>NC_135537.1:42993159-45562325 GCF_045843805.1 Urocitellus parryii
GGTTGAGACCTTGGAGCCTCTTTCTGACCATTTAGGGCTTTCCTAAGCTCCTAGATTCCTATATCTGCTCCATCTTTTCACAGTTTGGTTCACTTAGAGCTCTCCTCACTCTTTTTAGGTCTCCCACAGACTTTCTTGTGTTTACTACACTTTACCTTCCTTTATCTTAAATTTTCTTTATCAGACCATATCTGCCTTCCTAATAAAATCCCATGAAAGCCCTTCTGTGAAGCTTTTCTGAAACCAAGAGCAAGAGACCTGCTCACCCCTGTCCTCTCTAAACCATGATGCAAGGGTCCTTCTTTTTTTCTGAAGCACATCAGTACAACTGACCAAACCACTTCAGGGAATGAGTAATGACAGTGCAGATATTGAGGGCAGGGGAAAAGGAGTTCCTTTCCCCATAAATGTCATGTGTCACGAGCTGAAGATGGCAAATCATGACCACAAAAACGCTTTATATGCTGGGGTCCAGAGAACACTAGCATATGCTTTCTTCAAAGCACAGTCATTTCCAAATCGCTTGGACATGATAGCATCTCCTGAAGGAGGTCTTGCTTTCTATTTCTCTGTTCAGTTTTTATAACTGTTTAAATGATTCCTAACAGGTCATTGCAACATTGACTCATGGGATTTCTGGACTTGGGAAGAAAAGAAGTTTTTCTTCTCTGTCTTTACAAGCTAACAAAAGAGGTCTGAGACTGTACCTGGGTACAGTCACTAGTATGCATGAGGCTCTGGATTCAATCTGCAAAAAACAAACCACCACCAACAAAAAGACGAGCAAAACTACTGTTGCACCATCAGATGACTATAGAGATGTTCTCTATCCATAGTCTACGTATAATTTCAAAAACCTAGAAGAAAGGATTTTGAGTGTTTTCATCATAAAGAAATGATGACTGATGAGATATATTTTATTTGATTTAAATATTATACAATTGCATATTTAAGTAGCACATGGTACCCTATTCATATGGCACAGAATCTGGAACCAATATAACATGGCTGGGAATAAATACACCCCTGAATTTTGCTAAAACATAAAATAAGATAGTTTTCATATGGAGGGAGAGTTTCACCATCAGACCCTTTCTTAGGAGACAGGATGGCTTGTCTTCCTTCTTGTGTGCAACAAATAAATAAATAAATAAATAAGTCTTGATCCTTTATTCACTTGAAAATGAGGTCAATATTGTGTTTGAAAAAGACAAAGCCTTCCAGATTCCTGATTAAATTTGTTGCAAACTATTATTTTAGATGGCGTGAACTTCTATTTAAAACCTGTCTTCTGAAGGTGTGATAAAAGATAAGTCTGCAAAGAACCAACAGCAATTCCACTTATTACCACTGTGCATTTTGCTGACAAAGTCACAGTAAAGTTAAGGCAAGTGCAAACCACTCATTCTGATGGCAATACATTCATTTTGCTCTGTTAGCAAATACTTTGAAAAATGTTAGCAAAGTACTTTCTACTGTTTGCCATTCACTATGTTCTCCCTAAAACGGCATAAGGTAATATCCATTGCTGAGTTTTGTGAAATTGAATTGAATATAAGGAATTCACACACAAATACATAATATGCATAATACAAATATACTATTGATGTCAGTTATGATCTACTGCCTACTTTCAAAAATGTTCTTACAGTGTCATCTAAATTAATTTAACTTGGCCACCTATAGTCCTGAGTCAAAAATATTAACTTGACTTTAGTATCTATGTGCTTATAAATAATTTTGAGGTTGGTAATCCAAGACTGGAATAGCAATTACTAACAAAGAGATGCATCTTAGGCAATAACCAGTATATAAATAACTTCTCATTTCTCAAACCACACTCATTGGAACTCTGAACCAGAAGTCATTAACAGGAACCCCTTGGGGAAAAAAATGTAGAAGCATTCAGTGACTGACATATGGATAATGTTATAAATTTATATCCCCTAAAGGATTTAAAAAGTCTAGAGTTGGAATAATCAGGTAGTTTTGTGTCCTCCAACATTCCCCCCCCCATCTGAGCACTTTTCCAGGCACATATTCATATAAGCTTCTGCAATATATTCTCACTCTCCTGTACCCCATTTATTATAACCAAGACCTCAGTTAGAAATAAATCTAATCAGTTCCTTCCCTGGTGTTTCACTTAAAAAGCACAGAGGTCAGCTCCTTATCATCCCTAACTGTATACACATAACAGACCAGTCTTCCCCAAGTTAAACTTTTAAAAAGATGAGTCCTGAAACCATAAAATGGCAGCTCAGTTGTCAACTTAGACTGTTTGGGATTCCAGAAACAAAATACGTTGGACCAGGTTATTTATAAGCAAAAAAAAAAAAAAAAAAATTGATTGCACATCATTCTGGAGACTGAAAAGTCCAGGATCAAAGTGCCAGCAGATTCACATCTGATGATTGCTTACTCGATTGACAGATGGTGCCTTCTGCGTGTCATCACTTGGTAGACTGGACAAACACATTCTGTTCATTCTCCTTCCTAAGGGCACTACTCCCATCCATGAAGGCGGATCCCTCATGACTTAATCATGTCTCCAAAGACCCCACTACTTAATGCTATCACTTTGGGGTTTAAGGTTCATCACACAAGGGTTGGGGGTGTAGCTGAGGTACGGTACATGTTTAGCAAGTGAGGCCCGGGGTTTGATGTTCAACACACACACACACACACACACACACACACACACACACAAATTGAATACTCAATTTTGGGAGGACAGAAATGTTCAGATCGTAGCAATTTTCTTCAGAATAAAATCTGAACACCAGATTCCTGATTCAAGGCTTCTCCTCCTTTCTTTCACCACTGGATCTCACTATTCTTCTCAACAAAACTTCTTGCCAAACATACTCATGATTTATACAAATTAGTTTCTTTTTCCTCTCTGTGCCTTTGTCCATGGGGTTATCACCACTGGAATGCTCTCGATGATCCTCTGAAGGGAGGAAAGTCCCCATTGGCTCTACAATCCCACTTCACCCTCCTGTGCAGCACAGAGAAGTCCTCTCCTTTCTCTAAGCTCTTCAATTACATCTATGCTGCTGCTGTCAACGTCATGGGAAATTGGTCAGTTGGAGAGCTTAAGAGTGGCACAGGACAGAAATAGATTCAGTTTTCAAGTCTAACTGTATGAACTTGGACAAGGTACTTATTTTCTCTTTGCTCCAAATCAGCCTGGGAAGTATATAAGAATATGCTGTGAACTAAAAATGAACTCATGGAGTTGGGTGTGGTAGCACCTGCCTGTAATCCCAACAGCTGGTGAGGCTGAGGCAGGAGGATTGCAAGTTTAAAGCCAGCCTCAGCAAAAGTGAGGCTCTGAACAACTCAATGAGACACTGTTTCTGAATAAAATACAAAATAGGGCTGGGGATGAGGCTCAGTGGTTAAGTGCCCCTGAGTTCCATCCCTGCTACCCCCAACTAACTAATTAACTGACTAAATAAATAAAAGGGGCTGTGGATGCAGCTCAGTGGTAGGGCATCTCTGGGTTCAATCACCAGTGCTACTATACGAAGGAAGGAAGGAAGGAAGGAAGGAAGGAAGGAAGGAAGGAAGGAAGGAAGGAAGGAAGGAAGGAAGGAAGAAGGAAGGACTCAATGGTTAACATTTAACTTCCATATGTTTATACTTTTTTTCTCTAACCACATTGTAAGCACTTTTGTCTTTCATCCTCCCATTACTCCTGGTATGGTGCCTTGGGAGCCCAGGACCAAAGACTCTAATGTCTCCATTGCCACCCACTCTGTAATTTCTATTTGCACCAACACAGGGAATGACAGATATCTCACCACTGCCACCTGACTAGCAAGAATTGGAAGATGTCTCAAATTTTAGGTAGGTTAAAATCCAAAAGAAGATTATGTCATTGAATAAATGAAATGATGCTATCCACATTTTATGAAATGAAGTCATAGGAGTAGAGGATAGAATGGAGATATCAAAGGTTGGATGGTTGGGCTGGGTAGGAAAAGAGAGAAGCTGGTGAATGGCTATAATGTTTCACTTAGGAAGACTAAATCCATGTGTTCTACTGTAGAGTTAGGAAGACTAAATCCATGTGTTATACTGTAGAGTAGAGTAGATAATAATGTATTCTGTATTTCAAACAGTTAAAAGAGAAGATTTTGAATGTTCTTTACACAAAGAAATATTTGAGGTGATTGGTATGCTAATTAGCCTGATTTGTTCATTCTACAATGTATATGTGTATCGAAACATCACACTGTACTCCATACATATATATAATTTGTCAATTAGAAATGAAACAGAAAAAGAGATTCAAGCAAGTTACATTCTCTTCATTATAATATTAATGAACAGAAAAACCTCATATTGTCCTGGAACTGATTTTGAAGCTTTCTTCCTATACAGCATACTATTTCTCATCAACTGAATGCCTCTCAAGTGCATGAAATGAATAAAATCCACAGTGGCTTCAAGACAGGTTAAGCAGCAGTTTTCAAAGGGATCACTTTCTTTGAGTAATCTTACAGCCTAACTGTATTCTCCAGGGTTTAACATCAGGACCTCCAAGGTAAATGCCTCATTACCAAGTTGTTATCCTTCTCTGGCATCGAAAACAGAAAACTAGCTTCTAAAAACTATAGTCTCTGATGCACATCTCAATAGAGAGGAAGTATATGGAAAAGAATGGAGTGAGTCCACCCATCTCCCCAAGTAGCCCGTTTATTGTATAAGTAACCCTTTGTATTTACTGAAAAAAGAGCCACACTAACCAAAGCAGTTGGAGATGGTTGGGTTGCTCACTTGATGTGTTCTCTAGATAGGGACCTGATGGAAATGCAAGTGAACCATTTACTAGTTCTCTGACTCCAGACAAGTAATTCAACCTTTCTATACTGTTTCCTCATCTGTAAACAGAAAAAAATGCTATTGATTTCCTTATAGACTTGAGGGGATTCAATGAGATAATGCACAGATGGTACTTAGCAGAATGCCTGGCACATGGTAAGAACCCAATAATTGATAGCTGTTATAATTGTTACTGCATTTTTTTTCATCTAACTATAAACACAGGAAGAAAGCATAATTCAGAAGGCATGGAGGAGGGTCTGCTATTTCTTCATTCTTGTCTGCTTCCCTGAAAATTCATTGAAAACGATAGCAGCCATATTCTGCAAAATGCAATCTATTTGCATTTGCTTGGCTTTCAAATTCCTAATGCCCTTTTTTCTGCTTATAAAGTGTCTACTTCTGTGCAAGTCTGTAGATCCAGCCTTTATCACAGATATTAGTGATAATGATTTTTTGTTGTTACTCTTAGTAATCATTTTAATTTTGGAATCAACAAAAGCTAAACTGTTAGCTTTTGGATCAAGATGCCAAATTGGTCCAGACTGATGGTTTAGTATAAGCATGCAGACAGAATAGTCTTTTGGTAGTTCATGTTTGCCAGCTTATTTCCACTGAAGTAGTCACAATTGCAGGACCATTAAAAGAAGAGTCAGCCTACACCAGATAGTTTAACATTTGTTGATTCCAAAATTAAAATGATTACTAAGAACAACAAAAATCATTATCACTAATATCCCTGATAAAGATTGGATGTACAGACTTGCACAGAAGTATAAGCTTTTTAAAATTTTTTTTAATTTTTTTATTTTTGCTTTATAAGCAAAAAGAAAGGCATTAGGAATTTGAAGCTTATTTATTTATCTACTAAAAATAAAGAAAGGCTATGGAATGCTTTTATTTTGTCTTAACATGTTCTGTTTTCCTGTGATAGAAATGCACAGAGTATGAAAAGTAAAATAATGAACATGTATTGGATTCTAAGTGCTCTGTTGCATTATTTCAGTTAACCCTCAAAATAAGCCTCTGAGGAAGGAATTATGGTTATTGTATTTTAACCTCAAATTTATTATATTTTGTTATTTGTTTTTATGGTATCGTTACACAGAGGGAACCATGGAGGCACAGGAGATTTTGCAAATTGCCTGGGATCACACAACTAGTCCATGCAAAGCCAGGACTTTAATCCAGGCCATCTGACAACAAAGCCTGGGGGTGTAACTGTTTTGTGTGTGTGCACACGCTGGGAACATTAAGGGTTATTCTAGCTCTAAAATAAGATTCTATGTTGCTAACTCATTTAAATGCTATTCTTTATTTGGGTTTTAAAATGTTTAGTGAAAAAACATGTTATAATTTGGGGGGAACAGCTGTATACTTCATTTCTCTTTTGTGGCATGGATAACTGAGAGCTCTTTATAAGTAAAATCAAGCTCTTTATTCTTTCCTTGGAAGAACTGAGTAAGTGGCTCTTTGCAAAGCAATGAAGTAAGAAATGTATTATCCCCCAATTGGGTGAAATGCATGCCATTAGAAGGAATAAGATCCATAATCTAACTCATTCTCTCTCCATGGTAAAATGTTCTTGTGCCTTAATTAAGGAAGAGAGAACATGAGAGTTCAATAAGAGTCAAAGTTTGTCCTGTTGTGAAGCATCTTAATGGATTTTCACACCTGATTTCCATCTGCAGATGTAATCAGTAAGAATGGACAGCCTCTGAGAGGAGAGCTCTTATGGAGTTCAAGGAAGCAACACTCCAGATATTTTAGTTATAGCTGAGGTTTAAAAGAGCAAATCGATTTTTTCCATCATTTCTACATGGGATATTAATCAATATGATCAATATGACTACTTAAGAAACGTTGTTTGGACACAAACACTGGAAAGAGGGGGAAGTGAATATTATATGTTTACTTCTAGGATTAGGAGAAGCAGAGTCACACACAATGTGATGTGTGGTCATTGTAATCATTACATGGTATTTTGAGGTCATGGTGGTGATTAAAAATGATATAGAACTGATTTCCTAAAGAACACTTCCAAAAACGATGCACCAAACTTTCTATGATTGTTGGAAACCCATATTGTCAATGCATTTTTCTTCCCAAATTCTAAATAGTCACTGGTGCATTCTGGGTAATCTAAATGAATAAAAATCATTTTTTTTCATTTTGTTACTTCCAGTTCAAATAATTCATTAAAAAATATTAATTGTTAAATCCTCTACCAAGGTGGGACTATAATTGGCACAAACGTGGAGGAGACAGCATCTGTAATTTCATAGAATTTTACAAAATACTGAGGTGATAACTTGGTGGGTGGAGCCAGGATTGAAACCAATTTGTAGGCTATCCAAGTCCAATCTTCATAAATACTATGTATGAGTATTTTCTGTATCCATTAAAAAGAATCCTCTCTTCATTTCTCTCTCCCTTAAGCTTTCTGAATCTTGTGAATTTAATAATTTTTTTCTACTTAAACTAACTATGAGAGTTTTACTTAGATTTATTTATTTGTGTCAACGTTTTGAAGGTGTTCACTGCCTGGCATGTATTTTTAAACTTGTGGTATAAGAACTTCATGGGTCTTATGCTATGGATGCTCATCAGAGCAAGGGCAGGCCAGACTTCACCAAGACTTAAAAGTTGTTATGCAAAAGCTCTATTTTAACTGTTACTGCTGCCTTTTTGTTTTGTTTTGTTTTCTTTTTTTCCCACCCCAGACCTTTTCTCTAATCTTTTAGAGGAACCAGCTTCCTCAAAAAGAAGCATCATTTCTATTTTCCCATACTCTTGGCTTCTGTATGACTTTGAATTGTGTTTTAGTAGAAATGTGTCACGTCTTCATCACTGCGAATTTTCTGAATAGATGTCTTCTGAATAGATGTTTGGGAAGTTTCTCATATGATAAGACCTACCTACTTACGTGGAAGCCAGAACTAGTATCTATCTGAGAGGAAGCCTTTGCCAAACAGAGCCACATAAAATCCATATTCTTAGGACAGTAGCAGAGCATGGAGGAGTGTAAGGAGAATAAAAAGGAGTCACAGAGATATCATACAGAGGCAGAAGAAATGGCTGTCTGTCTTAGCAGCCATGTTTATTTATACCAACAGGTTAGATTAGATAATTAGTGCCAATACTACATTATTGTTATTCTATTAGTAAGGTAGATCATTAGTGCCATAACTACATTATTGTTATTCTATCAGTAAGGTTGCTTATTCCCCAGTTACATTCTACAGTTATAATTGCAATGTTAGGAGCTTTGTGCTGCTCTCAAGAAAGTATATTTTCTGAAGTAACCTTTAGGGCAGGTTCAGGAGCATCAGGGCTTGGTGAAACATTGTAGTTATCTGACAAGCAATTTCCTTTACTCCTATGAGCTATGTGCCTGAGATCAAGGTTGAGGCTGATAAGACTCTAGCACAGAGCCTCCTCATGCAGGGCATTACCACAGCAGCTAGACATTATACATGCATTAGTTATCATACTAGTTCTTAGGAGAGACTGCAGAACATTCTAAGCATAGGAAACAGGGTGCCTTTTACCTGCTGGGGCATTTGCTTATCAGAGGAATGCTTCTTGTATATTTGCACAGTCAGAATCCTTACAGAGGAAATGCAGAGCGTTCTGGAACTATGGTGGCAGATGTCTCCTAGAAGGTGATGAGATGAACATATGCAGTGCCCACTATGTGACCAGAATGAAGCCATGGGTGAACCTCAGTGCACAAGTTGGGGATTGTTCCTCTATGTGAGTCAGAAGTCTTCTGAAGCTAATATCATTAAATAAACTCTTTTTCTACCTAAACTACTTAAGTAGATTATAGCAAGATCTTTGATGATTTACACATTTCAGCTTCAGAGATATAATTTTAAACAGGTTTACAAATTAGAAATATCAAGTGCAATGAGTCATATCAATCAGTAGGCATACTTTGATGTGACAATCTGATTCTATGATTGTCAGGAAAGGGATAAGATGAGTGTGAGAACTAAGAGACAATGCAGTTTGGAGCAGGACTTACAATCTAACAGTTGAATCTGATTTTGAGCTTCATTACTGACTGATCTTAATCCAGTTATTTAGTCATCTGGATTTTCATCTCATGATCTGTAAATAAGGATTGCAAAACTGTGTTTTGCTTGGCATATGAAGAGTGTTCAGAAAACATGAGCTGTTCTTATGGTGTCACAAGTAGATATTCACTTGATATTTGTAATTTGTTAGTGATAATTATGTATTAATTTATCATGCAGGAATGTTAATGGAGATAATATGATTAAGATTTTCATTTGTTCTTTATGTCATACTTTTTGGGTTAATCAGGATAGAACAACTGATGCCACAAACAACTCTAAAATCTCAGAGGCTTAACACATTTACAGTTTATTTAACACATAGGCAACAGTTCACTCACTGTTGGTCATTTCTCCTTTATGTATAGCACAAGGACCTGGGTCCTGTTCTCTTCTCTAGGTTCTTGGAGTTTCATTTAGCCAATGGATGGTTAAAAAGACAGAAAAAAAGAATGGATGGTTGTATGTAGGCAGGATCTAAAGGCTAGACAGGGAAGTGTCAGCCTTCACACCCCCACATTCTACTGAATTTCATAGAGCTGAACCTAAGTGTGAAGGCTTGAATGTGTTATATAACTTTGTTCCCAAGAAGAAATAGGATGCAATTGATGAACAACTACCTGGGCTTCACCATCCTATTTCACTGTTTCTGTGTTGGAAAATAGAGCAAAATTCTAAAATTGGTATCCAGTATTATGCTTAGAATTTTGCCATTGAAATCTATAGTGAGATTCCTATTGTGTTTCATTTAAACAATAAGTGTTAATATCAGCCCAAAGATATACATTAGTAGGGTGACTGGGTAATTCTCAGTTCTTGCTCATTCTGAGCAAATACGGTAGAGTTGGTTGTTGCTATATACTGGAGTCAATTCTTGCTGTAAAATGAAAAGAAAGAGACCCACATCCTGCTTATTTAGATATGAATAACATTAATTGACAGAAAAAATATAAATCCTCACATTTAGAAGTTTACTTCACTATTAGAGTGGATTGATTAGCCTAATGCATATTGCCTTGATAAAGAACCTACCTCTGCTTCTGGGTTAGACTTACTTTTTGGCTTTGTAAATTACATAGGTGCAAGACCTATAAACAATTATGTTTTTTACTTCTGTATTACTATGAACCTAAATTTCAGCCTGTCAAATTTTATTCCAAGAAAGTAAAAATATGATTGAAGAAAACAGTTAATGGGAAAGGAATACCATTGTATTGCTATTTAACATGGAAGGAATAATAAATGTGAATTCTCATGATATTGACAGAAATATTACCAATTATATTCTTTTAGTAACAGTGCTAAACACAGACTATATATATTCTCTATTGAAAGTTAAAAATAAAACAAAGCAGTAATCTAAGATCCCATTAATGAGACCCTATTGATCACCTATTATTCTTGTTCTTGGTTTTGAGTGTTAACACACTATAAATAATTTCCTTTCCCTTTCAGTTTAAAGAAACAGAAAGGGACTAGTTAAAAGATCACTGACACACATGACACTGCCATGCAGGCACAACTAATGAATAATGGTACTCTTTTTTGCTGGATCTGTTCTGGACCCCAGAATCCTTTCCTTATTCAATCCCAAGCAACATTCTCAATATATTGGAATTACCTTTTGTGATAAAACTCTTTAATGATCCTTATAATAAGCTCTGATGGCCTCAAAAAAAAATAAACCATTAGAAAGAATGGGGAGGAACAACACTCAACTGGCAAGCTTCATTGTTCAAACTGGGTGGACTTAAGCCTCTAGTCCTCAATAAAATGTGGCCCCAGTATCCTTTGAATCACCATTGAAGGCAGACTTTGGTGGGGCTAAGAGAACTGAACTGGAGTTCGGAAGACTCTTTTGCACATGGCAAGTCTGGGCATTCTGCACATTCTGCACCAGATGTCTTATCCTAATGGTTCATGTCTCTCCAGAGGAATAAACAAAGCTGTTCAGACTTGTGGAGAATAATTGAAGTTACACAGTAGACCAAGAAGAGGAGAAACCAGCAGCTTCATATTCTTGGGAGCAGGTGATCTTCTTTATAGTTCTCTCTCTCTTCTCTCTCCCTCTCTCTCCCTCTCTCTCTCTCTCTCTCTCTCTCTCTCTCTCTCTCTCTCACACACACACACACACACACACACACACACACACACACACTAGCTAAGCCTTTCATGGTTGACAAAGTAGAAGCCACTTGGATTCACTGAACTGACCCTTATTTTTCTTGTCTAGTCCAAGTCTGCCAAAACTCTCTTTTTACTGGTGATCTGAGCATGTTACAATACAATGTCAAGGCAAAAAGGGATCTTGGGGAACATTTAGTCAAGAGGTAAAATATTTTTTATATCCTTGACATGGGAAAAACAATACAAAAAAGTCTCAATATGCAAGAGAGATTAATCTAGAAGTGGTGGATATGAAAACAGGAAAGAAAAATAAAACTCTACCTTCTTGAAATTTTTTCCTCTCTTGGAGCATGTTCTGCTATGGACACCTCTTTCCCAGATCTACAAGATTTTAGAGATGAGAAACCTTCCCCCTTATAGTACTGAATGTTATTTTTCATGTGGTTCCTGTGTAATGAATGGAGACCACTCTATCACAATGGTGACTGACAAGTAATGTAGCTCCTTTCTGCCAACAACACTGGAGATTACTAGGATCTGGATATTTGTGTCTATCCATCTTAAAATTCATATGTTGAAATCCTAGCCCCTGATGCGATAGCATTATAAGGTGAGGTCTTTGGAAGGTGACTAGGTCATGGGCTGACCTCTCATGATGGAGTTAGAGTCCTTATATAGGAGACCCAGAGATTTGTCTTGCCCCTTTCACTATGTGGGGACACAATGAGAAATTACCATCTATGAGCCAGGAAATGGGCATTCATTAGACACTGAATCTGATCTGGGACTTCCCAACTTCCCAACTTCCAGACTTCCAGAATTGGGAGGAATTAATTTCTGTGAATTTCCAATTTGTCTATAGTTGGTTGTCACAGCAACCAGGATGGACTAAGGCAAAGACCAGGTGCTAAGGATCAAAGCAGAGAGGTTTAGAGGAGATATGTTGTGAAGCTAGTAGCTTTCAAGGTAGATGGGTGAACAAATGCTTTATGCTGTCATCACAGACACCAATTACCAGGAAGCAACATCAAAAAGGGGCCAGATCATGTTTGAGTCAGAGATAGGGTAACTCTACTGAATAGACAGCATTATGCAACTGGTAAGCCCCAACCAGTCAAGTCAGCAGTGCTAACTGGTTGAACCCTAGGATTATTCACTTCCAGGAAGCATTTATTTTATGTGTTCACCAATTTATTGAACATCAAGTACCAAAACTGATTCTTCAGCTCAGAATTTTCCAAAGTGTGTTTGTGGTAGTCCTACAAAGATTTCTGGTTGCTTTTGGAGCACATGATAGAATTGGCCTTTTTCTTCTGACACTAATGTTTAATATGGCAATACTATTTGTCTTGGTCAATGATATTTGCATTGCAAATTTTATCAATTTCGGAGAAAGTTTTCAAAGTAGTACATGGTTTGCTGCATCTTTACCCTTGTGATATTGACTGAAAAGAGAAAAGAGTACATCTGATTCTCTGAAGAGACATTATTTGCATAACTTCCCTTGGAACCTATAGTATAAGTTAGAAACAAATTTTGCAATACAAGTCACTGGTATTTGGGGTCTGCTTGTTACTAAGACATGACTAAGCATATTCTGACTACTACTTTTTTTTATACAAGTTGATCACTGTTAGGTATAAGAAATGTTCAATGGTCAAATAAATCTGGAATATTTCAATTTTGAAAAAATATAAATCCAAGTAATTATTAACATTTTAACCTAATTATGGCATATATTATTATATATGCATATAATGTATTTAATGTGTATACAATGTGTAGTGATCCAGTCAGGGTAATTTTAGTGTTTCCATCTCCTAAATATTATTATTTCTATGTGGCAGAAGTTTTAAAAATTTTCTAGTTATTTTGCAGTGTATAATTATTATAAATTATAATTGCTATATTGTATGATATAGGACATTAGGACTACTCCCCACCCTACTCTGCTCTGTTTCAACTGTAAGTATCTACCCTCTTGGGATATTCCAATTTTAACAGTGCTACTTTTTTCTTGCATGACTTCTAGAGACCTTCACTATATTAATATGCACTGTGAATTTCAAGAAACAGATATAGCAAGTAGAATTTTTCAAACCTATTTGATTCCAGTATTCTTTTCTTTCTATGAAGCATCTCTTGATGAAATACCACCTTATAAAAGCATATAATGGGATTTAGTAAAAAACATATATATAATACATTCAGCCTTTGTATTTTTAAATAGGAAGCATGTGTGTGTGTGTGTGTGTGTGTGTGTGTGTGTGTGAGAGAGAGAGAGAGAGAGAGAGAGAGAGAGAGAGAGAGAGAGAGATAATGTGTGAAAAGAAGAAATTCTTTTGTATAGCTTCTTTTTTATCTCATCTGAGTAAAGAATTTTAGCTCTAAAGTTACGAATATTATTACTTGCTTTGGTACAGTGAATGAGGTAGGAGGATTTGGTGATTATATGTGTTATATAATATTGTTAATGGATAATGATTTCAGGGGGGACTATTCACAGTACCAAAATTATTCCAAAGGTTTATACTTCATTATAATTAGGTGAGATATTTGATTCAAAACTCAAAATATGTTTTCTAACTAATTTAATTTAATTTGTTTCTTTCTTTTTTCTTTTTTTGTCAATAAAAGCAACTCTGTAATATTGTATAAAAGTGCTCTTTTGGTTGTTGTTCTGGGAAATCAAACAAAGCCTATACCAGTTTGGTATTTTAAAACCTTAAGAAAAGCCAAACAGCTATTTGCAGTTTCTAATGGAATTATAAGAATTTGAGAAGACATATGACTATTCAGACTATTATGGTCTCATCTAATGTATGACTTTCTATGTGCATTAATTAATACAAAAAAGATATATATTGACCAAGTTCTATTGATTCTTCTCATTTTCTCCTTAAGGTTCTCTCTTGATTTCACTTCCAAAGCAATTGCTCTAACCTACTTGCTTTTTTTTTTTCCTAAATTTGATGTCATTTTAGAAATTGTCTCAATTACCTCTTACCTAAAATTCTAGATAATAGACTCTCTTCTAATTATCAACTTGTAAGATGATCCCTAGTAAGTATTCTGGCAGGTAGCTATCTCAATAACTGTGCCAGCTATCAGGGGTGTTCACATAGCTGCATAGATGATATAAATATTCTTTCCCTGAAGAGTTTGAAATATTACTGAGAATAATGTGTTTTCTGACATAAAACAACAACTTGACAGTAAAACAAAGCGCTATGGAGTCAGGCACTAAATATAATATTAAAATTCAAGGAGGGAAGAGGTAGTTATTTACTTTTTCAGAAATTGGTTTTTTTTAATTTACTTTGGGGGCTATCATCAACACAAAGGAATTATATATGTTTAAGATGTACAACATGGTGTTTTGTTATATGCATACATTGTAAAATGAGCACCTCAATCAAACCATAGAAAATTTAATAGAAAAACAAGATTCAATTTATATAGAAAAATAAAGAAGGAAGAACAGAAGGATGGGAGGAAGGAAGGACGAACAAAATGGGAGTTCTTTATAAACATAAAAAACTTACATAAGAATACAAGTAACTCAGGATGCTCAAATCCAGCCTTAGCAAACTTAGCAAGGTCCTATGTCAAAATTAAAAAAAATTAAAAAGAGGGGCTTAGGATGTGGCTTTGTGGTTAAGTGCTCTTGAGTTATATCCCTAATACCAAAACAAATAAACAATAAAACCTTATAAACAAACTTTAGGACTTACAGAAAGTTAAACTTTGAAAATCGTAAAATATTTGAATAATATGACATATCAGGTTGTTGGATGGTAACATCAAAAATGTATCAATGTTAATTAGACACTAATTAGGTATTTGATATAATAGAAATCAAATCTCAAAGTGCCTCAATGCAGCTGGAATTTGATAAAATGATTCTATTTATGTGGAAAAATAACATGCAAAAACATGCCAATGGATAAAGGAATTGAGTTAACATTTCTCTAAAGATACACCAACAAGCCAACATGGCCCACAGGCCCATGAAAATGTGCAACTTCATTAGTCATGAGGGAAATGACAATGAAATCCACAGTGAGATTCTACTTCACATTCTCCAGGATAGACATAAATAAAAACAGAAAGTAAGTGTTGGTAAGAATGTGGAGAAATTGGAACTCTTATACTGCTGGTGTGGGCAAAAAAAGAAATGCTGTAGCCACTGTCTAAAACACTTTGGAAGTTCCACAATAAGTTAAATAGAATTACCACATAACTGGCAGAAAGTGGGTGTTCAAATAGAAATATGTATACTGGTGTCCATAGTAATACTAGTCACACTTGCACAAAAAGTAGAAACAATTGGAATGCCCATCAACTAATTAATATATTAAATTTGGCATATCCATCCAGTTGATTATTATGAAATCATAAGAAGAAATGAAGTTCTGATACATATCACAACATGGATGAACCTTAGCAACATTATGCTAAGTCAAATGAGCCAGATACAAGTGCTAGATAATGTAACAAAGCTGACATCAACAGTGACTTGAGGAGCCGCCATCACCTGATAGGGACCACCACCACCCATTGTAGGAGTAGACAAACACTGTGCACCCCACATACTTTGTTGTCTATACCCCACCTACCTGAACTGCTAGAGTGTCTTTAATTTTGCATGACCAGCAAAAACTACAGGCCTCCCTGACTCTGTGATAGTACCCATTGTGCCCAAACTCACTAATCACAGCCAAAGAAGCTACAGAGAGACTATAATATATACTTAGCTAGAAATAAAGTCAGCATTCTGTAGTGAACTAATATCCCCAAGAAATATCTTCAGGACAAAGCCACTTACTGAGAAGACCATCCCATAAAAAGAGGTAGGGACATCTGATACGCCAGATGTACAAATCTCAATGTATCAACACAGGAAATTTGAAAAAAGAAGATAATATGACATCTCAGAAAGATCATAACTCTCTAATAACAGATTTCAAAGAAACTAAAATAGATAAAATACTAAAATACATTCAGACCCCCCCCAAAAAAAATCCACAACATCAGAGTTGAACTTGACTATAGATCAAATGGAAGTATGTGACATTTACAGAACATTTTAGCATCCAAATAGATGTTCTTTCATCAGCACATAGGCCTTTTTCTAGATGGAACCATGTATTAGGCCATTAAAACATCTTTACTAATTCAAAAAGTTTGAAATCATATTCTTCATCTTTTATGATCACTATAGAATGAACCTAGAAACCAATAAGAGAAACTTTAGAAATTAGACAATTCATGGAGACTGTACAATGCTTTAGAAATGAAGAGTGGATCACTGAGGAAATCAAGAGGGGAATTTAAAAGTTTCTAGAAATAAACAAGAAAAATTTCTGGGAACAAAAAATTGGAAAGACATATCAAAACCTATGGGTTTAAGCAAAAGCAATACTAAGAAGTTTATAACAATGAGTGCTGATGTTGGGGGGCAAAAAGGAAAGTCTTCAAACAAACAATCTAAAGATACATCTCAAGGACTTTAAAAAACAGGAACAAACTAAAACCAAAATGAATAGAAGGAAAGACATGATAAAGAGCAAAGCAAAAGTAAATGAAATGGAGACAAGAAAAGAGAAATTGAAGAAGACCTTAGAAGATGGAAAAATATACCCTGTTCATGGATAGGCAGAACTAACATCATCAAAACGGCGATATTACCAAAAGTTCTCTATAGGTTTAATGCAATGCCAATCAAAATCCCAACGGCATTTCTTGTAGAAACAGAGAAAGCAATCATGAAATTCATATGGAAGAATAAAAGACCCAGAATAGCAAAAACAATGCTAAGCAGGAAGTGTGAATCAGGTGGTATAGCAATTCCAGATTTCAAACTATACTACAGAGCAATAGTAACAAAAACAGCATGGTGTTGGTACCAAAACAGGCAGGTGGACCAATGGTACAGAATAGAGGACACAGAAACCAACCCACAAAACTACAACTTTCTTATATTTGATAAAAGGGCTAAAAGCATGCAATGGAGGAAGGATAGCATCTTCAACAAATGGTGCTGGGAAAACTGGAAATCCATATGCAACAAAATGAAACTGAATCCCTTTCTCTCGCCAAGCACAAAAGTTAACTCAAAATGGATCAAGGAGCTTGATATCAAATTAGAGACATGGCATCTGATAGAAGAAAAAGTTGGCTACGACCTACATGCTGTGGGGTCAGGCTCCAAATTCCTCAACAGGACACCCATAGCACAAGAGTTAACATCTAGAATCAACAAATGGGACTTACTCAAACTAAAAAGTTTTTTCTCAGCAAAAGAAACAATAAAAGAGGTAAATAGGGAGCCTACATCATGGGAACAAATCTTTACTTCTCACACTTCAGATAGAGCCCTAATATCCAGAATATACAAAGAACTCAGAAAATTAGACAATAAGATAACAAATAACCCAATCAACAAATGGGCCAAGGACTTGAATAGACACTTCTCAGAGGAGGACATACAATCAATCAATAAGTATATGAAAAGATGCTCACCATCTCTAGCAGTCAGAGAAATACAAATCAAAACCACCCTAAGATACCATCTCACTCCAGTAAGATTGGCAGCCATTATGAAGTCACACAACAATAAGTGCTGGCGAGGTTGTGGGGAAAAGGGTACACTTGTACATTGTTGGTGGGACTGCAAATTGGTGCAGCCAATTTGGAAAGCAGTATGGAGATTTCTTGGAAAGCTGGGAATGGAACCACCATTTGACCCAGCTATTCCCCTTCTCGGTCTATTCCCTAAAGACCTAAAAAGAGCATGCTACAGGGACACTGCTACATCAATGTTCATAGCAGCACAATTCACAATAGCAAGACTGTGGAACCAACCTAGATGCCCTTCAATAGACGAATGGATAAAAAAAATGTGGCATTTATACACAATGGAGTATTACTCTGCAGTAAAAAATGACAAAATCATAGAATTTGGTGGGAAATGGATGGCATTAGAGCAGATTATGCTAAGCGAAGCTAGCCAAACCCTAAAAAACAAATGCCAAATGTCTTCTTTGATATAAGGAGAGTAACTAAGAACAGACTAGGGAAGAAGAGCACGAGAAGAAGACCAACATTAAACAAGGATGAGAGGTGGGAGGGAAAGGGAGAGAGAAGGGAAATTGCATGGAAATGGAAGGAGACCCTCAGGGTTATACAAAATTACATACAAGAGGAAGTGAGGGGAAAGGGAAAAACAATACAAGGGGGAGGAATGAATTACAGTAGTGGGGGTAGAGAGAGAAGAGGGGAGGGGAGGGGAGGGGGGATAGTAGAGGATAGGAAAGGCAGCAGAATACAACAGACATGAGAATGTCAATATGTAAAGCAATGGAAGTGTAACTGATGTGATTCTGCAAGCTGTATACGGGGTAAAATGGGAGTTCATAACCCGCTTGAATCAAAATGTGAAATATGATATATCAAGAACTATGTAATGTTTTGAACAACCAACAATAAAAAAAATAAAAAAAATAAAAGAAAAAAAAAGAAAACACCCCCCCAAAAGAACAAAACAACAATAAGCAAAAAAAAATTACAAAAATATCAATAAAATGAAAAATTGATTCTTTGAAAAGATAAAATTGACAAACCTTAAGCTAGATTAATGAAGGGGAAAAAGGGAGAAAAAGATCCAAATAAATAAAATTAGAATTGATTATTGATTATTACAATTGATATTGATTATTACAATTGATACCACAAAAAATACAAAGGGCAATTAGGAATTATTTTCAAAAACTTCATGCTAATAAATTAGAACATCTAGAAGAAACAAATTTATGGCACATCTGACCTACTATGAAATAAGAGGACATAATCAATATTCTGAATGGGCCAATGAGATTGAATCAATAATAAAACATCTCCCTAAAGACAAAAGCTCATCATGCAATTACTTCACAGATGAATTTATAAAACATCTGAAGAAGAAATCACATCAACTCTTTTCAAAATATTTCATTGAAGTGTAGGTGAAGGAAACCTTCCAAACTCATTCTATGAAGCCAGCATTATCCTATCACCAAAACCTGTCTTAACAACAAAAAATATAAAATATTCCTGAGGAACATAGATGCAAACATTTTAAACAAAATATTAGCAAATTGTATTCAATTACACATCAAGTTATTTTCATGCCAGGTATGTAAGAATTTTTCAACAAATGCAAAGCAACAAATGTCATACAGCACATAAACAGAATGAAGGATAAAAATCATATGATCATCTTGGCAGATGCTGAAAAAACATCTGATAAAGTTGAACATTCTTTCATGATAAAAGCCCTGAACCAATCAGATATAAAAGGATCATACCCCCAGCAAAATAAATGCTATATATTACAAACACACAACAAATATCATTTCTAATTTATCATGAGATTATATGTTAGAAGGAGTTTTCTATTTAATTCTATCAGAAATTGAGGAAAGAAAAGGAAAAGAAATTATAATGCAGCAATTGGAAGAAGAAATTACACTTTTCCACCATCAGTATTAAAAAGGTTTTAAGAGGGTCTGGGGTTGTGGCTCAGTGGTAGAGTGCTTGCCTAGCATGTATGAGGCACTGAGTTTGATTCTCAGCACCACATATAAATAAATTAATAAAATGAAAGTCCATCAATCTCTAAAAGAAAAAAAATATTAATAAAGAGACCAGTTAGCAAAAGATATGGATACCAGAAAATATGTAGAATCAAGAACTGTTCCATGAAGAGGGCTTGGAAATTTGCGAAAAAGCCTGAACATGTTTTTCAAATATAAAGCAAGTCAATGGAAAAATACAATTTGGTTTCCAAGTACTTGTTTCAGGAACACAATTACATAAAACAACCAGGAGCGAAATTTTATATTTTTCATTTTTTTATTGTTGGATAGTATCTCCTTTTAAACTGAAAATATCCTGAAAGAAACTCAAAAAGAAAATAACAAAAGTAATTCACCTTTTAAAATTGTCTCATTTTATTCCATTTTGGGTTATAAGCTAATGTGATTTAATATGATTTAAGCCTTGTATCTATTGGGAAGATTAAATTAGTTTCTGAAGGTTGAAAGCGAATGTTTTACCTATCTATTGCTGTATAGGTATGAAATAGTCTTCATAAAACAAGGTCAACCTTGAACTTGGTAATTTCAAAAAGTGTTATACTATATTAAAAACACTACATTAAAAAAAAAGACAACACACTGGAATGCAGATCATGACAGACAGTTACATCTGAGATGTAAGAAAAATTCTGGCATTATAAGAGTGTCAACATAATCAGAAAAAAATTATTTTTGATGACATGAAAAGGAAAAGTGTTAGCAGAATGAGAAGAATTTTTGAACAGCAGATATATAGCAAAGTCCTTTCCCCTTGTCTGCCAAATGCACCCACACTTGTCATCAGTGAATGCAATTAAATTTTTTTCTTTTTTTTTTTTTATAATACAGAAGAGACTTTTGGCAGTCAATGAGGACTAATTTTTTCTTCACTTATATACCCCTTTTAGCCACTGTGAAGATGTGAGTTGAAAGATGTTCAGGGAGTTGACTATGTTCCTCAAGTAGGAATTTGTGAACAAATCAAGACAAAATTCAGTGAAATTGAAACAGAGCATACACTCTTTACATATGAACACAGCCCCAGTCAAAAGGTTAAATTGCTTAGGGGTAAAATAGCCCCTTCTTATGTTCTTATTTTTTTAGACGAATGAATTTTAATTTGGTAGACAAAGAAAAAATGGTAAAATAATAAGACTTTCTCCATGATCTGTGTAGGCAACCAGCATGAAAATGTAATAACTATACTGTATAAAGTATAATCAGAGAGAATCACATGGCAAGAATTTGTATCACTTTTCCACGTATATTCACATTTGTTATCTTCCATGAGCCTCAGGTAAACATAGCAATATATTTTAGTTTTGCAAATGTCAAATGTGTCCTGGTCTTCGAATTTTATTTTGGTATGTGATCTCTTCAATGAAGAAAAATATATGGTAGAGTCAAATTCCTTCAGTTCCACTCTCCATACCATACTATCATGCACCCACAAACACAGGCACATACACACTATTTTTTCAAATGAAATGCAAATGAGAATTTTTTAAAACTATAAAATTATGAATCAATGGAACCATCTGTATTTCAGAGTCAACTGATTCATTCACATAATAAAACCTATTGGTAGCAGAAGGTTAGGTATAGTAAGCCTTCCTTATCTGCAACTCCAAGGTTCACCATATTATACTTTAGAAGACTGTTACTGTTGTTGCAAAATAGAAAATATTTTCGATTTCTAACCTGAGTTCTAAATTTACCATTTAACTTAACCATTTTATTTATTCTATTTCCCATTCCTAATTTTTCAAGGTATCTAAATGGCAAATATTTTCACCTCTAAGTCCTTCCAAGAAACTCTTTGTTGAATTAATAGTGAAAAAGAATCCCGAAGTTGTGCTCTTGGGAAAGCATACATCTCAAACAAAAAAATTTGCATCCAACTTCCCACAAATCATGATGACAGCATAAAATTAACAGAATGCCAATTTTAATTGAAATACTTGAGCATCTTCTATTTGATATAATTGGTATTGTTGGATAGCAATAGGAGTACATTAATATTCAGTTAGCAAATAAAAGTCATTCAGTAAAAGTTGAGGACCTACTGTGTGGACTTCTGATAGTAGAAATGACTTTTGGCAAGTCAGTCATGTTTCTTTACTCAAACTCATATATTTCTTTCTGCTCATGTTATCAAAGCAGCACCATGCACCTGGGTGAACTTCATTGACCCCTGAGAAATGAAACAAGTCAGGCTCATATAGATAGCTAGCCGATACAGGACTGACTGAAATCAGGACCGCAGTCTCATCATTGTGTACTCCACATTAGAGATATTCTACATAGATAGGCTGCCAGGGACATTCACTTCCTCCTAACCATCTAAGGACTTCCTACTGGGCCTACCTCTCAAAGGACCGACCACCTTCCTAGGGTCCTTTAGCACATAGATCCTTGGGGATAGTACCCATATTCAAACTATGGTAGGTATTATATCCCAAATTAGGAAACACAACTGTATCTGATCAATGGTACTTTAATTAAAAGTACTTGGCAAAATTTTAGTTGAATTTTTGTCATAAAAATAACAAGGAAAAGATAGTTTAATAATACTTCTTTAGAAAAGGATTGCAAATATTTAGCCCAAGAGTTAATTTGTTTTTCTTCAGTCGGTGGGTCACATTATTAGATACTGGCCTTTTTTTTTGGTGGGTGGGGTTGGATCTTTTCAATGAAGTAATTGAGAGACTCGCCATGATACTACAATGGCAGTGTCTACAGAATTGAGAGACATTTAAAAATCTCATAATCATTTCTGCTTTTAAATCAGCAAATTCAAGCTTTCACATGCTGGTGCTTATCCCTCACCCTAAATAATTATTTAATATGTATTAATGGCTTACTGTATGTTTGATGCTATTCAAGGCATAAGCATAAGATCCATTCTTTACTGTATAAATTAGATCCACAAATGAATTAGACAAATATCATGACTGTGGGACTCAGAAGTGAACAGTGGTTAGTTTTAACAGGACTTTGCGTTTTCTATTTAATGATGTAATTTTCTCTGATTATAGAAGCATGACACACACAAAAAAATGGAAATGGAAAGAAATGTAAAAATGGTAATAAATTACTCTTAGTCACATCACCTAGGGATAACTATTGTTAACATTTTCGTATATTTCCTTTCAGTAGTTTTCATCCATATTTATAAATTGGCAACTATAATATATATGCAGTTTTATTCTCAGTTATTAACATGCAATATATGTATTTTAATTATGTGTATAATTTTCCATTACTTAATTCATAGTTACAAATATAATTTTTTAAAAAATGTCCCATAAGTCAAAAGGCTTTTTCTGCTCTTAATGCATATTTTCTAAATATTTTATTGAAAGACTCTATTAATTTAAAGCCCCACTACTGGCCTATGAGAGTGCTTGCCTTGCTGTGTTCTCTCCAGCAATGGGTATTATTATGTGCATAAATCTTACCAACTCAATATGTGGAGAATCACATTTTAATATTACTGATTCCTTTCATTCTATCCTGCTCAATTCTATTAATGCCTCTGAGAGCTGTCTGTTCATTTTATTTTTTTGCTTATATCAAGGATAAGTTCTAATCAAATTTTTAGAACTTTTAATTTTTACTTATAATTTAATGGGAAATTTTAAAATTGTATGTAGTAACATTGACTACTTTCATTTCTTCCCATTGGTTTTACATACTGTAAGACAAATTGATTATTTATATTAACTCTTTTAAACATATTTTGTTTTGGTTCTAAGAGGAGTAATTAAAACATTTGCACATAAAATCTTCAATATATTGGCATACTTGCTGCTGAAATAAACACATAATCTCAGCATTTCTTATGCTTTAATACTTTTACACTTAACCCTGATATCTATCTGGAATTAATTTTGTTTAGAATATATATTAATTTTTTTCACTAATGGTCATTTTTTCAACATAATTTGCTAAATAATGCATCTCTTCCTTTTAGTTTTTGGTTTTATATATATTTTAATTTAGAACTGCTCCACTCTAGACATCCATCTATAGATTCTAGTGACAATATAATGTTGTTTTTAGTTTGGTATCTCTTAATGCAAGTTCCATTGAATTAGTCTCCTTTTACAAAAATGCTGTATTATCTAATTTTTTATCCTTATCTATTTTAGTAAACTTTAGAATAATTGTATCAAAAATAAAATCACTTAGATTTTTGACTAGAATCATGTAAAATCTACTAGTTATGGTAGTCATCTTACTTGGGAAAAATTGTCTCTCTCCAATTATTTATAACTTTTTTATTATGTTCCTTAGGAGAATTTAGCAGCTTTCTTCATATAAATCTCCCCCAAATTCATGGTACTTAAAACAATAAACAGTTAATTTTTTAAATATTTTATTTTTTAGTTATATAGGTGGACACAATATCTTTATTTTACTTTGTGTGGTGCTGAGGATCAAACCCAGTGCCTCACACATGCTAGGCGAGCATTCTACCTCTGAGCAACAACCCCAGCCCTTAAGTTTTTGAAGCACTTCTTACTTTCACAACATTTTAAAATTTTCAGTTATTTTGGCCACCAGTAATCTTGGTCTTTCCATTAATTCATCAGCTATTCACTGGCACCCAACCATACAAGAAGCACTTGGCTGAGCATAGATATGTGGGTGAATAGTGACGGAGCCACTGGGCCGCTTACATCCTAATATAAGTGACAGATTTTAAGTGACTAAATAAAAACTGAATTTCAAAAGTGGTTAATGATAGGGAGAAGAACCATGAGATGCTACAAGAAAATATATAGCAGGAATACTTGGTTTGTGTACTTGGTTTAATCTGCAGTGTCTAGGAAGATCTCCTTTTAGGAGAAATAGTATATGCATATGTAAAGGAATATATAGTATATAATGTCATGTTTGCACACATTGTAATATATGTAATTATTATAAAATGATTTCTTCAATCAATCTAATTAACTTACCCACAATTTCATATGTTTACCCTTTTTATTTTATGAGAACACTTAAGATTGAAGCAGATTTCAAGTACACAGTTTGTTACCACTACCTATACTCATGCCATTCGTTGGATGTCTTGCAGTTATTCATCTTCTAAATAAAAGTTTATACCATTTGACCTATTTCTTCACATCTCTCCCAACCCTCAGACCCTGGCAGCCAACATTTTACTGTTTCCTTTAATTAGATCTCACCCAATATAGGTGAGATATACAGTTTGTCTTTTTATGTCTGGCTTATTTCACTCAACATAGTGTCCTCTGGCTTTATCCATGTAGTCATGAATGGCAGGCTTTCTTTCTTTTTTTAAGACTGAGTAATAGTCTACTTTCAATATACACCCTATTTCCTCTATTCATTCATTTCTTGATGAGCATTCAGACTGATTCCATATCTTAGCCATGGTGAATAATTATATTTACTCCTGATTCTTTAAGAGAAAGGAAAGGCTTATTAAAAGTAATTTGCATTAAGGCAAAATGAGGAGTCTCAATCTTTATTTGCTATTTGTCTATAACTTACTCAGTTATTTCCCAAATTTGCCTAAACTTATGAATCAGTCTCCTTTTCTTCTTTAAAAACGCAGACTTCTTTCCTAGCAATTTGGAATGGTTAGATCTGAACTGATGAATCTTATGCTAGACAAACTTGTAAATAATGATCTTGTGGTTATTATATCATGGTAGAGTCAATTAAAATTGTCTTACGAGGATAGAGTGCCAGGGATCCCAGCAGCCTGCAGCAGGGCCCCGGAGATCCAGGCCAACTGATTCGCGTGGCCTGCCCTGCGGCTACAGAAGGCGTGGCGCCTCAGTGAAGCCATTAATTGGCAAGCAGGGAGGTTAGGGAAGGCCATTAGGTGGAATCCCACCAGCCAAGCCCACACGGACCCTTGGGCCGAGCACGGGATCTCAGAAGGGGAAGGAAGCGGTACAGTCCCATCCCCCACAGCGGACACTCCGCTGAGGCAGTCAGCGGCCACCATCTGGGAAAGCTGAAGGATACACCGCCACTCTCCTTCATAGTGCAACATCAAAACAGGTCGGTGTCATTCAGCTCACCCCCCAGACAGCGGGAATTCGCATAAAATCTCTCCTAGGCTTGCTGGGAGAGGGAGTATCAAGCTGAGCCTCCATACAGACTAGGGGGAAACCAGAGACACCTGACCTCCAACCCCTCCTCCCAGTAGCAGCCAAAAGGAAACCTGGCTAGCCAGCGCTGGGGGAGGGGCAAGCAGAAAAAATCAAAGTGATAGAGTGCCAGGGATCCCAGCAGCCTGCAGCAGGGCCCCGGAGATCCAGGCCAACTGATTCGCATGACCTGCCCTGCGGCTACAGAAGGCGTGGCGCCTCAGTGAAGCCATTAATTGTCAAGCAGGGAGGTTAGGGAAGGCCATTAGGTGGAATCCCACCAGCCAAGCCCACACGGACCCTTGGGCCGAGCACGGGATCTCAGAAGGGGAAGGAAGCGGTACAGTCCCATCCCCCACAGTGGACACTCCACCGAGGCAGTCAGCGGCCATCATCCGGGAAACCTGAAGGATACACCGCCACTCTCCTTCAGAGTGCAACATCAAAACAGCGGACACTCCATCCAGGCAGTCAGCGGCCACCATCCGGGAAAGCTGAAGAATACACCACCACTCTCCAACAGCTTGCAACATCAAAACAGCCAGCAGCAGGACCCCGGAGATCCAGGCCAACTGATTCGCGCGGCCTGCCCCGCAGCTACAGAAGGCGTGGCGCCTCAGAGAAGCCATTAATTAGCAAGCAGGGAGGTTAGGGACTGCCATTAGGTGGAATCCCGCCAGCCAAGCCCACCGCCCACGCCCGGAACAGGCCCAGCGACCTGCCAGCATTGTAGTCACGACACCCCAATTGGAATAGGGACAGAGCAGAGCCGCCTTCCACTCCCGGAACAGGCCCAGAGAGCCGCCAGCGTGGTAGACACGTCACCCCAATTGGAGTAGGGGCACAGCCGCCGCCCGCACCTGCAAGGGAGACTTTTCAAGTATACAAGAGCAACATAAATAAATAGGGGGTAAATTTCAAAACACAACAGTTGCACCAAGCAGAAAGAAACGCGAGCAGTATGAAAAGACAAGGAAAGAAAGGACCACAAGCAATGCAGGTCAACTCAACTTTAGAAGAGGTAATAGCTGCAACAGATGGAATATCAGATAAAGAGTTCAGGATATATATGCTTCAGATGATCTGGAGTCTCAAGGAAGACATGAGACAGCAAAATCAGACAATGAAAGATCACATTGACAAACAAATCCAGGAAGTAAAAGATCAATTTCACAGGGAGATAGAGGTAATAAAAAACAAACAAATTGAAATTCTAGAAATGCAGGAAACAATAAACCAACTTAAAAACTCAATTGAGAATACTACCAGCAGAGTAGATCACTTAGAAGAGAGAACATCAGACAATGAAGACAAAGTATTTCAACTGGAAAAGAACATAGACAGTTCAGCAAGTCTGCTAAGAAACCATGAGCAGAACATCCAAGAATTATGGGAGAATATCAAAAAACCAAATTTAAGAGTCATTGGGATACAGGAAGGCACAGAGCTCCATTCCAAAGGAATAAACAGTCTATTCAGTGAAATAATACGAGAAAACTTCCCAGAATTGAAGATTGAGACAGAATCCCAAATCCTAGAAGCCTACAGGACGCCGAATGTGCAAAATCATAAGAGATCCACACCTAGACACATTATAATGAAGATGTCCAACATACAGAATAAGGAGAGAATTTTAAAAGCTGCAAGAGAAAGAAAGCAGATTACATTTAGGGGTAAACCAATCAGGATAACAGCTGATCTCTCAACACAGACTCTGAAAGCTAGAAGATCCTGGAATAACATATTTCAAACACTGAAAGACAATGGGCTCCAACCAAGAATCGTGTATCCGGCGAAATTAAGCTTCAGGTTAGAAGATGAAATTAAAACCTTCCACAATAAACAAAAGTTAAAAGAATTCGCAGCTAGAAAACCATCTCTTCAAAAAATCCTTGGCAAAACATTACAGGAAGAGGAAATGGAAAACAACATTGAAAACCAACAATGGGAGGTAGGACAGTAAAGGGGGGAAAGTAGTCAAAGAGGATAACAAATCAGGTTTAGTAACATCAATAAACAAATATGGATAGAAGAACAAACCATATCTCAATAATAACCCTAAATGTTAATGGCTTAAACTCACCAATTAAGAGACACAGGCTAGTAGAATGGATCAAAAAACAAGACCCAACAATATGCTGGACCGCGGAAACAAGCAGGAGTGGCCATACTCATATCTAATAAAATAGATTTCAAGCCAAAGCAAATCAAAAGGGATATAGAAGGACACTTCATACTGCTCAAGGGAACCATACACCAACAAGACATAACAATCATAAATATATATGCCCCAAATAATGGTGCAGCTGTATTCATCAAGCAAACTCTTCTCAAGTTCAAGAGTCTAATAGACCAACATACAATAATCATGGGAGACTTCAACACACCTCTCTCACCACTGGACAGATCTTCCAAACAAAAGTTAAATAAGGAAACTATAGAACTCAATAACACAATTAACAACCTAGACTTAATTGACATATATAGACTATACCACCCAACATCAAGTAGCTACACTTTTTTCTCAGCAGCACATGGAACCTTCTCAAAAATAGACCATATACTATGTCACAGGGCAACTCTTAGACAATACAAAGGGGTAGAGATAATACCATGCATCTTATCTGATCATAATGGAATGAAACTGAAAATCAATGATAAAAGAAGAAAGGAAAAAGCAAGCATCACCTGGAGAATGAACAATAGGTTGCTGAGTGATCAATGGGTTTTAGAAGACATCAAGGAGGAAATTAAAAAATTCCTAGAGTTAAATGAAAACACAGACACAACATATCGGAATCTATGGGACACATTGAAAGCAGTTCTAAGAGGAAAATTCATTGCTTGGAGTTCATTCCTCAAAAAAAGAAAAAACCAACAAATAAATGATCTCATACTTCATCTCAAAATCCTAGAAAAAGAAGAGCAAAACAACAGCAAAAGAAGTAGAAGGCAAGAAATAATTAAAATCAGAGCTGAAATTAATGAAATTGAAACAAAAGAAACAATTGAAAAAATTGACAAAACTAAAAGCTGGTTCTTTGAAAAAATAAATAAAATTGACAGACCCTTAGCCACGCTAACGAAGAGAAGAAGAGAGAGAACCCAAATTACTAGCATACGGGATGAAAAAGGCAATATCACAACAGACACTTCAGAAATACAGAAGATAATCAGAAATTACTTTGAATCCTTATACTCCAATAAAATAGAAGATAGTGAAGGCATTGATAAATTCCTTGAGTCCTATGATCTGCCCAGATTGAGCCAGGAGGATATAGACAACCTAAACAGACCAATAACAATAGAGGAAATAGAAGAAACCATCAAAAGACTACCAACTAAGAAAAGCCCAGGACCGGATGGGTATACAGCAGAGTTTTACAAAACCTTTAAAGAGGAACTAACACCAATACTTTTCAAGCTATTTCAGGAAATAGAAAAAGAGGGAGAACTTCCAAATTCATTCTACGAGGCCAACATCACCCTGATTCTGAAACCAGACAAAGACACATCAAAGAAGGAAAACTACAGACCAATATCTCTAATGAACCTTGATGCAAAAATCCTCAATAAAATTCTGGCGAATCGGATTCAAATACATATCAAAAAAATTATACATCATGATCAAGTAGGATTCATTCCTGGGATGCAAGGCTGGTTTAATATACGGAAATCAATAAATGTTATTCACCACATCAATAGACTTAAAAATAAGAACCATATGATCATCTCAATAGATGCAGAAAAAGCATTCGACAAAGTACAGCATCCCTTTATGTTCAAAACGCTAGAAAAATTAGGGATAACAGAATCATACCTCAACATTGTAAAAGCAATCTATGATAAGCCACAGGCCAGCATCATTCTGAACGGAGAAAAATTGAAGGCATTCCCTCTAAGATCTGGTACAAGACAGGGATGCCCTCTCTCACCACTTCTGTTCAACATAGTCCTCGAAACACTGGCCAGAGCAATTAGACAGTCAAAAGAAATTAAAGGCATAAAAATAGGAAAAGAAGAACTTAAATTATCACTATTTGCAGATGATATGATTCTATACCTAGCAGACCCAAAAGGGTCTACAAAGAAGCTATTAGAGCTAATAAATGAATTCAGCAAAGTGGCAGGATATAAGATCAACACGCATAAATCAAAGGCATTCCTGTATATCAGCGACAAATCCTCTGAAACGGAAATGAGGACAACTACTCCATTCACAATATCCCCCCAAAAAATAAAATACTTGGGAATCAACCTAACAAAAGAGGTGAAAGATTTATACAATGAAAATTACAGAACCCTAAAGAAAGACATAGAAGAAGACCTTAGAAGATGGAAAAACATACCCTGCTCATGGATAGGCAGAACTAACATCATCAAAATGGCGATATTACCAAAAGTTCTCTATAATTTCAATGCAATGCCAATCAAAATCCCAACAGCATATCTTGTAGAAATAGATAAAAGAATCATGAAATTCATATGGAATAATAAAAGACCCAGAATAGCAAAAACAATACTAAGCAGGAAGTGTGAATCAGGCGGTATAACGATACCAGACTTCAAACTATACTACAGAGCAATAGTAACAAAAACAGCATGGTACTGGTACCAAAACAGGCGGGTGGACCAATGGTACAGAATAGAGGACACAGTAACCAATCCACAAAACTACAACTATCTTATTTTTGATAAAGGGGCTAAAAGCATGCAATGGAGGAAGGATAGCATCTTCAACAAATGGTGCTGGGAAAACTGGAAATCCATTTGCACCAAAATGAATCTGAATCCCTATCTCTCGCCGTGCACAAAAGTTAACTCAAAATGGATCAAGGAGCTTGATATTAAATCAGAGACACGGCATCTGATAGAAGAAAAAGTTGGTTATGATCTACACGCTGTGGGATCGGGCTCCAAATTCCTCAATAGGACACCCATAGCGCTAGAGTTAACAAATAGAATCAACAAATGGGACTTACTCAAACTAAAAAGTTTTTTCTCAGCAAAAGAAACAATAAGAGAGATAAATAGGGAGCCTACATCCTGGGAACAAATCTTTACTCCACACACTTCAGATAGAGCCCTAATAACCAGAATATACAAAGAACTCAAAAAATTAGACAATAAGATAACAAATAACCCAATCAATAAATGGGCCAAGGACCTGAACAGACACTTCTCAGAGGAGGACATACAATCAATCAACAAGTACATGAAAAAATGCTCACCATTGCTAGCAGTCAGAGAAATGCAAATCAAAACTACCCTAAGATACCATCTCACTCCAGTAAGACTGGCAGCCATTAGGAAGTCAAACAACAATAAGTGCTGGAGAGGATGCGGGGAAAAGGGCACTCTTGTTCATTGCTGGTGGGACTGCAAATTGGTGCAGCCAATTTGGAAAGCAGTATGGAGATTTCTCGGAAAGCTGGGAATGGAACCACCATTTGACCCAGCTATTCCCCTTCTCGGTCTATTCCCTAAAGCCCTAACAAGAGCATGCTACAGGGACACTGCTACATCGATGTTCATAGCAGCTCAATTCACGATAGCAAGACTGTGGAACCAGCCTAGATGCCCTTCAATAGATGAATGGATAAAAAAAATGTGGCATTTATACACTATGGAGTATTACTCTGCATTAAAAAATGACAAAATTATAGAATTTGGAGGGAAATGGATGGCATTAGAGCAGATTATGCTAAGTGAAGCTAGTCAATCTTTAAAAAACAAATACCAAATGACTCCTTTGATATAAGGGGTGTAAACAAGGACAGGGTAGGGACGAAGAGCTTGAGAAGAATATTTACAGTAAACAGGGATGAGAGGTGGGAGGGAAAGGGAGTGAGAAGGGAAATTGCATGGAAATGGAAGGCGATCCTCAGGGTTATACAAAATGTCATATAAGAGGTAAGGAGGGGTAAGTCAAGAGAATACAAATGGAAGACATGATTTACAGTAGAAGGGGTAGAGAGAGAAAAGGGGAGGGGAGGGGAGGGGAGGGGAGGGGGGATAGTAGACAATAGGACGGACAGCAGAATACATCAGACACTAGAAAGGCAATATGTCAATCAATGGAAGGGTAACTGATGTGATACAGCAATTTGTATACGGGGTAAAAGCGGGAGTTCATAATCCACTTGAATCAAACCATGTAATATGATGTATTAAGAACTATGTAATGTTATGAACGACCAATAAAAAAAAAAAAAACCAAACAAACAAAAAAAAAAAACAAACAAAAAAAATTGTCTTACGAATAACTAAATAGAGCAGAGGAATGAAGCTGATGTTGCATATTTTCTTAATACTACACATGTAATTGCCTTGAATGAAGCTTGTGGCACATACCCAAATAAAAAATCAAGGCAACTCTTTTTATAATTTAGGCCACCATCACTCACTCCCACTCAGATGTTTCCCCCCAAATCCATTAACACATGATACATACATCTGTAGAGGATTTTTTCGTGGTGGTAGTGAAAAGATTACAAAGGTAACTGGTAAATGAAAATGGGAAGGACCTCCTTAAATAATTTGTTTAATTGTCTATTTTTATATATCTAAATGTTTCTAAGTTCAATTCTAAACTTGAATTTTTTTTCCCTCTATGACTTGAAAATGTATGACATTTGTGATACTTGCAATCAATATTGTAACCTGTTAATGACTTTGCATGTATTTATAAGGCTGTATAAAATAGTTAAAAATACAGTAGTATCAATTTTAGTCAGAGTAATAGCTAATCAATTACATTGATCATTAATACGGGAGTCTATTGTAAAGACTGATATACTACTAACAGATACGATGCCTAGATTTTAGAAATCAAGGTGGCGATATTTACTGCAGTTGGGATCCTGCAATTTTACCTGTAAGTCACACTTTTTTACAAATATGCAAAATTAGACACAAATTCCACCTAGATAGTTTTTTTCTCCTTCTTTATTGATCTATTTGCAATGCTGCTTAACCAATTGGCTATAGAGGTTTATTGCAAATCTTCTGAGAAAAAAGGTAGACAGCCCCTTCTCTTTGTTCCCGTTTAGTTCCCTGTATAGCCCTGCAAGTAAGTCTTTATAGGTTGAACATAGGTACAAATTCAGATGAGAGAAATTACCTGGGCTTACCAACTTCCTGAATTTAGTGGAGACATTTTGAAAAGTGAAAGAGTTAATTTAGACATTTTGATATGATTATGTTAATATGAGTGTGAATTTTCATAAACAAATCTAAGGCAATAGAATGAACTTGGCTATTAACAGCCAAATAATCAAAGGAATGAAAAACGTCAGGCCAGGACATGGTTTGACCATTGTTAGAGTGACCATTGTTAGGTCATGGAGTCTGAACATTTCAGAAGCATGAAAAAATGACGCAGGAACTCATCTGGTTCAAGATGTTCAACATTAAATATAAAAGACTCCTACCATTTTGGGGGCCAAATAAATGAAATATCAAGTCAAATAACCTAGACAATGTGGGTCAAAGTTCGGGCCATTTTGAATAGATGAAAGAAATTGATGACAAGAAGTAGTCATGGTCCATATGACCATTTTTTTTAAGGCCCAGAGTTACTGAGCATAGTAATTGTAAATGGAGTTTGGTGTCTTACTCCAAGGTTGTGACTGGGAATCCAATTAATGTCTGAGCTGAAATTTCTACTTGCTAAGTTTCTTTAAGCATCTGAGGTTGTCTCCTTAAATTGCTTGGGATGGCAAAGTTGTTGCCGCAGTCTGGCTGGGCACAATTCAGAAGCCACTTGTCAAAAGAAACGAACTTTATTTTTAGAACCACACACGCCAAACAAAACAGCTCCTCAGGAAAACCTTCAGAGCCCAACTGCCACCACCAGCTTCCTATAAGCCTCTCCCAAAACCACAAGCCTCTCCACCTCCCACAATCCTCCTGCTCTTGAGGCCGACTGGCTGGGTCGCATGGGCGGAGCCAAAAGAAGTCCCCCAATGAGCAGCTCCATAGTCTGAAAGGGCAGGGAAACAGCCCAATGAGCATCACCGCAGAGGAGCCAATGAGCTAGAAGTTGCTGGGGCTGCTGTGAGCCAATCATCAGCTGGCAGTCTGAAAGTTTGCTGGGGCCCCTTGGGCTGTGGCTCTCAACAGTTGTCTCCCTAGTTTTTTATTTTTAACCCTGGAAAAGTTTAGACTTGAACTTAGAAACATTTAAGAGGCTTCATCCCTTTGTTCACACCCTCACTTCTTCAGTTTGCTTAGATATCATCTCAGAGCAGAGGCCTTTTCTGATCCTCAATTCTACAAAATAGTAGCTCCCTTCCCTCATCATTGTGTAGTCCCTCATTGTGTTTTATTACCTCCTACAATGTATTTGATATATTTATTATATGACTTTTGACAAATTATAATCATATATAATTATGGGGTACACAATGATGTTATCATAGCCACATGCAATGCAGGAGGATTAAATCAAATTAAGGAACATACGTGTCATCTTAAATACTTGTCATTTATTCTTCTCATCTAACTGTAACCTTTCACCCTTTAACCAACACTCTGATAATGACCATTCTATTTTTTTGCTTCTGTAAGTTGTACTGTTTGACTTTTCTCATGTAACTGAGAATGTGTGTTGTGTTTCTGTGCCTGGCTTATTTCACTTAGCATAATGTCCTCTAGGTTTACCCATATTGTTGCAAATGACAGGTTTTCCCTTTTTTAAATAGCTGAATAGTATTCTACTGTCTATATGTATGTATATATCACATTCATTCATTGATGGACACTTAAGTTGATTACATATTAACTATTGTGACCGACATACTAGTTTTCAACATACTAATTTTAAGTCCTTAGAATAAATATCCCAACCTGGGATTTCTAGATCAAGTGATAACTTATTTATAGATTTTTGAGGAGCCTTCATAGGGTTTTCTATTATGGCTGCATTAATTTATACTCCTGCCAATAGTGGACAGAATTTTATTTTCTTTGTATCTTCACGAACATTTGTTATCTTTCCTCTTTTTGAAAATAGGCATTCTGAAAAGTGAGTCATCTTACTGTAGTTTTAATTTGTATCTCCCCCATGATTAGTGATGTTGAACAGTTTGTGTTGAGTTCATATGTATTTTTGGAAATTAATGACTTATTAGATATATTGCTTGCAAATATGTTCTCCTAATCTGTTGGTTGTCTTTTTGCACTGTTGTTTTCTTTTCTGTGAATATTTTTAGTTTGATGTAATCTCATTTTTTCCATTTTGGATGTTTTTATCTGAGCTTTGAGGGTCAAACTAAAAAAAACAAAAACAAAAAAACAAAAAACCCTCATTACCCAGACCATTGTTGTGTATTTTTTTCCTGCCATTTTGTTCTGGTATTTTTACAGATTCCAGTCTTATGCTTGAATCTTTAATCCATCTTTAAGTTATTTTTTTTGTACACCCTGTAAGATGAGGATTTAATTTTATTTTTCTATGTGTGTATATCCAGTTTTTCTAGCACATTTATCGAAGATGCTTTTTCACATGGTGTGTTTTAGACACCTTTGTCCAAAATCAATAGGCTGTATGTGCATGGGTTCACTTCCAGGTTCTAGTCCGTTCTGTGAGGTGATATTTTGTTCATCTTATTTGATCCTCTCTTTCCATTGGAACATAGACTCCTCTGGGGTTTGTGCTTCTGCTCATTGCCATATGTGCAGCACCTAGAATAGTCGCCTAGCACACAATCAACTGTGGCTAAATTAATGAAAACACCCATTGGAGGCACTAAATAAAGGAATCCTCCCTTTTCATGTTCCTAAAGAAATCTAGAGAAGCTAAAAAGGAGGAAACCACTTCTTAGTACAATTTTGTCTTTGAAATGGCAAAGAAAAACATTTTCATTTTGAAGAGTGTTCACTGTAGTGATTCTTTTTAATTCTTACTTGGTTCTAAAAATTATGGCAGAGATGGTCATTTTGTACTTTTGTATTCTGGGTCACCACTAAATAAGTGAAACCCACCAACCCACTGAGAATCATAGAGTGTTCCAAGCCCTTGACTGTATGGTAAAGATGTAGAGATGAAAGGCATACCCTTTTCTTGTCTCACAGGTTTCCAGTCTTATAGAGAGGCAGTAAGGAAACAAACACTTACTATATGGTGCAATAAAATCATGATCAAACATTTGCACAGTGTGTGAGCAGAGAGCAGAGTGGAGTCAGATCATGTGATCTATGGACAAGCACTACAATAACAAAGTAAGACTGACCATCTTCATTCCTTGACCACTCATGATAAGGTATTCATCATTCCTTACAAGAATGTTTGTGTGTCAGATATTACTCTCATGTTCGAGGAAGGAGCGTTAGAATTAACTGGTTAACTGCCCAAGATGACCCAGCTGTGAGCGGCAGAATGAAGAGGTGAGAAAAGGTGGTAATACCAGCACCAAGGGAACGATCACAAAGTACAAAATTATGACAGGGTTTGACAAGGCAGTGACTAATGGGATCCAATGCAGGGTGCGCTGGGTGGTGGGGAGAAGAGCAAGGTCAGATCACTAAGGGTAAGCATCGGTCTAAAGATTTTGAAATTTGTACTGAATTTCTGACTTTAATATTCCAAAGAATGATTCTCTCCATTTGTGTAGAAGTTAGTAGAAACAGTTTGAGATGCAGGACACTCCATTAGTGATTTCTCACTCCTTAGAGTAGAATTCATATATCATCTCACTGATCCTCATCATTATCCAACAGAGTATGAGTATCATTCCTGTCCTAAAGATGAGGACACTGAGCCCATAGAGCCAAGTAATTTGCCAGAGCTCATACAGGTAGTTAATGCTGAAGTCAGATTTCAAACCTGTCAAAACTCAGGCTCATTCTAGCTTAAACTGTATTCATGTCTAGAGAATCATATTTATACTATTAGGTTTTAATAAAGGACCAAAGGACCATGGAGTCAATACAGTGGTTTTTAACTAGCATTTAAAACAATAAAAGGAGGAAATAGAATATCTCAGTGTATCTTATGTAGTAAGGTTAACACTGGTGGAAACTATTGTTCATATGTTATATATATATATATATATATATATATATATATATATATATATATATATGTGTGTGTGTGTGTGTGTGTGTGTGTTTGTGTAAAGTGTATATGTATGCTAATATTTATACTTACTATACATAATATTTGTATGACATGAAGTATGTATGCTAATATCCATACTTATTGTATATAATATTTGCATGTGGTAAATTTTAAGGGGGAAATGTGCTTCCTTTTACAGATTGAGGTTTAAAAATGTGAAAAACTTGGAGTGAACTATGGGTCAAGCCACTGCAACTCTCTAAGTATTCCACCTCTGTCACTTCATCCTATGAGGCTGAATGTTCTTGACCCACTGGGGGACCAATGTGCCTCCTCCATAAGGGCAGAAAAGCAACAAGAAGGATGCTGCTTTAGGGAGGCTGAAAAAGACTAGCTGACCAGTTCTTTCTTTTCTCCTTTTAGTCAATGGCAAGCTGTCAAAGCTGCTTTAATTAAACCTTCATCTGCCATATTGAGGGAATATAGTCAGTAGCAATTTCTATTTCAAGGAAAATGTATGTGTGGATCAGTTCTTGAAGTTGCACACTGAGGGAAGACTTTTCTCCCTGGATTTCTGTCCTGTAATAGAAGAGAAAGAGGAATAATATATGTCATGAAGTGTATATGCATGCTAATATTCATACTTATTGAACACATGTGCCTAAGCAGATTTATTATCTATACTGTGTATAATTACATATAAAATCTAACAAAACTCCATGTGTGTAGTGTTAAGTCACAATCTGTTTCTCTTTGGAACCCCATTCTGTGTACAAACATTTTTACAACACATGTGGATTAGTAGTAGGAGTAGATGGTTTTAAAATGTTATGTTAAAGCAACAACTTAAGTCGGCATGTTAAAGGAACACGAAAATCAAAATAGTACTGTAATTACTTTCCAATGGTGGAAATTAGAGAGAAATTCTAAAGTGGGTGGACATCCAGATTTTTCTATGGGCATACAAATATCCATCCCAGCTGCTATCTCTCCTGGAAGAGCCTTAGATAAATGAAATCCTTAATAAATATTATTTTACATTTTAGTCAAGAAGATTAACTACCTACCTTATAAGGGAGATGTTTTAATTTGCTCTTTTGCCCTCTTCCGCATTTTATATTCAAACATCAGTGCTAGTACTGCTTGGTAGTGTATTCAGGCTTCCTCAGTCTGAGTAGATTATTGTAATTAGCTAGTTGGATTAATTTCATTTGGGGTTTGGACTACTCAGTCAGATTTTAGAGTATTAAGAAGTAGCATATTTAATTGCATAGTGTCAACCATTTCCAAATGGAGGATGACACCAATCACAGAGGACTTAGTTAAGTGGAATAAACAATTCCATGTGCAGGTCACAGGATATTTATACATATTCTAAACCAAATCTTCCTTTAGTGTTGCTAAGTATAAATTAATGTCAAAATCCCTCAGGACACTAGGCAAGTGGCATGGAAACCCCCTCAATAAACATTTATTTACTGTTGTTGGAATCATGTACACTGCAGACCACTCAGTGGTTTTCAATCATTACTATTTGTCCAATTTTTCTATTTCAGAAGAAAGGTAAAGAATTATGTATCGGACATGGCAGCCATAGTGCCTGTCAAACACATCTTTTTAGCTTATACTGTTCTACCTAGAGCCTTTTGCTCAGGAGTCTGGGTTATTATTTGTGCAAAGAAAAGGAATTTATTAACTCATATAACTGAAAAGCCAAAAAACAAAAAAAGAAGAAGAAGAAAGAAAGAAAAAAAGAAATGCCTATATTCAAGCATGGCTGCATTCAGAAGCTCACATATTGGATTTAGTAGCTGGCCTCTATCTCTTGCCCAGCTTGGCCATAATTTTTTCTGTATTTTGGCTTCATTTTTAGGGTCCATGTGGTCCAAGATGGCAGCAGCTGCTCCAGCCTACACCTCCTCAAGTTAAGCCAAACAGAAGGGGGAAGTGTATTTTCTGTTTAAATCTCTCTCTCTCTCTCCGGTTATGCAAGTAAAAGTCCTAAGATTAGTTCTGATTTATTCTGACTGACTTGGCTTGAATTAAGTGCCTATTCCTGCATCAATTTCTGTAGCCAAGGGAATTTGAAGTTCTGATTGGCTAATCCTATTTCTTTTGTTCCATCTCTGGCACTAGGAATTGAGGTCTAATTCAAAAAACATGGATTGAAAATTAAGAAAGGGGTGTAGTTAGTAATAAAGAGAAATTATATGCCAGAGAACCAAAAGTACCCACAATATTCAGATTGTTTTTATTTTTATCTAATTCAACATTTTAAAAATAAAGTAAGGAATTTATACACATTTGCCAGCTATAATCTAGGGGAAGATGGAAAGAGCACTAATATTTCACAAGTGATTATGGAGACACCAAAATGTAATGCTTATGATAAAAATAATAATATCTAAAATTTAATGATCAATTTACATAAATATTACATTGTTTAATTCCTCATAATAATTTTCTGCAGTAGGTACTACCATAACAACTCATTTTTAAGTGAAAGACCTAAAGATTAGAAAGGTTAAGAAATTTTCCCAATATTACACATCCTGAAATGACTGTGTCAAAACACATTAGTTTTCCTGTAGAATTCATGATGATAGCTACCATGAACAGATATAAGGGACTGTATTGATTTCATCAATTCTAAGGTTCATGTTTTTTTTTTTCATCTTTAAAATTGGTGTGAATCTTACAACTGCTGGTTAGGGGTCCATCCTGAGATAATAGTCATTACCTGCTTATGTATGAACTTGGTCTTTATTGTCCTTATTATTATGATACCAATTGGGTAAGTTGTATTTAATTTTAAGTGCTATAAATGTATATAAATATTATATATATAAAATGTTATATGAATATTATACTGTAATTCAGAATTGAAAACAAAGTTATTTAACAGAAAGACATAGAAAGAGCAATGAACTATATATGAACTATAAATGTAATATAGTGAAGCAAATAATCATCTCTATAAAATGACCATCACTTCACATTTTCTTATAGGGCAATGACCACATGCTTTATAATATCTTAAAAATGAAGATGTCCCAAAGTAGAATCTATGTTGTCTTTGCTAGTAAATGTACACTAAAGAATTGCCTGTCACATGCCAAGATTGATGATATTATAATACATTTATTTGGCTACAAAATTCATCTCTATGTATCAATGTACAAAAATAAGTATCAAATTTAATTAAAGTATAAAATTAAAATGTTAAAATGTTAAAGTATAACAAGAAATGTGCCACAATTTAATTGGTATCATATATATATATATATATATATATATATATATATATATATATATATATATCTTTTCTTTCTTTTTTTGGTAAGTAATATAGAACATTTGTATTCCTTGTAGTTCATAGTGTTAGATTGCATAGAACTACTAACTATGCAGTACTATTGTTTTGAAGAGTTTTATAAAGATTATTTCTTGCAGATCCATAATCAATGATGTCCAGGATCTTTTATCTGAAAACTAAACCATTAAAGAGATTAGGCAGAAAAACTACAAGTACTTTGTTTTTTTATATAACAAAGAAAAGACTACAAAGTTAACTACAGCTAAAAAATGGAAATTGGAACAAATTTCAAGCCAAATAATGATGAAGCCTGGCTTTTCTTTACCACAAACTGAACATACTGGATCTCAAGGTATTTTGAAATTAGCTCTTTGGGGCTCAAGAGAGCCAGTTATCAGCTTTCCTACTTACAACTGGTATGGGTTTTGTCGTAAAATTTTCTCTGTCATCCTAAGATTAAAGTTCATCGGGGAGGGGATGAGTGATCTTTTGAAATCCAGGGGCTCTTATTTTTTTGTTTCTATCCATGATTTCTTTCCTTTTAAGGAATGGAAATTTACCTGAAAAACTAATTTTCTTTTTCTATGAAACCAAATATACAGAGAAAGAGTATCCATTCTCAAATTGTGTTCATTTTGAAGCATTTTCCTAAAATACATACTTTGATCATTCTTTGAAGACATTAAATTGCAGAAGTATACAGTGTCCTTTTATTTATAGACTGTGAGGTCACTGAATGAAATAAAGTCAATGTGGCCTCGGGTTGCATCAGGAACTCTCATGACCAGAGACTGGGCATTTTTCCCTGGAAGTAAGCTTACTTATAACTGTTTATTAATGGTGTTCTAGGCTGCAATAGGTATAGTAATAATAGAATCCTTTTACTCTTAAATTATGTTAACTATATATTTTTTCAAAGAAAATGGAAATATGTTATGGTTCCAAATATTGGCAAATTCGATTTGACTTACAGTTTCATTTCCTACAACTTTATAACATTTGGTCTTAAAGAGTTACTAAAACTATGCAACTTTGCAAAGTAAATAATAATGCATATATTCTTAGAATTTATTACTTTTATTACTAGAAGTACTAATCTTCTTATGATATTTCATAATTTATAGGGTTATTTCACATGTATTATCTTGCTACAACTTTTCAAGACTATTCAAAAGCATCTAATAATTAGATGGTAGTTTTGTTTTATGAACTTGTTTCCATCTATTGATTTACATATTCCCTGAACAAGGAAATGTTTGTATTCTGCTTGGTAGAAGCCTCCAAGGAGTATCCACTGTCTGTCAGACAGTCTGCCAGACACTCATCTCCCTAGTATTAGAATGTTTCCTATACAGTGTGTGAAAGTGAAAGTCAAAGACTTTGTGGTGCTCTCAAAAATGGTATTATGTAGAAATTATTGAACAGGAATGAGATTAACACATTGGAAACTTTGAAAAGAAAACAAAAAGGGACTAGTGCTTAACATACCTTAGAGATTGTCAATTTTGTTAGCTAAAATTATGTAATTAAAAAAATTATTCTGTCACGCAGACACAAGATCAGTTCAATTCATAATTTATTTTGGTTTTGGAATTTTTATTTGAAACTCTGCATGTATTCATGAAAAGAAAATAATCTTTAACATGCAGGTTCTCATGAGATGAGTTTTTTCTATCTTGGATAAGTTTCCTTATACATTTTGTATTATTACATATACATATATATATATATATATATATATATATATATATATATATATATAAAACCAGGATGATGACACGTCTTTTCATATATTACTGCTTGTTAAGGGCATGTTCATGTTAGGGTCCCTGGTACACTTCAGTAAGCAGAGGCCCCTTTGCATAAACCAGCAGGAGGAAAAGATAGGTTGAGAGGCAGTCAGCAGAAGCTCATACTTGCACATGTTTATTTTCAATAATTAGGCATAGTGTTAATGGAAACATCCATTTGAAGCAAAGGCTGCTTATTTGCACAAACAGTGGAAATATGTGGCACTGTGGTTTTACTATGAAGACTAAAAATGAACAAAGCAAGAAAGGCTCAACTCAATGTAAATTCAAGAATATATTTTTGAAAGGAGAAAGTTTGGGGCTACTAGGAATAATGCTGCTATGAACAATTGTGTAGAGATACACACACACACACACACTTCCTCCTCTTGAATATATATATTTCCTCCTCTTGAATATGAACATAAGTGTGTAATTGCAGGATCATATGGCTTGCAAAATATTTTTCCCGGTGGATTATCTCTATACTTTTTCTGCAGTTTCCTTTGAGGCACAAAAATTTTCAGTTTACTGATATCCTCTATCTCATTTTTCTTTTGTTATTTATGCTTCTGATGCCATATCTAAGTAAAACATTTCCTTACTCAAAGTAAAAAATTTTTATATCTAAGTTTTCTAAAATTTTTAAAATGATTTTTAACTTTTCCATTTAGGGTTTTTTATATATTAATTTTCTTATACAATGTGACACAAGGATCCAATTGCTTTCTTTAGGATGTATTCACATCTGGTAGTCCCAGTACCATTTGTTAAGAGATTACTTAATTGTCTTCTTACTCTTGTTAAAAATCAATTGGCCATAAATGTAAGGGTTGATTTCTGAATAATTAATTATGGGTGATGCTGCTATAAACAATGGGTAAAAAGTTTTGTATAGACATACATTTTTTTTCTCATGAGTATTTACTTGGGGGTGGAATATGATACATAATATTTTAAGGAAATGCCAAACTGCTTTCTAATATGTCTGCACCAATTTTCATTCCCACTAGTGATGCCTGAGTATTACAATTTCTCCATATCCTCCCAGATAACTGTTATTCTCTCTCTTTCTCTCTCTCTCTCTGTGTGTGTGTGTGTGTGTGTGTGTGTGTGTGTGTGTATGTTTTATGGTTGTTAGCATCGGAGTGCTTGTGAATTGGCATCTCACTATAGTTTGATTTGCATTTCTCTGCTGGCCAATGACATTGAGCATCCTTCCTCGTGCTTATGGAACATTTGCACCTCTACTTTTGAGAACTGTCTCTTTGGATAGTTTGCCTATCTTAAATTGTATTGTCTTTTTATTACACTCTTTTAATAATTCTTTATATACTCTAGATACTAATTCTGTTTTTACAGTAACCTTTCACTGTCATTTTTAAGCCTTATAGATTTGATTACATTCTCACAATATAATTTTTGGTAATTGTAGGGACATTCTGGGTTATGGCAAACAGTTTGAAAAATATATACATCAATTTAAGTCATTCCTCTCTACAGTAAATTAATACCTTATCGTGGATTAACAAGCAATACAACCTATTTTGTTGTAATAAAGCTTTACTATTTTGTGTATTGTTACAATTTAACTTAAAGTATGGATTTGAGGTTAATAAAATCACAAATCAGTTACATAAAACCCTCTAAAGTTTCTTTCTTACAATGAGGTCTCTAATCCAGTAGTATCAGCATCACATGGAAAATTGTTTGACATTCTTGAGCTCCAAACCTGTGCTTAATTGAATCAGAGCCTCTGACTTAGAGCTCAACTGCCTGCTTCAACAAGCTCTTGGTGTGTGTTAAAATTTTTAGACCATGCTAAAAGTCACCAGTTCTGCAGTCTGTGCATGGGAGTCATCTCAAAGAACTTTAGGAGGAAAAGAAATTCCTGATTTCCATTTCAGACATAATAAATCAGAATTTGGGGGGTTGGTGTCTAAATACCTATATTAAAATAAACCTGTGTATATCAAATTCACCTGTGATATATATATCACAGGTGAATTTGATATACACAGGTTTATTATCCATTACTTCTAATCATAGTGTGCACCTACATTTACAGTGTTTTTTTTTTTTTTGAAAATTTTGAAACTGGTGAAAAAATTTAGCCAAAACTGTTAAAATTTTTAGGCATCATTTTATTCTTAGTAGCTGAAAGAAGCCAAACCTTACTCAAGCTTTATTTTGTAGGTCTTTTAGTGACAGCTTAACCTTTAATTTTTTATTTTTTTTTTTACCAGAGCTTTATAGTTACACACAGTAGTTGGACTAATCCCAACAAGCTCATAACATGCAGGGAAATCATTTTCAGTGCATGATCACACCCTTTTCCCTCCCATTGTTCCCCACCTCCCATTTTCCTTCCTCTACTAGGTTTCCTTTTGCTCATGTATTAATTTATATTTGATTGGTTCTTTACGTAATCCTATCCTTCCATTCCCCTTTCCTTTATTTTACTCTAACTTCCTCAGACAAGAGAGAAATTCAGCCTTTGAGTTTCTGAGTTTGACTAATTTCACTTAGCATGATATACTCCATTTCCACCCATTTAACAGCAAATGCCTTAATTTCATTGTATTTTATGGATGAGTAGAAGTCCATTGTGTGTGTGTGTGTGTGTGTGTGTGTCACAATTCTTAATCCATTCATATAGTAACTGGTATCTGAGTTGTTTTCATAATTTAGCTGTTGGAAATTATGATAGCACATCTTTAAATGATTAAAAATATTGACCACCTAATTAATTTTAAAGGGAGTGTTTTTCTTACCTTAAATCAGGAGTTGGCAAACTTTGTATCAAAGTAAATATTTTTACTTTGGTGTGGCCCAGGTACCTCCTTCTATTTATTTTCTTCTGCCCTAACCTCACCCTAAAACTCCAATCTGTCCTAATTATTGCGGTTTTATGATGTCTTGAATATGAATGATGTAAATCATTCAATTTTTTTCCCCAAAATTGTGTTGGTTATTCTGTCCTCACCTTTTCCATAGAAATGGTAAGACCTACTTTTCAGTTTTCACAAAACCCACTGGGATATTGATTGATATTACATTGAATCTATCAATCAATTTGAGGAGAACATTTTGCTAATGTTGTGCCTTCTAGTTGATAAATACCACAGTTTTGATTTCTCTCATCAGTATTTTCTAGTTTTACATCTTATGAAAAATTTTCCTAAATTTGTCTCCAAGTAGTTCATTTTTATTATTAATTTAAATTTTAAAAAATTTCAATTTGTCATTTTTCATGGCTTATACATAAAATTATAATTCATACTGTATTGTTGACCTTGTATCCTGAAACCATATTAAGATTCACTTATTAGATCTAGTAGTCTTTTTTTTTTTGGTATAAATTTTGGAATTTTCTACAAAGACACTTGTGTCATCTGTGATTTAATAAGTTTTTTTTCCCAATCTATATGTTTTTTTAATTTTTTTCCCTTATAGCTCTAGTTAGGACCTCTCTTGCAATGTTAAGTGGGACTGGTGAAAGGAGAACTATGTCTTTTTAACTTTTAAAAGTGTTTTATCTACTACTTCATCATACTCACAAAGATGGGAGAGGGGCTTTAAAACAAAGTTCCAATATTTTTTAATTATCAGAAAAAAAATTTTTTTAAAGAAAAAGACAAAAATACTCTGTGTAAAAGTTTATAACAGCATCTGACAATGAAAATGGGAGGAATGGGAAGAGCTTAGAAGTCAATTTATTCAATTATCTATATTATAGACAAAGAAATTGAGGTCCTCAGTTAAAGTATCAGGTAAAGTCGAGGTTGAAAATTAGATGTTAGAATCCTAGCCCCATTTTCTTTTCTTGCAATATAATCTCTTACGAGAAGATGACATTTCCATGGTCATTGGCTTAAATTTTAATTTTGGGGCGGACAAAGTTGCATCTCCACCTCCCATAACATACCGTGTCAGAAAACACCCAAGCTTTGTCTTTGAGGATTGTTCCCTCATGTCTGAACCTGACCCTCTGGAGGAGTTGTCAGAGGTAGATACTGATATTTAATTGGTCTGGAGTATAACGTGGGTATTGTGGTTTTAAGAACTCTCCATGTGATTTTAATGTGTTAATAAGCCTGTTTCTCAGGCTGTGTGGTACCTGGAACCTTAGGTGGAAGCTCGTTATCATCTCAGAGCCGGATGTGATTCAGATGTGGGATTTAATAAACTTCTCAGGACAGCCTAAGATGCAGTCCTTTGCTCTTGGTCTACTGCCTGTGTGGACCTGCAGAGGTCTTATAGGGTAATTTCTGCTGCCGGGGAAACAGCCTTTCTCTGCATTGACTTTCAATGACCTTCCAGCCGTGATTCCCTCCTGGCCTTCACCTGCAGCTGTCTGCCTGCTTGTTCTCACCGGCTGGCTCTGCAGAAATCTCACGCCATCTGTGCTGGGTTGTCTGGACCAAAAGGTTTGGATAGAGGGTAGACTTTCCTGGGGAGTCAAATGCCAGCTAGGCTGCCCTGGCTCAGAGCAAAGATTTTCTAGCTAGCTCTTCCTCTGTGCAGCAACTTCTCACATTATACCTTAAAAGAGGTTCAGAGTTACCAGATGAGTCTTCTCAGCTTATCTGCCTTGCTCTCTTCCCTTCCACACACCAAAATAAATAAAAAAGAACATACAAGAAAAAAAATACAAAGTAGCATATTTGCATACCAGTGGAGGGCATGCAAATCTCATTTAAAGAACATAATTATGATATTTTACCCTCATTTCACTAACCATTTTATTGACTGTAATAAGAACTACTCCAGGACCAAAGACTTAAAATGCTAACAAATTAAAACCATCCCTGATGTGGAGAGTCCTTCTAATCTGAAGCATTCCTCCTGATTCTGTTTTCAAGTTCTATAAACACCATATGTCGGGTGGACAATATTGGAGCATTCTGGCTTAAACTATGGTCTGTTTTTCTTTCTTTCGTTTTCTTTTTTATTCCTCTGAGGCTGACCTAATTGATTCAAAAGACAAAAGACCAAGGACATTACAAGAGAAACAGGAACCGAATACTAACAGTTCATGTGCATATGGAATTACTTATTTTATCATCAAAAAATATTCACACAGTGAATGGCCAAAGGGATTCTTTTACCATGTGATAGTTCCATTAATGTAAACATCCCTGTACTGCATTTCTAGCCTGGAAAGACATATGGTAAATTAAAATACATAAAAATGTTCTTTGACTTTAGCCAAATAACAATTACAAGTGGGCAAAGAATTAGTTTTGATGTGGAAAATTTTAGGCAAAATTTATAGACACCCAATTTCACATGATTATTGATTCTTTCTTTCTGGAAATTAGGTCACCTTTTGTGGCTGAGGAGTTCCTATAAGAGTAAAGTTTCTTTAAGAAATTGATTTCTACCCAAACCTGGTTCACTGTCACTTTGTGCACCTCTCCCTCCTCCCCCTTATTCACACCACTTCAATTCCTCCATTTACATGCATACATACATCCCTTCTAGGTAACAGACCTATAAATGTCCTTAGGTGATGAGTGGGAAAGACTAACATTTGTGCAAGATGCTCATCATGATGATGCATCTGAATCTGTGAGTTCAAGGGCTTGATATGCCAAAATTCAAAGAAATGCATTGTCGACCATATGCATTTTAAAAAGGAATATATATTACTGACAGTGAACATATGCGTTATTAAACTGATAACACACAATACAACATTGTCTGTTCTCAAGACTGGTGTACCTGGCTGTACCTCAAACCTCCCCCAACTTAAAGACAATAGGTTGTGAGTTGTAATATTCAGTAAGATTCATCCTCTAGTAAAATCACCTTTGTCAAGTGCTGCGGCACACCTGACTGTTCCTCAGCAGCAGAGACCACACCTGTGGATCCCATGAATAAAGATGAAAGTCTAGGTAAGATCTCTTAAAAGCAGTTCAGGCAAGATTCCTTTATAATACCACTCAGGAAAATGCATGTTCCTACAATACGATGGCTCTTATCTTGCAGGTAAATGAACACTGTCCTGTGGGGGCACTGCTAGGTGGATGGGTCAGTATACAAACGCAAGGAGCACCCTTCCCCAGTGCCCACCACCAAAGCAACCACAGCCCCTCCTTTCCTCTGGGAGCAGGGCAAGATTTCCAGCTCACATAATCTTTATGTCATAACAAGAAAACACAATAAATACTGTGGACAGTATTTCTACTTATGTTTGACATTGTGTCAGAAATGGACCTATGCAAGTGTATCCATTTTCAAGCACCAGAGAATAGTTGAAAATATTGTTAAATGCTTAGAATTTCACTATGACTAGGTGCATTTAAAAGGCAAGCTGTCTTTTGTTCAATATACATTTGATCTGAAGAAGCAAAAGTTAGAATATATTTTCCCTAGAGTCTATAAAAATCACATATCTTACAATAGATCGTAAATTTACTCAGGCCTTTTCAGATATTGAACTGAATATATCAAATATAAAATATGTACACATATCTTTAACCTGCACATGTTTTATTGTGGTCCCTGCGGAATTTCTGTTCTCATTATATAATGGCTGTAAATGCTTTGAGAGGCAGTGAGAGAAGAAACATTCCTTCAATATCTCCAAATGATAAAAGGTATATCTTTTGTTCAATGAGAACTATAGTCAAAATAACCATTTAAAGGGTACATTAAAAGAAAGCACAGAGCAAAGTACAATTGAATAAAACCAGACTCGGAGTCTCTTTGCCAGAGAGAGTCCAGATATAGCACAGATGGATCCATAAAGAGGCCAGCACCATTAGGCTTTTTAAATTAGGCACATAATCTTTGATAGAGGATGGTGGTGGTGGTGGTGGTGTCTGTGTAGGGGGTTCTTGGCTGCTGTCCATGTTGGAAGTCTTTATCAGGGAATGAGAGGAGTTTCCTTTTGAAAATATCCTCTTGAATGGAGTTAATCCCTTTAATTTTTGGTTCTGTTTTCTCTTGCCAGCTACTAGTATGTATATCAATTTTCAGGTTCTTAATGTCTATGTAAATTCAACTATAATCCCTGGGTGTGGGTGTGAGCATTTCATTTCATTATTCTAAAATATTTTACCATTATTCAGACTTGAAAGTCTAAGTGGAGGTTTTATATTTTTCTGGATTATATCAAACACGAATTTTTGTTTAGAAAATTCTCAGGTTTGTGAAAGGGTCAGGGTGAGAGGAAAGAAATTCATATTTTTATGGTTTCTAGTGATTCTCTGGCAGACAGTAGAAGAAATCCAGATGTTTCTTCTGGTCAAAGAACAGGAAAGACTGCCCTGAAAAACTAGAGACACTTCACCCATCAGGTATCCTGGAATAGTGGGGAGACTATTAAATGGAGGATAAAAAATTGTGAAATTTAACCCTGTGACAAATGTAAGTTGTTGGATTTTAACTCTTAAATCAAAAGACTGGGGAATTTCTATGGGCCTTTTCCAGTTCAAAAAACCTAAACTCTATATGTGTTGCTATTATTAGCTATTATTCTTACTGTATATTTATATCTGTACATGGAACAAAAGTATTTGAGGTCATGGCTTAAAGGGACACATAATCCACTACAAGATACAATACATAAATGTATTAAAAGAGAGTAACTTAGCTAATTAAAATAACGATGAATGTCATGTCATTGATATAAACATTGAGGTGGTCTGAAGTATTATGTACAGTATTATCTACACACGATTTTATTTAGAAAAGTTCTAGGTCCACTTGAACTTTTATGCTCATGTGCAGGTCCCAAGTATAATTCTATGGATTACAAACACGCAACTATATTTTGGAGGATTTTCAAATGAAGCATTGCCAATTGCCTGTGGTCGCTATAAAATAGTTTCAGTAAAGTATACACGGGTTAACTAATTCAAGTCAATTTAGCTCCTTTATAAAAATCAGATATAAATTAGTGTGAGAAATACAAATCTAGATGGTAATAGAACAATTTGATTTCATGTGGAGAATTGTCAAATGCTACTTGTCAAAAAGGATTATTTTGACTTTAGAATAATTGATTTTTACTCATTCCTTTTAAATGAAAATCACATGGTAACTCAGATATTTTATGTAAAAAAAATATTTACCCTAAGTTATGTGGAAGAGTCACCATCTAAGCTGTGTGATCTGACATGTAGGAGCAATGAAGGGTACACTTGTCCAGTTGATAAGTTTTATCTAAAAAGAATAGAATAGGTAAGTTTTTTTTTCAGCTATCTATATTTTTAATCAGAGGGCTATAATTCCTGATTTTTAAGAACTGTCCTAAAATTATTAAGTTACAAGCAAATAAAAATGGCCAAAATCCCAACCCCATTTTATGTACTTCAAATTTGATAGATAGTTAATGCATTAATAACAGTGAAACTAGGTGAATTCATATACAACCTGTTTCTATCCATAAAGTCAAAGTTTGTCTAGCTTTCAATAATAGTCCCTAATCTTCTGCTGCAGCTCCAAATTTCCAAAGAATGATAGAATGTGTAACAATCATTAAGTGTAGAAGAGCCCATCTGCTTCTTGTGTGGAATATTGGTCAAAACTTACAATTTGTCAAAAAAGAAACTGACTTTAAATTTGGAAAATGTATTTGACAAACTAATAGATTCATGATGAAACTATAGGATTTTCTTCTTTTAGAAAAAATGCCTCCACTTTGGGTACCTCCAAGGTATAAGGAGTTATACCTGTAAAGTTAGCAAGGGACATGAAGGGTCAATGATTGAGATCCACCCAAAATAATCAACTTAATAAAGCTCTACTAGCAGAAAGACGGGAATTCTATAAAACTCTGTCTTATCTTTCTAGGAAGAATGACTTTTCTAGATGCCAATTGGGATTGGCATTTCAATGACTTTATGCACTGTTCACCAAATTTATACCAAATTTAAACCATATCTTAGTATCTGACCTCAATCCATTTCTAATTTCCCAATTTATGACTTACTGTTAGGATCATTACATTTAAATTTTATATGTGCTATAAAGAACTTACAGTGTAATGTAAGATATAAGCACCTAGGGGCTATTTCCAAAATCAATCTCCTATATAATTTCTACTAAAAGAAGTGTTATTTTAAATTCTTGGTGATCTTCTAAAATAAAAGACCAGGAGAATGAGACCCACAATTAACAAAGCTCACAGTATATGTGCCAGTTTTAGTTTGACAATAAAGTATTGACACACATTATTACATGGTGGGGCTTTATTTACTAAAGTATAAATGATGAATTTCAAAAAGTTTCCAGTCTTAGAAGGTCATTATTAGAGCTTAAATTTTTTTCACTTCATTCCATTTTTTTTTCAAAAATTTACCAGTGAAGTCTAGGAACAAAAAAGTATGGAATATCCTCTCAGGAATTAATGAAGGAATCACTACTGTGTTTAATATAGTCTCCAATAATCATCCTAAATGTTCGGGTAATCAAGGAAAATAATCATTATGTATTAAGTCTTCCATGATGACTTGACATGAAAATTATCAAATTTGTTCTGTATTTTACCACTTAGGACCTTTGTATAGAATATTTTATGTATATATCATCACATTTAATTCTTATGGTGAATACTTGTATATGCACATTTTATAGATGAGGAAACTAGGGTTAGAAGACTAAGAAGAATGTGAACCAAATTTAGTACACAGAACATATGTCTGACACCCTTTATTTGAGAGGAAAAAACTGTATCTTCTTGCTCATTCCTGTGGGCACTTTAGAGAAAGAGTTGGGTTGAGAGAAATCCCAAACGTCACCCCACCCCTTGGCACACAAAGCCAATGGAGGCCTTGAGGGGAATTTTTCCTGCTCCAGTCATCACCCACCATTGCCCTCTCCCTAGTGGGCACTACAGTTGAGAATCAAGGGGAGAAAAGTCCAGCCATACCCAGGTACACCCAGCTAGAGGGTTCTGACTTTTGCTCCTAGGTAGACATACCCACAGCAAAGAGGAACACCACACTTCCTGCTGTTACTACACCTATGCTATTCTCATTGCTGACTGCTCCTGGATTTTGAACAAGCACTGCTGACACGACTCGGTGAGATAGGAACAGAGTATGTGCTGTTGTTCCTTGTACTTCCTATTCCCATGAAGCTCCTGGACCTATTCTACTATCTGGTTGGAAGGTAAGTCCTGTAGCCCTCACCACTACAGTTACAGTAATATCAAGAAAGTAACAGAGTCAATATCAACAATGCCTGAGGAAATGCCCATCACTGGATAGGGGTCACCACTTCCCTTGTCAGAGCAGCCACACAGTTTGCACCTCACACCCACCTGAACTGCTAGAGTGTCCCCACTCTCACACAATCATCAGAGACTACAGGTCTCCCTGACACTGTTATAGTATTCACTGTGCCCAAACTCACTAATCATAGCCAAAGAAGCTACAAGGAGCTAGTACTATGGAATACAGATGGAAATAAAGCCAATATCGCATAAAACTGACACTATAAGAAACATCTTTAGGAGAAAGTCACTTCCTAAGAAGTCTCTTCCATAAAAGGGGTGAGAGAGCTGATAAACAGTTGTGCAATCTCAATGTAGAAACACAAGAAATATGAAAAAAACATGAAAATATGATACCTCCAAAGGATAATTCTAAATAGATTATGAAGTAACTAAACGGATGAAATGCTGGATAGAAAATCCAAAAGAATGATTTTTAAAAAGTTCAATGAGATCTAAGAAAACACAATTAAATGAAATTAGAAATAAAAAAATGAAGGACAAGAATAAGAAATTCTGCAAAGAGATAAATGTTTTGAAAAAAAGCAAGTGAAAATCTTGGAAATAAAGAAATCTATAGATCAAATAAAAATTCAGTTTAAAACCTCAACAGATTAGATGAAGATGAAGAAAGAACATCAGAGCTTAAAAACTGGTCCCTTGAAATATCCATTTCAAAACCCAATAAAGAAAAAGAATAAGAAGGAAGAGAGCATCCAAGATATTTGGGACACAGTTAAATGATTGAACATCTTCATCACTGGGAAATTCAAAGCAAGGAAATGAAGGTTAAGGACACAGAAATCCTATTCAATGAAATAATAGTAGAAAACTTTCATAATCTTGGGAAAGATATAGGAAGCTTACAGAGCACTTATTAGAGATAACCAGAAAAGATCTTCACCATGTCAAATCATAATCAAACTATCAAATATAGAGAACAAAGAGAGTTTGAATCTCTGAAAGGGAAAAAGCACCATGTCATATTTAAGGGAAACCCGTAGACCAACAGCAGATTTTTCAGCAGAAAGCCCATAGGCCAGAAGGAATGGAATGATGTATTCCAAGTCCTGAAAGAAAATAACTGCCAACCAAAATTACTATAACCAGCAAAGCTATCCTTCAGAAATGAAGAAAAAATAAAGGCATTTCAACATAAGCAAAAGCTGGGGAATTCATGTCCATCAGAACAGCCTCAAGAAAGAAGCTTAATGGAATCCTACATCTACAAAAGAAAGATAACCACCGTAGTAATAGCATGTAAAAGTATAAATCCCACCAGAAGAGTAGATGCACAAACAGAAAATGGAAAAGAACCAAATATCGTCAATTCAGTAAGCCACCAAACCACAAAGATGAATGAGAGGAAGAAAGAATATCTAAAACAACTAGAAAAACAACAACAACAAAAAAACAGGCACAAAGTCCATATGCTTAAATAATAGCTTTGAATAAAAATGTAATTAGTTGTTTAATTTAAAAATACAGACTGGCTGAGTGGATTTTTTTTTAAAAAAATATTCTGCCAACAAAAAACTCATTTCCCTAGCAAAGATATGCACCGACTAAAAGTGAAAGTTTTCAAAATGATATTTTAAGCAAATATAATCCTAAAGCAAGCAATAGTAGCCATAATTATATCTGACAAAATAAAATAAAAATAAGAAGATATTAACAAGGTCACCATATAATGATCAAGGAATCAACTCACAAAAATATAGCAACTCTAAATCCATATGAACCTAAGGTCATAGCACCCAATTTTATAAAACAAACACCATTAGGCCTAAATGGAAAGATAGACTCCAATACAATAATAATGGGGGATTTCACTACCCTAATCTCAATAATGAACCAATCATCCAGACCAAAAATTCCACAAACATCAGAGTTAAACCATACCATAAATCAAATGGTCTGAACAGATATTTATAGAACATTCTATCTAACAGTTGCAAAATTCAAATTCTAAGTGCATGGAACTTTCTCTAGGGTAGACCATGGTGACACCAAATCTTAACAAGTTCAAAATAATTGAAATAATATTTTCTATATTTCTGGATTATAATGAAATGAAACTAAGAGTCAATGACAAAAGAAACTTTGGAAATTATACAAATACATGGAGACTGATCATCATTATTTTGAACAAATAGTTACTAAGGCAGTCAGAAGGAAAAGGGAAACACAGTATATCGAAAACTTGTGGGATACAGCAAAGGTTGTACTAGGAAGGAAATTTATAGCAATGAGACTGACATTTTAAAAAATTAAAATTTCAAATAAACAACCTAACAAGGTTCAGAAAATCAAGAGCAAACCAAATACCAAACCATTAGAAAGAAAATAATAAAGATCAAAGCAGAAAGAAATGAAATAGAGCCTAAAAATAAAGAAGTTAATAAAATGAAGAGTTGGTTCATCAAAAAGTTAACAAAATTGACAAATATTTAGCTAAAATAACTAAGAAAAAGAAAAAAAAGATTAACCAAGAAAAAAAAGAGACATGATCCAAAATAAAGTTAGAGATTAAAAGTAGACATTACAACTGATATCATAGAAATTAGTTGGATCATCAAGAATTATTTTGAAAAAATATTGCTAAACATTGGAAAATCTAGAAGAAATGGGCAAATTTCTGGACAATATGATCTCCCAAAATTGATGCAAGAGGATATGAAAAGCCTGAATAGACTAAAGATATGAAATCAGATTGAATCAGTAATAAAGACTTTTCCAATAAATAAAAGTTCAAGACCAGATGGTTTCACTGAAAAATTTTACCAAAGTTTAGTAGGACTAATACCAATGCTTCTCAAACTGTTCCATAGAATTGAAAGAGAGGAAACTCTTCCAAACTCATTCTATATGGCTAACATTTTTTTTATCAAAACACAATAAAAGGAGAGAACTATAGATCAATATCCCTAATAAACATGGATGTAAAAATCCTCAACAAAGAACTAATAAATAGCATTGAACTACACATCAAAAAGATCATACACCATGATCAACTGGGTGTTGTTCCAGGGATTGTTCAATATATGCAAATCAATAAACATCATGTAACACAAACAGAATGAAGGATAAAAGTCATATGATCATCTCAATAGATGCAGAAAAGCTTTGGTAAAATAGAGCACCTCTTCATGAAAAAATACTGAATGAATTAGGCATAGAAGGAACATGTCTCAACATAATAAAGGCTGTGTATGACAAATAAACAGCTAACCTCATACTGTGTGGGGGAAAACTGAAAGCATTTCCTTTAAGATTTGTGTAATGGTTTAGATATGAGATGTCTCCCAAAGCTCCAGTGATAATGCAGGAATAGTCAGAGGTAAAAAGATTATTTGTGAGAACTGTAACTAACCAGTCCATCCTAATTTTGATGGACTAATTGGGTGGTGGTAACTGTGAGAAGGTGGGGCAGGGCTAGAGGCAATGGGTCACCCAGTGCCTGCTCTGGAAGGGTTCATCTTCCCTGGCTGCCATGAACAGATCAGCAGTCATCCACAGACCTTCCACCATGACACTCAGCCTCATCTTAGGCCCAGAGCAATGGAATCGGCTGACCATGGACTGAACCTCTGAAAACATGAACCAAAATATACTTTTCCTCCTTTAAATTGTTCATGCGGGTATTTTGGTCATAGTGATGCAAAGCTGATTAACATAGTCAGGAACAAAAGAAGGGTATCCTCTTACTGTTCTTATATAATACAGTACTAGAAGTTTTAACCAGAGCAGTTATGCAAAGGAAAGAACTAAGAGGCATACAAATAGGAAGGAAGGAATTCAAATTATCTGTTTGTAGATGATATGATTTCTTTTTTCTTTTTTTTTTTAAAGAGGGAGAGAGAGAGAGAGAACTTTAATATTTATTTTTCAGTATTTGGCGGACACAGCATCTTTGTCTGTATGTGGTGCTGAGGGTCGAACTCGGGCCGCACGCATGCGAGGCGAGCGCGCTACCGCTTGAGCCACATCCCCAGCCCTGATATGATTTCATTCGTGGATAAACCTAAAGACTCCACCAAAGGTGTTGTAGAACTGATGAACTCATTCAGGAAAGTAGCAGGATACCACCTACAAAAATAAGTAGCTTTCTATATAGCAATAATGAATTTTTTATGAGTTAATAAAAGCAATCCCATTCACAACAAACACACACACACACACACACACACACACACACACACACACACACCTAGGAACAAGCTAAGAAAGTGAAAGACTTTCAATGAAAATTGAAAATGCTAATGAAAGAAAATTGAGAAGGCACTAAAAGATGGAAAGACCTCCCATGTTTGTACATTGAAAAAATTGTTAAAATGCCTACACTATCCAAAGGGATCTACAGATTCAATGAAATCCTCCATCAAAATCCCAAAGGAATTCTTTTCAGGACTGGACAAAACAATCCAAAATTTCATAGACAAGCACAGAAGACCGAATAGACAAATTAATCTTAAGCAAAATGAGCAAAACTGAAGGTGTCACAATACCTGTAGAATTCAAGAAATTCTACACAGCCCTAGTAACCAACACAGCAGGGATAAAATTATTGGCATAAAAAGAAACTCAAAATGGTTCAAGAACCTCAATATAAGATCTGAAATCCATAGAGGAAAATGTAGGCAAAAAACATTTAAGGTATTGGTACTGACATCAATTTGCTGAATGGGACCCCAAAGGCCCAGGAAACAAAAACAAACATTGACAAACAAGATTGCATCAAACTCAAAAGCTTCTGCACAGCAAAGGAAACAATCAACAATTGAATAGACAAACTGCAGAGGAAGGGAAAATGCCAGCTATTCATTTGGCAGAGGGGTAATATCCAAAGTACATAATGAACTCAAAAAGCTTAAGTAATCCAATTAAAAATGGGCAAGTGACCTGAATAAATGCTTCTCGAAAGAAAGAAATACAAATGGCCAATAAATGTATAAAAAGGCTCAGTATCATGAGCTCTCAAGGAAATGCAAATCAAAACTAGAATTAAATACTATCTCACCTCAGTTAGAAAGGCTGTTATTAAAAGCAACAACAACAAAAGTCACAAATGCTGGTGTAGATAAGCAGAAACGCTTATCCACTATTGGTGAGAATACCAATTAACACAGCCACTATGAAGAAGAGTATGTAGGTTGCTCAAAAGCTAAAAACAGAACTACTATATGATCTAGCTATCTCTCTCCTTGGTATACAGCTAAGGGAAATGAAGTCAGCATATAAAAGAGGTACCTGCATGCTCATGTTCATTGTGGCATTATTCATAATAGCTAAGATGTGGAATCAGCCTAGGTATCCCTCAACAGAGGAATGGATAAAGAAATTACAGTATATGTACAGAACACCATAAAGAAAAATTAAATCCTGGCATTTGTAGCAAAATGGATGGAACTACAGGACATCACTTTAAGCAAAATAAATCATACACAAAAGATAGGTTCTGCATGTTCTCAATGTGGAAACTAAAATGAGTGGAAATGAACGTAGAGTAGTGATTACTAGGGATTGAGGACAGTGATAGGGGAGAGGAGGGTAAAAGGGTGGAAGAAGGATGTTTGGGAATGATCAATGCATGTACAGAAATATCACACCGAATCTCATGAATATGTAGAGTTAATTCATGTTAAAATTGTTTAATTATATTTTCATTAAAACTTAATGTTCAAGCTTTTATGGCTTCTATAGCATATAGTTTGTTAAATTCTACAAGTAAATAATGTAAAGAAAGTAGATTCAACTATACATATTTGAAGAATAAATATTTAATTTAAATTGCATATGCTATCTCCCTTGCATTAATGAATGGCATGGGTTTTCTTTTGGTTGAAATATTTCCCTACTCTGTTTACTATGATAATTTTACAAAAAATATCCAAGTGCAATGCAGACAAGAACAAGTTTCATATTTCCTGTGGTACTGCTTGATCTCTGATTTCATAATTTAAGTCCATTTTCATAAGCAGCATTTTCCTTGAACTTGCTCTCCAAGGGAGTTGTAATTATTATGAGTTTTCAATGAATTGATATTCATCCAAATGTGATGTTTCAGAAAAGATTGCTTTGTATTAAAAATGCTGGGATTTGTCAACCCTTTGCTTTTTAGCAACTGTTTGGCAAAGCTCTCACATTCCCAGTCTCCACAGTCTCGGGAGATGAATGTGTCTCGCACATGATTTGTCTTTAGGGATGTAAGAGTCTGACTTTCAGCAAGCCAAACCCCAATTGAGGGTGATGCCTGTAAAGTATGTGTCAGAAGACCCTTCAAGAAAAGAAAAATGAAACAGATAAAAATCTCTAATACATGTGGGAGAAGATAGACTACCATATTTTCCATATGGTGAGTGAAAGAAAGAATTATATTATTCATGTATTTCACAGATTTTATATGCTCAATACTTCTAGAGATTATTACTAAGTGGTTCTATATCAAATAGTTGGAAATCACCAAAGCTACACATGTCGATTGATCACAGATGCCACTCTCAGAATATCCTGGTAGAGTACAAAGATAACCACATGGATTTCATGCAGCCTTCTCTAAAAAGCACTCAGCATTTTGTCAATGACCAGAGAGTGAGTCAAAAGAAGTATGTTTGGTGATGTTATAAACTTTCTCCACCGAAAAGCTGCCATTATTTCTACAACTCAGAAAATCTTAAACCACAAAGAACCAATATTTAAACAAAGTCTTTTCCAAGACTTCTCAGTGCCTCACGGCCAAGTACACGTATTTTCTCAGTTGACTGCCCACTTCATTCTCTAGTGGCCTTGATGGTTTAGTCATTCTATGATTCTCCTTTCATGGTCAGAACATGAGGCCCTCTCGGTCTTCCCTTCACTTCCTTTTATAAACCTTTAATTATGGGTCAAGATATTCATCTTTATTTTTTAATTTATTTTTTATTCCAGTGTTGCTGGTTATGCTGGAAAAATCCAATCAGTCAAAGGACTCATCTTTTGGAACCTCAAACCTAAAAACATGAAAATACCCTGAACATCTTGTCTTCCCCTTGCTGCCTGAGTGTTCTCCTGGACTCCCATGTCTTGTCAATAAACAGTACACTGTCCAACTAGTTTACCAAACCTTGTACAACACATGTACACATTCAATGAGTCTTAGTGATTTAACATTTTAATAGCAATATTTTAATTTATAGATTTTACTTTCTTTTAGGATTCCTACTGCCCACAGCTTAGGACAATCCATCATTATTTCATGTTTGGATTGTGCAAACATATCCCCTCTGGACAACTGTTCTTTAATTCCACCTTCTTTCAATCTGTACTTCTTACTGACAGAGACCCTTTATCTAAAATTACAATCTATTATGGTATCCTCTTTAATATTTCCACTGATTTTCTACTATAAACAGAAAAGGAATATGTTCCTCAATGTGACTCTCAAGGTCTTTAGTACCACTTGCTTACATTTCTAGATCTACCTTCTATTAAACTATTGTTTCTCTGAATATAATGCATTTTCTTCCTTTGCTTGAAGTGCCTTTATCAATCTTGTTCATCCATAAATCTGTATGTCCTCTATGTCACTCTAACCAGAGTTCTGACTGATTCCTTTTTCCTTACTCTGGGGTTCCTATTTCTCCTGAGCACTACCTTAGGACAATAGCACAGTATCAATTATGTCAAAACTTTGTCTGTCTTATCTTCAAGTTATATGCTTTATTGAGGGAAATGGTAATGTCCAACCTTTATATTTCCAAAACCTACCTAAGACTATGCTGTATACTCAAAAATATTTACGAAACAAATAAATGAAGAACTTATTTAAAGAGTGAATGCATGACCAATAAATGTTCACCAAGGATGCATACAGGTCTTTCTCTTGGAAAAAGGCAAAGATTAAAACTAAGAATGGAACAAGATTTAGTTAAGAGTAGTACCCTAACTGCTAGGGATGTAAAGACATGTTACTGTTATATTTCAGAACTAATAGATTTGGGAGCCAGATCTATAGGGTTCCAATCATAGCTCTCTTTGGTTTTCTTTTCCTCATCTGTTAAATGAGACCAAGGATAATACACAACTCTTTGTTCTTGTGAAAGTTAAATGAGGTCGCATATGTAATATGCCTAGACTGTGCCTGGCACCTACCAAGTTCTCCATCCAGGTTAGATGGTATCTTGTACTTTTTCTTAACATCTCAGTCCTCTAATGGTGATAAGAGACTCTTGAAGGATTTATCTAAAATCTAAAAAAAAAACAAAAATTCCAAGGTGACATTTTCTGGAAAACCTCAGAAAAATGTTCCGTGAGGGCATGGAAAAAAAATTTAAAAAACAACCAAGCTGAAGTTATGTCGGATGGTTCAGTTGGTGGTTGAGCCTCTTGTATCAATTAAGAGCACAAGTCAGCCACAAACTACTAATGGGAAGTGCTTAATGCCAAAAATGTGCACAGCCCTCTCTGGTTATAACCAGATCCATACTTTCTTTCAACAAATGCTGTGCAGCCTTCTCTTGCTTGTGATGCAAGAATAAACCAAAAAATGATATCCAGGGACTTGGTTTCTGGTTCAAGCTATGTCACCAACAAGCTGTGTGACTTAGGTTAAATCCACTATTCATTCATTTTCTATAAAATAGAACATAGTTATTGATGTAACATGAATATTAAGACAGGAGGACTTTATGATCTTAGGCATTTGATTTTAAGATAGTAATTCTATCTAGTCTTGTTTCATGCTTTTCTTTGTTTATCTTTCTAGAAGTTAAAAAAGAGATCTCTATGTGTCACCTATGTGCCTGCACTTGTTCTCTTGATGGTTACAAAGATCTTGGGGCAATTCTATATGGCTGGTACAGGCAATTCAAAATGCAAATATGACACCATAATTACTTTTAGTCTCCAAATGTTCATTGAGAACTTATTAACTGCCAGTCTCATTGATAGATATGGAAACTATAATGAAGAATAAGATGGGGACTAATTTAGGGCGAGTTCACATTTATTGCAGAAGCTCTGGCAGCTGAACTATGGGTTTTAAAAATAATAAGTCTTTAAAGAAGTTTATTTTCTCTTCCTTCAGAAAAAGGAAACAAAATGTAAATCAATGTTATGAAGGAGCATGCAGAACACAGACCGGTTAGCATATTTTAATAAGCTTCTTCACATATCAAAGTTCTGATTCTTGGTTGAGACATTTTGTCAGTACATGAACACTACAGGGTCTAAAAGAGTACACTGTCAGATATTTGGAGCACAGGTATGATAAACTAAGTGCTCTGCATTGAAGCAAATCAGAATCAATACAGATCTGATGAGATTAGCTCTGTGCACCAGTCAGTTGTGGCCATAGAGGCTTGTAAACCTGCTGACAGGAAGGAAGAGCATTTCACATGTGGCTTATCAAGAGGCCAGGTGTTCCCACATTCAATCAAGTTGGTTGGTGTCTTTCTGCAAAACATTACAGGGTTCTGAGAGAAAGCCATCGTCTTTCAGCTGCCGTGGAATGCGTCTGAGATAAATTGCAAATAGAAAGATCACAATTTGCATGAAATACAGAAAGAGGAAACAAAAGATTTTTGTGACTTTTGAGGACTGCAGCTAATGCTCACAAACTCTGTGTCTGATAGCACAAGTGGAGCATCTCTAATTGAACATCTAAAATCTAAAATTCTTCTGAATCCAAAACTTTCTGAAGGCAAATATGACACTATAAGTGGAAAATTCTACATCTGACTTTGTATACCAGGTCAATGTCAAAATGCAGGTGCATGAAAATATCATATAAAATTACTTTAGGCTACGTGTGTAAAGTATGTATGAAACATTCATGAGTTTCATGTTTAGTCTTGGGTCTCATCCCCAAGATAGCTCATTATGTATAAGTAAATATTCAAAAATCTGAAAAATATCTAGAAGCTGAATGAAGGATATTCAACCTGATGTCGGGTTGCCTGTGTAGACATTCTTCCAGGGGAGACTGTGCACCTAGCCAACATGAATATTTGTGGCTGCTTCCTGCACATTTTTTATTTTAAATCATTAAATGTACTGGATGATCTTTGTAGAGTACTATCATATGAATTTACAGAAATATGTTTATATCTTGACTTTTTGGCCCTTCTAACTATGGACCAGGTTATCAAATCTCCTGAATGCTTATTTTCTTCATCTGGAGAGCAGAGATAAAATTGTTGCCTTAGTGATGTTATGAAAATTAAATTAGTAATACATCCAAAACACTTTCCACGGTGACTGGCACATGGACAGTACTCAATGAATGGTAACTATTATGACATCATTATAGCTTTGAGTAATTTCCAAAAATCCTTATCCACAAGAGACCCTCTTTGGGGTTTGATGTCAGGCCAATAAATGTGTGTGTGAGTGAGTGTGTGTATGTGTGTGTGTGTGTGTGTGTGTGTGTGTGAGAGAGAGAGAGAGAGAGAGAGAGAGAGAGAGAGAGAAAGAGAGAGAGAGAGATACCATGCAAATAAACAATAGAATTTATGTAACATCTCACCAATAAATAAGACTTTGTTTAGAAATAATGCCATTGACAATTGTTTCTGCTTGGCTTGTATAAATAGCATTGCTTGGTGAAATAGATCATTTAACTATGGGTCTGTGCTGTTCTGTAGGCCCCAGGAACTCCAAGAGTCATAGACATTATGGGGACTCAAAAATTGTAATCTCTTCTTTACTTATTCCTCAGTCAGCCTTCTGGATTTCTGGAGATACACACACACACACACACACACACACACTTATATAAATTATCAGCATGAGGGTATAAGGTCAATGTCAGTGTTTTATATATATATATATATATATATATATATATATATATATATATATATATGCTTATACCCTCATGCTGATAATTTCCACCCTAAATCTTTCACTAAAAACATGTTTTAATGAATGTTAACCAAAGAAGGTTTCAAATATGAGGCAAGGTATAGTTTATTCTTTATTGGACATCTGTTGATTGTCACTTAGCCTGGTCCTTTTACATTCTAGCCAGGTGGATAATGAATTAACTACAGAAAAACCTCATTAAGACACTCCATAGAACACTAAGCAAGAATATAAGCTCTGGAGGAAATCATCAAGGAGTTGGCTTCTCCATTTCCTAGCTCTGGTATCTTTTTTATTTTTATTTTTATTTTTTTTGGTATCCGGGATTGAACTCAAGGGCACTCAACCACTGAGCCACATCCCCAGCCCTATTTTGTATTTCAGTTAGAGACAGGGTCTCAATGAGTTGCTTAGTGCCTCGTTTTGGCTGAAGCTAGCTTTGAATCCTCCTGCCTCAGCCTCCTGAGTTGTTGGGATAGTAGGTGTGTGCCACCGTGCCCAGCTAGCTCTGGTATCTTGAGCAAGATACTTTGGTTTCTTATAAAATGAGGATGATAAGAGTACTACTTTATAAAGAGCAGAAAGGTAATTGTAAGAAAAGGGATATAGAGTGTCAGAGAGAGGGGTGGTGGAGGAATTTTAATTATGGTGGTCAGGGAAGGCTTTGCTGAGCAGGTGACTACAGAGCAGAAGGAGGATGGAGGGAACCGAAGATAAAGGGTACTGTACAGAAGAACAGAGCAGATGCAAAGGCCCTGACAATATGACAGAGAAACAGTGATAATTCTGAGGTCAATTCAGATAGAGCATGGAGTCTACGAGGTCACTTTAGTGACTTTGAGTGTGAAAGACATTGGAGGTATTTAAGAATAGAATTGTCTCAAGTATCTCAACCAAAGATAAGTGGAGTCCTAATATCCTGTTCCTATGAATGTGATCTTATTTGGAAATGAGGTTTTTGCAGATGTCATAGAGTCATACTAGTAAGGTTATGCTAGTCTAGGATGGGCCCTAGTGCAAAGACTGATGTCCTTAGAAAAGGGAAATTTGGACATAAACATAGAGAGAACATGTGAAGATAAGGGCAAAGACTGAGGGAATGCAGCTGCAAGCCAACACATGCCAAGGATTGCTGGCAGCCATCAGAAGCCAGAAGGAGAAGGAAACATCTTCCTTAGAGCCTTCAGAGTGAGTGGTCCTGTGGACACCTCTGTTTCGAACTTCCAGCCTCCAGAACACAGAACACTATATTTTTGTTTGAAGAGACACTCGGTTTATGGTAGCTTGTTAGAGCAGCCTCAGGAAACTTAATACAGTAGGTTAAGAGTACAGAGCTTGCTCTGGGGCTTGTTTGAGAACAGATATTAGTAGAGGAAGAAAGTATTGAAGTCACTAAGGAGGTATTGCAATAGCACTACCCTTGGAGCAGAGTGGTAGTAGCTGCAGAGGTGAGAAAGGTTTAGATTCTGGATATTACTGGGAGGTGAAACTAAGGAGGCATCCAAGAGAACTCAAGCCTAGAATAATGGAATTGACTTACCTGAGATGGAGACTTTGGTGGAGGTTTGGATCAAAGATCAAGAACACAGTTTGGGGGATATTAAGTTTGCTTCATCAATTAGAGATCCAAATGGAAATGCTAAAGGGGCGATTAAATACATGGATCCAGAGTTCAGGATGGTGGTTTGGGTTAGAGGCACGTTTTAGTCTACTTGAACTTCTATGCCAAAATTCCTTAGATTGAATGGTTTATAAAAAAAAAAAAAGAAAAGAAAAAGACATTTTTTTTTCTCAGAATTCTGGAGATTGGGAAGTCCAACATGAAGGCACGAAGAGATTGTGTGTCTGGTGGGGGCCAATTCTCTGGCTCATAGACACCTTTGCATTGGGTCCTCATGGCAGGAGAGATAAGACATCTTTCCTGGTCTTCTACCATAAGGGCTCTAATCTCATCACGCAGCCTTTACCCTCATGACTTAATCACCCCACAAAGGCCCATCTCTAGATACCATCATGTTCCTAATTAAGCTTCAACACATGAAATTTGGGTGTGCAAACATTCAGACCACAGCAAGGTACAAATGGGGGCATTGTCAGCAGACAGCTGGTAAAGAGGGACATAAAACTAAATTAGCTCACTAAGAGAATGACTACAGAGGTGAGGATGATGTTTATATATTACTTTACTACTCATCTATTTTTCTTCTTTGTTGTAGTGGTCTTGTAAGGCGCAGATACATTTTTGTCACCTAGCACCCTCAACATTGCATGGTACCAGAGCTAGTTTCTTCTCATCTTTGATGACCTCAGCCTGGTTTCCATATACTGGAGCAACTCAACAAATTTGTTGAAAAAAGTAATAGATCTACATGTACATGTAAGGAAACTCTGAGCTAGCCAATATCACTGTCTAGCTTGTTTGATCCTAAATAAAAGTGTTCTAAGTTATTCATGTGAGATAGTCATTGGTCTGGGTGCCTATTCCTGTATAACAAATCACCCAAACCTTATTGGCTCTGGAAGAAAAATGTTTTTAATGTTCTCTGTCCTGTGGTTTGAAAGTCTGGATTCTGTTGGTCACTACTTCTTTGGAATCTCACATGCATTTGTGATTAGCTGGTGGCTGGAATTGGAATTATCCGAAGGCTTGATTGGGCTGAATGTCTGAGGTGTGTTTCTAATATTGGCAACCACCATCTACACAGATGGCAGAGCAGCAGTGATTCATATCCTGATTCACTAATTCCAGGAAAATGAAATCCCTTTGTCAAAAGATTCCAAAATAGTCTGTCATTATGTGCACTCTAGCTGCTACAATATCTTCTAGCATGTCTCCTTGCTTCCAGTCTTTGTGCTCTAAAATCCATTTTCTATACAACAAACAGAACTACATCTTTAAAGGTGAATCATGTCACATCCCTCATACATGTGAAATGCTAGTGGTTTTCTACCATAATTGGACAAGAAAAAAATCTCAAAATCCCTACCAGATTTACAAAGCTTGGGTCTTTGAGGTTCTTCTTTCCTTGATCTAGCTCCTCTTGCTGTGAAAGTCTAAGCAGCTGTGTGTGGCAGGCTGCCAGGAGCTGCCACCCACACCGGTTCAGGAAAAAAAGGTCTAGCTATTCCCAGCCGACTTCTGGTACATCTAATCTTTCTGAGGCTGAGGTTTATCATTTCTATTTTTCTTTAGGATACCAAAGGAAAATGTGGCAATGGTCATTCTCTAACTCTACATAGTATTTATATTGATGTAGTCATTTTCTAGATCAATTAACATATTCATACTTCATGTAGGACCAACTGCTAGGGTGAAATGCTAAAATTAAATAAACCAAATGTATAAACAGTTCAAATAAAGAGGACTAACAGAGCTGCAGACTGCTTTACCCATCTCAGTACCTCCTGATCCCTTCCCAATACACATGGTCCACATACCTGTTTATGAGGAGGTTGTCTTTGCCAGTCAAGTATATAATTTAATTACCTAATGAAGCTGTTTTAATCCTTGAAAAAAGTAGTTTAAAATTTCTGTAACCTTTATGTTTCTGTAGTTAATACAGTGAGCTTCAATTGAAGCAAATCCTCTCTTTGGCAGTCCAAAGAGAGTTGAAACGAACATCTGTTTCCTGCCCAATCCACTTTTTACAGAAACCAGGTAGTTTCTGTAATTTGCCAGAATCAGGCATACTAATCCAAATTTGTTGAAACTATTTACATTTCATAACTGTTCTCCCTTACCCACACTGTTCATGGCAAAATATATCCATGTCAAACATGGGAATAGTTATTTTGCAGTTTTCCTTCTGATTAAAAAAAATTCTCTAGAATTGTGAACTCCCAGAGTCAGAAATTCTTTTTGTTATAGTGAAATATACCTAGCTGGGAGATGTCAGAACAGGAAAGTTCTGTGATGTGACCAATTTCAAACTGTCCAGAGGAAAGACCACTAAAATTGATCAAAATCTCCCACTTCCCCTTTCTTCCTCCAGCCTATTTGTAGAAAAATTTTAGAGGTCTCTGTTAAGAGAAAAATGCTTGGTCTTCTTTCCTGCCAACTTTTGATTTCCAGATGTGCTCAACAATGGTTTAACAAGAAAATATATGTTTCATTGTGAATTCAGTCCATAAGGTCTTGCTACTTTGAAATGCAAAGTTGTAGGGTGATTATCTCTGACCATAGGACTTTTAGAATGGATTATCCTGCTCCTCTTTTTTTAAAAAAATCTTTCTTTTTATCCTCCTTTAATCAAGTATAGTTCACACAAAGTAACTATGTGTATTACATAGATAAACAGATTCTTGTTGACTTACACTTGTTGGTATGAGTCTTCCAAACAAGAGAAACTGTAGATTTGAACACAGTGATGTTGACAAACGGGGAATTTATTTTATCCACTCAGGGCTGAGAACTGTTTATAACATTCTAGGGCTAAATGTTAAAACTTAACATTGATATAAACTGAGGTTTTCTTAGCAAGGGAGGACATTTAATAATTGTTCAATCATAGTTGGTCTTCAAGGACAGGACCTCTTAGCTGGCAGTCCAGGGCTGATGAAAGTGTCTCCCCTGCCTTTCCTGACCATGGTACTATCACATGGAGAATCTTCTTTTCTCCTTGTGCTTTCTCAGAACCATTCCTGTTGCTTGAGTTATTTACTCAGTACTTCCTGTGTGTCAAGCAATGGTGTGCTAAATCATGCTGTATACAGTGTTAGCCACTTCTACTGAGTCACTTTATAATCTGCCCTCTTCCTCTGGCCATGATCCCAGCAAGATGTACAGATTCCACCTTTCTTACCAGAATCTTCTCCCAGGCCTTCAGGTTGTACTGCTTGTTCCCTGACTTGGGGCTTCTCTGACTGGGATATTCCCATAACTACAAAGTAAAAGGGAAGTCAATGGCCATGAGTCTATTCTTGACCAAAGAAGATGGAGGATAACTGCATCTCTTGGGGAGGCATCTTTGAGAGCATTTTGTAGATTCTTCAGACATCATCCCTAGAGGTGGCTAACTTGGTATCATATTCTAGTGTTTGCTTTCACTGTTTCTATTTCCTCAGAATCACTTTCCAAATATCCCACCTGTTCATAAGCTTTCACCTCAGGCTCTGCTTATGGACACCTTGTCTGATTTAAGATTCACCAGAGCTGCAGTAGTAAGGCTGTGCTGTCTCCAGCCCTCTTATTATCCCATGAGTTCTCTGCTCTCATTCCACATGATCTTTTATCTGTTTAAGTAAATCAGAGTTTTGCTGTTGTTGTTGCTTTTAACCAAAAGATGTTTTACAAATAGGTCATGTAATCTTTTATCTGTTTAAGTAAATCAGAGTTTTGCTGTTGTTGTTGCTTTTAACCAAAAGATGTTTTACAAATAGGTCATGTGTACTAACCCATCAAAGAGTTTCCCATGAGGATAACGTTTTACCCTCCTGGTTATCGGTTTAAATCCATACTTCAGTTTAAGTTTTGTCTGTGTAAAGATCATGTTATGTACTGTGTTATCAGCTTCCATATGACCCCTTAGGCTCTTACAACCCAGCCAAGGTGAGGCCAGTAAGAATGAAGCGGTATTATGTAGTCCTTAGGCACAGGAGCTCCTAAGTTTGAATCCTGCCTCTGCTACTTGCTAACTTGGGCAAGTTATTTAATCTCGTTGCATCCCAACTTTCCCATTTGTGAAATGGAGGAAGTAATGACACTTACCTTATAGAATTATTACAAATAAACTAGCACATGAATCATTTAGTTTTAACAGAGTAAAAGCTCATGCTTTCTTTAAAAGGAGTCTGATTGATCATCCCTTATGCACTGAATCTTGCTTTTAACACAGGTTTCTTACTTGGTTCCCAATGCTAACTTTATTCCATTTGTCCCTTTTCTGTGCTGTGTCTGTAGATGTTAGCAATAAGTTCAACACGACAGGGGCTGCTATGTGTTCATCAAAACCCCTGCAGGCAACGCAGTCCAACTGCATTTCCCAGCCCACAGCTTGGGTGGCGTGCTGGAGCTGTGGTCAGTGGCAAGTAGGCAGAAGGGATGCACACCCTTTCTGGGGAGGACCTGAAGACAACTCCGTGAGACCCTCTGAACTCTTAGTTCTTCTACCAACCTGCTTTCTGCAGAGGATACAAGGAGGACTCTAGTACCTGGGGAGTGAAAAGTCACAGCAGAGCCTTGGGTGTCTGAATTACCTTACTTCACCTGCCAACCAGGAATATCCACGTTGATCTCACATTCAGAAGTAAAGCTCTATGGAATTAAGTTCATGTAATTTCAGGGTTTGTTACATCATTGTGATGAATTCCACAGGGCAAAGAATATGTCCGTCTCATTCTTCAATACCCAAAACAGCATCTGGCATGTGTAAGACACCTGATATTTGTTTTATCAAGTAGTAAATATATATGGACAACTTCTACCACTTATTTCTCTCCAGTCTGACAGAATAATGGGAAGAAAATGAAACATTCGCTTCTAATAGGTACATGCTATTCTACAAAGTATCTATTTATCTTCCACAACCAAGGCTTCTAAAACTTTAATATGCCTCAGAATCACCCAGGAGTTGTGAAAATGCAGATCCTGATTAACTAGGTCTGAAATGGAACCTGAGAGTCTGCATTTCTAACAAGCTTCCAGAAGATTCTGGGGCTATGGTCTTTGTGCCACATTTTGAGCAGCCAAGCTCTGGACAAGTAGTTCTTAAACTGCATCAGGACCACGTGGAAATGCAATTAAAAAGCAACTTTCTGGATTCTCCCTCTTCTCTTCTAAAGTCTAATTAGTAGTTCTAATATAGAGCCCCAAAATTTGTATTTCCTAAGCCTGAAGACTTAGATATAGATTGTTTAGGAATCACACTATAGAAAAAAAAAAAAAAAAAACAACTCTTCTGGATGTTTCCTTCATCAATTATCACCTCTTTGTGTTTCAACTTTTCCTTTTTCTGGGGCATTTCTAAAGATGCATATCCCTTATTTGTTTATAAACACTTACATAGCACTTATAATGTCCCTGACACTGTCCTGTCCTATGTACTTCACACACATCAACTCATTTACTTCTTGCTCAAAGCCCATTCTTAATCTGGAAATAATGTAGAGAGGTCCAGTTACTTGTCCATGTGCCCCAGGCAGCAATTGGTAGAGTCAGAAATCAAATCTGGGCAGTAGGGTTCCAGAATTCTTGCAAACCAACCACTAGCCTATGCTGCATGTCATCCCTAGTAAATCCATGCTTCCTTGGAAAAAAGGGCAGCTCATTTAATTTATTTTATGCAACTTTTTTCAGAGCTCTTTGTCTTTCTTCTGATACCTAGCTAATTTTCTCCATTGCTTTGCCAGTGTTTAAACTTGTTGAGTCCTGTTAATTTTGAGTATTATCATATTGGTGGCGATATTAACATGATTCATCAAAAATGAAGAAAACATGTTTGACTTATTGCCATGACTATTTAATATCAAATAAATAAGTTTAATTAAACAAACTTCTAGTATGCATTTGTTATGACTGGGGTTGAATGCTAAGAGTTTATTTTAGTCAGCTTTTTTGTTGCTGTGACTAAAGGATTGACCAGAACAACTGTAGAGGAAGAATAATGTATTTGAGGGCTCATGGTATCAGAGGTCTTAGTCCATAGAAGGCTGGTTCCATTTCTCGGGGCTTGAGGTGAGGCTGAATATCATAGCAGAATGTGCAGCTGAGGGAAGCAGCTCACACCACGGTGATCAAGAAGCAGAGAGATAGACTCCATTCTCCAGATACAAGTCTCACCTCCAGCCACACCCAGCCACTTCAGTTACCATTTAGTTAATCCCTATCAGGGAATTAATTCAATGAGTGGGTTAAGGCTCTTACAACCCAATCACTTCTCTTCTGAACCTTCTTGCATTGTCTCACACGTGAGCTTTTGGGGGACATCTCACCTCCAAATAATAACAGAGTTGGAAAGACTGTAAAGATACCCAAGACATCATTTATGCCTTTGAGAAACTTATAATACTGCTAAGAAGATAGATATTCATATTGTTTTTTGTTTTTTTGTTGTTGTTGTTATCAGGTAGACGATATTAAAGAAAGTTTAAAAAATGTTGCAGGAGCTGAGGTGAGAAAAAGTGAGCCCCAGAACAGAGTGGGGACAGTGGGACTATATTTGGGGAATATGTAAGCAGGTATCCTATATGCTAGGAGCAAAGAACACATGTATTAGGAGAAGTCTGTGGGGTTATGGCTAGAAAGGCCTATGTTTAAGACCAGATGTGAGGTCTACCTGTTAATGGGTATGAAATTGTTATGTAGACAATGGGTAAGCAATGGAATTTGTTTTTAAATGAGCAGTTGACATAGACTTGTTCTTGACGGGAACATTATATTCATGGAGCAGTGCTATTGCTTCAAATGTTTTCACATGATATATAATTTACAATTTATTTATTAAATTATTAACTAAGTTATATCTTACATAGTTTATTAACTAATCAAATGGCACCACCACCCCAATAAGGTAAGAACTTATATTTCCCTAGAAGAGGTGAGAAAATGGAGAATGATATTCGCTTAGTAAATAGCCAATAAATAGACTAGAGTTGAACCTGGACTTGTCTGTTTTTTGTTTTTGTTTTTTTTCCTAAAACAGCCTAAATCCCATTGACAGAAAACAAACAGCACGGTAGGAAAAAAAAGTATAAATACTTTCAGGGTATAACTATGTAAGAGAGTTTAAGATAGCTGAGACGTTAGAAGAGACATTTTGTTTTTCCCTTAATTTTTGTGACTTCAGTAATTTAAACAATTATCTGGGTAAGTCATTCCAAATGCTTACTGATTTCAGAAGGAAAGTGCTTTGGGGTTGAAGTTTTGGACATTTCAAAATTTTTATTTTGAATATATACCCTATTAATGCAAAGAAATTCTTCATATGAAACTATTGTGCAGGTTTTATTTTCTTAGTCTTTGCAAAATGTTATTAAAGCTAGTTCCAAAAAACCAAAGTCCAAATGTTTTTTTCTGATATGTGGCTACTAAAACACTATGCATGGGGGAAGGGGGAAGAGAAGTTCATTGGATTAGACAAAGAGGGATGAAGAGAAGGAGGGGTATGGGCATAGGAAAGACAGTACAATGAATTGGACATAAGTTTTCTATGTTCATATATGAATACATGGCCAGTGAAACTCCACATCGTGTACAACCACAAGAATGTGAAGTTCCTCACATGCAAAAGGCCCTGGGTTCAATCCCCAGCACCATGAAAAAAGAAAGAATGTGAAATTATACTCCATATGTGTATAATATGTCAAAACACACTCCACTGTCATGCATATCTAAAAAAATGGAATGTTTTCTTTCCTATGAAATGAATGTGATAGATGCTCCCAGAAACTATTATTTCACGGGTTTAGTTTAACAGCTATTTGCATATTGCTAAATTCTGATTGTGCCACTTGCATCACTTTATAATATTCTTTTAGGGAAAATCGATGGATAGTAAAGTTATGACAATGTTAGCTCTTGAAATAAGATGTTATCAACTTCCTACAATTTTTACTATCTAACCACTATTGAGACAAGTCTTCTCAGACAAGAAAAAGAGAAGATGAGGGAAATAATATTTTCTTTTTATAATGCTGGGAACAGCTTGAGAGAGGGGCCTTTGTCTTTCTGGTCTTTGAATCCTGATGCCTCCCATAGAGCAGGACACACACTGAGTGATCAGATCATTGACTGATGGCTACAGAATTAGTGCTCAAGTCTTTACATAGTGAGGGACCTTACCATACTCACCACGCTAAAAATGATGAAGACACAGATGAAATCCTAACCTTGGATTTTCATTTCCACTGTCTTTTCTTACCCACTATGATACTTGCTTAGGTTCATGTAAACACTTATCCACACAAAGTTTTCCAATGAGTAGTCTTCAGTGTACCAAATTCTATACCAGACACTAGGGAGTCAAAGGTGAAAGGCATGGTCTTATCTGCCTGGAGCTCATAAAAGCTAATGCAGAAAATGGAGAGTAAATAAATTATTATAACACAATGTGATTTGTGATACAGTTGACTTAAATAATAATAAGCATTAACACATTATAAAATATTTATTGTTCATAGTGCCTTTTAAGCCATATTTTTTAAACTTACAAATAGCCTCAACAGATAGATACTATTATTGTTATTATAATTGTTATTATTATTTACAAATAAGGGACTTTACCAATACTTATAAATATAGCAACTGCAGAAAGTCTGACTGCAGAGCTGATGAATTTTGTTTGGTTAATTCTAATATAATATGGAATAGTTATTGCTTGCATTTACATATCCTAGCCATTGGAATGGAGGAACTATAAACCACTACTTCCCAAATGCTACCTTATCACTCAGGAAGCTGTTTAAGAATCTTAATGTTCAGATCACAATTAAATGACAATTGGGAGGATAGAACCAGACATCAGTATCTTTAAAGATTTCCAGGTGAGTCCAATGTATAGTAAAGATGGGGGCCACTGCTATCAACTGCAAAGAGCTATACCTATGTAGATTTTTCATTCATTATCCCATTTTTTTAAAAAAATAGTCTCAGTTTCTAAATACTCAAAATTGGAAGACACTTGGACACCCAATTGCAATCCACCTATCTTGTATGTATATGAGCTTTGTAGACATTGGTTAAGTCAGTCTCTGAGTAAACAGGTACTCTCATTACTAGTCACCAAGAGATCAGCTCAAGAGGTGGCTGCAAAAACAGAAAAAACATAGGCCTAGTTTTATTTGAATGCCAGTGGCACAGAGAAAAGGAAAAATCATTCCTGCATTTAAACTCTGGGAGTTAGGCCGAGGATCCTGATTAAGCAAATAAACTGAATGTTCATGATGACCTCTGTCACTTGCAGCTGGTGTCAACAAGCTTTGAAGAGATAGGTGAGAACAATTCAATAACTTCTCTGATCACACTTTCAGGCCTTGACTATCACTAAGGGTCATAAGACTAATAATCATCTGTACCACAAGCTAATTTTCTTTCTTTTTTTAAAAAAATGGTGTAAAAGCTGATTTTCAAACAGGGATATCAAGAAAAACAGTCTAGTTCTCTGGGTTAGAATGGTAACTAGATACTCTCTTTGCTTGGAGAAAACTCAACTAAAGAGCATTATTGTTGAGATCTATATAATGTTGAAGGAAAAAGTCTTGAGAAGAGCCAGGAATGTAAGATTCAGAAGTTCCTGAGGTCATGGATACAGAGCCAAGGCATCATTCTATCTGTCCAGGAACCTCAGAAGCATGGATCACCCCTAATGCTTTGTCACCAACATGACACAGTTACCCAGTCACCCTTTGTTTGCCTCTTCTGCTTCTAACTGCTTTTATGAAATTTGAGGTCATCACACCCTTTCCAGCTCCAGCTTCATGTGATGATCCATAGCAATGGATCTTAGCAGAGACTGGCAGAATTTGGGTGTGGGGACTGAGGAAGAGAACGAGGTTCGGCTTATCTTAATCAAGTCAGGCTCATAGACTTAAGCCAGAAATCACAGGATTTCTTCCATCCAGGATCATTGGATTTCCTAGGGATTGGTTGCCCTTCTATCAAGTGTTCACTTCTGGCCCAAGCAGCTGCATTCATGGAAAGCAAGTCACAAAGTCCAAATATTCCCATTTGAACACCAGGATCTTTGTTTGTGGGCAACTTCCCCTTAAGGACAATGTGGGTGGGAGAGGAAATATGGCAGACACTTTCAGCACATTTCTACAGTCCCATAATTCAAGAGAGAAATGAGATTTGACTTCCCTCCTCCCTGGTAAAACACAGAACTGTTTTCACAGACACTTTTGAGGTCAAAGATGAAAGCTATTTCTTGGTTACACATACATTTAAACATGCAAATACACTCTATCTCATCTTCCTCCTTTTCTTCTCTCACATATACATACCCCATAAAATGTTCTATATCTAGAGTCCTCCCTTCTCTGGCATAGTAGAACCATGTGGATTTGCAGATTGAAGATATAACTTTCCTCTCAAGGCCAACAGATCAAGTGGTAGGTTTGATCAGCTAATCTACTCTGATAACAACTAGAGAAGATGTGGGCCTACTAATAGTTGTCATATGAGAAATTTCTCTAAAGAAAATCCATTTTGACTTATTTCTCAGCACATTAATGGTTCTCATTAAATTTAAAATCAAATAGGCAGGTATGGAAAATTTAACTCCGACCCTTGTGAAGATCTCTGGCAACAAGTAGTGACTGATTCCACCACTGACTCTTGATTATCTAAGTTGTAAAGGTGGTTAGCCACTTTCTCTGTACATAGTTCCAACAGTCAAGTCAAATGATCTAGGATCATTCCTTCTTTCTTAGAAATGAAAAGATAGAAAGATGAAATATTTTTCCTTCTTCTCCCAAATTAATGATCATAGATATTTTGACTCAAAATGAAAAACTTAGAAGTATCAAGAGCAGATAGCAATGGTTAAGAGCAATACATGACAAAGATTTTGAGTAAATGAACCAGTTGCTCCCTGCTATTCCTCAAAAGAAAGACATCTATTAGGGGTTGTGAGTAATCCAATGGTTTTTGGAAAATCCTTGGCAAACGTATAAAAATATATTTCAAATGTTTTCAACTGAAGCAAATTAAAAGCATACTTTTTTCCTGGCACATTTTCTCATTCATTTTAAAGGATATGTGTATTTTTTAGGGAAATTTCAGACATGTGGCTCTAATTTTCACTTAACTCATCATATTATTTTGTAAGAGCTATTCAATGACTAAAAATCCTCATGAGTCTTTTTTTTTAAATATATAAGACTTTGAAAAAATGTTATTTCTTAGAAATAGGAAGTCAGAGAAACCAGAGCTAGCAAAGGGCAAATAAGTACTTCAGGCTTTCCCTGAGGGACAGGATCAATTCTGCTCCATTTCCTTCAAGTGAAGGCTCATTCTCAGAAGTCAAGTACTTTTCTGGAAAGTCTGTCCCAGAACGCAATTCTTCCATTCTGTGTGATATGGTTCCAGTTGGAAGAAGACCTCTTCTGCTCTGTCATGACAGAAGATTATGGAAACCTTCCCAGACTTGCTGATAGTACATAAATATTATTCTAGTCACCAGACATGGTTCTGTTCTGTAGGAAGTCATTGAGTCTTAAATTGTCTTTCATTATCTTTAAGAGGGTCTTATGTGTCCTGGGTTTCTCAGGCAATATTCTACTTCTGCAATTCATTTAGTCTCTGGATATTCCTGTTTGTGACTAATGTTGAACAGAATAATATGCCATTTTTCAGATAGTTCTCCAAATTGGGCTTATGTCTGTGGTCAGTCACCTCCACATGAACTTTACCAGAGTCATTTTCCGTACCCCCACCATGCTCTAATACCTTCCTCTTGTTCTTCTCCTCAATACTTCTGAGAAGTTTTATTATGCCCCAAGGAAAAATACTTATGTACATGTGACATATGTATTATGCATGTGTGTGTATGTGTACAAAACAGTTCATATCTAATATTATCATTTATTCAGTCTTATAACAAAATTTTATTAAAACCAATTATAGTCCAGGAACTTTCTAAAATGTCAAGGATGCAAATTTGAAAAAGACAAAAAATATTTTGACCTCAAGGAGCTGAAATCATATCATTTGAGAAAATAAATTACTAAAAAATGTATAATTAAGCACAACAGAAACACATTGGGGACTTACAGAAGGATGGTTTCAACTCTCTAGGGACAACAAGGAAAGACTGCCAGGAATAGAGAAAGAGTTGGAGTAGATCTTAAAAAAATAAAATGACTATATCTTTATCATGCATACAAGGGGTAAGTCAGTCCAGGCCAAGGGAACTATTTGAAAAGAGGCATGGGGGTAAATTTCCATGGTTCACTTGGAGCATGGCCAGACATTTGGCATGGATGGAGCTGTAGGTGAGAGATGGATGAAGACAGGACAAATTGGGGACATTTAGACTGTAGGAAGGACTCAAGAGTTTATTTCAAAGACAATAGCAATGATAACATGATACTTTTTTGCCTTTTGGGAAAGCTATTTTGTGGCTCTATGACAGAGTAATTGGGATGTGAGGTGGGGAGTGAGATTAGAGGACAGTATCACTCTAGGATGCTTGTGTAAAACTCTGGATGAGATATGATTAGTAGGTGAATGGTGACAACATCCAGGAAGATGGAGACAAAGAAACAGAGGAATAATGTGAAAAAAAGCGGACTGACAGAATCCTTTATGTATTTGAAGGAATGAATAAGGGGAGACTGAGTGTTCCAGGATTGGCTTGAGGAAAAGAAATCATGGGATTTGGATGGAGATAATGAACTGTTTAAAAGAGGATGAACTTGAGACACACATGGGCCATGCATGAACACAAATTGCAGGGAGGTCTGACCAGATCTCTCAGGCTGCCTGACATATTGCTGTGAAAAAGTAGTACGAGTAAGTAGGCATCCCAATCACAGGTATTTTTCTTTCTTTCTTTCTTTCTTTCTTTCTTTCTTTCTTTCTTTCTTTCTTTCTTTCTTTCTTTTTTTTTTTTTTGACGGAACTTTGAGAAACTTGCCACTGAGACACAGGCCCCACTTTTACACCCCTAGCCATCAGCATCCTTACTGGCATTTTAGGTGACCCCCCGATCAAGTTCTCCAGCTCTTCATCATTTCCACATTGCTTACTATGGACTCCTATGCCAGGAAGCCATTGTGCATGCAAGAGGTGGGTTGTGCCATCAGTACTTACCTTTCATGGCCTGGATTCCTGCAAGACATTTGTATTCCCTGACTGCTCCTATTTTATGCATTTGCTTTGTTCTGCTGTTCTCTATGTTTTCATCTACAAAAGGAAGATATCATAAAATGGCAATGATAATTGTAACATTCATTACATGCTGAAACTACTCCAGTCACTTTTTAAAATTGTATGCATATTAACTGGTTTGATCCTCTTGAAAACCAAATGAGTTAAATACTACTATTATACAATTTTTTCAGATAAGTTAGTTACAGAGCAAGTGAGTTTACATAAGGAAGTAATGTAAAGTTACTCAAGTTCCTTTACGTAAGGAAGTAATACTATGTCCACACATGGAAAGCATGAAGCACAGTGATGGACACGCTGAAACAAATGCTCAGAATATATTGTTTCTTTCTTCTTGTCCATCTAATTCACGTGTAAAGCTCAGAGGGCTTGTTGGAGAGACCAAATAAAGCAATTTAGAGAAATATTGTAAAACAATTCTGGGTTTGAATTAATGTCATTCACTATTACTCATCAAAAACACACCCGGTCTAAGACGAATGAGTGAGGAACTGGAGCTTTACAATATCAGAGTGAAGCATATAAGATGCATTCAAAAAATAAGATTTGAGTTTAATAAATCATGTTTTCTACTTATAATGTTAAGAGACATTTAAAAAATAAATATCACTTATTCATCACCCTGAGTGCACTTAATATAGTGGGATTAGAAGTGAGTTAATGTTTCTTGCCCTTGTGGCCTTAAAAGTCCTAAGGGGTGGGGATTAAATAAAAAGTTGAATAGGTTGATTGTGAAATCAGCAATAAATAATCTTTCTATTCAAAATGTTCATACTGAAGTTTGAAGGAGACAAGTCCAAGAGATGGGGAGATAAGTCCTGTTCATAAGGCCAGTCTTTGCAATGCTTCAGCATATTTTTGTCCTATGAGCAAATTCATAATTACTCTGTGTTTCAGCTCTTTTTAAGTCGAGTCATCTGTATGTCGTAAAGTAACTTTGAAGTAAATTCACATTTTATCTCTGTCTGTCTTTCCATGTGTATTTCATTTCCTTTAACCACTGGTTTTGAAATCCCTTTTGCCTAAAGCTTTCACATTTGTTTGGGGAGAGCTTCCCACACATCCCCTCTAACCTGTCTTTTAGGCGGGGATAACTCCTCAGTGTCTTAAACAGAGACTGATAATTAGTGCAAATTGGAAGATTCATGTCAAATAGTCAGTTCTTTGCAACAATGTACCTCTCCTTTTTGTGGTAGGCCTTAGAATCCTATGCATGTGTCTTTAGTGTTTTCCCTCTCTCTTTCTAGAAGATGGGAGGCAAGTTTAATGATTCCAGGTCAGGATGGAAGAAAGGCCATGAAAGGCAGGAAAAAGGTGAAAAGAAAGGAGTCCAGAAATATTCACATAGGGCCATGCCTCCAGTTCCTAGGAGGCAGCATTCCTTGGGATTGTCACCAGGTATCTGGGGAGATACAGATAAACAACAGCTAGAAAAATTTGCTCTTGTGAAGCAAGCAAAGAAAGAACATTCGATCTACACAAATACCAAGCAAGTTGGGAGACTTGGGGGAACTTTTACACCTTCAAAATATTTCCAATGTTCAGTAGCCTCTGAAGATTAAACACAGGTTTCTAACATTATTTATTTCCATTTTAAAACAATTATTCCTCAAGGGCAGAAAACTTGGCTTATATTTTCTTCTAATATTGGTGCTTGTCACTTAGTAGGCTTTCAGTAAATGCTTACTTGCTCAATGAATCAATGAACTTTCTTCACATGAAGGAACTGAAAACAGTGTTTAGAAAGAAAACTCACCTTTCAAGCATTCTATACGTGGAATCCTTGTACTATTCCAAGATAATAAAGCACAGGTATAAAGAATCAGATATTTACCTTTTATTCACATCCAGGAGAAAAATAAATCTTGTATACCTTAAATTAAAAAAAAAAAAAAAGAAATAAGAAATGGCCCAAAACCAAGGTAAAAAGAGAAATTAAATGAGAACCCAAGAGAGAAACTTCACTTATACAGAAATATTAAATATGTATTTCTTTTGTGCCATTCATTTAGAAAATAAGTATAAACCACCTTGTGATACTTTGTATTTCTTATATTTTCACATATTTATTATTCTCTTTTCCAACTTGACTGTGAGCTCCTTAAAGCAGAGCTACTGTAGGTTTTATAACATAACATTTATAACATAACATTTTAAAATTCAGTGTGTGGATGTCACTATGCCTGTGAGTGAATACAGATATTCTCATATTTTTTATAATCACAATGACAGGTAAACAGCAAGAGCAAGAACCAAGAACTAATGCTATAAGTGAAATCTTCAAGAGGTTAATCACATATAAAAATCAGTTGTATTTACTTGCATGTTTATATGTGTTTATAGTGCATATATGTATATAGTAAACATGTCTAACCCAGTTGTTCATAACTGGCCACACACACATGGAAGCCATGCACTTATGGACAGGTGCATCTGTCTACAAATGTTTGGTTGTGTCCAACTTTAGAGAAATATTTAGTGACATTCAAAATCAAGCACAGCATTAACATAATTTGAAGGACAATTCCCAAATCACCTTTCTAAGGCACTCATGAACAGGATCTTTCCGACTGGCAATAGTACATTACTTATTGTTTTTAAACACCAGCTTTTGACTCTAAAAGCTGTAAAAGTAGCAGTACTAAAATAAAACTTTGTCCCATGACCAGCATTTATTCTTAAATCACCATTATCATGTCTCACATCTGCCAAGATGGCTCATAATATTTCTTTGCTATATAAATTGGACATCCTTTCTATATATTCAGTGTCAGAAGGATGGAAAGACAGATTATCATAGAAAAGAAATACTATTACTAGGAGATCAAACACATATTAAGAATCCAGAAAATAGATTAAAACCACTGTGCTTTTCACTCAAGTCACCTGGTAAATTCATACAAGTCTCTCTCGAATGGGCCTGAAGGAGATCTACTGTATGATGTTCCTTCAAATTTCCACATTATTTTTGCCCAGACTTATAAAGTTTCATTTATTTTCCTGCTAATCCTCAAATCATAGCACCAATCCTTTGTTTCATCTGATTTCCCTCAAGTGTGGAGAAGTGTCCTTCTTCTCCTAAGAGGAGGGGATAAAGGACAGCAGACTCAGGATCCAGTCTCAAATTAAGACCCTGAAAGATCATCTATTTACTGCTAAAATGGACTCTGAGCAGAATGCTCCACAAAACACTTCCTTCTATTATCCTGGCTCAATAAGAGTTATACTCCAGGGAAGAGGTGGTGATAGAAAGAAATCAAGTGTCTCTATAGAACATGCTTCCTGTACCTACATCAACTTTTATTTCACTTTATGTCAATGAACATTTTTTTTTTAAATCTCTAGGTAACTTTTCCTATGACTATTCAATTTTTTCAGCAAATCATTGGTTTGACTTTGCAATTTACTCCTCAGGTAATTACAAATGATGTTCTTGAATGGAAAACAAAAATTACTGATTGACTCAGCCATTGTTTCTAAAAAGGCTAGGATTAAAAAGTAAACTGAGGGGATGGAGTTGTGGCTCAGTGTAGAACACTTGCCTGGCATGTATGAGGCACTGGGTTAGATACTCAGCATTGCAAATAAATAAATAAACAAATAAATAAATAAATAAATAAAAGATCCATTTACAACTAAAAAATGTTTTTAAAAAGTAAAATGATAATAAATATAATAAAGACCATGGAGATCAACATTTCAGAGACTGGCCTAAGACTTTATACATTGTAATTTATTTAATCCTCACCATAATCTCTAATCCTTATCTCAATTATCTCCATTTAGGTGAGGAAATTGAAACCAAATAATTTGCTCAGTGTCTCATAGCTAGCAAGTGGTAGAGTTGTGATTCAAATACAGTAGCTAAATGGAGTCTAAATTTATAACATGCTATTAAAAATAGTGCATCTCTCACACATTAATTATCATATGTTAATAATTAATTGAGTTAATTAAATATATGTTAATGTAATTTAAAAGTATGGGTGTAATAGGGCAAGGAATTATGGCAGAGTGGAAAGAGAACTGGTTTACCAATCCCGCAGGGATAAGCTGTAACCTCATCTCTGCTGGTTACTAATCTAGGCTCTATTCTTGGGGAAACTCCATGGACCTCCCTTGGTTTCTGAGATAACTCAGAGAAAAGACCATTCAGTCCTGCAGTCTTTAAGACTTATTGATTGGCATCATATCAGACAACCTATCGGCACTAGAAAGTATACTTTCTGCTTCTGTTGTGTTCTCTAGTGATCTGTTCCAAATACTTTTTAGCTCAATGCACTGGAAGCCATTTGCCATCCAGAATTTTAATTATTAATGTAAAAGTGTTTAAAATATATCCATTAGGGCTGATAAAGTTGTGTCTGATTAACGGGCTTTTCATAAATGCACTGACACAAACTTTTTTTTTAAAAAATTAATTCAGCCTGCAAATGAACATCATCCATTTTGCTCTCATATTTTATCAGTCTGTAAAGTGCATTCTCACTTCAGTTTTCAGCTCTGAATGCAGAACACTGTGAAAAATGACAGAATTTTAATGAGAAAGTGAACAACATGCCATCAACACCCTTTTGCCAGTAAAAATGGCACAACATCAAAGCTCTAAATCATGTTCCCTCCACACCTTTGGACATCTGTGATTCTGTCTGAGTCCTCAAAATCTGCTACATCCATCACCAGGTGCAGCCTTTAAACACGGAGGCGCTGTCTACTTCACTGGTTGGCATGGCAACAGTTGTCAAATCATCCCTTGATAATGCTCTTTAATTGATTGTATAAATTATTCTGAGAGATGTGATTGCAAAATGATGTACTGAAGCTCTTAAGTGAGCAGATCTGCTTAGCTGCATTTAAAGGTGCATTGCATCTCCTGCCTTTGCCCAGGAATACTGACCCTCTTAAAGAAGTAGTGAAACACTCAGGATGAAGCATAGATATTAAGCATTAAGGAAAAGTTTAAAGCGATGGCACAGTTAATTGCTACTACAAGTGCATGTTAACTTACTAAAAACCAACAGGCTGCATATTGCATACAGATGTGAAGACAGTTCTTTAAATCACATATAGAAATCAGTCTATTCAAACTTAGTATTATTGACATCATACCAGAATTGAGCTTATGATTGCATTGGTGGAGAAGTTATAGGCTATTTGGAGACGCATGGCATCGTCTTTCTTCATTAGCATGCCTTGGGCTTTTTCTTCTCATGACTCTATACACAATTAGTGCAGAGTGTGTTGCCAATGTATTGACTCCCCTGTTGCCTCCATCTCTCAGCTGAATGGCATTCTGTGATTTCTGACATCTCTTATCAATTGTGAGCAACTTGGAAGTGATTAACTTGGAAACTATGCCTAGAGCATCCTGTTATTTTCTTTTTAAGTCCTTTTGTTTCTCTCCATAAAATAGCCCTGCCCTCCTAGCCTTCCCCGTGCTCCCAAAGTGGAGAAGTTCCACACAACACAATCTGTAGGAAGGTGTAAATTTGCAACTCTCAGAAGTGTAGTTCACTGTCCGGCAGCATCAGCATCACCTGGGAACTCATTAGAAACATACACCTATTAGAAACTCTGGAGTGAAACCAGAAATCTGTGTTTTAACAAGTTCTCTGAGAGACTCCAGTGCATCTCATTTCTGAGAACCACTGGAGTAATCCAGTATTTGTCACACATTTGAATTACCTGGGAACATCTAGGACAATTATTAGAACATGGGTGAGATGCACCTCTTCCAAGATTTAGATTCAACTGGTCTGAAACAACCTATGAACCTGTACCTCAAAAACTTTCCTGAGATCCCATTGAATGGAGAATTGAGAAACTCTTACATGGGCAATGACACTGAATGTAAGATCTTCAAATGTTTTGGAGATGGTGATTCACATGCTTTATATCACTGTCTTTTTTTCCACATTTTTTTCATTTACTCATACTCTTATCATTTATTTACTGAGTCCTTCCTTATTACATGCCATATACTATAGTCAGCTCTGGAGATAAAATGGTAAACAGACATAAGCTTAGAACATTTTATGTTTCACTAATAGAATACCTGAGACTGGGTAATTTACTCACACAAAAAATTACAAACTTATTTAGCTTACATTTCTGAAGGCTGGAAAGTTCAATATTAGGTAGCCAAATCTGGTGCGAAACTCATATAGCATCCTTTTACTATGGCAGGAAAAGTGGAAGGGCAAGCAGGTGCCCATTGAAGAGGTCACATGGTGAAAGAGGAAGAAAGGAGGTGCCAGGCTCACTTTATAACCACCCACCCTCACGCCAAAACTGGCCTGTGGAAGCAAGAATTTGCTCTCTCAAGGAAAAACGTTGAACTGTCTTAATGATGTAATCACTTTAAAAAAAAATTTGTAGTTGTAGATGAACAGAATGCCTTTATTTTATTTGTTTATTTTTATGTGGTGCTAAGGATCGAACCCAGTGCCTTACACATGCGAGGCAAGTGCTCTGTCACTGAGCTACAGCCCCAGCCCTGTAATCACCTTTTGAAGATGCCAATAGCTCTCAACACTATTATACTAAGGACCAAATTTCAACATGAGTTTTGATTTGAAAAAACTGCTATAGCCAAACAAGAGCATGATAGTCTTTATGTTTGGGGAGAGAGGCAGAGAATAAATATGTAAATAAATATGTAAGCAAACAAAGTATATATATATATATATATATATATATATATATATATATATATATATATTTCAAATTCTTTTAAAAGAAATGAGCTGTGTATTACGATAAAGAATTCAGCCTGACTGTTTGCATAGGGAAGCTTGGAAAGTCTAAAGAGCTGGCATTCAAGCTGAAAACTAAAGCACAGAGATAAGTAGCTATTTGGTGAGGTATGGCATGGTTAGGGTGTTCATGTATGTGATGGGGGATGGGTGGAGGAGTGTTCTATGCAGAGGGAACAGCATCCACACAAGTCATACCAAAGGAAAATAGTTTCAAGGGGCTGAAAGGAGGCTACTACGGATGACATTTGAGAGAGAGGACAGAAAAATTCAGATAAATTTGGAGAGGAAGTCATGAAATCTGAATCTGAGATACAATAAAGACCCCTGTGGGAATCATTGTGTCATCTAACGAGAGAAAACAACATGACTAGGTGTTCTCAGGTGATTTCAAGTCAGTGATGTCAGAGACTCTTTTTAACTAATCAGTTGTTATCAAGTATCTGGTTGCTTCCACAGACTGCTGTCACTTGAGCTCAGTTTTGATTCTTTTCAGAAGCTGTACTTTTTGACTTGATTTTCAGGAGTATCTTAGTGCCATGATGCTTGAGTTAACAGAATTACTCCCTGATTTTTAAATCTAGTGTGATATAAAAATCTCATGGTTCAGGTTTCTCTATGCTTCTAGCTTTGTCACCAATTTTTAGTGGCATATTATAATGGGAATAACTATTTTCGTAACTAAGAGGGAAACTCAAGGATTTCTCCTGAAGAACTTGTGCAAATTTGTTTAACCAGAATTCTTCGTGTGCTTTTTTATGTTCTTTAAATTTGTCTGCTAGCTTAACATCTCTTAAAAAGTCTTTCTGCAAACTAATTTTCTAAAGTACATATAACCTGGCTCATTATTGACAAAATTTATTTCTGTCTTTGAATTTTACTATCTTATAAACATTAAAATTTCCTCTGGTCCTAATCCCAGGAGAGACATGAGTCTTCTAGTCAAGTATGTAGCAAAGACACATCAAACAACCAAGCACTTAAATGTTCACTTGCCATACAAGAGGTCCAGTGTTTATAATGATCAGATTAGTTGATATCAAGCCAAAAGTTTATAATAACTTTATAGAGGACAACAGAAATGATAAATTTTTGGAGAAGAACTTGCAAATAACATCTATTAAGATTGCTCAAAAGTAATACTTCGATGATTAGTAGAAAGATTTCTTTAAAGAGGTTTTTAATCCTAAAATTAAGGGTGTTACAGAAAGAAACACTAAGGATGGTGAGCAAATTGTAATGGAGCCTGGAAGCTATCTTGGCTACCTGGGTGAAACTGATGGTAAGTTAATGAGCTGCACTCCTGTAAATTCTTTGTTTCCAAGGTTTGTCTGAGACCCCAGATGAGAACAAGTCAATGAATGGCTCACTAGCAGAATTTAGGAGGATTGTTCGTTTTATTCCTTAGAGGTTTTTAGAAGGTAAGGGCAGGTCAGTAGCTGGCTAGTGGGAAATCACAAGTCAACTGAGAAAAACTGGAAATGGCTAGTGGGTGGGAGGGAACTCTTTCAGATATTCTTGTCCCATTTTAGAAAGACTTGATTTGATAGTCATATTAAGATGGTGACTATAGCTGTTCTCAACTTGTTACAAAAAAGCTGTAGACCTAGTGTCTCACATAATTTTCCCTGGGGCAATATCATTTCTCTTTGAAAAACAACTTTGAAAACATTTAAATATATATACAGGGAAAAAATAGCATTTTTCTCCCTAAAATTACATTTATTGACAAGCATATCATGGGGGGAAAAAAAAGAACTTCACTTTGTGTAGACATCTGGAATGGAATGCAGGAATTATCTTTTATATTCCACAAAATAATATACCAAATTATCTCCATTCACTCTCCATTTTCAGACTGTACTCAACAGGCACATTGTACAGGAAACATCAGCAGTTAGAAATTGTGGAGAAAAAAGCCTGGAGTTCACACATGTGCAGATACGGAGCATACGATGTGATCAGCACTGGCACAATGCATACTGGGGATGTCTTTGTGTCCTTGCTTCCATTGGGAACATTAAGAGTCACATTGTGGGCCTGGAGGGAGAGATGGACTTCTAAAAGAAGAAGATGTAGGAATTTCTCAGAAAAGAATGAGGACATCATTCAGCTCATGAATGTTTTCTCAGTGTGTGTCAAACACAGGGACTACAAGAAAGTTTATTGTGTATTGGGACAAGACAGAGAATAAAGAGGTATAATTACAAAGTAGGGTGATAGCAGCAGTAAAAGTTAATATTTATCATGCATTTATTATCATGTTAAATGCTTTACAATCTTGTTTAAACTTCACAAGATTCTAGGATGCTTTTGTAGTTCACTATTTCTATTCCTTTATTACAATTACTATGGTTGCCCTATTTTACAGGTAAGAAAACTGAGGGCCCTAACAGTCTATATATGTTCATGAATTTATGCAGTTGGTAGATGGAAGAGAGGAGGCAGCCCTTTGTGGCTCTAGGACCATGTTTTAACATCTCTGTTACACTGCTTAGGGAAGGAAGGGACATGGAGTTTGGAATTTGACCTAGAAGAAAATAGAGAATGGAAAAACTCTATCTTGAGAAAATGACTTGTAAGTGAGTCCCTTATCTTTTCCCCTGCATCAGTATTCACCTATTGTTTTCCCAAGAAGCAAACTCTAGAAGATCTCCTTGGGCTTCCTGAAGAGGGTGAACAGTATGGTGGCAATGAACATACACAGGACAATGAACATCCCAGATTGCCTGGGCCAGTCTTCTATCTCCACTTAGGACAATGCAACCTCAGGCAAAAGTCTGTGAAATAGTGATAAAGACATCTACCTCACAGGTTTATTATGGCCATTGGATTAAATGAATTTATTTCTGTAAAGCATTGGCACATGCTCTACACTACATAAGTAGTAGATACATTTGCAAAGGATATAATCGCAAAAATAACTACAGAGATTCTTCTTTGGGGGAGATGATAACAAATGACTTTACTTAAGAATGCACTCTATGGGAGGAATAGATGAACTCTAGATAGGGCAGAAGGGTGGGAGGGGAAGGGAGGGAGTGGGGCAGGGGGTTAGCAATGATGGTGGAATATGATGAACATCATTATCCAAAGTACATGTATGAAAACATGAATTGGTGTGAACATACTTTATATATAAACAGAGATATGAAAAATTGTGTTCTATATGTGTAATAAGAATCATGATGTATTCTGCTGTCATGTATTTAAAAAAATAAAAGTAATTTTTTAAAAAAGGCTGAGGAAAAAAAGAGAATTCCTCCTAGTTGCAAAACATTTCTCCCCTGAAGTGGAACATCAAGGTTATTGTGAGTAGCAGGGAGCAGGGCTTTAGGATGAAATGGGCTGAAATCTAGTTCTTGGGATTCGTGGAAATACTTTGGGATTTGACTTTAAAAATTCCAGATTCCAATCATGGCTCTGCCTCATGAATCTTGAACAAATCATTTAATATGTTTATCCTCAATTCCCTTATTGATGAAATGAGAAAAATAACTCATATAATTAAATGAATATTTAAAATGACAGAACTCAACATAGACTAAAATATTGACTGTTATAAATATTACTTCTTATTAGCTGAGTAATTTAGGAAAAGCTGATTTACTTTTGAATTTCACTTTCCAACTGTATATCCAGACATTATAATAGTTGTAGTATTTGTATATAGGGTATTAGAGAAAGTAAAATGGTGCTTTTTGTTGTTGTTTTGTTTTGTTTTGGTACCGGGGATTGAACTCAGGGGCACTTGACCACTGAGCCACACCCCCAGCCCTATTTTGTATCTTTTATTTAGAGACAGGGTCTCACTGAGTTTCTTAGCATCTCGCTTTTGCTGAGGTTGGCTTTGAACTCCAGTCCTCCTGCCTCAGCCTCTTGAGCTGCTGGGATTACAGATGGGCACCACCATACCCAGCAAATGGTATGTTTTTGATTTGGGTAAAGATTAAACAAATTAATGAGATAGAAATGAAAGCCTATTGAATTGCTATTTAATTGTTTATCAGATATAGTAGTTGACTTATGTTTAGGGATCACATGCACTGATGAGACACAAATCTGAGTGGCTATGGAAATTAATTTTCTTCCTCTTTTTGGTAGCATGCTAAGAGGTAGCAAGATTTTTAGCTGGTTTCAACCTTCCTGGAGGGCAAAGGTCCTCTTAGGGCCCCTGCATTGCAGAACTTGGGCTGAAGTATATATAACTACTAGAGTGGTTTCTGGGGCTTAGAGAACCCTTGAAATCTATTTTGGAACTCAGAGAAGCAGGTGTTATAACTGTAGGGACTATATTATAACTAATGACCCTGATGCAAAGGCTGGTCTTGTTCTCTCTTGGGGTGTTCCTTACGATGCATCCAGCTGGCCTAGGTGGCACCAACTCTCTCCAGGATCGCACCATGGTGCAGGATGACCACCAGTGTCTGGCCTCTGCTATAGAATAATGGCAGTGCAATCGTGTTCCCTTTTGCTTCTCCCCTTCTGAGTATTTTTTCCCAATAAATTCAATATTATGATTGTACCTGTGGATCTGTACCCTTGAACCACTTAAAGAATGTGTACCAAAATTTCTTTAAATCCTATTTTGAGTTGAAAAAATTCTCACTAGAAGTGGCATGAGGGCCTGAGACTAACTTCTGGTGAATAGATAGAATGAAAGAAATTGGGAACCAAATACCCCACATATTCCTTATTTCAGTTCTCTCCCTGCTTGTTTATTTTTAATTTTTAAATTAATCTGTTTATTTTTTGCTGAGTAGTTATAGCCGAATCATGGTTCATGCAAGTTAAATGCATATATGATTCAACTGTTCTATTTATTTTATGAGGCACTTTGAGTATTTCAGGGAAAGGACCCACCCCACACTTGGGATAAGTGGACAGGTGGTGAGTGGTGTCCTTTCCCTGAGGGCCAGGATGAAGGCAGTAGGGGTGATGGCCATGGATGAGAACAGCTGTGGATAGTGTGGTGACAGGTGCACAATTCTCCAAGCCAAAGTCACCTTTCTGAGGAGTCCTGCATTGGCCAGGAACAGGTGCACTCGTGTCCCTGCTGTGCTCAGCCATCACCTCAGAGCGGCCTATGAAAAACATGGCCTGGGTGCAAGTATGGGGGTGAATCTAGTGAGCAGCAGCTGGATCTGTCAACCATGCTCCAGGCAGCAGATCCCAGGGGCATCTGTGACTACTGCAGCTATAATATGACCTGAAGAATCTAGTCTCTGGTTACCTCTGTGCCACGTCACCAACTATTTTCCTGCTTTCCTGTTGGCCTCCTAACGGCTTCCTGAACACCGCAAACATGTTCTGGCCTCGCAGCCTTGCAATGATTATTTCACATGTCTGGAAAATTTTTACCATAGAAATCTGTATGGTTTGCTCCCTCAAATTAATTTTCTATTCAAAATTTCCATATCAGAGTTGCCATCCTTTGACCACTCTATTAAAATAGCACAAGTTTCCTGTCCCATCACGACTCATTTTCCTCTCTTTTATTGCTCTGCATTTCTATTTTATGTATTTCCAGGAGCATGTTAGTATTTTGACAGCAGGACTTTACTTTTGTTCTCTAATAAATAGTCTGCACCTAAATAAGTGTCTATCCCATATCTGCTTGGTATCTATATGCTTAATAAGAATGAATGAATGAATGGATTCTTGTGGCTCAATTAATCCACACGATCTCTCTTACTGAAAACAGTATTGTTATCTACTGGGATGGTGATTTATTTGTATAAGACATGTGCCAGTAAGAGTTACCTTTGTAATCCACTGAAGAATCTCTACCAGGGACATAGATGATAAAGGTTCTCACTGATTTTTAATTTCATGAAGCAAATGAATGGGGAATACCACTTCTTTATTTTTTTAAGTCTACTTTATAGACACAGTCTTGGACCCCAGGGAACCTTTCTAACAACACAACACACTCCAGTTGCTAAATCAATATAACATCTTTGTTTAGGTTTTAACACCACCGTGCTTTGTTTTCCTCATCCTGGTACAGTTATTCCCTGGATGCTGGCACCCCTCCTACCACCATCCCTGCCCACAGCACTTCATTCTTCATTCTACTCAAGGCAAATCCATCTTCTATCTTCCCTATATTTTTGGACTTTTGTGACCCCCATGAGATTACTATTTTCCATAGGGATCAAGGACTGAACTAATCAGCATCTTGTATGATTTTAATGGCCACATGGAATGTGATCCATTCTTCCAGCTTATTACCGTCAAAGTTAAATGCAACTCAGTCCAAGCCTGATTCTTTTGACTCACCACTGGATACTTCTTTCACACACTCAGCCTGTTGCTGTTTATCATTATTTCTTGTTTATATTCCTCTCACCCGTTTTCCATTTGTGTGAATGTGCTTGTGTGCCAGCCAATTTTACTTCAATTTTAAAGCAGGATTTCACGAGATCCAATTAAGTATTTTTCTAATGCTCAAATATACAGTCTCTACTACAGGATTCCCTTAGTGCTCTAATTATGTAATGAAACTGCAAGAAAATCAATCATGTTCCTCTGGCATGGGTTGGCTGTTATAAACTCCTGCTGTTTATTGCTCATTCTGGGTTCCTCTGGATTTTACAGAAACATTTTTCAGTATGCTTCCACTATTTTGATTACTAAACTTATTCCATACCTTTAAAAAAGGAAATCAATAAGTTTGCATTTTCTTATCTCTTGTTCCATTCAGCCATTTCTAATTTCCAAATAATGTCTAACATGAAATGATTATGTGGTTTTCCTGACAATGAATATGCAGCCACGCTATTAGTTATTTAGAATATATGAGGTTTTCTAAATAATTTCATTCATAAAGATTCAATATCCAAGAAGCGGTTTCTTGGCAGATGATACTCTGTCCTATACAATGAACCATGAGTGTAGATTTGGGAATGTATTCATTTCTTCATGAAGAAATGACAGAGAATTGGTCAAAATATTAATTTCCTCAGCTACTATAACAGAAAAACACAAATTTGGTGGTTTAAAATAACAGAAATTTATTTTTCCATAGTTTTGGAGGTCCTTGGTGCAGAATAAAGGTATTGCAGGATCTGAATCCCATAGGGTAAGCCCTCCCTGTCCTCTCCATGGCTCCTGGGAGTTGCCAATCATCCTTGGCATTCCTAGGCTTGTAGCTATTTGACTCCTGTCTTATCACTTGACCATCTTTCCATGCCTTCTCTGTATCTTATTGTCTTTCTGTCCAAATACCCTGTCTTTTTTCTTGTGGGGAAAAAAGTCACTGGGTTTAGTCCATCCTAACTGAGTATGACCTCATCTAAACTTAATAACATCATCTGCAAATTTCCTGTCTCCAAGTAAGGCCATTCTCAGGTACCAGGGATTAGAACTTCAACATATTTTGGAGGACACGGTGTTATGCATTACAGCCAAATTCCCCAAACCCTGAAGCTTTAGCCAGTGATAGCTCTGAAAATATAGCAGAAGGATAATCTGGTTTCTAATTGTTTTGTAATCCCTCATTGCACTCCTTCTCTGATGATTTTCAGGCTCCCATATTAGAGGCAAAGCAAGTTCAATAACAGCCCATTTTCCCCACACCTCCTCTTTTACTTTTGCATGGAATACCACTTTAATTATAAAAGAAACTGAGACAAATTTTTAAGAGGCAATGTATCCTCTATACAATGGCAGAGATAAACAGAGAGGGAATAGATTCCTCAAAATGAAGCTCTACGCTGAACTAAGATCTTTAAATGTTTTGCATCTCCTTCTGAAAGTACCAACCTCTTCCACTATGCCAAATTGTGCACTGAATCACTATCATAGTGAATAGATAGGAAAAATGAGCTGTCTGTAGAGGTCTGAATGTTTAAAAAATTTTATTTTAATTATTTTGTAATTCAATACAAGAGATTTCTACAATCAGTGGTGTAATGGTAAACTAGCTCTAATTTAAAAACAAAAACAAGAAAAAAATAAACCTGACTTAACAGTGTTTGCTAATTTACATGGTGTGAATGACTATTACTACTGTGGTCAAGTTTATGATACCAGTGGTTTAACAACTGGCTTGCAGAATCCTGACAATTTCATAATTGGGCTTTGAGAGCCAGTATGAGTTGGCTTAAGCACATCTCTAAATCAGCTCATCATCCCACTTCATGGTCATGCAAAAGGTCCTGCAGTGCTAGAGAAGGAATAAACACAAAACAGTCTCATTATGGCTTGGAATCTGGAAATGCAAAAGAAAACACTCACTATCACAAAAATGTCACTCTTTTAAAATTTAAAAATGGACATTAAATCAACAAAAGGTAGCATATGTAAAATTATGAGCTATTTCAAAAATTTTAATCCTTAATGTTGAAGAAGATACACTGACAAGGGACTATCACAAAATTCTGGCAGCTCTTTAAGTTAGCATAAACTGAACAGAAAATAACTTGATAACTTTCACCAAAAACTTAGAAATTTTTATGCCTATTTATAATTGTTTTGCTATGTCTTTTCTGGATTTTTAAAATTAAAAATGATGTTAAACTCTGTAAAATAAATTTAAGTCTTTCTGATTATTACTCTCATGAACTTCAACTATACTATATCTTGCTATTTTTTGAACATAGTTAAATCCCCTCCCTCTATATCTGACACCATTTTTTTTTCTGTCTCTTCTCCCTTCTGACATTTACATGGTCCACTTCCTTATTTATCCCAAGTCTTCTTAAATGTTATCTTTTTGGAGGGAACTTCCCAGATGGCTCTACCTGAAACAATGCTACCTACAACCATCTCTGTCTATTCCCTTACTCTGCATTTTTTTCCTTCTAGTAATCATCACTATATAATATTATACATTAATTCATTTTTCTGTTTTCTCCTGCTATGTAAGCTCCATGGAGCCTGGATCATGTTTGTGTAATTCACTACAGAATTGTCTTACCTAAAATAGCATCTGTCAGGCAGTAGGCACGGAATATTTTTTAAACACTAAACTGATGACCAAATGAATGAGTGAATGGGTCCTAAACATTTTTTCAGACTTATATTTTATATTGTATCGGTATGAGGTGTTTCCTCCACACCCAATATCCTGTATCAAGGGAGGAATGTTAAATGATTGGATTATGGATGCTGTGTCCTGATCAGTCCATCCTAGTCTGAATGGACTGGGTGATAACTGTAGGCAGGTGGGGTGTGACTGGAGGGGTGGGTTATTTGGGGCATGTCCTGGAAGGATGCATCCTCTCTATAGCCCCTTCCCCACTCTCTCTTTGCTTGCTGACCCCACCAGGAGCTGAGCAGATTTCCTCTCCTGGGCCTTTCCTCCATGATGTGCTGCCTTACTTTGAGTCCAAAGAAATAGAGTTAGTCATCTATAGACTGAGATCTCTGAAACTGTGAGCTTTTCCTCCTCTAAATTGTTTTTCTTGGGTGACAGGCATGCAAAAGCTGACTAAAATATGTAATTTATTCTTTTAAAACTTTTTGTGAGGATATAACACAATTAATTTAATAACTTTCCTATTGAAGAGTACTTAGGCAATTTTGAGTGTTTCCTCTTATGTTGAATATCTTTGTATGTGCATTTTTGTTTACCTGCTTATCTTTATGTTAAATACCAACATGTTAAATTTCTGGGTTAAAAATATATATGAAGAATATTGGCTGATACTTTCAAATCATCTTCAGAAAGTTATATAGATTTCTGATTATAAAAACCTTTTTAAAATTATTTGTTCTTCATGCATTGAAATTATATATAATAGTAGGATTCATTATGACATATTTGTACATGTACATAATTTGGTTAATTTCATTCTCTAGTATGAATGAAATTATATTTCATTCCCTTTCTGTCTCCCTCCCATTTCCCTTCCCATCTCCCTCCCTCTCATCCCTTCTTCTTCTATACTTATTTCCCTTGCAATTTTCCTTTCTTTCTTCCTTTTTTCTTTCTAGCTTCCATATATGAGAGCAAACTTATGATCATTGATTTTCTGAGTCTGATTTATTTTGCTTAATGTAATGCTCTCAAGATCCATCCATTTTCCTGAAAATGACATAATTTTGTTTTTCTCTGTGGCTAAATAAATCTTCATTGTGTATAGGTACCAAATTTTCTTTAACTATTCATGTCTTGATGAATACCTAGGCTTATTTCCTAATTTGGCTATTGTGAATTGTACTGTTATAAACCTAGATTTGCATGTATCACTATAGTATGTTTAATTTAAATGCTTTTTTTGGGTAAATACCAAGGAGTGATATAGCTGGATCATATGGTAGTTTTATTACCATCTAATTTCTTATTTTTAAAAAGAAAACCTGCTAACAATAAATCTAGATGGATATTTCAAATTCATTATGAAAACTATAGGTAATTCAAACCTACACAAACTACAGGATTGATGAGGGATACCATAATTTCCATCCTTATTATGAATAAGACAAAGTTGCTCATCAGAGATTGGAGTTGGATGGCACAAACCTTTGGAGAAGGTGGCAGGGGCATAAGATGATAGGTTAAATGATAAGGGTCAACGGAACATTCCACATATGGATATGCAGTTGTGTACTGCATAGGGGTACATATGTAAGAAAATGCCATTTGACTAGCACAGATTAATGAATCTGATATAACATTTTTGGGGAGATATCAGGAAAACATCTTACTCCAATAAGTATTTTTTTCCAATGAATAATTTTTCTGACAGATGAAATTGGAAGCAAAAGAAACTACTGTGAAGAAGGATGTATTATTTTAATTTGCTCAAACTTTCAAAATGGGCAAGTGATGATTACAAAGGATGGTATTAAAGCATGGTTCAACTCAGCCTATCTACTATGTCAGGAGCTGAGTGGAGCTAGGCAGGTCATGGACTACCCATTGCCAAGTGAGCTCTGGATGTGATCAATACTATGAGCCATAAGATCACTTTTCTCAGTGTAGTCTGGTGAGGGCCATTTATTGACAGTTGCCTATCAATTAACAGCTAAAGATTATCTGGCAGAAATGAGGTCTGCCTAGACGTTGAGACTATTGAAATTTATCACCTTATCTCCCCAATATACATGTCTCTCTAAACAGAGGGTAGGATTTCTGACACCAGAGAGAGTGGTATGGAAGAAAATCTCCTAGTGTCTATTGCCAGATGAGACAGGTTGGTTACATATGCATACGGCAATATCATGATATTTTTTGATAATTCTAAGAAATTTTAAATACATACATATGTGACTGTTGGTAAGTATGTGGAAATATACTCCAGGTATAGAATTCTCTAGAACAAATTCAAGCTTTCCAAAAGCAATGGAAGACTGCTTAGAAATGTAAGTAATTGCAATAACAACTATATAATGACCAGAAAAAAGTTGAAATAAAGATGACTGTAATTATTGTAGTTCATAAATTTCTAGTTTTGAAGCAAAAATAAAAAGGCCTTTGCTGAGCAAAGTCCCTAGTTTTTCTGACTTGTCAATCTCTTGTATGTACAAATGATTGATTGATGCTACACTAGGGTGAGGAAGAGGCCCTTATTGTCACCAGAGGGAAAGAAAGCTGTTCTTGGAGCTCTGAAACTCCAGATAGTTTGAGCCAATTCCATAGGAAAATAATCTTTCTCAGCTTTTCATTTTTTCTAGAACACACTCATTCCCTTGTTAGTACTATATGCTTTGGGATGCATTTTTCCATCTAAAAATGTTATAAATGATGTTTGTACCACCTTTTAAAACCACACTGTATTTATAACCTTAATTTGTTCTTTTCTCTTAATGTTCTCATGTAACATTATAAAACATTATAGGCTTAAATGATAATCAGGAGAATGATTCAAAACATAATCATGAACTAAAACTAAAAATAAAAGAAGTTACTGCGACTTGAGAGAATTTGAGTAAAAAGCTGAAAAAGATCTTAGATATTTTTACTTATCTATTCAACAAGTATGTATTAAGCATCTCACACCAAGCTTTTTTTGTGAGCTTTTGTGAAAGAGAAGAAAATGTGAAGTATGGAATGAAGCACAGGTGAAGCTTATATTTACTAGAAATGGAAATAATGGGTGTGGGGAGAGAGTAGTTAAATAGCAAGGGCCAACATATTGCCTGGGACAGTAGTGAGGAGTAGAGTCTATAAGTATTATACAAAAAAATAGTTGTGAATGAAAAGTGTAGAGCAGTTTTTCAGAGGAAGCAGGATTTTAGCTATATTTTAGGGTAGGAGGAATTTTTCAATTCATTAAACAGCATGAGCAGTGACTTGTGGACTGAAGATAAGCATGAACTCCATTTTTCTAACAACCAACTCAAATGGAGCAAATGATTCATTTTGAATAGTAAGTTTGGATACTGGGAGGGAGGGAAAGGAAACATTGGAGGTACCAGATAATGGGATGCCTGAAAATCTCAGCAGGGTCATTTATTTTAACTCTCCAGACATCAGGAAATTATTGTCAGGGTTCTCTAGAGAAATAGAATCAAAATATGTAATATTTTGTAATATTTAATAAATATATAATGTTTATCTTAAAGAATCAGATCAAGTTGACTATAGAAGCTGAGAAGTCTCATGATCTGCCATTGCAAGCTGGAGCCCTAGGAAAACTAGTGGCATAAATTAAAGTTTGACTCTAAAGGCCTGAGGATCAGGAGCACCAAGGATATGAGCGCTAGTCCAAGGACAGAAGATCAATGTCTCAGCTCAAGCAGTCAGAAAGAGGATGTAAACTTCTTCTCTGCCTGTTATTCTATTCCACAGATTGGTTGATGTCTATCCACACTTGGAAAGGTCAAACTGCTGTCTTCAACTCACCAATTCAAATGTTAATCCTTCTAGAAGTACCCCATAGACACACCTGGAAATAATTTTTTTAATTTATTTTTTAGTTGGAGATGGACACAATCTCTTTATTTATTTGTATGTGGTGCTGAGGATTGAACCCAGTGCCTCGAATGTGTGAGGCAAGCGCTCTACTGCTGAGCTATAGACCCAGCCCCTGGAAATAATGTTTAACAAGATATCTGGACATCCCATGGCCTAGACAAGTTGACACATTCAATTAACCATCACAGATGTTGAATAAGGAAGTGACACACTAAAGAATTAACTTTCCATTAGGAAAAAATGTGACTTGTGGTTATGGGTTAGGAAGCTAGAGAAAAGAAAAACAAAAATCTGTCTATGTGCTTAGTAATACAGACATGAAGTAATCGTGAAAAGTAATGGCAGAGAAAGAAAAGTCAGGGGTATATTTTATAGAAAAGATCTCTCAATATTCTGTGATTAACTGGGATGTGAAGAAGCGAATCAAAAGTTTTAGGTCTGGATGTTGTATTAGCAAAAACCAGAATTTTCAGGGAGGAACCTGGCTTCAGACAAAGATGCTTTAGACCAATTTAGCACCTAAATTTAATCTATATTAGTGCAGAATTAGGCAACTTAAGTATAGATATAGAACTTTGATCTGCAATCATGACTGACCATTATGCCATTGTAAGAGTAACAGGTAAAGGATCTTTGGATTCCCAGACTCCAATAGATTGTATAAAGTCTGGTCAGTAGACATAGATTTATTTAATGTGTACAGATGATCCTTAACTTATAATGAGGTTATATCCCCAAAATTTTACTGTAAGTCAAAAAATATCATAAGTCAAAAATGCGTTGAGACACCATATCTACAGAGCACCATAGGTTAGCATCACAGTGCATAGTAGAGTCCTGGTTGTTTTCCCTCATAATCGTGAGCCTGACTGGGAATTGTGGCTTGCTGCCACAGCCCAGTATCACCAGAGAGAATTGGACCTCTTATCGTTAGCCTGGGAAGAGATCCAAATTCAAAGTACTGCTTCTACTAAATGCATATGGCTTTCACACTGTTGTAAAGTCAAAAAAAATCATAAGTTGAACCATCATATGTTTGGAGCCATCTGAATCATATCCAAACACGAAAATTTTATTTGAGGGTCTGTAGGACTCAGAGCTTCTAATGGGACCAAGGAGAAGGGATCATAGAACAGAGTAGTGAAGAAGTCGAACTGGAGAAGGGAGTTAGGATGAATGGAAGATAAGCACCTAAGACAAACGTTGCCAGAATAGAGACCTCTGATAGGTGGGTAGCAGGAGGTAGAGCAACTCGGAAGAGCAGGAAGAGCTGAAAGGGGTGGCTGCACAAATGTACATATATTTTAAGGTAATCAAGTTGCTGGCTATTAGCATAAAAAAAATATCATGTGAGTAGGACAAAGTAGTGTCTGATGTTAAGTGCTTACATTTCCTAGTTATTATTACTGGTAGTAATAGTAGTTATAAAAATTATAATTGCTCTCCTCTTTTGCCTCATATAGTAGAGTTAAGTTTATATTCTGGCTCCTTCCCTAAACCAGGTTTCTTGAGGCTAGGAACCTGCTTTCTTTCTGATCCTTGATATGAAAAATGAATGAGTGTCTGGCTACAGTAGGCCTTCAATCTCAATTACGAAATAAATAGCAATAAATGCATGAAAGAATGGTATGTGGATGATGGAGGAAGACAGAGAAGAAAGGAACATAGATTTAAGTATTCTAGGCCAGAACATTCCATTTTAAAGACTTTTCAGCCAGATGATATAATCCAACTACAAACCATTGGGAACATAAAAATGCTTTTGTTTAGCAAAACCCTGTTTTAATCAGCTTTTTCACTGATGTGATTAAAAGACAATTTTAAAGAAGGAAAAGTTGATTTGGGGGATCACAGTTTCAGGGGTCTCAGTTCTTAGACAGCCAGCTCCATTTCTCATGGCTGGAGGTGAGGCAAAACATCATGGTGGAAGAGTGTGGTGGAGGGAAGCAGCTCACATGATGAATAGTAAGCAGAAAGATTCCATTTGCTAGATATAAAATATATACCCCAAAGTACATACCCAATGCCTACCTCCTCCAACCACACCCTACCGGCCTTCAGTTACTACTTAGTTAATCCCCCTCAGGGGATTAATTCAGTGATTGAAATAAGGCTGGCATAATTCAATAATTTTACCCCTGAGTGTTCATTCATTGTCTCACACATGAGCTCTAAACCATAATAACCTCCTAGATCTGAATCAGGAAAATTCTATGTATGTGTCCTCAAGGTTATATATTATAAAACAAGATAAAGCTCCAATATAAAGCCTTTTGTCTTAATCTCTTAACAGATTAAGTTGTGCTCTGAATAGGATTCTGTGATACATATATGTATACAACACACATACTTATATATAACATCTATCTTAAAAAGAAAAAAAAAACCTAGATAATGTCAAGAAAACCTTGACATGTGTCCTTATTTCATCTCTTAACAATGGGAAATTGAACACAGAACATTATCTTAAGTCCATTCTCCTGTGTAAATATTGGAACAAAGACAAAAAGTTCCTGTGGTGAACATTTGTCCCAAGATTCCTGGGCCTCCTTCTGCACATGTGCTCCCATGAAATGAGATGAAGCCATGTGGTTTGCTTTGACCAATGCATGTGAGCAGCACCCATGAAGATCCCCTCGAGAGCAAAGTGCATAATGTCAGGGGACATGCTCAACACACAGTCATTCCTGCTTGGTAGCTTCTGAAGCACCATATTGAAAAGGTGACACCATTGTACAATGGAGCCTTTGTCATTCTGTGTCCATGAACATATATCGACAATGGCACACCCTGTTGATTCCCACTGGACACAGCTTGAATGAGAAATAAATGCTTTCAGCCACTGAGGTTTTTGTGGTTGATTGTTACCCCAATAAAACCAGCCTATCCTGACTGATAAAATCCTTCTATTAAAAAAAAAGAGTAGATATTTTTTTCCCTATAATTCTAAGATTGCTAGAGCAAAGTTACTATATATCTATGTTATTGCCTCTATATAGATAAAGTTAAAATACACTAAAAGGTTTATAGATTTTTCCTTTTTCAGCTGAAGGATTAAAGCTGCATTTCATAATTTGTTGTTTTTTTTCCTACTCCATTGACACCAACAGTGTGTCTATATTTTAGTGTGCCTAAGGGAAATTATTGATAGTTTTGCTTTTACTATTTTATGTCTTTCTGAGAAAGGTGATTTGTTTTTATTTTGTATTTATTTGCTCTCAGTTCAACATTAAGAAAAGGATATAAAGATATATGACATGCAAATAAAGGAAGATTTGCTTTATTCCAAAACAGAATATAAAAGGCCAATTTCAATTTTTTTGTGTTTCTAAAGATTGAAGTCAAGGAAAAATGACAGAAAAACCCAACTCCTTTACTGGTCCATGTTTGATACGTATTATTCTTTATTTCCATAAAGTCTTCTTTTAAATGTTCATTTTGCATAGCTGTTTTTTTTTTTTTTTCCTCCACTCAGTCTCACACACATCTCAGAATCCCCTGTGAGCTATCAGCCTGGGAGAACAGTCCTTTAAGATTCTGCTGTCTCTATTCATTGCATATACTGTAGCTTTGTACGTGTTTATTTTGCTAGTTATATGTGTTCAGGCAGGAATTCAAATATGTGATTCTCATTCTGGCTTTCCAAGGGAATTCTCCTGAGGGGAGAAAAACAATGTACATGTTTCTCTTCTTATTTGACAAAACCAAAAACAATCCTGGATTTAGACCCTTACAAGGAAATGTGTTCCACACAGTAAGAGCAAAGGACTAGCTTTGTTTCTCTTCCAGCTTTGAATCTGACCTGCTTTTATTAAGAGAAAATATAGACAACATAGTATTAACTCTAAATCCAAGAAGTCTGCTTTTTCCCGCTCCATTGCCAGGCAGGAAGGAGAGAGCATTTCCAGACGAGTAAAATTTTCTAACAGAGGAAGGATGGGGCCCTGGTCATACTTGGTGCCTGAGAATCACTGATAAAATCTTTTCATGTTGGGGCTCTGTTAAGAAAAGCATGCTTGTCATCGAGGGCAGGAAATGCTTAAAATGTTTAAAAGGGAGAAAAAATAAACAGTTTAAAAACCAGTTTAGGAGACAATGGTATGACTCGTGGAAATGTTCTCCTTAAAGTCAGAGAGCTCTAATAAGGTTTCCTGGGCCCATAAGCGCATGAAGTTCATAAAAACGTCCGCACCGACCAATTATGATTACTCTCTGCCTTTAATTACTTTTCAACTGATGTGGAACTCAAGATATTATCAGCGTCTGCTCTGCTGAGGTAGACAGTTGAGCCATACAGTGCAGGGCAGACACTGAACAAAAAAAAAAAAAAAAAAAAAAATCAGGATGATGAATAGAGAATGCTGCTTGAAAAAATTTAAAAAAATTTTTTTGATATGGTCTTTGTTGGACATTTCCTCCCCTTATCTGCTTGTATTTTCGCTTTCGAGTTGATAACTCCCAGACTGGGTTGAAACGTGGTGATGTTTCTGCCATTCTCTTCAGAGTTCATTGTGACTTTCTTTTTTTTTATCATCAGCAGAAATAGAGGAAGACTGAATTAAACAGGAGCCGCAGAACTTGCGAGTGCGATAACAATACAAATGGATTTTCTCTAACAGAGAAAAACAGCTGTCTCCATTATTTGAATGCTTCACCTTTCTCCATTCCATTAATTGGGTCTTTGATCACAAGCTGAGGTGGAGAGGCCCTGATAAGGAATAGGTTATTAGTAAAGTAGCCTAAAGGAATGAATCGGGCCTGGTACTTGCTGCAGCAGATGAGATAAACTCATAATGCCCGTGTGTGTGAGTGGTGGAGAGTGATAGGGCCTCCGACTGCCCTGAACTGCTTGCAAAGAGAGAAGACTAATACTCTAGTGCTATGATAGCTAATGCAGGATATAAATTTAGCTCCCGGGAATGGAATAGGATAAAAATTCCATAAAGAGTTTTCTGTAAATGGCTTACAATTTTATATCAAACTGTGACAGAGTAGTCACTAAAAAAAATAAAATAAAATAAAATAGTTTCTTGATCTCACTATATGTTGAACACAACTGGAGGCTTTCGTATAAGAAGGAGGAAAAAATGACTGTTAAATTTGTTCACCAAGACATTAATAAGAGCACCCTTTGAAGTGCGGTAAAGCTAAATTGGAGGAATTAAATTTGATTGAATCTAAGCCTGTTTATTTTTCATTTCTGCAGAGCGGGTGTTGAGTGATTTGTAATACTTCATTGGAAATCTTCAGGAACTTGCTATCATGTAATCCATTTTTTTTGCTGAAGAATACGACCGCAGGGGACAAGGCCATATTGGTTTGTTGTTAATGTACTGGAAAGAGGTACTATGGAGAAAACAGTTAATATTAAATTACGAACACAAGGTTATCTTTCTGCCGCACATGCTCCACTGCCCTAGGCAGGGGTAATCTGTTAATAGCATTCAGCCAAAATGACACCATTAAGGAACTGAAGCTACACATCTTTTGCAAGCTGAATGATGTATAAAGCTGGTTTTCTATCATCCTAGATGCAATAAATTATCCATGCTGCTAAAAATTGATACAAGACAGAAGTTTGATAGAACCAGCACCCAGCATAAATGGAAGGCCAGGCTGGCAGGAAAGGACATGAAGATGTGAGTGCGGCCACCAGGGTGTTTTCATTTGAGGTGTTCTCTCGAATCCCAGCTCTGATTTTTCAGGCTTTGGGGGCCTTGGTGGTAGAGAGGAGGAGTGACTGAGCAAGAGAGAAAATGAGGAACACATATGATTATGTAGATGAAAACCTTGGGAACATTTGGACGGACGTCAGGTCTCCTTTGAATGAATCATTGCATTTCAGCTTCAGTTTCTGATGGCCAATGTCTGAGTGTGACGTGAAGGACATCACAAAGGGCTTGCACTGTGCAGTCAGTCACCTGACTGGTGTGTGATGCATTAGGAAACCATCATCTGCTCATACTCATTGCCTTTCCTATTATTTGTGCCATCAACATGCAAAATAAATAGCTGGGGAAACATCTTAGGATTATTTCCCGTGATCGTTTTTTCTCATTTTAAATTAATACAAATGCTTAATGGACTTGAGAAACAGAGAGCATCTATTTGCCCTAGAAGAATTCTTCACTGTGTCAGGAAAAGCAATTTTTCTAAACGACAGCAGTGATAACCAGTGAAACAATTAACGAATATATGAAGTCATCATCGTATATTTGTACTACATTTTCTGCCCTGGAAGTTACTGGAGATGTAAAGATAAAAGAAGAAGATATCCTCCCTTAAAACCTCATCATCCAGTGGAGACTCACACAATGAAACATTACAATGAGATCCTGGAGGAAGGAGACCCTACATCTGCAAGGGGAGCCTAGCCTGCTTTCACAGTTTTACCAAACTACAGAGGATATAACACCACCCATAAACCAGCCCTGGTCTTCATCACGTTTCATTAGTGTAGAGTTAGCCATATAGAGTCCACATAAACAGATATCTATGGTTAGAGAATAGGAGGCAGGCCACAGGCCAAATAAGAGCACATGAAGTTTTTCTAGAAGCCCACAAGTGAAGGGCTTATGCTGGACAAGGTGGCCAGCATGAGGTTCAGGGCATGACCCCCAGCCTCATTCTTTCTCTTTGCTCCCATTCATCAAGTACAGTATGCTCTGCGGCTTAGGTCTCCATCCATTCCACATCTGTCCCATGTGATCTGTTCTGGAGAGCACAGCTGTAGGGAACCATGATACTGGACTTTCATCCCTACCGGGCTTCTTTACTCATGCCTTTGCCTCAACTTTGTCCCCTCCAAACCCTTCTCTGAAAGGGGGCGGGAGTGATCTTTGTAAGACAAAATGTCGAACTGCCACTCCCCAGTTTAACCCTCTACTAGTATGGCCTTTAAGAAAAAGTCCCTCGTCACAGCTTTTGGAGCTCAGCGTGTGCTAGTCCTGTCACCTCTTGAGCCTCCACTCTGGTTGCTCCAACCACCATCCCTGGCACCTGGGACCTACTAATTTGGAACCACCTCTGGTTTCCTAGTTTGCCAGAATGTATCATTGAAATGCTAGAACTTTCCCTGGCAACTGAAAATAGAACTAGAAACCCTTGTCCCTGCTCTTCGAGTACCCATATTTTCCGGTCCTAATATGTAGGATTTCCTGGAGGGTATATGTTTTATGAAGGTAGGGATGTGGCTATGCGCACTGAACGTCCCCAGTTCTCAGCACAATGCCAGGCACACAGAGCAGTATGCATTTGTGAAATGTTGGAAGAAGTCGATGGGCAATAAACAAGCTGTGTCCTGGAGGTATGGCTGAGAAGGATCATAGGAAGCTCGTCAGGACTATGGAGAATATCTGCAACTGTCACACCCTCTAAGACACCTAATTAAGAAGGAAGCATAGGGTCATTTTAAAATTGAAGTGTGTTGTTATGAAATAAGGTTTTATTGGAAAAGGAGAAAGAAATGATTAGGCAGTAAAGTTTAGGTGGTTAGACTGACAATTATTTTATGCTAAATTGTTCAAACTGAATTTGGATATTGCCCACATTTGCCAGAAAGTTGCCAACATTTGCACTTTATTTTGTTCCAATTGGACATTTTGAACATAAGTGGTAGACTTAACGTAGTCATAATGTAGAGACGTTATTTTTTTGTGGTGGGGGAAGTACCAGGGATTGAATTCTAGGGTGCTCAAACACTGAGCCACATCCCCAGCCCAATTTTGTAGTTTATTAGAGACAGGGTCTCACTGAGTTGCTTAATGCCTCACCTTTGCTGAGGCTGGCTTTAAAATCGTCATCCTCCTGTCTCAGCCTCCAGAGCTGCTGGGATTACAAGCGTGCACCACTGTGCCCAGCTCAGAGAGGTTGGTTATTTTAAATGTATTATACCAAGTCTACATTTGAATACCATATGGAAGAAACCATAGCATTGTAGCATTTAACAATTGATGAAATTGCATTTACTTAGTCCTTATCTTTTTTGGAAGACCAAAGGATGATGGATGGTGTGGACTTGCAAAGTGTCCACAACCAGGAAGGAAAAAAAAAAAAAAAACAAAACTGAGAAGTAAGTGGACAGATGATTACCACAAAGTGTCATAAGTGTTATGACAGGGTGCTATGTAGGGCAGATCCTGAGGAAAATGAGGGAAAGGAAATTTCTTAGAGGAGATGACATTTGAGTTGCATTTGAAAAACCCAGGAGTAATGAGTAAAGAAACATAGGAAGAAAAGGTGTTTTTGACAGTAGGAACGGCACGGCAAAGAAACTGTCAAAGGAAGGATTTAAACAGGGAATTTCACTTCTATGTTTGATCTATGAAGCAAAAATTAAAAATAATAAAGGAAGATCAGTGGAGTGGAAGAAGGGGGGAAGGGAGAGGAGGGGGAAAGGGAGAGAAGCAGCACTGGGGACAGAGAGAAGCGAATTATACTCCATATCTGCATGATTATGTCAAAATGAACCTCACTTATTATGTAGAAGGATAATTTACTACTGAAAACATTAAAAAAAAGAATTTCCTGGGCTACTATTTGGGCATTGCCAAGTTTTTTTTCAGAAAGCTCTGTTCTCCATTAGTTCTGTCATTGTCCCATCAGAATATTCATGGATGTTTAACAAAAGAGGTGAAAGACCTCTACAATGAAAACTACAGAACACTAGAAAGAAAAAATGAAGAAGATTTTAGAAAACGGAAAGATCTCCCATGTTCTTGAATAGACAAGACAGAATTAATACTGTAAAAATGGACATACTGCCAAAAAGCACTATTCAGATTTAATGCCTCTTAAAATTCCAATGGCATTCTTCATAGATACAGAAAAAGCAGTCACGAAATTCATTTGGAAAAATAAGAGGCCCAGGATAACCAAAGGAATCTTCAGTGAGAAAAAATGAAGCAGGGGGCATTCCAATATCTTAGTACAGAACTACAGTAACAAAACCAGCATGATATTGGCACCGAAATAGGCAAGGAAACCAATGGAATAGAATAGAAGACACAAAGACAAACCCATATAAATACAGTTATCTCAAACTAGACAAAGGCGCCCAAAACATATGGAAGAAAAGATAGCCTCTTCAAGAAATGGTGCTGGGAAAACTGGAAATACATGTGTAGCAGCAATCAATTTAACCCCTAACTCTCAGCCTGCACAAAACTCAAAGTGGATCAGAGACCTAGGTATTAGACCAGAAACTCTGTACTTATTAGAAGAAAATGTAGGCCCAACTCTCTATCATGTCAGCTTATGAAGTGACTTCCTCAACATGACTCTTAAAGTGCAGGAAGTAAAATTAAGTATCAATAAATGGGATGGTGTCAAACTAAAAATGTTTCTTCACAGCAAAGAAAATAATCAAGAGCATGAAAAGAAAGCTTATAGAATGGGAGAAAATCTTTGCTACCTGCACCTCAAATAAAGTGTTAATTTCCAGGATATGAAAAGAACTCAAAAAGCTTAACACACACATATACAAAAAAAAAAAAAAACTAAACAAAACAAATAACCCAATCAATAAATGGGCAAAGGTACTAAACAAACACTTCTCAAAAGAAGAAATATGAATGGTCAACAAATATATGAAAAACATGTTCAACATTTCTAGCAATTAGAGAAATGCAAATTAAAACTATACTGAGATTTCACCTCACTCCAATCAAAATGGCAATTATCAAAAATACAAGTAACAATAAATGTTGTCGAGGATGTGGGGAAATGGCACACTCATACACTGCTAGTGGGACTGTGAATTGGTGCAACCACTCTGGAAAGCAGTATGAAGATTCCTCAAAAAACTAGAAGTGGAAACATCATTTGAAAGTTATCGAACTCCTTGGTGTATGTCCAAAGGACTTAAAATCAGCATAATACAGTGACGCAGCCACATCAGTATTTATAGCTTCATGATTTACTATAGCTAAGCCATGGAACCAAGTTAGATGTCCATCAAGAGATGAATGGATAGAGAAATTGTGGTATATATTCATGGTGGAATATTACTTAACCATAAAGAAGAATGAAATTGTGGCATATACCTGTAAATTCCTGGAACTGGATAATAACATGCTAAGTAAAATAAGACAGTCCCCCCAAAACCAAAGGCCAAATGTTCACTCTGCTATGTGGATGGATGCTAATCTACAACAAGGGGGTAGGGAGGGGAAGAACAGAAGTTCAGGGGAATGAAGGGAAGGGATGGGGGGTTAGGAATAGGAAAGACAGTTGAATGAATCTGACATAGCTTTCCTATGTACATATGTGACTACACCACAGTGAATCTCAACATCATGTACAACCATAATACTGGGATCCTAATTAGAATAAGATATATTCCATGCTTGTATAAATATATCAAATAGATTCTACTATCATGTATAGCTAAAAGGAATAAGTAAAAATAATTAAAAAAAGAATATACATGATTCTTGGATCTAACAAATGGTCCTGGTTTCCTAGAGTAATCACAAGGCACATGAAGTCCTCTGTGTCATGGTCTCTGTTAATCTCTTTAGTAACCATGTCTTTCCTTTTCCTCCAACTACATCGTCCTTGTTGCTTCTTCCCCCAACATAGTGTACCTTCTTTCTTCCATGTCTTCCTATATGGCACTCTTCTCTGACAGATGTGGCGTGTCAACCTGAGTGCCACCCCAACTCCTTTTCCTTCCATCTCTGATGCTCTCCTCCCATATTTCATTTGCAAAAAGAATACCCTGTATTCATTTATTCAGTAAGAATCTATAAAGAATCTCCAAGTACTAAAAGTAGGTGCTCAGGGGTTAGATGCCTCGTGATCAAGAATTCTCTGTAGGATTTAGTAGTTGCATGAAATTGGGCAATTTACTTAACCTCTAAATATGCTTGACCTTTCTCATCTGTAAATTGGGGATAATACCAAACTGATAGAGACTGATGAGAGGTAAAATGAAATGACACTTTTAAAAAAAAAATCTGTAGAGCCAAGGTACAGTGGCACATGCCGCTAATCTTAGCTATTTGAGAGGACTGGACAGGAGGATTGCAAATTCAAGGCCAGTTGGTCAACCTGGCAAGACCCTATCTCAAAATTTGTTAATCACTCACTCACTCAACAAACTGAGCAAAAACACTGGAAGACAGATCCCAGTGAAGATCAGCAGCAGTTGTGTAGGGTGGCTGAAGTCCTGAATAGAGTGGGTGCTCGACTTCTTTCTGAACACACACACACTCTGTTCTTGCCTCCAACCTATGTGTGACTCTGAATCACTTCTCTTATAAGGACACTAGCAATATTGGATTAACCACATCATATAATTGTTCATTCTTTGTTATAATATTTGCATTATGTGCATTTTTATTCTATTCGTCTACTTTGGAAGAAACTCCACATAATTGTTTTTCCTTTCATGTTTAGCACAGTGTTTGACAAATAGAAGGTACTCAATAAATGACGATTGATTTAAAGACTACAGGCTTATATATAACTACTACCAAATGAGTTGTCAAGTGGAAAAAGGCAATAATCCATGGAAGGCTTTTTAAATTTAACACATGAACGAGGTAATTTTATCTTACTTCTTTCAACTAGTATAACCAATAGTTAATTTTTATTTCTTTCACGACTGAAGCAGTTATTGTGTCCTATGAAAAATTGGATTGATTTATTATATCAATGATTAATGATCCAGATCAATATTTTCTATTTTCATATAAGATCCAATGAGGTCTAAGGGCACAGAAGGCTTTAACTATTAATATAGATGTCATCCACATTTCTTAACTCATTTTTAAGAGACTAAGGAAAGTAAATAGAGTTTAAAGGTGAGGAATGCACAATGGCTTACTTTCACAGGAAGTTTATTCAGAGGAACTTGTATTGGTATCTTCTTCATAATATTCTGTGAAAAAAATCTGCATCTAGAAATAAAGATAGAATACTGAAATTCCTAAATAGACTTAATTCTCTATGGGGAAGTGTCCAATACCTCATTAAGGGATTCTTGTTCCTGCTCAGGAGGATGTAAGCCACCTAAGAAATTAAAGTCTAGAATAATTAGTGAAGAACAAAAGAAAAAGTCAGAAAAATAGTTTCAAAGGATGGAGCACCTCATAGGTCCAGTCCACACAGGAGTTGGAGCTGGACAATTAGAAAATGGCTCCTGTGGTTTATTTAAGGGGGTACATCAAAGGCAGGGATAAGGTTGCAGGGTTAGAGTCTTGCTTTATTGTGTCTTGCAGTCAGCAAGTTGATTGACATCTTGGCAGGTCACACCCATCTCAGAGAGGCTGCAGCAGGTCACCTCATCTCCAGTGCTGTGTGGGACTAGGCAGAGCTTAAATACGGCTCACAATGTATCTGGGCGGTCTTAGCCATAGGAAATTTCCACTGGAAGTTCCCAGACACCAGATTCTTCTATTCACTAGGCTGCGATGCCCATGTAGTCCACACACAGCCCACAGATGACTCTCGACAGCTCTCTATGGAGCAAATGAATATCTGTGACCTGCACAGCCATTGTGAAAGAAATGAATCATGGGCCTTGTTTTAGAGGAGTTTTCTAAGCTAGCTGAAGAAACAAAGAAGCATGAAAGAACTTGAAAAATGTGAAAGGCTGTGTAAGTCAGGTGTCAATGGTGTGGTCTGAACCAAAAGTTTCTAATGAATTTATTAAGAGGAAAAAAAAAAAATCCATGGCTTCTATTGTCCCAAGAGAGATGAAGTTCCCAAGGAGTTTTCCACAGTGGATGTGCTTCGCAGCATCTGGCACCACCAGCATAGAGCTGGCCTCTGCTCTGCCTGGTCCATCGGGGAGGGCAGAGTTTGCCATGTGCTCAGTGCTCCAGTCGGTTCTATGCAGCCTTAGTCCACTGCTGAGCCTACTTCTCCTGGGGCCGGATTCAGCCTCAAGCCCCGGAAAGATGCATTTATCTAGGAGGGCACTCTACTGGAGGGAGCATTTATGGTCTATTATGAACCCTCTCTTATTGGTACTTCTAAAAGGGTTTCTGGGAAGAAGGAGTGGTGTCAGTGAAAAGAAGTTCATTTCCCTGCAAAAAGGGTGGGTTTATTTGAGAACTTTCTGTGTCTTTTTACTTACATCCAAGTTCATGTTTCCAGGTGGGTTTGATTCTGGTTCTTGAATATCCGAAAGGGGCTAGTTCCTAAAGGACTGGAAACCGGTTAACCTGAATTTGCATTTTCCATATGCACTTGCTCTCTTCCCTTCATGCCCTTCTCAGCTCTCTTCACCCTGCTCAACTAAATCATCACATTACTCTAGATCTTCCTCTCTCCTGACTTAATGAGGGACATTACATTGCACTCATGGTTTAAAAAAAAAAAGTGATTAACATATACTGTAGCAGATGTGGTGGGGAGAAAACTATTTCTAAGGCTGTCTGAAGACATTGGAAGTCTCCCAAAGAATTATTTATTAAATTCTGCTGCTCATGAAGCTAAGAATGAGATTATTACTGATGTATTCATTCAAGACAAAAAAATGAGAGAAAAAAAAGAGGGGATCATTTGTTTAGAGAGAAAAATGAAAGCAAAAAAAGAAAGGATTTTAAGACATAATTCTGAAAATGAGCTTATGGAAAGTCTAAAGAACATCTGGGTAGCTGATAAAGAAGGGTTAAACTCTTTATACAATTGTTAAGTGAAAAGGGATAGAAAGATAAAAATGACTTTTTAAATAGCCTTCATACTGTTGGCGAGAGGATCAATGTGGCCATTGGAGGAAAAGGCAGAGTTGGTTTCTGGGTAAATAATATAGGTTTTGCAGGTGTTAAAGAATGTGGTTTCTAACATTCCAGAGAGGTCTTACTTAATGAATAGTGAGGATAAACGGAACATTTAGGTGTTTAAAAGAAACTCTGCTTTTAGTCACTTTAGCTTAGGTTCTTCTGGACAAGTGACACAGCACATTTGAAAGTCAGGTTTTGGTAGTAAAAAGTTTCTCATTTTTCTGTACTTTCCCTTCCCATCAATTTATTTACCTTTATGTAGGGAAGGGGTAAACCCATAATATTTATTTTTTCCAAATACTTTTTTAGTTGTCAATGTACCTTTAATTAATTAATTTATTTATTTATTTGTTTATCTATCTATGGTGCTGAGAATCGAATTCAGTGCCTCCCACAGGCTAGGCAAGCACTCTACCAATGAGCCACAACCTCAGTCTTCTATTTAGGGTTTTTAAAGTTGTTGTTGTTGTTTTCCATAATGAATGTTTGGATGAAGTGCAAATTATTGCCCAACATGATATTTTTGGGTCTATTGGTGATTTTCAATAAATAGAAAAGCAATTCTATCACCTCTTTTATACTGGTATTTCTGAAGTTTAACATTTAAGGATAATTCTTCTAGTGGTGAGGAGCATAGTTTAAGCATTTTTTTGTCAGCAAATTCTGTAATATAACTTTGAACTCTTCTTCTGATGGCTTTATGTATACATTTGAACTGCTTTTTCTGTTCTCTTTTATATTCTGCTTATCTCAATTATATTAGTGTTCAAATGTCCACTGATGGCTACTTTACATGATGTAAAAAAAGTTGATGTTTATGTTTTTAGATATCATAGTGAATAATACACTTAGAACTCTTGTGACGGGGCTGTCATCTAGAAAACCTTGTTCCAGTTAATGACAGTTGAATCATGTTTCCTTATCTCTTGCTGCCATAAATATATGACATACAATTCATAAGACATAACTTATCCATTTCTATTTTTTTAAATTGTTTTTAATCGACAATGGATTTTTAATTTTATTTATTTATTTATATGTGCGGCTGAGGATTGAACCCAGGGCCTCACACATGCTAGGCAAGCCCTCTACCACTGAGCCACAAACCCAGCCGCCATGCCTGCTTTTTTTGTATCTTAAAAATACTGTTTTCTTTGAGCATCCACTACATCTCCTGTCCTCAAACACTAAAATGTCCAATTAGGGTTTAAAAGGGCTAAAGTGAAGGAGTTGTCCCACAGTTCTTTATCTGAAAGATTCTGGACAAAAATCTTCTTATGTTTTAAGCTTATGTTCAGATTGTTGGGCACTGTAGGCCTGAGGTTCTTGTTTCTGGCTGTAAGCTGTGGGCCACTGTCATCTTTTAGCAGCTGCCCAAATCCCTTATCATGTGACCTCTTTCTTAGAGCCAGCAACATCCTCTCAAATTCCTCTTGTGCTTCTAATCACTCTGACTTTTGCTATCAACCTGAGAAGTCTGCTTTTCGTGTGATGGGATTTGACCTACCCAAATGAACTGATTGTACATGCCATGTTCAATGTCACATCATCACAGAAGAATCTATCATAATCGCCAGTTCTAGAGGTTAAAGTGTAGAATTTTGGTATTTTGTTTAGAATCCTGCCCACCACAAAAATATCACTATGGAAACTCCCACCAACCTAAAGGAAGAATTAAATTTATGGTGTGAAGAGTCACACTGTCCTAAATGATAGAAATTGAGATATAGCCTAAAAATATTGCTGGAATTTCAAAAAAACTGAACTTTCTCTGTCCAAATATGAAAGAAAGATCAACTTGTCCAAAACACATAAACATTCACACTGGCTCCGGCTTCTCCATAGTGACATAAATGCTAGAGAACAGTTTAGTATTGCCTGCAGATTTCTCAGGGAAAGAAAAGATAAACAAACAAAGCTATATTTTTGTTTGTTTATACACACAAAATTTATACAAACTATACTAAAAAAACTATTATTTAAACATAAAAGCCACAGATAAACACTTCAAAATATTCCCAAAAAACAAGTAACATAGTTTCAGTTAAACTTCCTTGAATACATGAGTAGTCCAGAGACTCCCGCTAGTCAAGTAATGAAGAGATATCTTCTAAAATAGGTCTTGCATTCACATGTTCACTCCTACATTTAATAACCTCCTCCAAATATCAATGGCTTAGAAAAAAATCATTATTGTTCTTAGTCTTTCACTTTATCACAGGGACGTCAGCTCCTTCATGTGGTAGGACTGCCTAACAAATCAAAAAAAAGAAGAGTGGATCTTGTACCCTTTAATGCCTACGCCCGGAAGTGGGGAAGTGGTGTGCATTTCATTCATGAGAAACTAATCTGAGGAGCCCAGTCTAACCCAAGGAGTCTCTGAAAGGTGTAATCTTCCTGTGGACCCAGGAAGACCAAATGGAATGGATGACCATCTAGTATTAGCAGTAGATTCCTGAATTTTCTCCTCTAGCCTATTTGTTCCACTCTTCCTCCCTGAGAAAGAATAGCTAGGGAGGACAATCCCAAATCTCATCCAACCACTGCAGCAAGTTTGAAGTCAAGGGGCCACACAGCCTTCTCATTAGGTTCACTATGACTTCTTGTAGTCTATGTAAAACTAAACAGAGTAGATGATAAGCAAATAAAATAAGTAAGTGCTAAAGTGGAACAAATAAAATACAAAAGTGCCAAAATAAATAAAAACAAAGATAAAAATACCCCCCCACACACACACATTGCATGTATAGTGATGGATTCAATCCATTATGGCCAATGTGAAAATGCAGCATAATCAAAAAATCCTTGACCCAAGTATGCAATCATACGTTAAAATTTGTCCCATGATTATTTCCCCTGTTTCCTTATAAGCATAGTTGGTTTGGAAATCCTTAGCAGTGGGTGTTTACGACATTGGTTCCTCCACTAGTAGATAAGAGCTACAATAACAGGAAAAAAACGAATGGCAAACTCTCAAACACCTGACCTACTAACTGAAAATACTGTAGCCTAATGAAATGGCCATGGAAAGGCTCAACTCAGGCACTAGCTTAGAGAAGATATCCTGCAGATTTGAAGAAAGTAATAAGAGCTATTACATATTGCTTCTCTGGCTAATTCTCAGAATGTGATAAGCAGTTCTGATCTCAGCCACTTGCAGCTCCAAGGTCAAGCATTTGATATTCTATAGCAAGAGAGACCTTCAACTTTCAAGCTATTGGGCTGCCAAAACATTGGAATGGCTTCCTGAGGCTCAGCTAGGGCACCAGCTTGACCATGACAACCCTGTGGTTTTGGGTGCTATCCCTTCAAGATGTGGTTATATATATTGGTTATTATATGGCTATTATATGGTAGTATATCTCTGACAGTTGGAATACACAATCCTGAGACCCATAAAGGAGAAAGAAAGGGTCATTTTCCTATCCAGTGGTCTTCATAATGACTTTGTGTTTCATGTCTGCTCAACATTATTGTTTGCTGGAGTAGAGGTTCTGGTTCCAGAAAGGATTTCTTCACAAGAGTCAAAGCAAAAATCTTAGAAATATTCAGTTATAGCTGCTCTGTGATCATTTTTGGACCCTCATGACAGTAGACTAACAAGTAGAAAAGGGACCCTGATTATCAGGAAGAGAGAGAGTTACCTCTAAAACTGGCAGCGGACTGAAGAATGTCTGGAACTCAGGAGATCCCTGAGGCATCTCTTGCTGCTTCCATATTTGGTTAAAAACACAAATGGTAACCATTTGCAGCAGCCATAACCTGACAAGGACTTGGCAGAGAGGGGCTCAGACTGCGCCCGCATGGGAGTCAGGGCTACCCCATCAGGCTGGCAACCAAGGCCAGAGAAAGTGCAGGCAGAGAAGGAATACAGGAGTCATAGAACGGGATCAACTGTGACAGCATGGGTTGCAGCTTAACACACTACTCCTTCTGGATTTTGTTTTGCTTGTTTCATTTTTTTTTCTTTGAAACTGTGATAAGTTAACATGTGAACAAGCCAGTCAGGAGATGGACTACATTCCTGTCCCTTTGGGATCATTTTGGTGTGCTCCTACTTATTTCCAATCACTGTTTTGAAAGTTTGCAGCCCGGGAAGCTCCCACCACTGTCCTCACAGAACTGCAGGAAGATGGGCGCCCACTGGAGTTGTGTCCCACCTCTACATGCAGGATACCCTCCCGGGGCCACTTGTCCCACATGTGCTCCAGACAGTGATGGGCGAGTGGGAAAAGATGATGTGGATGTAGGCCAGCAGGAACAGGGCCTGGGAGGGAGGGGACCCAGCCAGCCCATCAGGTTATGACTCAGGCCTCACCCATGCTGCCAGCTCCTTCACTTCTGCACCTGAAAGCTTTCTGGACTTTCTCCAGGGATGAATAGGATGTTCTGCTTCTGCTTGTGTGCAACAGGCTGAGAATGCTCAGTGTCTGCCACGCCTGGGCATAGCTCTCCACCAGTGAGTGGAAGGTGACTTTAGGGTACTGATTACAGTTCTTCAGAGTAACAGAAGTGTGTGTGTGTGTGTGTGTGTGTGTGTGTGTGTGTGAGAGAGAGAGAGAGAGAGAGAGAGAGAGAGAGAGAGAGAGAGACAGAAACTTTAGAAATTGGCTCCTATGATTATAGAGACTGGCAAGTATAAAATTTATAAGGTAGAGCAGCAGTTGGCAGTTCTGTTGATGCTGCAGTCAGATATGAATTCAGAAGGGCAGTCCTGGGAACTCAGACAGGATTTCTATGTTGTAGTCTTGAGGCAGTATTCCTTTGTGGGTGCAACCTCAAGCTTTGTTTCTAAGACCTTTAACTGATTGGATGAGGCCCACCCATATTATGGAGGGTAATCTACTTGAAAATCTACTGACTGTAAATATTCATCACACCTAAGAAAAACCTTCACAGAAACACTTAGACCACTGTGTGTTTTTAAAAAATATTTTTTAGTTGTTGATAGACCTTTATTTTATTTATGTATTTATATGTGGTGCTGAGAATCGAACCCAGTGCCTCACACATGCCAGGCAAGGGAGCCCCAGCCCCAGTTAGACCAGTGTTTTATAAACAACTGAGCTCTGTAGTGAAGCCAAGTTGACAATTAAAATTAGCCATCGCTTCAAACCTGCGTTTTATTCTACTTCACAGCATTTTCCCACGGAATACTTTATGTTTTTTATTGATTTTCTTTTCTTCCACTTATCAACATTCCTCTCTAATAATAGTCTTTCCTGCACCTTTAAGGAAACCATATGCATCTGAATATTCAGAGAATTATTATTAAAGTTTGAAATATTTATAGGAGTCAAACTTTCTGTAATGATTAGATAAACAATTAAGTAATCTTTGGCTTTTTCCCACAAAGTATTATACTTTTAAAATATTATTAGAATGTCATTTAAGAGCAACTGCAGAGGCCTTGGGGCATGGAGAATAAAAGGGGTTCTCTCAGTGTTGCCGTCAGGGGAGGTGGAGAGGGGAGCGTGGAGAACCAACATCTCCTGCACCCAGAGGTCCACACAGTCCCTCTCATGAGCCTGGGGAAGAAGTTTAGAAACTTGGCAGAAAGTTTGATGTGGTTTTTGAAGGAGCCCAGGCAGCAAATTGGCGCTGGCACAGTGGCACTCCCAGCAATTCCCTGGCATCTCAGGGCTGCTGCTGACAGGGCTGCCTCGGGCTGTGTGGAGGCTGTCTTGAGACAAACAAAACCTTTATTTGTCTTGCTACCCTGGAGAGGGAAGGCAGGCTGGGGAAGCACCACCTCATTTTAATTTCTTTTGTTTTGCCTTGAAACTAGGGGGCTCTGGGTGAGATCCAGAACAGGATGGGAAAGGAATATGGGGTGTGTTTTAGTCAGCTTTTGCAGTGCTGTGACCAAACTACCCAGCAAGAACAACTGATGGGAGGAGAAGGTGATTGCAGAGGTCTTAGTCCATACACAGCCAATTCAATGGCTCTGGGCCTACCGTGAGGCAGCACATCCTGTGGGAAGAGCCCGGTGGGGGGAAGCTGCTCAGCTCATGGTAGGGTCAGAAAGCAAAGGAAGAGAGAGAGGAAGGGACCTCAGGGAGAATGGACCTTCCCAGGGAATTCCTTTAGTGATCCATTCCTCCAGTCATGCCTCATCTGCCTATAGTTACTACCTAGCCATTCAAACTAGCAGGGACTGATGGAGGTCCTGCTCTCAAGACCCAATCATTTCACCTCTAAATATTTCTGTATTAACAGGAGCTTTTGGAAGACACCTCATTTCCAATCCACAACAGAATATAAACCACCTGACTTGTTTTAAAGTCATTTTTATTATTTTGGAGGCCTAAGTACATGAATAGACATAAGAAAACTCAGGTCTTAGGAAAAGTAAGGTCAACACAGTTAAGTCTTTTTTTCTCATGTTCCAATTTGATAACCCACATCCTGAGATTTTAAATATTATCCACTATGGGATCATCTCAACCTGTTCGTGTGTGTGTGTGTGTGTGTGTGTGTGTGTGTGTGTGTTTATGTGTATGTGTGTGTGTATGTGTGTGTGTATGTGTGTGTGTATAGATTAATAACCAACATTTATTTAATTCTAATTAAACACCACACATTGTACTAAATACCTTATCACTGTTGACTCAGTCAAGTCTTTCAGTACTCCTATGGCATGTACATCATTTATACTCATTTTAAAGAAGAGAAAACTGAGACTGAGTGATATGAAGTGTACTTATGCAAAGTGTACACACCCTGTTTTGGAATAGCCAGATTTGAACTCAAGTTGTTCTCCTCCTAAGCTCCTGACTCATCAGGACGTTTTGCACACATGAATGAGGGTATGATCTAGCTGTTGGTTCTCCATTGGGTGAGAAGAAATAATAGGTCATCCAACATGGCATGGCATAACTTAGGAAACAGCTCCATTTTCACGGTCAAGGGTTTTTCTTTGAGAATAAATCTAATGTTGCCCTTATAAAAGACTGTATTATCCTCTGACATTTATTTGCAGTAAATTTTAAAAATCTTAAGAGTATTTCACACCAAAGCCCTCTCTTCAATACACAAAAGCACAAATTTCCAGTGACATGTTTTAGGTGATATTTTGCCTGTGTCTGAAGATTTCACTCATTTGTAGTCACTCTGGTGCAAGGAATAAGTCAGGAAGGGGAATATGGGGGGGGACCTAAACAGCCTTTCCCAGATAATCCATAGTGAGTCTTTCATTATTAATCACTGCTCTTTGGTGTGAGTCATAAACCAGACATTTTTTTTTTGCCTTATCCATGATCCCTCTTGTCTCATTGTCTGGGTACCTGTGAATTATTGTAGGTCTGGTACTTTTGAACATTATAGAAATATATTTTTTTTAATTTTAGACAGGCTCACATCTACTTAAGACCTGAGGAAAAACCTTAGTTATTATAACAAAAGAGAATCAAAAGAATAAACAGCAGATTTAGCAAAAGATACTGGCATTAAAATTACAGTTCTTTCTCTTGCTGTGTGTCCATGGCTAAGATGAGTATTGAGCCAGCATTAGGAAGCTTGGAGCATCTCATGGCCTTGGAGCATCTCATGGCTCTGTCCCTCACTGCCATGGCTGGGAAAGCACAGGTGATTTGCTTGGCTCCAGTGCTGTTTGTGCCATATTTGTTTTGTGTCTCTGAGACACAGACTACAGTGGATGTGGGAGTGAATGTCAGGTTGTTAATGATTTTGTTTCAGCCTACATCAAAAGATGTTTCTAAGTGCTAATAGCTGCCAACCATTTACTCTGGGTATAATTAGAATAAACTTTTTTTAAAAAAATATGAAAATAACTAAGAACACAATTTCTTTGTGCTCTGTGACCAGGAGAGTCAGGGAAATTGTGTTGGCTACCAGCAATAAATGGACAAGAAATGATCAGATCTTCAGCAAAGTAATCACTGACTGGAGCAAAAAGGGTCTTGGTTTGAAACTATCCTAAATTAATGCAGTGTGAATCATCAAAAATGCAAGGAATCCCACCACATTTTCTAATCATTCATAAGACTGCTTTACACTTAACTGATATAGTTTTTTTAAATTTTTTTTTTCAATTAGCTACGCATGACATTACAATGATCTTGGTAATTCATACATTTGAATCATTGGGATATAATTTCTCATTTTTCTAATTGTACAGATTAACTGATATAGTTTTTTAAAAAAACTCTTTGAAGTAATTTACAACTTGCCGAAAAGTTAAAAGAATAATATAAAGTTCTTCTGTATACCCTTTCACAGGTTCAAATTGTAAACATTTTCCTATTCTTGATAATTCTGCCTCCATCTACCTGAACAACCTTCCTCAGATAATTCGTAAGGAGTCCTTCATTATGAGTCACCGTTCTTTGGTGTGAGCCATAAACTGGACTACATCTGTTAATTTTTTGGTTTGCATTATTTGTGATTCCTCGTGTCTCATTATCTGGGTACCTGTGAATTACTGTAGGTCTGATACACTTGAACCCTGTCATATGTGCATGCACATGTATGTGTTGGTTCATGTATATGTATGTGTGTATGTGTATTTTGTTTCTAAGCCATTGGAGAATAAATTGTGAATATCATGCTCTTTTATTCTCAAAGTTTTCAGTGTGTATTTTCTAAGAATTAGGATTTCACTTATATAATTATAGCATGCTGGTCAAAATCAAGAAACTTAAGATTGAATATAATAATTGAATCTAAAGACCTTACTAAAGCTTTTTGCCATATATATATTAGAATCCAGTTCCATGGTATACATCACACCTTTGTCTTTTATGATTTCGTTTTTTGTACTGGGGACTGAACTCAGACTCTTCAACCACTGAGCCACATCCCCAGCCCTATTTTGTATTTTATTTAGAGACAGGGTCTCACTGAGTTGCTTAGGGACTTGCTTTTGCTGAAGGTGGCTTTGAACTCATGGTCCTCTGTCTCAGCCTCCTGAGTCACTGGGATTTCAGGTGTGAGCACTGTGCCTGGCCTGATGTTGATCTTTTGAATGGTATATGCAATCTATTTTGCAGACTGTCCCTCCATTTTAATTTGTCTGATGCTTCAGATTAGATTCAGGTAGGTTCAGGTCATGTGTTGGGCGCGGGAATGACACATAGATTATGTGGTTTCTTCCCAAGGGCATGTGCTTGTTTCTAGTTCTGCCAGGATTCTCTCCTGCCAGTTCATTGTTTTTCCTCTTTATAAACATCAATTGTGACTTTTTATTACCACAAAAGATATTCCCCATCAGAGGCCACTTCTAAAATAGGTTAGATGTTGTAGAAACACAGAATAAAGCTACTTAAGCTGGGGACTGAGGAGAAGAAATGGGTTCTTTACTTTGGACTCTGAGAGGAATAATGGAGAGTACTATCTTTTTTCTAGTAATGTAACTCAACACTGGCTTTTTTACTGGGAAAAACGTGATAAAATTCAAGCTGCTAAAAAGAAAGTTTGCGCTTGCTTTCCCATTGAGGTAAAGCAGAGTGTATTGATTTTACTATAGTTGGGACACCAGTCAGGAGCAATTGAAGTAGTAGTCCAAGAGCTGGTTGTAAGACTTCTGACTTCTGCTGTATTCATTTTATCGGAATTGATATACTAAAATGGTGTAGGGTGGTGTACATATTTGTTGTTTTATCTTATGATTTAATTACAAAAACACCTTCATTATAGAATCATCTCTAGAGATTCCTGAAAGGAATCTTTATAGGACCCCTACAAAGCAATAGAAAATTTAAGAAACAATTGAAGTTAGAACAGAGATTCCAAAATTCAATGGGAAATGGGATCATGATCATTTTGGCATCTTTGGTAGCATCATAAGTACATAGCTACTGATAAACTTGCAGAGTACCAAATATTGCATTTTGTTGATCCTAAGGAAGAATACAAAAGTCAAAGCATTTTGTGAAGTGCCTAAGTCCATGAGGACCTAAAGGCCCTATGGAGACTCTATTGCATTAAACCACTATCATGACTATTATAGGAAGCCAGATGCTCTGAGGTATAAATTATGATAATATATATGCTCAAATTCTTCATTTTTTTCTTCCATCTTTGGGGGGGAGCTACTATTTTCAGGAATAGCTACATTCAGTGGGCATGGCATTTGTACATTCCCATTGTTTTATTTTTAAAATTTGTTCTAATTAATTATACATGACAAGAGAATGCATTATGACACATCATACATAAATGGAGTATAATTTCTCATTCGTCAGGTTGTACATAATGTAGAGTTACACAGGTCAGGTAATCATATACGCACATAGGGTCATAATGTCCGATTCATTCTATTATCATTTCTAACCTGATGCATCCTCCCCTTCCTTCACTCCTCTTTGTTGACTCCAAAATAATCTATCCCCACCTTACTGTGAATTAGCATCTGCATATCATAGAAAACATTTGGCCTTTGGTTCATTGAGATAGACTTATTTCTCTTAGTATAATATTCTCCAGTTCCATCCATTTACTGGCAAATGCCATAATTTCATTCTTTAATGCTGAGTAGTAGTCCAGTGTGTGTGTGTGTGTGTGTGTGTGTGTGTGTGTGTGTGTATATATATATATATATATATGTATATATATCTCACAGTTTTGTTATCCACTTGTCTGTTGAAGGGCACCTGGGTTAGTTCCGTGATTTAGCTATTGTGAATTGAGCTGCTATAAACATTGATGGAGCTGCATCATTGTAGTATGCTGTTTTTAATTTATTTAGTATAAACCTAGGAGTGGGATAACTGGGCCAAATGGTGGTTCCATTTCAAGTTTTCTGAGGAATCTCCAAAGTGCTTTCCATAGTGGTTGTACCAATTCTACAAGCAATGTATGAGTTGTACGTTCCTATTTTATTGGACAATAATTTATAATCTCCCTATAACCATGTCTTGTTGATGGTGGCATTGCTTGAGAGTTTAATTTGCAGTGGTATGAAGTGTCCTTACCCCCACAGATTTGCCTTATTTTGCTATATTTGAGAGAAAGGAAGTGTCATAATTATATAAGAAAATGTAACACAGAATGCAAACAGCCAAACAATTAAAAATAGTAGGTATCTTTGAAGTCTGAGAGAGGGGCAGGAAGCATGTATTGATTTTTTTATAGGTGTTCAAGTTGTGTGTGTGTGTGTGTGTGTGTTTGTGTGTTTGTATGTGTGTTTGTGTGTACATTTGTGTGTGATAGAGAGGGAGGGGGAGGGAGGAAAGAGCAAAGGTGGAGAGACATATCTTGGACAATTTTTTATTTTATGCTTGTCTTTCATTGGAAGAGTTAAGTTCAGATTTATCTTTTTTCTGCCCTAGGACATGGTCATGTTTGACCATGTGAGTGTGTATTGGCCCTTAAGAAAAATTGTGATATAAATAAGGAATTAGCATATAGTAAATTAAAACATATGAGGTCACAATCTGCTTATAGTCTCCAAGTTGTGTGGTATTTGGCAATGGTGGAAGCATCCAGAGCAAGGGGCATCCACTCTTGGGAATAAGGGATTGTTCACTAAACTCCATTCAAGCTTCAGGCACAGATCAACATCATCAGAGTTCAATGCCTGGATCGATGCAGTGTAGCATCAGTGACAGCAATAATTACTAAGCACTTGTGCTGATGTGAAAGGAAGGCAGAATCTATTTTATTTAGCATAAGCAGTTTTAGAATATTCACTTTTGGATTTAGTTACTTTGCAAAATGAATAAAAATTGAAGAGCTACAATCTTATTCAGTTTGCATTAAACATTAAAATTTTGTGCTGTATTCTAAGTAATTTGTGAATTTCATTTATTTCTCCCTAATGTGATATTCAAATTGCATTACCTTCCCATCACTGATAGCATACTCTTGATGGATTGATTTTTTAAAAATTCCTATCACTTCCAGATAGCCCCCTTAGTGTTTTGCAGGCATTTCAATGAATCTTTGGTTTTGGTAACAATCTATTTTAAATGAAATTGCATTATGTTCGGTGTTTATGCAGACATTAAAGAAGTCTTTATCACAAAACTAGAAATTAAAGAGAAATAACCTTTCTCTTTGAGAGGCAAATTAGAAAGATGACTATTGGAAAAAAAGAAAAAAGAATGATCACTACAGAAAGGTGCCCATAGACATTTGAGTTCTTTTTATTCCCTTAGTATTGCTTAGTGAATCTCAATGTTTTCTTGGCTTCAAAAATAATTGTATGTATATGATTCAGCAATTCCAATAACAGGCATATATTGAAAGGAAAGGAAATCAGCAAGTTGAAAAAACATCTACACTCTCATGTTTATTGCAGTACAGTCCATAATAGCCAAGAAAAGAAAACAACCTAGGTATCCATTAACTGATGACTAACAAATGGATACCTAGGTTGTTTTCTTTTATAATTATATATATATATATATTTCTATAATTTTATATATATTATATATATAATGGAATATTATTCATCTATAAAAACAAAGTCTTGTTATTTGCCACAATATAGTGATTATGGAAGATGTTTTGTTAAGTTAAATAAATCAGGCACAGGAAGATGCACAGAACATGTTCTCATTCGGGGGTGGAAGCTAGAAAATTTGATCATGCAGACGTGTAGAGTAGACAAATGATTACCAGAGATTGGAAAGTGTGTGTGTGTGCGTGTGTGTGTGTGTGTGTGTGTGTGTCTGGATTGAGACAGTTAATGGGTGCAGGGATGCAACCTGGCAGGGGGAATAAGTTTTCATGTTTTATGACACAGTGTAGTAACTATGGTTGACAACAATGTGTTAATTGCATACTTCTAAATAGCTAGTAAAGAGGATTTTGAATGTTACCAATACATAGAAATGAAAATTTTTGAATTGAGATGGATGCCAATCTCCTGATATGATGTATATATTGTATACATGCATTGAAATATGATACTATCCCATAGGTATGTAATATTGCTATGTCAATTAAAATAGGAAATATATATTAAAATATTTCTATGTAAATATCCCTCCATACAAAACTTTTCTCAAGAAAAATAGTATTTCTCCATGGATGTATTTGAGGTTCTTACTTCCTCCACCATCACCTTAAGGTGGGAATAGCTAAATCCCCAAGGAGAGTGTGAAAATTAAATCCCAGACAGTCCTATGTAAAGTCTGTGAAATTGTCTCTGAAAAATTAAATCACTCAATGATTAGCTTTGCTACATCCTTTGTGATAAAGGTTTACGAGTTATTAAAAGAACACTTATAAATACAAAGAACAATCTATTCTCATCTCCAATCTCAGTTGAGTTCTCCACATTCTCCCTGCAGGGGAGGTGTGTACTAAGGATTGAACTCAGGGGCACTTGACCACTGAGCCACATCCCCAGCCCTGTTTTGAATTTTTTTCAGATACAGAGTCTCTCTGAATTGCTTAGTGCCTCACTTTTGCTGAGGCTGGCTTTGAACTGAAGATCCTCCTGCCTCAGCCTCCTGAGCCACCTAGCCCTAAACATTCTTATCAATCATAATTCCTGTGTTTGGTCATCTTTCTTTTCCCATTTCTTTAAAGCAGTTAAATTGGCAATATTTTGCATCTGATTGATTGGATAGGGCTGGTACCCTGGTTTGTAGTCAGGTGCCTGAATAGAACCTTAAACACAAGAATAAATACAGAAGAGGCATGTTTAAAGTAACTGAGGATGCATGGACTTAGGACCTTGTTGAGTTTGAAGTTTCTACAGGACATTGAAGAAGATGTGCTAAGCAGACAGTTGCAGACCTCCATTCCTGTCGATTTAGTTCAAGACTTGTCTCCTCTGGGAAACTTCCTATTATCACCCAAGATAGCTTGGTTACTCCTTCATTATGTACCATAATACTTTAATAGCTTCTCTGTTAGTGCTCTTATCACACCATATTTCCTTTTCTACTTATGTTTCTGACTCCACTATGAGCTGTAAAGTTCTTAAATGTGGAAATGTGTCCCATTCATTTTTCAAATCTCTGAAGCCAACATCGTGCCTAACATACAGTAAGAACAACTATGCTTGGCAAGTGAATCAATCATTAACGAATGTTTCTCTTTAAAGTAGTATTTTTATAGTCTGTAGGTACAAAAAGGCTATTGCTATGATTATCCCAGGGTCAAGTAAGAGATTCAAAGTAGTTGACAAAGATAAGAATGATCAGAAATCCCTGTTACCCTAAACTTTTTTTTTTTTTTTACCTAAAACACATTAGTCTCAAGTGAGAAAGCTGCTTTCACATTAGCACTCATTTGCATATAGCTCTACTTGTGTTATCAAGGCCACTTGCAGCTAGCAAAAGTCATTTATGCCATTTGCAGCTTATGTTCACAGGGAATTTTGAATCTTTGCAATCCATTTGGCTGCAGCAGCTTTTTCTGTTTAGAAAACTAAACCATGAGAATAGCAGGAGGAGGAATAATGTGACTCAAAACTCTCAAAACTCACATTAACTAGTGGATATAAGGAGACGTGATCAGAGCCTTTCAGCAGATGAAAGAAAGTTGAAGGCAGAAAAGTAAAGGTCAAGGGGTTTATCCGGCGGTAGACACACACACACACACACACACACACACACACACGTGTAGGTGTGTGTGTAGGCATATAGTTTGTATACTTATTGTTTATATTTATATATATATATATATATTATCTCTATATATGTAAGTATATATGTATGAATATTATGTGTGTGTGTCTATGTGTGTATTCGGAAAAAAATACATGGAGAAAGAAGGCAGGCACAATAAATCTAGCACTGATTTTTGTCTGGGGAGTGGCGAGAAATGGTTTCAACAGAAAATAGTGAACCACTCACAAAGGATATTTCATTGAGAATTGCTTTACAGTACAGTGTCCCCCCACCCCCAAGGGTATGAATGTCAAGTTTTCACAAGGAAAAATATAGTATCTTGCAGACAGCTGTTAAAATTTCAAAATTTCTAGGCTTCAAGGAGTAAGGGAGAAATGTTCATTGCTTGAACCTAGAAGAAAGGGACATGGCCCTCGTAAATGGCCAGTGTTAGACAACCTTGCAGGATGAGAGTAAAAGGAATAAATATGTCCCGTCATCCTGCCTGTCCTTCCCTTCTTGAGTCTTGTAATGCATTTCATTTTGGATGCCTTTAACCATAAGTTAGGAGCAACTGGCCCTGAAATGATGTGGTCTGTCCAGGTCAATCTTCCTGGCTGTAAGCATGGGAGAAAGTGGGGTACAGATCTGGAAGCACAAAGGGAAGACAGCCATTGCAGGAAATAAAGGTGAAAGATGAGCTCTATCATTTCCAACAGATTGTCAGCTTCCTAAAAATTCACATTTCACTCTCTATTATAACACTTGTCTACAATATAGACTCTTTTTTTTTTTTGGTGGAAATTCAGCTCTTCATATTGTGGAAAGAAATTCAATTCACCAAATCATGAAGAAGTAATTTCTTCAAGTCTTTTGAAATAGATACTCCAACGTTTTAGATTTGCGAGTAGAATGGTCCTCATTTTGTCACCACTGTTGCTAATGAATTGCTTGAGATTTTTTTATGATGTGTGCTAACCTGCAGCCATAGGATGGGCCAACAACGTGATTGAGCTGACACTGAATACACCTCAATTCAAAGCATCAGGAGAGACATAAATGTAAGCAATTCACAGTCACAGTCCTCCAGGAGCTACAGTCGTGCAGAATTGGCAGTTGTTCCTCAATTCTGTGGGATCAGTAGGACGGTTTCAGTGGAGCAGTTGGCTCTGATAAAGACATCATCAAGGAAATGCATAAACCATCCCCTGTGGACGCACATTAGGTTGGTTGACATGGGAAAGATTTACTAATTTGCTGATTGCTCTTGGACATTAGCCAGTTGCCAGAAATAACTCAACCACTATGTTTTTCTTTCATATTTCACCTGAAAAATTTAGAAAAATCTCTACTTGTCTCATCCTTCCTACCCAACCACTATCCCAAATGTAATCATCTGCAAATTTGGGAGAGCATAGATCCCTAGGAATGTTCTGAAGATAAATGCTTTAACATAAGTGGTATTCTCAGTAGAGTGTCTAAGAGGTAGTTATTTTTTTCTTATTAATTTAAAATTCTAGTGTCATTATTAGCTAAGTGCTAATTGCCGTGTTGTTCTGCCGTTAGTAATTTCAGTTTCACCTTTCTACCTTTGCTCATCTATGACCCTCTCAGTCAGCACACAGCAGTATGAAACACAGAAATTAAAGTAGTGTGTGAACTGCTCTGTGGTACTTGCAGCCAAGAAGTAGGAAAGCCATAGGTCTGAATCGACTTTTCAGGGAACCAAAGGTTCAATAATGAGTATTTATAGAGTCAGAGGGTAAGCACAAATAGACAAGACACTGGAACTACTGATGACATCATCTACTGATGACACAGCTAAGCCTTGAGAGGAGGGTAGGGAGGAGCTTGCATAAGTGACAGTCCTATCCAGTGTGTACCCAATTTGATTCATAGGAATGGAACATAATTTGGAGATTTAGTGAATCACACTTCAGACACCATTGTTTTGGAGCTGGAAATAAGACTAAAACAATTTGGTTTTCTAGACCATTGTGAGGTTCTAAAATTTGCTAGAAAGTGAAATGAGGCAAAATCAAGGTCTAGAATCAGGCGTGGAGGATCAGGGAGCATGTTTCTTCAATGACCATATGCCTCATATCTTATTTAGCCATGACAGATCCATAGATGGAATCTTCTGGGGTGGTGGGAGAAATACAGTCTTGCAATTCTCACAGGAGTCCTTCACATGATGAGTAGCTGTACTGTTCTCAATTGGTATCCCAAAAGATTGAGTCCAGGACCCTTCTTGCACACCAAGATCCACGCATGGTGAAGTCTCTTATATAAAATGGTATAGTATTTGCTTATAACCTACCCACATCCTCCCATATATTTTAAATCATCTCTGGATTACTTGTAATACCTAATATAATATAAATGATACATAAATAGTTGTTATATTGTATTTTTTAGAGAATAATGACAAGAAAAACATTTGTATATATGCCTGCAGACACAATTTTTAGAAAATATTCTCATTCTATAGTTAGTTAAATCTATAGATATGGAGAGCCAACTACATTTTTTGTGACCACCCTTTCCCATGTGCTGACTATTGGGGGTAGTGTCTATGTCCATGACCCACTGGTAACTTGAAGAAGTTCAGCAAGTATTTTTTTTTTTTTTGTAATTGTTGTCTGCTATTTCAAAAACAAAAACAAAAATCTATGGGAAGAGCTTCTCAGCATGAAACCTAATTGTTGACTCTCCACCATGATGCCCTAGTTCCTCTGCGTCCTAGTAGGGTTTCTGGATTCTTGCCCGAGTCTGAGATGCTGAAAAGAACAATTGAGGGATTAACAGGTATAGTTTCTTTTTAGCAAGTATGTTCTCATTTCTTTAAATTTATCTTAGATCCACAGGCAGCCAAAGTGATGAATATTGATCTAAAATGGGACTAATTTTGTTCTAGATATATATATGCATGGATAAAAGTAATATTGATTCTTCTCAAGAAAACAATGGAAATTTGTCCTTGTATTGAATTAAACTAACATTTGAAAGGTAAAACTTCATAATCACTCATGGAGAAAAAATTTATTTACTCTTCATTGAGAGCTAATAAAAAGGTTGCCAGTTTTATGTTTATGTTTATATATTAGCTGCTAATATTTACTAGGTTATTTCTCTACACTGGATATATAGAAAACTTTTAAGCATGATTTATTTAGTCATATATATAGAAAACATTTTCATTTATTTATTTCAATTTTCCCCAATTGGTAGAAAATTTCTGTAGTACAATAAGAAATGTGATTCTATCAAAATATTCCCCACCCTCTACCTACTTTGGGCTTTGATTTTAAAAATAGCTCATAATTTTGACAATTTACCTAAGAACATCCATTTGGAAATTTATAGTTTATGATAACTTAGAAGGATAATTTTTAAGTATGTGTTACTGAAAAATCAAGATGGTGGGTACCAAATTTGAAAGGATGAAATTTCTCAAACAGCTGCTTTATTTTCTGGGCAGCAAAATTGCCATCATCTGCTAGAGCTACCAGAGCTTCCCAATCTTTTCTTTTTTGACTTTTTGGTTTCCTATGCTGAGGTTCAGGAAAGTGAAATTACATACTTATGGTCACAGAGTCTGACAGTGATTCTGGCAAAAATGGGTTCAAGGTCTCCTAAGTTCCAGTTCAATATTTCCTCATATGACCTCTGAGGAGCTCTAGATCTTGAGTGGTATTTGTAGGAGAAAAGTACCTAAGATATTGGGAATCAGAATGAACGGATGGAATTTTTCAGAATTTGGGAGATTTGATTAAATACTTTGGTGATAATTGAGAACATAGGCCCATTATTATAACTGACTAAAGAGGAAGAGAGCAATTACAATTGGTCTGAAGAGATTTACTTTTCTTATATGGAAGTGGTGCCTCTGTGGCTAGGTTTCAATCTCTTGAAAGAAAAGAACTATTTTATACCAGTTGGCATCTTTCTAAGCAGTCAGAAGAGTTCTGTACACAGTGTAGGAAGTCAACAAATATTTGACTGATGAGTCACAGAGAGCTAAAAAGCAAAGAACTAATGTCAGTGTGCTGTGCCCAGTAAACAATTCATAGCCTCCTGTAATCTCTTTAGGAGGGTCTTGTCTGTCTGAAGTTAAACAGTATTACCATATTTCCAGGTATGCATGTGTGTGTGTGTGTGTATGTGTGTGTGTGAGAGAGTGTGTGAACACACGATAAGATTTACAATCTGCTACTTATTGGATATTGTTTATTTTATTGAATCCTTATCATACTCCTCTGCTGTAAGTTCTAATTTAAAAACAAAGCAACATCCATGAAACAAAGAACAATGTACATACTATTCCCCACACAAGGAAAGACATAGTTGTCAAATATGCCAACATGGTCAGATCCCGGTAATAATAGAAAATGAAAGAGAAGCTTTCCACTAATAAGCTAGTTGTCCAGTTTTTACAATGATCTAAAATGTTCCAAATGATGGAAAACTCTTAAACTTTTATTGAACATCAAACCAATAAAGCCATGCATTTCAATATTGACAAATAAAACAATATATATTTGTTGTATACAGCATGATGTTTTGAAATATATATATATATATATATATATATATATATAAATGTTTGAAAATAAAGACATTATTAAATGATTAAATCAAGATAATTAGCATATATATTACCTGTCTTACTTGTTTTTTCTTTTTCTTTTTTTTTGGGGGGGTGTGTTAAGACCACCTACCATCAACTGTTGGTCTGGGGATGTAGCTCAGTGCTAGACTGCTTGCTGCAAGTGTAAGGCCCTGGTTTAATTTCCAGCATTGGAAAAAAGGGAAAAAACTGCTTTCTTAGCATTTTCAAGAAATGTAATATATTGTTATTAATCATAGTCACCATGCTGTACTATAGATTTTTTGAACCTATTTCTCCTAACTGAAATTTTGTATCATTTGAACAATGTCCTCCCATACCCCCTTTCCCTCAATACTGCCCCAACTCCTGCTAAGCAGTATTCTACTCTTTACTTCTATGATATTGGCATTTTAGTTAACAAAGTTAAGCCATAAGTTCACACATATGCTAGTTGATGCAAATTTTGTAACAAATTACTAAAAGAAATATGAACAATATTTTCTTAAGATCCTGCAAAGAGTTAAATACACTGAGAAGTTTATGACCCTGGATTAGAATCAGTACCATTGGTTTCGTAAGCACTTCAACAATTACAAAAAAAAAGTAACCTGGACATCAAGGTGAGTAGCTGAGTTTTTTTTTTTTAACTATAAGTAGTTTAAATAGCAGAGAACTTCAATTACAATGAAAATATTTATGCCCAAACATGTACCACAGAAAAAAAAAATGTTTATTTAGTAAATGTGTTTTTCACTAAATGATCTCTCATATAACTGCACTGAGCAAACTATGTGCAATTTTCTTTTAATGACATCAAAATGGGACCTAGCCATCTGTCTTGTAGTGTTTCCTATCACTCATTTTTGGAGTGAACGAAGAATAATTTAAACGCCCTATGTGGTAATATTTAAGCTGCTAAAATCAGAACCTTTACATTTGATGCACTCTTAATAGGATGGCTCCTTGTTCACAACTCCTTGTTTACACGTCTCCTGTCTTAAGGTGGATGGGGGATCCTGCTGATGGTCTTTTCCTCCATTCCCATCCCCGTCTTGTTTTGTTAAACACTACAAAAAGGTTCTTATTGAGAATACTGAGAAAACACTTCTTTCTCTCACAAAAGAATCGCAGCATTTTTTTCTATTCTGCCTGAAATTCATTCATTGCCTTATGGACCAGAGCCCTAGGGACTTAGCAGGCCTGGTGCTAAACAGCCTTTGTACAAGCAGTGTTACACAGCAAGCTGGCATCTGCTCTAGGAGCTCGTAAGAGGAGCCAGGAGTCAGAAAACAGATTGGCTTTTTAGTTATTTCAACAGTAGGACAAGTACCAAAAGAAGAAAGCATCCCCTTAGGACAAAACGTTAAACAACCAGCACCACACTAGTCATAGCACACAGTAGGTTCTCAGCAAATATATGCGGCATCAAATTGGCTGCCAATGAAAAATGGTGGTGAAATTCGAAGGCGAATTAAACAAGTTCCATTTTGAAATATAATCTCCTAATAGTCTATACCCCAGTATTCATAATGCACTGAGCAGAATCCAAAATTACTATTTTAAAAATAACAAAATTATATTCATTTCTTTATATAAATGGCTTTTCAAATATAGGAGTGTGTCCATCAGCAGCGATACTAATGTGGATTTTATTAACTTAATGCCATGATTTCATTTTAACTCTAACCTCCACAACCAGTAATTAAGTACTTGGTGCTTTTCTCTATCTCTCTAGGTACTGGATTTTCTTCAATATTCTAATGCCCCTGTGAACTCTGTAATGACTCATCGCCAATAGCGTCCATACAGCAACTTCTTTAATTGCCTCCACATCTCCCTCTCTCCCCAAAAATGGAATTCATAAATGCAGGTGTGGGAACATAATTAAGGACATAATGTTTTCCATCTCTTCTGAACAACTGCTTTACTTCATTCACATTTCAGCTTGTAAAGCTTTATCTCAATGGAGCAACCCACAGGAGAACTTCACAGATGCTAAAAACACATACAGACTATAAATTAATTGTTGCCACTTGGGAGAATTGAAAAAAAAAAAGAAAAGAATTCGAATACTGCAATGTAATGTATTAGCTATCTAGTGACATAGCTTTACATTTAAAGTCATCTTAATGTACAAACAGCTACCATTGACTGTGAATGCAATGATTCTTTTTGATATAATCAATATAAAATAAATAAGACTGTATAAACTGCTGTTTGAGGAAGAATAAATTGTAAATTCATTCCATAATGATTGGAATGTCATCCAGTAATTTAGGGGACAAAAATATTCTCAAAAGATACCATATTGATCTATTATGTATCAATATAAAGTGTTCAGGCATGTACTGCTTAAGGACATTTTGATCAATGACAATCTATATATGTGACAGTGGTTCCATAAGTTTATATTGCCTAGTGACTTCATAGCCATCTTAGTTTGTGTAAGTACATTTTGTGAAGTTCATACAGCAAGGACATTGCCTAACAATGCATTTCTCAGAATGTATCCACATTTTTAAAGCAATGCATGACTGAATTTTATTTCCTTTACTATATACTACAACCCTATAAGGTAAGGATCATCATAGTCTGTCATGGTTTGCATGTGAGGTGTCCCCCAAAAGCTCACATGTGAAACAATTTACAAGAAGGTTCAGAGGAGACATGATTGAGTTGTGAGAGTTTTAACCTAATCAGTGAATTAATCCCTAATGAGATTAAGTGAGTGGTAACTGGAGGCAGGTGGGGTTTGGCTGGAGGAAGTAGGTAATTGTGGGAGTGGCTATGGGGTATGTATTTTGTATCTGGGGGGTGAAGACTCCGTCTTTGCTTCCTGTTCACTGTGGTGTGAGCTGCTTCCCTATGCTACCCTCTCCCACCATGATGTTCAGCCTCACCTCAACCCCTGAGGAATGGAGCCGGCCTTCTATGGACTAAGACCTCTGAATTCGTGAGCCCTTAAATAAACCTTTTCTCCTACAGTTGTGCTGGTTGGGTCCTTTGATCACAGCAGCAAAATGACTGACTAAAACATCCTTCATGTATAAAGTTTTGACAAGGTTGGTCTAATGTTATTCACTTGTTGAGTCATGAGTTCCTAAATTAAATCTTTATTATTCATTGATTCATACAAGGAATATTATTCTAGGTGCTAGAATCCATATCATTTGATGTGGTCTCTAATGCCACATAATCTCTCAATAAATGCTCAATGATGACGCTCTTCAGTGGCATACTTTTTTGACATTGTAATAGCAAAAGTGGATTGATAATTCTATATAAACCTTTTAACATGGTTTTGAATATCAGGTGAGGATAAATTATCAAGAGCCTGTGACTATAATAAATTCATGGTGAGTCAATATATGACTTCATGCTCCTGAGGGTGAAGTATGACTGTGAGGGAAGTGTGCTATGCTTGGATCTGGGCGAGTTTGCCCATCTTGTCATAAAGCTAAGGTTATTTCTTCATTACAATATGTGTGTTTTCTTTGTTCACCATTCAACTCAAAAACTCATAATCAGAGAACGCTATCAAAGTTGTTTCCATGTGTTTCATCTTTGTGGACACTCAACCCCAAACCTGGAGGGATCCCTAGACAAATGCACTGTCTTTGCCCCCTTGCCATCCTAACTGCCAGGACACCATGTGTGAGGCACCTAGTTGGGATTTGCTGGGCACATCCAAAAAAAAAAAAAAAAATGTTTTCAGCACTATTTCTAAATGAGGGATAAATAAATAGCTTCAATCTCAAGAACTGTCAATCCAGCATATATACACACTCAAATTAACCAAGCAACCAAGAAGATATTTAAAAATAGTCTTGAAGAGTTCAGTGTTTATTCTCTGAGCATGTTTTTCAAATTAGAAATTAACATTTAAGAGAAAACAAACAGAGGGCTGTGGCAAACCAGGGCTAAAAAAACCCGCATTAGCACATGGTCATGTGGATTCTTTTCTCAAGAAAAGCATTCCAGATTCCACAGATATTCAGTGGAAAAACAAAAACAGAATTCCCACCCATTTCCAAGTATGGCAAAATCAGCGTAGAACTTGTGTTTCCACCCTGTTCCTTCAAAGCAAAACTTGTTACCTTAATCAAGTTCTTCTCGTGAACAGGTCTTAGGACTATGACTAGAGATGACATTGAAGAGGGACACATCACCACCAATACCAGCTCTTTATTCTGAGCCTCAGTTTCCTTACCTGCAGACTGGGATAATAAACAACACCTACTCTTCCTTTACAGGGCTTGTTTTTGTGTATGTGAAAAATAAATGAAATAGTATATGAGAGCCTATAAGATATAAAAAAATGTAAGGAAAGTTTATTATTCTTAACTTTGTTTTTACCCAAATACTTTATCAGGTTATTATTGCTTTAAAAATATCTCCTCTAGTATTCAATGCAGGCAATAGCTAATCATGGCTGGTAAACCTTTCCTGAGAGGGAAAACACTCTAACTTGTGGTTTTTGCTGATATCTGCAGTATAAATATTCTCATCATGGCCAATTTTTAAGCTACCAATTCACAAAATCTCTGCATATTCCACAATTGGCTCTCCAAAGCTGGTGGTGAACTGGGTGGAGCACAACACTGGAATATCAAAGAATAAGACAATCTTTCTCTCTGAACAAGAGAAAGATCTGGAGAGAAAAAAAAAACAATTTTTTTTTTTTGGTCTCAACCTCCCACCTCCATTTACTATGTTTTGCAGTTGTTTTAGATTCTTTCTCTGTCCCCCGAACCTCTTTTTCTAATCTCCAATATCTACTAAATCACTATGACTGCCTCCGGCTGTTATGAAAATTGAAACTGGCTGAGTATTTATTTGTTTTGTGACAAATACTCAAATACTATAATATAAATATCAAATACTGTGACAGTTAACCTAACAATATGAAAAATCTCATTTCAGAAACCACACTAGAGATTAAATAAAACAACTTTTAAAAAATATGATAAAAATATATACTGGAGAAGAATGTTCACACACAATATCTTTCATCTCCAGTAGTTGGAGATAGTGGGAAGCAATTGTGATGGTATTTGTCATCAGAAGTTCTGTGTTCTAATCTGAGCACAGATGCTGTTGAATATTTGAGTATGGGTGGTCTCCTCCTTGAATCCAGGTTCAGATGACCTCCTGTTAAGTGGAGACAACAAATTACCCACCCTCCTACCTCATGAATTTGTTTTGAGGCTCTAAGAAGGAATAAAATATATACCAGTGATTTGTAAACAATGAAGTACTAAACCCAAGTCAGGGGCCAGAGTGGGGAAAATGGGACCAGACTAGGTGCATGAGACTCTGGCTTCTATTTCGGCACCACACACACACACACATAAACACAAAACACCAAAAATTAGTTACTATCTTGAGGTTGTTGTTCCTTCATACAAGAAGAAAGTGGCCAGGTTATGCAATTAAGGAGACTCTTGGATAGGGTAAAGACTGGATTGTTTCCCTACTATGATGGTGACAGACTTACAATCTGAAAGAAAGATGTCAGGTGGCCAGGGAAGGAGATGGGAGAGAGTGTTAGGATACCATTCCTGAAAGTAAAAATCCACTTTATCTCTGTCTTCCATAGCCATGATACCTGCAGATATATAATGATTCTTGGAGATATGATAATCAAGTGAGGTACTTTCTTTTTTTGTAGCAAGGAAAAGAATAGGCTGATTATTTTTAAGAAAGAATAGTGAGTAGCACTGTAGAACATATAAATGAAAATTTTAAATAAGAGTCCCATCATTTTGGTTCAACATCACTTAGTTATTGGCTAAAGAATTTCGGGTTCTTTGAGGATGTAGCAAACTATATAAGCAATCACTGTATAAAAATTATATGAGACTGATGAAAAATAACACCCCAAAAAGTCCAGAGGAGTTTCTAAGATGCACTAATTTTATCAACTCACATCAAGTATCTGTCTTGCTATAAAGCAAGACTTGCAGTATTGGGAAGCAGATGTTTGACCCCAGTGATCCTTGAAACATTTGGGTTCCAAGGTTTTGTAGTTTTCAGAGTAAGTGGCAGGACTTGCAGAGTAACGCATGCATTATAACTGAGTTTCCACAAAAAGATTTGACAGGAAGAAACGTTTTCATTTCCCCTGTTGGCAAAGAAGCACCCCAGTTTCATTACACTGTTATGACCCTAAGAAGACATGTGATCTGGTTCAACTCTCCCACCTTTCACTGCCATCCTTTGCAAACATTTGTTTACTAGGTGCTCTAGGATTTACAGCAGATGATACTGTAGGCAAATGGCACTTTATATTCTTAAGTAGGTCTTTAGCTCTGAATCTTTATCTGATGCTTTCCCCTAGTAAGCTGCCTGAGTTAATATGTGCCATTTATTCCACAAATGACTAAATCAAGCTGAATGTGATTTTTCTCTTCTACACATTGGATGAATTTTCTGCCCATTCACCATCATGGAGGATAACTAAAAAGAAGCGGTCTCCTTTAAATCCCTCTCCCACATATTTTCTTCTCTGGACCAAAATGTAGGTCCATTTAATCTCTGAGTGTTTCAGTGCAAAAAGGAGGCACCTCCAGGACCTGTGCTTTCCCATAAATGATCCCAGAGATGGAAAAGAAAAGAAAGACACTCCAGGAGAAGAAGCATGAAGAGAAGGCGACTTCTCTCTTAAGACCTGCAGGGAGATGCTCTGCTTGGTTTTCCAACAAGTGCAATATGCTCTTTCAACTGATTCCTCCAGGGCTGATTTTACCAAACCAGTTAAATGGAAAGGAAGAGGGAAAAGAACAAAGGGAGAGATCATGAAAAGAGATTTTTCTTTCTAGTTTTACTTACAATCTTTTAATCATCCCATTGAAAGCTCTCCTCTTCACATTAGTGCCCCATGGTGAAATCCTGAGGATTCTGGTCTCTGGTCATGACCCCTTCTCCCGAAGACAGTGGAGATACAGGTGGAGGATGCTTAGAAAGAGAGGGGAAAAGAGAGACCAATAATCATGACTCTTCTGTTTGTTCAAAGTAAAGATGAAAAGAAATACCAATTTTCCATAATCTCTTCCCCCTACCCAGTCAAAAATATGGAACAAATACCTCTGGTATTTTTATGTTACCTAAAATAATGATACTTATCTGAATTTTAATGTTAGAAAAAAATTGCCTGATAAACTAAGAGCAAAGACAAGGTTTTACATCTCTTAAATAATTATTGATATGATCTAAAATATCCAGGAGCAGCCAAATGAAGTTCAGTAGATACTTCCTCATACAAATAAAAATCTATATGTTGTAGGGGATGGATATCTGGGTGTCAATATTATGTAATTTATAAGATTTTCATGAGAGAGAAAATAAAAGAGAAAAGGAGAGAGATTATTAGAATGAAAGACTTCTCTATATTTTAATGTGTACTATAGCTATGCATGCAAAAAATAGATGTTTCTTTCACTCTAGTATATTTATATTTGAAAGGAATTTAATAATATTTTATAAATTACAGAGATATTGGTTAGGTGAGATAAGACATCGTGACTGGTTGAATGACCTCATGGAAGGATTGGGGTTTTTAAATTAAGGTCCAAATGTGCCAAAAGAAAGAAGAAAGAAGCTCATCTTGCTCTGGACACCCCATTCTTCTTTGCTAGGGGAGTGGGAGGGAGAATAACCTCAAGAGTGTCTTTGGGGTTAACTGATTCTCATTGCATTAGTATTTGGCTGACTGAAACTTCAAACTCACTAGTAGAGCTGTTTATCACTTCTTGAAAAAGTTTCTCTGTTCTTTTCCTTTTCAAGAGGATGTCTGGGGATCAGGATCTCAGACCATTCAGGCTGCTATCACAAGAATACTGTAAACTAAAGGGGCTTATACACAATAGAAATGTACTTCTCACAATTCTGGAGGCCAGAAAGTCCAGATCAAGGTGTTAGCAGACTCTCTGATGACTCTGGTGAGGACAATGGTCTGGTTCATAGTTGAACATCTTGCTATAACCTCACATACAGGAAGAGAAGAATTCTGATTTTTTTTTTTTTTGGCTCCTTATCAAGATACTCATCTCATTCCCTGAAGGCGCTACTCTCATGACCTGATCACCTTACAAAAGTTCTGTCATTAGCATCACATTTGGAATGAGGTTTCAGCATGTGAATTTCGGGAGACATAAACATACAGTTTATAACCCACATGGGGCTGTTGTTAGCTCAGTAGCAGGAAGCTCTCTAAAAATTAAATATGTTGTAACCACAGGACAGGGGCTTCCTCAAACAGTAAGGTCATCTTAGGAAGTATTCAGTCAAAAGTGGTAGATCTGATGCTACAGATCTAATTCCTATGTTGGATGGGGAGCTAGCTTACTATATCAAGCCTAGACTTTTATTTATTTATTTATTTATTCTGGTACCGGGATTGAAATCAGGGGTGCTTTACCACTGAGTTCCATCTCCAGACTTTTTGTATTTTATTTTTATTTTGAGACATTATCTTGCTAAGTTGCCGGAGGCTGACCTTGAAATTGCAATCCTCCTGCCTCAGCCGCCCACATAGCTGGGATTACACGTGGATGCCACCACGCCTGATTGCATCCAGCCTGGCTCTTGATGTAAAGGTAAGATGTCTTGACAGGGACAGGGCAGCAGCATATCATTAACAGCTGAAAACCTAGCAGTGGATGACATATTCTACCTGCTAGCTTGTCAAATACATCTGTGCCTATCATCAAGGCAATTCTTGAAAAGTAAGTCTCTCTCTGTTGTCAAGTAAGAGTTAACGTGAATTTTCTCTACTGCCATTGCCAATTTATTGCACAGAGCTGAGGTTTGCGATTGAGAGGATGTTAGGAAAAGAGTGTGTGGTTGGTGGGGAGAGAGAGAGAGAGAGAGAGAAAGAGAAAGAGGAGCTGCTGCCTTTGTGCTTCTCAGCACAGAGAAAAAGCAGAACAGAGCAGTTAGAAGCAGGGGAGAGGTGAACCTGGGGACAGAGAACAGATGGACTGTGATGAGGGCACAGAGAAACAGATTTGAGAGAAACACAAACGGAATGAAGTAATGCAAAAAGTCAGAATAGTAAGGAGACAGGAGGGGAAGAAGAGAAAGAAAAGCAATGGAAATTAAATAAAAATCAGACGGAGAATCTGGAAAACAAAAAAGAGAAAATGAGAAAAAAAAGGAGGAGCACACACAGTTTATTAAGTGACATTTTAGTTTCCAAAATGGGTCTTGTTTCTTGAGCAGGGAGCAGAGCAAGAAGAGTCATGGGTGGATCCAAAATGTCACAGTAGATTATGCTGGAGGGCCTGGGTCTCTCGAGGGCCTGCCCTGGTCTCTCTAGGGTCTGCCATTCTCTCCGCTGTCTTTGCAAGAGATGGACCAAGAACATTAACTCAGACAAAAATCTTTTTAATACAATCGAAACTTTTTATGAGCAAAGATTTCTTAACCTCTGATCATGGCTTCCAGGTCAGAAGGCGCAAGCTTCATAATGACAGTCACTGGGTTGCACACATGTTCTATGGAATAGAAGATGAAATAAAAAAAGTGCAGTGTTTATTGCTCTGTTTACAATAATGAGCTTCCTGCTTTATTCGACAAGGTTGGATTCTTCATTATAAAGAAATGAAGGTAAAAGTAATTTTCTTTTCAGTTGGTGATTTTCACCAGTCTTTTTCTTCAGGCCAGGCAGACATAAGACTCGTCTTACTGGGCATCACTTCTAAATCTAAGAGGTCACTGTTAGGAAGCCAGAAAGAGCAGCTGTGACTGGCAGCAGGAAGTGAGAAATCTGATGGGATATTACCCTAGCCCAAGTAGTCATTCTTTCAAACACTGAGACTCCTCTGTTGTCCTTTTTTGTCTTCATAATTCATTAATGGCATTGTGTTCAGCATCTTGTCTTGAGCCCCTTTGTTCTTTAATCCTCATATTTCATAAATGTCAGATTCTGTGACACATGGACCTGTGATAGAAACTCATCAAAGTCCTTGTTGTGCTGTATTTATATGCAGCAAACTGTTATCATCTGTTCCTGTGTAAATGATCTCTCTTCATATCTCACTCCAGCCCTCCCGTTATCACTTATTTCTGGCTCAGTATCTACTTCTCTTAGGTTTTTATTTTTTTTTTTTTTTTGGGGGGGGGAAACAGTCTTAGCAGCTTATAAGCAAAATATATTAACAAATCTTGAGGAATTATAAAATGTATTTAGAGTGAGTTATATGTGTGTTCAAGTTCAATATCACTGACAACTTTCAGACGTTCAAATAAGATGGATAAAGGCACATCTAAGTTTTCTGAGTTTGAGGCTTAAACAAAACAACTTTATCCTGGGAGCAAAAGAACGTATTTGTGCTAGTTGCTCACAAAGTACCTTGGCCGTCAGTTTTGGACTACATATGAACCTTGGGGGTTGAAATTCATTTACTCCTGGCAAAATGTAACTTCCTGCTTCTAAGAATAAAGGCTTGAAAAGACTTATTAAAGGAAGGCTCCAAAAGGACTTCTTTAAACTTCAAACAGGTCTTACAAAACAGCGTTCTGATGAGTTAAGTGCACATGAATTAGAAGCATATGTATTAAATTTCCCTTAAAATACACATGAGTTTAAAAATTAAGGGTGGAGGGGAAAGACTGTTGGCAAAAATCTATTTTAGGTTTGGTTAAATTCAAACCATTTGAAAAGTAATTCTAAGGCATGGGACAAAAGACAGATTAAAATTCTTAAACACTTTTGGGAATCGAGTATGTTTTAATTTTTTTAATGATTTAAGCTTACTTGAATAAGAAATGCTGGATTTATTTAAATTTTTTCTGAAATGAAGGGAAAACTGCTTGTGAGCAAGATCCACTCTTTTTTGAAAACTCTAAATCCTTGGGAAAAACGTTGGAAGAGTTTGACAATCTTAAATTAAGGCCATACTGTCAAGGGAGGAAAATAAGACTTAGTTCAAGAGGGTTGTGACTTTGTCCTTTCTTACTGCTCATGCTCCATCAGGAAAAGTTAGAAAGGTTTCTCAGCCCTTGTTGCTCACATGAGTTTGAGTTTCTCTCATTTGTTCCTTCTCCAAACACACACACACACACACACACACACACACACACACATATGTGCACACACACACAAAGACACAGTGAGGATTCACCAGAGAATCATTGTCAACAATGCACAAATACAGAAAAATTCAGTAGTAAATGTTCTATAGGCACAATGCCACAATCCTTAGCCAAACGGAAAGACAAGGGAACATGAATTGTTTCAAAGTGATTGACTTATTGAATACGGACCTAGGAAAACTGGACCAGGATTAAAATGTGAGTAAATCCTTTTTCTACGAAAAGTGAGAGACTGATTTCTATATTTCCGACCTACAACCTATCTTTGACATATTCCTTTTTAATAGAGACCAAGCAAGATCTTGGTATGTAAAAGCATTTAGTACTCAAAAAGATCAGTCATGTCTATCAATGGCTCAAAGCATTACAATGTGGTTATTATAACAATAGGATAAAACTAAGGTTAAAACCCTGAAGGTGGCATAGACTTGTGATGTCATTTTAAACAACACTACAGTTCAGAACACCTGAGACTATAAAAAAATGTCATTTCCATTCTACTGTTTTTGTTTTGTTTTGGTGGGGTGATAGACAAAAATTTGAACAAAGATAAACCAAAAATAGAGTTGGGGATGGTAAGTATAATATTAGAGGTTAATTTAGTGCAAAAAGTATTTATTAAATATCTTTGTGATACCAGGCATGTGTCAGGTATCTGGTTAAAAAAACAAATGAAAAATTATCTTGAATTTTAAGGAACCCAGAATCTAGAGTGGAGGCAAACTTACACTCAACTTGCTTTATTGTAGTCCCATTCTGTGTGGCCTGGTACCTGAACACTCGTTGAGCTTTGACCCAACATTAATCCTAGTGACTAACTTATGTCCTGGATTGAAATAACACACCCATGATTATTACTGCCTCTATGACCTTGAGCAGTATATAACCTCTTTAAGTCTCAGTACCATGTCTATAAAGTGAGAACAGCAATATTTCCCTCTAGGTTTAATGTGTATTAGTGTAGTCTCTAGAACTTAACACACAGAACACTGATTTCTTTTGTGAATATTGTAATTATAATATTGTAGAAGAACCAAAGTGATAGGGTAGGTATGTTCTACAGTGGAGGGAGGTAATGAAATAAAATCTTTCAAACTAAGCCTTTGTGTTTGTCTGCAACAAGTCACAATATAGTGGCTTAAAATGAGTACATATTGTACTTCTGTGCATTGGCTATGTGGTTCTTTCAGTCTGGGTAAAGATGACCAGACAGAAAAGGATAAGCTCTCCCTTATGTCTGCAGCCATAGTTGAGATGTCCAGGGCAGTTGAGAAAGCTAGAATGGTTACATCCTCTTGCAAGGGGTCTTTCTTCATCCAACAGGATAGCTTGAGCTTATTCATGAAAGAAGTTCCAGCTGCAAGAGAGGACAAGTTCCAATGTACAATCCCTAATCATAAGCTTCTGTTTGTGTCACACTTCCTGACCTATTGGTTAAAGCAACATATCTAGCTGAAACCAGATTCAAGGACTATAGAGAGAGATTTCATTATTGATGGAAGAAATGACGAAATCACATGGCAAAGAAATATGCATACAGGAAGGTACAAATATATTGAGGACCATGATAGTAGCAATCTACAGGGCCTTTAAGATGTTCTTAAATATTTTGTAAGTGTAAGAATCACCAGGACAGGTGATATGCCTGAATGACCTCATTTCAATATTGACAAATAATAAGGAGATCCTAGGTAAAGATGTTAGCATTTTGTTTGTGAAATTGGTGTTATATAAAGTGAAAAGACAAACTCCAAATTAAGAACACAACAGAGTAGGATAGCTACCTGGTGCTTTTTTTTTTTTTTTTTTTTGATACTAGGGATTGAACTCAGGGGCACTTGACCACTAAGCCACATCCCCAGCCCTTTTTTGTATTTTATTTAGAGACAGGTCTCACTGAGTTGCTAAGTGTCTCACTAAATTGCTGTGGCTGACTTTTTACTTGCAATTCTCCTGCCTCAGCCTCCCAAGCCGATGGGATTATGGGTATGCGCCACTGTGCGTGGCTTCCCAGGTGATTCCTTTAAACAGCTTATAAAGGCACATAGAGTCTATGGCAAAAGTCACAAACTTGTGTGGAACAAGGAGCTCACTAAGTCTGCAGAGTCCCACACAGTTCTGGGGCACTGTATCCTGCTCCCCACCATCTGAGGAACTTCATTCTAAAGTTGCAGAATCTGTGGTTGTCAAACACCCTTAACATAGCACACATCTGGCATTCCACTGTGCCATAGGTCCAGAGACCAATTTTGTGCACATGAGCAATTGTGTCTCTGTTGAAATATAATGCCAAGATGCAACCTATCAACACAAGCCAAGAAAAAGATCTTATAAAGGAAATTGTTAAAAATTAAAACTGTTGGGTAAAATCGTCCCATTTCCTGAATCATTTTAATTCAAGTGCTTCAAATTATTCTGTACACACTCTCTTAAAAGATGGGCAGAAGTTGTCTAGCAGAGAAGGAAAAGATAAGCATCCCTTACAGAAGGGCTAGGATAGAGTATAAAAAAATACAGTGACAAAGATAGGAGTAACATGGCCCCAATGACATGGAAGGAGGGAAGCAAGATGAATAAGGTAAGATAAGGGTGAAAAGAAGATTCAAGGAAGTTGAGGAAAGAGGCTTCATGGTATGGTTTGATTTCAGGAATGGAAACTAGGCAGACAGTCTGTCCGTGATTATTAATACTTGTGGTTGAAATAAAACTTGAGGCTACAAAATTGATACTGCAAATAGGGACAGCTGTAAATACATGGTTTACTATAGGGCAGCTTTCTCATATTAATTCAATAGCAAGAGCATGCTGTGCTCTTGGTGAGTTAGGAGTTCAGCTGCCCAACGTCTACTGGAAGTCCTACATCGAAGGCCTTCTACTTATTCACATGTCTAAGCCCCAGGGTCTAATAAATGCTCTCAATCACTAAGAAACCATTCGTGTTTTGTTGTGACTTGGACTGAATAGATCAATAGCCCCCTAACATGTTCATTATGTTTAATATTTTATGCATACATAAGATGATTGATCTTCTAAACTGTTCGGATGTGATTATTCATCTTAAGTTCTGCTCATGGCCTGCTTGTTTGCAAAAGGGCTTTGTTATTAGGAAACAATAATGAAGTACTCTAGGTTTATTTTCAACCATAAAGATAAGACTCATTTTACTCTCAAGAGTTTTGAAGATGCTGAAGGTAGAAAATATCCCTGCTGGTTTATAATAAATGAATTTCTATGCCTAAAATTTTATAATATGATAATATCAGTAATGTTCTAATCCTAAGTGTCAACTGTGGGTTTCTAAAAGACATAAACTAAATAAAGAAAGAAATTAAATTTGAATTAAAACTGTTTGGTATAACCATTTTTTTTTCTACAGAGTTAGATAATGTATTGGATTAGATTAAACCTGTGATATCCCTCCCAGTTTAATTCAGAAATTAACACTCCTCTACCTTTCACCTTTGTGTTATATCCTTAAGATTAAAGAATTCTTAATTATATGGTTGGATAAGGAGCTGGGGTTTTGGCTCAGAGGTAGAGTGCTCGCCTACCATGCATGATGCACTGGGTTCGATCCTCAGCACCACACAAAAATAAAGATATTGTGTCCACCTATAACTAAAAAAAAATATTAAAAAAGGCATTTAAAAAAATACAAGGGTTAGAGGTGAAGGAGTGCTAATTTCTGAATTAAACATTTTGGAAGGTATTTAAATAACATGTTCAAAGTTGAGTTTATTATCTCTTCTAAATTAGATTTATTCCTTGTGTCCCTAATTCTGCTAACTGCTTGCTAATTTTCCTAGTTATTCTTTATGCTGAAGATGAAGATTTCATTAACATCCTCCTCCTCACCCTGTTCCCTAATAGATTCCAAGCCCTGTGGTTTCCATCTCCAAATGACTTCAGCATTTACCATTTGCTTTCAATTCTACTGTCACTAGTCGACTTGCAGTCTTTATTTTCTCTCCTTGACATCAATGCAATTTAATAAATTCTCTCAGTTGTTCTTATCACATTCTGTTTTGCATCTAATCCATTCTGCATATCGATTCATACATTTATTTGGTAAAATTTACTGCATGTTAGTGCTGTTATAAACACAGCAGATTCAGCTGTGAACAACTGAGACATAAATCTCTGCCTTCTTGGAGCTTACATTCTACTAGAGGAGGCAGAAAAATGAAGATGATAAATACATAGTACATATATGGAAGACTATGATAATAAGTACTAAGGGGAACAATAAAGAGTGCAAGAGAAAATGAGATGTTGGGTGGGAGGACTTAAGTTTGCAAAAGAGTAAATGGAGAAAGCCTCACTAGGAGATGAATTTTTGAGAAAAATCTCGAAGGAAACAAGGAGATAATTGTAATGCAGTTTGGGTAAATGTCCTTGCTATACCATGTACATCCCCCAAATTCATTGGCTTAATTTTTAAAAAATTTGTGTTTATTGTTCACATTACATTTCAATGAAAGGAGACTCAAAGCTTTCTAAATAGTGATTTAGGACATAGGTTTTGCCAGCAGTTTTGTCCCAAGTACCAGGAATTAGACTATACTTCTAAGGTTAAGGGTTGGCTCCTCCAAAGGACTGCCCTCACTTCAAATTCAAGCCACAGGTTTGAGTTTCTGATTGGCTACCTAAATATTCAGGGGTTCTAAGTATCCTCCCAGGTTTGATAATTCACAAGAACAACTCACAGACTTCAGCAAAGCACTATGTTTACTATTAAAGTTTTATTGAAGCAAAGGATAAAAGTATGAACTGGTCAAAGGGAAAGATATAGATGACAAAGCCTGAGAGGGTTCCAGCATAACAATGTGTGACAGTACAGAGTATGCCAACCAGGGCCAATCTACAGTGTCTGTAGATTTTCTTGGGGTGTCATTACATAGGCACGACTGATTGAACCATTGGCCATGTTCCTCAATCTTCGTCCCTCCTACCCTTCCCTTCTCTCAAATGAAGTTGGTAGCACCTGCCTCAAAGCCCAACTCTCTAATCACATGACTGCTATTTCTAGCCTGATCTCCCCATCCCGATTCATCTCACTAGCATAAACTGTCTGGAGTCCCACTACCAATAACAAAGACATTCTGATCACCCAGGAAATACCAAGTGTTTAGAAGCTACCTCCCAGAAACTGCAGACAAAACTAAGTGGAATTTGTTATTACACAGGTTCCTTCTATAGTGTACCTTCTGCCATCAATATGTAACTTCCAATGTTACCACAGAAGAAAGAGAGGAAGGGGATCATGAAACATAGGGGTAAGCCCAGAAGTGACATACAGCTCTCTGCTCATATCCTATTTGTGGGGTTTACATAGCTGCACGGAAATGCAAAGGAGGTTGGGAAGAGTTGTCTTTGGCTTTATGGATTTCCACACAAGGTTCTCCATGGGAGGAGAGGAAGAATCTAGTACCAAGTCATTTTTCTCTGTCATGCTTGTCAGGTGGCAGCATTATTTCCTCAATAATTATTTCTGTTTTCCTTCTCCAAAATCAGGGACTGCTATTATGTAAGTACTAATTCATTTGATGCTATCCCACAGCTGACTGATGTCCTGCTTTTGCCTTAAAATTCCTTTCTCTATTTAATGCTGCTATGTTGTTTTCAAGGTCACTATGATTTCTTCTGAAATGTCTAATATGCTTTCTATCTAGTCTAATGGACTTTATTTTATCTCATATATTATAGTTCTCATTTTTTAGAAATTCAAGTTGAAACTTAAAATATCTTCCATACCTCTTCTTAGTCTATTCAATCTTCATTGTAGCTTTTTGAAGATATGCAATATAGTTTTGATAAGACTTTTAAGGTCCTAATCTGCTAATGCTTTTATCTATACCAGTTCTAGATTGGTTTTGATTAATTCAGTTTTCTCTTTATCATAGGCCATAGTCTCTAGTTTCTTTACATATTTGATGATCTTTGATTGAATGCCAGATATGGTGAATTTTATTTTGTTGTGTGTACTGAGTATTATGTATTCTCATAAATATTCTTGAGCTTTGTTTTAGGATGCAGTTAAGTTACTTAGACTCCTATTTATTCTCATAGGTCTTTCTTTTAAGATTTATTATGTGGCTTCATAGCTGTATTTTTCTATGGTTAATTAGTCCTCCATCCCTGACATAGGGCCCAAACTGAATACTCTATTCACTGTCCTATAAGTTGTTCACTGTAATTATTGGGTACACCATTATTTCCAGCCCTGTGTGTGTGAGCTGTGGATACTGTTTCTTCTCATTCTTTCAGGAGATCCTTCCTCCTCCATGGGCTCTTTACTAACATGCATGTGCTGATCAGTCTTTTGTGAAGTACCCAAAAGGGAACCTTTACAGATCTCTAGGATTCTGTGTAGAGATTTCTTTTCTTTAGTGCTATGCTCTGTGAACATTGGTCTCCTTGGTTTCTCTGAATTCTCAGCCCTGTTTCAGCTCAGGAAGTCTGCCAAGGTCTCTACTGGTTGCCATTTTCTGTGTATGTCTTGGAAATTCTTTCAAGGTATGTATGTCTTCTGTCATCATCTGGGACAATTATAGAATTTGACTCTTTGCTCTCCTGCCTCTTATGGATTATTCTTCTTCTTTGCATGAGGTTCAATAGCTATAAGATGGTTTCATATTTTTGTCCTTTTCAACAAATTACTTCACGTGAGAGGTAAATCTATTCCCTATTAGTCCATTTGCACTAGAAGTGGAAGTGAGAAATATGGTGCTTTTCTTGCTTATTCATTTTTAATAATGAGTATACTAAGGCAGTGTGTTAGCTTTCCATTGCTATAAAAATATTTGAGATAATTAACTAATAAGGAGAAAGAGTTTATTTTGGCTCCCAGTTTTAGAATTTGCAGTCCTTGATCAGGTGGACTCATTGCTTTTAAGCCTCTGGTGGTGGTACTGGGTGATAGTGGCAGAGAGTAGATAGTGGAGTCAAGCAGCTCATCTCATGCCTAGAACTGAAAAAGGAAAAGGAAGAGGATATGGACCCACTGACCCCCCCAACCCTTTTTGTTTGTTTGTTTGTTTTTAATTTAGAGGCAGGGTCTCACTGAGTTGCTTATTGCCTCACTGTTGCTGAGGCTGATTTTGAACTCATGATCTTCCTGTCTCAGCTTCCTGAGCTGCTGGGATTACAGGTATGCACCACTGCACCAGGCCTACTGGCCTCTTTGAGGGTATTTGTCCAATGACCTAAAGATCTCCCATTGGGTGCCATCTGTTATAATTTCAACATCTCCCAATAGCACCAAGTTGAGGACTAAGTTTTAGCATATGGGCCTTTAGGAGATGCTGAAAATACAAACCATAGCAGGCAGTCATTTTTAATAAAATGATTCTTGAGGAATAAGGATTCCTATATTTAAGAAAAATAGAGAACTGTGAAGTTTTCTAGGGTGGTGGAGAGTTGTCTGTACTCCAAATAAATTAATTTGGAGAAAACAAATCACTCAGTTATATTTTATCCCATTGGAGTATATCACTAAATTAATTTCTAAATCTATTTCAAATTTTACTTTTATTTAATATAGTAAATTGAATTTTATTTGCTAGAATCACCATAATTTTAGTCAGATTATGTATGTACTACCCTGTGATTTTTTTATCCATGTATTTTTTTTAATGTTGACACTTCATTAAAAGTATGACAATATATGGCTTTTATGGTTTTTCTTTGAATACTTTCATATGCTCACATGTAATACTATTCCACTGAGCAAAAATCAAACAAGCAAACAAACAAAAAGCAGGCTCTTTTTTTGCCTCAAAGTGACATCTTTTCCACGGCAGGACTTGTGGCAGCCCCTGGCAAGAGGTCGACTCGACCCAGTGTTTATGTAAGCAGACTGCTGCTTTGATGAAAGCCCCAAACTTCGGTGTTCAGAGACTCAGAGAGTTAGAATTAGAGAAAACAGTCATTTGCAGGTCTCACCCAACTTCAAGGTGCTTTTTAGCCACAGTCTGGAGATTGTCACTTCAGCAACCTTATTAAAAGAAAGTTGTTGTTTCTGCTTCATTTACCATCTGGTGTAAAGCTCTGTAGGCATCCTCACCAAACAAGCCATATCAGGGAGAGGGAGAGAGAAAAAAGAAGAGTTCACAGAAATTCTGGGAAAGGCTATTAATATACAGAAAATCTGAACAGTAATAAGTTAGGCTGGGATCAAACTTCATATGGGGGCGGGTTGGGGGGAAGAACTATGGAGACTGGATAAGCCAAAAAAAAAAAAAAAAAAAGTCTTGGCCCACAGCCCAGGCTAACAGTTTAGAAACTGAAGTGGAGCTTGATCTCTAATCCCCAGTCTTTAGATTCACTTAAGCCCACTCCAAAAGAAAAAGAGGGGATACAGATGCCCAGAGAGCATCCTCTTTCCAGTGGGGGGCAAGAGTAAACCCACATGGCTTTTTTCAAGAAGCAGAGTTTTTTTCTAGAGTCTATCTTGCCATGAATCTCGAGGTTACTAAAGAGGTTTTCTTCACCTCACCAAGGGGATCATTTCTCACATTTTTGTTTTTGACTATTTACTACCACACTGCAGAAGTGTTTCCTTCTCAATCTCTGCCTCATTTCCATTCAACTCTCTACAGTTTGCCTTCCCCCAGTGCATACGATTATCACCTCTCCATTCTAATTAGCTTCCAAGCTGCCTTTACTGTCACCCCCACTTTTATGATATTGGCTCCATATATTTTGATCTCTTAATTGGCTTTTGATGCTTCCCATTTTGCAAACTGTTGCCAAGATTTTTTTTTTTTTTTGCTTTTTTATATGTTCCCAGGATTGCTTTACAATGTTCTTCTTCTTCTTCTTTTTCTTTTTTTTTTTCTTTTAGTGTGTCCTTTTTCAAATCCAGTCTCCAACTCAACAGAGTTCAAATCTGATCTTGCTGGCAATATATTAAATCTTCAAAGTTCTTTTTAAAAGAGTTATTTATTTATTTATTTTTAAGCATGAGGATGCACAATCCTCTGCTGGATTAATTCTTTTCTTTCTTTTTTTTTCTTTTCTTTTCTTTTTTTTTTTTTTTTTTTAAGGATTTGTTCTTTTTCACTTGATATTCCTGGACTTTGTCAGGGATGACAATCATCTTGTATGGAGGCTGGGAAACTTTTCCCTTGCAAATCACATTTGTGATAGTTTGTAATGTCTTGAAGACTGTAGGAGGTAGACATCTGAAAAGTGTGATTTCTTGACAGACTGTTTATGTACTAATGTGTAAAATTTCCCAAAAATCTGCTCTGCCATTTCTGTTGCCCGTGGGGTTGAGAAATCCAACAGCTCCTTATGTTGGTGGTTGTCTAATCACGTTGCACTGTTCGTCTGCTCTCATTGACTGTCACTCAGCAAAATAGTCCATCAAAGTTTCTCAAAATACAAAAATAGTTTTTTTTTTCCTTACAATTTTTATAATGTTTTAAAGTTAAATTACTTCTGCCAGTTCATTACACATACCAAGGATTTATATTGACACATTTCAGTGTTTAAATAAAAAGTAAATATAGTAGTTAAAAGTGAGGAATAAATATGAAAATATAAACCCGCGTAAAGCTTTACAATTGTGATAATAGTTGTCGCAGTCTTTAGTGTCTTATAGTTTTCATTTTGCTCTTAACTACTCAAATTCTGAGTTTAAGGCCCCCTGATTAAAATGAAATGAGTGGTTCTGTTTTAAGCTGCCATTAGAAGAAATTGGTTTTAACTCACTTGCATCAAAGGCATTATAAGCTAAAGAAATCCATGTGATTCTGGAAAGTTTGGGTAAACAATAAACAGGTGGCTTGCCTGTTCAAGGAACTAATTCAGTCAAGCTGCTAATGTATCCTATACCTCATTGGTCTCACTGGTAAAATGGAAATAATGATGACCTTTAGCTCATATGATTGTGGTGAGGATTGGATGAGACAGTCCATGCCACAGTGACTACCATATAGAAAATACCCATTGAATGCTCTTTTTAATTATTGTGGTGGATGAATAGATTGAATAAGATTATAATTAAAATTTAATTAAGAGTATTGTTCCTAGGACGTTATAGGAAGTGCTATATTAAGCTTTTAGTGTCCAGAGTAACCTTGAATTTTTAAAAATATGTGCATATCGTGCATGGAGTGGTCATATAAGATAAGAGAAGGGGATTGTAGTCTAAGTTGTTCCCTGAATCACTTCTTCAGACAGATGTAATCACATTAACATCATGACCACATAAATTCATCACCAGAGGAAAGGCCAGGCAGAGCCTCAGGATGGGTCATGAGTTGGTCTGAGGGGACTTGTCACTTTTTAATTGTGTCTGGTCAGGCATGGAAGAAAAAGAAAGGGACAAATGGCCCCAAGGGACTATAAGGGAACAGGCCAAAGTGAAGGACTCTGATGATAAACTTCATACACCTCTTATGCCAGGTATGACCAATAATCCACATTAGTGAAACATTTTCTCATGAATAGTTTTAGAGTTTAAAAAGAATTCATTGACACATCTTTATTCTAGAAGCATCAAACACTTTTTTCATGAATGCCCAAAAGTTGATAAACATATTATACTTGTCTTATTCAATTTTTAAAATCATGAAATGGTTACTATCGTCTCTGTTTTACAGAGAAAAAAAAACCTGAGGCTCTCAGAATTTAAGTAGTTTGACAAAGTTACATAACTCTGGTAAGTAGCAAAGGTTTGAAGTTGTAATGTTTGAAGCCAGATGTGCCTCATCTTGGTGTGCTCATGATTAGTGTCCTCTTCTCTAGATACTTTACTCCCTCTCTTTTATAATATTTCAAACTTATAACTCTTGCATTTGACTTTGTGCCTGAGTTGGTAAGTCCTTTATGTAATGTCAGTTTGAATTGAAGGAGTAACCCAATCTTAATCAGTGTATAATTACCATATCTACAGCATATTTTATTTGGACATTCTTGGGTCAGATTTACATTTGTGATCCCAGTGGCCTGTGATAGGCATATATAGAGAGATTTGGGGGTGATGGCATGGTTTTCTGGTACTTTAGTGATAGATTCTCCAAGTAGCTCTTTTAGGAACTTCCAATAACTTATAGATTTAACCTTCAACTCCTGAATACCTTGTCCACCCTTGTCCACTTTAGAAAAAAAAGCCAAATAAAGCAAAAGAAAGGAGTGAGGAGAGGCCTGTGTGCAGTTGCTGTGGTTTAAATCAATGAACGGTTCTGTAGGTTAGAGGTGCAACTTGAGACTCACTGGATGAAATGAAAGCATTGGCAGAGTTGTTTTCTTACAGGAAGCTTTAGGGAAAATCTGTGCCCTTGCCTTTTCCAGCTCATAGAGCTTGAATGCTCTTGACCTCTTTCCTCTATCTTCAAAACCAACAATAGTGGGTCAAGTTCTCACATCACAGCACTCTGATACTCTTCTGTAGCCACATCTCCCTCTGACCCTGACTCTTCGGTCTCCATCTTTGACAAGGGTTTCATAAGAACCCTTGTGATTATATTGGGACATCCATCAGATGCAGGATAATCTCCCTGTTTAAAGTCTACAAACTGGCAATCTTAATTCCAAATGCTACCTTCTTTCTCCTTTGCCATTTTCCTAACATATTCCACAGGTTCTAGGAACTAAGTCATGGGCATCTTTATGGGGCAGTTATTCTACTCACCACATCAGTCTTTCAATATGAATCTGATTGAAAGAAGAAGAAATTTCCACCAGGAAAAGTGGTAAAAGAACCAGAGATTCTGGGTGACTGTTCTAAGCAATTATTGAGTCTTTCACATAATGACCTGTGAAATTACTTGGAGGAATATAAAGATACATGGATCTGCCTGTGCTGAGCCTAGAGAGAGTGGGTGGGAATGGTCTCAAATCATAGAATCCTACCAAAGACACAAAATTTCAATTGTATCAAATGTTTACAGGTATATGGTGTCTAGAAGAGAGAAAAATTACTCAAGAAAAGGCTCTTCTGAGGAAGTGTTTTTGAAATTGCATGTGACAAGGGAGTTAAGGTAGACAAAAAGAAAGCAAGGTGATAGAGCATGATAATAGCCAAGGTCAAGACAGGCAGGGGGTTGAACAGAACATGGGATACAGACTGAGAAGGGCACTGTGCATAATGCAGCTGCAGAGAAAGGCAGGGCCAGACCACCTGGGGCCTGATGACACACCATTCTCTACTTAACCTTTATCCTACACTAAGCAGAGAGTCACCAGAGGGTGTTAAGCAGAGGCCCTAATGGAGCATATGTACATAATAATACTTGTTGTTTCAAAAGGTCACTCTTGGTATAGTTTGGAGAATGGATTGGGAAGGCTGAGTCAGCAGAATTAAACCAAGAGGTATCAAGGGATCATTTGGGAGTGAATGGCATTTACTGGTGGAAGAGGTTAGTGGCAGTGTCAATGGGAAGGGGGCAAATGAAACATGTAGAGTTCTGTCACAGGTACATCAGGCTAAAAAGAAGAATTCAAAATGGGGAAATGAGCAAGAGGAACATACTGATAATATTTATGGATCTCATGTCTTAGAGCAGGTAATTTCTTATTTTTGGTCTTCAGTTGTTGCTTTCATGGACAAAGCCTTGATCCATATAAGCCTGCTTCTGCTTACTTTTCCAGCTCATTACCTGCATCACTCTCTCTAACTGCCTTAGAAGCTGTTTCTTGCTTTGTGCTCCTGTTAAGCTAGCTTGTAGCTTTTAAAGTTGGCCTGTGCTCACTCTGCTATGTATGGCCACATTTCATCTTTCTTGATGCCAAATTCCTGGGATTCCTGCTGTTATTTGTCCTTTTTGCTGACCCAACCCAGCTGAGACTTTTGATACAGAGACCTTTGATACTTCTGCAGTGGTGACAGAAGATAATCTTCTGGGTCTCACTCTTGCAAATCTTATCTTTGCTTTCCAGTTTGCTTTTGAACATCACACTTGAACTTCTGAAGGCTGCCAATGTCCATTCCTGCTGACCCTCTGTGCTCTTTGCGGTTGAATCCCCACCATCTGACTGGCCTCGATTTTTTTTTTTTAACAGTGCTCAGTATTCCACTGTCTCCTTATTTTTATTCTTCTTCTTCAAGGACATGCTGGCCTATGTGATTTAGCTTTCTAATTGGCATTGTACATTAGGCTGCCTGGTGATCATTTCATTTCAAGTTTGATGATGACATTTCCCAGTCAATGCTCTCTCTCTCTCTTTTTTTGTATCAGGGATTGAACATGGGGGTGCTTAACTACTAAGCCACATCCCCTGCCTGCCAGTTTTACTTTGAGACAGTGTCTTGCTAAGTTCCATAGGGCCTTACTAAGTTGCTGAGGCTAGCTTTGAACTCGTGATCCCCCTGCTTCAGCCTCCTGAGCCATAGAGATTCCAGGTAGGCAGCACTGCTCCTGGCGATCTCTCTCTTTAAGTGGGCTCTAATACTTTAAGGTTTAGCATGTAATATTTTTTAAATAACCAATCAAAACCCTCCGACTGGCATTTTGACTCCAATCAACTTCACATGTTCATGGAATAACCAACAACCTAACTCCTTTAGGAGTATAAACCTACATAAAAGAATTCATAATGATGCTAATCATTAGCACTGAGAGTACTAATCACTTTATGGACATTTTTCCTTATCTTTTCCAACTCTGACAAACAGATATTATTATACTCATTTTGCAAATGAGAAAACTGAGGCTCCAGGCAGCAGCTGAATGACTCAGAAGAAGAGAAATCATCTTCCCCAAGTTACAGAGCTCAAAACAATGAAGCTGACACCAAAGGTCCTTTGCCTTCCTGATGGCTGCTTCCCCTTAGGCTATATTTATACCTTTGAATAACATTGAAAGTATTTTTGCATTTTGGGGGTTTCCTGAATTCCTTTTAATTCCTTTGGCATAAGAAGCAGCTTCACTGGACCACAAATGTCAGTGGAATTTGTCCAGGTGAGTTAAATCAATATGGTTTTAGTGTCCATTCTCTTAACACTGGAGCCAGTCAGGGTGCTCATGGCTGCTTGACCCAGGACTTAAAAGCAGTTGTTGGTGCTGTCAGTGCATCAGGGGCTCCTACTTTTACCCTCCATCCTAATAGTCCCCTGTGTTTAGGCCTCTCCCCTCTATGGGCGGCTCTGACCATGAAAGATTTGCTGATGGAACTGCTGAGTGATCTTGCAGCAATACTCCTTTTCTGATCCCAGCAGCCTTATTATTGTGCTTTGCATTTTTGTCTAAATTGATTACTTCCCAGGTTTGTCCTCAGACCTGCTGAGTGAACATGTTTCTGATTACCTCCCCCCAGATTGATTAGTTGCACTTTTCTAAATGGAATCTAATTTTCCTCTTTTCTCTCTGTATTTGTAATCTCATTAGATCCATTTGTATTAATTCTTAGTCTCCTGGTGTGTGCAACAGCTTCCAAATTTGTAACATCTGCAAATTTTATTAGCATGCTGTGTGCTCTGTCTTTCAGATCATTAATGCTAACCATCAATAATCCAGATGTTAGAAAAGACAAGAGCTTCATGCCAACCCCTGTGGCCCTCCACAAGAGACTGCTGCACACCCTGAACATTGCCATTTATCAACACCTATTATTTATGACCATTCTGCTAAATCACCATTCATGTGATCATGTCCCCCCACCACAATCCGCCAGTCATTTGAAAGTAAAATTTCAAAGTTTCACCTCATATCTTAAAAGTTTTTAAGTTTTTTTGGCACATTCTTGCCTCTTAAGTGGAAATTACAATTTTATGGCAATCTTCAAAAAAATCCATAATAAGAAATAATTTATGGAGCATTTTATTTTTTCTAACTTTTCTTCTCATCAGTAAAAGTTGTTTTGTAGTTACTTATGGATTTAGATCAAGTGTTTCATTTTTCAATTGAATAAAGAAAAGTAATATTTAGTGAGCATCAATGTGCAAAATATGGGGCTGCCCAAATTTAGATGAATGAGATTAGGGATTTGATGAAATTCTAGTTCTATTTATTGGCAAGTTATACATTTATTATTTTCATGCTCATTTTCTTGTTTAAACTTCTCTTTGCAAAAAAAAAAAAAAAAACAAAACCAAACACTTAAGAGCTTTAAAGTATTTTTATTAGTATGATTATTTAATCATTAGCATCATATGTATAACATTAGACACAAGGTGATTATTATCACTTTCATGAGATTTATTCTTAAAGAGCATGTTAATAAGATTTTCATTGTTGTGATCAAACTACCTGACACAAACAACTCGGAGAAGGAAATGTTTATTTGGGCTCACAGTTACAGAAGTGTCAGTCCATGGACAGTGGACTCCATTGCTTTGAGTCTGAAGTGAAGCAGAACAATTTGATGAAATGGAGTTTTGGTGGAAAGCTCAGCACAGGGCAGCCTGGAAACAGAAATGGAAAAAGAAGAAGGGGCTGTGGACAAGATATAGTCTCCAAGGGCATGTCCTCAGTGACCTATTTTTTCAACCATGTCCAACTTGCCTATAGTTTTCACCATTTTTCAGTAGTACATTGAAATTATTAGTCCAGCAAATCCACTGATGAGTTAAGAAACCTTATGATCCAAACACTTCCAATAAGCCCCACCTCTAGGCATTGCTGCCTTGGGGACCAAGCCTTAAACACATAAGCTTTTGGAAGACATTTCAGATCCAAACCAAAACAAAGATCAATGATTCCCCTATGTGAAAAAACTTCCTATTAATAATCCTATTTTTTCCTAGGCCTCTATTCTTTTCCCATTCTTCTTCTTCTACTTATCCTATTCTAGAATTAATTTTTGAGGATCTAATTTTGCTTAATTTTCATGCCTAAAGAAACCCAATGATTGCATTCATATTCATAAAAAAGAAGTGTGATGTTCTGAGAGAGATTTATTTGTAATTCATTAAAATTTTTCATAACACTTTTCATATTGAAGGAACATTGAACAAATTTTAAAAAGCAGGCAGTAATCAGAACAAACTATTAATGCATTACTAATGATTATATTTTATATGCAAATAGTTCCATTCTACAAGTATAATTCTACATATTTTTACCTCATTCTCACACAAGGCCTTGAGGTAGACCACCTACAAGAGTGACTAGATCATTCTAAATGAGAAGGGGGTGGGGGTGGGATTGAATGAAATAATTCAGCTTATTTGCCAAAGTTTTGCCAATGCAGTGTTTAAGGGAAAGTGTAGGATTCACAGTTTTGTGTGCTCCCACAAGTGAAAATAATAGCTACAATTTACTATAACAGGTGGTTTTTAATTGATTCTCTCCAGCTGATGATTAATAATAAAAATATATCAAGAACAGGATCAAGGTTCATATAATTTGGAAACGCATATGTATCATCATTAGAACTGCTTATCAAAGTGAAGGTTGACTTTTCTACTTTTAGAAATGGATAATTTCAGCTTGGTGCATCTGCTCAAGGAATTGCATAAGGATCCAAGTTCTTTCTAATTTTTTTTCTTTGTTCTATCATGTTTACTGAGAATGTTTGGTACTCACCAGTCACAAGACAGTTGCTCTTTCTATGGATATCACATCTGCATTCCAGATAGGAAGAAAAATGAAATGGTGAAAGAGGAAAAGAAGGGTAGCCGAAGCTTTCATCTTTTATCAGGAAAATAAAGGCTTTTTCTGAAGCTCTCTCCAGTATAGTTCTATTTATACTTCCCTAGCTGCAAATGAGTCCATTGATTTTTAATACTCTGAACAAAGTCAAGGTTTAATTAATAAGGTAAGAGAGAATGGATTTAGGATGGAAAGAAGTAAAATTGGCCTCAGGGCCTATGGCATGCCTGTCTTTTACCTCCTACATGACCTCTGCCCCAAGCTCTATAGAAAGCATATATCACCAGCAGCTTCTGCACTCCATGCTCCAATTTCTGTGAGGCATTGCCATGCCTTACACCACAAATCTCTGTGCAAGTATGAGTGGGTCATTTGTCTGAACTGATGATCTGAAAAACACAGAGGTCATGCACTAGATGGTACAAACTTCTCACAGCTTAGAATTTAAGCTGGTTTTCTTGCCCTCATAGATGTAAACCATAGAGAAAGACATTTTTAACTACATGCACCAAAGTAAATGGGGCTCAAGTCATAAGCAAGACTATCATTACTTAATAATGTCTAACTTAAATTGAAGGTGTCTATGGGCCAGATGTTTTGCATTCATTAAGTCTAATCCATAATGTATTTAACATGAGAAGAAGGATAGGAATAGAGACTTTAAGAGGAAGCAAAATTAGCAGTTTAATGGTTAAGTGCTCTTAAAAAGTTAGGCTCTCTCATGATAACCACAATTCTATAACACTGCCCAATCAGAGACTTGAATGCTACAAGATTCCTCAGCCTCTGGAGTGCCTAACAGTAGAATATCATGAAGAGTCTGTTAAAAGTAAACCAGTTTATGGAGAAATGGCCTTCAGTGAAAATGTTTCTTCTTGTGTCTTAAATATGCAAATCTATTAAATGCATAGTGTAATATTAGCTGCAAACTCAGAAAAGGAGAAAAAATAAATTTTTATTTACTACCTGAAAATTCTCTCTTGAATGGAATAAGGTACACATCAGCTCAAATAGAAATTGATCTCATAAAGGAACTGAGACCCCTTTGGTCTTTGTAAGGGATGAGGAGCTGTGGTCTCGAGTGTTCTCAGGTTCTTTAAACTCTATATACCTTTCTGCTCACTCGTGAGTCATCCACATCAGATTGCAAGACATTTAAAGTGTGGCACAGGGTTTTATTTGAATATTTGGCTTTTAGCACAGAGCCTCCTCTGTTGCAGGTGTTTAATGAATGTCTGGTTGAATGAATTTGTAAACAAAATGGGATGATAAAAATAGTAACTAGTATTTCAATGAACACCAAGTGAACATTCTCTAAATAAGGTTTCTTATTGAATTTCTGACATTACAATAGTTGAGTTTCCTTGAATTTTTATGAAGCTAATTTCAGTCACTGTACTTGCAGCATGCTCTATAGAGCCCCTTCCCCCACTTTTTCTACCTGATCAATCCTTTAAGGCAAATCAACATTTTTGGTCAATTTTTTTTCTTACTCCAGACTATATTGATTTTTTATTCTGTTTTATTTCACTTTTGCATAAGTGTGTTGTGTATGTATAACTCAGACAATATTTTTTTTTAAAGACAGAGAGAGAGAGAGAAAAAAAATTTTTTAATATTTATTTTTTAGTTATCGGCAGACACAACATCTTTGTTTTTTGTATGTGGTGCTGAGGATCGAACCCGGGCCGCATGCATGCCAGGCGAGCGAGCTAAGGCTTTGAGCCACATCCCCAGCCCCTAATTCAAGACAATATTAAGCCCAGAAATATATTGTAAACTAGCTCTTATTGTTTCCTAATAGCTTCATATGTCTTGTTTCATTCATTCATTCCATAATCATTTGATTTAATTTTATTTTTTACGTTGAATGATTTTAGATGCCTGGAATAGAGTGATAATAAAATGAACCAAGAAGATTTCAAATGCAAAGTTAGAAACTCTCACGTGGCTCTTTAATTTGCCAAGTCTAAACCCCCAAGTACGCAGCAACAAGTTTTGTTGGATGGAATCACATCATTAACAGAGAGAGTGTATACCAAAGAGCAGGCCCAAGTGCTCCAGAGAGGACTATTCCCTCTCACACCCATTGTCCATTTCTAGGCCTGTACTTGGCACCACACCTTGAAAGTCAAAGGCCTTGGGACTTCTTCTCATTTCATCTGAGAGTCATTAGCATGCATGCTTCAAATAATTGTAATTGGCTCCAGGTCTTTCAAGGGGGTAGGATTTATCCTAATTGGACTTTCAAGGAAGCGGGCCAAACCTAATGATACTTATGCAACCAGCGATGGGAATGGAAAAGCTAGATTATTGTGCCTTTTCCTCCTATTTCTGACCAATGTGCGTAGTTGGCATTTATTTGTAGAGTGGTTTCAGGGGACCATGCAATTTAAATGTTCAGAGAACTTCTAGCAAACCAGAAAATCTGGAATTGACATAGTTGAAAACATATGCTTCATAACAGAGTATAAGCATATATACCAGACTCATTCTCTCAGAGTTAAGGTTTTCCTTTTTTTCTGTGCCCAGTATGAAATACATAAACTACTACTGGGGGTCTTCCCAACAAACTAACCTATAGCAAAAAGTAGTCTACTATGGTGACTTAATTGTCAGACTCTCATTTAAATTCTACTTTTCAACACAGGAGGAAATGGAAAATATCACATTGAGAAAACTATAAAGTAGACAAGAATGCTGGGCCTATTTGAACATAAACATCTTGAGAGTAAATTGTCTTTTTGGTGTTTGGTCCTGGAACTAATGAGTATCCAGAGGTGTGTGAGAGTGCACTGAGACTCTTATGCAAAAGTGAAGCAATTTGCTAAATTGAAGGATCTAGAGAAAAGCTTCATTTGGAACTTACAGTAAAGAGCAAAGCAAGAAATAGAAAATATGTAAATTTTTGTACCTTTTATGTGTACATTTTCAGGGCACAGATCACAACTTTACAAGGAATGTGAGGTAGTGGAAATCATTCATTAAGAGACCTCTTTGGATAAAGAATTTCCCTAAAACTTTTTAAGTTGTGAGTCAACTTATAAAATTCAATTTACTCAGAATTATTAATTAGCACATTTATTGCCTATAGAGGTTTAATCAGTACACATGTTCTTGTTATTTAAAGAAATATTCATAGAACAAAAAACAATGCAATTAGTAAGGATGCTTCCATGAGATTAAAAAGTGAAACGTTCTATTTATTACTTATGGATTTATCCTAAAAGTTCAATAGATACTTGAAAAATTAATCTCATTGTGCTATGCTCAGTGGCACATGCCCACAATCCCAGATTCTTGGGAGGCTGAAGCTGAAGGATCACAAGTTCAAAGCCAGCCTCAGTAACTTAACGAGGCCCTCAGTAACTTAGAGAGACCCTGTCTCAAAATAAAATATAAAAAGATCTGGAAATGTGGCTCAGTGATTAAATAACCTTGGGTTCTATCCCTTGTACCCCTTTCCCCCCCAAAAAATTTAATCACATAGTCCCTGATGGTAGGTTATCTCTATCAAGTCTAGTTTATTGAGTACATTTCTACCTGAGATATACACATGTGTACTGATAAAACGTCTATAGGCAATAAATGTGCTAATTAATAATTCCGAGTAAATTGAATTTTATAAGTTGAATCACAACTTACAAGTTTTAGGGAAATTCTTTATCTAAAGAATTCTATTAATGAATGATTTCCACTACCTTCACATTCCTTGTAATGTTGTGATCTGTGCACTGAAAAGGTACACATGCAAATAGGTATCAGATGGCCATGTGCACCCAATTGTTTCTAATTTGGGTTTCCAGCTCCTTTTAGTGACCAGTCAGGGCTAATTTTGTTTCCATGTTTGAGAATAGTCATACGGTGCTTATGGTTACTGTTCAAGACATAACCTTCTCCAATGACTGCAACATGCTATATACATCAAGTGTTAGTCTTGGATTCTCTACACTAAATCAAGCAAAAACCCCTGTATGTATTTGAGGCTGAATTATATACAAATTAGTTATGTGATACTAAAATCCATTCCTGCTAACCTAGTCTCATTAAAAACCTCCAATGAAGAACACTTCTAACAGGTGCAACACCCTGCAACTAACAGTTAACCAAGTTCTTATTTTTCTTTCATAAAATAGAACTAAACTCAAGCCTCCTAGGTAAGAATTTCTTAATGAAACTAACATTAACGTTAGAGAACTTTAATATTCTCAGCCACTGTAGTAGTCATTTCTCATGATACTTTATCTTCCTATTTCAAGTTATTAATGACCACAAGTATTTTAATTTTGATTTTTCTTACTTTACAGAGATCCAATGTTAGCCTACATATTTATATGCATATAGCTATGAGCAGTATGTAAATCTTTACTTAACCTGAGATCATTACTCACTGTGAAATATTAACTCCCTCACACATTTTGAATTAGTTGAAACCAATCTTTGATTATAGGTAAAATATATTTCATGAGTTCCACTCATAAACTTGATTTGGATAGTAGAGAAACCAATCAGCAAAGACCTAGCATTTTCAAGAAAACAATGATAGAGAATTTAGGGAATCTAGATATTATGTATGACCAGAACATCATTTAACATTTAACATCTTTACACTAACAGCAGAATGATATTATAATATATAATATATATAGGATATGTTATAAAATAGAATACATATATGTATATTTACAAATAACTTATATACATGTATATATATACATAAGTATATGTGTATATACATATATGCATATTTATGTATATATGTATAATAATATATAAAATATATAAATACAAAAATAACATAAATATATATATAAAATCTAGATTTCTATCCTCTTCAGGTATCTACACATATACATATGCAACTGTATGTGTATATATATATATATATACACACACACACACACACACACACATACACACATATGTTTGTGTGTATGTGTGTGTGTATGTGTGTGTGTGTGTGTATAATCTAGACTTCTATCTTCTTCACCCAATTGGATTTCCCACTAGATATATATTTGAGGTTCAATTTTTTTTTTATTTTAAAGAGAGAGTGAGAGAGAGGAGAGAGAGAGAGAATTTTTTTTAATATTTATTTTTTAGTTTTCAGCAGACACAACATCTTTGTATGTGTGCTGAGGATCGAACCCAGGCCACACGAATGCCAGGCGAGTGTGCTACCACTTGAGCCACATCCCCAGCCCTATTTGAGATTCAATTGTATAAGACGTTTTCTCAAAGCAATGTCCCTTCTTAAAATTTCATTTTGTGATCCATCCTTCCCTAAAATCTGAACTCATCTGAACATCCAGAACTCTATTTTTTTTAAATAGCCTCTTATTCATCATTCCTTAGTACCATTTATGGTTCTTTTGTATGGAATGATAAAAAGGGAATATTTTTTTTCCCTATTTCTTCTGGTATGATTCCTATGTGAATATTTGGTTCAGGATTTCTCATTTTTGAGTCATAGTCTGTAGCCCAGAGAACTCCAGGTCACCAGTTAAAAACATTTAATTTCAGTATACACAGATGTCTATATTTTTAATTCAAGTTCAATCATATTTTACTTGTGACATACTTCATCACAGTTTCATTAGACGTGTTGCTTTCTTCTAAAGTTTTATAGAGAATGTGCTAGACAGCCTACTCAGAAGGTTAGGATGAGGAATTCCTGGAGTTCTTGGCTTTGATAAACTCTTCTAAGAATAATTAATTTCTTTTTTCTTTCTTTATTTTCAGTACTGGGGATTTTCAGTACTCAAGGCCTCACCCATGCTAGGCAAGCACTCAGCTACTGAGCTACATCTTCAGACCTTTTTTACTTTTAAAATTTTGAGACAGTGCCTCCCTAAATTGCTAAGGCTTAGGCTTGCTTTAGGCTCTCAAGTAGCTGGGATTACAGTGTGAAGCATTGTGCCTGGCTTCATTCAAGTATTTTAAAACATTGAAAACCATAGATATGAGCACCTTCTTTGTTTGTTTTATCAAATAAAAATCTGAAACAACTTCAGTACCTTGCAACTGAATGAGAGTTGATCAAGTTGTTTCTCGGTTTTATTCCTGAGTCTTGTCTCTGGGATCTTTTTGTAATCTATTTTTAATAACTGCTATGATAATGAATTAATATATGCCATTTAATAAGCCCCAGGCATTGAATCAGAAGATTAACATGCACAGGAACACTTTATTCTCACAAAAACTACTTTTTCAACAATAAAGACACTAATTCTGAAGGAAGTTGAGCAGCTTCCCCAGAGTCTCAGAAGCCAGGAGCTTCTGTCCAGACCACCTGCTGTCAAGCATGTCTCATGAAGAGACCTGTGAACAGTTTTTGTAGGGACAAGATTTCCATGAGAGCAGAATTAACTTCCTCGTTTTTATACTTCATAACTTCACATTCTGTACCTCACAGGAAAGCAGGGATTGGGGTGATGAGATTGTCTCCATGTCTTCATAAAGGAATGAGCATCAACAATCTAAAGAAATAAAAATAAACTTCCACCTAAAGTATATTTAGACTTTCCAATATGCTCTATTCATCTCTTTCAGAAAATATCTTTATTATAATGCAATTGAGAAATTCCAAGTCTTGAGACTTTCACAACTGCAGCAGCAATAATGCCCAACACCGACTAGCCACCGGGCTCTCTTTTAAGACCTTATGAAAATTAAATGACATAGCCCTTGTAGAAACTCTGAGATCTTGATACTATTATCATATTTGCTTTGTATGTGAGAAAACCGAAGCAGAGACAGTTAGTAATGCACCCTGAATCACACTGATCTAGGCGACTTAATTTTCTTTCTCTTTTCCAAGTTTCATTAAAAAGGTGAATGGGCAACATCTCTCCTCTGAGCTTTAGGAATATTTATGTCTGGAGTCATTTGGAAACTTCTTGTCATATCACCGTGCATTTGCACATTATGTGAATTTTTAAAAAAATTTTAATCTCATCATTTTACAATACTGAGATATTGAGACTGATAACTTATCTAACTTGAATGGCTTTAAAGTGGTGTAATGCATGATTCGGTGTGTCTGAAAAACAGAAGGTAAAAATCACTTACTTCTCCATCTGCGTCTATTCCTGTGGTGCTGACCTCCATCCTCTCTCCCCATCCTGTTCACCTTTTATTCCCATTTCCTGAATGTGTCCTGCCTGCCCCCGCCCCGCAATACCATCCCTGGTGTCCAGAGGCCTTATGAATTACCTTCAACTGGACAGATTTAGTTCTAAGGTCCATTAATACTTCGAGTATTGGCTAATATGTTTGTCTGATCTTGCATTTCAATGCATTTCCCTAATATTGAATTCCCAAATTGTTTTAAATTCTCCATTAGGATCATTTGGGGTATTTAAAAATGTATGAAGGTTTGATGCCTCTTGATGTGAACCTGTCAGTCACTGTCAGGCTCTGTCGAGGAGGATCTGAGTTGCTGCTGGCCTTAAGTGGAGCACTAGAAAGCCTTACATGGCCTGAGTGATATCTTAACATGTCTCTAATTTAATGCTTTTATCAGCTAATTCTGTTTCTTATCTACACTGTATTATTTTCCTTCATTGTGGTGGATGAGCAGAATAAGAAAAAAAAATGTCTAAGCATAACTACCAGCTTCTGAAAGGAGCACTAAAAATGAGCTTGCACCCCGAAATGAACCCTTTTCCCACAAGATATTTGGAAAAAAAAATAATTAAAGAGAAATTATTGAGACCAAATTTCAAAAGAACTCTCTCTCTTCAAAATACATCCAGACTACAGTCTACTTTTAGAAAACATCCAGAACAACTCAGCAAGAACAGAGGTGGCCCTGGTTCAGAAGAGTTCAGAAGTCTATTCTGAAACTCAAATGATGAGCCATGCTGAGCTGCCAGCTACTTCACTTTTATTTTGAATTATAACCATAGAGAACCAGACTGGACCAATCCAACAAACTGTGACATTTATAAAATTTTCTTTAAAGAGAAAAGGGGAAAAAAAATCTAGGTCTTTCTTTCCGCTGCAATATGAGACCAAAATCTTTGAGGGCCATTTACTACTCCAAAAATAAAATAGTCTTGTTGGTAGTCATTTGGTGCTTGTGCTTGCTGAGATAAGTTTACTGATGCAGGTTGTTTGGATTAGACTGAAGTATGAGGTATTTGTTTGAGGAAAAATGGTTTCAATACATGGCCCCAAAGACTTCAATATGTGCGAACCAAGTGAATATTATTTGTAACCCTGTTACAATCCACACACTTCTTTACGTCCAAAATTTAGCATATCACATATAATACACATTGGCTATTATTTAGCATTTATATTCCACTTATATTATTTATATTAGCTCAGGTAGACTTCAACAGTTTCTAGTTTTATGGCACCATTAGAATGTATCTCTGTCAACTAACATTACTTTGTAGCTTAGATATCATCCACATATTGCACTTTTCTCATGTGAGAGCACAGTGATTTTGAATTATTTCTAAATCAGAGTAAGTTGGAGTAATTAAACCAAAACAATAAAATAATGTGCATGCAAAAATGTTCTTTTTTGCATTAATATATTTTTTTCACCCTCAAGAAATAACTCCTGGGATTAATTTTCTGACTGGTGAAAAAACTGAGGCTAGGTTAGCTCAGAGGAATTCAGTGAGGTTAGACAGGAGAGGACTCCATGATTCTTGATCCTTTGCTCTGACCAGCCAAGGACAACCCCTCCCTATTGCTCTCATTTTGAAGAGAGACACTTCAGTGGGTACAATACAGCTCTCAACCATGGGTTCAGGGTATTATACTCCACAGCAGGATTCCTTTTCATCCTGCAGGGAAATAGGCTTCCATTATAACCCTCAACTCCTGGCAAGAACACAGTTAAGGACTGAATTAAGCTATTGCCACAATTGCAAAAAATTGGATGCAACGTCTTTTCGTTCCTTTTGAAGATATAATGACAATACACAAGGCTTACTTGAAGTGGAACAAATGTACTCAGCAGGCTGATGGGAGCATAAATCTGTCTGTGACAACTGTAATAGAGTTACGCAGGCTACTGCTTGTTAATCAAGAGTTTAAGTCTTAGGCTGAATAACCAAATTCTGTTGATTTTTGGTTTTTGAAGATCAAATCAAACTTTCCCTTTTCTCCCACAGATTTGACACTGTTCATCTCCTGTTTCTTTTTATCTCTCCTCCTGTTTGCTCATCTTTAATGTAAATGTACCTTATGGATTGTTGAACTTTCTAGAGACTCCTGCTGTGTTGATTAATTGCTAATGAATGCTAATGAAGAAGTGAGGTGAATCTACACTATGATGTATTTAAGGGATGATTGATTAGATTTAGCACTGGCTGTCAGGAGAGTACTTACCACAAGAACAACAAGTCCATAAATATGCAGGGAGTGGACAGCCATCTCCCCCAGTGACTCTCTTAGGCCTTTCCAGTCAAATTCCTGGGTTCATTGCATTAGAGAAAGAACTAACCTTTTAGCTTTTGTAACTGAAATACATTTTCTTGTTAAAATACATGATAATTTTGCTAATAGGTTTTAATGAAAAACTGATAATCAGTGAATATTTAATTGTTAACATAAATGAATTCCTAGTAAAAATAGACTCTATGAAATGCGTTGGAAACCCTTGCACCTAAATGGAAAATTAATTTCATTCAAAAACAGGATGCTACATAGTAGTTGTTTAATAAATACTTGTATATCAGTTCGTTTTTGAAAGATATTGGAGTCCTAAAATCAAATTCTAGAATCCTAATGAATTTGGTCCCAAAAGTAAATTTTCATTCTTTTTTAACTCATAGCACTTTTTAAAAAATATTTATTTTTTAGTTATAGTTGGACACAATACCTTTATTTTATTTATTTATTTTGATGTGGTGCTGAGGATGGAACCCAGGGCATCGAATGTGCCAGGCAAGCTCTCTCCCCCTGAGCCACAATCCCAGCCCCTCATAGCACTTTTGATTCCCAAACTTTCTTCATCTAGTTGGTGATAAAAATACCTCCTTGCATCCCTCTCCCTTCCAGCTGAAGCAACCTTGAAATAATAAATGGATCAAAGGTTCAAAAATGTTGGAAATTTTAGAAGGCCAAAGAGATTATGACACCCCCCCCCCTTTTTTTTTCCTGCCTGTTTTCTGAGTCTGTTGAGAGACTAGACAAAAGCATTTGGATAGAGGGTCAGCATTGCTCCTAAAACTGATGTTGGAGAAGGTGATTTAGGTTGGGTTAACAGTAAGCCTCATGACATCAATGATCAGACGCAGCCTCAGGCAGTTAGCATGGACAACCCCTGGAGGGGACCTCCCCTTACAAAATAAAAGGTTAGAGGAGAAAACTTGTTTCCTGTAGGCCAGTAATGCCCCCAAGAAAGGGCGGGGGAAGGTCTGAGCAAGCCTAATTTCCCTCTCAAACTCACTGGCAAATACATAGCATGTCCTCCCCAAGTGAGATGACAGGGAGGTCCAAACGGCAAAACAGAATGGAACTCCCTCCACCTGGGAAGAAATATCAGGAGAATATTTGGTGGAAGCACATTATCCCAAGTCAAGGGGAAAAAAATGATGTCACCTTATTTAGGTCAATTCAAATCCATTTTATTTTACAAAAGAGAGAAAAATCTTTAAATACTACCACAATAAGAAAATAGCTTATTGTGAGAAGTTTCATGGACCAACAATATTGAGAATCTACGTTCCAGGTACCTTATAGAATTCAGGAATATATAAGCTTAAAGATTGAAGCAGGTGTCAGGGTAAAGAACAATAACTAAGTACCTCACTAACTAATTAACTAAATCAATAAATAAAAAGGGGGATTGACATTAAAATTTATAGGTGTACATGAAGTCAAGGTATAAACATTTTTAATTGATTAGCTCTTAACAGAAATGGTCAATTGTTTTTTTAATCTAGTAATTTTGGTCTTGTGTTGTATTATACTATCAAATATTATGCAATATTTATCATACTAGATTGCTTATTCAGAACTAAATCGAGGCTATTCAATTAGAGGTGATTTGCTAACTTTTGATGATCAGATTGAGTCATTTTTCTTGTAAGTTTCACCCAGGGAACATTTGTGATTCTTTCATCATGTGGGGGTTATTATATATTCTGTACTTCATTTCTCAGTCACATTGCTTCAAAAGATGCTCAGTATAGATTTCAGTTAATTCACGTTACAACTTTATTGCACTTATTTATAGAGTTGGAGTATAGGACTATTGTTTGACAAGGAAGATTAAAAATACTACTCATTTTATGTTTGAATTCATTTTAGGATCTATATTCTTTTATGTACTGTTTTTTTTCATATATCTTCCATTTTTTTTTTCTGGAGATACTGGGGATAGAATCCAGGGGCACTCTAACATTGAGCTACCAGCCCTTTCTTAATTTTTAATTTTGAGACATGGTCTTGCTAAGGTGCCCAGGCCTGCCTCCAACTGAGATCCTCCTGCCTCAGCCTCCATGGGGAGAAGAGCTCTAATTCCCTCAACATCAGTATTGTGTTACAATCATTTGGACAATGGCTGGATGTTTCTTTTGGATTATTGACTGAATTTTCTAAATATTTTTAAGATCGGGTAGTTACTGCCTTAACCTAAAGCATTATATATAAATTTCTCAGTATTACATAATTGATCAACTTCCATGTGATTCCCATCTATCTTTTACTTTTTTTTTTTTTTTAGCATTTTTAGTGTAGGGCAACCCTCTTTGTCCATACCTATTGAGATCTTGATCTAACTTTTATAGACTCTTCATTATGGATAATTTTGTTTATCTTAGCAATGTTTGCTTAACTTTAGCATCTCTGGTTTTTATTCTTACTTTATGGTACATGTTTTGAAAAGGTAGACACTATGAACTTCGAAAGTTTAGCATAATAATACCTAAAAGTAAATAAGTACAATTTTGGAATTTTGGTTTTCTTTTTCTGAAACCAATTTATCATAAGTAGAAGGAATGAATTAATGCATCACATTACTCTTTTTCTGTTGTTCGGATATAGTAGTTCTGCCAACATTCTCCCAGTGCAACACAGAGATCATCTTTCATATTCTTAACCTCCTTCTTGGACATTCTGAAAGAGCATTTTCTCTGAACCTGATGTTACTAAAATAGAAACCAGTGAAAATTGTTTGTTGTCTCTTTGCCTCTTTGCCTCAGATAGCTTCAAATATTGTCTTTTGTTTTTACCTTAGAATCCCATTTGTAATTGCAATGTTCCTAAACCTACCATGAAACACGTATGCATATGGGAAGCTCTCTGAAGAGAAGAATAATATCATTTCTTGTAAGTTAGGTTCTTATTACATGTGACAATCTACATTTAATTATCATGGTAAGCCCATGCTGTATCCTTAATAACTTTGGAGTTAAATACATCTGCCAAGTTAAATACTAAATAATTGCACAGGGAGAGTGAGAACAGTTAGCAAGTGTAGAAAATAGCCTTTCTCAGGTGAAAGCTGAAACAGTCATTGGGGCAGAGGAATTTTGGTTAGGAATTGCTTAGAAAGTTCTTGTAAGAACAGAAAGATTGTACTTAATTTTGTATTACAGAACATGATAAGGGGAGTGTTTTATACATGGATTTGTTGTTAGAGAAGTGGAGAGAGACAGGGGACAGGAAATAGCTTAGATCTATGTGTCTTTAATAGCATAGCTGTACCTTCTCACACTGTAATCCTCACTCCAGCTTCATTTTATATATGGGAGCTCAAGTTTAATATTTAGTGACTTGACCATGGTTTATCTAACTCGTGTTTAAGAAGGTAGAACACAAATGTTTGAAAACCTGTTTAAGGAATTATTAATGGAGCTTCTTTTTAAAGGACATAGAATTAATGGGAAAATAATTAGAGTGCAAAATAAAAGAAGCAGTAGAGATTATAACACAAAGACTTTTTATGTCTATTGAAAGCTTATTTTCCTCCCCCAAATAATACTAGAATGGATCAAGGGTTTTGTAAATCTGATCTGCTGGTTTCCTCAACTAGTACAAGGATAGCTGTCTCCAGAAATTCATAAGAAATTCAGTTCATTTTTTTAAGCAGTTTTACTCAAAGATTTTGTCTTGTGAAAGATATAACCAAATGTTGTTCATTAAGTATCTTAAAAGCATCTCTGTGCAACCTAGAATAATTGTAGGATTCTATCTTCACTAAGTTTTAGGAACAATTTTAGAAAGTCATTATGATGTTTATTTGACCCCCTTTGTTGGCAAAATAGACAAAACCTAAATTTAACATTTTTTGCTATTTTCAAGTATACAGTTTTATGGCACCAAATATATTCCTGTTGTTGTACAACTATCTCCACTACTCACTTCTGTAGTTTCATTGTTTTAGTTAGCTTTTTCTTTGCCATGACTGAAATACCCCCAAAGAACAACTTAGATGAGGAAAAGCTTATTTGGGGCTCACGGTTTCAGAGGTCCCAGTCCATCGATGGCTGACTCCATTGCTCTTGGCCAGGGGTAAGGCAGGACATAATGGGAAGTGGGTCCAGCCAAAGAAAGCTACGCAGCTCTTGGCAGGGTTGGTAAGCAGAGGAAGAGATAGAGGGGGAGGCTTCAGGGAAGATGGACCCTTTCTGGACACACCCACAGTGACTCAATCTCTCCATTCATACCATTCCTACCTACAGTTACTACCCACCCAGTCCATTCAATCTAGAATGAGCTGATCAGCTTATAGTTCTCACAACCCAATAACTTCACTGTGAATATTTCTGCAGTACCAGGGACTTTAGGGGATACCTCATATCCAGACCATAGCATTCATCATCCCAAATTGAAATTCTAGGGGCTGGGGATATAGCTCAGTTGGTAGAATGCTTGCCTTGCATGCACAGGGCCCTGGGTTCGATCCCCAGAACCAAATACAAAACAAACCAACCAAATTGAAATTTCATACCCATTAAACAATAATTGTTTGTTCCTTCCATCTTCTAGTCCCTGGTAACCTCTATTCACTTTTTGTCTCTATCAATCTGACTACTTTATGTATCTGATCTAAGTGATACAATATTTGTCATTCTGTGATTGGCTTATTTCACCAGGCATAGAGTCTTCCAGTTTCATCCATAGTGTGGTATGTATCAGAAGTTCATTCCTCTTTAAGGGTAAATAATATTCCATTATATGCACTTACTCCATTTTGTGTTTTTATTCATCCATCAATGGACATTTTCTATTGTTTTGACCTTTTGACTATTGTGAATAACTCTGCTCTGAACATGGGTGTACATATTTGTTCTCTTTTAGAAAGACTTCTGCTGTTCAGAATTCCCACCTCTCCGGCTAAGACATTTCTCACTGTATGTTCCTTTTGGATTCTGTCCCCCCCAAATAATCAGTGTAAAAATATTTCCTTTGGGTCCCTTCTCTACTTTTTTGTTCTGACCTTTACACCTTTCCTCCCTTCTTCACCCATCCCTTCCCCAATCCCCTAACATCCTTCGAATAGAAAAGAGTGGATGGGTGTATCACACTTGAGTAGGACTTGGAACTTTGTTAGCAGTAAAACTGGGATAACAAGTATATTTCCTCATTATCCCACATGTCACATTCGAGGGTGTTATTGTCCCAGACTTCTCATTAGCACCTCATTATTATGCTCCTCCATATATCGTGTTTGTTTTTAAATTTCTCTGAAAAGCCCTGCTAACAAAATGTCACCATGTGAATTCCCAAGAACTTCTATTGCCATATCATTGGAAATGTGTCTGAGATCTCTTACAAAATGAATAGTTCAGCAATTAGGGCCCTGTACTGCCAGGTGGAACAAATAAACTGTAGTCAAGGAAAAATGACCAATGAATCCACATTAAATCTATTTTCTTCGCTCACTGCTTGTTAATCCCTAATTGCTAGCAGACAGGTAGGAGGATAAATTCCACAGCTATTGTCCTGGCAAAATATAATTTGAAGGCCCAATTAATTATTGGTCTGTCGTGACATTTAATTTAGATAAAGTGGCTTGTTAGGAAAATGTTGCTTTCCTGACATGCAGTCAAAAATTGCCTGTCCAAAAATGAGACACAGTTCTGTGGAACCAAGGTCTAGTAACATCCACCCTTCACCTTCCACTCCCCTCTTTGCTTATCTCCTATTGCTCCCCAAAAGGTAGAGCTAAGGATAGGTGTGGAGGCCTCTGAAGGGCTTCCATAATAACATCACCAGAGACCAGGTAGGAGATGACTGTTGCACCAGGCTCACAGTGTTCTCTTCTGCTGGCCTGCCCTTCATCCCTCCTTTCACACATGAGATAAACTAGGGAAGACCATACTGGGCCCTTACCCAGGGGATTCTTCTGTTATGCTCGAATTCGGGACCCCCAAAGACCACCAGAGACCCAAGATCGATGTAAGCAGCAAAGAGGTGTTTATTGCGAGCTAGCTCAGTCCTCCGCGCGCACACAGCAACTGGTGATGCTGAGAGGCCCGGAGCCCAGGGTTTGCAGCAGTTTTATACATTCTTTGGAGAGGGCAGGGACTTCACGTACATCATAGCATCTCCTAGCAAATCATCACACACCGCGGGAAAATCAAATAACAACTCTAAAACATTCACTGGCGGGAATAAGTTGGGTAGGGATGATTGGTCAGTACAAAAGGGGTATTCATTTGAACTGATTGGTTTAAGCCAAGAGGGGTGTACGTGCTGAACTACATGGTTTCCCAACAAGTTATCAACCACCATAAACTACTGGGAGGGTCATCTGACATCCCAGTTATTTCCCTGTCTCATGCTGATTGGTGGCTGCTAGGGGGTTGCTATGGATCCCCACCTAGCCTGACTGAGTCAGGGACACCTGGTGCAGCAGATCTCTCCTGTTATTTGTAGATAAACAACTCAGCAGGGTGGGAATGTGCTTAGGAGTGCTCTGTGGGTTTTTCCCAGGACAAAGGCCATGTCCCTTCCTTGGACAGGTTTTGCTCTGAGATAGAGGCTGGTTTTTCACTTCTAGAAATGGCCATGGTAGATATAGAAAGAGGGGCCATCCATCATTTTTGGACATTTGTACTCTCTGAGAGGTTGCTACAACACTCTTCTATTAATACTGTCAAAGGCCTGCAGCAGACCAGGAAGAGCCACGGACCACAGATGGCACTTCTCACAGGCCTTTTCCTGGAGCTAGTGGAGAGTAAAGATCAAGTTTGCAGCAACACTTCCTCCTCTGCAGCCACGCGGGCTCTCTGGGAGAAGTGTGTTTTAGCACATGAGCAAGCAGCCAGTTGAGAAGGATTCTTGCCAGAGCACTATCAAGAGGAGATTGACAGGAGATCTCCTAAGCAATTTTCACACTCCAATCTGCCTCCTTTGTCTCATGGAGAGGCATTATAATTGCAGCTTTGAAGCTGTTTGACAGGATTTTATCCCCCAAGAGATACAAATAATTGTCAAAGACCCTAGGATTAAAATGAAATATACCATATAGGCAGTAGTCTGGTGTAACTCCCCTGACTTCTGCTCAGTCACTGCCAAGGGTAGAGAAGATTGCTCTTATGTACCTACTTTTTTTATACTGTCCCTGTTAGCCTACTGGAAACGGGGTGACCTATAGAACAATTCTGCTCTTTGAAAGTAGCAAAAGAAAATTTTTCTCTATGCCATTCAAAATGTTTCAATATAGTTTCTAGACCTTATGGTTTAAATTATTTGCTACAGGAGAAAACCTGAAGTCCTTTTCCGTTACCTTTCCCCAAAGAATGGTTTTATGTCTTTTCACTTTCTTTGGTTACTTCTATTAATAGTTTAGAAACTATTTATTATTATTTATAATAAAATGGTTATTAATAGAAATAAGTCTGCTCCTAATAAAAATAGCTTACGCTTGCTGAGTGCCTATTACACTGTTTTATGGTAGGTACTTTACACATATTTTCTCATTTTCTGCCACATACAAATCTAGGGAGCTCCTAAAGAGCAGAGGGTCAAAACCTACCCAAAGTCACAAGCATGAAGTAGTCAAGCAGGATTTGGAATAATTGGTTTGAATTCAAATCACTGCTGATTAATAGCATAATATTTCTCATAAGCCAAATATCTCATAACTATTTCGAACATCTATAACATTTATCTTTAATAAACCTGCTTCAAGCTCTGGACATTCCAGTTTTGTTCTACAAACATGTATTTCCTTCCATTGAATCTGTGTGCCCCATATATTTTTTTTTAATTTCTTTTTCTTTTTTTGTAACAGCAGCGCTTAACCACTGAGCAACCTCCCCAGCACACCTCCCCTCCTTTTTCCATTTTGAGCCAGGCTCTCACTAAATTGCATAGGGCCTCGCTAAGATGCTGAGGCTTGCTTTGAACTTGCCATCATCCTTTTGCCTCAGCTTCCAGAGCCCCTGGGATTACAGGCAAGAGTTACCATACCCTGCTTTTTTTTTGTTTTCCCAAATTAAATTTTGTGTTTGTCTGGGTTTTGTTTGTCATGTAGGTAGTTCATCAAAGAAACCAAAGATTTCCCCCCTTTTTTTTTTCACTCCCAATGGGGTACACACTGTGTAGAGAATCCATAAAATTCTATTTATGGTATAGAAATATTATTAGAGGTATAAATTTATTAATTTATCATTAGTATTCTTTTACTATATTTGATATTAAATTTATTTTTATGAACTATTTCTCTGTTTTGTCCAGTAAACTTGAATTCATGTACTGCCGCAGTCTGGCTGGGCACAAATCACAAGCCACTGAAGCAAGAACAGACTTTATTTTTTTTACTGCAAGAAAGAAACCTCACACACGCTCCCGGGGAATCCTCCCGAAAAAACACGAGGCTCCTCCAGGAACCCCCAGCCGGAAATAATTATCCGGGAAAACCCTCCTCCTGCACTTCGACAACCAATGGGAACTCAAAATTAGCGCTAGAACTCAAAAGTAGCGGCAGAGGCGGATATTAACGCCTTGCCTGTCAATCAATACTGTTGGCAAAATGCCAGGGGCCATACAGACTCGGCTGTGGCTCTCAGCATCTCCCCCCTTCTGTTTAAATAAACAACAAGTAATGTGGTTTAGGGACCGTGCCTGTTAGGTAGTCCAATTCAACATATGGTCCTTACCCGTCATCGGATGAACTGACCTCTAGGCGTCAGCCTCCTGTCTTAGGTTGGTACCACTGCAATCGGATCATACCCGTCACTGACTACCGGTCCAGCATACAGCCATACTTGTGGATAGGCCTTTGCACCAGTGGGGGGGTGAGGTTCTTTGCCTCACCTCTGTTGGCCCCCAAACTTGTCCTTGGTGCCAATGGGGGGGGTGAGGTTCTTTGCCTCACCTCTGTTGGCCCCCAAATTTTAGACCATCACTAGTAGAAGGGAGGAGGATGAAAAATGCCATGACACCAAGCCAATTGAGGGCTCCTTTGAAAAATTGTACCACCAGTGACACCATCAGCAAAGATGCCAGCATTACCACAATTCGCTGCACCAACAGATAGTTCACAATGCATACAAGTGATACATAGTCCAGGCAAGTTCTGCAAGCAGTTCAAAGTAGAGGAATCTGTCAATATGTCCATTTCCTCCCAAAGTAAATCTACTCCTTGATTGAGCATTACTTGTTGAGTTATTATTCACTGATGCATCAGTTTATACAGTTTGTTGATAGCTACCGAAGAAGCTGTAGTTTGGTTTTATCTTTGTCTTCACCGGCACTGGGATGAAGATAGGAATTCTGGCAATGATGCTAGGAAAAAAATTATGTAACATTCCAACAGGCATTAAGAAAACAATTTTTTGAACAATTTACATTATCCTGAACAGAATTATTAAATATAATGAGAAGGAAAGGTGAAAGCAAACAAACAGATCTGTTAACCTCCTATTTTGTTCACATATTAAAACAATTTTCAACAGCTGTTTACCCAATCTAAATTAAACCATTAAAATCACGTGAATAAAAAAAATTCGGATCCATTTATTCATGAGCGCTCCTCATATAAGATATATGGACATACACACATACAGACATACAACACAAAACAGAAGTGTGCGCACATAACATACAACATATAAGACAATAATAAAGGCCTTGTAGCTTTACCTAGGTGAAATCTCCATTGCAATGTTTAAAAACTCCACAGTCAAAAAATAAAACACAGTCAAAAAACAAAACTGATCAGAAAAACATTAACCTAGGTTTGTATGAGCTCAAAAAATAAAATAGAACTTTATGATGTGGGAAAAATGCAATAATAAAATAGATATTGAAAAAAGGCACCGTGGTTAATCACTGTCGCAGATGTAAGAATAGCCAAGCTGGAGCTCTGGATATCAGCTGTTATGGATTTCAGTCAAATCATCTTTTTTTTTGTAGAAATTGTTTTGGTTAACCTCTCTGGAATCCAAATCGGCTGCTGTTCTCCCTGTGGGAACACACAAACGGAACCCCGACTCCAGACAATAACTGGGTCGGGACCTTTCCATTGTCCTGTTAGAATATCTTTCCAAAGTACCTTAGGCTTATGTACATTTTTCGGATACATATGTCTTTCCGCAGCACTAAGTCCTGATGAATCCAAATTTAGAAAGTTTAGAGTAAAAAGGGTTATTTTAAGTTTATCTTTGGGGGATATATACCCCTTTCCAATTCCCTCTTTTTGCTTTAATAAGTACGTTTTAATAGTTTGATGAGCTCTTTCAACTATGCCTTGCCCCTGTGGATTGTATGGGATTCCTGTTATATGAGTAATACCAAAAGATGAGCAAAATTGTTTAAAAGAGTTAGAAGTGTAACCAGGACCATTATCAGTTTTTAACTGTTTAGGAACACCCACAGTGGCAAAATTTTGTAAGCAATGAGCTATAACATCTTTAGTTTTTTCTCCGGCATGAAGGGAGCCCATCAAAAATCCGGAAGAAGTATCAACTGTAACATGTAAATATTTTAATTTTCCAAATTCTGGCAAGTGTGTGACGTCCATCTGCCAAATATGGTTAGGTATCAGTCCTCTAGGATTGACTCCAAGATTAACTTGTGGTAAAAAGGTCACACAATTTTGACATTGTTTTATTATATGCCTGGCTTGTTCCTTAGTTATTTTAAAACGCTTTTGTAAAGTATTAGGATTAACATGAAACCTTTTATGAAAATTTGTAGCTTCTTCTACAGTAGAAAAAATATGTATATCATGTGTAGTTTTATCTGCTAAATCATTGCCCAAACTAAGGGCTCCAGGCAATCCTGTATGTGCCCTGATATGTCCTATAAAGAATGGATCTTTTCTATCCCAGATTAGACTTTGTATAGTGGAAAACAAAGAGAAAACAGTAGAGGAAGGGGAAATCCTACCAGCATCTTCAAGGGATATTATAGCATTAACTATATACTGACTATCAGAAAATAAATTAAATACAGAATCTTTGAACATTACAAAAGCTTGTAAAACTGCATTGAGCTCTACCTTTTGAGCTGATTGTTTGGGAACTAAAAATGTAAAAGTTTGATCAGGGGTAACTACTGCTGCTGTACCATTATTAGACCCATCAGTGAATATATTTGGAGCATTCACGATAGGTGTTTTTCTTGTCATTTTAGGAAAAACTACAGGATGCTTAGACCAAAAAGACAACAAAGGATTAGATGGTAAATGATTATCAAATGAAACATTTGATTTACACATGATTATTGCCCATGTATTTAACTCATTAGCTAACTCATCAAATTGCTCCATAGTATATGGAGTAATAATTTTATTGGGAGAAATTCCAAACACTCCCTTTGCTGCTTTTATTCCTTTCAGTATTAATTGTCCTACAGCCTCAGGATACCTAGTAAGAATAGTATTAGGAGAGTAAGATAAATGTATCCACAATAATGGACCTTCCTGCCAAAATACTCCTGTAGGAATATTTTTTGTTGGTATTACAATAAATAATAAAGGCAAACTTATATCAATTCTGTCCAAATGCATATTTTCCATATATGTTTCAATAATTTTTAATGCCTTTGTTGCTTCAGGAGTTAATATGCGGGGTGAATTTGGATCTGATGGACCTTTTAGGATATCAAATAAAGGTCCCAACTCTCCTGTTGGTATGCCTAGATAAGGCCTTATCCAATTTATATCTCCCAACAACTTTTGAAAGTCATTAAGCGATTTGAGTTGATCTACTCGTATTTGAATTTTAGGTGGACGGACCATGGTTGAGGATAATAGAACTCCTAAATAATTAATTGGAAAATTTAATTGTACTTTATCTATTGCTATCTCTAGATTATAGTTTTTTAACAAATTTGTAAGTGTGGCATAACATTCCAACAATGTGTTTTTATCTTTGTGTGCTAACAATACATCATCCATATAGTGAAATATTTGTAGTTCAGGATTTTGATTTCTAAGTGGCTGGATTGCTTTATTAACATAAATTTGACACATAGTTGGGCTGTTAGCCATCCCTTGAGGGAGCACTTTCCATTCATATCTCTGATCAGGACCTTCATGATTCAGTGCAGGGATAGTAAATGCAAAATGTGGACTATCCTCAGGATGAATTGGAATTGAAAAGAAACAATCTTTAATATCTATAGCTAAAACATACCAGGTTTTTGGTAAAGCAGACAATTGAGGAATCCCTGATTGAGCAGGTCCCATAATAACCATCTCATTATTAATGGCTCTTAAATCTTGTAATAATCTCCATTTACCAGATTTCTTTTTAATGACAAAAATGGGAGTATTATAGGGAGATACAGAAGGTTGTATATGTCCCTCCGCTAATTGTTGTTTGACCAGGTCATGGGCTGCTTGTATCTTTTCTTTAGTCAGGGGCCACTGAGAAACCCATACTGGTCTATCTGATTTCCAAGTGATTTTTATTGCCTCAGTGACCCCTTCTGAAAACCCAGTCCATGTCTATTTATTCTTTGATCTATTTGTATTGGTGCTGCTATACCTTGTTCTTGTTTTTCTAATCTTTTTCCTTTCCTAAAACCTTGTCTAGCCATAATAGTGGGTGCATTTTGATTGATATTATTTGTTAATGTCAAACCTAATTGATCTAAGACATCTCGTCCCCATAAATTTACGGGAAGATGATCCAATACATATGGCTGTATAGTTCCTTCACATCCTTCAGGATCCTTCCAATCTAAGACCATTGCACTTCTATGGGGATTAGTTGCCACTCCTAGGCCTCGAAGCGTTTGAGTGGCTTGTTGTAATGGCCAATGTTTTGGCCATTCTTGACGAGATATGATGCTAAGGTCTGCACCTGTATCCAGTAGCCCATTAAATTTATGTCCTTGAATATTTAGTTTTAGCATTGGGCGAGAATCTAAATTCAAAGACAGCATAGCCCAATCTACACCTGTGGAGCCTAAACCCCTGGAACCTCTTTCCATAGTAGTACTGGAAAATTTATCATGTAGGCTGGATATTATTAATAACTGTGCTATTCTATCTCCTGGTGAAATTACTGATATACCCTTTGGAGAACTAGCTATAATTTTTATTTCACCTTCATAATCGGGATCAATTACCCCGGGACTTATCATAAGTCCTTTTAGCGTAGAAGAACTACGTCCTAACAATAAGCCTACTGTTCCTTGGGGAAGAGGTCCTTTTACTCCTGTGGGAATGATTTGAACTCCCATCTCTGGAGTTAGTACTGCTCTGGCTGAGGTGCAGATGTCCAACCCTGCGCTCCCTCTGGTTCGTCTGATGAGAGATCGGATGGATAATGTGTCCTGGGTACTACCCTGATGGGGTTGCTGGGTTCCTCCATGGTTTTTCTGGGTTCCTCCAGTGCCCCGTACATTTGTGGTCGTGGGCCCCGGAGCATTGGGCCCCCCTGTCCGTTTTTTGGCAATGGAGCCTGATGCCTTTCTCCACGATATCGTGGGTAACCACCTGGTCCTTGTCCATTTTTTGATAATGGAGTACCCTCTATGGTGGTTTGAGAACGGCATTCATTAGCCCAGTGTCTCCCTCTACGGCATCGTGGGCAAATATCTGGTGTTCTATTCCTTTGATACCTAACTTTGTTATACCTTCCTCCTATGGGGCAACTCCTTTTAAAATGTCCTGTTTGTTCACAATTGTAGCATGTTTTTGGCCTGGCATCTAAAGCCTGTTGTACTGCTGCCAAGACTTGTCCTTGTTCATTAATGTCTCTACATAATTTAATATATGTGTTTAAATCTTCATGTCTCCATGGTCTAATGACCTCTCTGCAGCAACGATTTGCTTGGTCATAAGCCAGTTGTTTTATAAATGGCATTGCTTGTTCTGTGTCACCAAAAATTTTGGTGGCTGTTTGAATAAGCCTATCTACAAAGTCAGCGTAAGGTTCATTAGGTCTCTGTATTACCTTAGATAGCTGACCTTGTAAATCTCCCTGTCCTTGTAAAGTCTTCCATGCCCTAACTGCGTCTGCAGCAATCTGTGCATATACAGCAGGATCATATTGAATTTGTTGCCGCTGACCCTCATAAGGTCCTTTTCCTAGCAACATCTCTAGACTTCTTTGAGGGTAACCGGCTGCTGCATTTCGTCTAGCTGTCTCCCTGCAAAATTCCTCATTGGCAACCTTCCATAACAAATATTGTCCTCCATTTAGCACAGATCTACACATGCTAGCCCAATCTGCTGGAGTCATGTCCAAGTTAGTAATGGATTCGACCATGCTTACAGTGAAGGGTGCATGAGGACCATAGGTTGTTACAGCCTCCTTTAATTGCTTCACTGTTTTGAACTCTAACTCACGGTGAATTCGCTGCCCTCCTGCCTGCTCAAGTACAGGGCATGCTAATCTTTGAGGTCCTGTCTCAGGATCCCATCTATCAACTACGGGGGTTGAGGGGGTTGAGGGCCACTCAGCTATCTCCATAGGTGGAGCTGTTGGCTGAATTACGCCCTCTGGTGATAGATCGGTGTTAGTAGCAGCCTCCTGTTGTTGCTTCCCCCCTGATAGCTGTTTCTCCTCTAAGCTTTCTTCCTTTAAATTTTCTTCCTCTGTCTGACTAGCTTGAGAGACCTTCTCTTTTGCTTGATCTAAATTGTCTTTCTCCATGGTTTGAACCTCTAACAATTTATTTAACACTCTTTCAGTTTGTTTTTTACTAATTTCTAATCTGTTACAAAGATAACGCAACCCAAAAAGATAACACAAAACAAGACCGAAACAGAATGAAACAAAAATGGAACAAAAAATCGTTGTATCAATTTTCCTATTTTCTGGACATGTGCATTTGTGGTCTATTTCTATCTCTTCCTCAGGGGCAAACAACTTCAAACCTTGAGCCAACCATTTTTCCCAGTCTGCCTGAGAAAATTCTAGGGATAGGCAGCTTGAAACAAAACCAAAACAAATCAAAGCAAGAACATATTGTTTTTTAAAATGGTCACCCATTCTCTTGCCTTCCCTTAGGGGTAAGCAATTTCACTTACCCCGAAGCTTCAGACGTTCCCCGTCAGGGCCGCCAAATGCCGCAGTCTGGCTGGGCACAAATCACAAGCCACTGAAGCAAGAACAGACTTTATTTTTTTTACTGCAAGAAAGAAACCTCACACACGCTCCCGGGGAATCCTCCCGAAAAAACACGAGGCTCCTCCAGGAACCCCCAGCCGGAAATAATTATCCGGGAAAACCCTCCTCCTGCACTTCGACAACCAATGGGAACTCCCGGGGAATCCCCGTGAGAACTAAAAATAGCGCGAGAACTCAAAATTAGCGCTAGAACTCAAAAGTAGCGGCAGAGGCGGATATTAACGCCTTGCCTGTCAATCAATACTGTTGGCAAAATGCCAGGGGCCATACAGACTCGGCTGTGGCTCTCAGCAATGTACTATTTTCACAAATAAAGCAAAAGTTGTAGAGTTTCTCAATTCTTTTATTCAGGGAGTTGGGTGGAAAGGGTACATAATCATTATTTTAGGAAAACAGGTATATATTTCTTCTCAATATAGACAGATCTGCAGGAGTTTATATACATTTTTAGTAATAAAACCATGCTCATATTTTTCTTTGTGTCTTTATCCATCCTAGGTAGAAATATAGGCATGTTTGTCATACAATGAAATTAAATGTATCTGACTTGGACTCTTCCTAAATACTCATGTTTATTACTGAACAGTACTAAGGTAGGATTATAAAAATCATTTTTCTATCTTTTCTAAAACTCTATCTAATCCTACTCTATAAATCTGTATACTTATATGTACCTCATCAGAACCTGATTTGATTTTCAGGGCATGGAACTGAAATGGGTTAGGACCAGGAAAGTGAGAAGGGCTACAATCATTGGAGTCAAAGCCTGAATCTGTAAATAGCATCTATTCTTTCAAACTCTCTCTAAAAGATGATAGTCTTGAGCAAAATTTGGGTACTTTGACCTCTGAGTTTTCAGAAAGACTGACTCGTATGTTTGTGATAGAAAATTTGAATTCTTGAATAATTAAGCCAATAAAATTTCTTAGGCCTGGTATCAAATTCATGCTGATTTTAATATAGGTTTTATCTCCAAGCATTTATAAAATAAAACTTTATTTAGTCCTCGATTACAATATATGTTAGAATTTAAACATTATCCCCACACATATCCCCATAAGTATCTACTCTTTTGAAAATAAAGATGTTAATAAAAACTAAAATGGAAAAGCAAGAGTCTAAGAAGTTCAGACAACATTATAAAATGTATAATACATTTTATTATAAATTAAAATTTATAATACATTTTATTATAGAATTTTAAATTTAATATGGCATGCTTTTTCTAGTTCTCTGATATTACATTAGTCACTAAAATATTTTCCCTTTGATTTTAGAATTCATTTTTAATAAACTTTAAATAAATAGACATCAAGTCAAATGCATAGTTCAATGAAACTGGGTAAATGCACACACTTTTGCAACCTTCTTTACCACAAAGTGGAAATATCACTCAACAGTCTCCCCTCATGCCTTTATTAAGAAAGTTACCCCTCCACCCTTGGGTCCTGGAAACTACTAATCCAACTTATGATTACACCTCTCTTTTATAAAATTTCATACAAATGAAATAAAGCAGAGATACGTGTGTGTTGTTTTGCATAATGTTTTTCATTTTTATCATATTTAGCCAGCAGCTCACTTCTTTGAATATCTAAGTGGTATTATGTTATATACCTAAATTTGCCTATCTATTAATCTCTTGATGCATATAGTTATTTCCAGTTTTTAGATAATATAAATGAAGCAGTTAAAACATTGATAAAGCTTATGAACATACACTTAAGTTTTGGTGGTACAGAAATAAGTCTGCAATCCTTGATACAGACATGCATGTATCTTAGGTAAACAGCTAGGAGTAAATTGATGGGTTACATATAAGTATATATTTACTTTCATAAGACACTGTCAAGTTATTTTCAAAATCTTTTTCATATTTTTTCATTACATCAGCATTGGTTAAGCATTCTAGTTACACCACATCCTCTATAAAACTTTGATTTTAGGTAATGGTATCTCAGTACTCTCTGTATCTCCCTGATGACTAAGGATTTGAGTATCTTTGATATGGTGATAGCCTGTTCAAATACCTTTTTTTTTTTGAAATATCTGTTTAAATACTGTGTTCATTTTATATTTTTAATATTATCAGTCAATGATAAGTCTTCTTTATTTAAAAAAATTTTGACATTTTATAAGATGCATTTTCACCTACATTTTAAAGTAAGATTGTTAAATTTTTATACAAATTCTGACTGAACTTTGTTAGTTGATTATACTAAATCTCTATTTGGGGAGCATTGAAATCTTAATAACTATTGATTAATTAAATTCATAAATGCAGCTTTTCATTCCATTTTACTTTTATGTTCACTGATATTTCTCTTTGAGCTTTATAATTTTAATGTATGATGCTTGTTACATACATCCCTAAATATTGCTCAGTTTTAAACTGTTGCAACTTATGTTTTTAAAAATTGCTGTGTAATTGCCAATATGCAAACAATTGATTTTTTCCTATTGACTATGTATTCTTTAACTTTGCTCGGTCACTAAATAGGCCTAATAAAATATGGAAGAGTCTTTAAATTTTTGAACACAGTTGTGTCATCTGTGGGGTAACAAAAAAGACAACTTGGCTTTTTTTTTTTTTTAAGGAGAGAGAGAGAGAGAGAGAGAGAATTTTTTAATATTTATTTATTTTTTTAGTTCTCGGTGGACACAATATCTTTGTATGTGGTGCTGAGGATCGAACCCGGGCCGACAACTTTGCTTTTTGTGTTCCAATCTGTAAGGCTTTAACTTCCCCTTGCTCCTTATTAGAATGCTTGTATCTCCAGTACAATATTGAATAGAAGTACTGAAACAAACATTTTTGCCGTGTTCTTATCTTAAGGAAAATGTATTTCATCTTTCTTCATTAAATATAATGTTAACAGTCTTTGGGGGGAAGGGGTAGGCAATCTTATTTAGCATGTGAAGTCATTTATTTGTTTACTTATTTATCTGTTTTCTTGTTGACTAAAAACTAAACTGTAGCCAGGAACAGTTGTTCAATTTTGTCAAGTTTTTTGTATTTATAGAGAAAATATGTTTATTGTTCTTTAATTATTGATTATCGAATTACATTGTTTAGTTTTTTTTTATTCTTGGGTTAAACTTGTTGGCATGGTTTAGATATGAGGTGTCCCCAAAAGTTCATGTGTATGGCAATGCAAGAATTTTTGGATGTGCAATGATTTGACCATGAGAGAAATAACCTATTCATTGAATTAATGTACCCATATGGATTAACTGGGTGCTAACTATAGACAGGTAGGGTGTGGCTGGAGGAAGTGGGTCACTGGGGTGTGCCTTTGGGATTCATATTTTGAACCATGTGAGCAGATCTCTCTCTCTCTCTCTCTCTCTCTCTCTCTCTCTCTCTCTCTCTCTCTCTCCCTGCTTCCTGATTACAAATGTCCTGAGCTACTTTCTTCCTCCATGCCATTCTACCATGATGCTCTGACTTACATCTGGATCAGACCAATGGAGTTGGCTGTCTACAGACTAAGACCTCTTAAACCATGAGCCTCAAGTAAACTTTTCTTTATCTCTAAACTTGTTCTGGTCATGTGGTTAGGTCACTAGGAGAGAAAAGCTAACCAAAATACTTATATTCCTTGAATAACCTTGCCTTGGTCATGACCTACTGCTGGATTTTTTTGGTAAGTTTTGTAAAATATCTTTGCACCTCTGTTTATGGAGAATATGTACTTCCCTTTTTGGGGGATGTGTTTTGGGTTTTGTAATGTTAACCCTATAAAGTATAGAAGATACTTTTCTATTTGGTGTAAAAGTTCATATAGAATTTATATGCTTTCTTAGATATTTGGTAGAACATACCAGTTATCCCATCTATGTATGAAATTTTCTCCATGGGAAGTGTTTTAACTGAAACTTCAATGTATGTATTACATATACCCTTATTCAGACTATATATTTCTTCTTGAATGATAAGAAATGCTTGTGTCTTTCAAAGAATGTGTACATTTCATTTGTTAACAAATTTATTGCCATAAAGTATATATTTTTTCTTTCTAATATTTTGAGAATCTGAGGAGATAACTCCTATTTCATTCCTTTTAAAGTAATTTTTTCTTTTCCCTTTCTCTTTTTTTATTATCATTCTAGATTAGAGTTTGCCAGTTTTTTTAACCTTTTCAAAGAAAGCCATTTTTTTAAATTTATTGATTCTGTATTAAATAAGCAAATACTTGTTCTTCAATATCATAGATTTGTGGTTTTATCTTTTATTATTCCCTTCTTTCTGCTTCTTTTGGATTTATTATGCTCTTATTTTTCTATTTTCTTCTGTGGAAACACATTACTGTTTAAAGATCTTTATTCTCATCTTACAAAATGAGAATATAAAAATTATATATTAAATTTTAATTTTATTATAAGTATTTCTTTTTTTTATTTATTGTTGGTCGTTCAAAACATTACATAGTTCTTAATACATCATATTTCACAGTTTGATTCAGGTGGGTTATGAACTCCCAATTTTACCCCGTATACAGATTGCTGTATCACATCAGTTACCCTTCCATTGATTGACATATTGCCTTTCTAGTGTCTGATGCATTCTGCTGTCTGTCCTATTATCTACTATCCCCCCTCCCCTCCCCTCCCCTTTTCTCTCTCTACCCCTTCTACTGTAAATCATTTCTTCCCTTTGTATTATCTTGTCTTACCCCTCCTTTCCTCTTATATGTCATTTTGTATAACCCTGAGGATCGCCTTCCATTTCCATGCGATTTCCCTTCTCACTCCCTTTCCCACCCACCTCTCATCCCTGTTTAATGTACATCTTCTTCTCAAGCTCTTTGTCCCTACCCTGTCCTTGTTTACTCCCCTTATATCAAAGGAGTCATTTGGTATTTGTTTTTTAAAGATTGACTGGCTTCACTTAGCATAATCTGCTCTAATGCCATCCATTTCCCTCCAAATTCTATGATTTTGTCATTTTTTACTGCAGAATAATACTCCATTGTGTATAAATGCCACATTTTTTTTATCCACTCATCTATTGAAGGGCATCTAGGCTGATTCCACAATCTTGCTATGGTGAATTGTGCTGCTATGAACATCGATGTAGCAGTGTCCCTGTAGCATGCTCTTTTTAGGTCTTTTGGGAATAGACCGAGAAGGGGAATAGCTGGGTCAAATGGTGGTTCCATTCCCAGCTTTCCAAGAAATCTCCATACTGCTTTCCAAATTGGCTGCACAAATTTGCAGTCCCACCAGCAATGAACAAGAGTGCCCTTTTCCCCGCATCCTCTCCAGCACTTATTGTTGTCTGACTTCCTAATGGCTGCCAATCTTACTGGAGTGAGATGGTATCTTAGGGTAGTTTTGATTTGCATTTCTCTGACTGCTAGTGATGGTGAGCATTTTTTCATGTACTTATTGATTGATTGTATGTCCTCCTCTGAGAAGTGTCTGTTCAGGTCCTTGGCCCATTTATTGATTGGGTTATTTGTTATCTTATTGTCTAATTTTTTGAGTTCTTTGTATATTCTGGTTATTAGGGCTCTATCTGAAGTGTGTGGAATAAAGATTTGTTCCCAGGATGTAGGCTCCCTGTTTATCTCTCTTATTGTTTCTTTTGCTGAGAAAAAACTTTTTAGTTTGAGTAAGTCCCATTTGTTGATTCTATTTGTTAACTCTAGCGCTATGGGTGTCCTATTGAGGAATTTGGAGCCTGATCCCACAGTATGTAGATCATAACCAACTTTTTCTTCTATCAGATGCCATGTCTCTGATTTAATATCAAGCTCCTTGATCCATTTTGAGTTACCTTTTGTGGATGGCCAGAGATAGGGATTCAGATTCATTTTGATGTAAATGGATTTCCAGTTTTCCCAGCACCATTTGTTGAAGATGCTATCCTTCCTCCATTGCATGCTTTTAGCCCCTTTATCAAATATAAGATAGTTGTAGTTTTGTGGATTGGTTACTGTATCCTCTATTCTGTACCATTGGTCCACCCACCTGTTTTGGTACCAGTACCATGCTGTTTTTGTTACTATTGCTCTGTAGTATAGTTTGAAGTCTGGTATCGCTATACCGCCTGATTCACACTTCCTGCTTAGCATTGTTTTTGCTATTCTGGGTCTTTTATTATTCCATATGAATTTCATGATTCTCTTTTCTATTTCTGCAAGAAATGCTGTTGGGATTTTGATTGGCATTGCATTGAACTTATAGAGAACTTTTGGTAATATAGCCATTTTGATGATGTTAGTTCTGCCTATCCATGAGCAGGGTATATTTTTCCATCTTCTAAGGTCTTCTTCTATATCTTTCTTTAGGGTTCTGTAATTTTCATTGTATAAATCTTTCACCTCTTTTGTTAGGTTGATTCCCAAGTATTTTATTTTTTGGGGGGATATTGTGAATGGAGTAGTTGTCCTCATTTCCCTTTCAGAGGATTTGTCACTGATATACAGGAATGCCTTTGATTTATGCGTGTTGATCTTATATCCTGCCACTTTGCTGAATTCATTTATTAGCTCTAATAGCTTCTTTGTATACCCTTTTGGGTCTGCTAGGTATAGAATCATATAATCTGCAAACAGTGATAATTTAAGTTCTTCTTTTCCTATTTTTATGCCTTTAATTTCTTTCGTCTGTCTAATTGCTCTGGCCAGTGTTTCGAGGACTATGTTGAACAGAAGTGGTGAGAGAGGGCATCCCTGTCTTGTACCCGATCTTAGTGGGAATGCCTTCAATTTTTCTCCATTCAGAGTGATGCTGGCCTGTGGCTTATCATAGATGGCTTTTACAATGTTGAGGTATGATCCAGTTATCCCTAATTTTTCTAGAGTTTTGAACATAAAGGGATGCTGTACTTTGTCGAATGCTTTTTCTGCATCTATCGAGATGATCATATGGTTCTTATTTTTAAGTCTATTGATGTGGTGAATAACATTTATTGATTTCCGTATATTGAACCAGCCTTGCCTCCCAGGGATGAATCCTACTTGATCATGGTGTATAATTTTTTTGATATGTATTTGAATCCGATTCGCCAGAATTTTGTTGAGGATTTTTGCGTCAAGGTTCATTAGAGATATTGGTCTGTAGTTTTCTTTCTTTGAAGTGTCTTTGTCTGGTTTCGGAATCAGGGTGATGTTGGCCTCGTAGAATGAATTTGGAAGTTCTCCCTCTTTTTCTATTTCCTGAAATATTTTGAAAAGTATTGGTGTTAGTTCCTCTTTAAAGGTTTTGTAAAACTCTGCTGTATACCCATCCGGTCCTGGGCTTTTCTTAGTTGGTAATCTTTTGATGGTTTCTTCTATTTCCTCTATTGTTATTGGTCTGTTTAGGTTGTCTATATCCTCCTGACTCAATCTGGGCAGATCATAAGACTTAAGGAATTTATCTATGCCTTCACTATCTTCTATTTTATTGGAGTATAAGGATTCAAAATAATTTCTGATTATCATCTGTATTTCTGAAGTGTCTGTTGTGATATTGCCTTTTTCATCCCGTATGCTAGTAATTTGGGTTCTCTCTCTTCTTCTCTTCGTTAGCATGGCTAAGGGTCTGTCAATTTTATTTATTTTTTCAAAAAACCAACTTTTAGTTTTGTCGATTTTTTCAATTGTTTCTTTTGTTTCAATTTCATTAATTTCAGCTCTGATTTTAATTATTTCTTGCCTTCTACTTCTTTTGCTGTTGTTTTGCTCTTCTTTTTCTAGGATTTTGAGATGAAGTATGAGATCATTTATTTGTTGGTTTTTTCTTTTTTTGAGGAATGAACTCCAAGCAATGAATTTTCCTCTTAGGACTGCTTTCAATGTGTCCCATAGATTCCGATATGTTGTGTCTGTGTTTTCATTTGACTCTAGGAAGTTTTTAATTTCCTCCTTAATGTCTTCTAGAACCCATTGATCATTCAGCAACCTATTGTTCATTCTCCAGGTGATGCTTGATTTTTCCTTCCTTCTTTTATCATTGATTTTCAGTTTCATTCCATTATGATCAGATAAGATGCATCGTATTATCTCTACCCCTTTATATTGTCTAAGAGTTGCACTGTGACATAATATATGGTCTATTTTTGAGAAGGTTCCATGTGCTGCTGAGAAAAAAGTGTAATTACTTAATGTTGGGTGGTATAGTCTATATATGTCAATTAAGTCTAGGTTATTAATTATGTTATTGAGTTCTATAGTTTCCTTATTTAACTTTTGTTTGGAAAATCTGTCCAGTGGTGAGAGAGGTGTATTAAAGTCTCCCATGATTATTGTATGGTGGTCTATTAGACTCTTGAACTTGAGGAGCGTTTGCTTGATGAACATAGCAGCACCGTTGTTTGGGGAATATATATTTATGATTGTTATGTCTTGTTGGTGTATGGTTCCCTTGAGCAGTATGAAGTGTCCTTCTTTATCCCTTTTAATTAACTTTGGCTTGAAATCTATTTTATTAGATATGAGTATGGACACTCCTGCTTGTTTCCGCAGTCCATATGAGTGGTATGATTTTTCCCACCCTTTCACCTTCAGTCTATGAATATCTTTTCCTATCAGATGCGTCTCCTGTAGGCAGCATATTGTTGGGTCTTGTTTTGTGATCCATTCTACTAGCCTGTGTCTCTTAATTGGTGAGTTTAAGCCATTAACATTTAAGGTTATTATTGAGATATGATTTGTTCTTCCAGCCATATTTGTTTATTGATGTTACTAAACCTGATTTGTTATCCTCTTTGACTACTTTCCCCCCTTTACTGTCCTACCTCCCATTGTTGGTTTTCAATGTTATTTTCCATTTCCTCTTCCTGTAATGTTTTGCCAAGGATTTTTTGAAGAGATGGTTTTCTAGCTGTGAATTCTTTTAACTTTTGTTTATCATGGAAGGTTTTAATTTCATCTTCTATCCTGAAGCTTAATTTCGCCGGATACACGATTCTTGGTTGGAACCCATTTTCTTTCAGTGTTTGAAATATGTTATTCCAGGATCTTCTAGCTTTCAGAGTCTGTGTTGAGAGATCAGCTGTTATCCTGATTGGTTTACCCCTAAATGTAATCTGCTTTCTTTCTCTTGCAGCTTTTAAAATTCTCTCCTTATTCTGTATGTTGGACATCTTCATTATAATGTGTTTAGGTGTGGATCTCTTATGAGTTTGCACAATCGGCGTCCTGTAGGCTTCTAGGATTTGGGATTCTGTCTCATTCTTCAAGTCTGGGAAGTTTTCTTGTATTATTTCACTGAATAGATTGCTTAATCCTTTGGTTTGGAGCTCTGTGCCTTCCTGTATCCCAATGACTCTTAAGTTTGGTCTTTTGATATTATCCCATAGCTCTTGAATGTTCTGCTCATGGTTTCTTAGTAGACTTGCTGAGCTATCTATGTTCTTTTCAAGTTGAAATACTCTGTCTTCATTGTCTGATGTTCTATCTTCTAAGTGATCCACTCTGCTGGTAGTATTCTCAATTGAGTTTTTAAGTTGGTTTATTGTTTCCTGCATTTCTAGTATTTCTATTTGTTTGTTTTTTATTACCTCTATCTCCCTGTGAAATTGATCTTTTACTTCCTGGATTTGTTTGTCAATGTGATCTTTCATTGTCTGATTTTGCTGTCTCATGTCTTCCTTGAGACTCCAGATCATCTGAAGCATATATATCCTGAACTCTTTATCTGATATTCCATCTGTTGCAGCTATTACCTCTTCTATAGTTGAGTTGACCTGCATTGCTTGTGATCCTTTCTTTCTTTGTCTTTTCATACTGCACGCACTTCTTTCTGCTTGGTGCAACTGTTGTGTTTTTGAAATTTACCAGCCTGAAATCACCTGTTCCGTAGCTGAATGAGCTGAGATCAGTAGAACATGGGGATGATTACATCATCTCTCCGAAATGGCGGCTGCTGTCCTCCTCTGTGGTCCGACCAGTGTCTGGAACCAAACTGGACCGCTTCTCTCCTCTGTCTCAAAGCTGAAACTCAGCCCTAAGCGCTGCCAAAGTCCTAGCGCCAAACCGCTAGAGGCAGTTCACAGACTCAGGCCTGCGGGGCCCAGTCCAGCCGCCTCCGTGGCTGGCGGGATTGTGTCCCTGCTCCGCGTTGCTCCAGACCGGCTGGAGGGGGGTGGGGTGGTAGGAGTGTGGATCCTAACGCTGAACCGCCAGAGGCAGTTCGCAGACTCAGCCCTGCAGGGCCCAGATCAGCTGCCGCCATGACTGGCGGGATTGTGTCCCTGCTCCACTTTGCTCTGAACCAGCTGGAGGGGGGTGGGGTGGTAGGGGTGTGGATCGTAGTGCTGAACCACCAGAGGCAGTTCACAGACTCAGGCCTGCAGGGCCCAGTCCAGCCGCCGGGATTGTGTCCCTGCTCTGCGTTGCTCCGAACCGGCTGGAGGGGGGTGGGGTGGTAGGAGTGTGGATCCTAGCGCTGAACCGCCAGAGGCCGTTCACAGATTCAGCCCTGCAGGGCTCAGATCAGCCGCCGCCATGACCGGCGGGATTTTGTCCCTGCTCCGCGTTGCTCTGAACCGGCTGGAGGGGGGTGGGGTGGTAGGAGTGTGGATCCTAGCGCTGAACCGCCAGAGGCTGTTCACAGACTCAGCCCTGCAGGGCCCAGATCAGCTGGCGATAAGTATTTCTTAATATTCCTTTTATTTCTTTTCTGATCCATGGATTACTTAGAAATGTGTCATCTAATTTATAAATGTATAGGATGTTTTCATATATATAAGACATTTACCTGCTATGTAGGTAAATTCTGCTGCTATTAATGAACATAGTTTGAATAACTTCAATTCTACAATTAAAAAATCTATATTATGCCAAGTAGGTCATTCTGGTTAATATTGTTGTTTGGCCTTTTACATCTTTATTGATTTTCTGTCTGCCTGTTCTACTAATTGCTGATAAAGTGATTTTAATGTATACAACTATACTTGCAGATTTGTCTATTTCTCCTTCCAATTTTATTAGGTCTTTTTTAAAAAAATTTATTTTAAAGCTCTGATGCTGAGAACATAAATGTTTAAAGTTGTTATATCTTCTTTATGAATATCCCTTTTGTAATTATGTAATGCCACTTTTTATCCCACATCATATTTCTTATTCTGAAGTCTACTTCACAAAATGTCAGTATTGCTACTCCATTCATTCATTTGGTGTTTGAGTTCAAACTACATATGTTTTTTAAATTTTGATTTGTTTTGTATAGAAGCAGATTTTAAAATAAAATGTCAATTAAAAATAAAAAATATACTTACTATGTGGATCATTTATTGACTCTTTATTTCTTTGTTTATCTAAATTTCTTCCTGGTATCATTTTTCTTCTGCAGGAATAACTCTCAACATTTATTTAATTTAGGTATGTTGAAAATGAATTCTTTAACATTTATTTAATTTAAGTACGTTGACAATGAATTCTTTCAGTTTTTGTTTGATGATGTATTTTTTGCTTGTAGTTTTGAAAATAATTTCAATTGTGTAAGGAAGTTTAGTTGGCAAGATTTTTTTTCTTTCAGTACTTGGCATGGTTTTGGCAAGAAGCCTGCTCTCATTCTTATCAATGTTTTAGTATTTGCAGTATCTTTTTGCAGCTTTAAATATTTATCTTTATCACATAGTTTCATTGTCATGTACCTTTATGTGATTTTCTTCATGTTTCTTTCTTTGGTAGCTTGTCAAGCTCCTTGGACTTGTGAGTCTAAAGTTGTTATCAAATTTGAAAAAATTTTGCTCATTTGTTTGTTCAATGTAAAGCCTATTTTGCTAATTTCTTTGCAATTTTTAGCACTACTTTTCTTTCCTTATTTCTATTTCTAGACCTTTAGTAGAGAGTTTAATAGAAATGATGGATTTGAGCTTCCTTTTCCCATTCTCAATCTTAGGAGAAAGTATACAACATTTCATAGTTAAGTATGATGTTTGTTGTAGGTTTATTATAGATACCCATTAGACTGAGAAAGCTTTGGAGAATTTGTCATGAGTGACGGTAGAATTTTTAAATCATTTTTCTGCTTCTTTTGAATTTTATATATTTATACATATAAATCTTTTATCTTTTTTTCAATTATGACAGTGAATTATGCATTGATTGATTTTCAAATGTTAAAACAACCATATATTTTTGAGATTAAACCCTATTATCAGGATGGATCATTCTTTTTAGGAAGTCCTGCATTATAATTGCTAATATTTGAAAATAATTATGTATGAAGGTTAATGACCTATAGCCAGTCTTTCTTTATTTCTTTATTCCTTCCTTTCTTCTTTCTGTTGGTAATACACTTGTCAAGTTTTAATATTAGGTCTACACTGTTTTTTTAGATATATGTTTTTGTCCCTCTATTTATTTTCAACTTGTCTGCATCTTCATTTCATGTTAGAATTAAGTATCTGTTAGAGAGCATTCAAATGAATTTTTCTTTTTTATCCATTCTTACATCTGTTTTTCTATTGAAGTTTTTAACCTATTAATATTTAATATAATTGGATTTTGACTTACCATGTAATTATTTTCTTTATGTTTTGTGTCCATTCTGTTTTTTGTTTTCTTCTTCTGGATTAAATTAATATTCCTTAGAATTCTATTTAAGCTTATTTATTAGACTTTTAAGTAAACTATACTTCTTTGCTTTATTTTTTATTAAAATGTACTGGGGATGGAAATGTACAGTTTCAACCTTTCTTAGTTTACATAGATATGACATTTTGATTTTTTAGATAAAATAATCAATCTACATGAGCACCTAAATATAGTCTCTATCTCCGATTTTTATGCTACAGTTGTCATATGTTACATACATTAACTTCTCAATACAAAGATATAAACAGTTTTATATGTATACATATAAATAGCAATTTATCTCTCTCTTTTCTTAAGCACACACACATATACATATATATCACGTAGTTTATGTTCATATTTCCTTATTTAATTTTTCTCTTTCAAGTCCTAGCAAAATACAAATTAGGAAGAACCATTGTCACTTCTTTTGTAAGATCTTTATTAGAGTAATCTCAAGATATAATCTTGTATTATCTAATTTTTTTCATTTGTTATATTTTATACAATATGGTTCAAGTTTTCTCTGATGAGATGACAGGTTGAATAAAAATGAGGACTTACCTCTGTTTTATTCTTCTATTCATTTTTCTCCATTGAGGCACTATGTAAAGGGATTTGACCAATATTTTCCTTCTATATGAACAACTCCTCTGAAGAGTAGAGTAATAAGTTTGGTTTAACACTACTATTGGTGGGTGTAATATTCTGTCAAAACTAAAAATAGCCTTCAACATATCATTAAGTGGTATGCTCATTATTTCAGTTAGATTTTCACTGAGTTAAAAAAACAATAAAAAATCAACATTTTTTCCTTCATATGCTGTGGATACATAGTAAGAGCAAATCTTGTTCCATTCATATAATGACTCAATTGCAGCTGCTGGATCTCAACAAAACTGTAAGACTCCCTAAGTAAAAATACCAAGGGGGATCTAAAAGTAGACTTTGAGATAAGTAGTGGATAAAAGAAGTTGAAGAATCCCCCAACTTTAAAGAAGAATGCAATTATGACATTTGCTGCTAAATGGATGGAGCTGGAGAATATTATACTAAGCAAAATAAGCCAATCCCCCCAAACCAAAAGCTGAATGTTTTCTCTGATATGTGGATGCTAATTTACAATGGGGGGGTGCTAGGAAAAAATAGAGTTATTTTAGATTAGATAGAGGGGAATGAAGGGAGGGGAGGGGGTTGGGGGTATGAAGGAGAGTATAATGAATCAGACATTATTACCCTATATACATATAAATCTATATGATCAATGTGATTCTACATCATGTACTACCAGTAGAATGAGAAATTATACACCATTACATATGATATATCAAAGTGCATTTTACTTTCATATATAACTAATTAAAACAAATCAAAAAAATTAAAAAAAAATCCCAGCCACTGTTTTCAAAACTCATGGATATGCTAAACTTTAGTATAGTATTTCTGGCCTAAAGCATACCCCTCAGTGTTGTATACTGATATGAATAAATTTTATCATTCAACAATTGTCATTTCTAGTAAATCTCAATTTGAGTTAGGTAGGGACTTTGGTATCTATTATTACCATCTCATTATAAGATTTTGGTCTAAATTTTCCCACATGTTCAGATATTAATCACCAGACATGCATGCATGTGCACACAGGTGTTTATGTACACACACACACACACACACACACAGAAAAACATACACTTGATGTGGTCTTGGTTTAGTCTCCACTTGTTCATTTCCTCAGAAAAGCACCTTGAAAGGAAGGCTGATAGGAGGTTAATGTCTGACCTGTCAATCTTCTTTTCAGCTGGGCTTTAGATCCCTGCACTGAATGTGTGTGGGGGGGTGTGGTTGTGTGTGTGTGCTCGCGCGTGCACAGGTGCTTGCATGAACATGCAGCCAAGTAAAGCTGCAGATCTGGTTCTATGCCCTGAAAGTTTCTTCAAGGAGAATGAAGTTTGCAAAATCTGGTCCACCCTATGTCTTTAAGAAAAGAACATTAAATGCCAACAATGGAAAAAAAAAAGTGCCTAACTTTCCTTATGCTAATTAACAAACCCTTTGTGCAGATTTAGATAAAACACTTCCTGTCGCCACCTCTGAATTTCGATTAGTGTATGATCAACTGTCCCTAGGGTATAAAGTTAAATTAAGCACACACATATGCTTTGCATTTTAAAGTATTTTTAAGTAAGTAATTGCATTGACAAGATAACACTCATTCTACTGTTTGCCCATTTTAAGATTCAGGATAGATATACTGAATTGAATACTGCTAAATGGTCTTGGGAAGAAAGGTCTATTAATTAACAACAAAAGCTGGCTTAGACTTGTAAAAGCAGCAGGAGAATGCAGGTAGAATCTTCAGACCATGGTGAAGAATTGATATCTGTAATTGGTGCTAGCAGGGAGGAGAGAGATCTTAGATGCAGCACATCTTCATGGAAAGATCAATCAGGAAAATAAGGACTCCTTAAGCTGTTCTTACCCACTGGAGGAGTCCCCCATCTTGTAGGAACCTTAGCCTATCCTTTGCTTTCCTGCCACACTCAGTCTTAGGAAGCTGCCCCTGCAAAGTGTGGCTCTGGTACATAGGCAAGCAACAAATTCAGCATGAGGCAGTGGGGGGCCACTAGGAAGTTCTATCCCAGTAGCAGGAGATCTGAGTGGTACCTTCTTTTGACTGCTCCTTCTTTCAATGTTTGTGATTGTATGCCTTTCCTAAAACCAAGATCATTGCTTAAATCAAGTATGCTTTATAAGGAAATTAAAAAATACATTTTTATTTGATGTAAGTTTGTAAATTATTTTTGTCATGGGAGTAAAAGTGTCATGTGTAGTTTAAAGGGTTAATTTTGGCTTAGAGACTCTCATTAAGGAAATTTAAAGGTTGATAATCATAGGCAACTTGCTTATAATGACTGGAGAGCTTTGTTGGAATGGGGACCAACCTGGATGATCCTGCCTCTTGCCAGCAGTGTGGATTGGAGCAGACTGCCTGATGTCTCTGGTTTTCAGTGTTCTCGTGGGTAGAAGAAAGGATTTTTCTTCAACTCTAAAATTTATTGACTTTCTAAGCAAGAAGAAATTTTATATTCATGGAGGTTCATATTATAAGGAAGGAGATAGACATGTCTCCTGTCAATTAACCATTGCCTGCACTGCTACTGCCATTGCTGCTGCCTCTGATTCTGCTGCTGCCAGCCTGAGATCACCTGGAGGTCTTCTTTCTGGGTGCTACTGCCACAAAAGAAACCACTGCCCTAGATGCAAACCATCACTGCTGCTGACCAACAGAGATAGCCTGGTGACCCTGCCCCCACAACTGCAGTAGCAGCTGCCACTGCAGCTGCTGCTACTATTGACTGCTGCCTGCTGCCACTATTGACCGCTGCCTGCTGCCAACAACCACTGCCACTATGGTTGCTACCACAGCCTAGAGGTCTGCTTCTGGGGAGACTCCCTGTTTGTTTGCATATGGTGACACCCATTTTGGGACACCAGCCAGGGCTGGGGCCTGGGTGACAGAAGGTTTACCACCACAAGAACCTTTTGTCTGGGGACTCCAGCCTGGACCTGCAGATCCAGTGTGGGGGTGACTGTGGGTTTGGAGCAGCCCGGGTCTTCCTGCTAAGAGTGCTGGTGGCCCTTGTTTTGCTGCTGCATCTCAATGGTGCTCCTTTGCATCACTGTATCCCCGGTTGTCTCTCTGCAAGTAGAAGGAGCATTGAGATCTTGGGACTGCAACGTGGCTGATCCTGAGGTATCCGAAGCCCAGATCCCATGGGATAGAGACTGAGTTTGTGAGGGCTGATCTGGGTTTGGTGGTCCCAAGAGATGTCAGAGACAGGGCTGAGAAACTGTTGAACACTGACGGAGACAATTTGACTTTCCAGCAAGATTTATTTTATTTTATTTTTTTATTCACTAATCTCTCTACCATATTTGGAACAAAATTTTTTTTTCCATCAGTGTGTGGAGGGCAATGATATATGAATGATGTTTTACATTTTTGTTGTATTCCTATCTCTTTAATTTTTTCTCTTAGTTCATATTCTTTCTTTCTCTTGTCTACTTTCTTTTCAATATTAACCAACAGCCAATCTCTGTTGGCTCCTCTTCCTGTGAATTTTTACTTCTATCTTCTCTCTTCCTCCCTAGCAAATATTGCAAATAACACTACCTCTGTTCTCTAAATCACCATTTGAAATTGTAAATCGTTTTAACAAATATTCTGTTTGTACAATAGATAGTTATTGAACTCATCATTTTGGTTTAATGGTAGACACCTTAGTGGGAGCTATTTATTAGGTTTAAGGCTATATAGTCTGTACACTGGGTGCTATTGATATTGGTCTTACCAGTAAAGGCTAAGTGCTGGAAACCTTCAGGGACACTATAGGTCTACAGGGTGGATTTTATCCTACCTTAGATCCATACATTTAGATGGTAAAACATACTAAAAACATGAATAAATAAGGGAATAAAGTCTCCCAAACAAACCAAGATGCTTCAACAACAGAAGCCACTGATAACACAGTAGAAGAAATATCCAAGAAGGACTTCAGATTGTACATAGTTAAATTGATATGTGAAATAAAGCATAGTATAAGGAGTGAAATCAAAGAAAAAATACAGGAAGTGAAAGACCATTTCAATAAAGAGTTAGAGATGGTGACAAAAAAAAGCAGAAATCCTCAACAGAAGGAATCAGTAAACCAAATTATAAATTCAATAGAAAGCATCACCAACAGATTAGGTCACTTGGAAGGCAGAACCTCAGACAATGAAGACAAAATATATAATCTTCAAAGTAGAATTGAATATGTGGAGAAGATTGGTAAGAAACCATGATCAGAACATCTAAGAATTATGAGATACAATGAAAAGACCAAGAGTTATCAAAATAAATGAAGAAGCAGAGATACAAACCAAAGTAATGCACAATTTATTCAAAGATATAATACCAAAAAATTTCCCAAACCTAAAGAATAGAATGAAAAATCAAATACAAGAGGCTTACAGGACTCCAAATGTACAAATTTACAGCAGACCCACACCAAGGCACATTCTAATGTGAATGACTAACACACAGAATAAAGATAAAATCTTAAAGGCTGTGAGAGGAAAAAAATTATATAAAATTATATATAGAGAGAAATCAATTTGGAGCTCAACTGATTTCTCAGCCCAGACCCTACAGGTCCTAGAATAATATATTTCAAGCTCTGAAAGAAAACGGATGCCAGGCAAGAATTTTATATCCAGCAAAATTAAGTTTCACATTTGAAGATGAAATCAAAACATTCCATGATAAACAAAAATTAAAATAATTAACAATTAGAAAGCCTAAACTACACAGCATTCTCAACAAAATATTCCATGAAGATAAAGTGAAAAAAAAAGTGAAAACTAGCAAAGGGAGGATCTACACTAAAGGGATGTTCAATCAAATGAGAAACTAAGACAAATAAAAAACCAGAAATAAATCAAATGACAGGGAATACAAATCATATCTCAATAATAACCTTGAATGTTAATGGCCTAAACTTATCAATCAAAATGCATAAACTGGCAGATTGGATTAAAAAGCAAGACCCAACAATATGCTGTCTTCAAGAGACTCACTTCATGGTCAAAGACATGTACAGTGTGAAGGAGAAAGGATGGGAAAAAATTTGTCATTCACGTGGATTGCACCAACCAGCAGGGGTTTCCATTCTCATTTCAGAAAAAGTAGATTTCAAACCAAAGTTAATCAGAAGAGACAAACAAGGTCATTTTATTCTTATTAAAGGAAGTACATATAAACAGGACATAACAATTATAAATATATATGCCCCAAACAATGGAGTATCTACATACACCAAACACACCCTTCTCAATTTCAAGAGTCAAATAGACCACAGCACAATAATACTGGGTGACTTTAACACTTCTCTCACGACTGGACAGATCTTCCAAACCAAACCAAAAAAAAAAAAAATAAGGAAACTATAGAACTGTATAATAAAATCAATAATTTAGACTTAACAGACATATATAGAATATTTTATCCATCAATGAGCATATATACTTTCTTCTCAGCACCACATGGCTCCTTCTCTAAAATATATCATATCTTATGCCACAAAGCAACTCTTAGTAAATACAAAAAAAAAAAAAAACACCAAAAACACCAGGGATAATACTTTTCATTCTATCAGACCACAATGGGATGAATTAGAAACAATGATAAAAAATAGAAGCTAGTATAACAAATGGAGGCTAAATAATATACAATTGAATGATGAATGGATAGTAGAAGAAATCAAGGATAAAATAAAAAAATTCTTTTTTTTTTTAAAGAGAGAGTGAGAGAGGAGAGAGAGAGAGAGAGAGAGAGAGAGAGAGAGAGAGAGAGAATTTTTAATATTTATTTTTTAGTTCTCGGCGGACACAACATCTTTGTTGGTATGTGGTGCTGAGGATCGAACCCGGGCCGCACGCATGCCAGGCTAGCGCGCTACCGCTTGATCCACATCCCCAGCCCAAATAAAAAAATTCTTAGAGGTAAATGAGAACACTGATACAAGATATCAAAATCTCTGGGACAGTCTGAATCCAGGACTAAGAGGAAGATTTATTGCATTGAGTGCATTCATTAAAAGAATAAAACGTCAACATATAAAAGTCCTAACACTACATCTCAAAGCCCTAGAAAAAGAAGAACAAATCAACACTCAAAGCAGTAGAAGACAGGAAAAAATAAAAATCAGAGCTGAAATTAATGAAATTGAAACAAAAGAAACAATTGAAAAGATTGACAAAACAAAATGTTGGATCTTTGAAAAAATAAATAAAATAGATAAACCCCTAGCCATGCTAATGAAGATAAAAAGAGAGAAAACCACATTGGCTTAGGGTCTAACTTCCTTAACAAGACTCCTAAAATGCAAGAAGTAAAATCAAGAATCAATAAATGTGATGGATTCAAGTTAACAAGCTTCTTCTCAGCAAAGGAGACAATTAATAACGTAAGGAGAGAGCCTACGGATTGGGAGAAAATCTTTACCACATGCACCTTTGATAAAGCACTAATCTCTAGGATATATAAAGAACTCAAAAGACTTGACACCAATGAAACAATAACCCAATCAATAAATGGTCTAAGGAAATAAACAGACATTACACAGAAGAAGAAATACAATTGATCAACAAATATATGAAAAAGTGTTTAACATCTCTAGAAATTAGATAAATGCAAATCAAAACTACTCTAAGATTTCATCTCACTCCTGTCAGAATGGAAATCATGGAGAATACAGGCAACAATAAATGTTAGCAAGGATGTAGTGGAAAAGGTACACTCATATATTGCTGGTGGGACTGCAAATTGGTGAAACTACTATGGAAAGCAGTATGGAGATTCCTCAGAAAATTGGAAATGGAGCCACCTTTTGACCCAGATATCCTACTCCTTGGTTTATATCCAAAGGACTTAAAATCAGCATACTATAATGATGCAGCCACATCAATGTTTACAGCTGCTCAATTCACAAAAGCTAGACTATGGAACCAACCTAGCAGTCCCTCAATTGATGAATGGATAAAGAAAATGTGGTATATGTACTCAATGGAATATTATTCAGCTTTAAAGAAGAGTAAAATATGGCATTTGCCAATAAATGGTTGGAGTTGAAGAATATCATGCTAAGCGAAATAAACCAATCCCATAAAATCAAAGGCTGAATATTTTCTCTAATATGGGAATGCTAATTCACAATAAGATGGGGGGCACTAGGGAAGAATAATATCACCTTAGATTAAGTATAGGGAGGTGATGGGAGGGGAGGGGAGGATATGTGGGGATAGGAAAGATAGTAGAATGATACAGACATTATTACTATATGTATATATGTGACTACATGACCAATATGATTCTGCAAACATATACATTCAGAAAAATGATAAATTATATCCCATCTATATATGATATAGCAAAGTACATAAATGCATTCTACTGTCATGTATAACTAATTAAAAAATTAAAAAAAGAAAGTAGATAGAATAATGAGACATATTTCTATGCTGTATATATGTGTATTTGTGTTTAAAGATCATGTCCATATCCTCCTGCTGTTTAAAAGAATTTGATCAATATTTTTTCTTGGGATTAATTTGACAATATTTATTAGTGTTCTTTATAACTTAGTCCAGAGCTTTGTAGAAATTCTACAGAAGATTCATGTACAAAAATTCTTCAATACATCATTATTTTAAATCAAGCTTTAAAGCAATCCTAATACTTACTCTAGGGGACTTGTTTTTAAAAAGTCATAAAAGAGTCATTACATTAACCATTCCAGAGCCATATTGACATATGTTTAGCAAAAAATGATATGTAGTAATGTTTTATACACAAAATATATATCACTATTATTTTTTGGTACTGGAAATTTAATCCAAGGGTGCTTAACCATTGAGCCACATCTCCAGCCCTTTTTATTTTTTTATTTTGAGACAGGTCTTGCTAAGTTGCTTAGGGCCTCTCTAAGTTGCTGAGGCTGGTTTGGAATTTGCAATTATCCTGAGCCTCAGCTGCCCATACTTGTCAATATTAATTATTATCCAAAATTAGTTTAAAACTATGTAGACCAACAGTGTAAACAATTTCAAATCACATTAGCAATTCTTGCCTGTGGGTGGTAGTATTATAGATGCATTTCATTTTCTTTATATCTTTTTTATTTTCCAATTTTTTGCAATAAGCAACAATTATTGATTGAACAATTATTTTTTCATAAGTAGTTATTGGAATAAATGATGAAAACGACCAAAAATATTTCTTTAAAAGATGAGATAGCTTATTAACAAATGGGTGCTAAACAAGCAAGAAAGTAGGATTCAGTAAAGAGATGACATCTGAATTTTGTTTTAAAGTATAACCCAGACACTACAGAAATAATAAAATAAATATGAACCATTCATGTACCATGAATATTACATTGTTTTTACTAGGGACAATAATAACCAATCTATTTCCATTGTATGTGAGACCATTTGGGAGCTATTCCTCAAAATTGATCCCCTTAAAAAACAAATAATTCATTTATCCATTCATTCAAATCTAAATCTATTTTTAACCAATAAAATCATAAAATGTTCATATTATGGGGTACCATGAGATATTTTGATATACAAATATGTTGCTGAAATCAGCATAAACTCAACCATGTATAATATCTCCTCAACCATGTATAATTTAGGTAGGAATAAGAAATTCTGCTGTGTTTTTGCATAGTGAGGTGTCTATATATAACTATAATGCATTGTATATTTCAAAAAGATGGAAGAAAATATTTTGAATTTCATCACTATAAAGCTCATTTGATTTCTTCATTTTTGCCATTTTACTTTAAAATTTCGGGGTTTTTTTTGTACTGGGGATTGAACCCAGGGTACTTTATTACTGAGCTACATCCCCAGGCTCTTTTATTTTCTATTTTGAAACAGGTCTCACTAAGTTGCTAAGGTTGGTCTCAACCTTGCCATTCTCCTCTCTCAGCCTCCTGAGTTGCTGGGATTTCAGGTGTGCACCCAGCTTTTTTTAAAATTTCATATTCTCATTTTCCACTAACCTGTCAGAATCTTATTTCATTTAGAATTATATTTTCTGATCTTTTATACTCAGGACATTCTCATTGGTGCAGAGGAAATTTGGGTATTGTTTTATTCATGCACAAAATTTGTTTTAAGAGGTGCAATATCTCAAATGAGTTTTTAAAATGTGTAATGCTCCATACCCTTTCATTAAAGAAGCTCACTGTACAAACAAATGTATTATTTAAATATTAAAACATCAGTGTTCTGTTAAAACTAACAGATGTTTAAGAATGAAGCATTGAAGTTTGTGATGTATTACATTAGGTTCCTGTTTGTCTGGGGTCATAGTGATATGTGGTTATGGAAATAAGTGATGATAATTCTCCTGATCTTAGGTCTTTCTTATGCCATACTGAAGGGCAGTCTCATGGAATAATCACTCCCAGTGATTATCTCTACAGCACAAGGGTGCAGGAACAGTCAATGTGATAAAAATCTTGACCTCTAGACTATTTCCTTTGTTCCAGATAGGAGACAGAAATTTGTATTCCTAATCAAATAGCAAACTAAATTCTAAATTTCTCCAAATCCAAAAGTGAAAATTCTCTCTAGTTCAATCCTGGTCCACCTTTGTCTTAAAGGATGAAAACTGCAGTGGTCTGGGGTTTTCCTGTGTCAACAGAAAGACTTTAATCAATAGATAATGAATGCTATCTTATCCATATATGAAGATGAATTATGGTTTCCTATGCATGTGTTCAGGAATCCAAAGTCTCTTATCTCAATGGCATTCAACTAATCTACAGCAAGAGGAATACATCGCCCTCATTCAGCTACTTATATTCACGATCATAATATGAATTCTTTCTAAACTAGAAAGCAGTATATAAATATGTCTGTGCTCACTGCTTAGATGAGTGAATTTATTTCCTAGGCTGCTGTTACAGATGCTGTAACAAAGTACTAAAAATCAGGTGGCTTGAAGCAACAGAAATTTATTGTTTCCCAGTTCTGGAGGTTAGATGTTGGCAAGGCCATGTTCTCTCTAACATCTCCAGGGTGGAACCTTTTATTGCCTTTTATAATTTCTGGTAATGCCAGCAAGCCTTGGCATTCTTTACCTTGCAGATGTAAACTGCAATCACATGGCTGTCTTCTCCATGTGTCTTCACTTCATCTTCCCTCTGTGTGTATCTATTTCCATGTGCAAATTTTCTCTTTCTACAGGAACAAAGCTCAACAAAATGAGATTATTTTAACCTTATATCTGGCAACACTCTATTTTCAAATATGGCCATATTCTATAGTAATATAAGCTAAGACTTCAAAATATCTTTTTTCAGGGAACACAATATAAACAATAATCATAAGCCAGTGTTAAAAGGAATGGCTAGTAAAGAGAATAAAGAAGAAATAAAAGAAGAGTAAAGATCAAGTTAAGCCCATATCTTTATATTAGAAAAAATGAGCATTTCCTTATGATAAACCTCAGTAATGATTAGAATTCCTGTTGCCAAAATATTGTTGTCCCACTCTTATTCTGTACCTATTATGCAGTTAGCAGAATCACAGGAAGACTAAATGAGGAAAAGTTTGAGGTCTCTGAGGACCCCAAACTTCTTTAAGATGCATCACAAAATTGCTAGATAATATGATTTTCCTTTGGGACCCTTAAAAAAGATCTTCTTGGTAAATAAAGCAAATTATTCAATCTGGAACTGGTCTTGCAGCAGCCTATCATAATTTAAGTCAGGAGTTTTGAAACTGTCCTTCCCAAACCCACAGCAGCAGAACTTATTAGGAGTGCAAATTATCAGGCCCCATCCCAGAGCATGTGAATCAGAAATTGGGGGTAGGGCTAAGAAATCCAAATTTAACCAGTTCTCCTGTTGATTCTGATGCATGTTCTATTTTGAGAATCAGATAATCAAGTGCTTCTTTTCAGTGATACACAACTGAGGCATTTGTAAGATTTATGGAATAAATACTCGTCATTCAAAGAATCTTAGGTTGGATGTGTGAATTGGTTGAAATAGCTCCTTGTGAGATAAACACTTCTGGTTTTGGACTATCCGAGGTCTGCAAAACTGCTCCAGAATCCATCTTGCTTGGCAATTTTGAATGACTTAGAAAGCCTCTTGGAAAGCCTCTCTGGTTGGTGCTGTCCTTGGTGCTGATTTCTCTCCTCCTAAGACTTCCTGCTTAGAGTTTCTCTGTTTGGGGAGTCTACCAATTTGTGTGCCCTCTCGCTGAACTGTTTGTTGGCATTTACCATGACAGATATGCCTGACTCTGAGCTTTCACTTCAAATGTTTTGGTTGACCTGTCTTTGATTGGATTAATTCTAAGTGGTACTTGCCACAGGATGTGATTGGAACTAATTTAAATGCAATGGCAAGACTAAAGGTGAACTAATTGCTAAAATTTCTCATTGCTGTATACAGAAACTCAGGATAAGCAACTTAATAGTTGTAACCTTAGAATCACTGGTGAACATGTAACAACAATTAAGTACTTGGACCACTAATTTGGAGCTAAGACTAGGGGAGATATTGTTTTAAAAAGCCAATGAATATTTCTGTTGTGCACCACCAGTTAAGAAGCAATCCTAACAGTTCTTGATTGCTGCATATGTGTCAAGCTTTCATGAATTTTAGGTCTGTTTTCAAGGAAAGGATCCAGTTTCTTGGAATATATAATCTCTAACTGGGTATTTTTCAGCAAAGGCATGTATACAGAGTTCCTTTTTTAAAAATCTTTTCTGTTGTTTGTTTTTGATGAGCAATTTGATAGATGAAGTAGATTTATGTTATTCTGTTGGGTTGTTAGAGATAAGAGGAACAAAAACAGCTAAGAGATATCTGCTAATTCAGAGAAGGACACTTGTCTTCACACAGATCTCAGCTTTCCTTAGTTCTTAAGGCAGAATCCACCTATCATATTATTTTTGGAAGCACTTTCAATTGTGTTTATAAAATCAAATGTTTAACCATTGTATATTAAGTCACACAGCTTTGTCATTAATAGATATAACAAACACCACTTCATTTTAAATCCAGGGCTTAAATTTCAAATCCCTTAGCTCTTTTTGTTAGGTGCAGAGCAATGGAACTGGGATGTATCCTTGGCTGCTGTGGACATAGGAAATGGCTTGAATCTTTTACAATTTATTCACTGGAACCTCTGTTAAACTTATTAAATGGTCTCAGACATGGTAGGAAGCTAAACGTCTTTCAAAACATCTCAGCTTATCACCATACAACCTTAGCAGGCCTATTTGCAGCTTTATGAAGAGTTACAGCTGCAGCTACAATGAATTTAACAAGGTGTCTCTTTCCAAGAACATCAGCCCCAGTAACTTGTACTAATTGAAAGCAGAAGAAAGGAAGTGCTATTAACAATGGGGCACTGCATGCCTGAGAATTCAGGCTGAAAAAGATGCTAGAGCTATGTACAGTGTCCAGATTCTGAAATTCCATTACTTCTCAGTTTCAAGAATACAAGAATATAATATGGTATTACTCCTGCTTTTGAAAAGTCATCTAAAAATAATCTCCTTACATTCCAAACACAATGAGCTCTAACTGTGTATTGCCTCAAGGCATTTGAAGGTGTGGAGGAATTGAGCCCTGTCGATTGTTATAAATTTTTTCCAGTCTGTTAGAGCAGATGTTTTTGCCTTACCACCTCTCACCTTCTTCACTTTTGCTTGGATTTTCAACTTATGCAAACATAGTTTAAACTATGAGCTCTGTTGGCTGGTTGGCAGTCTTAGCCATTCACTGCATAAAAGGTGCCAAACTGGAGTTTCAGAAAAGCCTATTATTTGGCACTATATTTTCTCAGATGGATTCAATATGCAATAAATAAACGAAGACTACCTAGGTACAAAATTGATATTTTTGGCATAATCTTATCAAATTACTTGTTTTGTGTGCTTTTTCAATAGGGAGCATGATTTCAGAATGGTTGGGTAAGAGAATTGTAGCTTTGTCATTCAGTGGGGTCTTATAAATCTGTCACATATTATTGAACTAAAAACCCGTAATTCAATAGCTAAAGCAACCTGAGTAATATTTTTTCTATCCTCTTTCCTCTAGGACACCAAAGGGGGATGAAATACAGGGACATGGTAAAATGCATTCCTCTTTCCTCCCTTACCTGACTCTGGTAAGGTGCTCAAAACATTTCTATTGAGCTCCTTTTGAAGTCTGTTTCTTTTTAATTCAAGCCAGCTGTTTTCTCTGAAGAGCAGCCTGGAAAAGAAATATTGTTTGGATAATCCTTTCCCAAGCCCGTACATTCTTGGGGTTAGAACTGACTGAACCCATGAATGATTTACACTCCTGTTTATTCCAAGAGCTTTATAGTTTCCCATTAGTCTCCTCCCCTAACCCTACAGGGTTTCCCAAGTGGCAGCACACTCAACTGAGCCCTTGGCTAATTTGATCCCATTTGGACTAATGGACATATTTTAGTTTAACAAATTTTTGTTAGATTTTTTTTTTTAGTTTTAAATAAAACTTGGGAGAGAAGCCCAGTAGGGCTTCCTATGTATTGCTTATATTTACATTACATTTAAATGTTCTAACTGCTTCTCCCAGAGTGAATCAAATCCCATAATTATAAATAATTAATATTTCTCTAGAGCAATTCTAATTCAGGTTCTCATTTGGGGATGCAAACATGTAGTAGCACCTAATAAAACATAGGTCTTATATCATTTTGAAATCAAAGCCATAGTGAAATCTCCAGAGGATTTAGACCCCAGCTAGACATAGAAGTGGGTGAATTAAAGAGAAAGAAGTCAATGTGAATTTTTTAAAAGAGACTCACTTATGTAAATCACTCAGCAACTTCAACATCTATATAGTCCTCAAAACTATTGTTTAAATGAACAGTATATTCCACGTCTTCTATGGCTCATGTTAGCTTTGCATGTAGAAAATTGCAAAGTACTTTGTATTCAACTTAGATAAGTTTCCCAGTACAGGTGATTTAAAATTAATCTAACAATATGCCTTCTTACCTGATATTGAGGTCCTTCCTCAATATCCTGTGCCTGGCCTGCATTTCCATTCCGCAGTACTCATTCATGGAAGGAAAGCAGTACAGCAGAGCTATGACCATTACTTCTAGATCTTGAAAAATATGTACATACCAAAGAACAAATTACTAGCATGTTTTCTGGTTAAATCAAACACTGGACAGCTAGAGTTGTAAAAAGGGTAATAAAGTTTTTATAACAAGCAATAAATACAAATCTCTGTTAGGACTGATTGAAGAAGACAGTTCTTCATTGCCCATATTTGGTTTATTTCTGACTCCCCGGTCTCCTCCTTGCAATTACATGCAGGGGATGCTTTGCCTTGTATTTAGAACAATTGAGGGCAATTCTCCTGTGAGAGTCTCACTATCAGGAGGGACATCATTAGCTGCAGGTTTATTTTGTAGAGTGGGATAGAGGGAGATGTTTAAACGTTTTGTGGGTAGTTATTAAAACTTCTACTTATTTCATAAGCTACACCAAGTCTGTAACTACAGGTAAAAGATGTAGTGCCAGGTTTTTAAGAGACCAATGCTTTTTTCAGTGATCTATCTATTTATTCTGAATATTAAGCATACTAATTGCTAGAAAAATTGTATGAAAAAGTGACAGAAATCGAGGCTACAGAAATGAACAGGATAGTTACTGTTTTCATGGTGCTTATGAATTAGTTCATTTATTCTTACATTATCTCTTTTATTCAATTATTCATTTAACAAGTAATTACAGAGAATATACTTTGTGCCAGGACTTTTTTTTCTAGATAAAGGCGTTTTGAAAATGCATATACTTCTTATATTCTTGTGGGAGGTAATGTCCTATCCTACTTGTTTTTGAATGTCCCTTGGGCAATATCACAGTTTAAATATGAGATTTCCCCCCAATATTCCTGTGTAAGCAGGAGGTGAAATAATTTGATTATGAATGATATAACCTTATCAGTGAATTATTGGTGGATTTTTCATTTGAAGAACTAACTGAGCAGTAACTATAGGAGGGTGGGAGTGTAGCTACAGGAGGTGGGTCACTGGGGGCATGCCCTTGGGATTCATCTTGTCTCCCTGGCTCCTCTTCTCTTTCTCTTCTTCCTCTGACACAACCTTTTGCCATGATGCTCTGCTCCTCTCAGGGCCCAGAACAATGGAGTCAGCTGTCTATGGACTGAACCTCTAAAACACTGAGCCTAAATAAACTTTCCCCCCTCTAAGTTGTTCTTGTTTGGTATTTTGGTCACAGTGATAAAATCTCACTACCCTGAGTAGTCATAATGTCTCCATCCTCTGTTCAGCAGGTAAAATAATAGAAATATGTGAATAAGTGTTGAGTTATCATCCAAGGCTTAATCCTAGAGAGGTCAAGTTCTGGTTTTCTAGGGATCCTGAGAAAGCAATTATGTCCTATCCAAAAGAATCAGATAGTATTATTTCCCAAACTGATGCCCAGTTAATTCCAGAACTATGATGGCTATCCACAATTGAAGATAAAAACTGGAGAAAGTTGTCAACCTGACTTCCTGCAGATCTAGTAAGTGTTTCCATGGGAACCTTCCCCCCTTAAAAGACAATGAGTCAAACTTTCACTATATTAAATTTTTTTTCTTAATGTAAAACACAGTCAAATATCTTGGATTTTTCAAATATCTCTTGATTTTGTAAGTCAAATGGACAGGTCACTATTATCTTTCAGAATTACTGACCATAATCAGAGCAGAATGATACAAGTGCTCTGAAATACATCTCAAGAATAGAAGAAATTGTTTCTGATGATCCCTGAACTTAGGTTATTGATAATTTTATTTTTCATTATTGGTAGCAGTGAAATGGCACACTTATATGTCTATATTACATTTTTTTTCCTGCACCCTCAAAGGTGTTAACCCCTAAGAGCCTAGGCACAGATCTGCATAGATTGCATCCTGAGGCAAGGGAAGTGGTTAGACTAAGAACAGGTACCACTTTTGCTCTGGAACAGCAAGCCATGATTAGATCCAGCCATGCCATAGCTTTTTTGCTCAGTGCATAAAGTGTTTTGACACTTGAAGATGTTTGGCACAAATTCCCTTAGGACACTACAAGATGTGATAAAAGCAAAACGTTCATTTTAAAAATTGAGACATTCTTTGCTCTAATACATAAGTCTAAAAATTGCATTAAATTTTTATAAACTTTAAGGATAAAGCTAGAAGAAGGAGTAGTACATTTTTAATATGTTGCTGTATTTATCCTCAAATAGTTTATTTTCTGTGGATATAATTTTATTTTTCTCAGTACAAGAAATGTGTATTACTTGGTTTGGAATTACTTGACTTCAAAGATAAACTCACTCAAATAATGGTGATCAAAATTAAAAATATTTTATAAAAATACAAAGGGATTTCATAGAATCCAAGAGACAGAAGACACTTGACCCTCTGTAGAAAAGTACTTATCAGTCAAGCTAGTTACTCTTTTCTTCTTAAATCTCCTCTTTTAGTGTTCCATATCTCTAGCCTCTCTCTCTCTCTCTGAATTTCTGCTTTCACTCTTTTTTTTTTTCAGACTAACCCTTTCTCCTTTGTCATATTCTTGGAATATGACAGTTCCATCCCTTACTTAGCATCTCAGCCTTGGGATTTCTGATCAGCTGACCAGTGACCCCGTGCACCATTTTTAAGTTCTTAGTCTAGAGAATCTGGTTAGCTTAGTGCAGCCAACTAATATAATCTCCTCAATCAGACACTATCTCTTACTAATATTCAAAGTCAGTATTTTTTTTAGGTCAGTAAAATACTTGAACCTATTTCTCACAAAAAATACCTACCAAAGACAGTAACTTTAGAGTTATCTTTCTTTCTTTGTATTTATTCTCATTATGTACAGTAATTTTTATTTTTATATAGATATTTTTCCTCTCTGGTTTTATGCAAATTATGTTACTACATTCCAAATGAAAAAGAAAGATTAAATTTTAAAAATAGCTGAAGTCTGTGAAGAGCCAATGACAATACATTACTTTGAGTAAGTATTTTTCCCTGATAAATGAAACATTTTGTTATTATCTCGCATCTCATCACTTACCCTGTGAGTATGTTTAATGGTGAATTATAACTTAACATTTACAAGTCAGTTCAATGCATTTTAGGCTAACTTTTTTTAAATTGTTTTCATTTACTTTAATTAACTGTCTTTTATTAATTAATTTTAGATTTTTGATCAAATAATTTTAAGCTCTTAAATGATATCTGGTTTATTGAAACCAGTCAAGCAGGCAAGGAGGAGCTAAAAGAGATAATTATCCCATTGCATATAGATTACGTTCATAAATATAGCTATCCTTTTATCATTTTACTGAATTGAGTAATTTTCTCTTTCCCAAATCTTTTTAAAAAGCAATTTAAGTGTGCAGTCTTTAGCAAGAACTGTTTTAAGACAGAGATCTGCTTATCAGATTTTTTTTTCTCTTAAAAATATCATCTATTTTGCTTAGAGGATAAAGCTCAATGACCTTAAAGACTGACACCAAAGTCCTTAAAGACTATTCCCAAAGTAATCTTCTAACCTTTTCTTCTATCATTCCTATTCTGGCATCTATAATACAGCCAGATTATTATTTCTCAAACATCCTATGCTATCTTCTACTCTGCCAGCGATAACCTTCTTTCTAACCTACTCCATCTGGTAAGCACCACCCCCACCCACCCGTTTCTTACCTGTCAGGGCCTAGCTAAGATGTCAATTCTTTAGAGAAGCTTTTCCTGATTGCCACAGGCAGTTATTCACCTTCCAATTAAAGCAACAGTAATTGTATATTATAATTAGTTAGTTATATGCCTGGAATCTACACTAAATTGTGATCTACCTTGAGGGGAGTGACCTGGTTGGATGAATTTCATCTCCAGCATCTAGCACAAGGTGCACATGTGCTCAGTAAATGTTAACCCACATGTGTGCATACACAGATAAATGAAAAAAATGAATGAATGGATGAATGAATGCCTAAATGAGAGGTTTTGTGAAAACTCATCTAAGGTGCTTTGTTAAGTCACCTGGATTTTGTTGAAGGGTTCTAATTTCTAATGGGCAAAGAAGTTATTATGTTATTCTTACTGATATTATTAAAATATGACCCTTGATTTGCTGATATTTTCTCAGCAAATCTATTAGGTTAAGATTTTTTAATTTCTTTGTTAATCTCTCATTTAATTTTTTGGCTTTTTTTTTTTTGCTGTTTTAGGCATAATTGAAAGAAGACAATTCTTATAGTTCATCCATGTGCCATAAAATAGTGTTTATATTAATAGAATAACATTTTATGCCGACACATTACTGACTTTTAGGAATTTAGGAGTAGTTTGACATTTTAGTTTGCCAATTGTTGTTTCAAACATTGGGAGTCCTCAGTTTTAACATTTAATTCCAGGTTGATTCCTTTATTACTTACATGATAAAAGTATAATTGACTATATTCTCAATCATGAAGAAAAATAATTATTGTATGTCCATGTGTCCATGAAAATTTTGCTATGTATCTTCCTTTTAGACTATTCTAAGACCAATGGCTTTGTGTAATTTCCTTGGTGGCCTTCATGATGTTTCAAGACACAGAGTGGTTCAATACCCATGTCAACCATGCTGCAGCCGGACAGCTTTGCATTGTGCAGAGGCTAGTGTGATGGCCTAATGATATCACAAGGTCCTTCATCACCATTGTTTCAGATGGTGTCATTTTCATCATCATGTCACTCACAATCTGTCTGATTAGAGTGCTGAGTAAATAAACATTTCCAGTCCAATGTGTATTTTATCAATTTCCAACTTCCTTTAATTCAGCTTTCTATTTTTCATGATTTGAACGAACTGAACTTTAAAAAAATTAAGTAATTCACATAGTCTCTTCCTTCCTTGACTGCATTTCTGTGCCAGAATTTTAACCATACAGCTTTTGCACATTTATCCATTCTGGGGTGTGTGAGCAAAGGTGATAGGTGATATAAGGGTAATCCTGACATCAGATACTTTATAAACTGGACCTAGATTCACATCCATTGCATTTCCAAATCTTCAAAGCCATAAGGGACAAAGAAGGGGAAGCATTTGAAGTGGCAGTGATAGCACTGGAGGAGAAAAAGACAGTAACGCATTCTCAAGTGTTCCTAATTACCTAGAGGGTTTAGAGTCCCTTGTTTGGGGGGCTGAATGGCATAGAAATTAAGAGCATGAGGTTTAAAATTATATCACCTAAGCTCAAATCTTATTTCATCACATACTGATATTTCAATTCCAGGCAAGTGACTAAAGTATTCTGAACTTTAATTCCACATGGATAAAATGGCATGTAAAGTGGTGATGTAGATTAAATGAAATCTTAGCACAGTGCTTAGAAAATAATAATTGCTCCGCAGTTGGTTATTATTATTTTTATTAGTCTCTAGGCATGGGTTTGTAAACTTTTACTGATCGGAATTGCAAGGCCATAAAAATACAGTTGGACCTTTGCTTTTTTCTGACCTGCCTCATCGATGACCTATACATTCAGAGCACAAATAATTCATTGAAATCTTGTGTAATTTATATTTATATAATTCATTTTCAAGGAACACTTGCCCCAGTGGGGTTCTCTTCTATCTTTAATATGTAAAACCGGAAAAATATAAAATGAGGCAAGTGTAGACAATCCTTAGTTGTGTTATCATTTGAGTACTCTGGCTACATGACAGCTAATCACAAGTTAGCACAAATCCCTGGGAATTGCAAAGAACATGTTTTTGAAGAGTTAAAATACATAAGCTTTCAACCATACACCAAGAGAAAAATGAAAATCTGCACTCTATAGATTGCATCTTTGTCTTTGTATTTATATATAGAAATATATGTATCTAAGATCAAAATGTGCCAAGAAAAATTTCTGTAGGGAGACACTATCTAGTGTCTATCTATTTGTAATTAATCATACATGAAACCATTAATTTTAGTCTAATTGCCAAATTATTTTATTGTATAAAATCTAATTTTTCCCTTTTTTATTTTGCCTATAAAAATTTCATAAGAAGCATACAGCCCAATATCATAGCTCATGCCCTCATCATCTCTGGAGTTAATAGCAGTAATCTAAATAGCTCAATTGACTCTGAGACATTTAGCTTCATGAGTCTATTGTGTGGGGGTGGATATGCATGTGTGCACATGCATGTGAAAATACATACATATGCATGTGTGCACATGCATGTGAAAATACATACCTATTCAGGAAATTCTTACATTGACTCTTTGGATTTGGGGGCTTCTCATCAAGACTGTGAAACGACTTTAACTGAGACTGCCCTTCCAGGCACTTTGCCTTAATTACTCACTCCCTGTATAAATCACGACTTTCTGCCTGTCATTTTTCAAGGCCCCGCTGTGAATGCAAACCAGGTGACTATGTGGATATGTTGGAAAGCAAAGTGACAGAACACACCTGAGCTTCCATTTTGCTCAGGGCAGTGATTATTAATGTGAGAAATCCGGAGTGATGTGAAGTGGCCAGAGTTTCAGCAGAATTTATTGCTTACAGCTTTGGGGTCCCCTGGCCTTTACCAGCTGTTCCACACCTGGACGTGGAGAACAGAAACATCCCTCTTCAATTTATCTTTCCTGGACTTGTTGCTTATGGGACTCAGATGCCAGGTGACAGGGCTGGGAAGCAGCAGTGAGAGTCTCCACCTGCATAGCCCTGAATTCCCCAAAGAGCCCTTGTTCTGACTGTGGTACAGACACCAGCTTTTAACAATGTGTAAGAGTTTCAAGTCTGGGGCAAAAGTGAACTTACATATAAGCTCATTTTTCTAGTGTATGATATTTAGTCTTATCTGGGACAAACTGATTAAGGGAGTAAGAGACTAGTGTCTCCTAAAGGGTTCAAGGACTCTGTCTTCAATGGCACATGAGAATAGCAAGCATTTATGCTTTGAAGGGATTTTTTTTGTTGGGATTTCTGGAGTTTCAGGGGAGCTCCCTGTGCCCTGAAATGCTGTGAGCTTTGTGGCTATTGTATGCCCCAAATTGTTATAATGACCAGTACATATTAGGCACTAAGGTTATTCACCAAATGAGTGAAAGACGAATAAGTGAACACAATATCACCTTTCTAACAGCCAACAGGCCCTGTATTTTGGTGGTAAAGAGCTTAGATTTTAGAGGGGGAAAGATCGAGCTTTTAAACATTGCTCTGCCACTTATTAGTTCTATGATCTAACAATATCACCTTTCTAACAGCCAACAGGCCCTGTATTTTGGTGGTAAAGAGCTTAGGTTTTAGAGGGGAAAAGATCTAACTTTTAAACATTGCTCTGCCACTTATTAGTTCTATGATCTAAGGAAAACTTCAAACTTCCTAAGTATTTCTTCCTCTGTAAAATGATGATGGCAAAAACGACCTCCTATAGCTTTTGAGGCTTATATGAGGAAATGTATGTAGAGCAGGGTGGATTTCATCTGTCTTTGATGACTGACATTTACCTAGGTTAAAGCAAATCAGAGCAGCAAAAGCGACTAATTTTTTTTTTCATAATAAGATATAGAAAATCTGCTCGTTGGAGGCTAATGTTGGCTGTATCAAAGGTCTGATTTTCTTTTACAAAACAAATTGGTGACCATTTAATCTTAAGGGCTATCCCCGCTCTTTTCTTCCATTTTCAGGAACTAGAGGCGCATCCAGAAGTGCACAGATAGGAATGGCCATCTTCTTTAAGCTCAACATCACCAAGACAACCCCTTTAAAGAGGCCCTCAAGCAGTAACTGTAGATAAGATTCTTTTTTCAGTCAGAATACTGTGACCTAAATTAAATAAAATCTGTTACAACCTATATACTAAGGAAAATTGTACAGTATCTTTTTAATGCAGAGAAAATGCAGTGTCTGAAATGAGATTTTTACCTTTTAAAATTTCATTATAAAGAATTGGAAGCTGGGGGTGGTGTCGGCTCAGGAGGCCAAGGCAGGAGGATTGCGAGCTCAGAGGCAGCCTCAGAAACTTAGCCAGGTCTTAAGCAATTTAGCAAGATTCTGTCTCCAAATAAAAATATAAAAAGGGCTGAGGATTGGCTCAGTGGTTGAATGCCCTTGGGTTCAATCCCCAGTACCAAAAAAAAAAAAAAAAAAAGAAATGGAAACATTTCTGATGCCTGACTACTCTCCTCTTGCAAAAATTTGGATTATGCTTGGGTGACCTTACAAAGAGAATTGTTCATGGCAGCTCAGGTGACAGAACACACCTTTGAGTTTCTGTTCTTGCTGTGTCACCTGCTGGTACCTGCTAGAAAAAAAATTTGTTCCTACCCTCCCTGAGAAGGATGCAGTAACTTCTCAGAGATAAGGATAATGTCTACTTACCCCATCCAGGTATCAGTGAGTCCCCCTGAAAACCTGCACACTTTCATGGTGTGTGAATCCATTCTTTTTTAAAAATATATTTATTTATTTTTATTTATATAACACAGCGGAATCCATTACAATTCTTATTACATACATAGATATCAATTTTTCATATCTCTGGTTGTATACATAGTATACTCACACCAATTCATGTCTTCATACTTTAGATAATAATGATCATCACATTCAACCATCATTAATTATCCCGTGCCCCCTCCCTTCCCCTCCCACCCCTCTGCCCTATCTAGAGTTCATTTATTCCTCCCATGTTCTCACTCCCTATCCCACTATAAATCAGCTTCATTATATCAAAGAAAACAGCAAGAAGGGGTTTCCATCCTCATATCAAATAAAGTAGACTTCAAACTAAAGTCAATCAAAAAGGATAAAGAAGGATACTACATACTGCTCAAGGGAACCATACACCAACAAGACTTAACAATTATAAATATATATTCCCCAAACAATGGAGCAACTATGTTCATCAAACAAACCCTTCTCAAGTGAATCCATTCTTTTCCTACCTTCTGTGCCTAGGGAAGGTGTTAAGTAGGAGTCAGACTAACATTTGTTTTATTTTTATTTTTTATGGGTTGGGTTCTCTGAGAAAAGACTCACATGCTTGAATGGAAGATAACCAGTTCCCAATTCCACCAAGTGAATGAAGAAGTTAATCTTCAACCAGAGTGTTCCAACAACTGAGAACTTGTGTGGTCAGATTAGCCTAGGAGGAAGATGCATGGAGAAGGAGGGGTGCAGAGGCTATAGCAATATTAAAGACTCCTAATGATGAGAAAGGAATAGTCCATGACAGGGCTAGGGGTGGGTGGAGGTTCTGTATCTGCTAAAAGAAAATGAGAGGGAACCATCCTGGAATTTTTATGTCACTGTGAACTCTATATGATTAGAATATGTCACCCAAGTCCAGGCAAAGCCAACATGCTCTGTGATACTTCTTCTTTGTGTGTGTGTCTTTCTCTCTCTCCCCCCTCCCTCCCCCTACCTCTCTCCATTACACATCCACACAGACTAAAAACCCCACATCAAAAGTACAGGTAATCAATGGTGACTAACTCTTTCTATAGAAAATCTTGACTCCTGGGGCAGTGTACTTGGCTAGAGCCAACAGCCTCAACTACTCCTTGGCTTAGCAAGGAAGTGTTTGACCCAAGCTGAGTTCACTGAGGAACAACTTTTCTGGCCATCTCAACCAGCTGGAAGGCTTTTGTCTTCATAATTGATTTTAAACACCATTGCTTCTTACTGGCAACACAATTGCTCCTTGCTGAAATACACAAAAAGAAAATCATACAGGGCACTGCCTCTCCTTGCCTCAACAGTGAATATGTAGCCTGGAGAGGGATCATGTCATGGGTTTGCAGAGGTGACCTGAAAATCTGAGTTCTCAATGTACTCAGTTGTCCAGCATTAAACAACAACAACAACAACACAAAACAAAAACGATGACCTAAACATAGCATCGATAATACATTTCTTAGATTTAGTTTCTGTAGTGACTGACACATTTTATGCTGTTCTACCATGAGATGTACAAACTTTGCTAGGATTTAGCCCCCTTTAGAGCTAAAGCATTAAAGCATCTCCCTTCCACTACCGAAATCTGAATTTAAAGTTCAGCATGTCTTTTCATTTTAAAAAGCACCATCATGTTTGCATTTTAGCACGAACTTCCTGGTGATATGATGATTTTTTTTTCCTGCAGCATGATGGAAATTCATAAGTATACAGACAGGTCCTTTGGACACCTCACATACCACAGGAAAAGCTGTGGATTCTCCCTCAGGGAATAGGCTTAGCTTTATTATGCTCTTCTTTTCCTTCCCTTTAGATAATAATGAGACTAGAGACTGATAATTAATTAATCAAACACCTCTGAAAACATTTTCTAATTCAAATTAAAACAACAGTAAAATTATTCATATATTTTATGAATTCATTGAATCAGTAATGAAATAGGCTTAATTTAGACTTATGCAAACCACTTTTCCACAGAATGCCTGTTTCAGCACTCTGCAAACTTCTTGGTTATTAAAAACATGGTTTAAGAAGAGATTTAGTTTAAGAAAAGAGCTATCTTTAGGGCTAAGTTCTCAGGACTAAGCATTGGACTTTGAGAGATTATATATATATATAATCTTATATATATATATATATATTATATATATATATATACTGGGGAGTGAATATATATATATATATATATATATATATATATATATATATATATATATATATACTGGGGAGTGAATCCAGGGGTGCTTAACCACTGAGCCACATCCATAAACTTTTGGGGTATTTATTTAGATACAGGGTCTTATTAAGTTACTTAGGGCTTCTTTAAATTGCTGAGGCTGGCTTTGAACTCACCATCCTCCTACCTCAGCCTCCTGAGCTGCTGGGATTACAGGTGTGCATACATCACCTTGCCTGGCTGAACATTAGAATTTGAGTATATCAATGTTTAACCTTAGTGTGCTTTAGTAAGATGAATGGGAAAGACAAACTAAGTGAGGGAATACACTACCCAAACAATAACAACTCAGATTGAAAGAGATTTTCCCCCTCATTTCAGTCTTAAAAATAATCCCGATTGGAAACTTGCACTCATCCAAAGTAAAACCAAATGTACCATATGTTCACTTATAAAATGAAAAGGTCAAGCAGAGTTGTGGTAATAAAAAGAATCTCAAGTGGCTTATGGACTGCCAAACTGACTGAGACAATACTAGAGTAGGAGCAAGAATGCCAGATTCTGCTGACCCCTTCACTAGACTTTTTTCGAATGAAGGATGATGGAAATCCATCTCCTACCAATTCCATTGGATAGGAAGTTCTACAGGGCTGGTTGCATATCTGTTTTTGCTCACCTTGATGTCCCATCACTCAGTACCTATCACTGTGTCTGAACAAAGCCAGGCTCAGTTAATGTATACTAAAGGAATAAATAAATCCAAGTAGAGAGCTGCACAGACATGACTTCCTTTGCCCATCTTTGATTCTGACATGTCAGGTTGGACTCTTCCTGCCTGACGTCATGCTTGATATCAGCTCTTGGAGGCTTTGCTCCAGCTATTTTTCTTATAAAGTTATCCTTTATCCTTTCCTCTCTGAGAAACTAAATACGACTTATACTCCTTGACTTGATTCAAGTTTCAATTCTTCCATGAAGGTGCACCTTCCAATTCCAGTAGTCAACTTGGAGTCTTTGGTTTATAAATTTTATTGGATATCAACATATAATTTACCTGAATTTAATCTTTCTAAAACAAATGAATAGAAAGTTACTTAAAAAATCCTCATCACTGTACAGAAGACCTCCAAGATGATAGTACACCTTTTAACCTTTTGTTAGTTGATCTTTTATATATTCTGTACCTATAAAATTTTGTCTATCCTTTACAAATTGTCGGTGGGAATGTAAATTTGTATAGATACTATAGAAATAAATTGCTGAATGGATTGAAAAATAGTATATATATACACAAAGGAGTATTATTTAGCCATAAAGAAGAACAGAATCATGCCATTTGCAAGATAATGAATGGAATTAGACATCATAATGTTAAGTAAAATAAGCTAGACTCTGAGAGACAAGTATCACATATTTTCTCTCATGTGGAATCTACAGGAAAAAAATGATGATATTATAGTAGAAGAAGAATAGGATCAGAGGATGGGGAGGGTAAAATAACTAGAGGCAGATATAATCAAAGTACATTACGTGCATGTACAACTATGCCACAGTGAACATCAATATTTGCATAATTAGTATATACTAACAAAAATAAAAAAGAAAACATCAACAAGAAAAAAGGGATGAGTAGTAAACTTCATTCATCCTTATAACCTCAGAGAAAAATACTCAACTTTCTGAGCTCTTCATTCTTTTCTGATTTAGCCTTGGTGCTGGCTTTTCATATGATGTGATTGCATCAATGGACTCGATTACAGCAAAAAAGACAAGAGGGCAAGAAGTGAAGAATGTTTGACTGGAGCTATTGAATGGCTGGTCTTCATGCTGCGTTTTTCCAAGAAGAAATTTAGTCATTTCCCAAAATATCAGAACTACTCATTTCATTTCCTGGACATTCCACCTAAAGTGTTTATCATATTCTATCTTGAAAAACTGAAAAGTTGGGCTTATATCCCAATATTCACTGTGGGTAATGTTGGCTATTTCATTGCTGCCTTTAAAAAAAAAGTTATCGGGGGTTGGGGATGTGGCTCAAGCGGTAGCGCACTCGCCTGGCATGCGCAGGGAGCTGGGTTCGATCCTCAACACCACATAAAAATAAAATAAAGATGTTGTGTCCACTGAAAACTAAAAAAATAAATATTAAAAAATTCTCTCTCTATTAAAAAAGTTATCATTTTTATCAAGACACTTATGAGAAATAATATTGAAGTTGCTTACATTTCTATTAACAAGGAATGATCAGACTAATGGTATGAACTCAACATGTACGCATGGATGGCCCATTTCTAAATGTGTGGGACCCACAGTATAGATCTCTACAGGACAGGGTTGGTGGGGATGGTCTATTCATGTGTCACCTAACAAAATCAAATAAGTGAAAAGGAAATCATAGTTAAGTCCATTTAAAAAAATATATCTTAATGATTTATAGCAACTCTTGGAAAAACAGAACCCATCTACCCCAATAAACATTTTATTTTTTTTCTGGGCAATAATATTGTGTTATTTGTCACAAATCAGGAGTAGCCTGAACAGATAGGTATCCCTACTATCTAATTATTATCAGAAAGAATGACTTGAGCCAAAGTATTCCAACACTCAAATTATCATTGTTGGCAGATATCCTCCCACATTTAATTGGTTTAAGTCAAACAATTCTAAGCTATAGGTCAGCCCATGTTGTTGCTTAAGGGTTAGTTTTCCAACTAATTTCTCCCAGAGGGTTCACCAGGAAGTAACCTTGCTTAAAATTAGATGTCTCATGGGAAAATAATAGGGCTCTCTCTTGACTGGAACAGGCAATTTTTAATAACAGCTTATAGATTTTCCAGGTAAAATTATTACAGCCATGTTCTGAAATATAAAAATGTGAAACTCAGTGGACCATTATTTTAAAGTTTTAGAGGAAAACTTGAAATCTTCTATAAGAAAAAGTTTGCTGTTTTTTGAGGATGCTCCCTTGGTGCCTCTTGATTTTTTTGTTTGTTTTGTTTTGTTTCTTTTGCTATTATTTTTATAATTGGCTCCGTGAGTGGAACCCAGAGCCTTGTATATGCTAAGAATGAATTCTTCCACAAAGTTATACCCCAGATCCTAATTGGGTTTAGTCAAAAATAAAGCTTTAGACCCTGAATCAAAATTATTAGTTACTGAGGCATATGAATCTGTTATTAAAAATCATATAGTATTTTTTCTCAGGTTTTTTTCAGATAACATATCTTAAATTATCCAGCATTCTCTCATTAAAAAAGATTTAGAAAATAAAATTCAGTTTTGACAGGGGTTATCTTGAGATAATGAGATTTAAAGTTGTACTGTTTATTGGCCATGGTTGTTTTTGGGCTGGGTTGTTATTCAATTCCATTTTCCTACTTGTAGCACATCATTTGCTTAACTTCCTCACCCCTGCCACCACCACACATACTCATTCATAAAAAAGGTCTTGATTTTTCAAGGCTGGGTTTGTGGCTCAGTGGTAGAGTGCTTGCCTAGCATGCACTGGGTTCAATCCTCAGTACCCCATAAAAATAAATAAATGAAATAAAGGTATTGTTTCCATCTACGACCAAAAACATTAAAAAAAAAAGATCTTGATTTTGCTTCTTCTAGTTCCCTAGTAACCATATGCTAGGTGAGACTTGCTATTGTTTTTTAAAGTTTGACTTGAGGCTATTGTACATAAATCTCATAGACTTCCATTGGAAGAAATAATAGAAAATTTCTAATGCTTCCATGCTGGGGGAAAAAAAAAACAAGAAAGAAACGAAACAAAAACAGAAATAAAATGAAGCATCTGAGAACTAGTATTTTACATGCAAATAAAATTGTCAACCTTAGAAACTAATGTTTTCCCCAAATTTCTTAATCATAGAATTATCTGGATGGCTTGGTTAACTAGATTTATGATACTCTAAGTTGAATGGCTAAGAACTTGTGATTTTCATGAGCAAATAATAGTTTCATTCATTGCTCAAGTGATTGAATTCTGACTGTACTCAGTCTCACCTGGGAAGTTTTTAGGACTTGCAGATCTGCGTCCCTACCCAGTTTTCTTACATCAGTATTTAAAAAAAAAAAAAAGCAGCAGCACTAAGTAATCATAATATGAGGATACGAAGTCAAGTTTATAAAGCAACATTTTGGTTGAATTTGTAGCACACCCAGTTTTATGGGCCAATGATATGCATTCTCAAATTAAGTTTATATCCTTTAGCTTCATTTTACTATCCTACCACCTTTTTTTTTCCTTACTTTTGTTCTGTGTTTTTAAAAAGTACATCTTGTTGCAACTTCATCAAAAGGCAGGGATGAATGAATGAACAAATGAATGAGCTGAGCAGTCAAAACCAATTACCAAGCATTCTGTCACATACACAAAACCATCAAGCGATGAAAGCAACCATTTTTCTCAAGAAATTTCTCTCCTTGACAACTCTAGTCATTCAATATTAATTGCAGAGGATGGAGACATTCTGGCAAGAGACAGAGGCAGAAGCCTAAACAAAGCTGTGCCTGTAATATAATTTGGGGGGTTCAGAACAGGGCCTGAGAGTTGGAGAATGTGAGAGGGGAAAACAAGGGAAGAGATGGGGCTCTTGAGAGCATCCTTTTCCTGAAATACTCAGTTGCTCCTCCCTGAGAAGAAAACCAATATTCAGTGCTGCTATCTGACTTTCAAATTCCTGCTTGATATTCTCTAAAAGTATCAGCACTTGTGACACATATTCAGGCCAAGGACACATTCAGGATTCTTGAAGAACTCCTGTGCCCATTCCCAACCTACGAATGCTCATGGGACATTCTCAGCTGGCTTACTGCCAGCTCTTGCAACATCAGGAACCATGGTGGTGATAACAGGTGCCCTCAAGGGGCATAATTCATTTCATTTTTTTTTTTTTTTTGCTTTTTATCAACAATCTCCCCACTAATTAAAGATCCTTCCAGAATTCATATTACAGAGAAACAACATCTCTGAATAAATTCCTGGGTCATGATGCAATTGTAGAAGCCAGTAGTTAAGTCAGCTGCCTCTGCTTCAACTTAGTTGCTGTTTTGCTGTCAAACCAAAAGCTACCTGGAAGGTTTCAATAACAGTAACAGTTAATGTTTGCTGAGTATTTACATCGAGGCAAACGTTTTGCATATATTAATTCATTTGATCCTCACAAAACTATAAAGGGTATGTACTATAATGTTATACTACTTCTCAAATGAAGAGCTAGGATGCACATAGGTTAAGTCAATTGCCCAAGGTTGCACTATAGAAGTGGAATCTCTGGGAGTGGAGCCCCAGCTCGATCACTTCTCTGTGATCATGTCACTGCTGCACATTTCACAAATGACAGCATGGGGTTATCTAACTCACCACCTGGGAATTTGCTTATTGCTTACTATACTCCTTTCACTGGAATTCATCCTTGCATTGTAACTACAACTTTAACTCACATCCTTTGCCCAAACTATCCCATACCACCCGAGCAGACGGCCAGCAAGATCCTGGGAGAGCCACTGGCTATTCAAGGAGTTCTTAAAAACTCCCTTTGGCATGCCAGAGAGCAGTATAAAGCATACAACGACAGGCACCAGGTCTCAGGAGAGAAAATCTGACAGTGAGATACCATCTGTTTCTACTCCTATCTACACGGACCATCTGCTCTTGCTCAAAATACTGCACGACTGCTACTTAGGGTCATTTAAGGTCAGAGGAATCATCAACCCTTCAACTGTGTCTATCCATGCACCCACCTTGTCTTCTGCTGCTGCCTGCCATGCCTGGCTCACCAAAGTCCCACACTTCACTGCCCAGGTCTGCATCTAGCCTTGACAACGATACGGAGAATGAGAATGTGTGGCAGGGGGAATCTTGGATTAACATTTGTGAGAAGGCTGACTCTAACCACAGGTAAAATTGGAAGTATAAGGCTGAATATTAGTCAAGGAAACCTTCCTCCCACAACATAAACTTGGGTTCCAAACCTGGGTCCCTATTTAGGAGAAGAGGCAGTAAAAAGAACAGGATCTACCCACTTCTGGCCATATAAACCTGCTCCCCATCTATCACACTTGCTAGCCCTCAAAAGGTAGCCTCAAAACTTAGTTAAGGGCTTAGAGTGCAGCTCAGTGGTTGCACAGCATGTGCAAGGCCCTGGGTTCAACACCCCAGTACCACAAAAAAGGAAAAAAAAACAAACAGTTTAGCTAAAATCCCAAGAAATTCACCAGGAGCTCCATTTTCCCACACATTTCCTTTCCTTTGCATCTTTCTTCCTAGCCCATTTCATTTTCTGTCTTCCTGCTGTGCATCTCTGCAGATCTGCTCTAATACCAGGTACTGCCTCTGGCCCTGCCAGGATATGGGCTTAGTCTCAGTTGGGTTCTGCAGAAGCACACGCTGAGGCAGAGTTTATGAGGGATGACCACCTGCAAAAAGAAGGGAGGAAACGGAATCAGGCTGAAGGAGAAATTGAACTGTGTGCAGAATCAATGAATCTGCCAGCTCTGAACTCTGGAGAGCGTCACCCAACAGAGTTGTTCATATTGGGCCCAAATGGCAGGCATGAGCTGCTGTCAGTCTCCCTGGGCAGCCTGGGGAGGGTGTGACTTTGGGCACTGCTGCTCTCCTTAGTTGAGGAAGTCCTTAGAGGAGCTGGCAACAAAGGGACTGATGATTTCCTCTCCACATCTGGGCAGGGGATCTGGTCTGTGTGAGTCTACCTCAGCCACTCTTCCTGATGTTCCTTTTCAGGATGAGCCATCCCATCCCTTGTGTGGGATCCTCAGTCAGTATGTTCCCCCAGCCCCATCTCACGCTGTAACTTGTGAAGACCCCATACTCTGGGACCTGGCTGGAAGAGCACCAGATCTGGGCAAGGGAGGGTATTCGAATCTGAGGAGGATGAACTCTCCCCATAATGAGTTCTATTTTGCGTTCAGAGATTCCTCTTTCTGAGCTATTAGAAGGGCTCTTGGGATTGCCCGTGGTTTCCTGTGTGTTCTCCTTTCTCTCATCTCTACTTAGGCTTTTCATAACTACTTCCTTGAAGAATTCTGGGCTTTTTCCCCTGTCTAAAGCCTTCCTGTAGTTCTGTCACCTTATCAGGACCCCCTTTTTTTTTAGTTCTGAGGTGACTCTCTTTTCAAAACCCGTTCAACGTATCTCAATCTTTTCCACCAAAGAATTTCTGACTTCAGAGAAGAAGAATGTATACTCCCATGGGTACCCAAAGCAGAGCTCAGAGCTGCTTTCTAGGCATGGAATTTCTTTGAAGTCTCTGTATTTTATCTTAAAAATTCATGTGAGTTTTACATTCTACTATAGAAGATATATGTGCTAGTTTTAATATTAAAATACTGTTTTAAATTACTTACTAGTGAATAAATTTATTCAGGAAGATGTACCAATTTATGCATGGTTTCATGTACCTTCTGAAATAACCTTGCATATTTCAGCTTTAAATTTATAGAAGTAGGAGGTCATACTTCTGAAGCTTGGATATAAATATGGCACTGATTCCTACAATAAAAATTTAGAATATGTTTTTAATATCAACTTACATGCTTTAAATTTGTTTTCACAATGCTCTATATTTTAATGTATATTCAAAGTGAAATTATAAGTGAAAAAGATCAACATATTTCTTCTAAGGGAAGAGAAAGTGTCCCATCAAATCATAAATTAGATGCTCAATTCAACTAAATGTCAATAAATAATCTTTCCAGGTAACACCGTATGAGCTGGAAATCTCATTTTAAACACAATTCATTAAAGACATTTATATGAGCACATGAACACAATATTTTTTAGGGTTAGCATATTTTGATGGCTTGACTTTAAGGATTTAATTTGTAGATCTAGTAGAAATATCTAAAATGTCAAGACTGTAAACTCTCAAGAAACAAAACATGTATCGTCTCCATTGTATCTCTTTCAAGAAATGAGTTTTTGTAAGAATCAAACAGTATTGCATTTATTAAGGATGATCAAACTCTGCTGGACCTACTCTGTATCTGATTCTAGGCTAGATACTGGGAAAGCATAAGAGATAAAGCAAACTAGGTCTTTCTTGCAAGTAGCACCTTTTGCAGAAGAGAGGGTTGGGAGGGGGATATAGCTGACAATTTCAAGTGCTAAACTTTGGCACAACCCTAGAGTGTAGGTATTCCAAGATATTCATAAAAGGAAGACCCATTGTTCTTTAAGTACCATACAAGTAGAAGGAAGGCTTAAATCCTTTTAAAAACACTAAAATGTTTTAACTGAGAAATATGTTTACATAGATAAGGCCTCTAATTCTTCAATATAGATAATTCAAAGATTTATCTAAAATCAAGTTCAAAACCATTTTCCAAAAACTATTCTGCATATTTCAATTAAGTAAATACTTATATACTAAATACTTGTTAAGTAAATACTTAACACATTTTATTATATAAGCACTTTGAAGGGTACAAGGGGCAAAATAATCTTATAAATCTGATGTTATTGTTCCCACAATCCCTATACCTCACAAAAGGATTCACTCCTGATCAATATCCAAAATTTAGTGCCTGAAAAATCTCTACTATTTGATGTGATTTGTTTTATTTGTCTGATTACTTATTCCATAAATGTTTCTTAAGGACCTCTTCTGTGTTCTGCCCTACCCTGCATAGTGAGTATAGAGCAGAAATAGAAATACTGTCTCTGTTATCTCTGAAGCTTATTATTTAAAGAAAATAAATGAATAATTATAAAATGCAAAAGGCTATGAAAAATATAATAATGTATTTTGTCATTTGTTGTTCTGGAAATCAAATTTAGGGCCTCTTGCATGCACTTTACCACTGAACTACACCTCAGAGGGATCTCCACATGCCTTATCTAATTCTCTAAGAGGATTGGCCCTTTTAGATAGAGTGTTCAAGAAGGACCTCTCTAAGGCGGAGATACTTAATCTAGAATCTAAAAAAAAAAAGGAAGTAGTGCTGTGAAGAAATAGGCACGGGACAAAGTGTATGCGAATGTCTCAGCCCAGGAAAGCCTTTAGTATATTCTAGGAACAGATAGAAAATAACCAGTGTGGTTGGACTATCCCGAGGAAGAGAAGAGTGAGACATGGGAGGATGAAATAAAAGTGAAAGTCAGACAAAATTAGAATGTTCTGAGTTCATTTTAAATGTAGCATTATATCATTTAAGCAGTTTAAATAAGGAAAATGTGACATATAAAAATATCAATGTTATCCATGGGGAGGATAAATCTAGGGAAATTGAATAAGGCAAGGGGAGTCTCCTTTGAGATTCATTGGGAGACCCCTTTGAGATGTTATAGAAATAGCTCCAGGAGAGTTTCGATTGTGGCTTGGATCAGGGTGGAGAAGAAAAGAATAAACTTGGGATATATTTTAGTGTAATTGGCACAACTTAAAATGCACAAGGGAAAGACTGATCTTAACATAATTCATCTGGTAGGTTTATTGTTGTTGTTGTTGTTGTTGTTGTTTTTGTTTTTGTTTTAGGTGGCACCAAATACTATCATGCAAAAGAGTAGGGGGAAATTTGGTTGAGGATAACCCCTCAGATTATTTTCAATCTGATACATTTATCATGCTTGAGAAACTACCAAACAGAAGTATCAGGGGGAAAGTTGGATGCGTAAGACGAAAGAAGACTCAGCTTGCAGTTTAAGTTTGGGAATCAAGAGCATAAAACCGATGTTTTAAGAAGTGGGAATGGATGAGATTACCTCTGTTGTGTAGGAAGAATGAGAAAGGACCCTGAGAAATAGCAATATTTAAAGTCTGAATACAGCAGGATAAGAAGTAAATGATGCATCCAGTGAAAAACCAAACACAGATGTAAAGGGATAGAGGTGAAGGTAATCACAAGTGCAGGTTATTTGAAGTGCAAGGAAGTGATCAACAACATTGAATGCTTTTGTGAGAGTTAATAAGAGGTAGAAAGAGAATGGTCATTGGGTTTACTGACCTGGAGTTGATTTGCACCTGGACAAGGCGGATTCAGTAGAGAACACAGGCTAGTGCACAGTGGAGCTGCCCCATGAGCCAGTGGGAATGAGGAGGCACAGAAGAGCAAGCCTGGAATGCACAGGACATGCCTGTGAATAATGAAGGGCCGATGTGTCTGTTCAGTGTCTATAAAAGTATTGATTAGTAATGGTGACACACCCAGGTAGACAAGAGTGAGACCCAACTTCAGGAAAATAGCTGAAGAATTAATATAATTAATGGTAATTAAAAACATATAGATGCCAATGAATTATAAATAACTTTTCTGCTATTACTTACATTTGAAACTGGGCAAATTTCTTGGCCACAATTGTGCCTCTGTTTCCTCATCTAAAAATAGAAATAGTAGATCTATTTCAAAGGCTCATTGTGAGACAGGATATGCAAAAGTGTCTAGCCTATATAAAATGTTCACTAACCAGAATTTTTATATTACTATTACATTATTGTATATACAGTATAATATTTTGTTCTATTGTATATTATAAAAATTATATGTGTTGTGTTAATCATATATATAACAAAATATATACATGAAATAAAATATTTATTATTACTAAAATATAGAAAGAATATTTCATTGTTTTATATTATAGCCACTGAACAACTTAGCCTGGAAAGGACAGAATATCAGAGAAGTTCAGGATGTTGCTTTTCCCAATTTCCCCTCCCCTCAGCCCCTGTAGCTTCTGCACCACTTTCTGCCTCTAGGAATTTGCTTATGCTAACAAGGTAAAAACTTAAAGTAGGTAAGTGTTGTTCTTGGAAATCATGCCTACTGCCTTTCACAGTCCACAGAATCTAAAGTTTTGGGAATTAATCCTGGTGATAATTGCACAATAATGTAAATATTTAATTCTACTGATTTAAACATTCAAAAATGTTTAAAATGTTAAATTTTAACTCATATATATTCTACTATGAAATAAATGTTTTTTGTAGAAAAATGTTAGTTGTTTTAATTTTTTTGCCATAGAATAAGTTGTAAATATTTAACATACATGACTTGAAGAGTTTGGAGATAAATATACACCCACAAAACCATAATCTATGCCATAATCCTATCCATTGCCTATCAAAGGTTCCTCTTGCCTTTTTATTTCTCACTACTACTATTAGAAAAGCATCTCGCAGAAGCTAAAATTATAAGTACATAGTAGAGTATAATTAACTATAGCAATGTGTTGAATAGCAGGACTTACTCATATTACCAAAACTCTGTGCGCCTTCACCAACCTCCTCACCTCCTATTTCTTCTGCCCCCAGCTTCTGGGAACCTCTATCCCACTCTCTGATTCTATGAGTTTGACTATCTTACATGTGCCATGTAAGGAGTGTCATGTACCACTTGCGCTCCTCTGCCTGGCTCATTTCATTTAGCATAATGTCCTCCAAGTTCATCCATGTTGTTGCAAATGGCATTATTTCTTCAAAATGATGTTAGTTTTAACCCTGCTTCTGACAATGCCAACTGACCTTGGGGAAGTCATTTTAAAGTTCTTTGGAAGTCTCTTTGCCCTTAAATAAAATAAAGTTAGGTTGTCACTTTTTGGTTTCATTCAACTTCCAAGCTCTATAATCACAACTTTCATGAGGGGTTAGGGTGTAGCTCAATGGTAGAGTGTTTGCCCCTCATCCATGAAACCCTGGGTTTGATCCCTAGCACTATAAATCAAGCAAGCAAGCAAGCAAACAAACAAAAAATAACAATTATGGAACTTAGAGAAATATGAACAAAATAATAGTATAGAAAAGGTTAGGTATGCCAGGAACATACTTTATTTTGAGTAAAAAGAATCTTCCCATGATGTTTTCCTATGAAATGTAAATATACAAATTTATATATTGGTGATGTATATATTTTTTAAATCACACAAATAAAGTTATATTTTAATGGGATTAGGTATATTATGTGAAGCTGTAAATACTGTAGCCACCAAGTCCATATGACTTTTTAAATTTAAATTAAATAAATTTTAATTAAATAAAAGTTCAGTTCCTCAAGTTGTACCAGTTGCATTTCAAGTATTCAATGGCCACACATGGCTAATGGCAGATACGGGACATTTCCAACATTGCAGAAAATTCTATGGGCAGTAGTAATTAGCCTACTACTTTCTGACACTTTCTATGAGACATTTATTTCCTGAGTTTACCTTTAAAAATAGTATCAGCAGATCCTTCACAAAAGGGCCAAAAGCATACATTGATAGCCTTTTGAACAAATGGTGCTGAACAACTGGTTATCCATATGTAGAAGAATGAAACTAGACCCTTATCTCTCACCCTGAACAAAAATCAACCCAAAATGGATCAAAGATCCTGGAATTAGATCAGAAACTATGCAACTCCTAGAAAAAACATAGGGTCAAGACTCAGCTTTTAGACACAGGCAACTTTCTCAATAGGATTCCTACAGTTCAGGAAGTTAATGCCAAGAAATAATAAATGAGACAGCATCAAATTAAAAAGCTTCTGTGCAGCAAAGGAAACAAGAGTGTGAAGAGAGAACCCACAGAATAAGAGAAAACTTAGCTAGCTACTCTTCTGACAGATGATTAATATCTAGAATATAGAAAGAACTCAAAGAAACTGTGCACCAAAAAATCAAATGAACCAATTAATAAGCAGACAATTTAACTAAATGGACACTTCTCAAAAAAAGAAATACAAATGGCCAACAAATACATGAAAAAAATGTTCAACATCACTGTCACACATAACTACAAAGAACAAATAAAAAACAAAAGAAAAACAGAATAGGTGAGTGAATGGAAACGAACAAGGTGAAATTTTTTTATCACATAAAACTAGTTTTTCAGGTACAACAAAACTACACTGAATTTCATCTTACACAAGTCAAAATGGCTGTCATCAAGAATACAATTAATAATAAATGCTGGAGAGGATGTAGGGGAAAAAAAGGAATGCATTTGCACTGTTGGTGGTACAACTACTAGGGAAAATCAATATGGAGTCTCCTCAAAAAAGATTAGGCATGAAACCACCACATAACCCAGCTATACCACTCCTTGATATTTATCAAGGAATTAAAGTCATCTTACTATAGTGATACATGCATACCCATGTTTATAACAGCACAATTCACAAAAATCAAACTATGGAACCCACCTAGGTGTCCATCAACAGATGAATGGATAAAGAAAATGTAGTGTATATACACAATGGATTTTTATTCAGCCATAAAGAAAAGTGAAATTATGTCACTTGCAGAAAAATGGATGGAACTAGAGACCATTATGTTAAGCAAAGTAAGTCAGACTCAAAAGGGCAAAGGACATATGTTCTCTTTCATATGCAGAAGCTAGAGAGGAAAATGGAAAAGATGGGAGCCGATCTCCTAAAAATCAAAGGGAGATCAGTAGAGGAAAGGGATCAAAGGGTGGGAGGTGGGGAGAGAAGGGAGAAGTTCTGGGGAGTTATATTGACCAAATTATATTGTTATATTGTGTGCATGCACAAATATGTAACAAATAAATCCCATTATTATGTAAAATATAATGCACCAATAAAAAGAGAAAAAATTGCTAAAAAAATGATATCATCAAATGATCAAACCTGTAACAGATACCAGAGAGTCCTCTGAGAAAACAGCCCACTACTAAGCTGCCATCTCCTCTTCATATTTGTGTAATTTTTCTTAGGATACACAACTACACGATGTATTTTTTGTAGTTGTAGATGGACAGCATGCCTTTATTTTATTTGGTTATTTTTATGTGGTGCTGAAGATGGAACCCAATGCCTCATGCATGCTAGGCAAGCACTCTGCCTCTTGAGTTACAGCTTCAGCCCTACACAATGTATTTTTAAGATGAAATTTTCTATGGCACTACTTCCAGAAATGTTATTCTTTAATTTGAAGCAGTATTTCAATTAACTCTATTTCTTTTCACTTAATTGCATCTATAAAACATTATATAAAATCATGAAATTCTAAAGAGGAAATCAGAAGATAAAGAACTATTGCTGTTGTCCCAAAAGCATTTGAAAGTAGACTTTGTAAGCCCAGGGATAAGACATAATCTTATTTGGTTTACAATATGACAGAAGCCAGTCATGGTTTAATTAATTCAGGGTTGTTTTCATTTTGGTTGGATGGGACAGATCTGTTAACAGAAACAATGTATAAATAAAGAAGATCCAGAAAAGGATGTGGAATATGGGGTGGCGGGGGTGGGGGGACTGACAAGAACTAAGGTCTGCAAAAAATCATCTTTCATGAGAGACAAAAAGCTGGCTGCAGACAGATGCTTATAAGACCCTTCCTTTGTTGAAGAGGACAGCTTTATAAATAGATGCACAATAACAGCAGCCAGCTGTGCAGAATAATTGCCAGGCAATATTTGGTGATGACAACCTGAAGAAAGTCATCAATGCAATTATTTCACACCAGATCAGTCCAGAGGATCTGCTGGACCCTCTTGCCTATTGTGAGTGAGTGAGATACTGATTATTCTTGAAATGCCAATGCTACTTGCTCATCTTTTCTATAATAAGCAATGACTTCAACAGCAATTATATTGTTGTATCATAATTAATAATTTAATTGGGGACAATTAACTCTGTGGGTTAGAGTTTCAAGCATGTGAGGCCAAGGTTCAAAACACTAGGTCTAAAGAGAAGTGCTATGTCCCCCCAATATAATGGACTGTGTTCTTAACACTAGTTAGTCATTTTGGAAAAGCATAGCAGCTGGTTATCAGGGCATCCTGGACTGAACTCTCAGAAAAGCAGGACAATATCCTATAATTGATGCCTTCATTACTTTATTATGACATACATAGAATAACTTTTATATAGGCCACATGAAAGTGTAGTTCTATAAACTCCACCAATGTTTCTCCAAATGCATTTCTATTACAATTATTAATGTTTATTTTCATTCACTTATTTCCTTCCATTACCCCTAAATACACTGAATGGTCCTCATCCCCTCCCTCAATTTTTTCATTTCAAACACTCAGTTTGGTGTTATTATAATCATTAATTTTCTATGGCTGAACCACATTTTCAAGAACTTTTTAGGTCCTTGTAGTCAAGACATCTGTGCTGAAATGTTATGTTATTTGATTATCATCCTCGTGATACTTTTACTGGCTCATTTGCAATACAGTGTTTTATGTGAGATTTAAACAAGTATCTGTGGCAGGGCTGTTTCTCTCTTGAAAATAAGTCAGGTTTAAGAACAAAACAGTCTGAGGTAAAGTACAAAGGCTATTTATTCATTCAACAAGTATTCATTCAGTGATCGTTATATGTGTAGCAGAGACAAGGCTTAGGATTCCAATGGAAATTTCACCATCTAAATGAAATATTTGGTCTTCCAAGTTTCATATTATACAAAAGCATTGGGATTTTAACTTTAAATTGATGCTGAAACAAAATATTTATCTGCAATTTTGTTGTATCCATTCTTATTCTCATCTCTACCTCTAGATACTGTTTCCTGAATGTTTTAGTCTAAGGGACACTGATGACCTAAGTAAATATTTTCTGAGCACCTGGACAAGAAATAGCTGGTGGAAAGTAGCATACAAAGAACTTAAAAATGACTCTAGTGATATTAATAAGATATAAACAAGTGGAGAGAAAGGTCACACTGATAGATTAGAAGACATGGTTAAGTTATCAGTTCTCCTCAATTTACCTACACATTTAAAGTGGTTCTAGTTAAAACTCCAGTGAGCTTTTTGTAGAAATTGAAAATTTGGCTCTAAAATTCAGGGAGGAATGCAAAAGATCTAGGAAGTGCCTATTTTAGATTCTTTGTGTGATCTACATGTGTATAGATATATTGTTTTCACAGCATGATTGTCAAAAGTTACATCTAGGGTTCAAAGTCTTCTTTTATTAGTTTTTGTTCCACATTTTTTATTGATGCATTAGAATTGTACATAACGATGGGGATTTATCGTTACACATTCATACATGCACACAATATAACAATATAATTTGGCCAATAACACTCCCCAGTCCTACCCCCTCCTTCCCCTCCTCCTAAGCCCTGGTTCCTTTTCTCTACTGTTCTCCCTTTGATTTTTAGGAGATACACCTCCACCTTTTTTGCCCTCTCTTTCCTCTCCAGCTGCATATGAGAGAAAACATATGATCCTTGACCTTCTCAGTTGGACTTACTTCACTTAACATGATGATCTCTAGTTCCACCATTTTCCTACAAATGACATAATTCCATTTTTCTTTATGGCTGAATAAAAATCCATTCTGTATATATATATATATATCACATTCTCTTTATCCTTTCATCCATCCATGGATACTTAGGCTGATTCCGTATTTTGCTTTTGTGAATTGTGCTGCTCTATAAACATGAGTATGCATGTATCACTGTAGTAAGATGACTTTAATTCTTTAGGATAAACACTGAGGAGTGGTGTGGCTGGGTCAAACAGTGGGTTCATGCCTAGTCTTTTGAGTTTTGAGGAACCTCCACATTGATTTCCATAGTGGTTGTACTAATTTACAGTTAGGATTAAAAATCTTCATAGGATGAGAAGTAATTGTTTTAATTAGGTTTTTTTAAATTATCAGTAATATCTAGTTATTTCCACTACAACTGATAAAATAATTACTTATTTTTTATTTCTCCTCCCCAATATTCAAATTTATTAGTAATATGATTATTTTTACGTGATCAAAATTTATAACATTTTGATTCTATACCAGTAAGTCCATTGTTGCTTACATTTTTGCTCTATAGTTAGTATTTTATAGTGTTCATCAATAGTTTCACCATGGAGTCTCCTACCTCCACTTTTTATTTTGATAAATTACCTGTTTAACTAGGTTTTATCCTAGAGTATTATTATTTTTTTCCCAATAAGGTTCATAGGTGCAATACTCTGGCCATCTGCAAGCTTAAGAATATTTGTATGTTGATTTTATGTCTGAAAGGACAACTTTGTTATTTTGTTGATTCTAAAATTGCCTTTTTTAATTTTCTTTTTGAAACAGGGTCTCGCTGTTGCCCAGACTGACCTTGAACTCCTGGGCTTTAGTCATTCTCCTACTTCAGTCTCCCAAGTAGCCAGGACTACAGGTGTGCTACTTTGTCTTAATTGTATTTATTTTTGTATGATCTTTAATAATAATTTTGCTCAGATTTTTGTGGCATTGTTCCACTGTCTTCTGGAAATGAGTTTATGAGGATTTATCATTTCCCCTCATGTTTTTTTTATGAATATCCATAAAGTTATTTATTTATCCCTAATATTTAGGAAGTAGTGTTAAGTGCATAAATAGTATGCTTTTAATGTTGCAAATTCAACTCTTCATTTCAAAAAAAAGCTTTCCACTATTTTCCCTATTACATTGAAATATTATATCCATTATTCATGGTGTATTTATTCCATTGGTTCTCTTCTTTGTTCTTCAAGAAGTTTGATCTCTGTTATAACCTATACCTAATATGCTCACCTCAGTTCTTGTGATATCTTTTTGTTTTTCATTTTACTGTTTCATTTCCTTCTGCCTGTTCTTCATGTCATTAGTTTTTAATCAAATGTACTGTCGTCTTTTAATGATTATTATGACTTCCTTTTCTTTCTTGATCTCCACAAGGTTTTTTGCTTCTTATTAATAATCCTCCTTCCTCCTTTCATTTTTTTATCTTTCTCTTTGAATAATTCTTTCCTTATTATTATAATATTATAACTGAAATGTCAGATAACGTTTCCTCAATTTATTCTCTGCTTCCAGATGTAATATCAGTTTTCTTTCTTTTCCCTCCCTCCCCCCAACACCTCTCCTTCTCCCTCTCCCTCCCCCTGCCTCTCCTGGCCCCCTGTCTCTCCTTCCTTCCTTCCTTCCTTCCTTCCTTCCTTCCTTCCTTCCTTCCTTCCTTCCTTCTTTTCTCTTCCTAAGAACTCTAATTGTTTTCAGTAAACATTACCATTATCAGCTGCACCACCATGTCTCTCATCATATCTGGCTAAATTTTAATTAACTCTCTCCTATGTATCAGACACCAAACTAAGTGTCATAGTACTAACTTATTTAATACACATATTAAACCTTATAGTATTTGTTCTATTAATATTCCTTAAGGCACAGAGTACATTTGTAATTAGCTAAGTCAATGTTTATGAGTCTGACACTGGGGCCTAAGATTTTAATCACTAAATTATACTGCTTTCTGATAAACAAACTGAAATAGCAGGATACTCCATGTTTTTCTGAGAATTCTCACATTTATGCCCAGTATGTTTTCCAGTGGTGGTTAAAATATAAATTTTGCTTTAAAGATGTAAAAGACATTTTGACCTACTCTGGATTATGAGGGAAATATAAATCAAAACTGTAATGAGGTAACACCTTCCACCTGTTAGAATGGTTATTAAAAGCAACAACAAAAACTGAATATTGGTAGAACTGTGGAGAATCAAAAACCTCTGTCCCTTCTTGCTAGAGATGCAAAATGGTGCAGCCACTATGGGAAAGAGTATGGCATTTCATAAAAAGTTAGAAATATAACTACCATATTATCTAGCAATCTCCCTTCTGGGTATATATGCAGGATCTTGAAGAGATATCTGTACTCTTATGTTCATAGTAGCAGCCAGTATGTATGGAGAAGCCAAGTGTCCCACAAACAGGTGAATGGATGAAGCAAATGTGATAGATACTTACAACTGAATACTGTCCAGACTTAGGAAGGAAATCCTGTCATCTGCTACAACTCGGATAAACCCGGAGGGCATATTGCTAAGTAAAATAAACAAGTCACAGTGGAACATACTACATGATGCTATTTACATAAAGTATCTTTAATGTTATAGAAGTGGACCATACCCTCAGGTGGTAGGGAAAATGGAGAGGAATTGTTCAGTGGGTCTGAAGTGTCAGTTATCTTAGATGAGTAAGTTCTATGGATCTGCATTGTGGGGGTTAACAATACAGTGTTGTAAATTTAAAAATAAGTTAATTAGAGCAGATCTTACTTTCAGTGTCCACAATAAACAAAAAACAAAGGAATTCAAGGAAACCTTGAGAGGTTTCAGGTATGTTACCTTGAATGTGGTAATGGCATCATGAATATATGTATGTGTTCAAATTTACCAAATATGACATGTCAAATATATTCAGTTCTTTCTATATCAACTATACATCAATAAAGTTTTTTTTAAATAAACTTGATAAAAGAGATATACTTCATGACATTTATGCCTTCATGGGAGAAGTATATGTTAAATTCCTAAAAAAGCAAATAAATTCCTAATGGTAAGTTATGATTTAAAAAAGAGAAAAAACTTTTTAGTTCATCCTTCTTTCCTTCCATCCGTCCTTTCTTCCTTCCTTCCTTCCCTCTTTCTTTTCAATACTTATTGGTCAAACACCAGGCATTCTTGTAAGCATTGCAACCACACAGATGAAAGCACAGGCATGATCTTTGCTCATATGGCACTCACAGTGTTCTTCTGTTTTCCTTCCTTCCTCCCCCTCTTCCTTTTCCCTGCCTTCCAATAAAGAGCTCCGGCAATGTCAGAAGAGACTGAGCCTAAGTGGACCAATGGGAGAAACCTTCTTGGAAGCTAGACAAGCTGAGCTGGATTTTGAGTATAAAAAGTTCTTTATTAGGTAGAAGAAAACAGGAAACAGCATCCCCCGCACTTAGGAAGGTATACCAAAGGGCATGGATGCAGGGCCCAGCAGGAAACTACAAACCTTCTTAAAAGGGTGGCCATGGGAAATGAAGTTCATATGTTGAAGGCCCATTGCAAAGGCTTGAAGGTCAGGGTCAAAGTATGGTTAAGGACTTGTCAGCCAGGACCTTTGAGATAGAAACCATACTGACAAGTGTTCTTTTATAACTCCTCACAAGTGTCTAGGCACAACAAAACCAATTCGTAAAATTACTTGGGGTTAAAAACAAATGAGTCCCCAAACAAGTACTAATTATTTCCATTCTAGGATAGAGACCAAGATCTTACATGAAAATGAATATCCATTTCCAAGTCATTGCTATTTAGAGCTGTATGGGAAAAATGTGGTGGCCTCCAAGATATGTGGTTTAAGTCACTATCTCTTCCAGGATGAGGTTTCTTGTCATGTGAAGTATTTTTTTCCCCAACTCTGTCATAATTACACAAGTTTGGAAGCTGCATGGAAATGTCTAGGATTGCCACAATTTTCATCATTGACTTATTCTTGGCACTTTATTTGCATTTTCAAAGAGCTGAGATAAGAATTTCATTGGGTTTTTAAGACAGCAACACAAAAATACATTCTTCTTCAGTGAAAAGTTGAGGGGAATGGAGTGTTCCACTCCTTTTTTATCCATTGCAGCCTTGGCTGTGTGAGTTCACATTCTCTTTTCAGGGTTCATGGTTGACTCCAAGAACCTGAATGAGAAACAGATTCAGGGGATCAATGGATACTCCCAAATGCAGGCAAAATATTGTGCATTTTTCCAGGAAGATAATCCAAGGTTTTCATTACACATTGAAAGGATCTTGACTCCTCCAGTGTAAGTTTCATTAGGAAGTGTGCCTGGCTTTGATTTTTCCTGTTGCAAACATACTAGAAAGCAAGTCTGTTCCTGGCCTTGTAGCACAAGTACCTTTTGGGAAAAATGGCCTTCACTTAATGGCAAAAACTAGATATTGTGAAAGGAACATGTTCTTAGCTCAATACTGTAAGCCTTTCTTTCCCTCCAGCTGTGGAATGGATGCTCCTAAATTCCCAAGGAACCACCTCCAGAAAAGTAGCTGCTATTTCAGAAAAGATGACAACTGAAAGAATGCGTTTGCCTGATATGTTTTTTAAAATTGATGTGGAGCAACACATATGTGTACTAGAGGATAAATGTGTATGGAAATGTGGTGGATATTGTCCATCTTGAATCTTTCTAAAAGGAAGAAAATAAATGGCAATGTTTTAATCTATTAGTGTATTTTACCACCATGAAGGCATGGTGTTACGATGGGCCAAAATATCACTGTTTTTGTCCCTGAAAAATAAGCTGGCACATTTCTTCTTTTGCATTGCCCTTATTAACATCTGTTTGGAGTTGTTTGAGCCCTGCTTTTATGAATTCCAGCTCCATGAGTGATCCATTAACTTTATTTTGTTCCGGGAATGTCTAAATGTTTTTGTTTAAATTCCTGTAGTTCACTTAACCTTTGTAGGATGCTTATGTTCTTTTGAGAGGTTTTTTTTTTTTAATGTGGAAGACAGAGTATGATAAACAGACTGAAATGTTGTCAGGATTCTCACTGATGCTATTAATGTTTTTTGAAAGACTGCATGTAAGAGCTCTAGACTTACCAAATTGAGGGTCATTCTAGTTTCTGGTATTTATGACAAATTATAGAAATCTAATGATTGGTGCTCATTTGTAGAGAACACTTATTTTTAAGGCACCTATCTGTTTTTATATGAAACATTTGATATTTCTTCTTGGTGCAGCATATCAGGTTTTTATTTCATTGCTTTCATGATTTTGGTTACTTCCAAACTAATATTTAACTCACACCGCTACTGTTTCCCTTAAATATTAAGTAATAGCATGCTGTTAAGTAAAAACAAAAGTGTTTTTTTTTCTTTTATGAATGTAATGACCTATTTTGTAAATGCTACAGCATGACATTTAATATGTTCTTTTAATTTGAGGCGTTTTTATTTGTCCTAAGCACTTCTCTACTCTCTCTCTGATTATTTGTGTAGACTAGCACCTCACAGATGTGGTCCAGCAGTTCTGTCAGTTTTGCTTTCTGTCCCTTTGTGTGCTTCCTCCTCATCTGTGAAGTAACATAAGTTAGTTATGGGCCTGAACATCTTTTCTCTGAGGTTAGACCTCATTTCCGGGGTAAATATAACTGCATTACATTAAGTTTATTTTTGGAACAACCTGTCACAAATTATAAAGTACATGTACTTTTTAACATATAATCATAAAAATCAGTAAAGTTTTCTTGCTGAAATGGTCCTGAGAAGTAAAGTACAAGGGGAGCCAGAGCCACATTGTGCCAGATAGCAAGGAGTCTAAAGTAGATGCAATGAAAGTAAAGAAACCAGCTAGAAGGTGCTCCACCAGCCAAGTTTGGGATAATTTGAGAATGGATAAGAATAATGACTTTAATTATTCTAAGTAATATAATAAATAAAAAAGAAGAAAAAAAATCCCCCAAAAAAGAAGCTTACCTGCCTCAATGGAGGTAATGATTACAACAATCTCTAAAGAGAAAAAAAATTATTCTGCCTTTATTAAGAGGAAATATAATTTGTCTTAGTTGTTGAGAGTAAGTTTTCCTTTATAGAAGAAGGCCAGGTAGTAATTCTACCTAGAAAGAATGATACAGTGAGTAATGTACAGTTAGTCCAATACAATAATTTATTCAGGAAGGATCAGCGGTGGATGCTAAAATCATTACAGGCAACCAGTTAGGGGAATAGGTAATTCACACCCTGACAAAGTGTCAGTTCGCAGACTACTTGCCAATTGCAATGGGAAAAGTAGAGCTTTACAATGGAGACATCTGGCTTTCTCCACCCTAACCAAGAAATCAAATAATGGGAGAGATCTGATATTATATGCTCCCTGATGTGAGGCAATTTGAAGTACATATCATCATGTATAAAACATCCTTTAAAACATTTTTAACCAGAACATAATCAATACTTTTAAAATAGCCTACAATTTATAGAAAATAAATGGAGAAAGAAATTACATGACAACACCAGAAAATATTCAGACATATTTAGAATGTGACACATTTTACAAGAGAACCAGCCTGGGTTGGTTATGCATGGACATAACAAAACAGAGAGGAGACTATTGTAAATAAAAATACTACAAAGGCAAAACATCAAAATGCACTATATGAAACATTATTGACCCTGGATTTTTTTTTAAGCAATAAAGTACACATTTTAGGAACACATAGGAGAAATTTGAATATGGGCCACTTTTTAGATGATACTATATAGAACTGTTGTTAATTTCTTGGGCGTGATAATGATGTAGCATAGTCTATAAATGAAAATGTCCTCATTCTTTAGGAGATACATGCTGAAGCATCTTGATGTCTTTCTCTGATTTTCATATTTCTTTTAAAACACACGCACATGTATAGCTACATTAAGCAAATGTGGCAAAAGTCATTGAATTTAGACATTGGGCATATGGATATACATTGTTCATTTAAACATTTCAGGGCTAAAAATATATAATACAAATTTGGAACAAAAGAAAAATGGCATATGTGTTTTGTGTGTGTGATTTTATTTGTGTATACATGTGTAATTCAATCTCCAGAAATTCAACAAAAACCCTTGCCTCAGGATTTTTTGCATGTTCATATGATGCCACTTTGTAGGGGGCTTGCAGACCCCCAAATCAACTTGTGAAGCAATGTCGGCTCATTCTGGATGGAAGTATCCTCCCTTCCCCTAAAATCTGAAACGTCTGCACAGAATTTATGTGGTGTCAGCAGAGTGATGGATGTTCCCTATACTACGAAGGAATTATAGACATATGTTGCAATCCTAACCGTATAGACTGCCACGAGATGAGAAAGAACAGGGCACAGCCCTGCAACCTGGGATAAAAGTAGAGATCAGAAATCCAAGAGCAGGGAAAAATTGTCAGAGTGTTGTATATAAAGGGAATTAACAGCATGGAGAGCATAAGGAGGCAGGATGTATGGAAGCCATGTGGCATAAGAATGTGCCATATGGTGTTAGAAGGTGGCAGAGAAAGGGCAAGTACCCTGAAGAGATGATGAAGGTAACATCACATTGACGAGGACCAGACGGAGGTCAGCACAGCATAAGTGGGTGGCATTCCTATCACAAGATGATGGGAAGCCTAGAAACAATTCAAAGCTAGCAGGATGGTGAAAATAAAGGAATCAACTTGAGCTGGTGAATGGGGGCGGGGGGGATTTTGAGGTCAGAAAAAGTCAAGCGATTTGAAGCCAAGTCAGCTTGGAATAGTGAAAACAGTATGAGCTTTGGAATCGGGTGAATCTAATTTGAAATTCTGGCTCTGTTATTTTCTACCTGTGTGACCTTGGGCACACTTCGAGATGACTTGGGGGTCTCAATTTGATCTCAAAAATCAGGTCGAATTTTGAATAAAGATAATGAGCTGATAAAAATAGGTGAGCAATGAACCTGTAGTTTTACCAACAGAATTAATCAAGCAGGTATAATAAGTTGATTGCATGTGCTAATTTGATTATGTACATTATGATCACATAAATATAATAGCAATTTAGAGATGATCATAGCTTTCAGGAGTTTCAATATTATTATGGTTCCTCTCTCACTAGAGGAGGGAGCATGGTTCAGGGAGACAGAGGACAATCATAAAATGAAGGACTCACGTGGGTGAAGCCCCTTGAACCGACCTCATTTATCATTCATTCAACAAATAGTTATTGAAGACATACTATATACACCGGGCAGTATACGAGACACTAAGCTAACAATAAATAGACAGGATGTCTGTCTTTCAGGGCTTCATGATTATTTATTCATGTACTCCTTCAACGAACTTTCATTGAGTGTTTGCCTTATACCCCCCTTTTTAATACCCTTTTTGAGCATTTCTGATGTTCCACATTCCTAAAACTTTTCTTACAAATGCTTTATTCCCTTAGAGTTTGATTTTGGTGGGATTTAGTCTAAGAAAGTGTTAGAAACAGTTGCAAAAAGATATCAAATGAGTAAATTAACACCATTCAGAAGCTTGCAGTCTGGTAAATAGGGAAGGTCACGGAAAAACGACAAATGCAAGGTAAAATGTAATCTACCAGAGAGTCATAAATGGATCTCAAAGAAAGGAGAGTCAATGTGCTAGTAGGAAAAACACAGTAGGAAAACACTTGTTGGAAAAGTGGTATTTGAGATTTTAATAGAATTAGCAGGGGTGAAGATGGTGTATTGGTTTCTCCTGGCTACTAAAACAAATTATAGAAACTGGGTGGTTTTAAGAAATAGAAATGTATTCTCTCACAGTTCAGGAGAGCAGAAGTCTGACATCCAGGTGTTGTCAGGTTTTTTCACTTCTGGAAGCTTGAGGGAGAATATGTTCATGCCTCTGAGCTTCTGTCGGTTGCTGGTAATTCTTGGCATTTCTTGGCTTGTAGATAAATTATTTCAATCTCTGCTTCCATTTTCACATGGCATTCTTGTTGGTATATCTCTAGGTATAAGTATCCTCTCCTTTTCTTTAAAGAACATTAAGTACAATATACTAATCCCAGATTTTAATTTTTTAACAATATGGCCATCCCAATTACAGACAAAACAAAATACTTACAGATTGTTCCCATATATAATGTTTTTTTTTTCTTGTGACTGACAAGCTCTGGGAATTATATCTTACCAATATTGGTATCTTTCAATTATGCATTTGGGAGGAAAATACTGCATTTTGAGGAAGTGTTTTATGGTGAACATTCAGAACTAGATCAGGGCCCCAGAAGCAGAATAGCAGCACATAAGAACTTTGCAATTAAACTCTTTGTACTTTGGAATTTCCTTCCTTTATAAACTCTCCACCTTATGTAAGAGCTCTCCTGACACTTGACAAGAGACTGACCAATGCTTCCTTACAAAGAGTGTACAGAAGGAGTTGGCAAAAGGTGCCACAATATCAGCACTCTCCCATCTTGTGCCCAAGGCAGACATCATCAGTCAATTAGCCAACAGTTCTACTGAATTCCTCCTCAGAATCCTTCACACTGTAGGCATGGATACCACCTAACAGGTTGGTAGGCAAGAAAATAGGCATTTGTAAATTATGTCATCAAGGATTTCCTACAAAGTAAAGGGAGAACATAAACAGAGATATTAATCCAAAAGAAGAATGTGTCAACCTCATAATTTCAGAAAATAGAAAAATATTCTACTGGATGCTATCCCTCAAATCAAACAGTGTGGATGAATATTTACCTTGTTAGATGAGCTGTGAGGGTAAGGTTGAAAGGAGAAACTTTGGGGTGGGAAGCAGTCATGTTTAAGGTAAAAATGAGCCAGGAAAAGCTGACTTGGGATAAAAGAGTCTGAGACTACTGAGATCTGAAAGAGAAAGCAAATAAGGGAAAAAGAACAATTACAAAAATAGGGTTTGAGACTGAAAAAAGTGAGAAATATGAAGAAACAGAATCTTATACTCAGAAGAAAAAGAGACATCAAAATTTCTGAGATTTGTAAAGTGTCCATGGCTGTGCACTGGCCCCTGAGACTTGGTCCATTGAAAATGCTACAGTGGTCCTGACTTAAAGCAGCATGAATTTCGAAGGTCACCACAATTTATGCATCCATCTGGCCACACATGGGACTAGAAATTGGTTTTGATGTTGAGAAAAAAAAAGAAAAGAAAAGAAAAGAAAGAAAGGAAAACAGTTTCTTAGTTGGTTTCACTAAAGCTTTTCTTTTAAGTAAATTATTTACAGCTGGATCCTTATTGGGGGTTTCTAGAAATTATGGTATTCCTGCAAATTATATACTGCTATGTATTTTATGATATGTTGGTTCTTAGATATTTATTGAACACCCACAACTTATCAGCCATATTAGTCACTCTCATCTCTTAGCTAATAATCAGGAAAACAAAATCACCCCTTGTTTTGGGAAAGGGAGATAGGAAGGTTGAAAATTCAAGAGGACCCCTAACATTTCTCAAAATATTTTTTTTTTATTTCCTCTTGTGAAAAGACCTAGGAGACTGAGAGAGTCTCAGATTTACTTTTTAAAGTTTATCACCTCCCCTTCTATAAGAAATAATATCCAAAACCAGTATCCTGATTGTAGCTAGAGAGCTAGTTGTGTGGCACAAATGCTTCCCTTTTCTGACTGTGATGTCAACCCATCACTATTGCATCCAAGCAAAACTCCAAAGGCACTCTCTGCTCCCAGACTTAATGGAAGAATTTAACAATCCAGTCTGCTATCCTAGTGTTTTCTAGTTGCTCAGGGCTGGTTGTCAGCAGCTCATTTGGCAACCCGGTAGGAGAGGTTAATTAGCAGGGAGAGTTGAAGAGTGCTACCCAGAGGGAGCAGGAGTGCTGTGCCCACTGGGAGCCTGGAAGACAAACAAAGAAGTTGGGAAGTATTTATTTTCTCTGTTGGGGAATCTTTTTCTCCACGGGACTTGAGTTCAAACAGGGGCCAGCACCTTGTTGCCTCCACATGAGAGACACAGAATCAAAGTGCCCTGATAATGAATGATGGTTAGAAAGGGGATCAGAGGTTTGACTTGCAGTCAGGAAGCCAAAAAGGTTTTGTTGCTCTCCATAGTAAAAGGCTATTGATTGCTGCAAGTAAGAGCTTGCTGTTTCCTGAAGTTTAAGTTTATTCAGTCTTTTGCCCTTTGAGAGTCCCTTGCTGTTAAGAGCTACTACGGAATTTAGCACTTGTTTAATATAAAATGAATTATCTGGGATCAGCCATGACTGCTCTCTCAGGCTACACGTCAGTGGCTAAGGTCAAGGTGAAGGACGCTTTGCATAATGGACACTTCACTGAGCCGCCATGTTTGAAGGAATCATAGCACCGCACACAGGGGCATGCTCATCACTGTGTCTCACTTTTAAACCTATCGATTGCATACCTGTGCAGCAGAAGCTTCCCGTTACTTGGCAAGAAGTCCCCATGGTAAACGAATGTCTTTTACACAGACAGCATCAATTAGGTTTGTAATCATTGATAAAAATATACCAGTGTGATGTCAGAGAAGAGGGTTGTGATCATGGCTCTATCTCAGAGCTCTTGTATCCACAGTCTCTTTACAGGTCTGGGGATTCATAATGTTAACCAGAAAGGGGCAGAGAGACTATTACTTTGTTCAGTTTATAGTTTATCACATTATAGTTTTTATGAAATGACAAGAGTTTTTTTTTTCAAATTACCAATGTAATACCTAGTAATAAACATCATTGATATTTTGACTATGTATGCCTTTTAAGTATTTTTCTGGTTTTAATGTTCATTTTATCAAATTGGAATATATGCCCTATTTTTAGTCTATTAGTGGGTACAGTTACAACTTTTTAAATTTTAAGTCATTCCTATAATTACAATAAATTAGATTTCCAGACTGTGTGTGATGAAAAATTTTGTGACTAGAACTTTACATCTGCTATTTCTCTACCTTTATTTATAGGACTTACAAAGTATAAAACTTAAACCAAAATCATGATTATAAAACTAATGATTTAAGAGTGTGCATTATATTTTCTAGAATACTGTTTGGTATGTACATTAAGCTTTAATACTCTATTTGAATAATCATTAGACTTATGTTTATCCAGTTTCACTGATCCCTTTTAATCTTATATATAATCATTTCTCTTTATTTTTAAATTGCATTTTTTTTTCTTTTGTCAGTCATCTAGAGCACATCTTTGACTAACTGTTTGGGAAAGGAATGTGGGTGGTATGCGTTCTGAGTTCTTGCATGTCTGAGAATGTCTGTCTGTGTCCTTATTATGGGACTCCTTGGGTACAAGATTCTTAGAACCAGCCTTCTGCTCAAAGCTCTAAAACTAATAGCAGTCTATTTTTGGTGTTTAATAATAATGTTTATTTGCTGATTTTTCTGTGCCTGAATACTTGTAATAGTTTATGTTTTATTCTGTAAAAAAAAATCAGTAAAAGGCAAAAGATATATACTATCTGAAGAGAAACCTTCATTGAATATTTGATGAACTGTGAGACGAAATGAAATCTCTCAATGCAGTTTTGATTTACATTTCCCTGTTTGCTAGAAATTTTAAACATTTTTTTCCTATATTTATTGGCTATATTTGTATTTGTTCTTATGAAAAATGTCTGATTCGTTTGTTTGCCCATTTACTCAGGGGGTTATTTGTTTTTCTTAGTTTTATTTTTTGAGTTCTTTTATATTCTGGATATTAAGCCCCTGTCAGAGAAACAGCTAGCAATGATCTTCTCCCATTTTGTAGGCCCCCCTTTGCATTCTTAATCATTTCCTTTGCTTTGAAGAAGCTTTTTAATTTGATGGCATCCCACTTATTGATTCTTAGTTTTATTTATTGAGCTTTAGGGGTCTTATTAAGGAAGTTGGTTCCTGTACCAATAGGATGGAGGGATGACCCTTTGAGAAACTGCTTCTTGTAATATGAAAAATCAGTTTCAGGTTTCAGAAAGTTCAAGTTTATCCATGAGACACTAATTAAAAAAAAAAAAAAAACTATAAATAACTTGCAAAAAACTCAGTGAAGAAGAGGGAGGGGAACAGAGGGAAAGGAGGGGGAGGGGGGAAATATTGGGAACTGAATTAGAGAAAATTATATTCCATGTTTGTGTAATTATGTCAAAATGTATCCTAATGTTATATATAAATGAAAAGTATCAATAAAAATTTTTTCAGTGAGTTAAAAAAAAACAGTAGACACAGAGATACTCAAAGGGATCATGAGTCCTTTTGATCTGTGACCTACTATTTTTTAATCTCAGAAAACTTTCTTCTACTTTTCTTTAAATTTTACCTTTTCATCATATGAACTGCTGTGTTTTAAATGAAGTTGTTTTGCATAGATTGAATTCCTAAATCTCTATACCAAGTCTTATAGTTTTTGTTCTTTTTCCTGTAATTTCTGGAAATATTTAAGTTCAGTTTTTACTTTAATAATTTGATGTTCTTTAGAGGTAATTCTGCTACTAACTGTCTTCATCGTGGAGTTTGGGAATTATTAAAAATAGACTTCCTCTGTAATTTAGTCCTATTTTTCCAGTACGGATATTGCTCATGTGTAGGGGGAGGTCCATGTGTATCCAGTATTGGACCATGATAAAGCAGATGGTGAAAGATTCTGTCAGCTATTGACACAGGTGATTGTCTGAAACCTTTAGATCCAGATGAAGGGACACTGCCCTTACTGTAAAATTAAAATATCTATTCAGAGATCCTACGGCCTTGGGAGAAAGGAGAAGGAGCCAAGGAAGCCTAGGAAGCGAGCTCCACCACTGTGTTGAAGTATTGCCTCTTTGTTCTTTTCTGTTCTGATGTGGCCACCTGCTCAGGCATAGGCTGTAGTTCTTCCCCCCCTTCTGTCCATCATAGGTGTCTTGGCCACAGCCCAGCCTAAAGCTCTTCCCTAAGCTTTGTTTGTTGTGGCCTTGTGAGTGGGGCTGTCAGATTCAGAATATAAAATGTAGCCCATGTCTACACAGCTCCTGTATCTATAATCTCTTTAACAAGAGTTTAGCCAGTCACAATGCAACCACAGAGTCTGTTTGTGGCTTACCCTTCTGCCTGACTAGAATAGAATTTTTAAATGAATTTTTGGTAAGTGTGTCACAATATTGCACAAGACATACTTACCACCCCATTCCCCCCAGAATCTATTGTTTCCCTGGAAGTCAAATTTAACAGAATCTCCTGTATTTTATCTGGCAGCCTTACCTAGGAACTGTGGTCTGCTTTTGTCCTTTTTTAGCTAAGGAAGTGTCAAAAGGGAACTGGTCAAGGACTCTATTCAAATTCTTAAGGATGTGTTCTTTGGGAGCACTGCATGATATTGCCCTTGACACTTAGACCATATCTGCACTCTATCTGGTAGAAATTCCTTGACATTTTGTGCCAATAAAACATCAACATGAAGATGTAAAAAATCATAGTTTCTAGAACTGGTACAGATTTCCTCGTGCTTGGACATTCCAATACTAATTTCTGTAGGACTCAAAGGGTATGTGTGTCCACCAATAAAAGGAAAGTTAAATGTCTGTGCTTACATTATCATTGTACTAAAAGTTTGCCAAGTCCAATTCAACTTTCTGGTGCTCCTGTGTGAGCTGTGTAGTGCCCTATCTTAAAAAGGTTATTAAATCGAATTGGTCAGAATGAGTTATGTGGTTGGATAAACCGGGCCATCTTAGGCTGTAACTGATTTAATAGACTGAGAAGAATGGCTTTCCCCAAACTATCTCCATAGAGATTTATTTTCCCATCCCTTCACTCTCTTCTCTATTTACTACCTTACCACTTGAGCTCATCTACTCCTCTGGGAAGTTAATAAACCAAAAGAAGATAAATGCTCTATGTGAAACTGCCTATCAATAGAAAGTAATCATACTAACATTTATTGAATATTTAATATATGCCAGGCACCAGCTAAGTGTTTTATATACATTACCTCATTTAGTCCTCTCTGTGCTACAGGGAATAGTTATTAACTCTCCTTTTCCAGCTGTGGAAGCACATAACCAGAGGAGTTAGCAGACTTGTCACAGGCCACACAGTGAAGTTTGAGCACACTTTTCATAACATACCATTTCAAAGTTTCTGATTGTTAATTGCCCCCTTTGGAAACAGTTGGAGTTATGTAGTGACCTGCTCATCAACTTTTTTCCCCCTTCAATTCTGCAGAGGGAAACAACTGTGGGTTTAGAGATCAGTATGTACCATTATTTCCCATTAGCCATATCAGTATGCATGTTACCCCTTTGATAGGCAGCTATCAAAGGCTACTTTCTTCTTTCTGGAGTTGCTGAGGCTTTACTTCCATCTGCAGATGCTCTTTTATGCATTCATCAATGCACAGAGCATCAAATGATAACTTTATGACCCAGAAAAAAATACTAAAACATAGAATTCAAAAGGGAATACAGCTGGAGTATAAAAAGGAACCAGTTTCCAAAGCAAAGTGGATCAAAGGAAATCCCTAATACCTGCTCACAGCTGGAAAAAAGTCATAATTTTGTTGCTTCTTGATTTTGTGCACTGGTGGCTCATATTAATTACAAGAGATCCCCTGCAATTACCCATGGGGTGTGTCAGTGGCCCAAGATGTCTACAGTTATTTCCACTGGAAGTAATAACTTTCTGATACAGTGACTAGGGGAACTGTGTGGTTTTATTGTCATTTTAGTTAGTAATGGGTCAAAGTATCTCATCAAACCACCACAGTGAATTCCAGTGTGCCTTGCTCCTTATAAAACTTCTGGCTATACTTTCTATTCATTGTTAAAATAAAGGGTCATGAGTAGTGTTCCTTGGAGCCAAGAAATGTCACATAATATCCTTGTATAATTTCACAAAGTTATTTCACTTTTGACATTTTTGCTGGGCTACTCTATAGCTACAACCAACCACAAATTAACAAATACAGGCAGTTATGTGATCAGTTTGTGCAAAAGACAAAAATTCAAAGAGGGTATAAGAATTAGAAATGAAAAATCTCTAATTTGGTGCCTATTACATGTTCAGGGCCTTCAGCATATTATTTAATGCTTAAATAACCTTATGAATCATGTTCCATTGGTCCCTTTTACAAATGCACGGATGGAAGATCAGGGAAGCTCAGTTATTTGCTTTAGGTACCATATCAACTAAATGAGAGCTAATCTGTCTCTAAATTTCCATGTTATTCTACTCAACTTCATCTTCTCTAAAACCTCTCTCTCTACCAAAGTAAACTGCCATTTGAATGTATGATAATTTAGTATTTTGCATATATATTAATCATTTTAATTTTAAAAATATAAGACAGGACCTACTCTCTGAAATTTACAGTTTGCATAATCAAGCAAAAGTCTGAGGAAAAATCTGTCTCACGAGTTTATTTTGCTTCACTGCAGTTTGTAAATGTTAAGTTTCTTAGACCCAAACTATGGTTATACGTAATAGTGATCTGAAGTAGGGCTAGATCTACAACCAACTACACACACAAGTGAAAATACCCAAGGGAAAAGGAATCATGAAGAGTATAAATAAAAGACCAAGGAAAGACACAAGTTATTTTTCTGTTCTATATATGACCAGAGGTATTTCCCCTGTGGCCAAGAAAAGAAAGGAATTCATCATCTTTTCTGAAAACAGGGAGACTGCAAGAGACTGAGATGAGCAGATGTCCATTCTTAAAACTAAAATGAACCTTCTAGAAAGTAGACTTCTTGTTTTCAGTAAGAGGATGAGAACAGTTAGTCAAAACTCAAAGCTGATGGAATAGAACTGCTACATGCACTATATAAATTTGAAGAGACCTTTAAAATAAGTGCAATTTAGTAAGAGGTAATAATAATATACTAGAAATCAAGGTGGAACAAGTTTATAAACTTGTCCGTTTTATTTTCTAATTTAACATTTTATATCTTTCTTTGTTAATTTTTCTTCTCAGAATCAGTCTGTAGTCTAAGGGCAAAAGCAATATAGAATGGGATCTTAACACCTACAATCATGAAATACTATTAATATAAGGAGAAAGCAATAGCAACTGGTCAATAATAAAACTTCATAGTATCTTTTACCCAAGAAAGTCTTTAAACACTTAAAGAATAACAGTAACTAATATTTACTAAGCACTTCAGATGAATTTCATGGCACTGATACTTTGGGCTAGCCCCTATTTCTAGATGAAGGGAGTTTCTTCTCTTTAAAAAACAGCAGATTGAGCAAAGACAACCAGCACAGCTGGGGTCAGGAGTGACTGTCTGCCTGTGAAGTAGTAGACACAGCAGTCAATGCCTGCCATGGCAGCCTGGTGCTTAGGGAAACTGGTTCAATGATAGAGCTAATTGTCCTAGTCAGAAAGTAGACACCAGAACAAGTCAAAGACAGGGTGTGACAATCCCAAAAACCCAAATGCCGAATGTTTTCTCTGATATAAGGAGGCTGATTCATAGTGGGGTTGGGAAGGGGAACATGAGAGGGTTAGACGAACTCTAGATTGGGCAAAGGGGTGAGAGGGGAAGGGAGGGGGTATGGGGGTAAAAAAAATGGTGGAGTGAGATGGACATCCTTACCCTAAGTGCATGTACGAAGATAAGAATGGTGTGACTCTACTTTGTGTACAACCAGAGATAAGAAAAATTGTGCTCTATATGTGTAATATGAATTGTAATTCATTGTAATGCATTCTACTGTCATATATAACAAATTAAAATTTTAAAAATTCAAAAAGAAAAAAAAAGACAGGGCGTGAAACAGAGCAGAACTATGTGTGAAGATTCCCTGGTTCCTGGGTATCAATAGACTGTTCACCTGCTCAACAGGCATTCTTTGAGTACCTTTCATGTTCCAAGAACAGCACCAGGGGATGAGGATACAGAGACAAATAAGACATGGTTCTTATTCTCAAGGTTCCCAGGATAGATAGTGGAAAATGCAAACACTAAAGCTGCAAGTCCCAGTGGACTGCAGGTGAAAGAAGATACAGAGCTACCAGGTCAGAGGAAGGGATTGACACTGGCAGGTTATATCAGGGGAGAAAACAGCTGGGTTGACTGTACACAAAGAGACATAATATGTCAAGCAAAGGATACAGCATATAAGGGTACTTTGCATGAACCAGAATGGTGCCTTTTGGGATCTACAAATACTTTGAGTGGAAAGGGTAGTATCAACTGATCTTATGTGCACTTAAAGGGCTTAGATTTTTCCTGAAGGAGATTGGAAGTTAGCAAAAAATTTAACCCAATTTATACCCCAAGAAAGTAAATTTTGGTGAAAATGTAAATGAAGAGTTGCATAAGGACACGTGCAAGGTATTGTGATCATTTCTATACAGATTACAAAAGATTGGCCAGACCAATCTTTTGTTTGCTACACTGCTTGAAAACGAATTGTGTCATGAACAGCTTATTTGATTTACTTTGAGATCTTAACTCTGCTCTATATATGTGTTTGTGTGTCTGTACATATGGGAAGGGTGCATTTCTTGTAATAAATTCTTTTTCAGTGAACTTTATATGAGGAGTCCCTATCATGTCCTTGAGCAGCAATCAGTATATTAAAACTAATGAATTCTTTTCTATTTGGTCTTTTAAGTAAGACATTTTATGTTTTTCTGTAACTAAAATTATTCCGGATTCTGAATTTCTATCAAATAATGTAACTGCCTCACTATATGGTATGATCTTTGTTTGAAGATAATGCTTTTGGCATATTTTAACCCCTGGAATTGGTGACAGGTACATCAAATCACCCACTTCTTATTTATATGTCTAGTGCCAGCTGATTTGAGATGAGGAGTGAATCTGGGTCTTAGAAGTTGAATGCCTTTGCTCTGGGTTAATTGTGAAAATTCATAGGACACAGAAGTCAAGACCAATGATCATAAAACCCTGTATTTTAACCCACTGAATTGGCTGATCAAAGCCCAATCTCAAAATTTCAGATTAATAATGTGCTTGATTCTATGAAATGCCTAAAAACAAAATGTTTGTAGTGCTTTTGTATAAATGATCCCATACATATTATGTGCAAATGATGTTAACCTGAGTAGCATGGTAGGACTGTGAAGTCTTTAAGACAGGTATTCTGCTGTACCAACTGTGCATGGTATAGACATAGTAGCCTTTTCAAGTATTTATAGAAATATCACAAAATCTTTACATCAGCCTTTGTGCATGGGGCAGTGTAAGTTAAATAGAGGTAATGAACCTTATATCAAGGTATTTTAAAGTGCAGAACTTGAACCATATACTTCGATATAATCAGCTCTCTCATCTTTCAAATGGAGACCTTAAGAATTCCTTCTCTGTATATCTCACAGCAATTTGCACATCAAATATGATAACAAACAAAAAAGCTCTGAGTGCAAAGGGTTCTGTCTAGCCAAGATAATTGTTTTACAATGGGAGAAGGAGGTCCTGGGGAAAAACTGGGTGTCTACTCCTTTGAATAGAAAAACTCGATACAGGGTTTAGAACATGTGATAAATTGCATATAAAAAAGGACTCCCAAAGGACTCCCCAGAGCATCACCAAATGATTCTCCCTTACAGTTGAGGCCAAAGTCAAAAAGAGAAGTCCCTTGCATCAAAGTCATCCCCTTCTACTGGGGGTGGAAAAAAAAAAGAATCTGAGACCTTTGCCATGTGCTCATAATTATGAGCACAGAAATAGACACTTGAGCCCAGAGGCATCATGAGACTGACGAAGTGCAGGAGTATCCTGCCTGTTCAGCTCAGCCCGCGTTCTGCATAAGAAGAAGCTGAAGCAGTTCCCTTCTTAGTGCAGGCCTTTGAATCATGGGGTTTTATTAAACATGCAAAGTCGTAGGCTCAGCCTTAGAACTTTTCTCTTTCAGTCTCCTCATCAGAAAAATGAAGACGACAACAAATTTGTTATGGGTTTATTTGAGGATTATAAAGATTTCTCCTTTGTCTTCTTCAAATTATTATTATTATTATTTGTATATAGTTCTTTTTATCAGCCATTAACTTTTTTAAAGTTTCCAATTAATTCTACTGTCTTTCTTATTCACATCCCCTCTCCCTTCCTTTCCTTCCCCTTTATTTAATCTCTCTTCCCCTCCTCACCCTCACTTGTTGTGTGCTAGCATCCACATATCAGAGAGAGCACTTGGCCTTTGGTATTTTGGAACCGGCTTACTTCACTTAATATGATATTCTCTAGTTCCATCCATTAGCCAGCAAATGCCATAACTTCATTCTTTATGGCTGAGTTAATACTCTATCGTGTATATGTACCACATTTTCTTTATCCATTTGACCAGGGTAACGCCACATCAAAGTGCAACTTAGGATCCTAATTAGAATAAGTCATACTCCATGTACGTATAATATGTCAAAACACACTCTACTGTCATGTATATCTAAAAAGAACAGGTGAAAACATAAATAAATAAAAATGTTTAATTTAACTACTTGGTGTTCATCACAATGTATTAAAACGGAGAAAAATTTAACATTTTTAATTATCAAAAAAAAGGGATTAAATAAATAAAGTTACATCCAAACAATTGGGTGTGGGGGGGAACAACACATGGACTTTAAAAATGTCATTATTGTTTATTTCATTTAAATTTTGAAAATTAGAGACTTTGTTATTTCATCATTTGCTTACATACAACATGGGGACTATTGGTTTTCTTTCTCTGTCCAGGATTCTAAACTTGAAACACCTACCTCAGGGCCATCCTTTTGTTTGTTTGTTTTTGTGGTGCTGGGGACTGAACCCCATCTTTAAAAGCTGTTTCAAGATAATTTACAGTCCATTTGCGCTTCCCTCTAGACCAGCAGCCTTTCTCACTGCTACATCTACACACAACACTGTGTTTCTAGCAAAGCCCGAGGCTGGGTAATCACAGGTCAGGCTATGCAATTTGACCTGCGCCAAGCTGGAATGTATTCCTGAGAAGTAATAGGTAATTCGACCTAATTTGGCTTGAGCCTCTTGTGAGCTGAGATGAGATTACCAATTGAGTACAATTATAGAGGGTGATTTGGGGCTGCTGACCTACAGTCAGCTGGAGACTCAAGTTGGATCATCTCACCTATGAAATTTCCCTGAGGGCTTCCAGATAATGATTTTAAATGCTAATTACTACATGTAGCCAATGCTCTGATAAAATTGAGAGTGTTTTGATTTATGATGGATATTAAGTAAGAGCAAGAATGAAACCCAATAGATTTAAAGGATTTAAACATCATCGGAAGGTTTGGGCACAAAAAGAAAAGCACAAAGCTCTTTGTTTTCAATAGTCATATCAGCTCAAAGAAACATTTTCTCCTTATTACTGTCAATAATGCTATTGTAGAAATTGACCCAATTTTGTGAAAATCTCAATCTTTAAAAATAAAAAAAATATTAAGTGTCTTCTACTTGGCACAAACAGAGGCAGGGCTGGCTCTGAGTATTTAGGTAGGTCCAATACTGGGATAAATAGAATTTAAAAGGCAATCTAGATAGTTCTTCTGGGATCTCCCTAGATGAAAGCAGATGAAAGAGGATCCAGGGATAAGAGACTGGGAGTTTCTAGCCTCAGATTCACTCCAATCCAAATCTGTTCCCTTTATCTCATATATTAAAATATAAGAGAGCATTATTTTGTCAAGTTGAGCGTGAGATGTTAAAGAGTCCGGATTCAATAAAAGCTGTAATCTTTGTCCTATAAATATGGTCGATCTCGTAACCACTCTAATTTTCAGCTTCTGCAAAAAAAAAAAAAATGGGAATTATGGCAACACTTATCATATTATAAACATTAATGAGGTAAGTGTCGACCCAGGATGAGTGTTCATTGTGTGCCAGCAAGTATGATTTCATATGATTCAAAGGATCTGAATTTGAGGTTTGGGTTTGCTACACTGTATCATTGAGAAATAGTGTTTTAGTCTTTAGTTTTCATTTTTCCTCATCTGCAAAATCAGATGGTGCAACTAGATTAGAAGTTCCCAAACCTTGTTTTGAGAAACTGTCATATTCCATTAAAAAAAAAAAATGCCTCCAAGGATAAGACTCAAGTTTCTCTTTTAAAATATATTTTAGAAACTGTAAGATCAGTATATGTATGGAAGTGGGTTATGTATCCATGTTTTACCAGATTAATGGAACCAAATTTTATGTGGACATTCTACCTGGAACTTCTACAATTGATTGTCTATTTCAATGGGGGGGGGAGTGTTCTATCAGATTGCATTTGAAATAAAGAATTCCACTGTTAAAACATTTTTCAAGTCATAGGACTAATGAGAATCCAGCCAGTCTATAATTCTAAATAATTAATTTTGTTAAATTCAAGTGAATAAAAACAAATTCAAGTGTTCCTTGGCAGTCAGGCCCTTGATGTGCTAGATGTTTTGCTGGAGACTGGAAGGCATTTGAAAGTCAGCATCTTCAGCATCTCTCCCAGATGTAAAACAAATGCTTTTGCAGATCACGTTGGATGGTTGTTTAGCTATTTAGCCTGATAGAATATATGTGACATGGCAATTAATGTAGCAACACCTTCACAATTAGAAATCTGAGATAAATATGGATTGTAAATGCTGTCTCCTACATTAATTAAGAATAAAAATTTGGTGATGACAGAATCATCTCTGTTCTTAGGGAAACCACAGACGGGGCTTGGGAGAAGCATTTATTTTAAAGAATGGCCTGAGCTAAGATTTCTGGATGAGAGGGATTTGTTTTCATTTTCCATACACAAATGAAGGACAAAGAGTTAATACCAGAATAAACTGTTTCAACAAGGCTTAAATGTACCCAGTCTGTTGCTTAACTAGTGCAAGAGATAAAGAAATTTTCATTGTTTTTTATAGTGAAAATTCTTTAAGAATGAAGTTAGTCTTTTTCTTAGGGCCTATTTTCATAAATCAATCTGAGGTTGAATCCCTGTGGAAAACATATTTCATTTATGAACTTTTTTTAACGTCTTTTTGTTTGAAGACAAATGTGATTGATTTTACAAGACCGATGGTTTGATCAGATTAGTTTATTGGATTAGCCTTTTAGGATCACTATGATTTATTTGCTTTCTGTATAAAGTATTTATTTATTTTATTGTTGCTTATCCTTGTACAATTTGGGAAGATTGAAGAAAGCATGTGAGTACTCAAGTCAACATTTAATTAAGACCTTGCATGAAACTCATATAAATTATATGAGAAAGACACCATTAATTCTTACTCTTAATAGGGCACGCCATAGCTCTTTAAAAGTAGTAGAGACTTAGAGGAAAAAAACAATGAATTGTGTTATCCAATAAAGTATTCAATAAAATAAAAGTTACAAGCTGTGTGAGTCTCCCAATTTAAAAGTAAAATGCATTTTTTTTCTGATCACATAGATAAACTTTTAAGCCTTCAAAATCCTTCGCTGACCTAAAAGATAATAACTCTCTTAAAAATTATGATTCAAAGATCAAGGAAATAAATTGTGTTTTCATCAGATACTCCTTAAATTAAGTTAGTTAGAGCATATATTATGAAGGGCTTGTCCATATTCTGTTTAGAAGGAAAGATTTACATTTTAAATATATTTTATTTCTTTGGCAAGAAAACTCCCTTCCAAAGTTTTAAGTTTGGCTTTTTAAAAAATTTGAGAATGCATCACACACAAATGTCTGGATACAAGTATTAAGCTTTAAGCACCGAAGAGGCATAAACCTAGTCTGGTATGCTTTGTACTCTGCCTTGCACATACCTAACTCTTTCTTTCCAGAGACATAGAAAATTCCAGAATGTCATTTTAAATGAAGGAAGTTTTTATTTCTAGAATTTTCTATTTAATATTTTTATATTGCAGTTGACCACAGGTAACTGAAGCCAGGCAAAGTGAAACTGTAAGTAAGTCAGGGTGGGAGGGACTACTGCTAGGTCTGTGATTTCAGGCAGATGGTTTAACTTTCTGAGTCCAGGGTCCTCACTTATAAAGTGAAGATAATATTGTTCATTTCAGAAGGTTGCTGTGACGATGAAATGGGATAACCCGGGTAAAGATGTTAGCAAATGCCTGGTAAATGCCAAGTACTCAACAAATGGTACCTCGAACCATTCTCACGTTTTCTGGTTTCCTAGTATATTTTGTATTATAAAATTATAAAGTTAACCAGTCACATTCTCCTAAGTCAAACCAAGAGAATCCACTCACTTCCAAATTCCACTGATAGAGTATGTCTGATAATATGATAATAATGTGGAGTTAACTGCTGGTTACTTTTAATTTCACAAGCTTTCAAATTTTCTTAAGATGTAAGGATCATTGAAACAGTTATACACTCAGACCAATAAACATTTTCAAAGGCATATTGAATAAACCATGATCAACATGTGGAAAGAAAGCCACATAATGCACTCATGGTGAAAGTCTCAGATTTAATGTAAATATGTAACTTAAGATTGCACAACTGTGGATTAATGCTCCGGTACTCTCTGCCTCTGGACACACTGAAAGTTCTGGAAGAGGGGAAGAATTGGAGGACAGCCATGTTGGGGGGGGGGAATGAGATAAAATAAATTGTTCTACAAAAGACTATAGAGGACAGTATCATTCTCTCTCTGGTAAGAACACATGAGATCACTCCAGGAGGTTTCCTCTAGATGATACATAAGATTGCAGTAGCCTCACTTGTTGAGAAAATTTCCAGCAATATAGGAAAAACAGAATCAGAAACTGCAACTTGAGCTGCAATGAGCCAGATATGGTTAAATGTTGAAAACATTATTATTCTAATAAGTAACCTGGAGTGAACATCTATCTCAATTTCCCCAGCACTTTCCCAGTTTTAACACCGAAACTCTTACATCTCTAAAAACCCCACGCCTTCATTGCCAGGTAAATTAGGACAGTTGGTCATTGCCCTCCACCTGTTTCTGCCTAGACTTTCCTTTCAGCATGGCCCCAGAATATAGGCCTATCTCTTCCTCATTCTTGCTTGCTTATGGGCTGATACCCTCAAACACATGGATAGATCAGGGCTGGGAAAGATGCACAGGGGTATATGTGCATTTAAGAGGTCATAAATTTTGAGAATGTGATGGAAGAAAGAGATTTACTTGAAATTATGAAAAAGCAGACTCCTGCAGATTCAAAACACAGATAGGGCCATGGTCTGAACTATGTCCCCCATTTCCCACTCATAGGAAGCACAGTTCAGAATCACACTGGAGAACTGAAGATGGCTACTTTTGTATGGGTATAAGCACATGTGACACGTTTACCTAAAATGATGCTTTATATCATAGGCCAACAATAAATATATCCCTGCACAAGTGTGATATGAAGTACATGCTGTAAAAGCCTTATAATGTGAGGTCCTAATCCTGAGTTCTGGCTCAATTTTCTGACTTCACATGTTCCTTATTGCCACTTAAATGCTTTAATGGAAAAGACTTTGTCTTCTAGGATGAAGTCCATGTATAGTTTTTTGGCAAAGAGGAGAAAATTAGCTGGAGATGGATCTTTAATCAAAAAGACCTCTGGAGAAATTGTAGAGACTGATGAGTAAACAAGGCTGTTCTCACACATGGTGTGAAAGAGCCTATGAATCAGATTTCATAGCTGCATGAGGAACAGACCCCATCCTGTGGGGGCAGTGAGCCGGATGGTGGTCCCATGTTAACAAACTGGACCCATTTCAGTTTCAAACCATTCTCTTCTGAAGATTGTCTTCATTCTCATATATTTGCAATTTATTATCTGCCATACCACTCAAGAATATTAATGGACTCATTACCAGAACTACTTTTTGATGATACATTTTAACATGTAGGGCTGTACTGATGGAATTTGGTTATAAGGGAGCTAAGAATTATGCAGTCAATAAATGATGTCTAATTTGTGTGTGGTATAAAGCTCTAAATTACACAGAATGCATACCAATAATTTTTAATACACTTGCTACCAACATACATATTAATGATTTTGTTGGAAAGTTACCCATTTTCATAGGGGGGAACTTTCTTGAAGAACATACAATTCTATAGATGTCATGCTCTTTAGTGGTTCTGTCTTTCAGGGAAAAGAGGATATATTCAAGATGATAGACTGACTTTTCTGACTCAAATGTCAGCTGTGTAAGACTTCCTTTTGGAAAGAAAATGTTAGCTACCATGCAGTATTCATTTTGCACTTTCCAAAATGCTGGGAAATCTGTGCAACATACAAGAAGCACAGGAAGTAACAGGAGGCAAATTTTGCAAAGCAAAAGACCACACATGAAACAGGCCATGAGATAATCATTTACTTGTTTATTCATTGTAAAAGTGTACATAGCATCTTTTCAATGTTTGGTGCAGTATAAGACACTAGGAAGATCGGTACATTTTTTTTACCCTAAGCAGCTTTTGTGTCTTAGTAGAGGAGATGAAATATTTTTAATGATAAATGGTGAAAAATTAATAATTATAAAAATTTGTAGATGAAAGAGAGATTTTGCATCCTTACCTCCCTTCCTTTTATCCTTCTTTCGTTTCTTTATTTTATGTTTTGTTCCTGTTCAGGGTTTGGAGAAGTTTCCTAAAGAGTTTCAGTTTTGTCATGGTAAAATAATGTTTATGCATGTTAAAACATTCAAAGTAAAAAAGATACACAGTGAAAATAAGTCTTGGGTTTATTTCCCTAGGAGCGTCTCAATTTGCAATTTTCTTATGTATCACTTTAGGTATTCAATGCATGGGCAAATATTTGGACACATTCCCACTTTTTCTTTTTCCATAAATGGAAGCATTACATATACTTTGTTTTGCCCTTGCCTTTTTTAGAACTTGATATATTTAAAGACTTTAAGTATATATAATTAATGTAATTTTAGTTCAGGGAAATTATCTTTTGCCATATGTACTGTAAATATTTTCCTGGTTTATCATTTGTCTTTTGACTTTGTTTTAGGTATTTTTACCAGGAAGCATTCAAAATACTTTATTTGGTCAAAATTTATCAATTTTTAATGACTTTTTTGTTGGCCAGTTTTTGTAAAACTTTCTCAAGTCAGGATGGAAAATAATTCCACCCATGTGTTCTTCAAATGCTTTTATGGTCTTAAATTTTTTCAGTTAAATCTTTTTCCCATATAGAGTTAATTTTGTTGTAAGACTTCACTTTCGTCTAATAGCTCACCACTGAAGCCAATACCAATTTCAAAAGAATTGATCTCTCTTTTCCCCATTGATATGAAATACTAAGAATGATAATTTTGGAATATTTAGAGCAGGAAAGGACGAGGTGACATGAGAAGACAAGGACGTGTACATCAGTCTTCCAACCCTTCAACCTATGTCCAGGGCTCTATCTCAACCTTTCAAGTATGTCTCCTCTGACAATAGGCAAGGGCTACCATTACTGCCTCGTAACAGCACTTACCCAGAGCTCATTGTGTATCAGACATGGTGTAAGTGTTGCACAGCCATTTTTATGCTCAGTCCTCACATCTATTAGGTAATGCAACTGTCTACAACAAAGGTGAGGAGCCGGAGGGAGTGAGAGGCTAACTTTCCCAAGACCACACATCTAGTAGATATCATACCAGGAGCCTGGGCTAACCCAGCAGCTGGAAACTAGTTCCTGTGCTCTGAAACCCAGGTTATACTGCATCTCCCAGCCTCACTCAAACAAAAACATTTGTGTCCTTTAAGTCCTGGGGTGGTTGCTTATTTTCCAATATGGTGGATGAAGAAAGATGGCATTTTGGAAGTTCTGCAAGCAATGTGAAATGTCTCAACTAGACTAGAGTAATTGGAATGGAGAGGAGAGCACATGTGTTTGAAATATGTAGGGGGTAAAGTGGGCCAGATTTAATGAATGTGAAAGACAGAAGGAGAATTCAAGGAAGATCCACATTTTTAGTTTGATTGGCTGACCAGGTAGATGATATTGACATCAATTGAGAGAGAATGTGGAGGGATAAGTTACATTTCAAAGAGAAAAAAAGAGTGAGTGTTTTGTGTTTACTGCAAATAGTAAGCAGCTGTAACATGGATAGTTTTATATGACTCTTAAACCAAGAGATTCAAATTGAAGAATTAAATTGGGGAAATTCTTAGTGCATAAGTGTAAACTGAAGTTTCGGAAGTGAGTGAGTTCATCTGGAGGGAATATGAAAAGAGCAAGAAGGACAGAAACAGAACTCTGGTGAAGATCATCATTCAAAAATATTCATGACTTATTATTATATTTTTATTAATTATTGGTACCAGCAATTGAACCCAGGGAAACTTTACCATTGAGCCATATTCCCAAGTCCTTCCTTCCTCCCTTCCTTCCTTCCTTCCTTCCTTCCTTCCTTCCTTCCTTCCTTCCTTCCTTCCTTCCTTCCTTCCTTTATTTGAGATGGGGTCTCTCTAAATTGCTTAGGGACTTGCTATATTGCTGAGGCTGGCTTTGAATTTGCAATCCTCCTGCTTTAGCCTCCTGAGCTGCTGGGATTACAGGCAAACATCATTGTGGCTGTCTGTGGCTTATTTTGATAGAGAAAAAAAATAGAAGGAACTGGAGAGTCTTGTGTTAACAAAAGCAAAGTGGTGGATTGAATCAAACGTCCCTAAATTCAGTGAGCCAATAGGAAATATTCTTTAGATTGTACTTATGAGGTCACTGGTGATTTTAATAAGAATAATTTCAACAGAGAGAAACGGAATATGAATTGTAGTCAGTAGAACTCTAACTAAGAGGTCACACTGAAGAGAGAGTACAGAATTCTTTTTTGTAAAGTCTGTGAGAGAAACAATTGAGTGGTAACTCAAGGAGAATGGGAGTTCTGGAGTTTTTCTTAGAAGAGGAAGACTGGAGAATGTTTATTGGCTGAAAGGAAAGGAACCTCCATAGAGGTAAATGAGAGAGACAATCCGTTTGTTCTCAAAGAAGGCACAAAAGAAAGGACTCCAAGACATGGGTGGCATGGAGAGTTTGGCATCATCTTTTAAGACCAAAAGAAAAGATACATTGATGAGTACTAGGTAGATACATTTGTATACAGGAGACTTAACAAACTGAAAAAGATTTGAGAAATCCACCTTTAATGGCCTTGATTTTTATAATGAAATTGATAAATTCATATGCTAAGAATGAAGGAGCTGTCCTGGTGTCAGATGCTTGAGGAAAGCAGTAAAGATTTGTTGATGCTTGAGAAGAGCAGTAATAAAAACTGTTGAATTGATATATTTCTAACCAAGGAGATGTAAAATCATTTATTGGCATGTCTGAGTGCCTACCTGACCACAGAGACTCTGGATTTTTTCTGATGCTAATTTATAGTGTCTCTTCTTATTGTAGAAGAAAAAGTAATTTGGTAGTATTGATTTGTGTTGTTTTGAAAAGTGAAAAGATAGAAGGAAATTTAGTATATGTGCAAGATAATAATTGAGATGATAAACATTTTAGTTAAGGTTACATAAAGAAAAAGATGAGCAATAAGTATAAGCTGAAATAAAAATAATAATACCAAGGAATTTGATGTCTCTGTAAGATATAAAAGCAATGTTGAAGGAGCTATGCCTGTGGATAGAGATGTAATCAAATGACAAGAGAGAATATTCAAGATGAACGATTTAACAAAATAAGCTCTTCATTGAAGGAAATTATGTGACTATAAATATAGACAGATATAATGATAACCATTGTAATTTTAACAAACATAGGTACCTTTATGTTTTCCACCAATACTGATTATTTATTAACCCCCAAAACTCTCTCTCCCAAAAAAGGCTAGTTTCGCTCTGTTTTTTCTTCTTTCTTGTATCTCACAACCAGATTGTTATTAACTTTTTAAATTTTATTGTGATATTATTTCTTAAGTATCTTCAGCATAATGGTTTTAAAACATATCTGAGTCTAATTCATCTCCCTTGAATTTGGCCTGTTCTTATTGAATTGTTTCAAGTAAATAGAAGATGGTCTTTGTACTCTATTTGGTATTGTTATAACAGAATATTACAGACCGGGTAATTTATAATGAACAGAAATTTATTTGGGTCACAGTTCTGGAAATTGGGAAGTCAAGACCATGGCACTAGAATATGGTGTGGGATTTCTTGTTACACCATCCCTTGGTGGAAGGTAGAAAGGCAAGAACAAGAAATTGAACTTATAGACTCAAACCCTTTTATAATTAAAATCAATCCATTCATAAAAGTGGATCCATCGTGACTCAAACACTCCCCATTAGGCCCCCCAAACTATTTCATTGGAAATTAAGAATACAACACATATGGGAGAGACAGATTCCAACGATAACAGTGGTGGAAGCAATGCTTTAGGACTTTGAGGCCAGGTCATAAATGGAAATAGATTTCAACTGGTTTTTCTCTTCCTTGGGATAGTTGCTCTTGGAAGATAACTGCCACGTTGTAAGAAAGCCCAGGCTACACTACACAAGGTGTTCCAGCAACAGCCAGAGCTAAAGTCCTGATTTTTAGCCAGCATCAACACCCAAATAAGAGTGAAGAGGACACTGAGATAATTATTGTGACCATATTAGAGACTGTGAGAACCATCTAGGTGAACTGAGTCAAATTTATAACTGTTACAGATAATAATAAGTGATCATTGATGTTTTACACCACCACTTTTGCAATGATTTGTTCTGCAAGTATACTCAGAACACTTAACAATTCAGATTCACAGCTGTATTATTAACAATTATTTAGATGTAACTGGGTTATATTTATTTTGTTTTTCATCCAGTCCATGTATTTCTTTTCTTTCTGATATTTTCTTGTTCTGGTGATATATGTACTAAAGTTCTTTACCTCACACAATGAACTCCGTGTTCTTACATGTCTAAAAATTACTTGAGTGATTGACTTTTTAAAAAAATCCTCCATATGAAAATATTCTCTCTCTTGTTCTAGCATAGTTTTGCTCATGAAAGTTCAACATCGGGGACATTATTATCCCAGGTTAGTCGACAAATTTCCTATATGCATCTTAAGTCTTAAAATTTGGAAATTTGATCAGACACATATTAAGTACAGATATCACCTCTGTTTGGTATGTTCTTCATCCAGATTTTTGCATGGTTAGATCTTATAGAAACTTCATCTTCTCAGATACCTTCTCTGGCTTCCCACTATAAAGAACTCCTTATTTTTTTTTTTTTTTTTTTTATTGGTCGTTCATAACATTACATAGTTCATAATACATCATATTACACAGTTTGATTCACGTGGATTATGAACTCCCCCTTTTACCCCATATACAAATTGCTGTATCATATCAGTTTCCCTTCCATTGCTTGACATATTGCCTTTCTAGTGTCTGATGTATTCTGCTGTCTGTCCTATTCTCTACTATCCCCCCTCCCCTCCCCTCCCCTCCCCTCCCCTCCCCTTTTCTTTCTCTACCCATTCTACTGTAAATCATTTCTTCCATTTGTATTATCTTGTCTTGCCCCTCCTTTCCTCTTATATGACATTTTGTATAACCCTGAGGATCGCCTTCCATTTCCATGCAATTTCCCTTCTCACTCCCTTTCCCTCCCACCTCTCATCCCTGTTTAATGTAAATCTTCTTCTCAAGCTCTTCGTCCCTACCCTGTCCTTGTTTACTCCCCTTATATCAAAGGAGTCATTTGGTATTTGTTTTTTAAAGATTGACTAGCTTCACTTAGCATAATCTGCTCTAATGCCATCCATTTTCGTCCAAATTCTATGATTTTGTCATTTTTTAATGCAGAATAATACTCCATAGTATATAAATGCCACATTTTTTTTATCCATTCATCTATTGAAGGGCATCTAGGCTGGTTCCACAGTCTTGCTATCGTGAATTGAGCTGCTATGAACATCGATGTAGCAGTGTCCCTGTAGCATGCTCTTGTTAGGGCTTTAGGGAATAGACCGAGAAGGGGAATAGCTGGGTCAAATGGTGGTTCCATTCCCAGCTTTCCGAGAAATCTCCATACTGCTTTCCAAATTGGCTGCACCAATTTGCAGTCCCACCAGCAATGAACAAGAGTGCCCTTTTCCCCACATCCTCTCCAGCACTTATTGTTGTTTGACTTCCTAATGGCTGCCAGTCTTACTGGAGTGAGATGGTATCTTAGGGTAGTTTTGATTTGCATTTCTCTGACTGCTAGCGATGGTGAGCATTTTTTCATGTACTTGTTGATTGATTGTATGTCCTCCTCTGAGAAGTGTCTATTCAGGTCCTTGGCCCATTTATTGATTGGGTTATTTGTTATCTTATTGTCTAATTTTTTGAGTTCTTTGTATATTCTGGTTATTAGGGCTCTATCTGAAGTGTGTGGAGTAAAGATTTGTTCCCAGGATGTAGGCTCCCTGTTTATCTCTCTTATTGTTTCTTTTGCTGAGAAAAAACTTTTTAGTTTGAGTAAGTCCCATTTGTTGATTCTATTTGTTAACTCTAGCGCTATGGGTGTCCTATTGAGGAATTTGGAGCCCGACCCCACAGCATGTAGGTCGTAGCCAACTTTTTCTTCTATCAGATGCCATGTCTCTGATTTTGATCCATTTTGAGTTAACTTTTGTGCACGGGGAGAGATAGGGATTCAGATTCATTTTGGTGCAAATGGATTTCCAGTTTTCCCAGCACCATTTGTTGAAGATGCTATCTTTCCTCCATTGCATGCTTTTAGCCCCTTTATCAAAAATAAGATAGTTGTAGTTTTGTGGATTGGTTACTGTGTCCTCTATTCTGTACCATTGGTCCACCCGCCTGTTTTGGTACCAGTACCATGCTGTTTTTGTTACTATTGCTCTGTAGTATAGTTTGAAGTCTGGTATCGCTATACCGCCTGATTCACACTTCCTGCTTAGTATTGTTTTTGCTATTCTGGGTCTTTTATTATTCCATATGAATTTCATGATTCTTTTATCGATTTCTGCAAGATATGCTGTTGGGATTTTGATTGGCATTGCATTGAACTTATATAGGACTTTTGGTAATATCGCCATTTTGATGATGTTAGTTCTGCCTATCCATGAGCAGGGTATATTTTTCCATCTTCTAAGGTCTTCTTCTATGTCTTTCTTTAGGGTTCTGTAATTTTCATTGTATAAATCTTTCACCTCTTTTGTTAGGTTGATTCCCAAGTATTTTATTTTTTGGGGGGATATTGTGAATGGAGTAGTTGTCCTCATTTCCGTTTCGGAGGATTTGTCGCTGATATACAGGAATGCCTTTGATTTATGCGTGTTGATCTTATATCCTGCCACTTTGCTGAATTCATTTATTAGCTCTAATAGCTTCTTTGTAGACCCTTTTGGGTCTGCTAGGTATAGAATCATATCATCTGCAAATAGTGATAATTTAAGTTCTTCTTTTCCTATTTTTATGCCTTTAATTTCTTTCGTCTGCCTTATTGCTCTGGCCAGTGTTTCGAGGACTATGTTGAACAGAAGTGGTGAGAGAGGGCATCCCTGTCTTGTACCAGATCTTAGAGGGAATGCCTTCAATTTTTCTCCATTCAGAATGATGCTGGCCTGTGGCTTATCATAGATTGCTTTTACAATGTTGAGGTATGATCCAGTTATCCCTAATTTTTCTAGAGTTTTGAACATAAAGGGATGCTGTACTTTGTCGAATGCTTTTTCTGCATCTATCGAGATGATCATATGGTTCTTATTTTTAAGTCTATTGATGTGGTGAATAACATTTATTGATTTCCGTATATTGAACCAACCTTGCATACCAGGGATGAATCCTACTTGATCATGGTGTATAATTTTTTTGATATGTATTTGAATCCGATTCGCCAGAATTTTATTGAGGATTTTTGCATCAAGGTTTATTAGAGATATTGGTCTGTAGTTTTCTTTCTTTGAAGTGTCTTTGTCTGGTTTCGGAATCAGGGTGATGTTGGCCTCGTAGAATGAATTTGGAAGTTCTCCCTCTTTTTCTATTTCCTGAAATAGCTTGAAAAGTATTGGTGTTAGTTCCTCTTTAAAGGTTTTGTAAAACTCTGCTGTATACCCGTCCGGTCCTGGGCTTTTCTTAGTTGGTAGTCTTTTGATGGTTTCTTCTATTTCCTCTATTGTTATTGGTCTGTTTAGGTTGTCTATATCCTCCTGGCTCAATCTGGGCAGATCGTAAGACTCAAGGAATTTATCTATGCCTTCACTATCTTCTATTTTATTGGAGTATAAGGATTCAATGTAATTTCTGATTATCTTCTGTATTTCTGTAGTGTCTGTTGTGATATTGCCTTTTTCATCCCGTATGCTAGTAATTTGGGTTCTCTCTCTTCTTCTCTTCGTTAGCATGGCTAAGGGTCTGTCAATTTTATTTATTTTTTCAAAGAACCAGCTTTTAGTTTTGTCAATTTTTTCAATTGTTTCTTTTGTTTCAATTTCATTAATTTCAGCTCTGATTTTAATTATTTCTTGCCTTCTACTTCTTTTGCTGTTGTTTTGCTCTTCTTTTTCTAGGATTTTGAGATGAAGTATGAGATCATTTATTTGTTGGTTTTTTCTTTTTTTGAGGAATGAACTCCAAGCAATGAATTTTCCTCTTAGAACTGCTTTCAATGTGTCCCAAAGATTCCGATATGTTGTGTCTGTGTTTTCATTTAACTCTAGGAATTTTTTAATTTCCTCCTTGATGTCTTCTAATACCCATTGATCACTCAGCAACCTATTGTTCATTCTCCAGGTGGTGCTTGATTTTTCCTTTCTTCTTTTATCATTGATTTTCAGTTTCATTCCATTATGATCAGACAAGATGCATGGTATTATCTCTACCTCTTTGTATTGTCTAAGAGTTGCCCTGTGACATAGTATACGGTCTATTTTTGAGAAGGTTCCATGTGCTGCTGAGAAAAAAGTGTAGCTACTTGATGTTGGGTGGTATAGTCTATATATGTCAATTAAGTCTAGGTTGTTAATTGTGTTATTGAGTTCTATAGTTTCCTTATTTAACTTTTGTTTGGAAGATCTGTCCAGTGGTGAGAGAGGTGTGTTGAAGTCTCCCATGATTACTGTATGGTGGTCTATTAGACTCTTGAACTTGAGAAGAGTTTGCTTGATGAACACGGCTGCACCATTATTTGGGGCATATATATTTATGATTGTTATGTCTTGTTGGTGTATGGTTCCCTTGAGCAGTATGAAGTGTCCTTCTTTATCCCTTTTGATTAGCTTTGGCTTGAAATCTATTTTATTAGATATGAGTATGGACACTCCTGCTTGTTTCCGTGGTCCATATGAGTGATATGATTTTTCCCAACCTTTCACCTTCAGTCTATGTACATCTTTTCCTATCAAATGCGTCTCCTGTAGACAGCATATTGTTGGGTCTTGTTTTGTGATCCATTCTACTAGCCTGTGTCTCTTAATTGGTGAGTTTAAGCCATTAACATTTAGGGTTATTATTGAGATATGGTTTGTTCTTCTATCCATATTTGTTTATTGATGTTACTAAACCTGATTTGTTATCCTCTTTGACTACTTTCCCCCCTTTACTGTCCAACCTCCCATTGTTGGTTATCAATGTTATTTTCCATTTCCTCTTCCTGTAATGTTTTGCCAAGGATTTTTTGAAGAGATGGTTTTCTAGCTGCGAATTCTTTTAACTTTTGTTTATCATGGAAGGTTTTAATTTCATCTTCTAACCTGAAGCTTAATTTCGCCGGATACACGATTCTTGGTTGGAATCCATTTTCTTTAAGCGTTTGAAATATGTTATTCCAGGATCTTCTAGCTTTTAGAGTCTGTGTTGAGAGATCAGCTGTTATCCTGATTGGTTTACCCCAAATGTAATCTGCTTCCTTTCCCTTGTAGCTTTTAAAATTCTCTCCTTATTCTGTATGTTGGACATCTTCATTATAATGTGTCTAGGTGTGGATCTCTTATGATTTTGCACAATCGGCGTCCTGTAGGCTTCTAGGATTTGGGATTCTGTCTCATTCTTCAAGTCTGGGAAGTTTTCTTGTATTATTTCACTGAATAGATTGCTTAATCCTTTGGTTTGGAGCTCTGTGCCTTCCTGTATCCCAATGACTCTTAAGTTTGGTCTTTTGATATTATCCCATAGCTCTTGAATGTGCTGCTCATGGTTTCTTAGTAGACTTGCTGAGCTATCTATGTTCTTTTCAAGTTGAAATACTCTGTCTTCATTGTCTGATGTTCTATCTTCTAAGTGATCCACTCTGCTGGTAGTATTCTCAATTGAGTTTTTAAGTTGGTTTATTGTTTCCTGCATTTCTAGTATTTCTATTTGTTTGTTTTTTATTACCTCTATCTCCCTGTGAAATTGATCTTTTACCTCCTGGATTTGTTTGTCGATGTGATCTTTCATTGTCTGATTTTGCTGTCTCATGTCTTCCTTGAGACTCCAGATCATCTGAAGCAGGTATGTCCTGAGCTCTCTATCTGACATTCCATCTGTTGCAGCTATTACCTCTTCTAAAGTTGAGTTGACCTGCATTGCCTGTGGTCCTTTCTTTCCTTGTCGTTTCATACCGCTGGCGTTTCTTTCTGCTTGGTGAAATTGTTGTGTCTTTGATATTTTCCCTCTATTTATTTATATTGCTCTTGTATAGTTGGAAAATCACTCTTGCAGGGCAGGTAGTGGTTGTGATCCTCCTCCAATTAGTGTGAACCATCTACCATGCTGGCAGGCCCTAGGTCTGCTTTGCTGGTCGGTCAAAGGTCCACCTACTCAGCAGGCGCCAGGGGCACCTGTGTCACTCCGTAGGTTGCTGGGCCTAACCTCCCGATGGGTTGCAGGTTCGCCTCGTTTGCAGGCTCTGGGGAAGGGGCCGATCCCACCCCTCAGCAGGCTTTGGGCCCGCTCTGCTGTTGTTCACAGTCCCCCGCCTACCTGCAGACACTGGGGGAGGGGACGGGCCTAGCCCTCAGCCGTCCACCGGACCTGTCCTAGTGGGTCCGGTCCGTGTTCCCTGCAGGCGCGTGTATCTGCTGTCTCTTGGCTGGTTGCTGGGCCTGACCCGCCCGCCCTAGGCTTGCAGGTTCGCCTCGCTTGCAGGCACTGGGGGAGGGGCCGGTTCCGCCCCTCAGCAGGCTTTGGGGCCGCTCTGCTGTTGTTCCCAGTCCCCCGCCTACCTGCAGACACTGGGGGAGGGGACAGGCCTAGCCCTCAGCCGTCCACCGGACCTGTCCTAGTGGGTCCAGTCCGCGTTCCCTGCAGGCGCGTGTATCTGCTGTCACTTGGCTGGTTGCTGGGCCTGACCCGCCCGCCCGTGGCTTGCAGGGTCGCCTCGCTTGCAGGCACTGGGGGAGGGGCCGGTTCCGCCCCTCAGCAGGCTTTGGGGCCGCTCTGCTTTTGTTCACAGTCCCCCGCCTACCTGCAGACACTCGGGGAGGGGACGGGCCTTGCCCTCAGCTGTCCACCGGACCTGTCCTAGTGGGTCCGGTCTGTGTTCCCCGCAGGCGCGTGTATCTGCTGTCTCTTGGCTGGTTGCTGGGCCTGACCCGCCCGCCCGTGGCTTGCAGGTTCGCCTCGCTTGCAGGCACTGGGGGAGGGGCCGGTTCCGCCCCTCAGTAGGCTTTGGGGCCGCTCTGCTGTTGTTCCCAGTCCCCCGCCTACCTGCAGACACTGGGGGAGGGGACGGGCCTAGCCCTCAGCCGTCCACCAGACCTGTCCTAGTGGGTCCGGTCCGCGTTCCCCGCAGGCGCGTGTATCTGCTGTCTCTCGGCTGGTTGCTGGGCCTGACCCGCCCGCCCGTGGCTTGCAGGTTCGCCTCGCTTGCAGGCACTGGGGGAGGGGCCGGTTCCGCCCCTCAGTAGGCTTTGGGGCCGCTCTGCTGTTGTTCCCAGTCCCCCGCCTACCTGCAGACACTGGGGGAGGGGATGGGCCTAGCCCTCAGCCGTCCACCAGACCTGTCCTAGTGGGTCCAGTCCGCGTTCCCTGCAGGCGCGTGTATCTGCTGTCACTTGGCTGGTTGCTGGGCCTGACCTGCCCGCCCGTGGCTTGCAGGGTCGCCTCGCTTGCAGGCACTAGGGGAGGGGCCGGTTCCGCCCCTCAGCAGGCTTTGGGGCCGCTCTGCTTTTGAAGAACTCCTTATTTATCACACTACTCTTATAATACTTTCCTCAGAAAATGAATTGCTTTTCTGTTCATTTGTCAATTAATTAATTTTTTTATTTTTTTATTTTTTTAAATTTTTAAAATTTTTTTTATTGTTGGTAGTTCAAAACATTACATCTATTTTGATATATTTCACAGTTTGATTCAAAAGGGTTATGAACTCCCATTTTTACCCCGTATACAGATTGCTGAATCACATCAGTTACATCAATTACATTTCCATTGATTTACATATTGCCATTCTAGTGTCTGATGAATTCTGCTCTCTATCCTATTCTCTACTATCCCCCCTCCCCTCCCCTCCCCTCCCCTCTTCTCAATTAATTAATTTTATTTCTTCTCTTTAGAGTTTAAAATCCATGGAGGGAGAATCTAGTCTCTCTTCTTTATGAGTATTTCCAAATGCCTAGGATAATGCTAAGCATGATAGATAATGAAGAAATATTTGATACAGAATGAGAGGATGAATTCATTTCCTTGCATTTCATTTTACTACTAGATACCCAGTAGGCTTTTCATTCTGAAGACAATCCTTTTCTGATAATGCTTTTTGAAAAACTATCTTTTGATTGTTTACTTTCCTCATCTGCATTTTGCTAATACACAAATACAGAGGAACTCAAAGGAGCTCTTCTCCATATTGCCTCAATATTTTTTCATATTTGTATTTCTTTTATTTTGATATATACAGAAATGTTTTCTTTACTTTAAATTTTTTAATAATATTCTTTCACTTATTAAGTCCTTCTATTTCTTTAATATTAGCAAATATACTTTCTTTCTTTTCTTTTTTTTGGTGTGGAGGGGAAAGAATTCTTTCTTTTCTTTTTTTGGTGTGGAGGGGAAGGAGGTAATACTGGGGATTTAACCTGGGGATGCTCTACTACTGAGCTACATCTCCAGCCCTTTTTATTCTTCATTTGAGAAAGGGTCTCATTAAATTGCCGAGGCTGGCCTCAAACTTGGGTCTTCCTACCTCAGACTCTACAGTAGCTGGGATTACAGCATGCACCACTGTGTTTACCTACTGTTACTTTTTATTGCGTTCTGTTTTTCTTTGTGGATTAGTTTTCTTTTTGAATCTCTTTGAAGCTACTAACTCTTTTCATATATCTCTGTTTCCTTAGATTGTTCATTTGTGGCTTCTTTCATATTCTGTGCTTTTTTTTTTTTAAATGTCTGGTGATACTTGTTTTCTGACAAATAACATTTAAAGGGATGGATTGCAATGATTATCTGAGTTGCCTTTTCTCTGAAGTCACGTAGCTTCATCTCTCACACAAGCGAATCCTTAGCATGGTTCTGCTCTTTTTATATGTTGCTCCTATGCATTCTGCACAAAAGTACTCCAAGATTGATTTGTGTTGTGGTTTTACTCTGCTTAGTACATGTTATTCCATCTGCTTTTCATCATATTCTTCAAATTCTTTTTGCATCAGTTAATGATATCCAATCACCTATTTCAATAGATATAGATACTTACATGTAGATAAATAATTATAGTGAAATGACCACTAAAGTTTCAACAAACACATTTAAACTTCCATTTTGAGGCAACATTGATAATTCATTAACCTCTAGAACTTCCTTCCTGAAGAAAAGAAGGGTTTGAGAAAGCTGTCATATTTCTCTGCCCTGTCATAAGTTCTTTTAACTATTTTTTTTTGTCACTTCTTTGCAGGTGTTGAGTAGGAGTGGAAGTCAGATAATGTCAAGCCAACTCTCTTTATCTAGATACAACTTTAAGACATTCACTTTTATTCTCAATTCATGGTGCCTACATCTGTCCTAAACTTTATTCAAACTGGTTTCTATTCCCAGTAGCCAGCGGAGACTCTCTCTCTCCAGATCCCTAATTGACTGAATAGTCATCCAAACATAGATGTGAATTTTCTATTTTCTAACTGGTGTTCAACATCATTGAACCTGTTCTACTTTGAAGATTCTTCTCTCTAGTATTTTGGTGGCACTTTTTTTTTTTTTAAATTCCTTGCCACTCTTTCTTTATTTTATTGACTCTAACTGTTCATTACTTAATTCTTCCTTGCTTCCACAGAGCAGGTCCAAATCCCTCCTACTGATGAGTCATTGAAAGGATTCTCTCTTCATTGATCTGCAAATAAATCCTGCCCTGTTCACCATGGTGTCTTCACAGTCCCCTGAGCCTGCTATGTCACTCCAGACTCTGAGGTTAGTTTATTTCAGGCATCCCACATGAGGTCTTTCCGCCTTGATTATATTTCCTAATTTACCCATCCTTCAGAAAGGAACTCAATTCCACTTCCCTATGGGGCATCCCATGGCAATTCCAAAGCAGTATCTTCTTTAATATCTTTTATCTCCTCTAGCTGAGTAGTTGGTTTTGGTTTACCATGAATTCCTATTTATCATTAATTACCTCTAAACCTATATTTCATTTCCTTGGTCAATTTCCTCATAAGCAGCATTTTTTGGCTTACCTTTTTAAAAAATCTCTCTTCCTTTCATACATAATCTAATATCACTAGCACAGGAATCTCTAACCTTTCCATGAATTAATGATCAAGATGCCAATTCTTTCTTGGCTAGGACAAGAAAGGGGAAATTTGGTGAATAAGATTTAGGATAGCTGCAGGAGAAAAGTGTCACAGCATTTTAATAATGACCTATAATGGAAAGTGCAGCAGCCTGGTTAGCAGAGGTTTAAACAGCATTGGGGTTGCGATTTGTGTATGTGTGTTTGTTTCTGTCTTTTTTTCTTTTTTAGGCTCTCACGCTACTGTAGAGTATGGGAGCATCAAAAAACCCCTCCACTTATCTAGCCCAGCTGGTTTCAAAGAGAGACGCATATGAGCTACAACTTAATGAGGATTTCATAGCTTCATAAAATTGTATAGAGAAGGGAAACACCTGTTAGTTCAGCTACTTTGGATAAAAATGTTTCTACGCCTGCTCTCCAGGAGATAAGTTGCTGTGAGAATCCATTGATTGTGAGGGTGATGGTTAAAAGAATCACAATTTTCAAAAGAAACTTCAAAAAGAAAAACAAAAACCCAAATTTCGGCTTTGGGCTGGGGAGGGGCTCAGCAGTACAGCCAGAGCTTTGTGTGGCCAAGGTCCCCATTTGATGCCCAGCATCACCAAAACAACAAATAGCAAAAAAAAAAAAAAAAAAAAAAAAAAAAAAAAAAAAAAAAAAAAAAAAAATCTGCCTTGGCTTACAAAATAAAGAATTATTTGTAAAGTAGCCTTCTGATGTATCTATCTTTCTAATATAAATCTTGCTGGAATTTAAAGATTTTTTAAATGTGTGCACATAATCTGGTTAAATGTTAAGTAAGAAAATTCATATAGTTTATAAAAAATACCTTCATAATCAATGAAAGTTGGTTGCCATAAAATAAAACTAAATGGTTTTACAAGACTTCTAAGATTCTATGGTCTAGGTATCAGGAAAGACAAGATGGATGTATGATTTGGAATCTGGTCACAGCTGGCTAAAATTGCCTATTGGACTGTATGAAATAAAGTAAGAATTTTTAAAAGAGATTACCCTAAAAATAGACATTTTCCAATAACTGTTTTTGCTTAATACTTTTTTCATATTTATTCTGTAGCCTTTTTAAAAACTAGTTTTCAATGAAAGAATATTTGTGTCAGTTTTTATAGAGTGTGCCTAATGACATTTGTTCTTGTCTATCTTTGTGAAATCTAACTGAACATTCATTGCCAAGAGGAAAAGACTGACAGAGGTTATTGCAAATTCTGTGAAAGGGAAGTTTGTTTTCTGTAATTGTAGTAGCATTCATGAGCAGGATGATAGTATAGTGAGACACAGTGAGATATCATATTTGTGGCTGCCTTGGTGTTTTAGAATGAGATGAACATAAGCCTTGAAATAGATGATTCTGAAGATTGGTTAACAATATCACAATCAAATTGCTTTTTATAGTATTATCAGGAAATAAAGTATTCAATATCTGTTTTAGTTCTCTGAAAAACACACTTGGAACACAAAAATTAACTCCAGTAATTTTTTTCCTGCACTTTTCATATATTTCAAATTTTCTTGGCAAAAAATAATTTCATTCAGTAAAATGAACTAAACAAAATTTATTGATTTTTTTTCACCATCTACTACCATCAGTGTAAATAACAGTCTGTGTAATCATTCTGTTTATGGTCCACAGAGGGTAGGCAAAGTGTGCCCTGGGGCTAAATCTAGCCTGCTGACTGCTTTTGTAAATAAAGTTTTATTGGAACACAGCCAAGTTCATTCATTCATGTTTGTCTATGGCTGCTTGCACTCAGTCTCAGACAAGTGGAATAGCTGTAACATAGATCATCTACATAGCTTCCTAAATTCTAAAATGTTTACTATCTGGACCTTTATAGAAAAAATGAGCAAGACCTTTGAGTATCTCTAAGATACTGGATGATTCCTAGAAGTTATTTTTTAAATAATATCCTTTATTAGAGAGCCATTTATGATCCTCTCTAAAACACTTCTACATACCTCTTATTTACTTCCTAAATATTTACCTTCTAAATGCTTTTTGAGTTTTTTGCATTTTTCTCCATTTCCATTGTGGGTATTCCAGTCCATCTACCTGTACCTTCAGTTATACTATTATAGGAAACTTCTCACTAATTTTTTCACAGCCCGTCTTGCCCCAGGTAAGTCCATCTTCACACTGTAGTTAGAGTGATATTTTTATAATATAGGTTTCCTTATGTCACTTTCATACGGAAAACTCTTCAATAGCTTCCCTATGTTTGTTAGAATACAGATTCTACCACACCCTGCATAGATCAGGCACATTGTCTGCCTCGCAATCTAACTCTGATATACTTCTCCTGCTCATCTGTGACACTCCTTATAATGGGTCTTTTTTCATTTCCTCAGGTTCTTCCTACCTAAGGACCTTTGCACAAGCTATATCATTGGTATGAAGCATTCATCTACACCCTTATCCTCCAAAACATTAGTTACCTGCCATACATCCTTCAAATCTCAGATAAAGCTCTTTCTTGAGGAAGGTTTTTTTTAAAAGCTAATTTTAAATTCCCATAAACCTCATAATTTGACTTCCTACTCTATATCACATTATGAAAATATTTTGCATCAACATTTATTTTAGAATATGCCTTTTTTCCTCAACTCTGAACTCCAGAAAGACAAGGACCAAGTCTATTTTACTCATTGTTGTATCTTCAGCACCTGGCAGAGAGTGGGAACCTACTAAACATTTGCAGAAATTGGAAGAGATCATTTAATCAATCTTTCCACCTTGAGGTATTTAAAATTAAACCAAAGGTAAAAATGTGTAGTAAATTGTCATGCCAAGACCAAAGGAGTAAAAGAAACTGTGCTTTGGATAAATAAAATACTTATCCAAAAGTAAAACTGCTATCTTTTCATTATATGCCCATTTACTCTCTTTTCAGATATATAGCACAGGCAGAGAAACATTTAGCAACCATTTTTAAGCAAATATGCATTCCACCTATAAAAAAATGAGCTAAACTATCTGAAATGGAAAGTAGTCTGTCTCATTTCCAAACTTCTTACAACTCTATACAACTCTGTCCTTTGGTCATCCGTTTTAGAGAATACCTCCCCTAAGGCTATAGTGTTCTTCCTTAGTCCAACATCATCTCTCTAGTTATAATTTAATATCATCTTTCTACCCTCAGCAGGGAGGAGAGCAGCTGGCAACATCCTCCTTCTAATAACCCTTCACATCATTACAGATGGTCACTTCCCAACCTTAGTTTTTCCTCATCTCTGCAAAATTGGCTCAGCATTGTTTTAAACCTCTCCCTACAGGGCATTTGTTTTTTGATAGTTTTACAGGCCACACTTGCCTCTTACAGATATTCGTTCTATCATTTTCTTTTCCTTGGTGTTTCCTTTTCCTCAATATGTAATCTTAAGGAAAACAAACCTCATGCTCACTGGAAAGGCAGAGGTGGAGATTCTCAAGTGGCAGGAGCTAGATAGAAGAGGATTGCCTTGGGGACTGACTTGAAATGTCAGCCTAAGGACCTTGGATTTGATGACCATGGCTGACCCAGAGGGAGAGGTGGAGAAATGCAGAGAAGAAAGTCATCTCAGAGTCCAGAGGCTGCAGCAGAGTTTATGGGCAATGGACAGGTAGAAAACAAGAACTGAAGGAGACAAGGTGAATAACTGGTTAAAGGAACTCCAGAAGGGACAGCAGGGACTGTGGTGAGGTGCAGAGTTGGCATTGAACTGGGCTAGACTTTCCAATAAGCAAAATTCTACTAAGCGGCTATGACTGTATAACACTCTTTAGTTTCTTTATTTTTTCCTTTCTTTCTCTTTTTTTTTGCCATCAAAATGTGATTCCAATTTATTGAAAGTAGTTTATTAAGAGATATCAAAAGACAGTTCCAGGGAATGAAGGGGAGGAACAGGATGGGAATGGGAAAGACAGAAGAATGAATTGGACATAACTTTCCTATGTTCATATATGAATACATGACAAGTGTAACTCCATATTGAATACAAACACAAAAATGGGAAGTTATACTCCACATGTGTATAATATGTCAAAATACACTGTACTGTCATGTGTATATCTAAATAAAAAACAAATAAAAGTATAAAATAACAAATTTTTAAAAAAGACAGTTCCATTTTAGTCTACCTGAAAAGAGCTTTCTTAATTCCTTTGTTGTTTCTTTCTGTTTTTTTGTTTGTTTGTTTTATTGATGCATTACAATTATATGTAATAGTAGGATACATCATGCCACATTCGTACATGCATACGACATAATTTGCTCCATCTCCTTCCCTAGTACCTTCCCTTTCCCTCCACCTCTCTACCCCATCTGCTTGTTCTATTGATCTCCTTATTTCAATCTCTGATTTTATAAGCAGTTCATTCAGATTGCTAATTTCATGGCAACCTTTGGGGGAAAAAATATAGCTTCTTAAATTTTTTTTTGGGGGGGGACTTCAAGTGATTATTTACTATACTACTATACGTTTATGACAATGTGTCTTCTTAGGTAATATCTGGACTAAACAACATGACCCTTTCCTTCTTTAATCTCATAGTTAGCTTAATCTTTAAACAACATTTCATTTTATTGAGGATTCTTTTTTAATGTTTCATATGTACATCACCGTATTATTTTAATTGCATTATCACTCAGTTTAAGAATGTAAACGGCTACAGCTTACAACTGTAATTTTCCCTTTCTGAGCATTTATAGTTTTCTTCACAATTTCTCATTGATAGCTGTCATTTCTTAGCAGTTCATGATCTTCTTTTTTTAAAACAATGAGGTGTCCCATAAACTGATTCTCCCAATTCTTAGATATCCCTAAATGCAACCTGCTATGTGAGCCTCTCCCCTTAGGGTTTCTCTTTTATGGGTGATATCAAAGCAGAGGATGCAATTTAGAATAGACTGAAAGCAAATCCATTTTCTTAAGCTGGATTTTAATTAGACAAATGGGACATGTTAATGTTTTTCATTTGAGGTTCAAGAAGAGAACCAAAACACTGAGGAACTTAGCACGCATACCATCTGATTGGGAATCTTTAACTCCTCCAAAACCATGGGGTGGCATGCCCTTTCATCTTTAATTTTTTTTCAACAAAAATATTATAGAAGAAAGAAAAACGATTCCAAGAGGCTAAATGTTACCCAAGAATATAGTAGCATATGTGTCACAAAGCTGCTAAAGGCTGAAGTACCAAGCTTAACAGTGTTTCTTTGCAGCACAGTTGCTTATCAATGAAGCGTGTATGCAGTCTAATTAACATAATTGGAACTACTATAATTATGCTATCATTTTGTTTACTTTAGCACATTCTGTTGAGGTATATGGGTAGCAATATTTGCTATTGAAATATTGCCCCCTTGCTGCATGCTGGTTGTTTAATCATTCTGTTTATTCTACCTTCCTTGCGGTGCTGCCCTGCTACTCAAAGGTGAGCAAAGTGTTAAGTCTTTATAGCCAGGAGAGGAGAAGAAGAGGAAAACAGTGAAACTAATCAGGAGCTCTTAGCCACAAAGCACCAGGAGTGGGCAGTTTTGCAAAAAAAAAAAAAAAAAAAAAAAAAGCACAATGGGAAAATAATACTCCCCAGTCCAGAGCATTCAATCTAATAAAATGATGAAGGAAATTGATTTCAAACAGAATGCATTCATCATACGTGGTTGGCCCCTATGTTTTAAGCAATTGAAACAAGTTATATCCTATTTTGGAAAACTGAGAATAAAGTCACAAAAGCTCAGTGGGACTTGTTCTGAGATATCCATTACTAAAATGGTACCAAAAGATTTTATTTGCTCTGACCTTTTAAGTGAGGCTGCAGTGAGGATGGGAAAATGATACTCAATGTCCCTGCTCCTTGTTCCTGCATTTAGACACACTAAGGAAATCCCCTTCCCCCCACGTCTCAGCAGAGCCAGGCCAGAGATAAGAACTTCACAGGAGCTGTGTGATCGGTCCTTTCCAGCATCTCCAAAGGGAAGCAGAGAGCAAAGAGCTGGAGCCTCAGAATCAGTTCCACGGCATGGAAGAGGTTACACAGGTGTGTCGGGCCTTTGAAGATTTCTTTTTTTTTCCTCGTGTTGTTTCCGAAGAGAAGGTGTGGGCTAAAGCATTCCCCATGGTTCCTACCGGAGGCGTCAAGCCAAGGCAAGCAGATGTCGGCATCACTTTCACAGTCAATGAGTGTAATATCTGGGTTTTCATAACTACTCTTCTAAAGAGCATAAACAGAACACAGTATAAAGATCAATAAAACAGGGGGAGACATGCTCTGTGCCCTCTCATCCCACTGCGTTCTCCGGATGACTCCACATCCTCCTGCCTACATTTCCTGAGCTCCCTGTTAGACACCAAAAGTCACTAAAAGAGATGCTAATGCATGTGCTCCGCCTGAAAGGTACATCACATATTCTTCACTGGGGTTCAATATGTGGATCTTAATCATCTACCAGATGTTTTTATTTACTAGTTGTTATTTAAAATAGCTTGTAGGGTTTTCTTATTTCATTCTGATCTCATTCCATTTGGAAGTCTTTAAATGTGTGCTACAACACATGTATTCCTGAAGCGGGGACTCAGCAGCAATAATCAGGGCTGTGAAAGTGTTTTGTGAAATCCACACGAAACCAGTCAACTGCACGGGTGTGTTGAACACTGTTTCACACTAATCTTAAATAATGAATAAGCTGGAAACATTTTAATGGAAGGTGAGTACATATATACACACAATCTCTCTCTCTCTCTCTCTCTCTCTCTCTCTCTCTCTCTCTCTATTTCTCTCTCTCTCTCTGTCTCACACACACACACACACTCACACACACACACACACACACACTCACACGCACACACACAAGGGCAGCCTACTGCCAACAATGAACATGGCAATACACAGGACCAGTCACCTTGACTGTGAGCAAGTCAAGCTTCTGAGATGCCCATGGGATCTGCCTAAGGCTACACACTAGCTGTGATGACACTTATGTTCAAATCTTTCTCCTGCCCCATCCTGCCTCCTTGGCTGTCTTTCTTTTAAGAACATTCCTTGACTGCACCAAATTCCTATTCTGTTTCTAGGGAAACCAACCTAAGATAGGGTGGATGTACCCCATTGGTACTGAGGTTATAAAACAATCAAAATATGAGTTGTACTCTGAAGCAAGAAGAGAGGTTGCAAAAAGCAATAAGTAGAGCTGAAGACATTATCTGGCACTGAGCAGAAATTCTATTATTTTTAATAGATGAATAATTAAAGAAAAATGAGTTGAAAACTCCCCATGGTTGCCTTGAGAGGCAATGATGTCAGTCATTGAGAGGCCAAGGTTTGCCACAGTCGTCTAGATTCAAATCCAGTAGCCTCCACTCTCTGGCAGTCTGATGTTAAACAAGTCCCTGGACTTACTTGACCCTTACTTTGTTCATTCATAAAATGAGGAATGATAGTTCCTGCTTTGTAGGGCTGTGTAGATATTGAATGAGTCGATGAATGTAAATTTTGGAACAGTGTGTAGTACAGCATAAATACTCAGCTAAGTAGGCTTTTAAAAATGTCATACATGTCTGCAGGAATGATGCTTTATTAACTGTTGCTAAGTATTGGATATGGGATACACCAAAGATTCCAACATGATGAGCTATCCTTCTTTCTCTGAATCCTGGGGGAACCTCCATAAGATTGGATATTACAGGTTTGTAAAGGCTTCAGAGGAACATGGCAGAACTTTATTCATTCATTTGACAAACATCAGCACTGTGCTGGGCTTGAGAGACAATAATGAACTAACAGTTTCCTTCACTCATGAAGTTTATATTCTAATAATGGAGAAAGACAATAAGCCAATGAAAATAAGATTGCCTCAGGCGGTCACAAGAGTTGTGGAATTAGCAGTGGCCTATGGTGATGTTATCCATCAGAACTTTCTGGGTGTTAGAAATGTTCCTATCCACTTGCCTTAGTAGACACTAGCCATAGGTAGCTACTGAATACCTTCAGTGTAGCTAATGTGATGCAAGACTTGAATTTATAATTTTACTCAATTAGAATTAAATTTAAATAGCCATGTACAAGGCAGATTTATAGAAAGACAAGTGAAAATCCATAAACCAGATCCACACATAGGTAGCCACTACATATGAAAGAAGTGACACTACTCAGAGGACAATTCAAGCACTGAATGGGTGGGTTGTTAAAGTAAATAGTACTGGGTCATTTGCATATAAAAATTAAAATATAAAATTAAACTTGGGCCCTACATCACATACAAATTAACCAATTCTAGAAATGATATATCTAAATGTAAAAGGCAGAACAATAAAACTTCAATAAGGTGAAATAGGAGGATATCTTTACCACTTTGGCATAAAGATTTTACCCAGAGAAACTACAAATCATTGGATATAAAAGAAACCATTCACAAACTGAAGTCCATTAAACTTAAGCAACTTCATTAATCAGAATTCTTATAAGGATTCTTTTTATAGCAAGATACAGAGTATAAGGAAATAGTTGCTGTATATATTGACAGAGCAGTTATATCCAGAATATAGAAAGAATATCTATAAAATATAAAAATGGCAGAGAAATTAATAGAAAAAAATGAACAAATTTAAACAAGCATTTCACAAAAGAGGAAAACCATTTACCCACTAAACAGAAGAAAAGAAACTCAATCTCATTCAAAAAGAAAATAAAAAAACAGCAACATGAACAACCTCTACACACCCATCAGAATTGCAAATATTCTTGAATAGCAAAATGGATAAATAGTAGTGGATTCATGTGGTGAATTATTATATAGCAGTGAAAAATGGATGAACATTACTATATGCACCAGTATGGATATATCTCACAAACGTAATGCAGAATGAAAGAAGTCGGTTGGAAAAAAGTACTTACTGTAAACCTGTTTCCAGAATATGAGAATAGTCCAGGCAAATCTATGTAGGCTTAGAAGTCAAGACAGAGGTCACTGTGGGGAAGAGGGAGACTTCTGGGGCACTGAAGATGTTTGATTTTCAACAGGCATTGACCTGTACTATATTATCTGTGCAATTTCTATATGAATGTTTTCTTCAATATAAAGCTTACTTTTAAAGTGAAGTGATAGCCAAGATGGAAGATCAAAGGTACTTTCCTTTAGAAAACAAGGGACCTGCGTGTCTTTACGCACTCACTGTGAAGCCTTAGGGAGCAGCCAAGGCTGAGAGATCTGCACTTTGTTCTGTCATGGTGCAACCTGAATCCCCCATTTTTCCCACAATGCTCTGTAAGGGACGGGTGTAATGCTCGTGCCTGCAGTTTGCCAGATTCTGCTGTGGACAGGAACTGTTCTTTTGATTAGCTTTCTTCTCATTTCCACCCTAGAAAAGCCCTCCCACATAGCATCTTTGAAGTGTAGTTAATTCTCTGTGAAAGAATAAAAACAAACAAAACAACAATGAAACTACGCCCCAAATACCAGTGTTTTCCTTTGCCAATAGCGTAAAGATTTTTTTTAGCATGATATTCAAGGTCCTTTATGATAAATCACCAACTTTCTTTTCTTGACTTATTTTCTGCCACTCACAGCAGCCCTACTCTGTTCTATGTGTATGCTCTCCTTCCTTCCTTCCTTCCTTCCTTCCTTCCTTCCTTCCTTCCTCCCTCCCTCCCTCCCTCCCTCCCCTCCTCCTCCTCCTCCTCCTCCTCCTCCTCCTCCTCCTTCTTCTTCTTTCTCTCTCTCTCTCTCTCTCTCTCTCTCTCTCTCTCTCTCTCTCTCTCTCTTCCTGCAGTGCTGGGACTCAAACCCAGGGCCTTGCTCATGGAAGGCAAATGTTGTACCACAGAACTACACCCCAGTCCCTCTTGTTTCGTGTGTGGTGTGTGTGTGTGTGTGTGTGTGTGTGTGTGTGTGTGTGTGTGATGATCTAATTCCTTTCTGTACCTGGCAAAACCATCCTGCTGTTTCAGGGTTCAGCTGTAATAAAAATCCTTCAGGGGAAATTTTCTAAAATAACAGCTGTCATCTCCCTTTGTTTCTTGAACTTCTTGCCTTTAATAGTAAGAACTACCTTTATGCACCAGAAACTAGGCCTGATATTGATACTACTAATTCTCAAGACTGATCTACCAAAGTAGATATGATTACAACTCTTTATCAGTAAGAAAACGGTTCAAGCTCATGCAGCCAATAAGTGGCTGAGCCAAAATTTGACCTGAATCTATTGTCTCTAAGCCAGCATCCTTGAGTAGGTGTCTGGCTGCCCCAGTACATGGTGCATTTGAGGGCAGGAATCATGCCTTTTTAATTTTGTTTGTTCCATACCTGGCACAAAAGTCGTCTACTTTAAATAGTTATAAATGCTTGCAGAATGAAACTGAATTAATTTCAATCTGATTTGGTAACAGGAAGACTACAAAATTCACATGTTGAAGTGCTAGCCTCCAGGACCTCAGAATGTGACTATACTGGAGACAGGACTCTTACAGGGGTAACTAAAGTAAAATGAGGTCATTAGAGTAGGATTTTAATCCAATATGATTGAGGTCCTGATCAGGAGATTAGGATGCACAGAGGCAGGAGGGAAGACCATGTGAAGATGTCAGAAGAAGACAGCCATCCGCAGACCAAGGAGGGAGGCCTCCGAAGAAACCTACTCTGACACTGTGATTTTGAACTTCTAGTTTCCAGAAGTGTGAAGAATGACGTGCAAGCCACCCTTGCTGTGGAGCTCTGCTCTGACAACACTGGCACACTCACACCACTGCCGTGGACATGTTGCTCTAGCATGTTCCTTACTTGAGTAACTGGTTTCTCTCTTCTCTTCCACTTTGGTCTTCTTCTGGGTATATGATTCTTTCAGTTTCTGATTCCTTTTTAGCAACTATTCCCCCCTCACACACACCAAATGTCTTCAAATTCGTGTATTTATGTGTGTGTGTGTGTGTGTGTGTGTGTGTTTTTTGTGTTGTGTTTTAACCCACTTATGGTGATTTCTCTCTGTAGCTTGGCAATTTCAATAGGATTGCTTCAAGTCTTCTTGCTTAATTTTGCCTATGGCCCCTCTCTCTCTTTCTCTCCCTCCCCTCCAACTCTCTCTCAGATTGCTGTCTGATTAGGATTGGAAAATTTAGCCAAGAGTACATTGTTTATTGTTTATCAGAAATTCAAATGTAACTAGGTATCCTGCATTTTATCAGGCAGCCCCATGTCTGGTCTCAAACTCATTGCTACAGTCTTCAGTGTCTTTGTGGAGACATCATAAAGAAATGGAGAAAATTTTATACTTGCAGGGCTTTTTTTCCATATTAAGATAGAGAACAAGGTATTGAGTTCAAATTTTATCTTTCCCACTAATTTTCCAAATAGTGTAAACAGAGTCATTCCTCATCTGGCCGCCATGAGGGCATTCCTTGTCAAACCTAGCTGAGAAAGGAAGACTTAATGCAGTTCTATTTATATCTGTGCAGCCAACTCCTCTAAATTGTTGGTTGCTTTATTACTTTTCAAATCCTTCATCCTGCTTTCTCCAACCAAAACCGCGGCAATGTCAAAATGCTGGTTTGTTTTATTCTCCATCCCACCTAGAGCCCTCTGCTCCTCCGCTCAATTCTAAAAAGCGTTTTTCCATTCATGCCTTTGGTATGAGCGATTGGAAACACATACCCCTCCTCATAATTCTACTCCACATCCCAGGATTGGCATCTTCTACAAAACATGGTTTCAGAAAAAAAGGGGTCAAATTGTTTACCCTCTTTAATAAAGCTGTTCTGTAAATAAACCAGTTTTAAATTTTGTTTGTGATCTGCTTTTTTTATTCAAAGAGCTGAATCAATAGTATGTTTTGTGACTCTGCTTAAAGGAGACACAGTTAAGAAGTTTAATGGAGACAGCATGAGCCATACAGCAGTTGCCCAGGCTTGCTAGATGTCGATTAACTCCCCAATGTTCTCTTTTAGACAGATGTTCCCTAGGAAACTTGCCAAAACACATGCATGTTCTGTTAGCAGTGAAGAAGTTAAATAGAAAGCCACTTCCTTCTTTCCCTGAATGCATGCTGGAAAATCAAAAACTATAATTAAATGCATATGTGGCATTTTCGCAATATGTTAGGTTGGTGGTTCTAATTATTATCATACATACCATATTTGATCTGGTAGAACATGTGAAAATGTTTATATACTTTTACATTATGGTTTAACAACACATATAAACATTTAGGTACAAAAGGATTATAAATTTTGTTAAAGGCATTGAATTACTGTCAAAGAGAGAGAAACTTTAGCAATTATCCCTGTATTTTTTGCAAACCTTTTGTCACAGAAGAAACTGTTTGAGAAAGTAAAACTGTAGGGAGAACTCAAATTGAGGAAGTGAGACTGAAATGTGTCAAATAAACAGAATCTATTTTGAAGAGGAATCTTTTAGAGCTCTGCAATGATCCGAGAATTCAGAGACCAGGCTGGGCCTTTAGCTCATGTGTCTCTTGCTCCACACATGAAAGGACAAGAAACGGGGTGGAGAGAGTAGGAACTGCCAAGTCTCACAGAGTAGACTCCCTCCTGCGAATCATCAAGAACCTACTGTGTTCCAGGCATTTTTCATACACGGATTCTAATCTTCACAGCAAACTGCCTCTCACGTTACAAACGTGAAAACCAGTTCCAAAAAGTTTCATGCAACGGTGCCATTGTTGTTCAGCTGATTAAATGCAGAACTTGGAGTGACAGCCAAACTCCTGAGAATGCAGTCTTCACTCGGTGGCCACCACGGGTGTCCATGGGCCATGTCTGAGCTTCCCTTCTAAAGTGTCAACAAGAAGAGTTTCTGTATTTATGTTTGCGACTTGTACCAACTTTGGATTGCTCTCTAGAAAGATGGCAAGTAGTATGGAAACTAAGGTTGGAGTCCATTTTCATGCCATTATCATTAAAAGTCATGGCTGGAACAGCCTTTGAAAGGAACCTGGCCCATTCCCCTCAATTTAACGATGAGGAATCTGAGGTCACTAGCTCTGTGACTTGGGACCAGCATCAATGAGTGAGGATGTTTTGGAAACACTGCCCTCTGGCAGCCTTGTATCTCTGATTTCAGGGACAGGAATGGGGAGATGTAGCCAGCAAGCTGTTGTTGACAGTTGAAACATTAGATAATGTGTCCTCTTAGTCCACAGAGTCAATGAGAATGATCCTGTCAGTCAGCCCTGGAACTAGGGAAATTGTCTCTGGGGATGTGTAAGCATCTACATAACCAGCCAATCAGGGCAGTTTCTCCTATTTTTTTTTTCTTAATGTAGATTATCAGTTAATCAAACTCAAACTGCTCCAGCTAGGGTCGACTATTTCCTACCTAATTGACGGGGCTGGAATGCCCACGGAGGGAGCCTCTTCAATCCCCAGTTGTGGCTGCAGATGAGTTTTGTGGTTGGAAGGAAGTTAAGATGCCCTGAAGTCTAGACACAGAGACTCATCTTTAAAGGTGGAACAGGGAGCCATGGAGAGGGACAGTTATAAAAGCTCCACTTGGAGTCTGATGGACTACTAATGACTAGAAGCGACCTCCCTAGTGCTCCCTTCTGACTTAAACTATTAGAGGTAACCACTGTGATTTACAGAGCGATGGGAGTAGAGATCAGCTTCCTTCCTTCCTCCCTCCTGTTCCTCTAATGCATTTTGAAGTTGGGTGATATCATAGAAGCCACTTTCATTCATTTCTAGCTGTGAAGCAGATCACAATTATCCATTATAACTGCGAAGTAGCGTTACAAAAAGAAAATCACGTTTTAGGGAGTGTTTTTTAGCACCATATGGTTGAGTACTGACACGATACAGCACAAAGGCAACAGAACAGTGTTTGGTGACAGAGGTATTTTCATTCAATCCACCTTTTTTTTTTTTTTTTTTTCACTCCTGCTTCCCATTTCCAAGGCTGTTTAGGGCAGGAATTAATGGGAGTGCTCAGGACAGAACAGCAATGCTACTGGTCACACCAGGAGCAAGGCACCTGTGCAGAAAAGGTGATCAGGTGACAACCAGGACTTCCTGTTCTTCCCACTGTGTTCACAACTACAAATGACCTTTCGTCATTCTTTCGTACTGTTGTGCTCCAGGCTCTCACTCTTCCGGTTGCATTTCTTTTAGTCTTTCCCCATTAAAGGGCTTCCATGAGGGGAAAAACTAATTTAAAACAGGACGTGAGAAATTATTCTAAAAGATGATTTTGCTAAACTTCCCAAGTCACCCCACATTAGGTTCAGCACTGTAGTTTTTAAGTATTAGTTGAGAGAGGACTAAAAACAAACATGGGCTGAGAGCTATGCAAAATACAAAAGTATCTGAAACACACAAGTTTCCCTAAGGAAGAGGCTGGATATCAATCGGGAGTGGTGGGTCACTGGCTTGTGTGGAAAGGATTTCAGTAAGAATCTGCTTACAAGGAAATGAGACCAGTGTTGCCATGGACAGGTGATGCCTCTGTACTCCCACAAAACTTCACAGCACCCCCCCACACACACACAGAGGGGAAGTAATTTCTTCGCCCAGTTTATGGATTGGGAAACTGTGATGGTGTGGATGTGAGGTGTCCCCTAAAAGCTCATGTGTGAGACAATACAAGAAAGTTTAGAGGAGAACTTTGGGGATTATAAAAGCCTTAATGCAATCAGTCGATTAATCCCATGATGGGATTAACTGGGTGGTTGCTGAAAGTGGTCAGGGTGTGGCTGGAGGAGGTGGGTCACTGAGGGCTTGCCTTTGAGGGACATATTTGTCTCTGGCTATTGGAGGCGCTCTCTCTCTCTCTCTCTCTCTCTCTCTCTCTCTCTCTCTCTCTCTCTCTCTCCCTTAACTTTCTGATCATCATGTGAGCCACTTCCTTCTACTACACTCTTCTGCCATGATGTTCTGCCTTACCTCAAACCCTGAGGAATGGAGCCAGCTGTCCACGGACTGAGACTTCTGAAACCATGAGCTGCAAATAAACTTTTTTTCCTCTACAATTTTTCTGTCAGTCTTTTAGTCATAGCAGCAAACAAAATGACTAAAACAGAAATAGACAATGATACAAGTATTTTGCTGGACAAAGAGCTTCTGGAAAGGGTACCACTGGCTTCATTTGCAATGGCCGTAATAAACACGGTGGCACTTAGACCAGAAGAAAAATGAGCTGCAATGATTGCTCAATGTTCAGATTCAAGCTTCATTTTCACTGCCCCCACACTACAGAATACCAAAGTTTGTTGAATAAAACTATGACCTTTGTAGTTTTTTTGCCTAATTTATTTGAAAATGACAGAATTGGATACAGGCCCATATCAATTTCAACTCCAAATTCATTTTAAATCAGTGTTGGCTAAACATAGCTTTGTGCAAGGATGAGCAAGAGGAAACCACCATGCTTTTGATAATAGATTGCAGTTCAGAAGAGAGGAACAATTCTGAAATTATCACAGGTGTCTGCCTTTTAAGTAGGTTTACTGTAGTAAATACTATTTTAAAAATATTCTAACTTAGTTTCTCATATACACATAAGAGAATAGTGAAACAAAATACATTATTAAGTCATGAAAAGAAAAGGCTCTTGGATTAGAATATTTGTACTCTGTAAAAGTCATAATTTTGTGATTAATATTAGCATATTTAGTGATATACTAGATATAATAAAAAATGAGCTTTGTAAAGTAGAGGATATATTTAGTATTTTATTATAGAATTTAAAGGAATAAGATAAGGAGACATTTTCAGTGAAAGATGAGACAAGGAAATCAGATCAAGTGGAATTCATCAGATATATATTTAGGCTTTTTAATTCTTTGCATAAGTGCCCAATATTTCAAACATCCAAGAGGATCAAAAATATACATTCAAGTACTTTCTGAAAGTTGTTTTGGAAAACAACTATTTGAATGTGTACTATGACAAATTAAGACACAAATGAAGAATGGGAAAATGGAAATAAAGGATCTGGGGTGAGCAATGAGGACAGTTAAGTAATACACATTATTTCTGATTGGTTATAAAACAATGCAAATATGAATGTGGTCTTTGAAGACTAAGGTTACAAGGGACATTCAGTAGCAATAGTATTTCAGTAAAATCTCATTTGTATATGTTAACATGCTATTTGTCATTAGATATGCACATATGCAATTACTCAGAAATCTGCATCAGGCAGACCTTGGTTTGAATTCTGACTTTACCACTTAGTTTGTGTAATCGTGGACCCAAATCTTCACTATGTCCATGTACCCCTCACCACCTATATGCACATATAATGCACATGGAATAGGGCAATCCAATAAAACATTAAAAATAGTTATCTCTGGTTGGCAGGATTATATAAGTGAAACTTTTTTTAATACATTTTTTGACTTAGCTCAGATTTGTAAAGTGAGCATTTATCATTTCAATAATCAGAAAAATGTCATTAAGTACAAAAAAGTACTAAAAATTACATCTATAATTCTAGCTAAGCTCATTTTCTGCACAAAATAAAATCTGTTTAAATAGGAACTTGGGTTGAGTTTTAGTTGAATCTAAGCTGGGAAGCTTATTCAATCACAGATGCCATTTTATGTTGAGATACAACTTGGAACTTCATCATTACATCACTAATATTGAAAGGCAGTGGGTTAGCCTGCCAGGATCAATTTTCCACTCTATCCTCACCCACTCACATCATGTCACCCAGGGAGATGGGTAACCTTGCTAGACTTCACTTTTCTAACCTGTGAACTTTGAATAATAAGAGTGCTGATACAAGTTAAACATCTCTTACCCCAAATTCTGAAATTCATAACACTCCAAAATCCAAAACTTTTTGAACACTGACACAATGTCATAAATGGAAAATTTCACACTTAACCTCATGTGACAGGTTACAGCGCACACACGGGCATCCTGAAAATATTGTATGTATACAAAGTATAATATGAAACATAAATGAGTTTCATGTTAATATTTACATCTCACCCCCAAGATATCTTATTGTGTATGTGCAAATATTCCAAAATAGAAAAAAATCCCCAATCAAAAATACTTCTTGTCCCAAGAATTTTGGATAAGAAATACTCAACCTTTTTTATTGGTTGACTAAGATAAACCTGTCAGATAATGCACAGAAGGAAGCTGAAGTTTATAGAGAAGTTGCAGTTTATTTTCAAGGTATTTTGGCTGACCCCCCTGGCTAACCCAGAACTCAGTACTGAGGCCAAGGGTCCTGCCAGTTTTAAACTTCATCCCTCCACCCAGATTGACATAGTGCTATTTGGTGCTCCATTCCTGACACCAGGGTTGTTCTGTTATCCACAATCATTTATTTGGAGTTTTTTGAAGCTCTATCCTGTGGCATTTATAGCTCCCACATTCTGACCACTTAAAGTTTCTATTCAGCACAACACCATTTATTATTAACGAAATAGGAAAAATAAATAAGTAATTTCATTTTAATTCTGAGAACCAGGATTCAGACATCATAACCAAGAGTGGCAGATAGTTGTGGCCTTCCACTTTCCTTTAAAATTCCTACATAAGGACTAGATACTGTCTCTACAAATAAATGGATCTGAAGAGAAATCAAGATGAGTCACAACCATGGTGCCCAGAGACTCTTGGATTTGTTTGTAGTTGTTATTTTGAAAATATTCATTCTTTTCATTCTTCACTTGGATGCTCTGTCTTTTGGTGTCTTTCCCTCTTGCCCAAGTAGAAGCATGTCTGAATACTAATGCTTGGCCAATTTCAGGCTATCATTTGGAGGTAATTAATTTGGACAGCAAGCATAAACCTAGCATTTGTGGGACTGACTTGAGGCTCAGTTAACCCACCAATGAATTATTTCATTTTTAAATAGCAACTCTTCCAAAGATTCATTAATAAGACAGGTGTTTAACCTCTGGTCACACATCTGACTCAGTCCCAGTGTCACACCAAGGTTCTTGAATGTATCCCTAGAACATTTTGGTGTGGTTTTTCATTTAACTGTCGTCAAGCCAATTCTTTAATTTTACCTTTGTTTTCCCTTTTATTTTTGAGGTCAACAAACTCCCAGGAGCTAACAACGAGAATAGAACTGACATAGGACATGTCAATTATTCTCATATTAGAAACTAGAAAATACTGGGACAGATCTTGCTCATGGAATGATTATGACACACATATATTTTATTTCAAACACATACATTTTAAATCAGGGTCCTATCTGAGCAGTTTCCCAAATGTCCTTTCTCTAAAAAGCACACAGACCTTCCTTAGAAATTTGTTTATAAAAATGTATTTGCAGCATTATACCAATACTTTTGTAAAATGGTGAAATCTGCAATCCACAGCTAAAAAAAAAAAAAAAAAAAATTTCAAGGACATCCTCACAAGGAGAACACCATATTTTCAAACCTGAAACAGATGTGCAACTACTTGAGGCTGAGTTCCTTGAGGCCCTTTTTGTACTGTGAAGTATTGCCCAGATGTTGCTACCTGGAAGGCCTTCAATGACTTGCATACTTTGTCTAACATAATAGGAGAATGACCGAGCTCTTTAGTTCAGAGGTACAGCACAAATGTAGCAGAAAACACAGTCGCGCAGCATGGCGGCCAGTTGCTGGTCTCTGCTTTCACCTTGGTAATAAATGGAATCATGTCATCTGACTAAGGATCAGACTCTTGTGCTCCATTTATTTTCGTCATGCTCCACTGTCATACGGTTAGTCAAATGGACAGAAGTTAACCTCCACCTCTCCATCCTCCAGAAACACTTAAGTCTATTTCATCTGATTTAACATCAGCGCCTATGTGCCTTACAAATCTTTGTTAAAGACCACTAACCTTAATGCTCTGAAAAGGGCACTGCCAAATCTGATAAGTTTAAAACAGAGAGAGATGAAAACCAAGAACTTCACAAGATTGCTTTCCTTAAATGTGCTTTATTAGTCAAGACTGCCAAATGAGGACTGTATCAAAGGTAATGCTACTACAAAGAAGGAAACTGCTTTTCCTCTCCAAACATATGTTTTGCAGCTGAGCCCTGCTCTCAGTTCTAAGTCTTTTTCATGTGGTGCTCTGATTCTCTTCTTTGGCCTAAAGCCCAAACATCTCTGATGATACCTTCCCTATCTTCCCAGACTTGACATTCAGACACTGAGATATTAAATTAAACACAATAGCATATTAACAAGAGATTGTGTCTCCATGAAATTAAGAACTCAAAAACAAGCTTATCTAAAAGGAAAAAAAAAAAACCAGCAAAACCAGTCATTTTTTTTCTTCTGATTGGAAAAGCATTTTGGGACATTTTGTAATTTTTTTCCCCTATAAATATTCCTTCCTGTTCCTTTTGCAGAATGACTTAGGTGAGAAAGGAAATGCAAAGAATGGTAGAGGATGGGAATTTTTGAAAATTGGCAGAACAGAATGTGAAGATTCAGAAACAGTGTTGATGGATAGAGAAAGGAATGTCACAGTAAAAGGAAGAGTGGTTAGTTGTTAACAGAAATTTTTAAGGTGCCTGTGCATCCATGCTAATTCTATTGAAATGGATGTAGCTGTTTCTGGAAGATGAAAAGGGGCAGGTTAGCTTCTATGTGTTCTGCTAACCATATGTCAGTGGCTTCCAATGAAAATAATTGCTGCAGTGCTTCCTCCACTCAGAACAAGAGGAGCTAGAGAGAAAAAAGAAGCACATTTGCAGGCTTGCACTTTCATGAGGTTTTATAATTACTCAGCAAGTCTGACCCCCTGTTCTTGAGGACTTTGAATCTGACTTTTCTAAGTTTCTTCTCAATGTCCATGATTCCACTCAACTGTTGAAGATACTGGCCTTTCCATTATGAGCTGTATCCTTAAGAGACACCCATGATTTTAGGTCTCATTAACCTGTGGGGAATAGATGACAGTTCACAAATATTTGTAGTGAAATTTCATGTATTCACAATTCCTGTCTGTTTCTGCAGAACTTCTGCTCCTCCAGCTCTTCCCTGGCTCTACCATATCTCCAGGTAGAAGAAGCTCCAGTGGGTTCAGGAACAAGTTCATTCATGTGGTGAAAAAGGTTCTCTAGGACAAATTTGCCCTGTTCCATGAGGCACCAGAGTTTCTCCACACCCCTGTGGACACAGGAGAGTTTGTCGTTGGACAATGCTGCTTTTCAGACCTATTGACACTAATAGGTCTCCTTGGGTCCTTACAACTGTTCTTTCTTTTCCTCTCTTTGGCACTGAGAGTATTCTTTCTCTCTCTCATTCTTTCCTGAATGTTTCTATACAGGAATGATGGAAGTATATGCTTCTCTGGATCACATGCTATTGGAAATACTTAAAATACAATGAAACAATTCTAAAATGTAATTGTTTAGGACACAGTGAGGATCTTTCAATGAATTTCTCTTTTAGTTTTGTTTACTGTATTATCTAGGTTCATATGTCCCAGAAAACTGAAGCTAGAAGTACATTCATGTAGCAGAAAATGTAAACGAAATTTGTACTTCCCTCCAAATATCTACTCTATATTTATCAAGCTCATTATTTTTCCTGTTTTTCTCTTGTAAGATGTCCATCAGTGTTCCTACCAACAGGGGTTTCTTGACTCATCTATCAGAGCATTGAATTTGCCAAGGAATACCTGTACTCTCTCAGAAAATAGTCTCATGTGTCTCCATCTATGCACAAGACCTACCAAGGTATTTATATGCTATAATTTTCTTAAAACAGGTTAGTTCCACCTCAGTTTTTTAAATTGGATATTTAAAAAGGGCATGAAGTTCCAATAGATTTGACACTCCTTAAACAAATACCAAGTCAATATTTAAATTTGCTAAGGAAAATATATGGAAATAGGTTTCATGGCTACCATCTTCTCATACAGCTTTAGGTTTAAGTCAAGCATTGAGATGAAGAAATTTTTCAAAAGAAACTTTTGGAAAGAATTACACTGTTTGCAAGTTCTTGATGACTTTGAATCTGACTTGAATCTGACTTGAATTAAATATTCTCTTTGAGAAGCCCCTTTTACTTGGCCATCATTCTGAGGCCAAGTAAAAGGGACTTCTCAAAGAGCTTGAATGTTTTTTATAGCTTGAACATTTACAAGGAACTCAAGTTACAGTACTCTCAGTCTAACCATAGACAACCTAGCTGACTACTCCAGGATTGAGAAGTTATTGCAGAGCCAGATACAGATTTTGTGCCTATGATTTATTTTCAAGGCCATATGACATAGAGAGGTTCTGTACAAGAGGTGACTTAAAAGCCCCAAACAGATCTTAGCATGGAGTAACTAAAGAGGTTTGGCTAATCTGGAAAAGTTTAAGACCACTGAAACAAAACCTCTCCTACTTTACTGGCCCATCCTCTTTCTAGGTTACTTCTTTCCCTGATTCTCCCCACCCAAGTAAATAGCTGTCAAATTTGGGTAGGAGTTATCCCAAAAAGAGTGAAGAAGCTGCCCATACTTGCTTCCTCCAGGGTAGGTCACTCTCTCCAAGAACCCCAGCTAGTTGTAGAATGGGAAAAAAGTTATACTCTTGAATTAAGGATTGACATGTTCTAATATCTAAATTTAGACTCAATTTTATTACTTAAATAGACCAGAAAGTGTCTGATAAAAGAGTCATGGAGCTACCTTTTTTTTTGAGTCATGAAAATATAACCCCACTAAGCTAAAATAAAAGGTATGAGAATATGAAATAAAGTTACTTTATGAAAACACTTTGAGTCCTGCTTGTTCAATATACATGGTACAATAGTAATAAATCCTAAGGGAAAGTAGCACTCATATTTCTCATTTCTGGTTAGATTCCTTTTCTTCCTGACTTAAAATTTGTGTTAATTCATGCTTCTAATGAGAAGAACTTCTTTAATCTTTTCAACCTTACTGATTATACAATAGTTTATAATTATATACATTATAAAATTGAGAGTGACCTTAGGAGGATCTATTCGATTGGGTTCCAAACTTTAATGCACAAATAAGCCACCTAGGACCTTAAGACACAGTATGTCTGGGATGAGGCCAGAGATTCTGCATTTCTAGCAAGCTCTCAAATGGTATCAGTGTTCTGATCCATGCATACCTTGTATAGAAAGGCTTTAGTCTATATCTTTCCCACTCTTACAATATAGCAAAAGAACTAAAACGTTCTATACAAAGAACTGAAAGGTATCATAAGAGCTAATGAAATAGAGGTAGTTCTAACACAGGGACCCCCAACACTACTTCTTTGGGCCAGCTTCTTTACTGTCATTCTTCCTGACATGTACTTGAACCAGTATAAAAGCTTTGCCTTCGTCGTTTAAGTCACCTATTAAATTTGTCATCATGTGAAAACATGCTAGAGTGTGCACTAGCCAAAAAAGATGATGGTATTACCAAAAGAAGACAGACTATGAATATAGTCAATCAGATGCAGAAAGGAAGAGTCTATGACTATGACCAATCAGACCCATTGGATTAAGTAAGAATCCAACTGATTGATTTTGCTGTCATGCTTCTACTTGTGTAATTTTTCCACCAGGAACATCTTTTATTCTTATATATTTTTTATGCTTCAGTTTATGCCTAATTCTTCTCAAGAAGTCTTAACCAAAATTTTAGGTTTAATCACTTGACTACCCTCTGTTCTCCAATAGTGCCTTATGACTGCTTGCACTTTAACAATTGCTTTATTATATTTAAATTAGATGCTAAGTTTCTTAAATATCTCGGTTTTCTTTGGTAGCTGAAATCACTTATCATCATCATCATCATCATCTGTAGGCCTGAGTGTCTAGCAGAATTCCTGAGACATATCAAGTGTTCAAAAGATATTTATGGATAAAATTTACTTTAAGGCAAGAAATATTACTACAGATAAGGAGAAACTTTTCACAATTATAAAAATCTACTGATTCAGAAAGACATGATTACAAATGTATATATACCTTAAAAAGAGGTTTAAAACAAATGATACAAAACTGAAAATTAGAAATACATGATTTAATAATAATAGTTGAATATTTCCAGAACAAATTCTAAATAATTGCAAAAGCAACTACAGAGAAAATCAACAAGGTTATGGAAGACTTAAATGATACTATCAACCAATTTGACAAAACTATGTAACTGACATGAAAAAAACCTTCACACTTTGACCATAGAATACACCTTTTTTTCAAGTGCACATTTATCATATGCTTAGGTCACACACACACACAAAAAAAATAAATAAATAAATTTATAATGAATAAAAAAGATACAAAAAGTGTGTCTGCACAGAATTAAATTAGAAATGAACAACTGTAGGATATGTAGGGATTGCCAAATATTCAAAAATTATGCACCATACTTCCAAACAACACATAGAGGAAAGAAGAAATCACAAGAGAAATTAGGAAGCTTTTGAAGTGAACAAAAAAATAAATTAAAATAAACATATCAAAACTTATGTGAAGCTAGTGGAACAATGCTTAAGGGAAAATTTACAGATCTGAAATTAATATATAAAAAGAAAGGCAACCAGGGCATTATCTAGATGGCAGGATAGGAGTTATCTACTCCCAACAGTTGTCCAGTACTAATCTGGACAATTCACAGTACAGACCAGAGTATCTTTGTGGGACCCCAAGAGGCCAAGAGGCCAGTTAAAAATTTCCAGCACACTATTAGAGCAACACAAACAAATGAACAAACAAAAAACCAAAACACACAAACACACACAAACAAACAAAATACAACAAGAATAGACAGGTTGAAGAGAGGAATCAGAATAATTTAATTTACTCATGTCTCTCCTCCCCTAACATGGCACAATTCAGGTGGAAAAAAATGAAGAAAGACTGAAATAGGTTAAAAAAAGGTTAAGGGATTTATGGGACATAATCAAGAAAAATAATTTCAGATACATAATTTTAGAAGGAGAAGAAAGAGAGAAATGGTAGAACACTTATCTAAAGAAATAATGGCTAACATGTTCCAAGATTTGGTAAAGATAGAGACACCAAGTACAAAGGTTCAAAAGCTTCCAAACAGGTTCAACCCAAGAAAGATCCATCAAGACACATTAAAATCTCACTGGGGAAGATCAAAAGCAAAGAGAGATTTTGAAAATAGTTTGAGAAAAAAGACATCTCACATACAGAGGCCCTCTATCATACTCTGAGTGGACTTCTCAGCAGAAACATTGCTGGTCAGGAGCAAGGAGGATCATATATTCAAAGTTTTGAAAGAAAAACACACAACCAAGAATGTCTAACCCTTCAGAAATGAAGAGATAGACTGTCTCAGACTAACAAAAGCTGAAGGAAACCACTGCCACTAGACTTTTCTTACAAGAAATGGCAAAAATCTCGTAAGATCTTCAAGTGGTAATCAAAGAAGAGTAACTAGTATCATGAAAATGAAACTCTTGTTGCTTCCATTCAACATGGTAGTGGAAGTGCTAGCCAGAGTAACTGCACAAGAGAAAGAAAGAAAAAGCATGTAAATAGGAAAGGAAGAGGTTAAATGGTCTCTGTTTGCTGAATATAATCTTATATACAGAAAACCCTAAAGCCTCTATGAAAAAAAGAGTTAAATCTAATAAAAATTCAGTAAAGTTGTAGGATATAAAATCAACATTCAAAAATCAGTTGCACTTCTAATACATTAACAACAAACTATCTGAAAAAACAGTTAAGATAGCAAGCCCATTTACAATAGTTTCAAAAAATAGTCAATTTAAGGAGGTTCAAGGTCTGTCTGTATTAAAACTATATAAGTAATAATGAAAAAAAATTGAAGAAAACACACACAAGAAAACTGGAAAAATGTCCATGGATTTTAAGAACTAATCTTGTCCAAATGTCTATACTAGCAAGGGGATCTATAGATTTTATGTAATTCCTATCAAAATCTCAAAGACATTTTCAAAAAGAAAAAAAAATCCTACAATTTGTATTGATCCACAAAAGATACCATAATTTCTGAAACCAACTTGAGAAAGAAGAATGATTCTGAAGGAATCCCATTCATGGTTTCAAATTATATTATAGAGCTATAGTGCTGAAACAAACATGATACTGGCATCAAAACAGACATGCAGGCCAATGGAACAGAATAAGAGCCCAGAAATAATTCCATATGGTCAAGTAATGTTGATGGTGATACAAAGAACACACCAATGGAAAGAATAGTCTCTTCAATAAATGGCACTGGGAAAACTTGATATCCATATGCAAAAGAATGAACTTGGACTCTTACTTTATACCATCCACAAAAACCAACTCAAAATGGGCTAACGGAGACAATTCTTAAGTAATAACCTACAATTGAACCTTATGAAAAAGAATAAACTACATCCAAAACAAACAGAATAAAGAAACTAATAAAGATTAGAACAGAAATCAATGAGTTGGAAATTTTAAAAAAATTAATGCAGAAAACCAAATATTGGTTATTTGTATAATTGCTGATCACTTAGAAATTAAAAGAATTTTGAGGGATTATATGAAAAACTTTATGCCTACACATTAGACAACTGAAAGTAAATAGAGAAATTCCTAAAGATACAAGTTTCTTAAATTGATAAGAAAAATTATCAAATCTGAATAGAGACCTAAGAAGAGAAGAAATTGAGTTAGTACTTTAAAATCCTTTTCCATAAAAACACACCCTAGATACTGATGAATTCTATTAAATATTTAAAGTAGAAAGAATCCCAAATTTTGCCATTTTTTTTTCAGGAAGTAGAGGAGGGGTAACATTTCCAACTCATTCTATGATGCAAGTGTCACTCTGATGACAAAGCCAGACAAAAACACCATAAGGAAAAAAAAAAAAACTAGAATCCAATATGGAGGCAAAATCTTTAATAACATATATACATACACAACTCAAAAGAAATGCAATGCAAAATAAATATTATAAACCATATCCAAGTAAGAACCCCACCCCCAGGAATGCAAAGATGGTTTAACTGTAAAACAACCAAAATAGGCAAAAGTACAATTATTTCAATAGTTGCAGATAAATTATTTGACAAGTGTAACACCCAATTATGTTTTTAAAATTTTTTAAAAAACTTGTCAATGATCTAGAAGTATAAGGGAAATACCTTCATCTGCTAATAAGATAAAAAGCTTTTAAGAAAAAGCACACAGTTAATATTATGCTAATGAAGGAATCCATAATGTGAATGCTTTCCACCTAAGATTGAGACCAAGGTAAAGAAAATTGAACTTGTCATTTTTATTCAACATTGTACCAACTGGTGTACAAATGCAAAAAAGAAAAAAAAAAGAAAAAAGGAAACACACCACACAGAGGAAGAGGAAAAGAAAAAAAGAAACAAAATTTACAAAATAGATCCACATATGAAAGAAAGAAGTAAAACTTTTTAAGCAGATGACATGCTCCTCTTTGCAGAAAATACTAAGCAATTACAAAAAATATTATAATCAAATTTACCAAGATCCTGCAATAAAATGCTAAAATCAATTAGATTTCTATATTAGCAGTAAACAATCTAAAATGAAATTAAGAAAACCATTTTATTCAGAACAAGATGAGAAAATAAAAGTTTAGAAAAAAGTTAATAAAAAATATTAAAGACTTCTGCACTGGAACTGTAATATATTATTGAGGAAAATTAAAGATGTAAATAAATGTAGAGATATGTTCACAAATTAGAAGATTCAATATTTTTAATATGGCAATTCTTTCCAAATTAATTTCTAAATTCAATTCAATCGTTGTCATAATCCTACTTGACTTTTTAAAAGAAATTTATAAGCTGATCCTAACCATATGGAAATGCAAAACAACCTAGAATATTCTAAATGCTTTTTTAAAGGAAGAAAAAAAATTGGAGGATTTATATTACTAATTTCAAAATTTTCCATAAAAGCAATAATCAAGGCAATGTGGTATCCAAAATGAAAGTCATATAAATCAATAGAAAAGAATTGAGAGTTCATAAGTAAACTCTTCCATTGATTTATGGTTATTGATTTTCAACAAAAATACCAATGCTATTCAAAAGGGAAAAGGATATTCTCTTCAACAAAAGGTAGCACAGAGACAGTTGAATATTTACCTGCAAAAATCAAACACTTCAGTACTAAGACTGTGACCAAGACAATAAAAACTTAAGCCCTTGCAAAGACATGAACATCACAATGATACTATTAATAATAGACTCAAAGTAGAAACAGTACAAATATATTACAACTGCTTAATGGATAAACAAAGTCCATACAAATAGAATACTATTCAGCAAAAAAAAAAAAAAAAAAAAAGAATAAGCTATTACTTGAACCTTAAAAACATTATTTCAAGTGAAAGAATTCAGACAAAGAAAACCACATATTGTATGCTTTCATTTATGTATGAATGCCTGGAAAAAATTTATAGAAACAGATTGGATCCACGATTGCCTAGAGATAGGGGTGGGAATTTGGATAAATAGACACAAAGGAAATTTGAGGGCTTATGGAAAGTTATAAAACTGGGTTACAGTGATGTTTCCACAACTAAATTCAGTAAAAATCCTTTTTGGAAAAAAAAAATATTTTAAGGGTTAAGTGAGGACACAGATTAGACATAATTTTTGTTCTTTTTTTATTTCAGAACTTCATTTCACTTTTTGTTAACATATTAATTAATGGTGACATTAGCTGTCTAATCAGTCCAAGATATTAGTCATAACATATTCTCTTCATAAAATACTTTGCTGCAACAGGCGAGTGGTTTGAACACTGAGCTTGTTCTACAGGGACCAGTGAAAAGCTTGCTCTATGTGGATTCACTTCACATGATCTATTTGTGCTGTTTTGGAGGAGCAGTGTTTACTATTCTGCACCATGGTTGAGTGACTCCTGGTTCTGCTCTTTCCTTTTTCTTTCTTTTTTTTAATATTTATTTTTTAGTTGTAGTTGGACACAATACCTTTATTTTTATTTGTTTATTTTTACATGGTGCTGAAGATCAAACCCAAGGCCTTGCATGTACTAGGCAAGCACTCTACCGCTAAGCCACAACCCCAGCCCTCTTTCCTTTTTCTTAAACACAAATGCAAAGTCAAGGCACCTTTAGGTGTTGAGTTGTGCCAGACTCCAGGAGTTCCCAAAGTGTCATGGTGCACATTGAGAAAAGTGTCTCGCAGGGTGAAAAGCCAGAGGCTATGAGAAGCAGTGTTTGTAGTATCAACACAACAGGGTGCCCCTGGTTCCTTAGGAGGATATAATTGTTTTATCTGAATAACACTATGGGCCCTCAGGGAACTGAAACCTGCTATTTAGGGATAAGCAGGTCATAGACTTGGCTTGGTCCATTTGCTCAGAAGGGTTGTTTGGCTAGGGGACCTTATTTGTGGGAGCAGAATAGAAACGTCATTTGAAACCTTCCTTGTTTTCCCATGTGTCCTGGCAGCCCATGAGCTTGAGCCTTAATTTTGATCCTATATCTTGCCAAATTAAACACATAGAACACTCTATTTTATTTTTGTTAGTATCCCCTGAAAAATTAATGAACAGTCCTGCTCAAATTCTTTGTTTAGCCTCACTACTGACAATCACAATATCTCTCAACTTCATAAGTTGGAAGGGAAAAAAAAAAACAAGAATATTACCAAGCAGTCATTTATATGTATTTTATATGCTTGCAAAAAAGCATTAAATATCAACTTATATGTCACAGGTCTTATAATAAGGAAGAGATGGTACTGCAAATGAGTCCTATATGTCCCCATTGAACATCTTAAATTCCTTGAGAATGGAGCCCTCTGTGTTCCTGGGGTCTCCAGCATCATGCCTCATATCTGACAAAATGCAGGTAATAAAGCCTAACTGTTAATGAGAATTTACCATGTGCCAGACAATGTCCTAAGCAAAATAGACACATGCTATTTAATTGTCACAATCTCCTTGTTAGTTGTGTACTGTCATTTCAGTTTACTAGAACAAGGGTCAGAAAATATTTTCTGTGAAGGGCCAGATGGTACATATTTTCCGTTTAGTGGACTACACCATAGCTGTTGAGACTATATCACCTCTATCCTTATCATGTAAAAGAAGCTAGAGATGCTCTGTAAATAAGTGAGCATGCTGCATTTCAAACAGTGGATCAATTTGGCTTATAGGCTGTATTTGCCATCCTGGTATTAGATGACATCACTAATGCTTGGTGTGATTGAGTAATTTGCTCAACATCACAGCTCACAAGATACATAGTAGGATTATATCAGCAAATACTGGCTCGTCTGATTTAAAACTCCTTTTCCTAACCACTATCCTCTAATGTGAGTGATTTCTGCACTAGTAAGTAGGGCTCCATACATATGTGTTGAATAAATAAAAATATTTTATTATTATATTTCCTGGAGAAAAAAAAAGTTGAGTTGGATTTCATTAAGTCTGCACATAGAACTTTTGGCTTTCTTTTGAAACTAAAGTTTAAAAATAATGAAAACATAATCAGATTCGGGTATTCTCCCCAGCTCTCCATTTATTTGTCCAGGGGTATGGCAAGTCTGTACAAAAAAGGAAAGACCAGTTGTGATTGCAGAAACAGACCCTTGATCATGGGCTGTTTTAGTCAGCTTTTTCATTGCTGTGACCAAAAGGCCAGAAAAGAGGAGAAAAGTTTGACTCATAGTTTCAGAGATTTTAATCCATAGACAGTCATAGCTGTCTATGTTTCAGAGATTTTAGTCCATAGCTCTGGGCTCACAGTGGAGCAGAACATTATGGCAGAAAGGAGTGGTGGAAGAAAGCAGCTCAAGACATGGCAATCAGGAGGCAGAGAGAGCAATATATACTCCAAAGGCATACCACTAATGACCTACTTTCTCTAGCCACACCCTACCTGCCTACACTTACCACCCAGTTAATCCATACAAGTGGATTAATGCACTGATTAGGTTAAGGTTCTTAGAATCATTATGATCATTCCACCTCTAAACTTTCTTGCATTGTCTTACACATGAGCTTTTGAGGGACACCTCATATCTTAAACCATAATAGGCTCTATTTTCCATGATGTGGATTATTTTCTGAAGTGGCCTCATCTTGGAACACCATTATATATTAGGGTCTCACTGTGGACTAATGCATTTAACATTCCAGGACTGTTTAGATCTAGCTCCATTCACATTTCTATGCACTAGAAATCCAAATACCCCAGTAACTAGCTCTTTTTTCTCTCTCAAATTAGTTACAAAAAAAATGAACAATGTTTGTTCACACTTTATTGAAAAAAAAATTGCTTCCCTGCTGGGATACTATCTTCTGATTTTTAACAAAAAACACATTGGTTGAAAACTAAAAAAATTGCTGACACATCTTTAACTGACTCTGCCTGGAATAAGAGTATTTGTAAGATGGTTCAGCCATTATTTCCCTCCTAAACTGGAGGAATGAATAGCTACAGTGTTGTTACTTATAATTCAGAGCTAGCTGGTATTAAAAAAAAAAAAAAGACATGTGGCATCCGGAAAATGTAATTAATTTGATGGTATAAGCCTTCATAAATTATCAAGTATTCCCAGTAGCAGTCATGAAAAACTTACAGAGAACATGAGCTGCCTTTAAATTGCTTAGTTTGCTCACAACCAGAATTATTTTAAGGTGGTTGCATTGCTGTTGGTATTAAAGAATGCTCAAATTATTATTACCACTAATGGCCGATTCCACCTTTAAATAAGGTGATAGAGATTTGGAGTCACACACCAGCCAGCACAGGCGTCTCCAGGCTGTCATTCTTCTCACTAATGAACTGCAGCTTACGGAAATTAATTATGGGGGAAAGGTTGCTGTTACCCCCACCAGGAATGAAGTCTCCAGATTCCACATCCAGTGTTGTTGGGAAGGAGGTGCAGAGGTTCCTGGGCTCCACCTCCCAAAGCTTTGCTCCTGTTGTGCTCCTTCTGCCAGGCACAAACGACATGCTTGACTGCACACTGGGAGAAGAATGACTGTGGGAAGGAATTTTAAATATTCACTGAAAGATTACAAAGCAGTTACAGAAAGAACAATGTGGTGGCTAGAACAATTCCCAGGGAGGCCAGAGTAGTAGTTCAAGCCAGGGTTCCTGGGAGACCATGAATCTACGTTTGAGTATCTACATGCTATTTGCAAAATAAATAAGGTGATATTTGACCTTTCCAACTCCTCTAGAAATACATAAATAAGTAAATTTTAATTAATATAATGCACACTACAATTCCACCTTCTGAAACAATAGAAGAGATTTATAGTTTGCAAAGTACTTAAGTGGGATCTGAAGGCCATCTCTATTACCCAATGCTATTCAGCCATGGAAGAAAAACAACAAACAGTGTATTATCCTTTTCTGATAATTGAATTTTTCATCCGATTGGGATTAAGGCCTAAACTGTCTGCCCACTTTTTATCCATCCGTATAGCAGGTCAAGTATCTCCATGAAGTTCCAGCACGAGGTAGTTCTGAAGTTTTTTTTAATCATGTGATTCTTTCGTTCTGCAATAAAATATTTGTGGGAGAAATGGGGAATTAGAAGCATAAATTAGGTGACATAAGAAAAAAAACTATCAAATCATAAGAGATCATGTCCAATATCACTCAGAAGTTTTCTAAGTAGGGACAGGGGAAGACCTAAGAATAAACCAGCCGGTCTTGGAATAAGACTTTGGAAACTTCAGAGTTAAACTGATCATTTCCCCAACCTCACAATTGCTGACAGCTGATATGCAGGCAATTTTAGAAAACCATCCTATCCTCTCACTTACTGAAAATAAAAGGGAGAAGATGAGTGGATCACTTGTTTGAGATGGGCTTGCTGGGGGTGATGAGCACTAACCTTAAGACATCGATTATTAACATTCTCCTACTCACTGAAAACCCCAGAGCCATAAAAGAATTGCAAAACTCTTTGAAAATACTGAAGAATTAATTTTTTTCTTGTATATAAAAATGTTATAACCACTGGCTCTTGAATATTGGATGAAAGAATTTTGGCTCCTCTCTTTATGTTTACTTATGATAATTACAGCATATATTAAATTAGAGAGTGACAACAACTTCTAAAAAAACATACACTGAAATATAAAATGCATTATGGAAATGCATTTCCCCTGCAAAAAGAAGATAAAATGAGGTCAGTGTAGTAGCACAGCCTCTTCTTTCAGAGATTCAGGTCAATTGTCCTCAACAAAAGTTCTGTGTTTATGAAGGTGCACACCTCCTGTTTGTCTGTCTGCAAGGCTGATGGGAATAGTCATGACTTGGTGGAGCTGCTTTAAAGACACCTGCAGAAAATGCAGCTATTTATCAGTAGTCCTTGGTCTTTTGTCTTCTATCTATCTCTCTACCTACCTATCTACCTACCTATCTTGTACAATATGTGAACCCAACTTCTCCAACTTGGATCAGTCACTCACAAACCACCTATACCTGTCTGATAGTTTGGAATTTCACTCTAGGCAGTTGCCAAAGTCCTTTTCATTTGCCATGAGAAACTGGAAAGACATTAAAGAAAATGTCTTAGCTCACTTCATTTTGTTTAAATAAACATTAAGTTATCATAGATTTAATTTCTCTCTTTTTTTAAAGTCATCAACTAAAAGCCAATATGCAGATCAAAGAAAGGTGATAAAAAATGTGAAAAATTTTAAAAACACAGAGAGCATTCTTGGTATAAATACAAATGTAAAATGGTCTTTTGTATCCTCTGTGGAAGGAAAGACACACTTGCTAAATTATGCTAACTAAAGCCAAATTGACCTTGACAGGTCCATGTTTCACTACAAATGTAAGAAGTATGAAAGATGGGTTGATCAATCCACTTGAAAAAAAAATTTCACACAACCTGCAAATCAGTTAAAAAGGTTGCATAAATATCTTGATTAAGAGAAAGGTTTCACAATTGCTTTGTGTGCTTCTGTGAAGAGTAGATTCATTTCTCTCTCTTCAAACAAATATTTTATGAATGGATGCAGATGGAAGAGCAGGAACAGGTTCCTCAGACTCAGAGCATGAGTTACATCCAGGAGTGTGGATCTTACTCAAGCCCCAGAATGGAACTAGGGAATTGCAAGACCAAGACACTCAATTCACAGATGAAGATAAGCTCATAGAAATCATCTTAAGATCTTAAAATGACATTTCTGATCTGGTAGTTGTGGAGAGGGACCAGAACCTGTATTTCTCACAAGCTCTCAGGTGCTGCTGATGCTGCACTCCATGGACCACATCCAATGATGAGGAGGAAGGTGACTTTTCCTTTGTAGTTGTAGGAGAAATGGGCTCTACCCAGATATCCATTTTAAATTAGAACAACTAGCTCACTTGTCACCTATAGGCAGGTAATAGTATAACTTAAAAAAATAGTGACAGGTATGCTTGCTTCATTCTCCTTATAGAGAAGTAATGTGATACATTTATTTGGCAATAATGAACTGGATTCTGCAACAGGATTTCTGGGCTCCATTCCAATTTTGTTACTATCTATGTGACCTTGGTAAATTTTCTACTTTCTCTACATCTCAATTTCCTTGTCTGTAAAATAGTGATGATAATATTATCTATCACATAGAGTTTTTGTTTTTGATTTTTTTACAAGTAAAATACTTACAATCATGCTGGCATAAGTCAGTGCTAAAACGTTTTTTTTTTTTTAATTGACTTATTATCAAAGAACAGTGCAGTCTGACTGATTTGGGGGAAGTTATTTGATTTTCCAGATATGCAAATTGAGACCTAGAAAAAAAGAAAAGCAAAATCACACTTGGCAATATTTATTATTGCTTATGACACTAAAAGAAAAAAAAAAAGTTCAAAGGGCATATAATCAAATTGCTCCAGAGAGGGAAGGGAAACTGCAGAGGCTAAATGCTGATTTTTGCCTCAGTTACTAAATATGATCACCTTTAATTTTTTAATAGACCTGTGGAACTGTGCTGTATCCCTGTTATAGGTAAGGAAACCAAAGCCCACAAGTCAAGTGACTGACCGGTGGCCTCAAGAGTGCAGACATGCAGCTCCACGATTTGAACTCAGACTTGGCTGACTTCAAGAATTGTGCAGGCACAAGGTATGAGCCCTCTAATGTAGGAACGCCATGGTCTGGGTTAGGTAGAGCTAGGTGATTGATACCTTACAGGGTAACCTCCTAATACCCCAACAAGGGACTCACATACTGGTGATTTGTGAACTAACATCTCAAAGTTCAAGGATAGCATAGCAATTCTCTTGCTCAAGCAAGTGTATACACACACACACACACACACACACAATATCATTTTCCTCTGGCTAATATCTGTTTCTGTTCTAAGTAACAGAAGAGGATAAAATGAAGGTTTTGTTGTCACCTTCCCCCTCCCCTAGAACTTTGGTCACTTCCTGCACTCTTTCTTTCTCTTTGTGTCTCTGACTTTCCTTCCCTCCACCTCTGTTTTCGATTTACCTCTCAAAGGAATGTCATCCTCCCTCATGTCCCCCATCCCCACATTACTTTCTGCTCTCAATTGTGCCATTGTGCTTATAGCCCATCTCTGGGTCACCATAAATAACAGAGCCTCTCAAAAGGATTTATCCGTAATTCACAACTCACCCATGATTTCACAGGGGAGATGGAAGAGAGGATTTATATTGGAAACACATCAGCAAACTCCTTAACAACATCTTTTTTTTTTCTTTTCTCCCACACTGCAAACAGACGTCCTTGGCCCCCATTTCTTACCTCATCACAACACTTGCATTGATAGCTCCTCCCTTCCCACCAACCCCCCCCACATTGCCCTGTACTTTTCTTAAGCAATGTCACTAAAGGATTGCAGGTGCCTCACTCAGACTTCTGTGTTTGCACCCACCCTAGAGCAAAGTAGGACTTGTTGATTACCAGGACCTGCATCTCCTTGAAGGCAATGTTGAGTATGCTGGCTGTTTATTCTTGTTCCTCCAGACCCATTTGATCTTCTTCTCCCTCTTCTTGTACCTGTCTGGTATGAAATATCTGTGGGGGCAGATGTTTGTCAGTTTTGGTCACCCTGGTCTCCCAAATTATTCAATAGTGCCTTATATCAGTACATTTTTTAAAAAGGCCACAGGCTTAGGATGTGGCTCAGTGGTAGTGCACTTGCCTAGCAGGCTCAAGACACTGGGTTCAATTGGCAGCATAGGAAAAAAGCAAAAGTCAAAATACAAATTGTAACCACGTTACCTTAAGTAATCCGCGGATTGCAATTCACATCCCCTTCTTTTTACCTCTTACTTACCCTGAGACATTATGAAATAAAACCAGCCCCCAAGATTTTATTTATCTTCATTTATATATGTAAATAGATTCATCTATTTTGTACTGTAATGACTTTATATCACATACATCTTCTTTCCTTTTGCTGGATCATAAACTCCTTGAGAGCAAGCGGCTGTTTCCAACTTGATTCCAATTCCCCATATGACCTGGGTGTGCCTGAGACATCACAAATGATGAATGTTTGTTTGAAGAACAACAGTGAGACACCTGAGAGAGAGTTAATATAAAATACAAAGTGGGTTCACCTCTTCCTATTAGCCAGATAACACAGCCAGCATCCTCCCTGAAGTTGTCTTGTTGCAGGTCATCCTATGTCCCTGAAGCCCTGCAGGACCTGGAAAGATTTTCATTCTGATGGCTCAATAGTTGTCGCTTCTGCTCCCCGGTGGAAGAAGAGCGAGATGGCAGAAGTGACCTGGCTCCCTCTCCATTGATTACCTCTCCAGCAGCAGGACTGTCTTCCCCAGGATGGCAGGTGGCACAAACGTTTTGCTGCTCAGCAGGAGGTGTTGGCTTGATGCTCAGGACCTCTGTGACACCAGCGGGTGCACTAGAAGGGTGGCTGCCTTCCCCGACACAGGTTTAACTGATTAAACTGTGAGTCCCCATAGCACCAGTGCTAGAGGGGCCCTTGGGACAGACTGCAGCCAACTTTCTCATTTATAGGTTTCCTTTTCTGTGATGCCTGACATTTTTAAGGCTGAGCTGGCAAACAATGTAGGATCACGGCTTCCAGAGAAGAGACTCATATTCAGTAACCATGATAGCCTGAGTTTATAGAGAAACTTTCTTAGCATTTAACAACTTATTTTATCTTCTCCATGTTCATTTCCTGGGAAACATAAAGCAATTTCCATCTCTGCTAAAGAAACTGTAGCACATGGATATTAAATGTGCTTCTGATTAAATAAATTAAAACATAGGTGTTCTGATTTCCAGTTAAAGAGCTTCACTCTAAGACTTGGAAATGAAATAAGATTTTTTTTTTAATAACAATGACAGCATTTTTTTTGGGGGGGGGAAAGAAACCAAATATACATCAAAGTGCAACAAAATCAGGTACCATTAGTTCCTTCCTTTAAACTTAAAACCTACATTTCCTATAACTAATGCTGCTCTTCCTTGAATTCTTGTTCCTGTTTATTAAACATTTTTGCTTCAAAAAGCCATGTTTACGTACTGTATCACTAATGTTTGAAACTAGTACAAAAGCTATTGTGCTTCTCCAAAGAAAGGAGAATTATTATAGGCCTAAATTATTATCTTGTGGAATTTTTTCCCCTAAATTTAAGAGTTACTGAAAATTCAGGATGGCCAAAACCATTCACTGACAATGACTTAACAGATTTTTATTACAGTATTTTTGTTTTTAAAAAGTATTCTGATGATACAAAGACACGGGGAGGGAGACGGTTTTTAATATAAAAGAAAACTGAACAATGTGCCACAACTTAAAACACATTAAAAAATAAATAACGGTGATTCTTCCTTGGTTTTGAAAAATATTTTTGTTTTATATAGTTAATACTTCATGAATATGAAATACTCAAAATCATTCTGTTCACAAACTTTCTCCCATATTTGAGAGAATATTCACACAATATACAAAGTATATTGTGGCATCTATTTTAATTTCTATCCACTGCAAGATACAGGATAAGTAGAAGTCAGGCCAGAATGAAACTGAAAATTCAACTCATATACAGAATCAGCAGCCCATCAAATGCTACTTCCTCAGTACAAGTTCTACTCCCTTCCAGATTAATTATGTCATAACATCATAGAGAAGCATTTGTTCATTACATAGACATTAAGCACAACTGCAGAATATTCACTAGAAAATTTCCACCAAAAGAGTCATACTCCAAACTATGCAAGCCTCAATTTTGTCATCTCATTAGCTGAAAGGAGATGTTTTCTTCCCTTCATTATGCAGGAGAAATATCACTTGAACATTTTGGACTTGTATTGTTTAGAAGCTTAAAGTAACCTAGTCTAGCTTTCCTCGCTGCCAATTCAGCAATTTTGAAAATTTGCTCCTTGCCAACACTTCCTTGTTTAGTATAGGTTTCTGTCCATGGTACTGGGATTTCAGGATCGATGGTTAATATTTCCAATCTGCTACTGATTTTTCATAATTCTCTGAATGTATTTAATATTCCAGTTCCCCATCACCTATGGACTTGCAGGCACTTTCTTCTTATTTAATCATTTTTGTTTAAAAATTTTTTTCTTTGAGTCTTTGCAGGTCTTGTATGCATCTTAAAAAGTAAGAACCAATATCAGCATTTAACTCAAAAGAAACAAAAGCAGAAAAAAAATGCAGGACTCTGTTGCAAGTCTTATTTTGTGCCATAGAGCAACCTGAAGTTATGGATTGGGAATTTTTCTTAGAACCCCTAGATTTTCCCTAAAGGAGCCCACTTCCCTCTGGGCACATTTTCATCTTCTATAAGTTTTCTAGAATCTCCTAGGACTTGTAAAAGCAAATATGGAAAAGTAATTACTTTAAAGTTTTCTATTAACTTGGGTATTTGTAAATTTGCTATCGAGACTGAATCATAATGATAATCGTATATTGAGCATACTGAAAAAGGTGGATTTCACAAAACTTCTGCCAAACACATAGAAACAGCAATGAATGCCAGGGAGCTTTGGAAACAGCAGTGACATCCTCTGCAGCAGCAAATTAAGCCCCAAGAAAAGTGTTAGTGTTATTTTAAAAATAATCATCAAAAATAAGAAAAATGCTTATTCCAATGATTCATACAAAGCAGCAAGAAGAAAAGCCACAATTGGAATCGAGTCAAACTTCCTAGGAGGCCTCAGGCAATCCTTCATAAATTTCTAAAGATCAATATTTAAGCAGCAGCAAGAAAACAAATATAGAGATTTTTCTTTTCTTTCCTATTTGAGAAATCAGTACAGGCCTTCATAGAACAAGGTAGGAAGTAAAATGAAAAATCATTTCCCAACATGAAGAGAAAATAAGGCAATGGGTAGGAGGGTAGGAAAGATATTTTTATAGATCAAACCAGTAAGCTTTACTGAGATCTAAGAGCCAATTACCTTCAGTGCTATTTTCTAAGGGATTTAAAAAGTGCATCTCCTCCTACCATGGTTTTAAGCCGCACACAGGTGTTGTGAGCGGGGTTCCAGGAATGAGCAGGAGCACCTCTCACCTGTGCTGAAGAGGTAAGTCTACACACAGAACACAGGTCCAGAGATCATTCTAAATGGTCCCTGTCCCACCTCAGAACTTACGAAGGCAGATTTGAATATAAATCTATAAAATATGAGGAATTTGCTGCTTCAAATGAGAGAACTTAGGGGAAGAGTCAGTGGTTCTAGACCTTTTGTTTGTTTCTTCTCAGAATATCTTCCTCTGCCCACCAAATGATGTGTTAACTTCCCCATGTCCATCCAGGAGCAGGTCAGAATGCCCAAGGGGCTTGCAACTTGTGTTGTTAGGGAAAAAAAAAGGTCTACTGTAATTCCTAGGCTAATCCTTTCAACCCATCCCTCAAAATCATTCACTCAAATGTTGCTTCAGGCCCAGTGACCCAGTCTATTCCTATCCTCCCTACCATGTGTCACATCTTACCCGGATGATTCCATTAATTTCTGTGCCTAGACATGTTAGGCTCTATTATGAATATCTCTGACCCCAGATGTGAATATTGAACTTCAAAGTTGACATGACCTCTTGATGGATACACAGGTCCAGAGGGGACACAAGAGCAGACCCCTCTGACTGTGTGTAATTCTGTACTATCCCCATCTGCCCAGTCTTGCTTTTGTTATGTTCACTCTTGCCTTCCTCATGATAGAAAAACTTCATACTGTGTTTGATATTGCTTAATCACATAGATTCTTAAGACACTTTGGGCTCCAATAAAAAAAAAATGCCAATTCAATTGGGTTCGTCCTCTCTGGGAAAGTTTGGGTTGGTTAATTCAGTAGCTCATGCGATCACTGAAGCTCAACTTCTTTCTCTTCAGCCATCCCTACCATGTCTACTTTTATCTTCAGATTCCGTCATTAACCCCAAGATGGTCCCTACAATTCCTGATGTCCAGTGCAAAGAAGAGAGATGTGTTTAGTTCTTTTCAAAAGTGAGAGATACTTCCAAAGAACTCATTATGACTTTATCATATACTTGGTTAAATATGGTCCTGAGTCGTCCCCAAACAAAGAGGAAATAGATTTGTCAATATTAGCAGGCAGTATGGAATTAAAGTATCTGTTGGGTAGGTAATCAACAGTGTATGCCTGCCAAAGGAAAAATCCAAAGTTAGTCCCAGTTCTGAATGATCACTTTCAATTTACCATCTGGATTCTGAGTATCTCCCTGTTCTTGTTTTCTACTACCTTTCTCTCTCACTGTACTTAACTCATCTTCTTCCTCAGATTTGTCAAGCAAGTTTCTATTTCACATTTTCTTCATACTTCTTTCTGACTTTATTCAAATCCTTATTCAGTATTTCCCTATTTTGTGCCAGGCAATCTAAAAATTGCTCCCCCAACTTTCTATCCTCTTATTCTCCTTATTTTTCATCTTCGCACATATTAGTATCCAACAATGCACAAGCATTAGGTTTTTTCTTCTCTAGTTTTCTACTAGAATATAACTCCAGCAAGACCAGTTTTTACCCCGTCCACTTCTCTCTTTGTTCTCTATTAATCAGTAATGATTAGGACATTTCCTAATGGAATGAATGTTCAGTTTTAGACTAGCTAAAAATTTTCTCAATTATTTAATCCCAAATTCTAGGAAGAAATGATCTTATTGACTAAACTGGGCAGGTGGTTGCTCATGCTCCAGTCACCTGTAGATGTGTAAGCTTCATATGTGGAGTGACCCCAGACCCCACTTTGCTATGCAGAGTACCAGTTAGTGCCTGTTGTTCTGTAGTGATTACTAACAGCTTCCTATTTCACTCACTGACATGCTCCAGTTTCAATAATTAGATGATCACTCTGCTCAAGGAATATTCCTTTCAGAGGCTGGGGAAATAAATATTGTTTTCTAAATAAAGAAATTGTGGGTGGCACTCCTCAGTTTATACCCCAAAGACTTAAAAACAGCAAACTATAGGGATACAGCCATATCAATGTTTGTAGCAGCACAATTCACAATAGCTAAATTATGGAACCAACCCTGATGCCCTTCAGTAGATGAATGGATAGGGAAACTTTGGTATATATACACAATGGAACATTACTTAGCTTTAAAAGAGAATAAAATCATGGCATTTGCAGGTAAATGGATGAAGGTAGAGAATATAATGCTAAGTGAAGCAAGCCAATCCCAAGAAACCAAAGACCGAATGTTTTCTCTGATATGAAGATGTGGACACATAATGACGATTTTGAGGGGAGCATGGGAGGAATGAAGGAACTTTAGATAGGGCAAAGGGGAGGAAGGGGACAAAGGGGTAAGAATGATGGTGGAATGAGTTAGACATCATTGCCCCAAGTACATGTATAAGACACGAATGGTGTGAAAATACTTTGTGTACAACCAGTGTCTTGAAAAATTGTGCTCTATATGTATTATTTTATCATGATCATTCCCTTTTAAAAGTGAAAGAATTGAAGCACAGAGAGGTTGAACAGCACTATAGAGCAGAGGAGAGGGAGGAACGAGAGGACACGCTATGCTGCCCTGACAGGGGGCTCCGTCCATGATCTCATGCCTTTCCACCCCATGTCAGTGGACAGGATGTAGATCAAACCTCAATGCCTTGCACGGTATGCCAGGAAAAACAAATGCCACCTACTACTTCAGTCTTACCTCACCATGACAACCTAATTTCATCTTCTACTAAACTTTTACAGAACAAGTTTTCTTTTCCTAGGTGGGCCATGCTTTTTCATGTCATTTTTCCCCCTCTGTGTACTGACTTCCTTCTACCTGAAATCTCACAATGCCTGTGATGCCCAGTCTAACAAGTCCCAGTGCATCTTCCAAAATGCAACTTCTGTCACCTTCTCTGTAAATCTTTCCTCCGTGTCTAATTAACCTCCTACCCATTTCCACAGTGCCCTGGATCAATAACATTATTTCATTGCTTGAAGGCAGAGTTCATACCTCAATCATTTTTGAATGCATTTTTAATAAAGAAAAGAGATCAAAGAAGAATAGAAAGAAGTCAAAATATTCATCATGGTAAAAAAAAGTGTCCAGAGAGGGACAGAGGAAAAAATATCACTCACTGGCCCACAGAGATATTTTTAGGAATATGCATTCATTTTCTACAACAGGGGTTGGCAAAACCATGACCTATGGGCTAAATCCATCCTGCCCCCTAGTTTTGTTAATAAAGCTTTATTGGAACACAGTCATATTCATTCATGTATGCATTGTCTATGGCTATCTTCATGTTACAATGACAGATGTGAGTTGTTGTGACAGAGACCATATGTCCTACAAAGCTGAAAATATTTAATAGTTGGCCCTTGATAGAAAAAAACCATGTATAACTTCAGCTCTGCAATACAATGTTCAGTAACTATCTTACAAATGCTATTGGATGCTGCACCCCCATCTGTCAGTCTAGATCTGCTAGCACAGTATCAGTCCAGAGAGTCATACAGGAAGAGGGGGATGGTTAAAAATGGCTTCAAATCATCATATGTGTTTTCATTCTGCTATGAAGAAATTTTCATTCTTCTACTCTTCTGAAGCTTAGGACATATTCATGCCATTTCAAGTGTGTGGTCCAGGCTACACTAGGACACTCATGAAGAGATGTAGGTGCTTAACTTCCATTACTTAAGTGATACTGGAGATGTCTTTTCTTAATGAGGAGAGACTTTGGTCTTACATGTGCTTTCTCCTGATACCGGACAAAAAAAGAGTGACTTCCTTTATCCTGTCGTCATAGCTACAAGTTCTGAAATAAGCTCACCCATCAAGCTCCACCCAGGGAGAAACTGGATGGAAACAAATGATTGAGAGCCCTCATCTGAGGCCAAGGGAATAAGGTGGGTTAATAAAGGAAAGTCAGAGTGGCCTGAAATTTTGGGGAGGATAGTGAGGTGGAGAACAGAGATGGGAACCACAGGAAGGACTTTCTGACATTCTCAAGTTAATTTAATAAGGATCCACAGATTTCCTGAGGAGAAAAATAAACTCTTTTGCTTTGTTCTCTGGAATCTTGTGGTTGTGTAACAATATGATCTTTTCTGCAGCGGAGTCTCTCTTGTCATCTCTCAAGAGTGTTTAGGGCACGGCTAAGTGGCCTCATGTGCCTTTTAAACTTTAGTACTGTTATTAAAATGGCAGCCAACTTGTTTGAAGGAAAGAGTCCTCTTTCCTTCAAAATCAAAGAGAGACCAGATCTCTTGTTCCAGTTCATGCGACTATCATTATTTTGCCATTTTCCCCCCCAGACCCTGGAACAAAAACTGAACAAAACAACACTGGATTTGGCATCCCAAGAGAGTTTGTTCACTTCCAGTCCTACAGATATTTGTGTTTTGTGTGCAATAACATCTGGACATACGTGGGCAATGCTAGCAGGTCTTTATGGAAGCAGATGTTGTGTGAACCATTTTGCACTACTCACCACTAAATGGGGCAGGCAAGCAGAACAGTGCCATTCTTTGCCTGGCATTTGGCAAGAAAGAGAAAACAAATGCATTTTTGACATCTGTTCCTGTTCTTCTTTATAGCTTAGTTGTGCCAGCCAAGCAGGCCTGATCAGGCATAATTGATAAATTATTAAAGGCAACCTGACAGGAGGACAGTGAAAAGTAATAAGAAGAAAAAGGAGAAATGAATTGATTCCTAGTTGTCAGGCACTTTGAAGAAAAAGTTAAAGGGACAAGACAGTCTTTTAAAACGTCAGCGTTGTTTTAACAGAACTCCTGCAGTGCCATGGTGATTGAAACATAAATAACTTTGTTCTTTACTTTGGTCTCCCACAAGATATTGGGAGCATATTTAAATTTTTCATCCTTCCTGTCATGAAATAACAACAGCCAAAATTCTACTGAGTTTTCTGTAAGGCAATGTAGGATCGCCAAATCCTCAATAGAAATTATCCCCATTGTAGAGATTGGGAAACGAAGACCCATAGAATATAATCAGTTCCCATAAATGAATGAGTGGCGGTGGTAGGGTATGGTTTTGTTGTTCTTTTGCAGCTGACAAATGGCTCAACATTTATTATGGACATAAGTATACGTCTCTCTAGAGCCTGGTCTATTGTGTACCAACTTGGACTCTGAACTGAAGATTTTCAAATCTCTGCTAGATCATAGGCAGTGGAATTTGTTTTAGTTATTAAACTTTGAAGCTTCCGTTTCCTTGGCTACAAATGAACAATAAGAGTGATCTTTCTGGGGTTTGGTGTGAATTAAATGAGGGAATGTATATCAAACACCTTAGCTGTAGTAGACACCCAGTAACAGAACTGTCTGTTCTTTTTCTTTTTCTCACTCAATCAAACCTTGTGTTCTCAGCTCAAAATAGCCTTCATTGAAGATAGTGATACTTAATGTTTCATGGTATGGTTTTTTAAAAAAATTGTCTCAAGCTGCTGTACTGGATAGAAGCCATTTCAAATAATGTTTTGTTTGCACTAGTTATATTTTATATTCTTATCTCTGGTTACATTTGCCAGAGTGTCCAAATCATCTTCTAAATGAGTCAGTTAAGGCAAAGGACAGGAGTAATATGAAGAGGACTTAATGATCCCACAGAGTTACAACTAGCAACTATAAGAGAATCTATCTAGCACTCATACCTTAATTTAGATATTGAAAAATATCCATCACATGCTTTTCCCCTTTGTCTTACTTGAAATTCTCTAGGAGTTTTTATTATACTTTTGCTTTTACTACAACTCTATACATCAAATATGTGTTAAATAATTATTGGATAACACATAAGGAAGATCTGCAATAAAGTAGTTTTTATGAAATTTCTTTCTGAGTGTAATATCTGTGAGTAAACTAGCCCAGGAATGAGGGCAGGTGCCTGGAATGGAATTCTTCTTGCCTTTCTAAGTTCTAAGTTCTAAGCTGAAATTTACTCTTCAGTGCTTCCTTTGGGCCCCTGGGAAACACCTTGATAATTCTCCCTGTTCTATGATAACACCTGAAATGATCAAAGAACACGGAATAGCTGTAAATGTTCAGCAAGCCTAAATTTCACAATAATACTGGTATTAAAAAAGAAGCCAAATATAAGTGGCATAAATATGTATAAGGAGACAAAATGAAATCCTAAATAGTCCCTTTCAATTTGTATTTCAATTTGTCTTTCTAATAGATTAGTTAATTGATCAAGTGTTCAGCATTTATTTTTTTTTAACTGAATGCCACCATAAAACAAGCCAATATCCTATGGAATAAGAGCAAAATAAGATCTAGACCAGATGAACTTGTGAATGATTTGAAACTAGAAAAGACAAATTACCTCATCACCATAGCTAACTGAAAATATTTTCTTTACTCTAAATGTCATGGAAACATTTTGCCCGTGAACTTAATAAAAAAGTGTTAATGATTTGTAGATGTATCTAATAGGAAATGGTGAACATTGAAGATCATTTTTAATTCTACGAAATGATTATTCAGGGACCACCTTTTCTTTCTTTTTAATGTAGAAAGAACACTTGAAGTCAAGTGCTATATTTTATAAGGTTTGTGTCATTACTCAAGTCTCTTATCCAGTATAAACTTCAGTTGCTTCATTTGCAAAAAGAAATAATACGTGGATCAGTTCTCCCCAAATCACTAGTTTTGTGCAGAAATCTCTATTTTTTTAAGTAGTGTCTACACTGGAATGACTCCACACTGCATCCACTGGGGTAAGAGGAAAGTTTAATGACTTGATATCTGGCTCCGGAATCAGTAGAGTCTTATCACTCAAATGCGGTGGGCACTGACTGATGGCTGGATCCTCAGCTGGAACTGAGTGGTGGCACATTGGTTCATCTCTACACAGGCCCCTCCACATGATGCTTGAGCTTCCTAGTGGCATGGAGGCTATGTTTAGAAACTATTTTCAAGTTGTATAATCTAATTACTAGACATAGGAGTCATATTCTCTAACTTCTGCCACTATCAGGAGTCTGCCACATATAAGGAAAGGGAATATATCCTACTTTACCCAGCAGAAATAGCACAGTCACACTGAAGATTGTGTGAGATGGGAGGCATTTTTGTAATATATAATCTACCACAATAATAAAATCTAGTATTTATTAGATTTCTATTCTACCTTTTTCCTCCATGAAAAACTGTTTACATGCCTTTGCACATACTTTCACATTTTTATCCATTTCTCACAATGACAAGGAAACCAAAATATAATGCCAACTTTAGTTTCTAATACCAAATCTTTGCATTTTGGGAAATGGTTTCAGGCAAGGGTACACCATTGCAGTAGTGCATTATCAGGCATGGGGGAATAAAAGAAAAAGTACCCTTTTGTTATTGTTGTTGTACCTCAAATGGTTATAACATATTACCAGAGTGAATTTGCTAGTGGGTCAAAAATATAGCATTTTCTTCAAGATCATGTTTGCTTAATGAAAATGTCCTTTACAATTAATATCCATTTGTCAAACATTTCTCCTTCTCATGCCATTCTTTTTATCATGAAATAAGGGTATTAAACAAGGGGTAGGGTGGCTGTTCTCTTTATTAGGGATTGCTGTGGGTATTACATGGCAATGTATGTAGCAACCTCTAACCATTGTTGAATAGAAAGACTTCTTGACAAATAAAAACAAACCTCATGCAATTATCAAAAGATCCAAGCTTACCAATTGGTAATACTAATTTTGAGTTCCAATGTCCTCAATTCTGATCAAGAGAGTCACATACAAACCAGTTGTGAGAAATACAAATCTCTGGCAGAAAATTTCCCCAAATGTCCCCAACTGTTTCCCCAAATGTCCCCAACTGTTTCCCCAAATGTTGTAGAGAGCCCACAAAGAGAACTTTTTAGATGTTTGTCTTCCCATCAAAAAGCTGTTATAAAGCTCAATGCCAAATATTCAAACAAAATGAACTACCAAAATTATTTATAATCCTACAACTTCTAAATTCCCAGATACTTAATATCACAAAGACTCAATTAAAATCTGTTTACCTCCAAGTTTTATTTTGGCATTGATTTGTTAAACAAGAAACTGAGAAAGTCATTGAGAATAGTAGCAAAATGAAGTGCATTATTGAACTGTCAGCAAAACTGCCAGGCATATTTTCTAATTTGTGGGGAAAAGGAAGAAATGCAGTAGACAGAGTTTTTATTACTCCCACTAAACTGTTGTTTTTGCTGTTGCCAAACCATGCTACGTGGATGCAGAATCCTGAAGACTGGGTTGAGACTGAAGATCTGCATTAAGCTGGAAATACTTCACCCAGGGTTTAGCTCACCCTCTTCTGTTCAGTTATTATTTCTGCAGTAGCCATTTCCAGAGTGCTAAAATCAGTGGTGAATTTTCTGTTGCTGTCAATAGAAACAGCTCTAGAGGTTCATGTTGGAAGCTGGAAATCAATTTTAGCTTTGAAAAATGCATTTCAGACTATGTGGGGGGAAAAAATCTGTCAGTTATATCCAATGTGTATGTTGTCCAGTTTACATAGCAGGGCACATTCTACCAGTTTAAACATAACCATTAGGTTTACCAATGATAACAAGGCAATTAGTCAACTAATCTTTGTGAAAATGCCACTTGATAGAAAAGATCCTTATCTGGAGAGATCATGAACATAAAATAAAGTAGCTTTGAGATGTACAACATCTAGGCTTTTATGCAAATTCTTTATTCTGTAACTTGATGTTTTTGAATCTGTGGTAGCACCCCTTGCACAAATTAAAGATGTAAAAAATATTGCTTTAGTTGACTGTTATTCTTGAGAATGGAAAAATATGGATAAATGAAACCCACAGATAATCCAAAAATGTCTTCAGTGGTCCTGCCTCTTAGGAAGAGCCTGATGGATGTATTATTGTGGTATCAGCTTAAGCCTGAGAAGGGCTGTGCTAACTGGTGGGTCAAGCTGCCAGGGCTTGAATCACATGCAAAACAGAGCTCCTGGAAGTATGTGTTGGGAGGACTATTAGTTACCTATTGCTGTATAGCAAATTATCACTCATTTGGTGGCTTAAAATAACACACGTTTATTATCTCATATTTACTTGGGTTAGAAATTTGCATACCACTTCCCTGAATCCTCTTATTCAGGACCTCCAACAGAACTTCAGTCAAAGTATCAGCCAGGGCTGGGGTTTCATCTGAAGGCTCAAAAGAAGAAAGCTGTTTCTCAGCTCAGTGGTCATTGGCAGAAATCAGTTCCTTGAATGCTCTGGCCTTAGTTTCTCATAGGCCAGAGGCAGCAATTTTTTTTTTTTTTTTTTTTTTTTTTTGCTATGTGGGTCTCTCCACAAGGCAACTTACTTTACTAAAGCTTGCAAGCCAAGAAAACAAGTGTGACTTAAGAAAAGTCACAATATTCTTATAGTCTCATCATGGAAACAATGTCCCATCATCATTGTTGGATTCTATGGTTAGATAAGAATCACCATGTCCAATCCTCATTCAAAGGGAAGGTACATAGGGAGATAAATACCAAGAGACAGTGATCAGCAAGAGACATTTTAGTGTCATCTGCTTCAGGGTAATAGAGACCAGAGGGCCTCAGAGGAGAGGAGTGTTCTGTGTCTGCTCAGGATATTGATTTCTGGGCCTATATCCAAGTTCTGTATAAAATCCTCTGCAGGCTGAAGTTGGAGAAATTTTTACCTGTAAGGATTCCCTGAAATCTCAAGAGGTGTGGCCTTTCCCCCATGTGATTGCACATGACAGTGCGTGGGAACAAAAAAAAAGATCGCGTATAAAACAGCATTGCTTTGTCCTACAGAACCTGTGTTTTTAATTGTAACAACTCAGGAAGTGGAGCTTTGCTGTTTCAAGTGCTATGGGTGTGGTGTGTGTTTGGTGTGCGTGAGTATGTTTTTTGTTGTTGTTGTTGTTGTTGTTTTGTGTGTGTGTGTGTGTTCCTAAGATGAGAGAACAAAAAGAGGAAAAATAGGGGATGGCTTTCTTTGTGTCTTTATGCATTAGTGAAAGGGAATGTTTAACATTACAGAAGTGGATGAATTTAGTCTGAGCAGCCTCCAGCATACTGGATATGGAATTGAATGTTCTATTGTTTTAAGGAATGTATATACCTCTGTTTAGCAATTCTTCTATTTTTTTTCACCTTTGTTTATTCCTATAACTCAGTGACCAAGTTTGATAGGGGATGTATGCACTTTAAATGTGCATATAAAAAAGTAAGAAAAGCCAATTCAAGCTAATTTTCTAAGTTTCACAGCAGAAGATGGGCAGGCAACATAGGGATGGAGAGGGTTACTTATCAGACCTACTTATCCAGACTTGTCTTTGGACCCTACCTCCAAAGACAAGTCTGGAAAAACACTTGTGATACTGTTACACTATTTTGAGTAAGTGGGTATCCTCCATATTAATTTTAAACACCATGAGCAAATTGTGTCCATCTGCCCATGCACATACGTGATATACAAGGAGAATATAAGTTCTGACGTCCATCAAATAACAATAAGCTAAAAAAGAAGAATATAGAAACAGAGAAGGTGAAAGCAGAGGAAGATAAATGTGAGGAATGACAATTTCCTTTACTATTATTATCAGATTTCTTCTGAATATTATACTCTAAGCAGTGTTAAAAACTGTTAATACCTTTTGTTTCTTTAGAGTAATGTACTTTGTCCTCACCCTGGAATGAAGGGAAGGCCAACAGGAGGTCACAATCCCAGATTTGTCTACTGAATCAGCCCTGCAATTTCTTTTTTTCAATAGTTTTATAATAAGTTTATGATGGACAGTTTTCTCTGAAATTTTAGAGATTTGGGGATGGTGTTTCAGTACCACCTAGGTCTAATATTTATCAAAACAGGAGAGACTAAAGGATTAAAATGTCTAAACTTTATTACACATTTGTGTCTGCTGGCAAGACTATAGCACAGTTGTTAATATTGAAAATGAGATGAGAGATGTTCTAAATTTATCTTATCAGCACTACCTTTCAACATGATGAGAGTTACTTGACACTATCACATTGCTTTTCAGCTAGTTGAAACCAAGTCTGAAGAGACACAAATTCATTCAGAAGTCATAGCTCAGAAACACAGAATGATGCCAAATGAAACAGATAAGTGTTCCTTCACCTGGGAACCATATTTCCACTCACATTATGGTGCAAGTTGGAAAAAAAAAAAAGCTCACAATGTTCACATCAACTTAAAAATCATACCTAAAAGACCTCAGATGGAAACTATATATTTTTCCAATATCCATATATACATTAATATGTACCATCTGGGTTACATCTGGCAACATAAAAATGTTGTCTTATGAACATTAAAGGTGTGAGAACCATCAAGCAGCTCCACATTTGTTCACAATGGAGACAATTTTTTATGCGGTAAGACAACCTAGACAGCAAATAGAAGTTTAAAAACTCATTGACACACAATTTTATCAAAATCATAATGCTTTACATTAATATTAATGAGATAGACTGCATTCTACATTAAAAAATTATAAAGAACAAAAGAGAATTTTGGAAGATGCAATCTGTATTTGGATCTTTTTATCAAGGATATGTTGTTCCCCTTTAAGAAATATAACATTGTGGGCAGATATTGAAATACTCTCAAACAGGAAAGCCAACATATAATTCTCAGTCTGTCTCTCCTCCTGTGTGTTTTAATGCTCTATGAGCATTCAAACAAATTGCTACAATGTGGATCCCTCAAAGGCTCATATGTTAAAGGTTTGGTTCCCACTATTGGAAAGAGGTGGAACCTTTAAGAGGTGGAGCCTAGTGGGAGGTCTTTATGTCACTGGGAGTGTGCCTTGAAAGGGATTTTATAAACCCCATCTCTTACTTTTCTTTTATTGCCTTTCATCCTGACCATGAGGTAAATGGTTTTGTTCTACTAACCATCCCCACCATGAGGTGCTGCCTCACCTAAAGCAAGAGGACTAATCAATCATGAACTAAGACCTCTAAAATTATGAGCCAAAATAAACCTTTTCTCTTTATAAGTTGACTATCTATTGTTACAGTAAGGGAAAGCTGACTAACACACTAATCTTTTTATTTAGTATATGCTGACCTAGCACATAAAGCCTCAACTTTAACTGTTACCTTTATATGCTAACACCAGCATTAAGTATTTAGTTCTGCCTGCCTAGTGTCACTAGCAGTTGACCCATCCAGAATCGCAAGCTAGATTAAAGGTTCTACCAGTGCCAAAAATGACCTATATGATTAGAATAGGTGGTTCCCTTCTCAAAGAAGGGAACAAAGAATTCCCTTACAAAGAATCAGAGAATCATGATACCACTGAAAGAAACTCATAAACCCCCTATAACGTACCCAAAAGAAATGTAACTGTAATAAATGACAATGAATTAAAAATAATCATACTAAAGAAGTTCAGTGAGTTACCAGACTATACAGATAAAACATTATAAAATATAATTTATAACACTTGATGACATCAGGAACAACTTGTCATGAAACCACAACATATCAAGTCGAAGAGTCAACATCACTTTTCCCTAGAGCGTGCTAAGATGAGCTTTGCCAACATTTACCTTGAGGATCTTTTCTTTCTGGCTGATCCCCACCTCTGACCAACACATGATTTATTTGGTCATGCCTGTCATTGCAATCATGTTATCTTAAATGTTGATCTTTGGAGGTTTCATGATAAGCATTGTTCTCACCAATCCCATATTTATTCAACAAAACAGATATTTAAGGACAAATATTCCCTAATTCTAACATTTGGTGTGCAGCAACTTCCTCCCCTCTCTGCATTTTTACATACACACTGGCTTCTTGGGGAGGCTTTTCCTCTATTTTTGTTTGACAGTCAAACAACAACTTCCACGAGGTCACCCAAAACTCTACTCTGATACTAGGCAAAATCTCTGAAGTTATGTAAATAAGGTGCTCCAGAAGAGTTGTAGGTATAGATGGTAGGACTCCCTTTCATAGTAAACAAAGACAAAAAAAAAAAAAAACCTTAAAATAATGAATAGAGGGAACCAGAGTCATTTGCTGAGCACCCCAACTATAGCAACTTGCAGGCCTGGGCTAATACAAATAGCACAAGGGTTAAGAGAGTGAGAAGTCAGAGTTTCAACAACAAAAGACACTTGCATTCTGTGTTTGATTTCAAACTGTGAAATCTTGGATAAAAAGGGGATACTACATTTTCAGGTTCTTCTTTTTGAGGAAAATGGTACTTCTAAAGTTTAGAAAAGAGTATTGAGCATTCTCCTGGACTTGTCTTGTTATGTCAGCTACAGTCTTCTCATTCACTTCTGAGGTAGAATGCTAGGGATTGTTCAAACGTCTGCAGGTCAGCAGGATCTTATACATTGTCCACCTTATGAAACGGGATATACCTCATTCTTGCAGAAATGGAAGGGACTGTCTTACCTATTGTTTTCATTTTTCAGATTTGAAACCGAGCCCCAGGAAGGTAAAAACCCTTGCCAATATTATCCTTGTTTGTAAAGAAAAGAGAAAAAAATGTGAAGAAATTTATACCCACAGGAGAGGAATATGAAGCAAAGAACCACAGCCAATAATTAGAAATGTATTTATAATATAACAAATATATGACTGACTGAACACTCACATGTAAAAACATATACACACCCTTATGCACATGTACATACAGGCTGGAAGGATATAGGATGCATTCATTCTCTCTTTTCCTCTCCAAACCCATACTGATCCACCCACCCTTGCTCTTCATTAGGCATGAGCATGAAATATATATGCAAATGCATAAAATAGCCTACACGTTTTTTTTTCCCCATTTTTAGAATGCTATTTGATTTGGACACATGTTCAGGGTCCTTGGCAGTTGAACTACCTTAAATGTCAAAAACAAGTAAATAAATGAGGCGTCCAAATATACATACCAAAGCAGCTTGAATAGTCAGTTAAAAAGTTGTATGACAAAGAACTAAATTACAGCAATAGCTGTTAGTATGGGAAGGATTTTGATGTTCCTTGAATTTTTATACTTGTTGACTAGTGTAAGGATTACCATTTTAAAGAGGCAGAAACCAAAGCTCGGTGGGGTTAATGAACCTTTTTACGCAAGTAATTGGCAGAGTAATTTTGTCTACTCCAAAACACTCTCCCCAGTATAGTATGTTGCCTTCTTAACCATCCCCCCCCCAAAAAAAATCACAATAAGCTCTTTTTCTTTTTCTTTTTAAATTTACTTTTTCCCTTTTTGTTCTAAATTTACCTTTTACTATAATGGCAGCTTTACTAACACACTTGTCCAAATGTTTGTTGGGGCCATTGTACTTGGCCAAGGAGTCACTGCCCTCTAGTTCACAACAAAGATGCTTGAACAAAGAGGGGATCTGCTGCCTTTGTGAACAAGAATCTCAGCACTCAGACTAGGGGAATTTTCACTAGAAAAATTTGCAAAATCCAGTAGTCCAAAAGGATAAGAAATGCTTCTTCAGCCACTTCCCTACTGATGCACAGAGACCAAGAGTAGAAATAGGTGCCCATCAGTAAAATACAGTGGTGATTTATAAATGAAAATTACCTTTTGAAACAGACGATTAATAACACTATGGTAGTAACCATTTCTTTCATTCATGAATTTGATATAGGCAGCTATGTGAATGTTGTTGGAATCTGGGGCAGGAGGCACCAAGTTAAAAAAAAACCCAGCTCAGTAGAACAAAAACTTCCCAATCTGGCTTTCATAGAGCCCTTCTTGGGCTGAATGAATCTTCTCAGACAATGCTCATTTTTTTTCTCAATGAGCATCTTTAAGGAGGTAAGTGGAGGTGGAAAAGAAGTAGGGCATAGCCTCCTTTCATTCAGACAGTTGGGAATTATTTAAGGAGGACTACTGGCTAGGTGCTATGTGCTGTGCCAACTCAAGGAACACAGAAAGAACCAGGCAAAGCTGCTGCCCTTAATTAGCTGACAGATTAGGGTTTTTTATGCTCCTTTTCTTATCCACCTTCCAGTGATTGAACTGACATCTGCAACGTAGGCTCAGCATTTTGAATTAGGTGTAGCCAATCCTGTGGAAGAAATGGCAGCCTGGTCATTCCAGGAAAGACACAGAGGAGTCATGAACCCTTGCAAAATAAATTTCCTAGCCCCAGCACACTGACATATCAAGAATTGCACTAATAGCCAACAGCACATTTCGCTACAGACATTCAACTGCCTTTCAGATACTGATAAACACTCACTTGAAGGTAGTCCAAGATAGTCTTTTATCTTTATTACACAGTTGTACAAAGACTACTCCAGACATGTAAACATTCTCAAGTTTAATTCAATCGCTTCACTCACCATCAGCTTTAATTACATCTCTAAACCAAGTTACATGGTATTTTTCATGCAAATATTCTTTATTAGAAAAAAAGAGTAAAACTTCGAGAACTGATCCGATTTCCTTCTCTGCCTGTAGCCTGTAGCTTTTGACTCCAGCCTGCACACTCTTCTCCATCCACATGTCACACCTCCCCCCACCATCACCATGAAATAGAGTCTCTGAGCACATGAGTGTCAAAACAATGTGCTAATGTGGAATCCAGCCACCCAAGTTTGCTCTAAGCACAGCTATTGCAAAATCCAATCTATTTTATCACTCTGTCTTCGCGCTGGATTTAGCAGCTTCATAATTCCACACCTCTGTCAACGAGACCCTCATTATGCAGGCTTCTAAACATTTTACTTGGGGAAAGAATAAACAACATATTTAGTACTAATGAGGTGAGATATTGCTTTTATATTTGCATTACTGTTTAATGATTGTGATGTCTCCAGCACTCTGAGCTCAGGGAGCTTGCTTTGATTGATGGGGTTTTTCAGCAAGCAGCTCTTGCAGACAACCATCTACTTCCATGGTGCCATTTGTCACATAATCTGAATGTGTAGCTTCAAAACTATGGCAAAATGCAGTGCTCATCTTCCACCTACCAGGAATGCCATATAGGTAATAATGCTACTCATTTCGTTTATGTTTCAGTATAAATATTTAAAATGGAGTGCTCAACAACCAGGGAAATTTAATCATAGCATTTTTTTCCCAATATTTTTCTACCCCTCGTATCTCTACACAATGACTGTACAACAATTTAAATTGTTTCCCCTGACCTTAATTCATCCTAATTCTCCCAACCTCTGTGTGTCTTTCAAAGATCATTAACTTAAATAAACGTTATTTGGTATCATCTTGTAAAATAATGTTATATATACTCCAAACTCATTCCCAACTAAGCATGACTGATGGCAGCAACTTTTATTCTCTAAACAGGGAGTTTGGGAACAATAGAATAATTACAAATGAACTTCAGGATGGGTAAAATGCAAAAGCAAAACAAAAAGAATAAAACCTCTGTGGCTAGGCAGAGCTAGATTTGAATCCCATCTGTGCTATTTAGTAGCTCTATAAGCTTGAGCTAGTTAATTAACACTCAAGTTCTTTATACATAAATGGGTATTTAAAAATACTGACTTCATTGAGTTCCAAGGATTAATGAGGTAATGTATATAAAATAAAATGCCATTGTATGGGGCCTGGTACATAAGAGGCACTCAATACACATTTATTCTCGTTGTTATTAAAACACTCACAACAGAGGGAGGCAGGTACATAGTTAACTGATAACCCCATGTGGAAAACAGAGGTGGTGCTGGAGCTGAGTGTTCACAGGAAGACTTAGCAGATTTTCTCTTTCTCCATGTTTAATTCTAGAACTTTGAAAGCAAAGACCACTTTTCATTCAACCCAAACCCTCAGTTACACCTAGGGACATGAAAGAATTTCCAAATTTCCCCCCTGTCAACAGGCAAAGGCTCTCTTCTGACTGTCCTCAAATAAACAAGGAAGGGGATGCCTTGCAATGTGCTAAAGTTTTAACTAAGCAACATAGGTGTCCTATTAGCTTCCCTGAGAGCCTTACCAAAGGAAGAAATAAGTGAGTCTTGGGCTGAGAAACTGTATGGAGATGTACAAGGTGGTCCTTTATACCCTTCATTCAATAGGTACATTTTCTGCCTCTACTTAGAATATCAGATATGAAGTCTGAAGATTTGGGGGGAAAACCCTGATTTCATCACTCACCAATCACAAAAGAGTGTGCTCTCCTGTTTGCTTCAAATCTGTGTTGCAAGAATCGAACGGAATAATGTAAAGGAGTCTGCTCCACAAATTTCAGAACACTTTGTGGGTGCTGGAGAAAGCAAGATATTATTTAAATAGTCCCTCAATTTAAATTTACTTGTGATTTTATTTAATTAATAAATCTGGGTCTCAGGAGGAGTAAATTGTGTTTCAAATGCTTGGGATCAGATGTTAATATTCATATCTGCAGACCACTCAAGATAGAAGATAGCATTGAGAATAGGCCACACTTACATATCTGTTGATCTCTTTGTTTACAATTACTCAGATCATTTCTTAGCCTATGAAATGTTAAATAGAAAAAAAAAATCTAGGAATTGTTCAAAGGTAGGTTTCACAATGAATGGGGAATGAGTGGTTTCTGAAACATACTAGTTAGTTTTTTATTTGTTTGCTTGATTGCTTGTGTGGTGCTAAGAATCTAACTCAGAACTTCACTCATGCTAGATAAGCATTTAACTACTGAATTATATTCCCAATCCATGAAATATTTTAAATTATATATGAATAAGTCTTGATAAGATTGACATCCCAAAAACATCAGATTCCTTCCCTCAGAAAAAAACCCATGGTTCCTCTGTGTCTACTAGGAAATAATGCACATTTTCAATTACTGCCAGAATCATTCTATTTCTATTTATTTGTGAAATTTCTATCTTCTGCTACATAATGCTAAGAAACAAAGTATGCTCATCAATATGGCCAGTATAGAGCTAACCCATGATCATTAACTTTTTAGTTGCTCAACCTTCTATATCATAATTTTTTGTTGTTGTTCAAATTTATCTATGTAGCCAGGTGTGGTGGTGCAGGCCTTTGAACCCAGCAGCTTGGGAAGCTGAGGCAGGAGAATCACAAGTTCAAAGTCAAGCTCAGCAGCTTAGCAGGACCCTAAGAAACTTAGTAAGAACCTGTCTCGAAATTAAAAAAAAAAAACAAAAACAAAAACAAAAAACAGGCTGTGATGTAGATCAGTGGTTAAGTGCCCCTGGGTTCAGTCCCTGGTACAAAAAAAAAAAGTCTATTTAAACATATGAATCACAGTAAGGAATCACAACGCATAGTCTGATTTTCTTTTTAAATCATTATTGGAAATCATTATTCTGGAATGCAACAAGAATTTCCTATGAAAAATATTACTTGATTTTAGAATTTCCAAAAATATGGTTAGAGCTCTTCATGTAGGTGAACAGTGGCTTCGTTTATTCACACATAGGCAGTAAATTCCTTCTATATTTTGGGTGATGTGCTAGGGCCCAGGACACTGACTTGAATCCAATATGGTGCTTCTCTTGCACACAGTTCAGTCTGATAAGCCTGTGGCCTGGCTTGTAGGTCCTGACCCCAGCATGTGGTATGAAGGAAAAGCAGAAAGTGTGAGCATTAAGACTGGAATTGAATTGGTTGGAAGTGTGGATGTTTGCCTGGGACTGAGAGAAGAAACAGGGGAGGTTTCAGGCCTCCCAAATTCTGAAAAAGAATTTCAGATGTCACTCACTTTCCATAAATAACTGTTTATAGGTGAGTTTTAAATTTTTATGGCTCCGAGGAAATGCCAAGTTTAATGTTTCATATTATAGAATACACAGTGAATTGCTCCATTAAAATAAGGATTGGCTAGAGATTTGAAGTTGTAAGAGTCTGTTTTCATGTCTTTATTATGTTTTGGTATGTGGTAATCAGACTGCAGTGAAAATAGGGTAAAACAAACCTTTTATAAGAGGAGAATTAAATAAAAATTTTGGTGCTCAAAACTATAATTACAAAGGATTAGGTGGGTCTTTGAGCTTGGGCACTATGGAGAATTATTTTCATTTATGCTTGGTTAAATGCAGGCAATGCTGCTACAATTTGTTGTGATTATAACCAACATGGTTGGCATCCTCTAAGCGAGAAATACGGGTTGAAGTACCACTTAACTTAAATCTTTAATCTTTTCCAAATCAGTGGCAATGAGTTGCCAATTCTTATATAAAGAAAGGGCAGGAATTAGTTGAAAGAGATTACCCACGATTCATCTGAATGTTACTGTGTTAAAAAACACATCTTGGAAATTTACTCGTTTTATGGAATTCACTTTCTGTCCCCTACCATGTTAATACATAGAAGAGATAGAATCTGAGTTTTTAAAATAAAATACCACGTGTTTATCAACAAAAGCATGGAAAAGGCTTGAAAATCAACCTTCCTGAGAATTAATTCCTTTCAACCCCTCTAGCTTTCATGCATGGTCCTTTTATGAGCCATCTTTATGCCCCTGCCTGAGGCAGGGTCATAGAGAGTTGGTGACACTCTCATGATGAGAATAGCAGCGCTGCTGTTAGGCAGAACATTTTTCATCTCCTACATGAATCTTGAAAATTGTGACTACTTATTGGTCTAGTGTCTTAATTCTCTAATCCACTATCCTTTTCTTTCTTTCATTTTTTTCCTGCCCACAGTTCTCTGACCTTTATTCTTTTTACCAAGAGTGTTTACTAGGGCTTATTATACATGACTATTTCGACCAAATTTTTTTTTTTTTTTTTTTCCTTGAGAGAGTGAGAGAGGGGAGAGAGAGAGAGAGAGAGAATTTTATTTTTTAGTTCTCGGTGGACACAACATCTTTGTTGGTATGTGGTGCTGAGGATCAAACCCGGGCCGCACGCATGCCAGGCGAGTGCACTACCGCTTGAGCCACATCCCCAGCCCCTCGACCAAATTTTAAGAGGCAAGTTTTTTTCTACCCCACTTTCTCTGTAATGCTCTGAGTAACTGGGCTAGTATACGCAAATATATGATCAATTTGGCTCTTTGAAGAAAATAGCCAAATGCTGAAAGACTCATAGAGAAACTACAGATTCCCACAGAAGTTAAAACAAAGTCTATTTTCTGTCGATGAATAGAACTGCATAATATAAACGATGAGGTAGTAACAGATTTGTTGGGAGTCACTAACATTTTTTTTTTTTCAATACACTAAATACACCACGTAATTCCACAAGTCAATGTGATATATTGGAAATAGCAGTGCTATAATTTAAGATGTCAGTTTGTCCAGGGACACACAACTCATCACAAATGAGCCACAAGAGAAGAAAAGGAAAGAGCAGTGAAACAGAAAGAAAAAAGACATTCCTTCTAACTATAGTAGAGGTATCAGAAGGCCAATTTCCTAAGAATTTCATCCTTTCCATCTCCTCACAACTTCCTGAGTCATATGTGAGTGCTATTCTCGTGTGTCTTCCATTGTTTATCACAGAAATAAATATTTACAAGGGATATTCATTTCCTGCAGAATTTTTTTTGGGCGTAAGAAAAATGTCTGCATAGAAAATGTTTCTAAAACCTGAACGTGGATTTCTGTTTGGGTTTTACTTTATTCATGCACTTCAGTAGACTCAACTCCAGGTTTAATTTTAAGACTTTATATTGATCTCAGTAGATAATAATAATAATAATAATAATAATAATAATGTATAATTCTGTTCTGCTTTCTTATTTCTTATGTCCTTCTCCTTCCTGTTTTTCTAATGCTTTCCTGGTGTTTAAAGGTGGGTGGATGATAATTACTAGCCATGGGTCTGCAGTCATAATTGATTGGCATTGGGATTAGAATTAGAATGGAGAATTCCTACTCTAGAAAACATGAGTCTTTAAGAGTAAACCATAAACAAAAACCCCTAGGAATTGTCCAAGTTTGAACCTTAACATGACCAAATCTAATCCCTAGCAGACTTGGGGGTTCAGGTAAAAAAAATCAGCTTCTTTTCACTAAACCAAGGGTTCATACTGGGTAAAGAGGGACCAGGGAGGCTAAAATGTTAAGAAAAAAATGTACATGTCTTTGAGCATATACAAATATTCTTGGCATTCCCTATCTGCTTAAACTGTAGCTATTACTGCTCGTAAACCATTATGTTATTTCTTATTATTATGCTTTAGATATGAGGTATCTCCAAAAGCTCATGTTTAAGACAATGCAAGAATTTTCAGAAGTGAAATGATCATGAGAGGTATAATCCAATGAGTGGATTAATCTACTGATGTGAATTAACTGGGTGGTAATGGTAGGCAGAGAGCGGGTGGCTGGAGGAATTCCATTACTGGGGATGTGACTTTGGGGTCTATATTTTGTCCCATGTGAGCTCTGTCTTACTTTCTGGTTGTCATGTTCTAAATCTTTTTCCTCCTCCACCCCTTTCCACCATGATTTCTACCTCACCTTAGTCCCAGAGTTATGAAGTCAGTGACCATGTATTGAACCTCTGAGATTCTGAACCAAAAAAAAAACACTTTTCTCCTGCTCTATACTGTTTTTATCAGGTCTTTTGGTCATAGTGACACAAACACTGATTAAAATAGTTATCTATCATCAACATGCCTAGAAATCAGAACTAAAAGAATTCTTGAAATGTTCTATCTTAATTAGAGTAATTTGAAGTCTCGAAGCAAAAATCTTGGTAAGTTTTAAGAACATCTAATTCTCTGCATATTAGATTCACAACAACCTGTTGTTGTTTGGTTGGTTTGATTTCTAAATATCCTGAATTCTGGGTTCCATTCAAACAATTTAGAAAATCTGGAAATTGGTTACAGGCATTAATATTTGTTTAAAAAATTTCTAGTTGATTTAAATGCACAAGCAAAATCGAGCTGTTGGATTCTACCAGTCCAAGAAGTCAACTTCAATCTTTTGGGGAAACTTGAGACAAGTCATTGACTTAATTTTGAAGTAGAAAATATTATGAAATGAAGAAAGAATAGTTGGGTTACTAATCGTTGAAAATTATCCTTTATTATGTTGTTTCATCCAATAACATTTATTGAATAGCTAGTCTGTGCCGAGCATAGGTACCAAGATTTCCAGCAAAAGGTGAAATCAAAAGAGACTGTTGGTCCTCTGTCTTTTAAGGAATAAAAAATTCAATACTCCTCTGTACTCATGGGCCAGTAAAAGGCATCAAGTCCATTATAAAAACTACCCTTGACCTCTTTCTTTGCTTTCATCCTGGTCTTCCATAGGTTATCTCTGCTGTAGTTGAGATCTTCTGCCCTTCCATTCCAATTCTGCTCCAGATCTTGAGTCTGGTGTTTTTTGCTTATTTGTTTGCTGTTGTTGTTTTGTTTTTGCCATCTTCTTGCCATCACCCATGATTTCCTTCAGTGCCATTGGTACTTATGGTGCTCTGTCTCTCCCAAGTCCTCCTACGTTGTGTAGGTTTGTTGTTCAGAGAATGATCCCTTAGTAGTTCTAGTTCACTATTAAAATGAGAGCATTCTAGTGTAAATGTATCTACTCTTCTACATAAAAAAAAAAAATGTGACTTTGAGTAACAGCATTTTCTATACACTAATAATGCAAGAGGTTAGTTAATCCTGACTGGCAAAAATATGCTGAATGCTCACAAAATTGCAAGCTCTTAAGAATTGGTTCTCAAATTTGGTTGTGTATCAAAATCAAATGGTATTGGGTTGGGGGAAGGAAATAGAATTCCTAGATACCACTCAGAGCTACCAAATCAAAAGCTCAGGATGGGGAAATTCCTTAAAGGATGGCAATATGATCGTTTAAAACTTGTCAGATGAGATGGTGAAAAGAAACATCATTATTTTCACCCCACTAGAAATCCCAATGTACTATATGCCTTCTCCTTTTTTTTTCTCTTTTCCTTCTTCTATTTAGAGGCTACAAGAAGCTCATAAAATGAATTCCACTGGCTTGTAGCAGAGACTAGGAAGAAAAGGAAACTCAGTAAAAGAACACATGTATGGTGGCCACAGCATGGGTTAGTACCTCAAAAATTTCATTTGCCACATATTTTGTCCAAGGGTTTTTAAAATTTAATAATATACTTTAGAATGAATAAGTTTAAAAATGTCTTATTCTGCCAAACTGTAGCCATAGTTTTCCCTAAAAAAAAAGCATTGCTCTTCCCAAACTTATAAGTCTTTTGAAAAGAAAAAGAAAACAAGGTAGTATCAAAAACAGATAAGCAACAATCAATAATGGATCAACATTTTTAGTTTGAAAAGAAAAATATGTGTCATCTACCTCTAAAGATTAACAGGTACCCTTTAATTTATTTTGAAAACCTGGTGACTAGTTGTATAACTCCATCACATCTCCCTAAAAGTATTTGTGTTCTTTGTGGACACAGTATGGGGTTTCTCAATCTTTCTAACATCCCTCTTTAATTACACAGCAGGCCACTGTGTACTTCACATTCATCCACAGACTCCCCAACTGGTAGGACCATTGTGCTGAGCACAGTATGAGGCCTCTCCATTTCTGCAAAATAGCTTTCTCAAAGAAATTCATCTGTAGACTAATGGTTTCACTACAGATTGTCTTCCTCAAGTGGAAATACCACATTTTTGCTATTAGACTTTTTCTTTTTCCCTTTACCTAAACTGCAGTTCTCTCCTCTGTAGAGAAATCCATTTAAAAAAAATTGCATTATTGGAGTAGTGTCCTCTCCTTGTAAGAAAAGTCTTAAGGCATGTCAATCCTTTATATTTCAGAAATTCCAAATCATTTATTTTGATATGAAAAGTTCATATTTTATTTCTTTAATTTTTTTTAAATTTAAGAAATAAGAAGTCTTCTAGGATTTTCCTTGTTCACACGTGGCTTTATATCTGGATCTTTTCAAGTTTAGAATCAAGTCTGAGTTAGTATTTTTATCATGAAAATATAGAAAGACACGTTTAAAAAAAAAACAATTAACGGGATGGTCTGCATACAAAGTAGAAACCCATTTTCCAACTTTTACTAAAATCACCACTGTACATAGCCTCATTACCTTATTACCAGGTAAGGTATTCTTATATCAGAATAATGTGCATCATATTGTCTATATTTTTCATTCATTATTTTCTTTTTTCGTTAGTCATCAACTCCTATGAGGACCCTGCAGCAATTGCCTGTATGCAGAGGAACATGAGTAGAACATTGTTTTTGTCTTCAGAATTCTTGAAATTTAAATGATGTGAGAGGGATGGAAAAGCCAAGTAAAACAACAACATCAGAATATGATGACTATCACAAGAGACATGTAAAGTGCTTTGTGGGTTCAGAGAAGAGAGAGTAAATGCATATCACTGGAGTTCAAGAGGCCAAAGAAATTTCTCTTTTTCCCATTAACTTAAAATCAGCATCTCCACCATCCTTCATGAATATAGTGGACAAAAATCATCAGTTGCAGAAGTATTCATTAAGTGTAATCCTTGCATGTTTTTTAATGCAAGAAAATTACCTTTCTTCCACAGAATAATGAGATGGAAAAACATGGCTGCTTCCCTTCATCTCCCCAGTCCCAGAGGGTAGAACATGAATGGCTCAATGCAACCTGCCTCCTTGGTACAGGCACACTGCCCTGAGGTAGCACCACTGATTGTCAGCCCACTTGGAAGACTGCCAGTTATTCTCACAGATTGGGAGACAGAAGCCAAATTATTCTCATCCAAATCAAATCTCAGCTTTATTAAAAAGTAGACAAATTTATCTTCAGAACTCCATACTGTTCTTTCTGGTTGTTTCCATCATTTTTTAGCAAACTAATTTCTACCTATTTGCCTCAGAAATCCTAGGGCATCTTCTATGGAAATATAGTTTTAAATCCATCAAATTCAAATAAACATATGAATGAACTGATATTACATATATTTTATCACTAGTGAAGAGAATTATTGTTAATACTAACTCACTATCTTTGTATAGATTATATAGTTTGCAACACATTTTTGCCTTCATTTTCTAATTCACCCCCCTCAACAGTTCTATAAAGTAGTCACACATGCATCGTAATCTATACTTTATTGGTAGTAAAAATAAGGGGAAAAGATTATGTAATTTATCACAGGTATGCAATAAGCCAAGTACTGTTATCATTAAACACTAAGTTTTCTGATTTTAAATTCATTACTAAACAGATAATGATGAAAGTTCAGTTACCCATTTTGTTCTGAGAAAGATATTTGGAAACTTTTCCAGTTCTTGAGATAATGGACCATGAGGACAGTCATTTACTTTGCCTTCATATTTTTGCCAATTCTTCTTATATTAATAGGGACATATAAGCCTTCTACTCTAACTCTACTATTTGTTATTCAGAGAGCATTAAACCAAGGGGGGGAAAAACACAGGAAGTCAGCATTTAAAATTCAAGACTGGAGCATGATTTGGACAAATAAAGGATGCCAAGTGGTATCTGTTGATACCACTGCTGTCACTCAATAACTTTCTCAGGATCCTCCTCCAGCAGCAAAAAACAAAGTGTCTAAGCTTAGCCAAAGTAGGACCAATGATGATATGGAGTGACAGAGCTTTCAGTGCACGGGAGGCAGTTTAGCTAGTTCTTGCATTGGACTCCTATAAGACGCATATGGAGCATTCAGTCTATGAATGAAGCATGTGTGATCTCCAGGGAGAGCCGGCCAAAGCGTTAAAGTGCATGGATTTTAGATAAGTCAGTGTGAACATGTGGCGCCGTGTGAACAAAATGTGATAGTGCCTATCAGAATGAGCCTGCATCGTATTCCTACTTGACACATTGAGCAAAGCTTTCAGCTGATGGAATTTTGTTCACAATTGTTTTGTGATAGCTTGTACCCGAATTTTAAAACCAGAGACACTTCATTTTCCCACCAGGAAAGACTTAAAGGAAACACCAGACACAGAACTCGTTCATTCCCTTCTTTAGGCTAAAGACCTCAGTTTATTGAATCCTCAGCCCATATTCTAGTTTGCCTAGAGAAACTTATTTCCACTGTCAAATCAAAAGCACTGGACCTGACCATGTCCAATATTTGAGTTTCGATACCACATTCCTGAAATATAATTCTTTGATTGGATATAATAAAGATATAAAATGATTGTGTGTGTGTTCAACAATACATTTACTTATATAAACAGAGCTAGACAAATATTTAAGTGTTCACGTTTTGTTTATTCAAACCTCCTAATTCACATCAACATAATTCTTCACTATATTATTTATGGATCTTTTTAAATTAAGGATGCCTTAGACAGGCTTTCCCAGAAGTTAGAACCAGGAACAAAGTCATAAGAGGAAGTCATTTATTAGAAACTGTGATCTGGAAAGCAGAAATGAGTGAAGCAGGAAAAAGGGGAAAACTAATAGAAAGATAATACCCTGAATTGGCTCTGCTGTGGTGCAGCTGGGTGTTAAATTCCACAAGACATTTTGAAGGACTTACAATGCAGTTAGGACTTTCTTTATAGAGTAAAAATGGAGGAAACATGTACCTGTAGCTCCTGTCTCTCATCAGCCAAGGGTCTGTCCTTTGGAATATTTCCAGGTTGCTCTTGGGTGTAGAGAGTTGCCCCACCCCAGCAGCTCTGTCTGCAGAGGCCTTTGCTGAAGGCCTGGGGCCAAGTGTTGTCAGGATACACCTGCACAAATTGGCCCTGGCTGCAGCAATAGAACTGCTTGCTCCTGTGGCTGCCCTGAGAATATGAGGCAGAATATAAGCGGTGACCGAAACATGAGAGTTCCCTGATTGAAGAATAAGAGATGTTTCAAAAGTTTATGTGTGAGTCTGTTACATAAACTTCTTCTCTCCATTCTTCTCTCTATATAAATAGATTTAAAAAAATTCCCAAACAACTCAAAAGACCCTTTAGCCCATGCAGATAAAAATACTAACTTATTAAAATGAAAAAATTATCTTGGAAAATACTATTATATCTAATTCAGGTAAAGATGTTATTTGGGATCTAAAAGATCCTAGGAAACTGCTACCAACAGTCTCAGCCAGGCCAGGCTGAACTCTGGATTTCATTCTTGTTAGAATCTTACTGATTAGTATCAGATCACATGACTGGAGAGAAGAAAAACCCTGAGCGTTAAGGATTGAAGGAGAGGCCTGGCAAAGTGAGTTTCCTAAACTGCTTTTAACTACTACCACCTGCATCAGAGCCTGCTTCCTTTCCTAGTATTTCCTTATATATACTTCTATCTTGTTTCTATTCAGACTATAGTCTTTGATTTTGGTTCTGCAAGTCACATTCAAAAAGATGTGGCACAGGGTTTCTGTATCAGAATATTATGAATTAACAAAAAGTTATTATTTTTATCCATTATTTTTAAGTTATTATTTGAAAGGAAGAGAATGAGAAATGGTACACATTACCTAGTTATTCTACATTTTTATTGCATTTTCAAATAAGATCATTTAGAATTAAAGAATATATCCATTTTTGTCATGGTCAAATTTTACTATTCATTTCCTAGTTTGTTTTGTTTTTATTTGTGGAATGAAAAAAGAAATTGAAATAAAATTTCTGGTTCACTATTTTCAAGTCCTCTAAAAAAACACTATAAGAGTTGATGGGGGCATGCATTGTTACCTCAAGAGGACAAAAATCTTTTTTGAGATTTTAAGGCATGCTTAATGATGAGATGAACAAGCTATAAGTGCCATAAAAAGTTGTCAAAGACAGATGTCAGTCAAAATGGTGGAATAAGGAGCTCTAAATATCCACTCCTTGATAAAAGAACTGATAAATCTGGCCCAAACTACCAAAAACAACTTTTTCAGAACTCTGGAATCTAAGCAAAACTTTCCAACAACAAGGATTCAATTTTATACAAACCCAGATGGATGTTGGCCAGAACAATAGTATTTGTGGCATTGTAACTTGCCATGGTTATCATCCCCCTCTTTATAGCTCAGTGGTGGCCCTCAGGAAAGAGCCTCCATTTCTAGTACAGATGCTAGTATGAGGGGGAAGAGAATGGATTGCATTTACAAAGAATTATCGATGGTTTTGACCTATCTTGTGCCTTTCAATGGAGGATTGGTTCACAGGACCTTCTTTTGACTCACCTAACTCCAGCACTTTTCCAATGATGACAAGGGCATTTGTCAAAACAAAACAACAACAACAACAAAAAAAGCCAGAGAAAGTATTAATTGCTCTAGTATATTGCAGTGAATTTCACACTTGAGCCAAACAATAGATTAACTATGTGGTAGGAAATGCTGGGAAATTAGATATTTTTGAGAAAGGGGTTTCAAAAGCTCTAGTATATTCCTAAGAAATTACGAGTCCACATGCATAGCAAAAACTGTTTGCATGCTCAGGAGAAACTATGAAACAGCCCTATGATCTTGCTTATAATTGATCTTGAAGCTCGGCTCAAACAGAAAGTGAAGTCTAAAGCAAAGTTGTAAACAGTCCAGCTGAGTATTGGAACTGTACTCCAATACATACAACCCATCTGCAAAGACTGGAGGATGTGGAAGTTACAATTTGTATCCAGATCCTTAAAATAATCTTTGTCCAATGATTAGCTTACAACTGACATAACAAAGAGAAACTTCAACCTTCCTCTTTCCGATATGCCATACAGATTCACAAAACACACACAATGACAATTACAACAGCACCAAAAACAAATGGAGCAGAGAGGAGAAGAATCCTTTTTCTAGAGGTAGCTTTATAATACTCAAAATGTCCCATTTTTCAATTTTAAAACTATAGTATGAGACCTGCAAATAAATGAGAATATATGGTCAAAATGTGCTGGGAAGAATATTATAAAAACTGTCTCTGAGAGAACTCAGACACTGGACTCCTGGATAATGACTTTAAATCATATATTTTAAATATGTTAAAGGGCTTAAAGAAGTCCATGTTCAAAGATCTAAAAGAACCATAAAGAAAATGTCAATAAACAGAAATTATTAAAAGGAATCAAATAAAAATTATGGAGTTGAAAATTACTGAGGGCTGGGGATGTGGCTCAAGCGGTAGCGCACTTGCCTGGCATGTGCGGGGTACTGGGTTCGATCCTCAGCACCACATAAAAATAAAATAAAGATGTTGTGTCCCCCGAAAACTAAAAAATAAATATTAAAAAATTCTCTCTCTCTCTCTCTTCTCTCTCTTTAAAAAAAAAAGAAAGAAAATTACTGAAATGAAAACTTCACTAGAGAGACAAAAACCACAGATTTGAACAGGAAGAAGAAAGCAAACAGTGAGCAATAAGTTAGGTAAATTGAGATTATTTAGTCTAAGGAAGAAAAAGGAAAAAAAATGGAGAAAAGAATCTGTGTGGCTCTGTGAGATATCATCAAGTGTACTAACAAATGCTCAAAGGAGAGATGAAGAGAGAGAATATTTGAAGTAATAATGGCACCAAACTTCCTGAATTTGATGGAAAATATTAATGAAACATCCAAGAAATTCCATGAACTAAAAACAATCTACACTGAGACAACATAATCAAATTGCTGAAAGACTCAGACAAAGAAAGAATTTTGAAAGGAGTAGGAATAAAGTAATTATCACTTAAAAAGGATCATCCATATGATGATAGCTAATTTCTCATCAAAAAAGCATGGAAGCAAGAAAATAGTAGAATGATGTATTCTTCAAAGTTCTGAAAGAAAAAAAAAGATGAAGACATGTGGCAACAAGAAATTCTCTTTGACAAAAATATCTTTTAAAATAAAGGAGGAATTAATAAATTCTCAGATAAGCAAACTCTGAGTTTGTTGCTACTAGATCTGCTCTGCAAGAAATGCTTCATGGAAACTTTACAAATAAAATAAAAGCATAGTAGACAGACTCACATGAATGCACAAAAAAAGAAAGACACTGGTAAATTAAAGATATAGGTTAATATATGAGTCATATTGATGTCTCCTTACTATCTGATTTAACAATAAATTCATAAAACAATAATTACAAGCCTATGTAGAGGTGGCAAAATTTGTGAAGATGTAATTTGTGAAAATAAAAATATAAATAAGAGAAATGAAACTAAATTAGAGAAAAAATTTTGCATACGTTGCAAATTAGTTGTACTAATTCAAACTAGATCATTATAAATTAAATGTTAATTGAAATCTACAGGACTTTCACTAATAAAACACATACATACATATACACATATGTGTATATATGTGTGTATATAAGAAATAAAAAATATATGACTATGTATTAAAAGAACAAGAGAATCATAATACAAAGGAGAGATAAGATTACAAATGTGTAGCCACCTAAATATCAAGCTCCAAAATACATGAAGCAAATACTAACTGGAAAACATGGATAACTAAAAGGGAGAATAGAAAGTTCTATAATGATAGTGGTAGACTTCAGTCCAAAACTTACAAAAACGGATAGAAAACTAGAAATAAGATCTGAAAGAATAGACTACAGGACTTGGAAAACACTATAAACCAACTAGCCCTAACAGACAATATGGAGCCCTTTACCACAAAATTCATTCTTTTCAAGATTGCATGGGACACTCTCCAAGATAGACCACAGGGGTTAAGCCACAGCAAATGTCTCAATAAATTTAGAAGATTAAAGTCACATAGAAAAATATGTTCTCTATCAACAATGGAATGAAATTAGAAATCAATAACAGAAGGAAATGAAGTTGTAAACACAGAGTGTTTTTTTATTGTTTTTCATGTAGTTTACAGCTACATGAAAATTAAACAATATTCTCCTGAATAACAATAGGTGAAAGAAACGATAGGGGAAATTAGAAAATACTGTGACATGTATGTAAACAGTAATACAAAATGCTGGAATTAGGAAATGATGTAAAAGCTGTGCTCAGAGGAAAAGTTATAGTTTAATTGCCTTCATTAAGAGAAAAGAAAGCTCTCAAGTCAATAATCTAATTTTCCACCCTAAAAAAGAACAAACTAAACACAAAGCAAGCAGAAATAAGGAAATAATAAACATTAGTACAAGGATAAGCAAAATAGAGATTATAAAAAAAGATGGAGAAAATCAACAAATTATGTTCTTGGAAAAGAATAACAAAGTTGGCCAACTTGGTAAACTAAAAACAAAAAAGAAAAGAAAAAGAAAAAGAATCAAATTACTAAAATCAGAAATAACAAATGAGGACTTTATGATAGACATTACTGAGATAAAAAGATTTCTGAAAATATACAATGGATAATGATATGTCAATATTTATATAACCCAAATGAAATGGAAAAATTCTTGGAGATACACAGTTCACCAAAACCAATTCAAGAAGAATAAAAATTCTCAATAGACTTATTATAACAGATAATGAAATTGAATTGGTAATCAAATACCCAAAGAACTTAAAAGCAGCATGCTACAGTGAAGCCACCTCAATGTTTATAGCAGCTCAATTCACAATAGCTAAACTGTGGAAGCAGCCTAGATGCTCTTCAATAGATGAATGGATAAAGAAACTGTGGGTATATATACACAATGGAATACTACTCAGCTTTAAAGTAGAAAGGAACCATTTATGGGTAAATGGTCAGAACTGGGGAATATCATGCTAAGCAAAGTAAGCCAGTCCCCAAAACCAAAGGACAAATGATTTCTCTGATAAGTGGATGCTAATCCATAATAGCCAGGGAAGAAGGGAGGATTTAGCAGAGAAGAAAGAGGAAAGGGAGGAGAGAGGAGCGGGAGGGTACAGAGGGCAAGATGATAGAATGATATGGACATTGTTACCCTTATGTATGGGTATGATTGCACAAATGGATATCATGAACAACCAGAGAAATGAAAAGTTGTGATCCATTTGTATAAAAAAATAAAATTCAAATTCAAAAAACTTTCTGAACAATGAAAATAGCAAATAGACTCACTAGTGGATTCTATAAAATGATTCAATGAGAATTCACACCAATTCTTATTAAACTTTCAAAAATGGAGGAGGGAATACTGAGTTATTTTATGAAGGCCAGTATTACACTGATAATAAAAGCAGCCCCCTACCCTACCTCATCCCCCAAAAAATAAAAGAGAAGAGAAAGAAGTGGGAGAAGAAAAGAAATAAAGCTACAGACAGCATTCTTATGAATATAAAGGCCCATGTTCCAAACAAAATAGTAGCAAGTTGAATTCAGCTGCATATTACAGGAATAATACATTATCACACTATACCTCATTAACATGTGCAGCTACTACATGCTAGTTAAAATGTTTTTAAAAAATATTTAAGGAGACGGAAATGGTAACTGCAATAATTTGATCATTATATACTACATATGTGTGTTGATTTATCGATAGAGTCCATGAAATTTTAAAAACCAAAACAATTATTATACATCTATGATATGCATCACATATTATATATTATATGTATATATAATATATAGTGTATTTCTTTTACTTGCAATGAACAATCTGGAAAGTGAAATAAGGAAACAATTTCATGTACAAGCATCAAAAAGAATAAAATACTTAGGAATAAACTAAATCAAAGGAACAAAAGATTTGTGCACTGAAAACTACAATAGGTTGCTGAAAAGAGTTAAAGACCCAAGTAATGAAAACATATTCCATGTTCATGGATTTGGAAACTTAATATTAAAACGCCAATACTCCTTAAACTAATCTACAAATTTAATACAATCCCTATCAAAATCCCAGATGCTTTTTTTTCCTGAAATAGATATGCTATCCCATAATTATATGCAACATAATGAACTCTGTGTGATCCAGTCTTGAGAAAGCAGAACAAAACAGGACTCACACTTTGAATTTTCAATTCTAAGTATTGAAATTTCAACACTTAGCACAAGGTTATAGTAATAGAAACAGTATGATGATGAAATAAAGAGAGATCAATGAAATAGAATTGAGTGTCTATGAATAAATACATTTACTGATGATTCAGTGATTTTTGACATGATTGTCAAGAGCACTCAATGAGAAAAGGTATAGACTCTTCAAAAAAAGATGCAGGGACAACTTGGTGTTCACATACAAAGGCAAGAATTTGGGACACTACTTCACACAATACACAAAAATTAATCCCAAATGGACCAACAACCTAAATTTAAGAGCTAAAACTATAGCACTCTTAGAGCAGGATGCAAATAGTTGTGCACTTGGAGTAGGCAGTGGTCTCTTGTGTATGATTGTGAAGCATATGAACCAAAGGAAAATATAGACAACTTGAGCTTCATCAAAACCGAAAACATTTTTTCACCAAAGATTACTATAGAAATTGAAAAGACCACCCAAACAATGGAACGATCATTTGTCAACATTATATCTAACGGAGGACAAGTATCCAGAACAGATTTGTAAAACTCTAATAACCCAACAACAGAAAGATTACAAAGTTTAAAAATGGGCAAAGAAGTCGAATCGACATTTCTTTTACAAAAATATAAAATGGCCAGTAAGCACACGGAAAATCTGCTCAACAATATGAGTGATGGAAATCAGGGAAATACAATTAAAAACCACAATGAGATACTACTTTAACAGTTATTACTATGGCTAGAATATTTTTTATAAATCAGAAAACAAGTTTTGACAAATACATGAAGAAATTTGAAACCTAAAACATTTCTAGGAGGACTCTAAAAATGCTGTAGACACTGTGGAGAACATCTGGTCACTCCTCAGAAAGTTAAAGAGTTGCCATGCAACCCAGAAAGTACACTTCTAGGTATATCCCAAAGAGACAATCTTTTAAAGTCCATAAAAACTTGCAGATGTATGTTCCTAACAGAATTATTCAAAACAACCAAGAAGTGAAATGTGCCAGGAAGAGAAATGGATCAATAAAATGTGGGATATTCATACAGTGAAATTATTTGAACATAAAAAGGAAGTACCATAAAATTTAACCTTGAAAACATTATGCTAAGTCAAAGAAGTCGCAAAGGACCTTATATTGCATATGAACTGTCTGTTATGGTTTGGATCTTAAGTGTTCTCCAAAGACTTACATGGTAAAGGCTTGGTCCCCAGTTGACAGAGCTCTTAGGAGCTGCTTGACTCTTTTAGGAGGTAGGGCCTAATGGAAGGAATTTAGACCACCAGGGGTGTGCCCTTAAGGTGACACTGGCTGCCAGCTTCCTCCTCTCTCTCTCCTTGCTTTCTAGCTACAGTGATGTGAGCAGATTTCCTCTCCCTTGTGCTCCCCACCATGATATCCTGCCTCTCCCCCGGCCCAAAGCCATGGGACCAATCAACCATGGTCTGAAATCATGATAAATTATTCCTCTTTATAAGTTGATTTATCTCAGGTATTTGGACACAGCAACTAACATATAATATCCATGAAAGTCAAATTCATTGAGACAGAAAATAAATTATTGCTTGCTAAGGTCTGGGAAGAAATGGAAATGGATTATAACAGCTTAATGGATATTGGGTTTCTTTGGGGGCAGGTGATGAAATTACTCTGAAATTAGACAGGGTTATTGGATGCATAAGTTTGCACAAACACAAATAAACACCACTTAATTGCACGTTGGAAATGATTAATAGTATGTTAAATGAATTTCATGTGTGTGTGTGTGTGTGTGTGTGTGTGTGTGCACGCATGCATGCGTGCATTTGGGCACATGCTCTGGGATCAAACCCAGGTTCTCACACATGCTAGGTAAGTTCTGTACCACTGAGTGACACCCCAGCTTTCAATAAAATAGCTTAAAATTTACTGAACAAAATATCAAATACATATTTTTAAGTTCTTTTCAGAATTAAAATCACATTGTTATAAAACAAAAAAGATACATAAATTTCCAAGAGTTAAATCAAATGATACAATTCTTAATTTCACAGCATCTAGAATTTTTACTCACTCCAGGTTAAAACAAAAAGGATTGTAAGATTCTGTGAAAACCCCTCCCAGGCTGCTGCGTGAAACTACAGAAAAAGTAGGCTTGGCTGTTTAGTATGGGAACCAGGCTATTCCTTTGAATTAAACAAATGTAAACATTTTTATCTCTAATCATTGGATTCTCAGAAATAATGGACTTTAACTATAGCTTCCAGTTAAATTCATTTAAATTCAAATTTGTGGCTAAAATCAAAACTCTTTCAAGTAAATTAAATAGAAACACAAATTTATGTCTATCTCTCTAGCACTGGAGGTAGAGCTCCTTGATGTAATTAAATCCTTCCTCATTTGGAGCCGTTTTAAGAGTGCACTAATTGTGCTCACACTGAAAACTTTCAGGCAACAAATCACAAGCTAGGACTCTTCCTCTGGTATCATTACAACTCTACTCCAGCACCAACGCGCTTTCTCTCAGGGCTTTCTTGTACCTTAGTTGTTGCAGCATATCAAATTCCTTCCCATCTGAGTTGTAATGGAATGCACAATGCATCCTTCAAGATGTGTTTGTTTCGAGGTGTTTAAGGGAGGCAAGATGAAGACCAATAAAATAAACACACTAAAGCTGGCAGTATCTGATATTAACCCTCTTCATTCCTGTTGATCCCTATTGGTCCATTCTTTCATTCACTTGGTAAATGCGTATTTAGCCTTTGCTCAGTCTTTAGCTGGGCACAGCTCTTGACAAGGAATTAAAGTTTAACGTCGCCTGCTTTTAAGAAGACCACAGTGTCTTGGAGGACAGAGAGAAAAAAAAATAGAGTAAATGATAATTTAATGTGGCAATTAGAAGGACAGAAAAATGCCTTAATGGGAACAGAGAGTGTTATACTATAACCTGGGTGATTGGATGCTTCTATGAAAAGATCATTCCTGTGGATAAGAGGCAACTCTAGAAAGAAGAGAAGGGAAATGAATTATTGGCAGGGGTCATGGAATTAATAAAATCACAAAGGTAAGAAATAGCAAAGAATGTGAGTAAATTGTAAAATGTTTTGCCTGGGAAGGGCCAGATCAAAAGGCTTCAAATACCATGTCAAGGAGGTTGGATCTTACTTATTGGCAGTGGAAAGCTACTGAAGGTTTTTAAGCTGCTACAAAGTACAGGTTGATTTGTGCTTTATTTAGTATATTTCTGAAGAGATGTGGAATGTCAGGAGATTTAGTAGATAATTTTATAGTAAATATTCTGCATGGCACATATTTCATGCATAATAATAAGGCTTCAAATTTATTGCCTATCTCTGCTAAAAATGTGAAAGGACTTCTTGGTACCTATGGGTATGAGTAGAAATTGATGAAGAATGACACTTGGAAATCTAAATGCTATTCATCACAGAAACTTTTTTTCTGGGTCAGAAACAGGTGCCAAATTAGTGGATAGAAATTAAGCCTAAAATCAGGGTCTGAAATTAACTACCACTATCATAAATCTGGATTAAAAAAAAAGTCAAGGAACCCTAAATCTCAAAAAACAGTTACCAATATTTGTCTCTTGTGACACCTATAGGTTCCTCAATTCCAAAACAATGTCCAATCCAATATGAAGCATTGGATTTGAACATTTTCTAGTAATCTTGAAGAATTAAATACAAAAGCAAAACAATCAATCAGATGACCACAAAATCTAATTGACATGGCACTTTTTGTCTTGCTTGCTCTTAAGAAAGCTTTTATTGACTGTATCGGATTGACCATCAATGTACTTATTGCAAACATTGTAAAGACCACAGTGCACAACCATTTGGCAAAGCTATCAATTGCAACTGCAGTAAATCGTGAGTATAGATATGGCCAGAGGACAAAGCAGAAAAGAGTTGAGACGAATCCCAGATAAAGCATAAAAGCATAGACTCCTCTTTTTTCTTCTCTCTGAAAACTTTCATCTCATAAATTGAAACAGTGTCTTATTGTCCTGAACAAAATCCCTCCTTTCAAAGGGGAAAACACCATGAAAATTAACGTCCACTAACATCAATGTTTGTTTGAAGTAAAGAGTCTATTATAACTCCATTAGAAGAGAATTGCTTGTGGCATCAAATTACTGTGGGAAACCAGTCCATGCTCCGCCTTCCCATACACACATTGCTAAGACCCCGTAGAGAATCCATTAGTGGGACCCAGAGTCACACCAGCCTATAATTTTTCTTTGCCTTAGGAAAACAGTAGCCTGTAATTTTTCTTTGCCTGAGGTTTTAAAAGGGCTGTCCCTGGCTGAGGCTCACGCATGCTGTCATAGTCTCAAGTCCAACTCAAATCCTAGCTACCGTCTGTACACCTTCTCAAGAAAAGAAGACTCAATGGAAACAGCCATTCTTCTTTTTTAGTTTATCTAGGGAGCAAGAAATGCCTTTAATCCAAGCTCTTGTTCTTGATTTTCCATTGTAACTTTGAATGTAAGTTTATAAAATAAAGATTCTCAAATATTTGGTTTTAGTTTAACATTAGGTACTTTCTGTTATTCAAAGTTTTCATTATGTTTTATAAGCTTTATACCATTGCCATGGAAGTGTAACTACAGTGAGTTAAAACGGATTCTTCATCATTACAGAAGGCCATATTTTAATGATCATGATATAGTGTTAATACATTATATTGAAGTATCTCAGCCTGAAGTTGCTTTACAAGGTAGTTTTTATTTAGTTATGGAAATAAAAGGTGTTATCAGAGGAGGTCTATGTATTTTAAAGACACAATTTAATTTAATTTAATTATTTAAAACTTGTTTTCCAAAATCTAAGCTATATTAAAATTCATGATCGGACTCACTAAAGCATTGGACTAATGATACAACAGCAATGTTCTCCCAAGTGGGTCATTTGTGGTTATTTTTGGATGCTTTAACATTATATAATGGTGTCTTTTTCCTCTCTGGTGGTTCTTAAATCCTTTGGAAGAGACAGAAGTTTGGAATAACAAGGAAAGAAATGTCACAAGACATATTGTTTTGGGCATATGAGTATCACTCATGTAAGTCAGATTTTGCTTCCTGCAACCTTTGATCTTTGGGTAATTGATTTCTTTTTTGGAGGGAGGGCAGCAAGGATTATTTTCACCAATATTAATACCATTAACCCCTAACACAAGTCACTAACTTTTTTTTTGCCTGAATATCACAGTAATTTGCAACTACTCTTATTGCTTACTCTGCTACTTTTGATTTCCCACATTATTATCTGAATCGATCCCTTTCAGAATAAAGTTCACATTATCACTCCTGATCTCAAGGATTTCCCATATCATCTGTTGCTCAGAATAAATTCCCAAGTTTTAACATTGCTTTCAAGTGCCTACCTGTTGTGGTCCCTGCCCATTTCTTTGGCCTCATCTCCTACCACTCTGGTCGTGCTTTCTGCCCCACTACATTGGTATCTTGTCTTTCTTACTGCTCCTTGAATATGCCAAGGACATTTGTGTTTGTCAAATGTACAGATTTAGCAGCAATTTTTCCCCAGGACCTTTGAAATTGCTATTCCTCTGCCCGGAGAACTATTCATAGCTAAATCTATATACCTATGCTTCTGTAGATAAATGAATATCACTCTATCACTTTATGCAAGTTTATACCCAAATATAACCTTAAAGAGAAGCCTTCCCTGACCACTCTAAAATAGCACACCCCACCCTTTCTCTGTCCATATCTCTTCATTTGGTTATTCAACCTGGTAGCACTTTGGGGTAAAAACTGAATATAGGTTTGTTTACTTATTTTCCCTCTCTCCCCACCCAAATGGAAATTGACATTTTTATATTCTCTGGAGAATATTCGATGACTAAAGTAGTAGATTCTTGAACAATTGAGCAATATATGAATTAACTCTTTTTTACTCATACTAGGATATATGTTCTACTAAGTTCATATTAAAAGCAGTTTTAAACTTTGTGTATACCAGCTTCCCAATGCTTTTGATTTCTTGACTATCTGCTTAAAATACAAATGATTATATAGGGTTTATAAATAAGCAGGACACTTTGGCAAAGAAGCAACTGTGGAATCACTTGCTATTTATTTATTAATGTTGACTTTCCCTTCTTCAAGCCATTGACCCCTTTGCTGGTAAAATTATTCCCATAGAGGGCCATTCAGTCTTAAAACTTTTAATTTTCTGGCCTACCATTTCAGTTATCTCTACACATTAGTATTTGCTTGAATGCTATTATAATAAACCTTAAATCTGCATTAAATAGACAACTTAGCAGTATCATTTATTTAAACATCAGACACATATTAAATAAATATATTGTTTCCATGAAATTTAAGGAATATCTTATTTGTGTGGGCATTAAGACAGCAGATACATGTTCTCATCCATTGTCGTAGTCCTTGTATTAAAGGTTTCAATGCATATTACCACCAAGAAGACAATTATTTAGAAATCTTCCTGTGAAATACATATACTGTGAAATCCCCTGTTAGCTTGCAAAAACTTCCCAAATCCACCCATAAAGTCAAAGGTAAATATGTGCAAGAACTTTCTATTACCCCTGCCCCCACCCAATACACACATACACACACCAAAAAGATTCTTCCATGCATTTTGGGATTCTGTTGTAAAAAACAAAAACAAAAACAAAAACAAAAAACTAGAATTATTTTCCAAAATAATTTTTTGCACCTACTCTTCTTACTTGTTGATGACACCTTCCTGGGATTCATCACACTGATAGAATTCCCCATTTTTGTTAAGCAAATTCTTTTCAGGATTCAAATAATATATTACTGTTTGTCCAATGTACAAGTTTAGCAGCAATTTTTCCCCAGGTGTGTTTCAGTCAAACACAGTATATGTGCTTAGTGTTATCCATCACAAGAAGAATAATACACTTGGGTTTTCATACATTTCAGATCAAACTTAATTTGTTTTCTAGCAAATGGTGAGTGGTGTATGGTCCAGGTTTTTTTAACAGGACCTTTTCCTGGCAGGAGAAGTAAACCTTTATACAGAAACTTCTCAATAATAACATCCTTTTTGATATTTATGTGTATATATTCTTTTGTGAAATAATTTCTTTGGCATGCTATGGATTCATGTATAATGTACAAACATTACAACAATAATACTTCAATTTCTGCCTTCCTGCTCTTTGTGCGATTCTTGTCAATAATTTTGCACTCATGTGTGTTATACACCCTATTACACATTTTTACCTTTTTTGCTTTAATCAGGTAAATAAATTTTAATCAAATTTTAAGATAAAAAGTAATACAGTTTCCTACATTCCTCCTACCATTTGAGACACTTTTGCTTCCTTCATGCAGTATAAGTTTCTATCTGAAAAATTTTCTCTTCAGCCTAAAAGAATTTTCTTGAACATACTTTTTAGTACAAGTCTCACAGTGACAAATTTATCAGCTTTTGTTAATCTAAAAAAGTCTAATTTTACTTTTAGCTTTGAAATATGTAGAACTCTATATATTTGTGCCAGATATAGGATTCCTGCTCAACTTGTTTTTTCTCCAAACTATTGAAGAATATCTTTCTACATTCTCTTGGCTTGTGTTGTTATGTAGTGGGGTGTCATTTGAATTTCTTTGTTTCTTTATATGTAATGTATAATTTTCTTCTGAAGACTTTCTTTTCATCAGTGGCTTTCAGTAGTCAGGCTATGATGTGCCTGGATGTGGTTTTACTTATACATACCCAGTTTGAGTTTCATTAAGCTTCTTGAACTTAAATAAAATATAAGGAAGCATTGAATTTCCTTGAATTGAAGAAGAAATTTTCTTATTTGTTCAAACTTATTATAGCCTTATATTCCTCTCCATCAATGATTTCAGTTATACATGTGCTAGAGATCTTGTTAATGTCCAAAAGTCATTGCATCTCTGTTTACATTTCATTTTTATATATTTTTTTAATATCTGCACATCAATTTTGATAGGTTTCATTGCCACCATCCATTGTCAATGAGCATTCTCTTCTGTGGTATCTAACCTATGGTTGAACCTATCTGGTGCCTTTTTGCTTCAGACACTATACTTTTCATCTTAAGAAATTCCATTTGCTGCTTTTACAATAGGATTTACTTTTTCTTCTAATTGTGTTCATATTTTCTTTTAAATTCTTCAACATATCTAAACCAACTTTAAATTCCTTTTCTGCTCATTCTATATTGCTCTATATAATGCTCAGAAGCTATATTGTCGGAGCAAAGAGTAGTTTGTATGTTTTTGAAGTGTTGGTAAACACACTCACAAGCATTTTCACAACACAACAAAACAAAGAAAAACATATGATAAAGATTATCAATGGTCTTCAAAGTCTAAAGTATTTCTGGCCATTTATAGAAAAAGACGGTTGACCCTCCATTTATACCATTTCTGAAAACATTTCTGCTGACTGACTTATCTTCTAACTGTGGGCTTTCTACTCTCTTTCTTCATATATATAGTAATTTTTTATTAGATGGTGGCTATAGTAATATCACATTGTTGTTTGAATTCTGTTGTGTATTTTAAAAGAATATTGAGTTGTATTTTAGAAACGTTTTTAAATTTGCAAACCATATTAATACTTTTGAGGCTTGTTTTTCAGCTTATTAGAATGGGGTTAGAATAGTATTGATTGTGGAATTAGTTTAGTTCTATTGCTAAGATGTGGCTTTTTGAGATAACTCCTTAATACCCCAATTACTAGCTCAATGAGGTTTCTCCATTCTAGATATCAAACTGTACCCATCTCCCAACCCATTGTGATCTCTAATAGCTTTTCAGTTTATACACACTCTACTGGTTGTTCTTTGCCAACCTCATTGACACCAACACAGTATTTGGCCAAATACCTTTCACAATTTATCCACACTCAGTACATAGCAATATACAAAAGACCATATAGATTTTGTAATTCTTTGTTGATATAAATATCTCTTCATCCATGGCTGTTTTAATAAATCATCTAATGTTAAAACGGATAATACATTTTCATAAAAAATAACTACTGTCCAAAACTAATTACTACTTTAGAAAATTACTAATTTAGAAAATCCTAAACACCATAAAGTGATATGTGTTCATTAACCATAATTACAAAGATATAATCACATGTACTATAGCATCTACATTTATGGAAGAGTGAAAATGGCAAGTCATATTAAATACTAATATTTAAAAATTGATTGATACATAATATATGTACATATGCAGTACAGTGTAACATTTTGATTCATGTATATATTGCTAATAATCAATTCAAGAGTAATAATATGTTCATCACCTTAAATTTTTATGATATCTTCATGAGGAGTACATTAAAAAAATACTCTGTTCTATTTTGAGATATATAAAGCATTTTAGCAGTTTTATTGAGATGTAATTCACATATCATATAATTTCCCTGATGAAAATATATAATTCAATCACCTTTAGAATATTCATAAAGTAGTATATATAGCCCCACAATCAATCTCAGATCATTTTCATAACTCGAAGGAGAATTCACATCCCCTTTCAAACCCCAATCCCCCATCCCTTCCAGACCAAGGTAGCTAATAATCTACTTCCTATCTCCATAGGTTTATCTATTATGGACATTTCATTTTAAAAGGAATGATGCAAAATGTAGTCTGACCAGCATCTTTCACTTTACACAATGTTTTTAAGGTTCATCCATGTTCTGGCACTCATTTCTGTGACTAATATTCTACTGTGTGGCAATACCACATTTTACCTATCTATTGTTCATCTGTTGAAGAACATCTGGGCTATTTCCAGTTTGGCAGTTATGAATACTATTAATATAAACATTCGTATGCAAGTTTCATATAGATATGTCTTTTCATTTCTCTTGGGTATATACCTAAGAATGGAATTGCTATGTCATATGGTAACTGTATGTTTAACTATTTCAGGAACTACCAGATTATTTCCCATAGTGATATCACTTTATGTTTTAACTAACAATCTATGAATGAACTAATTTCTCTAAAACTTGACAATATATGTTGTTATTATCACCTTTTTTTAAAATTATATTTACTCCTCTAGTCACTCCTCTCATTGGGGTTTTGATTTGCATTTCCATGATGGTGGCTGAGCATTTTTTCATGAACTTGCTGGACATTTGTATATCATTTTTGCAGAACTGTGTATTAAAATTCCTTACCCAGTTGTTCACTGGGTTGTCATGCCATTATTGTTTTAATAATATATTTTAGATACAAGTTCTTATCAGATACAATGTTTGCAACATTTTTCCCATGCTTTGTGTTATCTTTTCATTTTCTTCATAGTGAAATTTGAAACATGAAGGCTTTTAATTTTAATGATGTGTAAGTTTCTCTATTCTTGTTTGTTTGTGCATGTGGTGTCATACCTAAGAAACTGTTGCCTAATCACAGCTCATAAGGATTTATACCTGGGTTTTATTTTAAGAAGTTTATCATTTTAGCTCTTACACTTAGGTATTTAATCCATTTTAATTAATTTTTTGTGTGACAAGCAGTATGGTTTAATCTCATTATTTTTTGTGTGAATATTCAACTGTCTTGGCATTTTTTACTAAAAACATTCTCCATTGTTATCCCCATTGAATTACACTGGCACCCTCACATTGTACTTTTATTTTTGATGCAGAGAAATAATCTCAGGCACCTCATGAGTCTCCAGACAAAACTTTAAGAACTTCTATAGCAAGTGGACATTATATTTGTATTTGATATTAGAGGCTCCCAGAAGTCATAAAAAAGTAAGCTTTCAAAGTGCCCGGAATCCTCATTGTCTCCAGATAAAGGAGTTATATAAAGTAGTATGGCTATAATTATACTATAATTATACAAAATTGGGTTTCTAGCCTAGCGAATGACCCCCAATTTCTTTAAAATATTTAAACATACTTTCATCATCTATTATCCACCTCAGGCTAGGATAAGAAAATATGACTTTGTAATATCCAAGAATTATTTCATACAATTTGATTTTCTCTTACTTAAATAAAGTTAAACTGAAAGTTATATTATAAAATCTTCAAGTTTATGAGTTTAGGTCCCCAGCATAGATTAGACCTCTGGATTTGACATTTGTTCACTTACTGCGTGTCTCAGCATAATTTTGAGGACTTTCTGAGCCTTGTTTTCCTCAATCATAAAATTAAGACAATAATAAAACCTCATATTACTGGTATAGGGTTTAAATTAGAGACTCTATATAATAAAGTATTTGTCACCAATTTAGAATTATAGTGAGAATTTTATACAGATTAGCTATAGTTAATCAACCAATATTCATTGATTATATATGCTGGATACTCTGTTAAAAACTGAAATAAGAAGATTAAATCCTGTTGTCTTACATGTTTCTTACATGTTTCCTTAAATTTTTCTCTTTTTTGGTATGTTTTACGCTTAAATTTATCCTCTTTGATTTTTAGATGCCCAATGGTTTGTTTTTATCTATACCCTCAAAATACAACCTCCAAGATAAAAGACAGGGTGATCAAGTACCTTTTATCTTTTGACTTAAATTCATTCACACCAATGTGTGCATTAAAGTTCATTAAACCATATATTTCTTCATGTATGCATCAATCCAGTCATCAAAATTTATTGGAATCTTACTGCTGCCACTCACTGAGCAAGTTGGAAAGATAAGTAAGATGATTTCTAAGCCAGAAAAAAAATACATATATGCCATGAACATGAGCAACAGGAATATAAGACAGTTGTAAACAAATAGCATAAATTATATTCAAAAGAAGATAAGGGAAACTATATTTGAAGGTATCATATCAGCACTGGATTTTGATCATCAAAAATACTTCAACAAGAATAGGTAAATAATTTCTAATTTCAAGAAAAGAGCAATGCAAAGAATAGGATTTTGTTTGATGAGGAGAGAAAAATTGGTACAAGAATTCCTCCCTGCTCTGGGAAAATTTAATATCTTGAGAATATCATTAAGAAAAATGACTTTCAGTACATGTAAGATATCTAAGAGATGCTCTACAATGCCTCTTTCCCTTCCTTTCACTTTTTAAGTCTTCCTTTTGCCTAACCCTTGCTTCATCTCAGCTCTTTACTTTAAGATATCCAAATAACAAGATTTCAGACTCTGTTCTTAAATGTTGCCTCTCCTTACCACCTCAGCACAACTGGTAAAGCTGGGTTCATTGATATGAGAGAAATGAGCAGGTAGTCCTTATCTAGACATGTCATTCACAGCCTTAGGATCAGTTTCTGCTGTCTCAGGTGCTCCATCCAGCATCATTCTGCATAAACCAATGAGGTTCCTGAAGAAGTCATTCCAGGAACTGGCAGGATTCGTGAAATGATACACAAAAGAAGAACAAAAGAAATGAGTAAGATGTGTGTTCAAGGTGAAATAATATTCAGACCCAAGACCATCTGAGTGTTTAACCAGTCAAACTAACTAACTAGGTCCTCAACAAATAAGTATAAAGGGAATGTACGGGCCATTGTCACATATTCATCACTATTGCAATATATTGCCCATTCATTTAAGGAATAGTTGCCCATTTAGAAATTAGGCTGGGCTGTATATGACACAGCAGGACATATTTTCCCAAATAATACAAACCTACCTTATTCAAGACAATTTCTTCTTTGGCTTGGTTCTCCTTGTGGTTTTTCCTTTATAAACACCTCCCTCAAAGCCTGTCATAACACACCAGACATATTATACACAACTACTCCAAAACTGAAAATAGAATCAAGGAGAGAAAAACACATAGATATCGTTTCATATGGAGACTATAGCTCTCGGTTGGTAGCGCATGGAGATCCACCTCTAAAATTAGGATCTGTGTCTTTTTACCTGTGCCAGGTATGAGTGAGGTAAGCTGGAGCTTCTTCTGAGGTTTAGATTGTATATTTGAACACTGGTGCAAAGTGACAGGGCCAGTGTTTGTGTTAAAGAATCCCTGCTAAGGAGAAGACTCTGGGATTCAATGTATGTGAATGGCACTGTGTATGTATGTTTGAATAATCAGTGATGATAGTAATGGAATGAATAAATGCTAGTAAAAGAATTCTGGGCCCAGTCATAAAGTAATAGTCTTCCATTAAATTTGAGTTACTGGAGAGCTACCAAGCAGAAAAGGAAATTTTAAAATTTTATAGGAACTTCCTATAAATAAAACTAATAGAAACAACTAGTCGAATAGCTATTCTATTTTTATTTTATAATCATAAAAAATTATATGGATATATCAAATTATTTTCATAAATATTTTTTGAATAAAGAGTGAATCTGTATCCAAATATAGTTATCACGGCTCAAGTTTCATTTAAAAGGTCTTCTTACAAAATCTTTTTTAATTAGAAGAAGCATTACCTCTTATGCTAAAAAATAACCATAAAAATAAAATATTAATTATAAAATGTTGAAAACTATTATAATTCAGAGTTGAGACTATATGCCAACCTTGAACCATTTTGTGTAATAGATCAGATTATTTTTAATTTATTTTAGTTCAATAGACCATGATTATTGAATGAATGTTATATCTTCAAATCATTAAAACCATTTGAAAACAAATATTTCATGTCATATGGTTGCTATTAATTGGTTTCTGTTGATCACCAGTAGGTAATTGATCACTTTATCATATTGATTATGTTCATACAATTCAACTAGATAACCTACAATTTCATGCATTAACTTCTTATAGCAAACTTCTGTTTTTATTGTGATTTCTTCTTCAGCAAGGCTTTTATCTGTTATTCATTCTTTGAGGATAAGTTGAGTAAGGCCAAGTTGCTTCCTGAAACCAGAACTGATTCTACTTTGTCCTACGCGAATAAAAAAAAATCTCAAGAATATAAATAGTTTAAAGATACTTTTTTCCCCTACTGTAAATGGCACACAGATGGTGTATAACTGTTCTCTGAATCAATTCCAAAAATGTGCAACATCCTCAATAGGGAGAACTGAAGATGGCTGAGGTTCCATGAAAATCTTTGTAACATGTAAAGTCTTTTCTAGATTTTTAGATTGAAATTTTATTACCTATAAAGTTGTTTGGAAGGGAAAAAAAAAACCTCATAGGAAATAACTTTAAATAACATTTAACAATATCTAATAAAATATTTTAATTTATTTTGTACATTATTGCATGGATAGGAAGACTCTAAAAACCCAAACACTTCCTACTTCTCCCCACCCTCTGGCTAGCTTAAATGTTCACAGATGGAGCTTTTAACAATTTTATTTGGATTTCACTCTTCCTTGAAGGATTTATCATTCTGTTTCTAGAACTCTGTCTATCTACATGTTTTATTTTCTTGCATTTAATTATTCTTCCTTCTTTTTTATATTCCCTCTCATATTTCACACCTTGTCTTTATTCTTGTCCTTGGAATGGGGAGGTAATAAAAGCAAGGAAGAAGCAGCTAAATGAAAAGGGGGAAAAGAGAAATGAAAGCAGGAGCAAGGGCAAGATCTGTGCATCACATAACTTCTTCAGAAGGCTTGGCACACATTGATGGCTGTCTCACATGAGCCCATGTCCACATTGATGAAATGACCTGTGTGGTTTGCCACAAAGTCAAGGATGACTTCAAGAGTCCTGGAGGCTATTGGGCTCAAGAAAATCTAGAAATGATGTCTTTCAAATAAAACTGTATTTTATTAGAGGTTGTCCTGATTCTCAAACGAATGTGGAAATGCTAAAGCTCCCAGAATCAAAGACGGGTCCATATTTTCAACATTAAACAGTTCATGGAGGTGCTGGCCAAAAGCCCAGTGTAATTGATGGGTAGTACTTTTACTCATATCAACTTGCTAAACTCTTTGAAAGAATGTTTATTTACTGGGTATGTTTCTGTACATATTACTATATACCAGTCCCTCTGCTGGTTTTGGCTTTTCCAGGATGAATGGAACATGGTCTCTGATTCTAAGAAATCATTGGCTAGCCCAGAGTGACAGAGAGCTCTCATTTAATATTTTCTTCAGGAAGTTTTATAGTTTTTGTTATTATGTTTAGGTCCATGATTCATAATGTAAGTTATTTTTTAATTGCCAAGGTGTGTTTTGCTTTTTTTTCATATAAATTATAAAATTTTATCAATGGCATTTGTTGAGTAGACTTGTTTCTCCATTGAGTTAGCTTATCTAAAGTCAATTGATATATCAGTTCTTTTTGTTCTCTAATTCTGTGCCGTTGATCTATGGGTGGTTCTTATACCAGTACCATGTTGTTTTCAGTAATGTGGCCTTATGCTAAGTAAAACTAACTACTAAATAAGCAACTGCTAATTCAGTTACCATAATTCCCCCAGTATTTTTTCTTTTTCAAGCTAATATTGCTATTCTAAATCTTTGATGTTTCCAAACTTTAGAATAAACTTATCAATTCCTATGAAATAATCCTGATTTGAGTTTGAATGAGATAGCACTGGATCTGTAGCTCAATTTGGGGAAGAATAATGCTTTAACAAGATTGTCTTTTAATCAAAAAATACTATATAGAATTATTATTTTAGTTCTTTGATTTCTCTCAGAATTTTAAAATAATTTTTAGTGTACATGTTTTGCATGTGTTTTGATGCTGTTGTAGGATACCTTTTATATTCCAATTTATAATAATTGTTAATCACTGGTATATAGAAGCTCAATTGATTTTTTTTACATATTGACTTAGTATTTTATGACTGTGATGGCATTACTTCTTAGTTTAGTAGGCATTGATAAATATATATATATATATATATATATATATATATATATATATATATATTTAGGACTTTACCTATTAATAGTCATGCCACCTGTGTGGGAAGAGCTCACAATATTTCTTTACAATTAGTATGCTTTATCTTCACTTAATGAAGTGGCTATAGCCTCCCCCAGCATGACTAGAGGTGGTGAGAACAGTTTTCCACCACTAATAAAAGTATGCTATTAACTGTACTTTTAAAAAAAGATGTTTGCCTATTTATTCCACCTATTATTGAGAAAAGAAATTGAACAACTATTAACTTTAATTGTGAATTTGTCTGTTTCTGCTTGCAGTTCATCAGGATTTGCTTCGTGTATATGAAGTCCCATCATTAGATTATTCCAGTCCTACCATTAGGATTGTTAGGATTTCTACATTTTCTTGATAAATTAACTTTTTCACCATGCCATTTTTTAAATCTCTGTTGATATCCATTTTTCTATTGAAGAGTTTTTCATGTATTGACTATCAACAAAATTCATGTATTGAGTTGAGAATGACAAAAAAATGCATTTCTTTGGTGGCTAGTTACCATTGCAATTTGGTAAACCACAAATCCATATAGTCTTTAAAATGTGCTCCAAGGTTTTACAAAATGGCAGTTGTAGTGTGGTTTTAAACTGAAAGAGGGTTGGAGAATGCATCATTTAAGAATTATAATCAGTGTTGTCAAAAAAGAATCTGTTTTGTAAGCAAGGGATTGGTGCAGTCTCAGTGCTAAGGGAAGGGGTTCATTGTAACAATGGTCAGCAGATGCTAACAATGTTTAAGTCAAGTGGGGATTTGGCCTAGTCCAAAGCTCAGCTCTCATGGGCGAGGACATGTCTGCAGCCCAGTTTAAAGCTTCATTTGTGAGCATGTCTGAGGTCTGAATGACAATGGCTTCCCTACTCCATTTTAAATGTCCCTATCAATTCTACTCTATTTTGATTTTTCCCCTTAACATGTAGGATCTATTTTCCATTCTTTTAGTCTATTTCTTTATATTTAAAGTAATTTTCTTAAAAGTTGCATATGTTTTTGTTTTTTTAATTCAATTTGATCATCTCTATCTTTGAATTAAATTGTACTCATTGACATGGTTGGACTTAAGTCTGTATTCTTGGTATTTCTTGTCTAGTGTCCCAGCTATTCTTTGTTTCTTTTTTCATCTTTTCCTGACATCTGTTGAATTATTTTAATAATTCCACTTTATCTCTGTTATACAATCATTAATATCTTTGTTTCATTTAATTGTTGCTCTGCATTTTACAATCTGCATTTTAATGTATCATAACTTCAAATAATAGCATACTACTTCTCACACACTACTAGAACCTCACAACCATGTCCTTCTATTTCTTCCTTCCTACCATTGGTGCTACAGTTATTTATTTCACGTACATTACTAACCTCACAACATTTTGTCATTGTTTTTATTATAAGACATCAATTAACTTTTTGAAAGATTAGAAGTAGAAGAGTCTCTTATATTTTTACCATTTTACACATTTTTATCATTTCTTATGTATATATTCATCTCTTTAGGTCCACTGATTTTTCAACTGAGCTCCTATTCTTTCCACCCATAAAACTTTAAACATTTCTGTTGGTACAGGTATGCTGGCAACAAATTCTCCTTGTTTTTGTTTTAAATAGGGAAAGTTTTTTGTTTGGACTTAAACAGATTTGTAGGGTATGAAACTCTCTGTTGACAAATAGTTTTGTTTTGATTCTTTACTTAATCAAGATATTACTTTATTATTTTTGGATTTCTTACTGTCTAAGGAGAAATCTGTTATTATTAGCTTTGTTCGAGTCTCTGTTTATTTTTTCTCTAGTTGCTTCAAGGATTTTGTTTACTTCATTTTTATTGTGATATACCTAAGTGTATTTAGCCTACTTAGGGTTTTGTTAAATTTTTTGAAACTGTTCTTTGTTGACTTCAATTAACTTGGGGAATTCTTAACCAGTATCTCTGGGTGTTATGAGTCTCTATTACTCATTTTTCTTATTTTGGGATTCCATTCCCAGGTATTTTGTCGAGTCTGATAATGTCTCATAGTTCTAGGTACTCTGTTCTCTCTCTCTTTCAAGTTGCCTCCTTTCAATTGACTTAGTTCATTGATTGTTTTTACTCTTCTGTCTCATTTGCTGATATGTACATTGTCAAAGGAATCACTGATATCCCCAGCTTATAATAGCTCATCTTACAATTTTGGAATTTATGATTGTGCAAAATCTATAGCATTCATCAGAAGCCACACTTCAAATTAGAAATTTTGATAGTTTGCTGTGCTATATAATATTCTCCCACAATGCTGGGCAGCTACAGATCCCAGACTGCCACATGGTCATAAGAATAATAAAAAGTATTCCACAGTATACTGTATTGCTTGGTCAGGTATATTGAATGCATTTTCAACCTATAATATTTTCAATGTATCATGGATTTATGGGATATAACCTCATCTACATTGCTCTTGCTATTGTATTTCCCATACTAAGCATTTTTCACTCATAACACATAATGTAAAATATTCAGATATTTAACATTAGACAAGATAGCCCTGAATTATAATTTATTTTTTTTCTATATAGAGATACTTTTTCAATTTATTCTTTCATGCTTTCTAACTTCCTACTGAAATTACTCTTGTTATGTACGTTGTCCACCTTTTTCACTAGTTTCTTGAATATGTTACTCATAGTTACTATAAAGACTGATGGATATATCTCCTGTAGAAATGGAAATAGAGATGTCTCAGATGCCCAAAATAACTAATATATATGTGAAAATTATAAATAAAATTTACATATATATAGAATTATAAAGATACATATAAAATTTTCTTCTTGTTTTCCTGAAAAAAAATATACATACATTTCAGGGAAGTAAAAACAATTATAAATGAACATCAGGCAGTATATATAAAGGAACAGTAGAGACAGATTAATGTTATTTCCACCCACAAAGCAATACATCTTTTTTTTATCTAAGACAGTTCTTGTAGGGAGTTGAGTCAATCTTACCAGTGCCCCTCCAATGATGGACTGCAGCTTCCTTGTGCTTAATGTTTTCTGATAATAGATTCCAGGTGTGGGATGCATAAGATTTTCAGTGTTCCTGCTGCATTTTCAGCTTTTATCAGGACCTACTTGTGACATCAACAGATCTCTCTCCAAACTTTTGGCTTTTTCTAAGGGATAGATTGCTTATGCTTACTACTCAATTATGAATATATATATATATATATATATATATATACATATATATATACATATATATTTATATTATTATTTTGCTTTTTAAGCAACAGAGATTGAACAGAGGAGTGCTTAACCACTAAGTCACATCCCCATCCTTTCTGGGTTTTATTTTGAGACAGGGCCTCCCTAAGTTGCTGAGATTGGCTTTGAACCTACTATCCTCCTACTTCAACCTCTTGAGTCACTTGGATTACAGGAGCATGCCACCATGCCCAGCTATTTCTGCTTATTCTAATATACATATACATGTATACATATGTGTGTGTGTGTGTATATATATATATATATCACATATAGCATGAAGAATTTTAACTGGAATTATAAAGATCCAACCAAAAAAATTAGTTTATAGTCATGGAGCGATGTGACTAGCCAGTGAAATGTAAAGTGGATGCTAGATTTAATTACTTAAGTTAAAATGCATCACTAAAACCAGGTCTATTATTTATTAATGAAAAAAAGCAAACTAAGCTTATTTTTCTAAATGTTTGATAAATATTAACATGTGCTAATTTAGAAATTATTCTTTTAAGTATTTTAATTTATTAAATTTACCAATAGGTACTTCCATGGTAAAATAATTATTAAGGTATTAGATTATTTAAGTATTTAAGTCTTAAAAAAAAACTCCAAATTTCACATTGCATTTTGCTGGAGTCTGAAATGGACCATCTTTGGCATTTTCTGTGAGGGATAATATGATCCCTTGAGACTTGCACAAATTCCTTGGTTATAGATAGTGGCACAAAGAATATCCAAACTGGATTACTGCCAAATAGAATGAAAATTAAGGCAGGGTGTTCTGACCGAAATGACTCCAATTTGCTTTTAGACATTTGGTGTTTTAACAAACAAAATGCCTATTAATTCAGGCCATCTGGGAAGTGCTTCTGTGCTTGGGCCATAAAGTCAAGGATTTTCTCTCCTGTTCTCTCTAACAGTATTATTCAGATATTTAACATTAGACAAGATAGTCCCAACTTATAATTTACTTTTTTTTTTTTGATAACGGATCTGCTAAATGGTCCTACTGGCAAATACTTGTTTGTATTAACCCTCATGTCTCCCTCCCTTCTCTGTTTTCTACATTTTCTCATTTGTTCTCCACTATAGATTTTTGCCAAACCAAAGTTCTTACAATCCCACACAGGAAAGGACTATTTTTAAACTTCAGTGATTCAAGTACAACCTTCATGATACAACTCTTTTTGGCATATTACAAGTATACCCAAATTTACTTTTAGATTAAATTTGAATATACATATATATTTATATTATTATTTTGCCTTTTTTTTTTTGTAACAGAGATTGAACAGAGGAGTGTTTAACCACTGAGTCACATCCCCATCCTTTCTGGTTTTTATTTTGAGACAGGGCCTCCCTAAATTGCTGAGATTGGCCTTGAAACTGCTATCCTCCTACCTCAACCTCTTGAGTCACTTGGATTACAGGAGCCTGCCATCATGCCCAGCTATTTTGGCTTATTACAACCATCTATGTTCATCAAATTACTAGTTCTCAAACTTTAGCACGTTAGAGTCATGTTGAGATTAGAGTTCAGATTTCTGGGCCTCATTCTAAGGCTTCTAATTCAGTAGGCTTCATTTCTAACAAGCTCTCAGGTGATACCGATGTGGTTGGGGAACCAACTTACACACCACTACATTAAATAGTGACTTTGTTGTGATAGTTACACACACACACACACACACACACACACACACACACAATTTTCTTATTTAGTCATATGTTCAATGTATAACTATTGAAATCAAAAGGTTGCTTTGTGAACCGCCAACATTTTTTCTTACCTATTGTACTTTTTTATAGGAATTTTAATAGCAGATCCTTCTAAATCTCCTGATAAATTATTCTAATTTGGTTATTCCTACTTCCTTATTTTTACCTTGTTTATAAAAAAGAGAATGTTATGATTTAGATATGATGTGTCCCCAGAATCTCATGTGTGAGACAATGTAAGAGGTTTAGAGGTGAAAGGATTAGGTTATAAGAGTCTTAATTCAATCAGTGCATTAATCTCCTGATAGGCCTCTGAAGGCAAGTGGGGTGTGGCTGGAGGAGGTGGGTACCTGGGATGTGCCTTTGGGTGTATATTTTGTCCCTGGAGAGTGGAGTCTGTCTCTGCTTCCTGACACCACATACCTAGCTGCTTCTGCCATGATATTTTGCCTCACCTCGGTCTCAAAGGAGTGAAGCCAGCTGTCTATGGACTGAGACCTCTGAAACTATGAGGTCCAAAATAAACTTTTACTCCTTTAATTGTTCTTGTTGTGTCTTTTGGTCACAGCAGTGAAAAACCTGACGAAAATACTCTGAATGCCTATAACATTACTTGTGTGTGGACAAAATGTCTCTTGTCATACTCACATATTCAGCATTAATATGTGGTTTTGGTTGTCCTTTATTCGTTTAAACAACAGCAAAAAAATAAAAATGTTTCAAAACCCAGAGAAATGTTGTAAAGTGTAGAAAAGGAAGATCATCATTCATAATACTGCTTTGCACAACTCTTCATCCTCATTCTTATCCCCAAATCTGGCTGAATGATGTCATCATTCTGAATCCCAAAAGATCAGGGTTTCTTCATCATATTGCATGTACACTATTATTTAAGTAATGGATTTGGAGAACTACATCTCATGATACTATATATTAATATGTTCTAATACTGAGTCTAATAAATACAGATTAGACAAATTAAATAAGGATATAAGGGGATTACTGAGATATCATTATGTTTATATACATTATTGTGTAATAAGCGTTACTTCTAGTAATGTTCTAATGAGTCAATAAGAACAAGGCCATCAAAAATCAGAAAGGAGATGGACATTAGACATTTTCTAGAGCCACTTCTAAGCCTCTTAGGTGAAAGCACTCATTATTATATGTTCACAAAGTGGAAATGGACACTCTATTTACATTCACCCCCAGGATTTCACTCATGTGCCCTTCTCATCTAGAATGTCTTCCTTTCTCACCTCTATCAATTCAAACATGACCTTTGCTTTAAGGCTCAGCTGGAACACCACCCCTCTAACAGAGCTTTCATCAATCTTTATCTCTTGGAATACCTAAAACAATTATAGCAACATTGTTTAACACTTATATTATTGTATGTTTTTTCAACATTGTTTAATATTATTTTTCTTTCAACCAAATGTTAAGATGTTCCTCACAGAGCCGGTAACTGTGCTAAATGTGTTACAAGTGATCCATATTTGACTGGGTTTGGATGTTGTAGTGACTCCTAAAGAAACAGTTATATTACTTTTCCTATTTAAATCCACTATTATTTTACTCATAAGCATTTAAAATTCTACTATTAATTCATACACCATCACATATGGAAAGTTTATATATGTATACTTTACCTAGTCTCATTAATTTCTCTCAACACACTATGACCACTACTGCAAACTTGGTAATTTCAGGCCAGTCTTCAACATGAAGTCAATTTTTAGATTAGTTGCCTAAGTGAATAAATAAGCTCTTAATTCTGATTACTACAAAAATATAAAGAAAAAACTTACTATCAATTTTATATCCATTAGGAAAAATTATAAAGTGTTATATAATTTTACAGCTTCAGAAAAAAATGCATAGCAGAATCAAGAAAATTTGTAACTACAAAACTTCGAATGACTATTTTGTTTGCATTTTTCTTTTGTTGAAAAGCTGTTCTGGCAAGATATGGATGATCGTAGTGTCTATTTGTTGCCAAAATATTTACCATAACAGCCAACCAACGTGTAAGGGCAAGAAAACAAGAGGATTTCTTTTGTAGACTTGAAGCAAAATGACTGAGTCAACTTATATTTAAAATTTGAAACATTCATGTTAATCAATATTTTGAAAGAAGCTTATAGTCTAGTCTCAAATTTAGCTCAATAAAAGACAGAATAAAACATAAATATACATTTTTGTCTCTGCCAGAAGGGCAGACCTTTTTATAGAAACTATAGAAGACTCCCTGGCTTGAGGAGACAGGTTGGACCACAGTGGGGGCTGCTGAGGAGGAGGGGAAGTACTTTATCGATCACAAAAAGAAATTGTCTTGAGAAGCTTCCACCTTTACAAGTAAAAGCTCAGCTGAAAACCATCACGATGTTGCAAGCATGATGAATTGATTCAGAGAAGGAAACAGAGAAGATTTTGATCAGAAAAGACCACTATTCAGCATTTTCCCTTTACTTACAGCTACAGAAAATAGTACTAAACTAAGCAAACTAAATAATGTTCTGCTATATTTTAATTGCACCATAATTTTCCCTCGCATTTGCTAATAATTCAGATTCCAAGAGTTTCCACTGAGGTGGAAGAATAATAAATTATGAATGCTAAATCCTATTTTCCATAAAAAAGACATGATCTGGCTAAAGGCAAATAAATCTCAGAGCCAGAAGATTTGGATTCAAATCTCTGCTTCCTCTTTAGCCAGTTCTGTTTTGTCATTAGCCTATAAATGAGGTTATTAGTAATAGTTGTTTTCCTTCTGTGATTAGATTAAGAAAAGGGAGAGAAATATTTTGTAAACCATAAAATGTGAAAAATAAGTAAACAGTTAGAAAACAGAGTGCTTCATTGTTACTGGTATCCTCAAAGATTAAATGTACTGTAGGGCAGTCATGTCCTTCTGCATGTTCAACATTGCTGCAACAACTCAGTCAGTATCCCCCCAAAATGGGGGTGTTGCCAGCATTTAGTGTCAAATTAGATAAAGCGGCTGCAGGTTGGAATTAATTAATTATTTTACTGTTAGTGATATGTGGGCAAAATATACATACATGAATTTATATTAGATCAGTCAAAAGGGAAACATGCACACCAGATAAAGGTTGCCTAGCAAGGATAGCAATCACATTAAGGGTTAAAACAAACAAAAACACTTATTCCAGAGTAATGCAATATGCAGGGATGGGGATGAGATGGCCAAAGTCAGAGAATCTTCAGTGCTGGCATGGAGCTTGGAAATCAAATTCTTCACCTCATATCTCATGAGACAATCCTTTCTGCAATTCCTATGACCAACCAGATAATTTACATTACATCCCTGCATTCAAGCATTTTCTCTTCTCCACTTTGCAAATTGGTGGGTCTCACAAATATTTCTTAAGTGCATAATAGTCTTTACTAGGTTCCTTTTGACTTTTTTTTCTGAGAAGAGTCACAAATTGTTATGTCAGTTCCTAGTGTTAGATACATGTTGAGTGTCCCTTATCCAAAATTCTTGGGAAGAGAAGTGTTTCAGATTTTGGATGTTTTCAGATTTTGGAATACCTGCGGAATCATAGTATGATATCTTGAGGATGGGACCCAGGTTTAAGTTCAAAAAATTTGTGTTTCATCTTCACTATACACGTAGCCTGAAGGTAATTTTATACAGTAGTTTAGTGTACCTAGAGTTTGAGTACAACCTGTCACATGAGTTCAGGTCAGAATTGTCCAAGTGTAGTGTCCTGTCAGTCTCAAAATGTTTTAGACTTTAGAGCATTTTGGATTTTCAGCTAGGGATGCTCAACTTACAACAGATTATCTTCTAGGAGTGGGAGGAGAGGGTGGAAAAAATCAAAAAGGTTTTGCCTGCTTTTGTGGTTTGGATATAAGAAGTCCTCCAAAGCTCCTCTATAAGTGCAGGAATATTCAGCAGAGCAATGATTGGATGATTCCAGTTATAACCTAATCAGTCCATCCTATTTTGAATGGATCACCTGGGTGGTAACTGTAGGACAGGTGAGGTGTTACTGGAGGAGGTGACTCACTGGGGGCATTTCCTGAAAGCTTCCTAGTCACGAGGAGAGAAGTAGCACTCTTCTGTCATGTCCTTCTGCCATGATGCTCTGCCTTATCTTGGGCCCAGAGGTATGGAATTGGCCATTCATGGACGGAGACCTCTGAAAGCATGAGCCAAAATAAACTTTTCTTTCTTTTAAGTTCCTCTTGTGAGGTATTTTTGTCACAGTGATAAAAAGCAGACTAACATACCTATTTAGATTACTTTTAAAATAAATATTTTAAAAAATTATTTCAATGTAATGTAAATTTACACTAGCTCTTTGGGGGATATACATTGTTGCTAACTATAGTCACCCTACCATGAAACAAAACAGTAACACATTTCTTCCATCTACTTATTTATACATATATATTAACATATGTTGAAGAACTTATAAAAATAATGTATTTTGGTTTTAAATTATGTTCTTTACATGTTCTAACATCACTGAGCTTGCTCTTGCATTATAGGCTTTTTCTCAAGTGGAAGCAAAGCCTTCACTAGAAAGATAAAAGTATAAATTTTTCTACCTACAGGTGGAAAATTTAACACATTTGTTTGTCAGGAACTGGATAAAGGACAAGAAAAGTTGAAAAGTGAAAAACTATTTTAACGTGTATGTTCCAGGTCTCAGGAGACTGTGACTTTGAAATAAAGTAGCACTTCCTTTTTTATTTGGACTAATTTATTTTGGTCCAGGCACTCATCCTGTTTGACTTAGGGATGCTAGTCCTGTGTTAGGTTCCTTCCCTGAAGTGACTCTGGGAATCCTGAGACCATTTGTTATATGCTTTCAAACTCTATTCTGGTCTCCACCTGTCACTTGGAAAAATAATCAGCACCTGAACTGGATCATGTTGTCCCAATTCTGAGTTGATTTTTGTTTCATCTCTCATGGTGAAGGGTGGGTTTCTTCCTCTCTAACTTCACCCCCAAACAGAATGGCAAGCCTGCTTGTCAATTCTCTAAAGCAGGACTAGATTTTGTAATATCTATAAGTTTACTAAAAGAAACAATAACAAACAAACAAACCTTGAGATCATGGCTGCTTTTAGAATCTATGCTCCCCAAAAACATGTCCGGTATCTCCTGACACTATTTTGTCTTTATATTTTGACCTGCCTCACTATAGTGAAAATCAGCCTTTATTTCATAGAATCTAGGCAAAGAGTCAAGAACTTCCTAACTATACTTCTTCTCCTATAGTCTAGACCCCAACTCCCTGCGGAGAGAAACAAGATGGCTTTTCCTGTCTCCTACCTCTCCCCAAGATCCCTCATTTCTTAATAGATTTTCCATCTAGTTTCTGCCATTGATATCCCTCTCCAGTTGGACTCATGAGGATTGGGCATGCTTTTCAGGGAGAATTCCACCTCTTACCCATAGGCACTGGTCTTTCTCTAGGCTCCTTTCAAGACAATTCCAAAATAAGAACTACTTATGTATAATATTTCCTGAAGTATTAAATGCAAAGCATTGAAAAACTTCAATGGAGTTGAGGCATTTTGATTAGGTAGCAAAGCTTTAGATTTGTTGGGCAAGGACTTACATAAAAAATTCACAAACATATACATCCCCAAACACAAATGAAGAAACAATGATGGTAGCAAAGGATAATCAAAATCAAATCACCAATGAGAAGATTTGCCACCTTCATCTCCAGTGTGTGCATATGCTTTACATTTCTAATTTTAACCCTGCCTCAAGAATAAAATACAGGTATTTTTCTGTATGTCTCAATGAAATTAAAAGTTCTTCAAAGACAGACCTTTCCGGAGTAAAGAAGGGGAATTATCACAAAGGGGAGAATTCTTTGAAATGTCAGATTCTTCAGGTTTTTTTTTTTTTAATTTGCTATGAATGACAGAATGCAGAATACATTACAATTCATATTACACATATAGAGCACAATTTTTCATATCTCTAGTTGTACACAACATAGACTCACACTATTTATGTCTTCATACATGTACTTAGAATAATGGTATCCACCTCGTTCCATTGTCTTTCCTACCCCCATGCCCCCTCCTTTTCCTTCCCTCCCCTTTGCCCTAACTAGCATTCATCTACTCCTCCCATGCTCCCTGCCCAACCACATTATGAATCAATATCCTTAAAGCAGAGAAAACATTTGGCATTTGTTTTTTTTTTTTTTTTGGATTGGCTAGCTTCACTTAGCTTTATATTTTCCAATTCCATCCATTTACTGCAAATGCCATTTTATTATCTTTGAATGCTGAATAATATTCCATTGTGTATATATACCACATTTTCTTTATCCATTTATCTTCTGAAGGGCATCTAGGTTGGTTTCACTGTTTAGTTATTGTGAATTGTGCTGCTATAAACATTGATATGTCTGTGTCCCTGTATGATTCTATTTTTAAGTCATTTGGGTATAGACCAAGGAGTAGGATAGCTAGGTCCACTCTCAGTTTTCCAAGGATATTCCATACTGCTTTCCATATTGGCTGTACCAATTTTCAGTCCCACCAGCAGTGCATATTCTCTACATCCTTGACAACATTTATTGTTGTTTGTATTCTTAATAGCTGCCATTCTGACTAGAGTGAGATTTTAAAACAGGCAATAATAATAAAAACAGCATGATAGTGGCACCAAAACATACTTTTAGACCAATGGTATAGAATAGAACACAAAGACACTAACCCACATAATTACAATTATCTTATATTAGACAAATGTGCAAGGATGGTGGAATGTGATGGACATCATTATCCAAAGTACATGTATGAAGGTATGAATTGGGTATCAACATACTTTATATACAAACAGAGATATGAAAAATTGTGGTATATATGTGTAATAAGAATTGTAATGCATTCTGTTGTTATGTATTTAAAAAATATAAATCAATTTTTAAAAAAGAGAGAAAAGATAGCCTATTCAACAAATGGCGCTGGGAAAACTGGAAATCCATATGCAACAAAATGAAATTAAACCCCTCTCACCATGCACAAAACTCAACTCAAAGTAGATCAAAGACTTAGGAATTAAACCAGAGACCCTGTGTCTAATAGAAGAAAAAGTAGGCCCAAATCTCATGTCGGATTAGGCCCCAACTTCCTTAATAAAATTCCTATAGCACAAGAATTAAAATCAAGAATCAATAAATGGGATGGATTCACACTGAAAAGCTTCTTCTCAGCAAAAGAAACAATCAGTGAGGTGAATAGAGAGCCTACAATTTGGGAACAAATTTTTACCACACATATACCAGGTAGAGCACTAATTTCTAGGATATATAAAAAACTCAAAAATCTTAACACCAAAAAAATCAAATAACCAAATCAATAAATGGGTCAAGGAACTGAACAGACACTTTTCATAAGAAAATATACAATCAATCAAAAAATATATGAAAAAATGTTCAACATCTCTAGCAATTAGAGAATGCAAATCAAAACTACTCCAAGATTTTATCTCAGGTTCTCCTGTTTTAACAACACAACTACCTCTGCCCTATTAATACCGACCTCTGAAAATACTTGGTTCTCATTATTTTTTTCATCACTTCTTTCAATAGTAGTGAAAACTGTCCCTTAGTAGGGATTGTCAACTTTATTTTAATAAAAACTTTATCTTATTAGAATGTTCCTAAAGTGACATGAACATATGTTTTTATGAAAGTACATGTATGTCATAGGATAATTTACTCCAGGTCTATTAAAAATAAAAGAAAGTTTAAAAATTCATTTTTCACTTGTTCAGAATTTTACTAATTTCTTAAAATCACTTTCCAAACTTAAATCTTTAGAAATACTAAATTTTTATCATACCAAACTTCCAAGTAGTCGCCAACTCTATTTTAAAATAATGTTCTCCACCTACATTTTCAAGTACAAGCATAATTTCATAATCTTTGTCCTTTGTGGAAGGCAGATGTCTAGATAACACACAATGAGTAACATCCTTGTATAGTAACCTCCCTTGAGTGTAGGCAGGACCTGGAACTTGCTTCTTACTAACCGAATATGGAAAATATAAGATAGTCACAGATTAAATTAGGTTAGATTTCAAGATGAGTGAATGGACTTTTCAGACATAATGAAGGTCCATAACCAGTTGACTATAAAAGGACACTTTGTAACCGCCATTACCAGTTATACCAGGCATGACTGGCCAGACATAACATAGACATTTGAGTCCTTTGAAAGAGTGTATAGGGATCAGAAACTCTCCCCTTGGCCTTGAAGAAGTACGTTAATAAAGAAATTTTGTTACTGCAAAAATTAATTATTCCCACAACCAGATGAGTTTTGGAACAGGAAACTAAATGCCAGGTGATGATATTTTGATTGCAGGCTTGCAGGATATTAAGCAGAGGATCTGGCTATAGTGCACATGATCAGCACCCTGACCAACAGAAACTAGGAAGTAAATATGTGCATGACTTAAGCCCATGTGTTTGTACTAACTTTTTATGTGCCAACAGGAAACTAATACATGGTTAATCAACAAATACTTATTGAGTGCTTATGTACCAATGGTTCTTCTAGCATTTGGGATACAACATTGAAGAAAGAAAATTTCACTGCCCTGAGAAAGTTGCTGTTAGGCAGAAAAGGAAGGGTCAATGCAATGATCAATTTAATAAACTCACATTTTTTTTTCCTCTGAGTGATGTCTGCTCAGTGTTTCATGTTTCATTAGGGCAACACTAGCTGTTACAACAAAATTAATCCTGAAATTTTAATGGTTTAATATAATAAAAGGATAAGTTTTTTTCTTTTCCTAATAGGTCAATAAAAATGTTTGGCACACAAGCTTGAACATCATGACTCAGGACAAAGAATCTTTCCAGATTGTGGCTCCACACCTAGGAGCCTCTTGGTCTTTTGCTTACAGTTGACGGAAAGGAAAAGCAAAAACTTAGAAGGTATTTCTACTTCTTTACCATTTTGACTTGGAAGTAGTACCCTTCTGTTCAGTTCTATTTATAAGCACTAATCTCATGGCCCTTCTTAGAAGCAGGGCATAAAATATAATCTGCTGAGCAACAGCATCTTAGCAAATAGTCTGCTTTATGGAAGAGGAGTGTGTAGATTTATTAGATAGATGTGCCTGCCACAGGTCCCAATAGCTGGACTTTTAGCTTCAGGCAGACAAAATCTTACAGTAATCATTGAATGAATGAATATATTTAAGTACATGCTCATATTTTAGGGGAATAATACTATGTTAACTGAACCTTTAGAGGGTATAATGAATATCAGTTTATTTGGTTTGCACAATATGTTTTTCTACTTCTTGTAACACATTTTGTATTGTTTGATTGAGGCCACAAAACCCATGGCCCACCATCAACTGGAGAACACATTGACCAGTCTTAGTCATTCAGAATGGAATCAATGTTTCCTCTAATGGCAATGTTTGGCTCCCAAACCAATGCAAGTCAATCAGGTTTCTCCATGGTGTTTAGTAGCTGGAGGATGTAAACAGAGGGGTTTCCAGTACATACCTGGTCCTTCATGAGGAAAGTATTTTGAAAGAAGGTATTAGAAGGAAAGCCTCAGACACCATAGGAAAGAACTGTTCCATGCTATTTTATTATTTTTTTTAATCTCCCTTTGTCACACGTCATCCTTACGTAATGTTTCCCCGGTCTGATTACTGAACAATGCACAATGAAAAGAGAAAGGAGTCAATTTAACCACCGGAGCAGGTGTATGGATAATGGAGGGGAGCAGGTGACAGGACGCTGGCAGGACTGGGCAACAGGAAGTGCAGAAGCTGGAGGGTGCCCAGTGAGGTGAGGGTCAAAGAAGAACACATCTTTAATGCTGGAAAGATTAGTGTGCAGTATCTTCTGAGGGCAACAGATGGACATTAGGATTTTTGGCAAAAAATACTAATGTGGAATCATAAAATAAATAAGAACTGTGAAACTCCAGAGATGAAATGACACACAGAGATCTTTTATGAAGCATTTTGATCTCTCGATAATTAAGTCGAGGTTCAGAGTGAAAACTGGGTGGGTAGCTGGAAGATAAAACTGGCACCCTTGTGGGAAAATGGGAAAATGAAAAATGGAATAGTTCAGGGTGATGTTGAAGTGGGCTTGGCAAGTGGCCCTGCTGGAAAGGAGATGGCTATTAAAAGCAATCCATATGGAGGAAAAGCCACATGCACTGAGATTTCAGGTGAGGAAAAGGAGGGAGGTGATATCACTATCTACAGCAGAGAATTGAGTGAGGATGCCAGTTCTAGGGAAAATCATAAATTCTATTTTAAATGTATTCTGAATATAGCATATCACCCAGGGAAACTTTCATATCATATCACATAACCAGAAGAAACAGATATAGGGCTTATGTTTTGGGCTAAGAAGTATGATAAGTGATTTATAGATATTATCAAATTAAGTCCTCACAATAGTTTTCAAGGGGTCCGATAAGAGAGTGAAGGTGGTAATCTCATCTTATGTCCCACAACTAGGAAGGGCCAAAGCTGGAGGAAAGATCAAGGCTCTGATGACTCCCAGGCTCCTCCCCTCCACATTACTGCCACCTCGCATTACTCTGACTTCCTGAAGATATTCTGGAGGAGTAATCAACGTGACTTGGTGACTAAGTACATATGGGGCCCGAAGGAGGAAAGAGTCACATACTTCCAAAGGAGGCTGTACATATGGATTTTTTAAATCATTCATACAGACGTGGTTGTGGGTGCTTTTGAAAATGGCATGAGTCAGCTCTCGAGTTGTGATCATATAGTGAGAAAAGAATATGGACAAAACAAGGTCTTCAGTAATCATAACCATAATAGAGTCTTCCATGGAAAAAGAGATGCAACAGGACAGAAAAAGAGAATTTGGAAAAATAGAAGATTTAAATATGGCAGTTTTAAAAATACACAGTATCTTAGAAACCAAGGAGGAAGACATTTAAGGAAGATGGATTTGATTACCCAGGTGAAATGCAAAAGAAAGGTCAAGTAGAAATGTGGAAAAAAATAGATTTGATTACTATGACCTTAGGATGACTTAAGAAGGTGCAGATTCACTAGTAACCTGAAGCCAGTCTGTGATAGTTGGGAAGAGGTGAAGAAATAAATACAATGGGTCAAATCCAGCATTTCACCTGGATTTTTTCCCACTTACTTCTATATCATATTATCATAGCTATAAATAAACGGTATTAGCTGTATACAAACAGTATATGTTCATTTGACACTTCAGTCAGAATATTCCCTTTGTTTAGTCTTTATTCCCTTGCTACTGGGCTCCCTCCCTTTCTCAGGTCACCTGTTGGTTCACAGTCATCTATGTGCTCTAAAGAGAACAGACATCGCTGTCTATGTTCTAAGTCACAGTTACTTGGAACAGGCAGAAATCCATTACAGGGGAAGACAGTGGGAAAGAGCTGTACAGCGATAAAGGAGAGAGGACACACTTGATAGAGCTTTTCAAGGAATTCTTTCCTTCGCCCACTGTAACCTGTCTGGCCACAAATCACTTCCAGCCAGACAGAACTAGGTTTCATGAGCTGACTTTCTGGCAGGGTTCAGACATGTACCACTTCTCAAAGGGGGAGTAACCTGTCCTGCTGCAGAGACAGCACTCCTTCCAGATTTCAGCATGGAATTTTTATGCAGTTGTGCTCGCTCCTCTTTGGTGTTATAAAACAGTCAAGCAAGATGAATATAGCTGGTAATTTATACTAGAAACTTGCATTGGATTATACTTAGATGACTTATTAAATGAAGGATATTATCAATATTACATCTGTCATAAATGAAAAACTCCAAGTTTGAATGGATGTAATCCATTCATTGTTTTATAGGCACACTGGCCTCCAGAGAGAGTCACAAATCCAAATGATGTCTCTGAGTGATGGATTTTATGTTCTTTTCTCAAGCATGGGCTAAAAGATGTGCAAAATCCTTATGCACCAGGAGGGTTCCTTTTTACCAAGCATCAAAAGAAACATGTAGAAAAGTTTCATGAGACTACCTGGAAATGTTTCTGTCCAGCTACTGTGTTATGAAAGGCAATGTATAAGAAGCAGATGGGTAAATATGGCTTCAGACAAACAGAACTGCAGGGAACCTCTCACTTTCTTTCTAGTCTCTCTGAAACCATTTGATAAAAGAGCCAGCCAGGATTTAGAAATTTAGCTTTCCACCACTTGGTGAATATTGGTCAACTCACCCATTGTGCCTCTTAATAAAGCCCAGAAAATTTAAAACGGCAGCCATCTCCTCATTTCCTTTAGCCAAATCCCTTATTATATATTATATTTCTCTTTGATTTGTCATGCTCAATCTTTCTTTGGTGAACTCTAATAACTTCCATACAAGACACAATCCATTTTGTTCATACTCAAGTCTAAAATAAAAACGGATGATGGTCATTACTCTAAAAGCCTGACACATCCTCTCTTATTTAATCCAGGAGACTTCTATGACGTAGGTCACACTAGTTTCCCAATTTTTAGATCAGACAACTGAAGAACAGAGAAAGATTTTCCAAATGCCTTAAGAATGTGCATCAGAACTCTGGAACCATTAAATGTAATTCCTCATAAGTGCACCTGTATACAGCAACATGTCCAGACTGAAGGTGCATTATTGTACCAGTTGAAAGGGTTTATCAAATGTTCAGTGCAAGAGATGAAAACAAGATCTCACCGACACACATCTTTTTGAAGTTTCACAAGTGAGGAACAGTAACTAAAAGCTCTGGAGAAAATAAACATCTCCTACAAAGGAATGGACCATATAATGCATAGTATTTGAACAGGGAGTTTCAATGCTGGAAGCATATAAAAAACATTGTCAAATTTTGGAGAGGAAACAAATTCAGCCTAAAATTTCATACTCAGCCAGATCCTTACTCAATAGAAAATAGAAATAAAAATATTTGTAGAGAAGTACTATCTTTGAAAATGTACTTGTTATGTATTCTTTCTTAGGGAGATACTTCAGGATGCACTACAGGAAAATAAATGGTTAAACTCAGAGAAAGGAAGACGTAAGATCCAAGAATTAGTGCAGCCTGCAAGGACAGCAACAGACCACTGGAGGATGCTGCTGCAGAATGGACCACCTCACAAGTCTGGAGAGCTCGCAGCCAGGACTTGCAACCAAGAGCAACAAAGAGCTTCAGAGCAAGCCGGCTAAGGAAAAAGGCGACTTATGGAATATAAAAAATACAGGATGGCATGATTGTAAAGGAAAAAGATAAAAGGGGACTATTTTAAGCCATTGGTTTGGGAAATGAGAAAGAAAATGGTGTTTCAGGAAGAGGAATTAATGGTTTGATGATGAGAACTCTGGAGAAAAAAAAATCAAGAATGGGCAGAAGTAAGGAAAAAGGTGTTTTGAAACAGCAGTAACTACCAGTTGGTAAACATTTATCATGTCATTCTAAGATAATCAGACTAGAAATTAATTTTTCTGATTAGGTCTCTTCCAAGGCCACCTTTTTCTTGCAGGTGATACAGGGTGAAGGAGGAAGAATGCTGGAGAATTTTTGCCCTGCTCCCCCACCCCCTGTCTCAACCCTTGGGGAGTCACCTCTGTCCCCTCAGCCAGTGGAAAGAGAGACCCAGTTTCTAAACAGGATCAGCCAAACTGACCCAGAGCTAATGAAACTTTTTCTGCAAGTTTCCAAATCTTTGCTGTGTATTTGGAGAGAGATTTGAGGTGGAAGGAGCAGGAGCCTTTCACAAAGGAATCAGACCTAAAGTAGGAATCAGGCCAACTGAGCAGCATGGGGAAAATCTTCAGACTAAGGGGACATCTTGGCAAGAGGCTAGGACACTCTCTCACATTCCAGAAACTGATAAAAAGTTCCACATAGTTGGATTCCTGTTTGACTATCATTCCCCAAAAAATAGAGAACAACTCAAAAAATCTTTGCCAGAGGAATAGATGTTATACAAACCTGAACTATTCAATGTGAAATAGTGCTGATTCTAAAAGGAATCTAGCTGTTCTATTATTTAAAAACATAAGGAAATGGAGCAAAAATCCATGAATGAAGAAATAAACTTATACATATAAATCCACAAAGCAAGAAAAATGGCAGAAAGGAAATGTGAACATACTTCCTAAAGGTAATTTCTACAGCATTCACACATGATGAAGGATTAGCTATAGATTCAGAAGCCTGAAATCACACTGGGAGCCTTTGTAAATTATTTTCTCATTATGGAAGTCATGGTTGTTGGTGGTTTTAAAACCAGCCATTGTGGTATTAGTGAGCAGCAGGCTTTGGTTCCAGGAGACACTCAACGGGGAGAATGTGGAGCAGGGCCAAGTCAAGATATGAATGCTCCTTTCTACAATCGCAGCTCATGACAAGGTAGCTGGTCCAGTCACCAGAGACCTGAGGAGAGGTTTGCTAAACTGGAGAAGATAATTTGGGTTCTGCTCAAATGAATGACATCTTAAACTTCATTCAAAGACAACGACAGTTTTCCTCTTAAAGTTGATTAGTGAGAGCCAGGAAACAAAACAAGGAGTAATCGAGGACATTTTCTGATCCACATCAATAGTGCTTCAAATGAACTGTCACCCTAGTGGTGGGTGAGCATGTGTGTTCTTCACGTGGAGGTGGTATTGCTGTATTGCTCCTATTAACTATGTCCACAAATTTTGCCTGCCTTTGTGCTCTGCTATCATTCCCTAGCCATAACAGGTGAGATTAGAGAAAACTAGTCAGAGAAGCCAGGTGGCTGCCATAGCTGAGAAGGTACACTCAAGTGTGGTGTGAGAACTGCTCCACCCCTGGGAGACAGACTGGGCCATGATGTCAAAGTCCCTGTCCTGGGTAGTGTGGCCTTCTTTAAGAGGATGAAGCTTAGAGAAAGGAAGACTAGCAAGAGACATCTTAAGATTTAACGAGGACCAGAAGCTTTTGAGAAGTGCAAACAGTCCGTGTTTTCCGTGGGTTGAAAGTTGGACAGCAAACGCTAACATGAAGAATAACTTGTGCATTTATCTGTAATGCAGTTTCTCCATACGTTCTCTGAAGATTCCAGGGCTTAAGGATGCTGTGACTTCAGGCTTCAATCATTTCTCTATCCCTCAGGGACATAATTAACAATTATCACCGTTATATTAAAATTAAAACAATTAATACATACTTTTAAAGATACTCACTAGGTATCTAAGTACAAAGGCTCTAGAATAAAGCACCTCTTTTTGAAATAAAATCATAACGAAAACTAAATCAGACCAAAGAGCAGTTATTTCTTAAAAGGAAAACACACACACACACACACACACACACACACACACAATTCTACTACTTTTCTTTTCATATTACAAATAGATGATAAATTACCTTTACAAAGTTAAAGGAATAGAGATGAACAAGATGGTATGTGGTTTAAAATGATTGAATCATATCATACCCAGTGTTATAATTTGCTTTTTCACTTAAAGTTCACATGAATATATTTGTTTACCATTAAGTAGTCTACTGCAAAATCATTTTTAATAGCATATTACTCCATTCTATGTCATTACTCTTATAACTTATATTATTACCAATATGTCAATAGTTAGATATCTGGTTTCCTTTTGATTCCTCCTCCTCATTTATTGCTTTTAATAAATGAGGCTTCTGATAGTTGCTCTCAGTTTTTAAAACTACTGAAGCTTCAAAATTGAGCAAGTGAAAACACTAATCTGTATATATTAACAATGTTGAATTAAAATAAAACCTGTAAAACCTGTCCTCTTCTTGACTAACAATTAAAACACTTAATATTCTTCTGGAAAGAAAAAAAATGGCCACTTCTTCCAGTTAAAATGCTAACCAATCCATGCAGTTATCTATCGAGGATGAATGAATGTTTAATGAGATAACCAGTAAAGAGAAAAAAATAAAAAGCCTGGGCATAGTCTCTCCCCACGATCTTTTTTCTATGAAACATTTATAGTTACGTTCTAGAAACAAAAAGATTACTTAGGGTAGAGGGAAAAGTCATGTGATTTAAAACAATGCAGAGATTTGAACCAAGAGTTCATTAGTAAACCCTTAAAAATAAACTCATTTTCATGTCAGCTTGAATAAAACATCACTTTGAAACAAATTTCTTAGATTATGAAAATTTATATGCACATGACTTATATTCTTTTTATATATTTAAAACATATCCTAACTGCGTGGTTTCATGGTCTAAAGTTAGGTGAATTATGCTGAGTTAAACTGCCTATCCACTGGGCAACTGGGGCTTCCTGAGCACGAACTGCAGACCCCTTGTGGGTCTCCTGGTCTTTTAGCCTCCGATGCTTACATCTGGCTAATTCATCTGCCTTTGTCCAAAGTATGTATTACAATACTTTGTCTTTCACTCTCATTTGACTGGAAGCTCCTTGAGGACTGGCATCTTACATTTTATGTTTTTATGTCTTCACTACCTATCCAAACAATAGAAATAATGTTCAACAAATATTCGCTGAGAAAAATAATGTAAATATTGGCTTTTGAAACATGTACTGCTATTCTATAAACACTCTATTCTGTACCCTAGCACCATGCTCTTTATTTGTTCTCAAGGACTCGTGCCTATGCTGTTTTAGACAATACTGTGGACCAACTATTGACTGAATGTCTGGTGTCTCCCCAAGTTCATAGGTTGAAACTGACTCCTAGTGTGATGGCATTTTGAAAGGTTTGAGCCTTTGGGGTGAAGGCTTCATGGGATTATGACGTTTCTAGAAGGGAGATATGATTCTCTGTCTCTGTATCTCACTTTCTTTATCTCTGTATTACCATTCACCCCTTCCCTTGTCACATGAGGATACAATAAGAAGATATCATCCATGAACCAGAAAGAGGGCCCTCACCAGACATCAAATCTGTCAGCATCAAATCTCTCAGCACCCTGATCAGGAACTTCCTAACTTCCAGCACTATCAGAAATTTCTGCTGTTTATACCACCTAGTAGCATGTGGTATCTTGTTATATCTGCCTGAGCTAAGACAGACAGGAAAATAGACCATGACATGAGAATGAAAGTAGTTTGAGATAAAACTGGCCCTCATATTTATTCTTTGTGAAATCGAATTGAGCCCTCTGTTTATGATCTGATTGTTGAAAGCAAGGGGTACCGTATATTCCCTTAATCCATTTTCTGGTGGTTTTAGCACTTAATCTTCTATATATGTGTTGATTAAGTTGGGAAGATTCGATGACTCCAAGAATGAAGGAGGAAGTAATAAGATGGTTGTGAGACTTTATTGACTCTAATTGAAATCTTCCCTCTTTAACAGAAAAATTACTTTTATTCACATTTTTCTTGAGTGCTAACCAGATAGTTGAACCGTATTCCAATTCTTCTTTTAAAAAATATATATACTGTATACACATCAGACTCTGTGCTAAGAAGGTGGTAGTGGTAGCATGCCAGCTTCGAAGTTGACATGCAGGGCTGGGTTGAATATCAAACTGTGTCTCTTTGCCGACAGTATGTTAGGCTGGCTGACTCTCCCATACAAAAGGAAATTATTTACTTCATTTCTGTTTATTTAAAATATCTCAGAAAACAATTTGATAGCAAACCAAGTTCACTGAAAGGGAAATAGTGACATCTTGTGGAATCGTGTGATTTCATCCCAGAGTCTAATCATGAAGTCTCAAAGTGTTTAAAATACATTTATTCTCTTCCTTAAGAACAAATGTACCTTTATGATTGCGATGACACCTGCAATCTACCATAATGCTTTATGATACTAATACTAGTAATTGATTCCTTTTAAAAATAAGTTGATATTCTTCAATGAATATCCAGAAGAATTATTCAAAAAAATAAATAGTAATAATAATAATTGTTATTATTATTATTATTATTATTAGGATTCTAGCCTTCCACATTCCAGCATCTGAGCAATGCAACCTGAAAGGAGGAACAATATGCTATTTACTGAGGTAGGTAGGGGTGTGTGTGTGTGTGTATCCTGTGAGAATATATATATATATCCTGTGAGGACAGGCAGCATAGAGAAAAATGCAATTTAGTTTTTTAATGTTCAAGAGGACTTGCCCCAGACCTTCATGAATTTTTAAATCTTTGAATGCCTGTGTAGCATATAATTTTTAAAATTAAATTATATATGAATATAAATAGTGAGCCACAAAATGGCCATAAATTACAGTACTGAATGGTGTGCTGGCCTGTAGCCTGTGCAGCAGCGAGTGTTAATGATTCCATGATTATTAATTACATTACCTGCCCTAGAATGTGGGTCATTTGCAACTTTTGTGAACTGCAAATGTTAAGTCAAATAAAGCCCAGGGTCTCCCTTAGGTTACATGGAATTGAGAGGGGTTCTGATCTTAGACTTGGATTTCCATGTGCCTAAAATCCTAGTTTCACCAGCTTTGTAAAACAGGACAAGTTACTGATTTTATCCGTATCTTAGTGTAAAAAAAAAATGCAATAGGGTTGTTTTGTTCATTGAATGATATTGGCAAAACATTTTTGCAGAAAGACTAGAATATAATGCTTATGTGTTGCATGTCTGATTATCTTATGACTCCTTCCCTGGTATGAAGTTGGTTATGTGAAGTTTTTTGAAGGGTGTTGTTTTACATAAATAAGAAAGGCCAAAGGTTTACATCACTTGGGAGCCTGGAGCCTAGAGTCGAATCAGTGTCCAAATCAAATCAAATCCTAGTTCCCTCACTTACTACCTGTGTGATCTTGGGGAAGTTATTTAATTTCTCTGTGACCCAGTTTCATCATTTATAAAATGGGGATAAACCTCTATCTTCCCTCATATGGTTCTATTATGAGGATTAAATGTGTTAATGCATGTAAAGCTCTTAGAGTACTGAGTGACACAAGGCAAAAGCCACATAAGCATTAGCTCTTAGCATTGCATTGTCTAAAATGAAACAGCGATGAAGAGAACATTCGGCCTACTCATTACAATGCTCTTAGGGGGTGTGGGTGGGGAAGTGGATCTAAGTTTGGGTTCCAAAGCATGAATAACCCAAAGATCATCAGTGTTTGCTTATTCTAAGGCCCCTGATCACTTTGGCTTGCTTGCTTCTTTATAAATACATATGCTCAACCAGCATATGAGATTTGTTTTCCCTTGTAATAGAGATAGGATCTTACATGAGCCTACATTAGGTTCACTGCTAGGATCCAGACATGGTTGATATTTCTAGCCAATTGGAAGCAGAGACCCAGCTTTAGTTTATTTGTATAAGGAATTGAAAAGTTTCTCTGGAAATAACCCATCCTATCCTAAGAGGAAAAAAAATCACATTTTTGTAAGATCAGAAACCCTGGGTTCTCTAAAGGGGCAGGTGAGTTTCTGTCGCTAGAGGTTACTACTAGGCCACTTCTTATATGACTTCTGTTTGATACCTGGGAAGAAGGGCAAGAAACCAGTAATATTTGAAAATCCCACACTCCAAAGAGTTCCGAAGAAATTCTTATTTGATAATGAATATGATAATGTTTAACACAAAGCAAGGAGAAACTGCCCTGTCACACATTTCAGGGTTCTTGTGGTCATCCCTGTAAGGACAGAAACAAAAGTCAGTGTTGGGCTGACTCTGAAAGCAGCAGAGGCTCAAGAAAAGGAGTGAATGAAGAAAATGGGAAGTGGGGCTGGGGATGTGGCTCCAGCGGTAGCGCGCTCGCCTGGCATGTGTGCAGCCCAGGTTCAATCCTCAGCACCACATACCAACAAAGATGTTGTGTCTGCCGAAAACTAAAAAATAAATATTAAAAGAAAATTCTCTCTCTCTCTCTCTCTCTCTCTTAAAAAAAAGAAAATAGGAAGTAAATAATAGAAACGAAGCCCTGAGTTACATAAATATGAGACAATCCTTGAGGTCTCTATATAAGTGAAACTTTGAGAAAGACTAGAGATCTGTAACAGGCAAATGGATTAGGACCAAAGAAATGGACTGAGTATTTTTCAAACTTATCAAAAGGACAATACTAAAAAATGTTGAGTGAAGTTAAAAGAGGGAAAAGGGGAACAGAGAGACTGGGCATCTCAAACATAAAAATGTGGAAAAAAGGATAATTAAGCTTGTGTGGTCAAAAGAACATTTTAAAGGAAAGTTAAAGCCCTTCTTAGGTTTCCAACTTTATCACTGATCAGCTACATGTCACCAGTTAAGTTGTTTGAATGTTCCAAACTCATCACACTCATGCATTCATTTATGCTTAATTTATTTCCACCTTGTAAGCACTGTGCTGGGCACAAAATTAGATGACATGTTCCCTAGGTTCAAAGTACTTACAGTCTAGTGGAGAAATTACTGCAGAGAAGCAAATAAATAAGTCTGAGGGCACACATTGAGGGAAGGTGGTGTGTAGAAGATTCTAAGGCTAAATTTTTGAAGAATGAATAAAGGTCTTAACAAAACAGAAGAGAAGAACACTTTAGGTGTGAGAAGCATGCAGAGGGTCATAAAGGCATGAAATACCATATTACACATAAAAAGCTGCTGGAAATTCCACATAACTGAATCTCAGGGTGTACTGGGAGGGAATGGAGATAGAACCAGAGTGGTAGATAAAAGCTGATTCAAAAGGGCCTGGAGTATTAAGCCTATCTATCAAATGAGGAAGTTGTTCACAGGACTCCTCTTCTCTGACTTTCTTCTCATGGACTCAAAGCCTTTTCTCCTACTAGAGGGAATCATAGATGCTCAGGATTGGAACTAGCTCCTAATTCTAATTTGAGATGGGAATACTGTCAATATTCTTCATGAGCAATTGTCTGCTCTCTGCTTGAACACCTCCAGAGATGGAGAATTCATCACTCCTTGAGACAGAACGTTCTTCCTTTCAGAAAGTAATTACTAGAACTTAAAGTCAAACATGGAAAGTCGAAAACCCATTTATCTCTTCTCTTGAACACCAAAGTTCAAGTAAAACAAGTAAAGATATCCTAAAAATCTCCCAGGATTATCAAGCACATTTTAAAAGGTGATTTGACAGAATAGAAAAACCTTACACATAAGCCTACCAGGGAGATGACAAACCACAGAAAGGTGCATGTATACTGGAAGGCACCGGGTGGGACTGAAAATGGGAGAATTTATTGAAAAAAAAAGTATAAGAAGAGGCAGACAACCAGATTACCTCCCCCAAATCCAGGAAACTCTTTTCCATCCAGGCAAAATGGTATTGGTTAACTTTATAAAGATGTTGAACCACGAGATTGCAAACACCCAGACTTAAGACCCAATGCATGGTGGAAATGCCAAGGAAGCATCTCCTGAAAACAAGGGTATTAAATAAAAGCTGCACAAAATAGACTAACACACATGATTTCCTTAGGGCTAGTTGCAACCATATTCCTGTTCACCCTCTCACTCTCCCGTTTGGGTATTGAATCAAGGGACTTCCCAGTATACTTGCTGCACAAAGTCTATTTCCCAAGGGATCCAATATTATGTACTTGCTGTAGAATAGGAAAGGATTTGTAACCTTTTTTTTTATATATATAAGAAAACCTCTGACATGAAAGACTGAGTCCAAATCAATGTATACAGAGGGCAGAGAAAGAAACTGAATGAGGACATATAATGCACAAAATATCAATAGTAATTATTTAGAGAGATAAAATACTATTTTCATAAAATTAAAAACAGGATGCTGTCAGAAAATTACTTTCAGAGAACAAGGAAGAGCTCTTGGGAATTGAAAATACAGTAATGGAAATTTAAAAATTTCATAGAACAATTGACATAAGATTATACAGCTTTGCAGAATATAGAACCACATACAAAGAGATGGGGAATATGAAAGGCAATATGATAAAATCAGAAGAACAGGAGGCACAACATCTGACTAACAAGTAGAAAGGGTACACAAAAGTGGACAGACGAAATTTGTTTCAAAAGATCATAATAAAGAACATGAGAAACTTTCTCAGAACCGAAAGCCAAGCGTTTCCAAAATGCTCTGCAAAATGAATAAAGAAGTTCCACACCAGTACGAATCATTATGAAATTTCAGGCTAACAAGAAGAGAAAGAAGTTAATAAAAGCTTCCCAGAAAGAAAACAAACAAACAAATGAAGCACATGCAAAGGATTAGGCTTCTTAACACAACCCTGGAAGTGAGGGAACAATAGTGTGATCAACGCCTTCAAAACTAGGAGTGTAATTTCCAATCAAGAATTCTAAGGAGTCTCAAGTTTAAGGAAGAATAGATGCTGCTGTAACTCAGATTTTGAATGTCCCCCAAAGGCTCCTGTGTTAATGGATTGGTCACCAGCCTCTGGTGTTTCTGGGGGGTGAGGGATCAGAGTGAGAGAAAGCTAGGTCACTGGGGCCATACCCTGAAGAATATAATTGGGACTCTGGTCCAGCTTCTCTTTCTTTGCTTTCTGGCTGCAATTGGGGTAAACAGCTTTGCTCTACCACATTCTCTCCACCATAAAGGTAACTGAGTCAAGCAATCATGGACTGAAACTTCTGAAAAAAATGAACCAAAAGAAACCTTTTTTTTTTTCTTTTAAGTTGACTATCTCGGAAATTTTGTCACAGTAATGGAAAGCTGGTAGCACAGAAAGTCATATTTCAATCTTCTTTTTTTTTTTTATTTCTCATATATCCTTTTTTTTGAGGAAGCTACTGGTGAAAGTGCTCCATCAAAACAGGGAAAGAGAAAGAAAATACTATTAGTTTCAAGAAAGAGGCAGACATATTGAAAGGACCACAGCTATATCAGGATGAGAACCAGCAAGCTGAGGATTTCACAGAAAATTGTGCTAAGAAAAAGTGGTGCTGAGAGATTAACCAATGCTGTTTTATTGTACTGATCAAAGTCTTGTAGCTCTTATGGAGAGTTTGGGGATGAACAAACAAAAAGTTCCTAGGGGTAAAGAAAAGGAAAAATAGGGCAATTAAAAATTCTAGGGAAGACAAAACATTGTGTAATACAGAAAATATAATCATAATAGTTCATGTGACCTAATCATAATCTATTTCCAGAAAGTACATCTTGAATATGTATTTAACTACAAATAGTTACTTAAAGTATTAGAATGGGAGAAGGGAAAGGGAATACCAAATGTCCTTGTTCTTATCGAATCAAATCTACATTCAGAAAATAGGAGGAAATACCAAAAGAATGATTGAAAATACTCCCTAAAGTTTGCCTCTGCAATCTGTATACGGGGTAAAAATGGGAATTCATAACCCACTTGAATCAAATGTATGAAATATGATATGTCAAGAACTATGTAATGTTTTGAAAAACCAATAATAAAAATTTAAAAAAAAAGTTTGCCTCCAGGAGCAAGGATTAGAGTGGGGAAGGAAAATACAATTGTAATTTTTAACAAGTTTTATAGTCTCATTTGCCTATATATACATATATACAATATGCATATATACAACATATTGGTAAGTATTTTTTAAAAATATTTATTTTTAATTGTAGTTGGACACAATATCTTTATTTCAGTTTTTTATTTTTATGTGGTGCTGAGGATCGAACCCAATATCTCGCATGTGTGAGGCGAGTGCTCTACCACTAAGCCACAACCCTAGCCCTTGATAAGTATTTAAAAAATAATGATAATAATAATAATTTCTTTCTTTTGCTAACCTATCATCTAAAATCTAAAGTATCCCTAACTTACACTCTTAATTATATTCTCCAGGGCTCTGTGTACAAAACCCAAACAAAACAGTAGTTTCTCTTCCCCATGACCATCCTTCAAATATTTTAAATCAGAACTCATGTTCTTCCTTTAGTTTGTGTAAGGGCCAAAACCTTCCAGGTCACTCAACCACACCACCTGTGTGACGTCTCCCTACCCCCGCCTGGTGACTTTTCTCTCTACTCAGTAGAGTATTGTCCAGATTGATGGTGATGCTTTGGATATGTTTTGACTAATTTACAGCAACATTATCACTTTTCTTATGCAGATTATAAGAACCCATTAAAAGCAACAAAGATTACCTTAACTTCCTTAGAAACTAAACTACATTAACATTTCATATTGTAACCAAGACTTATCCTCATATATGATTTTCAAATGGGTTTCCGATGGGTGGGATTTGGTTTGGGGTCATTTGTTTTTCATCTTGGTGAAGGGACTTTCCATATCTCTATGTTAAAATATGGTTTATTAAAGTCACCGTACTGTCAAATTGAAAAGAAAATATGTTTGGCTTTTGATTTATTCACAGAAGGAATTAGCTATGTCTTCCAAACTTGTGTCGCTCAAATTTGATAACTATACTTTTATTCAAGCCTTGAATAAAAAATGAGGAATAACACCAAGTCTTGCAAGGCCAAGCCCTTCAGCCACCAGAACACACGTTCAAGTTAACAACCATCTGTTAGCCAGCTTCAACTCACAAGTTGTTCAACCATTATAAGCTCATTGAATCTGGCCCGGATACACTGAATAGACGGCAGTTCTCTACTCAAACCATTTTTTACCCAAGTCATTAAGGAGATACTCGATAGAATCAAACCTATTGCTGTCTTTTCTAATATAAATTTTTATAAAACCAAAAGATGTTACCCTTCGTACTTCACCAGATATTCAAAGCAATGTCACTTGACTGGTCGTCTGACTTATATTGACAGATTTAGGATACAGATTTTGATTTTGGCTCTGACTTCTATCTGTTCTCCAGAAGTAGGTCAGTGTCTTAGACTGTATTTTTCATCATTACTATTATTATTGTTATTATTGTTATTATCTCAATGTGAAGTTGTAGATCAAAGATTTTTCGCCTTATTTGCATGCTCTGTAATCTCACCAGGATATGGGATAGCTCAGTCCTGGAGGTCGTGCCAGAGATTTTTAAATTGCAATGGGCAAACCCTGCCCTCCCCAGGCCCAGCTATTCCCATTGCTTTCTGACAACTGACTGAGGATACAGCTTTAAGCCTTTGATATTCCTAGGCAAAGAGTCTGTGCTTTGACATTTGCATTTATCTCATTATGTTTGATTGGCATATTGAGATCCATAAGCTTGTGGTTAATATATTGCCAAGGATTCTTAATTAAGCTGGTTGTGCAAAAAAAGGCATCAGAGTCTCAGGAGAAATGTATAATCTTTGCCAGTCATTTGCTTTGAATTTGCCTTTCTGCCCTGGTGGCACAGCAGCCTACAGGGCTACAGGGACTGTTGGGGGCTTGACATAACAAGCAAAGGCTTCTATAACCTGGTCCTGCCATTTGAATTGGAAGGAAAGGGAGACTGTTACAATAGAAGGGGGAGAAGAGCAGAATATCTAAGTCCATATTCCCCATGGACAAATGAGACAGAAGAATAAAATATATGACAGGTAAAGCTGCCAATTGTCATACTCTGAGGAATTTTTAAACACTAATATGTTTATTTTCTACTTATTTTTTTCCTCTTAGCCTTTTCAAGAAATCGATAGTTTAAGAGGCTGAAACAAAAATAAACAAATAAAAATAAATAGAAAATAAATCTCCATTGAGACAAATTCACCTATAAACATACTCTGGGTCCCATGTACCATGAAACAATGAACAACAGAAGCCTTTATATCACCTATGATTTTGACAGAAATGCAAATGCCAAAGCCCCACCCCAGTCCCATATAATCAGAAACTTCAGGAACGGAGCCCAGAAATCTCTATTTTAATAAGTTGTTCAGATATTATGAGGCACACGTAAGTTTCAGAGTCATTGCTATAAAGGAACCACTGAGATTTTCAAAGATGGGGGTCTCTCAAAGGACATGACCTAGCAATTCAAAGCAAGGCAAGGACAACTCATAAACACCAGTGAGCATGATCTGTGGCTCTCTTTTCCTCTTTCTGCCAGCTTGGCTGTCACTGCATTGGCATCACCTGTGAGGCAAAGGCCACAAAGCCCCCGGGGTATATAAGATATCTTCAGGAATCAGCATTCCTGCAGGAGAGGCACGATGCTTGCTCTGCCCCCACGACTCGTTTTGTGTGAAGGGAACACTCTACCTTTGCTTTTTCCTCCTTTACTTTGCCCCGTGACCAGATGCCTTAGGAGAACATAAATTTTGTTGACTCCAGATACTATGCACTCACTCATCTCTTTCCCACCTCCCCCGTCCTGCTCAGGATTCCTGCAGGTGTCCCTTTACCGCCTGGCTTCAGCAGGATGCTGCTGTTTAAATGTGGGTCATGCAATGAGTAGTGGGCTGCTGGGAGTGATGCAGCTCTGCTTTCCTTGTACCCTGTTGATTTCAAATGATCCTGCTCTCAGTTTTGTTCCAAACCTCTAGGTAATGCTTCCCTGGCACAGGATGGCTGAGACATCTCAACCCTGCCATGCCCACTGAGAATCTGTTAAATTCAGAGAATGCATTTTGGGCATTAGTCCAAGAAGGGTTTGGTGACATTTCTCTTATCTGTCATGTACACAAAACATCACTATAACACGTACCCCTGCATGGTAATTGCTCTACTAGGAGGCATTTGGGTACTTGCTGTAACGAATGCATTTAAATCTTTTTGATCTGTGGATTCCTACCTTGTTTCCCATTTGCTATTCACTCAGTGTGTCTAACCTTTGCCAAACAACTGCAGAGCTCTGTCCTGGCCCCAGGTTTTATTTGCTGCCTTTAGTCATTTTCAGTTTCTTAGTAGAAGCAAGTACAAGGGTAAAAGTCAATGGAAAGCAGGTTTAGGTAAGCTCCATTCAGTCCATGCATATTGCCAAGAATCCCCGTGTGTACTTGAGGCAAGGAAGGAGTTTCTGTTCTGATTTGGAACACCATAAATCAAATAACTACGGTTCAGCCACCCCTAAGACTGCTGACATGGTCCCCTCCCAATATTTACTGCCAAGTGTAAGAGCTTACAAATACCAACATGACTACGCCGCCTGCACCTGGCATAATGTTTCTGGTTTGTCAGAAAATCCAGCTGCTGCCTTTGTTTGATGTTAGCATTATTCAGTTATCATCCCCATGCTATTTGCATGACAATCATCTCATAGCATATCCCATCAGGAAGGGTGGGAATCAGCTGCAGAAGCCATAGACCTCAGAGTACTCCTTCTCTTCTCCATGAATGACACTGACATGCCTCTCTTCACATGTGCCAATCTTTAAACACTGTGTACACAGAGGAGATGAGTGGGGAGGTATTTTCATAAGTTATCTTCTGCAGTTAAATGAGTTATCCATGTGGATGAGGAAATGATGCATTGGATGGCTATTTAGTGGAACTTGCACTAGGAGGCACTGGAGGTACTGCAAACACCAACCTGCCCTCAGGAAGCTTATACCCTCCAGCACCATTCAGAGGTTAATAAAAAAAGGAATCTCTTTGATTCTTCTCTCTCATTCCAGGAAGCAAAATTGCTTTCTTCCTGCTTATTTTCAAACACACTTAAGTGCAATTGACCTCCATATCTGTGGGTTCCGATCTGTGAATTAAGCCTACTGTGGATGAAAAATATTCAGAAGAAAACAAGCTACATCTGAACATGTACAGACTATTTTTTTCCACTTCCTTATTCCCTACATAATATAGTCTAACTATTTACAAAGCATTTACATTGTATTAGGTATTATAAGTAATCTAGAGATGACTTAAAGGAGGATGCACATAAATTATATGTGTCATATTATGAAAGGATGTAAGGAAATTGAACACCCACAGATGTGAGTATATCCTAGAAAGTCCTAAAACCAATCCTCAAACACACGAAGGGAAACTTGTTCTCAGAGATAAATGAGCTGCTCTTGGCTGCTCTCAGCTGCTCTCCTTGGCATTGAGCTCTTTGGGAAGCAGTTAGTGATATCATCACTGTAGCATAGCTATTGATGATATCTAATAGTATCCTTATGATTAACTAGAAATACTTTCAGAAGATAAAGATTTTTCCTAAAAATCTTATAAAAGTAGAGCATCAATTTAGAACAACACAGATATTAATGTAATCTCACTCCCTAGAAAAGAGCTGTTGATGTTTTTATATAACTCTATAGAAGTACAAATTTTTATAAACATAAAATATGATTGATAATGTGTATAAAGTTTGATTTTTGTTTTGTCTTTTTTTATGTAAGTATTTTTATGTATTTAAAGTTATAATGGTTGTATATATAATATTCTATTATTTGGGCTTGCCATTACTTTTTAGCCACTCTCCTATTGTAAGACATTTAATCTGGTTTTAATTTTTATTAACTTTAATGTTCATATGACTAACATTTATTATATATAATGTTCATTTTCATCTCTGATTAACAAACAAACAAAAAATATGCCTAGGTCGAATATCATAAAGTCTTTAAAGTCTGTTGGTTACGCATGCAAAAATGTTTTCAGAAATGTTTTACCAATTTAAAATTTTCTAATAAATTTTTAAGAGCATCTAAAGAGTTTTTTTTTTCAAAATTTTGCATGAAATATTAAAACATCTCACAAGTCAGAGAGTATATAGGTTTTCTAAGGAATCTTCCTCCAAATTTTTTTTCACATTATTATTTGTGTGTGTGTGTGTGTTGTGTGTTCATGTAAAGAATACATGATACATGGGATGCACTGAAAAAATGTTTTCCAGTGTAGTAATCTTGACCCCATAATGGCCCATGGAAGGTATGATCTTGGGCCTCAAAGTATTCTTCGAAATTCTCCTTTGCTTTATGATACTCTGTTTTCCTTTTGGAGAATAACCTCTTGTATTCTTTCTATTCCTAATGGGCTTTCATTCAAACCATGGTACCTTCCAATACACAGATAAGTAGAGAACATAGCCAATGGCTAACCATTCTTATATGGTCATGTGATCTTAAAATAACCAATCAGAGCATTTTCTAAAATTTTATTGGAGGTAACAGGGACATCAAGGGAATATGTCTGAGCAGTGGGAAGCACATGGAGACAATGTGCCTGCAGAATTCAGTCAAGTAGAGACAAGCATAACCATGAGACAGAACCCTAATAAGAGTGAGTATCTAATTTCCAGGATGCAGCTGCACTTGAAGTGCAGCTTCATTCCAAAAGTTCTAACTTTCATAAGAAAATAATTACTATGTAGTTCAAATTGGCTGTAGATTTTTTTTTCTTTTTGATGCCTTTAAGCAAAAGATCCCATTTGAACATACAGCTTCCAACTCTCTTACTGAGTGAGAAATATAAAATCTTCAGCCAAATGAGAACCATGTAAATCAAACGTAGTTCAGGGAAATGGTTGAAGAAGAAAGATATCCATTCAAACAGAACTACATATCTCAAAAGTGGAACCAATACTCAGGTTAACGAAAAAGAAAGGCCACATGGAAATGTGGTCAGTAGCTCTCGCACATTCCCTGACTGCTTTTTGTAGATATGAAGTAAGGAAGCTCCTACTCATAACCCATACCTTATTAGTCACTAAAGAAGCAAGGATGAAGTAAATGGAAAACAAGGCCCTCATCTAAAAGAGTTATAGTTAAGCTTGACAATTTTTTTATGCAAGTTTCTTGTTGTTTGATTTTTAAAGTCTGAAAAAGAAAATATGCACCTCTGAGCCTGTTCAACTAGGACTTTTAAGAATGCAAATTATCTATGGAACTACACATACATAAAATCATTATGTTTTCTCCATTCAAACTACAGTTCAAGCTAGGTTGGATTTTTTGAAGATAAGTAATATGCAAAATATCATAGAATAATAGAAAGAGTTAAGAACATAAATCCAGGAGACTTCATGTGACCTTGGACTAATCATTTACTTTTATGAGTTCCATTCTATTCACACGTAAAACAAGAGATTTAAACTGCATAGGCTCTTGCATGAACAGATATTTGTCCATTCAAAGTGAACATTTCAGAATAAGGAAATAGAGTTTTCCCCAGAAACTACTCTTTCTTCTACATTTGGCTCATGTAAACGCCTTGGGGAATCCCCTGAGCTCTACTAGACACCATGTAACACACAACCATCAAAATGGTTGAAAATTGAGAAAGGAGAAAGATATTCCTGATAAACAACAGGACACTGGTTTGACAAACAACAGGACATTGCATTAATAATATCATTGAACATATATGTATAATTATCAAGTTGCCATGCACACCTCATAACCAATGTCCCAGATCAGGAAAGAGAATTATATAGCCCCCACCTTATGCAGCCCACCAGGCCCCATCTGAAACTCACTATATGTCTCTTACTGTTCATGGTGCCTTCCCCTACACCCTGAAATATGACAATGACTTTATGGAAAGTATATTCCTACTGTTTAAATTTAACAGCATAGTTTTTCAACTTTCTAATAAATGCAATTATAGTATAAGCATTCTTCTGTGATTTGCTTCTTTAAAATTACAATATATTTGAAAGATGCTTCTGACAGCTGCATTTTCTTTACTTTTATCATATAGTATTCCTCGTGGGGCAGTCTTACCATTCCTTGCCCTGGTTTTGTAGTTCTAGAGCTGGACCTTGCACAAATGTCTTCTTTGCCAGTTAGCACTGCTAGGCTTTATTAAGAAAGGGAACTGGAAGGAAACCGCCAGAAGGGGCTTTTCTTCTTGGCTCCAGATGTTTCTTCTTGCTTCTGTGGCTTATAGCTGCTGGCAGCATCAGAAAAACAACAATGACACCATCCTTGTCTGGTTTCTGCAGTACCTTAGTGAGTGGCTCCTAGGAGTTTCAAAGCACTGGGCAGGCAGTTTCTGGTGAATTTCAGGGACAACTAGCAGGTGACTTTTACTTTATCAGCCCTGGCCTGAGGGCACCTCAGCAGAGTGCCATGCAGGGTGCCGCAGCTACACCCTCTTCATGAGGGTTGATCTCTTCCTCCTTCCTGGGGACCTCCTGCAGGCTTCTTCCTTTCTTGGGTACTTCTCTAGTTCAAGATTACCCTACATCTGCCATTCCTTTACTGGAATATAGAGTTTCAATGTAGCAGTTACTTTACCTCCTTAAGAATCTGCTATTACCTAACAATCCCTTGCTACTACCTAATAATATTTCATAATACATTTTTTAATTAATGTGTGATTGTGGGTTTTTTTCCTCCTGACTGGACCTGGACTGATGTGGATTTTATAATTTTCAGTTACTTATTATTTGTATTAATTTTTTCAAAGAACCAACTCTTGGTTTTGTTCATTTTCATCCTTATATATTTTTATATATAACTATTATTGATCTTTACTACATCCTATTTTTCTGCTTTGTTCGGGTTTCTTTTGTTTCTCCTTTCCAAACTTCTGAGAAAGAGGCTTATGTTGCTATTTTCTTTAAACCTTTCTTATTTTCTGGTGTACAATGTTAAGGCTATAATTTGAGCCATAAGTAAAAGTACAATTCCATTGTGTATATTGTGTATATTCTATATGTAATATTCTGGTATTGTTCAGTCCAAACTATGTTATAACCGTTTTTATTTCTTTTTCTTTTTTTCTCATGGGATATTTATTTTCCAAATACTTGATCATTTTTTAGTTTTCTTTTTTATATTGATTTTTTGCCTTTTAATCAGATAACACGATGTTGTCAATTCTTCAAAATTTTTGAGCTTTTATGGCTCAACATATGGACAGTTTTTGTTTATATATCTTGAAGCTTTTAAACTTTATTAAAAGCATACAAATTTTAAGTTGGTATATTTTATTGATGAATTTCATTCTTTCTTCCAAATGACGTGATCCGCTTCATCTCTTTCAATATTTTTGTCTAAAATTTAATTTGTTTATTGTTAATATAGCTCTAAGGCATCCCAAGTGCTAAGATTTTACTAAGTAAATATTTCCCATTTCCCATTTTCAACTTTTTAATATCCTTAGGTTTAGATGTTTCTCTTTTAAATAGAATAACCAAGTTTTTAAAATATTCACTCAGAAAATTTTTATCTTTTCATTCAAACTTCACCTATTTTCATTTCTATGAATACTGATAATTTGGAGTTCAAATCTATCATCTATTTGTTCTGTTGCTTATTGTTCCGTTTCTCTTCTTTAATGCTTACTTTTGTATGCTAAACACTTTTAGCATTTTTATTCTACTCTGGCTCCATTCTTTTAGTGGTCATTCAAAACTTCAAACGTGTATAGTAAATGAAATTAATCAAACATTTACCCTCTTCCCAGGTTACAAAAGGGCCTGAGAATATTTTAACTCTACTTTATTCTTCCTCTCGGCTCACATTTTATATTTTTCCAGGTATTTTGATCCAATAATACTTAACTCCATTAGACTATGTAACTGTTTTATATGATTAATATATCTTTACATTTCTCACATAATTGCATTTTCCCCCTCCTAATTCCTTTGCCATCTCTCAACCTCCATCTGGGATCACTTTCACTCTTCTTAAACAACTTTCGAATTATCCTTGAGTGACTGCTATTAATAAATCTTTTTCTTTTAACATAGAAGTCATTGTTGTTTTAGGATCTTTAGATTAGAGAATGCTCATATCTGAAATCTGTTTCTGCAGTTTATTATCTCTGCTTTTTCTCTAATTTCCTAAATTGCCTTGGTTCCTTCATGCCTGCTTACTTTGGGCAGAATGATGATGAGATATATATATATATATACATACATATATAGAGAATACACACACACACACACACACGTGTGTGTGTGTGTGTGTGTGTGTGTGTATTTTAGACCTATGGATTCCCTAAGGCCAAAGATGAATTTTCCTTCCACCAGCGGTGTCTGATGGTATAACTGGTTAGAGATAACCTTAAACGTGGGAAAATAAGTAAAGGAAAATATTGATCTCTGACGTAAATATTTACAAATGATTTCCCTTTTCCTTGTGTCCTCCTACTTCACTGTGTCTTAAGGGATAGTTTTCTACCTTAGGGGAGAAAAACCAAGATAGCTTCAGTTATAGCTTGCCCTAATCTCAGGATGAGGCCTTGTTAGGTCCTAGCTGAATATTGGAGAGAATCTCTTAGAAACTATAGAGATTTTTTTTAATTTAAAATAAAGAAAGGAAGACAGAACTTGAATTTTGACTTCTGCTTTCCTTGCCCAAAGAGGCCCCAAGGTATGTCACTTTAATGCATTCTCAACAAAATACAAAGAGCTTTAGTGTTCTAATATTCTATTTGTTCTGCTTACTTCCCTAAAGTTTTGACTTTTCCAAAATATTTAGTATTTGATGTGGTATTATCATGAACACATGCATGCGCACACAGACTTCACTCTATTTTACTGTTTTCAGCAAGAGGCAGTAATCCAAATAATCTAACACACAATTTCCAGATACAAAATTCTTTCGTACCAATTTTTTTTTATAATTTTTAGTTGTAGATGAACACAATACCTTTATTTAATTTATTTATTTTTATGCAGTGCTGAGGATCAAACCCAGGGCCTCACACATGCTAAGCAAACACTCTACCTCTAAGCTACAGCCCCAGCCATATACCAATTTTTTTAAAAAGCCAAAATCATAGAGGTGAGAGGTTTATGCTCTTCTTTCTTGGCTCCTGTCCAATGAGAGCAGAGACTCTAGGTAAGGGACCACTGCTCTGAAGGCTACATGCTCCCTAGTGTGGGCTGTCCCACAGTCCAGGTTTAGAGAGAGCAAGAATACTCTCCAGTTTATTTGCTTGTCGATCTATATCCATCTTCTTTAGTTAGATTTATTTGCTAAGCTTTGTATTTGATCCCAGCTCTCTCTTTCCTACATCTTATTTCTCAATGCTTCCCAAACTTGGATAAAAAAGAATCATCTATCCTACCTGCCCTCTCACTCCCTGCAAAAAAAAAAATTAGTTTGTGGCTAAATATATATGAGAATTATGAAAAGACAGATAGCAGTGCAGGAAAACACAAATAAGTCCACCTGTTAGGTAATTGAGATGGGAAAGAGGGTAGTTTTGTCTTTTTAATCCTCTGTTGACCAGACAATAACTTATTGACACCAAATACTAAGTCAAATGATGCCAAAGACTCCTTGCTGTAGTATGTAGATTTACAGTGAGTGTGTCCTCAAGTATGTTACCTTGTTTGCCATCTCTAGGCAGCTAAGGTCATGACACACAGAAGTGTCTCCTTTTCACACTTTCTTTCAATGACTGCTCTAAACCTCACCTCTTAGTATGCAATCTCTTTGACTTCTTTGAACAGAACATTAAAAAGAAAAGTACTTAAGAAATAATTAAAACATCTCAAAAAAGTAAAATCAGAATCAAAAGAAAATTGCTTAGTCTGTAATTATATCTAAAATTATTAGTTACAGGATCTCTGCTCTCTCTGCACTTTTCAAATCATCCTGGTTTCTGGTGGTTAGGATAGGCTGCATTGCACGGGCCGCCACTGTAACTCAATTACCAGTCTACTCATATCAGCTATGCAGTGCAAGACAGCATCATATTGGATGACTAAAGAGTCTGTGCCGGAGTGTAAAAAAGTTAAAAGGTCAGAAAGGTAAACAGAATCGGGGCCATTGAGAGCTTTATAGGTCATTAAAAGGATTTTAAAAGCCATATGCTGTCTTAGAGGCAGCCAAGATAGAGATTGTAAGATGGGGGAAATATGATCCGTAGATCAAGTCCTAGTAACAACGCTGGCAGCAGCAGCATTCAAAACCATCTGTAGCCAGTTTAGCAAACAATCTGGAATGCCACCAGGAACAAATTAAAATAGTCAATCCTGGAAGAAAGGAAAGCCTAGCATGGATGAGTGAAATGTTGCTTGCTGGAGAATGCACAGCCCATAATCTTACCATATTCTAGAAACCCCTAAAAAGAATTTTTCACCACCAATGTAATATGGAGATTTAAAGTTAAATTGAGGATCGTAGAGAGAAACATGCATAGCTGAACTGCAACTCCCAAGGCAATGAACATGAATCCCCAGTCCCAGGGGTCTTGCTGGGAGAAAGTGCAACTCAACCAGGAAAGGAATAAGTGTAACTCTGCGGTGGTCTGTAAGGGATTCTGCTCACCTGGCCAGCCCTTGAAGGAAACTAATGTCAAGGACAATCATCAGTTTAGAGAGAACAATTGAAATAATACTTGAAAATGACTGAAGTAGACACTTAGATGAGAAATTTATGAAGACAACCTTATTTGTTGACACTTGTTGAGAATGAATTCACCTCATTCAGTAAACTTATATTGTTTCTTAAATAGTAATCAAAAATAGAAACATACAAATATGATCACTAACATTTACTAAATGCTTATTATGTGCCAGCACAGTCTCATATGCTTTGTCTAAGTTACTTTTCACACCATGAAGCACTAATATCATGTTTTCTTTCAGCTAAGTGCAAGATCTCCTGTAAGCTCACTTCTTAATCTTTAGATAATAATGCTCAGAGAAGAAAGATCATGCCCTCTTTTTTGCAATCACCTGAATAGGCAATTTCTAAGAACATGGGAATTTTAGCATAGCATTATATGTGTAGAAATGGGAGGGATCAAATATCTCTCATGATATAGAATCGTAATAGTGAAGTAATGTTATCATCCCCAAGAAAGCCAAGGCCCCCATGAACTTTAATAGCTTGTATTTTACTAGCGGGGTCGAGCCAAAACTTGCACTGCGCTGCTTTAAAAATATATGAAGAGCTAACCACAGAGTGGCTCTGGATTTGATCTCAGAATCCTAGTCCCATCTTATTCTGGCAATGACAAACCTCTCAGGTCAGAATAGCTGAGAGAATTTACCCATTCTGAGTTTGCCTAGGTCTCCTCTTTAATCAAATTCTGTACTAGTCACTGAATACTTCATAGCCAACTCTATGCCAAACCTCCTCCCCCTCCCATTTTTCACTGTATCAGAATAAATTTAGAAGCTAGAGATGTGCTTCAGTATCTATCTAAATTACAATTCAGAACTTACAAGGACTGCCTTCTACAGTAAGATTTAACATCTCCAGCTCTCTGTCCTATCCATTTCTACATCACTAGAACTCCAATGCTCATTGGGAGACGTTGCCTGAGCAATAGCTTACAAAGAGCAGAGTATGGCCAAATCTCTCTTAGTTATGTCGTTGGGAAGTTAAGAAGAAAAGTTACGTGGCAAATTTTGCCAAAAAATTCTATTTACTTGTCTTCCAAAGACTATCCCACATTTCACTGGCTTTCTTAAACTTCTATAGGTACTTTCTGTTTACACTGGTAAAGTTTACCCCTTATACATCAGGAATTACAGGTTGACCAGAAGCAGCATCGTGCTATTTGACACTCCATGCTCACTGTGGGCTGTGCCTGTAAGCTCTAAAAGAAGATCAACCACAAACCAAGGAGACTTGGAAATATGCTTAAACTTCTTCAGAAATAACACCCACTCAAGCATGGATGAACAGAGACACACTAACCACACAATAGTGGTATTTGATTAAACTACATGGCAGCTCATGGAAAGAAAGGTTAGATGACTATTTGAAGGTTTCGGGGGTTTTGTGTGTGTGTGTGTTTTCATTTTTGTCTTTGTTTTATTTGGGTCATGATTTTCTCAAGAGGAACAGCAACAGAAATAATCCACATTTAAAGAGGCCAGATTTTTATATGGGAATTTCAAGAATGATTTAGAAGTCATATAGTAGGTATAGCTAAGAAATGTTTTTACAGAGGCTAGTATTTTTTTATGTTGCTCTAAAATGCAGTAAAAGATTGTTTTAGTCTCAAAGAGTACTATTAGAACTGCATTTTGAGGAGTAGTGTAATTTATGACTTACATAATTTATGAACATTCTGATATAATTTATGTAATTTATGAACATAGGATATTCTGATATTCTCAAAAACATAAAGTATCAAATTTATGTAGAGATATTATGACCGATATGGATAGCAATTTATCCTTGAAATAAAGTTTACTACTGGCATAAAATCATTTTTTATCTTTATTGTCTCTTTACTCATCAGACATAATACGAATTAGAATTAAGTGCTTTAAGAGCTAATTCAACAGAATGTCTTTGATGATTATTTCTTTAAAACAGAATACCAACTGCTGGTCTCCTAATTTATACAAAGTTTCATAGCAGCATAAGAAATTCAGAATGAGGCTAAAATATACAGAAGAATAAAACTATATATCATGTATTCAAAATATAATCGTTTCTAGGCACATCCTAAATTATTTACACTCAGAATTCATTTATTGACCCCACCCTAATATCCCTTTAGAGATCAGAATAGAGCTAGTGGGCACATGAAATCCTCACTTGAAACATCAGGGTAAAATCGATAAATGTTTGAGTTAATGCTTCAGTATCCAGATATGATATGATATAGATAATATTGTTTTGGGCTCATGGAATATCTAAATATTTATTTCAATATTTTTTTCATGTGATATTTTCATACTTTAATAAAAGCAAGACATTTCTTATATAAGTATACACTCATATAATCTATATACAAGAGTAAAAATACACATGTATTTACTCTGAACATAATTAATATTTATTTTAACCATGTAAAATGTTGGGCAAATTTGAAAAAAAAAATTTTTCTGAAAACCCAATTTCTTCACTCTAGCCATTCACATACTCCAAAGAAATAAAGATATATATTAGCAAAAAATTTAAAATACATATGTTTGCTGTAGCATTATTCAAAATAGCAGAAAAATGGAAATAACCCAGGGACTTATTAACTGATAAGAGGTATATAAAATAAAGTATGGCCATATAATAGAATATTATTTGGCAATAAAAAATGATGTACTGATACATGCTCCAACATAAACAAATCTTAAAAACATTAAGTGAAAGAAACCAATTACAAAAGACAATACCGTATTGTTCCACCTATATATAATGACTCGAGTAGGCAAATTCATGGAGACAGACAGTAGGTTAGTGATTCCAGGCACAAGGGAGTGACTGCTAATGGGTATGAGAGTGATAAAATGTCCCCAAATTAAATACTGCTGATGGCCATATAACTCTGGTAATATAATAAAGACATTTCAAATTGTACACTTATCAAAAGGCAAATCATGCAGCATCTGAATTATATCTCAACAAAGCAACTATGAAATGTATAACCATCTTACATTTAGAATAATATCATAAATTTTTGAATTCATAAAAACAATGCACATTATCAAGGGAAAACCATTGGCTGAAGTCATATTACAAATGAAATCAAGACAATTGTAAGGCATATTGATTAAAACAATATGAACTTTAAGGGTAGATAGTTGGCTGCCAGAAAAGAAAATATTATATAATCACATCAGTTTTCAAAGTAAATAATATGCCTCTAACTTGAAATTTGATGTTTATTTTAGTAAGTAATTTTAAAATATCATTTATTATCTTTATTTAACATGACCAGACTTTCATCATAAATGAAATTTGCCAGATGCAAAAATTAAAGTTCTATATACTTTTATGTAATGACATATTTTTTACATATTAAGATTTATTTCTTTCTTCCCATAGGTAATTATATTTAAAACAAGCACTTATAATATTGTATGTGACTCTTGAATTGGGCATGATGCACAAAAGGGAACTGATATTTAACCAGTGTCACTGGTATTAGTGTACAAGTTGTTTAGCAGTGAAATTGGCTCTAGTAGCTGGTCAGTAGCCTCTGCCTTTTAGTGCCTCTCCTGCATTGTTAACCCAGACTTTACCCTGAGACTCCAATCCCAGACTTCTGTTTAAAGCAACCATAAGGTTAAAAACCTGGTGGTAATTACACAGTACCAGTTGTGAATATTCAGAATTTAACCCCTGGTTAGGAATAATAACCTGGGAAATGTAATAGCTGGAAAATAAAACATTTGGCTGGGCATGGAGACACATGCCTGTAATCCCAGCAGCTCAGGAGGCTGAGGCAGGAGATCGCAAGTTCAAAGCCAGCCTCAGCAAAAGCACTAAGCAATTCAGTGAGACCCTGTCTCTAAATAAAATAAATAATAGTCCTGGGGATGTGGCCCAGAGTTCAAGTGCCCCTGAGTTCAATCCCTGGTCCCCTTCCCCACAAAGAAAAAAGAAAACATTTAAAGTTTACCAATTGCTTTTTGTTTAAATCAGCTTTTTCACTGCTGTGACCAAAAGATTTGATAATAATAATTAGAGGAGGAAAACTTTATTTGGGGGTTTATGGTTTTAGAAGTCTCAGTCCACAGATGGCCAGCTCTGTTGCTCTGGGGCTGAGATGAGGCAGAATATCATGGTAGAAGAGGATGGTGGAGGGAAGTGGCTCAGGGCATGGAAAGAAGGAAAGAGAGAGAGAGAGAGAGAGAGAGAGAGAGAGAGAGAGAGAGAGAGAGAGACAGAGAGAGAGCTCTGCTCAGAGAGAGACAGAGAGGGAGCTCTGCTCACCAAGAACAAAATAAATATCCCAACGGTAGCTCCCCACAACTTCATGACCTGCTGCCTCCAGCCACAACCTACACGCCTACAGTTACCTTCCAGTTAACCACTATTGGGGGATTAATGCACTGATTAGTTTAAAACTCTCATAACATAATCATTTCACCTGTAAACTTTCTTGCCTTATCTCATGCAAGAGCTTTTGGGGGACCCCTAATATAGAAACCATAACATATTTTTTATTTGACTCTCAAATTCACCCAGCTAGAGAAATATTGTCATTATCTCCAGTTTCCTGCTGAGCAAAGTGAGGTTCAGAGAGTTTTCTGGGGTTGACCAAAAGCTAAAATCATGTAGTGGCAGAATGGAATGAAGCCCAGGTTTTTTTAAAAAATATTTTTTAGTTGTAGTTGGACACAATATCTTTATTTTATTTATTTATTTGTTTGTTTGTTTGTTTATTTTTATGTGGTGCTGAGGACCGAACCCAGCACCTCACACATGCTAGACGAGCGCTCTACCACTGAGCCACAACTCCAGCCCCTAAGCCCAGGTCTTATGGTGTAAAATTTTATTCTTTTTTTGTTTTTTATAATCCTTTCCTATCATGCATGAGAAGGATCAAATTAAAAAGCAAATAGTGATATAGCAAAAAAATTTCATACCAAGAATTAAGAGACTCCCTATTCTTCTTTGCTCATTATTACCCATAAGGTCATAACAAAAGAAAACAATTAACATTTTCATGACCAAATTTAGAATTCTGTAAAATGAACAAATTTTAAGTAATCTTCAAATTAGTTCCTTTCAGTTTTAATATTCTCAGTGGTTCTTGCCCATAAAAATCATGAATATTCAATATTCCTACTGGAGCTACCACTGACTATGAAGATAGGCAAACTTAAGGGAAGTTTTTGTTTTAAAAGTGAATAAGCAGGAACTAAAAAATAAGAAGAAATTAAGCCCAAAACTAGCAAAAGGAGGCAAATAATATTGGAACAGAGATAAATGGGAACGTTTATTAGATTTTATAGGAAAACAATAAAGAAAAATCAATCAAACCCAGAGTTGGCTCTTCAAAAATATCAACAAAATTGATAAGCTTTTAGGTGGATTAAGGAAAAACTAGAATACTCAGATAACTGAATCATAAATGAAAGCAGGGACATTATTACTGGTTTTATAGAAACATGAGAAAATATAAAACAGTACCATAAACATTTGCAAGTCAACAATTTGTATGATCTAAATGAAATGAACAAACTCCTAGAAACATTCAACCTGCTAAGACTGAATCATGAAGAAGTAGAAAATCCAAACAGAATTGTAACTAGTAAGTCAATTGGATAAGGAATCAAAAATATCTAACAGTGAAAAGCCTAGAACCAGACAGCTTCACTGGTGAATTGTATCAAACATTTTAAGAATTAACAACAATCTTTCTCAAACTCTTCCAAAAACCTGAAGAGGAGGGATCCCTTTCCATCTCATTTTTTGAGACAAGCAATCCCTGATATCAAAGCCAGACGAAGAGACCACAAGAAAGCAAAACTACAGAACAGAGTTCCTTATAAAGATTGACACAAAATTCTCCAATAAAAAAGAAGAGAAAATAAAAAATACCAGCCAAAGGTTCATCAGAATATTAAAAGGGCTATAGATAGTGATCCAGTAGGAGAAGATTTATTCTCAGAATGCATAGGTGATTTCACATTCAAGAATCAGTTGATGTAACACACTTCATGGACAAAATGCATGATGATCGCAATTGATGCAGGAAAAACATTTAACAAAATTTTATAAATTTTGAAATAATAACAGTGAAGCAGAAATAAAGGAAAACTACTTCACCATAATAAAAGTTATGTATCCAAAGTCCTCATCTACCCACACTCAATGGCAAGAAGCTGAACACATTATCTTTAAGATTATGAATGAGACAAAGATGCCCTCTTTAGTCACCTCTCCTCAACAACATACTAATGACCAAAGTCAGAACAATTACACAATAAAAAGAATTTAAAAACTGGAAAAGGAATTAAAATGATCTATTTGAAGACTGACATTTTTTTCTTCTGTCTAAAAACCCCTGAAGATTCTTTCCCTCAAAAGTCTAAATCAATCAATAAATTCAGTGAACCTCTAGGACACAAAGTTAATAGTTTGGGAAATGCAAATCAAAACCACAATGAGATACCATTTATACCTATTTAAATGACTATTGTAAGAGAAAAAAAATGGACCCCCCTAAGTAAACCCCAAAATGTGGTGAAGAATGAGGAAAAAATAGAAACCCTGTGCGCTTTTGGTAGGAATATAAATGGTTTAGCCACTGTCAAAACCAGTATGGCATTTCTTTGAAAATTTAAAAATAGAATTATCATTTAGTTCAGTAATTCAGTTTCCAAAAGAATTGAATACAGGGACTTGAACGCTTATTTGTGCACCTGTGTTCACAGCAGCATTATTCACAATAGAAGTAACACAAGTGTCTATTGAATGATAGATAAACATCGTGTGTACATACACTCACTCCTTAAAAGGAAGAAAATTCTGATCCATACACCAGTGAACCCTGAAGTCATGGTTCTAAGTAAAATAAACCAGTCACAAAATGTGATAACTAACACATGGTTCCATTTATATGAGGCACCCAGAGTGGTCAAATTCATAGTCAGAAAGTTGAAAGGTATTAGGCAGCTGTGGTGGTGCATGCGTATAATCCCACAGCTTGGGAGGCTAAGGCAGGAGGATTGTGAGTTCAAAGCCAACCTCAGCAAAAGTGAGGGACTAGGTTCCTTGTCACTTTTTGACTCAAGCAGAGGATTCAAGCAGAAGAAACACTGTTTCTCTGCAAAGCAACAGTTATCCACCAATGCCCTGCTGTTACCACCCATTGGTTCCCCTCAGTCTCCCACCTTCTGCCAGCATATCACCCGACTTTTGAGTGTAGATTACTTGCTGACCACCACCTATCCATAGACATTTGTCCATTTTCCCACCTCTTGCCTGCCCATCACAGGCTTTTCACTTACCCATTGCCCCCACCTGACATCTACTCTCCAATTGCCAGCCTTTAACCTTCAGACTGCCTGCAAACCACCAGGGGATCACACACTTGCCACTGCCCGCTGCTCCCTGGAAGTCCATTGTCACAGTATCTGTAAGTTTGGTTAAATGCAGCCATCACCATCTTGGGACACTGGTCAGGACTTGCAGGATTGCTGCCACCACCACCGTCATCTCAGGGTGTGGTTGCCTCAGTCTGGGAACGCTGGCCAAGGCCTAGAGATATATTGTTGGAGTACCTGCAGTTCTGGTTGTACCTAAAGTCTTTCTGCTGAGTGTGCTAGTGGCCACCATCTGGCTGCATCTTTGCAGAGTCACTCCTTTGTGTGAGCACATCCCTGGTGGTCTCCTTGCAAGTTGCAATGGTACTGAGATCTTTGGACAATAGCAAGACAGAGCCTGGGGAAGCCAAAGCCCAGGTTCATGGGATTGTAGCTGGGTTTGCATGGGCCAGTCTGGGTCTGGCAAGCCTGTGGAAAGCCAGAGACTAGGGGCAGTTCCCCAGGGGGAGCTCAGGTTGGAGTAACTGGAGAAAACCAGGCTCTGTCCAACTCAGTGACTCCTGAAGTGGGAGGATTTGGGAGGGGCTGACTGCAATGGGTGGAAAGACTGAAAGAGTATGTGAGGGTGTCTTGCTATTTACTCGCCCACCCAATCTGTCCAGCACCCATCAGACTAAAGGTACCATAAAACTTCAGACAACCCCACCTATGGGGGAGAAGGGAAGCTGAGAAACTTTTTGAAAGCCAGGGGAAGCAATTAGTCAATTTTCCATTGAGACTGTCCTCCCCTCTGCCCCCCCATATATCTCTACCACCTTTGAATTCAGATATTTTCCTGCATCAATTTATTGAGAAATGGAATGTCTGAATAATATATTACAGTTTTATTGTGTATTCTTATGTTTTTATTTTTTCACACTTATCTGTCTTCCTGAATTCTCTTTCTCATTTCTCTCATACTAACAGCCAACCTCTATTGATTTCTCCCTCACTCTTACTATAAATTTTTACCTCTATCTTTTCTCCTTCTCCCTCATAAACATCATATTACATATTACATTATAAACATCCCATTACATATTACTCATAAACATCACATATTACACTACTTCTGTTTCCTCATCGTGTATCATTAGAAATAGTAAATCCTTTTAGCAAACTTACTGGACAATAATTGAACATATCATTTCTGTTTATTGTGACAAAGCTGTAGACACCTTGACAGGAGTTATTTGGTTTAAGATAGTATATTTTTGCATTGGGTGTTGTTAATATTGGTCTCCTCCTTAAAAGTGAGGTACTTCAAGGATACTATAAGACTACAGAGTAGACACTGTACTGCCTCAAATCCATACTTCTAGGTAGGAATACACACAAACAACATGAAAATACAAGGTAATGAAGCAATTCATAAAAACCAAGATGTCCCACTAATTGAATCCATAGACATTACAATAGAAGAAATGTCAGAGAAGGAGTTTAGAAGGTACATAGATGCATCTTTGAAATAAAGGATGGTATTGGAGAGAAAATACAGGAAGTGAACGATTACTTCAACAAAGAGGCAGAGATTATAAAATGGAATCAAGAAGAAATCCTTGAAATGAAGGAAACAATAAACCAAATTAAAAATTCAAATAGAAAGTATCACCAACAGACTAGACCACTTAGAAAATAGAACCTCAGGCAATGAAGACAAAATATAGACCCTTGAAAATAGAGTCAATCACACAGAGAAGATGGTAAGAAACCATGAACAGAACTTCCAAGAAATATGGATAGTATGAAAAGACCAAATTTAAGATTTATCAGAATAGGTGAAGGCATAGAGATACAAACCAAAGGAATGCACATCCTCTTCAATGACATAGTATCAGAAAATTTCCCAAATATAAAGAATGAAATGGAAAATTAACTACAAGAGGCTTACATGACCCCAAATGTACAAAATCACAGTCGACCCACACCAAACACATTATAATGAGAATGACTAACATACAAAATGATGGTAGAATTTTAAAGGCTGTGAGATTTTTAAAAAATCAAACTATATATAGGGGGGAACCAATTTGGATTTCAGATGATTTCTGAACCTTGATCTTCAATGCCAGGAGGTAATGGCATAAGATATATCAAGTTCTGAAAGAAAATGGATGCCAACCAAGAATTTTATATCCAGCAAAATTAAGCTTCAGATTGGAAAATGAAATAAAAATCTTCCTTGATAACAAAAGTTAAAAGAATTCAAAAACTAGAAAGCATGTGCTACAGAACATTCTCAGCAAAATATTCCATGAGGAGGAAATGAAAACTAAAAGATGAAAACCAGCAAAGGGAGGCTACATACACACACACACACACACACACACACACACAAAGCCAATTAAAGGAGGAACTAAGTCAAGTTAAAAACCAAAAATAAACCAAAATGACTAGGAACACAAATCATATCTCAATAATAACCCTGAATGTTAATGGCCTAAACTTATCAATCAAAAGATATAGACTGGCAGATTACATTCAATATTACATTAATATTGAATACAATATGCTGCATTCAATAGATTCACCTCCTAGGAAAAGACATCCACAGAAAGAAGGGGAAAGGTTGGGAAAAAACATATCACTCACATGGACTGCGTAAACAAGCAGGGTTTTCCATCCTCATATCAGACAAAGTAGACTTCAAACCAAAGCTAGTCAGAAGGAGATAAAGAAAGGAAATCATACATTAACAAGACATAACAATTATAAACATATATGACCCAAGCTTTGGATCATCTACATACATCAAACAAACCCTTCTCAATTTAAATAATCAAATAGACCACAACACAATAATACTGTGTGGCTTTAATACAACTCTCTCACCACTGAATAGATCTTCCAAACAAAAATTAAACAAAGAAACTATAGAACTATCGACAAGTAGCTAGGCTGGTGACCTAAGCTGGGTTCACAAGAGCTGGCTACCTCAATAACTAAGAAAATGGTGAAAGAAGCATGCAACACACTGAAATACATTTTTCTTGCAGGAATTAGGAACTGCTCTCAACCTTTGGGGTCTGTTGGAAAGAGAGAAATAGAGAGCATGCCTGAGACCCTATTTATTGAGGGAAAGACACTCAAGAAAGTTCCACCCAAATGAGGCAAGGGATTGGGTTTCCAGGGGGGTGTAGTCCAGTCCAATTGGGTGACACCCACTCCCAGAGCTTCATTCCCCTGCCAAGCGAAGGTGAGGTCCACCTGCTTTCCCACGCAGTGGAAGCCAGTTCTACACTTCTATTGCTCACGGCTAAGGGTACATGATCATTTCTATGTGGCAGCTCCTGACATAGAACTAAATAATACAATCAATGATTTAGATTTGAAGGACATATATAGAGTATTTCATCCATCATCAAGTGAATACACTTTCTTCTCGGCAGCACGTGAATCCTTCTCTAAATAGACCATATGTTATGCCACAAAGCAACTCTCAGCAAATAAAAAAAAAGTACCTCCCTGCATTCTATTAGAACATAATGAAATAAAACTAGAAATCAACAATAAAATAAAAATAGAAGGTATTCTAACACCTGAAGACTAAATAGCATGCTATCGAATGATGAATGGATAACAGAAGAAATCACTGAGGAAGTTAAAAAATACTTTGAGGTAAATGAGAACTCTTTGATACAGTATATAAAAAATCTCTGAGACACCATGAAGACAGTGCTAAGAGGAAAGTTCATTCCACTGTGCTCAGACATTAAAAGAATAAAAAAAATCAACAAACAATTTTTGACTAAAGCCCTAGAAAAAGAACAAATCCACATCAAAAACAGTAGAAAACAGGAAATAATTAAAATCAGAGCCAAAATATATGAATTGAAACAAAAGAAAACTTTGACAAAACAAAAAGTTGGTTCTTTAAAAAAAATAAGTATAATTGATAAACCCTTAGCTACACTAATGAAGAAAAAGAGAAAACTCAAATTACTAAAATTTGTGATGAAAAAGGAAATAACACAACAGAGAATACTGAAATACAGAAGATAATTCGAGACTATTTTCAAAATTTATACTCCAGTGAAATAGAAAATCTCAAAAACATCAAAAAATTTCTAGAGACATATGATCTACCCAAACTGAATCAGGAGGACATAACACAATTTTAACAGATAAATTTCAAGCAATAAAATAGAATACGCCACAAAAGCCTACCAACCAAGAGAATCCCAGGACCAGATGGATTCTCAGCCAAGTTCTACAAGACCTTCAAAGAAGAATTAACACCAATACCCCTCAAATTAGTCCATAAAATAGAAAAATAAAATCAAACTCATTCTATGAGGCTGGTATAACCCTGATAACAAAACCAAATAAAGACACTTCAAAGAAAGAAAACTTCAGATCAATATCCCTGATGAATATAGACACAAAAATTCTTAATAAAATTCTGGCAAAATGCATTCAAAAATATATCAAAAAGAGTGCATCATGATCAAGTAGAGTTCATCCCAGGGATAAAATGTTGGTTCAACATATGGAAATCAATCAATAAATGTAATTCATCACATCAATACACTTAAAGACAAGAATCATATGATCATCTCAATAGACGCAGACAAAGCATTTGATAAAATACAGCACCCTTTCATGTTCAAAACACTAGAAAAGTAGGGATAGTAGGAACACACTTCAACATTGCAAAAGCTATATATGCTAAACCCGAGGCCAACATCATTCTAAATGGAGAAAAATTGAAAACATTTCCTCTAAAAACTGGAACAAGACAGAGATGCCCTTTTTCACCACTTCTAGTCAACATAGTCCTTGAGACTCTAGCCAGAGAAACAGACAAATGAAAGAAATTGAAGGGATACAAATAGGAAAAGAACTCAAACTCTCACTATTTGCCAACAACATTATTCTATATTAGAAGATCCAACAAATTCCACCAGAAGACTTCTAGAACTGATAAATAAATTCAGCAAAATAACAGGGGATAAAATCAATACCCATGAATCAAATGTATTTCTATACATCAGTGATGAATCTACTGCAAGAGAAATTATAAAAACTACCCCATTCATAATAGCCTCAAAAAAAATCCTTAGGAATCAATCTAACAAAAGAGGTGAAACACCTTTACAGTGAAAATTACAGAATACTAAAGAAAAAAATTGAAGAAGACTTTAGAAGATGGAAAGATCTCCCATGATTTTGGATGGGCAGAATTAATATTGTCAAAATGGTCATTATACCAAAAGTGTTATACGGATATAATGCAATTCCTACTAAAATCCCAATGACATTCTTCATATAACTATAAAAAGCAATCATGAAATTCATTTGGAAAAATAAGAGACCCAGAATAGCTAAAGCAATCCTTAGCAAGAAGAGTGAAGCAGGAGGCATCACAAACCAGACCTTGAACTATACTACAGAGCAATAGTAACAAAAACAGCATGATATTGGCACAAAAACAGACATGTAGACCAATGATACAGAATAAAAGACACAGAGACAAATTCCCATAAATACAGTTATCTCATACTAGACAAAGGCACCAAAAACATTGAGAAAAGATAGCCTATTCAACATATGATACTGGGAAAACTGGAATATTCGATCTCTCACCCTGCACAAAAATCAACTCAAAGTGGATCAAAGACTTGGGCACTATGACAGAGGCCCTGCACCTAATAGAAGAAAAAATAGGTCAAAATATTCATTATGTTGGCTTAGGACCTGACTTCCTTAACACGACTCTTTAAAGTGCAAGAAGTAAAATCAAGAATCAATAAATGGGATGGATGCAAACTAAAAAGCTTCTTTGCAGCAAAGGAAACAATTAAGAACATGAAGAGAGAGCCTACAGAATAGGAGAAAATCTTTGTATGCACCTCAGATAAAGCACCAATCTCCAGGATATGTAAAGAACTCAAAAAACTTAACACCAAAAAAACAAATAGTCTAACCAATAAATTAGCTAAAGAACTGAATAGACACTTCACAGAAGAATTAATACAAGTCATGAATAAACATATTAAAACTGTTCATTGTGTCTAGCAATTAGAGAAATGCAAATCAAAATTACATTGAGATTCCATCTTACTCCAGTCAGAGTGGCAATTATCAAGAATATAAGCAATAATAAGTGTTGGTGAGAATGTAGGGGAAAAGGTTCACTCATACATTGCTGGTGGGAGTGCAAATTGGTGCAACCACTCTGGAAAGTAGTATGGAGATTCCTCAGAAAACTTGGAATGGAACCACCATTTGACCCAGCTATTCCACTCCTCTGTTTATACTGAAAGGGCTAATACTACAGTGATGCAGCCACATCAATGTTTACAGCAGCTCAATTTACAATAGCTAAACTATGGAACCAACCTAGGTGTCCTTCAACAGATGAATGGATAAAAAAAATGTGGTACACATACACAATGGAATATTACTCAGCCTTAAAGAAGAATGAAATTATAGTATTTACAGGTAAATAGATGGAACTGTAGACTGTAATGCTAAGTGATATAAGCCAATCCCAAAAAACCAAAGGCCTAGTGTTTTTTCTGATAAGTAGATGCTGATTCATAGTGGGGGGTGGGGATAGGGAAGAATGAAGGAACTTTGGATTGTACAGAGGTGAGTGAGAGGAGGGGGCTGTTGGGATGAGAAGAATGGTAAAATGAGACAGACATTATTTTTTCAAAAAAATTTTGGTTGTAGTTGGACACAATATCTTTATTTTATGTATTTAGTTTTATGTGGTGCTGAGGATCAAACCCAGGGCCTTGGAAGTGCTAGGTGAGCACTCTACTGCTGAGCCACAACCCCAGCTACCCTGCCAGACAGACATTATTACCCTATATACATGTATGATTACACTACTGGCATGACTGCACCATGTACAGCCAGAGGAATGAGGAGTTGTGCTCCATTAGTGTACAATGTGTCAAAATGCATTCTACTCTCAGGTATAACTAATGAAAACAAATTTTAAAATTAAAAAAAAAGGTGCTAAGCAACTCAGTGAAACCCTGTCTCTAAATAAAATGCAAAATAGGACGGGGATGTGCTCAGTGGTCCAGTGCCCCTGAGTTCAATTCCTGGTACCCATAGCCTCCCAAAAAATAGAAAGTAGAAGGGTATTGGCCAGGGGTTAGATGGACTGGGAGCAGAGTGTCATTATTTAATGGATATAGAGTTTCAGTTAAGGGAGATGATTCAGTTCTGGGGAGGTCTGGCATGCATGGTGATAACTGTTGCACAACAGTGCGGACAATTGAAGGGATTGTACACTTAGAAATGGTCACACTGCAAAGTTTCATGTGTATTTTATTGCAATGAAAGACATGTTTCAAAGTAGGTATCAAGCAGGGAACTTGCTAACTCAAAGATGGCACCTTCAGAAAAATAGAGCTCAAGAAGTATTTAAACATCCTTGTGATAGGTCTATAACTTAGTTACTTAAGGAAACTAAGAAAGTTGAAGCTCTAGGTTACAAGACTCTGAATTTGACATAAAGATCTTCTATTAGTCTATCAAGACTGACATACAGAGTAATACATGACTGGGTAGCTTCAGCAATAGAAATTTATTTTCTCATAGTTCTGAAGGCTGAAAACCAAGTTCAGGATGCTAGGGGTATAGTTTATGGTGAAGACTCTCTTCTGGCTTGCAAATGTCTGCCTTCTTTCTGTGTTCTTAGACTTTTCTCTGTGCTTGCACACTCCTGGAGGTCTCTCTCTCTCTCTCTTTCTTATGAAGACAGCTGTCCTTATGAACTCACATCACCTTAATTAGCATCTTAAAGGCTTTTGTCTCGGGGCTGGGGATATGGCTCAAGCGGTAGCGTGCTCGCCTGGCATGCGTGCGGCCCGGGTTCGATCCTCAGCACCACATACAAACAAAGATGTTGTGTCTGCCAAAAACTAAATAAATAAATATTTAAAAAAAAAAAAGGCTTTTGTCTCCAAATAGTTACAAGGGGTTATGCCTACAGCACATGAATTTGGTGGGGATGAAATTTACTCCATAATAGACCTCTATGTACTTTTACAAACCACTCCATAGCACCATCATAATAAACAAGTGCTGACCAAATTCCAAAACTCCTTACACAATCAATCTCACAAAATTCTCATTTGATCATAATCGTGATTGTGCTGCCAAGTGGATAGAAATTTTAAAGATAGTAAATTAGTTGAAAATGCAGTATACAGATGTTCTCTGGGGGAAAATGAAAGCTCAATTATTCAATAAGAAAGCACAGAGCATTGCGCCATTTCATCAGGCCACATCCATCAGACGCGATAACTGCACCTTCATCCATCATCATGTACAGTAGGAATAAAAGTGCTGGAACAGAACATCAATGGAGGCTGCTCTGAAACAAAGTGCTTCATTTCAGTAAACATCCTGGCTGCTCCGATGGTTCCATCTTATGAGGCAGTATCGTTATCTGTGGTCCACATGCTATCCCTCTCAGGTTTTCTCTTAATTAAGGTTCAAGTACATTTGTTTAGATAGACAAAACAAAAGCTTCCTCAAACCAATGAACTGTTTACTTCAAGCATATTTTTAGTCATTTTCTGTTTTAAATTGTCTTTTGAAAAATGGTTAGTTGCTAATATTCTGGTTATTCTGTGCCTCACTTGAACCACCTGGACCTGAGATCTATAGATACTGACTTGCTCTTGTTCCTTGAGACCTGTCCAGTTTTTTCAGTGTATGAAGTATTTAAAGACCCTCATGATAGAATACATCTTTCTCATCATTATAATATCTTAACAATCTAGATTTTCCAGTTGAAGATAGCCAGTTATATGTTCAGAAAGCAAAACTTTGTGGATTTATGTAATCTTTACAGGAAGGATTAAAATATAAAAAAAAATGTTTCCTACCATTCCTAATTGACTTCTCAGTACTTGAAAACTGAAACCATTTCTTTATAACTGGTGAAGTGACTTGGAGAAAATTTTTTAACGTTTTTAATGTGGGCATCCCATTTAAATTGTGTCTATTTTAAGCTGGGTACCGGTGGTGCATGCCTGTAATCCCAGTACCAGTGAGGCTCAGGCAGGAGGATCACAAGTTCAAAGCCAGCTTCAGCAATTTGGCCAGGCCCTAAGCAACTTGGAGAGACCCTGTCTGAAAATAAAGAAATAAAAACAGGCTAGGGACATGGCTCAGTGTTCAAGTGTCCCTGTGTTCAATCCCCATTACCAAAATGAATGAATTAATGAATAAAATGGATCTATTTTGTAAACAAGATGGACATAATTAAAATAAAGCAACATTCTTTTATCAGATTTTTAGAATATTAATAGAAGATCTTTGATGGTCAAATAGTGAATTCATTTGGTTCCTAAGAAATTAATTGAGCCTTTTGGAATGTTATCACAGAGAAATACCTAGTATTATGTGCCTATTACAATGGTAAGCAAATTGAAGATACTCAGTAGATAGTAACAATTATAACAAAATAATTAATATTATGTTGCTGATTCATGTATTTTGCTCTGAGATCAAGATTCAAGTAAAATATTTTTTTACATAAAATGAGCACAATTACTACCTTCAGACACACACTGTTCAACAAATCAGTGACTACCTGCTCAATGACTACCTGCAATGTGCAAATCTCTAATCATCTCTCAGGATGAATTAGTGCATTAAGCAACAGTTTTGAAATGGTTAGTACAAAAACAAGGCTTCTTATTTCTGTTTATAGAAGTTTGGAACCCTCTTTTCCCCTATACAGCATATCCAATTTTCATGACTCTCAAACATAGTATTTTGGGTGCTTTTTTGTTTTCTTTTTCTTCAGTGTTCCATGACCACCACTAATACCAAATTATTACTAATAGTTCTTCCTCGTGTGGTTTTATCACCGCTGGAAAAAATTAAACACAGAAAGGGATCTGATAGTGGTTTCTCCTAGAGGACTGGGAAACTCGACTCAGGATTCGCTATCTACCCCTCTGGAATTTCCTGAGAGGGAAAGTGTTTGGCCAAAGGTAGGAAGAAGTTGTGCTCACCTAAATCTTAACTTTCTGAAAGTTCACATCACAAAATTTTAAAAGGAGGGAAAAAAAAGAAGAGAGAAAAAAGCCAACTTCCCCGAGCTATGGCCACTCAGTTTAAAAGTATAAATGTTATACTTTTTCTCTGTTACTGCTTTTCTTTAAAAAAATTGCACCTTAAAAACAGAAAAATCAGAAGAGAGTCTACCTTCAACATTATTTTTTATGAAGGATTTTTCCTAAGATTTTTCACTTTTCATGTCGGAAAGAATCAGAGTTCATTGACTCAGATGGTCATCTTTGTCTACAGGATTAAAATCAGATGGACATAGATCACTGTCTTGGCTGAAAACTTCAAAAAAAAAAGAAGGAAGAGATGTGTTGATGGTTGACTACAGATTAAAAACAAGCACTGGTTTGATTCAGAGCCTTTCTGTAGTCAATGAAGAAAAAATTTTATTATAATTCTAACAAATTCAGCCCTGTATTGTATTACCAAAAATATCTTCAGGCACACTTTAAAATGAAAAAAAAAAGTTGCTGTTAGAATAAAATTAACACTGTTTACAATTATTTGATCCCTATATAGGTGGAGACACATACACACACACACACACACACACACACACACACACACACACACACACTCACACATATTAATCAGTTGGAAAGTAAATGGATCTCAAGTATAACAAATAGAGTTAAAGAAAAAAAACTATTTATTTGGATCAATTTCAATGAACAAGACAATAAATTTTTTTAAGACATAGTCTTACTAAGGTGCCTAGGGCCTCTCTAAATTGCTGAGGCTAATCTCAAACTTGTGATCCTCCTGCCTCAGCCTCATGAGTCATTGGGATTCCAGGTGTGTGCCAAAACAGAATCAATCTGGAAGTGAAATGCAGTGATTGCCAGGTGTAATTTATGCAGATTTACTTAGAGTTCTGTCTGGAACATCAAAAAACTGATTTAAATCAGGGAAGATATAGATCTTTTTTTTGAGCAATTATATTTAAGTAAATGAATTTATTCATTCTTACTATTTGAAATAAAAAAGGAATAGGAAGCTTAACTTTTAGATAATGACACTTACCAAATTTGATGTTTATAATCACAAGGGCATTTACTCAAAAAACTTTGCCTCAATGTGTGGCTCAGTCCCTACAGAGTTCCATGTTGACATTCTCAATTCACTCACCCTAGTCCTAAAGGAGACTTCCTCTCAGTTTTATTCCCATCTCTTTTGTTAACTTACATTTTTGGAAAAAAAAATGCTATAGATTATCTTCCTTATGCCTTCTATAAAATAGAAACAATGATATTTATTCCTATCTTTGTTCACATCAGGTATAAATATAATGATAATAATCAAAGTTCCAGTGAGTATTCTAAAAAAAAAGAAGATGATTTCCCTTTGTTCACAAACATAATCCCTCTCAAAGAATAGTAAGCATTAATTGTAAGATTAATTGAAAAGCCAATATTAATAATTTCCTTTGTCAGACATTGTTATTGGTGGTACACACAAAATGAATAAGGTAGGGCCCCTTTTCTCAAAAACCTTACCAAGTACATACACACATGCATATAGACATACAAAGTGGCAAATTCTATAGGCACAGTGTGGCCCCCAAAGTATAATGATCAGTTTAACCTGAATATCCAGAAAGAACTTGGTTAAAGTGACACTTGCATAGTGTCATTAAAGATGATTCTCCTGCACTTCAGATGTGGCTCAATGGGAAAGCACTTACAGAGCATACTGGAGGCCCTGGACTCAATCCTCATCACTGCACAAAGAAGATAATTCTCTAGCTCATCCATATTAAATATCATGAAGAGGACTGTACAAAATGCAGAATGACATGGTCATACAGTGAATGGGACATTGGATGTGTGAAGACAGAGTCCCTATTGTTTGGGTTGTAAGAGACAGAAATATAGCTCAGATGAGCTGACGCATGCCAAGAAAATCTGTTGATTTAAATACCAATCTACAATGAAGCAGAGCCTTTTGAGTAATGTAATTGGCTATAGTTTGTATCTTAAATGTCTCCTGCTTATTCCCTAAGGTGGTGGGTGCTACTGGGAAGTGGTGGGATCTTTAAGAGATGGAGCTTATGAGAGGTCTTAGGTCATTAGGAGTATGGGGCCTTGGTCTCTCCTTCCTCTCTTTCACTTCCTGATCATGAGGTGAACAGTTTTGCTCCGCCAAGTGATCCTACCAATAATTGGTTCTCTACCCCAAAGCAATGAGGTGAACTGATCATTTATTGAAACCTCTGTGAGCCAAAATGAACTTTTTTCGCTTTACAGTTTGATTATCTCAAGTTTTTATTACAATAACAAAAGGGTGATGAACACAGTATCCAAGGACAAAGTTAAATTATTAAGACCTGTCTCTCTTATCTGTCTTTCTCTAATGTCTCCTTTGTGTTGCATTGAATGGCTTTCTTCTTCACTGTACCCAGGAGAGAACACACCAAGAGGAGTTAGAGAACCACATCCTAACTTATTTGCCTGTGTCCCACAAAGAAATTTGGTTTTAACCAATATTGAAGGAAGAGATTTTTTTCTTCCAGCTCCAGGATGGAAATTTCCAGGAAGTACTAATAGTAACAGTCCAAGTTTGAGTCTTGTAGATGGGAACAAATGTAATAGCTACAACAAAATAACAGATAACGCAGTCATAGAGGTAGGCCGGGGCCAATCATGGAGAATCCTATGTGGCAAACAAAGAAGTTGGGATTTCCTACTGTAGGCTAAGAGAAATAGAGAAGTTTTAAGCAGAGGAGTAATAGAAAAAATATTTACATACTTCTTGTCCACAAAGGATAATGGGGTAAAGGAGGAGAGATGAGGGTGGGCTATTAGGATGTGGTGTCATGATCTGTGCATGAGATAATAAGGGCTTGGACCAGATGAAAGCAGTGGTAATGTGGGAGAAATAGAACAAATATGAATTAGTGTTCACTGATCATAGGAGCTTGAGAGGGAAAATTATACATAATAACAAGATTTCTGGTTCCCATGCTAGGTAAATAACCGTACCATTACACAGAATGAAAACCATTCAAAAAGGGAAAAAAAATGATCTCATTTTGGGATGAGGAAAGACTCATGTGAAATAATCAGGGTGATGTCCCACAGATAGTTTTGTGTCTGGCCTTTGGCTCAGGAGAGAGATGAATTGAATAGAGTATGTAGGGCTAGGGACACCCACACAGGGATGGGAGTTGAAGACATGAGGGAGCTGAGGAGGTCAGAAGAACTGTGCAAGATGAGAAAGGAAGAGAACAAAACAGAGATCTCCAATAGACCCAGTGACTGTGTCTCAGTGGGCATAACTTTGCGATGCACCGTTTGGCTAGCGTAGGCTCCTACAACATCCTTCCCCACTCAACCACCACCACCAGGATTTGCCTTCAGTTTTCCTGACTCTTGGGTCAGATGTGTACATGTGTTGAGCTTCATGTGAAGTGCCCAGGCTTCTGCAGGGCATGTTCATCACCATAAGTCAGAGGAAATATGAATAAACAGGTTACAGTCCATCCCAGGAGAGTTCCACCTCTTGCTCTTGGGGTTTGAGTTTGCTGTGGTCTTCCCTTCCTGACAGCCTGACTTTGGGTTCCAACGTAAGACATGAGAGTTGATAAGCCCAGGCTTCTGTGAATGTGTGTGTGTGTGTGTGTGTGTGTGTGTGCATGTAAATACAGATAAACAGATACACAGTATGTAAATCTCTTGCTGAGGCTATGGTTGAATGCTGACTGTTACAGAGAGCCAAGAAAGACTAGATTTAAAAGCAGACTTAGAGGGGATTCTGATCAGTGATGGAGGGCACATGTCAAATGTTGCAGAGAAATCCACTAAGTAAAATGTAAAGACTTCCCATCAGATTTAACAGTTTGATAATGAGTGATATTGTCTCAAACAATGCCAGAGAAGTAATTGGGAAGGAATCCTGTTAAAAGTGACATAGATATTCACTAATCTTTCAAACAGTTCTAATTTGAAAAGAGGCTAGATTAAATAGTTTCAGGGTACTATTAGGGTTTTCTTTTGTTTGTTTTTCTTGTGGTCAAAAACATATGACATAAAATTTCCCCTCAATTTTGAAGTGTATAGAACTTTTTCATCTTGCAAAACTGAAAATCTATACCCATTGAAAAACTACTCATTTGTCCTTTCTCCTACCCTCTAGTAACCACAATTCTAACTTTCTAAAAGTTTAATTAGATGTAGTGGTTTTCTTTTTGTGACTGTCTTATTTCACTTAGCTTAGCATTCTAAAGGGTCAGCCATATTGCAGCAAATAATAGCATTTCCTTCTTCTTAAAGGCTGAAATTTATTTTATAGTATACATAGGGCACATTTTCTGTATCCATTTATCTGTTGATGACCATGTAAGTTATTTCCACCTCTTGGTGTTATTGTGAATAATGCTACAAGGATAATAGGTGTGAGAGTATATGTTTGAGATCTTGTTTCCAGTCCTTTTGGAGGTATATTCAAAAGTGAAATTTTCAATCAGATTGTTCATTATTGAGTTATGGGAGTTCTTTGTATATTCTGAATATTAACCTCATCAGATATATGGCTTGTAAATATTTTCTGCCATTATATAAATTGCATTTTCATTCTGTTGATGATTCCTTTGAGGTACAAGAGTTTTAAATTTCATTTAATTTAACTACTTTTTTCCAAATGTTTATGCTTTTGATGTCATATTATTGCCTAGACCAATGTCATGAGTTTTTTTCCCTATGTTTTCTTCTGGGAATTTCATAGTTGAAAGTTTTACATTTAGGTCTTTATTTCATTTTGAGCTAATTTTTGTACATGTGTAACATAGGGCTCAATTTCATTATTCTGCATGTAGATGTCTAGCTTTCCCAGCATCACTTGTTGAACAGGTCATCTTTTTCCCATTCTGTAGCCTTGGAAACCTTGTAAAAAAATATTTGACCATAAGTGTGTAGGTTTATTTCCAGAATTTTTATTTTGTTCTATTGGTCTATATTTCTGATTTTATGCAAGAATAATACTGCTTTGATAGCTGTCGCTTTATAATACAGTAACATAACCTATAGAAATGACAGTGACAGCAATAAACTAGAGAGTGGTCTCCTAATATTACCCAAGGGAATGGGACCTGATTCTGGGAGAAATGACTCTAGGTCTCTGTGCAGAATTTGATGGTGTAAGGCAAAGGATAAAATGGTCTTTAAAAAATATTGGTTTTGTTTGTTCAGATTATTTTGAATATAGTGCAACATCACAAATAGGTTTTGTGTTTTAAGGGAGAATGTACTATCCAAAAGATGAAGATTCAGGTCTTGCCTTTTGGGTTTCTCAATGCCTATTAACTAATATATTAGAATTTTGGCTTATATATTGATCTAATTGGTTTGTCCTCTAGAGTAAAATCATCTCAGAGAACACTGACAAGTGAACTCCAGGGCTTATAAACCCAAGATTCAGACAATAATCTTACACCAAAACATTGACCTGTGAGAGCCTTTCTTAGCAGAAACTTGTGAATTCTTTGAGAATGTCTTTCTTTCCTTTAGTTAACTTATTGATCAATTCTTATAACTACATGAATGAATGGGTGGTTAGCTAGAATTTCACTAGATCATTCTATTGTTCAATTTAATAAAATGGATTAAATTTGAATGTTTGGATTTTTTTGTTGTTTTTCTTTTTTTTTTTTTTTTTTGGTACCAGGGATTGAACTTGACCACTTGAACACAGGGGCACTTGACCACTGAGCCACATCCCCAGCGCCCTGTTTTGTATTATATTTAGAGACAGGATCTCACTGAGTTTCTTAGAGCCTGGCTTTTGCTAAGGCTGGCTTTGAACTTGCAATCCTCCTGCCTCAGAATCCCCAGCCATTGGGATTACAGGCATGCTCCACAACACTCAGCTTGGAAATTTTTTGACGGAAGCATTATTTGAAAACAAGGTAATGTAACAAAGTAGGGCATAAAAAATATTAATCCCTTTATTGTATTGGAAATAACTTTCTAATAGCATGCTTACTTTTTGAAGACAGTTCTCACAAAAATTCAGACTCCAATAATACTCTTGCCTTGCTACATTGTTCTCAGAAGTTGACATTTAAGAAGACGGTTTTAGTCATTGTAGGCCATGATGGCACTTTTTCCAAAGTCTGAGGACTCTGATCCCCTGTGGGTTTATATTAGGGAAAGCCATGAACTTTTGGGTTAGGCCCACCGTGTATAGATATTTTCTTAAGCTTAGATGTTGTGGGAATTCATTTATTTTGAAACAAAATAATTTACTCTTATAATTTTCATCCTACATAAATAATATTGATTGTCAATTATTTCAAAATATTTAACCTAAATGGTCACTGCATTTCAGAGTAATAGCAGGTCACATAACAGAGCTAATGATGACCTGCTTCATGAATGAGCTTCCTTATGTTCCAGAACCATAGATGGACGATTTTTTAAACTTAACCTTTAAAAGAAACAATAGGAAACAGTGGTTTCATAGTGATATAGTTTATTTAATATTCTTCATCTTCAATTCAAAACTGGTATTAACTAGGATTATGGATGGATTTTCCAGCCCTTTGGAAAAAAATTCAAGTAAACACATATTTTAGAAAACTTGGTCTTCTTAGATTAAAGGAAATATATAGATCAGGCTTTCAAAATTTCTCTGGTTTAGAGACTGTATGCAAAGTAAGTTGGTGCAGCTGAATTAATCACAAGCTTCAGCTAATTCTTTTTGCATCCTTATTAATCAGGTTAGGGTTTCTGTTCTATTAATGTAAACAGAGAAAGGTCAACAATTTCGCTAGGGGCATCTTCCAGGGCATGGGAATTAAGTGAAAAGTCATCCTTCATTCCCTTGCTGGACTGAAAACAGCCTCAGTCCTCAATTCTGAGTTTTAGACAATGTGGAATGTGCTGTATTCACAGAGCCTGTAGTTCCTGAACAACAATGAAGGTCATTTATTACAGGATGGTCAGCCAAGCCCGCAAGATTCTTTGATTAGTGAAAAGTGTTTTTGCATGTTATGCCTTGGGATGTTTCTTCACCATTTTTTTCCCCCTTCAAGAGGATTTCTGCATTGTACTCATGCTCCACACGAGATGTTTTAGCCTGAGATTTGCTACACGATGTGCCAAAGGTGGTCAACAACAAAGCAGATATTTTAAATTAACTTAGAAAGTTTATGTTTTTTCCCCATGGGAGAAAATGTTAGATTCCTATAGAAGCTCTCCTAGAATCAACCAAGGAAGTGGCATAGAGCAAAAATATTCATTGTAAAAGTTTAAAAATCTAACAAATTTGAAAAAAAATTAGCAAAATGGTAGGTGAGTTTTTGCTCATTAACTTCTGCTGATCCAATCCGCATGTACTACAAATGCTGTCTCACACACATTCAAACACCATGCTTCTGCACCATAGGGAACACAAGGCTTTGTAGGATCAGCCAAGAGGATTTCAAGTGAACACATTCCCCAGCTTCAAATCTCGGCAATCGTTGTAGACCCTCTATTTTATCAGATCTAATAATTAAATGTGTCAACTAAGAGTTTTTTCTGCCTTTTGAACTAAGATGAAATTTCCTTCTAATTTCTAAAACTGTGTTGATATCCAACTTTCTGATATTCTGGATATTCACCAGACCCTATGATAGGGAAATGACTTAAAGTTACTCGGGGTATTTGAAGACAAGGATTCCCATTTGTTCATTACTTTATTTGTTCAAGCATTGAACCCATTTGTCACATGACTTTTTCAAGGTAGTCACTGTGGTAGATATTTGAGGTAGGGCTATGGATTCAGACAATAAGCCAGGCATCATCCCTAGCTTCTTGAAGCTTATAAATAGCAGGTTTGTATATGAATGTATCATATCTTCTCCCAAATGCTTTGGGAATGCTAATCTCCTGGAGGGGTTCAGAGTTTAGCTCAGTCATTGTTACCTACTCCCTCTCTTCTCTATGGTCTTTCACATATCCAGGTTTAGAGCTTGCCATTCCCACTAAGGTCTCAGAGTTCAACTGATGATTTAAAACAATTTATTCCAGGTTTCTGTAAGGGGCCATATCTGATTTCAAAAACTTTGGAATTCGTTTGGGCAACACAGAGTACATGAACCCACGTGCAACTTCAAACTGGTCTGCAGGCCTAGCATTAAGCACCTGGATAACTGGGTCACTTATCCACTGCCTACGTTCAGCCAGGTTCAGTGATAGGAATTCAGCAGTCACTAGGACTAATTTTCATACACACACACACACACACACACACACACACACCTCCCTCTCCAGGGTAGCTTCAAAGAACTTTAGTCTGCCCAAGAAAATGAATCCAAGATTCCACCTACCTGGGCTTTCTGATTATAACTTGGAGTCCCCGAGGAAGATGATAGTCTATCCCAAAACCAGGCCATTTGTCTGGGACTGGTCTAATCTATCTGGTTCATATTAATTCCTATCACAACACGGAAAACTGCCCCAATATTCCACAACATTCTCAAAGAACCAACTTTTGTTTTAATGGTATTTATGAGCACTGATGCTGCAGTTTACCTGACTGAAGATTTCACCACCATCTGGAAACTACTGCTGGCTTCATCTATCAGCTGTAACTTCTTGGGTGATGTCGATGGGAATAATATTGATGAGAATCACCAGTTGTGAAAGCCTGCCAAGTCTGTCTTCACACTATGATTTTTTAATTTAGTAGGCAATTTATTCTTCACAAAAATTCTATGATGTAAGCATTGTTGTCTCCAGTCGATGAATGAGGAAAATGAGACTCTGAACGATTCAGCCAAAGATCTCTGGCCCCAGCTAGGTTCAAACATAGGTTAGCTTACTCTAAAGTCCATTCTTGCCTCTAACAAATATGGTGATATAGGACTTTGGGAATACTAATCTCCTGGAGGAGTTCAGAGTTTAGCTCAGTCACTAGTATCACCTACTCCCTCTCTGCTCTATGGCCTTTCACATACTCAGGTTGAGAGCTTGCCATTCCCACTCAGATTTCAGAGTCCTATATGATGATATAGGACTCTGAAAGCCAAAGACTCTGAAGCCAAAGATCTCTGGCCAAAGCTAGGTTCAAACTTAGTTTAGCTTCTCCAAAGTCCATTCCTGCCTCTAACAAATAGGGTGATATTGAACTTTCCAAATTTTAATACAGAAGTTAGAAATTGTCTGAGGAAAATTGGGGTGTATCCTTATTGATTCAAAAGAGTCTGGCTCTGCTATACTCCAAAGTATCTTTCTTTCTTTTTTTTTTTAAACTTTTAGCATGCTTTTTTATTTTTAAACTCTTTTTTAGATATACATGATGGGTATTTTGATATATATATACATGGAGTATAACTTGTTCTAACCAGTCATATGATTAAACATGATGTGGATTTTCACTGGCCATGTATTCATATACAAACATAGGAAAGTTATGTTCAATTTATTCTACTGTTTTTCCTATTCCCATCCCTCCTACCTTCCCTTCCTTCTCCTTTGTCTAATCCAGTAAAGTTCTATTCTTCCCTCCCTGCTCCCTTATTGTGTGTTAGCATTCACATATCAAAGAGAATATTTGGTCTTTGGTTTTGGGGGATTGGCTTATTTCTCTTAGCATGATAGTCTCCATTTCCATCCATTTACATGCAAATGTCATAATTTCATTCTTCTTCAAGGCTTAGTAATATTCCATATATACCACATTTTCTTTATTCATTCATCTGTTGAAGGGCACCTAGGTTGGCTCCATAGCTTAGCTTTTGTGAATTGAGCTACTATAAACATTGATGTGGCTGCATCACTGTAGTATGTTGATTTTAAGTGCTTTGGGCATATATCAAGGATATGTGGTATATGGTCCCACTCCAAGTTCTCTGGATCCATTACAAGTTTTCTGAAGAATATCCATATTGTTTTCCAGAGTGGTTGCACCAATTTGCAGCCCCACCAGCAATGTATGAGTGTACTTTTTTCCCCCACATCCTCTGCAACATTTAGTGTTTCCTGTATTCTTGATAATTTCCATTCTGACTAGAGATAGAATCTCAGTGTGGTTTTAATTTGAATTTCTCTAATTACTAGAGATGTTTAACATTTTTTCATATATTTGTTAAGCATTTGTATTTCTTCTTCTGTAAAGTGCCTATTCAATTCCTTTGACCATTTATTGACTGGATTATTTGTGGGTTTTTTTGTTGTTAATGTTGTTAGTTTGTTTTTGTTCTCTTAAGTTTGTTGAGTTCTTTATATATTCTGGAAATTAATGTTCTACCTGAGGGGCATTTGACCAAGATTATCTTCCATTCTGCAGGCTTTCTCTTCACGTTCTTGATTGTTTCCTTTGTTGCTTTGAAAGAAACTTTTTAGTTGGATACCATCCCATTTATTCTTGATTTTACTTCTTGTGCTTTAGGAGTCTTGTTGAGGAATTCAGTTCCTAAGCAGACATGATGGAGTTTTTGGCCTACTTTGTCTTCTAGTAGGTGGAAGGTCTCTAGTCTAATGCTTAGATCCTTGATCAACGTTGAGTTGAGTTTTGTGCCAGGTGAGAGACAGGGGTTCAATTTTATTCTGCTACCTATGAATTTCCAGTTTTCCCAGCACCACTTGTTGAAGGGCCTATCTTTTCTCCAATATATGTTTACGGCACCCTCATCTTGTATGAGATAACTGTATTTATATGTGGGTATATCTCTGTGTCTTCTATCTTGTTCCATTGGTCTTCATGTCTCCACAGCATATTTTAGAAAACAAAAATATTTTGTTAAGTTTAAGCATAATATTACAGAATCCCAATAGATGTTCAACTATGTATTATTTCCATGTATTTAGAAGACTTGATGGTAAATAAAGTTTTATAAATTTAATTAGACTAAATTCATAAAATCAGCTGGTTAGTTGGTTTTACTTCAGTTATTGTTTTATGTGATTGAAGTAGATTGGCATTAAAACCAGAAAAAGAAAAAAGAAAAGAAAAGAAAATTTCTAATCCTAAGATATCAAATACACACAACCAAAACTATTCTACTCCCCCCACCTTAAACCATCTGGTCCTTCTTTTAGCCTAAATTCTACTTATTTATCTATATCATCAAGAATCTGGCAATACTAGATTCTATTGTATATAAAAAATGAAGCACATTAGATACACCATGAATGAGTTCATTTAAAATAATTTTAGCCATTTTTTGGAGCTGTCTAGTTATTTACTGGTGTTAGCAATCAAGTGTATTTGAAACATCTTACTTTACTTATTAGAAACAGCCCAGAACCTATGACATTTAAACTAGGCTCAAATTATGACCAAATTTGGATTTTTTTTCCCAAATGGGTGACTTATAATTTCACAATCATGTGGTTGTAGAACAAAAAGAGTAGAAGACCCATACCCAGAGGTGGTGGACTGCAATTTGAAGAATAAATGTTTTAATATGTAACATTTATGTCAGGAATATAGCTAATCTTGAAATATTTAAAGCAGGCATTGGTCTAAAGCAGATCAACTTAGACATTGAGAGTACAGAATTTGGAGTCATACAGACCTGGATTCAAAAGCCACCTGACATGAACAAATTATTGAACCAGTTGATCATAATTTTCCCTAGTATAAAACAGCATAATACTGATTCACAAGACTATTGAGACAATAAACAAGAAAAACCTATCTATTAGGCATCAATAAATGGAATTAATTTTAATTTTTTTCTAGTTAAAAGTTACATAATACTTTTTAAAAATAAGAGCAGTAGCATAAAATACATCTTATTGTTCATTATACTTTGTTAATATACAATTTTTAAATGATTCAAAATAAAATTGTGGACGATCTTTCAAAATGTTTATGTCAAAGAACTCCAACCTCAACAAAGAAGGTAAGAATAAACTGCAACCATTCTGTGTATGCCAAATATACTGACAATACAGCAATTTGCTAGAACCTCAGCCTAGTTGTTCTAGATCCCAGCCTTCCATGTCTCACAAGAGACACCGTGGCCCAGGTGGACATAGGTTGTCCTGCAGTGCCAAACCCAGAGTGAAGGGCCCAGCAGCTATTGTACAAGAAGCAGTTACATGGTAGTCACTCATCATCATGACGCCCTGAATAGGCACACATGTGACTCCCTAGGAAGATGGCCCAGCATCAGAAGACACACATACCTTGCAATTTATACATAGGCAAGAATGTGCAGCCATGCTCAGGTCCTGTGGTGACAACTTCCTTTGACAATATTATTTTCAATAAACAAAAGTCTTGCTCTGAAGATAAACACAACTGCACCTATTGTTATTCACAAACTCTGATTCTAATTCCGATTCAATGTATCTTAACCATCTCCAAAATCTAGAATGGTCCATCCATCTCTTTCCAAATTAAAGTTTTTGAAATGAAGAAACTAATTTCTTTCCTTACTACCAATCCAGAGGTATCTATCTAATCAACCTTTATAATTTAGTGCAATTTTTCAATATGGAATAGAATAATATAAAGTACTTGTGACACAACCAAACATTTGATTTTACTCTGTAAATCTACATAAATGTTTCCAAGGTCAGTTTCTGCTTCTACTTTTTACTCATCCATAGGAGGACGTACTAACAGATAATACAAAATTACAGAAACAATTAGCAGTTCAAAAACTAGTAGTTAATTTTAGGTACTCTTGTTATCTCATACCTTACTAAGTTGTGAGCAATCAGAAAAGACATTTTTTTCCCCTGCAAAGTTACCTTAAGACCCAGCACCATTTTTAATATCTACAAAGCAAAAGATAAAAAGAGTATGTAAGATTATGCTAAACACCATTTAACACCATCGATTTTCAAAAGATCAACCGCCTGATACGACGTTAAACATAGTTGAATGTGGTCCCACATCTCTGTGCCACTTTGCCAAGTTTCCGTCGGATGCAATTTGCAACCAGCAACATATTAAAAACCCCATAAATAGTCATTATAATGTAAACACTGAACACTCCTTATTGTAGCAGTGAAAGCAGCCTCTCCAAAATGTACAAAATAGAAAACAAATCCTTGAATTTCGTCTCAGGGCAGAAGGTGGATTAGAATTTGAAGACGTGCCAAATGGTAATTTGGGGCACAAATATTTCAAACAAAGCTGATCTATTATGAGTAATAACAGCATATGTTAGTTTCTAAATCAGTCTGCATATGTCACAGGAAGCACACCCAATTAGTATGTGAGGGCATTTACACTTCAGTAAAGTTATTAACAGTAAATCATAACAAAGTAGGTGTGTTCGAATGGTACATAGGATTTGAAATATACAGGAAAACTTGACACAAAAGCAGGAAAATAGAGTCAAATAGACTCTTAACTGAATTAAATCAGCAAATTAGCTCCTTTTTTTTTCTTTTCTTTCCTGTTATCATTACTATTGTTGTTGTTTTCTTTTCACAGATGCAATTGCTATGGTGCTTGACAGTTTCCTTTTAGCTAGCAAGCCTGGAAGGATTAAAGAAGACATTTGGCCTTTAATGGTTTTCTGTGTCTGAATGTGTATGTCCTCGGGAAAAAAAGGAACTGTGCAAGAAGCCATTAAGCACCAATGAGCGAGCACGGAGCTGGAACGTCTGAGTTATGTTCACTGGAACAGATGTTGTGTCCCAGAATTCCCTGAGCTGCCTCCGGCTTTTGCTGGTGTCAACCCTGTGGTAAATGGGTTTTCATAATGAATTTACTGTTAATTCTCACACACATACAAACCATTAGAATCACATTAAAGGGCTGACTAAATGCCACCGAGGCTCAGTGCTTGACTATCTTTTGTTCATTTGGAAGAAACTCTGAAGATTCCAGAAACTAAAATCATTCATAATAGTTGGGGAGAGTAACAGGCCTCCCATTGGTTGGAGAGAGGCTGACACTTTGTGGGGGTTCCTGAACCCCACTTATTAGGGCAGGACTTCTGTGTTTTGCCAGATAACTATAATAAAGATTATTGCTTTCAATACCAAATAAGGGGTATCTTATTGAACTAACCCAATTTTTTGGGGGGGTATGGGGGATTGAACTCAGGGTCTCTCGATCATCAGTGAGCCACCCCCATCCCTATTTTATATTTTATTTAGAGGCAAGGTCTTACTGGGTTGCTTAGAATCTTACTGTTGCTCAGGCTGGCTTTGAATACATCATCCTCCTGCCTTAGCCTCCCGAGCCATGGGGATTACAGGAGTGAGTCACCATGCCCAGCTCAGACTATTAATATTAGTTTGAGATAGACTTTTGGGATTTGGGGGGAGAATGTTTTCAAGACTCTCTCGCAGTCTTGGCCAAGGCATAATCATTTGTGTTGCATTGGTGCTTCTGAGGATTTCTGCTTTAGATGTCCAGAGCTCCTGTCAGCTTTGCTAACTCTCCAGCAACTGGCAGGCAAGTAGGTCAAGAAAGAAAAAGGCAAAAGTCCTCCTACTACATAGACAACTTTTGCCCTATGCAAACCTGGGGAATAATATCTTTCTAACACCTCAGGACATGTCAGAGCCATGCGAGTGATAAAGGGAGTCAGAATAAAATAAATGATTAAAAGAAATAAATAAAAGAAATCACTATTCTATTTTACTGGGGCTTCTAATTTTCAACTATGATGGTATATGGTTAAAAATGAAAGAAAAAAACAAGAGAGTTTCCTTTGCCAAGTGTAAAACCATGTATGATGGGCTCACTGGTGATTATTTCCCATGGCCTCACTTCTTTGTGACTTTGATTCATGGCCTTGACTTGTGACCTTATGGTACCATCTTCTAGTCATCAGCCTTTGGGATGCTGGAAAAATTTAAAAGAACAGACCACTAGCATAATGAGTTTTTGATACTTATCTGGTGGAATATCAATTCCCATGATGGGAAACCAAGCATATTTCCATTACCAGGAAGAAAGTACAAGTTTTTGCCTGGTGCAGTGCCACATGCCTGCAATCCCAGCAGCTAGGGAAGCTGAGCCAAGAGGATCCGTGAGGCACTAAGCAACTCAGTGAGATTCTGTCTCTAAATTAAAAAAAAAAAAAAGGCTGAGGACATGGCTCAGTGGTTGAGTACCCCTGAGTTCAATCCTTGGTACCCCCCCCCAAAAAAAGGTAGGGAGGGTTGGTGGGAATGTGGTTCAGGGGTTAAGTATCCTTGGGTTTAATTCTCAGTACCAGGAAGGAAGGAAGGAAGGAAGGAAGGAAGAAAGAAAGGAAGGAAGGAAAGAAAGATAGAAAATAAATGGATAAATAAATAAATTCCAATTTCTCATAAAACTTTTGAAGCACCACAATATTATTTTACCTCTGACTTTTCTCCCAATTTCCTTTAGATTTCATTACCATAGGAAAAGCAAGCAGAGGGAGAGATTCCTAATACACATTTGATTCTATTGATAGCCCAAGATTTTTGCCTCTGAATTTGCAGGTTTTAGAAACCCAGGATTTCTAGCTTTGCAAATCCATGACTTAAAATACATGATCTCATGGTAAACCAATTATATGGAGGGGGGAAAGCACAGGCTTGAATTTGCTTTAGTAAACTTGTTTATAAATTTAGCTATTTTGCCAACAGAATAAATAGATACCTACAGAGATAAATTTAAGGAAGAAAATATTTTTTTTTCCTGAAAAGTTCAGATAAGCATGTTCAGATTCATGGATGTCTTAAGTGTGTTGAAGATGAATTCTGAGTTTGACTTTCCACCTTATGGCTTCAAGCATATTTAACTTGTAAAGTACTTAAAAGAGTGCAGGCATTTTGTATATAATCAAAAATATATAATTGATTATATTTCACTTGGAAATAATTTGATATATCTCCTATATCTCCTATAAAATGCATCAACTCCATTATATTTCAATTGTTTCTCACTTTCAATATTTATTTGCCCCCTGTTGAATTTTGTCAAGGTACAGGAAAAAAAAATAGGTTCCAACACCATCTCCTCACACTTCTTCCTCCAATTTTGTCATTGTTCCTATTTTTTTCTACCCTGAACTGATTTTGGTGGCTGAGATGGACTGAAATAAGAGGTATATGTTTGAGTTCAACTGGATGCCTGGGATTTCTGAATCTATGTGTACATTAATCACCCTTTCAATAAATATAAAAGATAAACTGTATGTGCCACCAATTGCTGTTCTAAGAACTATAATAATGTATTGAGAAAAGCAGACTGCTTTCCTAGAACTTTCTTTTGGGTATGGAAGACAAATGATAAAGAAAAAAAAGTGAGATAGAGAGACAAATTATAGATGGATGGATTGATGGATGGGTGAAGGGGTGGTTGAGTAGGTAGACAGTCATGAATTTTGTTGATAATATCACATAGCTTAAGCTTTCTGAAATAAAGCATGAAGAAAATGGTTAGAGAGAACCCAAGTTATGATTTTGGTTACAGGGTTGTGTGAAGCCTTCCTGGTAGGTGACAGAAAATACCTAACTGAAATGAGGGAGCAAGCCATGCAACCTTGGGGGATGAGCTGCCACAAAACTACATTTTTTTCTGGGGTAGGGTCAGGGGAGGGTCTCTTACTTCCAACTAAACCTATTCCTAACTAAAAGAACGTTTCCTTCTAAACTTGAGTTTAGAGTAGACTGGTAACTAGTCCCATTATTCACCCATCCTAATATGCATATCCCTTTAAAATGCAACCTTGCCATTCTTCTCACCCAGAGAAGTGCAACTTAAGCAACTGAGTTAACATGTTACTTACTGTGACCAGGAGAATGTGGCAGGCTTGCCTTGTCTGAGTGCCAGAGACTGGGCCTCAAGATGCTTATCAATTCCCCCCCTTGCTCTCTTGTGATGAAAACACCTGGAATAAAGGGTCACATGTGGAGAAATGTCCAGCAATCTTAGCCATTTCAGCTGAGCCTCTCCAGCCAATCCCTCAACTGTATATAGCTACACAAATGAGCCTCATGAAATCACAAAGACCCACTCCGCTAACCTACAGAATTTTGAAAGACAATAGGTCATACTGTCCCAAGCTACTAAGTTTGAGGTGGTTTGTTACACAGCAAAAGACAAGTGATTCATAAATGGGTATGAGTGTAGGGAGCTGTGGTAAATGAAGACTGTGCCCTTGGCTCTGTTCTTGGCCCAGGCAGAGGCTGGAGGAGCCATAAGGAAGTGAGATTAGAGATAAGTATAAGGCAGCTGAGATGTACAGAGGCAGAACAGTAGAAAAAGCATCACCTGCAGCAGCTCACAATTTAGAAAATAAATTTGTGAATCAGGCTAAGGAGAGGGTCAGGCAGTATTGAACGTGCCATTGGGTTGTTTTATTTGTTTACTACATCTGATAAATTGAGGGACAAGAAAGATAAACTGAAGGAAGAACTGCTCAACTTGAAGGCAGATTTTAAAAGAAATGCAGAAGATCTAGAAATTCATTATGTGAAAAATATAATTTATGCATATTTCCATGATGTGTGTAGAAGATTCTCAATGTAAGAAATGATCTCAGGATAAGTGTTTAAGTATGGAGTTACAAAACTCAAGATCTAGGAAAGACTTGAAGTGGTAGATTAAAAGAAGGTTCCAAGAATTGGTTGTGTGTGGTTTTTCCTCCAGTGATTATATATGCCCAACATAGAGAGAGAACATCCTGAAAAGAATTATGTCATTTTGGGGGCCTGGCATTAACCCAGTAAGTTTCACAACAATCTGGATACTGACATAGCACTGTCTCTTTGTACCCCAAAGGAATGGAAATAAGAAAAATACAAGGCCTCTGGGTCTTCAACTTTCTATGAAAAAGAAGCAGCTGAGACTCAGCCACAACACCAGACATCTCTGATCAAAAAGTGAAGACATCCTGGAGGGCAGAACAAGATGGCCCCAGGGAATAGGACCAATGCATGATATATGCATGTATGGAAACATCCTGGTCAGGCCCATAATTTGTACAACTAATATGTGTTAATTATTATAAGAAAAAAGATCCAAGGACAATGGATTCAAGAATCATTCCCAGGTTGCAAAACCAGACCCAATTAAGGAACATCCGTTGCCCCCCGGGGAGGGGAAACCACTGATATTTGTGCTTCTGTTTTTGAGAAATGCCACACACACACAAAAAGAGACCACTGTGTGCCACCCATTCTTACTCCTTTGTTATTTAATTCTCTTTGTTTCATAGTAGTTTAATATTTTGCCCCAAAATTGCAAAAACAATACAGAGAATTCTCCTATACCCGTCATGTGGTTTTCCCCTATTAACTTTGTACATACCGACGAAGTTTTGTAGCAACTACAGAACTGACACTGTACCTTACAATCAGCTAAACTCCGGTTTACTCAGACTTTGCTACACTTTTCCTAATATCTTTCTCCTGCTTGAGGATACCCCGGAAGATACCATAGTATATTGAGTCACTGTCATGTCTTCTCAGTCTGTTCTGGTCTATGACAGTATCTTAGTTTTGGGATTTGTTGTTGTGGCGGTTGATATTGTTCTATTTTTGTGTGTTTTGTTTAGGGGGTGGGGGTTGATGACCTTGTAAGTTTTAAGGTATAATCACCAAACATTTTGAAGACAAAATGCAGGTATTTGTCTCTCAGTTGTTTTTTTCTGATTATTTTTTTTAACAGTTAAATTGTTCCAGTTCTAGCATCAGCCATTTCTCCATGGAATTCCGTTTCCTTCTATTGAATGAAAACTTGGCTTGAAACCAAGATCTGCAGGCTGGGTATACTCTGTGCTCCAGTCTTATTTATTTATTTATTTTTTAAAAAGAGTGTCCATTAAGGTTTTGCTGTCCCTTTCTCACCAATGTGCACTGATTGCATAACTGCAAGATCACTCATGTTTCTAGCTTGCATGTCTCATTATCAAAAGAAGCTGCTCCAAAGGAGCATCTCCCAGGCCCACACAGGTTCTAACCATGAGATCCTTCACTCAAAGCCTGTTGAAGTTCTGAGATAGAAAGGAGCATGTTAGGCATACTGAGGAGTGCCCAAAGGTGGCTTCTGATAGATTATGTGATGGCTACAACACTATGTACATGCCTTTGCCAAGTGACTTTGGTCCCCCCTTTCCCAGTCAGAGAGTCAGAGACGGGGAGTCATCTTCTCTACCTTCTTGAAACTTGTAATGGAAGACAAGTGGTAGGAGTAACATTCCTTGAGAAGTTGAATGTAGGTCTCAAGAGACCCCCTCAGCTTCTGCTTCATTCACTCGGCCTCCTGAGCGCCAGGCTTGTGAAGAGACCCAGGAGAAAGACCAATGTGGAAAGGCAGCTTTCAGCATCTGGGTTCTCAGACATGAGCTTAGTGCTCAGCTAACTCTCTCCTTGAAATCGGCAGCAAAGTGAGCCCAGGAAAGACCCACAGAATCCAGCCAATCTCAGAATCGTGAGAAATAATAAATCACTGAGCTACAGAGTAGTTTGTTAAAAACAAATAGAAAATAAACACAGCATAATTAACTGCTATGGAGATGGTATTTCTATTGATCCAAATCCACTTTTCTATAAGTCCTATTTACTCAAGTCAGAGTTCTTGGTAGGCAATAACACATGATAAATTGTGATGGTGAGTTGATTGCTTGGTTTTCTTTGATCATATGATAACATTTTCACTGAAGATGTGCAATTAGTGCTCTCACCAGAAGAGAGTTTTATCAGTAAAGATTTAGAGAACTGTCACAGATTGGCAAGATATTTGGAGAATCAATGCTCCTCATTCCTCCTCAGATGGCGTCTCAGAAATGCCTGCTTTCTCCATATCAAAATAGAGACCAGTTCTCTAGGACTCAAGCTTAGGAAAGCACAGTGTAGTTGTGTTGCTCAAAAAGGACAGCAGCTTTTTTATAAGAAAAGTTCTATCTGCCTCTTTAGCTTTCCCTCAAGTCACTGATCTCTTTCACTCTGTCCTAACCACGTTACCTCCTGAGTCTCTTGCAAATGCTAATCTCAGCCAGTTGTGGAAGATGTGCCTGTAGTCCTAGCCCCCTGGGATTCTGAGGCAGGAGAATCACTTGAACCCAAGAGTTTAAGATCATCCTGGCAACATAATAAGACCATATCTCGCACCCCCCCCCCAAAAAAAGTCAATTTCTTTTCTTTAGTTGATTCCCAGGTTTTTAGTGATTTCATGTTATTTTAACATTAATATTAACTGATATTTTCATTCATTGTTTCAATAAAACATAATAATCAATATTTAATGAGCCACAAACACAACAATGATCATGACATAGTAGATGCCTTTAGAATCATCAAAATGAATAAATATGGTAAAATACGCTCATTGTGATTTTAGAAGAAAACTACAGAACACTAAGAACAGAAATTGAAGATCTTAGAAGATGGAAAGATCTCCCGTATTCTTGGATAGGCAGAATTAATATTGTCAAAATGTCTATACTACAAATATGCAGATTCAATGCAATTTCTATTAAGATTCTGATGATGTTCTTCATAGAAATAGAGAAAAACAGTCATGAAATTCATTTGCAAAACTAAGAGGCCCAGAATAGCCAAAGAACCTTCAGCAGGAAAAATGAAGCAGGAGTCATCACAATACCAGACTTTAAATTACACTACAGAGCCATAGAAATGAAAGCAGCATGGTATTGGCACCAAAATAGACATGTAAACCAATGGTACAGAATAGAGGACACAGAGACAAACCCACATAAATACAGTTATCTCATAGTAGACAAAGGCACAAAAAACATACACTGAAGAAAAAGATAGCCTCTTTATACTTTAGTGATGCAGCCACATTAATGTTTGTAGCAGCTCAACTCAAAATTGTTAACCTATTGACCAACCTAGGTGTCCTTTCACAGATGAATGGATAAAGGAAATGTGGTATATATACAAAATGGAATGTTACTCATCCTTGAAGAATGAAATGATGGCATTTGCTAGTAAATAGATAGGGCTGGAAAATATCATGCTAAGCAAATAATTCCCCCAAAAAACAAAGTCTGAATGTTTCCTCTAATATGCAGATGCTAATTCACAATAAGGTGGGGCAGGTAGAGAAGAATAGAGTTGCATTAGATTAGGTAGAGGGGAGTGAAGGGAGGGGAGGATGAACAGGAAAAGAAAGGATAGTAGAATAAATCAAACATTATTCCCTATGTACATGTATGATTACATGACCAGTGTGATTCTATTTCATGTACAACCAGAAGAATGAGAAATTATACTCCATATATGTAAAATGTGTCAAAGTACATTCTACTGTCATGTATAACTAATTAAAACAAATTTTTAAAAAACCTCCCCCAAAAAGATTGCCTCATCAACAAATGGTAGTGAGAAAACTGGAAATCTGTAGTTAGTAGAATGAATTTGAACCCCTATCTCTCACCCTGAACATAAATCAACTCAAAGTGGATTGAGGAACTAGGCATTAGGCCAGAGACCTCCGCCTACAAGAAGAAAAATTAGGCCCAACTCTCCATCATGTTGGCCTAAGGAGTATGATTTTGATGCAAGAGAGAATATCCATAAGAAGACTTAAGAGCATCCACTATTTTTGGAAATTTGGAAGGGAATGGTCATTTTGTCCAGGACACTTCAACAAAAGTGATAGAGAAAAAGATCAGAATTCAAAAGCCAGAGAATAATTAATAGAAATGGTCAATATTATCAACTATGTCAATAATTGAAATGGGAATTATTCAGGAGAGGCTGAAGCTGTTCAAAGACAACAGGCAGAAAGAGGAACCATAACAAAATGAAAGAGGCGGAAGATAACTTTTGTAAATAGACTAGGGTTACATTTAGTCTAGTAAAAGAGATGGAAGACACTGGAAATAGCTGATACAGAAAGAAGTGCCTGAAAAATCAAGGTGGAAGAATTTGATTTTTAAAAAAAAGGATGGGCTGAACTGTTTCCTAGCACATTCAAGGACCTGGGTTTAATCACCAGCTCAGTAAAGGAAGGGAGAGAAAGTAAAGGGGAAGGAAGAAGAGGGGAAGAGAGGTGAGAAAAAAAGGGGGAGGGGAGGAAGGGAAGGGAAGGAACTAAACTGATAAACAAGGTCAGGGGGAACTTAACGCAGCAAATTCTACCATGATTAGAAGAAGGGAAAATGTAACCAATCATACTCAAACAACCCAAGTTGCCAGGAGGAATTTCAGTAGAAATTTGAAATAGAAAATGTTCCCTGAAGTTATAGGCCAGTTTATTTGTTAAAGACCTTTGGAAACAGGTTTGAGAGGTGGGGAGATTAAGTATGTGATTGAGGCTTGGGATACTAGAAAATAGGAATGGTAGAGTCATGGAGCACAGAGAAGGGAAAACATGGACAGACAACTGAAGGCTAGATACTAGGAATTTTCAGTCACCAATCTGCAGAAATGATGATCTTCATTGGACACCAAGCAATCTGGAGTCCGTATATACCACAAAATTCAGGACCCATAATCTAATGACCATGAACGTCAGATACCTCTCCATTTCTATTCATGCTGCAAGTAATTTTCCTAACAATTATGTCTCATTTTACTTTTTTTTTCTGTCTCTCCTTCACAATACCATTAACCTGTATGGTTTGCCCCGGGTCGAGTGTGATATGAGAAGACACACAAGAAGATGCCTTCACACCTCCTCTGAGACCTGAGCTGCAGAACACTGTTAAATAATATTCACTTTAGAACAATTTCTAATTTCTTTTTTTGGATTGTGAGATGGAACCCAAATACATATTTTATCAATTTGTGACTCCTCTGGTCACTTAATGCAATTGAATCCATTATCCATAGAAAGAGAATCACTTAAAAAGTAGATGATAAGGAAAATACTACAGTAAGCATGTTCCAGAAAATGAAACCTGACGACACATTCACACATCTGGCAGTGATTCATAATTGAATATCATTTTCTCTCTAGTTATTATAGTTTACACCAGCCTCAATCCCCAAACTGAAAGTAGCTGAGTAATATTGCTGGCACCATCTCTTTATTCCACCTCCATATGCACAGAATAAAAGGTTTAACTATAATTCACTGTGGTAGCATTACACAGGGAATTTCAATGAAGGTATTGAAAGAAAATAATTACACATGTAGCCTAAGGCTAGAAGGGAAATATCTCTTTTTTACGATGTGCTTCTAATGGATATGTGTGAGAAGAAACCTGAAGGAGGGGATCATTATCTTATATGACTGCATCAATATCTGTTGGGAACAGTATAAATTTGTGAAACAAGGAGGAGATTTGAATTTCCCATGATGAAAAATATTAAATACAAACTAAAATCTTAGGAAAACTATTGCAATTCACACCAGAAAGATTATATAAATAGAGATAACATGTTTCAGGTCCTTTCTGGCCTGAACAGACTTATTTTTAGCAAAAACTATGATAAATTTGTCACGATCCTTCACAATGTGACATCACTATGCACCCCGTTCTTTTTATCTAAGAATAGCACTTTGGACACACTGTATTACACTATTACCAGTTAGGTTGTAACTGGTGCACAAACCAAAGTTATCTGGGAGCAGGGGTCGACAACCAGTGTCTCATTAGGGATTCTTCTTCCTTCCCAGAATACTTCAAGCCACCCTGAGACTTACAATCTCAAAAAATTAGTAAATAACAAAGCACAAATACTCAGAAGTATATTTACAGAAAGCAAAGCCCTTGGTTGATCTAGTCCACAAGGGTTCTGGAACTAGACAACGGCAAAATGTCTCAGATGGTTTATTTCAAGGGATACATTAAAGGCAGGGATAAGGTTTCAAGGGCGGAGTCTTACTTCCTGATGTCTTTCAGTCAGCAGGTTGATTGGCATCTTGGTAGGTCACACCCATCTCAGGTGCTATGTACAGAGCAGGACAGACATTTACATTGTCCTGAGCATTCCCAAACACCAGATCTCTCTATCCACAAGGCTTTCATGTGCAGAGACCCACAGGCAACCCATGGATGGCTCCTGACACAAAATAGCAACTGATAAAAATATAGGTGTCCAGGGGATCCAAGATGGTGGGCCAGAGGAAGGCAGTATTCTGGTTTGCTCTGTGACCTGCATCTCCACTACTGGGAATACTGTTTTGCTGAGAGTGATAGAGGACCCACCCACAGCTGATCCTGCACTGGAATAACAGCCGCTATGCTGTGCAGACCCTGAGCCTCAGCATTAGAAAAGGACTCCTGACTCCCAACTACTCACCCATACAGGTCTCCAGGGTGCCTTAGTGGGACCACCAGTGCAGAATTCCCAGATATCACTCTCACGAAGGACACTCAGGTGCTACCCATGTGCAGGAACTCCAGCCACTACTCCCATGTGGACCGCCATCTACCAACGTGGGGCTCCCCGAGTCACCTCTATCTTGGGACATGGCAGCTACTGCCATTGTCCCCTACTCGAAGTAGCTTGCCTGCACTTGGGGACATAACAGGCTCTGAAAAGAGCCCACGGACACAACACTGCATGCCACAGAACTCATCTCTGAACGCATCGCACAATGCCATTGCCCAGCTCCACCCACCCTCCCGACATCCCATCAATGAAAGCAGCTGCCTCTATCTTGGGTCACCTCCATTACCATCTTTAGTTGGGGCAACTACCAGTTTGGAACATCAGATAGCTAAGTACCCATAGTATTCTAATTCACCCCAACACCCAGCAGCCACTAACTCAGCAGAGTGACTGCCCAATACAAAACAGCCCTCCGTGACAGGTGCACAGCCACCAGAGTATAACACACAAGACCCCCAGGAGAGAAAGGTTCCTGACTAGGAAGTAGAAAGGTAGAGGATGAGGGAGATACACTTTAGAGACTAATTTAGAGAGCAGGAACTGTGAGTTCTAGAGGGGAGATGAGGAGATAAGACCTGGCACCCATGTCACAGGAGAAGACCTCGAAGGAGATCCTCCAGGTGCATTCTCTCAATGGGATTGGCGGGTACCATACCCTACTTCCAGGTGCCCTGCACCCAAGACCAACCCTCAATCTCTGGTAATCCCCACCATCCTGAGAGCAGAGATACCAACAAAGAACAGACAACCCCAATGAGAAGGGAAGGAGGAAAGATACTGATCTCCAACCCAAACTCTTGTTTCTTCATTTTCCCTCTTATTCTTCCACCCTCACATCACCAACATATGTGAAACCAAGTACTTCCCATGAATTAGGATACTTATAACTGAGACAACTGAATAATATATTACAATTGTGTTGTAGATTCTTTTTTTCATTTCTTCTCTCCAATTTTTACTATTTTGACATTTTTTAAAATTTTTCTTAATATATGTGTGTATTTGTTTTATATACTCTACTCTATTCCCTCTTACTTTGTCTACCCAAAGTTACTACCTGTCTACTCACCTGCTATTAACATTCTTCTTTAGATTTCTCTTTCCCACTTCCTAAGATATAATAACTCTATATCCTCACCTCCTACCTCCTCAGAACACCTTCCTACACCTCACCCCTGGTTCTTTGTCCACCATCAGAAACAGTAAAACCCTTTTACAAACCTACTGATTATGTTATAGCTAATACTTGAATTCACTATTTCTGTACATTGTGACAAAAGTGTAAACATGTTAATAACAACTATTTGTATTTAGGTGGTATTTTGTTTATATTGGGATCTGTTAACATTGTTCTTCCCCTGAAAGGAGAGATATTTGAATGCTACAGGGCCAATCTAAGCCTATGGGGTAAAAAAGGTAACGCCTTGGGTCCACAAGGCTAGAAAGGAAGACATACGAGCACCATGAAAAGACAAGGGAAGAAAATGTCCCAAACAAATCAAGATACCACATTATCAGAATCCATGGCTAGCACAGCAGATGAAATTACAGAGAAGGAGTTCAGGATGTACATGATTAAAATGTTCTGTGAATTAATGGATGATATAAGAGCAAATACAGGCAGCAAAAGATCATTTTGACAAAGAGCTACATAAACAAATACAGGAAGAAAAAGATTAGGGAGATAGAGGTGCTAAAGAAAAACTGAATAGAAATCCTTGAAATAAAAGAAACAATAAACCAAATCAAAAGTTCAATTGAAAGCATCACCAACAGATTAGACCCCTTGGAAGACAGGACCTCAGACAATGAAGACAAAATATACAATCTTGAAAAGAATGTAGACCTCACAGTGAAAATGGTAAGAAACCATGAGCAGAACATATAAGAAATATGGGATAACTTAAAAAAACAAATTTAAGAGTTATTAGGACAGAGGAAGGCATAGAGTTCCAAACAAAAGGAATAAACAATCTACTCAACAAAATAATATCAGAAATTTTTCTGAACATGAAGAACGCATTGAAAAACCAAATTCAAGGGGTTTACAGGACACCAAATATACAAAATCACAGCAGATCCACACCAAGGCACATTTATAATGAAAATACAGAATAAGGAGAGAATATTAAAAGCCATAAGACAAAGGAATCAGATTACATATAGGGAGCAATCAATTAGGCTATGTGAAGGTTTTTCAACCCAGACCCTGAAAGCTAGAAGATGCAGGAACAACATATATCAAGCCTTGAAAGAAAATGGATGCCAACCAAGAATTTTGTATCCAGCAAAATTAAGCTTTAGATTTGATGATGAAATTAAAACCTCCCATGATAAACAAAAGTTAAAAGAATTTACAGCTGGAAAACCTGCACTAAAGAACATCCTTGGCAAAATATTCTATAAAGAGAAAATGAAAAACAACAATGAAAATCGGCAGAGGGATGTATTACACTAAAGGAAAAACTAATCCGAGGAGAAACCAAGTCAAATAACAAAAATGGCTAGGAATGCATACCATGTCTCAATAATAACCCTGAATGTTAATGGCCTAAACTTACCAATCAAAAGACATAGATGGTCTTGGGAGCTCTTCAAGATGGCAGACCAGAGGGAAGTAGCATTCTGTGTCATTCTGTGATCCAGATCTCACCTAATCAGAATACTGCATCTCTGAAAGTGTTAGAGGACCCTTATCCAGCTGCTCTCTGCAGAAATCGCCTGTGCTGTGACCCTGCACAAGGCTCCAGGCCTCAGTATTCCAGTAGGATGTTGGTATTGGAGCAGGACCCAAAGCCTGAAATTCCAGTCCAAGCAAGACTCAGGGAGCACCTTAGCAGAATCACCTATCAATATATCTGCAGATCACCAAGACTTCACTCCACTCCCATGCAGGTCACTCAGCTGCTACCTACCCACAGCATAATACCATCACCCGGCTCCCCCAACCTCAGCAGACACGCCAGTGCTGAAAGCAGATCGCCGCCATCTTGGCTCAACATTCTCTACATATTTGGTAGGGGCAGTTCCTAGATCTGATCTCTAGGGACCAGTGGATTTTTGCAGATGTCAAAGCAGCGCTGCAACCACCTGTGCAGAAATCAGAGCATCTGAGCTCAGGTAAGTCTCCAAACTCCAGACCCAAAGCCCACAGTTCTAGCTCATGCATGGCTCACAAGTGGCGTGGCAGAAACACCTATCAGCACCTCTGCAGAATGCACGCTGCTCCCACGTGGGTCACTTGGCAGCTACTCTCCCCACATCACTACACACCCTGGCTGGAAGCAGACTGACTCCATCTTGGAAAACCTTCCTTGCCATTTTGTGGTGGGTGTGGCTGTCAGATCATATGGCCATTTGAGGGGTACATAATTCTCAATTCCTCCCCCTACCCAATTGAGTTAACTTGGCACAGTGGCCACTCAACACAAGAATAGCTCTCAGTTGCACAGGAGTACAGTGGAAACAGGGCAATGCCCACCTGATGTGAGCATGGGGTGAGAAGTCCCACAGTTGGGATCTGATAAGTAAGAGAGGGGAGGGGACTCTGGAGCATAACGGAGAGATCAAGATCTGGGAAATCTTCAGGCAAGAGAGGGTGATGATACCCGGGGCTCAAGTCAGACCAGCTGTCTCAAAAAAAGACCCATGAGGTGCTATTTCCCTGCTGGGACTGGTGGGCGGCACTCCCTGCTTCCAGATGCTCCACACCAGGTCCAGTCTTCACACCCTGGTTACCTACACCATCATGAGGGCAGAGACACCTACTGGATGAGACAGCCCCACCTACTGGATGAGAAAAGAAAGAAATGGATCTCTAAGAGTATTTTCTTTTCTTTTCTTTTCTTTTTAGTTTTCCTCTTCTTCTTTCTCTCCTACCCTTCTCTCCTCTGGCCCCACATCCCCATATATAAAAGCAAGAACTTTGCATGAAATAGGACTTTTTGGACTGAGTCACCTGAATAATATAATATAGAAAAAGTGCATAAGCCCTTTTTTCCCTTTTTATTCTCTCTTTTTCTTTCTTTCTTTCCATTTTTTCTCTTCTTCCTTCACCCTCCAAATTATAATATTTTAATATCCTGTATTTTTCTAAAAACATGTGTTTGTTTTATGTACTCTACTGTCTTCCCATATAATTGTCTACTCCAAATTACCTCCTATTTATTCTCCTGCTACTAACCCTCTTCACTAGATTTCTCCTTCACATTTTCTAAGATATATTAACTCTATACCCTCACATCTTCTCCCCTCAACATATCGTCCTACACGTGACCCCCAGTTCATTGTCCACCGCCAGAAACTTAAAACCTTTTTATAAAACCACTGGTTATATTTTAAATAATAATTGAATCCAACATTTCTGGACATTGAGAGTAAAAGATAATTGTCTTAATAACAACAATTTGTTCATAGGTGATATATTGTTGGTATTGGGATCAGTTAACATTGTTATTCCCCACAAAGGAGAGATCTTGGAACCCTACAAGAGCGCTACAAATCTATATGGTAAAAACAACAATACACCAAATCCACAGAGCTGGAAAGGAAGACACATGAGCAACATGAAAAGACAAGGGAAGAAAGTACCACAAACAAATCAAGACAACACATCATTAGAAGCATTGTCAGCTACAGCAGAAAAAATGACAGAGAAAGATTTCAGGATATACATGGCTTAAATGTTTTGGGATCACAAAGAAGACATAAGAGAACAAACACAGGCAGTGAAAGATCACTTTGACAATGAGCTACATAAACAAATCCAAGAAGCAAAAGATCACTGCAACAGGGAGATAGAGGTTCTAAAAAAAAAAAAACAGAAGTCCTTGAAATGAAAGATATAATAAACTCAAATGAAAGCATCACCAACAGAGTAGACCACTTAGAAGATAGGACATCAGACAATGAAGATCAAATAAATCTTCTTGAAAAGAACACAGACCACATAGTGAAAACGATAAGAAACCACAAGCAGAATATTCAAGAAATATGGGATACCATAAAAAGACCAAGTTTAAGAGTTATTGGGAATAGAGGAAGGCATAGAATTCAAACAAAAGGAATGGACAATCTATTCAATGAAATAATATCAGAAAACTTTCCAAACATGAAGAATGAGTTGGAAATCCAAATTCAAGAAGTCTACAGAATGCCAAATGTACAAAATCACAACAGTCCCACACCAAGGCACATTATAATAAAAATGCTCAACATACAGAATAAGGAGAGACTTTTAAAAACCACAAGAGAAAGAAATCAGATTGCATATAAGGGAAAACCAATTAGAATAACAGCAGATTTTTCAACAAAGACCCTGAAAGGTAGAAGATCCAAGAACAACATATATCAAGCTCTGAAAGACAATGGGTGCCAACAAAGAATTTTGTATCCAGAAAAATTAAGCTTTAGATTTGAAGATGAAATAAAAACCTTCCATGATACACAAAAGTAGAAAACTGACATGACACTACAAAACATTCTTGGCAAAATATTTCATGAAGAGGAAATGAAAAACAACAAGGAAAATTAGCAGAGGGAAGCAGTACACTAAAGGAAAAAACTAATCAAAGAGGAAAACCAATTCAAGTAAAATAACAAAAATAAACAAATATGGCTGGAAATACAATGTCTCAATAGTAAAGCTAAATGTTAATGGATTAAACTCACCAATCAAAAGACATAGGCTAGCAGACTGGATTAAAAAAAAGACCCAACAATATGCTGCCTTCAAGAGACTCATAGACTGAAGATGAAAGGTCAGGAAAAATCATACCCCTCACATAGAGTGCAGACGAAAGCAGGGGTTTCCATACTCATATCAAATAAAGCAGACTTCAAGCCAAGGTTAATCAAAAGAATAAAGATGGACATTACATACTACTTAAGGGAACCATACACCAACAAGACATAACAATCATAAATATATATGCCCCAAACAGTGGTGCAGCTCTGTTCATCAAATAAACTCTTCTCAAGTTCAAGAGTCAAATTGACCACAAGACAATAATCTTGGGTGACTTTAACACACCTCTCTCACCACTGGATAGATCTTCCAAACAAAAGTTGAATAAAGAAACTATAGGACTCAATAACACAATAAATAACTTAGACTTAACTGACATATATAGAATATTTCAACTTGTATCAAGCAGATACACTTTCTTCTCAGCAGCCCATGGATCCTTCTCTAAAATAGACCATATACTATGCCACAAAGCAACTCTTAGCAAATACAAAGAAGTAGACATACTACCATGCATTTTATCAAATCATAATGGAATGAAATTGGAAACCAAAGACAAAATAAAATTTTTTCCATCACCTGGAGACTGAACAATATGCTATTGAATGAACAATGGGTCACAGAAGACATCAAGGAGGAGATTAAAAAATTCTTAGAGGTAAATGAGAATATAGCCACAACATATTGAAATCTCTGGGACACTATTAAGGCAGTACTAAGAGGAAAATTCATTTCATGGAGTTCATTCCTAAAAGAAGAAAAAGTGAACAAATAAATGACCTCACACTACATCTCAAAGCCCTAGAAAAAGAAGAACAAACCAGCAGCAAAAGCAGTAGAGGGCAAGAAATAATTAAAATTAGAGCTGAAATTAATGAAATCAAAACAAAAGAAACAATTTAAAAAAATGACAAAACAAAAAGTTGGTTGTTTGAAAAATATAAATAAAATTGACAGACCCTTAGCCACGCTAATGAAGAGAATGAGAGAAAGAACTCAAATTACCAGCATATGTGATGAAAAACATAATATCACAACAGACACTACAGAAATATAGAGGATAATTATAAATTATTTTGAAATCTTATACTCCAATAAAATAGAAGACATTGAAGGCATTGACAAATTTCTTAAGTCACACGATTAGTCCAGATTACGTAAGGAGATACACATAATTTAAACAGACCTATATCAAATGAGGAAATAGAAGAAGCCATCAAAATCTTACCAACCAAGAAAAGCCCAGAACCAGATGGTTACACAACCAAGTTCTACAAGACCCTTAAAGAAGAACTAATACCAATACTCTTCAATTTATTTCAGGAAATAGAAAAAGAAGCAATAATTCCAAACTCATTCTATGAGGCTAATATCACCCTAATCCCAAAACCAGGTAAAGACACATCAAAGAAAGAAAACTTCAGACCAATATCTCTAATGAACAGATGCAAAAATTCTCAATAAAATTCTGGCAAATCAAATACAAAAACATATCAAAATGATTTGCACCATGATCAAGTGGGATTCATCCCAGGGATGCAAGGTTTGTTCAACATATGGAAATCAATAAATGTAATTCATCACATCAATAGACTTAAAGATAAGAATCATATGATTATCTCAACAGATGCAGAAAAAGCATTTGATAAAATACAGCACCCCTTTATGTTTAAAACAATGGAAAAACTAGGGATAACAGGAACATATCTCAACATCGTAAAGGCTATCTACACTAAGCCTCAGGCCAACGTCATTCTAAACAGAGAAAACTTGAAGGCATTCCCTCTAAAAACTGGGATGCCCTCTTTCACCACTTCTATTCAACATATTTCTTGAAACACTGGCCAGAGCAATTAGATAGATGAAAGAAATCAAAGAGATATGTATAGGAAAAGAAGAGCCTAAATTAGCACTATTTGTTGATGATATGATTCTATACCTAGAAGACCCAGAAAACTCCAACAGAAAACTTCTAGAACTAGTCAATGAATTCATCAAAGTAGCAGGATATAAAATCAACACCCATAAATCAAAGGCATTTCTGTATATCAGTGACAAAGCCTCTGAGAAGGAAATGAGGAAAACTACCTGGTACACAATAACCTCAAAAAAAAAAATAAGATACTTGGGAATCAACTTAATGAAAGAGGTGAAATATCTATACAATCAAAACTACAAAACCCTAAAAAGAGAAATCATAGAAGTCCTTAGAAGATGGAAAGAACTATCTTGCTCTTGGATAGGTGGAATTAATATTATCTCAATGACCATACTATCAAAAGCACTATTCAGATTTAATGCAATTTTGATCAAAATCCCAATGGCATTCCTCATATAAATAGAAAAAGCAATCATGAAATTCATCTGGAAAAATAAGTGAGCCAGAATAACTAAAGCAATCCTTAGCAGGAAGAGTGAAGCAGGTGGCATTGCTATACCAGACTTTAAACTATACTACAGAGCAATAGTAACAACAGCAGCATGGTATTGGCACCAAAATAGACTAGTAGACCAATGTTATTGAATAGAGGACACAGAGACTAACCCACAAAATTACAATTATCTTATATTAGACAAAGGTGCCAAAAACATGCACTGGAGAAAAGATAGCATCTTCAACAAATGGTGCTGGGAAAACTGGAAATCCATATGTAACGAAATGAAATTAAATCCCTATCTCTAACCATGCACAAAACTTAACTCAAAATGGATCAAGGACCTAGGAATTAAACCAGAAACTCTGCATCTAATATAAGAAAAAGTAGGCTCTAATCTTCATCATGTGAGATTAGGCCCCAACTTCCTTAATAAGACTCCTATAACACAAGAATTAAAACCAAGAATCAATAAATGAGATGGAATCAAACTCAATCAGCAAAAGAAACAATCTGTGAGGTGAACAGAGAGCCTACATCCTGGGAGCAAATCTTTACCCCTCACACATCAGATAGAGCACTAATCTCTAGGGTATAAAGAACTCAAAAAGCTAAGCACAAAAAAAAAAAAAAAAAAAAAAAAAAAAAAAAAAAAAAAACAAATGGGCTAAGGACATTTGGACCTGAACAGACACTTCTCAAAAGAGGATATACAATCAATCAACAAATATATGAAAAAATGCTCTTCATCTCTAGCAATCAGAGAAATGCAAATCAAAACTACTCTAAGATATCATCTCACTCCAGTCAGAATGGCAGGTATTATAAAGACAACAATAAGTGTTGGCGAGGATGTGGGGAAAAAGGTACACTCATACACTGCTGGTGGGACTACAAATTGGTGCAGCCAATATGGAAAGCAGTATGGAGATTCCTTGCAAAACTGGGAATGGATCCACAATTTGACCCAGCTATCCAACTCTTCAGTCTATACACAAAGGACTTAAAAACAGCATACTACAGGGACACAACCACATTAATGTTTATAGCAGCACAATTCACAATAGCTAAACTGTGGAACCAACCTAGATTCCCCTCAGTAGATGAATGGATAAAGAAAATATGGTATGAATAGACAATGGAATATTACTCAGAAATAAAAGAAAATAAAATCATGGCATTTGCAGGTAAATGGAATAGTGAAGTTAGCCAATCCCCCCCCCCAAAAAAAAAAAAACAACAAATGCTAAATATTTTCTCAGATATAAGGAGGCTGATTCATAGTGGAGTTCATAGGGGGAGCATGGGAGGAATAGATGAACTCTAGATAGAGCAAAGGGGCAGCAGGGAAAGAGAGGGTGGATGGGGGTAAATAAGATGGTGGAATGAGAAGAACATCATTACCCTAAGTACATGTATGAAGACACAAATGGTGTGACTCAACATTGAGTACAACCAGAGATATGAAAAATTGTGCTGTATATGTGTAATAAGAATTGTAATGCATTCTTCTGTCATATATAACAAATTAGATAAAAATAAATAAATAATTTTTTTTAAATGTAGGTCCCTAATAATAAAAGTAGAGAACTCCTTTCAAATATCAGACTAAAAGCTTTTGTGACTCTGATCCTAAAACTTTATAGTACAAAACTAAGGGCCTGATTGCTTTGAAATCTATTTTCCAAAACCCATCCCAAATAAATCTGATTCACTAAATCCTGTGCAGGCTATGTGAATCTGCAAATTTAGTGAACATCCATGATGATTCTTGTGTAGATGGTATAACAATCCCATTTCAAAAAGGTTTAAGAAGAAAGGAGCACCATCAACTGACTGATTTTGATTCATAAAACTTCTGCTATGTTAGGCTAGACTCTTAACCATTTCAATATTTTCATCGACAGTGCGAAAGGGGCAATTGGGAAAAAAAAGATTTACATTAGACAAGAGTCCTATGTTAATCTCATTTTGGTAGTCACACTGCTATTCTCCAATTTTAATTTCAGAGCCAAAGCATATGTCCAAGTTCCAAGAAAAGTTGCTCTGTGAGAAGAATTGTGTTTGGCTTTATGTATTCTATTCTGCCAAGTCTGTGGCCTAACATGGTGCGAGAAGAGACGGACGAACTTGGTCTTTCAGGAATGCCCAAGACAATGGCTCAGCCTGCCTTCCTATCCACTCTCCATTCTCCCTCATCACCCAACCTGCTCCCAGCTCCACAGGCCACTCCTCACCGTGTCTTGAACAATACCGCAGACATGTTTACCATCCTTCCTCACCAAAACATGTGTGCTTTGTTTTCTCAGGTCCTTGGTGACAATGTCTTATAGCTGGATTGGATAAAGCCATTCCTTATAACACCAACACGATATGTCACAGTGGTTTCCATGTGTGTTTCCTTTATTATAATATTTAGTCCAGCTCAAACACATGGCTAATGATGAGAACTTCAGGCTCCTTCAGAGTGCTGTATAAGACATTTGGAGTCAAGGAACCTTTAGATATCCTTCAAAGGACACCAGCCCAGGGTCAATCATGCCAACCAACTTCCTCCAGAAAATGCCCTCTGTAATCTTGCCCACATCCTCAGGCTTTGTTTCTCCTCTCCAAGTCCAGCCAGTGCCCAAGAGTCGTATTCACATTCCTCCCTTCCCTAAACACTCCAAGGCTTCATTACCCTAAATAAAGGCACCTTTGTTTAAACAAATGGGTCCCTACTTCAAATTTTAAAAAGTAGGGAACACAGAAGCTTAAAAACCTACAGCATATAAACTAAGGGATAAGGAAGTGTAGCAAAAGAGTGCTGTTGGATATGGTGAATACGGAAGTGGATTTGGAAGACAGGACAGCCTGAAGAAGCCCTCTCTTCTCTTTCCTCACCACACAAAGCCAGAAAGAGGTTTTCAACTGTTTGAAAACCAAGAAGTTAAGAAAAGCAACTCTGGCAGGAAAGAAAATGAAAGTAGAATTCTAGTTTTATTTTTATTTATTTCATTATTGAAGCATTTTTTAAAAAATGTAACAACTGTTCTTGTCAGGTAGGAATGGTTACTGAACCTACTAAGGAGCCCATTTTAAGTGTGAAAAAAATTAAAGGCTCTAAATTGGAATAAAAAAGACTGAAGTTTCCTACACTTACTCTAGAGAATAGTTTTTTATTATTTAGGAAATAAAGGAGATGAGTTTGACTAACATGAACTTCCTATTGCTGAAACAATAGAAAAATGAGTAAGGTTTTTAAATAATAAGTACTCTGAAATATGTTATTCCAGAGAACATAATCAATTTGTAGGAGTCCAGGCTTCTTTCTTTCTAAAAAACACATTAAAACAAAAACAAGTTAGCAAAAACCAAAAGTGTAGCTTTAGCAGCAGTACTCTGCTCTGCAGCTGTCTTCATAATTGGCAAAACTAAACATGTCTATGTCATTATATTTGATAATACAATGTCATTATATTTGATAAAAATATCTAATTCAATTCTTTGCTAACCAGATAGTTAATTATTAGGAACTGTCACCAAAATATAACATGTCTTGCTTCAGAGTGGCCAGTGCCATGTTATTAATCCCTTCCTAGCAACTTCATCTTTTTTATGACTTAATCTCTTCTGACTATCCAGATACAGCTAGTCATGTCTATGCTAATCTACTGTGTCTAGGGCAAAATGTTTGAACCTAATTCACGATCATTTATCATGTTTTTAATGCAAAAGCATGACATACAGCTATGATAAAATTCTAATAGATCTATTTTTAGGCATAAAAATGGACAATGTTTTAATGTTTTTAAATTTATAATTTAAAATTTACAATTCCCTTCTATGGGATTAATTGTGTGCCTGCAAAATTCATATATTGAAATCTGAACCTCTAGTAAGACTATATTTGGAGATAGGACAGACAAAGTGATAAATAGTAATGAATGAGCCCGTATAGGTGAGCCCATAGTATTAGTCCTTTTACGAGGCAACAGAGAACTCCTTCTTTCTTTCTCCACCATAAAGACAGATAGAAAACATCCACCAACAAGTCAGGAAGAGACTGCTTCACCAGAAATTAAATTGGCCAGCACTTTGTGTGCTTCTAACCTCCAGAACTGTTAAAAATAATTTTTGTTTTTTAAACAAACCAGTCTATGGCATTTTATTATCACAGCCTACAGAGACTAAGACAGATTTTGTCACTAAGAAAGGGAATGCCACTATATAACAAATATTTTAAAATGTGGAAGCAGCCTTGGAACTGGATAACTGGTGAAGGCTGAAAAGGATTTGAGATGCATGCTAAAAAAGCCTGTGTTTCTGTGAAGGGATTGTTGGTAGAAATATGGATGTTAAAGGCAATTCTGAAGAGGGCTGGAAAACAAAAGAGAAAGCCTCCCTCTTTTCAGAGAAAAAAATAATCATGAGCAGAGTGTTGATAGGAATATAGTCATGAAAAAAAATATTCCGGGGATATCTCAGACAGAAATGAAGAATATTTTATTGGAAACTGGAGGGAAGGCAATCTTTGTTGTAAAATGTCAAAGAATTTGGCTAACTGTGTGCTGGTGTTTTGTGGAAGGTGGAAATTGCAAGTGATGAAATGTAGATATTTAGCTGAGGACATTTCTAAGGAAAGCATAGAAGGAGTGGTTTGGTTCCTTCTGACTCTTACAGCAAAATGTGAAAGGAGAGAGAGAAATTGAAAAGGAATTATTAAACAAAAGGAACAAGATTTTGAAGTCTTGGGAAATTCTCAGCCAATCCATGTTGCATAGAATGAGAACTCTTGTTCTGAAGAGAACTGAGACTGAGCAACCATTTGGTAAGAAGATTAGCATGAGTGTAAACATGAAGCTAACCAGCCTTGCAAGCCAGAAATAGAGATTGAACGTTAGAAGCTACAACACTACCAGTTTAAACTGAAGGGTATAGAGACAGAACAAAATGAAGGAGGATGCTTGGACTTCTTGAGTCATACAGGACGGGGCCATAAAAATAATATGTTGTGAATGTGTCCTATTCTTCAAGCAACTCAGAGATCATCAAGACTACCTCATGCCTGGTGCGGAGGTGCACGCCTGTAATCCAAACAGCTTGAGAGGCTGAGGCAGGAGGATCACAAGTTCAAAGCCAGCCTCAACAAAAGCGAGGTGCTAAGCAACTCAATGAGACTCTGTCTCTAAATAAAATACAAATAGGGCTGGGGACATGGCTCAGTGGTTGAGTGACCCTGAGTTCAATCTCTAATACCCCCCACCCCACTCCACGCCCCCCCAAAACACTGCCTCATCTATTTCAGAGAGAGGGGACATGGCCCCAGCTTTATTAGGCCAGACAGCTTCCAATCAAAGCTTTGGGGTAGGACCATCCTGCAGACCCATGGAGGTGAAACCACTCAGTGGAGCCTTGAACCAGGACTGTAACACCTGTAGGTCCAAAAGGTGGGGCAACATCCAAGCAAAGAAGATTATCTTTAGGCCTTAAGATTTAATGAATCTGACATAACTTTTCTATGTACATATATGAATACACCACAGTGAATCCTACCATCGTGTACATCCGCAAATTAATTTAAAATTAATGATAACATTGGGTAAATAGCAGAAAGAGCAATAAAGGGAAGGAAGCAGGGTGTGTGAGGAGGGTAGGGAAAGGATAAATACTGGGGTCTGAATTAGAACAAGATATATTCCATTCTTGTATAATTATGTCAAAAAGGATTCAATTGTTATATATGAAAAGAACCAATTTTAATAAGTGGAAACTCATTAAATTTTTCTTTCAGAACATTAAAAAAATTTTCAGTGGATCTAATGGAATCTGCTAGGTTTTAGACTTCCCTGGGACCCTCACTCCTGTCTTTTCTTGTACCTACTTATGGAATGGGAACACTTTTCCTTTGCCTGTCCTACCATTGTATTTTGGCGGTACATTGCTTGATTGCTTGTCTGGTTTCACAGGTTCACAGATGAAGAGCAATTTTGCCTAGCAATGAATCATGCCTGTGTTCTCACCCATATATGACGTATGTGAGATTTAGATGATATTTTGGATGTTAGACTTCAGAGTTGATGTTGAACCAAGTTAAGACCTTTTGGAATCGTGGAATGTGATGAATGTACTTTTGCATGTGATAAGGACATGAATTTTGGGACAGCCAGGAACAGACTTCGATGAACTGAATTATATGCCCCCACTCAATGTAACTGTATTTTAAGGTAGAATCTACAAGAAGATTAATTTTTAAATGAGGTCATAAGGTTGGGTCCATTCATAGAAGACTAGTGTCCTTATAAGATAATGAAGTTCTCTCTCACCCCATTTGAGAACAAAGTAAAGAGTGTGCCAACTACCAGCCACAAAGATAGCCCTTGCCAGAGACCGAATTGGTTAGCACTTTCAACTTGGACTTCCCATCCTCTAGAACTATGAGAAATACTTTTCTGCATATTTAAGCCACCTAGACTGGTATTTTGTGTTAGCAGCCTAAGCTGAGAACCTGCCATTAGTAATCTTCCTGCCACCCTATCTAGGGATGCAATTCCCCGCTTCATCATACTTTGCTCAATTTATTCAACTCTTCATGCATATTATCATCTAAATTTCAATAAATGTATTTAAATTTATCTTGATTATTTTTGTCTTCCCTGGTTACAACATAAGCTACATGAGGGCAAGGAATATTTTCTTTTATTCACTGTTGTATCTCCAACACCTGGATACTGCCTTATCATCTTGACATTGGAGCAGCAATATTTAACATGCTGAGGAAGATTGAATTTATCCTAGAAACTCAGGAAAGACAGACAACAGAATTTAATGAACCCAAAGAGTACAAGTAAAAAATAAAAATTTACACATTAACTAAAATTAGAAGAAAAAGAATACAAACCCGGTAAAAGAGGATTGTATAAATGTACCCTTGTAGCAAAATGAATCTTTATCAGCAGTCTAAAAACCAGTTCTTAAATTTCATAAGAACAAATTACTAGGAAAAATGAGTACTTGCAGTAATTTGTAACACATATTACTCTGTGGTCAGTCCAAGAAAGTAATATGTATTATTTGCTTTGCAGGAGAGTAAATACTGTGAAATAATGGACACAAATCCATTTAAGCATAATAGTTATCATATTTCAATTTATTTCCATGTAAATTGGTTGTTACATGCTGAGTTAGTACAAAGAATTATAAAAAAAGATAATTAAATGCATTGGAAAATATAAAAAAATAAGTGCAGCATATTAGCCTACGTGATTTTTACTAAAAATCTTTGGATTATGAAAGCACCACTTAACTCCCTATTTGAAATCTCACAACTCACTCACTGCCAAAAAGCATATTCTATATTGAATTAGATCATCATCTCACAGAATACAGAATGTGCATTTCTAAGGCGAATCTATGTTCAACAACACACCAACATATTTTGGTACCACTAAATGTCAAGCATTATTCATGTGGAGTATTAACAGATTAATGTTTTCATTAAAAAAGAAAGATCTCTTTTCTCATTACATTATGCATTTATAGAATAGAGATCTGTCAAATAAATTACTACAAAGTAGTTTAAGCTAAACCTTATAACACTTGAATTATATAATCGGGGCAAATAACCTTTAAAATGAAAGACAAATGGAAAAATTTAAGGGCATTTAATTTGCATAAATGTAATGTTAACAGTCTTTTCCTGGTTATATATTTTATACTTAATTTATATATGTCACTACACTAGGTCCTTAACACTTTTATAGGTCAATTTTAATTTTTTCCCATTTTACTGTACCATAATAAGTAATATGGAAGTAGTTTATCATATATAAAAATAAGATGATCCCATAAAAGTAATTCAGTGTGATTCAGAAACATTCTAGCATTGGGACCATATTACAGTTCTTACGTTGTCAATTCCTGCTTTTAAATAGACATTTATGCTTTAGAATTCTCATGTGTCTAAAACTCATGTTCAGCTTTTGGACTCTGAGACCTTAATTTAAGGGACTTTCTCCAGGTTATCAGCTATCGGGTCCTTGGTGTGAGGGATAAACCTTAGGGTAAAGGACTTCCTGCAGTTCATGGTCTGGTCTTCCTTTTCTTTGAATTTGATACCCAAGATACTGACTTTAAAGTTTTATCCATTAAACTTCTACTATAAACATTGAAATGCATTCAAATGCAGTTGTTCAGACAATACGGTGTCAGCATTAACAATAAGATGGAACAACTATTCATTGATTAACATAATGATTTTAATGTCATCCATGGTCCATAATCTCTAACAAATTAGAAAATGCTTCTAGTGCATGAATTCAATTATAGGCTAAAGTTGTATAGTGAAATATCAATTTATATGCAGTCAAATGTATTTTCTTTTCTTGACTTTCCTTGACTCATGTTTATCTGCCAGTGACCAGTGGGTTAGAAATGGTGAATATGACTACCATCCACCATGGGAATTACTTAATTGGATAAAGCAGAGTGAAAATCCTTTCAATAAGGACATTTTACCTCCAATTACTGCCTCCACCTTTCTCTGGGACAGTGTTTGATGGGAATGTGAGTTACCCTTGTTTATTTCAATTAAAACTAGTAACAAAAGGATTGAGTCTATCTGGGGGACCAAGATTATTCTTTGTAGTTCATTCAATAAAAATTAAAATGGCTTGGATACATATGAGAATTAAAACATTGATTATTCTTTCATTTTATTATGTTACCCTACCTGAGAGTTAATGTTAAAATTAAGGATCATCTGAATATTTACCACACATTTGTTAGAGATCATTACAAACCAGTTGACAGGAGCTGGGATTGACTCTTATAGAGCCCATGAAAGAACATACGTGACAGTCTTCATTTTATTTCAACCTGCTTGTCAGACTTGTGAAATACCTGGCTTTTTCTTATACTGGTAGTTTCTAGAATAGTTAAAACACCATTAAGACTAAAGCATAATTATATATCTATGCCTATTTTGAAAATGAGATTTCTTCCTACATAGATCAGTTTGTTAGAGAAAAATATGAAATTATGTGCTTTCACGCAATTGAAAATATATATACAAGCATGAAAACATTAATTTATCCTGTTCAGCCTGGCCATTAGTATTTGCCAGTTTTCTGGTTGGTTTGGTGAGTCTATATATAATCATATCCAAGCTCTTATCTAACAAAAGGAAAAAAATACTATGTAGACCCCATTCATCCACATATATATCTGGATATGGATAGATAAATATATTTTATTGAATGTCTCTCTGAACTAAGTCAGAACTACAACAGTTAATCTTACAGTGGAGGAGCACATGGCAATTCTACTGGTGGCATTTTCTCACCTAAACATCATATTTGTGAAGAAAAGATATAATAAACTTCCACATTCCCTAGCTCAAATAAAACTAAAACAGAAAACAGAGCTTCTTGTAGGGTGGGAATATGGAATTTGGAGCATTCTGTGTGAAGATTCTAAGCATTTCCAATACTCAAAGCAAAAACAGACCAATGTCAATAACTTGATTTTATTTGGATACCAGTTTTCTTCCAAATATGAAAACATTCTTGAATACTTCAGGAGTGAGTGCATTGAAGGATATAGAGATCAATGACTTCAATTTGTCATTTTTTGGTCATCTGTTTCTGATTCCTTTATTTCTGTGAATTTCATATCCTATTGTACAGAGTAAGATTTATTCCTATTGGTGTTTAAATGGCTTTGGGGGATACAAGGTACAGGAAAATGGCATATTTGCCAAGTTGTTTTGTGTATTAGTTACAGATGATCTGAACTTTTACAAATGAATTCTAAGGATTCCAAATTTCTCAGTTTTAAAGATAAGCTTACAGCAAAATAGAAGTAAAACAAAACAAAATGCTGTAATAAAATGAAATAAAATCATGTTTACTCTTCATACACTAAAGCTAAATGCATAGTGATTTTTTAATAAAATAACTAAGTGAATTTTCTTACTAACAAAGATTAGGAAAAAAAAAAACTTTTGGCAAATCTTGACCAATGTTATGCAGTTACAAATTCACATCAACTTATTGGAGTGGAGGTCACATGCAGGATCGATACAATAAAATTTTTTAAAAATGTGCAAAATGCCAGTACATGGCTTTTTCAGAGAAGTTCCTAGAGTCAAGATCCATACTGCAACAAATGAGGCTCAGACCTCACTGTGGTCACCGAGTTTGTTGAAGTTCTGAAATAGAAGAGGAAGAAATAAACATACACTGCTTATTCAACTCTTAAATCAGTACCATTGGAAAAGAACAGTAGAAAGAGAAGCCAGCTATCCAGACACACTAAGAAAATGGACAGTCTATGAGGCAGGAGAGTATGAAGTTTACAGCTCCAGACCCACGGTCAGACTGCTAACTCTGAAACCAGCTCTTCCACTTACAAATGGCATAATGTCCGTGGCCCTCAGTTTCCCCATTTTGAAAAATGTTAAATAATAGTAGCTACCTCTAAAGTTGAGACAAGTTTAGTTAATTAATATAGATTGTAACCTTTAGAATATACCTGGAAGATGGTAAGTACTCAAAATATGAAGGGTATATAATGGGGATGATGGTGATAATAATCATCATAATAAATATTATTATTTTGTAAATACATACTCTTCTGATTAAATATAATAAAGATGATTCTATTAGGCACCAAATACTCTTCTAGGAATGAGGGAAGGCAAAATGATTCAAAAGTCACTGAAAAAGTGCAGGAAGTCACAGTGCTGGAAACAGTTTTAAAACTAAGTCATAAAGTCCGATATTTGGAAGGTAACTTTCATACCTCAGATCATGGGAGCACTACAATCTGCAAATAATATTCCCAAAGATGGCAATCTAATAAGCTTGGAGGAAAGCATCAGAGCAGAAAAACTGGCAAGCTATATTTAGAGTTTTTATATTTGTCAGAGGTAGATTCAAACTTCCAGGACAATAGATCCCAGAAGAAGCATTAAAGCAAGCAGTTTGTAATTGACAGGTAAGGCCAAATCCTCTAAGTAGTAACATTGTAGTAAGATGCAATTATTAAATAATTATTCATAACTGTCCCCAAAAGATGAATGGAAATATTATTTTTTGTTACAGATACTCTGAAGTGGAGATTGGAGGGATTTTAATAGATTTTAGATGTTAGTGAGTTAAAAAGCTAACACAAAAAAAATGCAAAGCCTTAATTCTATATTCTATATTTTTTACAACTCTTGCAAGCTCGTGTTATCAACTTACCTTGTTTGAATAAATGTTACTTATTGCAGCAGATACTGATTCAAAAAAAATTGGTTTCTCTGAGTCTAGGTTTCCATAGTACTTCATTGCTTTTATCAAGGAAGCTACGAGAAAGCAAAGGAAAACACCAAAATACATGAAGCAATGGAAGGATCATGTTCAGTGTTAGCCAAGGACACCCTCTTACCTGTGCAATTGGCTAATAATACATCCACACTCTGGTCCTTACAGTCCATGTACACCTGGAAGAATTAAAACAATACACCCACAATTAATTCAGAATAGCTAGCAAGAAGGAATAAAACAGGAATTGAGAGTGTCTTGTTTTTTTTTTTTTTTTTTTTTTTTAAAGTATGAAGTCAACCACCAGAGGGAGACATGGCTACATAGTCGGTCACAAACTGGCAAGCATCTAAAAGACTAAGGTTAGTATGAGTGAGGCATCTACCTTGACTACAATTAAGTCTGGCTGCTTATGTTTTCAACTTGATTGAATAAAAATCCAAACATCATCTTTCCTTTCCAGTAAGAATGATATAAAACTGTTCTCAACCACTTTTATTGTAAGTCAAGAAACCATTTGTGAAATTAACCTGCTGACCTGCTGCATATTTTAATATTTTACAATAATTTAGCATATCTATGGACTGGATAAATTCTACCCAGGGATGAAAAATTGAGAATATTACTATGATTCACACAATTTTGGTTTTCCAACTTTCTTTTTTTTGGCATTGAATTTGAACCCAGGGACGCTTTATTATTGAGCTATATCCCCAGTTCTTTTTGTTTTTATTTTGAGACAGCACACTAATCTTTTTAGGACCTGACTTATTTGCTGAGGCTGGCCTGGAACTTTCAATTCTTCTGGTTCAGGCTTCCCACTCTCAGATTACAGACATGGACCTTGGACCCAACTGGATTTCCATGTTTAAAGGTCTATCAAGATGAGAAATCCTTACTAATTTCCTTGGCATACTTTACTGTCTTGCCCCTTAAGTTCCAAAAAAAATCTCAAGAAGACACAATTTGTGAAAATCTCTGATCTTAAATTCATCCAGAACAAAATCAACCATGAGAGTCAATGACAGTAAATCTAGACATTTTAGTTTCAGGAGGATAAATTTGGTTATATAATTGTTATATATCTTTCATGAAAAGTGTAGAAATCTACATTTGCTATACAGTCTAAGGGTATATGTAATACATCCCAAGGGTCCCTCAGATTCTTTCAGCAGCAAATAATTTTCTCTATGAAAGACTAATTGTGAAATAATATTTATATCACTTGGGGAAAAAATGATCAAACAAAACATAAAAGAAAAGAAAATATGGACTTAGACTTTAACATTGAATAATTAGCTCCTGCTTGTGTTAAAATAATTAATTCAAGGTGACCTCTCAGTGTTTGACTTTTTCTTCAGCTCAGTGGAGCACAAACACGTTGCTATGGGTGGTTTGCTGATGCTGATAAACATAATCTCTAGTTCACTGACCTCTCTCGTGTCCCAAGTAAAAGAATAAATAGAAGTCATCCCACTTCCTTCAACCTACAACTTCCAGGAAAATGTTCCTTATGCTAAAGTGACCAAGAAGTGTTAACCAAGGGAGTGTTAACATCTCTGGCTAAAGAAGTCCTGTGGCTCTTTTCTCTGGCTTCTCTTCCAGGGTAGCTGGAACTAAGAAATAATATTAGTTGGAATGATATTAGTTGTACTTTATGAAATGAATTGTTAGAATTAGAAAATGGAAAGCTAACATTATTGAGTACTTATCAACTGGCAGACATTTTATTAGGTGGATTTTTTTGTTTGTTTTGGCATTGGACATTGAACCCAGGGACACTCTACCACTGAATTATATCCCCAGTCCTTTTTACTTTTTATTTAAAGACAGGGTTTTGCTAAGTTGTCCAGGCTTGAGGCCCTCCTGCATAAGCCTCCTGAGTTGCTAGGATGACAGGCATGGCCAACGCACCCAGCTTCTTAAGTGCTTTATATGTAATATATCCATTCTAAGTCTCATAACTTGATGAAATGGATACCTCTACTACTGGTTCCTATAATTACAAACAAACATTTGATCCTACCCATGTTAAGTTGTCTGTTGTATATAATAATGTTATTTAAATAATGAGGAAATAAATCAAATAGTAATAAGAAATTTTTTTAAAAAGGGAATACTAATATAAAACCACCAGCTTTGTATATACAGATATATATACACCTAGCCAAGGGCAAATGTTATTCTCTGCCAATTTAAAAATAAATTGGGTTGGGGATGAAGCTCATGGGTCAAGTGCTTGCCTAGCATGAATGATAACCTGGGTCCAATCCCCAGTACCACAAAAAATAAAGAAATACAATTAAATAAATAGATTGCATCTGTTGGTTTATTTCACCATTCAGTGGTATAAAATTTTAAAACCATAAATGAGAAAGAAAAAAAAAAAACAAGTTCTTTTTCAACATGCCCAGTGCTTAGATTGTTTGGATTCCTCTGAATTGTCCACCTAAACTCAATGGGAAGAGGTAACAACTTCCTCCTCTTTTATAATCCTGTCTTGTTTTTAAATGTCTAGAGAGGGCAGCTAATAATTTCAGAAACAAATTTAAAATGCAATTGATCAAAAAATATGCATACCAGCCTTTCCAAGTAAAAGAACAATTCTAGTCTCATGTTTCTCAAAATATGATCCCTGGACACCTAGAATTACCCAGGGTTGTTTAAATGAATATTCTGGACCAGAATCAGGTTTCAAACAAATGCATTTCGAAGGAGCATCCAAATTACCTTGAAGCATAAAAGTTGAAGACCTTGGAAACACAAGTAAATAAAAAATGCCGAACATAAAAAGCCTTCCAGTGGAGAATGGCTACGTGTTTGCAATCCAGGTTTAGTTGCAAGAAAATACAAAATATTTGGTATACTGTACAAAGCTTTTATGTTAAAAAAAAAGAAGGAAAAAAAGTATAAAAGGGTAATTTGCCAAAAGTAGCCAATAGATTTAAAACCTGAAGTATTTAAATTTCAATTGTTTTGTATTATTTATTGTCTTGATATATCTCCCAATCCAGAATCAAAATCACTGCCTCATTTCTACAAAGGAATCAGCTGAGATCCAGGTAGGGGACGTAACTATTGACACCTCAGTGGGTATGGCAGAGCCAGTGCTTTCCCTCCACATGCTCCTGCCTAGAAAAGTGACAGGATGGCTTACCTCTGTACTTCCTTGACTTTGAAAAGTTCAACATTTCAAAATCAATTTAAAATACAAATGAATAGAGACTCAGGTTTGCATTCTCACAAGAAAACCATCAAAATTCACAATGTAAAACAATGTCAAAGCTACAAATCCAAACACTTTAAAAATCAATGTCTGGCCGGGCATTGCTTGAAATCTCAGTGGCTCTGGAGGCTGAGGCAGGAAGATCATGAGTTCAATGCCAGCCTAAGCAAAAGTGAGGTGCTAACCAACTCAGTGAGACCCTGTCTCTAAAATAAAACACAAAATTGGGCTGGGGATGTGGCTCAGTGGCTGAGTGCTCCTGAGTTCAACCCCCGGTACCCCCCAAAAAAGTTAATGTCCGATTTCTACTTTTAGCCATAATAAGTAACTAATGAGAGACCAACCCATCTTCCACAAACAAAGAGACAATTGGACAACAACATACAAACAACTGTATTTAGACAATAGGCCTCCAGTGGTTTAGGACCAAGTCTCCTAAAAGCAGCAAGACAGATGAGGCAAGTCCTCCAGAGCTCAGCTTGTTGCCACAAAGCAGATTCCCAAATCCACTTTGGTGTGGATTGGGGAGATCCAAGCAAAATGAGCTGCTTATATGGATTGAGAAGACAGAACAGGAGTTCGGGGAGGGGAGATGGTAGAGAGAATATAGAAAGGAAGAAGACTTGCAGAGAAAATTTTCTAGAAATTTTCACAGTATTTTGATTAAGGCTTTGAGTTAATACTAAGCTGCTCAGGAGATATGAAGATAAGAAGATTGGATAGAAAGGATATGAAGGAGATAAAGATTGCTAGGGAACCAGCACCTGAAGACCAGCCACACTGGTGCGCAGACACTGGTGGAGGACTGAGAATAGAGGTTTTTCCACCCTCAATCTGTTGTCCCACCCCAATCTTCAATTTAGAATATTGAGGGGGAGAACTGAAGGAAATAAGGAAGGGGGCGAATTCCTTATTGATTTAGTATTTATTTTTAAAAAATAGAAAGAGAAAACAAATGCCAAAAGTGTCTTAAATTTCCTTGAATTCACAAAATTAAGTGTTCTTCCATCTGTGGAAATGAGGTTTGTGAGTTATGGGGGTTTTCAACAGTGGACTTTGTGTTTTGCACATGTGGGTCATGGAGAAGCCATGGAAATAATGGCATAGAGGAGGTATCATTGCCAAAGAGAATAGAGAAAAGTCCCTGAGTGGGACACTTTTTGAGAGGCCAGGAATAGTATTGGGCCACCATGTGAGAGAACAAGGCCATTTGATCATGTAGTTGGCGTTCTGTAGGGGACTTTTACTCTTTTGGAAACCTTGCATGCCAACTGCTATAGATGCTATGCCCACCACATCTCAAGGCTGTGTTTTATACCTACCCAGTAAATACTCCATCTCTGATCCTCACACATGTACATACCTAAAAGCTTGATGGGATCTCCTGAAAGCAAATCTACAGTGGTGTGAAGTACAATGTCTTACGTCCCTTCAAGGGAAGGATTATCAGACTTCAGAGCTGAGAGAATGGCTGATGAAGAATCCCGTTACTCAAATTATGTTATATGCATGTATATGCGATGGTGAAACCTACCATTCTGTGTAATTAATATTTACCAGTAATTTTAAAATAGGCCTGTTACTAAAGAGAAGGGAAGGAATCAATCCAGACACAGACTGTGAATACCTCAACCAGCATGGAGACGCCAGAATAGTCAAAAAAGGTCAAGCCACTGCAATCCAGGATTAAGGCCGACTTGTCGTGAGAGCTTGACTGTGTGGTTTCCTCTGTAGGAAGAACAGAGACTTCAGTTAGGGAATATTCCCAGACGTTTTTGCTGCTGACTTCATTGAATGGTGTCAAGACAATAGTGACCTCGTGTTTAAAAATAATAATTCCAAACGCCTCTTCATTTTTACATTTTCAGTTAATTACTAATTATTTTCTGAACTTGGATATTTTATTGTTAGGATGTTATTTAAGGTAATTATCACATAACTCAGAGAGGAAGGCAGGGTAGTTTAATTACCAGTATCATTTCACAGATAGACAAATGGGGTAGGCAAGTTTAAATGATTTTGAAAAGATATCTAACAAGTTAGAACTAAAAGCGAGGGTAGAACAGAGGCCTCTAAGGATATGCTTTCCACGATATTACATGTTTTCTTGATGGGTGTGCCCAGAGGAACAGCCCTGTTTTGTGATGCTTGAGGTTTACACAATCTGGGATTCACACTTTAAGTCAAAGATCCATTTCTTCGGCTTGTCCCACAAATTTTAAAGGGACCTGTATGACAGACCCTGAAAATTAAGCTTTATTTTCATAGTAAAACTGCCTAAAACTGCCTCTGAATGTACTTAATAGGAAAGAAAGAAAAGATGCTACTTGGGAATTTATGACTTCTTTTTTGATTGACATTCTCAAGGCCACAGCTTCCTCATGTGAGATGATGTTTCTAAATGGTGACAAGTCCCATTTGGGATTCCTCTAAACATAACATAGCTCTCAGAGAAGACCATGTAGGCTAAATGTATCCCCAGAATTAACAGTCAACATTTATGAGATAAATTCCAATTCATAATTATCATGAAATTCTCTGGAAAAATTAATTCTTAATTAGAATAATTTGCTAGTAAAAATTCTCAAGGTTTCTCCTCTATTACAGCAGAAAATGTGAGTATGATTGTTTCTTGATTTGTAGAAAAATATGAGGGAAAGAATGTTTTAAACAAACTACTGCTAGAGTGAAAAACAGAAGAACAGAAACTATAAAAGAGACATGAAAATTTTTATATGGCAGTAACTGTTAGAAGAAGGAGAAATGATACAAAGTAAATTTCAACATATTTGAAAGGTGGTATTCAGGTACATGATTTGTTTTGAAATTTCACCTTTGGGTGTATATTTGTATTTATTAATTGATCAGTAACTACAAAGTATATAGTATGTTGAGGACATTTTTAAAATACAGTGGGTACTAACAAATATGAGTGAGATGATCCTACTTTCTTCAAGGAACTTATAATATCCTTGAGTGACAAGAATAGGATTGGTTCAGAAGTGACATATGATTAAAAATGATAAAACGAAAAAGAATGAGAATTTACTAAAGGAGAAGTCTCACTGGAGTGATTGGGGAAGGCTTCATGTGAAAAGCAGCCTTCAAGGAAATGATGCAGAGATGTAAGCATCCCAACCATATGGACAGCTTTAATTAAACACTAATGACAGCTTCAGATCTCAGACTCCTCCTGCTCCCATTCAACCGGCATGTACTGAGGGGCGACTCTGGGCCAGGCACTGCAGTTGTGCCTTCTGTTGCCCTGTTTTTCCTGCAAGAAGGGGCTAAGCAGTTACTACAGGTTCAGGCTATGCTTCTATTGGTCTAAAATGATAAATTAGAACTTCAAACAAAATTGAAAGTCACAACAACTTAGCTTATCCACTGACCGCTCTATGTGGTGGCATTGTTAGCCTTCACCATTTGTCTCAATAAACACAGGACTTACCTCTATTATTGCAGGGACCTGTTGATACTCTTGGGTATAATGTGCCCTGCTCATTATCAGACAGGAAAAAAAAACTGAGATGTCACAAAAAAAGCAAAATACTTGCTCTAAGAAAAGAATATTCAATAGTGGAGTGTTGGTCGGGTTATAAGTACATTTTTATGTAATTTAGAAACATTTCATTAAATTTTGAGGATATAAAAACCTCTCAGTTAAACATCAGGTAAGTATCTGTGGTTTTTGATGTAGATCTTTTTTGAAGATGCTTATTTTAAAAATGAAATTTATATGGCTTCTTTGCTCATGCTAATCACGTACACATCTTCCCTACTCCGTGTTCAATGAGAACATGTTGGTGGCTTGACATTAGTGATGATGTAGATATTTTCATCATAGGAATGTTGGCAAATGTTACAGATAAGTGCTTCTGTGCAGCACCACCCCATGTCCCCCACTCCAAAAATTGCTTGTTAAAGATGTTCCAGCACACCAATGCTTGGAGGTGGGCATGCTTGTTAAACATTAATAAAAAAAATCATCAGTTAAAAAAATATATAGCCTTCATTAAATGAATGGCTTAGACCACTGAAATATGTGGCAAAAGATCTTAAATTAACAATAATGACACAATTTGATATCAAAATTAGTTCTTCTATCTTCCACTTTTTATAATATGTTCTGACCAAATGACATCAAATAGTACATATTTCAAAATAAGGTATAATCTAAAATTCTTTATCCAAAAATTTCTGTAGGAAAATAGCATTAATAATTAGACCTAAAAATAAAAATTAGTGAATAACAAATTTTTCTAATGTGTTATTCTTTATTCACTAGAAAGCATAATCGTAATGTTTACAAGAGAGGGTTAGTAAAAATAAACCGAAATTGAAACAATATAAGTCACATTTGATTTTTTAAGTCAATAAATTTTATTAAAAGAAACTACAAATATTATTGCTTATACCCCTGTGGCATGAGTTCTATCATCAGATTCCACAGCAGGGCAGACAAGATTATTTAGTTTACTTTTTCCACTAAGGTCAAACAAGACCTAAGTATTTTATCAACTCAGCATTTTGGAAAACCACTACTAGGTGACCAAAAATTTGTCACTCTGAACATTAAAAATACTACAGTGAAAAAAATCTGTGTATTTATCTAGAGAGATTGATAGCTGTATCTAAAATAGCAAATACTTATCCACAACTATATGGCACGAGTCTTTTGTTTTGCTATTGTTGATAAAAAGATATTGAAAATATTTTTTAAAACAAGTTTTTTTCTTTCTATCTTACTACTTTTATTTCACTTCTAAATTGTACTTGTCATCCTCTCTTTTCTTATAATTATTTCATAATTTAAGTGGTGATGGATTATGAACCATGTAAATGTTTGGGCTTTATCAGTAGTGATATAAAATTTTCTCTTCCATTGTCTCAGAGTGTGTTCATGCCATTACTTTCTTTGTCTTTTATTTTTATATCTGAGTTTCTTTTCTGCATTTTTTTTTACTTTTTTTCCTTTTGTAGTTGTAGATGGACAGAATGCCTTTATTTTATTTGTTCATTTTTATGTGGTGCTCAGGATCAAACCCAGTGCCTGACGCATTCTAAGCAAGTGCTCTGTCACTGAGCTACAACCCCAACCCCTGCAATTCTTTTAATCGATATATGTCTATATTCTTCAGGCCATCCAAAACAAAAACAAAATAAAACAAAGCAAAACAAAAGACTCATGCCATATAGTTGTGGATAAGTATTTGCTATTTTAAAAGAAGCAATTCATGGTGCCTTTTCTAAATAAAAAAGACAAAAGGATATCCCAATGATTAAGTCACCAATTCACTCAAATAAAAATTAAAATACAGTGGACATTTCTGAAATCTTCTTAAAAAATAAGTGAAGTCTTCCTTTTACACAGTATCCTCTGGGTTCTGCAATTGTGCTGATTTTATGGATATAACCTTGTGTTCTAAGCTTCTAAGTAAATCAACTAGTGCAATAAAAATCACATCATCCCAGAAAAGAGTAAAGTGAATGCACAGCTAATATCCTGCCTTAAGCAAAATAAGGTAAGCTTGGAGCATGTGCAGAGAGACAACTAATCTATACCCATGTGGGATGTGGTAAATGATAGGCTTTATCTACAAAAAAATAAATAAATAAAAAAGAAAACATTTCAGAAAGAAATTAACCATCAGGTGTGGGTGGGCAATTAACTCCAGACTGTGGAAGCCAGCTCTTTCCTGTAGAATATTCATTAACTCCTTTAATTAAAAAGTATTCATAGTTGCATAATTTAGAAGTGCCTTTCATATACTTCAAAAGATTCTTGACAGTCTGTGAGTCACTCATAATTTTTTAAAAGTTAAGTATTTTCTGTTGATATCAATTAACTATTGAGAAACAGATTTCTTAAAAATCTCTAATTTTCTCAAGAAATAAGGGTACAAGAAACATTTAAGACAAACAACAACACTACCTTTGGAAACATGCACATGTTTTTGAGAATTTCATTCATTCATTTATTCATGTGTTCATTCAAGTAGTATAGATGCTCTGGAGTTCTTACTCTAAGTACCATCTTAGGAAATGTGAGTTCAACAGTGAACAAGAGAGATGATGGTCTCTACCTTCAGTGGACTCACAAACAGGGAAACCAGTCAGTTGAACTGGTAATTCTAAGTGTTGTGAAGGCTGAAAAAAATTAAAGAAAGTGCTAAGGAAGCACAGGAGATCGGATGTGGTTGACAGAACAACCCACCCCACCCCCTCCATCTTCACAACTAATCTTCAGGATCTGTGAATAGGTTACCTTGTATGGCAAAAGTAGCTTTGCAGGTTTGATTAAATTAAGAATGTTAGGATTTGAGATTATCCTGTATTGCCCAGGTGCATCTAATGCAATCATAGGAGGCAAGAGGTATAGCCAGAGCATATGCTGTGACAAAAGAAGAGGTCAGAGAGATTTGAAGATTCCACACTGCTGGCTTGAAAATGCAGGGTGGGGCAGATGCCTACAAGAAGTTGAAAAGAACAATAAAATAGAGTGTACTCTAGGGCCTCTAAAAGGAATATATCCATGCCAAAGTCTTGATTTTATGTCCTTAATATTCATTTCAGATTTCTGTGGCCCCAAACTGTAAAATAATAAATTGTGTTATTTTAAGCCACTAAACTCAACTATTTGCTACAACAGCAGAAGGAAATTTATACACCAGAGCTGTTGATTTGGGTGGTGTTATGGACTGGGTTATAAGATTTCTCCCCAAAACTCATGTGTGTAAAGACTCAAGATTGTTTATAGGTGAAATGATTTTGATCAGCCTATTAATCCATTCAAGTGGATTAATGGGTGGTAATTATAGGCAGGTAGGACATGACTGGAGGAAATAGGTCACCGGGGTGTGCTCCTAGGGATTATATTATCCCTGGCTCCTTGCACTCAGGCTCTCTCTGCTTCCTAGCTGACACAAATCCAGCAACTTTCCTCTGCCATGCCCTCCCACCATGATGTTCTGCCTCACCTTGGTCCCAAAGCTGTGGAATTGGCCAGCCATAGATGGAATCTCTGAAACCATGAGCCAAAATAAACTTTTCCTCAAGTTTTTCTTGTCAGGCTTTTGGTCACAGTGCTGAAAGCTGACTAACATAGGGAATAGAAGAGGGTGAGAAGAGGACCTTGTTTAGACTTCAGGGTCCACACGAAGAAACCATAAACCATGTCTTCTTTTTTTATCCTTGAAAATGCAGGATCTATGACTGCACTCAAGATTTACTGCATGTTCAATAAATGTGAGAAATATTTGCTGAGTGAACAATGGCAGGAATGAAGGAATGGGATGTGTGAGCTGAGACCTGGAGGAGGACTGGAGTTTAGTAGATAAACAGGAGCTGGAGGCTAAACTGGCAAATCATAATACTAATGGAGATCTCAACAGGGTGCCTCTTAGATCAACATAAGATGACTAAAATGTTGTGGGGACCCAAACCACTAAACATAGTCATAGAAGATTTCTCCATAGGTGAGCAATTGTTATTTTCATTCAGAGAATTACCACATTTTCTATCTTATGATATATGTGGCTTCTTTCATATCTTTTGATTATTCTATCATCTGTTCAACTATGAATCTTCTCCTGAGAAGATTAATTCTCTTCTACTTTGCTCATTGCTGTATTCAGTTCACGCCTCCCTCAGCTTTGGTCACTTCTGGATCTTTTCTGTATTCTCCAAAACCCACTGAATGTCTCCGACATGACCTCCCATGAACTTCAATTTACAATGCTCCAAATCAAACTCAGCTTCTCTGTAGCCACCCTCCTGGGATCCTTATTACTCCCAGCTAGAATGCTTCAAAGCTTTAGAATCATCATTTGTTTCACAGCAGAAAAAAAATAATATGAAATTTATACTAATTCTTTCTGAACTTAATTAAGGACAGAATCAGAGTCACAAAGTGAAAATGTATACATAATGAAACCAAGAGTTACAGGTTTTAGTGACTAAATGCGTATTGTCCCTTTGTCCCAGATGTTGACAGCCTATAAAAATTTACACTGGTCAATAAATACACCATTTGTGGCAACTTTGAGATAATTATTATGTTTTTAGAGGTCTATTCTTTTGAGAAAAGCAATAGGTAAATGATTAGAGTACTTAAATGTGTATATGTATGTATACATACATACAGATGAAAATACAAGAAGCATATATAAGCTCTAGATTATGATTTTCAACTTATTTTAATAGGTCACATCAATTCTGTTGAAATATTTACAGAATTGAAAACTTGGGACTTACTAGTTTAAATTGAGAGGGGGAAATCAAGAACAAGAGCAATAAACCTAGCCTTGGCATTTAAAGTAGAACAGTGAGGGCAGGATGTGTGACTGAACAAGAGGGAAGAGGACTGAGGATGTTTTTGGAGTGTCTAAAGACAGGAGAGGATGAAGATGGCAGAGGAATATTCTCATCAACTACTTCTGACCACTGTAAAGGGCCACTGGGCGCCAGCGTTTCAACAGGATACAGCAAAGTGGCTTTCTCATCAGCTACTGTTCTGTGCAAAGTGGAATAGGTGCTGGGAGGCAGAGGTGAGAACTCCCTGAAAAGTTTTCATTTTAACAGCAAAGTAAACCATTGAAAAAGCCATCATTAAGTAAGCACTATATCACTATTTTAGAAGAGTTCTTTGAGAACACAGGCAGGAAACTGCAAATTTGCCATGAGAATTTAGGAAAGACCAGAGAAGTTAATACTTAAACTGCATCCATGTTGACATGAATGGATGCAATTGATTCACATATTTCTTTTCTGTTCTAATATATATATATATATATATATATATATATATATATATATATATTATATATATTATACATATATCACACTTTAATACAATAATTACTTAATACATATTTAATCAATTATATAAGCATTCTGTATTTTTCTATCCATTGTACTATTGACAAATATTTTGCTTGTTTCCAGTTTTTTATAGGATAATAAAGAGTGCTATTATGAAAAATCTTGCACTATATTTCCCCATTAGTAGAATTCACTGGTAAAGACCCTGAGGTAAGGAATTTTCTTTGTGAGAAGATTTTGAAGTAATGATTTAATTTCTTTAGCAGTTACAGAAAAATTTATAGGAATTTCTTTAACTTTCTGAATCAGTTTTTGTAAAATTATAGGTTACTAAGAATTTGACCATATTTTCTTTTGGATCAGGCGACCAATAACACTCTCATCTTTCACACATCCATAGTGAATGTACATGAATGGTGTGAAGAAACAAATGGTGTGAACATACTCTGTATACAAGCAGAAATATGAAAAATTGTACTTTACATATGTAATATGAAATTTAATGCATTCTGCTGTCATATATAACAAATTAGAATAAAAGATTTATTAAAAAAACAAAGTAGATAAAAAGATAAAATAAAAACACTTAGATTCTTTTTACCTAAAGCTCACTCACCATTGCAGTTGCCATTGGATAGAGAATTCAGCAGCGTGTTTTGTTCACACTGAAATGAAAACAAATGCAAAGAAGAATAATGTTATTAAAAAATGACACTGTCCATGGGGGGGGGATAACACATAATTTCTTATCTACAGTGAAAGAAAGTCTCCAGAAAATATTCTTCACAGGATTTGTTTTCAGAATTCTTCATACAATAAACTTTGAAATTATAAGATGAAAAAGACTTCTAAGGGTATATTAGTTCATGGATTATTGATGTTATCAAGTCAGACTGTCTTCTTTAGAATGTTTGCTGTAAAACTTAGTTTGTTTCCATTTTGGGTTGGAAATTAAACATTTGTTTGAGTTTATCGTGTAGCATACACAACAGAAATTAACCTCATTAACAGGGCATTCTCAGAGACAGAGAGAGCCACGTGTCAGACATTTTGTGTTACACAAAAGTTAAATCCATGAAAATGCCTGAGAAACATTCCTAATTTATGGAGATGCCGGAGAAGGAGAAGGAGAATGGCTCTCTATCCTTCAGTGAAGCTTCTCTAGCAATATCTGATGCCCCTAATGAGACCACATGCTATCTACTTCTTGAACACTGTATTATTGTTATTTTCATTAATGGGGATGATAGCAACTGGTATTTTTTCAGTACTTACTGCACACTGAGGACCTGATGTTGATCATTTCATCCTCAATCTCATTTTCCACATGAGAGAGTCAAAGATAAGGGAAGTTATGACACTTGATTAAATTCACAGAGGTGTTAAGAGCTGGGCTAGACTCAAAGCCTATGTCTCTCCAGTTCCAAATGAGGCTTCCAAACATTGCTTTATGCTGCTGCTGTTGTGAAATTATTTTTCACTTTTAAGGTACACTAGAGAAATTTTATTTTCCCTTTTGGATACCCAATGATACAGCTTATATATTTTGAGTATTGCTTTGATAGTTATCAGCAGTACAGTTTCTTCTTTTTAATTGATTTTATTTTTTTAAATACACTACAGCGGAATGCGTTACAATTCTTATTACACATATAGAGCATAATTTTTCATATCTTTGTATATAAAGTATGTTCATGCCAATTCATGTCTTTATACATGTACTTTTTTGCATTACAATTCTTATTACACATATATACTACAATTTTTCATATCTCTGTTTGTATATAAAGTATGTTGACACCCAATTCTTGTCTTCATACATGTAGTTTGGATAATGATGTCCATCACATTCCACCATCCTTGCTAATCTCCTGCCCTCTCCCTTTCCCTCCCACCCCACTGCCCTATCTAGAATTCATCTATTCCTCCCATGTTCCCCCTCCCTACCCCACTATGAGTCAGCCTCCTTATATCAGAGAAAACATTTGGCATTTGTTTTGGGGGATTGGCTAACTTCACTTAGCATTATCTTCTCCAACGCCATCCATTTACCTGCAAATGCCATGATTTTATTCTCTTTCATTGCTGAGTAAAATATCAGCAGTACAGTTTCTACCAGCTTATTTCACATTTCTCAATCTGTTATGGTTTAGATCTGAGGTGTCCTCACAAAAGCTTATGTGTTAATGCAAGAATAGTCACAGGTGAAAGAATTGGATTATGAGAGTTGTTACCTAATCAATCCATCCTAGATTGAAAGGACTGACTGGGTGGTAATTGTATGTAGGTGGAGTGTGGCTGGAAGAGGTAGGTCACTGGAGACATGCCCAGGAAGGGTTTATCTTTATTACAGACCCTTCCTACATCCCTGCCTCCTTGCTGTCTGAGGGAGGAGCTTCCCTCCACCATGCCCTTCCTCCATGATATGCTGCCTCACCTTGGGCCCAAAGAAATGGAGTCAGCCATCTATGAACTGAACCTCTGAAAGCATGAGCCCCAAATTAACTTTCCCTTTTTTAAGTTTTTCTTGTCAGGTGTTTTGGTCACAGCAACACAGAGCTGACTGAAACATAGTCTCAACCTTCCTTTTATGTAGCATTTGAGTAATGTCATCTATATGGTGTGGCTGGTGATGATAGTTAACCCAATTAAAGGAATTGGCCCCAAGACACATTCAACAAGTGTGAACTTCCTTTCCCTCCTCTTAAAACTGCCTACTTGAAATTCTGTGCATAATTTCAAATAATTTACATAGATACTCCACCTTTAAGGAGGTAGATTCCAAACCACAATCCTTATCTGTGATCTACACACAGTGACTTCCTTCCATAGATACAGCACAGAAAGGGTGACAATACAGTGACTTTACATAGGAGAATTCAGGCAAACATTACCTCATTCGGTGATCAAGGTCAACATCAGTAACAAATAATATTGATATTATGTACTTTTGATTGGTTGTAGTAAAATAATCACACTTTGCTGCTATAGATTTCCTCCCCCAAACTCATAACCCCAGTCTTATTATGAGAAAAACACTGGACAAATTCTAATAGAAGAGCATTCTATAAACTATTTAGCCAATACTACTCAAAACTTTCAAGGTCTTTAAAAAAGCAATAGACAAGATGAGCCTAAGGAAGCATGACAACTAAATATAATGTGGCATCTTGGATGGAATTCTGTAATAAAAAAGGAAATTTAGGTAAACTAAGATGATGTAAGTAAAACATGGACTTTTGTTTATTATGTCAATTATATCAACCAATTGTATCAATATTTGTTTTTCAATAATGACAAATATGCCACAGTAATGCAAGATGTTAATAATAAAGGAAACTGGGTGTGGTGTGGAGTACCTGGATGACTGAGAGACAACACATAATCAAGGACATAAGAGAAAGAAGATATCATTGTGATCTGGAGTAGTCAAGAGAAGCTTCATGAGGGCTGGGGTTGTGGCTCAGCGTAGAGCACTCACCTAGCATGTGCGAGGGTAGGGTTCAATCCTCAGAACCACATAAAAATAAATAAATAAGTAAATAAAGGTATTGTGTTCAACTACAACTAAAAACTATATTTTTTTAAAAAGAGAAGCTTCATGAAAAGTGCAATCAACTGATATAATAATAGTAGCTAAGAGTGTAAGGTTTTTGAGTAGGCCAAGCACTATTCTAAGTGCTTTGCATATTTAATCATATTGTTATAGATGAGGAAATTGAAGTACAAAGGTCCAGTAACTTGGTTAAAGTTCAACAGCTAGTTAGTAGTAAACCCAGGGAGTTTGGCTTCAAAGTCCAGCTCTTCATATTGCAGGGAACTGCAGGACTCAAAGAATGACAAATAGCTCGTTTGCATTAACTCTTACTAATGCACATTTGATTCAATAACTCTGATAATGGACATTACTTATGGAAATCAAGAAAACTGAATTTTATAATAATGTTATCATAATAATGGTAGTAATTTGTGCTTCTCTGAAACCATTTATTGTATTCTTTCTTTAAGAGTTAGATCTAACAAATTGTGTTTTTGTTAGGAACTCAGTAAAAAAAAAAAAGTCCTTTGAGGTTTGAGGATATAGCTCACTTGGTAGAGTGCTTGCCTCCCATGCACAAGGCCTTGGGTTCAATCTCCAGCAACACAAAAACAAACAAACAAACAAAAAACTTCCTTTGAACTAAGTGACTTGTCTTATTTATTCTTCTTGAGGTTATAGTATCTGGTACACATATTCATTAGACATGCACTCAGTAAATGAATGAAAAGATAAGTGAGGGATTACCTGAAGGCTAACTATAATATCCATCTGAAAAGTATCATATGATATTAGGTTTTGCTGAGGGGAGAGGGTTGCAAACACTTTTATAATGTATTATTTTTATATGATATATATTTTAGTGCCATGAGGTACAGTTACCTGTAGTATGACATTTGAATCATAAAGTCACTGTTCCTGCCTACCTTACTGATATCATCAAGTGGCTGGTTGTTGGCATTTTCCTTTTGCATTATGTTTATTAGATCCATATGAAATTTCTTCACATTTAGAAAAACAAGTGGATTGTTTATTGAGATAATTTTCACCTGCTGCAGGCTTTCCTTTTAAGGAAGAAAAAAGAAGTAGGTTTAGAACTCTGAATTAAATAAAATGGAATAACTATACCCAATGAATCTAAATCTTTTAACTCCAAATGTCACTCAATTGTAGAAGCAATTCCTTAACTATCACTTTAATTATTAAAATTTGTTTAGAAGATTTAATGCACTATCACACTTCTTATGGAGAATATGTACTTCCTCTCTATTATGAAACATTAATAACATGAGACAAGTCTGCAGCTTTTTAGAAAGTGGTCCTTTTTCCTACTGACTGGGCTTTGGGGACCCAAAAAACTAGAATATACAAAGAATTCCATGAAGACCTATCTTCCCAAATTACCTCTTCCATTCAACCTGTCATTAAAATTAATGTACTTAAACATCCATATTTTTCAAAAATGAAAATATCTTCTAAATGGTCAACTGTCAACATGCCAATAATGTCATGAACTTTCTTTAGCTGAAATGTGACTTTATAAGTGATAGTCCTAATTGGAAGGACGAGACAGAGAGTTAGTGTCCAGAACATAGATTTGCTTTGGGCAGCATTTCAAGGCATTGAAAGATGCAGAACTGAAGAGGGAAACATTTTGACACGAAAAAGTGTCTGTTTGGGCCAACTGCCCAGGTTTAACTGGCCATATTCAGTGATGAGCAATGGAAACTGTCCTCTCTGTGACTCTGGGAAAGAAAAATGCACAGGATGGTCAATTCTATGATATGATAACTCCTTACCAACTAACTTCAGGCTTTAGTATTCACATGGAAGAGAAGATGCAGAAATTGGTCATGCATGCAGGCGGAAGAGAGATGAAAGAGAAAAGATTAGGTACATTCATTTGGACAGTTCATTTAACCTCTTTACATTTCCTCATTTTTAAAATTAGCTCCATGTTTAAACTAGATAACCTCAAAAGTTTCTAAAAACTACTGACTCTAGCTAATGAGGAGATTGTCAACAAGTAAGTCAAGAAAACTTAAATTGCCGAAGTTTTAATCAAGAGTCAACTTCTTAGAATCCAAAAATAAAACATGAATTTCCTAGATTTGTCATAGCTAGTCACCACAATTCACGTGAGATTGTGTCAGTCTATTATTTTAAGATAAGATGAAAAAATATGTGTTTGCTAAAGAATGGAGATATTCATTGTCCCAGGAAAGAAACTGTGAATGAAGTTGAATTTGCTGAGTCTGAAGAGATCTCCCAAATTAGGAATCAGTGCTTTGAGTGAATAAAGTGTAGAAAGTACATGAATGTAACAGGAATAACAGATCATTATATTTTATGTTAGCTATTCCATCCACCAACTCATATTCAAATTTTGCTCAGACTTGGTTTCTTCCCCTCTTAGTTTGGACATAAAATGTTAAGAAACCAGTGCAGTATGATATTTAAGTAAAATCAAAATTTCCATGTGGTGTAGTTATTATTCAGTGGGTTGATGAAACTCAAATAAATCAAGGTTTAAGGACAGAAGAAATTTCCTGCATTTTCATCTTCTTGAAAATAACCTCATCTACTTCTGCATGTGGTTAGCCCTTAAAGAAGGTAAAGATTAGCCAGTTTATTAGCCAGTGACTTTTAAATTGAAAAAAAAAAAGTTATTCCAAAGTTGAATTCTGTCTTAAAGCTAAAGATATCAATGCAATTATACAGTGTATAGGGTTGATACACTGAGGACTTCAGGGGCCAGAGAATCAGACTAGAATTTTGTACAAACACTGAATTGTCATAACGAATTCAAGGAAAGAAAAAAAAGAGACAGTGGAAAAGTTAAGTCTGGAAACCCTCAAAGGCTCTGAACTCAGCTCTCTGTGATGCGAGTCTTTCCATGCTTATTAAAAGCACAAGCCATTTCTCTGAGTGTTGCAGGAGTACTCTTGATGTTACTACTTGGAAATTCCCTAACATGGGTCCTTCTGGTGGGAGGTCTATTCTGTCTATTTTGAAGGAAATCATGAGGTAATGAATGAAACAAGTGAATATAAGAAATAAAAGATAACACAGATTCAAAATGAGGGCAATTTTTTTAAATTGACAAAAATAATTCAAGTCAACATTTTTCCCCTTACTTTAAATTGTTTTGACATCTCTTAAAGGAAAATACTAGAACTCAAACACTATCAATTGACCCTCCTAAGCATAGGCAGGGCAAGACAATTTATGTAGTTTATTTCTTTAAGAAGGTGTCTACTGGGAAAAAATCTAATCCTCTAGGCTTTCCAGAACCACTGAACTTAATTACCCTCTGTTAACTATGCAATCTCATTGACTGGATTTTTTAAAAAGCAACACCATGAACAAATTTTGATTTATTCCTTTCCCTATTCTCTTTTTTCCTCTACCATTTAATCCAGAAGACTAACAGTTTTGTTTGATTACTTTATGGAAAAGAGGTTTCCAAATGTCTGAACTAATCTGGGCCATGATTTGACTATGCCTTGTAGGTATATGAACCATGGTATGATTTTGTCTGAATGCTAACCGAAAGAGATTCTCTTTTGTTCTATTGATTCATTGCATATCCACTGCCACATGAGTGGTGGTCAACATATGTATCATTGGAAGTTCACAATAAATAGAAGTAGAATTATCACATTTCAATTTTCAAAATGCATCACCTTATTTATCAAAACTATTGAATCCACAAACGTGATAATTTCACAAAGGAAAAAGGAAACTAAACTTACATCATCTGTTTCTGTCTTCACTTTAAATTCCATTTCTTTCATGTTTTTTATACTTAAAGTCTTTGCTCTAAAGTTAAGGCAGATAGAAAATACAACAAGTCATTTCCTGATCACTACATTAACAATGAAGAAATGAAAGGGATGTCATTTATCTTTACAATTAGGAAAGTGTCTGAAATGGTTTAGATCCTATAACCCATTTTTTCACAAGACATTGGTAAATCTATGTATCTCTGGGATATTTGAAAATACAGAGTAACAACATAGACATCTAACTAGAGATTAATAAATGAAATTTACCTCATTTGGGTTCCCAGAGCCCCATATCTCCAAGCTGTAAGAGGTGGATTGGTAAAGAATTATAAAAGAGAAAAGATGAGAAAGCATGCAGTATTTGATAAAATCTTGTTTGTGGAGGAAATAAAGGAAAGGGGGAATCAGTGGCAAGACAAGTCAGATAATAATGAACTGTAGATACAGATTCTATAAAGATGGAGTCTATCAAGAGTCTCTAAACACATTTTTAGGAATATAATACACATTTCAAAAGAAGGATGAGAAGTGAAGAGGAGCATTTTCAGATGGCTACTGGGAAATCAGAAAAGGTAATGGATCAAAATAGGGGAAATAATTTATAGATGTTCAGTAGATATATAAAAATGAAGTGTGTTCCTCAATAAATTATCCAGAAATTTATAGTTACTTTATTTTCCAAGTGATTACTGCTGTTACATAGTTTGTGTCTCATTGGATACTACATCCCTTCACATAATTTAAAAAAATCTCTGAGAGAGTACATGGCTAAGGGATTTATTTATTTTAATATATTTTATATATTAGCTACAGTTTGGATCTGAAATGTGCTCCCAAGGCTTGGTCAATATCCTGTGTCACTATGGGAGGTGGTAGAAACTTTTAAGAGTGGGGTGAAATTAGATCATTGGTAGCATGTCCTCAAAGTGGATATTGGGCCAGGTGTGGGAGTGCATACCTGGAATCCTAGCAGCTTGGGGGGCTGAGGCAGGAGGATCATGAGTTCAAAGCCAGCATCAGCAACTTAGCAAGGTTTTGAACCACTCAACAAGGGCCTTTCTCTCCCTTTCTCTCTCTCTCTCTCTCTCTCTCTCTCTCTCTCTCTCTCTCTCTCTATATATATATATATATATATATATATATATATATATACTCATACAGTTCATTATATATATATATATATATTGAACTGTATGAGTTCATTATTATATGAGTTATATATATGAGTTGGGGATGTGTCTCACTGGTTAAGCACCACTGAGTTCGATATCTAGTACCAAAAAAGCAGAGGAGCATTGGACTTCATTCATTTCCTCTCCCTCTCCTTCCCTCCCTCCCCCCCCCCTCTCTTTCTCTTTCCTTTCTGATCATCATGAAATGTGCAGTTTTGCTCCACCACAGTCTCTCCACCATGATATCCTGCCTTACCACAGGTCCAAAAACATCAACCATGGACTGAACCCTTTGAAACCATGAGCCAAAATAAACCTTTTTCTCCTTTTAAGTTCATTTGATCCCAGGTATTTGTTACAGCAATAGAAAGCTGACTACATTCTAGCTTAAAATTTTGATATTTTCTTCACTAACATTATATATTATACATATAACATTTATCAACATAAAACATGTTCTTATCTCTTTATCTCTAATTCACTTATAACAGGTAAAACATGAGACTGTAGTAGTAAATGATATACAGAAATAAACAAATGGGAATTAATAACATAGATCAGTAAATAGTTCTATTAGAATCTGTCTCAACAGCTTTCTGTAACAACACCACATACTTAGCTGCTGATTAAGAAGAAACAGTATTTAAATAAGATCTTACCTTGGGAAGCGTCCTATCACTATAGCTATGGTACAGACGACACCAAACAGTAGTCCCACATTGGCAGCAAAGCATATTGTAAAGATATATGTACTGACCCATATGCCCTGAAAGAGCAATAGAAAACAGAAGGTGTGGGTTCTTTGGTGTTCTCACCAATCTTAAGCTACAATATTCCTATGACCAAATCTCTCAGAAAGTAGATGATCATTTATGAAGTGGTAAACAGAAGCCCAGGAACACAGAAGCAAATCCCAGCTCCACCAGACTCTCAGTAGCAGTAGAAGTGGGGAAAGTTTCCTTCTTTTATTTCCAGGCACTGCCAAACCTTAGTTCAATCTCCAGCAATCACTGTTTGGAAGATCTGTAAATAGTTGATCAATGTGTGTGTTGTTAGATACATGCCATGATTTCCTATTGCTTCCTCATGTAATGTAACAATATCATAAGTAATTGTTTGCAGATTTTTGTTTTTCTCAAAAATATTCTGTTTTCAAGGATTACTATAAAATTACCAATATAGTTTATTGCCACATAAGACTTTCAAAGCCTAGTGTTTAAGTGATTGAATCAAGCAACACTGCCAATTTTACTTTAACATATTAAGATCATTACAATTTTTATCTATAAGGGCCACTTGTTGTAAAAGCTAAAAAAAAAAACAAACAAAAAAAACGGGACAACATAGTTCTTGAGAATATTTCAAAAAGTTGCAATAAACTAATTCTCTTTTAGATTGTATTCCAAAGTTACTCTACCTATGTCCATGTCTGAACTTATAATTGCAACAAGATATTGTAGTATAGTTGGCTTTTCTAAACTTTGTGCTGAAAATAAAATCTTTAAGGGAAGAATAATTTGTGAAATCCAGAAGATTATAGTTCTAAATACAAAATCCTGCATCCATCAATTAGTAAACTGACAAAATTTTCACTTTCTTTTCTCCCAAACAACTATACCACTCTGATTATATATAAAATTTTCAGTTGATTTCCTCTGTCCCAATGTTTACTTCAAAATGTAATTTAATTCTATTCATACATAAACAAAAAAAGGTAAAAACTACTCTGTAATCTGAAAAAACAGCATAAGATCTTGGGAGAGGGAAGTTATAGTTCTTTTTTTTTCAGACACATTTGAAACAAACATTTCTAAAGGTAATTTTTATTGAAAATGTTTTTTCTTTGTCTATATTACTTATCTACACTGAGCTTGTATGATTCTCAAAAACAGACTGTTTTGAAAAGCTAAGCCTTTAGAAGCAAATGGAGGGATTTTTTATCTGTAAAATTCCTTTTGATATTAAAGACACAAGCATTCTGCAGTAAGAGAATATATATTTTAAGATAATTCACACATAAGCTCCATCTCCTATAAATGGCAATGCTGAGTTAGGACTTAGCTCATTCACAACCTGTCATCTCTTAGGTTAGGATGATTCTCCTTTATTGAGATGAATTGGCAGTCATATGAGTCTTCTATTTGTGTAGTGGGTTTTTTTTTTTCCTTTTCTAATGTATTACATTGTACTCAATCATATACAAAATAAGACTGTAAGCTTTTGATCATTCTTGCAACTTCCTGTGAGGACTCTGAGTCTTACTCATCCTTGAACACTAAATGAACCTGCCTGAGTGTGGCAGAACAAGACCTCACCAAGAGTTTAAGAATCCAGTTCCTCCTGGCCAGCCTCCATGATTCAAAACGGCATGGGAAACTAAGGATGCTGGACCCTGCCACTTCAAAAACCACAAATCCTGGAGGCCAGGACTCATCAGAGCAACCAAAAATTTTGGTGCCATCTGGTTCTGTTTTTAAAGCATATTTACCCTCCCACAACACTATCTATTATAAGTCAAGCTCTTCAAATGCTTTTTTTCTCTGTGGCTACATTTACAACTTTAAAAATATAACAAATGGAAATTAATAACATAGATCAGTAAATAGTTCTATTAGAATTTGTCTCAATAGTTTTCTGTAACAATTCCTGTTAAAGACCCAAATGTTGGTTATCACAGTTATTATATATTGATTAGCTCTTGGGTCCCTTTTATTTTTTTCATTATTTGAAAAATAAATTGAAATCCACAGCCCTTAGACACAAACTTACCCCCAGGTTAAGCTTAAATAGAGAACACATAAAGTCTTGCTTCTAATAGAATATCTATCAGTGTAAAGCACAATTTAACAATGAATGGGTCATCTCACCTTTCCCTTACCTATCTATTTTACTGTCTGTTTTGGTGACAAATTCATACCATTACATTTTGATAGATCTGTTTAGCTATTCAAACTCTGTTCTGAGTCCCTGAGTAAAACTTCCATTTAGATTCTTTATTACTTCAAAGAGGGTTCTGACCTACAACTCAAAATAGAAACTATATTGAACTGTAAAAAAAATGAAAAATTAAAAATGTTTCTGATTTTTCGTGTGATAACTACTTACATGACTTTTTAGCCTTTAAACCTTCAAATTATTTTACATACACATACACTCACTCACATAGACAATTTTTGATAATTTTTCTTCCACTATACTGTAGGCATATTCTATCTATTGAATAATCTAGATATGTTATGTTTACTGAGTAATATAGCCTATATCCACAAAAGTCTAGGCAATATTTTGTTGCTCCAAATATTATATCAACATTATATCCCAATAATCCATGGCTTTTTGCTGTTGAATTCCTTAGCAGATAAGAAATATTCATCTATTATCAAGCTAATCTAATGTCCCATTGAATCATCATGCACCTGGTACAATCATGTCAAGTTTCTCAATCTCACTCCTTGCCTATACCATATGTTCTCACTCTAACTTTTCAATAATCATGTCCAAGCAGTATATTACTAATTTTAAGCTCTTAAACCATTTTCCAAGTTATTATAAAACATCTTCAAAGTCAACAACTCATTAATGCAAATGCATTAATTTCATACCCAAATCTACCCTTCCTCCAATGTTCTCCTTCAGTTAGAACAGTAATATCCTTCAACACACTATAATTAGAAACATTTTACTCTCTCTTCTTTCATCACTTGTCAAATCATTTCCCAAGCCATATCAATTATTAATCAAAAACATCTAAAACCACACCCTTTTTCAATTTATTAATGGTGCCTAGTTTACACCTTACTGTCCCTTCCCTAGACTGTTCTGACAACTCCAATTATCTGACAACTCCAATTATCTGACAACGATTTTTGTTATCTGCATTATAAACTATTTATCATACAGCTGCCAGGATTACCTAAGTATACATTTGGATATCATATGTAGATAGTATATTAAAGATTTCTGTACTCTACTCCTTTATATTAAAATAAATCAAATACAACCTATAAAGGGAAAAAATCAACTTCAATGTAAAAAAAGAACATGTTCACAATCGTTAACTACAAAATAAGATACAATTCTGTCAAATACTGTGAAATCTGGATAATAATCAATGAGGATACTAGAAGGCAACACATTTTTTTTTTTCTCAGAGTTCAATCAATTTTACATGTTTGTCTAACCACTGGATCCTGGGAATCCTGTGTGATAATCTTGGTAAAAAAGTTCAAGAGGCAATAGCTTCTAAGTTCTACAGGGAAGGTTGAGCCACCAGAGAAGCAGGAAATATACCCATGGAGTTTTACATGATGCAGTATGCCTGCATTGGCAGTGTCACAACCTAGCCATTTGTATCACAACCTAGCTTCCTGACCAAAGAAGACTTAGAGATGAAGCAACCTGAAGTATGAAAAGGAAACAAGTGTCAGGTTGCAAGAGAACCTGTGATTTCTGAGATTTTGCTTTAACTGGGGACGTGTATTAAAATGACATGCCTAAAACTATTCCTATCTCCTGCAATTCCCATGTAATTTTTTAGTAAATATTTAAGTTCACTTAAAAAATGCATATTCCTAATCATCAAGGTAACTACTTATAGAAAAGAGAAAATGAAAAGATGAAGCAAAGACAAAGGATAGGTCTGAGTATGTAATCAGAATCTCAGGAAAAAACTTTTGAAAAGATATGAAATATGAAATAAATACTTTATTTAACAAAGAGAAAAACTTTGTTAAAGGAGATAAAAAAAACATGCTGGAAGAATTTAGGAAAGAAGTTGAGTAGAAATAAAATATTGGCGATATAAAAAATATTTAAAAGTAGAAAACAGAATAATCACAACTAGAAATTCACAATCAGCATTATAATAAATACAATAAATAAAGAAACCACACCAGGGGGTGGGGAAGGCGGGAAGGAGTCATGGGAAAATACAGAGACATGAAAAAAGAAAAAGCAAAATCAACAAATACAATATTTGTTAAGAGGACGGAACAAATAAATTTGAAAAAAAATCTCCAAAGATACATTAGAAGAAAAATTTTATAAATAATTATTGATTCTGAGATCAAAATATACATAATGCTCATAGAAATTTGAGATTTCTTTTTGTTTCTGAGATCAAAAGGATATGTGGTGCTCATAGAAATTTGATACTGGAGCATTAACCACAGAAATATTCTGATAACATCACCAAATTTTGTGAGCAGAAAGAATGACCTTCATTGTGTATTAATTTAGAAAAAAACAAAGTTGCATAAAATAACAAACTATCATGTTTACTTCTATTTCTCTCATGTTATTATTCAATGTCGAAAGATAATGCCAAGTCTAAAAAGTTCTGAAAGAAAGCATTTTAAACTCAGCCAAAAACTACATTTTAGTATTTGTGAAAAAGGTCAATATTTTTAAAATGTAATAACTTTGAATATAAAACACATGAACCCTTTTAGGAAAACTATTTAGTGATGACATACAGAAAACAAAGAGGTGAAATGAATAACTCAGAAATGAGAACCTATATTATTTAAAGATAAAAGGTAACCCATTTACATGTTTTTAAACAATAAAATTCTATATTTTCTATAACTCCATGAATGATAGTGTCTTCTTCCATTGATGTTCCTATCTAGAGTCTTAGATGTCATTCTAGACGGATCTACTTTATAGGATGAATTGGTGGTAAAGACTATTTCAGTCTTTTAAGTATTTTTCAAATACTTAAAAATCTATCTTGTCTTGAACTTCATGATCTCAGCCTTGGTCTAGGCCTTCCTCATTTGCCTGAAATACTAGGGCAGTGCTCTAATTGTGTTATCCTCTTTCAGTATGATTCATTTCCCTAAAATTACTCAAATGATCTTTTTAATACATAAAACTTATTAATCTTATATCTACTTCACCGTTCTGTGATACTTCACTGTCTCCAGAATGAAATCTAAAGTGGTCTTTCACAATCCAATCCATTCTTAACTTTTACACCTCATTTTTCATTACATGCAGATTCACACTGCAAGTCCCACCCATGCTGAACACCTTGGTATGGAGATTCAAACATGCTCACGCTCATTCCTGTATCTTTGCACAGATGGATCTCTTTCTCTCTTCCCCAGATAAAATGGACTCATTCTTCAAATCTCCACCTAGAAATAACTTCTGAAAAGAAGCCTTCTCTGATATCTCCCGTCCCCTGCAATATGGAAACATGTTTCCTTCCATATGATTAATAAGCTCCTTAGAAATACCTTTCTCACAGGGTTATCCAGTAGCTTGTTGAATAAGTTTACATCTTCTTATTTATTTTTTCCCCATGAGTGATTTCATATAAACCACCTTTAAAATTTAAAAAAAAATGTTGGGCTGCGGTTGTGGCTCAGTAGTAGAGAGCTTACCTAGCGTGTGTGAGGCACTGGGTTCTATTCTCAGGACCACTTATAAATAAATAAAGGTCCATCAACAACTAATTAAAAAAAAGTCATGATCCTCACTCAGACTTGTTAATTGTCCTCTTGACCTGCAGTCTCCATTCATATTTCAGCTCTGCTGTGAGAGCCCTTCATATTAACCAGTACAAATGAGTGCTTCTGCCTCCACTTTTCCCCTGCACCAAGCTTTCTGAACTATAAGCATCTGGGAAAGATGGTAGCTCATCCCTACATTGCTCATGGCACTCAGCATCATACTTTGGTAGAAACTCAGTAATACTGCGCCTCGTTATTATGAAAGTAGGTATAAGTAGGTATTAGAAAAAACAATCTCCTGAGGCTCACAGAACAAAGAATCTGAAGGAGAGAAAATACATAGATCATGACATTTCAATATGGTCAATACCATATAGAGCTAAACAGAAGGGTATTCATGAATTACTTCACCTATATGGAGAGGATTTGGATGCCCACATACAGACAGGTTTCTCTAAAATGTAAGTATGCTAAACATTTCTGTTCATTGAAACCACACATCATTGTTCAGTACACTTTAATCTGTTCTAGCAATAGCCTATTAACATAACGATCTTGTCAGTGTAATTCATTCACAATATTCACGTATTTAGAATGAATGTGATCACCATAAAGCCATTCATCCTATATCCACATAGCATACGTTCATAGCAATTAATGCTAGTTTTACATACACATTATAAATCATCATATCTCTATTGGTGTATACCTTCCTGATGAGCCTCGTTTCCAGAATCAGTTCATAATGTAAACTGGACATCCCCAATACACTCAAATTAGTTATCTTTTTTTTTTTTTTTTTTTTTGGTACCGGGGATTGAACTCAGGGGCACTCAACCAATGAGCTACATCCCCAGCCCTATTGTATTTTATTTAGAGGCAAGGTCTCACTGAATTGCTTAGCACCTCATCATTGCTGAGGCTGCCCTTGAACTCATGATCCTCCTGTCTCAGCCTCCTGAGCCTCTGGGATTAGAGTCATGTGACACGACACCATGCTTGGCTAGTTAGCATTTCTTTAAAAGTTCTCAAACTATACACAGAAATTCCATTTCTGTCTCTTATGAAACCAATTTCTATTTTAATGCTTTTATTAAGATTTTGAAAACAATAACTGGTAGTTCGTAAAGTATACAAGTCTTAAAAGCCTAAATCTGTTTTTGGCAAATAAAACAATAGTTTTATTTGGTAATGTGCTTAAACCAAAGAAGAAAATTCAAGGTGAAATTTCTACTCACCCAATCGATCTTATCCACATTCCAATATTTTTTTAAATCCCGGAACTGTATTAGCATTCCCTTCAGCCCCACGACAATAATACTTGCAAGAACACACTGCAAACAAAAATAAGCCAGTAAAAATCAAGATAAAGATTTTAGTCAGAAATTAAAAGGACCACAGTATTTTTTATTTCTTTGTTTTTAAAAGAAAATACTATGGAGAAGCTGTCACCAATTAGAAGACTAAAGTAATGCTTGTTTTGTTTAGAACTAATTTATTATTGTACTTTAGAAATATAATATCAATTCTAGGAAAATCACAGGACAAAAACTTCTGCAATTCCACATCCCAAGGTAGAAAAGAAAGAAGGAAAAGCAGTGAATGATAAGGATGAATAATATGTCCCTTCATAATTATACACTGTCACTTGTTTGAAATGTGTTTGTTGCAAAACTATGACACATTTATATTATTCATTTCTTTACAATTGTATTGAATCTCAATTATTTGGTTTTGCCAGAGGATGTTTATAACTCTCTTGAAAAGGGAACTCAATTATTGGAAGATCATTACATGGAAATATTTATCTTCACTGTACAAGTGAAGAATTAGAGCAACAAAGGGTAGAGACTGGCTCTTTTTAGCCCAGCATCTTAACTTGAGTCACTTTGGTGCCTCAGGCTTATAAAGAGCAAAAGGAACTACTGGTTCTAATGTTCTGAGCCACTTAGTAAAAAGGATGTATCAAGGGTGGGACCATGTATTCTGGATCCTTCTTCCTTGCCCCAGCACACAATTATTTTTTTAACAAATTTCTTATAAAATTCTTCCAAAGTCTACTTTTTGTACAGCAGAGTATTTCTTGTTCCATACTCCAGATGAGCACAAAAGAACTAGTTCCAGAGTGTCATTTTTATATGGGAGCTGAAGAATTGGAAGATTGTCACAGTGGAGCTGTGGCTCAATGGTAGAGTGTGCTTGCCTAGCACATGTGAGGCACTGGGTTTGATCCCCAGCACCACATAAATAAGTAAATAAAGGTAACGTGTTCATCTACAACTAAATGTGTGTGTGTGTGTGTGTGTGTGTGTGTATAAAAACAAATCAGTCATGGTACTCTCCCTTGGTACCATCCTTACCTCATCAAATGTAGTATCTTTGCACCCCTCCCCTCCATTTATCTTTACTTATGTGAGACAATTTTCAGATTTAGGATTATTGATTTGACTCTTCCTAGAAATTGTATTCACAATGATTTTCATTAAAAGTAAATGGTAGAGAGTGAAAAACACTACGGTACCATGGGCAGCCAGTACAGCAAAGGTCCAATTGCATAGATGACTATAAGGACGAAAATGCAAGATATTAGACAGGCCACCTGTAAAACACAAGACAGGAAAGAAAAGAAGAAATTCTTGAACTTTTTTTTTTTATTCCAAATTTGTAGATGAGAGTGACAAATTCTTAGTTCATCTTGATTAGAAGACGCAAAATGTAGGTCCATCGTTGTTAAATTGCATAGACTGTCATTATGTTTTGCAGTCAGAAGAAGCTAAACATGACAGGTGACAAACTGGTGCAATCAAATTAAGTCAGTGATGAGAGAAAAGCAATTCCACACAAAGAAATAGGACACCATCAATGTTTACGGCACATCACAGCCGTGGCTTGCTGCTGTGGAACAGCAAAAGTGACATTCCAGGAAAAGACCTTTAGCCTGTTGTTGTTTAGCCTGACTCCCCTCCTTCTTCCTACAGGGTTGTGTAGATAATCCCTGGAAACGCAGCTTAGGGTTCTTCTGTGCTGATGACAAATCTCCACTGAAACACTTTCTCTCTGGAGTTCTTTGTTAGTAGGGTCTCTATATGAAATGGTTCTATGAGATTATAGGAGCAGTGAAACAGACTGAATAATCCTGAAATGTATAGTGTTCTAACCCGCTGAGCCTGCTGGCAAAACGCAATTCAGAGCACCTGACCCCTGGAGCTGAGCTCTGCTGGAGGGAGAACCTGACTTCACATGACTTCATATAAACACTCAGCCACACAGTTGTGCTAATAGGAGCAAATTGACTCTCACAGACCACAGAGATGCCCAGAATATCATTATGGAGTCACTGAGGAAATCTTGACTTATCAGAATGGCTTAAATTAAAAATAACTGATTTCAATGGCAGGAAGGGACATACAGCCATTGGAGATCTCTGGCATTGCTGGTGGGAGTGCAATATGATACAGTTACTTTGAAAACAGTTTGGCAGTTTCTTATGACCTTATGCATAAGCATAACCATAGACTTAAGGCTGCCTAAGAGAAATGAAAGAATGTGCCTATGTGAATGCCCATATATAAATATTTGTTAGAAATTTTGCTCATAAACACTATATAATATGTAAATAACTGCAATGTCCACCTTCGTTGAATAAATTGTGGCATAGCTATATGATAGAGTACTACTCAGCAATAAAAAGAACATGGATGAAATTCAAACCATTAAGCAGGAAAAAGAAGTTAGACATAAAAGATGATAAGATACATGCATGTATGGTAATGCCACAGTGAAATTTGTTCTAATGATTATAACAATAAAAAATTAATGTTAAGTAAATAATAAAAAAGCTAGAAGATCCTTTATCTTGGACATTCTGAAAATAAAAGAAAAATTATAAGATTCCAAGGATGGGTGGAAGCAGAGAATTAACTATAATAGAATAGGAGAAAACTGTTGTGATGAAAATATTATATATCTTGATTGTATTTGTGGTTATACAACATACTTTTCTAAATTAAATGAACTATACAACTAAAAAGGATGAATTTTATTATGGCTAAATGTACCTATAAACATGATTTGGAGAAGGGATCTGTCATAACTCCTTGCACACATGTGTGCACACCCAGATTAAGTATAGCCTCATTTCCTGCCTGAACCTGGTGCTATTAAAGGGGGTATATGGCAGGGCATAGGGGGACGGTGGTTGTGGGCAAGTGCCCCTTCCATTATTCAGCTAAACAACCTCTCAAACAGGCCTTAGAACAGGCTTTTCCATGTTGGCAGAGGCTGAAGAAGTTTGTGTTCTCATATTTAATAGAACTACTCACTAACAAATCACAGTGGGTATAAAGGGGAAAAATAATTCTTACATGGAAATGAGTCATTAGGCTTTAAATGATTGTCCATAAAAGAGATTAAATAGTATACCAAACTGACCATTTAGGAGTAATTGGTGGTTTTATGTGGTAAAAATTTCTTAAACAATAAAATATGCTACCTGTAATTCCTTTGGCCTGGAAAGATCTAGGTGTTGAAGTGCAGACCACAGATCCATTCAGAAAGCAGCTCAGTGACTGAGTAAATCTATGTTCTTATGGAAAGGAAACAACACTAACTGCTAAGGTTTGTTTCAAGACACAAAACAACCACATGTATCCTTTTTGTAGGACTTTTTACTCCTATGCTCACCATGTACCTGAAAGCAAAACCTTCTTTCTTAGGAGTTGGAATGAACTTAATTTGGAGGCAAATTGCTTGAAAGGATCTGAGGCAGAGGGGCAACAAGACTTCTCCAAGGTCATAGACACAGGGAGTTAAAAAAAAAAAAAAACACAGGCAATATAAATATGTACTGAATTGGGATCCCTAAAAGCCAAGTGCATTTTGGCACAACTCTATATATCGATAATTTTTCTGCCTCCTGCCAATAAGAGTTGATGATGGGACTCTGTGTGTTCAGTGGGAAGGTGGTGACACTGCAGAGCACAAAATGGCATTGAGATTAAGAAACTTTAGAATATGGACAAAATCATTGTTTTCCTCTCTCTCCTTAAAAGAATAACATGGCAGTTAAAAGAAGAGAAGATGAGGTGACAATCTTATTTTTAATAGTTTTAAATGTTGATAATAATCTTAATATAAATACACACATGTATCAAGGGATTTCTAAAGATTTGTTTACTTTTGTGTTTTGTTTTCCTATATTAATAACTTGTCTTTTCTCCTTGAGTCAAAGTAAGATATGCATCATAGTTCTAATATTAAACATTGGCTCTGATTGTAAAGTGGAGCATTTGATTTAGTAATGGAGAGTTTGCAAACACACAGTGGCCTGCAGCTTTATGCAGTAGTATTCAAAGTGAGGCAGTTCTCTCAATTTTTTGCTTTTAAAAACAAGCTAAGATTTGCAAAGCCACACTGTTGAGTAAAAATTCAAATGTATTTTAAAATATATATATATATGTATTATATAACAATATACTAAAAATGTGTTATATATAACAAAAAATTATTATATATAAAATATTATGTATATATAACAATATACTAAAAATTACTGTTGAGTAAAAACCCAAAGGTATTTTAAGATTCATATATATATATATATATATATATATATATATATATATTATACACATAACAATATAGTAAAAATTTTTATAGAACTTGCAACCCAAATAATTCTACTTGAAAACAATGAAACACAACTACATTTAAGCTCTTCTCTAAATAATATTAACTTTCTTTTTGATTTTTAATATTCAAAAACAAACAAAACTGAATTAGTTCCTTCTTAATAAGTTTCAAATAGACCTAGACTGTAATTAGTAATGATACACATTCACACCCTTAATTATCCACAGGGTAACAAGTGCCCAGGTAGACTGTTCAACTCTCCATGTCATATTAAATGCCCAGAGATTCTTTTATTTTAAAATTATCACTAGTCATATTTAAGAGTTAATTCTGCATAGAAGTTAGTGAAATAAAATCTCTATTTTCTTCTATGTCATTCTTAAGTAAGATATATGTTACATGTTACTCACAAAGAAAACAGGCATTAGCATTATTCTTAACTGTACATATATTTGGCTGGAGAAAGGGGACATTTCGTTTTTCAGTAGTAGTCAAACAATGCAGATAGGTGGAGACCTCACTGCATGCATAATCTTGTGGAAAATAACAGGATGGTGAAAGAGATGGTGGTGGTGGGGGGAAATGGATGGTAGAAAGAAAGAAAGAAAAGGCAGGACATTGGGTATCTAAGGCTAGAGTAAAAAGGTGTTCAAGAAGATGCAAGCAATGAGCCAAATTTTGAAAGAATAAGGGAATATCGTTTGGCAAATTAGAACCCAGAGGCAATCCTAGTGTTGCAGAACAACACGCCAGCTGTTGTTTTCAGTTGTGGCTGCGCTGCCTCTGCAGCAGATGCTGTCTGGTATCCCTCGTGGTTCCGTGATGCCTCCCCAAGTCCCAGAAGAGCACTCATGTATCTCTTCTGTTGGAAGTGAAGAGAGGCATGCAGTGGAGAGAGCCAGGGGACTGTGAGCCCCCTCCCATAGTTAGCATTCATCAGAAGGAAGCCGGGGAGAAATGTAGCATTCATGTGTGCTATGAGTCCAGGCGGCACCAAGATTTTCTTATTCTGCTAAAGGCCTTTCTTAGAGGCACGTGCTTTGTATGTCACATCTAAAGGGGGTCACTTTAAAAAGGGTTTCTTCTACACATGGGGAATAGAAATGTATCCAGGCTTTTAACCACAGCACTTGATATTAAATGACCCCATCTTTTGTTATTCCTATTCAAACATTTTAATCTAAATAGGAATAAAACATTAAAAAGCTTTCCTCTCTACTTACTTGTATTGAAAAGCCTAAATTCCCTAACCAATACATCTCTATGTGGCTCTTGAGCATTTGAAATGTGGTCATCCATATTAAGATGAGCTGCAAGTGTAAAATACATGCCAAGCTTCTAAGTCTTAGTACAGAAGGAAAATAACGTAACAATAGTGTCAATAATTTCTAGATGATGATGATGATTATAGATTATTATTATAGAGTCCAGGTTAAATTATATTTTTACTATACTGGCTAAATTAAGTTATAGTATTAACATTAATTTTATCAGTTTCCTCTACTTTTTAATATGTGGCTGCTAGGTATTTAAATTACCTGAAAAACTCATGTTTCTAATGAAGAGTGCTTCTCTAAAATATATGACTTGCATTTAAAAACTTATGCAAAGCCTTTTCTGGGTTCCAAGCAAGAAGCATTATGATCATATTTGCATTTTAAAAAGATAACTGAAAATGTTTCAGAATAAAAGCAGTTAGTAAATCAATTAACAAATATAACATAGCTATCACTAGTTATCATTAGGCTAAAAATTGAAAGGCATCAAAGTCTTCCAGGATAGTTTACTGTTTATAAATCGAGTCCCTAAGAGAGTCACAGCCATTTAAGGGGCTGTTTTGTGAGATCATGTCACAAAGAAAAATGTTTCCGCAAATAGCCTATTTTGAACTAAACTTTTAATATTTGGCTTGTCTAGAGCTTTCTTAAAACCATGTCAGTTATCAGTTATACCCACATAAACTTAACAGTTGTAATGTTAAAGGTCTGAAATGACTACCATGGGAAAGCATTCTCAATTTAGTATACACATTAAATCATATTATTTCCCTATGCAATTTAATGGAAATTATTAGAAAGATCGGTGACAATCTCAATAAGCAGAGAATCATAAAAATATTCTACTAGTAAGCTTTGTTTCCCTGAACTGGTATTTTGTTAGTTTTTTTTTTTTCATTTCTTTTGAAGTTGGATGGATACCATGTGGGGGGGACCTCTATTAAATAAAAATTCCTTAGAAAAGTTTTGTTTTCTAATCATTCAAATATGTGGCCTCAAGAACAGAGAAGAGAAAGGGCATTCTTCTATCCCTGCCCTATTAATCAAATTTATGCCCAACTCAGATTTTAAAATAAGTACAAGCTTTCTTAAAATATTCTTCCTCTTAGACATTTGATGTTGAAAGTTACAAAGATGAATCAGAGGGTTTTCTGGTTACTAAAATAGTAATTAGAAAAGTATGGTAAATGCCTAAGGAAACCCCAGAGAAGGCACATATTCAAAGTGGAAACACCTCTGGGATTCTGTTTCAACCTTTTCTGTCCATGTGACAAATGAGAATGCTACCTTGGTCAAGGTCCCTCAGCAAGCTGAAGGGGCAGCCAGGGCCAGAAAACCATCTTGTTGCATCCCAATCAAACTAGGATGTTTTAATATTATGTTTTTTTTTAAAAAAAAAAGGTTCTAAAAATATCTCATACTTTAAAAATAAAAATAATAAAATCAGTGATAATCACTAACATTTAAAGAGCATTTATTTGGTGCTTAGGTATTGAATTAAAGCATATGCTAACACATTTAGTCTTTATGATATTGTAATTTTATTTCAACAGATGAGTCCATTTAAACAAGAGAAGTGAAGTTACTTGTACAAAGTCACCCAGCTATATGTGGTGGAGCCAGGTCACAGGCTCTGGAACTCATGTCTTAACCACTCTTTATGTTTATTGATCCTGAACATGAAAAGAAGAAACTTAATATACTCACATTCAGTTCTCAGAGTTAAGGATGACTTTTAAGTATGCTACAAATTTAAATGTCTAAACTTAGATCACAAATATTTGAGAGTACAGTTTGCAAAAATATTAGTGCCAACACACAATGAAATTATACTTGAAATCACTGTGTAAAAATCCATCAAACAGCCAGGCACAGTGGCACATGCCTGTAATCCCAGTGGCTCAGGAAGCTGAGGCAGGAGGATCATGAGTACAAAGCCAGCCTCAGCAACAGAACAAGGCACTAAGCAATTCAGTGAGACCCTGTCTCTAAATAAAAAATACAAAATAGGGCTGTAGATGTGGTTTAGTGGTCAAGTGCCTCTGAGTTCAATCACCAGTAACCATCCTCCCTTCCCCCCCCCCAAAATCAATCAAATGACTTGATATCAAGCAAACAAAGTTTGCATGAAGAGTGCACTTATTTTTTTAATATTTATTTTTTAGTTGTAGTTGGACACAATACCTTTATTTTTATTTATTTATTTATTTTTATGTGGTGCTGAGGATCCAACCCAGGGCCTCGCATGCACTCAACCACTGAGCCACAACCTCAGCCCATGGAGTATACTTCTTAGCTCATGAGTTGTGCCAATTATTTGTCTGCTGAATTAATGCATTTGGAATTGGTTGCTGCTTCCCCTCTGCTCCAAAGAATGTTTTATTAGTTTTATGTCATGTTTTAATATGTATTTATGTGTATTTTTCTTGTCACTTTCCCTCAAGGTCAAGAACCATATACTTTTCAAATTTGTTTTTCTACAGTCCAAAGAAAACATTTAATGTAGGACAGACCTCCCAAACCTCTTTGAATTAGCAACAAGTTGTTTTATAAATTCTTATTCAATTCCTATTTTAAACACAATAAAATTTTTTATTAATGATTAACTATTACTAATGTCTTATATTAAGATACACATGGATTCTCTTGCATGAAACAGTGGTTAAGACAGCAAGGTTTGAAGTGCATTTATCCGTGTTCCAATCCCAGCTCTGCTACTCACTAACTCTGTGAGCAGGGTAAATTACTTCAATCCTCTTTTTCTCAACATTCTCATTTAGAAACTGAGAACAATAAATTATACCTCCTTCATAGAATTGCCTAAAGGATTAAAATGAGTCCACTTATATAAAAACATGACATTCGATTCCTGGCATACACTATTACTGTTTCCACCAATACCATTATCAATGACAACACATCATCTTCCCTATCATCATCATCCTCTTGCTAGCACCCAGCAAATTCCTGGTATTTGGTAGGCTTCTGATAAACATCAAACTGCTTTGAGTTTAAAAAAAAAATAAAAAGTAGCAATTGATTATTCTCTTAAAATATTCACAGACTTCTGTGCCACATTCTTTCACTGTGCATCTCTATATACAGGAATTCCAGTGTCAGGATTGGTTTTGCATATAATGGATTTTATTTTATTTAAAGGAAGTGAACAAAATTATTAAAAAAAAAAAAAAGTCACCATGACTTTTTAGATGAATAGGAAAATATCAGAGTGACCACTAGAGGGAGCTTTGGTTTCAAAGGTTGCTAACAACAAAGCTGCCATTTGTACAGAATTTTCCAGTTTGTTTATTGAATCACTTAGCCTGGAGAAGGGCTGTTCATAAGAAAAGAGGGAGAGAGGGAGGAAGGGAGAGAGGGAGGAAAGGGAGAGACTTCCAAAAAATTTGAAGAAGTGGAAATACTTTCAGGACTTTACAGACACTATCACTCCCACACTCTCATAATGGGAGACCCAGAAGTTTCCTTATTGCTATTTTGTTCTTTTGTCCCTGCTGAATGATCACCTTACCTGTGTCTTTGCCCCTGTGCTGTATAGGCCAGCCGTTCTCCCCATGGCTGCAGCACTTGGTATGCAGAAGAAAAATGAAGGAATCACATTGCTGAGGCCATGAGCCAAAACTTCCTGCAAGATTGAAAATGGGAGAATGTATAAGTTCTTAATCGCAATGGATTCTTAAAGACCACAGGTACAATTGTCAGAGACAAATTATTGCAAAAGCCTGTTAGTATTCAATTTCTCTTTTCCCCCACAAGTTGGGAGGGATTTAACAATTATAATAAAAATAGCTAACATTTATTGAGTGCTTACAATGAGCCAGAAACTGTTCTAAGCACTTTACTCATTCAATTTCATAACAACCTTATAAGGAAACACTATTTATTTATTCTCTCTGCTGCCAGCTTCTCCTCTTTTAAGTCATTACAATGGGGCTTTTATTCCTATCAGTTCACCAATGACGTCCACAATGCTAAACCCAATGGTTAGATTTTACTTTACCTGGCCTAAAACTTGAGCATTTGACATAGTTACTAGCTTCTTCCTCCATGAAGCCTCTTTCACTTGGCTTTTAGGACCTTATACTTTCTGGTTTCTTCCTGCCTCTCTGAACCTTCCTTCTCAATTTCCACTGTGGTTCCTCCTATCTAACCAATTGCAAATACTGGATCATTTCACTTCTTTATTTCTCTTCAGCTATATCTAGCTACCAAAACAAAAACAAAACTATCCAATGACAATTCCCAAATTTAGATCTTTGAACTTCAGATCTCTACAGCCAACTTGCTGTTCAGCATTGCCATTTAATGACTAACAAATACATCAACCTTACTATCTAGAGTGACAGATTTCTACCACCTCAACTGGGTCCTCCCAAATTCTTCCACACTTTAAATTTGAAATGCTTAGTCCAAAAGCTTTGGAGTCTAGACTCTCCACACCATTTCTTTTCCCAGGTGGCATATAGATGCCATCGGGAATCCTGACACTCTCATCTCCTTCATCATTACATCCTGGTCCAAGTCATCACATCTCTCCTGGATTATTGCAAAAGCCTCCTAACAGTTTGCCTGCATTTGTTGTTGTCAGCAAACACAGACAAACATTCCTGCCTTCAAGAAGCTGTGGTTCTAGTAAGGGAATATTGACCACAAAAAAAAAAAAAAGATAAATATGGAAAGTAAAGCAGTGGCGACCAAGGGAAATTTGGAGTTTAAGAGTTTAGATGACCAAAGATGCCTTCCCTAAGAGAGAAGCACTGAAATAAAGCAGTTGTGTCAGATATACAGAGGAACAGCATTAGCTAGAGGATTCAAGGAAAATATAGATGGTTAGCCATGGCTAGAACATAGTATAAAAGGGGACTGAGAGCAGAGAGAAAATGGGACAGCAGCAAGTCACATACAGTCTTGTCTGCCATGATAATGAGGCTTCTACCCAAGGATCTTGGGAAGCCATGGGGAAAAGTGGAAGAAAGACAAGGTCCATGTTGTCCACTACTGTATCCCTCATACCTAGGTCAGTATCTGGTACACAGTTAAATCAATATACAACTATAGAATGAATAAATCTTCTTTTCTGAAGATTAAAAAACTGTGACACAGGAATAAAGATCACATAATATCAGAAGTGGGATTTATACACAGGTCTAGCATTCATATCCACTACATCACAGCTTCTTTTCTGATCTGTGAAGCTCTGTAGGGCCACAAAACTTGAAGCAATTCACTGTCAGAAATATATTCAGAAATATAACCAATCTTCATTCTTTGGTATTCTTAGAAAAGACCTTCACATCCTTCACTGTCTTACCAAGAACAATACCAGTATGGTACTTTGAAATCCATAATTTTTAAAAGTTAATATACAGTTATAAATACATTTGGATTCTTGGCTAAAATCAAATGATAGAGAATATCAAGGTGCTTTTCTCTCTCTAAAAAAGTATTTTTAAGTCAGGAGCCTTTAATTTTTAAGTATACACCTATAATTCCAGCAACCAGGGAGGCTAAAGCTGGAGGATAGCAAGTTTAGCAACTTAGTGAGACTCTGTCTCAGAAAGCACCCCTGGGTTCAATCCCTAGTATTAAATATATATAATATATAAATATATATATATATACATATTCTTAACAATGAAAGCCAAATTTCAGCTTTCTGTGATTGATAGAGATTTTTCTTCTGTTGTTGTTTTTTCTACCATTCGTGTTATACATTTAGGGAAGTTATAGTTTTCCTAAGTTTAATATTTTCAGGATCTGAGAGTACGTAGAACACTAGTAGAATGGGGTGAAAATGGGCTGAGGACACACTCCACCTGATTGTCATCGACTGAATATTTGAATTTTTTGGCAGATCCTTGAGCCAGGGCCAGTGAGGCCACGTAGCCTACGAGTGCCACTCCGAAAGCTTCAGTGATTACTGCAGAGAGGATGTTCATTGGGGGAGCTCTAGGTGGAGGAATTCTGTGGAAAGAAAGAGCAAATTGAAGTTGCCAACCTTCATGTAATTTCTGTAACAACTTGCCATGAATGGAACTACAGTAATGACTCTGAAGTTTACATGAAATAAGTGAAATACCCATGAGAAAACTAAGCAGTCTTGCCCTTAAAAGTCCTTTATTTTCAACATTATTTAGCAAAAAAAGCAAAATTGTGAGGAAGACCACATGCTTAGCTCCATGCATCTAACTGGCACTTACACCCAGGGAATTCAGGTTACACCACAGAAACTGACTCAACAAAAATTTCCTGTATCAGAAACAAAAGCAATTCTGGAATGTTCTTTCATCCAAACCTTTCCAAATATTTATTTGACCGGCATTGGAGATTGTATTTCCTCCCTTAAAGAATACTACAGTGTTATATGCAAACACTAGTTTATTGCCAACTACAATTCTTGGGTTAATTCTTGAATTTGCCATTGAGTTAATTATCTTAATTATATTTTTAACTCAATCCTTTCACAAAACACTTCACTATAGCTTACGTATGTTAAGAAAATATGTAGAAAGATTCCATCTACTCTGTTGCCAAATACAGGGCCATACTTAATTGTTCTCTGTTTCAAAGAATAGCTTAAAATGTTTCTCAAATAATACCCAGCTTGGGTATTTGAAAATGTTTTCAGATAATACTTTGAAAACCACTTAAATCAAAGTATCATCATTTATGAGACTTATCAAAAAATCCCTATGGCAAAAGCAGAAGCAAAAGGGAAGTGAATTTATGTTGATTTAATTATTAGTATGTAAGTAGAGTTTTGGTCCTTTCTTATTAGCTAATTCATTTAATTCTCCCAAAAGCCCCCAAACCAAGTACCATCATAACCACTTTATGGAAGAAAGAATGTTTCAAGAAAGGTTAGATAACTCATCTAAAATCATAAAGAGAATGGCTGAGTTGGGATTGGATCTTAGCTCCACCTATTTTCAAAGTCTTGTTCAATCTATGATTATTTAATATGGTTCCAGAAAGGTCACTTAAAATAAGAAAATGAGAGGGGATGGAGGAGAGGTGTCTTACTCCCCAATGTACTAATGTTTACCTTTAAGACAAATTGATTTGTATGATTATGGTCCCAATATACGTACCATAAAAAACTACTACTATGCCAAAGTATGAGATTTTTATTTCAAGAAAATTTAGTGTACTCAATGAATAAACTGACCTAAAAAGAAAGAATAAATTGGTTTTCAAGGGTAGAAAGGCAGAGAGAACTTTGGAAAATTCAAGTAAATTCAATTCATCACCCTTAACCTTTATCCACCTAGGCAAATAGAGAGATTTTTTAAATTGTCTTTTTAATCACTGAGAATTGTTCTACTGTTCCTCAATTATGGTATAGTTAGAAAGCAAAATTGAGGTTGGAAGATAAAAACTTAGAGGACCCAACAACTCTAACTTTGTCCCTTATTTGTATATTCAGCCTATTAAAAGCAAACAAACCATAAGACCTTTTCTCTATTATACCTTCTCTTCTTTCAGCCTATTTTTGGAGTGACCTTCTGCCTTCTGGGGTGTACCACCTCCTCTGTTGTTAAAAGTTCTCTTAGGGTCCAGAGGAAGGCTGTAGGTAGGTGGGAATCCCCCTTTTCTTCTTCTAGCTTCCCTCACTATTCAAGTCTACCCAGGCCTGTGGGATTGGTATTTCAGATGATACTTTTCCACCTGTATCAATGATTTAGGTAAAATAAAAATATTCATAAGAATATGTAGATGGGGGTAATAGGGTTAACTAAACCCCAGTGCATAACTCTAATTGGCAAATTCAATACCTTCTGCTTTTTTGAGTAATACCTTTATAAATATTATGTGAATCTTCTACCTGAAATAATGCTATGCACGGCAATTACCAACATACTTAGTAATGTATGAACTTATAGTCTAGGAGTACTGACTGTTTCCCTTCACATGTAGTATTTGTTTCTATCATTGTGTGATAGACATTAATTAGAAGTTTGCCCCTTAAGATATACAAAAAGAAAAGAAATGCTTACCCACCCTCCCCCCAAGTCCCTTCCCCTATCAACAAGCAAAGAAGCAGACAAACATTATATTTTTAGAAGACTACATTACCCTTTTGGGATATGACCAACTACTTCTAATCCATATGTGTTTTCCATATTGGTACAATAACAAGCAAAAGATGCAGCAATAATCTTCAAGGTTCCATGCGGGGGGGAAAAAAGAAAAATATATTACTGGCCTTTTAAAACCCTTAAAACCATTTTTTGAAGTGAACACTGCATGTCCCATGATTACCAAGAGTAAAGCAGCAATTATACATATTTTTTTTAATTAGAAAAATATTGGAAGTCCAAAGGTCAGGGATACTGGAAAGATGATGGTTACTAGGTAATAGGTGAACAGGAGCAGTTGGACAGGAGGCCTGAATTCTGTTGGTTTATAGCTCAGGAGGATAAAGATGTTTGAATGTTCCCAATACAAAGAAATGATAAATGTCTGAGATGATAGATATATCAATTGCCCTGATCTGATCATGACACATTGTATGCAAGTGTTGAAATGTCACACTGTATCCTACAAATATGGACAATTAAAAATATATGTAGAAAGCTCAAAAGGTCACTCTGAATTTTGAAAGTACATATTTAGTCTCAAAATTAGATGATATCTCAGTATTATGGCTTTTCTAATATTTTTATATCAACCCAGTGTGTCCAATTTGGAAGGGAAGAAACATAGAGAATATAGGGATGAGTGTGTGTGTGTGTGTGTGTGTGTGTGTGTTTGTGTGTGTGTGTGTGTGTGATGTATGCATGTGCATGCACACAGTCACATCAGTCCAACCTAAATACCTGTCTGTCATGACACAAAGGGATGCTTTGTAAAACAGCATATTTTCCCTCCATGAAGACAACCTCTCAAGAGTTTGAAGTGTGGATTAAATCTATAATCTATGTTAGTAACAAGTGATGATTTACAGTACTGTGAATATTTGTGAATTTTGAACTTTTACTCTTTCTTGAAGTAAAACATTGGTTCACAGTCATTGGATCCATGCTTTTTAAAGGACCCCTGTGGAGCTTCGGACACCCTATCATGCTGTTACTGATACATGCCAAGTATCATGCTGTTACTGATACACCAAGCAGGGTCACCTATTCTCTGCTTATACCCATCATCATGTTTAACCCACATACCAAGCCAGTTCTGCCTGTGTTTTATAGCTATGCCAACTGACTATTTTCCATCCATTTTCACATTCTCTGTTTAGGATAATTTTAATAGACACTGAGAATTTCACATGGTTATGTTATCAGTTTGGAATGGTTATCTTGTTAAAAGAGATAAACCAATTATATATTTAGAGTACAAGTTATCATACACATGGGCAGAAACAAAGTATAACATAGTTACACTAATGAAATAAGGAATATCTAGCAATTAATGCCCAATAATACCATTTTGTATGTTTTCCCCCTATCTGTACATGTCTGTTGATATTTAACTGAATAAGTCTCTAAAGTACTAAGTGGGCTTAAAAAGCCAAACGGATTAAGGACTTTTTTATAAATTTATTTGTTTGTTTATTTTAATTAGGTATACATATGTCTTGAGAATTTTTTTTAAAGATTTCATCTCACTCCAGTCAGAATGGCAGCTATTAAGAATACAAACAACAATAAGTGTTGGTGGAGGATGTGGGGGAAATGGTGCATTCATACATTGCTGGTGGGACTGCAAAATGGTGCAGCCAATATGGAAAACAGTATGGAGATTCCTTGGAAAACTGGGAAAGAAACCACCTTTTGAGTATTTTAATAAACATAAAAAGCTATAAAACTGCTAACAGATATTATTAAATTTTATAAATATTTTGATATGATAGTAATATTTTAAATCATAGAATTAGCCTTTCAGACAGTGTCTTACTTCCTCATTGTATTTATTTATCAGTTGAGTCTTTGGTCCCTCTTCAGTGTTATTTAATATCATCTGTGTGTATAAAGCCAGTACCACCCTTACACTCAGTCATTAGGAGATCTTGCTGGGGGGAGGGGGCAGTGTTTTAATGATTCCAATCTTGTCCCCCTCCATCTCTAGCCTACTCCATAAATGGGAGTTCTGTAGGGACAGGAAGATGTGCCAAATTCGTACTGTACCTCTCTTTTTGATCAACAGTATAGAACTGAGGAATATATTATTTCATGCCCAAATGGCCCTCTGTCCATGTGTCCATTTCCCTAGGACTATCTTACTAGGGTGTCCCAACGAAAGCCAAGACACAGTTGTTATGTCTTGGGGAACTGTTTGGAGTTTAAACACTGGAGCAGGAATATCCACACATATTCAGGTGAATCCCCTCATGGTTGGAATAAAGCAGGAGTGGCAAGATAAGGAGCAAGCCAAGAGGCTCTCTCCCCAGGCCACCGCATTCTAGCACAGCTCAAAGAAGTAGGAGAATTCTCCACCCTACCCTGGTTTTCAAGGTCATTACTAGGGTACATTAGTCAAGATAGAAAAAACCACTCCTGTTTTGTTTAATATTTTGATCTATAATTTTTAAATAGTTGAGCTTTTACCAGTACTTTTGGTATAATAGTAATATTTTAAATCATTGAATTAGCCTTTCAGACTTTTGCCATGGGTCTTATAACTGTCACACTGTATATGGAATACCTTTATTTTAAGAATAGTTCTTACTAGTTTTGCAGAAAATTTCAACTTATTATGAGCTTAAGAGCCTTCCCCCAGGGTTATTTTCAATTTTTTATTTTATGGAAACTTATATTGTATAGCTTCCCAAGATAGGCATTTCTCAATATCTGTAGGACTTTGAGAAATGATGGTATGTTTCAGGATTATTACTGTGAAAGCTAATGACTGTGGTACTCTGAGATCTATGGCTCATTTGAAATATTCACACACATGTGTAGCTCACATTTATTAATGTGTATCTCACTGAAGTGTCAAGAGTATAGCATCATACTTGGCCTCCATCTCAGTTCTGTAGAAATGAATTGTGCCCTAAAGAGGCAGCTTCCAATGTTCTGATCTTTTATAGTCCTAAACCTATAATATTCAACATTATAAAGGGATATTTTTTTAAATAATTGAAATTATTTAGACACTATTGGTAGGATATGTGTGTGTATATATATAACACAAATGCCATAAAGCTATGAATAAATTAGTAGATTTATGAGAAGTGGTTGTGTTAATATTTCAATTTGACACTTTTTTTGGTTAAGGTTCCCATTAAAGGTGCTTAAATTTTCAAAACATATATTTTCATGCCACAAGCCTTGGGAGCAAATTATATTGTACTGCTTTGCCAGGTACAACAACAAAAACAAATTTTTTAAAGAGCCTGCCCTACCAATGAAAATTATGAGCATCCTTTCAGTAAGGCAAAATTAGGTGGGTAACAAGTATAAACAAACTAATAATCATTAGCAGAAAAATTTTAGTTGATAATATTTCTCTATATATCATACAGATGTTTTATCAGTAGGAGGTGGTATCATATTTTATTGCTTTACATAGGATCATGACAGACATCTTTTGAGTCTCACCCTTAGAAATATCTCTTTGAGATCCTAGGTTATATGTTCTCTTATTTATGTAAAAAATTAAAAGCATATGAGAAATGCTGTATAAACTGAGAACATGTGTGCCTCCTTTTTTAAATTATTGACTCAAAATGTTTCCTGTTCTTACATTAATGTATAGCCACGCAAATTAGCCCTACTTTAATGAGACCCAGGAGTAGTTATGGGTTACTGTAGACAATATAGTAAGCATCTGCCGATTACCTCAACCACGGACAGGCTCTGGATAGCAGAAAGCTAAATGTTGATTTCATACTTACCAAAACTAAATCGACAGGAAGAACAACTTTAATTTTCCTTTTAAATTGTTCATTCAGCTCCTTAACAAGAACAAGGACCAGGATGCTCAGCAAAGACAAGAGCAGTGCTTCCAGTCGGACAGACTTGATGTTTTCAAAGACGTACGCATAAATCTACAAGAATGAGAAAAAACATAAACAAAATCCAGGGTCTCCTACAATATACCAGTATGGAAATCTGGCCCCAAATAAATTCAATGTTGTTTAATAAAAACGTCTTAATGACTGGGAGGTGGGAATGTAGAAGGAGAAGTAGAGCAAAGCTACATGTTCATGTGTATGTACAAAATTGCTTTTGATTATTCCATCAGACTCAGAGTTTGCTCCCACCTACACAAGGACACTACTGGAAAGAAAGACTCTTCTGGCTTTTTCCCTCGCACTTAAAAGGTAGAAGTTCTACGACTCATTAGTTATATATAGATTCAGCATTAAGAGCAGCAAGAGGCCTATAGACCCTTTACCTTTGACCCCACCACTTCTCCTCAAAGCCAGAACCAAACACACACATAAGTCACACATAAAGGAGTTAAGAACTGGTATTTAATAGACATCAGATGTTTGGCTTCATGTAAAATATTACCATGTTCTCAGTCACTCAGCATTTATTTGTCTATTGCCACATATTTATGCCAAGCACTATGTCAGTGCTACATCTACAGTGAGGAACAACTTATATGCAGCCTTAGTATCCACAGAGTATATGGTCTAGTGTAGGAATCGCTAATTAAAATGATAACTAGCACAATATGATGCTATAGATATGGAAGGGGTATCTGAAATGTATAACTTGGAGATGAACCCTTGCCAAGTAAGATAAGTGGGAATTAACCAGGTTAAAGATAGGAAGGAGATAGGTGGGTGAGAAGGAATCTGAACAAAATGTTTTGTCTAAAGGCAGTATACCTCAGGCATAGAATATGCAGAGAAGAGTATAAGATTTCCCGAAAAATACCGTCAGAAACCAATACAATTGTTTGTCTTTAAAAGCAAGCCTATGTGAAATCATGCTGACATTAAAGAATGAGCTTTCTATTAGAAGATACAATCTACTAACATCAGACACTAGATTTTGGTAACTTGGGATAATCTGACTTGGCAGAAAAATGAAATAAATGTAAGAATTAATCAAGGAAAAGAAAAAAATAAAGCTGTTTCTAAAATTAAAAGTTTATGTTTATTCAACTAAGTGTCAAATATATTTTTTTCAGCAACTTAGGGTCCTGTTGATAATTATATAATCATCTTATCTAGCAGCATAAAGAAGATGGGGCAAGATTTTTAAAAATTCTAAATTGAGTACTAAAGGGGAAAAAAAACTAACCTAAATCCAATCCTGTCTCTACCTGAACATTTGATATAAAGAAACCCATCCAAATTTTTCTACTTAGAAAAATAACAACAATTCTCAAATTCATATAGAGTATTAAATGCATAAGAATAAAAAAATTTTGAAGAAGAATATTTGTGAGCTTATACTATCAAACATAAACAAATGCAGAGTAATTGATAATATGATACTAGTATTAAAATCTGTAAGAAAAAAGAGAAAACATATGAAAGCCCAGAAACATATTAATGGCATTATAGAAAAGATTATCCAATAACCCATGTTTGAAACAAAATTAAGTGACATGAAATAAATTCTAGATTAAAAAGGTTAAATATAAAAATTGAAGTCACAGAAAAAGTAGGCATTAAAAATGGGCAGAAGACATAACCAACAAAAGAAAGGACCAATAAACATATAAACAAAGAGCTAAAACACAGTAGTCATCGAGAAATATAAATTCAAACAGTAAAAATCATATTTTTCTTCTATCAAATTATTAGTGATTTTTAAGTAATAATACTTGATGTTGGTAAAATTTGGAGGAAGAAATGAGAAATCTTCTACACTACCCATAGGACTGTGAATTGGTATACTCTTTAAGTAATCTGATAAAACATCAAAAACTTGAAATATTCTATTTTTGCCCCAGCAGCCCCACTTTAAGAAAATTAGCGTATTTACATAATTAGACTTGTGTGAAAAGACCTTATTACAAGGAAGAACTTATTACATGGAACCAGTGTTTAAAATAGCAGAAAGAAAGGAAGGAAGGAAGGAAGGAAAGAGGGAGACAGGGAGAGAGGAAATTAAACTCATTTAAACAGTAGAGCAAAAGGGAAGTATTTCGGTCACTTTCATATATACAATAGTCTACATTCACTAAAGACATTGCTTTAGACAAAACTCATTTTTATTGTCGTGGAAAGGCCTTCCTGTCCTGATGATAAGTAGAAAAACCAACTTGCAGGTAAGTGTGTATGAGTTGATAGTGTTATGGGCTGAACTGAGTTCTTCCCCAAATTAATGTCAAGTTCATATTTTGAGGTCCCACAGTAGCTCAGAATGTGACTGTATTTGGAGAGAGTAGCTTTAAAGCAGTAATTAAGATAAAATGAGGTCATATGGGTGGGTGTTCATTCAATATAACTGGTATTATTATAAGAAGAGATCAGGATGCAGATGTGCATGCACACACACAAAAATCATATGATGTATAAACATACCACAATGAATCCCACTTGTATAAGTAATTATAATGCACTAATTAAAATAATAATATAAGAGAGATCAGTAGAGTACAGCAAGGCAATCACGGGGAGAGAGGAAGGGAGAGGAATAAGAGTAATAAAATTATATGCAGGCATGAGTATGGTATAATGAATCCCATCATTATGAACAATTATAATGTACTGACAAAAAATAATTTTTAAAAGAAAAAATGTGAGAATGCAACTAAAAGGCAGCAATCTGCAAGGCAACAAGAGGTTTCAGAAGAAATCAATCTCCCAAAAGCTTTATTTTGGACTTCTAGCCTCTAAGTCTGTAAAAAATGTTTTGTTGCTCTTGTTTAAGCCACCCCGTAGGAGATACTTGTTATGGTAGCTCTACAAACTAATCATATCTTTTGTAACATAAAATTTATGCTTTAAATATCTACATATGGATATTTCTAGAATAGTAATATTCTAGAAATTCGAGGGTCTGCATAAGATGTCTGTGCCTGTCTGTATCTTGCATATTTTCTCTTATGAGGATTGATCACCTATAATTCTAAAGGTGTTAAGTAAGCCTTAAATGCTTATTTTCACCCTTTTCTCCCCTCTTCTTTCTCTTGGAAATCCTGAATGTGGTTCTCATAACTTCATTTCTATTTGTCCACAGATTCCTCAAGTCTCCTTTCAGAAGATAAAAAAAAAACTAGTTTTTCATTTCAATATGTAAGTTATTCTTATAGTAGTACAACTTACTGGTGTTCTTTGTTCTTCAGGCTTAACATCTCAAATATAAGTTGACCACACCCAAAATATTGGGTCAAAATATTATGTAGAATATAGGTAAAATAATCTAGCCTACATTCATTAGTATCTCTTAAAATTTGCTTAGTAGGTTTCCTAATTCAAGAACTCAGCCTACCTGGTCCAGGGATGAGAGGAACACCTTCTGTAAAGTGGGTGCATCAGGCTATCCAAGATGAATTCTATCTATTGAACATGCTTATTAACTTTCTAAAACTTCAAACAAAGAAAATGTACTCTGTTAAAAATGAAGTCTCACTGGGTGAAAAGGACCAGAGTAATGGTCTTATCCATACCATTAACAGCAAACCATCAGTCCCATAACCATACATTAAGAAATGAACCAGAGGCCAAGTAGTTATACTTATTGTTTTCAAAATATACTACTTTATTCCACACCACTTAGAAAGAAAATTCGATACTACAATATCAAAGTTATCTGAGATGCAGATAATATTTTGCCCATTGATCTACATTGTGGATGATAATTATTTGCAGCATTCCTACAATTGAAGTATCAAGATCCATTTCTCCTAGTTACTCATAGCCCATCCAAAATTCTACTCAATGAAATATATCCCACAGGTTGTGGGGTTAAGGGTGATGTCAAAAAATTATGTCAAAATATATGGCTTTCTGACGGTTTATCATGATCTGAGGATAAAATTGAGACAGTTATTCAAATGACTTGTCAGGAAAAAGCCAAACATTCAAATGTTGCAGAGCATTTAAAGAACTCTTCTTCGTGTTTTTGTTCCCCCATGGTATTAAAAGTATGCCATGAGAGTCCCTGTGTAAGAAATTTGGGAAATAGGCAAAACTCCCAAGCCATACCAAATTTGCTGTAATGTGCATTTCAAGAACATGTGTTTGCAGTAATAAAAATGGCCACCCCAGAATGAAAGGAATGAAAAAAAAAACCAGAGTTTTTATTGTCTGCCTGGATTAAACTATAGCTCATCCAACAAAGCATGTTTTACATGATGCTCCAGAAGAACGTGAGGGGGGTGGGCAAAGGCTCATTGCAATCAGCGTGAAGAACACGAAAGAAAAGCAGGCTGATGAGGAGCGTTGTTCTAATGACTGTCATGTGGACCCACAGAGAGAAGTCACAAGCAAACTGGCTCACAGGAGATGGGTGGCCTACAGAGATAGAGCCAGGACAGACACACATGCACACACTTATATACCCTCACTTAATATAGTTTGAGGCATCCTAAGCACACAATAAACTTCTCATTTCTGGTATAAATCCACTCATCCAAGTATGCTATTATGCACTAAGCCCCAGTACATAAAACTTCTTATTGAGGATCTTTATTTGCTTCCCAGATCTCTGAGAAGCAAAGGTAATGTGTATATCTGTTTGGATAAATAAGAAAGCTATTATGTCAAACCTGACTGTCTGGATTAAACTATAGCTCATCCAACAAAGCATGTTTAAATAAAATAGGAGTTCATTTAATAAAATAGTTCATTTAATAAAATAGGAGTTCAGATCATTTTGAGACTATCGCACTAGTTCATTAAATTGACCATTTATTATAATGAAATAAAATGGAAAAATGTTAGTATTCAGAAAGAAATCCATTTTGAGATTTTTTAAAAATACCCATAGTACAGGTATTGATTGATTTTCAATTGGTTCTTTTTATTTATATATAACAATAGGATTCATTTTGACATAATTATAAAAGCATGGAATGTAATTTGTTCTAATTCAGTCCCCAGTATATCCCCTTTCGCTACCCTCTTCCCTCCCCTACTCCCTTCCCTACGCTCTACTGATCATTCTATTAGCTTATGGTATTTTTAAGAAATTAGTGTCTTGTGGATGGATGCACATGATGGTGAGATTTGCTGTGCATATTCATATACATACATAGGAAAGTTAGGTCAGATTCATTCCATTGTCTTTTCCTATCTCAACCTTTCCCTATATTCTGCTTTGTCTACTCCACTATTTTTTCTTCTATTAATTTTTATGCCCCTCCCCTTATTTTTTATTATCTTAGTATTTATTATTGTTATTTTCTTTAGAGGTGAAACTTTTCTGCAGCATTTAGTGGGGAATTGCACACATATATGGACACATACATATGTATACACAGTATATTTACATAATGTATTTTTATCGGATTTGGAAATCCTTTATAAGTTTTTTTTTCCCATCAAGTCTCAATTTCTAGAACAATGTCTAAAAGAAAGTCTATAAATATTGAGTATTGGATATTCAAAACGAGATTCAATAAATATTGTTGAATGAATGAGTGTTCTGGCATAAGATGGCAATAGTAAAAATAAATCTCTCAATAGGGTAGATTTTACCCTGAATAAGCAAAATGACTAGTAGAGAAAGGACTGAGCTTATTTTCCAACTATCAATACCTCAACTATATCATATTAGGGGAATTTGTATTTATCATGTACTCATTTATTTCACATGTTTATTGAGGTTCTATTTTGTGCAAGACATTGAGCTAAACACTAAAGATAACATTATAGTAAATTTCAAGTAATCCATGTATTTGATATAGTTTATCTGATCCAAATAATTTCAATGCTCAATAGTCTAATAAGTTCAATGCTTAAAAACTAAAATTTTATAAGAATTGAACAAATTGAACACTGAAAAATCTCACAGGCAACATTTGCTTAAGAAAAAAATAAAGCCCTTCCTGGGGTTATCTGTATTCAATCTTTCTTTATTCCATAACTATTACTGAGTTCTAAATAAGGTCCATATAGAAACACCTGTGGAGGAAGGAAAATCTAAAGTGTGTCCACTGTGTTAAATTACACAATGCAAAGAGAAAGACTTTATATTTTTAGAAAATAAAAACTTAATGGACTTTCTGCTCAATACTCAACTAACCCCCAAATTTCCATAAACCAAAATATCTCTTTTCCCAGCATTCTGGTTGCTGCAATAAAATTTTTATAAGGAAAAAAATATTTTAACATTTCAAAGTGTAATGACATCATTGATAATAATTCTTTAATAATAACGATGAACTCACTCTAAAGGAACCACAAGACTATTGAAATGTATTATTTATATGCCAAAGAAGAATATCAAATCCTTTGACATTATTAATTATTAGTTCTTTGTTATTTTTCTATTAAGGATCTGTCATGTTTTAGTCAGTTTTATCACTGCTGTGACCAAAGACTTGACAAGAATAATTAGAGGAGGAGAAGTTTATTTGGGGGCTTGAAGTTTCAGAAAGTCTCAGTCCATAGATGACCAGTTCTGTTGCTCTGGGGTAGAGGTGAGAAAGACCATCATGTTGGAAGAGCATGGTAGAGTAAAGCAGCTTAAAACATCAAATCAGGAACTAGAAAGAGAGTTCTCCTTACCACAGACAAAATATAAACCCCAAGGTACAACCTCAATGACCCACCTCCTCCAGCCACTATTACCCACCCTGTCAGACCCTATCAGGGGATTAATGCATGGATTGGTTAAAACTCTCATAATCCAGTCATTTCAACTCTAAACTTTCTATCATTTCTTAACCATGAGCTTTTGGGGAACGCTCATGTCTAAACCATAACATGTCCCAATAAGTTTTGTTTTACTAGAGAAACAACAGCGTGTTAGTAAAATCAGAAAGCTGTCACAATGTCAGTACACTACTGTACTAGATTGCTAATCCTCAATCTACTAGTCTTAGTTCTCAGTGTATGGCTTTGAGTCAGTCATCAACCAAAAAGCCAAGACTATTTCTAAACAAAAATGGTAGCATCCATATATCCTTGCTACCATACATGCAAACTTTAGTGTAAAAATGTATTTGGCACAATTCATAACAGATACATTTCTAAAAATATGGACTTTTTTATTAAAGCATTGTAATTATTCATAGTAGCTGGGTTCATTTTGATAAAACCATACATACATATAGTCTTGATTTCAATCCCTGTTTCCTATTTTCCCTCCCCTCCTCACTCTTCCTATTCTCCTGCTTCTACTCTATTAATTTTCCTTTCCCTTATTTACTTATTCATTATTTATTGGTACTTTCTATATATATACATAGGGAAAAATTCCCTGTGGCATGTTCATATATGCATGTAACATGATTTTGTTAAATTCATTACAATTGGGATTTTTTTGTTTTAGAAAGATTATCTTTTTAAATGAGACAAAGGTAAATAAATCATTTTATTCATTGTAACTGCTATCATAATCCACCTAGTTGAATATTATAATATGTTGGTTAAAGTCAATTTCTATCTACAGAGTGTGGTTGGGAGGGGCAGATTGTGGAAGAAGCAATGGGAAAATTACTATATCTAGGCACTGTGTTGGTCATCTGATATGCAATGACTCATTTAATTTCTCAAGATGAACATTATTACCTCCATTTAATATGAGGGAAATAAGGCTCATAGACACACAAAAATTAAGACAGTGAACCTGGAGTGTAATTTTTGGTCAGTCTCCCTATCAACACTTGGTTCTGCTGGCTACATACATAAATCAAGAATAAAGTCTGCTCTCATAGCCAGAATGCAGGACTTGATGAATTACAAGAGTTGTTGAAATTCCATGAGAAAGAATTTTAAGACTAAAATTATTCTATCTGTCCATCCATCCCTTCACGTTTGTATCCTTCTCAGGGCCTTTACATCTGCTGTTCCTGCCACCTAGAACACTCAACCCAAATTCCTTTCCCTGCTGGGTCTATCGCCTTTCTGGCCTTCAGTCAAACTCTCACTCTCCAAATGTACTTCTCTCACCACCTTATCTAAGCAATCCCACCCTTTTTGCCCTATCACGCAGCCCCCCTTTCAATCACAGCATCATTTATGTGAGCATCTTGCTTACCAATTTGTCTCTTCCTACCTTAGTTTGTATCTCTCTTCAGTATTTCAATAAAATTTCATTAGAATATTATTTCTCACTGCATCCCAGTGACCATGAATGGTCAATGAATATTTATTGAATAATTTTTTAGTGATTCCTTAATCTAGAATGCATGCTAATCTCTTCCTATTTGTATAGTTTATTAAATCTCCCCCATTATCTTGTTGAATATTTAAGGTAGTTTTTACCTCCTTGGTGCCTTTAAACCTGAGCCACAATTGCCCATGTATGACTTCTCCTAATCCCTTTCAAGTTGATTATATTTCAATCTGAACTTTACATACCTGCCTCCACATCCCTAAAGCCATCTCTGATATTTCCCAAATAGATGTTTGTACAAGTTGTCTCTGTGCATAAGATTTTGATGTCCCCTATAAACTTGGTCTACCTATCATTACAACAGTAGATATTTTAGGATGGACATTGATAAGATGAAGCTTTCAAAATCTCTTCCCTTCCCAAGTTAGAAAACACAAATAGAGAAATACTCAATAAAATATTAATCTCAAACAGAATTTTCATCAGTACAAACCAAATCCCAACAGGAAGGGGGAAAAACATTCTATAAGTTTTTACATCATTATATCCAAATTTCTCCTCAATAACTATATCTTATACTGGAAATAAATTCATTTTCTATTGCTTTAAGGGATAAATTAAGTCCCAGTCCAGAATGTAGTCTGGGGGAAGCATGGTATGTTAAATAGCTAAAGACAACATGGGTACACAAACATACAATCAAGCATGCCAAGACCCAGGTGGAATCCAGCCAACCCTTGTTTAGAAAAATGAGTTCAATTTGAACTACTTGAGCATTGGGTTTTGTGGTGATGCATTTTTTTTCAGGGAAGAGTGGGGGGATGGAAAGAGCGAAGTCCAAATGGTCAAGTTGCAAAAATATTTCCTTTCTGAGTTATAATTTGAAAGTAACCTTTGCCATAAATTTCCATATAATGGTTCCATATCCAAATGAAACCTGTCCCATTTTGTATCCCTTGAATCACTGATTGAATCAAGCTTCAAATGAATCTTTTCTTTTTCTGTCTTTCAAATTATTGTGTCTATTTTTCAGGGTAGGTTGCACATCTCTGCAAGTCACAGTAGAAACATCACAATATCTGCAAAGAAAATGTGGGATTTCATAAAGCACCAAAGCGTGTTCTTGACTCAGAAAACCCACGGGGCCTATATCCTCAAAGAAGATTTGTTCTGCACATAGAAATCTCATTTGTACATATTTAATTGTGATCTCATTCTCTATAAAAGAAACTGCTTCATCGGCTCTGATTTCCTTCTGATGTTTCGATTCCACTTTATTAACATTCTTGATTCTTGCTTTGCAGCCTTTGCAGACCAAACTCAAAAAGTGCTTTGCTTATATGGCAGGGGTGTGAGGGGAAATGCAATTGTTTCCCAGTTCTGAAACTTCCCATTTTTAAGGAGGGAAATAAAACTTCCAAGAAGGGTGGTTGAATATATTGCCAAGCTTGCCTTTTGCTCTTAGTTTTAATGCACAGGACTGTGCATAATTACTTAGAAGGGTACTCATATAAAGCCATGCCAGTGGCTAGTTCTGCCAAATTTATCATAGGCTGCTGCAGGCTGAGGCACTGGCGCCATCTCAAAGAAATCCACATGTGTTAATATGAGCTAGGAATTTTTGTAACTTTTATTGTGCCTCTTGGGGAAAGCATCCTTTCTAATAAACAGATACTTTACATCTCTTGATTAGATCCTTTAATTCTAAAGAATTAAACTTTTCCCTCTTATTTGTGTGGACAAACAAGTTGTCATTCAAATATTTGAATCTTCAGGACAATAAAAATAGAATGATTTAAACAGTGAGCAAAGATTCCAAGACACTATGACCCTGAACATTATTGTTTCTGCTTATTCTTAAATATATTATAGAATTGTTTATGTGTTACTATATGACATTATAAATGCTAAGGGAATTTTGAGCTGAATCAATGGAAATATTTGCAAATGAAAATAATAGCATTTCTGCAATTCTAATAAGCACCCCTCATTAAGAGCAGAACTATTTCTAAGTGTTATAAATTTTCAGGTCACTTTGATATTTAAGTTTCAAAGATCATATAATCTCATTTTTTGTCGTCTTATTTTGTTTATCTAATTAAGAGTCATCTGTAGAGGATAAGCATTAGTATTTATCACTTAAGTGGCACATTTAAAATCTGCAATTTGTTATATCCAAACCTTCACTGCTAGTCAAAATCTAATGGCTTCCATTTAACATTCCAGACATTTCATTTTGAGAATGAACACCATCAGGTGTAATTATCATCAATTTACAGAACAGGCAACGGAAGTTAAAGACACTCAGTCATTTGCTGTGGTCATGACTTGAGCTGTGATCTGAATCTGGGCTTCTCTTGTTGCAAAGTTCTTTCTCCTGTACCCACCTTGCAGGGAGAAAAATTACCAATCAGTTAGAGTCTGATTGTATACACCCTACAAAAATCATCAGAGCTAAAATTTAACTCAGAAAAAAAGTTGATTTTTACTCAAAATAGAAGAAGAATGTATTGAAATATTCTTCAAAGTCACTAGGAAGAAAACAATTTTTTTAAAAAAAGAGAGTTTCCAAATTCCTAAGAATTAAGGAGAAAAAATATCTTGAAGAATAGAGGGAAAAGTAGAACTAAGGCTAAAGAAAGCAGGAAAAGCTGAAATGAAAAAATGTCTGTTAGGTCTAATTACACATCCATTCTTTAGGGACATAGGAGGGTCATGACATATATTCTAGAGGCTTATTTTGAATATGGAGGACCTTTGAAATTCTTGATGGGCCCTCCAAGTAGCAGGGGAAAGCTTCAGCGGGGTTTAAGACTCCTGGAAGAACACCTCACCTGAGGATGCTGGTTGACAGCTAAAAGAGAAACAGAGCTCAGCTGGAGTTGTGGTGTATGCTTGTGTTAGTCGGTTTTCCATTACTGTAGCAAATGCCTAAGAGAGTCAACTTTTAAAGAGAAAAGATGTCCTTTGGCTCATAGTTTTAGATGTTTCCATCTGTGATCACCTGTCCACTTTGCTGATGGCCTCTAGTGAGGCAGCATAGCATGTCAGGGAGTATATGGCAGACCAAAGACACTCACCTCATGGCCAGAAATGAGAGAGAGAGAGAGAGAGAGAGAGAGAGAGAGAGAGAGAGAGAGAGAGAGAGAGATGAAAAGACTTGGGCCCCATGATGCCCTTTGAAGATGTAGCCCCAATGACCAGAAGACCTCCCACTCAGACCCACTTGCTAAAGGTTTTACCACCTCCTAGAGCACCATGGACTGGTGACCAGGCCTTTAACACATGGGCCCCTGGAGAACACTCCAGATCCAAATGGTAGAATGTAGGAAAAGATATGCCATGTCAATCCCTCAAGCTATTAGATACTTAATCTGCACCTAAGAGGGTAGAACTGAGACTACACAACTTCCTGTATCTGATTTAAATTGCTCCCTAAAAATGTTCCACCAAGACAAGCACATCTGTCAGCCCAGAGCAACCAAATGGATGGAAATTTGACATATTCAAAGCAGAGAACTGAATTCTCTTCATAGCCTCGAATTAAGGATCTCCCAGAAAGAAGACACTGTAGAAACCATCACAGTAGCAGAAGGAAGCAATCCCAACCTGCAGGCCCCAATCTGGCAACAGAAAGAATGCAGAAAGTCATGTTTTCTCTATGTTGACAGAATGATGGCTGCTACCATCATTAGTGCTGTTAATGAGCACTTTGGTTGACAGAACCTGAATTCATTTGACAAAAGAGGACTGTCCTACCGAGGTTACTAAGATTTGTGATGGACTCGTTGTGCAAGAGTATTAGTCTAGATAGTAACTTCTGCTCCAAGAAATATCAGTTATATGTTCCTAATCTCTCATTGGCCTGAATAGCTTTCAGAGGGGAAAAAATAGCTTTTCAGAGGGTCAAACTGCAGAAGCAAGATGCATAGTCAAAATACAAAAAAGGTGAAAATTCCCCCAACTGTGTTACTCTTCTCTAGAGCCTTGGACTTGATGATCAAGACCTCTATGATGTCCTCTGCCCTATATCTACATGCTGAGTTCAGCACTACTCCTTCAGGTACCACCTAAACTGTTCAGGAGAAAGTTTTGATTTACTGATAATGTAACTATACCAGAGCTCATTTTATATCCCCATGTAAATTACATATGATGTAAAATTTTTTTTCAATCTAAAGTTCACCACAATTTTTGACATTGCAAAACCAGCATCTACTGACAGTGGCAAAAAACAAAGCCCCATTCCTATCTAACAGCTGAACAGTGCAGGGATCTGCAACTGAGAAGAAAGAGCAACATTTTTGCATTTTTTTTTCATCAGCACAAAACACAGTCACTTATATGAATAGCAATGTGAATTTAAAGTCAGGGGTATAAAATTATTCTTAAATTTGATTTAGTTTGAGTGTGAAGTCACACAAAAGATTTCCCAAAGTCATATAATATTGGACCTAAAATATCAAAATAAAATAACTTCCAATCTACTTCACTGGAAAACAAAATGAAAAAAAAAACCTAACACAAAACATTTTCATATAACAGTCATATACAGTGTCATAATAGAAACAAGCTAAAAAAAAAAAAAAGACGTCATTCCCATATCAGGCTACCCTGCTTCTTTAACACTATTTGTGAAAAGAAAGATCACTATCTGTATATATGACTAAAGAGACCAAGCTATAACCTGCAGGCATTTTCTATAATGCACATGCACAGGCAAATACATTGTTTCCAGACAGGTCAAGAGAGAATCTTCACTGATTTTCTTCTGACTCATAGAAATGGTGCCAGTGAAAGTCTTAACTCTCAGCCAGTCATCTGACAGCTTACAGCTACTTTGGTCTGTTTTTTTTTTGAGCTGAAGCTTGAAATTATGCTGCTTCCAGGCCCAGTTCCAGTTTCCCTGTTTTGGTTTTAAGCTTTCTTATTATGAATGAATCATTGATCCAGATATTATCTAAGTCACAAAATTTTATAATTGGTTTCCAATTCTGTGCTGCCAATTACTATCATTCTTAACTATTTAACCACCTAATCAGTTGACATCATTTTTTCACTTACTAAAACTGGAGATTTTTTTTTTAAATAGAAGTCGCCAGAGTTGACAATAATAAAGTCAGAGTAAATTAATAATCTGGGCAACTTTTCAGATTGAAATTTGACAAAAAAAGATATTATATACTTTTGGTCAGTTAACTCCATTAAGAGGAACTTATCCTCATAATCAGTGACACAGAAAGAATACATAAATAGAATCCTCCTAGAACCAAATAGGGTAATACCAAAAAACACCTCAATAACACTAATTATATCAGTAAGTAATTGTACTTCCATGTATCAAGCTACTGTTCAACCATTCAGATTTAAAAAGTTTAAGGACGGCAATATTCTTGTTATAAAACATTAATGTCATTAAGTTTACAACAACGTATAAAGTTAAGGAAAATGAAAATTGCTCACTATTAAGTTAATCATCAGGACATTTTTCTTTTTATAAATCTCCAATTGAATGCAAGGAGTCACAGATTTTAGGTCAACTTTAAAAAGAAATCAAGAGCAAAGGAGAATATTATGTTATGGAAATGTCTTGAAACTGGGCAGATGTTCTCTCTTGGGTTCAGATGGCTTTGAACAGCTGGTTGTTGGCTATTGGGTCTACAGTCACTAGTTTTGAGCAGGCTTCTGTTTTGATCCCTTCTGGGATTCACAATCCTGAGAGACTGTGGTACAGTGCACTGGTGTTAAACTGTGCCACAACCCTGGTAAGATGGCTTCCATTAGAAGTTGGCAGCATATCTGCTTCACACACACATGTAAAAACGTCCAAGCTACTTTTTCTCATTGAGCTCCCAAAATATATCACATTCAATTGTTTCCAGAACTGGTAAATATTACAGATTAAAGTACTTTCACACAATAAATCATATTTAAAATATTCAGCAAGATTCTATTTAAACCCAAGTTACTATAAAATAGAAAATTTTCAGAACTGTAATTAACTAAATTCTTCTTCGTGAAAAAATACACAGTCCATATATATGAACACAGACATTTGGAAAACTCACATAAAAGAATCCAAGTGGTCCAGATATATATGGCATTTTTATTCCCAAAAGATACTTGACTTGCGAAGTCACAACATGGGTGGCAGCCCCAGTTGTCATTGCACTGATCACAGGCTCCGTAAGCAGGAATGTGGCACTGCCCAGCTGTAACACAAACATGGCCACCTAAGAGGACAAAGAAACAGTCAGAGGATAGTTCAGGTGAAAGTTCTCAAGGCACCTAAAGGAAAGAATATCTGACACATTTTCATTTTCATTTTACATAGAATTGACGTGTAATGGGTTTCTTAAATTTTAATTCAATATGTTGGGTTCTCTTGAGAACATTACTAGGTTTCAAGACTTTCCAAATGTTATTGGGTACAGTGTGCATTTAAACTGGGCAGATGTTAAATTAAAATCAACACAATATTGTTTTCTGAATATTGACTTTTTCCTTTTTTGTCTTTTTCTAATCCTGCATGTTTAAAAAGTGTGTGTGTTGTGGGGAGGGAGGGTGATATGCTCAAATCAGTTTGGATGTGGATTCCTATGGAAGAAAAATAAAATTTGCATTACCATATCTATACTTTTTTAAAAAAATCAAAGGAACATGCATGATACTGGTTGATGCCCACTGGACTTAAAACTTCAAAAGCATTAAAGGGAGAAAGTGATTTTATTTTCTTAGATCTCAATATTTAAATTTTATACTAATATTAAGGATTTTTAAGTGAATCCCTTAATATACGAACATATCGGCTCCTTTTTACCAATAATATGCATGATAATGATTCTACTCTGGCTAGCCAACTCCATGATTCTGACCATGCAACATTTTATGAGAAAATAAATTTCATATAATATATTTCAACTGTTTATAGTAATGCTGATGTTCTGGGCTAATGCCAAAAACCTCTGACATACATTATCAAGGTTCACTAGCATAGTACTATTTGGAAATGCTTGTATAAACACCATGTGTTCTTCATAAATTGAATGCATCTCAGATTTCAGGTCGTTTTTTAGAAGTGACCTTCAAATATATTTTTTTAAAAAACGTGAGAGCATAGGAAACAAATATACATGCAAGTGGATGGAATATGGCATTGAATATAGTGTGCACTTCAAGTTATGTTGGTTTGTATGCAATCTGGCTCTTACATAACACCATATTGACTATTTGTCAATTCAATGAGTACTTATCGAATGTCTACAAGGGGATAGGCCCAGGATTGCTGTAGAATACAGAGATGAAGATACGAGTCACACATTAAAAGACTGTATAAATAGAAGTGAAATTAGGATATTGAAAGAGAAGAATGTTGACTGGAACCATAAAGGAGATTTAACACCAGCATGTGGAAGGTGAAGTCCAAAAAATGACCGGTGGAACCTGAGATGCTAATAAAAGCCCTGTTGTGTTTGTTGCTCAGCATATACAAGTTAGGGGAGAGGACTAAATTGCTCATGACACTAAGAAAACAACCAAATGCTGTCTAGGAAGAGCAGAAAAAAGCTCTGCATGACCAGACAACCTGAGAGAAAATAGTATCAGATGATGGCTATGAAGGTATGGGTTGTAAAATTTGGAATAGAAAGCCCTCCTCCATACTATTATTAGTTAAAAAACTAATGAGCAATGACAAAAAAGGCAAATATATGGATGAGTCTTGAATTCATATTGTAAGAAAAATCAGATTTTCAGAAAAGGCTACCGCATGATTCTATCTAGATAACTTAAAAAAAGGGCAAAACTATTGGGGACAGCAAACAAATGAGTAGTTTTCAGGAATTTGAAAATGGTGGAACGTGTCTGAAGTGAAATGTGTTTTTAGGACAGCGAAACTGTTCTGTATGACACTGTCTGGTGGACATGTGACACTATACATTGTTAAAACCCATGGATCTTATTAACAGCATGAGTGTGAAACTTGACATGCACAAATTTAAAATAAATTACTTCGGAGGGATTCTCAAGTGACCTTGAAGAGACAAAACCATCTTAGAAAAAAAAAGAACAAATGCATACCATGTTTATAGCAGTCCAATTCACAATAGCCAAACTGTGGAAGTAGCTTAGGTGACTATCAATGGATAAATGTATAAAGAAAATGTGGTATATATACCCAATGATGTTTTATTCAACCATAAAGAAAAATAAAATTACGTCATTTGCAGTAAAACAATAAGTGAAATAAGTAAAACAGTAAGTGAAATAATCCAAACTCAGAAAGTCAAAGACTGTATTTTTTTTTTCTCATATGTGGAAGCTAGAGAGGAAAAAAGAAAAGAAAGGTTAAGAGAGATCAGTAGAGTTGAGGAAAATTAAATGGAGATCAGTAGGCTAGAGGAAAGGAAGGGAGGAGGTTAAGGACAGGGGAAAAACTGGGGAATAATATTGGCTAAACTATATTGCTATATCAGTTGCATGTATGAATATGTAACAATGATTCCCACTATTCTGTACAAATATAATACACCAATAAAAATATGAAAAAGAGGGGGAAAGAAAAGAACAAATGTAGAGGACTCCTGATTCCTCATTTTAAAACTTAATACAAAGCAATAGTAATCAAAAGAGTGTGGCACTGTCATTAAAATATACACATAGAGAAATGAAAAAAGCTATGAAATGCAAAAAAAATGAAGTCGGACCTTCACCTAACACCATATATAAAAGCTAACAGAAAACCAATAGAGGATCTAAACATAAAACCTAAACAGTAAAACTCTTAGAAGAAAATACAGGATAGAAGCATCAGGAATTTGAATTTGGCAGTTATTTCTTAGATATGACACGAAAGGCACAGGTAACAAAAAAAAATTGACAAACTGGACTTCATGGAAAGTTTTAAAAATTGTTTATCAAAAGACACTATGAGCAATATAAAAAGGCATTCCACAGAATGAATAAAAAATGTTTTCAATTGATATCCGACAGGGGATTAATATCCAGAATGTGTAAACTGACCCTAAAACTTGACAATATATAAAAAAAATTGATTTTAAAATGGGTAAAGGATTTGAACAGATCTTTCTCCAAAAAGATATATAAATGGCTAAGAACTACATAGAAAACATTCAACATCACTAATAATTAGAGAAATGCAAATCAAAGCTACAATGAGATGCCACCTCGTGTTCATTAAGAGGACTACTATCAAACACACACACACACACACACACACACACACACACACAGACAATAGCTAGTTTGGGTAAGGATATAGGCAAATTGGAATTTTCATGCAATGTTGATAGAAAGAAAAATGGTACAACGACTATGAAAAACAGTATGGGAATTCCTTGAAAAGTTAAAAATAGAATTACTATGTCATCTAGCGTTTTATTTCTGGGTATGAACCCCAAAGAATTGAAAGCAGGATCTTGAAGAAATATTTATACATCCATGCTTATTGTTGCATTAGTAAGATGTTAACAACAGGGAAACTTAGTGGGGTATATGGCAACTTTCTATATTATCTTTGCAAAGGAAGGAAGGAAGGGAGGGAGGGAGGAAGGGAGGGAGGGGTGAGTCACTGGATTCCCCAGCAAGAAGGGAACACTGCAGGAAAGGGTTAGCTCTGTGCCTTGATACTTAAGGCAAAATTCAACAGAGAAAGTATTAGAAAGCACCCCAGAAAGACAGGAGAGAATGCATGTAAAACAGCTCAGCATGGGACGTGTCCATAGCACACAGAGCTGCTAGTTTAGAAGGAGCAAAACTAGCCAATAGGGAGCAATAGAAAATAAGACAAGAACATTGAAGTCAGAATACAGAGCGATGTAAAAGTAGTAAAAAGGGAGTTTTGCAGGAGTGAGTGACATCACTCTCCCATACATTTATTAAACACCTAATTGTGCCAAGAAATATGCTGCACACTGGCTCACACATCAGAGGGGTGCTTTGGTAGGATTGGTGTCATGACAGAAAGTGGGATGAATGGCTATTTAAAAGGCTAGCATAAGAATAGCTAGAGCCAAAAGGACAAGGACACTGAAACCAGACAGCAGGAAAGGAGGGCAGAGGTGAACCAGATCACCTGGTAGGCAAACCAAGGATGTGTTTTAGAAACAAGCATGATTTTTTATTTTTGGTTATTGTAAAATATATCCAAAATTCACTAACCTTAAGAATTGTTCTTATTTGTAATTATCTACGTGATTGAAGGGGGCACCACGATCTTTTCTGTTCTTGGACTTTTCAAGACATTACTAGGCTCTGAAGCGCCAGAAATACATGACTTCACTCTTCTGCCTGCCTTCCTGCCCCAGCTGAAGAAAACAACTGTGTGGTTGTAAAATGGGATGGTTGAAGTGTGATGTGGAAAGACACAGGGGAACAGACAGCTGAAGGAGTAGTGTAGCTGTATTTTTACCTTCCAGCAGTATAAGTAGTAACTGAGAAGAGGGGAGAGATTTCATTGACTAGATCGCTACATTTGAGGAAGATGGAGCTAACAGGATACACCACCAACTGGAAATTTAGAAATTTGCATTAAGAGCTGTGTTACAGTTTTAAAAAAAAATAGACATATACATTTACTATCTTCAGATGAAGAATGGAGGGAGAGAGTGGTAAATCTGAAAAAGTAGGAAAAAAAAATCTTAATTTTGGTATTTAACATAGTGCTGCCACTAACATTTAATTGACCTTTTTCCCTTCTAATTTCTTCAACTCACATATATTAAGCACCAGCTGCTAGAATTATAAACAGTCTCTGTTCCATGGAGACTGACAATGTAGAAAGGGAGGCAAATATGTAAAAAAAAAAAAATTTCTGGTAGGTTGAGAAGTCCTAAAATGTAAAACATATGGAAGATTGGAGATGTCCCCAGAAGCTTCTTCGAGATGAGTATATTTGAGCTGAAACTTGAATGACAAGAAAGAGTCACACAAGTGGACTCAGAAGGAGCCTTGAAGCCATCCACCACCTGGCACACACCTGCCTTAACGTTAAGAAGGTCAAATGTGGGAAAGAGCTGGCCCAATGCCTGGCTCTACAAGATGGCGGATTAAGTTACTTTGCTTCCTTTCTTAGTACTGGTATAGAAATCTGCACAGCATAGCAGTTTTGAGACTCCTACTCGCCAATTCCTAATTATAAGATTCTAAATAATCCACTTTACCTTTCAGTATCTTCATATGCACAGTGGCGAAAACATGTCAGTGAAGACTGACTATATGAATACATGCAATAGGCTTAGAACAGAGCTGGGCATATGGTAGGATAATAAATATTATTTTTGAACATGAGACATTTTTCTTTTTATGAATTTTGAAGAATGTTATACTTCTAATTTTATGAAGCTTTTTATTTCTTAGTTTTTCCAGGTACAAACCCAGCTGGAAAGATTTAGATTAAACACATTAATGACTTCCTGACTAAAATGGTTGTGAAATAATGAAACATTATTATTTTTGAAGTTGTCCTCCTCTTGCATTACAAAAGAATGATATTGACAATTTTTCTGGAAAAAAAATAAATATGACGTATATAGGTATGATGGGCAGGTTAAATTTGAGCATCATTGGTTCTTCCTATACTCTTGATCTTATTTAATACAAAACATAAAAGTTCAGTATGAAACCAAACATAATTATTAGAGAATCTCCTATTTAGGTCTGTAGTTTCTTTATCATCCCTAGAGGTAGAAGATCATGTTTTTCCAAAATGCAGTGGTACAATAATCCAAGACTCTTACACTGAACCCCCCACCTTGTGTCACCCAATGCTGATGCAACTTTCAAACAAAGAAAGCCGTGTATCCCTTATCCTCCAGGGCAGAAATCTTGTCCTTTGGTTGCTTCAGAAAAGTAGAGCTTGGGGAAATTTCCAGAAGTAAATGGGCAGAGGACAATTCCAGACCTCTCTCAGTTCTTGGAAAAAGAAATGGGCAAAGTGCCCATTGTAGAGAGAATAGTAAAAGCTACAGGGAGAAGAAACAATGTTTTTAAAAGTGCACTGACTTTTATTAAGTGTTTGTTTCCCCACCAGAAATGTTTATTGATACTGGCATTTCAAAAGGCTCTACCTTGCCTTGATGTTAACACCTCATTGCTGTGAGTGTGCAAGCAATCTCTCTCTCTCTTGGCCGCTACTGTCTTTTGGCTAGAAAATGTGTCTTTTATTCATTTTTTTTTTCCTTCTAAAGTAATACCAATAACACAAAATTGCATCAGTTACACCAAAAGACTATCTTGGCAAATGAGATATTTAATGTGTCTTACAAATGGATGGTAGGAATAGGAACCAAAATAATTACATCACAGTCCATTTAGTCACTGTATGATCCAATCAGAAATTACACAAGTTCTAACCACAGAAGTTTCTACTATGTTGTGAAACCACTGCAAAAAAAAATAATAACCTAGACAATTGTTATGGATTATATATGAAGTGTCCCTGAAAGCTCATGTGTAAGACAATGCAAGAATATTCAGAGGTGAAATGATTAGATTATGAGAAGCATGACCTAATCAGTGGATTAATCCACCAATGTGGATTATCTGGGTGGTAACCTTAGGCAGGTAGGGTGCGACTGGAGAAGGGAAGAGCCTTTGGGGTATATTCCTGGTAAGTGGAGCTCTCTCTCTGCTTCCTGGTGCAAGGTCCTGAGCTGCTTTTCTCTGCCACACCCTTCCACCATGTTCTCCTATTGGGCCCAGAACAATAGAGTTCACCATCTATGGACTGAGACCACTGAGACTGTGAGCCTCCTCTAAACTTTGCCTCCTCTACATTGTTCTTATCAGGTCTTTTGATCACAGCAACAAAAATGTTGACTAAAACAGAGATCAACAACAATAAAGTAATGCTGAGTGGAAAGAAGAAAAAAATAGACCTAATTTTTTTAAAAAGGAGGGAATAAATTCATTTTTATAAAATTCTAGAAAATGCAAACTAATCTATAGTGACAGAAAGTAAATGTGGTTGCCAAGGAGTGGGGGTGTAATCAATAGGAATGACAGGAAACCATTACAGATGGTCCAGGAAAAAATGGGGCTGGGAAATGATAAATACCACTATCTTGATGATGATTCCATGGCCTTATACATATGTCAACATTTATCAAATCATACAATTTATATATGTGGAACTTATTAAATGGCAATTATACCTCATTATGACTATTTTTAAAGGCCCATATCTAATGCACAATACAGATACACATCACATTACATTGCTGTGGTTGTATAAGTGCCCTTTATTTATACTAGTAATGTAAATACAGTGTTGAGGGAGAAGAGAGATGGGGATAATTTATTGTACCTGAATGACAATGAGAGAGAGACATTTGGATGCATTTATGTTTAGGACACCCACATATACATCTTACCTAAATGGTCATCAAACACCTACAAAACCATTATTCTGGTGAAGGGAGTCTACAGTAATGCACCATTCTCAGTGCAAAAACAGATCAGATTTTCAAGCATCAAATTATCATAATCAATAAAGTAAAACTTGTAGCTATATCTTGATTGTTATCCTAAGACTGTCTATGCCTTATTTTTCCCAGGTGTTCTTGAAACTTTTTTCACAAAAATTGATCATAATGAAAATATTAGGAAATTAGGTAATAAGAAAATATTCCAAAAAACACGCCCTGATCATGTGCATTAGCACTAGAAATTATTGACAAAAATGAAAAAGAAAAAGGCATATCCACATAAAAATTAAAAACTCTTCTCTTAAAAGACTTTTGGGGCTAACATTGCTGCTGTGGAAGCCCTTCCAGGCCTAGAGGTCTCTTCTCTGGGCACCACCTTGGTTACCTTGCTACTTCCTACTATCTTCATGGTCACTGCTGCTGAACCATAAGTCTCCTGCCAATCAACTGCCACCTGCACCAATACTACCATTGCTGCTGCCTCTGATTCCACGCTGCCAGCCTGAGGTCGCCTGGAGGTCTTCTTTCTGGGTGCTGCTGCCAAAGAAGACACCACTGTCCCAGATGCAACTAAAGCTGATCCCCAGCCTGGTGATGCTGCCCCCACAGCTGCAATTGCAGCCACCGCTGCAGCCGCCTCTACTGCTGACCTGCTGCCTGCAGCTAACAACTACTGCCACTACCACGTCTACCATGGCCTAGAGGACTACTTCAGGGGAGACTCCAAGTTTGATTGCATGTGGCTGCACCCATTTTGGGACACCACCCAGGGCCCTGGGGCCCAGATGACAGCAGGATAACCACCACAAGAGCCTCTATCTGGGGACTCCAGCTAGAACCTGGAGGAGACTGGGGTCTTCCTGCTAAGAGTGATGGTGGCCCTTGTCTTGCTGTTGCATCGTGGGGTTGCTCCTTTGCATTAGTGTATCCCTAGTGGTCTTTCTACAAGTAGGAGCAACAATTGAGATATTGGGACTGCAGCATAGCCAAGCCTGAGTTATGTGAAGCTCAGATTGGTGGAATAGAGACTGGGTTTTCGAGGGCTGATCTGGGTTTGGTGATCCCCAGAAATGTCAAAGACAGGCTGAGAAACTGTTGAACACTGACAGAGACAGTTTAACTTTCCAGGAAGATTTATTTTATTTTATTTTTTGATTTGCTAATCTCTCTACCATATTTGGAATAGGATGTTTTTTATGCATCAGTGTTTGGAGGACAATGATACATGAATGTTGTTTTGCATTTTTGTTGTATTCTTATGTCTTTAATTTTTTATCTTTGTTCATATTCTTCCTCTCTCTTGTCTGTTTTCTTGGATTTTCTTTCCAACTTTTCTCTAACCAACATTCAATCTCTGTCAGCTCCTCTTTCACTCTTCCTGTGAATTTTTACTTCTAGCTTCTCTCTTTCTCCTTCACGAATATTGCATATTACACTATCTCTGTTCTCTCATCCACCATTTGAAGTTGTAAACCATTTTAACAAATTTTCTATTTATACAATAGATTGCTATTGAACTCATCATTTTGGTTTAATGAGAGAAAGCAGTAGGTGCCTTAGTGAGAATTATTAGATTTAAGGCTATATATTATGTTCACTGGATGCTGTTGATATTGGCCTCACCATTAAAGGCAAAGAGTTAGAAACCTTTCGGAACACTGTAGGTCTAGAGGGTATAATGTATGCTACCTTAGATCCATATTTTTAGATGGGAAAACACACATACAACATCAAAAAAAAATAAGGGAATAAAGTGCCCCAAACCAACCAAGACACTTCAACAACAGAAGCCACTGATAACACAGTAGAAGAAATGTCTAAGAAGGAGTTCAGATTGTACATAGTTAAATTGATATATGAAGTAAAGGATAGTATAAGGAGTGAAATTAAAGAAAAAATACAGGAAGTGAAAGACCACTTCAATAAAGAGATCATGAAAAAAAAACCCAAGCAGAACTAATCAAAATGAAAGAATCAATAAACCAAATTATAAATTCAATAGAAAGCCTCACCAACCAATAGACCACTTGGAGTACAGAACCTCAGACAATGAAGACAAATATATAATATATAATCTTGAAGGTAGAATTGACCATGCAGAGAAGATGGTAAGAAACCATGAACAGAGCATCCAAAAATTATGGGATAACATGAAAAGACCAAACTTAAGAGGTATCAGAATAGATGAAGGAGTGGATATACAAACCAAAGGAATACACCATCTTTTAAATGATATAATAGCAGAAAATTTCCCAAACCTAAAGAATGGAATAAAAATCAAATACAAGAGGCTTACAGGACACCAAATGAACAAAATTATAGCAGACTCACACCAAGACACATTATAAAAATAATGACAGAGAAAAAAGATAAATCTTAAAGGCTGTGAGAGAAAAAAAAATTACGCATGGGGGGAAATAATTCGGATGTGGGGATGAGGGGATGTGGGGATAGGAAAGATAGTAGAATGCCATTACTTTCTTCTAAAACTGTACAAGGCTAGCTAAAATTAAACAGGTAGACATACTCAAATCATTAAAATGATATTAAAGGATATCGTCAAAGTGAAAAAAGTACAGAGTTGTGTGAGGGAAAAATGGATAAATGAAAGCACAATCAGGGGAGGGTCTTGAGAATCAAAAGAAAAGAAGGCCAAAAAGGAAATGCACTGATATATCACAGAACTCTTATTATCAGTAAAAGAAGATAAGTTCATCACTTCAGTGTGTTGCCAGATGTTGAAGCCCCTCAAGACCCTGCTTCTGTGACTTCCTGGAATACCAAATGCAATCCATGTCTTTATGGCATAACGTCCTGAGAGGAGGCTATGTGTTACTTGCAGCTGAGAGCATTTCTAGAGTACACACTCTAGGGATCAGATCAGATGTGATTGTTAGAGACACCTTAACCATATATTTTTATTCACCTAAATTATCTCATCTATTGGGTCTTGTGGGGTGGGGAACACCTGAGAACAAATGATGTTTAAGAACAATACCACACAAATTAGTGTAACAGAAAGCAAACAAGCAAACAACACCAGTGTTTATAGAACTCAGATACAAGTCACTTCCCTCCTAGTCAGTGAATTTCAAGTAAGCAGGAAAGAAAAATTGACTAAGGAGCTGGATCCAAGAGATCTAAAAGACTCCAAGGATCTGGATGACAATGGACAGATAAGTTTGGAGGTCAAATAAAGTCCAGCCATCTGTTAGAAAATTGGCTAAAACATAGGTCACATACCCAGGACCAGAGCTAACGGGGAAGAAAAGCAGATGTTTGATGAAGTTATAAGAGAAAGCATGCAACTATCTGGATCTGGTTTGACATGTAGTAAAAGGCCATGAAAATGAAATTATTTTTATTATCTTTAATAATATCCTGTATTACTCTTATAATTCTAGGGAGTTTCAATCTGGAAAATGAGATTTACTTTTTATGTTAGAATCCTGGCTTCTACTTTTCTGTTTTATCATTTAAATCCTTAACCCAAATATGCTTAGAAAATAATAAAACACCTGATTATTGCTTTGGACTTAGGAAAATGGTTAAAATGAGACTAAGCAGATTATTTATGGTCTTCTTGCTGATTATGTATTCTTATAGACATTTAATATAGTAATATGCACCTAAAACTATTTGTTCCATGATGTATAGAATAAAAGAAAGTTGAAATTTATTATAACTCATAAATTCAATGAGAAACATGAATGGAAAGCAACAGAACAAGGAGAAGAAATATTGTCTTTGCCATCTTAGTACAAACATTTTTATTTTGCATGTACAAAAATTAAGGGAAACCTATATCCAATCCAATGCAGCACATCCATGTTTAATCACCAGCTAGCATGGCTGATTGTTTCTAAAATGAAGACAGATGACAGGTATTTCACAGCCTCACACAGACAAAATGAGAAGGAAAGAGACACTCAGCCAGCCAGCCTGTGAAGTCTTGGAACACACTGACGTCATCCATGTTTGAAAAAACAAAGATTACAGAACCCCCAGGCAACCAGACCTATGCCTTGGAAAATACCAACTGGTCCATCTCTTTGAAAAAGATGCTACTCAGATAGTGTGTTTTTCTCATAACTGTGAAGACTTAAATTCTTATTCTCATTTCATCTCACATCCATAATTCTTTAGTCTTTTTGACACATTTACAAGGCAATGTAACTCTTAGAGTTTTATTTTTCTTCTAGGTCCCCTCCTTTCTTCTTTCCATCCAATTCCAAGCAATAATCAACTATTTGACTCCCTTCTTGACCTTTACATAATCTTTGACCTTGTAATTATGGCACTGTAAAATAAGAGCTCCTACCAACCCAGAAAACAGTCATTTGGGAAGTTTGTGTACATAGAATTCAATTTACAGTGAGGGAGTAAGCAAAAATGTCTATGAAATAGACAGTTCCCTATCTAATATCCAATGCTTTGTCTATATTTACTTTATAGTCATGTCTGAGTTACCTAATTTTGAACACTGATTAAAAACAGCAAATTACATAGTCTAATATTTTGAAAAAATGACTGTAGCGAACTTGGCAGTAACAGACACACCTAATTTGGAAAGGGGCAAAAACTAATCCAGATCTGAGTCTGATGACCTCAAACTAGCAAACCTGTAACACAAGCTAAGTATCATTTGTAACTGGCGTAGGCAGTATAAAATGTTGGGAAGGATTCTCAAAATCTTATCACATCTCCTTCCCATTATAGGAACTTTAATCATGACATTCCCTTCCAGGGACAATCTGGTCACTGTATGAAAACAAGGATGGTCTGGCTACCTTCCAAGAAAGCCTATTCCACTTTTAATAAACATTTTTTTAGAAGGCTCATTATTAAAAAGCCAGCAACAGCTACTCTGTAACTTCAATTTCTTGATTCTAGCTCTTTCACTTAACCAGCACTTATACAGTAATTATTCTTGGTAGTAGACAATATAGAAGATAAAATACATCTGCCCTTTATCCACCTCGAAAGGCCCATGAACAAGAGCTTCCCTTGCTACTGGGTCCCTTTCTGCCTTCTCAAGCCTCAGTATTACTTACCTGAATCACACCTCCCAGGAAGGAAACAGCTGCAGCAACTCCAATCCTTTGTACCTCAAAGTCAGATAAGCCCAGTACACTGGAGTTGCTCTGCATGGTGAGGTTCCGGCTGCTTTGAGGGACTAGCCGTTCCACAGCATTGGCTGATATTAAGGATGTCAAGGCAAAGGTGCCTAAAAGGAGATGCAGAGAACCTTCAATTAGTAACTCAAGAAAATGATATAATCAAAATTGTTGAATTCTACCATTAAAGTTGATGCCATATTGCAAAGCCAAACAGATCTATGAGAAACAATATCTGTATCCCCACTTCACCTTTCACCCCTCTCTATGAAACAAGTAGATACGTGCGTTCTCTGTATACATACATTCGTTAACAAGCAATCATACTCATCTACCTGCTATGACCTCCTGGGCCATATATTTCCCTTCCTGTCTGCATACTGGCATGGAAAATGTCCTAGGGGCAGTGGTTAAGATTGTGGCCTGCATTTAAATCCAGTACCTCAATTTATCAATAATGTGACCTATAGTGCCTTACTCTGGGTCTAAGTTAGCTCATCCATTAACTGGGGCAATTAATAATACCTATATTTCAGGGTTAGGGGAGAATGTAAAGGAGGTAAGTTCAATGACCTCAGTAAACTCAGTGGTTACATATGAACTCTGATTGAAATGCTCCTATGTAGATGCTACTTATTTTTCAATTCTGGCTGATATTCCATATTCACAAGGATCTATTCCAGTTACTCCTGACCAGGCTTAAATCTTTCTCCCCACTGTGATCTCATAACCAAGTGTAGCTTTATTATAATATAACAATGTCCTATGACTCATAAAATGATTAAATATACATCTACTGCTGTTAGATAAGGCTAGCAATATTTACCAAGAATCACCTTGCCTTCTACATGTGTGGGACCATGTTCAGTGAGTGCCCTTTTCCTGTCAAGAGTTCCTATGCCTGTCATCTTGGTAAAGACTGCCTGAAATGCTACCGCTTGGATGGGGAAATGCTCATTCCCACAGAAAGGCTCAGAAAACTTGGGTTAAAAAAAAAAAAACACTGCTGCACTGTGCAAACATGCCCCCAAACCACTACTTACAATCTTACTTTGCTCCAGGTTATAATGGAGACTGCAAAAAAATGGACTTGGCAACATGTCCATAGAACACAAAGCATGGAGTAGCACAGGGCAAGCAAAACAGGACTCCAACAGATACGAGTCTCAATGGAACATACCTCCCTACACACACACACACACACACACACACACACACACACACACACACACACAATCTTCTTTTCTCAATGGATAAGAGGCTTTAAATAAGAAGGGCAGTATGTGCTGTGGATTTAGAACAAAGTGGCGATTATAGATTCTAATGAAGGTAGCCTTAAGTCCCAGAACTGTCACCCTTCAACCTCCTTATCTGTAAACAGATAGCATTTCTCATCCAATAGGGTTGTTATGAAAATTGGATAATAAAATACAGAACATATCAAATAGCAAACATCTAATCGCATGTGGTTAGCTCCTAATAAATGTTAGGCAGACAATTCTTAGTAAGATTAAGATCAGATTGCTCTCTTATGGTCTGTTATTCTTTACTCTTCTCTTAGAGTTGATGGTCCATAAACATATATGGAAAATTGAAGAGTTCTTTTAGTGAGCAAAGTCATCCTCAATAAATCATAAATAAATCATCTTGATTATTGCCCTCATCCAAAAAAAAAAAGCTTAATTAAGAATGCATCCAGGAATGAATATATCTGATGATGAGAGACAAGATTCTAGCACCCAGGATAGAGACTATTAAGGAAGGAACATTCACAATAGAATCTTATCTTGATAAGATATATTTTTCAGGATGTGCTACAGCAGGTTTGTCCTGAAAGTGAATCAGATGTTGCTTTAAATCTTTAAATCTCCTGGACCACAAAGCAAAATGATTTATAGAGAAGCCCTGAACAAATGACTATAAAACTGAAAACATACAAAAGAGTTAATTTTTTGAGTTTAGGCCTAACTTTCCTAGAATTTGGAGGAAGATAAGAAGGATTTAAATGGTAGAACAGAAAGGGTCATCTACATGTTTTTTGGGGGGGAGAAGATGAGCCTCACCTGGATAGGAGTTCCTTTAGCAAGACTACAGCTTGGCTCTTTCTGAGATAGTGGAGGATGACCAAGGAGCTGGGGCTGCTGCAATGTAAGGATGTTGTGGATGGTCTGCTTTCTCTATTTATGAGCCTCACCCTCGTTTATATCTTCTTCCTACTACCTCTCGGTTTTTTTTGTTATTTTCTCAACTTTTTACCCTAGTCAGGCTTTAAACCCACTAGTGGAAGCAACCCTTAAATACCACTAACCCATTTGGTCACTTAATAGTACTGTGGGTAGCAGGGTCTAATAGGAAGTGAGTATGGGTTCCAGCCTTGGACAGACCCAAGTTTAAATCCTATTCCACTGAATATCAGCCTGTGTTCTTGGTCAATTTACCAACCTCACCCAAATTCCATATTTTTAAATGATGAAAAAAATATCTACTTATAAAAATTGGGAAGAGAATAGATGAAATTTTATATATAAAACATTTTCACAATGTAAACTTTCAGTACAATAATTGTTTGTTTTTATTTCTTATATTATCTTCCTAAGTTTTCTCTAAGTTGTTCATTTTTCTTCTCCCAGAAAAGCCATTTAGATGGCCCTACCTCATCTACCAAAAAATTGTCCAATTTAGAAGACAAGTAAATCTTCTGAATTGTCACATATTGGTTGTTTTCCTTAGTTCTGTTTCCATTGGATTCTTACCCATGTTTCCATCTTTTCCTTTTATAGCCAAAGGAATAAGTTAATTGATTATTTCTTGTCACAGAAATTATATCTATTTTTTACCTTATAGACCATAAGTTTCCTACAGCTGTTAATAATTTATTAAATAATTTGTTAGTTGAGGTCTTATATAAATGGTAATTTCAAAACTACTCAACCAACAAATGTCTTCAGTGATTACCTAGGTAATAAAATTGTTTATGTAAAGGTACATGTACATATTATCAAACTGTGCATTTTTTACTTCGTAATGTAATTATGGCCTATTGGTTTGTTTTGCCTTTTCTTGTGTTAAATAGAGGGAATTCTGTGAGGTCCATTCTGAAGCTATAAGCCAGTCAGCTTTTTCTAAGAACATATTAAAATCTTTCAAAAATGAAAATAAACTATTCAGAAATGAAAAAGCAGGATAATTAACTAATAAGCTTTACGAATTTCTAATTCATTATTGTGTTCTTCTTTTGCATTAATATAAAAGAAAAATTCATTCTAAAACACCACATTGTCAAGAAAAGAAAAAAGAAAAAAACTTAGGCTTTATATTTGGCCACCTCTGAATTGTAAACCATGCACCTCTGACTTTAATTTGTGCCCTCCCAGGAAGTTTTCTGAATTTCAGAGTTTGTGGTTATTTTTATTTTCTTTTTAATCTGAAATATGCAGATAATAATGCCCACTTAATAGGTAAGAAATAGCACAAAGTAACATGTAATGCTCTTAATAAAGTACCTAATGAATAGTATATGGATGGTTTTGAAACTTATGTATACATAAAGATACATGCATATGCATACATATACATTTATATTTTTATATACGTATATATATAATGTTTATATTTTATATACAGGCATGTATATAACAGGGATTCATTATAAGAAATGCATTGTAAGCAATTTCTCTCGGGCAAATACCATCATTCATAATTGTACTTACTCAAACTAAGATAGCTATGGTGTCACTAGGTTATTATTATGGGATCATGTTCTTCTATGTCATTTATTGTTGACTAAAATTTCATTATGTGGCTCTCGACTATGCATATGTGTGTATGTAAAACTTAGAGATTTTGTGAAAATGCTGATTGTATTTCGGTAGGTCTGAGGTAGAAAACCAAGGTTTTGTGTTTCTAACAAACTCCCATGCAATGCAGATTCACGGAGAAGAGTTTAGGTAGCAATACTTTAAATGATGGTTTGCTGTCAATCCTTCCCCATAACAAAGTTATGGATATAAAAAACCAAACATTACACACAAAATATTTTATGAAAAATTTTATGTGTCAATGTGGTAAGCAAAATTATGTCCCCCAAATATGTCTACATGCTAATCCCTAGAACCTGTGAACATGCTATGCTCCTTGGCAAGGAATAATTCATGTTACAGATGAATTAAAGATTGATAATCAGTTGACCTTAATATAAGAGGATTACCCTGGATTGTCCATGTATATCCAATGTAATCACAAGGTTCTTTAAATATGGAAGACGGAGGAAAAAAGATGAGAGTCAGAGAGAGATTTGAAGATGCCACAATGCTGCCTTGAAGGTGTAGGAAACATCTAGAAGACAGGCAAGTCAAGAATACGCATTCCCTCCTAAGATCTTCCAGAAAGGAATGAAGCCCTGCTGACTCAATTTTAGTCCTGGACACTCGTTTCAGATTACTGATTTCCAGAACTGAACAATAACTTTGTATTGTTTTAAGCCACTAAACTCATGCTAATTTATTACAGCAGCATTAGGAAACTAATACAATCAATAACACAAAGTGATCCCTGAAGATATGGTTGCAAAATGATTAGAGGCTAAGATCTGACACTGAGAAAATATTATAGAAATGTGTATATATTTCCATTTTAAAGTACTTTATTAGTATTTAAGATTAAAGTGTCATTTTAATAATAGCTAACTTTATTAAACTTTATGAAGCAAATACTAAATTAGACACTGTTCATCAATGATCTAGTTCTCAGTGTGATTATATGAAATTCAGCAGAAGGGCATCTTACTATTAAGGAAGAACCAAATAGAGATAGCTTTAAAATTTTGTCCAGATCACATAGATAGCAAACAGAAAAGGAGACCTATGCCCAAGTTTAACTAACACCAACCCAGCCTGCTGTAGTAGCAGAATAATCATGACTGCTCATGTTTTAAGGCAAGATACATACCAATTAAAGGGTATTACAGAATCTAGCCTGGAAGAAACCTAGAAGACCATTTAGCCCAAATATCAAACACATGTGTAAAACATTTTTCAGTATTTGAATTACTAAATTTTATAGTCTTTTTTGTTTTCTTTCAAGTTCTTACTTCCTCTTATCTCATTGTAAACCCTCCCCCTCTTTCATGGTTTTTATTTTTTAATTGGTACTGGGGATTGAACCCAGAGGCCTTTAACCACTGAACTGCATCCTCATCCCTTTTTCTTATTTTTTGAGACAGGGTCTCACTAAGTTCTTCACTAAATTGTTGAGGCTGGTTTTGAATTTGCAATCCTTGTGCCTCAACCTCCCAAGCCACTGGAATTACAGGTGTGCACCACTGTGCCCAGCTTCTTTCATGGTCTTTTTACAACTTAAAAATGCAAAGAATCCTTTGCAATAACCTTGGTTACACAGTAAGGTAGCAATAACTCACAGTGTGCACTGACTATCCAAAACACAGAAATATATAGAAGCAATATTTGCTGATATTTTCCAACAGTGAAGTTAGAATTGTTTTGGAAATGTAATCAGTAAGGAACAACCACTCTAAGTCTCCTTTATTATTAACATGAGAAGCATAAGCATAGGCAGGAATTATTACCTGTGGCAACATGTCGTCCCATTCCAAATATGGCATAGATGATGGCAGGAAACAGAGATCCATATAAACCAAACACTGGGTGCACAGATGAGAGAATAGCAAAGGCCAACCCTGTGAAGAAGACCAGAATGATTAGGACCATCTTATAACATCAAGATATAATCCATGATTGAGGCCAAATGAAATAATTTAATAGTTCTATTTATTCAACAAAAAATCTGGCATTTTTTCCTAAATGGGAGAAAATTACTCATTAGTTCAAATGTATATTCAATTAATGGTGCAGTGACTTGGCTAATTCATGAACCTATCCATTTCCCATTAACTGGACCCTAGTCTATCTCTCAGGTATAATTTCTTAGAGTGGAAAAAAAATCAAGTGTGCTCCTTCAATGATCAAGTAAGAAATAACTTTTAATTATTAATTCCTCATAGATATTTCTGTCTATATAGTTTGTATGTTACATGCACATAGAAAAATTTTATAGACCTTTCTAAAGGACCACTGGTGATTTAAATATGACCAAAACATGAATTGGAACAGGTTCATTAACGTGATCTTGTCAGTAGTTGGTCCCTGGCATTAAGCAACTACTATGTTAGGTTCTGACAAATCCATTTGAGTCTATCAATTTAATGTTGGACATCTGATTTGGTGTAAAGTACTTTACAAGTTACAAACAGGAAGGAGGTGGCAATAGAAATGCCTATACTTGAGGACAGATCATTATTCACATTATGGGGCCTAACAGTCTAGTTCTAATATCACTCATTTTTACTGTTGAACTTTTACATTTTAAATTAAATTAAATTTATTTTTTAAATGACCTTTGTATTCATACATAAAATATTTCTCAAGTAGTACAAGACACATTTTAGCCATGATTAAAATAGGTGAGAATTCTACCAAGGACCTTCTTCAAAAACCATCTGGATTGCTTGTTTATTGGTAGTGTATTTCTTTTTGTTGTTGTTGGTTGTTTGTTTATTTATTTACTATAATTTGTTATACATGACAGCAGAATGCATTTCAATTCATAGTACACATATAGAGCACAATTTTTCATGTCTCTGTACACAAAGTAGAGTCACACCAGTTGTGTCTTCATGCATGTACTTAGGGTAATTATATCCATATTTCTTAGTCTGAATGCAATAAAAGTGACTGCAGGGGAGTCGGTGGCAGAGGCTGCTCTAGAATGTCATATAAACATGGTGAGAGTCAGCAATCTGGTTTGTAAGTGCTGGCATTTAAGGCAGGTCTTGGAACTAAGTTAGCACTAGAAGGCTGACTATCCCCTACTCTTCACATTTTGGTTTAACTTTATAAAAAGTACCGTATTTAACCTAGAGTTGCTAAAACAAAAATACTTCTCATTCTAAGAAAAAAGGGCCAACTACCAGTAATTCCATAAGAGAAAAAGAGCTTGGAATTTGGAGAAAATACTAACAATAAAACCCAATGAAAGGAAAGTAAGATGCAATCCTGTGCTACTTCTTTAATCAACAACTTCAGGTCTGGAAGAAAAGGAGAACTAGAGGTACTATTCTAGGTTAGCAATTAGAAAGTAGGGATAGCTATCGAGTCAAATATGAAAGTGTCACACAATATGTTCTCCCTCTTCCTTCCCCCATCCTCCTCTTCTTCTTCTCCTCCTCCTCCCCTTCTTCTTCTTTCTCTCACTTTTCCCTCCAAAACTTGTCTTTCTTGCTTTATTTTTCAGCTTATCTCACATATGCTCTCATTAAAAAAAGAGTTGGTGGAAATGTCTGGAAACCCTTAACATTTGGCAGTGGGAAGATAGGAATCTTGAGTCACTCCAAATGGCCCATCAGCTACACATTTCATTTCCTCCTTGACATTCCAATCTTACCTCAGGACTTTTCATTTATAAAACCAATTAATTTGCTTCTTAGTTGTGCTACATCAGATTGTGTTTTCTATCACATACAATGAGACATTTCCCAATGACAACCTTCTAAAACTTGAGTTTGCCCTACACAAAATTTCTACAATGTTTTTGCCTCACTTTTATGGTCTTATGAAAATATAAATAACGTTTAAATATAACCAAATGTTAAGATGGGGAATGAATGATTGAATCCCAAAGAAGACTTCCAAGAGGAGGAAATGGTGAGTAATACATGGGCAAAAAAAAAAATGAATGAGGAGTGGATGTTTGAGGAGTGAAGGTGAGGAGACTATTTTAGATTGCAGGATCTATTCAATGGCACAGAGTTCTACAAGAACTTGCTTAGTTCTGGAATGCAGAGTCATTTTGGTATGCTCAACCAAAGGGATTCACTTGAGACAGTGCCAAGAGAGGCTAACAACATACATTAAATAGTAAAGGATTTTATGTATTAAGATAAGTGGTTAGAAATTTACCTGGGATTCAAGATGGTGGAAGATTTGAAATTTTAAGATATCCTCTCGCCCAGCTTCTTCTCTGTTCTGATAACCCAACAGATTAGAAAAGATATGGCTAGGCCAGGAAGGGGAAATTCCAGTAAAAGTTCATGCTACAACTTAGGTACTCAATTGCATGCTTTAATGCCAAATACACCAAACAAGAGATGGAACACACCAAACAAGAGAGGAATCGGCTCATCTCTCCTCAAGAGCTGGAGGGAAAACTGGGATTTCACCACTGCTTGAGGAGAAAAAGGATGGGATCATAAACATGAGGTTCCTCAGAGAATGGCAGGCCCATTGACCTGCTGGAGTTCTGGAGAGGCCTGAATACTGTGGCTCTGGAGAGGAACCACTGCAGGGCATAGAACTCTTTCATGACCAGGAGAAAATGTTTCCTCAGTCCTGCCCTGAAAGAGAGAATCTTCTGTGTCATGTACAGCTTCTTATTGGTCCCTGCTTGAGAGATCCTAGCAACCAGATCTGTGTAGGTGGCAAGAAAATGTAGACCCTAATCATCATGAACTTAAAGGTTCTCAAACTGACCCAAGGGAGGAAGGCCAAACTGAACATAGGAGCTAACTCTACCTGCAGAAAGAAAAAAAAAATGATGGCCTCAGAGACCATGAGAGGCTGAAAAAAGTAATAAAGCGTAAATCTTATCTCAATAAAAGTGACTTTTAAAAAAAAAAAAAGCAGCAAGATCTCTCAAAGAAAAGTTAGAAAAATAACAAAAGTTGTACAACTTTCTAACATAAAACATCAATAAAAAGCTGTTGAAAAGTATGCCTAATGTCCTGAGAACAAATTATTATTTTGATCAGAGAGGTAAAAATACCTAACCAGTTAAGCCTGGGATTCTTCCTATCCCTGAAGGCAGAGAATCTTGGCTTATAGGAATCAATGGACTAAGAGTGAAAGGAGGATTATTCTCCAAGGAGCCAGAAAAGGAGGAAAAATAGGTAGGTAAAAAAATATCACCATATACACACCTTGGGAACTATCTTACAATCTTGTGCATTGTTGGTGAAAATGTAAACAAGCACAGCCATTATGGAAATTTGTACTGAAGTTCCTCCAAAAACTACAAATATAGCATGATGGCACATGCCTGTAATCCCAGGTGCTCTGGAGGCTGAGGCAGGAGGATTGTGAATTCAAAGCCAGCCTCAGGAACTTAGAGAGGCCCTAAGCAACCTAGTGAGACTCTGTCTAAAAATAAAATATATAAAAGGGCTGGGGATGTGGCTCAAGGTAAAACACCCCTAAGGTTCAATCCCTGGTACAAAAAAAAAAAAACCTAGAAATAGAACTAACATAAAATCCACCAACCCAAGTACTGAGTATATATCCAAAGGAAATAAAATCAGTATATCAAAAGCATATATGCCCTCCCATGTTCATGGAACATTATTTACAATAGCCAAAGTATGGAATTAACCTGAGTGTCCACTGATAAATGAATAGACTTTTTAAAAATTTGTTATAAATGTGTAGGTGTGTGTAGCACACACACATATACACATAAACACAATGCACCCATACACACACAAACACAATGCAGACTTAAGAAAGAAGGAAATACTGCCATTGGCAACAACATGGATGAACCTGGAGGACATTGTGCTAAATGAAATAAGCCAAGCACAGAAAGATAAATACCACATGATCTGATCTATTATATGGAATCTAAAAATGTCAAACTCAGAAAGTTTAACAGAGGCTAGAGGTGGCAGAGTTATAGATGTTGGTCAAAGTATCCACAATTTCAGTTAGACAAGAGAAATAAATTCAAGAGCTCTACTGTGAATCATAATAATTATAGTAAATAATAACATATTATCTACTTGAAATTTCTAAGATAGTAGATATCAAGTGTTCTCACTACCCAAAAGGTAATACATGTGCTGATTAACATTATTTGGCACTCTCTAAATACACTATAAAGTTTTATTTTGTTTTGTTTATACCCAGCTAATAATATCACATTGAGTTTAAAGTGTTGAATTGAGAAAGTCCCTATTAACTCTTGATATTTCTAGGATTTCAGGACATTTCAAGTTTTCTTGTATAGAAACTTAAATATTTAAATTGCAAACATTAACTAATCAGTGCCTTGATGATGTCTTTGTTATAGATCCAAATGAGGAGTTTTATTTTTATCTCTGTTATTGCCCATATTTTGTGGGAACTTCCCCTTAACCAGATCTCACAAATACTCTCCAGCCCCTCTAGCATCACTGTACATAGAAGCATGACCCAAAGGAATTTGGGCTGGGAAGAAATAGTGTTCTTAATCAATTTCTATTAGAATATTTTATTTTCAGACATTTGTGACCATGTGAAAAATTGGCCTTGTAAATGGCAGATGTAAACGGGGATATAATCTTGAACAAGATCAATATTAAGTATATGCAAGTATGAGTTTTTTACATGAATTACTGGAATGGTGGGAGAATGACTACTTTTCACTGAGAGGGTCTTCAGGAGCTAATACCCCATATGAGAGAATCAGCTTCTAAGACAGACAAACAAGTAGAATGTTTCGTGAACATTTTTTGAAAGTATAGAGTTTATTTCCTAAGAAAGAGCGATTGCTGAGGGTGCTTGGGAAAACTGGCCATGCAGATATCACTCAAAGTTCAAGCAAGAGAGGAGTACACATGTCACAAATGAGAAGACAGTAAGGGAAGGGAAAGATGATTGAGAAAGGGTGTAATTTCACATGGCGACCAAGGATGACAGGAACCAGAGACAGGTGTGCAGGTAAAAACTCAAATATGCATGAAAAAATGCCATTTCTTTGCTTTTGCTGACCATTTTTACTTTGGAATCTGAGACCACCTGATTAGGAAGAGAAAGAAACTGCAATGGCAGCCTCTTGATTTTCCAAGTCTGGATATCACATGGAAGAAAACCACAAGTCTATAGTGTATGAAAGGTAGTGGATGATAAGATAGAGTGCATTAAAAACATCAGCAATTCAAGGCCTTGGCTGAGAGCCTTAAATAGACTGTTGGTAAAAAGACTGTTTCTGCTTCAGTAAAGTTTAATTCAAGTGGGAACAGGGACAGTCAACTGTGAGTCCTAATAAGAATTCTAGCATGACTTCTAATCCAGAAAGCACAGCTCTTAGAGGGAAGAGAAATGGTCAGTCCGAACAACTGGTAAATCCAGAAGAAAGAAGTCAACTTGACTATGAGAGGGCCTGATGTGGGGGGAGAATGTTGATGAGTGCTACTCCCTGCTCCTAATGTCTGCTGTACTTATTTCTATTAATAAAGTAGAATCCAGGCTTTATGAATTGGGCCCAGAGCACCACATTAAGGATTAACTGATTCTTTGAAAAGTAAAAAATGTCATATGAATGCAAGCTAACAGTAATAAAATGCACAAATGCAAGTTAGTAGTGAATTTGTTTCCTCAAACTGGACTTTGAAACTTCACGAATGATTTTTTTTTCAAGATCAGTAATAGAAATGGCAAGACTTTCTTCTTGTCACATTTACCTTTAGTATTTTTAGTAAAAGGGTATTACATCACATTACTCTGCATTAAAAAATGACAAAATCATAGAATTTGCAGGGAAATGGATGGCAGATTATGCTAAGTGAAGATAGCCAAACCCTAAAAAACAAATGCCAAATGCCTTCTTTGATATAAGGAGAGTAACTAAGAACAGAGTAGGATGAGGAGCACGAGAAGAAGATTAACATTAAACAGGGATGAGAGGTGAAGGGAAAGGGAGAGAGAAGGGAAATTGCGTGGAAATGGAAGGAGACCCACAGGGTTATACAAAATTACATACAAGAGGAAGTGAGGGGAAAGGGAAAAAAAATACAAGGGGGAAGAAATGAATTACAGTAGAGGGGGTAGAGAGAGAAGAGGGGAGGGGAGAGGAGGGGAGGGGGGATAGTAGAGGATAGGAAAGGCAGCAGAATACAACAGACACTAGTATGGCAATATGTAAATCAATGGATGTGTAACCGATGTGTTTCTGCAATCTGTATATGGGGTAAAAATGGGAGTTCATAACCCACTTGAATCAAAGTGTGAAGTATGATATATCAAGAACTATGTAATGTTTTGAACAACCAACAATAAAAATTTAAAAAAAATAAAAGGGTATTACATAACAATATTAAAAAATTGTAATTTTAGGGGGGAAATGAAGTAGTCTCTTAGCCTTATAGTGATAGTATTATGTAAGTAAACATTAAAGAATATGTGTGAGATGGTAACACTTTTCAAAATATGATGATTTAACTCTCTTTGAAACTGTATTTTAAAAGCCAAATTGCTCTGAAAAGGTTAAGTTTTACTGCTTGAAGATAATCAGGCTACTACCAGCAAGGATTAGTTAGCTCATGGGCTTCAAGTGGATAAGAGTGCAATACCAAACACTAATGCTCACATGAAAATGAGGAAATACCAAACTGGGGGGAAGGTACACTTTGCTAATCTCTGACTCTGAACAAGACTGAGCAGTAATTGTCTGGTCAGACCAGGGCATACAGCTGGCACCCAGATCAGTACTCCTTTCTTACACAATTCAGTCTAAGAGCAGAAGAAAGCAATAATGATGTTTCTCTCTGTACATTGCCATTAACTAGCAATATCCCAGACAATATTCCTAGATAAAGTAAATGAAAATTATATTGGACCCATGGGACACAAAGAGTTGTTAAAAGGTTCTTTTACCCAGTCTTGGACATAAGTGCTGACTTGCACTCCTAGCAACCCAAATACAATGACACAATGGGCCTAAAATGCTAATTAGGTGATTTGCCATCTCTTTCTATTCCCTCTTGGATTAGTTTGTTTCTGATTCTGTTTTTTAACTGGGTAGGATGAGGGGGGCATGGAGAGAAAGAAGTGGGAGAGAGAGAAAATGTGTACATTCATACACAGAGTACCTGCAGATGTTAAAGGATCCCTTTCTAGCACATGATATCAGTGATTAATAGAAATAAGTTTGAAGTACCCATTGCTGGCAAATGGGTGGTCCTTAAAAGTTTGTATGATGCCTAGAAATTCTCAAACTTATTTTGAAAGATTTCTTGCAAAGCTGAAGATCTCCAACTTCTTACCTTCAAGTAGCAGAACTAAAACCTACAGGTAGAAAAACATCTGTCTAGAATTAAACACCTACTATGTACCAGAGAGATAATATCAATTAACAACAACTCAGATTAAAATCCATGCCTTTATGGAGTTTCTGTTTATAATCTGCAGTTATTGTTTTATGCTCTCATAGGGAAAAGATGATAATAATCATAGTATTTATCATACACCTCAATTATACTAGATTCTGCCTTGAGTACTTCATATTCTCTCATTTTTCCTCAAAGCAACCCTATAAGTTACGTATTAGTATCCCTATTTTAGATATTGGAATACTAAATCTTGGAGCAGCTAAAGAACTTGCCTGAGTGATGTAGGCAGAGTTCAAAACTGAGGTCTCTCTGACAGCTATTCCACAAGTATTTATAAAGCTCTTACTATGTACTCCAGTACACTGTACTTTCTATCCCCATGGGAGATATAAAGAAGTGGAAACAACCTAAGTATCTATTAGCCGATGAATGGATAAAGAAAACATGGCATATATATGCAGTGGAGTGCTATTCAGACAAAGAGAAAGAATGGAATCCTGTCATGTTCAACAGCATGGATGGAGCTGGAGATCATTATGTTAGGTGAAGTAAGTCAGCCAAGCAAGGAAAGACAAGTACCCTCATGATCTCACTCATTTGTGGAATGTATAAAGGTTGATCTCAGAAATTGAGAGTAGAATTGTGGTTATTAGCGGCTGGGGTTGGTGGGGGTGAAGGAGAATAGAAGGAAGGGGAAATGTTGATCAATGGGTACTCTATTACGGTAAGGTAACAGGAGTGCTGGTGCTGTTTACTTCTAAGACTTGAGGAGAGAACCCTACAAAGGTTATAGGAAGGAAAGGAGAAAAGGAAAAGAATATCCCAGGAAAAGTCCTAAAGAAAGAGACTTCATAATCCCACATGGTGCTGATACAAAGGACTTAAATAGGTGACTGGCATTTTTGTAGCCCATAGATGTCAACAATATCCTCTCTAGAAGGTGTCCTCAAGGCTTCAGTGCCATATTAGTACTTGTAGTTGATTTGGGTCAAGAAGAGCTTTTATTTCACAGTAAGAGAGAAATGAAACCCTCCATTCAAGTATATTTTTTGTGTGTGTGAAAAGATAGCCCCAGTACAACATTGGAAGTACTTGTATCTAAAATGAATGTAAAGAATCAAGGCCAAAGTCATGGCAAAATCCAGTGGCCAGGGCAGCAGAAAAGTTGACACAGAGAAGGAGCCATCATCGGAGATTTCTCACCTCTGCCTGACGATTATCATCTTATAATTTAATGTTTACTCAAAGTTGACAGTATAACTGCTATAATACCTTTTTTGTCAGTAGGCCTATAGTATAGATTTTATTGGGACCAGACAATTACCCTTAAGAGTCAGTTTTCCTCTCTGCCACATGGAATTCTATAATTATCATTGATCACTTTACAAGCACTCAAAAAATAGTTAGTTTGGGTGCAAATAACATTTATAAATTAGATTCTTAGCACTTAAGGTAAGTTTCCATACATTGGTAGACACATTCTTCAATAATACTTAAATTATTTAAATTCATCTCAAAGTTAATGGTTTACTTATCAAATGCTAAAATATTAATTATATCACTAATAATTATGCTAAAAATAGTAATCAGATTAGGCAGTATTTTCAACACCCTGCAAAACTCATGATTGCATTACATCTTATAGTCCATAAATGTTTAATAATGAGGTCATATTTGAAGTCAATGTCAGCAAAATTCCCCATCCTCTTCAAAATTGAGAGGCCCTAATGGACTAAGATTTTGATAACCACCTGTTCCTGTACATTTAGTTGAAAAAAAGTCAAATAACTCCAACAATGGTCCTAGGATAATCCACAGATAGGTCAAGAGACCAACCTAATGTTTTAATGTAAGGATAGGGACACCAACACATCACCTTCAATAACAGCTGCTGGTTGATACTTTTTTCTTTTCTCTCACCAGCCAGATTTATCCTATCACTGCCTTCCATGGGCTCAGGCTCACCCACAAAAATTTGAGGCCTGCTCATATACTGGGTAGAAACTTAGAGAAGATTCAGAGTTATCAATGCTGCTGGCTTGCTAGACTGTAACTCAGAGATCTTTCTACCAAGAATCTTGGACCCACATTCTACTTCTGATGTGCTCCTACACTTTACCTAAGATTTCAACACTTTATTCCCTAGTTTTACCTTTCTTGTCTTGGTCCCACAGGTTGACATTCAGAAACTAAACTTTCACTCACCAGGATGTTTGCATGTTCTGCCTTCCTGAACCCGACCCCCAGTCCTAGATCAGGATTCTATGTCTCTCCTTACACAGTGTCACAACTCAACACAATCTGTGGAGCAGAAGTTCTCCAACCCCTTTCTCTCCACTACCTTCTACCTTCCTACCCAAGAGAAGGGCTGCTAGTGGTAAGGGTCAAATTTGAACACTCCAGAGAGGACACATTTCCTGGTGGAAGAAGGCCATGTCCAAGAGTTTATGTTTTTCTTGCATCTACTATTTCTTAATCCATGCTGTTGGCATGATAAAAGGACCAGGGCCTGCCTCAAAGTAAGCTCTGATGTGTTTCTCTTTCTCTTTCCACAAGCATATTCAAACCTTAGCTTTAAAAACCTTAGATATCAATTCTACACTGTTTTTCTGCACTCTAATTTTGCTAGAGCTAACTTTGCCCACTACTACAGCTATTACAGTGGACACTGGTTGCCATTTCCTAAATGCTACCTGTGTATATAGTTCCCTAGAGATCCCCTCTAGGGAAAGAGAAATGAATGTGATTTGATTTCTTAAAATGACATTTTATATAATATCAATACCTATAGCTAATCAAATTTTGCTAGCTTTTTTAAGACCACTACTTTGTTCTCTATATCTATCCAATTTTTTGCCACCAAACACTCATTTCATGTTTGCTATACAGATGGGACTGTATTAGACTTCATGTTCCTAAATAAAAGCACAATTCTTTGGCAGTTCCTTGGGTTATGCAATCTACTCAAGGCAAAAAGTGGCTGAAACCAATACTCTATAAACTTTCATTAAGAAAATGTTCCCACCCTTACATACCCTCACCAGAGTGATATCTTCAAGGTTGAAATAACAAGATCATATTCTCTTGTACGCATTTCTGAGGAGAGGAAAAATAATAAGCCCCTTGTGGGCTAGATTGTTATCTTATACTTTTCTGTCTCTTTCTAAGAATATGGCAAAAGACTGTATATTCTGTCAAGTATTTTTCAACAGAAATGAACAAAGACCCTAGCAAGACAGATTTCAATATTCTTGAAAACAAAATAATTAGGTAGTGGTAGGCACTTCCAAGAATTACACATACCAAATCAAACCCAAACTGTGTGGGTAATGATGAAAGTTATTTCCATCTGGTAACTGGTTTGTGGTGGTCTTAGCATTGTTATTAGTAAACCACAGTATAGCCAGCTGTCTGGTTCACACTATCAGCAGGCTCAGGGTTAAGCAACATTGCAAGTGGGTCTCCCAGGGTAAATTTACATATATTCAAGAACCACCATTGTGTGAAAACAAAACTCCTATCAGCACATGTTCTTTTGGTTCACAGGCAACTATTAATCAAAAGACAGTGATTCTAATCACTAGAAGGAGTAAGGTAAATTACACCAAGTTTTCATGCTGTCAATGGCTATACATGGAGATCTCACAAGCATAAAAATAAAGAATTATCATGATCCAGAAGAGACCTACGAGATTGAGTCTTAGAAACAGTAACGATAGGAACTTTCTTTCCTACCTGACTCAAATTTATTTTTATTGAAGTTTTACATAGATAATAGAGGAACAAGACTACAAATGAGTAGATACCTTAACTGACTAGCAATGAATTTTGATGCCTCTTAATTAAGTTAAAGGCATGGGTTTTGAAGTCAGAAAAACTTGCATTTAAACATTCCCTCTGTCATGTTGAAATGTTTTGCTTACAAAATCAATCAGTCTGCCTTATCTATAAAATATGGGTAATAACAGCATCAAACTCTAAAGGTTTTTATAAAGTCTAATATAATACATAATGAATCCTTATCATGACGTATGGCACATTTAGCATATTTAGGTATTTATCGAAAGTAGTTATGTTTATTACTGTCTGGGAAGTTGCCACAAAGACAGTGGGCATCAGACTGTCTCTGAGACAAAAAGGACCAAACCAGCTGAAGTTTCAGATTCGTGGTATTGGTTATAGGTTCCATGGCACTAAAATTTCCTGGTACTGATTACAGATTCCATGATTCTCTGTCCCTTTTATTGTCCCCTTGTCTCTAGTAAATTCTTATTCAAACATTTTATCCTATGTGATCTCTGTTACATGGTAAAATATTGTTCACTGAGGCTTAAACCAATATTAATGCACATCTCCTCTCCCTCTCTCATCCTAACCAACTCTGGCAGGGGGCCATGATCAACCCTAAAGGAAAAGAGCAACTGTTCCATGTTAAGTGTTCTTCCCACCATCTGAGCTCTCTTCTGGATTCAACCTCAGCTTTATTTTAGCAAGGAGCCACCCCAGTCCCACCCAGGTAAAGTTTGCCATACTAGAAACATTCAGGGAAACACAAAGCAGCCAGAGAGAAAGACTGAGGCTTGGCAGGTCAATGTTTGAATCTGTCTTAGCAGGACTAGAATTGGGGGCAATTCACCTAATGTTCTGAACCTTAAAGTTCTTATCCTCATGAAAATATAAAATACAATAATATTTATCTTACTGAATTTCATAAGATGTGCAGCTTATTTAGGGAGTAATAACACTTCTATATGTTATTAAGATGATTAGCAGAAACCCAACTTAAACTCGCATAAGCAAAGAAAAAAGCTATGTGTGCTTGCACATCAAGTCATGGGTGTTCTAGCTGTTATCTCTGCTGCGACGTATCTTGGAGGCCCTGGGAAGCCATAGAGGCGCATAATCTGTACTCTCCTCAACTCTAGCACAAAGGAGAAAGCTGTCTCCTCCTGAAAGTTTCAACACACGTGTTGGTATCCACACTGACTGGACCACATGGATCATTTTTATTCTCATTACCATTTTAAATAATAAATTACTGGTCTGTCATATAATTAACCCAACCCCTGTGCCTGGAGTACAGATCTTATTACAGAATCAGTCACTGGCCAGAGGTCTGGAATTGTGCCAGTTATCAAGCTTCAGGCTCCAAGTCTTCACCTGGACCAATAATTGTCTGGAATCAGCTCTCAACACCAATGCACATTAGAATCAGGAAAAACGACAAGTTGTGAAAAAGAAGGGAAAAAAAATGTGTCTAGGCCCGATCAGCCCCTCTAGAAAATTCTGATTTAGTTATTCAAGATGGGACCTGGGTACCAATGTTTGGTAAGCCCCAGTTGGTTCCAAAGGGCTCTCAAAGTTAAGAGTCCTGGTTTAGAAGCATTCAGTCCACTGATCAGCCTGGATGGACTTCATCACTAGAGCCAGAAGTAGAACCACACTTAAACCAAGTGGAAGAGGCATTAGTCCTTGTTTTAGTTAGCTTCTTTGTTACTGTGACCAAAAGGCCTGACAAGAACAATGTGGATGAGGAAAAGTGTATTTGAGGCTTATAGTTTCAGAGGTCTCTGTAGCAGAATGCCACAGTGGGAGGGATGTGAAGGAAAGCAGCTCAAGTCATGACCACCAGAAAGCACAGAGAGCATCATGCTCTAGTGATAAAATATAAACCCCAGTGACTTGTTTTCTCCAACCACACCCAACTGGGTGTCTACAATTACCACCCAGTTAATCCATCAATGTATTAATCCACTAAGTCATACCTCTCATCACCAATCATTTCACCTCTACGTGTTCTTGCATTAGCTCCCACATGAGCTTGTTGGGGACACCTCAAATCTAAACCATAGCATTCCCAAAAACAAATCTGAAGCATGGCTACTAAAGACAACAGGGATGGATTTTAGGGGGCCAACACAAAAGGCTACTATTCCACAGGCCACACACCTCATCCTCACTGCTATTATAACAAACCTTCAAGTTCTCCACACCCTAAAAAAGGAAGGTTATGGCTTTCCCATGTGGACAACTCTAAATATTATAGGGAACCTTATCCTAATAAATGTACCTTTAATTCTGAATCATCATGCTTCTACATTGAAAGAAAAGAAAATCAGAAGTGCTGAATGGAGGCTGGAGCTGTAGGGAGGGGATGGGTCATGGGGTGAGGAGAAATGGAGCCAAAGGGGAAAACCAGCAAATGTCACTAGTGCCTCTGTGTATTTTCATGAAGGTCATGGAAAGTATATTTTAGACTTACTTAGTAATATTTAGCTGCCTTTGTTCCTAGAGAAGAGAAAAGTCACTAGCAGGAAGATACAGTGATTTAGGGGGTTGGATTAGAGATACATAGCCAGTATTAGTATTCCGTATCCCCAAGGCTGAGAGCATGCAGGGAAGAATTCCCAGACAAGCCTTTAATCTTCTCAATGCAGTATGCTTCAGGAATTTCCACTTATTGTTCCACATGTCACTAAGCTGCCCTCAGGAGTGCAATGAAGCTCAGCTTCCAACACATATGTTTTGGTGCCAGTAATGCCACACATTCTGCATAATTATAAGGAACATCCATCGTTTGTCTGTGGCCCAAAACTTTGTGGTTTGAACATCAGGCAACCCTATGGCAGCTTAAATTTTTCATGGTTCTGGAACAAAAATTCTAGGTGATCCCTTGGAATGCAAGGCAAAACACTCTCATTTTCCTCCCCAGGAGATTTGGTTCTTTTACAGCAAGTCATGCATTTTAGTTTTCCACCCTGTCTCAGTGCTTGAGTTTTCAGGTTGAAACACAGTAACTCCCAAGTGGTTGTGTTGGCTAGAATGTGAACTAAGCAGTCTAAAGACCAGTCTGATGCTGGTTAAATACATTCAGTAGTGAGGACCTTCAAGACATCAGCTAAAGAGCATTTTGGCAGAAAGTACCTATAGAGAGTGGTTCTTACCTGGTGATGGTAATGAAGACTCTTCAGTGTTTTAAATATTTTTTTTAAAGAAAATGATTTCTAAGAAACATTTGAACATGGTAAAAAAAAAAGTGGCCTAAGGTTTCTTTTCTATTTCTTTCTGCATTTATTTACTTTCAGGAGGGACAATCACAATTCTGGAAGTCTGGTAAAGTCCCATTGACTCCTTCCCAGAATACTGTTTTTAAAAACAAGTAATAAAAAATTCACAGGATTATGGAGAAATTATGAATATTGAAATAATACATTAGTCCAAGTTCATAGAACTGAAGGTTCTGCTGATCCAGTTTATGAATATAGTCATTTATAATCTCTCCATAAATGTTTTATTTAAGTGAGTTCAAAGCATCTCAATAAACACATTAGCTGAGGTTAAACTTGTAATGGGAACACTAACAAGAAGGTGGCAGTAGACAAGGGAGTGGTGGGGACTGTGGCAGAATGTACAGTGCGTGCCCTGCCTAAAGCAGGAAGTCTCTAAGGAGATCAACAGATTTCTGTCACACGGGAATGTGGGCCCTATACGACCATGTCTTTCTCTTTTTCAAGAGAAGCAAAGTATTTGGGTTTTTACATAAAATATCCTATTTGTCAATGTTGGCTGAAGAAAAAAGATTAACATTATTTGGAAAAAAAAAAGAAGATGTACCTTTTACCAGATTTGTCTAGAGAGGTACAAGTGTAAGACTTCAAGAAAGTAAGAGAAATTGGAAGAAACCAAATACTCATAATTTAATGTATATTTTTCACTATTGGTATCCTTAGGACCGTTACTTTTAAAACATAAGAATTAATTTAGGGCTGGGGTCGTGGCTCAGCGGTAGAGTGTTCACCTAGCAAGAGCGAGGCCCTGGGTTCAATCCTCAGCATCACATTAAAAATAAATAAATAAAATAAAGGTATTGTGTCCAACTACAGCTAAAAAATAAATATTTTTTTAAAAAGGAATTAATTAATTCACCTTCCTTCCTATGGCGGCACCCTGTGCAATAGAACACTCAGTGGATTAAGCTAAGGAAAGGCTTAGCTCTTCCAATGTTTATTGAAAACCTACTTCTTTGTGCTCGGCAATACAAGTTGGTAAGAATATAAAGGTGAAGGCATTGACTTAGTTTCCAGTGTTTGCAAACCAGTCTAGAAAGAGTTGCACCAAAAATCTATAATACAACGTGTTAAATAAAGACTATGATAGAGATATGTCAAAAGTACAAAGAGTGTAGAAGGAAAGAAAATGTGAGTCTTCCCAGGAGCTGGAGAGGGGTTTTCAGAGGAGAGATCTCTTTGAGCAGAGCTTTATATAAAGAGGCCCAGATTGTTCAGCATCTGAGAGGATATGCTGAAGAGCTGGGTTTTTATCTGAGAGGAAATAGAGGGCTATTTAAGAATTCTGAACAGGGAAGCAGTATGTTCAAATCTTAAAGAATTCTGGCTGCAGTATGGAATGCTGTCTACAGGTGGAGACAGAACAGAGAATGAAGACTCAGGCTGGTGGTTTCAAGGGTTCAAAGGATGTATCAGGGCAGCAGCAGAGGCATGAACCAAGGCGAACTGGTGGAAAAGATACTTAAAGGATAGAAATGAAAGAACTTTGTGTCTGCTTGTCTGCTAGTGGCCAGGATAGCAAAAAAGGAGGGAAGAATTGAGAATGACTCACAGGACTTTCTACAAGAGAAAGTCTAGCAAAAACTATGAGCATAATCCTGAAGACAGATGACCTGAGTCCAAATGTGACTTCTTTCCATTTGCTGTGTGACTTTAGGCAAGATATATATATATATATATATATATATATATATATATATATATATATTTCAAGTGCTTTTAAAACAGTACTTCCACTTATCCTTTTTAATTTCATTATTAACTATTATAAATTTGGTTAGGACAGTAGTGTCACTCCATTTGTTTTAGAATACTAAATGTTGCAGCTGATGTGCTTTTAGAACACTCTAGGTTTGCATAGTAGATGTGGATCTCAGGTTGAGATCCTAGCATGGTAATAACAGTGAGAGTCTTTTATGCAGATCGTCTGAGATGGTTTTTGAGAAGAAGGTCAGGGTTTGAGTCTCTAAGACACTGGTATTGAATCGAAAGAGTAAAATGGAAAGAGCAAAATTTGTAGAGGCACTTTAGAAGAGAAGTCCAGACAAGTAGTGGGGAAAAATGAAAGATTAGTGTCTTGAAACCAAGAGAATAAAGGAGTCTAGAAAGAGTGCAGCATATACAGAAAATATTATAAAGGAGTCGGGTATACTGATAACTGAAAAGCACCTATATTCCACAATTAGGAAATCTTTAATAAAGTAATTTAAAAATGACTTCTTGTCATTGACATATAGAAAACACTCAAATGCTAGTTTCCATTATACTTCTTAACTTTAAATTCATTTCTAGAGATAGTAAAATGAAAAATGATAATTAGATGGAATCATAAACTATCCATATTTATAATGAAAAACTGAATTCAAAAATTTCATATAATTCTACTATGCTGAGTCAATAAAAGTCTGCTTTGAAATTCTGTAAAAGAATATTTGTTTTTTGTTTCCATTATGATGCAGGGACTAAAACTACCTCTTCTGATTTTCCTAAAGAAATGATGCTGATAATAATTGCCAGTATCATATTAACACAAATAGGAGATGATGATATCTAAATGCCTTCCTTTCTCTGTATCCTACTGTAGTTATTTTTCTTGTCATTTTGCCTTTAGGGTCTAAAAACTACAGGGATGAAAACTGAATGTAACAGTAATTTGAAGCGAAGGATATTCATATCTTTCCAAAAGAATGTCTCCTGTTACTAATAACATTGATATTATAAAAAGTCTGGTTGTTTTGGCAGTGTAGAATAAAAAGTGAAAATGTTAAGAGTGTTAGCTTTGGAATCATATCCTGACTCTACCACTTATCAGGTATGAAGTCCAAGGAAAATTCCTTACTCTTCTAAACCTGCATTCCCTCATGTGTAAAATGGAGAGAAGACTGTTGTCACTGAGAATGAGGGTGGTGATGTACACGAGGGGTTAGCACAGTGCCGCTTAAAACAAATGATAGCTTTATGATATTTTGGTTTTTTATCTGTCCATTGTAGATGACCATGAAAAAATTCAAGAGAGAACTGTATTTAAAAGAATAGGTACATTTAGAAGGATTAATCTTTTCATATGCCAGCAAAAACCTTTAAATTCTTCTTAGCAGTGTGACTTGTCCCTTCACTGGTAGACTTCCAAGAGAACCAGCAGCCAGATCTGTACTTTCCCATGGCACAAGAGCAGAGTAAGCTTTGTGCTATTCATCTGTTGGGGACTAACCAACGTGTTTCTTCATAGTCAATGAAATATATGACTCGTAAAATAAAATCCCTCAAAATCTATACCCAAATAAAAGCCATACAATTGACTACTAAAGACTTACAAACAAACCTCAGCATTTAGGATTTGCATCAGGCAACTTAATCATATCTCAAAATGCTCTAATTAATCTGATATTTCCCAAACATGAAAGACAAATTATTAGTAAAAACATAATTCTCTTTCATTTTGCATTAAATTAAAGCAAGATAAGTTTATAACATATACTGAAACTATCTGATGAAAAAGCCCTTTTTTAGTTCATCACCTAAGTTTTCAAAGTCCATGGTGGTAATGTTTCATTTTGAATTTTAAATTGAATAAAAGCAAGGCTGAAAATACCCTATCCTGTTGTTTGCCTTTGCATTTTTCTGAAAGATTACTATGCTTTGCTATTGGCAAAATGGTTATTAAAAATGTAACACAAGCCTATGTAATGAAATGGAATCCCATAAAGTATGATAGTGTTATGGATCTTAAAGTAAAGCCACCAGTGCAGATGTTCCTAATCATACTAAAAACACAAATACACAAACCAGTTTGCTCCAGCTACAGAATAATTTAATTAAAAGAGTGCTTATAATTTAACAATATAAATAACAGTTAGAGCCAGGGAGGTAGTGAAATAGCAAGGAAATATAAACCTACAGAGTCTATGCCAAGAAAACTGTTCCAAATTCTCAAGGCTGAGAAAACCATTTCTTTCCTTGTTACAGGTAGAAAATTGCTACCTAAATTAGCCAAAAACTGTGATTAATGTACCTTTAGGGAAAACACACACACACACACACACACACACACACACACACGTGCACATACTAGTTAACTAGCTTTCATGAATACAAACACCTATCTAAATCCAGAATATCATTTAGAATCTGCTTTGGGGCAGTTAAAATCATACTTCTCACCAGTTCAAATTTCTTATTGAGATATAGATGCAGTAGGTAATGGGATACAAAAATAAATCAGAATAAAACATAAGCTCTAAGGACATACAGTATTCTCTTTGCAAATAATGATCTTGGCAAAGAGCCTCCTTTTGTGCAGACAGCTCTGTTCCTTGCTTATAACAGCTCTCAAGTCAACAACAGGTAATTGTGTACTACTAATTAGGTTGAAAGACATTTGTATTCCAATCAGGAGATATTTTATAGCTTGTTTCAGTGAAGGCAAGAAATTATATCTGCAAAATCAAGTTTTAAAAGTGCACTTTCCCATAATAACTGATCTTTTACTCTAACATTGTGTGAAATTTAACATCACAACTGTGTAATGCCATTCAAAAATTGGGTCAGTGCGTAATTGTTAGCAAAAGATAGCACAGAAATTAAAGGACAATTAGGAAAACTCTTACACAAAGATATCCATACTGCTTCCCAAAGTTAATAACAGTTTCATTAAATATTCATTTTGTTATCTACATTGTCCAGCCCAGTTCATTCATAATACCTTCCAAGAAGCAAAGCGACATCCACTCTGCAGAAAACGGGAAAACCAAATGCAGTACATTACCTTGTGTCACCTGTTGAACTGCCAACATTATCCCAGACACAGTGTCTGGAAGCAGGTTTTCTTTCAGATTGTAATGAGGTGCCCATTCCAAAATAGGTAGCCGCCTTCTGCACCACTGTTTAATGTCCTCATAATGGGGGGGATGCATCTTGCTCCAGAACATGCTTTTCTTTTTCCTCTTCGCCCCTGTCATTTTTCAGATTCCCTGTTGTAGAAGTCAACTTCTTTAGACAAGGGGGAAAAAAAAAAGTTGCAGAACACCTCTTTTCAATGCCAGGCTCCAGTTCGTCTGTGGTTTACAATGTCAAAGCTACCCAGAAAATACTACCCAGAAAATAAATAAGTAAGAGAGAGGGAGGGAGAAGGAAAGGGAGAGAGAGGGGGAGAGAGAGGGAGAGAGGGAGGGGAGAGGAAGATTAAAAGCACTTAAATAGATGCAGCTGAGCTATCTGTCTTATTATGATGCAGCTAATTACTGTAGATAAAAACTGTAGATGAAAACCTTGAATTCTTATCTGAATGAGGAGTGGTTCCTGTTAGTGTAATATAGTTCTGATCTTGGAAAAGTAATGGGTTCGATGGTAAGTTAGTCTACAGCTCTCTTGCCAGTAATTCCCTTTATATTCACTGTAGTCTTATGTGTTTGGCTGCAATCCCAATGGTTAATGAGGTAGTTCTGGGCGTGTGTTGGAAGTAGGCTGGGCTATGCTAATGAAACCAGAAAACATCCTGCTCGTCCAGTTTCTCCCTTTAAGCTATGCAAAGTCATAAATCTGCCAGATTTACAGAAGGGTGTTGTGCAAGTTACATTCAGAGAATCCCCCATACTTTGGTGGGAGGTACATATTTTCAACATATCCTATGATTGCCAGTTCTACAAGATTCAGAAATGTGACAGGGCCCTCTAAATGCCCTTAGCATGTTTGATTCCCTGGTAGGTGAGGTTTTCATTCATGCAGATACATTTAGTCACTGCACAGCCTGGGAAAAAGACTGGCTAGTTCTCATGAACAACTGAAATTTCATCTCATGGGCTTAGAAAATAAGTAACGGTGAACAAATAATCGTGGCTTGAGTTCTTCCCTGTCTCTGAAGCTGTTCCTTCAGTTTCCTCTGACAGTTTCTCTAAGTCCTATAATTCACACACTTATGCATTGTCAGTGAAATTTATTGAGGAATAACATGGTGTTTATACTATTGTTTGACGTGTCCCTAACTTTTTTTGTGTGCAGTATTTCCCTGTGTTCACATAACTTTGGGTGTGGGGGTCGTTACACTTTATAATACAACAGACAGACAGTCAAAGCTTTTTATTTTATGATGGCTTCCCTCAGCCCCCAGGGGAGAAAAAAAAAAAAAGCCTGCATTTATGAGTTGTGTCATTGGAATTAAACCGAAAAGCCAATACACTAGCTAAAATTGTGAAGCCAAGATAAAGAATACCATGTATATAGTTTGCTGCAGTGCCTTTTAATGCCCATTTGTCCAGAGAATACAAATCTGATTTCTGGAAGCTTTTAGAATAACAAAGTACTTGGATTTGTTGGCTACTTCTAAGGATCCCTGCAGAACCTCTCCCCATTGTTTTTAAAATGAAAATGAAGAGCTACTTTCTCAGCCTTCTAAAAGATGACACCTCTTGCTTTGTATCATGTGCAATAATACTTTTTTCCCAATTCAATGAATTCTAAATGTATAGAGAGAGAGAGGGAAGGAGGGGGTGGGGGAGAGAGATTTTATTTCCATCTGCAGAAGAATTTGATTTGTATTTTTCTAATTATTTATATTACATTAGATTTTCAGATTATTCCATAGTTTGGGTTTGAGGCCTATAGTGAGCCTCATTTAGTGACTAAGTTGTAGCATTCTAACCCTATTCTCTTGGCATAAAGAGTGGATTCACCAGATAAATGTAAATCTACTTTTAATAGAGAGGCAATATTGCTTTTTCTTTACAAATGCTATCTTTAACTTTATATCCATTCAGTATATACAAAAAGAGGTTTAGGAGCTATATATGTACTAATTATAAGATTTTCATAACCAAAATGAACACTGAAGATTTTTTTTCCAAAAAATACCTGGGTCATAAATTCAAATCTGTGCTATGAAATGAGAAAAATAATTGGAAGCTTGACTGAAATGACCAGTGGACAGTTCTTATTTTCACTATTTATAGAATTTCAATCACTTTAACATTTGAGTTAAGTCTTTATAACAAAGAGTTCACATGAAGCTGGGCATAATGGCGCACGCCTGTAATCCCAGCAGCTCAGGAGGCTGAGGCAGGAGGATCACAAGTTCAAAGCCAACCTCAGCAAAATCAAGGTGCTAAGCAACTCAGGGAGACCCTGTCTCTAAATAAAATACAAAATAGGGCTGGAGATGTGGCTCAGTTGAGTGCCCCTGAGTTCAATCCCCGATACCAAAAAGAGAAAAAAAGAGTACACCTGAAAAGTGTTTCCAGAATTGAAGGTGAATCTGTGCAGATGTACTCTAGATCACATCAGGACTAGTGATTGTTCTAAAACATTTCAAGACTGGGAGAAAGGAGAAATTAGTATAATAAAATAGTTCTGAAGTCTCTCAATCAAAAATTTCCTAAAAAAATAGAATAAATCATTCCTAAAAATCTTTTTCTGAAGTTTAAGTCTAGAATTCCAGCTCCAGATCTTTTTCAATTCCATATGCAGATGCATTATTTAAAACATGCCCAAATCTCACTCCAGAATATGGTATCATTTCTACTTAGAATCAGCAATACCAAGTAAAGAAAATCTTATGAAGGAATTTCTTCATGCACATGAAATAAATGATTTGTCTGACCTATACAATTCAAAAAGGCTAAGTATATGTATTAAGAAGTTTTTGTGACTTGAGGCAGTTAAATTTCAACATTATGTACCATCTGCAGGGGGCACACCTCCCTAAATGTCCAGGATAACACCTATACAAAAAGACGGACTTACTGTCTTCCACTTCACCCATGGACCAATGGAAAAGTTCTAAAAACATCATTTTAATTTCTGTTATCTTCAAAATCAAACCCATTAGCAAAAGTCAAGTGACCCTTCTCTGTTCCCTTACCCACTGGCAAATTTCTGATCAATCCTACTCAACATGGCATGTTTGGGAGTTTTTTTGTTTTGGTTTGGTTTTTGGTTTTTGGTTTTTGGAACCAATCATGATTTGCTAACCTCTGTGTGAAGAACTATAGAAGGGGACAGGGAGGAGATATTGTTTCTGTATTTGATGGGCTCTTATTTAATGAAGAAAACAGGAAAATGAATGACTAACTCAAAGCAGAATGGGATAAAGTAATAATTAAGTCACATAATGAATGGTAGGGAAACTCAGAAGAGAAAGACTAGCATTCCCCATGAGAAAAAAAAAGGGAGGGGGCTTTTTCATTCTGCCTTGACCCTTCATTCCAACAGGTAAATAGAGTCACTCTGCAGAACATTACCTTAACTCTTCAGTCTATCTCTAAACTAATTTCCCTAGTTACATGGTCTTTTACATTTTCTAAATGTTTATTCAATATTTACCTCTTCCATGAAACTTTCCCAGGTTCCCCAGAGTTCTACCCATGCTGTATAATCAACATTCAGGTTGATTATAAAATCTCAGGCTATTCAGAGTGTAGTGCTGTAGACGTTTTCACAATTCATTGGTTTTCTTCCTTTAAATCTATTTCATGTGATTTTATTTAGTCTGGCTCATAAGATTGTAAATTCTTATGAGTAGGGATTAGTCACATACTTTGCTTTGTCTCTTTCCTTAGGATCTACTAGAAGGAGCTACAACCTAGGATCTACTCAGTAAGTATGAATATACAACGTTCCTACTGCTGAAATACCCAAGTCTGTCTCAGTCTGATTTCCAGGCTGTGCTGTTAAGATATCAGGAAAATAGGTGGAGAAAGAACAAGAATTAGACACAGTAGCAGGGGAAGTAAGGAGAGACTTTATCTTTGGTGGCTCAATTTCTCCCTGTTCTTTCCCAATCTGAAGAAAGTTCTTTCAACTCGGGTCTGTCTCCTTATATTATAGAATCTGCAGAGAGGAAAAAGTAAATGGGAAGAGCAGGAAAGAGGGAAGAAGCACAAGAGAGGCAGAAAATCTCCTGAATTGGAGCTACAAAGTTTTGGGGAATTGGCCCATGAGAGCTCCTGGAGCAATTGTGAAGTGTAAGGGATCAGGCCAGGCCTGAGTGACTTAAGAGTCTTTAGAGAAAATTTGTGCAAATTATAAATTGGATGACATTTGATGGTTTTGAGAGCCACAGATAAAGATTAACATTCTTACCTGGCACAGTAGTACATGCTTATAATTCCAGTGGCTCAGAAGGCTGAGTCAGGAGGATTGCAAGTTCAAAGCCAGCCTCAGCAAAAGTGAGGCATTAAGCAACTCAGTGAGGCCCAGTATGTAATTAAAATACAAAATAGGACTGGGGATGTGGCTCAGTGGTCAAGTGCCCCTGAGTTCAATTCCTGGTGGTACCCCCCCCCACCAAAAAAACAGATTGACATTCTTCTGATTTTAGCACAATGCTTTACCTGTACAGAGACTGGAACATTTAGAGCATTGATTTATATCCAAGTTACTTGGAAATAAAAGTTAATAAACCTTGGATGGCATCAATTTTTAATTCATATCTATTACTTCAGCACCTTGATTTGTGGCACATCTAATAAGAGGACAGTACAAAATGTTCTCATCTAGCAGAGTAAGTGGAAACTGAAAGCCACTCTATTCACTAAGCCAGGGTGGACCCATACAGAGAGACCAGCTTCTTTATCATTAAGTCTGCCAGACAGGATACCTTCTCCTAATTTACCCAAAGTTTCCTATAGGTTAGCAAAGCCCTGAATCCAACCTCTGTTTTAATTTTTCCAATGACTGAAATTAACAGGCTTAGAAAAACAGTCCCTTCCAATTTTCAGAAATTCTGATTTTTAGAACATTTTTTTCCTAATGATTGAACCAAGATCTGCTATTCAGATATCTACTCTTCAGTCTTTATCCGAATTTCTATGTTTTATTACAAACTCTTCAGCTCCAGGTCTGATTAGTTCAGGGCTCCCAAAAAGCCAAAATGATTAACTTTATGCTAGTATTGTTCAATTCACAAACACTACAGATTTAAGTAAGGATGCACACTTATAAATCAATTTCAGTCCAGAATGGTACAGTTAATATTTTTCTTATGATAGGCCAATCAGTACTATACATTGAGAAAAAATTCTATGCTCTCAGAACTAATTATTAATGAAGTTTATTTTGTTTTTCTTTGGACTAAATAGAACTTTCCAGTCTATTTCTCTACCATGTTTTTTTAAGAGAGAAAGAGAGAGAAGAGAGAGAATTTTTTAATATTTATTTTTCAGTTTTCGGTGGACACAACATCTTTATTTTATTTTTATGTGGTTCTGAGGATCGAACCCAGCACCTTGTGCATGCCAGGAGAGTGTGTTACCACTTGAGTCACATCCCCAGCCCTACCATGTTTTTTTTTAATCTTTCTTCCATTGTTTTATATTCTGTACTTTTTGACTCATAATAGGGACCAAAGGGAAATACCACTATTAAAGTAATAAAAAAAAGCCTAGCGAAAGAATTACTCATACATTCAAATGCACATTTTAAAATTGACATAAGATTTTCAGAGATTATACAGACTAAAAAAAAAAGAGGGGATAAGAAAGAGAAGGGAGAAACGGAGGCATTAAAGAGAAAAAAGGGAAGAGAGCAATAAAAGATAGCATTTCATTGAGGATTAGGAAAAAAGCCTTTCTCATTTCTGACCAAAAATTATAAACAGCAAGTAAAATAAACTACAGCTGGGAACCCATCACAACCGAAGAAGATTTTAAGAGGTATTTTTCCAGTATAATGTTGGAAATTTACTTCCTTAACAAATGCACAATTGAAACTGTTGCTTTAGCAGTTCTATATTTAGGAACATTAACCCTCATGCTAAAGGAAATATGTGTATAATGGAAGATTGTGATTGTCCTTTTGTGTATTCTCATTTTCCAGATACACATCCTGTGTTCCTTCAGTCATACCATATATATTTTTTCATCTTTTTACTTTTAACCTATTTGTATCTTTTTAGTTAAAGAAGATTTTTTGTAAACTTCATGTGGTTGGGTCTTCCTTTTTTAATCCAACATGACAAACTCTGCCTTATTTAGGCCACTTACATTTAATGTGATTATTAATATGACTGAGTTTAAATCTAACATCTTGCTAATGGGATTTTCTACTCTGGCTAATGGAAACTCTGTGAGCTTCTAGGATCACTTCTTCTAATTATTCCCCCAGTGTCTGTAGCATCCTCACACTCAGTGCTGATCATTACTTAATAAAACATTCTGCATATGCAGATTTGTGAGATTCTCACCCAGTGTATCTTTCTGCACCACCCCCCGGGCCCCCACACCTCCCTGTATTTCTTCTCTGTGAAATCTGGCTGCTTTGTCCTCTCCAGATTTCAGCTCCTTCTCTTTAATTTAGGAAGACGCCAAACTTCCAGGGTCCTCCGGCACCCCCATGCTCTGCTCTACATGACCTGGGAAACTGCCTACCAGAAGCCAAGATAATTGTAAGGCTTGTTTTGTTTACTTCCCATCTCTCTAAGATCTCTGTCCACCATTGGCTAATGTCAAAAATCTTGACAACATTGTTTCATATATTGCTTCAGGTTGTTTCATTAGTTTGAGGGACGAAGACATATCTATAGTCCATTTAACTCAAAAATGACTGGATGTAACGGTTATCCCTTTTATAATATGTCTTTCAAAGAGTCTACCCTTATCATCACCTTGCCCGTGACTTGCTTCAGCTTGTCAACTTTCCTTTCATATTTTGACACTAAAATTTAACAAAACACTTAGCAGTATTCTGGACTTTTAAAAATGTAAATAACACTACATGGTTAAATTCTAACTTTTCCCAAATACAATTCTGTTAAGTGATATATTCTCTAATCTTTTTTTCTTCATTTTTTTATTGGTGCATTATATTTATACATAATGGTGGATTTGTTGTAACATATTTATATATGCATACAATATAACAATATAATTTGGCCAAAATAATTTCCCAATATTTCCCCTCCCATTCTTCTTTCTGGAGAGTTTTATACAAATCTGAGCACGGTATTTTGTACTCAACCTCTTTGGATACCTTGTAATTGGGGGTTACAACCTCAACATATGAATTTTGAAGAAACACCATCAGTTCATAGGATTACCCCAAAATTTATTAAGTATGCCTATATAGCTGCTATTCAAATCATTAATAAATAAGAAAAACAGACATACCTACTAGTCTATACTTGCGATTGAAATTTATTCTTTAGAACAAATTATTTGAGAACAGGCAGGTATTTAGAACTTTTTTTTTCATTGTGTCCAAAAGTTATCAAAAGACTTTATAACAAACTGATTTCTGAAGTCAGAAATAAGTTGTATAAATTATGAGGCATATAATTTTTTGATATAGTGTTTCTATTTTAAGAAGATATTGAGTTTGTTTAATAACTTCATTAGACTCTCCTCCTGGACACTGAGTCCTCATCTAGAAAGAATAATAGCAAAACACTAGACTATATATACCCATTGAGTTAGAAGAAAAATGGCTAAAATCCTTCATACAGCCTTTGTTTCTATAAGAATCAGTCCCCAAAAGCAAATTTTCCAACATTGTTGTAAATTAACTTATGAATTACTGTTAGGGAAATTTGGAGCTAATGTGTATCTTGTGTGTTGGCCTCATTCTCATTTAAAATAGAGATTTGTGTCTAGAGGTTACCCCTAATTGCAAAGACTCAAGCAATGTGGAAACAGTTTCTGTAAGATGGTCATTTGGATTTTTATGCACAAAGTAGAAGACTATTATAACATCCAGAATTTGGGATTACTTTTAGGGTTCTTACTTACCTGAAACAAAAGTATTTTTATCAAAAGACAGCTATGATATACATAGAAAGATAAACTCACAAAACTGAAGAATACCAAACTGCTCTCATATATGTCATTTAAATTTTCAAAAAAATTAGAAGTTTCTGCTTATACATTGCTTTTACTTTAGAAGATTCCTAGCTTTGTATTATTTCAGTATGAACAAGGCCAAATGCAGTGCTCACATTTTAATAAGAATTCAGATGTGATTTATTTTTGTCAATATTTTCTTAATTTCTAGTTATTAAGTAATTATATTACTATTATAAAATAGAAGATTTTGAAGAGTATAGGAACATATTGAAGAAAAATATGTCTCATAATCACTATTGATGTTCTAGTTTTTTTCTATGAGATTTTTCCTCTACTATTTAAGCATTACTATATACATAATTTTTTTTACCAACTATATCAAAAGCCTTTGCCAAATCACCCAAAACCCTTAGAGAACACTATGATTATACTCAATTCCTTGATAAAGAAGTACCTGAATATATACCCATTTCCCAAGAAGTAGAGACTTTGGTTGCCTTCAATTCTTTTATTATTACAGATAACGCTAAGGGAAAGTCTTGGAATAAATCTTCATATAGATTTATGACTATTTCTTTAGATGTAAAATCTTTAGAGTTCCAGTGTCAAATAATGATTCCTAATTATGTTATATTATTGGTAGCTGTTTTTCCCATACTTCCATGAGAGTTTTCTGGATCAACATCTGACAGGAGCCCAGATCTATAATAAACTCACATTTGAGTGGTCTCACTCAACACTGTCACGTGCTGGCTTCCACAGAGTCATGATTCCTAGTTTTATGGATTAATTGACCCTCCAGTAAAATCTTGCAGCACTCGTGCCTAGACTTTCCTGGGACCATAAAGTCACGGAATATGTATTTTTATTTTGAGGTTGTTTTTACTTGCTGATTTACATTCTACAACTGACATGTAATTCAAATATGAACTTCTGCTAATGTCTTGACCCCCACAACACACAACACCACCCAGAATTTCTCAGTGCTCCAGCTTATTTGTCTTGGGAAATCAAATTGGGTGGCTAAGTATAACTCAAGACAGTGGAATCAAAGCAGTGGGAAAAGAAACAGTGAATAATTACTGATGTATCATTTATTGGAACATGTAGAGAAGTTCTCAAGCCATTTTAGTTTATTGGAAGTTCAATGTCTTAAGGGACTTTTTTATACAAAATATTTCTTTCACTCCAAGAAGTAGCATATAGAAAATAGCACCAGGGTTTCCATTCTCCTCATTAATTAGTGGCATAACTGAAATTTACTCTAAAAGTTTCAAGAGCTACATTGCACACAGATTACAATGATATTTAGAACTATATTCACTATATTACTGGTAGCAAAAAAATACATATACTACAACAGATAAATCAACCCCAGGGAACATTATTTGTATTCACATCAGAAGGAGCCTAGCAGAAAAGAAATATTTGAAGTGTTATACTATGGAGACAGACAAGCCACCAGCACATTGGCAAGCAAAGCTAAAACTTAACAACAAGTTGTCAAGGTCTTTGAGGGGAGGATTTAGATAAGTGGAGTACCAAGGACATTGCTTGGCATTTAGGAGAGGCACTAATAAATATTAGCTGTTAGCTCCCATAAATTGCTTCCATTAGTTGCTAAGAAAATTTGGATAATGTTTGAGTCTCTTGAGAGTTTTAAACTGAGCTTTAAATATACCTTTATACATTAAAAGCATAAAGAAATAATCCTATAAGCCTCACTTCCTCCTCATTATCCAATTTGAATGAAATATTTTTTTCTCCTGGGATGGACAATCTTACCTAGTTTGTAATTTTCTGCAAACTTATCTATTTAATTCAGTCTGTACAATGAATAATGACCCAATCTGTTTCTATCTATGTCAATCCTGTGTCTATCCAGATGAATTAGTTCTTGTGTTGAAACACCAAAATATATGACATGGAGAGGAATAATCTGAAGCAGTATATCGTGTTCAGTAGGAAAATCTGCATAGACCTTTTAGTAACATCTGCCGTGGGTATTAGTGGGAATGACCACAAAAACAGTGTGGATTTACCAGGACTGCTCTAGGAGCTTTTAATCTAAGACAATTCCTTATGAAATTTTCTTAACATAAATATTCTCCCATATTTTCATCATAGATCACTTTTAACAAATTGACAGTGAGTCTCAATTCAATCAGTAAAAACAAGATTTTATTACACACTTAGAAACTTTAAACTACCGACAAAGAATAAAGTAATGAACATGCTCAGTGGCATATAGTTCCTTATACCTGTCAATCATTTTAGCTGTCTATAGAGAAGGAATTATTTTATGGGTTATCTACCAACCTGTAATTAAGTGAAAATTTTCATCTAATTAAATATATATATTTCTGAGGTCTTCTATCCTATGAACATTCTTATCATTTGAAGTTATTGTTACAATAGGTTGCTTCAACACTTAGGCAAGATGGTGAAAATGCTTTCTGATATTTTCTCTATGGATTACCCACTTACTTCAAGGAAGTCCTAAGAATGAGGGTGAGTTATAGTTCAAGAGTTTTAGCATGACTGGAATTGTAAGAGTCTTTTAAACCAAGGACCACATACTTAAGAGTTCAAGGTCTGAACTGCTCTTCTGCAACTAGTCATTGAAATTAGGAATAAGGCAGATTTGACATATGATCTTTCCCACATACTAATCAACATCTTGAGCAGATAATGCTCCAAAAAAGTGAATGTAATGAGACTGGTTTCACCATATTTACCAGTAAAACAGTTTCTGAACTTATTGACCCACTTTGAGCATTAGGATAAGCATTGCTCTACCCCACCTCCACATTCATAGGTACCATGAAAGAGCAACCAGTTGAAGGCGAGAGTTATTTCCTAAGACTAGAAGAATAAAGAATTCTATCACAAATATGACTTATTTCTGCAAGACCTGCTATGATCACCAATTAAGGAGACTGAGATAGAGAAGTGAATACAATTCATTATCTGTTTATCTTAAATTCTTTTGAAGAATTCTCTTCCTTCGGTCAATAATGCATTTGGATTATTAATCGACAGAGGTAAAGCCATGTCATAGAGCAAAGTCCTTGAGACCAACATATCAAAGAGGAATGTTTTCATGTGATTTGGTATGTGATGATAATATTATTACAATAGAGGTCAAGATTGGGAACCTTGGAATCTCCCACAAAAAGATTAAGTCATGGGAAATAATACCAAGAGTGAAATAAGGGATTAGAGATGGAACACATCAAATAGGAGAAAAAAAAACAGAAATATGCGGGCTTGGAAAAGCATAGAATTAGCAGTTAGAAAGTTGCTGAGTGACCTATGGGAAAGAAGCTCTATTATAGTAAAGAGTAGAGGAATCAGACTGCAGTTAGCCCAAGAGGGAACGCATGGTAGGAAAATAGAGTCCACTCTTCAAGGAGTATAACCAAACAGGACGTGGAGGAAGTTGGAGGGCTTTTAAGGCAGAAATTTCTAATCACTTTCATAGATGTGAAAAAGATGTGGTGGAGACAAAAAGAGTAAAAATGAGGCAAACATGACAGTACTAGAAGGAACAAGTTGTTACAAAGGGCATAATTTCAGGAACATAAGAGGACAAATATATATTCCTCAGACAAGAGTGGAAGGGAAAATATAGAGAAGTCAGAGAGGAAAGAAATTATGTGAATTTTCTTAAACTGTCTCAAATTAAAGTTAATCTGGTATCCACAGGTATTAAGTTAAAATTTTAGATCAGTCAAGACTATATACACACACGCAAACACATACACAAACACACACACATCCACTTAGTTTAGGAATGTCCCATGCAATTATGGAATTACTTATATAAAAACTAATGGCATCGATGGCTTATCTGAAATTCAAAATTTTGCATGGCATATGGGATTTGAAAAAGTCACTTATCAGAAACACAAATTTAATTGTGCACCCTATGTATCATTGCAGCATGAACTGGATTTGGAAAACCATTGCAGAGTCCAAGTCTTGTTCTTTCCCTCACAATGAAAGAGCCATAGTAGCAGCAGGCAGGGTTATGCTCCTCGTTTCACCACTTCTTGGCTTTGTCATTATCAGCAAATTTGGCTAATTGAAGAATTAAATGGAAAAATTTGCCTAAGTAAAAAGAACCAGGGTTGTTACAGAGCAAGCTGTTGATAAGTATCAGACATCAGTGCAGTGGTGAATGGTTCTAGGAGTAGACGGAGCAACAGTTTGTTTTACTCTAAGCACCCGTACATTTTACATAGTAGATAGTGTTGTCAGAACTATTTGTAATAATAGTGACAATAAGTAATAGTTTGGTTTCAGACTGGCAAGCCAGATTCACATTGAAACTAAACAATATATTTGTAACAAATAGGAACAATAGTGCTTCCTATGTGAGTTTTACAAGGGTAATGGTGCTTCCTACACTAACTCTTGAAGCAACAGTGTCACCTAGTGGCCATGAAGTCAATAACAAACAATTAGATCACCTGGATAAAGGTTGCTCAGCTACATCTGTGCAGAACTGTGTTAGTAATTAATACTGATGGTAGATAATAGTCTCCATCACTTTAGATCAACTCATTTCTTTTTGCCTTATTAAAATTACTCCGATTCCACCAACACGAGGGCCTGGTACCTGCTGCCCTTCCCTCCCCTTCTGTGGCAATCTAACTGACTAAGAAAGAAACCTACTCCTACTGTCCAGGAGTTTTGATTATGAAATTATTCAGATGGATTTTTGACTTCTAGTAGCTTCTTCCAACTCTCTTACTTCCTGAAAACTTTGGCAGAAGGGGTAAGGGAAGTGGGCAAAACTTGGAATATGAAGCTTAAGGCTTTCTCAATTACCAGTTTTGAATTTTTTTTCCTTCTATTTAGGTTAGAGGTTTCTATTTTCTTTCTTGAATAGTCAAAAGGATGTAAGCTTTTCTTTTGAAAAAAGAAAGGAAACTTTCCTAAAACCTAAATTAAGATTTAAATAATCGATTGTCAGTTTTGTTTCTATATCAATTGGGGACCAGTGTCTATTCCAGATAGTTTTGTTTTCCCCAGCAGCATTTTTCCTGAGAGTCTCTCAAAGAGAGGAGAGCTTTGTAACTTATAGAGTTATGCATGTAAGTAAAATTTTTAAAAAATAATGAATAAGTCAGTTCTTGTTCCCTTCCAGAAATGTCAAGAGAAATTCAGAATCCCAAGTAGCCTCTGTGGGAGGTTTGACTCTGGCCCTATTTAATGTCCTTCTTACATGAGAATATTATGGAAGTCTCAAGCTAGCACCCAGGGCTTAGCGGTCAGCAGAGAGTTAAATTGAATAAACTTGGCATTAAAAACAGTAATATATCAACTCAGATATGGCTTGAGAGTTATTAATCAGTGACTGTTAAAGCACTTCCTGAGTTTGTTTGTGAGAAATATATATATTTTAAACATAAATTAGGAATGAGTCCTTTTAAAGAACCACTCTTTTTTAGATATATTTTTCAAATCCCCAGACAACGATTTTCAATTACCCAGTATTTCTCTGACTCCCAGACCTTTCACAGTTCTTTCCTCCCCCAAACTCCCCTTCACCCAAAATCTTTCATAAATATTTTACAGCTGACACTGTTTCACAATGTCCCTAGACTGGAATTCTGATCTTCTCTTCTTCTCTTTATAGGAGTGAGTGAAGATATGAACATGAATAATTTATTAGAAAGGGCATGCTGGAACTTCTAAAGCCCGTTCTAAACATGGGCAAGAGTACATCGCCTGCCAATACTTCTTTACATCTCCTCTAAGTCTTTACTTTGGGGTGCTCATATTTTAGGCTTTGGGGACTCAGCACTTAATGACCAGAGGTAGAAAGCTTGGATGCCATCCTGCCCTGCAGAAACCTCAGGCCTCACAATGGAGCCAGAGCACTTAATCCCCCAAAGAGCTCCAACTACATAATGCACACCTGGGAAACCAGCTTGCTAGTTCATCTCAAATCTGTCTGCAGGGCATCAGTGACCACTATGGTAAGGAAAGCTGTAAGCATAGTAACAGGAGGCTCTGCACAGTCCTCTAGAACTCATTTATGAGTCATATGAGGAGAACAACACCCTTGTCCTTGGCTGTACTACTTAGCTGAGCATATCTGAGAAAACCATGCAGCAACGCAATGAGAGCTTAGCGGAAACGACACGTCAGCTCACTGAATGGGAAGACTATTTGCAGCCATGATCATTTTCCATCTGAAAACTAAAAATCTAGGATTCAGATTTTACTGTTTCATTTAAGAGCATTAAATACTCAACATTTAATTTCTCAATTATCTCATAAGACTTAAAAAAAAAAATGGACCGGGTGTTTTGTGAATCTGAAAAGGAGGTACAGACAGGTGCCCTTCACTGCCAAGTCACTTTGCAACATCTTCATAGAATTTTAACAGACATGCCACCCAATATTAACACATGCAATATATGGCTTTCTCAGTTGCCAATTTCAAAATTTTAATACATGCAAACTTTCATAATTGGTGGTAAGCAATCACTCTGTTTCCTAAGAGGACTCAAAGGGTTTCAAAAACCACAAACAAACCAGTTACTGAAGCCTTGCAGGGACCAATCTAGAAAATAATGAATTTGACCCTATGAGCAAAAATCAAAAAGAAAAGTTTGTAATGTAACCAATGGATTTGATTAAACCCAATTAAGTTATAGAGCTGGTGACCTCAAAATATATCCCTAAGCAATGCTCCACACCCAGAGGGATAGTAGTCTTGCTTTGCAGAGCAAGAGAAGAACAGCCATCAGAACTTTCAGAGAATTGAGGATAATACTCGTTGGAAAGAAGATAAGTATGAAAATGAATAGAAGAGTCACCACAACCAGCAATAAATCCACTCTTATTGTCCCAGTCTCTTGTATCTGCCAGATGGTCTATTCTGAATAAGCAGGTATTCCTGAAAATTCTAATTTAGAATTTGATCCTTGGGAATGTTGGAGAAGACATGTGGAAACTAGAGAGAAACATGAATGAAAAAAGGGATCTCATGAAACAAGGGATCTCATGGCAGGGGACCAAGGGTGAGAGAGAAGGAGGCACAGGGGAAGAAGTAGAGAATCGAGTTAACCAGATTAAGCTGTGTGCACGTGTGACTGTATCAAAATGCATTCCAAGTTATGTGTAAGTATGGTGCAGCAATTAAAAAAATAAATAAACAGAAGGAAGACCCATTGAGTACAGGAAGGGGATCAAGGGAAGGGAGAAGAGGAGGAAGGGGATCAAGGGAAGGGAGAAGAGGAGGAAGAGGGATAGTACTGGGGATTGAAATGGAGAAAACAATGTTGTATTCATTGATGAAGGTGCAAAATGATCCAACCATTAATATAATGCACTAATTGTTTTTTTAAAAAATGTTTAATTACAGATTTTAAACAGGAGAAGAGAAAGCTCAAGGACAGAGGAAAGGAGAGCAGACACTCCATTCTTTGACAGGGTCCAGGGCAGTTAATGTAAAGTGTCTAAAGAGTAGCACTTGTGACAGGCCCAGTGGCCTGTCATCCCAGGGGCTCAGGAGGCTGAGGCAGGAGGATCTCAAGTTCAAGGCCAACCTCAGCAATTTAGTGGGGCCCTAAGCAACTCCACAAGACCCTGTCTTAAAATAAAATATAAACAACGGGCTAGGAATGTGTCTCAGTGGTTAAGCACCCCTGCGTTCAATCCTCAGTCCCCACCACTACCACCATCACTTGTGTAGCAACAATGAAGCTAAATAGAGATACTTTACAATTCAGGCTCTGAGAACTCATGAGGAAGAAGGCACAGGCCCACTTGAGATAAAACACACCAAACTCAGCACCGGACTCAGAGCTCTGTGCTTTACAACCAATGCTGTATGATTTTTGAACTAGCTGCTTCACCCCTTCAGGTTTCAAGGACACATTTAATGAAAAGTGAGATGAGGTCAAGTTACAAGCCCCTCTGCCACATATTCTGAGGAAGGGCTGCCTACTGTCCTTTCACACAGCCCCTGCCCTGGCCAACTCCTTCCCTGCTTTTTTCCTTCCTGTTTTCTCTTTTCCCCTCTGGGCTCAGCCTGCTTTGGATTATTGCAAAAATTGGACTAATGAATCTTAACTAGGCTAAAATAAATTACTGTTGGAGGGTCTCTTTGTCATCAGGGTCCCACAAGGATACCCCAAAAAAGCACAGTTTAAATATAATCAGGCAAGCTGATAGAAGCATCTTGCAAACCCTGGGTATTCACCAGCTTGGAAATATTCCCATTCTACTTCAGTTCTCCTGATGAACATTAAGCAGTTTTCTTGGCTACAACTGTCAAGCCTTAATCTGTTGGTAATCACTGGCTTTCAGAAATGCATAGCCTTTCTTGGAATCACAGGACGAAAAGGAGCCCCAAGAGATCACTTCATCCAGTCATCAATATACTCTAAATGATTTTTTTCCTAGAAAAATCAACGTTTTGTTTAGATTGAAGCTTCATAGATATATATTATAAGTCTTCTAGGCATAGGCAGGACCTGATTCCTTTATACAATACTTAGAGCCTTGGGGATATTCTGGGAACAAGCACTAGCCCCACAAAACAGGCCCCTTTCGGATGTTTGGCAACATCGTCCGTCACTAGGCCCCCCTCCTTGTCACCTACTCAGGCATTCTGGAACTCTGATTTTCAAATCAAGTCACTTTGACTTCCTTAGATGCTCCTGAAATCTAGCAAAATAGGCTCAAAAGAACTAACTATAGTATATTGTTATAATTTGTGCACGTACAAATATGTAACAATGAATTTCACTACTATGCATCATGACAATGCACCATCAACAAAAGAAAGGAAAAGAGGAAAAAAAATTAAAGAACTAATTATGGAACATGTGTCCTGGAAAATTCATTAGTACGGAGCAACTGGGAATGTCTTCAGTATTGTAAGAAACGTAGCTTAGTGGAAAAGTACTTTTCTAAAAACAAATAACCCCTTTAATGAAAAGAGAAGTTTAGAAACAACAGTCAAATACCTTGTGTCTCTTCCGTAGCATATTCTCTCAGTTTCTTTAAATATCTCTCTTAGAACATAATGTATCAGAACTTGGGTTCATGACACTGACCCTCATACAAAGGAAAATACAAATGACCTATTGTGTACAGATTATTTGGTTAGAAATAAATAGCCCTTGAAAAGCATTTCATTCCATATATATCTGTATCAGAGAGGTGAAACTTACTGACTGAATACTTTAAAATGCATTTGGAGAAAACAAATGAAACTCAGATCAATTTCATTTTTTCTTAATAAGCAACTTGATTTCTCAAAGTACTTGTCAGCTTGAAAATGTGGGATCATTTATGTTACATTTTACTCTAACAAAGTTATTCAACAAAGTAGATGAAGATTACATATAGCTAATTTTCTAAAAGATGACATAAAGCCCCAGAACTATGAGTGGGAAGTTTTCATTAGAGTAGAGGTAGCCCTTGGTAGTCAAGCCAGACATTTCTCTGATCTTTAGTTCGTATGTGTTGGAAGAAATGAATCAAAACATGGAAAGAAGACAATGTGCATACACACACACACACACACACACACACACACACACACACACACACAATTTCCCTGCATCATACATACTTGCTTCTTGACTGGAAATCAGGAACCTAATGGCTTCCAACTGGTTCCAAGTTTTCCCTTACAGTTTTAGGATTTAAAATAATTTATTCTAAGGGGCAAATCAGAACAGGATGATTCAAAGTGCCAGAGTCTTAAGCCTTCAGAAAAGAAGAAAGAAAAGGAAAAGAAAGGCTTTTCATGGCAGACCCAGTCCGACCTCATGAAGTGGTCCCCTGCAGACAATGCTACTTCTGACTTTTAAACAAACTCCTCATGTATCTTTGGATCTCTCTCCACCTGTATGTCCACTGTCTGAGGCTACAGCCTATGAGGAAAAGAGTTAAGTTTTTTCCATTAGAATCCCATTCAGGACTAGTCCAAAAGAGCATTTAGGATTGTAGGAGAAATCTAAGCATAGCATTATCTAAACTACAGCAAGAAAAGCACTGCATTTTCCCACCCTACCCCCCACCTTGGAAACACAGTCAGAGGATGATGGAACAAAATAATTCATTCCTTATCAGAATCCATGCCTTTGATTATATTTCCTTTCCAAAGGCCTGCTGGACTTTTTCACTAATGCCCAGTTAGCAGCCTTATTTCCCACATTTCTAACCAATCTCATCATTTCCTTCCATATCCAGACCCTCATCTTGACTTCCTTACCTTGCTCTTGGCACTCACATCCCTCCAGATCCACAGAACACAAAGCTGACAAATATCTATGGTCCCCACATTCATTACACTATGTTTAATCAGTTGTCTCTCTAAAATAATCTCTGAATCTCTCTCCCAAGTTCAATTCCTACTGCCATTGACTCAACTCTCATTTGGTGCATGCATGTAGACTAATGCTATGAACCCTGATCTGTTTTTTTTCCTCTTTGCTTGCTCTCCCTTAACTTATCCTCCACCCTGTTACCGTTATTTTCAATCGCTCTCTGTTCTTTAGTATATGTCAATTTGAATAGACTTCTAGAAGTTCAAGGTTCTCCATACATCATTTACAAGCATTGCCTGGACTCTTACTGTGGTGCCAGGTTAAATGCTTTCCATGTACTAACCCATTTATTCTCCATAATAACCCCTAGAAGGGAACTATTATTCAATGTAACAGATAGAGCAGTTACAGACAGAAGCCCAGAGAAGCTAGGAAATGTGCCTCCAGCCACACTTCCGTAACTAGAGAAGCATGAGCAGAAACCAGCAGTTCCAGTTAGGAATGAGGAACAGTGTTCCAGTTAGAAGGACTTGCATATGGCAGGTGCAATGTCTGAATAGCACAGAAGCTTCAGGTTCCAGAAGGGAAAATGACAGAAAAAATGTAGCTCAAGGAAAGAGTGACAAGAGATGAGATCTGGGTAAGAAAAGCTAAGTTCCAAAGTGCCTACAAAGAATATTAAGAAATATGGACTTTGTCTAGAATTTAACTGACAGCCATCAGATGTTTCAAAATATGCTTTGATTCACAGCAGCTTCTTCATAACATAGAAGAACCCAAGATGGAGAAAGAATGGACAAACTATATTATGGCTATCCTGTGCAATACTACTTAGCAATAAAAAAAGAACAAACTTGTGATATATGCAGATAAATCTTGAAAACATTAGGCTGAGTGAAAAATATTACAGAAAAAGAATCCATATCGTATGATCCCTTTATATGATATTCTAAAACAGGAAAAATCTAAGGTAGAAAATCACAGGTATGATGGGGTAGAAGTTTACTATACAGTAAGGGTTTCCAGATAAAATATAGGATTCTCAGTTAAATTTGAATTTAGGATCAACAACAAAATTTTTTTAGTCTAAATATGTCCCATGCATTGTTATTTGTGAAATCTATAAATTATATGGGGAAAGGGATATGAGCAAATTTTCTAGGGTAGTGGTAATGCTCCACATCTTCTTAAGGGGTTAGAAATACATTTGCCAGAGCTATGTAAGTTTGTGCATGGAAACATGTAAGAAGAATAAAGAAGTCAAACAACTATTAGACTCCATTTAGTGATATTCCTGTTGAAACACTAGAAGGAAAATGTACTGATGTGCTGAAAGTTACTTCAACAGCAAAAGGAAGATGGATCCATGACTGAATAGAGGAATGGAGTGATACACAATAAATGAGAAGCACAGGGTACAAAATTTTTCCATTTTTCTTTAGGTTTGAGAAATTTTATAATAAAAGGAAAGGAAAAATACCTTCCCTGCCCTCTTAGAGTTATATATTGTCACAGAGGATAATCAACAGCAAATAAAACTATTAAGTAAATTATAGATTGAAATAGAAGATGATGAGGGTTGGAAGAAACCAAAGGGACATCGGTGCATGCTGGGTGGGACTCACCATTTTAAACAGGGTTTCATGGGGGACTTCCTGAGGAAGGTGGGGAAAGTAGCCTGCAGCCCAGGGGATGAGTGATCCAGGGGAGGAAAGGAGATGTGAGAATATCACAACATCACATTGCACCCCCTGCATGTGTACAATTAGCATGTGTCAACTAAAATTTAAAACAAGAAAGAAAAAGGTTGTTGGGAGATGTCAGGTTTTGAGCAGAAAAGAGCTTGATCTGACTGATCTTAAAGGAATCCTTCTCTCGTCAGGGTCTAGGGAAGATGACAGCTCATCCATTCTAAGTTCAGATCATGTCTTCCTTGTGGTAGGAATCAATAAATATTTGTTGGATGAGCAATTATAAGCGTAAAATGAAAGTCTTACAGTGGAATAGAGATATTCTTGTACGTGCTTTCTTTTTCAAACCAGAATCATTTACTTGACAGAGGCATTTTAATTGAGCATTTTGAAAATGTGGCAAATGCACTCTTTGGTCCTCTCCATGGAAAGATAAAATAATAAGCCACGTCTAGCCCCTGATTTCTTCAGTTACAACAAAGAAACTGCAGACTTTTGTTATCACTGTAGTGACTAGGAGAGTGATGGCCACCATCTAGGCCCCCCTCTCACCAATACACGCACCTTCTTCCCCTCTCCAAGAATTATCAACCAACTTAAGGGAATAAAAGGTTATGATTTCCCATTAGGTGGCCCTGGCGAAACTTCTGCTCCATGGAGCCCATGTCTGGCCCTTTATGCCTGCAACACATGACCCAGGCTAACCTTCAGCATGAATCCACAGTGATGCTGACTTGCCTGGCCCCATTCTCTCCTCTGGAGACTCCCAGCCTTGTCTTTGAGATCTCTCATTTCCCTTCGATAGTCTGACTCTAGGAGATTATAGATCCTTTTGCTTTCCCACTTAAATATATTCTAGGTAGCCTTGCTCTTTTAATATTTACAGCTCATTCACTCACCTACCACCGGCTCCTAAGTTTACAGGCGATAAAGCACCTTCACTTACTCCAGCCCTGCACACTGGACACCCTGGACTTCCTTCCCCTCAGGTGACTACTCAGGTTCCTCAGGACACCACATTAGTGGGAAAAGGACTATTCAGATGTCCCCTCATAATCCCAGTGTGCCTGGCCACTCTCTGAGTCTCAAGGTTACCTTTGAACCTCTGGTTAGGAGCTTTCATGCAATTTGGAACCCTGTTGCCTGCAGAAGGCTCCCAAAGTTCCAATAATGGATTTGCAAATTAAGCTGCCCTAGAACTTTCTGTGCCAGGAGACAAAACAATTCTTCAGCAAGAGCAAGTGCTGACTTCCAGCCATTTGTATTATTTACTACTGAGGCCAGAAAACAACCCAAACAACAAAAATTTGGTATTTTTAGATGTTTTATCAAGTGAAAAAAAAAAAGAGTTTACTACCTTCATTTAAAACTTTCACAATTTTGAGTGAAGTATACATTAATAAATATTGATAAGTTAATATGAACATAAAATGTGCATTAAAAGTTTTTTAACATAAAAGACAAAAAAAGCAAATATCCTTATTTACTTGTTGCTTAGATTATAGAAAAGTTGTATCAGTTCTTTAGCCATATCAATTGAATCGTTACCATCTGGATTCAATTAATAACATTCTGAAAGAGTGCTAGAAATTTTGAGCAACTAGCTGGAAAAAAATGTCTTGGATTATGTATACAAAGGAGATACATAAACATAGAGATTTAGAAACCACATTTGAATTATGAATTCTGGGGACATAAACAGAATTCATTAATGATTCTAAAATAAGAGTCTTCTGTTTGAAACTACTTTCCCATGGGTGATAAAAATTTATAACAAACAGTAAGAGACACGAGTTTCTCATTTTTTATTCTCCTTATGAGGCAAACATGAGTGAAAATGAAAATTCCCAAGAGTACTCATGGGAGTGACAAACAAGGAGAAAAGAATTGAATGTAGATAATTCACAAAAAGTTAATGCCCCAGTTGCTTTGATTTCCTCTAAATAAAGGTTGGTTGTAATTGTTGGATAATAAGAATATTTTGTTTCAGATGTGACAGCAGCATTTCAAATGGATTATGGTTTCACATTCACATGGAGTAAGAGATTAAGTTTCTGATTTAATTTATCAATGATTCAGGATATGGGATGTCCCTATAGGGCAAAGGCAAATGCATCCTTCTTTAGTGTGGTTCCCATGGCAACACTTGATACTGACCATGCAGCCAGCAACACTAAATTTCCTGACATCAGAATCATGGTTATTCTTTAGCACACTTTTGGTTATTTGATGCTTTCTGATATCATCCTAACCTTTTAGGCTTTCAATTACCCAACTGGCTTTATTACAGAAACTCGAAATCTCTGATCAAATATTGCCCTATCAGACCTAGACCACCCTACATAAAAAATATTCCCATCATTCTCTATCTCTTGAATCTTATTTTATTTCTCTTCAAAATATTTATCACCCTATTATTTGTCTATTGTTTATCATTCACCTCCCTCCATTAGCAAAGCAAACTCTATGAGAGCTGGGCCCTTTGGTCTTCTTCATTGTTATATCTTTACACCAAAGAATGGTGCCTGGTAGATAGCCCCTCGATAAATATTGCCTAATAAATGAATAAATGGAAAAATAACAACTTAGTAGAAGAGACTCTGTTCTATTTTGGATAGTTTAGAATGAGGAGCTTAGAAACATGGGTCAAAAACAGAGGAGGATATTGAAGAGATGCTAACTCAGATGATCAACGATACTGAATAAAAATGGTGGGGGTAGATGAATTCATTCACTAAAGAAACAGTGAGAAGAAAATGAGTAGAGAATCTCATAGAACACCAGTTTTTAAAAGTAAGGTACAAAAGAGAAGTGAGGAGGAGGAGGAATGAAACTTAGGCACACAGTTTTAAGGAGGCCACTGGTCAATGGTGCCCAAACCTGCAATGAGTATCAGCTATATAAGAGCAGGTAGCTAGGAAGGAACACATGATGACCTATGAAAGGCCAGTTGGAGTGAAATGCTGAATCAGAATCCAGGTTGCTGTACCTTCAGAGATAAAGAAAACCAGGATAGAAAGGGAGCAAGCCAAGATCCTCTCTCACATCACTGGAGCTGCAAGGAAATATTTGTTGAATAAATCATACATAGATAGATAAATAGATAGAATTTCTCTTCAGAACCCAAATGGCACATAACTTGTGACTGAAGTCAAGGGATTTATATGGTAAACAAAACATTTTTTTAACAGCACAGATTGTATTAAGGTATTTCCCTAATCAAAATCAATTTACTGAGCAGCTTTTCCTCAATAAGCACAGAGTGTATTTCTACAACTTATTATTAATGAGCTCCTAAGCCTTTCATTTTTATTCTAATTTTCTATTTTTGTTTAAAATGCATTCTTGGGCAATGGAGTGGGACCTGAACCTTGCTCTTTGGAATGGGGAGCCTCTCTGCTGTACACAATGGATTTAGCTTCCCAGGTATGCCAGAGGCAACTCTAATGTGTAAAGGAGCATGCCCTAAACTGAACTCACAAAGGCCTAGCTGTGAAGGTAACATGATAATAAATGCATGGAAGAAGAGACTGTGCTTTCCGCTAGAAGAACCAAAAAAATAATTACATGGAGAAATATATTTCCAGTGAAGTTTAAATAGAAAATTATGATTAAATTTCTTGCTTTTCTGAGTACACAGCAAAGCAGACTAAACTGTGGTTCTCAAACTAGAGCACACAAAGAAATCACCCAGAGGGCTGTTGAAACAGAGATTGCTGGGCCACACTCCCAGAGTTTCTGATTCAGTATTTCTGGGGTGGAGCCAAATAATTTGCATTTGTAACAAGTTCCCAAGTGTTGTGTATGGTGCTAGGAAAAAAAAAAAAAAAAAAACACTCCCAAGAACCACTGGTCTATGCAAAATATACCATACATTTGTATAACTTCTTTTCCTAACTTTCCCCTCAAAGAAAGCACTACTTCCCTGGCTTTCTTAAGTTTTTCTTGTTGAAAAAAAAAATTTTAAAAATTGAAACTTTATAAACAGTAATGAAGTGGTATGAGGAATTAGCTTATCTGAGATCCAGCCTTTCACCCACTTTAGGGCAGAATGAAAGTTTGAACTTAATTCAATAGATGTTGGCCCCTCAAATGAAATCATACTAACATAATACAAGTATCCAACAATAAAAATCGATCTTTCAATTGCAATCTTTCAATCGCAAAACATTCATCACATAAACACTTCTCCCCATCAAAGTCTCTTAATACTTTTCTAGAAAAGGAGATTTGGTGGTCATAAAGTGACAGGAAAAAAAATAACTCTGTGCCACACAGATCTTTTCCATTTTTTATTCATTCGTTTTATTTTTTTGAGCCCAAGAGAAAAAAAAATAGCACACCTAAAAAGGTAAACAATCTAAAAGTATAATACTTAAATTGAGATCTTTGTAATTGAATTATTTGTCTTCCTTTGATTAATATATTGATAAAGAGACCAGATGCATCCTAGGTAGGCATTAACACCAGTGTGCAGAGCTGATAGAGCTGTCTAGCGAGGCTCTGAAAAAGTGTCTCACCTGCTCTACATATGAGCAATTCCAAAGAGGTTAGGGTCACGCCGATTTAAACATTTGTAAGAACAAATTAATACCTGGACAGGTACCAGCTGTAGATTTCTGCTTATCTTCCAGTTCTAAAAAAGTAAAGATTAAAAATTAAATTAAGGCAGGATCCAATAAATATTTTTGATTGTAATAACTATTCACTCAGAGGTTTCAGAACATTGACTTCTAAAGGACACACTCTTTTCTTTTATGCTTGATTTGCTCTTTTCCCAACACAAATAAACAAACTTAACTAGATAAGAAATGCATACTCAATATCAAACAAAATTCAAATGATAAAGGATTATATGTGCTTTTATCCAAATTTTAGCACACAGTTCAACCATAAAGTGCTTGGTTGAAGGTGAAAATAGTACATAAACCTGACTCCTGTTGGACAGGGGCATTAAATTGTCAGTCAGCAAAACACTGGCTGAACTTTCCTCTGGGCATCTCAGTTTTGCCTATCCAGCAGCCATTTCCTATGGAAATTAACTTTCCTAATATTCTTTGTTCGCTATCTAAAATGTTCATTAAGAAGTTCACTGGCTAGATTTCCAGCAAATTGTTCAATGCATGACTTAAAATTTTACACTTCAACAACTTCTGTTCTTACTTCTCATTGTACAAAATAGGTAGTCAAAATCCTGCCATCCTGAATACTCAGAAAATATCCTGAATACTCATGTTCCAAATAACCATAACAAAACCCTGGGTTTGATCCTCAGCACTGCCAAAAAGAAAAAAGAAGAAGAAATATTCACAACTTCAAAGGCTTACCATTTGTATGCTTTGTAATCAATTTCTGGAGTCAACATAGTTCTCAGTAAGTGGATTCAAAACAGAGACATAAAACCAGCACTTTAGTCACTTAACAATGCTCTCTATGTTGCTTTACCATGAAACAATTTGGCCAATATCACAAACCACAAAGAGAGATTTGATTACTGTTCTATCTACTCTTCCGCAAAAGAACTTTGAGATCCTATTTAGAGGTTTGAACACCACGTACACACAGTTATTAACCCACACTTGAGGGAATAACAGCCTCCTTAATACAGGTGACCTGTCACAGAGGGGGGCCAAAGACATAGGTCACATCACCTTCATACCTACCTCAAACAAGGACTGTGAAGCACACTATCTTAACCACAAAATATTTTGGGTGAAGGTAAAAAGAATATCTACAATCCTGACTTATTCCTACAAGGATGTTAAGCTGATCAGTTAGCAAACATTTCCTGAACTCCCCAGTGAGCATCATGGTTTTGTCTGCTTAGTGCCCATTTCCCACTCTAATGGCACAAAAGGCCACTTTTTCCACTAGAAAACCATTCCTCTTCCAATCTCAGTTCCTGTGATGGAGAGCACCAAGGCCACAGATCATATACCTCCTGATTCAAGAAATGACCTCATAACTCAGATTCAGCCAATGACCCAAGCACTTCCTTCTGACAACCTTGATAGCCTTGGTAATCACATGATCCAATGATGCCAAGGAGTAACAACATTAGGACTTTTTTCTAGATCTATTGAGAGAGGAAAGCTCTCTTTCTATTTCATAGGGTACAATTTAGGGAGCTCCTACCTAAAACTGAAGCAAAGACAAAAGAAAGCAGAGACAATAAGTAGAAAAGGACAGATAAATTTGGAAACCTGGTCTAGTGATGGCTAAGTATTCAGCCCGACCAACCCCTGGCCTTCATTAGTTGAGTTAATGTGTGAATTAAGGTTTTTTTTTTTAACATTCAACCAAGAGTCCTAATCAATTATAAGTAACCTAAAATCTGCATGATATTAGGCAAAGTGCCATAAATACTAAAATATGCAGCAAACAATCCCTCCCTCCAAGAACCTTTTTAGCAGTTGGAAAGACAAGAACTAAACACAATAAATAACTAGAAACATATGGCTAGTTCTATAGTGATAAGTTCTATATGAATGCAGAGAAGGGAGACATTACCATAAACTGCACCGATGTAAGATTCCATAATATTAAAAAAAGGCAAGCTGGGTTTGGAAGGAAGAGGACTAGATGTGGCTGCCTGTAGAGGAGGCCAGAGGACATTTTTTTAAAAATTGTAAACTTGAGAGCAGAAATTCAAGAATGCACGTTAAGAGTACGGGGGAAACAACACAGTTCAAATGATAACTAGACCAGAAAAGATTAAACCAGGGGATATCAACAATACATATAGGAGTAAAAAGAACTTAAAAGTATTTTTGCAATGAGAGACATTATAATATTTTGAATGTACTCTAAATGAGATAATATTGATTACTTAACTATAATTGGTAAGTGTTGAAATTGTGCTGGGAGAACAAATGGCAAAAAAACAAAACGGATTGTAGTCTTTCTCCTTCCAGATAGTAGACAGCCCTCTCATCCAACAGCTCTTCCTGCCCACTTCTGAAACTTATCTCAGCTGGAACGATGGGACTATCGAAAATAAACCATGCCACATCAATCTTACTCAGCTCCCATTTAAGACATCAGAACCAATAACAGAGCCGTGAATGAAGAGGAACAGTTTAGAGAAAGAAGCAAAAATAAACCACGGGAGCAAGTGGGGCCATACTGTTATCCAATGTGCTTGGTCCGAGTTTCTTCATGAGATGAAAAGTTTATAATAGAAAGTATTAAAGGCATTTTCTATTTCCACTGTGGTTTTAGCCATCTCCCTTGTGTCATTTAGAAATTACATGGGCAGAGTTTGGGTTGGCTCTTGTTGCAAGCAGGAATGTAAAGTGTCTGTGCCCTCTTTTCCTCTTCTGGGGAGGATTATGATTTAGTTAATTGAATAAAATGTTTTGTTCAGATTTTTAGGAATTTGTTTTGTGCAAGGCCGTTATCACTTTTGTAGTGAATATGTAACTTTGCTGGTTATTATTCTCTAAATTAATAACTTTCGTTTGTAGTATAGTATTTCTCAGGGCTATGAACTGTTTCCTGGGAATTTTGCTGAGTAAAAAGGATTCGACATGACTTCTGGAAATACACTTTTCCATCTAGACTCATCATTCTCAGTAAGTTTGCACGAGAAAAATTCTCTAATACTTCACTTTCATATGCTGAAATTTCTATTTCCACTTGTGGTTTGGTCTCCATTGTTTCTACTGGTACAACATATGTCCATTTGAAATGAGCATGTTACAAAGGAAAAGTGACACACTCTGTGGAGGACCACTCTTCATAAACCTCATTTAACAAATCCTCCCGACTGTCAAAGACAGTTACTACATTGTTGTTTACAAATAGAAATTAAAACACCGAGCAAAATATCCTTTTTGTCAAGCCAAAGACAGAGAAGATAAAAAGAGTTTATAGACATGCTTTTGTTTTGAAAGGATATCATTTAGTAAAAAAAGCTTTAAAAAGTGAAACGCTATACTTAAGTTTAATTTCTCACTCTTCAACTATTTTTATTATTTCCTAAGGCAAATAAACTCAATTATATCCCCCTTCTTCCTTCAGGGAAAAAGTAGTTTTCCACTCTAAACTTAAATATGCATGTTTTCTAAGTTTTATGTTTGTTGAACTGGTAGAATTGGGATATTTTTAAGTCATTCAACATATGACTCAATGACAATGACTTCCATATTTTAAATGTTGATAAATTAAAAATTATTGAATATATATGTATGGCACACAGTATAAAGTTCAGATAAGGTTTCAATATTATGTGAAGCACAAGAAATAGAACAAAGAGTAAAATAATTTCCTGTTTCCTCAGGAAAAGATATCATGGTAGACGAAACAATATCCCCATCCCAACCCTTACAAAGATAGCGACATCTTAATTCACAGACCTATTATATATGCATGTCACATTACATGGCAAAAAAGAGTTTTGCAGATATGAATAAGTTAATGACCTTAAGCTAGGTAGGTTATCCTGAATTACCCAGGTGGGCCCTAAGTAATCATAATCATTGTTAAAAGTGGAAGAGGGAGGGCTGGGGGTGTGGCTCAGTGGTAGAGTGCTTGCCTCACATGTGCAAGGCCCTGAGTTCGATCCTCAGCACCACATAAAAATAAATAAATAAAAATAAAAATATTGTGTCCATCTACAACTGAAAAACGAAAACAAATAAAAGTGGAAGAGGGAGACAGAAGAAAAGGTTCAAGTGATATGAGAAAGGCCAGATCTACCAAGACTGGCTTTGAAGATGGAGGAAGACCATGCATTAGGGAATGTGGGCAACTCTAGAAGCTATAGAGTACAAGACAGTGGATTCTCTTCCATAGTTTCCAGAAGCCAACTCAGCCTGTAATGCCTGTTAGCTCAGTGAGACTCATATTGGATTCCTGACCCATTGGACCACAAGACAATGAATATCTTCTGTAAAGTCCCAAGTTCAGGGCAATTTGTTACAGCATGAATAGAAAACTTAACAGTGGTCTCACATTCCAGATTAGCAGGACTTGTTACAAAGGAAGAATGACACTCTCTCTTTGAAAGACCAGGCCTGAGGAAGGCAGTCTCTCTCCCTCTCTGGAGTCAAGGCAACTGCAATCTACAAAAGACTTTGGTCTATTCCCTTCATTGTCCAGATGAGGAAACAAGTTCAGATACAGCAAGAAAGTAGGTGACCTACCTTAGGCCTCATGTTCAAGATACAGACCAGACTAGAATCCAAGTTCACAAGATTGTGTTAATCATAGCTTGTCCCTAGCCCTTTCACTAATGAATGGTTGTGATTAGTGGACTGATATTGCAGAACAGATTGATAGCATTACCAGTTGTAGGAAAGTGCATATTTTCAGATAATGTCCAAGAGAAGCATATTGCTCTACTCTCTTCCTGTTTCAGGTTGATGATTACACGTGTTCACTTGAATCATCCAGCATCACTTGAAACTCCTCACCGATCTTCTTTCCCTTCACCCCCCGCCCCCCGTCATAGGTGGTACATTCTGTCATTCCCTTTTTGTGGTATCTCCCTTCAGTGCACTTACTGCTATACCTTTTTCCTACTATAAGACGGCCATTCTAACCTTTCTTTAGTTCCTCTTCAACCTCCAAGCACACTACTGCTAAATGACTAAAAAACTCTAAAAATTTTTTTTTTTTATATCATGGACTTGCAGCCACACATTCAGTAGATGCCACTCAAAATTGGGTCAGTTTCAAACATCTTAGTCTATCCTATAACAGGCTTATAGAATTTTACCTCTTTTTAAAAATTCTGTCTCTTCTTCCCACTTCTGTACACAAACCAGTTTTATTGATTCACTGCCCTGGGAACATGATCTATTCTCCTCCGTGCTGCCCTCCTCTCCTAACAGGTCCTCTCAGCTTCCTTCTCCATCTGTCTAAATTCTGCCTCTTTAAAGGTCTGGTGTAAGACACCACACTTTTCTGGGTACTTCCCAAGCCAGAGAACCTGCAGCGATCTCCTATTCCACTGGGGAGCCCTAAAGCAATTGGTCTCTACTACTTGTTTAGCAGTTAGCTTTGACTGCAAATGTCTCTTACGTTTTTAGAGCTTAAATTCAAAATTTTAAACCACTAGGGACTGAGTAGGTCCTCTACTTATTTACACCCAGAGTTTCCTGCTTAAAGTAGGCCCTCATATATTTATGGAGTAACTAAAAATAATTTCTTAAATCCAAGATGGAGATTCAGATGACAATTCCTCTGAGACTTCAATGACAGTGCAGGCAAAGAGCACTACTCTGTGGTTAACTCCTCCATTTAGGAAGGGTTGCCATACATTCAGATACACACAGGACAGCCTGGTTTCTTGATAGTTTTCCGGCTATTGATAATGTTCACTTCCACTCTCAAAAGCATCTTGGCTTACATGACAAATTCCATTGTCATTCTACCCTTAGAGCATTTTGGACTGTGGTAAAGGCAGAAATTAGGAAAAAAAAAAATCCTACCCATATCCAAGCCATGCAGGAAGCTAAGTGGAATTCTCTCTTCTACAGACTGGTCCTGCTCGCCGCTACTACCCCCTGCAAAATCAGTGACCTTTGAATTTCACATGGGAGGTTCAACATTTTGGTGATGCACAGCTTCAGATAAATGTACTTGAGTTGGATACATTTTTAAGATTCTTTAGGAGAAAAGAATCGTAGATGCTGCATATAACTATGACTCTATCCAGCAGTTTAAGAACAAAAGGGAGAGATTTCTAAAGGGAAAAGAGGATTCGGGGAGTTCTTATAAGAATAGAAGTAATCAAAACACAGTGTGTGAGTGCATTTATACTATAATTGTCTTTTGCTATTTTCTGAATAAAATAAAGAGAGTACAATACCATTTCAATTTTTCTGAACAATAAATACATATTACTTTCACAACCATTTAGTATTCGAAATGGGATGCCTTCTCATCCTCTTAGTGTCTAATGTACATTAAATTGACTAACTGCTGCATAAATGTTTTAAAACCTACATTCGTTTTCACAGTTGACTGGTTGAAATGATCAGTTTCATAAATGAATGTCAGTTGTATCTTAACAGTAATAACTTTTTACTGCAAAGTAAGATTTTACTCTATAAGTAATGAGTAAAATTATTAAATGTAATCTTATATTATGTTTCATTACTGGCAGTTTGTCATAAAAAAGGGATTAAGGTTACAGATTTCATAAAGTAGATGAGCGTTTTCACTCATTTGTAGTGAGACCTATTCAGTCTAATCTCTTTTGAGGGTAGTTTTAATTACATTACATCATACAATACAGGGTTGAGAGTTCATGTCCAAACTGTTCCCTCCCTAAACTCTTCAACTTTAAAGGAATCTGGGGAAATGTTAAGTTCAACTAATGAAAACTATAAGAAATGAAAACTATCAAATGCATATCTTGGGCACAGGAACACTCAAGTGTTTGGAAAGGATCTTATGAAACTATTTAGGTTACTAGTCCAAATGTGGCCCAAGTTAGTAGTAACTAAAAAGGATTAATTTTTGTTGCTGTTTTAAAGATTTATAACCTTAGTAGTTAATACTGAAATACCAATTACATTAGAATTATTGATAATTCTTTAATCGCTAAGGGCTAAAAACTCAGATGGCAGGATTCAAACATTTAGAAAAAGACAACAGCTTCCAGATGAATTATAGTAGAGATTAATATTGGAGACGGAGTGTCATTTTTTACCGTCTGTTTTCCAATCATCATGCTACTATTTCCGAAAGCAAGCATGGCATAATCTCACATTCACCTAAATATAAGACATTGTAATTGATATCTGGTTGTTTCAGTGTTTTATGTCAGGAATTAATGCCATCTATCACCCAGGGTTCTCCCTTCTTTGAATGCAAGCACTGTTAGCAGAACATTCTGTAAGGCACAAAAGGACAGACAGTGAGATGCTGAGATCTATCAAGTGGGTTCTCTCTTCATGATAAAGTCTTTACTGTAAAGATCAGCATTCTCTAAGTTTAGTTCCTGAAGGGATAATCAGAAGTTGATTTTTTTTTCTTAAGGGAGGCTTCTAGACAAACTAATGTTTGTATAATTCCTATCTTCTTAAGTAGAAAAGCAGCATAAAACCCTAAAGATATATAAAAGTGACCATTTACCAACATGATGGTTAATTGATTATCATCCCCAGGTATTTTATGCATGTTTTCATTCTGTAAACAAAGAACTAAGCATAACAAATGTATGTTTCAATTGCTGCTCACCTGGTAATAAATAATCAAGTCTCTTTAAAATTTTAATAATTTTTTTTCTTTTATTTATTTAATTTATTCTATTCTAGTACAGTTTTTTAAAATACAAATCAGATTCATTAAATTTATTTATTTTTTTACTGTTCGTTCAAAACATTACAAAGCTCTTAACATATCATATTTCATACATTAGAATCAAGTGGGTTATGAACTCCCATTTTTACCCCAAATACAGATTGCAGAATCGCATCGGTTACACATCCACATTTTTACATACTGCCATATTAGTAACTGTTGTATTCTGCTACCTTTCCTATCCTCTACTATCCCCCCTCCCCTCCCCTCCCATCTTCTCTCTCTACCCCATCTACTGTAATTTATTTCCCTCCTTGTTAATTATCCCATTCCCCTCACAACCTCTTATATGTAATTTTGTATAACAATGAGGGTCTCCCTCCATTTCCATGCAATTTCCCTTTTTTCTCCCTTTCCCTCCCACCTCATGTCTCTGTTTAATGTTAATCTTTTCTTCCTGCTCTTTCTCCCTGCTCTGTTCTTAGTTGCTCTCATTATATCAAAGAAGACATTTGGTATTTGTTTTTTAGGGATTGGCTAGCTTCACTAAGTAATAATTTTAAATACCCTTAAATTTGCTTGTAATGATTAGTAAGTTCTGTTGTTTAATAGATTTAATACTATATACTTATTCTTGTTTCTCTGTCATATTTTGCACTATCATATAGTATTACTAGTTTACCATTTTAAATTTTAATGATTTAGAAAGAATGGTTGTTTCAAAGCAAAATAATTTTCCTTTTCAAAATATTTTTTCTCATAATCTTTTTACACTCCACTGCCTTTTGTCTATCAACTTATCTAGCCATATAAGTCTAGATTTTGAGTTCTTTTCCCTTTGTGAAGATATTATTTTGTTTTTTATGGCTTCTATTACTGCTAAGAAAAATTTACTTTCTGTCTACTGTAATTTCTTTATAGGTGACCTATATATTTTTCAAAACATTTTGTCCTTAGCTCTTAATAGTCTGTCTTTGTTATGTACAGTTTCACCAAAATGTGCTTACATATGGATTTGTACTTATTTATTCTACCTGACATTCAACATGATTTTTCAACCTGAGAGATTATATCTTTCTTCAATATTTTCTGCCATTAACTATAATCTACACCCAGATGTCTGGCTTATTTAATTTAACTACCATGTTTTTAAACCATGCTATATCCCCCATGCACTCTGTTTCTGTTTTTATAGTGCCTTCAGACACATTTAGCTGATTGAAAAAATAATTCTAACTTCTCTTTTAATATTTTAAAATAAATTATTGGATACCAAATCTCTTTATTTTTTTTATTTCCTTTCTTCCGTCTTTGTTGTTTCTTCAGTGATAAATAATGTTTACCATTGTGTGTGTGTAAAGTCTTGTAACAAAATTCTTCCATCTATCTTTTCTGACCTATATACCAGTGGTTGTATGTTCCATTCCAGAAATCAGTAGAAGAAAATCTTTATCTCTCTTTTATATGATGGTCTTTCAACTGAATGAAGGTAGCTACTAGAAATACCTATATCACCATCAATCGATAAATTTATTTGCATACTCTCCTATGGTTCAAAATAAAAATGTGCACACCATAGTGCAGCAAAAAGAAATCTGAAGGTAATATTATAAGGAACTATATAAGATGAAGTCCTAATTCTATTGTTTGATAGATTTGAAACTTGTTAAAAAAAAAACTACTAGACTTTGCTTAGCCTTAGTTTTCTCATCTATGGCTGGAGACAATGAAAACCACATCAAAAAGCTAATATGATGATGGAGAACTCAAGTTACTCAAATATTACCTCTAGTGGAAAGTTTCCTTTAAACTTCCTATGTAGATACTCACTGTCGGTGATTCCATAAACATGGAGGTATAATGCTTTCTGAGAATGCTTATTACATTGCATTTAAAATAAATAGTCTGTGATCTGCTCAGTGGAGTGGATTGTGTCTGGGATCTGAAGAACCCAACACAGCACCTTGAAAACAGTAAGCACCCAATAAAGGTATTAAAACAAACAAACAATAAAACAGTAAAAATAATTTTGTAAATTGAAAAGCACTACTACTGGCCATTTTCTAGCTATATAAAAACTTTCAAATCTCCTCTTTAGCATATTCAATTCCCTAATGTGGTGGAATACAACAAAGCTCATTATGTGGTCACCAAATTCTAGCTCTATTGATTTCTAAAAGTATCAAGACACAATCAAAATATTAAAATCTTACAACTGGTGGCACATAAAACACACTGATTTCAAGCTCCACCTTCTGCTAGCTCCCTCCACATCCTACACTCATGCACATATTCCCGCACCTCAAAGTCTTTTCTCACCTTCCAGGAATCACACTGTAGCTCTCTTGCCTTTTAACTCTACATTTTATGGAGATTACTCAAGATTTGTTGACCTTCTGTCTTCTGGTTAATGCAGCCTGCTTCCAACCCTGCCACTTAGTGACACAAAGGACACCATGGTCCTCCTCCGATTTTTCATCATTTTTTTCTCTCATCTTGGCATATTTAATAATTGCATCTTTGAGCCTATATTGGAGTAAAGAAGGGACCAAATTTTCTCATATTCAAAGCATAGTGTGGAAGTGTTTGAAAGAGGACCAGCAATGGGACTTAAAAAGTCAGAACAAGACAACACAGGGAACCCGATGGATAGACATCAATGGGAGTAGACACCATCATGGAGCAATGACCATATTCAAGGTCTAGATAGGATGATCATATACCTCAGGGGATGCCCACATATAACAAAGGACATTGGCAGAACATTCTGCTCCCACATCCTAATGCCATGAAACTATTTAAGAGGTCCAAAAGATGGATAGTACAGGAAGAAAGGGAGGGGAAGGAAATTGTAAATGATAAAGATTAAACCTGAAATAACTAACAACATCCTAAAGTCAGCACACAAGCTAGGAATTGACTAGAATAAATTTTCCAGTAGAATGGGAACCCAAATAAGAAGAAGAAAAACAAAGTTCTATTTCTTACACATCTGCATTTTAAAGTTGGACAATTAGTGCACTCTCTACTAGATTTTTTTTCTTCTATCCTTGTGTTTTCCTTCTTGTTCTCCTATGCTAATTCTACATTCTTTCCACCTTTTAAAAATCACTGTCTTCAAGGGCTCTTTCTCCTCATTGGGTAAATCTCCTTGGGTAATCTTCATTTCCATGGCTTCAATAAATAGTATGCTTACATAAAACAATTCTGTAATTCACATCACCAGATCAAATTTCTTTTTGTCAAACAAACATTTCTTTTTGCTATAGCATTTACAACTATCCAGGTAGCTTTTATAGACTAAAACTACACCCAAAAATCAATATGTTGAAGTCTTAACCCCCAGTAGTTCTCAAAGTGACTGTATTTGGAGATAGGATCTTTAAAGTGATAATTAGGTTAAAAATTAAGTCAATTATTGGGAGTTCTCATCAAATATTATGAATATCCTTATGAGAATAGTAAATTTGGACATATACATGCACAGAAGGAATACCATGTCAAAACAAGGGAAAAATCAACCCTCTACAAGTGAGGGAGAAAGCCCACCAAAGAAGTCAAGCCTTCTGACACCTTGGCCTTAAATTTTTAGACATCAGAATTCTGAGAAAATAAATTTCTGTTTTGAAGGCCCCAAATCTGTCTAGTCTATAGGAGTATCCCTAGCAAACTATGTAATAGCTTTCAAAAGTAAGTTCCAACTTGACATACAAGAGCCCTCTCCCTCACTCCGCTTGTGTTTCCAATCTTATTTCCCACATGTCACCTTCAGAGAGTTCTAGTACTCCTTGTGCAATTTACCTGTACAAGATTAGCTTTGCACAGGTAGCTGCCTCACCCAAAATGACTGCCCACTGGTCCATGATCTACTCTAATGCCTCCCTATTCTTCAAAGCACATTTCCAAGAGATGCCTTTTAAAATAAGTTTAAACCTTTATTGTGTACCCTCCATATACCATATATAATCACTGCAGTTGGCCTCAGGTATAAATCAAGGAATATCCGATTTAGTTGAGGTACCTTCTTCTCATAGCACCCTGTGCACCTCCATATCAACTTATTACAAGAATGTCATAAATCCTTTCTTGCTGAAAGCCTTTGATTAAAAAAGAATAACTCCCCTTATTAAGCATCTACTGTGTTATCATTACTAGGCACCTGCTATGCTAAGTATCATCTATGCATTACCACACATATCCCTCACCACATCCCTGTAAGGTGGACACTATTATTATTGCCATTTGACAGTGGAAGAAGGTTTGCCTCAAAGAGAAAATTAAGCTTTCACTGCTAGCAAGCACTGGGGCTGTTCTTCAAGCCTAAATTGTCCGATTTCAGTCACTTTATTCTAATTCCACTTCTTGCAGGAATTTCTCAATGACCAGGGTACTGCATTCCCATATGCCTGTCAAAGAACCTGACTCATAACAGGAAAAAAATAAATGAGTTTTAGTGGATAAACAAATAATTACAGGAACCTCTTCAACATAAATATCTTAAATTTGGTTGAAGTAGATGAGGAATGATTGGGTTGTAAACCTCTGAAAGATGGCCCAGGACATCTGGTTGAGAACAAAAAATCATACACCTGAATTTCCTCCTTAGAGTTTTTTACCTGGAAAACTTATTTGACTTCTCTGTGCTTGGAATTTCTCATTAGTGTCCTGGGTTGTTTTGGACATTAATAAAGGTATTTTAGGAGACGTGTTCAACACAGCATCAGACATACACTTGGTGCCAACTAACTGTTAGCTGTCATTATTTTTATTAGGTTGCAATTTCTGCAAAAGAGATTTAAAATGAGACTAGCAATTCATCAGATGACTTTGAGATGGAATCTGTCAGAATAGAAATGAATAGGGCAACTTGTCCAAGGTGTTCATAACATGGCCAGTGGAAAACAGGGTTTGGGGCAACTTTTGCCAAGTAATCTGACATGTTGTAATCATTAAACGACTCTTGACTACAACAAGCCATTCCAGATGGTAATGTGAACAATTCACAGATAAGTTACACATGTGCTCACGATTACATATTTACTCCCATCTTGTGGACTAAAACATTCATTTCTATACTTTCTCACTGATGCTCTCTCTTTGCTCTTGCTGCTTAATTCCAGCCAGTTTTAAATTTCTCCTAACCCATTATTTCAATGTTCTCTTTGGCGACATGGTTTGTTCTGGGTCCAGGTTTTTTTGAAACTTTGACATTAGCCCTCACTGGTAGCAGGTCTGCCAGATTGTGCTCTATGCTGCATTTGATGGAATATATTAATAACCTAATAAAAAGAAAAAGAGGAGCTGGTATTCAAATCCAGATTTTCTGATTCCAGTAGATACCAAACATATACCAGGCTGTGTGTGAAGTTTTCTACAAATGATGAAGGGAACCAAAGCAGTCCTTGAATTCCTGGTACTTACGTTCATGGTAAAGAAAGTCCTTGAACACCAGTGAAATAAATGAATTCAAATTTTTCTAAGTGCCATGAAGACATTTCCATAGCAAGAGCATCAATGTGTTAAAGGATTAGACAATTGAAATGGCAGTTTCTTATTCAAAAGGAACTTCTGTAGGCATATAATCACTAAAATAGAGGCTTATATACATGTTGCTGGGTTGAGGACACTTTCTTTGATTAAATGTTTCTTTTTTAAAATTCATTTTCTTAAGATCAAGTAGATCTGCCTAGTACAGACATGATTTTTCATGAGTGGATTAAGAGTGGGGAAAATTAACCTTCCATTTAGGCTCCCAATTCCTCAAGAAAGTATTTTACAAATCTCTTGCCAATTATGGTGATTATGGTGATGGTACAAATTTCTTAGAAATGGTTTATATGAGGAATGAGACCCATATACTTTCTGAATTATTTTAGCATCATTCCTTTGTGATGAGTGAGAGCTCATTCATAAAGAAGTGGGTTATCATGTATAACATTTTTTCTATTTGGATTAGTAGTCTTTGTTTCTTTTATTTATTTTTATTGGTGTATTATAACTCTACATGACAGAGGAATTCATTTTGCAATATTCATATATGCACATAATTTGACCAAGCTTGTACCTTCCTTTTCTTTCCCCTCCTCTCCCCTTCCCCCAATCTATTTGATCTACTCCACTGATCTCCTATTATTGTTGTTGTTTTAATCTGTGCACTGTTCTATGTATATTAAATTCATTGTAGTATATTAGCACATAGATATAGCAGAATTTTGTAGACTTTATTCCCCAGTACTTTTCCATGCCCTTCTCTTCTCCCTCCTTCTCAATCCCCTTCCTCTACTCTATTTGTGTTCCTTCTATTTTTGAGAGATTTCCCCTACCTTTTTGTATAATATGTGTAACATTTGCAAATACTTGCTGGATTCAAAAACTATGGCAAAAGACATTGTGAGAAAAATTTTAGAAGCTCCATACCACAACCATAGCTGGCTTAGATCTCTTACTCATTGGAGTAAAATCCCATTGCTCTGCAATCCTGTCGCCTGCTACACAACATTCCTGGGTAAAAACCTGACATCAGGTGATGTGAACTAAGTGACAATCCAAATTTCATCCTACAGAATTATAAATTATCTACTTAAAGTGGTTCTTATAAAATCTGTGTTCTGGAGCTGGATTGTACAGGCTCAGTGGTAGAGCACTTGCCTAGCATGTGTGAGGCCTTGGGTTCAATTCCCAGCACTGCATATAAATAAATAAAATAAAGGTCCATTGACAACTAAAAAATAAATAAATAAAATACAATAAAATCTGTGTTCTGCTTCTTAGATGTGAACAGTTAATACTGGGAACCTCCACAACCTATTCATGGCTTATTACAGCTAAAATAACCTACATATTTTATGGACCATCAACTGGGGTTACTTTTGATAAAAACTCTCTGCTTGATATGAAGCACAGATACTTATTTATTTTTATTTCTTTGAATCAGAATCTTTTCTTTTTATCCTAGAAATTGATACAATCTCTCTAGGTAAGAACTTTTCTTGGTTTTTGTCATCCCAATTTGTTCTAGACCAAATGAATTTTAAAGGCAAAAATATAAGAAGCCAATGAAACAAACTACTAAAACTTGATGACTTTAGGTTGACAGTATAAAAAATGTCCACTGTATTAGTCACTCAAGTTTTTGAGCTGATTTCAAATTTTTTTCAAAATGAAAAGTTGGTGGGGAAAAGTAGTTGTTCTTACTGGACTTTATCATGAACGGCACACAGCTAATTTCATAAAAGAAATTCCCACAATTAACAGTTTGGAGAAACCTAATATAGCTCTGAAATATAAGTAGTGATGATCTCATCCAGCAGTTAGAAACGTAAACCTATGAAACAGCAACTAATAACGCTAGCGAAAATACATTATCAGCATCCCCATAAGCTCCCGACTGTCCTTGGGGAAGAAACAGCTGTGAGAGCCCTAATCCTGGCTCCAAAGACACTTAGGAACACAGATCTCTGCTGTAGGAGCCTTTGTTCTGCTTCCAGCCGGATAAATGGAAAGCCTTTCAGCATGACTTCCAAGAAGCAGACAGATGGAGAGAAAACTCTACAATGTGCTCTCAAGCTGACTTCCTGGGGATTTACTCAGGGGTTCCCAGGTGGAAGCCAAATGAAAATATGTGTTGGTCACCCATACACACAGTGGATTTACCCCTTCACCAATTCTCGCCTTTTCTTTTTGACTATTATTCATATCTCACCTTGGTCACTAGAGGTCATTCATTAATTCATACATTCAATCAATGAGTCTTGCTCTCAGCTATGGATAAGGCACTGAGGAGTCCTTGCTCACTAAAAATGACAGCCCTGAACAAGAAGGACAGAGATTCCCCGCCCTGATTGCACATGAAAATCAACAGGGAAACTTGATAAAATTGTAGATGCCCAGGGCCTTATATCCACAGATTCTGATTTAGTAGGTGTGGAATGGAATGTCTGTATTTTTAAATAGCTTTGTAGGTAAGTTTGGTGAGTGATTAGTGTGATAAGATCCACTGAGGCAGCTGTAAGCCAACTCAGCTGAGATCCTTTATTAGCACAAAGACTGCCTCAGTGGAATGACACTTTCAATCGCTAAAACCACAAGGTTTAGAATCACACTCTGTAGAAATGATATAAGAGATCATACATATAGTTCTGCTCCAAAATCTGCCCCCCACTGCCTCCCGCCACACAAACTCGCATATCCACAACTCTAGATTCCCAGCACACTGGATCAGAGTCGGGCTTCAAGCTGCTCATATTCTCTGGTTGTAGGAATTTCACACTTCCCATGCCCAAACAGAACTTCTATCTCTCCCCCAACAAACCTGCTTCTCCCTTAGTCATCCCTATATCAACAAAAAGCCATCTGCATTCATGTAGTGATTTAAGCGGGAAAACTGGAAGTCTTCTTACTTCTTCCTGCAAACATATCTCACTCAGATCCATCTATCTCCACTGTCTCCACCATCCTTCTCTCTCACCCAGTTTGGGATGATAGCCTTCTGCCTAATATCCTCATTTCCTCACCTTCTTCTAATCCACCCTCCACTCAGAAGTTACCTTTTTGAAATACAAATCAGGATATGTCACTCTTACTTAAAATCCTTCAGCTAGGTTTCATTGCATATTGAGTAAAAGCCAAATTCCTGAGTGAGGACTGCTTGGTATTCTGTGAAACAACTTTTGCCTACCTCAGTGTCACTTTCGATTAATACTCTTCAATCAGACTGAACTGCCTTTCAGTTCCTCAAATCAGTAAGTGATTTCCCATCTCAAACTTAATACACACTGTTCCCCCTCCCTGGACATGCTCTTCTCTACTTCTTTATTGAAGCAACTCCTCCTCGTCTCTTAAGTGTCTGTTAAAATGTCCTTTCCTCAGTGAGGACTTTCTTTATCCCAGATTTTAAAAGGGAATTTCTCTGTTCCTTGTTTATGACATCTACATGTTATGATTTGAATTGTATCCCACCCCTGAAAAAACAGAAGGGTGAATCCTTACCCCCAGTGCCTTAGAAGATAATCTCATTTGAAGACAAGACCTTTGCAAAAGTAGTCAAGTTATAATGAGGTCATTAGGCTGGGGATGTAGCTCAGTGATAGAGCACTTGCCTAGCATGCTTAAGCCCTGGGTTCAATACCCAGTACCAAACACACACACACACATACACACACACACACACACACACACACACACACACACAAAGAGTTTAGAATGGGCCCTAATCCAATATGACAGATGTGAGAAGGGGAAATTTGAACACAGATGCATAGAGAAGGAAGAGAATGTGACAAGACGTGGGGAGAAGAGAGCCACTTATAAGTCAAGGAGAGAGGCTTGGAACAGACTATTCCTCACAATTCTCAGAAGGAAAAAAACCTGCCAATAACTTGACATTTGACTACAAGCCTCCAGAACAGAGAAAGAATAATTTCTGTTCCTTCAGCCACCCAGTATGTGGTACTGTTACATAAGCCTTAACAAAATAATATATTATCTGTCCATGTCATAATATTTATCACAATTTTAAATTGCATGTGTGTTCATTTGTTTAATGTTGGCCTCTTTCACCAGATGATAATCTTCAGAATGACAGGAACTGCATCTGTGTTTGCTCATTTATTTAACATTATTACCAACCATTGCACTATGTGCTGTCCCAAGAAAGGCCAGTGTTCACCAAAAGCAGAGAGGAAGTTATGACATCAAGAACATATGTTGGATGGTCTAGAACAGATATAGGAAAACTACAGTTCCTGGTCCAAATTTGGCCCACATTCTGTTTCCGTAATTCACATGAACTGGAGTTTTCACATTTTACACAATTAGGAAAAAATATTTAGTGATATGTGAACATTATATGAAATTAAAAATTTAGGTTCATAAATAAAGTTGTATTGAAATATAGACACATTCAATTACACATTGTCTACACATGCCTTCATGCTACTAAGGAGAGTTATGTAATTGTGACAAGAACCACGTTGCCTAAAATATTCACTATTTGGCTAATTTTAGAAAAAGGAACCTGCTGGGCACTGGTCTAGAACATGGTTTATGAGCTACAAACTGGCCAGGGGTGCTTAACTTCCAGGTGACATAATGCTATAGCTCACATCCTGGCGCATTTGGTGTTCTAAAATATCATTATGACACAAAGTAACCAGCATGTGCACCTGTTTTCCACCCAAACGACATTATAGACTACTGAAAAATTCTTCTCCCTAAGAGAACAGAGTTCTGGTTTTATTAATAAAAATAATGAAAAATTATTTACTGATTACAAATTTTCAAATTTCCTTGGAACTTTGATAGAAAGTATGTTCTCATAAAAAGTGTGAAAGTAAATGGGTCATGATTATCATTGCCAGATACACAAATTTATCGACCCCAAATTAACCTACTACCATAGAAGTCAATGCTTAGATATAAATCTATTTAGTACAGGTAGATTTTAAAAATAAGGACAAAACATGGGAGTGTGCCTCATGTTCATATTCACAGGAAAGTACCATTTACCTTTGGTGGAGGAATGAACCGAACACATTCCAGCCATATGGATAAAAAATATTTTCCACATATTGGACATTTTTTTCCCTGAGAGATTAAGTTCCTGACCTCTGGATACTGTTCAATAGCACACATTAGGAAAGGATGCTTTTTTGCTAGCTGATTCATGACATATCTTGATGTTATTTCCTAAATTAAAAAAGAAGAATATGGTTTCTAAAATTGTTTTTTTAAATCTTACATTACATTGATTCCCATATTACTAATTCAAATTTCTTATTCCTAAGTTTTTGTTAAATGAAGATTCTTCAGTATAATGAATTAGGTTGTAAAGGACTGACATTGTAAATAAGTTTGGTTTTAATTAATATAAGTAAGTTGCTTCCATGGTAATACATTTATGTCTCCCGCATACAGAAATCAAAGTCACAATAAATTTTCACTACCTGTTTAATAAAGTAATACATAGTTTAGGCTCAAATTTGGTATATTTCATTATAGTAAGCAGGACTGCACAAACATTCTGACTGGACTCAAAAATTGAGTGTATCATATTCACTAAGGTCTAAATAATTTTTATAATTATGGCTTACAAGCCAGTATCATCTTCATCAACTAGCAGCTTATCAGGAATGAAGAATCCCGACTATATACCAGTTGTACGGAATCAAAATCTCAACAAAGTGCCCCAGTAATCTGTGTGCATATTAAAGTTTAAGAAGGGCTGTTTTAAATGATTAGCCGTATTAAGTACTTGAATATGCCACCTTGTTCAAGAGCAATAATCTCTATGAACTAAATCTCTGAATTCAACTTCTGTTAGACCTGGTTACATAGGTGTTCAACTGATTTGTGCAATCATAATATTATAATATTAAATAATAATAGAGGTAGTGAGGAAATGGAAGTTGCCTTTTGCCATGACCATCAGCAACATATCATCCTAAAGTAAAAGTATATAATATATAATATGTAAAATCAAATCTTCACTAAGAACACAAACATTTGCCTCACTCCCTAAATGCTGCCCGTTGTCTATGCTAGGAGCACAGAAGTCCTGTATAAATGTAACACAAACACTGCTTGAAATGCTAATGGTATATGGGCATAGTTTACTTAGAACACTTTTTTTCCTGGCCAAACTGAAGAATTCCCAGGAGGATAAGAATAGTCTACATCAGGCTCTGATAGGAATCTTTGGGAATATATGCACGCATGCATACATACATAATCTTTCACTCATTAACCCCAATTAAAATCTTTAAAATTTTTTAAATAAAAACAAACTCCTACAAATTCCTAGAGCCCTGTTCCCTGTTACCTCATCCCTCCCAGTTAACAAGAGACTAGGGAGTTGCTGCAAACAACCCTGAGTGTGTGTTCCTTAAATGTCTGATCCTTCAATAGCACATCCTCCTACCGGATTCAGCTCATTCTCCTGGGTAGTTATAGGACTGAGGTCAGCTGAAAGAATGAATCTGAAAGCACTAATATTACCAGAACTCCTAATTCAGATGTTCAATGTCCCCCTTTTTCAAACTATGTAAGCAGAGCCTAGCTGGTGATTCTAAATGAAATACATTGTTAGCTACATGAATTCAGTGGCTAGGTCTCACTAAAAAGCTGAAGAAAATTCATGGGTAAGTATTCATCAGCCCCAAACAGAATTTGTTGAAATGCATGGGACCTATAAATAGGTTCGTATAGATCACTTTTCCCCTTCATGATTGCTGGACCCAAACATGTTAGTTGCACTCAGTATATCTTGACAATTCTGACATCAACCTTTATTTATATTCTTCTATTTGCTGCCAATGTGTTACTTTGGAGGAATAAATGTACACCATTAAAATATAAAGTAAAGCTATTACCTGGAAATGCAAGTATATATGAAGTAAAATACTATTTACCTGAACAATAGTACCTTTTAGAACACCTCTTAGAGATATATTCAATGCATTTTAGGGGGCAATAAACAATTTAGTAATGGCCTAAGTACAGTGTTATTAAAAATTAGGATATCTTTTATAGGCAAATAAATTGTTAATTTTGAATAGCTTATATGTTATCATTAGAATATTTGTAAGCCAACTATAAGCAGGTCAGTTATTCCTATTTCTAATTCATCATAAATTGGAATTATTTTCATGGGAATTATTTTATTTTTCCTTACATGTGATTATTTCATTTATGTTATGAGATTATACAGCTATGATTTGTATTTATATAAGCATAAAAAATTTTAAATGTAAAAACAAATATGAAACCTTAGAAGAAATTATAGGCTTTGTAACTATTTCAAAAACAGCTGTCATGTTGTATATGAGAGGCACTAAGGAATTCAAAAAGAATTCACTGTCAGATTCAAAGAGATACAGAGGTTCAAATCCTGGTTCTGGGATTTATAAGCTTTGCAATCCTATTTGGACAAGCCTTTAACATCTCTGATCTTGTATTCCTCCTTTGAAAAATAAGGATTTTTCCAATGTCATCACAGAGTTTTGAGAATTCAATCAGCTAACACTGGTAAAACAGCATAGCAGGTATAATGCAATATATTCTGGTTAATATTTTGTTATAACTTAGTTATGAACATTCAGTTTTAGCTTACCTATCTCTGAGATGAAGAAGTTTTTAAAAATTCTCTACCAAGTCATGACTATTTCAAAACTACAATTTTTTGACACCCAAAGGAGGGAGTTTAATCAGTAACATTAACCAAAAATCTAGTCAAGATGACTATGACTTTAAGTACAAATTTAAAATTTATAATAAACTTAAGTTACCTTTCTAAAAAATTCTTAGAGATACTTTTTTAAATACCCAAATATTTCACATACTGCAAGAAAATAGTAATTCTTATGAATATAAAGCATATATTTATATTATGTATTACATGTGATGCTTGTTTGCATATGAAATTAGCTCTTGTGCTTATGGACCTTATAGTTTTGAAAATTAGGAGAAAGAAATATTGCTGTGTCACCTTGAGTGTTGGCAACATTCTTGCCCTTGAAGTCTGTCTGAGAGATTGCTGCCATATTGGGTTACCTGGTCATCCAGCCTCCTTCACAAATCAGAATCTCCTCAGACCAGGACTACCCAGGCTCCACTTTCCTCACCTTCCTTCATCCAATTTCTGAGGCAATGTTGCAGTAGAAGTTTAATGTTCAATTGTTTAACTTTATATCAATATCCAAACACTATTTCTGTGACCTTGAACAGGTCATATAACCTTTCTGGGTCTGTTTCTCTATAAAAAGGGGACCATAATGGTACCTACCTTTCCATTGTTATTAAAGAACTGCATTATCCATTCCTGCTAAATACTTAGAACACTCCTGCCTTGCTCATAGGAAGCTTAAATAAGTGTTAGCTGCTGATATTCAGAAATATTCTGTACTATTCTGATGCAGGAGGAAAAATGAGTTGTAAGGAATTAAATAAATTGAAAGCTACAATTTTTCAATGATTTAGGATTTAATTTCAAAAATGAGTATTTTTTCACAAAACAGTAGGAAATAATATTCTTTATAGAAATATTCTCTAGAAGGAAAATTTGAAAAGAAATAATCTGTAAAAGAATCCATATCTTTGTCCCACCAATTTCATTCATGGAGATAATGTGGACATGAGCTAGGCATTTACTGTGAGTATGGTCATTGTTGCCTGTCTATAAAAACCAAAAAGCCAAAACTTATTTATAATTCAAATAGGCAGAAGTAGTTAAAATGTTATGACATAACAGAATGCCATATTTCTATCAAAAAAGATGTCAATCTCTTTTCCTGACTGGAAAAAAATTCACAATACTTTAAGTGAAAAAAACAAGTTTAATGTATAGAGTTTGAATTCATCTTTGATTTAAAACACATCTGAATGCATAGGAAGTTTCTAGAACAATAATGTCACAGAGAAGAGTGGTTATATCTATGCACACTAGAATTCTGAGTATTTTTTATCAGTTTCTAATTTCTCTACTCATGGTAAGAATCTTCCCAAAGCAGTATATTATAACTAATTTTTAGTTTCTTCTTTGTCCATCTGTATTTTCTAGTTTTCAGTAATTAGTATGTATGATTTATACAAAAAGGAGGGAAATGTATTTTAAAACAAATTAAGCCATTGAAAAAGGTTGGTTGTTTCCTACAACAGGAAATGTGAACCCTATACAATTCCTGAAAGTCTTATGACAACCTTACATGCTCAGCTAAGACCTAAATGGATCTGGGAGAATACCCAAATATGGGAGGATTTGCAATCTGTAACTTGTCAATTATGAATGCAATGCTTTACTATGCTTTCCTATTTCTTTTTTTAATATCACCAATGAGGGGCTTGGTATGGTGGCACATGCCTGTAATCCCAGCAACTTAAGAAGCTGAGGCAGGAGTTTCACAAGCTCAAGGCCAGACTCAACAACTCAGTGAAACCCTCCACAACTTTGCAAGACCCTGTCTCAAAAAATAAGAATGTCTGGGGATGTGACTCAGTGTTTACATCTTCCTCTCCCCCTGCCCCCAGGTTTACTTACAAGTACAAAAAAAAATTATCTTGTTTTAATAAAGTAAACATGAGTTCTGGATCATATTCATTCAGTCAGTAGGATTGGAGACAAATAAAAAGGAGATAGAAGAGGTAAAGACCCCACTAAAACAAATCAAATGCATCTTTAGATGATACAGGAAAAAGTACTTAGAAGGCCAAAGTGAAAATAAAGTCCACTCTTTTGTTCCAACAAAATATTTCCATTTCTCTGTGTTTAGTCACTCTGGAAATCAGATAGGATTACATTGGATTTTGTAAGCAAGTCAAAAAATTATGTGTAGGATGCACATTGCCAATGGTCTTATGTTACATTAATCATTTGTTGGCTTGGCCAGAACACTTTAAAAGAAAGACCTTTTAAACGTTAAACCATGGCTTTAGTTTGAAGACTTATGTGAATGAAGTAAACCTTCACCTGTAAACTCCAGATGTCCTCTTGTTGCAGAGCAATGGCTGGCCGCTTCACGAAAAGTGGGTTTTCCTCACAGTAGAATTCCTTCAGCTTCAGATTCTGAAACTTTTAAAACAAAATAAGAACAAAATGACAGATGTCACCGCCAAAACTGCATCTTCAAAAAAATTAGACTAGAATTATTTAAGGAATCCTAAATTAATATTTTTTAAATGGGACATCTTCTAGAAGATATCATTAGAAGTATAAGAATTTTAATGCTGGCATGAATGGGCAGGATCTTAAAGGTCCCTCAGTATGGTCACATCCCCCATGTTGAGTGGCTGAGAACACTTGCTGAGGGTCACAGAACCGATCAGTGCTAGAAAGGGGTTTAATAACACAAATGCTGGGAACATTTTGGAAATACATGTTAGAAAACCAAGCATGATGAAAAATATTCTGAAATGCAGCATACTCCAAATTTCAAAGCTTGTCTTAGCATCCATGTATGTCCAGTGAAGAGCCCAAGAACTTATGTAGTTTTAAAAGTTAAACTTGTTCAAGGAATTACATCTCTGAACCTGAATTCTGCAATAAAATGAGGACAATAAAATGAAGATAAGACTGAACCTATCTTCAGTGTTATGCTGATCAACAAGTTCCCTGGGAGAAAGATTAAGTGAGAAAGGAAAAGGAGGAAAGAAGAGAAGAAAACAAGAAGGAAAGAAGAGAAGAAAGCAAGAAGGGAAGAAGAAAGAAAGACCCTGAACACAGAGTTGGAAAGACATATCCAAAATCTACTCTTGTGAGCCAAGGTAAGTTGGCTCTGACACAATGCAGCATCTCACAAAATTTATGGGAGAATTAGATTTCTGCGATTTCAGCCCAGGATTTGAAAGATAGCAAGCACTCAACAAATTATAAACAACTGATTTAAAACATCATTCCAGGGCACCATGTCATTAGGTTTCAAAAGTTACAGTAAAGCTTGTACAACATAGAAAAGACTTCTAAATAAAAAAGCCAGCTCAAGGCCTCTTTAGTATCACATTTAGTCCTGGTTTCACCAGGGGCATTCATTCTAACTTCCTTAATGCAGTCTCCCGTGATATCCCACTCCAGGAAACAATCTAGAGAGTTGAATCCAAAGGCAGCCATACTTAAATGCGGGTTACTAAAATTAAAAGGGATACTTCCAGCACTTAATGTTATACACAACCAATTTTTTCCTCCTTGTCTTAATCAGTAGCATTCCATAATTTGTACCTAAACTCACAAAGATTAAAAGATGAGCATCTTAGATATGTAAATAGGATCAATATATGTAAACCCCACTAAAACTTGACCCCAGTTCAGAGGACACGCATTTCTCTTTACAGTCATGTTTTCTTCCTTCAGGTCCTTTCACTATTATTCCATCAAGCACAGTAAAAAGAATTCTGCAGCTTGTAATCCAATATAAATACTATCTGAAAGAAGTTACCTTAATGGAAAGAAAATCAATAGCACTTAATCTTGCCACAGGTAAGTTTCAATAACCTAAAGTCACACTGTTACGGGTTAGATATGAGGTGTCCCCCACAAGCTCACATGTGAGACAATGCAAGCAAGTTTAGAATTAAAATGCTTGGATTATAAAAGATTTAGCCTAATCAGTACATTAATCCTCTGATAGGGATTAACTGGGTGGTAACTGGTGTGACTGGAGAAGGTGGGTGGTTCGTTGGGGACAGGCCTTTGGGGTTTATATTTTGTCTTTGTTGAGCATAGTATTTTCCTTCCCCTTTTCTCTCTCCTTCTCTTTCTCTCCTTCTCTCCCTCTACCTTTCCCCATCTCCCCGCCTCTCTCTCTCCCCCTCCTTCCTCTTGAGATGTCCTTAGCTGTTTTTCTCCATCACACTCTTCCACAGATACTCGGCCTCACCTCAGGCCCTGAAGAATGGAGTCGGCTGTCTATGGACTGAGACCTCTGAAACCATTAGCCCCCAGATAAACTTTCCCTCCTCAAATTATTCATGTCAGGTCTTTTAGCCACAGTGACAAAACAGCTGACTAAAACTCACATGGTCTCTTAATGTCCACTCTGAATATTACCAGGATGTGAATATTCACTTCCTCTCTCTTTAAAACTACTGGTTTCCCGTCAGCATAGCTTCTGAAGAAAACAAAATTATTTGTTATCGTGGTCACTCCAGTAGTAAAATTAGCTACATTCTCCCCTGATAATGAAACATTAACAAGGTCTGTTCAGAGTCTCAGTGCACGCCTGTTTAAGACAGCCAGTGTTATGAGTTTAGTCTCAATTGAGATGATTTTGCACACACACACACACCCTGCAGTTTTGACAGACCTTTTTATTGTCACAACTGGTAGGGGGAGTGCTCCTGGCATCTCCTTGGTAAAGACCAAAGACCAGGGATGGTGCTAACACCCCTTGAGTACACAGGGCCCCAACAAGGTATTATCAAACCCAAAATATCAATAGTGCTAAAGTTGTGAAATTTGGTTTAAAGGCAGAAGAGCATAAAAAGACAATGACCCATCTGATTTGGAGAAGGAATTGGCAGCTCAAGGATGGATTCAAATTCCATTGAGGGTTTTCCTTTTTTTTTTTTTTTTAAGAAGTCTTGAGCATGGAGAAGGTAAGTGTTGTGGTTAAGATATGAGATTTCCCTCAAAAGCGCCTGTGTCAATGCAGGAATATTCGTAGGTAAAATGATTGAATTGTGAAAGCCGTGACCTAATCAGTCCATCCTAGTTTGAATGGACTGACTGGTGGTAAGTGTAGGTAGGTGAGATATCACTGGAGGAGGTAAGTAACTAGGGGTGTGCCCTGGAAGGATACATCTTTCCATCAGCCTCTACCCCTCTATTTTCTTCCTGGCCACAGTGAGGTGAGCAGTACTCCTCTGTCATGCCTTTCTTCCATGATTTTATGCCTCACCTTGGGCCCAGAGCAATGGACTCAACAAACCATGAACTGAACCTCTGAAACTGTGACCCAAAATAAACTTTCCCTTCTCTACACTGTTCTTGTCAAGTACTTTGGTCATAGCAAATGCAAAACTGACAGTAAATGACAATATAGACAGCTTAATGTAGAAGAGAAAGAAGGAATCGCTGAAAGAGAAATGATCAGGTCAAGAACACAGACTGATATTTGAATATTAACATCTTTTAGTTATGCTCTTCTCTGTGGCCAGAGGAAAGAACGTGTAAAAGCTCCCATGGATACCTTTGAAGGAGTGGTATATTGTATGTTGAAGGAGTCCAACATGATTCCTTCTATTTTGTCTTAGAAATGGAAAGACTATCCGTCAAGTTTTGCAGCATGTTATTAGTGTGGAAAGAGTCAAAAGTGGTGAAGATCTAGAACATGCTATAGGATTCAGGAGAGGAATCTAGATAGGGTAGATAGGGATATGCAGACATTTGACACATAATTGCTGAGGAACCTACTGAATCCACACATTAGTCGTGGTCCCTGTCACTTCCCCCTTAGCACCCAGTATCCCAGATCCAACATTTAGAACTTGCAGAATGGGAATATCAGAAAATAAGGGAATTAGCATATTACATGTTCTGAACAATAAAAGGTAGGACTATTCTTTTATGGCCTAGATTGGATAAAGAAAGAAATAACACTATAAATCTCTATTGGACCAAGAAGTTAAAAAAAAAAAGTAGGCCCAAATGTTCACCATAAAAAGACTCCTAAAGCACAAGAAGTAAAATCAAGAATCAATAAATGGGATGGATTCAAACAAAAAAGCTTCAGAAAAAAATCAATAATGTGAACAGAGAGCCTACAGAATGGGAAGAAATCTTTACCACATATACCTCATATAGAGTATTAATCTCCAGGATATATAAAGAACTCAAAAAACTTAACACCAGCAAAACAAATAACTCAATAAATAAATGGGCTAAGGATCTGAACAGGTACTTCACAGAAGAAGAAATACAATCAATCAACTAATATACACAAAGATATACGACATCTCTAGCAATTAGAGAAATGAAAATCAGAACTACTCTACAATTTCATTTCACTCCAGTCAGAATGGCAATTTTCGATAATACAAGCAACAATAAATATTAGCAAGGATGTGAAAGAAATTGGTTGCAAATTGGTGCAACCATTATTAAAAGTGAAATGGAGATTTCCTCAGAAAACTTGGAATGGAACTACCATTTGACCCAGCTATTCCACTCCTCAGCTTATACCTAAAGGACTTAAAATTAGCATACTATAGTGACATGACCACATCAATGTTTATAGCAGCTCAACTCAAAATAGATAAACTATTAAACCAACCTAGGTATCCTTCAACGGATGAATGGATTAAACATGTGGTATATTTACACAAGGAATATTGCTCAGTCTTAAAGAAGAATGAAATTATGGCATTTGCCAGTAAATGGATGGAGCTAGAGAATATCATGCAAAGCCAAATAAGCCAATTCCAAAGAACCAAAATCTGAATGTTTTCTCTGATATAATGATGCTAATTTTCAATGTTGGGGGCAGCAAGGGAAGAATAGAGTTACTTTAGATTAGGTAGAGGGGGTGAAGGGAAGGGAGGGGGAATGAGGGTAGGAAAAATAGTAGCATGAATCAGACATAATTACCCTATGTACATATAGGACAACACAACCAGTGTGATTCTACATCATGTACAACCAAAAGAATGAGAAATTATACTCCATTTATGTATAATATGTCAAAGTCCATTCTACTGTCATACACAACTAATTAGAACAAATTTTTAAAAGTAGAGGGACATGAAATCTCAATGACCTAAGTGAAAAGACATGGCTATAAAATAGTAAGAGAGCTTGAACATAGGAAGAACCAGTAGTCAGATTGTCATTCTGGACTTTAATTCTTCAAATTTAGATCAGGTGAAGATGATGTCAAGATCTAGACATGACTGTATATATGGTTTCAGGAAGTGAAGACTGAGACGCTTATTGAAATCAAGGATTCAAGGGGCTAAGGGAATACAGCTCAGTAGTAGAGCATTTGCCTGGCATACATGAGGACCCAGGCTTGATTCCCAGCACCACAGGAAAGAAGAGAGAGGCAGAGGGTGGTTTAGTCAACTTTTTTGCTGCTATGACTAAAAGATCTGATCAGCACAATTGTAGGGGAGGAAGAGTTTATTTGAGGGCTCACAATTTCAGAGGTCTTAGTCCAAAGAAGACCAGTTCCATTCCTCAGAGCTCAAGGTGAGACAGAAGAGGGTGGCAGAGGAAAGCAGCTCACATTATGGTGATCAAGAAGCAGAGAGATAGAGACTCCAGCTCCAGATACAAAATATATACCCCATGGCCATGCCCCCGACTAACCACTTCATCCAGCCATACCCCGCCTGCCTCTAGTTACCACTCAATTAACCCCATCAGGCATTAATTTACTGATTGGGTTAAGATACTCACAATCCAATCACTTCTTTCCTCTGAAACTTCTTGCACTATCTCACACATGAGCTTTTGGGGGACACCTCATATCCAAACCATAACAGAGGAGGTGAGAGAAGGAGAGGCACAAAGAGACAGAGACAGAGAGAGACCGAATATATCAAAGATTCAAAGAACCTTGAGTCTAAGATATTTGTATCAATACCTTTCTGTATTAATGGTCTCAGATTAATGGCTATCTGCTGAGCATCTGTATCTAGAAGTCCCATGTGTACCTGAAATTCCAACATTTGAAAATTGAACTCATCTTTCTTCCAAATTTTACTCTTTCCTTTTCTTCATCACTCACATGAAATCTCTCACTATGTCCTGTCAATTGACCCTTCTTAAAACTTTCATAATTTATAGAAGACATAGAGGCAAACCCATGTAAATATGGTTATCTCATACTAGATAAAGGTTCCATAAACATAAAGTGGAGAAAAGATAGCCTCTTCAACAAATGATGCTTAGAAAACTGGGAATCCATATGCAGAAAAATGAAATGATGCTATGAAAACCCCTATCTCTCAACCTGCATAAAACTTAACTCAATGTGGATCAAAGACATAGGCATTAGATCAGAGACCCTGTGCCTACTAGAGGGAAAAAGTAGGCCCAAATGTCCACCATGTCGGCTTAGGAACCAAATTCCTCAACAAGACCCTTAAACACAAGAAGTAAAAATCAAGAATCAATAAATAGGATGGATTCAAACTTAAAAGCTTCTTCGTGGCAAAGGAAACAAATAAGAATGTGAAGAGAGAGCCTATAGAATGGGAGAAAATTTTTGCCCTCTACACCTCAGAGCATTAATCTCCAGGATATATAAAGAACTCAAAAAACTTAACACCAAAAAAAAAAAAAAAAAACCAATCAATAAATGGGAAAAGGAACTGAACAAACACATCACAGAAGAAATACAATTGGGCAACAAATACATGAAAAAATGTTTAACATCTCTAGCAATTAGAAAACTGCAAATTAAAACTATACTGAGATTCTATCTCACTCTACTCAGAATGGCAACTATCAAGAGTACAAGCAACAATAAATGTTGGAGAGGATGTGGGGGAAAAGGCACACTGATACATGTAGTGGGATTGCAAATTGGTGCAAACACTCTGCAAAGTGGTATGGAGATTTATCAGAAAACTTGGAATGGAACCACCATTTAACTCAGTTATCCCACTCGTTGGTATATACCCAAAGGAATTAAAATCAGCATACTACAGTGACACAACCACATCAATGTTTATAGCAACTCAATTCACAATAACTAAGCTATGGAACCAACCAATAGATGAATGGATAAAGAAAATGTGGTACTTATACGTAATGGAATTTTACTCAGCCAATTCCCCCCAAAACAAAGGCTGAATGTTCCCTCTGATATGTGGATGCTAACACACAATAAGGGCACGAGGAGGGGAGAATAGAAGTTCATTGGATTAGACAAAGGGGAATAAAGAAAGGAGGATAGGAATAAGAAAGACACTAGAATGAATCAGACATAGCTTTTCTACATTCATATATTAAATACACATCCAGTGTAACTCCATATCAAGCTCAACCACAAAAATGGGAAGTTAAACTCCATGAATGTATATCAAAATTCACTCTACTGTCATGTATAACTAAAAATAACAAATTAAAAAATACATTTTTAAAAAAAGAATCAAATTTTAATAAGCACTAAAAAATAGATAAATCAGCTCTATACTGTACAAAAACCCTTTCAGAATTATTCTTTATTCCCATCCCCCATCCCACCCACATCTGCACCATAACTGAACAGTTTCATTCTACCCTTTGCCCCAGCCCTTCCCCACCTTTATTGAGGATTTCCTATTAAGTAAGTGACTGCAGTAGTTCTCTGGGTTCAGAGCAAACTCTGCTCCCTACGCAGTCCTTTAAATGAAAATATGGTCTAATGCAGCCTATCTTAAAGAATTTCATGGCTCCATTTTGTCCACTATCTCTTTGACCTCATCTCCTAGGCTCTTTCCAGCATCCAACCTGGTACCCATACTGAGGTATTTAAAGATCTCACAACAGGTCTGTGTCTTATGGCACAATTATTTCTTATGCTGTATCCTTTTTAACTCACTCCAATCCTGGATCTTCTCCTTAGAACTAAAATACCATCCCTCCCAGAGATATTTACCAAATGTCTCTGTCTCCTCATTGATCCCTGTGTATCACAGTTCCTATAAACTGCTGAGATATTCGTTGTTGGAAAGTCTGTCTTCATTTAACAGGCTTTGGTGACTTTAAGAATTAAGTCTTAAGTGACTACATCATGTCAGTACCAAGTACAGAACTGAAGTCCAATAAATAATTGATATATAAATTAACATCTTCTCAGAAAATCCTGCAACAGACACCTCTCCTTGGGGACTCAAAATTTGCAAAGGCCTTCTTCTCTAGACTTGGTAAATTAACATGACTGTTCCCCCAGGCCTCAGGAACTATATACACAACCCAGTACACTTCAGACTAACCTAAAATCAGGAAGCAGGTCAAAAGGGAGAGAGTTTAGAAAGAGCTTTTTAATGAAACAGTGGGGGAAGAGACTGAGATTTCACATGGACTCAAAAATAAAATTGATAAGTTATATCAAATTACTACACATTCTTCAAACCATCTCAAAGCTCACAGAGTTACCCTTTAGTGAGAATTGGGATTTCTAAATAGGCTGAGGGTTGAGTTGTGAGGAGGATAAGATTTAAGTGCAGGGAGTATGGCATCCAAAGAATAGATTTAATTATGAATTCTAAAAAAAAAAGCATATGGATAAAATATGTATGTCCAATGGGAAATTAAAGATGCTGCATGACAAACTTGCTATCTAATCAGAATCGTGGGATGATTATGCTGATGACATCATTTGAACATAAGAAAGCCCAAAACTCTGCATTTGGAACCCCTGTCTCACACACCCTGCATGAGTAGGAGAGAAAATAGGCAGAAAGTGAGTGAGAGATATAATCTTTCAGTATTGGCCAGATACATGTCCCAAGAGAGATCCTTAGAGGGAGTCGCAGAGAGGAGGTTCAGAGCCAAGACTGAGAGGAAAGAGATAACTGGACTCCTGGGCTGTGAAAACACACACACACACACACACACACACACACACACACACACACACACACTTTCCCAGTTCTCCTTAGGAAGCAGCAGCTGAAGATCCCCAAGCCCCAGGCCTGCCCTGCCTTCAACATCCTGGGCATTGAAGTTAAAGGAACAAGTCTCCAGCATCTGTTTTGAGCCTCTCAACTTACACATCAGTGTAGAAAGAACAGAACTAAAAGGGTTTATTTGTATCATCTCATAGTCCTCAGCCTATACCTGCTTCAGACTCCACTTCTGCCCTTGAACTACCAGAGAATTAATATCCTGAAGAGGCTTCTGCTTCCACTCTGTCCTGTACATGCCTCCCAACAGTGTCATCTCTTTAAAGTCAGATCACATCACTCTCCTGTTCAAAATCATCCAAGGTTTCTCATTTCACTCAAAACAGAATGCAAATTCCTCACCCTGGTTTCACGACTCTGTTATATTTGGACCCTGCACTATCTTTTTGACCTCATCTCTTAACATTTGCTCTCTCATTTTTCCTATTTCTCCCTCTCTTCTCAGGTAAGACTGGCTTTCTTCCTAAGCATTGTCTACTTTGGGCCCTTTCCATTATCCTCTTCTTGGAACACTTTGCACTCAGATTTGTCCAAAAATTCAGAATATAATGTATTGGTTTGCAAGAAGTGCTTTATGACTCCAAAACTCAATGACCAGATGAGGTTTCATTGCTCTATAAAAGCAACAGGAAGGGCTTCTCATGTGCGCCATAAGATATGTATCTTAACCAAGGAAAATTTATCAAACACAGAGTAGCCCTCCCCAAAAGTAACAATTACAAGAATTTAAAGGATACATCCTTTTTGCCTGTCAAGATGCAAAGAATGAAAATGAGAACACCCACTACACTGTTGCAAACAAAACTAGGGAAATTTATTTGGAAACAAATTGGTAATGTCATTAAAGCTCCTTCTGAATATTATTCTTACTCTTTGACTGAGTAATTCTAGGAATTTATCCAAAAGAAATATTGGAAATGGGAACAAATATTTCAGCATAAAATATAGCTCTCAGAGTTGTTTAATATTTTTAAAGCCTTTTTCTATATTAACAATTTTATGCTACATGATGTTATGTGCCTGAATTCTGGGGTTCTCCGCCTTTCACTCCACATACCTTGAAAACAATCCTGGGTCATCCCTGTCTTCTTCAGCTTTTCTGCCTTTGCACCCAACTACACAAGTGCTGTTTGCAGAGTCACCCCTCAGGGCAGATGGACTCACCAAAAATTCATGGTCACCAACTTCCAGTGTGCTTTCAATGATCACTGGTAATTCTAACCTACATTAGACAGGCTACAACCTGTCTCCTCACAACACTTTTTTTTTTCCAACTCACGATTCTTTACCCAACCATGAAATAGTCTTCCCAGAGACTAGTGAACTCTGTTTACATTTTATTTTCTTTCCTGGGGGGCAATTTTATCTATGGCAATGACTTTGGTTCTACACCCTATAGCCAACTGTGTAATTAAATTCTTCGTTTAGGTGTCTTAAATACACACCAAAATCACTGGGTGCAAGATTAAACTCATAACCTACCTTCCTAGTTTTGATCTTTTCTAGGGATTTCTATCTCAGCCCATAGAAAGTTTACTAACCCATCATCATTTAGAATTTACCTCTGAAATATCCATTGAATCTGCTCAGATGTTTCCACCTCTATTGCCTCAATTTGGACTAAATTACCTTCCTTTCTTTGTTGGCTTCAGCAAAAAATCTACCCAGAATACCATCCACATGCCCTTTGGCCTCCACAATGCACAGGGAAAGAACTTTACAAAATTCAAATCTGATTATGTCATCCCTTATCTAAAACAGTGAGATTTCTATGAACCTTAAAATAAGGATCAAAAATCCTTAACACACTCTACCCTCCTTTGCCCCAGTCCCCTCCCATCCGATCTCTGAATTCCTGTTGGCCCTGACATCCATGTGTCTTCCCACCCTCAGGTTTTCCACCAGTTCACTCTATACAGAGTGACCACTTAATTGAAGGTTACTTATTCTTCAGGTCTCAGTCTGAAGAATAATCGCCTCCTCCAGGAAGACTTCCCCAAGCTGTTAAGTCAGGCTCCTATCATCTCTCACAGACCCATGCCCCTTTCTCTGAATATATTGATTTCAGTTTGTAAATACACATTCACAAAGTCAATTGCTTGGCTAATATCTATTTCCCTGCCTATATGGCTTTGAAGGGGTGGAGATAACCTTGCTGTTTCCTTACCATTATATCCCCAATGCCCAGTGCAGGGTTTAGTACATGTTATATAAATGTATGGACTTGGGAAAATGGATTTGGGAGTCAAATTGCCTTTTTTGAATTCCAGATCTACACTGACTAACTGTGAGAACTTGAGCTGTATTACCAAATGTCTTCAAATAAAATGGGAACAATAATGATAGCTTATTCATAGGATCGATATGATTTTTAAAGGACATAATCTCTGTAAAGAATTAGAACAATGCCGCTGAGAGAATAAATAATTAATACTGGTCATTATCATATCAGATAGTCAACAAGTAATTGTAACCAATTAATAATTTAAACATCTATTATTTAGTATACATTTTATTATAATACCTTTAGTAAATATTTAGATTAGATATCATACACTTAAAATTTATTCAAAATTCAAAAGCTAATAAAATTAATTTATGACAAAAATTTTCATGATATAATATTCAGCAAGGTAAGCAATATGCAAAATTGCTCTAAAAAGATAACTTTTAAAAGATATCTCAAAAATATTAACATGAAGCATAGAAGTACTGAAATATTAATAATTGTCATTAAAGTGAGGACTTTTTATGCACTTTCACATTTTCCTATATTTTCCAAATTTTTCTATAGAAAACTACTTTATACCCAAAGAAACAATGAACTATCCTTTCTTTATTTAAATCTTGAAAAAAAATTGGCTTCCTAATGTGAAATAAAAAGTTACCTGTCAATTTCCTAATTGTCTTTTAATTTTTTCACATTTTGTGGAAAAAAAACATAATTGTTTTCTATTCTTATTTAAAACAAAATCTCCATTTTGGGTCACCACTGACTATCTTTAAAGTCTTACTCTGCCTTTTGCAACCTAATTACATCCCTTGAACATCCTTTTTTTAAAAAAAAAAATGTTTTTAGTAGTTGATGGACCTTTATATATTTATTTATATGTGGTGCTGAGAATCGAATCCAGTGCCTCACACATACTAGGCAAGCGCTCTACCACTGAGCCACAACTCCAGCCCCCTTATTTTAAATAGTATTCCTTTCTCATGAGGACCATTACTACCAACTTAGCATTTAGCTGGTTCTTTCTCCTATTGATGTTCCCAAGTTATGCCTCCATTTACTCTTTGTATTATCTGAATTCTGCAATGCCTCTCTTCACACTGAACTGATAAAATCTTGCCAGTTTATTTTTATGAGTTTTGACTCTTTAACCTCTAAATAATGTCTTGGTCATACTTTATATCATACTTTTTCTTTGTGTAATTGTGCTGACCTACAAAACTAAAGCAATATATCCATCTTATCACTTAGTTCACACGAACATTATGTCAGCTCCACATATGATTGTATCCCTGATATCTAAACATGGCACAACAATGTAATAAAATTGCTCTATATCTGTATTTTATAAAAGTAAATGACCTCAGTAGTTTTCTTTACCCCCTAAGTAATTCCTGGGGGAGTAAGGCAATGCCATTTAGATGCTGCCTTGCCTTGGTTTCATTACACATTTACATTCCCTTTCTCTTAGATAAATCTGTTTATAATTTGACCAGCAATAACTATAGTGGTACAATTGTTCTGTCTCTCATAACTATTTTATTTCTGAATACTTCATATAAAGAACTTATGGCAATTCTTAGATTTTTTCAGATATTCACTTTAAAAATCATAAACTGCTCCTCTTAAATCTTAATTCATTCTGTTCAGTATTGATACCTTAATCACTACAACATCTAAAATATTCATATTTTAACTATTTTACAACAAAGACTTCAAAAATAATCCTTTTGCACACTCCCAATGAGCTTGTTCATTTGTAACTGGTCAATAAATTTGTTCTACAGACATTTTTTTGTTGTTTTTATATATACAGGACAGTAGAGTGTGTTTTGACATATTATTCACGCATGAAGTATAACTTATTTTAAGTAGGATCCCATTCTTGTGATTGTACAGGATGTGGAGTTTCACGGGTGGTATATTCATATATGAACATAGGAAAGTTATGTCTGATTCATTCTACTGTATTTCCTAGTCCCATCTCCCCTCCCTTCATTCCTTTTTGTCTAATCCAATGAACTTCTGTTCTTCCCTCCTGCCTGCTTATTGTATGCTAGCATCTGCATATTACAGAGAACATCAGACTTTGTTTTTGGGGATTCGCTTATTTTACTTATCATGATAGTCTCCAGATCCATCCATTTACCAGCAAAAGTCATAAAGTCATTCTGTTTTATGGTCGAGTAATATTCCATTGTGTATGTATAACACATTTTCTTTAACCATTCATTTGTTGAAAGGCACTTAGGTTGGTTCCATAGTTTAGTTATTGTGAAGTGAACTGCTATAAACAAGGATGTCGCTGCATCACTGTAGTGTGTGGATTTTAAGTTCTTTGGATATATGACAAGGAGCAGGATAACTACATCAAATGATAGTTCTATTCCAAGTTTTCCGAGGAATCTCCATACTGCTTTACACAGTGGTTGCATCAATTTGAGTCCCACCAGCAATGTATGAGTGAGATCTTTCCCCACATCCTCACCAACATTCATCTTCACTTGTATTCTTGATAATTGCCACTGTGACTGGAGTGAGATGAAGTCTTAGAGTAGTTTTGACCTGAATTTCTGTAATTGCTAGAGATGCTGAACATTTTTTCATATATTTGTTGACCATTCTCTATAGCCTTTTCCTCAAGTATTTTTTCTTTTCTTTCCTTCTTTCACTCTTCTACTTTTTACACAACCCATTTTAAGAATATCACTTACTTTTTCCTCTTTTCCTTTCAATTATTTTTTCCCTTCTCCATTCTTTCCCTACTACCATCCTTCATTATCATTTTCTTTTGCCTCTTTCTTATGATTACCTAAGACCATCAGCACAAAATATCTCCAGGCTGTGGACATTCTTGCCCTATGCCAGACTCTTGTTCTTTCTAAACTCTTGTGTATTCTCTTAATTCCTCTATCTTTGTTTTCCCAGTCTTCAGGATTTTACATATTTTCTGAAGTTCTGCTCTCAATCTACAAATTTCAGGAAGAAAAATATGACAGAACAAATTCTGTTCTATTAATACATTGTAGTAATTTTAACATGTTCCCACCAATTCTTCCACACTACTCCTTTAATAGATAGGTCCTCCTCCTCTTCCCTTTGTCCCCTAGACTTAGCATCTCACATCTAATGAATAAAATAAAGAGATGTGTACAACTTCAGAGGTTAAATCATAAAAAGCATTGCAATTCCTGCTTGCTCTCACTTATTCTTGGATTACTTAACTCCGTGGAAAACCAACTGCTGTGATGTGAGGACATCTATGAAGCCCACATGGTGAGAAACCCAGGCTTTCTGCCGGAAGTCCCAGAAGTGTGTCATTTTGGAAGCAAACCCTCCAGCTCCAGCCAAGTCTTCAGATGACTGCAGTCACAGGTGCCAATTTGGTCACAACTCATGAGAGACCCTAAGTCAGAAACACAGCTAAAACACACCCAGCCTCCTAATTCTCAGAACCTGTGTGGAACAATCAATGTCTGTTATTCTAAACTGCTAAAGTTTGTGGCAATTTGTTATATAAATCCTGTCATTATGAAGAAGACGACAGTATGCTAAAAAACAATGAAAAGCCTTTCCTCCACCAAACCCTTCTGCCATCATGTTCTGTGTCACCTCAGGCTCAGAGCAATGGAATTAAAGACTGATTCCTGCCTTCAAAGCTTACCATTCTGTTGGACTCGGAGAACTTTAATTTGAAGCTCTAGAACTACCAGTGTATTGCATTACAATATCCCAACTTAGAAGGGCACAGTGGCATACACCTGTAATACTAGCAACCTCAGGAAACTGAGGCAGGAAGATAACAAAAAAAAAATCAATTCTACTTCTCTGCTTACCAAAACATTTGGATCAATTTTATGTACAGACAGTCCTTTACTTAACAACGGTTCAAATTGTAATTTTTTCAACTTTATAATGGTGCTAAAGCATGTCACACAATCATTCTGGATTTGTTTTCAGTACTCAGTAAATTACATGAGCTATTTAACACCATATTATAAAATAGACTTTGTTAGATTTTGCCCAATTATAGGCTCTTAGTGTCCTGAGTGTGTTTATGTAGGCTAAGCAAGACTATAGACTAAGTGTATTTAATGTATTTTTTACTTCTGATACTTTTAGCTTACAACAGGTGATCAGGATGTAACCCTGTTGTAAGTCATGGAGCATTTATATTAATTGTATAATTAATGCAAAATCAGAAATATTTTTGTTGTATTATTCCTATGTCTCTTCCCTCTGTTAGAAAGTCATCTAAGTTAATTAATGAGAATAAAAGATCAATCAGAATAAGTTAATGAGTGCCAAAGTGCTTATTTTAAGTGACCCAAGAAGAAAAGGAGCCATTGTTGATTGCAACCTCTCAGCTGTTGCGAACACAAATCAAATAGGCCTCCAGTCCTGAACTCTTTCCAACCCATTTCACTCTTTCAGCCATCATATTTCAATCACATTTCATCCATCACATAAACTTGATGAATCCATGACACAATCTTTAGTGTTAAGATGATTAAACTTGGGATGTTTGAAAAGAGAAAGCAAGACAGATTTTTAATTTGTTAATATTTGTTGCTAGACATTACAGTACTTTTATTCCTCAAGAGTAATAGGTTTTTCTCATTTTCATTTCTTCTTGTTCTCTTGCTTTCTTCTTTTGAAAATAAAATCTTCTACATTCCAGTTGGGTTGTTTATGTTGAGTGGCATGCTCACTGTTCTGAAATATGATATAGGACCCCAGTACAACTGGCATCAAAAGAGCTATTTTACTTACTAAATTACAATGAACGTAACAAAATAAACAACCTTCAAATAATTGACTTGAGCCATGATTTTTATTAAATTTAAATAATTATTGTCAATTCCTATTGTGTTTGATCAAAATAAAATGTTACATGCGATAGAATATTTGCCTTAGATAAGGCTAAGCAATAGCTGAGATGGTGTTACACTTTGTATATGAGGTGTCTGTGGAAAAGCTCATATGTGAGACAATGCAGGAATGTTAAATGATTAGATTATGAGAGTTATAACATAACCAGTAGATTTATCCATCTGATGGATTCGAATGGGCTATTAGGTGGTAACTGTAGGCAGGTAGGGTATGACTGGAAGAAGTAGGTCACTGGGAGTGTGGCCTTGGACTATATACTGTACCTGTTGGTGTCTCTCCCCCGCCCATTCTCCTCTCTCCCTCCCTCCCTCTTTTCTTGCCCCTCCACACAACCTTCTACCATGATGTTCTGCCTCACTTCAGGCCCAGAGTTGGCTGACCATGGATTGAGAACTCTGAGACTATGAGCCAAAATGAACATTTCCTCCTAAGTTGTTCTTATCAGGTATTTTGGTCACAGCAATGAAAAGCTAACTAACACAGATGGAAATGAAGAACACTTGATTGTCAGGCCCTTCATATAATACATTCACTGATAATTTTAAGAGAATACTGAAAAAGCTATTTTAAAATCTGTTAACTTTTACCCTTTTTATAATTAAGGTATGCTGAATGAGTTGATATTCATACAACATATATATGCGTGTGTGTGTGTGTGTGTGTGTGTGTGCAGTGTAAGTTCTGATACTCTCCATTCAACTTGCCATCTATAGCACTAGACAGTACACCCTTTGTATGCTAGTGAATCCATTATTGATTAAAGAATATTATAATTAGAAATAAAATAATTCATATGTGATTTCTCCCCCAAAATAAAAATGATGCTAACCAATTTTTAATAAAATGACCACATAGTTAACTATGAACAATGGTAAATTAAATCAGACAACATAATAATGTTTCAAATAATTTTAACATTTTTATTGTAATGGTTAATTTTATGTGTCAACTTAATTGGGCCACAAGGTGCCCAGATATTTATCTAAACATTATCAGTGTGTGTTTTTGAGGATGTTTGTAGAGGAAATTATCAGTTTAATTGATTAACTGAGTGAGGCACATTGACCTCCCCGACATGAATGAGCATTATCTAGTCCGATGAGGATTTGAAAAGAACAAAAGTGAAAGAAGGCACATCAGTCTTCCTGTGCACTTGGATTTAAACTTACATCATTGGCTCCCCTGCTTCCTTTGGGCCTGAACTGAAATTATACCCCTGCCCTCCCTGGTTTTCCAACTTGCAGATGGAAGATAATGGGACTTCACAGCCTCCATAATCATGTGAGTAAATTAATTATAATAAATCTCCTTATGGAGATAGATAGATAGATAGATAGATATCCTATTAGATCTGTCTCTCTAGAGAACACTGATATATCTATTTAAGAAGTATCATGGAGAAGGATGGTGTCAGAAACCACAAGTTAAAGACTCTGCTAAGGAAAGAGGCAATGAAACTGTGATGACAATCAGGAGAAGAAAACAAAATGCCATGCAATAAATTCTGCAATAGAGATACCCATAAAATGTTAACTAATCATACATGAGAGATCAAAGAATATTCACAAAAGAGGTGTTGTTGCCCTGGACAAGAAGGAAATACAGCAAAATGTGCATAGTGGTCCTTCCCCAAGAGCTTCTAGAGTGGTCTTTTAGAACATGTCAGATCATGTCAAAGAACCAAAGTGGTGTTACATCTTATTCATAACTTAGGCCTAGCTCTCAAAGACACTAAAAATTAATCCAGAATACAATTAAACATATATTAGGACCAACAAACTTTTCTTATTTTGCTAGAGCCATACCTCTCTGCTCACTCATGCACACATGTGCTCTCTCTTTTCTCTCTCTCCCTCCCTCCCTCCTTGTCTCTCTCTCTCTCCTTTTCTTTCTTTCCCTATTTATTTATTTACTTACTTACTTACTTATTTGTGATACTGGGGATTGAACCCTGGGACACTTTACCACTGAGCTACATTCCCAGCCCCTTTTATTGTTTTGAAACAGGATCCTGCTAAGTTGCTGAGGCTGGCCTCAAAGGAGATTTCATGCTTCATCCTTCCTAGTCATTGAGACTATGGCATGTGCCACCATGCTCAGCTCCCTGCCTTCTTCCTAAGTGTAACCACCCATCCCAGGGCCCTACAACCTGCAGGTTTCATATGAATCATATATCACCATATGATTCTTCTGCCTGGAAACTTAACTGACCGAACAAGGCCTTGACTCTTGAGCCAAAGAAAGCCAATCACAGCCTGGCCACAAACTCTGATTCAATCATCTAGAATCAAAAGGACTAGCCTAATCATATATTTTGGGGGGGAATTTGATCCAAGAAATATGGAAATAATTTTTCCCTTATTTCTGGAAGCTTAAATGGAACAGCTGTTATGTCAGGGAATGAAGAGTCCACAGTGGGCCATGTGAATGTTGAAGCTATAAGGCAATGGAAAAAAGGTATATAGCCATATTCCAAATGTTTTCAATGCATCTGGAATATGGCTATGTATACCAATAGGGTAATTCATGTCATGACTAAATATCCATGCAGCTGAGGATTCTAGAACCTCCTTGAACTCAGAACCACATACTAATTCCAGGACACCTGATCCCTGCCCAGTTTTACCATATTGTCTGTTTAAATCTTCACAAGATTCTCCTTACTTCCCCCATGTAACTTTAATTAAAATTCACTTATGTTGCAACCGAATTACCAGTTACATGCCAATTCCAACATGTGATAAAATTCTCTTGACTCACAGCAAAAAGACAAGTTTCTCCAATATTTGAGTCACTCCAAATATCCTTCATAATTGCTTTCTTATGACTCTTTTGCAAAACATACACTTCTACTTCCTCTCTATCTAACTGATACTTTCATTCCTTAGTCCATTACTCTTAAGACAGTCTTGTTTTTACTTTTTATTTTGGTTTGGTTTGGTTATTTTGGGTACTGGGAATTAAACTCAGGGGCACTCAACCATTGAGCCACATCCCCAGCCCTATTCTGTATTTTATTTAGAGACAGGGTCTCACTGATTTGCTTAGCACCTCAGTTTTGCTGAGGCTGACTTTAAACTCTCCATCCTCCTACCTCAGCCTCCCAAGCCACTGGGATTATCGGCAAGCACCACCGCACCCAGCTTGTTTTTAGGTTTTGAAAGCAACTTATGTGACTAGTTCTCTCTCTGCTGGGGAGGGGAGTGATATACCTAGAGATACTCTTTCATCATATTTCAAACCCTCCAAGCCATGGTTACAGAAAAAAAGCAAGAAAGAGCAGAAACCAAATTCTTATGAAGGGCAATTTCTTCAGGAAATGCCAAAAACAAAAGTTCTCAACCTCTGGCCTAGGATAGTAGACAACTTAAACTGGAGAATTTCATTTCAAAATCTATTCAGACTGGGCAACAATTCAGAACAGTGAGCTAGAGGAAAGATATTCAAGGATTTTGTAAAAGCTGTTTATAGTTTAAAAACTAATTGTGGCATCTTTGGTCTTCCATTTTTCTTATCTTGACAGGAAATTAAAACTTGAGGGGCTAGATTCACAACAGAAAGTGCAGAAAAATGTCAGTTCGTAGCTCCTAACTTGATTTCCACACCCACAAGTCCCAGGGTGGCTAGGCCTCTCAAAAGCATAGCACTTTTAATTGCACTCACTTTGTTCTTTTTATTCAAGCTAGATATCAATGCTTTTCTTCACTTCCTCTTAAATTACTAGTATCGTAATAAAAAAAAAAATAAATAAAATGTTTTTTAGCTTTTCATATAACTTAATCTTATGTGATAATTTTACTAGAGAGAATCCTGGGCTAAATGGAAGGGTTGAAATCCATTTCTTACACACAACCTCTCTGTACATGTCATTTAAAGCAGTTGAGCCTGTACTTCTCTATAGGTTGTCATTATAAGGTGAAGATCAAATGAGGAATTATTAAAGTACTTGGTAGACTTTGAGGCATTCTAGAAAATGAGGTAATATAGCAAACTACAGTCCATTAAAGTGAGGAAGTCATATTTCTTTTTTCTTTCAACAGAAAATACTTAGTAGACTCAGCCATTATTTTTCCTTCCTTTTATTTCTCATTACTGTTATGATTTGAATATTCATGTTCCCCTTCTTCCCAAATTGATATGTTGAAATTTAATTCCCAGGGTGGTAGTATTAAAAGGTGAGGCCTTAATTATTGTATAATGGTGTATTAAAAATTATAATGCAAAATAAATAAATAAATAAATCATTTAAAAAAAATAAAAGGTGAGGCCTTTGGGAGGTGATAGGGTCATGTGAGCTCTGCCCTCACAAATGGGATTAGTGCCCTCATATGAGAGGTTTTGGGGGAGCCAGGCACAGTGGTACATGCCTGTAATCCCAGGGACTCAGGAGGCTGAGTCAGGATGATTGTAAGTTCAAGGCCAGCCTTAGCACCTTAGACATGAAGCAACTAAGCGATACCCTGTCTCAATGTAAAAAAAATAATTTTCAAAAAATGGTGGGGATATGGCTCAGTGGTAAAGAGTCCCTGAGTTCAATCCCTGGAACCAAAAATAAAATAAAAAGGTTAGGGGATTATCCACCTTTACCATGTGAGAACACAGCTAAGCATCACCACCCTTGAAGCAAAGAGTAAACCCTCACCAGATACCAGATCTGCTGGTGCCCTGATCCGAGACATCTCAAAGTTATAAGCAATTTCTGTTTTTTATAAATAATCTAGTCTAAGTCATTTTGTTATAGTGGACCGAACCAACTAAAACAATTACTTTGCTTCCATTCATTTTTACCAGAAGAGAGTAAATTTCATATACTGACTGTGTTAGTAAACAGATAAAAATATTTCCAGATTCAAGATGGCAGAACTAAATATATTTAGTACTCTCCCTTTCCCATTATGTATCCTAGAAATGGTAAAACTTTAAAAATAGTAAATAAATAGACACTTAAAGACAAGAAGAGAATTTATTACAGGAACAGAAACCATGTGTGGACAGTATCAAATGAAGAAGGAAGCATCAAACCAAAAGGAATGTGCAAGCCCAGAGACGAACTCTTACCAAAAATTCAGGGAATTCAGTGCACAGAACCAATAGAGGCCTTCGGAGAAAAAAAAGGGCTTAAAAAAAATGGGCTGCTCTGTGGACTCAGTACCCACACTTCACCCCACAGCCACACTCACTCCTACCATCCTACTCTATTCCTCTGAATCCCATACACCCATAACTGGAAGGAGCCGTGGTTTGAACAGAGATGTGATGGGGCCCTGAGTGGCTGCCAACACCTGGCACTATACTTGGTGGCATTTTTCAGGCATTTCTGTCCTTTCAGAGCCTTCCGAGTCAGACCTCTGTTCTCTCCTACAACATGAACTGCCAAAAACAGCTACCAACTTTTTAGGGAATTCTCAAGTGCTCCAAATTTTTTTTTAAAGGTAAAAAAAAAATTAAATGATATTACCTGATAATCACAGAATGACAATACCATAGGAGAAACTAGAATTTATACCAGAGAAAATAGATATAATAGGACAATAATATATAATAATTAGTGTAATTCATATCTTCAGGGAAGTAGATTGAAATACTACTTAAATAAAGCAAGAAAAGGTGATAAAAAGAATCAATGAGAAAACTTGGAAATGTTGATTCCTATAAGCTTTCTAAAGCTAAACTTGGCAACATTTAAAAAAATCACTGTGTGCATAATTTTTGTCTCAGCAACAACACATCTAGCAATATTTTGTAAGAAAATCACTAATGGGGAGCTGGGTTGTAGCTCAGTGGTAGAGCACCTGCCTAGCACAGATGAGGCACTGAGTTCAATCCTTAGCACCACATAAAAGTAAATAAATAAAACAAAGGTATTGTGTCCATCTACAACTAAAAAATTTTTTTAAAAAAAGAGAATCACTAATGATGTATGTGAAGATTAGCTACACTGAAATTCATGGAATCCTTTTTATTGTGGTAAGAAGTCTGACATTTTTTACCTGTCAAAAAAATAGGACTTATTTAAATATATACACACATCAGTACTATACAGACATTAGAAACAGTGATGTGGGAAATGTTTACACTAAAAATTTTAAAAGGTGTGTGATAAAGCACATGTTGTATAAGTGATATTAATAATATTGACATGCAAACGTGTAAATATACACTTTTTAAGAAAATACCTATATGTGCATGTTATGTATGCATTCATATGCAAAGATCCGTTTTTTAAAAAAACTAAAAGAATACTAACAAATATAAACCAATATATTGATGGTGTGGATCCTGCCCCTGATGGTATTCAGATTATACATAATTTTGTTTTTCTTTTTCACTTATCTGTATTTCCCAAATAATCCACAGTGGAAAAAAATTTTAAGTTTTTCTGGGAATAATTAGATTTACATCACCCTAATTTTGATTAACAATCTGTAAACTTTCAGAAGACAAGTTTGGGAGAGAGCAATGTGAGAGCCCTATTTTGGGCTAAAAGATTGAAAATACAATTTCCCAAAGTAGATAAAATTTTCCCAGGGCTAAAAATATTACAAGAGTTTCATGAAAGTTATATCAACATCTGGGTGCTGATTCTAACATTTTCTCAGAAGTTTGCAAATTCTCCCACATATCTTGCCCATGAGGTAAAAAAAAAAAAAAAAAAAGTAAGAAATATTTGTTTCAAATTCTTTTCTTTTTTTGTGCATGTCCATGAAAGGGTGATAAAATTCCCAAGGAGGTGAAAATTGGTTTATGGAAAAGATTAAAAACTTTGTAGGAATTATACTGGTTTAGGCCCTACTGATAGTACAAACATATATACAGAATATCACTGATATTAAAATTACTAGGGGTTTGGAGGAGTTATTTTAAAAATTACTGAAAAGGCTCCAAGGTGGGGGTGAGGTGGGGAAACAATAAAACTTAGGAAACTCTGGTTCAGTATGGGACTGTAAAACCCAAATTATTCTTTTATATACCTTCAATTCTAATGACTTTTTAAGCACATACACAAACAAAACACACACACACACACACACACACACACACCAAAATACACACATTTCCTTCAGGAAACTACCCATTAACTCTTATGACTTGCTTCTATATTGAAGTTTCTATGCTAAAAAGGATGAGATTTTATAAAATGCTAGTTTTTTTCTAAGCATTGTAATGCTTCTTATTTTTAAATACAGCTGTGTGAAGCTTTGATGAACTGTGTTCAGATAGTTATTAACATTAGTCCCAAGATTTTAGACTAACAATCATTATTTTTATTCTATTCTGTAATCACTCATATTATTATGATTCTTGTTATAAAGCACTGATTAGGGGCTCAAAATATGTAATTATTCTTTGTTACTTGAGCCCTTCATAATATAACATTTTTTGAGCATAATTTCTTAAATTCTGGCAAGGGTTTTATATGACATAATTCACTTAATCCTCATTACACTTCCTATAACATTCTTTTTTTTTTTTCATTTTTCTCTTTTGGCCTGGTTTGCTATATCAGTTCCAAAAACAGACAATATATTGAGTGTCATGTGTCATTATCTTGTGTAACAAGAGTTTGAAGAGGGAGTCCAGGAGTATTTGATGAGGCCCTATGGTGGCCAGAGACCCATCCTTCCATCCATCATGCTTATGCTTGACAGGGGGGCCATTGTCTTCATACTTGCCACTTATGGTCCTAGAAGGGCTGCTAATCTCAATCAAGTCCAGGAAACAGAGAGGAGGATCACATGTCAACCCCTCAGAGAGACTTCTGACATTCCTCTTGCAATGTCAAAGGCACTGAGAATACAATAGTGTCCAAAAGACATAATCTCCTCTCCAGATTTGTGGTACCTCACGCATTTCTTCATAATACTGCTTGAATTTTTTGTCTATCAAACAGTTCATTATCACTCTTCCTTCCCAGAATATAAGCTCCAAGAAGATAGGGAGTTTGTTTTATTCTCCTCTCTATCCAGAATGCCTAAAACAGTTCTTGGCATTCGAAAGACAAAAAAAAAAAAAAAAAAAAATGGCAGGCCACAGTGAGCATGGTGAGAATATTTACACCATGGAAACTGGCACATGCTAATGAGGGCCCCCAGCACCACCACCACCAGCTGAAAGCTAGATGTGAAACATGGACCAGCAAACTCCTGGATATGTCCTAGTCCTCTCCCTTGTCTGTGTTAACGCTGGAAGCCCCCTCATATGAGTTTTTCATCTTTCAGGGAGTGGTCCTTGGTTTGCTGCTTCTGTGGTATTTACCAAGTCTCCAGCTTGGTGCCCTCTTATTTCTTCCACTGTCCAACTCTCCATTGAACAAGTACCACAGCCCAGCAGAGGCAGGGCAAAACACTAACTAAAACTTATGACTATTTTGCAGATAAATCAGGCAACATCAAGAGGGTGTAGGAGGGGAAAGAGGACAGAATTTATTACCAGCTCTGTGTCTATTAAAATGAGCAAGGACAGAACCTTTGTTGTAAACAGCACTTGGGTGGCAGTTCTGAGTTTGTCCCTTGGAGGCATAAAACCCCTTGTTCTTTTTATATGAGGACAGGTAGTCCTGGGTTGACTCTGCTTATTGTTCCTCAGGGGTCAATCAATGGAACTTGTATCTAAAATACTGAGTCCATAAATAAAAAATTGTGTGTACTGTAAAATATTTTTATAAAGTGGCTTCTCCCACTCTTGTGTTTAATGTAAGTTATATGTTTACCTTTTGACTTTTCGTTGTTTTTATTCTTAGTTTATGGAATACATATTCTATCCAGGAACATAAATCATAATTCCTCTTCCTCTTACATTGCTAATATTAAAATTATATTTCCAAGAGTACTCTTCAGGTAGTCATAGATTATGCTTTTTTGGTTTACTTTTGTCAAATCTCCTTCACCCAAAATTCATTCTCTCATAGGCTGGGTCATATTACTACAAGACTCCCAAATATTTAAAAGGCCATTTAAGGGGAAAACTGGAAGAGGAAGCAATAAAGTACCTTTTAGGAGAACCTACTGAGGGCCCTGACATCATGGTAGCTGTCACTGGGAGGGCTGATTTATAAATCCACAAAAACAAAAAACAAAATCCTGTTTTCGGTGGCCAACTAAGAGATTTCTTGCAATGGGCTGTTATCTGTAAGAATCATAAGGAGTCAGATTCAGTATTCAAACTAGGTTTGTATGGTCCAGAGTATGTCTGACTTTCTGCTGTTAGAACCAACATAGATTCTTCCAATGATGCATAAATAAATAAATAAATAAATAAATACACACACACACACACACACACACACACACACACCCATAATACATAAAAAATGAAAAGCTCATTAACTACATGCATTGATTAAAGATGAATAGGAAGGACTGTGGTTTGATGCAGCTGTAATTTTTTTTTAAAGAGAGAGAGAGAAGGAGAGAATTTTAATATTTATTTTTTAGTTCTCGGCAGACACCACATCTTTGTTGGTATGTGGTGCTGAGGATCGAACCAGGGCCGCACGCAAGCCAGGCGGGCCCGCTACCGCTTGAGCCACATCCCTAGCCCCAGCTGTAATTTTTTATGACAGAAACGCACAGTGGAAAAAGCCTCAGACTCAAAAAAGTACCCAAATACCTGAAGAAATCTCACCACCAAGGGATTCTAATTGATAAGCACCACTTCCCTACTCACAAGCATAAGAAAGGTAAAGTGAACAAAATTGCAATACTCTAAAGTAAATAAAACAACTACATGATTTAAAGCCTCACGGTCTCCCCATAGCTCTACAAACAGGTTTCCTCCTTGTCACTTACTGTCACCCTTTCTTGAGCTGGTTCCAGGACATCCACTGCCCAGCTTAATCGCCTGTGCCTTCTTCTAGCCCCATGGTCTTCTATTCTGTTTGGAATTATTTTCTTGACTTGTCGCTCTTCTCTCTCTAGTGTATCCTCCTAGAAAGCCACACCTGTAATTTTGATATCTACTTTCTGTCCTGGACCACAGGAACACCAGCAACTGACTCTAAGATGTGGAGCCTGAAACATTCCCAACCCCTGTATGCTTCCTTCTCTCAACATTAGGTTAAATGTTCCTTTTGTAGGGGGACCTACAGAGGCTGCCAATTACCAGGCACAAAATGTCCATCCAACAAGGGCTTTCCAAATCAGGAGCTAATCTCAGCTCCTCATCTCGAGTGGACTTGTGCTTTTAAAAGTCCTAAAGAACACATTTCTGTGGGGCTTGACTTCTATTTTCTGAAGTGAGCTAGGACCTACGGGAGTTAGGAGGTATGCCAAGGTGGGCAGAAGCCTCTCACATCCCTCCCTTCTCTGGTTCCTTCATCTCAGCCACCCCTTCCTCAATAATTAAAAGAACATGCAGTCTTGCGGAGCAGTGAGGAACAATATATGACAACCAGGAATTTATACAAATTTGTGTATTTATTTAGACATGTGACAAGCATGTATTAGTATAAATCACTCTAGTAATTAAGAGTATTTTGGCATGCAAGCAACCTAGGTTTGAATTTCATCTGTGTTCTATAATTTTGGTGAAGTACTTTAAATCTCTTCTCAAAGCTTCACAGTATTTTAATCTCTTCTCATATCTTTCACATCTGTAAAATGGGAATAGTAATAGTACCTAGCTCAGGGAGTAACAGTGCATTTTAAATAATATGATACATTAAAGGGCTTAAAACAAAACCAACCACAAAGATCAAAAAATATTGGTCATCATTGTCTTTATATATAAGTTTTACATATCCCCTCTTGGCATATTCCTGTTTACACTAAGTGTCTGTGAACTAGAAAGAGGAAACCTTCACAAACCATCCTGAACATAACACAGACTAAAAATTTGGCCTTCAGTGGCCTTTGTCCAACTCTGATGACTGCCTTGAATCATCAGACCTCTGGTCAATGAAAATTCCTTGCCAGAATTTCCTTGAAAAAAGCTACTGTGGCTCTGATAAAAGTATTTTCCTGGGCCTAATTCCCTAACATTTCTGAGTGGTTGTCTTCCTGACACAGAAGTGAGTCCCCCTCCCCATTATGTTGTAGAATTTTAGTATCAATAATCACTGTGTCTATCTTACCACTCTCTATACTTCCTCCTCAATCTACAGTGTGATTTTCTGTAGATGAGTACTTAGAGTAAAAAGCCAGAGAAATTTGACATTTAGAAAATAGCAGGCAGTTTTCTCTAAATTTATTTGGTCTGTACTCATAAAAACCCTAGGAATAATGAGACAATGGAGCCCTCTGTCTCCTACCTTTACTGCTGACAACAAATCAAATATAGTGAAATATACTGCAATTTTAAAAATAGAGAGCTTTAGATGTGTCTTGAAATATCCTCTCAATCAGGAGCTGTGTTTCATTTTTTGTTTGACTTATATTTTAATATATATTTTATGATCAAAGAAATCTAGGTGGTTTATAATGGAAGATACATAAATTATCGCCAATTAAATAAGAGATCAAAATTTAGAAAAGGGTCATGATTCCATGATTGCAAACTCTTAATTTTTTTCTGAATTGATTGAAAGTTAAGGCAAACATAATTATAAATGGTTTATATAATTTTAATTATAGGAATAGAAATTAAAAGGAATATGACTACATTATTAAAGCAACATATCTATTATCAGAGATTTACCTTTGGAACATCTTGAAAAACGGAAGAACAGAGTCCCCTGAAGGACAAATGGAGCAAGAAACCAATATACAACCAAGCAAATGAAGTGGAAATTGGCGAAGGTTGGGCCAAAATGGAGATACATTCTCACACAAGGTCAATGAAAATTCCTGAGACCCTCCCACTGCTTGTGACTCATAGGCATGAGATAAAAATAAATAAATAAATAGGGAAATCAGGCAATAGATTTGATAAAACATTCATGTATTCTTTCACTCAACAAATTTTGCAAGTTTTGTCATTCACCAACTTGTACTCTAAGCAATAAAAATATAGCAATGAATAAACAGGCAAATATATTGTTCGCATAAGCCAAACTCAGAAACTCAGAGGTCAAAAGTCTTCTATCACATGCAGAAGCTAGAGTAAAATTAAAAAAAAAAGAGAAAGGATAACATAAAGATAAAGGGAAAATTAGTAATGTAGAAGGAAATTAAGAGGCAGAGTGAAGAGATGGGTAAAGGGAGGAAATGCAGACTGAATTCTTAAAACATCATGTCGTGTGCATATATAAATATACCACAGGGAACTTCACCTTTATATGTATGTAGAAATAACCAATCAAATATAAATAAATAGACCAGAAAAAGGAAGTCTAGTGGAGTAGAGGAAAAACGGTGGAGGAGAGGGAGGATGGGAAGGAAAAAGAAGGGATCATGAACTAAAATCAAATCCATGCATGTCTGAGTTTATCAGGATGAACTCAACTACTGTGAATAACTATAAAGTTCTAATAAAAAATAAAATAAAAACACATATATGTTGTTTTCATGACAACTTGTATTCTATTGGTGATAAAAAAATGAAGGATGAATACATATAAATAATAAGCAAATAAACAAAGAAAGTTAAATACTGGTAACTTCTAGGGAAAAAAGTTTAATGTAATATAATAGAGTGATGGTTATTTGATTGGTTGATCAGGAAAGACCATTCTGAGTAATTGATATCTGAGTTGAGACCTTATCATACAAAGGAACCAGCAGTTGGAAGATCAAAGGGAAGACTATTCTTCCTGAAAGGTAGGAAATAAGGAGAGCACCACACTGCTTGGTCAGAAAGTCAGATCTGGGACCTATACATCAATAAGAGAACAGTTTGAGCTAGAGTTAGAATGTTTTGATACTTGTAGAAGAGTACTAGAAATGATCAGAGGTGAATTTTCATTAAGGAAAAAAAGAAGAAATTCATTGATTCTTGAAGAAGGAGTATGGGTTTTTCACTCCAATTTTCTTAGTGTCTTAATTAATCAAGTACTTTCAATTCTAATAAATGAAAAACCAAGTTAATTCAGACATACCTCCCAGTAAACATTAGTAAAACATACATTAAAATCTTCATAAGATCAACAAGTTCTTAAAAGATCATCAGAAATAGTCCAGACAAAATTTAGGAGCAAACAGATATACAAAGAATGTATCTCACCTTTGGAATTAATTTGGTTCCATGGGACTAAAAGGTGTTTTCAGCTAAGAATTAAGGGTACATCAGAAATCATCCAGGCCCCCATAGATAGCAGCTCAGTGTCAAATCTTCTAGGTTTTCCTTGAACATTGAAATTGGATTAAAGTAAATAATGTCTCCATTGAATTAAAGTGATGCTATATTACATTTTCACACAAAAATCAAATGAAAACATATCTAGTAATTCACCTCACCTGAGACTGAAAATTTTTTTCAAAAAATATTTTTAATTACAATGTCCAAGGTAAAGTCAAAGATAACCAACTATATAAGAAAAAAAGATGGTGCATTGGCTTGAATAGGGTTCCTCTGGATAACTCTGACTGATATGGAAGAATGAAACTGCACTAATAAGCAGACAACAGAAATGACCTAAAATGTACTCTGAAATACTGGATATATAGACTCACACATTAAAATCAGTACATTTAGCATGTTCATCAATTAAAAGCCAAGTTTAAATTTTTCAGGAAACAATTGAAAAAATATTAAAAAGTAATAGTATATTTTAAAAAGAACCAACCAGAAATTGTACACTGAATAAAACTGAAATAAGTAACCTAATAAATGGATTTAACAAATGCATTCACACAGCTAAGAAGTAAACTATCCAATTGTAAAATATATCAGGAGAACGTCTCTAGAATGAAGCAGAGAGACACAGAGGGATGGAAAATAGAGCAGAGAAAAGATAAGGGGCATGGTGGCGCACATCTGTAATTCCCACAGATCAGAAGACTGAGGCAGAAGGATCTTGAGTTCAAAGCCAGCCTCAACAACAGGGAGGCGCCAAGCAATTCAGTGAGACTCTGTCTCTAAATAAAATACAAAATAAGACAGGGGATGAGGCTCAGCTGTCAAGTGCCCCTGAGTTCATTTCTCAGTACCCTCACCCTCCCACACACAAAAAAGGAAAGGTGCAAAAAATATATAGTGAGAAGGTATAAAGTTAGTTACAAAAGGAGAATGGGGGAAGTAAAAGCAATATAGAAAAGACAATGACTAAGAACTTTTCAAAAATAATGGAAGGCATTGATTTCACATATTTAAGCAGCCAATAAACTACAGGCAAAAAAAAGGCAAAATGAAATTTATAACTAGAGTTATCATAAGTGAAATATATAATATATAGGACCATGAGAAAATCTTAAAAGCTTCCAGGAAAAGAAAAACAGATTACCTACAGAGGAAAAACATGCTAATGTTTTAAGCATGGGACCAAGATGGACAGCAGACCTCTCAGCCGCAACAATGGAGGCTAGAAGCTGGAAGGTAGAAGTTAGCACAATGAAATTTTGAATGTGGTAATATATGATATTGTCAATTTATAATTTTTCTTAGAGAATAAAGCTAGGGTTTAAATCAAATAAAAACTGGGATAATGAACTACAAGTTGACTCATTGCAAAAAAAAATAATAATGAAAAGACTAAAGAATATAGTTTGAGCTAGAGGCAAATGTAGAATTCCAAAAGAAAGATCAGAGACACAGGAAGAAATAAATAGCAATGAACAGCGATACGGATCCGGGGGGGCTCCCGCCTGTGGTACATCGGAGCCCTTAGCGCTGAGTTCCGGCTTTGAAACAGAGGAGAGAAGAGGCCCAGTTTGGCTCCAGACACCGGTCGGACCACAGTGGAGAACAGTAGCCGCCATTTCGGAGAGATGATGTAATCATCCCCGTGTTCTACTGATCTCAGCCCATTCAACTACGAACAGGTGATAACAGGCTGGTATTTGCCTGCTTCTAGCAGACAGATTTTCTGCTCAGGCTCGGGGCGGGGGTTCTTGTGGAGAATACTCCTAGAGGCTCGTGCCTGGCAAGGCGTGCGCCGGGCACTGAGCAGCTGGATTCGGGTTCCCGGGGCTAACCTGGCCCAGGTCTGAGGAAACTGCGGAGACTGCCGGCGGAGGCCAGCTCCAAGTGGAGCGTGCGCTGAGCTTGGGGCGACTGGGTTCTGACTCCCGGAACAGTTTTGGCCTGGGGCTGGGAAACCCGTGGCGTCGCTCCCTGGAGCCAGCTCCCAGCGGAGAGTGTATCAGATCGGAGAGGCGGGGTTCCGGCTACCTAAGCTGCTTTGGCCCAAGGCTAGGGAACCGGCGGTGACTGCTTCTCAATCAGGGTCCGGCGGGGTGTTGTAGGGACAGAGTGGATCTTCCTCCTGCGCCCAGAGCAGTCCAAGTGACCCGCCGGCGTGGTGCCATGACACCCCAAACGCAGCTGGGGCTGAAGAGAGCAGCCGCCCACGCATAGAATAGGACCAGCGATTCCGCGGCGCAGCAGCCAAGTAACCTCATTTGGAGTAGGGGCTGTGCGGAGCTGCCATCCGAGCAAGCAGGGCAGGCAGACCTGCCGCCAACTGGCAAGACAGGCCAGGTAGCTTGCCAGCGGGGTGGACACGTAACACCGAGGCAGTCGCGTCACACTGGTTGGAGTGGGGGTGGAGCAGGGTCGCCGCCCGGGTCCGGAGGGGGCTCAGCGACCCGTTGGAGAGGTAGTTAGGTACCCCCATTGGGAGTGGGGGCTGTGCAGAACTGCGACCCACCGGCCTAGAGGTCTGCCAGCGCGGTAGACTCGTCACACCAATTGGAGCGGGGGGCCCAGCTGAGCCGCCACCCACATCCAGATCAGGACCAACGATCCCAGGGCGTGGTAGTTAAGTTACCACAATTGGAGTGGGGGCAGAGCAAAGCCACCACCCGTGCCCGCAGCGGGGGCAGACCTGCGACCGATCAGCGGGGTAGACAGACCACCATAATTAGAGGAGGAGCACAGCCAATACCCGCCCTGCAAGGGAGACTTCCCAACTATACAAGAGCAACATAAATAAATAGGGGGTAAATTTCAAAAACACAACAGTGGCACCAAGCAGAAAGAAACGTCAGCAGTATGAAAAGACAAGGAAAGAAAGGACCACAAGCAATGCAGGTCAACTCAACTTTAGAAGAGGTAATAGCTGCAACAGATGGAATGTCAGATAAAGACATCAGGATTTATATGCTTCAGATGATCTGGAGTCTCAAGGAAGACATGAGACAGCAAAATCAGACAATGAAAGATCACATTGACAAACAAATCCAGGAAGTAAAAGATCAATTTCACAGGGAGATAGAGGTAATAAAAAACAAACAAATAGAAATTCTAGAAATGCAGGAAGCTATAAACCAACTTAAAAACTCAATTGAGAATACTACCAGCAGAGTAGATCACTTAGAAGAGAGAACATCAGACAATGAAGACAAAGTATTTCAACTGGAAAAGAACATAGACAGCTCAGCAAGTCTGCTAAGAAACCATGAGCAGAACATCCAAGAATTATGGGATAATATCAAAAGACCAAATTTAAGAGTCATTGGGATACAGGAAGGCACAGAGCTCCAAACCAAAGGAATAAAAAGTCTTTTCAGTGAAATAATACGAGAAAACTTCCCAGACTTGAAGAATGAGACAGAATCCCAAATCCTAGAAGCCTACAGGACGCCGAATGTGCAAAATCTTAAGAGATCCACACCTAGACACATTATAATGAAAATGTCCAACATACAGAATAAGGAGAGAATTTTAAAAGCTGCAAGAGAAAGAAAGCAGATTACATTTAGGGGTAAACCAATCAGGATAACAGCTGATCTCTCAACACAGACTCTGAAAGCTAGAAGATCCTGGAATAACATATTTCAAACACTGAAAGAAAATGGGTTCCAACCAAGAATCGTGTATCCGGCGAAATTAAGCTTCAGATTAGAAGATGAAATTAAAACCTTCCACGATAAACAAAAGTTAAAAGAATTCGCAGCTAGAAAACCATCTCTTCAAAAAATCCTTGGCAAAACATTACAGGAAGAGGAAATGGAAAATAACTTTGAAAACCAACAATGGGAGGTAGGACAGTAAAGGGGGGAAAGTAGTCAAAGAGGATAACAAATCAGGTTTAGTAACATCAATAAACAAATATGGATAGAAGAACAAACCATATCTCAATAATAACCCTAAATGTTAATGGCTTAAACTCACCAATTAAGAGACACAGGCTAGTAGAATGGATCAAAAAACAAGACCCAACAATATGCTGTCTACAGGAGACGCATTTGATAGGAAAAGATATACATAGACTGAAGGTGAAAGGTTGGGAAAAATCATATCACTCATATGGACCGCGGAAACAAGCAGGAGTGTCCATACTCATATCTAATAAAATAGATTTCAAGCCAAAGCTAATCAAAAGGGATATAGAAGGACACTTCATACTGCTCAAGGGAACCATACACCAACAAGACATAACAATCATAAATATATATGCCCCAAATAATGGTGCAGCTGTGTTCATCAAGCAAACTCTTCTCAAGTTCAAGAGTCTAATAGACCAACATACAATAATCATGGGAGACTTCAACACACCTCTCTCACCACTGGACAGATCTTCCAAACAAAAGTTAAATAAGGAAACTATAGAACTCAATAACACAATTAACAACCTAGACTTAATTGACATATATAGACTATACCACCCAACATCAAGTAGCTACACTTTTTTCTCAGCAGCACATGGAACCTTCTCAAAAATAGACCATATACTATGTCACAGGGCAACTCTTAGACAATACAAAGGGGTAGAGATAATACCATGCATCTTATCTGATCATAATGGAATGAAACTGAAAATCAATGATAAAAGAAGAAAGGAAAAATCAAGCATCACCTGGAGAATGAACAATAGCTTGCTGAGTGATCAATGGGTTTTAGAAGACATCAAGGAGGAAATTAAAAAATTCCTAGAGTTAAATGAAAACACAGACACAACATATCGGAATCTATGGGACACATTGAAAGCAGTTCTAAGAGGAAAATTCATTGCTTGGAGTTCATTCCTCAAAAAAAGAAAAAACCAACAAATAAATGATCTCATACTTCATCTCAAAATCCTAGAAAAAGAAGAGCAAAACAACAGCAAAAGAAGTAGAAGGCAAGAAATAATTAAAATCAGAGCTGAAATTAATGAAATTGAAACAAAAGAAACAATTGAAAAAATTGACAAAACTAAAAGCTGGTTCTTTGAAAAAATAAATAAAATTGACAGACCCTTAGCCATGCTAACGAAGAGAAGAAGAGAGAGAACCCAAATTACTAGCATACGGGATGAAAAAGGCAATATCACAACAGACACTTCAGAAATACAGAAGATAATCAGAAATTACTTTGAATCCTTATACTCCAATAAAATAGAAGATACTGAAGGCATAGATAAATTCCTTGAGTCCTATGATCTGCCCAGATTGAGCCAGGAGGATATAGACAACCTAAACAGACCAATAACAATAGAGGAAATAGAAGAAACCATCAAAAGACTACCAACTAAGAAAAGCCCAGGACCGGATGGGTATACAGCAGAGTTTTACAAAACCTTTAAAGAGGAACTAACACCAATACTTTTCAAGCTATTTCAGGAAATAGAAAAAGAGGGAGAACTTCCAAATTCATTCTACGAGGCCAACATCACCCTGATTCCGAAACCAGACAAAGACACGTCAAAGAAGGAAAACTACAGACCAATATCTCTAATGAACCTTGACGCAAAAATCCTCAATAAAATTCTGGCGAATCGGATTCAAATACATATCAAAAAAATTATACATCATGATCAAGTAGGATTCATCCCTGGGATGCAAGGCTGGTTTAATATATGGAAATCAATAAATGTTATTCACCACATCAACAGACTTAAAAATAAGAACCATATGATCATCTCAATAGATGCAGAAAAAGCATTCGACAAAGTACAGCATCCCTTTATGTTCAAAACGCTAGAAAAATTAGGGATAACAGGATCATACCTCAACATTGTAAAAGCAATCTATGATAAGCCACAGGCCAGCATCATTCTGAATGGAGAAAAATTGAAGGCATTCCCTCTAAGATCTGGTACAAGGCAGGGATGCCCTCTCTCACCACTTCTGTTCAACATAGTCCTCGAAACACTGGCTAGAGCAATTAGACAGACAAAAGAAATTAAAGGCATAAAAATAGGAAAAGAAGAACTTAAATTATCACTATTTGCAGATGATATGATTCTATACCTAGCAGACCCAAAAGGGTCTACAAAGAAGCTATTAGAGCTAATAAATGAATTCAGCAAAGTGGCAGGATATAAGATCAACACGCATAAATCAAAGGCATTCCTGTATATCAGCGACAAATCCTCTGAAACGGAAATGAGGACAACTACTCCATTCACAATATCCCCCCAAAAAATAAAATACTTGGGAATCAACCTAACAAAAGAGGTGAAAGATTTATACAATGAAAATTACAGAACCCTAAAGAAAGACATAGAAGAAGACCTTAGAAGATGGAAAAATATACCCTGCTCATGGATAGGCAGAACTAACATCATCAAAATGGCGATATTACCAAAAGTTCTCTATAAGTTCAATGCAATGCCAATCAAAATCCCAACAGCATATCTTGTAGAAATAGATAAAAGAATCATGAAATTCATATGGAATAATAAAAGACCCAGAATAGCAAAAACAATACTAAGCAGGAAGTGTGAATCAGGCGGTATAGCGATACCAGACTTCAAACTATACTACAGAGCAATAGTAACAAAAACAGCATGGTACTGGTACCAAAACAGGCGGGTGGACCAATGGTACAGAATAGAAGACACAGTAACCAATCCACAAAACTACAACTATCTTATATTTGATAAAGGGGCTAAAAGCATGCAATGGAGGAAGGATAGCATCTTCAACAAATGGTGCTGGGAAAACTGGAAATCCATTTGCACCAAAATGAATCTGAATCCCTATCTCTCGCCGTGCACAAAAGTTAACTCAAAATGGATCAAGGAGCTTGATATTAAATCAGAGACACGGCATCTGATAGAAGAAAAAGTTGGTTATGATCTACACGCTGTGGGATCGGGCTCCAAATTCCTCAATAGGACACCCATAGCGCTAGAGTTAACAAATAGAATCAACAAATGGGACTTACTCAAACTAAAAAGTTTTTTCTCAGCAAAAGAAACAATAAGAGAGATAAACAGGGAGCCTACATCCTGGGAACAAATCTTTACTCCACACACTTCAGATAGAGCCCTAATAACCAGAATATACAAAGAACTCAAAAAATTAGACAATAAGATAACAAATAACCCAATCAATAAATGGGCCAAGGACCTGAACAGACACTTCTCAGAGGAGGACATACAATCAATCAACAAGTACATGAAAAAATGCTCACCATCGCTAGCAGTCAGAGAAATGCAAATCAAAACTACCCTAAGATACCATCTCACTCCAGTAAGTCTGGCAGCCATTAGGAAGTCAAACAACAATAAGTGCTGGAGAGGATGCGGGGAAAAGGGCACTCTTGTTCATTGCTGGTGGGACTGCAAATTGGTGCAGCCAATTTGGAAAGCAGTATGGAGATTTCTTGGAAAGCTGGGAATGGAACCACCATTTGACCCAGCTATTCCCCTTCTCGGTCTATTCCCTAAAGCCCTAACAAGAGCATGCTACAGGGACACTGCTACATCGATGTTCATAGCAGCTCAATTCACGATAGCAAGACTGTGGAACCAGCCTAGATGCCCTTCAATAGATGAATGGATAAAAAAAATGTGGCATTTATATACAATGGAGTATTATTCTGCATTAAAAAATGACAAAATCATAGAATTTGGAGGGAAATGGATGGCATTAGAGCAGATTATGCTAAGTGAAGCTAGTCAATCTTTAAAAAACAAATACCAAATGACTCCTTTGATATAAGGGGAGTTAACAAGGACAGGGTAGGGACGAAGAGCTTGAGAAGAATATTTACATTAAACAGGGATGAGAGGTGGGAGGGAAAGGGAGTGAGAAGGGTAAGTGCATGGAAATGGAAGGCGATCCTCAGGGTTATACAAAATGTCATATAAGAGGAATGGAGGGGTAAGACAAGATAATACAAATGGAAGAAATGATTTACAGTAAAAGGGGTAGAGAGAGAAAAGGGGAGGGGGGGAGGGGAGGGAAGGGGAGGGGAGGGGGATAGTAGAGAATAGGACAGACAGCAGAATACATCAGACACTAGAAAGGCAATATGTCAATCAATGGAAGGGTAACTGATGTGATACAGCAATTTGTATACGGGGTAAAAGGGGGAGTTCATAATCCACTTGAATCAAACCGTGTAATATGATGTATTAAGAACTATGTAATGTTATGAACGACCAATAAAAAAAAAATAAAAAAAAATTAAAAAAAAAAGGTTAATTCTAAAATTAAAAAAAAAATAAAATAAAATAAATAAATAAATAAATAGCAATGAAAATAGTAAAACTGATGATAAATCTAAATGAGTGCCATCTTGCAAAATAATATAATTTTTTAAGATACAAAAAATTATAATATACAACAGAAAACATTGAAGAATGGGAGCAGGTAAACAGATTTACAGTTCTTTAATTTTCTAGGATGAGAGCATAAAGCAAGGAAGAACTTTTTAAATTTTTAAGATAGTTAATTAAAAACAGTAAATTGTGTAAAATTTTTACTAAGATTTTTTAAATGAAATCATAAAAATATTCAATCACTACAAAAGTAGAGAAAAGGGAACTCAGAACAAATAGATCAAACTTAAAATACATAGTTAGATATTGGGTGAGCGCCAAATAAATAAAAAATTATGTTAAATTATAATGAACTGAATGCTTCAACTTAAAGACAAAACTTATCATATTGGATTTTTTAAAATGAAGAGTCATGTGCTACTTTTAAAAGATACATCTAAAATGCTAGGATATAGAAAGGTTGAAAGTAAAGGAGAGATAACAGCTATATCATACAAACATTAGCCCAAATACAGCTAATATAGCTGCATTGATATCAGAAAAAAATAACTTCAAACCCAAAACATTATTAGCAACAATTCTGAATATATTAGTACATAGCAAGGTATCAAAATTTTAATGATCACCTTTTCTGATGCTTATGCATCTGAAAATCTATTTCATAAGGCCTGGGAAACATAAAGCTTAAACTAGGGTTTCTCAAACTCAAAACTGACATTTGCTGGGGGCAGGAGTATCAGGGATTGAATTCAAGGGCACTCGACTGAGCCACATCCCCAGCCCCATTCTGTATTTTATTTAGAGACAGGGTCTCACTAAATTGCTTAGTGCCTCACTTTTGCTGAAGCTGGCCTTGAACTCACAATCTTCCTGCTTCAGCCTTCGGAGCCACTGGGATTACAGGTAAGTGCCACCATACCTGGCTCAAAACTGACATTTTAGGCTAGATAATACTTTTTTTATGGTAGACTATCCTATGTATTACAAAATGTTTAGCAGGATTTCTGGCCTCTTCCCCTGGATAACAGTAGTACCACTCCTCAATTTAGATAACCAAAATGTCTCCAGACACTGCCAAATACCCTAGGGTACAGAAATCTTTCCCAGTTGAAAACCATTTCCTTGAACCAATCTTTTTTTATTACTAACAGCCACAAATCAGTTTTGATTTTTCAGACATAGAAAAGCAGTCATGTTTGTTATATAACATTCATATTCACCCATCCATTTACCCATCCTTCCATCTGTCTATCCATTCATTCATCAAGTATTTACTGGGTGCCTACTCTGTGTCAGGCATGGAGCTCTGTGTTTAGAATTCATCAATGAAATGAAACAAAATCCTTATCTTCATGCGGCTGACTTAAGGAGGGGTGGTGGGAGAGAGAGAACTCAATATCTAAATGAAGATCAATAAACAGACAGCATGAGAGCCACGTTACAGAACATCAATCAGACCCACTCTTGATTGGCTGGTTGATTGATTCATTTTTATTTATTGTTTGTGGTGCTAGGGATCAAACCCAAGGACACTTCCTATGCAAATGCTATACCACTGAGCTACAACCTCAAGCCCCCAAGCCACTCTTTATTATATTTTTTCATTTGTTTCTATGCTTTTTCTCCGAAAACTACTGACTCTGGTTTTGTAATTATTTGAACTCTTCTTGTATGACAAGGCAAAAGGACAGACGTTCTGACTCTGAACAAATAACCATGTCCTTCTATTCTCTCAAGAAACAAAATGGGTATTATTTAAATCTTGAAATCTCCTTTCATCTCCAGAATCATCAGACCATTAACTACTTGGCTAGAAGAGTGAAATTTCCAAGTGTTTAATTGATAATAGCTAAACACTGTTCACCAACCACCATACCATGTGACATGGGGTCCTTTTGCAGCACATAAATTTTATAGGCACACAACTCTAGGCTGTCTTCAATTTCAATAAGATCACATATACAAATGGAAAGTCAGAATCTATATTATTTAATTTAGCTAAGCAGAGAAAAATAGTCATACCCCCTAACTTAATTGGGCACTCAATTTTTAAACCAGAGTTTTACAAAAAAAGAAAAAAAAATCAGCACCGCATCCAGAGTAATATTTTATAAATTTGCTCTTTGCTTTTCATTTCAAAAAGTCTATCTTGTGAAATTTTAGAATTAGTATAGTAAAAGAAGCAATAACATATAATTCAACACTGTCCTCTTTACCCACCCCCAAATAAGAAACAGCAGAAAATATGATCTCATTCTCATAAAAGTAGTGACCGGGAAAGGATTTAGTCAAGTTTTGGAACTCGCTAATTCTATATTAGCTAAGCTTACATCACTTTACATAAAACCACAGAGCCCACAGGGGGTTTCCATTAGGAAAGCATTGGCTTGTGTCCCATTATCATAAAGGTCACTTAATGTTGTTCTAAATGTATGTCTCCTAATAAACTCAGCCACTGAAGGCAGCATTGACAACCAAAGAAAAATAACCATTTTCAAATCAAGGTCAAATTGTAGAGAGGCATTTAATGAGCTTCAAGGCTAGGGTAAGAGTTTTCCTTAATATTCAACAGAGACAGAAAATAAACTATCAATATGGGAACAGGAACAAAGTGGATCTTTAATATTGTTACTCAAGAGAAGCAGAATAGCAAATGGGATGAAGCAGACAACTAGAATTTCTCAGGACTCTCTGAGCAAAATGTATACCTCAGTCAAAATCACTAGACTGTGGAGATGTTTGGGGGTGTTCTTGGCTGCAGCTTCGTGGACATTTTGTTGTGTCCCATTTTTAATTTTTGAGGCTCTTCTTAACTGTCTTGCAAAGGAGTTTTTAAAGTTTTCATAGAAGTTTTTACAAAATGATACTGTTTCATTTTCCCAAAGGGCTTTTTCCCCCACAATGTGCTTTCTGGACCACTTAAAGATATATTTGATCATGGACAAGATGAAATTTGTCATTGTCACTCTCCATGTGTTCAATTTCACAGGAGTGCTTCTCTTAATCCAAAACTAAATGGTCTCCCTAGGAATGCCTTGTGAACATGCACGTTTGTGTCTAACTGCTCATACATGGAAACTACTCTGTCCAAGGCAGGTGAGGCCATTTTGAAATGGAAGAGTCATTCAAATATAAAATGGCTTTCTTCACTTGGCTTTAGATTAAAGACAAAAAGATAAAATAGCAAGACCCTGGAAGCATTTGTAAAATACTTAAGCATTCTGAATTAGACAAGGATCAAGCAGAGATGACAGCAAACTAGAGTCTATACCATAATACATGTCAGCCCAGAGTCTGCAGTCAAGAACACTATAACAAGGTGTGCTTAGACTTCAGTGAGTCAAAATCAGTCAGCATTGATATGAATAGAGAAGTCACTTCAAACTAAATGTATCATAGAAAAGAAGGGACCTCAGGATAATTAGTAGGAAATAAGTCAAATAAAGTGACAAAGACAAATGGAAATCAGTGATGAAAGGCTTGTTTTTAAAGAAATATAGTCTAGAAATCAGAAATTGAGAAGGGCGGGATAAGACAGAAATAAAAAGAGAATCAAAGGTGAAGATCTTGGGGAAAGGGTGATAGTTTGTAGGTTCTGTTTTGTTACATAATCAAGGTAAATAAAAAGAATGTAAATGGGTTTGCAGAGAAAAATAACATGGAACAACTATTCAGGGAAGAGCTCATGGAGGATAGGAAGCAGAGCATGCTAGCAAGTCTGTGCTCCCCTTATACGCTCTTGTCACAGATCAATGGTTACCCTGAGATTAGCACCATAGAATCATGCAGGTGATCATATGGTTTTGAAATCCTACAAATACAACTGTGAATTGGAGATGGGTTGAGTGACAGGTAGTTCAGATCAATCCTTAAAATGAGACTAACATTTAATAAATATCATGTGCCAAGACACTGGTAAAGGATCTACATACCTTATCTCATTTCATTATCTATTCATTCTATTTTTGCTAACCACCAATTGCTGTGTCAGACACTTTCCCAACAATGTTATGATACAAGTGTTATTAATATCTCCAACATAAAGAGAAAAAAAAAGATGAGACATAGTGGAATTGGTTTATATGTCGAAGGTCACAAAACTGGGAAACTGTTAAGTGAGGCAAAATTGATTTTTGTTTGGGAACAGTGGATTCAAATCTTCACTCTTCAAATGATTTGTGTTTCTGCGAAAGTCATTGCATTTTTTTTCCCTCCTGTATTTCTCATACTGTAAAACAGAAAAATGTTTTCACTATTCTCAAATTTGATTTATAGTAACATTAAAGAATTCTTGAAGGAAAAAGGGAGGGCACTGATGAAACAGAATAGGTGCTATAACTATTATTTCCCATAAATAGTCCAAGCATAATTATTCTCATGACAACACCATTGCATGAGACTTTTTTCCTGGTTTTTTTTTTTTTAACAAAAACACTATGTGCCTGCAAACATTAGGGATATATAAATACTTAAGATTCTTGACTTTGACACAGGAGCTGTTTATGAAAGCCAGAAATTCAAATGAACATTAATATAATGAATCTGAAAATGAAAGAAAGCAGCAATTGTGTAAAAGTAGTATTGGCTATGATTTACATCTCTTTAAAGCACATTTTTCAAGTCCATTCTCAGCAAAGCACTTCTTGTAAGCTCTCACATTGATCTGTATCCATGTAAATGTTTCAGCTAAACCTGAGTTTCATTTCCAAACTACCACCAGCCAATGTAAATGGGACACTTCATAAAGACAAAAATTCATAACAGAGCCAGACATGGGGCACATGCCTATAATCTCAGCTACTCCGAAGGCAAAGAGAGGAGGATTGCAAGTTTGAGGTCAGCCTGGGCAATTTAGTGAGACTCTAGCTCCAAATGAAAACTTTAAAAAGGACTGGAGATGTAGCTCAGTGATAGAGCACTTGCCTGGCATGCATGAGGCCTTGGATTCAATCCCAACACCACAAAATGAATAAAAAACATGGTGAAGATTGGCTTTCCCAAAATTTCTTCAAAATGAAATTTAGCATTAAAATTACATGCAAAGAAAAAAACTTCTATTTTTAGATTGATAAGTAAACTTTTTTATTTTTTAAATTTGTTTTAATTAGTTACACATGACACTACAATGATCTTGACATATCATACATTTGAATCAAAAGGGGTATAATTTCTCATTATTCTGAGTGTACAGTTGCAGAATCACATTTGTCATATAGTCACGTATATACATATAGCATTACTAGTGTCCATTTTATTCTGCTATCCTTTCTATCCCCCCTTCCCCCTCCACTCCCCTCCCATCATTTCTCTCTACCCAATCTAATGTGACACACTTCTTTTTTTTTCCCCTCACATCATCATACATGTAATCTGTATAATGATGAGACTCTCCTTCCTTCTTCCATGCAATTCCCCTTCTCCCTCCCTTTCCCTCCCACCTCTCTTCCCTATTTAGTGGTAATCTTCTTCTCATGCTTCCCCTCCCTATCCCATTTTGAGTCATCCCTCTTATATCAGAGAAGACATTGAGCTCTGTTTTTTTAGGGATTGGCTAACTTCACTTAGCATAATCTGCTCTAATGCTATCCATTTCCCTGCAAATGCCATGATTTTGTTATTTTTTAGTGCTGAGTAATATTTCATTGTGTATAAATGCCACATTTTTTTTATCCATTCATCCATTGAAGGGCATCTAGGTTGGTTCCACAGTCTAGCTACTGTGAATTGTGCTGCTACAAACATTGATGTGGCTGTGTCCCTGTAGTATGCTCTTTTTAGGTCTTTTGGTTATAGTCCAAGAAGGGGAATAGCTGAGTCAAATGGTGGTTCCATTCCCAGATTTCCAAGGAATCTCCATACTGCTTTCCAAATTGGCTGCACCAATTTGCAGTCCCACCAGCAGTGTATGAGTGTACCTTTTTCCCCACATCCTAGCCAGCACTTGTTGTTGTTTGACTTCATAATGGCTGCCATTCTTACTGGAGTGAGATGGTATCTTAGAGTAGTTTTAATTTGCATTTCTCTGATTGCTAGAAATGGTGAGCATTTTTTCATGTATTTGTTGATTGATTGTATATCCTCTTCTGAAAAGTGTCTGTTCAGGTCCTTGGCACATTTGTTGATTGGGTTTTTTTTTGTTGTTGTTTTAACTTTTTGAGTTCTTTGTATACTCTAGAGATTAGAGCTCTGATGTGTGAGGGGTAAAAATTTGTTCCCAGGATGTAGGCTCCCTATTCACCTCACACATTATTTCTCTTGCTGAGAAAAAACTTTTTAGTTTGAATTCATCCCATTTGTTGATTCTTGATTTTAACTCTTGTGCTATAGGTGTCTTATTAAGGAATTTGGGGCCTGACCCCACGTGATGGATATAGGGCCAACCTTTTCTTCTATTAGACCCAGAGTCTCTGGTTTGATTCCTAGATCCTTGATCCATTTTGAGTTAACTTTTGTGCATGGTGAGAGAAAGGGATTCAAAACAACAATGAAAACCAGCAGAGGGAGGTAGTACAGAAAAGGAAAAACTAATCAAAAAGGAAAACCAAGTCAAGTTAAGTAACAAAAATAAACAAATATGGCTGGAAGTACAAACCATATCTCAATAGTAACCCTAAATGTTACTGGCTTAAACTTACCACTCAAGAGACATAGGCTAGTAGACTGGATTAAAAAACAGATCCAACAATATGCTGCCTACAGCAGACTCATCTGATAGGAAAAGATATACACAGGCTGAAGGTGAAAGGTTGGGAAAAATCATACCACTCACATGGACCTCGTAAACAAGCAGGGGTGTCCATACTCATATCAAATAAAATAGACTTCAAGCCAAAGTTAATCAAAAGGCATAAAGAAGGACACTATGGGAACCATTCACCAACAAGACATAACAATCATTAATATATATGCCCCAAATAATGGTGCAGCTATGTTCATCAACCAAACTCTTCTCAAGTTCAAATAGAAGACAAATAGACCACAACACAATAATTATGGGTGACTTTAACACACCTCTCTCACCACTGGACAGATCTTCCAAACAAAAGTTGAATAAAGAAGTTATAGAACTCAATAACACAATTAATAACCTAGACTTAATTGACATATATAGAATATATCAACCATCATCAAACGGATACACTTTTTTTTCTCAGCAGCACATGGAGAAGAAGAGAGAAGAACCAAAATTACTAGCATACGGGATGAAAAAGGCAATATCATAACAGACACTACAGAAAAACAGAAGATAATTAGAAATTATTTTGAAACCTTATACTCCAATAAAATAGAAGATAGTGAAGGCATCAATAAATTTCTTAAGTCATATGATCTGCCCAGATTGAGTCAGGAGGATATACACAACTTAAACAAATAAGTAAACTTTTAACAATTTTTTTTCAATGGCATATAGGCAATAAATACATCCACAATGTGTCTAAAAGGAGTAAGCTAACTTCATTAAGCAACATATAAATCTCAGCTTCCAACTGTGTAGACATTCCTTATTTTCACATACCAAAATTTCAGTTTCTAGGTAAAGCATTTTTCACAGTGTAAAAGAATTCCATTGTTCAAGAAATGTTCTTTGAGTATCATTTTAGTCAAGGACACAGTGAATTTCTCTGAATGCAAACTCCCACTGAGATAAAAAGAAATGTCTTATTTGTTTGTGCAGAAAAACAGAAACTTCCCTTCTTATTACTTCTGAGACAAAGAATAGATTCCTCCAAAGCAATGTGCTAAGACAGGAGGAGGTCTGAGCTTGCAATGAAGTCTTCATTGCTTTGTTATTCAGCCTAGTGGTTCTCCACATGTGGTCCCCAGACTTGCAGCCTCAGCATCACCTAAGAACTTAATAGAAATCCAAGTGCTTGGGCTTCCCAGCCTACTGACTCAGAAACTCTGGGAGTGGGGCCCAGCCTTCTGGATTTTAATTAGCCATCCAAGGGATTCTAATGTACACTCAAGTTTGAGGCCAACTGCTTGAGACAATCTACTTCTCTGGAGCTTCAAACAGTAATAATAGGACTTGTCTCGGGCTGGGGATGTGGCTCAAGCGGTAGCGCGCTCGCCTGGCATGCGTGTGGCCCGGGTTCGATCCTCAGCACCACATACAAACAAAGATGTTGTGTCTGCAGAGAACTAAAAAATAAATATTAAAAATTCTCTCTCTCTCTCTCTCTCTCTCTCTCTCTCTCTCTCTCTCTCTCTCTTTAAAAAAAAAATAGGACCTGTCTCTTCAAAGGATTATCCAATATCAATAGATTTTATAACATGCAAAATTGTTTTGCAAAATTGCAAATAACTAGATAATTGCAGAGTTATCCAGAATGATAACTTTCAATGCCATTTCTCTATCTATCTGAAAAGTGGTCAGAATAGTTCAGGTGGCTAGATAGATTGCTAATGGAGGATTCTGAGACCATTATTGAAATGTGAAGTTTTATATATGATATTTTGTAATGAACTTTGCATCAAAGACAAACCTCACAATGCCCCCTGGTGATGATCATTAAACCTTTTCTCACTTTTGTCAGCTCAACTTCTTCAAATGATTGCAGTTTGGAAAATAACTGGGCTCCTGGGGGAAAGAGGAGCCAGAGAAAGAAAATCTGTATTTAAAAATTGTTTCAAAGGAACTAAAAAACTTAGTACTTCGTTTTTATCCCTCTTGAAATGACTGACTCATAACTTCTTCAAAGACTGAATGTCCTAGCCCTTACTTTAGAATCCAAAGAGAGAGACTGATAACCCTTTCCTCCCAGAAGTCCCAGTAACACCCTATCCAAAGCTCTTCAGCAGTAAATAACCATAAGTTTTTATTTCCCCATTGTCAAAAGTTATGAGGGAAACTGGACAATTTCTCCCTTTGAACTCTGCAATGACATTATCACCTATCTACTCCCCATCTTTCTCCAAGCTAATCAATGTCACTTTGTCTAATTTTTCTAATTTTAAATTTCTGTATTTATCTCTCTCTTGTGATCTCTCCAGGGCCAACTTCAATTTCCAGAGACTTCCTCAACATGAATCCCAAACTTCCTCCAAAGCAACATTCATAATTCATGCCTACCCACAGTCCCACAGGGGTGAGAGCTCTTCAAATCTTCAAGCTCAGCACTTTAGAGAGAGATAATCAAAGAGGAGATACTCAATAATTTGTTGAATTTATTTTTTATATAAGCCTCACATAGAAAATCTGTATATATTACATAGACTGATACTAAATAGAATATAAAAAATTCAATATTCTACCAAAGTAAAGGATTAAATAGTGTCCCCCAACAAATTTATGTCTACCCAGAACCTCAGAATGTGACCTTATTTAGAAACAATCTTTGCAGATATAATAAGCTAAGATGATCATACTAAAAAAAAAAAAAAAAAAAAAAAAAAGAAGTAAAGCAAAACCTAAGCTCTTACATCTTTTCAAGACAGTAAAGTAGAGGCATATTACTTTAAGTCTCAATTAGTGTTCTATGTTATAGTATTTGTGCAACACTAATATACCAAGGATCCATGTTTCCTGTACTAACTAAACAACTAAGAGTATTTCCATAGACTATCCACTGTCTACCACAGGCCACATTTTGCTACTGTTAATCTCCCAAAGAGAAATGCAAATCAAAGACACTTTTTTCAGACCACTCTTTTTTCAAAGTTTGTTCATTCAAAATATAATCTAACTCCAGTGACAAGTTAAAATGTAAGGAAAAGTAAACACATGATAAACCTAGTGATTAAAAATCAAATATTTGAAAAATATTTGATTAAAGAAAATGTTCCATATATAATGTTAAAACAATAAGATATATATACTCTCCCTTTCTCTCTCTCTCTCTCTCTCTCTCTCTCTCTCTCTCTCTCTCTCTCTCACACACACACACACACACACACACACACACACACACACACTTTCTGCTGCCCTGGAGTTCCATCAGCAAAAAGGCCATCTAGATAGAGCTCCTCACCACGGGACCAGAACAATGAACCAAAATAAACCTCTTTTCTTTACAAAAAACAGACTTTTATAAAGTGTATTCTCCATTTTATTTTTAAAGTGAACTTATAAAAATAAGATGCTTGAAGAAAATATCAGTGTTACCACTGAGAGGTAAATTTAAAAGCACTTAGCATTTGTTATGGTTTGGATATGAGTTATCCCCCAAAAGCTCACATGTGAGACAATGCAAGAAGGTTCAGAGGAGAAATGATCAGATTTTAAGAGTCTTAGCCCAATCAGTGATTTAATCCCCTGATAGGGATTAACTGAGTGGTAAATGAAGTGGTAGTGTATGGCTGGAGACGGTGGAAATTAGGGTAAGGCTTTGGTGTACATAATTGTATCTGGCAAGTGGAGTTTCTCTCTCTCTGCTTCTTGATCACCAGGATGTGAGTTGCTTCCCTCTGCCACACTATCTCTCCATGATGTCCAGCCTCACCTTGAGCCCTGAGGAATGGAGCTGGCCTTCTGTGGATAAGACCTCTGAAACTGTGAGCCCTCGAAATAAACTATTCCTCCTCTGTAATTGTGCTGCTTGGGTCTTTAAGCCATAGCAGTAAAAAAAGCTGACTAAAACAGCATTTTACTCTTCCTATTCTTATTTACTTTCTACATTTTGTACAATGAATGAATTATTTCTATAAAAGCTTCCAGTAAACTTCTACTTACTAGAGACATGGAAAGACAAGCAAGCTAAATGAGTAGAAAGACAATAATTATTTTAAAATAAATCTTAACAATACCTATTCATCCAAGAACCAGAGGACACTTTGCAAACTATTAAGGTGAACAATTTTATGTGTTTTAGAAAGGAATTAGATAACAAATAACTTTATGTGAAGAGTTGAGAATGTACTAAAATGTGTGCTGATAAATCAGATCAACTCAACCTGAGTTTTGGCTTCTCTCAATAGTAGATGGCATCTTTTGAATATTTGGATAGTACTTTTCAGAAAGAAAAAATATACTTGAAAATTGAATATAATGAAACTGTTATGGTTTAGATATGTGGTGTCCCCCAAAATCTCATGTGTGAAGAAATGCAAGAAATTTTAGAGGTGAAATGATTGGGTTATGAGTGCTTTAAGCCAATCAGTGAATTAATCCCTGGATAAAGATTAACCAGGTGGTAACAGTAGGCAAGTAGGATATGGCTGAAAGAGGTGGTCATTGAGAGTGCTTTTGGAGTGTATAGTCTGTTGAGCAGAGTTCTCTCTGCTTCTTGGTGCAATTCCCTGAACTTTTTTCTTCCACCACATGATTCTACCACCACCCTATAGAATGAAGTTGGCCATCTATGGACTGAGACCTTTGAAACCATGGGCCTCAGAGTAAACTTCTCCTCCTTAAAATTGCTCTTTTCAGGTCTTTTGATTGCAGCAATGAAAAAATTAAAACAGAATACATATTATAATATTTTAAAAACTGTTTTAGCAGACTTTTCTAAAAGCATACACATGGAGAGGTCGTGGAAATGAAGACTTTCATTTTTATTCCATATTTTTTGTATTGCTTGAAATGTTAAGGAGGATACATTATTTATACAATATTTAAAACTTTAAAAAAAAGGAAAAAAGGAGAAGTCTTGACACATTTAATTCCAAAACAATTACTTTACTATGTGATGCATGGCAGAATTTTCTCCATAATTAAATAATCCAAAAAGTTTTAGAGTCATTGCATATAAACAAGTATTTATAATGTCCCATTTCTTGTTAGAGATTTCCACTTAATGTACACTTTTATACAAAAGTCCTGATGAAAATTCAGTCTCGGTTATATAAAAGCTGTTGTGAATAAAAAAAATATATTACTGTAAAATAATTGCATTCTCCAAGTGGCACAACAAATTTTAGGTCATAAAATTGATAAATAAAGATCTGTCTTTTTAAGAGGGAGCAATTGTAAGGCAATAAAATAAACCATGTAAAGATAATTCTGCAGAAAACAGTTTCAAGTCTTGGAATTAAAGTATGCTTTAAAGTAAAAGGTACATAGATTTTCCCTTCACTCCTGCTTTATGTATGTTTGAATATTTTTATAGTAAAAAAAAATTTAAAATGTACTATACAAGGTTAATGCCTCCTATTATCACCAGTAGACAGGGAAAGATAGCTCTAATTACATATTACTGATTAACATTTGAGTATTGGTATATTTTTATGTGCAACTTATAATAATAACAATTTCCCTTCTGTAGATAATGATGTACAAAATGATTTATAAGCATTATCTGACTTAATAACCTTAAGTTTGTGGTTTAATATATCCATTTAATAGATGAGGAAACAGCATCTCAGAAGTTAAGCAACTTGTTTGAGATTATAAATTTAGCTAATGAGAAATTAGGCCTTTAAACCTATGTATGTATGATTCCAAAGTCCATGATCTTCATTTCTCTACTATTCTACCTAAAAAACATGTCAATGTTTTTAGAGTTAATTACCATCACTTTGAAACTTACTTTCACTGATGCTCATGGCCTACATTCATTCATTCCTCTGTGTTTGTCATTTGTTCCATTAGTAACTCCATCTATCAAATGTGGGAAAACAATTTTGCACCAATTTGTCCAAACTAATTTGAAGAAAATTATTACTTTTTTAAAAAAAGAAAAATCATTTATAAAAATTTGAGGTGAATTATTTTTGCACCAAAGCTCAGATGAGTTCATAGACTATCTTATTTTAGAATGCTTATTAAAATTTCTGAAATAAGTGCTATAAAGGCAAAACTGACCCAATTTTTTTAAATTTTTGGAACCTAACTCATGGTGTGTCATCAAAATTGTGAGTACAGAATCACTTTGTAGAAGAAACAGTTAATTAACAGCACCACTAAGGTGAATACTGAGTATAGTTAAAGAAAATTATTTAAATTTATTCATTTAAGAAATATATATGGAGTTGATATTCAAGATTCTTCTGGATAAAAGTTTTTTAAAATGCATTCCTTCTTGGTGGAGCGTACCGTCTAATAAAAGACAGACTTGTAAAGACTCACTCCATTGTGAGATCTAAACTGCAGTGGCCCCATGGAAGAAGTGGCACCAGAAGCCAGGGAAGCATCCCAGGTACAGAGAGTTAAATTAAGACCGCAGGATGAATACCAACATGTGGGATTAACCAGGTCCACATTAACAACATCCAACTGTTCCTATATATTCAAAACTGTAAGTTTTGAAAGCAATGTAATAAACCCTTAAAAAATTAAACGTGGAATTAGTAATTCAGTAATACTATGTCTGAGAATGTACACAGAGGAATTGAAAGTACAAACTACAACCAATATTTGCATGCCTCTGTTTATACATGCATTAGTCACAATGACCAAAAGGTAGAAACAACCCTGTTGTCCATGCACAGATAAATGAAGACAAAACAGGGTATCTACATACAATTGAATGTTATTCAGCCTCAAAAAGGAAGGAAATTCTGACATGTTATAGCATGGATAAATTTTAGAGACATTTTGAAATAATAAAAAATGAAATAAGTCACAAAAGGACAAGTGTCCTATGATTGCACTTACATGTGATGCTTAGTATAGTCAAGTTAATAGAGACAGAAAGTAGAATGGTGGTTTCCAGAGGAGGGGGAGATGTCTTATTTTTAAAAGGTAATTATTTTAAACCGTGCATAGAGACCTCTAAAACGGGTGCTATAAAGGGAATGGGGAATGTTTAATGGACAAAGAATTTTAGTTGGGGAAAGTACTTAGTGTCACAGACTATACACTGAAGATGGTTTAAAATGTAAATATTACATTTTCATAAGTATGTGTCCTTTATGTACATACATACACACCACATACACACATTTTTTTTCATATTTGAATCATTCACTTTTCTCATGGGTGATAAAGAAAACCTCAATTTGTATTCAATCAATCAGAAAAAAAAAAGTGGATCAACAGCTATTTATAGAGCATCCCCTGGATTAATGGACTTCTGATTATCACCTTGAATGTTCAAGTATGTTCACTCAAACACACACACACACACACACACACACACACACACACACACAATAGGAAAAACTAGCATTTCTACCCCAAAAGTTAAAAGTTATCAAACAAAGTGTTTCTCAGTTATTGAAATAAAACAAGTTCAAACTTCACTTTCAAATGAAAAAAAAAAGTGTATTTTCATGGTTTAGCTTAAAAACAATTAACAAAAGTGTCATTTTTGGACTAACTACAAGGGATAAAAATTTATGCCCTGTAAAGTAGTAGTTTTCAAAAAACCTGGGTGATCAAAAGCAATGAGTAACCACCAAAAAAATTTAATCATAACTGATATATTAAAATATTTATGATAGCAATCAGAGTTCATTTTGTTTAAATAAGTTCAGCAGGCACCGAATACAAAGAATCAAAAGAACAGGTTTTGAAATTCAAGAGCAAAGCAAATCTTTGAGTCATTTGTATACTTCAAGGTTCCAGTTACTGCAGCTTTTACTGGCTGCCCATATTTTTCTATTCCCAATAGCATCAACAAAATTATTTTCAATTATAATAGAAGTTGGTTTTACTTACTCCTGGTGGAAATATCTGAATAGTATTTCCAGCTATGTCTAGAATCCTTAGATTTTTAAGATGACAAATCCCCTGTGTCAGAAAACAAGAAAGAGAAATGTTATAAAATCTAATATCTAAAATCACAAGTATTTAAGTTCAAACTTGATGACAGTGAGTATCTTTTCCAATTGCTTGACCATTCCCTCCATACACCTTTCCTAAGAAGATCCCTATGGGTTGCCACAGAACTTTGAATTCTCCATTTTTTTGACCACCCCAGGGCATTATAACATGCTATGAGTTAGACTACTTCTAGATTCAGATATCAATTCTGACAGTGAATACGTGTAACTTTGGGAAATTTTATAAGTATGACTTCTCCATCTGTAAAATGAAAATGCTAATAAAAATCCTTACTTCAAATAGCTGTTCATAGATTAAGTAAGTTGCTAACTTGAGTGTTTATGAAAGGGCCTAATATGTTATGAGTACTCAATAGTCTGTACTTATTATTAAAACAGAAAGAATCTGAGAAACAAAACAATTCTGGAATGTTGTTTCTGTTGATAATGCCACCAAAATGTATCATGCATATTCCTTTTGGTTAGCACTGTGCATAAAAAAACTTTCCTTACAAAGGAAATAAAATCTGTTGCTGTATCTCTACCCCCAGTGTGACTGCGTTGCCATAGTAACCACCTGGTTGTTATGGTACATCTTAGTTTTAGCATTTCTAGTAATAAGCAAAGGATAAGTAGGATTATTTTTAACTAGAAACATCAAAAGCTTTTTTATTAATTGAAAAATATGGGCTGGGAATGTGGCTCAAGCGGTAGTGTGCTCACCTGGCATGAGTGGGGCCGCTGGGTTTGATCCTCAGCACCACATAAAAATAAAATAAAGACGTTGTGTCCACCGAAAACTAAAAACAAATATTTGAAAAATTCTCTTTCTCTCTCTCTCTCTCTCTCTCTCTCTCTCTCTCTCTTTAAAAAAAAAGAAAAATATGGGCATGATACACTAAATGATTTCAACCACTTGTCGAGAGAGTTCTGAACAGTCACTCTTATTTTAATGACCAACCTCTCCCTGGAGAATGGTATATGTCTCTTTAGTGGTGACAACTGTCTATCTCTTTGATCTTATCACAGGTTTCATTCCCTAAAAGCAGATGTTGAGATGGAATTTGGGGTACTAGATGGTTTTTAAGGACCTAACCCTATAAAAAGCAGGGTCAATAAGTAGAATTGGCAAATGGAAAAGTCAAGGTGGGCTACAGACCCAATAGACTTCACTCAACTGGGTCGGGAGCTCCTGTGAGTATTGCCATCCAAACTGTTCTCTATCAGGCAGAAAAAGCCATCTATTTATAACCCTTCCTTGCTGTCAATCACGGAATTTGGGAGGTTCCAGGAAGAGAATGAGCTTGGAGAAGAAAGGAGGTTCCCTGCAACTGAATAGCTAACTAAGCCTGTCTGCTGTCCCAACTCCTACAGCTGAGTAACAGGTCCTTGAAGGGAAATATACCATCTATTACACACAAAGTCCTCTCCTTAAGTCCCACAAAACCTTCCATTGCCATGATACTCTCATTATTGTGTTAGCTTAAAAGACTTTCCAACTCTCAATATGTCCTCGGAATCTACAAGTTAAAGTATAAGGGCTTTCCAGCCACTTGAAACACTTGATAGTGCTAACTCTATGGCTGTTAAGTTTCTTGTCCATTTTTTGTTCTTGCTATTCATGACTGCTGCTATTGATCCCTCTTGATATTTTTTGTTCTTGACTTGGTTTTATCTTTACATATTTACATTCTCCAAAATTCCTTAATCAAGAATTAAAAACTCACAAATGAGTGATGACAAAGTTGTACTGTGTGAATTGCAAGTGTTCTGAAGCGTTAAAGATACAGAAATATGAGAGAAAATTATAGGGCATTTGGTATTATGAGATCAGACAAGGCTTTCCAGAAGAAATAAAGTTTAAGCTGAGATTGTTTGATATGTTTGCAATAAAGAATGTTCAATTAAGAGACAAGAATCCCTAGGAGATAACCATAAGGCATGTAGTTGGTCCAAAAGATAGTAAGCAAAAAGGTCTGAGGAAAGAAGAATTCAGATTATGAAATGTCTTTTATGCATGTCATGTGTATTAACTTCTTGGGATTCTTTAGATTGCAAGTTAATAGAAACCCAACCCAAACAAACAAATGGGTAAATTGAGGTAACAGAAAAATTTTTAAATATTGATATTGTCTACAGCTGGTTCTCGGTGTTCAGTAGTGCCATTGTCTCTTTCTTTTGTGACAGCACATTGAAGTCAGAGTCTCCTAAAGAATGGCAAGATAGAAACTAGTAGATCTGGGCTTGCATTCTCCCAGTTTACCAATCACAACACAAAGAATGCATTCGTTTCCCATGAGTCCAGCAAAGTTCCTTCTCATTGATCTAGCTTAAGTCAAATGCCTATCATTGACCAAGTCACTACGTCTAGTGGGATGGAATATTCTGATATGCTGGACCTGACCTGACCTGACCAGTGGGAAAGGTCAACACTAAGGAAACATCACAAAGTGATTGGAGAAGGGGGAATTTCACAAAGCTGAATGCTGATACCATTATGAGAATAAGCATAGATGGATGCTAGGAAGAAAAACATAACCATATATTTAATGTCAACTATATACTAATCACTGAATATGTCACCTATATACTAATCACTGAGTTAAAGGATAGTATTCATAGTATTCATTATGATGAATGAAAACATATGAATTACATCTTTAAATTTTTAAAAAATTGTCATTTGTCCTATTTTACAAAAGCAGATTCCATGGAATATTGCTATCAAGTAAGAAATCTAAGTTAAATTCAGGAAATTCTCTGTTAACAAAGTTAAGCCGCTTTACTATAGGACTTCGCAAGACTTTTAACATACTAATGCATTTTCTAAATCTCCAAGAAGGGGTGATATACCTATCTAAGTTGGGCTGTTAAAACAGAGTACCACAGCCTGGGAAATTTATGAACAACAAAAATTTATTTCTCACATTTTTGGAGACTGCAAGTCCAAGGTCAGGACTCCAGCATATCCTCTTCTGGGTTGCAAACTGCTAACTTCTCAGATCCTCACAGGGTAGAAAGAGAGCTTTAGAGCCCTCTGAGGCCTCTTTTATAAGGGCAATAATCCCATTTATGAGGGTCCACCCTCATGACCTAATCACTTTCCAAAGTCCCCACTTGCTAGTATCATTACATTGTAAGTTAGGGTTTCAACATATGAATTTTGGAGGGGCACAAACATTCAGTCCATGATAGCATCTTTGAAAACACATGTTCTCAAAAGAATACACAAGACTCATACCCTTGGAGAATGGTTTGGGGAAAGATGGATTAGACCTTATGTTAACCACTCTTATTTTAGTTCCTAATTATCTATCTTTGTTTATGAATTCTGAAATTCTTTTGGGGAGCTTTCAAATTCTGCTGCCATTGTTACCTTATGATCTATCTGCCTTACTTCTAAAGCCACAAGAAGTGTAAATGTAATTTACAATGTAGAAGAAAAGATTCATAATTTGCTCTTTATCAAAACAAAGAGTTTTTATAATGCCTTATCACTTATAATGCAAGCAAAAAATAAAAATGACAGATTGAATCACATTAAATGTCCAAAGAATTAAATTATCCAAGGCATTATTTTAGATGAAAGTTCATGATAGGACTGATTATAATTTTAATTTTAAAAACTTATACTTCTTGGGATTTATAAAATTGCAATAAGAGTAAGGTCAAATTTGATGAACACATGTTTAAATCAGACAGATATGGGCATCACCCCCTTTTCTCTTTCAATATTGTGTCAAGTTACAACTGTTCTTGTTCCTTATTCTAATGGTGATAATAAGAAGTGTGATGTCACAGAGCTGTTGTGAACAATAAAAAAATTGTTTCATATGATGATGCATTGCAGCTTTTATAGATTTCCCTCAAACAAAAATTTGTTTTAATAGATTTATTTTATAATTTTAACATTTATTTTATGTGTTTACAGAAATTGGAATTTTTAGGATAAAATTTTTGAAATGTACTCAATTACAGCCTACCACCATGTCATCACAGATTATAGTATAGATAAAAATTTTAAAAGTATTATTCTTATAAAAGAAAAGTGAAATGGTAGGGAGTTTTCACTTATATACATGCCTAATCAATCTGCTAATTTTTTTAGAATCAAATTGCAAGTTATTACTCTTTTTATTTTAATTTTTTTTTCCTGTGGTACTGAGGACTGAATCAGGGGTGCTTTGCCATCAAACTACACCCACAGTCCTTTATTTTTTTTTATTGGTTGTTCAAAACATTTCAAAGCTCTTGACATACCATATTTCATACATTTGATTCAAGTGGGTTATGAACTCCCAGTTTTCCCCCATATATAGATTGCAGAATCACATCGGTTACACATCCACATTTTTACATACTGCCATACTAGTGTCTGTTGTATTCTGCTGCCCTTCCTATCCTCTACTATTCCCCCTCCCCTCCCTCCCCTCCCATCTTCTCTCTCTATCCCATCTACTGTAATACATTTCTCTCCCTTGTTTTTTCTTTCCCACTTTCCCCTCACTTCCTCTTATAAGTAATTTTGGATAACGATGAGGGTCTCCTTCCATTTTCATGCAATTTCCCTTCTCTCTCCCTTTCCCTCCCACCTCTTGTTCCTGTTTAATGTTAATCTTCTTCTCATGCTCTTCCTCCCTGCTCTGTTCTTAGTTGCTCTCCTTATATCAAAGATGACATTTGGCATTTGTTTTTTAGGGATTGGCAAGCTTCACTTAGCATAAACTGCTCTAATCTGCTAATTTTTTGTTCCTTGATTTTGCTGTACAACTGTAAAGGTAAAATTTCTAAGCTGATTCTAAGCTGCAAAAGTCTGAGTTAAAGTGTAAAAGACCGGGCATTGTAAAGCTTCTAAATGGCAAGGCCTGGGCTAAAAAGTAAAGACTAGGTATTGTTAAAATTCTTCTGCTATCCCCGGAACCTGTAATCTCTGTAAAGTTGTTAGGACAATGCTGGAACTGCCCAGTAAATATTTCCACTGACTTTCTGGTTGTTTAATAGCTAAGGGTTCTGAGTTGCTTGGCACGTAGGCATTGCAGGACCTAAACCAATCAGTTTGAATGTGTACCCCACTTAGGAGCACCAATCACCCCTGTCCAATCTGTTCCCGCCAATGTATGCACTAATCCTAACTCAGGGTTGTTGTTCAATTTTCCCGCGCCTCATGATGATTTGTTCTGATGTATGCAAAGCCCCCCACCCTCTCCAAAAAGTGTACTTAAGCTCTGCTTGAACTCTGCTCTGGGCTCTGGGCTGCTCTCCCTTCTTGAGTGAGCACAGAGTCCCAGCGCGCTGGAATGGATCCTCAATAAATCCCCTTTTGCCAATTGCATGGAGTCAGTCTCTTGAGTGGTCTCTCCCTCCGACGTTTCGCCGGACCCCCCTTACACAACATGCATTCCTTGTCAAATTATTTCTAATTTGCATAAGGAAGGAAGGTAAATGTATTGACATGTTCCTGGTAGAATAGAACTCTCGAACTGGGAAATCTGAGGAAAGTTTAGTAAAGGCACTATTTATAAAAGACTAGTTTTAAGGAAGCTAAGGTTCCTCAAACCTTAGAAAAGTGGTTCCTTAAACCTAGCTCACCCTGCCAGAGAAGGTGCCATAGTAATTGCTTCTGGTTCTCTCTCCTCATGCCCTTTCATTCTGAACTAACGGATATCATTGATTATATCCAAGAAGAAGCCAGAGGACAAAGGAGCTCTAACTCCTTTGTTAGATGCCTATAACTAATAAACTGCCCAGGCACAGAGCAGGTTATAAAGAATTGATGACAGATAAAGAGGAAAAATTGAAGACATCCAGCACATATTTCAAATGAACCTGTGCTTTTATTCTATATAGATGGTTATAGATTAAACATATACTACTCACTTAAACAAAACAAAAATACAAGGTTCCATGCTTTGCTTACCTCTGGCAAAACTTCAATGTAGTTCCTGACCAGAAGAAACTTCCGGAGCTTCTTCAAGAACTTAATCTCTTCAGGTATGCAACTGAGTTCATTGTAGTTAAGTTGAAGTTCACGAAGATTCTTAAGGAGACAAAGTTCTGTGGGAATGCTGACTAGCTTATTGCAATTTAAACTCAGATGTGTAAGGCTTTTTAATCTTAAAAAAAAAGCATATGAATGAAATTCATAATAAGAGAATCCACAGTATAGGCACAACCCATTAGAAGCCATGTGTCACTTATTTTACGTACCTCATCTGAGGTTCACTTTAGTCAAGTGTTCACATCTACTGTAAGTCATTTTAGCAAAAAAGTCTTTGCTGAAATTTAATTTTTAAAGATTTCTTTTTAGGGGATTGGGTTGTGGCTCAGCAGTAGAGCACTCGTCTAACACAGGTGATGCCCTGGGTTCGATCCTCAGCACCACATAAAAATAAATAAATAAGGATATGGTATCCAACTAAAACTAAAAAATAAATATTAAAAAAAGGATTTCTTTATAATCAGATGGCTATGTCATAAGTATGTTATATAATAAATATATAGATTTTTTTAAAAGTAAATTTTTATTTTCAATCTTTATACTTATACATTAACTATCAAAAAGGAAGCTAGAGGACAAAGAAAGACATGCATATACATGTGGAAGGATAGATAGAGATATAGGTATAAATAGATATATATAAATAGTAAACACATATCGAGTACCAAGCAGTATTAATTTTTTGCTCTGGAATACACAAAGATGAATCAACTACAAATTTTGCTCTTTTGGATACCACAGTTTAGAAAAAGACATTAAAACCAGAAAGTGAAGATAAAAAATGTACTGGATAGCCAGGTGCAGTGGTGTATACCTGAATCCCAGAGGCTCTGGAGGCTGAGGCAGAAGATCCCCCATGATCCCCATTTCAAAGCCAACCTCAGCAACTTAATGAGGCTCTAAGCAACTTTGTGAGACCTTGTCTCAAAATAAAAAAATAAAAAGAACCAGAGATGTGACTCAGAAGGAAAATACCACTAGGTACTAAAAAAATTTTTTTAAAAGAAAGGAAGATGATAGGGAAATGAATATGAAGGAAATGTGAGTCTACTGTGGCAGATATTGCACTTGAGGTGTATCACAAGTTTTTTTGGAAGAACTAACAGTTTTTATTTTATTCTGAAAAATAGAACTAGTAAAAGAGGAAAACAACAAGAGGGAATGCTAAGCTATAAAAATGTTATGAATAAGGAAACAGAAGGGAATTGTTACCACTGAGCATGAATTGTGTATTAAATATAATAATCAGTATAACCCTGAAGTTGAGGCCAGTGGACAAAAGGACAGTCCGTGTAGGTAGTGAATGACTGGGTGAGGAAGATGGGGGCTGATTCAAAAGGAAATAAAATGCTAATACCTCCAGAGACTTCCCCCTCCCCCAACCTGTTGCCAAGTTTACCTGCCTCCAGGGAATTATTCCTCCCTACAAGGAGTTGTGAATGAGTAGCCCCTGGGTGGCTCCCTTTCTGCCTGTACCCCTGTGTGGCTTGTTCCTGCATTTGGATCATTCCATGTTTTGGGGTTATGAGGGCAGAATGAGAAGTGGGGGCATAAGAACAAAGGAAATCTGAAATCTATAAAAGGACTCCCTCACTCCCTGGGGCACCAGCTTTTGACCCCCTCCACTGTGGAAGAGTCATTTTGCTCTTTCCTCAGCGATTTTCAGGTGCCCCAGGGGAACAGGGACTTAGAATCTGATTCTCCACACGGGTATCATCTCTGGTCTCAAAGTCAGAATTATTTCTCTTATTATTCTTAGGCAGTTGAAAGTGTGAGACTAGAGGTTAGGGAAGGGATGTAATCACCAGTGAGAGCAACTGAGAGGGGACTCCATGCACACAATGGTGGAAACCATGTGAGTGACAGGAGAAAAAAGAAGAAAATGGAGGCGGGGAAAGAGAGTGGGGGAAGCCAACAGGAAGAGTCCTCAGAAAAATGAATACCTGACAATTAAAACTTAAAGGCACACAGAGAAGTCATGAGTAGAGAAATAGAAAAAGACTCAGATCAACTAGTAATCTCTAAAGGCGTGGGAGAAGAGTACTTAAAAATCAAAGGGATGGTCAAGAATTTAAATGTTGAGTTTAAATGTCAAAGAGATATAATTGAAATTAACAAACTAAAGGCTAAAACTGAAAGCAGAGAGAGAAATTATAACGTCAATATTCTAAAGATCTATTCTATCTCTACCTTGTAGCCACAATCGGAAAATACAGTTTAAGGAATTCCATCTGTAGAAACATAATTTTTAAAACTCTCTATAGAATAGGTGAGAAAACATTTAACAAAAGACATGAGGGACCTTTATGTTGAAAACTATAAATTATAACTCAGAAAATTTAAAAGGATTCTAAACAAAAGTAGAGATCCATCTTATTCAAGTGTAGAAAGAAAAAAATACTGCTAACATGTCAATTTTTCCATTAATAGATCTGTAGATTCAGTAAGAGATCCAAATAAAAATCTCAATGGGTTTTTTTGATATTAAAATTGACAAATCAATTTTAATATTTATATGGAAATTCAAAGGACCCAGAATAGCAAGAACTAGTACTAAAGAAACAAAATTAAAAAGAAGGAAGGAAAGAAAAGAAAGAGGAAAGGGGAGGGGGAGGTATGGAGGCATTCCTACAATCCAGTTTCAAATCTTACAAGGCAGCTACAGTAACCAAGGTAGTTCAGTCCTGGGGGGGGAAAAAAAAAAAAACGATAGTGTAATGGATTCACTATTTGTGTCCCCCGCCACCCACCCAAACTCATATGTTAGAGACCCATCACCACTGGGAGATCATTAGAAGGTGGGACCGTTAGGTCATTAGGGTGGAACCTTCATAAATGGGATCACAGCTTTATATAAAAGGCCCCAGAGTGGCCTTGCCCCTTCTACTATGTGAGGACACAAGGAGAAGGCACTGTTCTCTGAACCAGAAAATGTGTCCTCTCAGATATCAAATCTACCAGCTTCTAGAATTATAAGGAAAAAAAATCTGTTGTATATAAGCTACCCAGTTTATGGTATGTTAGAGCATCCCAAATGGACTGAGACAGTAAAATAAATCAACAGAACAAAATAAAGTCCAAATGATCCATAAATGATCAATAGGTTTTTGACAAAGGTGTCAAAGCAATTCAACTAAGAGGGAGTTTTTGAACAAAATGTTCTAGAAACTGGATGAACTTTGACCACCCCCTTCCACCATACATATACAAACATTAATTCAAGATGAATGATAGATCCAAATGAAAATTAAAACTACAATCATTAAAAAACAAAAGATAGAAAACTTTGGGATAGGAAAAGATTTCTTTTTTGGGTGGTCGGGGGATACTGGGGTTAGAACTCAGGGGCACTGGACCACTAAACCACATCCCCAGCCCTCTTTTGTATTTCATTTAGAGACAGAGTCTCACTGAGTTGCTTAGCACCTTGCCTTTGCTGAGGCTGGCTTTGAACTCATGTCTCAGCGTCGTAAGCCATTGGGATTACAGGTTGTGCCGCTGTGTCTGAGTTATAATTATAATTTTCAACTGTGTCTGGCCAGGAAAAGTTTCTTTTAAAAGACTCTCCAAAAGCTCTAATCATAAAAGAAAAAATATTTATAAATTGCCATCATCAAAGTTAAAAACTTCAGTCCATCAAAAGTTACCATTAAGAAAATTAAAAGATAAACTGCAGACTGGAAGAAAATATCTGCAGTACATGAACTTGTCATTTCACTTGTATCCCAAATGCATTAAAGAATCCTTACAGTTCAATTGCAAGAAACAACACAGATATTTTTAATGACAAAAATATTTCACAAAAGAAGATATATAAAGAGTGAATAAGATCATTAAAAGGTGCTTAAGTCCGTAGCCATCAGGAAAATGCAAACTGAAACTATGATGAGACTTTTCTTCACACATACCAGAATGGATACAATTTTTGTAAAAAGGCATACACTTTGTTAAAACTTGGTAAATCTTTCACAAGTTACATAATACCTACACTTTTACCTTTTGATTCTATAATTTCACTCTTAGGAATTGAAATGGAAGTAACATAACTCCACAAAAAGACTTGCACAAGAATGTTTGATAGCTTAATTCATAATAACCCCACACTGAAAACAACCCAAATGTGCATAAACAGAAGAAAAATATAATGCTTTACAGCTCATTCATGCAATAAAATGCTATTTAGGATAAACAAAAAAATGAGCTATTGATAAAAGCATCATAAGATGAATCTCTCTCTCTCTCTCTCTCTCTCTCTCTCTCTCTCTCTCTCTCTCTCTTCTCTCCTATTTCTTTCTATTTCTCTCTTTTCTATTTCTCTCTCTATTTCTCTCTCTCTTATATACATATATATATGCACTAAACAAAATAAGACAAACACAAAAGAAGTTTTGTATACTGTATGATTCCATTCATTTAGTTCTACAACAGGTAAAACTTACTTGTAGAGATAAAAGTCAGTATTCGTTGCTTATGAGAAGTAAAAATCCACTAGAAGGGAACATGAGGAAATCACTGGATTATAGGAAATATTCTATATATTATTGATGTTTGTATTTTTGTCAAAACTCTTTGAAGTATACCATCATGAATTTTATGTGATTTTTATTCAGCAGAGAGAAAATGCCGTAAGATTTGGCTAACTTAAGTACATTATTGACCTTTGAAAAGGATGTACAATAAAATGGGGGGCAGGAAAGAATGAACAAAAGCTATGGAAAGAGCACCTTAGAGAGACCTTGAGGGAGCCAGAGAGAAAGAAAAGAAGTTGACCAATGAAGACAAAGGGGTTGAAAGAAGGGAATTGAGGGAGCTCAAAATCCTTGGTAAAGTAAAAAGCAAACTCATTTGCAAGGAGTACAAAGGGTCATAGAAGGAAAAACTCAGATTGAAAGGGAGTGGAATTTTCTGAGTAGGTCCTATGAAGAAAGGGATGGAGAGTTTTCTTTATTAGTCATTTTTATAATCATTGAAGCAGGTTGGGGGGAGGCAAAAGGCAGTCAATGTAGAAAATGAATAATTGAATCTGATCAGCAAGATGGGGGGGGGCTGGTTAGAAAGGAAAGGAAATCAAAGGAAATCAAATGCTGACATTTTCAAAGCCCTTCCCCTTCCTCCTGTTGCTAAGGTAACCTGCCCCAGGGATTGTTTCACCCAGCAAGGAGTGGTAGAGTTGTTAATTAATGCTTCCTGGGCTGCTACCTTCCTGCTTGGTTCACTCTTGGCCCATCTTTTGAGTGATTTGTCACATAGCCAGATGGGGAGAGGAGAGAGGCAAGATAAGGGGAGGAGAACATGAGAACAAAGGAATTCCCAATGTATAAAAGGGACAAGTCACCCCCACTTTGGATATCCAGCTCTGGGGCCCCTTCTATCTCTGTTCTATCCTTCAAATAAAACTTGCTTCCTACACCTCAGCGTTTCTTGGGTGTTCAGTCTTCACATCTGGGGAAACAGAACTCGGCCCTGTTTGATTTTTATCACAGTATCATCATTAGTTTAATTGACTTTATTCTGGATTACTATATGGGAGTTGGCTTTTTTTTCTTTTTTACTTCAAGGCACTAAATGAACTCAGGGTCTGTTACAAATGTGTTCAGCATGCACTTGGGGGGAGTTAAAAGGAGAGGGAGGAAACAAGTATCCATTTTGGTTGCATTTCTACAGAGCAGGGAAAATTACTTTTCCAAAGAATAACTGAGGAGGAACTACGCTTACAGCTTCTTGTCCTCCTTCCTCCCCAGTGAGCTGATGAATGACTTCACATAACAACCTCACTAGTGGTGAATTTGGACAAAATGAGTCCTTTGGCTTGGTTCCTTCCACTTTGCCTGTCTTTCAGAGATTCTGTCTCCAAGATGCCTACATTCTCCTCCTTGTGAAGCTGTGAAGATCCACCTATGACAAAGTCCTTCAGTGGTAAAACTCTGACCTCCCCTGCTTTGACAGTAAGCTCATGAACTTCTACTCTGGCTTAAGCAAGCCAAAACACCACACATCCTCTTTTTCTCTATATCTCTTCTGGATTCTAAACAAATTGAGAAATAAGACAGGACTCAGAAGGAGAAGCATAGAGCTGCCCTGATTCTTCTCAGATTCTTTACTAGCCCTCTTCTGAATTGAACTTTAATTCACAGGCTTTCCTGCTGAGGTGACTGCTAACTTGAGAGTGGGGGGAGAGGAGCCATAAAGCCATGCGTGTCCAATGCTCTTCCCAAATTCACTGAGTCACTCTTTTGTCTGTGGGAAGAGGTGAATGAGGGAAATAGAAAAAGAGTTAGACTAAAAATAGCTTCCCATAATAATAAAAGCTAACATCCATTGAGCACTTACTCAATCCTAAATCCCTTTTATGGATTAACATATTTGAATCTCAAAACAACCCTATAAAGTTGGTACTGCTTTCATCCTCATTGTGCAGAGGAAGACATTTAAGGAGTGGAAAGGGGAAGAAACTTCAAGGTCAGGAAATGGAATTCTGCTTGGGGAGATGACTGATCAGCTTGCATGTAGGGCCAAGCAAGAATACAGACAACCCAAAACCAGCTCGAAAGTAACGGAGGCCTGTCGAGTTCACCATCCTACTTTTTCAGTGAAAGTTGTCCTTCACTTTTCAACATATCACCTGAGATTTATGATTCCTTAAATATTGTACATCCTACTGCAAATAGAAATAAGCTTTATGAATTATGAAATTATAACAAACTATAGCTGCAAGGCCTTTGACGTTCAGATAGTCAAAATTCTTCTGTTAAGGGATGAGAAAAATGAGGTCCTAGGCAGTTAAATTATTTGCCCAAGGTCATATGGCTGGTGGCACAAAGATATGGCTTAAACCTCATTCACCAGATCTTTTAAGGTGACCCTCTGGTTATTATGTCTTCATCAATACATAAATCAATTGATGAGCTGAATAAGAGGGGGGGAAGCCAATTATTGGCATTTTAATTACTATATATATTTCTCCTCTATACAAATTAAATTAATTCAATTTTTTCTAGGTGCCCTGCCTTATAATATTACTTTCCTTATAAAAGTCTCTTTGTAAAAGATAATACCTCAGCTGGAGGTATAGACAAGTGAATTGGAACAGACTTTAGGTACTGCAGAAAGCCCTGCGTGGACAACTATTCGTAGTTTCATAACCTCCCATAAAATCTGGATGCTCTTACTTTGTAATGCATCTGTTTCTGTTCAACAGGCAATAAAGAGAGTCTCCAAAGTAAACCTGAACAGAGTTCTCTCTCCATCTGTCAGAGGAAAAGCCCAAGAGGGTGTTTTGCCTGCAGAAAGATGAGACCCTCAGCTGGCTCCGGAAAGGCACTGTAATGGCAGCCTGTCTGCACAGATGTGCAGGATAGGAGAAAACAGCATTTTTTGTTGCTGTTGTTAGTGATAATAAAATGGGTGGGTGTTTCTTTTTTCTTTTTTTTTTAAATGAAAATGACATAGTAGTTTTAAATCCTTTGCTTTTATATTACCTTTTCCCTCAAGCTCATAATGGTTTACTACACTCATATAAAATAAAATTTAATGCCCCCAATTCTGTGGCTGAGCAAGTGCTAAGAATCCCAGAGTTGAGAAATCCATAACAACATCAGTTTTAGAACTTTGTTTCAAACCCCCACTTTTCCACTTAGACTACCCAAGTCATGTTGTTTCTGGGTTCTCTTAAGTGTTGGGGAAATCATCTGCTTGAAATCATCACTTTACTTCAGTCCCTCAGAACCTTTGTGTTGTGTTTAAATCCCCCAAGGACATGAGGCTGGACATGAGGCTGGACACGATGCTTTCAGAGGATCTGAATGGGGATGGAGAGAAGGGGGCAATGTTTAACCAAGTCTTGCCATAAACAACTTACTTGCTGACTTCTTGAGGAAGCCACGTAAGGTGATTTCTGTTCAGATTAAGCAGGATCAAATTTTGTAAGCCATCTGTTAGAAAATAATTTCAGTCATTTGAGCCATCTGTTAGAAAATAAGGTTTAGTCACTTTTATATACACCTTTGTTTTCCTTCTGGCTTTTTGCTTTGGTTGCTGTTGACAAATACCCTCATAGAGGTCAGGCACGGTGGCATATGCCTGTAAGCCCAGGACTTCAGAGGCTTAGGCAGGAGGATAACAACCTTGAGGGCAGCCTCAGAACCTTAGAAAAACCCTCAGTAACTTAACAAGACCCTGTCTGAAAGAAAGAAAGAAAGAAAGAAAGAAAGAAAGAAAGAAAGAAAGAAAGAAAGAAAGAAAGAAAGAAAGAAAGAAAGAAAGAGAAAGAAGCTTTATTTTCACATTAAAGCTTCTCTGAGTTCCATATTTACATCCTCTCTCTTGGCTCTGTCTCTCCCTACCCAATATGTTCTTTCTCTTTTGAACAGATTTGCTCTCTTTTCCCATGCTGGACCATTCCACAACTCCTGAGTTTGAATGTTCACAGTCAGGGCAAAGAGAGTTCTCCCTCTCAATTGCCTACAGGAATCAAGAAAGCCTTATGCTTTGTCAACCAGAGCCACCACCATGTAGCCAACTCCCTGTAATTATCAGGGGGGAATATGATTGCAGTGTTGTTTCTTTTTGTAAAACAGAAAAGAGCCAGAGATCTAGACATTTTTGTGAACTCTCCTACTTGAAAATTTTGGCACCCGGTTAAAAATTTTGAAATGGCCAACGAAACAGAACCAATTTATTTATGACCCAGATTTAGCTCATTCCATTTGTCTCAGGTCATGTGATTTTTCTCAAACCAGTTAAACTGTTTTAGACTATCACAACCCTCAAGAAAGAGAGTGTATGACTGATTCAGGGTGGTGATGCATGTCTACTCTGGTCAATCTGCTTTGGTTAGAGGGACAGATTCCCATGTAACACAGCAAGGCTTTCAACCCACACTGAACAACGCTGAACCCCTGATGCCAAATCACTTCTACCCCTGGATAATCAGGACCTTATAATTTAAATAAAAAATCACAGGGAAATTTTCAAATTTCTACCTTGACAGCTGAGGCTGTAACTCATGGTAGAGCCAGCCCTTCCTAGCATATTCAATCCCCAACCTTGCAAAATATATAAATAAATAAAGTACCTCGTGGTTATTATATGAGAACGTGATTGCAGTGTTGATGATGTATGGCACCCCTGTCCCCCAAATTTCACAGAAATTCATAAAGTCTATAACGTGTCTCTAGTTTTGCCATTAGGAACTGTTATGGTTTGGATCTTGAATGTTCCCCCAAGGCTCATGTGTTGATGTTGGTCCCTACTTGATAGAGCTATTGGAAGATGGTAGAATCTTTAGGATGCAGGACCTAGTGGAAAGAAGTTAGGACAGTAGAGAAGAGCCCTGGAGGAGGGTATTGGAAACCCACCCCCTTCTTCCCCACCCCCTGCTGCCTTCTCTTTGCTTTCAAGCCACTGTTGAGGTGAGCAGTTTTGCTCCTCACATACTTTCCACTATGATGTGCCACCTCACCTCAGGCCCAAAAGCAACAGAGCCAAATGCCTGTTATGGTTTAGGTATAAGGTGTTCCCCAAAAGCTCATGCAAGAGATGATGAAAGAAAGTCTAGAGGAGAGATGATTGGATTATGAGAGCTTTAACCTAATTGGTGCATTCATCCACTGACAGTGATTAACTGCCTAGGGTAAGGTAACCTAGGCAAGTAGAGTTTTGCTGGAGGAGGTGGGTCAGTGGGCTTGTTCCTTTTGGGTTTATATTTTGTCTTTCTTGAACAAAACACCCTCTGCTTCCTGGTGCCATGTCATGAGCCACTTTCCTCCACCATATCCTTCCACCACAATGTTCTGCCTCACCTCAGGCCCCAAGGAATAGAGTTGGTCATCTATGATCTCAAACTGTGAACTTCAAAATAAACCTTTCCTCTTCTTGTCAGGTCTTTTGGTCACAGCAGCGAGAAAGCTGACTAACACAGTACCCAAGACTGAAACTTCTGAAACTGTGAGCCCTAATTAACCTTTCCTCCTTCTAAGTTGTTTATCTCAGGTATTTTGTTACTGCAATGACAGCTAACTAACAAGGTGGTTACATGCCTACAAGTGCCTACATGAGTTAAAGCTATATAGACCACCTGGGATCTCTTTGTCATAAATGTATCCTTAAACCCACTGTACCTATATTATTAAATAAGAGTGGCATACTGAATGGAGAAGTATTTAGCTTAAAACACACACAAAGTAAAGACTGCAAGTCATTGGATCTCATATCTTTCCTTTAAAATCCTTCCCTAATTGACTCATATTTAACATTTTGATCAAAAATTGTGACTTAATAGCTGGAGCAAATTAAAAATGAAAAGAACAAGGAGAATAGTAAAGAGCTCCTCTTGATTTTTGTTTTCAAAATATTTTACTCTGACTCAGGAAAAAGACCTCCAAAGAGTCTCAATGTACACCAATTCTGAAAAGGAGAAAATGAACACCAGTTTGGTTTAAGCTTAACACTAACGTTTTTTATTCTCTCAGATCTACATGGAAATTAATATTTGTTATAAAAATTGAAAAGCAAAAAAAAAAAGTAGTGCCTCAAAAATTTCTTAATCTTAAAAGTGAAAATAGCTCCAAAACCAAAAAAAAAAAAAATGATTAAAGCATGAAAAATTCTTTCTCATTTCAGTCCATATTATTAAATATGAGGGGTTAAATTTGAAACTATAATGTCATTCTTTGACTAACTTACCACATGCTCCAGATGCAAATCTACAAATCTTATTTCCAAATAAATGAAGCTTCTTCAAGGAGGTAAGGTATTTCATCTCTTCTGGGACTTCTTCTAAAAGGTTGTTTCCTAGATTTAGTATTTTCAACTACAAACATATAGAGATTTAATCAGCTCATACATTATCCACCTTCATATGAAAAAATAAATAATTTAAGCCCCTTTGCTCAGATCTACCTAACTTAAGGAAACCAAGATATTTGAGAATTACTTCATTTACACACCTGAAAATATCTTTATGAAGTTCACTTGAGCTTCATGCTCAAATGCTATGCCAATTAAATCACAATTTAGGTCTCAATCAAAGCACTCAACTTCATTAAAATCATATTACAAATTCTTGTAATATGTAAGAAAATTCTTGGAAGAACTTTTGCTATTATGAAAAAATTAAAAGGGGCATTTTAAAATGAACTAATGACCCATTCATAACTCACTTGAGCAACCCAGCAGTATTCCAACATTGTGACCCACAGAATCAACCACTGAAATCTCAGTAAAAGGAAATCAGAAACAGCTAAAGATCTGAAGACTTCCATCATACTATTCCCAAATGAGCTAACAAGACCACTCCATTATGTGGATATAACTGGGGGTCTTTAACTTTGGCGGCCCTCTGTGTGATCACAAAATTCACAAAGGCATCTACTGAAATGGTCTGAGTAAGCCAGAGAAGATGTACCCTGGATGTACCTGTCCTACAAATAACAGATTGGTCAGACATAGGAAGAACTGCACATAGAAAAAGTTTAAAAGTTCCCTCTTAGTCCTTTAGTTCAATAAATCAGTGATAAAGGATTGTTTTCTAAAGCATGGCAGTTTTCTTTCTTTCTATTTATTTATTTATTTACTTATAGTGGGAATTGAACTCAGGGGCACTTAACCACTGGGCCACATCCCCAGCCCTATTTTGTATTTTATTTAGAGACGGAGTCTCACTGAGTTGCTTAGAGCCTGGCTTTTGCTGAGGCTGGCTTTGAACTGGAGAGCCCGCTGCCTCCTGAGCCGCTGGGATTAGGGCGTGCACCTCTATGCCTGGCTTTTATTTTTATTTTTATTGGTGCATTTTAACTGTACATAATAGTGCATTAATTGTTATATATTTATATACGCAATATAATTTTGTCAGTTTTGTACCCCATACCTTCCTTCCTCTCCCCTCCTCCCTCCCCCTGGTCCCCTTCCTCCACTCTATTGGTCTTTTCAAGAGACAAAAAATCTGCTCTTTGATTTCCAAATGTAATTTACCACTCATGGACAATTATCAACTTCACGGTTTAGACTTTTAATATTAAGGGCAAAAGAAAATGAATCTTGGGTGCTTTCACAAATCAATTTATGCAAGACAAGAAAAATAATTAAGGTGCAAATTTGAGCAATTTTACATTTTTACTTATATTTGGTATAGACTTTTGTCAATGGTTTAAATTAATATAAAAAAAAAGTAGACAGAGACTTTTACAATGAAATTTCTTATCCCAAGAATTCATGGTAATGGTTTCACTTCCATTGTGTTTTCACCTGAGAATTAACATTGTTCTATATACGTGTGTATGTGTGTGTGTGTGTGTGTGTGTGTGTACACGTGTGCATGTGTACACAAGCACAATGCATTTGTTAGTTTGGAGACCTTATTCTATTGTAAAGGTGAAGTTGAAATACATTCTTGCAGTCATTTGAATGAAAAGGCTTATTTCAGAGTCTGTAACAAATTATCCCAACCATATCTTTGCCCTTTTTAATTTTTTTCTCCCTGCTCTGTCCTTTATTTACTCCCTTCCATGTTTCTCCCTCAGTTGATTACAAAAGTCTCTATCTCCCGCTTTCCAGGATAAGCAGTGTCACATAAGCCAAGAGGAAAGAAAAGGAGAAGAAAATGATTTCAAGAAGAAAGATGCGGGTCAACTCCCGGGGGGAAGGTTAAGTTTAAGAAAGTACAAAAAGAGCCACTGGATTTAGCAACATGAAAGCCATTAGTGACCTTAACAATAGGGGTGAAGTGCTGGGCAAAAAAGTCTGATTGAAGTGGGCTGTGGATAAAATATAAGAAAGCAAAGACAATGACTTGTAGAAAATTCTTGTAAGAACTTTTGCTATTAAGAAAAAAATAAAAAATAAGCAAAGAACTGGAGGGTATTTTTTTTCCTTTAAATTCAAAACTAAAAAGATAGTACAGCTTATTTATATGCTGATAGAAAAGAAAATCCTATGGGAAATGAGAAACTAATTATATAAGGAGAGGGATAATTACAAAATCAAATGATTTAGAAGATGGGACTCAAAGTACAAGTGGATGCTGGCCAGAAGAGTAGGGGCTCGTCATCTGGGGTAGTAAGAAGAAAGGTAGAGAAAGCAAGAGCAGGTAGGGAAGAGAATGGGTTTGGTGATGGAAAGATGGGGTTCCTGACTGGCTGGCAGTATCTGTTTTCTACACAGGATATGAAACAAAGTCATCCAGTGGGAGGAGAAGATACAAGAGTCTGAAGAAAAGGAAAAAAAAAATCATTGTACAAAGTAAGCTAGAAATAACACAGGGGGACTGATTACCATGGTTGGTTTTTGATCCAGTTTAGCTCCCAGGAAAAAAAATGTTGCAAAAGACACAGATGACCCAGAAAGGCCATCTTTATCTGATGTACTAACTACAGAGCAGTTTGGCTAAAAAATGTTACACAAATTCTAAGCTTTACAAGAAAGATTGTGAAATGTAGACGTTAAAAGGGGGTGAAGAAAATATGACCTGACGTTCGTTCTTTCTTTTCTCCCTCCCTCCCCCTTCCTTTCTTCCTCCCTCTTCCACTCCCCCTCCCTCTTTCCTTCCCCCTCTCTCAGGAATTTAACTGAGAGGTGCTTAACCACTGAGCCACATCCACAGCTCTATTTTATTTTTTGAGACAGGGCCTCCCTAAGTTGCTGAGGATCTGAAACTTGCAATCCTCCTGCCTCAGCCTCCTCAGTCACTGGGATTATAGGTGGTGCCACAGCACCCAGAAAGGTTATCCTTCATAGAGTAAGATAACCAAAGGAAGTCTCAGTGGTGGCCTTTAACTTCACACATTTCTCCTAAAGGACAGATGACAGTATTCACATTCTGTTGCCTTGGCAAACATGCAGGCTTCAACACATATTACTTAAATTATACCTAAGGTGCAGGAACATTGAGGAAAAGACTGAGTTACCTTGAGAAATGTCTCACAACCTAGATGCTTCATGAATTCAGTTATATTTATCATGTGTTTATAACATACTGGAAGCTCTCTTCTGAATGTTACAAGTACCACTGTGAACAAGACCCAAAAGATCCTGCTTATATGTTGAGAAGTGGGGCAGACAACAAATAAGTAAACAAACAGACCACCAATTCCCTTTTGTGCTCAGTGCTAGATATGAAGGAAAGAAACCAGGAAAATGAGATGAAAAGTAACATGAGGTCAAATTAGATTGTAAGGAAATCAAAAATCTCCTCTGAGGAGGAGATGTTTGAGGTGAGAAATTTAGGACTTCTTGATAGGTTGTTCAAAATGGTTTACTGAAAAGATCTGCAGAAATAAATACACACACACACACACACACACACACACACACACACACACACTACCGTCCCACAGGAAAGAGTTTTTGCCATGTTTCATTAGTAACACTGCATGGTTGTGGATAGTTCCTAAAGAAAGTTTTTCAGTTATATAATATACAACCTGATAAGTTTTAAAGCCTGCTTTACTTCAATAACTATCTAAAGAATGAATTTCTGTTGGTATTCTTCGTAACTCCTCTGTCCTTTGGAAATTAGCATGTAGCCTCTTGTTAATAACTTCTTATAAACCCCTGACACAGGAGTTAGAGCATCTCACAATTAGAAGTACCTTTTATAAGTCATCAAGTCCAACATAAAAACACAGTTGGGCATTTCCTCATGAACACATCAGTAAAAGGAGCTCTTTTATCCTGTTCAAAAATTTCATCTATTCATTACCTTTTGTAATTTGGCTTTCTGTAACTTCTAAATAATTCTTCCACATCAACAATAAAAAATAGTTTTATTCTCCTATGTAACAATCTTACATTTTTGAAGATTGTGATCATATTCTTCCTAAATGTGCTCCATTCTCCCCTAACCATGTCCCTTAGGACATAATTTCCAGACCCCTGACCATCCTGTCTGCTCTCTAATCTTTCTGAGTGCTCCCCTCTGAAGATGTGGTGCCTGGGGTGAGATGAGAAATGAGAGCTCATAGCACAGATGCTGGTGCGACCTTTGGGTCTCCCTAGGGCAGATGATTACACTCGTGTTAATGCATTCTAACATGGCATGCACTCTTTCAGCAACAGGGCGCATTGTTGGTGCATAATTAATTTTGCCTGTGGCCAACAAACCCCCCTAAGTTAGCTGTCATGCAGATAACCCACATCCTGAACTTGTGCAACTGAATTCTTTTCTTAACCTAAATATATGATTTACATTTAACTCTGTAAAAATTGTATCTTGTTGGTTTTGGCTCCTAAGTCATCTCCAGAGGGTCACTCTTAATTCAAAGCCTAAACCTAGACAAGACTGCAGAACAAGCTAGATCTGTTTTTCCCATCTCTACTATGAACAATACACCCATTGTTCTTATAATACTTTGATGGTCGAACTTTGGAATTATTAAATATGGAAAATGACAAACCCCAAAATAGTGTGTCCTGGGAAGAGGAAATGAGGAAGAATGCAACATACATTGATAACATTGACCCTTTCCCAATACATTCTTTCCCAGTGACAAGACAAGCCCTGGGGAGGAGACATCCATCAAGCCTGGAATGACAGTCTCTGGGAAAAAGCCAAAACATTGATCTTTCCCAAAACAAATCCTTCCCCAGACCCTCCATCTTGCCCAGTAAAAACAGATCTCAAATTCCTGAGTCCCCAAATTGACATGCTCATTAATTTAAGTCACCTCTCAGTGTAATCTATATAAGCACAGATTCCCACTTTGGCCAATGACTCATTTTCCACCAGGAAAGTGGTCCACCAGATATGTGATTTCACCACTGAATAAAGGCTGTGCTGATCCATGAAGTTTGCACCTGGCTCGGTCCTTTTGCACGAAAACAGGAATCACCTAGAACTTTTTTCTCTTCCTTCAACTAAATCAACTATCACCAATTTCCACTGTCAAAATTGCTCCTAAATGCATCTTTACACTTCTGTCCCTTAGTACTAGTGCTAATTATGCCTGCCTATGACATTGCATAGCAGAAGATGCAAAGAATGGGATGTATTATCACTTAGATTCCTTTACCCAACTCTACTAGGCAATACCTAAATAACTAACTGCCCAATAATCAACCTTTGAGGAATTCCCTACCTAATACATCCTGTTTTCAACCTCCCTGTAGCCTTTTCTTGGTTTTGTACACTTGCCACAAATAGTCTCTTTCTCTCTCCCAACTCTTCCTAAATTTATTTAATTCCAATGGCTCCATCATACCTCTAACTTAACTGTACAGTGGCCTACCTTGAGGTAGATACAGTTCTTCTTTCCAACTGAATAGGAGGAAAGCATGTCAGTGTTCATTGATGCCTTCGGATTATAAAATCTAGCTTAAATGTATAGCAGCAGTCCTTGTATAAGTAGGAGAGAAGTACATCAAAATTTAAGAAGAAAAAGTAACTGATTAATTTATTAATGATAATACTAAGTGCTAACACTTAAGTGGAATTTAGTATGTGACAAATAGTCTTGAACACTAATATGGACCTCACAATAACACTGATTTTAAAGGAAACTGAATCCAAGGCCCAAACTGTGATTTAGAGTGAAATAATGTCTCTTGGCTCTATGATTTATACTCCCAACTTATTATACCAACTACACTATCTATTTTCAAGGAGAACTTACTCTTGCTCAAAATGATCGTACATGCACACATACACCTACAAATGTACACACAAAATGGAATTGTCTCACATACACTCATTGAATGTACACTTTAAGTACACTTCTTTTTTTGTGTGCATATTGTGCAATAGTCAAAGCACAGGCTTTGGAAACCATCCCCTATGCAGTGTACTAGCTACCTGATCTTGGGCAAGTCACTCAAAATGAGAATGGGGATGCTAGTAGTATCTTCTTCTTAAAGCAGTTTTAAGAATTGGCATCAGGGGCTGGGGCTGTATCTCAGTGATAGAGTACTTGCCTAGAATGTGTGAAGCACTGGGTTCAATTCTCAGAATCACATATAAATAAATAAAATAAAGAAATACAACACTTAGGAAAAAAAAGAAAGGAAGAAAAGAAAAGAATTAGTGACAGTACTATGAGGTACCTGGCAAATAACAGCTATTATTAATTACTAACTATAATCTTTTGGGCCCAGGTCCTGGGAGAAAATGTTACACATGGTGCTAGAAATGCATTAGGTATTTTACACACACACACACACACACACACACACTTCTACTTATTTTCAAATTTTAAACCTATTTGCTTTCTTAACTTCTAATTCATTTTTTCAAATATTTCTACAGTCACAGTCACTTTTTTTAAAAGGCCTGGGGCACAAAGTTTAATACAGTTTAAATCATGATTAAATTACAAACACACATTCATTACTCAGTACAAGGTAAACCATGCCTGTTAGGTTTAGCTGCAGGCACAATATCCATAAATATGCTATAGGATCTGTAGGATCTCCATGTGTAGGGTCAGCCATGGGCCTAGAAGTCAGCCTGCTTCACACTAATAACTCTCTAACCATAGTTGTGGGCTACAGTTACTAACAACAAACCTATTTTCTCTTCTAGTTTGAATGAATTTAGAAAATCACTTTATATTACAAATTACTAAAGGGGAACCCTCAAAAACTAAGAGACACTTAAGAAACTCTTTTAGGCTGGAATAATTGAGAGAAACGTTCCTGTGCAATTTAACACTTGGAGAGTAATGGATTCCATTTACTGAATTACATCTAAAATCAGCTTGGACAATGGATATGACTCATAGAAGCTTTTCTAAGTGGTCTGATTGCAACAAAACCTTAAACACAATCCAAATGAGGCAAAAATCCACTAGAATTGGGTACTAGCTCGACTGCCACTATCGACTATGCGTGAGCCTCCAGAGTTCACAAAGTTCCTGTAGGTCCCCTTCTCACAAATACGTTACCTGCCAGGAGATCAGTTCAGCTTCTGATTAAAATAGATTGCCCACAAACAAAATCTCATTCTACTATTTAGCATCTTTCTCTACCCAAGGTTCTAAACTTTTTCTTGTAACTTTGTGTGTGTGTGTGTGTGTGTGTATTGAGAAACACAAGATCTGCTCTCTTAGCAAATTGCAAATATGCAATATAATATTACCTCTAGCAATATAATTGATCGTTACATCTTCAGAGATTTTTTTACAATGTAAAACTGAACATTTTACCTGTTAACGTACATCTCCCCATCTCCCATGTAACCACCATTGTATACTCTATTTCTAAGAGTTTGAGTTTTTTAGATTCCACATAAAGTGATCACACGTAGTATGTCTTCCTGTGTCTGACCTATTTCACTTAGCTTATTTATGAGGTTTGTCTATGTTGTTACAAATGACAGAAATTCATTTGTTTTAACACACACACACATACACACACACACACAAACACTTATCCATTAATCCATTTATGGACCTTTAAGTTATTTCCATATTTCATCTTCTGTGAATAATGACATAATGAACATAGGAGTGCATATGTCTCTTCCACATTGTATTTCCTTTGGATATATAATCAAAGGTGGAATTGCTGGATTATAAAGGTAGTTCCATTTTTTTATTTTTTGAGGAAATTTACACTGTTTTCCAAATTGGCTATACCAATTTATAATCCCACCAATGGTGCACAAAGATTCCCTTTCTTTACATCCTCACCACAATTGGTATCTTTTCTCTTTCTGATCATAGCCAATCTTTCAGATATAAAATGCCAACCCATTTTGGTTTTGTTTGTATTTCCATTAATGACTAATGGCTTCTTTTGAGCAATGTCTATTTAAAAGTTCTTTTACTCATTTTTAATCAGATTATTTGATTTTTTCTATTGAATTGCAAAGTTAAGTTCTTTAGTTATTTACATATTTTAGATATCAACCCCCTGTTATATCCAGGATTTGTAAATATATTTTCCTTCTCATAGGATTCCTTTTCACATTGTTGATTGTATCCTTTGCTATGCAGAAGCTTTTATGGTGTAGTCCTACTTGTCTGTTTACTTTTACTGTATACTGGTGTCATGTTCTAAAAGAATCATTGCCCCAGAGCAATGTCAATAAACTTTTCCCTTATGTTTCCTTCTAGTAATTTTACTATTTGGGATCTTATATTTAAATCTTCAAACCATTCTGAGTTCATGTTGGCATGTGATATGAAATACAGATCCAATTTTCTTATTCTCCACATGGATATTCAGTTTTATCAACACATTTAGTAAAGGGACTATACTTTTGTAGTTGTGTGCTCTTGGACTATCATCAAAGATAAGTGCACTACAAATGTATGGATTTATTCCTGGGCTCTCTATTTTGTTCCATTGTCTTATTTTATGGCAAAACCATGCAGTTTTGATTGCTATGACTTTGTAATATATTTTCAAACCAGGAATTATGATGCCTTCAGCTTTCCTCTTCTTGCTCAAGATTGCTTTGGCTACTCAGGACCTTTTATGCACTTAAGGATTGTTTTTCCATTTTTGTAAAATATACCATTGGGATTTTTTTTTTTTTGTACCAGGGATTGAACTTGGGGGCACTTAACCACTGAGCACATCCCCAACCCTTTTTATTTTATTTATAGACAGGGTCTCACTGAGTTGCTTAGGGCCGCCATAAGTTGCTGAGGCTGGCTTTGAATTCACAATCCTCCTGCCTCATCCTCCCAAGTTGCTGGGATTCTGGTGTGCACCACCACACTCAGCTATCATTGGGATTTTGATAAATATTGCATTGAATTTCTAGACTGCTCCTGGTAATATGAACATTTTGAATGGAACATTTTAATATTGATTCTTCCAATCCATGAACATGGGGTGTCTTTCCATTTATTTCCTTGATCAATGTTCCATAATTTTCAACATACACACCCTTAACCTGTTACACTTTAGATATGAAGTTTCTCCCCCAAAGCTCATATATGAAATACTGCAAATATGTTCAAAGGTGAAATGATTATATGATGAGAAGTGTAACCTAATTCATGGATTAATCAATTGATATAGATTAACTGGGTGGTAACTGTAGGATTAACTGGGTGGTAACTATAGGCGGGAAGGGTGTGACTGCAGGAAGAATGTTGTGAGGGGCATGCCTTTGGGATTTACATTTTGTCCCTAGTGAGAGGAACTCTCTCTGAGCATCTTTCCTCCACCATGCCCACCAACCATGACATTCCGCTACACTTCAGACCCAGAGTCATGGAGTTGGCTGACTATGGACTGAACCTATATAACCAGGAGCAAAAAGAAACTTTTCTTCCTCTAAATTGTTCTTCTCAGGTCTTTTGGTTACAGAGATGCAAATCTGGTCAAAACAACCTCTATGGTTAAGCTTATTCCTAAGTATTTTATTGTGAATGGAATTGTCTTCTTGATTTCCTTTTCAGATAGTTTATGGGGTTGTTTGACATCACTCTGGAGCAATACTATACCACTAAGAAGTTAAAGTCTCAGTAGCAGTACAGAAGTCTTAGTGCAATCCTGAGCATAGAAGCAGATGAAGGAAGAAATGAAAGTAGCTTGGAAAAAAGGAACTCACTAGGTGTCCCTGTACCAAAATAGGATACAATAAACCAGGATAATTAATCCCTCTTTGATAGCCAGGCTTAGAAAAGAAGAGATTTTCATATAGATGATGGAGAAAGAAGAGGTTTTCAGTGGATTGGACAAGAGAAAGGAAAGACCTGATGCTGATAAATGGTATAAATAATATCAGATCCTCTCTGTTTTGGTAGGATTGAGACTCAGTGCCCAAAGAGGGAAAATCTATCTACCATCATTCTTCTCCTATTCCTCTATATAACTCTCTCCTTCATTATTTTAGAACTTCCACAGGATCAAATTCTCTGACTTCTCTGACTAGAGACTCAAATAGCATAAAGCAATTGTCTTCCATTAACACTTTTTGCAATTACAATTTTACATTTATCTATATATTTATTGCCTTTCCTAACTAAACCTGAGAACAGGGACACATGGATGTTTTGTTCCTTTTTATATTGTCACTACCTAGCAGAGTACCTAGACTACTGCAGGCATATATAACTAGTTATTAATTATATGAATGAATGAACAAAATTAATTGGGTTGGGGTGATAAGAACAGTAAACATATGAAATGGGGAGACTGGGGACACAATAACAAATTTATAAGCTACTCAACTCTGCTTTGAGTTGGTCTTATTTACTGTCAATTGTTTATGGTCAAATAAAAAGCTATGGCAGACCAGGGTTTGTCCCAGGCAACCCACTCATGTGAGCAGCTTAAGGGGAACATTGCCACACTGCCATGGAACCTTGTGAAGCGTTTCAACAATGCTAACACAATTAGACATGACAGCTGTTTGTTTCTTTGGGGATTTTAAAATGATGTCTTATTTGCCTTTAAGAAAACATTTTCCTAGATGATTCCACAATCATAAGAGTATTGTGTTCATTTAAGTTGGACTTTGAAAATTGCTTCCATTGCATTCCACTTGAGGTGACAATACATGGCTTACTAGGTGCCAGGCAGTAGAAACAAGACAGTTTTGCCCTCAAAATTCATATAGATTTATTTATAAATTATTGACATCTCAACATTTCAACAATAATAAGCTAAATACAGTCAGCATAAATTATAAGAAATCAACTCATTTTTTTCCTGTCTCTACAGGTAATTGAATTTTTCCAGATCATCACTAGTTAAATTAGCAAAAAGAGGGGAGGAGGAGAAGGAAGATCTATATTCATTAAAGACCCTCCCCTGTTTGTTTTTTTTTTCGTTATTGTTAGTTACATCATAATGGTAATACCAATTATAATAGTAACTAAAATGTATTGAAAGTTCTATGTGCTAGCTATGGAATTTTATATATATTAACATTTGATTTAATCCCTAAACATGAAAGAGAAGCAACAGTTTTCTCGAACCTATATTCTCAGGACCAGCTTAAACATAAGGAAGTAAATGGGATACATTTGATAAAAGAATGTGTACACAAACAAGGGCAATTCCACATAGTGTCCAAGCTGGCCATCTTCAGTCAACCTGATTCTTATTTTTTTTTTTAAGAACTGTAGATTGAAAACCATCCTCTGAGAAATTTCACACTAAATATATAGACTAACAAAATAATAGAGCTGAAAACAACCTCAGAAGAAACCTCATTTTATAAATGTATTCACTGGTTAGGTGACCTTTGACATGTGACTTAACCTCTTCCTGAACAATACTTTTAATAACAGCTGGAGGGTAGCAATTCCCTCGCAGGATTACATAAAATGAATGAGGATCTCCTGCTCTGGTATCTGGCTCTCAATAAGTGACTGATGTTATTCTCTTGGCTTGTGAGTGCAGAAATGTAAAAGTGGTATGCTTGTTTTAGGAACCAAAGAATTATCAAGACTATCTTAATACATTGCATTCTGTGAAGGATAGAACAAAAATCATCATAAATTATAAAAAAAAATTAACCCTTTTTTTCCTAGTCATTACAAGTGATTAGAATTTTGCAGAGCTTCTTCAGTCAAATTAACAAACAAAACAAAACCAAAAATCTCAAAAAGAAGAGAGAGAGGGGCTGGGTTGTGGCTCAGCGGTGGCACACTTGCATGGCACATGTGAGACACTGGGTTCTGTTCTTGGCACCATATAAATAAAGAAGGTCTATCAACAACTAATATAAACATATGTGTATACATACACACACACACACACATATATATGTATATATATATATATATATAATAGGAAGAGAGAGAATTGGAATTCTCCAAAGAACTAAACCCCTTTATTTTTATCATTGTTGTTGGTTATATCCTAATGGTAACAATCAATTATATTAGCAACAAAAATATATTGAAAAGTTCCCATGTGCCAGCTATGGAAATTTATAGATATTGACATCTAATATAATCCCCAAACTATAGTAAACTGGAATTCCTATGATGATTAAAGAAAAGGTAGTAAAAGACAAGCACAATACCAACAAAAGTAGTAGATGGATGGATAGTTTTAAAATCATTATTGATGAAGTGTATAACTTACAGCGATGCAAGAAAGAATTCAAACTAACTTTTGAAAATTACATTGTGGATTTTATACAGGAAAACATTACAATAAGGATTGTTATGTTTATTGAAGTATAGCATATATATCCCAGGTTATAAAGACCACAAGGACACTTTTCATCACAAGTCATTCAACATTTCAGAGGATACCACAAGCCCCACCTCTTTCTCCTGCTTTGTTTTTCTCCTGAGTACTAATCATCCCCTGGCCTCCTAATTGGTTGTTTCCTACAACTCTTTTGATGAGAAGCAAATCCTGTGAAGGCAGGATTTCCATGTTTTGCTCACTGCTGAATTACCAGTTTCCAGGTGCTCAATACTGTTGTGGATTGAATAAAATGAAGGCAGAAATTGAGGGTGTAAAAGGAGTCAGAATCAAAATGGAGTTAATTTGTGAAGCCCAAACAAAAACATAAACAATATAATAATAATAATAATAATAGAGCTGGGAGATTATGAAGGAGAAAATTATGTTTGTAGGGTGCTTGATAACAACAACCATTGATAAAAGACTACCAGAACCACAACCTTGCAGGAGAATACTTCTGCCAGGACTCCTATTCAGGAGTTGTCTTCTCAAATTTGTCACCAACCTTGTGGCCCAGGATTATTCTATCAAAGTAATTTACATAATCCTCCTCATTTTGCCTTTAAAAATTTCCCCTTGTCTCAACCTCTTTGAACACACACATAGTTTACCATGTCACATATATTTATATTGCAGTATTCTACTAGTTCCAAATAAATGTGCTAATCTTTGGAGAATCTTTCTCTGTATGTTCCTTAGATTGGCAAGACCCATAGAGATTAAGTGCTTTCTATTTAACTAAAAAGTGGCTGAACCAGTACAGTTATTGCAACACTTCTATAAGGCAGCACTTCCAAACTCTTATTCAGTCCTCTTATTTTCAATCTCTCTCTCTCTCTCTCTCTCTCTCTCTCTCTCTCTCTCTCTCTCTCTCCCTTTTTATTAGCAGTTGCATGGCTGAGAAATATTTCTGAATTGTGTCAAAAATCTATATCTATTCTTCAAGTATTTCCTGTACATTCTTTTGTAGTTGCTTCTAGAACTTCCATTACAAAGGGGAAATAGTTTTGTTTTGACTTTCAAAATTCCACAATCTTTGAAAAAAAACTACTCATTTTTTAAGAAAAAAATACTAGTCTTTAAGAAAAACTATTAGTTCATGAACAGTTAAATTGCTTAATGCCATTAGCCTGAATCAACCTTGTAAAGCTCTTTAAAGATGGACCAAAAGTAGCCAAGTTTCAAATCAGTTGAATTTGTAGCAATGTGATTTCTTCTTTAAAAATAAGAGTTGAGCCAGACATAGTGGCCCCGTGACTTGGGAGGCTGAGGCAAGAGGATGGAGAATTCAAAGCCAGCATCAGCAAAAGCCAGGCCCTAAATAACTCAGTGAGACCTTATCTCTAAATAAAATACAAAATAGGTTTGCAGATGTGGCTCAGAGGTTGAGTGCCCCTGAGTTCAATCCCCAGTACCCCCACCCCCCAAAAAAATATTAATAAGAAGAATTGATCCAGTTCCTTCTTGAAGAAATTGAGAGAGAGTAAATTGAAGTCAAAACTTAGGGTTACTCGGGAATAGTAGACATAATGAGGAAAGAAGCACCAAAGAAGTCACAAAATGAAGACAATGCTATGGGCAATCAATCAGACTGTTGCACCACTCCCACCCCCAAAGTGTATTTTAGAACATATAAATCTTTACTACAAAACTATTAATCAAATGTGAGAAAGATTTGCTAGAACAAAGAGACCAGGCCAGATGCAAACTTCACAGATCATTTCAGCCTTTATTCAGAAATGGGACTGCACAAACGGGAATGGACCCACTTTCCTGAACAAAAGAGGGGACTGGGCTTATGTAGGTTATACTGAGAGGTGACTTAATTAATGAGCGTGTCAGTTTGGGCACTCAAAAATTGGAGGTCTGTTTTACCGGGAGAAATGGGAGGGAGTCTAGGGTCAGCAGTCAGGCTCTGGGATTTATCTTATTAGACCTAATGGAGGGCCTGGGGTGGTTGATATCTGGAAAGGATTTGTTTACAGAAAGATTAATGCTTTGGCCTCTTCCCAGAGACTGCTTTTCTAAATTTTATGGACACCTCTTCCCCATGTTTTGTGTTATCACCCGGAAAGAATGTATTGGGAAAGGATCAGTGCTCTCAATGTATGCTTTCCTTTTCATTCCCCCAGGGCTCACTATTTTGAGGATTTGTCATTTTCCATATTTAATAAGAATACAGACACTTTCAGGTATGAAAAAGATAAAAAAAAATCACATACCCAGACTAAGATGATATTTAGAGAATTACCACTAAAAAAAACCTAAAAAACAAAACAAAACAACAACAAAAAAAGAATATGGGGTAATATGGAATACAGAAAAACCGTGGGTCCAATCAGGAGGGCAGTAAACCATCAGTCCAATCAGGGCAAAAAGACAGTCAATATAGGTAATAAATGGAAAGTCAAGAAAAAAGAATTAAAGGTGATTCTTTATAGAGGTCATGAAAATGGATCATGAAGATGGAGGCTGATTCAAAAGGAAATAAAATGCTAATACCTCCAGAGACTTCCACCTCCTCCAACCTGTTGCCAAGGTTATCTGCCTCCAAGAAATTGTTCCTCCCTGCAAGGAGTTGTTAATGAATATCCCCTGGGTGGCTCCCTTCCTGCTTGTACCCCTGGACAGTCCCTTTCCCACCTTTGGTTACTCAACATTTTGGTCACTGAGGAAAGATAAGAGGAGGAGGGGGCATGAGAAGAAAGGAAATCTGAAATCTATAAAAGGGGCAGGATACCCTCATTCCCAGGGCACCAGCTTTGGACCCCCTCCTCTACAAAGGAGCCCCCTCCCCTCCACCCATCCACTTCCCTCCTTTAAATAGAACTTTTTGCTTTTGCTTCAGCATTTCTCAGGTGTTCAATCTTCAACACTGGAGGAATGGGATCCAACCATGATTTATTTTCAACACAGGTACCAAAGGGGTGTTCTGCCCTGACAGTGACAGCAAACCTAGATGGCAATCAACTCATATTGGGGCAGGAGGATAGAGAATGGAAACTACTGGGGAAGAGAGCATTTGATAAAGTATCTAACATGACCGAGTTTGAGATTAAATGAGGCCGTGTTAAGGCAAATGTATAAAGGGAAAGGAAAGGCAATTAAAAACTCCAAGTGAACAAAATGGTATCTAAAGAAAATATAATCACGGTAGATTGACTCCATCTGAATGGTATTTACTTAATAACAATATACAGTTTAGAATTCTCCAAGAGGCAAAATAAAGATTTGATCAGGGTTATAACGGAATGAAATGTAAATAACACACATCATAAAAATAAGAAGAGTGATATCTAAAATGGGTAAGTGAAGAAAAAAGAATTAAAGGTGATTCTTTATAGAGGTTACCATTGGGTACAAGGGAGGATGGCACAAAAGATAGTTTTTTATGTTAAGCTTTTTTTTTAGAATTTCATTTTCTTGAAACAATGTACAGTATTATTACAACAGAAATAAATTCAAGCAAAGAGAGAGAATCCAATCATGGCTTAGTCAAACCTTAAATCATTTTGCATAGAAATTCATCTACTCATTAGAAAAGCTCAAATCCTTGTTGCCTTAGAAGTGTGCTATTTGAAGTTACTACCCAAGGGAGGAATTTATGAACATTACCCTATTTCTTGTAAAGATACAGCCATCGATAACAAGCTCAAATAACTTCTTTAAACCTAAAAAGGCAATGAGGCAGAGTGAAGATAAGAAGATATTTAGTTTTTGGAACTCAAAGATCAGTGAGCTAAAATGGCTTAGCTGCTTATACGTTCTTTTGGCAATGATGACAGTTTAGAAGTGAACAAAAAGAAAAAACAACGTTAATATCCCTGGCCTTCTCTCAACCTCAACATTTTTCGCAGCTGGAGATTCACATTGTTACACAGAAATGTTTAACACAAGCATCTGGGATTCATTCATGTCGATTGTTGCTCCTTAAGAAGGGCATTCCTTATTTAAAATATTAACCTTCTTTTAAGGACTATTTCAGAAGAAATGAATGTCTCCTCCTTCCTATTCCTTGCCAATGCTCCATTTCAAAGTTTTGACCTGCTCCAGGAAATTGAAAAGGAACTCCCTTTCTACATCCTAAATGTCTCTTCATTTCTTCTGTAAAAGCTTAAGGACCATCCTCAGGGTGAACAGCCTCTCCTGGATCCTCAAACCTGTTTCCAGATGTGAGCCCCCAAGGTAGAGAGCAGACCCAGGCTTCTAGCCCTTTTCCAGATGACAGCCTCCAGAAAGATGAGTGTGGTAGAGAGACCTAATCCCCTGATTCCAGATGTAGGCCAAAGAGCACATGAATAAATTGAAACATCTCCTCTCCCTACCATGTGTAATTCCCTAAGCAAGAAAACCTTCTGATGCCTGTCCAACAACACTCCACACTAAGTCTCCAGAGAGCTATGTCATCATAGATCAAAGTCTTATTGTTCTGTCTCTCTTCCTATTTCCATCCTCAACCCAAAGACACTCGATTCCTCACCTGGGTCAAGGTGCTTATCTCCGGGCACACTTTGGAGATTAGGTTATTTTGAAGACATAGATTCTTCAGGTCAGGCAGTAGTTCTAAAGTCGAGGGCATCTTTCTTATTTTTTTCCCATTCAAAGTAACGATCTGAGTTTGTCCATGACCCTTTATTGCTCTAATTAACAATCTCTCAGTCATGATCTTTGAAGAGAAGTAGAAAATGAAGAAAGTAATGTCACATCAAAGATTAGAGTTCTTTATTATTCATCTTTAGAATCTTTAACTGTAGAACTGGTGTGTCATAGAAACAGAAACATTCTGAGATCCTCCCTGGTGAAGGTGGGAGGCACTGGATGGTTTCCTATAGAAAAGGCAGAGGGGGAAAATAGCTGGTTCAGGTTTGGAGCAGGAAATGTGCAATATAAACCTTGAATACCTTAGGCCAGAGACAAAGATGTTATCAAAGACGAGATCACATCAAAAGGACACAGGAGCCAAGTTCTGAGAGCTCCACTAGTTTAAGATGAAAAATATTGAAGATCTGGGGAGGAAAAAATTAGAGTGGATTGAAACACATCAAACCATATTAAAATCTAAAGAGTTCAAAATGGTATTTTTTTTAAAGAAACTCATTAATCACACTGGGAGTTGCTAACTCAATATGAAATTGATAAGGAGGAAGAAATTAAGCTTTATTCTGTTTTTCTAGTATAAACTGCATCAGCATAATCTAATAATTAATAAAGCTTTTATTCATAGAAAAATTTAAGCTAATAAATACAGAAGGAAAATAGCTTTAGAAGATTAACTATTTTTGCAAGTTTCTAAAGCAATAAAGAATCTATGCAAAAATCAAGTTGAATGCTAAAAGTATTCAATGAAAGGTTGCTAAGAGACTTTATAAGGAAGGAACCAAGTTAATAATTTAACTAACTAATCAATTTTAGTCATCATTAAAACTGGGGCAATCACATGTTATAAATTCTATGTAGGATGTAATAAAAAGTACACAGTACCACCAAATAAATTTTCTTGCCAAAAAGAAAAAAATTGAACCTGAATCTAATCATGGCTTCAAGATCTAATTACCCAGTTTCTAGACTGCATATTAAAATTCTTTTCAGGAAAGCATTCGGTTAAATCTAGAACATGGAAAATTTTATAGGGCCAATGGCACAAGGTCTCATCAACAAATCAATGATTTCAATAAAAAGAGAGAAAACTGCTGTGAAGAAAATGAAACATAAGACAAATAACAGACAGATGCAATGTCAGACCTGGGCTGACTCCTGATTTGAATAAAAATATCTTGGAGTCAATAAAGGAAACTTATTCATGGACTGTGTATTAGGTAATAGGAATTATTAATCTGGTTTTCTGTAATAATGAAAAGGTGTATCACTTAGCTTAAATGGACTTAACATTTAGAAATGCATACTGAAATTTTCAGGTGGAATAAGATGATGTCTTGGATCTTCTTAAAATTGCCCAGGGGAAACAAGTGTTCAGAACAGATTGAACAAGATTGAGAAAACATTGACAATTATCAAGGCTGAGTAGGAGGTATGTAGAAGCTCATGATGCTAGTTTTGTTATTATTGTGTACATTTGAAAAAAACAAAAAGAAGGATGTGGAAGCTTCAGCCGACGATATTTAATTATTACTAGAAATTCATTTTTGTCCAGATAGGAGGAGACTTGGAGGTATTTAGGGATATATATATATATGTATATATAATATATATATATATATATATATTATATATATATAATTTAGAGTGCTAATTTCCAAAAATGTAAACATTGTAAAATATATTCCATCTTGAAAGTATTCTGATCACAAGTCAACTGTTCCTTTGGTATTCAGGAATCACTTTATTCATTTATTCAACAACATTAAATTTATAGTGACATCATGCAAACATCATTATCCTAGCAGTAAAATAACAGGTACTGATTAATAGTGACTTTCAATTATAAGGAGGACAGATAAAACAATTTTCAGCTACCTCATTACTGTTCTTTGTCTTATCTCTTCCAAATCGATCGTTCAAATATAGTTTTAAAAGAATCAAATTATTATATCTAAACAAAACCATGTCTTCATTAAAAAAAAAAACACAAGAAAACCTCTCTTAATACCCATCACCTCTAAAGTGGTGTTGTAATGCTAGTACCCCAGCTGACACTAACCACCACTGGCTATGTGTTAACTGTCTTAAGTGGGTAGAGGCAACTCCAGACTGATTCTGTTTCCCGTTCAATTGCTGAACTTATAACAGTTTTTGCTTTTTTTTTGTGGTTTAAATATGAGGAGTCTCCCCCAAAAGCTCCTGCTAGTGCAGGAATATGCAGAGATAAAATGATTAGATGAGAGCTATAATCTAATCAGTCTGTCCTCATTTGAACCGACTGAATAGATAGCAACTATACACAGGTGCGATGTGGCTAGAGGAGGTAGGTCCTGCATCTTCCCTGCCTCCCCCTTCCTGACCTTGCCATGAGCTAAGCCCTTTTTCTCCCCTGGGTCCTTCCCCCATGATATACTGCCTCACTTTGGACCCAGAGCAATTTGGAATCGGCTGCATATGGATTAAGACCTCTGCAACAGTAAGCACCAAATAAGCTTTTCCTCTTCTAAGTTTTTCTTGTTGGATATTTTGGTCACAGCAATGCAAAAGCTAACTAAAACACTTTTCAATTCTAAAGAATGGCTCCTTTATATTTAACAATTCTTCCTATGCTCACTTCTCTCCTCTTATCTTTTACTATAGGCAGCTAGAAGATTCTTTTTTTTAAATTTTTATTCTTAAGTTTTAGGTGGTCACAATATCTTTATTTTACATTTATATGATGCTAAGGATTGAACCCAGTGCCTCCTGCATGCTAGGCAGGCACTCTACCACTGAGCCACAACCCCAACTCCAGCTAGAAGATTCTTAAGAGCACTTTCAACATTCTGCCCAGAAAGCTCCTTAGCTATCATCTAGTTGATGAAATAAATGTTTTATTTTTCACTGTTAATACTGCCAGCATTGCTAGCTTTCTGCTACTATGTAACATTAATCACCTTTCTTCTAGCTTCCAACATTTTCCTTCCTTTAGACCCTCACTGACAGCCTCCTAGTGACATGTCTCTTTTTGGGGGGCAGGGAAGGGTCTACCAGGGATTGAATTCAGGAGCACTCAGCCACTAAGCCACATCCTCAGCCTTATTTTGTATTTTATTTAGAGACAGGGTCTCACTGAGTGCCTCGATTTTGCTGAGATTAGCATTGAACTGGAGATCCTCCTGCCTCAGCCCCCCAAGCAGCTGGGATTACAGGTGTGCACCACCACATCCAGCTGACATGTCTCCTTTTAATAGATTCTCCAAGGTCCTTCTAACTTGCATTCAAAGCCTACTCCCAAAACTACTGCTACATGGCTTAGGTATTTTGCTGTAGCAGCAAGTTCTGTATCACATTTCAATCCAAAAGTAAAATAAAAACAGTTAGAAATTATATGGAATATGGGATTCATTATAGGAATTTGACCATATGTATGCCTATTGCTTTTGTGCCTACTGCTGTGCCTGCCCCAACATCCAGAGAAGCCGAAAGAGAAGAGTTGTCAGAAATGGGAAGAAACTTCATGCTCAGCTGTGAATTCATTCCAAGGAGTGAGTTAGCAAATCATCGACAGAGGGCATGTTATTAACAATTGATGCCTCTGCACCTATTGCATTGATTTTCCAAGCTGTCACTTCACATATGGCTTCTAAATTTTTTGCACAATGTCTCCTGTATCCAGGATTGGTCTGAAAATATTCAGGGAAGAAGATCCTGAGATAAATCCAAGGTAGCTAATAGTGTACAACACAAATCCACCACAATAGCACCCTTCACACCTGTCTGCTTCTCTTTCCACTGTTAATATCATATTCCAAACTCTCATCATTTTACCTGCTTCCATTATACTCTCCCAGTCATCAGTCATCTTTCTACTATATGTGAACAGAAAATCTTTGCAGTGTCTCATATTGCTTATTAATTAAAATACCAGCTACTGAATTCATACTAAAGACTTATGACAGGATAGTCCCAGGGACATCACATGTCATTTCTTTACACAAACCCTGTACTCTGCTCTTAGAAAACCACTTGCTAGTCCTCAAGGACATCAGATATATTTACCCCATTCCTCATGCTGCTTATTTTGCCTATATGACTTTTCCTCCTATCTACCTGCCTAACTTCCTAATCCTTTGAGGAACATGATCAAATATTTCCACACTGTTTTCCTGGAACTGTGACCTTCTCTCCAGGCAGAATTGTTTCTACATCTATGTTTAAAGAGGACTTTAGACAAATTCCAATTGCTAATTTTGTTCTTTTCGTATCTCTCCCTGCTATACTAAGCCATATTTGAATGGAAATCTCCAATAGCATGCTTGGCATAGAGCAGGCATTCAGTAGATGTTTATGAAATTGAAATGACAATTTAGCTTGAGGTGATGTCTGAAAGAGCATGACATATAAAATACAACTGTGACATAAAGTTCATGCAAATATAGGAAAAAAGAAAAGAGAGAGGCCTGTAAATTAAAAATATCAAGTGACTACTATTTGTCAGACACTGTCCAAGATGTATAATGTAGTCATCTCTGTGTGTGCAGGTTTTGCATCCACAGATTCAAAACATCGAAATCACAAGTATTTAGAAAAAAATAACTGTTTGCACTGACCATGTGCAGGATTTTTGGGGTCATTATTCCCAACAATGCAGTCATAATGACTATTTACATAGCATTTTCATTGTATTGGGTATTTTAAGTAATCTAGTATATGGGAGGGTATGCATAGGTTACATAAAAATAATACAATATTTTATATAAGGGACTTGAGCATCCACAGACTTCGGTATCCAAGTGGGGTCCTGGAATCAATCCCCTGCAGAGTCTGAGGGACAAATACATACAAATAAGACAAAGTCATTGTCCTTAAAGTGCTTAAATGTCTAGATTAAAGGTAAAAATGAAAATAGATCAATTTTTATTAAATATTGAGTACCATTACATTCCAGAAACCATTATAGCACTGAGGCACAGGGCACACACTACCTGGCTTCTCTCATGAAGCTAACACTGCATTACAATTAAGTAAATGCTAGTTTAAATTTAAAAAAAAAAAGGGGGGGTGGTGAAGAGCCTGATCCTGTTGGTTCAAGGATGATTTACTGCTGTTGACGGCTAAGTGCTGGCATAACAGGTAAAAAAACAACTAACTAGTTGATGAAGTAAATGTGAAAGAGGAAAATATTTAATTAAAAGAATGTAAAGAAAAAGTTCAGAGGTTAGGAGGAATATAAATAACTGTAGTACAAATAGAAATAAAAGGGGTGAGGGGAAGTGACACTGGAGGGGTATGCAGGACTAATCATGAATGTCATCCCTTAAATAGCATAAAAATGGATCCCATCCCAAGGGAATGGAGAACCACTGGAAAGTTTAGGTTAGGAAGTATATTAACATATAATTAGGATTTGTTTTAATTGGGTATGGTAAGACTCACAGACATCGAAGTGAATATCAAGAAGGAAGAAGTTTATACTTAGATCCCTAGAAATAGGAAGCATGACATAGGGCCACATAGGAAAGGGCCAGCATGGGTGAGGTAGAATAGCAAAAATAGAAGGTAAAGTCTCAGAGCCTTTACTGGGACTTCTAGTGGAAAGATAAAGCAGGCAAGGTAAACAGTTCAGGATTGGTAGTTTGAATAATTCCATTGTCTTTGGGCTATAAGGAGTGGTCCCCAGTTCTCTGGCATCTGGCCCTGGGATGATTAAGGCAGAGGAATATTGCCTGCTGGGATACAGGGACCAGATGGAGGAGGGAAGGCTCAGGACTACTTAGTCTGAGTATCAGAGGCCTGCTTCAGGCTGTACCCTTTGCTATCTCTAAGAAATGGCTAATCCCACGAGGAGCAATCTCTCCCAGTCAGAAGGTATTGTGGGTTTTGTTTGGTTTTGTACCAGGGATTGAACCTACAGTGTTCAACCATTGAGCCACATCCCCAGCCCTTTTAAGTTTTGCTCTAAATTGCTTAGGGCCTCACTAAATTCCTGAGGCTGGCTTTGAACTTGCAATCCACCTGCCTCAGCCTCCCAAGCCACTGGATTTCAGATGTGTGCCACCACACTGGGTCAGAAAGGTCTTTTAAGGTGCCAAACATAATATACAGAAACTTTCTTTCATGTAAACAATACAGGAAGATAGTAGTCAGATTTGCATTTCTGGCAAATCACTTTAGTAGCATGATGGAAAGGAAGCGTTGAAGGGATAAGACAAGAAGCCATTATGAGGCTTTTGCGAACACAAAAAAGATGGAGATGAAATGATATGTTACACCATGATCATTTCATGGGTAAGACTGTGACTACTAGAATGCTCTTTTCATAGGTACATTAGATAGCGTAAACCACAATTTAGGATGTGAAATGTGGAGATGAGAGTTGGGTAATATTTGACAGGATAGGGCTGTGGCATGGGTCCAGGTTTATTAAGATATTAGAAATATAGAAAGAGGGATGAAGAAAAAAAGTTTGCCATTTCAAACTTTTGAGTTTTGACCTGCATCCAAAACTCATTCCCCATGGATAAGTGATTGCTGGACTGGTGACTGCAAAGGCAAGCATTGCTGAAGTCTCTGCTGGATGGACTAGTGGAATGTCAGCATCCAGAGCTTTCCCAGTAACCAGAAATCAATCCATTTGGCAGGAAAATTGAAAAATCACCACTTTTGAGATAACAATAGCCTGTGAACTTAGCACAGAAATAGGAACCTAAAATTGGATGCTAACCCAGACAGTAAGTGACTTATCATGTAAACTTACGTCAATCAGTCAAACTGGCTATATCTCCCTTCTCATCAATGAAACAACAAGAAAGAATAGCAATCTATTCCTTTGAGATTGCATGGAAAATAGCTAAGTAATGATTATAAACTACTTTGGAAGTAGAAAGTACTGTGAGAATGTGAAAATACATAGCATTCTAGAACCTCAAAGACTTTAAAGTTAAAACATTCATTAATTTTAATAACACAGAGAAGGCTTGTTTCATTTATTAACACTCTATAATACAAGAGAACCTGGCTAATTCTGACAATAACCAGGGCCCCTGTGACAAATTAAAGGATTTTAAAAGCTGGAAAACTTCATGAAGAACAGGAGTTAATAAATATGGGTTATGGTGGAGACCAATGTACTTACTTGATTTGTTTTGGCAAGCTTATTTTGTGATTAAAGTGTGGTCTGAGACTTGGGGCAAAAGTTTTCAAATAAGCAGATGCTTCATGTACTCGAAAACTGATGTAGAAATTCTCTGTCCTGTTATAAAGAAGAGAATTTGGTTTCTCTTGATATACTTTTTTTTTTTAATATGGAAACAGAATGTTTGATTATTAAGACTTCGGAATCTCAAAGGCCTGACTTCTAGGGTTAGCCTTACCCTGACTAGCTATGTGGCTCAAGTTAGTAATTCTCAATCTCTTTAAGTCTCATTTCCTTATCTATAAAAGAGAGTTGAAAATGCCAACCCCTGCTTTCTGTGAAGAGCACATAAGCCCACATACTAAAGCACACTGGCTGGCACAAAGTGCTCAATAAGAGGTAGTTATGCTTTTTCTTGTATAATCTCACATATACAATTAAATCAAGATCTCCACTCTTAGAGTGGGTAAGCACTACCTCTGGCAAAACAATGTACTAACATGCCCACTACACCAAAGACCTTCCACCTTTGTGTCACTATCCCCTTCTTTATCCATTGCTGCTTTGACTTATTCCTTAGATATCTAATTGCACTCTTGTTAAAGGGGTTCAAATGGCATGTAGGTGAGCATCTGTCAGAAATGTTACATAAAGAATCCTTATGTTGGCTATGAGATTGGAAATCTATTAGTGGTTCAGACTTTAAAAGTAGGAAATGATTCATGGGAAATACAGTTAGCAACTTTTAATTTTGCCAAGTAAGGTCATTTCAAAAACTACACTCCCAATTACTACCAGCATAATTTCATAAAAGAAGGAACATTTTAAATCCCTCTGCTAAAAGAACATAACCTATGAGTAAATTTAAATTGAAATATGCCTCATGAAAACTAACCATCATATACTAAATTTTTTTGTTTTGCCACTGAGACTAGCTTACAGACCAGCATTTAATTACCTTGTCTACAGGAAATTCTCAAGATTCTACTTAAAAAATGCACACACTGTTTTTTTAGAAATATGTACCAAATACTAAACACATAGAAACTAGAAGAAGCCAATCAAAATAAAAAAGTAGCAATGAATAGATTAGAAAATTGAACACTGAGATAAAACCAAGACCAATAAGATAGCTAAAGACATACAAAGTCTAATTATCAAGGAATAAACCAAAACAGGGAACATAGGGGAGACTGTATAAGACAATGTCAAGATTATGACTGGGGAACTGGGCATTTTTTACTTAAGACAAGAAATATGTTTGCAGACCACGAGGAGATGATTGTGGGTAAACAGAAACAACACACGTCCCATCCAAAGCAGACCACAAGTACTCAGCTCCTGCTGAGTGTTGCTATGAGAAAATATTTTTTAATTTTTTTGAGAAGCTAGAAATACGGACTTTTGAGTGAAATCCCCTGTTCTTAAATGCTACCTACTAATATTTTTTTCCTTTTTAATCACTACACAAGCCAAACAAAATATGCCATAAGAATGTTTGCCATATTTTATCAGATACTCCTTGGTACTTCCTTGGTCTCATATCAGACTAGCTACTGAAAATTCCTTTGTGCTGACTACCAATGGCCATAATGAAGCCCCACCTCTTTCTAGCATCTTAAGGCGCTGCTTTATGAACCACCTTGACAGTTTCAGTTTTCCAAAAGAGATTAATGTCCTATTATGGTTCTGCCTCCCTCCTAGTGGCATTTAGGCCAAAAAATAAAATAAAAACACCCAAATAATAAACATTATTCTCACAAACATCACATAGAGAAAATACTAAAATGTTAGATGGATTACCTAAACTTCCCTATTTATCATTACAGTTCTTTTACTAGGGAAATATTATCATTCCTATTTTATAACAAGCCAACTAGAACTCTGAAACATTTGTTAGTAAACACCAAGGTCAAGATGTAGATGCAAGTCTGATCCCAAATGCCACTATTTCCAGCACATGTGACAATGCTTAATAATGTTCATCAAATATTCCAGCTCCCTCACTTCAGATCACACGGAAGGATTGCTCTTCTGGGCCTTTTTCTATTTGTGCAAGGCCATGTGACTGACTGCTACAAATGAATGGAAATAAGATGTGTTTCTTCTAAGCCAGATTTGTTTGCTGAAGTGAGACCTTTCAGAATGTTCTCTTCTAAAGAAGTTTGAGGGTGATAATGCCAATAGTTTGGGCACTCAAGTGTAGAAACATGGAGTACAGCCCAGCCAACTTGCAAACTGTAGCAAACAAGAAATATTTCTTTGTTAGTATAAGACCCCAAGATTTTTAAGTTGTTAATCACAGCATAACATAGTCTGTCCTGAATGCTACTACCAGTAATCTCAGAAGCCAAATAATCACTGGAGGATGATATGGAAAAGGAAAAAAAAAAAATTAAAGCCTACTGAACTTTTCAATGATTCATCTAAAGTCCATCATTAGGTAGTTGTCAAAGTCATGAAATGCAGATGAATAACTAATATGCCCAAAGTTTGTTCTAAATTAATTTCCTTAGAACTTTGCAACATCATTAGCAATAACATATGATCCAATAAGTGGTTCTCAACTGGGGACAATTTTGTCCCCAAGGAAACATTTTTTGTTCTTAAAACTAGAAGAAGGTGCCAGTGGCATTTAGTGACTAGAGGCCAGGGATGCTACTGAACATTTTATAACACACAGGAAAACCCCTATTACAAAAACTCATCCAACTCAAAACATCAACAGTGCCACTGTTGATAAGCTGATCTAATTGTACAAAGCCTTTACAATTTCAAGCAGGGGCCATGGGGTGGGAATGACAAATGGCAGATTCCAAAACAGCAACCTACTTTTTAAAATGTGGTTATATTTTTTGTTCATCAAACTCATCAGGCATTAGATTCTTATTAATCCACGAGTTTATACTGTATTGAGTGAAATTATAAAGAAGGGTGACAAAAAAGAAATTGCAAGAAACAGAATAAGTCATTGTTATTCAGAGAATTGTTTAATTCAGCACCTTATAGAAAGGTAGTGATTTATTTCAGTAAGTTACATTAGTCATCCTGAGTATTCTAAAATAAGAAAACTATAAGCATTATGGTCAGTCTCTTAAGGCTTTTAACTTCTTAAAAATCTGTATACTTATTTTGGTTGATCCTCATATTTTGTACATTCACTAAAATCGGACATTGTCCTAAGTGATGCACAAAAATAAACCAATGGTAGAATGCTATAGGTTGAGACTTCCTGATATGAAATGCTTGGGATAGGAAGCATTTTGGATTTCATGTTCTTTCAGATTTTGGAATACTTGCCTAATTGTGAGATATCTTGGGAATGGGACTCAAGTACAAACACAAGATTGTTTCATGTATACCTTATACAGATTTTTATAGCATGAATGTCATTTTATAGAATATATTTAATAATTTTGCATATAAAACAAAGTTAATAATGTGGATTTTTATTGGTACTCAAAAGTTTTGAATTTGGGGGACACTTCAAATTTTGGATTTTCAAACTTGGGATACTCCACCTATATTAGAATAGAAAATACTCTTGGGTTCCCTTTCTCCCTTTAACTGACCAAAAGAACTAAAGAATTCATCCAAGTAAATTAGAAAGCAGACCTTTAGTGAGGAAGCACAATTCTGTCATTTCCATCTCTCTATTCCCAGCCTAGCGGCAACTCCTCAATCATAAACTTTCTTCTCTACCTAATATCCCAAGACTATCAATAAACATTTATTAAGCACCTAATGTAGGTTAGGCAATGTACTAAATATTTTGACATTGGTCAACAAGTTCTTGTTTATGAGCATTTAAAAGACTAGGGGGAAAAAACAGAACAAATGTTCAATAAAAGTAACTAATTATAAGTACACAGGTACTAGGAAGAAGTATGCATTAGACTGTCATACCTAACCTACCTTAGGTGGGAGGCATGAGGGAATGTGTGCTTCAGGGGATCCTTTTTAAGCTGAGACCAGGAAGACAACTAAGCTAGGTAAAGCAGATAGATTGAAACATTCAATTCTGAATGGTATGAACTACCATTTGAACAAGGCCCACAAAGTATGAGAGAACAAGGTGGGTTCCCAAAGCGTCACAGTGATACTTCCTAGAACTTGTATTTTAAAAAGCTGGGCATGGTGTTGTGTGTCTCTAAGCTACTTCTGGAGGTTGCAGCAGAAGGATCTCAAATTCAAAGCCAGAATGAGGACATAGTTCAGTAGTAGAGAGCTCCTGGGTTCAATCCCCAGTACCCTCCTCACCCCTCACAAAAAACCATGAGTTTAAAGATGAGATGAATAACAACTATTTAAATTAGACTTAAACTAAGAGAGAATAGAAAGGGGAAAAAAAGAAAAAAAAATGAGAAACGGAGAAAAAGTCATTCACATTTGTTTAATAAATGTTTTAAAAAGTGTAAAATCACTAATTAAGGTCTCAGAAAACAATAAACCTGCTTCCTCAACTAGTTCATGACAACCTGTACCAGGAATTGTATTAACAATTTATTGCCAACACCAATGTGCACAAGCTTCTTAATGCTTCCATTTTTCCACACCAATAAAGTTTATTCTTTAGGATATGGAGGTGCTGGGGGTTGAACCCAAGGGTACTCTACCAATGAGGAACATCCCCTGCTCTTCTTACTTTTTGAGACAGGATCTCACTAAATTGCTGATGCTGGCTTTGAACTTGAAATTCTGCCTCAACCTCACCAGCTGCTGGGATTACAGCCTGTGCCACCATGCCTGAATCTTCTTTTTTGACACTTGTGAATCTTAGAAGAATTCATTCATCCTAAATAAATCTTCTTCATTATTCTAAAAAGTTCTAAGCTCCTACCTGGTTTCTAAGTACCATAGAGATTACTGTATTATCTCCCTCCACCCTGGGCATAATGCTGTATTCATATATTTATTGCAACTTCCTTAAATGCAAGAATCTGTGATTGCATTGTTCTTAGTTATGTTATATCTGAAGACAAAACAAAGGCTGAACAAAATTCTAAAGCAAAATGTGTTTTCTGTTTCTGAATTTTAAAAATATTGAAGAATGACAATGTGAACAAATATTGATTTAATTCATTCATCTTTTATTCTTTTGGCAAACATCAGATAATATGAGCAAAACTACATTGCTCACAATAGTTACACACATACTTTTTTTTTTGCTTTATACAAGCTGTAAACATATTTAAGTGGATAAAATTCTTGGCTAAAGACATATTCCAGAAATGACATATAATTTTCCAAATTAGGACAAAAGAAAGCTTATGTAATTTCCATTAGACCATCATCATACAGCAAACCAAATTAATATATGCTGCTTTTTTCCCCCCTCTGTAGTGCTAAGGATTGAACCCAGAGCCCTGCACATGCTGAGCAAGCCCTCCACCACTGAGCCATATCCCAGTATCATATGCTGTTTTTAAACTAGTATCTGCCATTTGGGGGTCGGGGTGGGGAAGAGCTTTTTTTTTCAGTTATACAAATATTTATCTGTAGTTTTATAAAAAACAGCTAACCATACAAATCTTGTTCATAACTGTACTGACCCTTTAAATTTTTTTAAAAAATTAAAAAGGTTAGCAGAAAGTAAGATAAACTGGGGATGCAGCTCAATAGTAGAACACTTGCTTTAGCAACTCTAGGCCCTAGTACCTTAAAAAAAAAAAAAAGAAAGAAAGAAAACCATATAATTAAGAATATTTTAACTCTTCTTGTTTAAAAAAGAAAAACACCAATGAGTTATTTTTAGAATACTTTTGATGATGGTGGAATTTATAATAACTAGGTTTCACAAAATTCTATTATTTCTTAATGCTGATATTTTAAAGTAACAGATTTACTTCAAAATACACCCAAAGCATTTAATATTCTTGGTTTCCTTCTTTTATAAATTTCAGATGCCCCAAAAAATTCAGATTAAAGGTAACAAAACAGGTAGCCTTCAGAATATATTGCTTGGAGGCAAAATGTACTTACTTGCTCTAGTTGACCACAGTCCTGACCAGCTTCCTACAGTGTTAACTGCTGGCCAGGTGTGACTGAAGCCTTTTTTCTTTGATATTGGAGATTGAACCCAGGGGCACTTAACCACTGAGCCACATCCCCAGTCCTCTTTTTATTTCTTTTATTTTGAGACAGGGTCTCACTAAGTTGCTGTGGCTGGCCTTGAACATGCAATCCCCCTGCCTCTGCCTCCCAAGCTGCTGGGATTACAGGCATGTGCCACCAAGCCCAGTCTGAAGCCATTTTTAATATTATAAACACAATATTTCCTCATAAAAATTATAATGGAGCAAAAATTCCAATGTTATAATAACATTATAAGTTCCCAGATACTTGTTTGATTTTCTCATACACTGTCATTTACCTGGCACATGATAATCAATCAATAAATACTTTGTGAATGAAAAAAAATTCAAATGTTATAAACTTGATGCTAAATCTTACCCCCTTATATCTTATATTTCTAACTTGGGAAAAACAGATCAAACCAAATAGATCTCATTTTCATAATATTTCCTTACATAATAAATTATCAGATACATTTGTGTATGTGGGTATTATCTCTTAGAAAGAACACTATTGTGACTGATCTGAAATTTAAAATTAATAATTCACACAGAAAACTACTGCAAACTTATTTTACTATGAAATTCTTGGTGCCCAAACAGTGGCTTTCAACTCAACCCTTTATACAACATAAGAATTCTCAAAATAATTGAGTTGAAGAAAGTGGCATTAATAACAAAATAGTGTCAAGGGCTTTTATCTAATCCTAGAGAATGAGCAGAAGGGGACAGATCTTGTAAGACAAACTGGAAAAGAGAAAGAACGTGAAGTAAATGTGGCCTTGGCACCTTTTGCACTGCAAAATCCTCAACTTGCAGAAGGAAAAGAATGAGAGGCCACAAAATGTCAGTTAGTGGAAAAGGATGCAGGGAAAGCAAAACAGCTGAGTAGTGAACAGAAACCACACTAGAAAATATAAAAATAGGCAGTGAAGAAGAGAATCAAGAGAGGGCACTAACTCCAGTCTGAAGTTCAAGAACAGCAAAGAGTAATAAATGAATTAGACAATGCTCTGTCATGTCTTGTTAAAGTTATACACAAATAAAAGGCAAATCTCTAATCTTTAGAGGTTTAAATTTGACAGTGAATATCTATTTACCTTTGACTTTGTCTCATTTCTTTAAACTTAATAACTGAATAAATATTTAGAAATTCTTAATTATTAAAGCAAGCTTCCTAGCTGCACTGACAGGCTACATAAAAACTTCACCCCACTAATCCCATCAACACTAAGGTAACTGAAGTCAAGTTCATTTTATAAGCATTAATTAAATTTGCCATCACAATACCACTTTATTATAATGACAGAGAATGAGTCATTTCACTTCTAGAAAAATTACACTGAAATTTTCTTTGGAAAATTTTAGTAGTGGGATGAAATTTTTAAACATTTAAAAATGTATCCTTAAACAGAACAAAATATCCAGGATGCTATATAAATAAAAATGATAAAAATGTATCAGTAAACAGGGTACGACCTTGGTCTATAAGTGATATTCTCCACATCAATTTTTAAGTTTCAAAATACCACTAACAGGATACTGGTTAAAGTTTATCTCTGACATATTTCTAAAAAGCCTGGTAGTAAGCTTATTTTTAAAATTGATTTAAGGTAGTTGTGTTTTCAGTAGCATTTAGAACAATTTAGCACTTGGTAGCAATACTCAGATCGGCACACTGTACTAAAACATAACTGTGTAACGTTTTGTAAACTAGCTGCAGTTTTCAGTAGCTGTGTTCACCAACCGTGCAACAGAATTATAATGTTCTCCTAATCCATATGCATGTCTCATATATCTGAAATGAAAAAAAAATGAGTAGTTTTGATTAATTTATTACATATAAATGCTTATTAAGTACATAAAACCAAGCACTGACAGTCCACAGAGGTATCATTCAATAGACTACATGAACATATTAGTTGAGTTCAACACTATTTGACAAGTATTGTCAGTATTTGACAAGTACTGTCTGCAAGTGGTTCAATCACACGAGGGAAAATGGAAAGGCTGAGATGCTAAGCGTTCAATAAGCTTAAATTCTTACCTAAACACAACCAGTAATGACTACCTTAGCAAGTTCAGCTAATGAACATTAAGACAAGAATAAATCCTCCATGCTGTACTTCAGAGATTTCTCAATCCAAAATACTCTTACAATATGAAGGAAAAAAATCTCTAAGGAATAAACAGGCAACAGTAATATAATTCAGCTTTTTCACGTGTTGGAACTTTATAAACTAGTCTTAAAATTTTGTAGCCTTTAGGAATAACTGCTCTTAACTCATGACCAAAATAAATCTCTTGAGGTTTAAACAATTACCTAAATCATATATATGGACAACACTTGTCTTTAATCTAAGATAAGCAGAATTAATTCAGCTAAAGACAGTGTTGATTAATCAACATATATAACCTAAAATCTTTTTATAATTTTTTTGTCTTCATTATAAAAATATAAAACAGTAAAACTTTCTAGGTACTTACACAAGTATTAATGGTTGTTTGGAATATTCTTCACCAACTACAATAGCAGGAGAATCTGCTTGTATTATCTCTATTGGTGTTTGTAAAATGTGAGACAGAGCTCTTAGCTATGGGGAGAAAAAATGTATTAGTAAGGAAAATAAAAATGTCAATCTTATCCCAACCATAGACTACTAAAGTACATGCATATGAACAGGGTAAGCAGTCAGAACAAGCATGTGCTCTGTTCCTAACCAGTAGTGGACAAATAAATATTTGTTGACTTAACAAATAAATATAATACTTATTAAATCAAAAGCAGGGATTCCTTTAACTCTGGCTACATAACAGTTTTGTAAAACCTTTTGTAAAACCATCAATGTCAAAGTTAGTAAGGTGGTATGATGGGTAAACTGAGTTTAATATACTGCTCTCTATTTTTTAATACACATGAACATTTCCATAACAAAGAGTTCTTGCATACCAATGTTTAAACACCAGATCAAAACAATAACAACTGGGGAGTGGGGGGACAACACAGGAAGTTTATTTTTTAAAAACTTTTCAGATGGTTCCAATGGAAAACCTGTGTTGAGAACCACTGTTCTATAATTTTCAAGGCAAGTTAGAATGAGATATGTATATAAATTGTACTGCTCTGTCAAGGAATTTCTAGCTGATGAACAAATAGACAACTTTAAGTAATTCCACAATGTACAATGTAAAATCAAGAGTGTAAGGCCTGATGAATACATTACTAATGAAATTAATGCTAACACTTTGTAGACTTACTATGACTAAACCCTCTAAGCACTTAAACACTTTATGTGTATTAATTCATTCAATCCTCAAAATGACTTGATGGGATAGGTACTAGTGTTGTTGTTATTGAAGTTTGTTTTTTAACCAGGGGGTTGAACCCAGGGGTGCTTATCCACTGAACCACATACACAGCTCTTTTTACTTTTTATTTTCAGACAGGATCTCGATAAGTTGGTAAGGCTGACTTTGAATTTGCAATCCTCCTGCCTCAGCCTCCTGAGTAGCTGTTGGGATTATAGGCATATACCACCACACCCAATTACTAGTGTTATTTTAAAAGAGCCAGAATCCCAGGCAGAGAAAAATTAAAAGACTTATCAAAGTCAAACATTAGAAAACTAAATGACCAGTGCTGAAATGAAGAAGTCTGAGTCTAGACAGAAAGTTCCTAAATAAATCAATTATTGCCAATCTTTGATCACAGTACCCTGTTATTTGCCACTTTATAAGAACATTACATGAAGAACACAGCCCTTGTATAAGTTTAGAAAAAAATGTAAAAAATTAATTCAAGAATATGGAAATAATTCTATGCTACACAGTGGCAAACACAATCCCATGCTCTATTTTGTAAAACACTCATTTGAAGCACATATTTCTTATGTCTAAAAGAGGTTTTTAAAAACTAATACAGAATGAAGGATGCAAAGCAAGCTTTAGAAATTTTAATATCCCTTCTAATTCTTCAGAAATAATAGAATTTCTATTTAAAATAAATCCACAGATAATTCATGAGTAAATGTCCTTCAATGGATGTTTTTAAAGTTTTTCTCAACTTAAACAGTTGAATAAACCTCCAATACTCACAGTAATGAATGACATTATATGAAAGTTCAAGCATTTTTATTCCTAATACTAGTCACAATACTACTATAAAAATTTCCTGAGTTTCTGAGACCCAGCAGAGAGACATACAAAACTAATGGGCATGGTTCCCTCTGGTGGAGAGGTACAAATATAGCACTACTAAGAAAAAGATCTGAGAAACATTCCTTTCACATCTTTGAAAAACAGAGTTCCTAAAGTGAATATATAGAGCCATAGACTACTCAAGACGACTAATCACCATTATACAATGTGATTAATAATACTTCTAGTTTCATCCATCTGGCATTTTAGATTACGAACTTTTGTGCAGGTACTTTTTTATTTAATGTTCACAAATGCTTGATGGAGTATACACAGGAATCATTAGGCATATTTGATAATTAAGAAACAAGCTAAAGAAGTTAACTGACAACCCTAGGTCACATAACAGAGAAATGGAAGGGAGAAGTTAGAACTTCAACCCAAGGCTAGACTTCTTAGCTTCTTTCTGATATCCCAGATTGCCCATCACCACTGGGTCTACTCAGGTGTTTTATTTTGTTATAATGAAACAAAGTTAACAGTAAGAGTTAAGAAGTAGTGATAAAAAGAACTCTTAATAGATCTTTATAAGTGACTGAACATATTGTTTTCTTATACATCAATTTTAATGCATCATCTAGTGCTTTCAAGTAAGTTAACTACCAATTAGGAATTCAAAACACAATTTTAATAGATGTGTTTTGGAAAGAGTTGACTTGTAATTTTACATAAAAATCATTTTCTATATTTAATGTTAAGAAGTTATTGTTCTAATAGTTATTGTTCATCAGCTGAGCCATTTTTTATAAGTCCACAATATCAAATATATTGGCACTAGCAGCATCACAAATGAAAACACCATTCCACCAGCTTCTCCAACACAGAGATCTAACACTGAGCTCTTAAAATGAAATAGTGCTTCTCTTACTTAAGGTAGATACTTTAATCAAAGGCAAAAGAATGTTAACTCCCTATTTCTTGGTCAGTCAAGAAATGGCAAATATACAAAGAAAATAAGTTTTCAAAGAGAAATTGGGATCAGATAAAAAAATGTCTTAAAATTATAGAAGGGATTCAGAAATAATTTAACAATGTACAATCACTATAAATAATTTCAAACTTACCTCAAGTTGGCCTCCCCATGCAGCTGTGTTTACAATATCATCACAGTACTTCTCAAACTCTTCTACAGAGAACAGATCAGAATATTGCACTTAATAATTTTCACACCTCATATTACAAGGGTTCTTTTTTACAGCTCCCACAACCCCTGATGAAAATGCCTAAGTCATGAACATCTCCCTTCCCTACCACCTCCCTCCAAAATTTAATCTACTTCCCAGATCCAGATTTAATTCATCTCACTTTTCCACCACCATTCTATCCAAGAGCAAAACAATGAGTTTCTGCTTTTCTCCCTCAACTTGAGGCCCAGAGACCAACATAAGAAACCTACTTTTCTCTCTTCATCTAATGCAATAATTCTCAAAACTGCCACCATATTCACTACCTTGACATGTGTTTTGAAGCCCAAATCTGCACACACAAGAATACCATGAAAGACTAAAATATGTAGCCTATCTATAATTATGCTTAACCCCAGTAAAGTGCAAGTGAGTTTAAACTCCTTTTCTGGAGATAGCATCAAATAGTATCTCTACCTCTTATTTCAGAAGCACTTAAATTATTTTACATTGGATCAGTTTTACCCAAGGAAAGGGATTTTTGGATCAGCCCTGGGAGGAGAAGTAAAAGACCTAATCTGAATTTACCATGGGCATGTTTTATTCCCACACTTTTTTATACAGCATGCTAAAGGAGTACAAACATCCTTTCTGCCCAGAGAGGGAAAGAGACTACAGGCATCTAGTAGAAAAACATGTTCCATGTATTTGCTTCAATCACTGTTAAATCCTCAGTGCTCAGAACAGCACCTTGCATCCTGCCTGGCATACAGTGGGCTTCAAAGAATATTAACTGAATATAGATAATGAACTCTTTTTTTATATATTTTTCTCTGATCAGCATAATGAATTTTTACCTCCTCTCAAATGTCCTACTATAGTCAGAATTAGGGAGTTTCAGTATAAATAATTCAGTAATCATGTCAAAAATAAAGCATAGGACACTTTGTCATGTTATTTCTACACATATCAAAATATAAAGCAAAATGCGTTTTGGATGCCAAAGAAATCCTGGTTATTTAGAAAATAATAATGACCTAAAACAGCAAGAGATATGGAGAAATTAGTTGGCTATGGGATCAGATATGCTTATAGTCATGTGTAGGCCATACTTACTAAAGGAGACCTAATCAACTGTTTAGTGTTCATTCTCATCTTCTGTATCATGCTCTGGAGGGCAAACTCAATTAAAGGAAAGTCCACCTTAACCTCCTACTCTCCAACCTATCCTGGCCACATGATTTGCTTCTATTGATTACTTTATAATCTGTGATCTTCTCTCAAAGATTAAGTTGCTTCTATTCTTTTTTTTTGAGGTACTAGGGATCAAACCTAGGCAAGGCCTTATGCATTTTAGGCAAGCACTCTACCACTGAGCCACAGCCCCATCCCCTATTTTTACTTCCCTGAAACCCTTTCAGATAATTTACTTGCTCTCCCTTTCATTTAAATATGCATTTTTTAACTTCACTATAAATACTTTATATTAATTATCAGAAATATTATAGAAAATAAAGCAGGTTATTAACTAGTTTATTTTTGGTCTAGCAAAATAAAATTTTTCTCACATAGTAATTTTCCTAATTATAGCTCATTGAGAATAACACAAATTTCCCACAGTATAGAGTAAAAAAAAAAATAGTTTTCATAATCATTCTCAGCTTGTGGTCTAAAAGCCAGTACATCCAGTCACTGGTCAAAGCTTACCTCTTTATGCTTAACTTTATTAAATATGAACACATTATTTTCAATAATAATGATTAATCCTATTCCTACTTTTATCTCATATAAAATAATACACAAAGTGGTTGTGTATGTAAGAGATTTGAATAAAGTAAGATGTGATTGCATCTATTAAAATTATGGAAAGTAATTCTCCCTAAATTTTGTGATGTTTTCTCCTCATTAGGGCTATATGGGTTCTTTTTATGCTCAGTACTAGGAAGAGCTTTACTTAAAAACAACCATAACCATTAATAAAACATAGTAAAGAAAAATGCATTACCTGGAGTATACATATTTCCTGAATTAGGATTCGTTAAAAATGGCAAAAAGTCTTCCACATGGCTTTGCATATATTCAGCAGTTTGACTTCTTAAGGCAGCCACAGTCACAGCACAGTCCTGTTCTTTCAGTTGATCCTCAATGGCTCTATACATACAGTGGCCATCAGATGGAATCTGTTTAATTTCCAACTCTCTGGCTGCCAATATCTGAGCAAGTTTTTCACTTTCTATATGTCTAGCTCCAGATAAGTTCTCAATTTCAGCTTCAGCTATCCTTTCCTCCCGCTCCTTTTCCAATGCAGCTTTCTTTTCCTAAGATGAGAATACAGGAAAGTTAATTCATAATAATCAGGACTAATTCTCACTTATTAAGGGGATAGAGATATATGATTCTCAAAACTTTTTGCCATTTTTCTCCATTCTCCCACAAGCATTATTATATTGACCATCCTGTCACTTGTAGAATATTCTACACCATAAATTCCTTTAAATGCAAACTATTTTACTCACTTGATCTGTGGGCCCTACTATCTAGCTCTGTACTGGGACAAAAGAAAGTCCTTCCTATGGAGTGTATTTAAAAAACTAATACAGGGCTGGGATTGTAGCTCAGCGGTAGAGCACTCCCCTAGCACGGGTGGGACCTGGGTTCGATCCTCAGCACCACATAAAAATAAAGGCATTGTGTTGTGTCCATCTACACCTAAAAAATAAATATTAAAAAAAAAAAACTAATGCCAAGTTTCTAAAAATTTTACCTGCTGATTTTAAAGTACTGTCTTAAGATTGAGTCATCCTAGGCCTTAAAGTACTTCATCATATTCAAGCCCAGGTTAACCTAAGCTTCTTAACTTATTACTCCACAAGTGCGACATAAATATGCTCAAAACTTTAGAAGGGTACAGGCAGACATTCTTTTTATCTAGCTTAAAAAAAGTGTACACTTATGTATATATGTAAATATATACATCTCTCTTTATATAGAAATATGTAAAGATCTATAGATATCTATACACATATACATATATAGATACCTATACACAGATATACATACATATGTCTATAGATATCTATATATGTATACACACATATACATAATTAATAAAGTAACTAATTAAAAAACTCCTATTTACAAAAAAATTAAAATACTACAGATAGATCAAAGTTCTCCTGAAATACCATTGTCATCTCAGTACTTTCTTTAGTGGTTTGGTATGTATCTTTCCAGATTGTTTTCTGATGCATTTTAATAAACACAGCATACTTGTATAAAATGTAAAACAAATGCTTTAAATAAATGCTCAATTTACTTTACTTATTCAAACACCTTAAGAGATCTTCCCATGAAAGCATATGTAAGGATGGGGTTGGGATGAGGTCAATGAGAGATTTGTAACACAAGTGATGTGGAAAGATTGGAGGAGGAAACGATTCCTGACAGCTAAACTAGTAAGGATCACAAGTCAGACAGCACTATGTTTCAAAGGTAAAAACAGTTCACAAAGCTAGAGTACCACATTAAAATGTCAAGAGATGATATGGAGGCTAAAAAGATAGGGATATAGTTAATATATATTAAATCTATGCTTATAAAGCATAAAAAAACTAGAGGAATATATACAAAATATCTGTAGTGCTTTTTTTCTGGATGGTAGCATTAAAATACATTGTATTTTAGTGTGTGTGCTTGTATCCATGTGCTTTCTTTAGCTTCTAATTCACTACCATGAGTTATTTTATTTGTACACTCAGGGAGGAAACTGGTTTTCAATTTAAGAGAATAAAAATAGTAAAATCAAATTCTAAAAATCTTAACATTTGTAGTGAATCACAGTGAAGGAGTTTGTAATCCAAGAGTAGAAAAAGTAAAGACATCCCTACTTCTAGCTCTAACTCCTCTTGGGGCTAAAGAAGTGAATGGGAAACAAATTTCAATTAACTCATTGCCACAATACTTGTACTATCTGCCTGTTATGTGCCATGTTAGATGATCTTGAACTGATTTCTAAGTTCCCTGAATCAAAACAGTAATATCTCTCTAACAAAACACAAGCCTGTTTGGGATTTACCTCCCAACTTCAACAAAGACAGAAGTAACATGAACTACCTATCTACAAATATGAATCACAGGACATAATATCTTAAAACACAAGATGGCACTATTACTTTATAACAAGCTAACAGTTTCAGAGGGGAGAGGAAGAGTAAGCACCTTGGATATCATCTAATCTAAACCACGCCCCCCATTTTCCTCTTCCAAGGAAACAGATACATAAGGATTTCCAAAGCCATACAGTTAGAGCAGAACAGGGGCCAAGAACAGAAAGCTCCATCTATTCAGGCACCTGAATCAGAATAAGAGTTGGAGCAGACGGAAGCTGAGTTAATGATGTCATGCACTTTTTTTGCTGGAGGAGTAGAACTTCATTCTATACACAAAACCCTAAAGATTTCTAAACTACCAATCATTTTATTTTTTTTTTCCCCTCATGTTTTCCTTCAGTATTCCCAGGTAATTGGGTTTTCTCTCCAGTATACTGGGTGGGAAATCCTTTGCATTCTTTTCTTTGCAATGTAGTTTCCCAACAGCATTAGACATTGGTTTTTTACACATCATACTGGAGACAGAATGGCATCAATGACATTAAATGAAAATGTATATACGATAAAAATAGCATGGAACATATAAATATTTTTAGAATTCAATTCTAACTTCTACTTTGGGCTTTTTCCACTAAGCCAAAAAGCATCCAAGTTTTTTGAAGTACTAAAATATTCCTGTGTCTTTCCAGATTAAAAATAAATGATGTGCTCCACAATATTCTACAGTACTCTTATACAATAAATCTTCAAACATTTTTCCTGTGGTTTCATACCAAATTGTATCTTTTCCATAAACAAACACCATTAATTAAGTGGTTTTTATTCCTTAGTATTTCAGCTAAAAGAAAGGTTCCAAATAATATAATATCAATTGTCCATCCTGATTTCGGACTCCATTTCCATAAGTATCATAAACATTCAGGGTTTTCTGTTCTAAAATTCCATTAACATAACCAAGTATTAAGAAACTGTACATTATGGGTATTTTTTCTGCCATCTGTTAAGCAACTAACTTTAAAAGCTACTAAATTTTATGACAGTATAGCTGAAAAAGGTATTAACTTTAATTAGGAGAAAAGCAACACAAATTTTTGAGAAAAGTAAGGGAGTTTGTTTTGTTGCCTAAGAGTCCAGGTAGGGATGAATAAGGAGAGTTATAGCCTTATGTTTTCTGGAAATAAGTAGGCTATTGTAGGATGTATCAATTAGTAATCAGAAGTAATTCCTAAAACACAGTTATGCTGCCAGCACACAAAATTTCTAACCTTTCGTTCTTAATCTATAGAAACTAGGTGACAACTGTGAAGCCATCACTAAAAGAAAGCCTATTACAAAGAGAGAGAGCTGAATTAGACGATCTCCAAGAGAGCATGAAATCTACATTTCATTATTCTTTTTTTTTATAATACTTTTTATACCTTTATTTTGTTTATTTAGTTTTTTTTTTTTTAAAATGTGGTGCTGGGGATAGAACCCAGTACTTCATGCATGCTAGGCAAACGCTCTACCACTGAGTCACAATGCCAGCCCTACATTTCATTATTCTTTAAAATTCACAATCAAAATATTTGCTCTACAATCAAATTCTATACAAATATGAAAAATGTTTGACCATGTACAACTTAATCAACTTCCAAACAAAGGGCTCTCAGATTTCATTTTTTTAAGAAACATACTATACTGTGCTTAACACAGTTAACAACACTTTGATTTGTTGAACCATTAGGTCTCCAGGCATTGTGTTAAGGGTTCTGGCAGTATATTATTTAATATTCATAAGAGTCATATGAAATAAGTATTATTTCCCCTCATTTTAGAAACATGAAACTAAAGTTTAAAGAAGTTAAGACTCTTGTAAAGCAACAACAGTAAATGAAATAAAAATCCCATGTGGGGCTTGACATGTGGCTCAGTTGTAGAGTCTTTTCCCAGCATGCATGAAGCCCTGGGTTTGATCCCCAGTACTGCAAACACACAGACATACACACTAAACTCCAAGCTCAACTAAATTAGACACTACTAAAATGCAAAGCCAGCTTTAAAATATGTATTTCAATCCTAGAAAACATCAAGTATTAGTAAAATAATATTTGGAACTAAAAGAATTGGGTTTAAACCTTTTTTTCCCCCCAAAGTAAAAGAGCCTTAACTATCCAATCTCATTCCCATAATATTAAGATCATTAACTCACTACTTCAAATACATAAGTTTCTCTTTAGCTCTTTATAATACAAATTTCATTCCCACATTTGTTCTTATGCATTCTATTTCTCCTATTTGAAATATCCTAACTAAATATTTTTAGTTTTTTTTATTTTTGTATTTTCTTCAAGTTCTAAATCACTTAACATAATGAAACTTTCCCTTCTCTGAATCTTTTTTTAATACATTAACTTTTATGATTTGTTAAGAGATTTTTTTTTTGAAAGAGAGAATTTTTCTTTTTAATATTTATTTTTTAGTTTTCAGCGGATACAACATCTTTGTTTGTATGTGGTGCTGAGGATCGAACCCGGGCCGCACGCATGCCAGGCAAGCACGCTACCGCTTGAGCCACATCCCCAGCCCTTCTCTGAATCTTTATTGTAATTAACCATTACAAAAATATCCACATAATTCTGTGAAAATTTTTTATACCTATATATCTTGTTTAACTTCTAGGTTCAAATCCTTCCTTCATTACTTAGTACCATAGTTTTTGAACCAGGGTTATACATCACAATCACCTAGAAACACACTCTACAGATTCTAAATTAAGCCTGGGATAATACATTTGTTAAACAAACACAATTCCTTTGCACTTCCCCTCCCCACCATCACCTTCCTAGAGAAGTGTAAACTGTATTTCCTATAAGTGCCAATTCACTGAGCACTGGCACTCTTCCCTTCTCTAAATGTTGACAGACATATAAAATATACATCCTGTGCTTGCTCAGCTCATTGCTACCTTCATAACCTTACATGTAGCAGAGGCCCTTTTCCATCTTCATTAGCCAGAACTGGATGAGCACTCATTCTTGACCCTACTAACAAATGAGCTTTTCCTATCTACAAGTCTTATTTTAGGCCTATATTTTTCTCTATAAAAAGGGGATAAGAAATTCTATTTTATAGGATTATTGTGAGGCCTAAATGAGACTGCATTTTTCACATAAACAGCTTGACATAGTATCTGAGACACAGCAAGTCCTTAATAAACCCTGACAGGAACTACTTTGTATTTTTTTTTCCTATACCCTTCTTATACAACATCTAAGATAGTATTAACCTGCAACAGCAACATTAACTTATGTATTTGGTGACATGGCTTTCATACCCGTCTCTTCTGTGCTTTCGATATCCGAGGAGGCTGATTTTCAAGTGCCAAGTTTGAAATATTAACAGCAACAGAATCTATCTGAAGGAAACAAAAAGTATTAACAAGTCAATTAAAAATACTTTAAAATTATTCAAGCATTAGGTCACTAAATTATAATGAAAATCACACATACTTCCAATTGATATTTCATATTTGAATAGCAGCACTAGACATCAAATTAGATAATATGGTTTGTCTCCTTTCTCTATTTTTATGAGAGAATTTATTAGCGTCCCAAGAAATCTCCTTACTGTTCTTCAAAGACAATGGTTATTCTACATGCCTTCCTTCCTTCTTGGAATGTCTACTCCATTAATCTAAATACTGTACTTTCTATAATTGCCAATTCATTTGAGCATTGGCACTCTTCCCTTCTCTGAATGATGACAGTACATATAAAATATATGTCCTATGATCATTCAGTTCATTACTACCTTCATAACCTTAAATGTGCCAGAGGCCCTTCTCCATCTTAATTAGCCATAACTTGATGGTACTCATTTTTGACACTACTAATAAATGAGCTTTTCCTAGCTTTTGCTATCTACAAGTTGATAATTATAGGCAGAAAATGTTTATAATACCATTAGATATTATAACTAATTTTAATACTCAAATGGCTACATATGTATTTGCTGAAGTAAGAAAATCAGATTCTTCATTTCTTCTATTAGGATGAATAACTAGTATTAAATATCTACACATTAAGCTAGTTCTTAGTATGACATATACATAAAACTCAAGGCCTCTAAGACATGCAGTCAAAAATCTCAAGAGACTACATCTCCCAATTTATCAAAATGTCAAAATCAGATAAAGACTTCAGAGAGTGGTTACCAACTTGACTGAAATTAAGAATCTTAAAAGGATTTTTCAAAAGATTCTACTAAAAGTCACAGCCATATTGAAAACAGGCAAGATACAGAAAAGCATTTGAAAACCAAAAAGCAATGATATAAGAATTTAGGTAGGGTTCAAAGAGAAAGCTTTTTAATTTAATGAAGAAGATAATAAATCAAAGTAGAATGGGAATTTGTATTTTAACAGGTAAAGAATATGTAGCTTAACCATCAAACATTTTTGTCCTTGGAAACCTGGGAAAAAAACTCAATAATGAAGGCCTAAGAGAGGAAACAAAATTATTTTGCTAACAGAAGTAATCAAAATAGTATAGTGAAGACAATTACGAATATCACAATCACGACAACACAATTAAACACCTGGAGAATCATGCCTTGTTTTCTGTAGATAAAAGTAATTATAGGACAAAGAAGCCCAGGATCCTGCAGACAGGCGAATAAAATTTAAAAAGAAATTGAGACTATGTTTAATAACAACTACTATAAATCAGTACAAATTGCTTCCCTTGTCAACATCAAAAATGAATCAAAGAAAATTTAATTGTGGCAGAGAAGATTTTATATAAACATAAGAACTTCCTAACCACCAAAAATGGTGAGGTTTTAGAGTCTATGATCCTTTGTATGCAAAACCCTTGCAATAAACTGCTATACTATACATGCTATGACAGTATTCAGAAAAAATAAGATGGTTCTGATTTTGACTTCTGCTTGGCACTTTATAGCTGTTGTGACTTCATAACAAAGTTCTTAAATCTCTAACCATCTTTCCCACAGGAATTGTGGTATTATCCACACTTGATTCACCGATAATATCATAGAGTATTACCAAGGATTAAGTAAAATAAAACAAAGTGCTTGGCACATATAAATTAGCTACAATGATAAATATTAGTTCAAATGATGGAAGTTAGCCTGTTTACATTTACCCAAAAAACATCAGTAACATTTCATTTATTATAACTTGTTCATAAAGCATTTTCATAATTTAAAAATGATTTCACATTTGTTGTCCCATTTGATTTTTATAAGAACTTGTGATTAGACAGCAGAACTATGTGTCATATTACATGTAGGGGAGTTTGGCCAGGTTAGAATCTTATACTGTGGCAATTCTGAGACAAGAAGTCTGATCTTGCAACTTTCATTTGGTGAAGCTTTATCAATCTGCTCATCTTCTGGGTAAGTAAATAGGTAAAGAGAGTACCTTTCTTGTTGATTTCCTTTACAAAAACTAACTGACATGTTACCCTGGCCTCAAAAATATTAATAAAAGATTATGCGTGAGTATTACTGAGTGACTTCATTTCTATACGAATTTCATGATTTTGTATAATAAACAGTTGTTTTCAAATGATGTAAGCAGAGATAAACATTATTTCACATGCCTTATTCTCCTTGCAAGTCAGTCTCAATTGCTCCAGTTCCTCTTTATGTTTCTGTTCCATTTCTTTTTCCAACTTAGCAACATCTTCAGTGAGTTGCTTCCTCCTTTTTTTGTCATTCTTGGGAACAGCATTCTTCATGCTCTGAATTTTGGCTACAAAGGCACCAAAATCATTAAGTCAGAAATAAGAGAAAATGGGAAACAGTAAACAAATAGATGGGAAGGGGAGATAGGTACAAAAAAAGTAACTACAGAAGCAAGAGGTCATAACATATCAGCTACAGAGAAGAGCCCAGATGAAGCTTGAGACCATATAAGAATACAAAAAAGTCTTAATAAAATCTTAAATTGGTGTAATTTATTTGGGGGGACAGGAGGAGGAAAATGGGAAAAAAACAAACATTAAGTGAAGCAAGTTGTCAACTATTTAAGTATCCCTTCTGAGCCCTCTAAACTGAGGTGAGACAATTAAAAAGGCATCCAATAGGGGCTAGAGATGGAGCTCAATAGAAGAACCCTTACCTAGCATGAGCAAGGCCCAGCAAAGTAAACACACACACACACACACACACACACCACTCATTAAGGTCAAGCATCGGTAACCAGGGCAGAAAATGGGGAAGGGAGGCAGAGTGGAGTCGGGAGAGAATCAGATTTGGTCCAAGACTTTGTCTCCGCGGTATTCTCAGAACTAGCCACTTGGGAGGCACAAATTAGTGGTAGCCGAGTTCAGAAGAGAAAGCCTCTGAAGGCTGCGGGATTAAGGCGCCTCTGGTCGGGGGATGAGGGACAGAAAAGGCCACTCCTTACTTTGGGGAAGTCTGGGAGGATCCAGGTCAGTCATCCCTTCAGATTGCCCAAAGCCGATCTGACCCGCGCCTTTCCCAGGCTTCTAAATTCCTACTTCCTATCCCATCACCTTGCAACTCCTTCTTCTCTTTGCGATGCCTTCTCATCAGCTGCTCCTCCTCATCAAGCTCTTCGGTCAAGTCTGATTCCATGACGACCGGGTCGCCAGGCACACGCGTTGGAGAAAACCTGCAGCACGAGCCTAGCAGACACCTTCCACCCCTCAACCCTCACCCAATGCGCCATTGGTCGCTGCTGAGACCCAGCCCCGCCTTCGAGGCGGCACCAGATCAGAGACCAGCCATTGGAAGGAGGAGGAAAGTTGAGAGGGGCTTTGCGCACGCGCACTACCGTGACCCAACTCGATGGGCGGGGCAGCGAAGGAGGAAGCGCGGAAGTGTAGTGCAGCCCCGTCGGCCGCACAGCTACGCGGCAGGCTATTGGCCCTCGCGGGAGGCGCGGGGAGATGACATAACGGGAACCATTTTGGATATTATTCAGTTTTGTGCGGTACTTGGAAAGTACTTCGTCAATTTTGAACTTCGATGATTTTGGGCTGCCTTTGCTCAGAAGAGCTGTTGGAAAGGTAAGAAAAACAAAACATTTTAGTAAAACCGTGGATTATTATTATTAATAGGGCATTTGGGGCTACGTCCTTATACGATAGAGGATTAAGTTCGATTGTTTTTTTTCAAGGTCATAATACCGCAGTTCAGAAGAAAACCAACAGATCGACCCAACCGAGAAGATGCCTCCTCTTGAAGTGGATATACCAGTGGTACCCGTGGAAATACAAGATATGGAAAGTATTAAGCGTCGTATAATAGAGGAGATTAAAGACCTATGCTTAGTGATGAGGAAAGTTATGTCAGAGCACTTGGAAGGCTTCAGGGAGTTCGAGTTAATAAAAATGTGTAAGCCGGATTGGCCACCAAGTGAGACAACCAAAGTAAATGCCAAACAAGAGGATGTAGAGAAAAAGGGAGATGAAATCAAGACAAGAGGAGAAAAAGAGAATTAGAAGGGGAATGCAGGAGAAACAGCCTACGCATAATAGAAATACCCGAAACAGGACAGAGCAAATGAAGCTGAAATAATAAAACTAACTAACTAACTGAGGAAACTTTTCCAGAGTTGAAGGTCTGCAAATGGAAAAGGCTCACAGGGTACTTTTAAAAATTTAATGAAAAGGAAGCAACGCCTAGACATATTCTGGTGATTTTTTAAATTTTCGAGGATAAAGAAAAACTTCCAGATATCCAGACAAAGAAAGCAGGTTACCGAGAGAGCAGCAAAACTCAGGCTGCCTTTAGGTTTTTCTTGGGCAGTTCTAAATGGCGGAAGACAATGGAACGGTATCAACAAAATTTTATGGGTAAATCATTTTGAACCAGGAATTATATACCCTGCCAAGTTTTTTTTTTTTTTTTCTGTTTGCAGGCAATTGGAAGATAGATATGCAGAGGTTAAGAAAATATATATCAACTAAGAACCTGCTCTGAAAGTCTTGCTGATTTACTGCAGCCGGTAGAGAATGTGAATTAAAATAAGTAGGGAGGCAATTGTATGAAAGAATTAATGGTAAGCATTAAAACTAAAGAGCATTGCATTTCCTTTGTTACATGTAAGGTAATAAAGCTAAATATAAAAATAGATTTGTAAGCAGCATGTAAAATTTTTAACTTTGTAGTTTTAAGCTGCCAAAAGGCAAGCCAAATACTCAAATGTATTGGTCAAATATTGTTTTATTTTTGCCATGTAGTATTGTAGCTAAAAACACGTGTTGTTAAGCTAAGAAAGAAAAGGGCTTTGTCACTGTGGAAAGGACATGTACAATAAAGACTGTACTTAATCTGACAAAAGTTGGAAAATGGCAGTTTTATTTCCCTATATGTTTAATTATAGAATGAAAAACAAAAACTGACGAGTTTGTCCTTATGTATCAATATCAGTAATACTGATAATGTAGGAAGAAAAATTCCAAACCACTGGTGGGGAAGGCTAGATAAAACCTTGTTTGATATACTGGATTGGGAAAAACAATAGTTACTCTGTCATACAGTAGTTGATGTAATTTAATTTGTCATGAAATTATGGACAAAAATATAATATATACATTCCAAGTCAGTCTATCTTATGCATCAGCATTGCCTGAAAACTTACTAGAAGTGTGGTATGCTAGGTCAATAGCATCATGGTATTAGATTATGAAATACTAGCTAAACATCTTCAAGACTTTTCCCTTAGCATAGTGCAGCATACATTACGGATACTCCGTAAATGTTAATCGCTATTGGTATTAACTAGAAACAGTTTTGCTTAAATAGTAGTATTGTAGAAAAGATTCTAAAATTTTAATCTATATTTGAATTAAAGATTTGGTCACATTTCCCAAATATTCCAGTTGTTAACTTTTGGGTAGACTTAATTCAACCCATGTCCTGATATTTCCTAGGTTTCTGGATAAAACCAAAGATCTATCTATAAAAGTAACCAAAGACCTGAAGTAATCATCTAATTGGTGACATAGATAAATAGAAGTATTGGCAATAATTGTAACAGTAGCTCTAGTAAGTTATGAGGCTTTTTAAATTCTCCAATGATGATCTCTGAAGGTGATACCACCATTGTATTAGTAAGCATGGACTAACCCAGTGGTTTTTAAACTTGAATGTGCCCACCAATTGCCTAAAGATTATATTAAGATGCAGATATTGATTCATTGTGTTTGGATTAAGATTTTTCTTCCAAACTCCTGTGTGTTGCTAATGCTGTCTTCAAAGTTCCACACTTTGAAGTAAAACAATATAAAACCTGTACTTCATCTATTGACCATGAAAACGAAGCTCAAAGCGGTAATTGGCTTAAGTCATGTGGTAAATATCAAAACCAATTCTGATTCCAAGACTAATTTCTTTCTCGTAATTTCTTCCTTCCTTTCATCCATCCTACAGCATCTTTTCAAAAGATTGTTGTGAAAATAAGTTATATAATTATTAATCTGAGAAGGAAGAGCGCTCACTACTTCAGACAAGTTATACTGAAAATGGTGTTTCATAAAGAGGAGAAAATGAGTTTTGTTTGGAACATGTTAAGCAGGCTTTGTGAGAGCGACATCTATAGACAGATCAGACAGCTATTTGCAAATTAATTTCAAATTTCACTTTATTATTGACTAATACAATTTCAGTGCTAAGAAAAAAACAAAAGGAAATAAGAAAAGGAAAGGAGATTGAACTTTTAAGGAACACCTGTATATAATGGGTAGTCATTTAGATTTGCACTTCAAATTGAATTAAATATTGAAAATAATGCATGGTAGTCAGTGCTATACACGAGTAATCAGAAGCATGGGGGGATTGTGTTAGATTTGTTTTTTAATTTATAATTTGTGACCTATTTTAAAAAACCTATAATGACATACCCATTTTTCCTTTATATGATTCAAAGTAGTTCACTACTTCGTGTCTGTGTATAGTTGATATCAGTGGTAATGTTCTATAAAAACACTCAAAAGTATGTTTAGTACCTGGATGCAGTGGTGCACACCTATACTCATAACAGCTCAGGAAGCCGAGGCAGGAGGATCCCAAGGCCATCCTGCACAATTTAGTAACAACCTGTCTCAAAAATAATGTAGCTCAGTGTTTACAATGCCCTGGGTTCAATCCCCAGCATGGGGTTGGCAGGATGAGGGAGTGGAGAATTGTGAAATTATTGACTACTGAATCACGGCAACTGAAAGAAATACAGAATTGGATTCCTGGGAGCCTCATCATATGATTTTTGTCAACCAATCAATACCTTGTTTCAAGAGAACCTTAAATATGTTTTTGATTCATTAACCTTGAACTCAGATCTAACGTTGTAACTTAGTCCATACAGTTTTTCTAATAAATTATTAAGGTATATCATAGCCACCTTTGTGCTTAGGGGCAACTAGATAACACTGTGCTTGAAGGAGACATTTTAAACAGTAAAATCGCAAAAAAAAAGTTGTATTATTGACTAATACAATTTCAGTGTTTGGGACTGGGGTTATGGCTCAGTGGTAGAGTGCTTGCCTTGCATGTGTGAGGCACTGGGTTCGATCCTCAGCACCACATAAAAAATAAACAAAATGAAGGTATTAAAAAATCTACCAAGTTAAAAAATATTTTAAAAAAACAATTTCAGTGTTAAGAGACCAAGTTTGCTTTTTGTCCTGTTAGATTTCTTGAGCTAAATACACTTCTTGAAATACCATAGGTAATAAATGTGTTTACAATCCATAAACAAAATAATTGTAAATAAGGAGAATAGAAACTGCTTTAACATTTTTTTTAAAAAAGTATGTGCACTAAATATAATAAATGGAATGATTCTCTTTTCTGAAATATTAATTTGGAAATAGAAATGTACTTTATTTCCCACTTTTCTAGTAAAATGTCAACCAAATAATCGCATCCCAGAGTCATCACAGCCCTGGGTTTAGATTTTTCAAAATTTGGATTTTTTAAAATTTTCCCTACTCTACTGATAAGGAAGGTATTTCCAAAAGAAACAACTTACTCCTGACTCTTTGTTTATTAGTGTTGTCTTTTATTTGCAGTATTGGGGATTGAGCCCAGGGATGTTCTACCGCTGAGCCACATCCTCAGCCCTTTTTATTTTTTGAGACAGGATCTCACTAAGTTGCTGAGGCCATTCTCAAACTTGAGATCTTATTGCCTCAGCCTCCCAAATTGTTGGGATTACAGACAAGCAGTACTATAGTAGTAGTGTTACCTTGAACAAGGATTAGCAATCTCCCGTGCCACAGGAGATACAGAATATAGCTTTGTGACACCCTTGCCACCAAGAGATGCAGTGTGATGCATTATTTAAAGCAGATGTTATAGATTCCTGGTCCCGATTCTTGTGAAGAGAAAAATGAGTGGCAAATGAAAACAGGTCATTAGCTTCAGGTGAGTCTGCTAAAGATACTTCCTTGTCAATACCTGAGTGTCCACCCTAGTCAAAATTTAAGAAGAGGTGGGTTTTGTCTTCAGTATCCTCTCTCCTCCCCTTTATTGTTCCTGTCCTGCCTTCCCACACTCTTTCCCACATACTGCAGGCAAATGAAGTGTGTGCCCTATTCTTCATCCAAAGGTGTTCTCTTTACTTACACTAAGCAAATCCCATGTATCCCAGTTGTGTACACCTATCTTCCTACTTAATCTCTCAAAAGGAGAAAAAAAAAAAAGGATGATCCTGGAGATTCTAGTTAGCTGTGGTGATATGAGTTGGTGAAAAGATTAGACCTATTTAGGACAGAATAAATGACCATAGCTAATAAATGTAGCGTAAGCTTTTCTGTAACTTTATATTTTAAGAATAATTGTTACTGAATGTACCTCAATTTGGTAAAATTTTGAGAATTTAAGTGAACAATTTTACAAATGTAAGATAAATTATAAATTTGGGTGGTAGGCATCTCACACCCCTTCTTAACACATCCTCTTTCATCCATGCTAAAATAGAGGTAAAAGTACTGACAATGATCTGTGAAAAATAAATCCTAATAAACATTTTAAAAATAAATCCTTTTATAAGCACACTTGGGGCCAGATGAAAATGATATTAACTGAATCTCATTATTTGTTTATTCCCTTTCCTCCTTCAGAAAACCAATTTGGCTTCACCTTTCTAAATGTAGGACTTTTTCCTGTATGCTCTTCCATTTTTGAAATGTTCCCTACTAGTTCTCTGAGAATTGTGATCAGAGACACTTCATTGTGTTTCTGCCATTAATGTCCTTAATAGCTAGTGGGGTATTCACATAGAGTAAAAGGTAGAAGAGAAGTGAGTATCCAGAAATCTGATAATTTGGAAATATAGTGATGAGGCAGAATGCATTAGACCCCAGAATTCATAAAGGAATAGCAAGGATTCAAATAAGAAATAGAGAATTGCTGTTGAAAATCAACTTCATTCCTTATGATAATTAAACATATAGTGTAAGATTAGGCTTAGAAAGTATTTTTGACAGTTAAAAAGCAACACACTAGGAAAATATTTACCTCATTTATTAATAGGAATATATAACTTCCAAGTTTTTCAAGACTCAGGCTGTGTGATGGGGAGAATATTCAAAGGGGAGATTTTCTGGAAAACTGGAAACAAGGTTTTATACATTACAGATACATTGTACAAGTTTGATGAGCTTTGGTAAGACTGGTGGTGTGATCTTTCAGAAAAGGGATGTGAGAAAGATTTGGGTCCGGTATGTTGTGTTCTTGGAAGGAATTCAGAAGAGTGGATAAGTCTTTCAGTACCAAGGAGGTCATGGGTCAGTGTGCAGTCAGAGGATAACATCTTACATTTCTCCACCCAGGCAGAAGATAAACATTGAATATATGAAAATAAATTTTTCATAACTTTCTCATATTTATTAGTAGGAAAACCTACTTCCTGCTCTGATAAATCCCAAAATCTCATTGGCTTAACACATAAAGTATTTCTTGTAAACGAAATCAGTGTTCTTAGTGGACAGTTCTCCATAAGTAGGTGACTAGTGTCCCAAGATCCTTTCCATTTATGCCATTTTCAACATGTGCATCCCATGTCCTTGAGGGTCAACTGCTGCTACCCAGCTTAGAGAGGGAAAGAACATGGAGTATCCTGACCTTCCACTGGATAGAATCCAGACATACCACCCCTAGTGCAACAATGACTGGGAAATGTAGTTTATTGTGGTTCCCAAGAGAAAGGAGAATAGGTTTTATTGACAAACAATTTTAAAAGAGAATGTAATTAAAAACTTTCAAAAAGACAAACTCCCCCAGAGAAAAATTGCCAATATCAACGACCCATAAAAATGTTAAATAATATTCAGAATCAGTAAGGATAAAATTAATTTGAAAAACTAATAAGTCAGTGACATTGTCACTATTACAAATATTTATAATACATTTTTTAAGTGGCTGAGAAATTGATAGTATCAGACACCACAGTGAGGGTAAAAAAAAGTTTCTCAAAAACATTTTTAAGTTTCTCAAGTTCAAAAGGGCAATTTGACAGCATATGTACTAAAAATTTATGTGCATAGTCTTTGATCCAAGATTTCAATTAAACATTTTAACAGGAATAATCAGAATAGTATTCAAAAGTTGATTGAACTCAATGCTGACTTCTGTCTTTAATACTCTTATCAAATTGCTCAGTAAATTATGTTAGATCTACCTTCTCAAATATCCAGAATCTGATCCCTTTTTTTTTTTTTACCCGTACTGTCTTCTTACCTATGGTTCAGTTTTAACCAAATAACCTTTGTAATTTGTTTAAACCCTATGCTGTGTCAAGTCATTCCTTGAAAGCCTCCAACAGCTCCATAGTTTTCCCTATGTGACCTGCCCTATCAGTTAATCCAAATTTCTCTGATCACATCTCTTACTCCCCACCCTAATTCTCCCAGCTTCCTTTGCTTAGGAAAGGAAGACTTCCTTGCTGTTCTTTCCTGTACCAAGCATGCTTTATTGTTCAATGTCAACTGTTCTGCTCAAGTGTCAGTGAAATTGACCTTAATCTATTCATGTAAAAAAAAAAAGCAATGTGTGATCTCCAGCCATTTTTCTTATTTTTCTCCATAAAACTTACACCACCTGACGCAAGTAGATCCTTGTTAAATTGAGCATTGCCTATTTTCTGTTTTAATAAGGCCTGTCACATAGAAGGTGCTCAGTAAACATTCTCTGAATAAATGAATGAATGAATGAGTGGTGAAATACTGCAGCAATTCTGAAACATGAAAAATAGAGGATTGATTAAATAAACTCATTGATGCAGTTAAGGGTCAGACAAGATAGAATCAAAACAAAATAAAACCAGATATTCTGTATCTCACACAAGGAAGTGCTAGGAGTACCAATTTCTAAAGAGAGAGCAGTTATTGTTCTTACCCAATTGGCTTCTGAAGTCACAGGAAAAGGAAGTTTCTTCTAATATGTTTGCACATTTATCAACTGCTTTTATGGTCTCAGTTTCTCTATGAAATGTGTATATTACATGCAGGTATATATAATGTGTATATACATGCAGATATATATGTATTCAAGGGCTAAAAGGCTTTTTTTAAAGTAATTTTAACAACTTGGGAGGCTAAGGCAGGAGAATCTCAAGTTCAATAACAGCCTTGGCAATTTAGCAAGACCCTGTCATAAAATAAAAATATAAAAACGGCTGGAGATGTAGCTTAGTGGTAGAGCACCCCTGAGTTCAATCCCTGGTAAAACACACACACACACACACACATACACACACACACACGAAGTAATTTATTCTGCTTGTGCTACCATAACAAAATATCACAGACTACATAGTTTAAACAATAGAAATTGTCTCTCAGTGGCTAGAAGTCCAAGATCATGATCCAGCAGGGATTAGTTGGTGCCTAGTGAGGACTTGCTTCCTGACTTATAGTGGCCACCTTCTCATAGTGTCCTTATGTGGCATTCCTCAGGGCATGCTTATAGAAGGAGTGGATGAACAAATTCTCTGTTTTTTCTTATAAGGACACTGATTCTATCAGATTAGAGTCACACTTTTATGACTCACCGACCTGATCACCTTCAAAATGTCCTGTCTCCAAACATAGTCACATCAGAGATTAGGCTCAAGATATAAATTTTGGGTGGAGATGGGGAGAAACAATTCAGTCATAGGTATATTTACTCTTTTTATTAAACAGGAAAAAAGTAGTTTGTATCACCTCAACTAATTTTTAATTTCCTGAGCTTAATTTCCGAATGTTTCTAAAGATCCTCAGATTATACTGAGTTAAATTAATAAATGAAAAGTTATTCTAGTTGAGACCATTAATTTGATAGTTTGAAAACTCTAGCACAGAGACTTAAGGGGTAAAAATAATACATCCAAATCACACTTTGTTAGTAGAAAGAACAAACTGTTCAGAAGGTTAAAACCTTCAAGTCAGAATCGGATTACTTCTTAAAAACTCTTTGAACCTTAAGACACACACATACAAATTTCTCAGAGAAACTTGTTTGGCATAGTGAAACTTCCTGATAGAGACCTTTCAAGACAGCAGCTGTAGTACTTACTCACCAGGTCTAGTGGTTTAAGTTCTTGGGACATCTCTATAAGATGCCATGCAGTTAGCATGTTGAAGTTATTTTCCTCATCCAAAGTAATTTTGACCAAAATCAATTGTTACAATGGTGACTAGCATAACACATGGTCATATTTTCAATGCAGACTAGCAATCTTCCCAATTTCTTCTTGGCAATTGTCTTTACTGCCTTCATAAGAAGGAATAGTTTCTCTCAATATTGCTTCTTTTTTGTAGCCACAGCATTTCATTTCAAATATTTATATTTATTAGTCAAAAATGTCTGAATCAGGGGGCTGGGGATGTGGCTCAAGTGGTATCGCGCTCGCCTGGCATGCATGCGGCCCGGGTTCGATCCTCAGCACCACATACAAACAAATGATGTTGTGTCCGCCGAAAAACTAAAAAAAAATAAAATAAATATTAAAAAATTATCTCTCTCTCTCTCTCTCTCTCTCTCTCTCTCTCTCTCTCTCTCTCTTAAAAGAAAAAAAAACTTGTCAAGGTACAAGTTAGAAATGTTTACAGTTTTCTACCAATATTGACCTAACAGGGCCATTTTTAAATCCCCTTTGCCTCGCATAATAGATAGTTCATAACATCATCATATCTTAAGAAAACTCTTTAATTCTTGGTTGGTTTTAGTGATTAAAAATCCCCTAGACCTTGGCCTGGGGTTGTGGCTCAGTGGCAGAGTGCTTGCCTAGCATGTATGAGGTACTGAGTTCAATCCTCAGAACTACATAAATGTAAAATAAAGATATTGTGTCCACCTAAAACTAAAAAGTAAATAGTAAAAAAAATCCCCTAGACCTAAAAATCCAAATTCTTAATCAAATTAAACATTTCTGATTTGATCACCTGCAAGCCTTGTGGCTGGAGAGATTTAAAGTCAGAAAGAGATATGATCTTTTTTTTTCTTTCATTTCCTACCTTGGGGACATGAGTATATCTTGCCTCTGATTCTGAGCTTCTTCATTCTTCTTCTGGATTCAAGCTTCCCCAATGGGGAAACTCCAGGAGGAGTCAAAGATATTTATTGGGCACTATTACAACCTTTCTTTTGCTGTTTCACACTAATTATTGACCAACATCAGCTATCCATCAACAATGCCCTCTTTTTTTTTTTTTGGAGGGGTGTGTACGGGGAATTGAACTCAGGGGCACTCGACCACTGTGACTCCCATCCCAGTCCTATTTTGTATTTTATTCAGAGACAGAATCTCACTGAGTTACTTAGCGCCTCCCTGTTGCTGAGGCTGGCTTTGAACTCACAATCCTCCTTCCTCAGCCTTTGAGCTGCTGGGATTACAGGTGTGTGTGGTCCCTCTTGATGGCAGGAACTCAAATACTTGATTTCCAGAGGAATCCCAATCGTGAGTTCTTTCAAGAGTCCTGCTTCAATTCTCCCAGCCTTCTTCAGCTCTACACCTACTGATATATTCCATGGGATTTGTTGTTATTGTTTTGCAGTACTGGGGATTGAATGCAGGGGTGCTCCACCACTGAACTACATCCCTAACCCTTTTTATTTTAAAACAGAGTCGCTAAATTGTTGTGGCTGGCCAAGAACTTGAGATCCTCTGCCTCAGATAGATGGGATTATAGGCATATGCCACCATGCCCCACAATGGACTATTATTGCTGATTTTTCTTCACTCAGTAGTTAGCTTTTGGTATTGGTATCAGAGTGATGGCATGAGCCCAAATTCTTTGTTTTTTGTTTTTTTGGTTTTTTGTTTTTTTGTGTGTGTGTGGTTACTTGGCTTACTGGAAATCCACATGTTCAAAGCAGAAGTGATAGCTGAGCTACACAACAGGCCTCTCTGATTACCCAGCCATCATTTTCCACTTTTCCCTTGTTCGCATAAACTTTGAGAAGATCGTAACTTTTAAAAGGACACACATAACCTGTGTCCTAACTTAATGTGCAACTAGAAAGCCAGATGCTAGTTTCCCTTTTTAGTAAATAGTCCTAGACTTCGCCAATGTCTCCCTCAGAGCCTGTCTTGCTTGGCTTTGGGGAGAATGACAGGAGAAAGCCATAGCAGTATCTCTTAAACAGACAAATTGTGACCCCAATAATTCCCCTTCTTCCTTTTTCTCATTTTTTTTGCTTTTAAGCATTGGTATAATTGTGTTTATCTAGGTGCCAATTCTGCCAATTTAGTATGGGGTACTTATTCTTTGTCCTCATCTTTAGCCCCTAACTGTGTTTAGAGTCAACAACTTCCATTTATATATCCCCTATAGAACTTTGCATTCTACTTTTTGCATTTCACACCTTTCTCTCTGCCCTGCCTTCCCTCCCTGACCTCCACCCTTGTTGGGGAATTCTTATAGAGCTTTTATTTTATTTTACTCTTATTAGCATACTGTGAGATATAGGGCAGCTACCCCATTTTGCTGATAAAACTGAGATAAGCAGCTGCAAGCTTAATAAAATAATTTTATTTAATAAAAATGATTTTATTAAGCACAGCTATGTGTGTGTGTGCTACTGTCAATGCTATGACGGAAACGAGTAGTCCGTGTCTACTTATGCATGTCAAATAGAATAACAACTATTTTTAAGTGATGGAAACATGATAAAATTATCACAAAAATAGAACAGAGAAAAAAAATAATTCCAACCCTAGCATTCATATGAGACTTTACAGTTCTGGTAAAACCACAAAACACTGACACTCTGGACACACAAGACCAGAAACTTGAACTCTTCAGCAATTTCCTACAACATCAGTGCCAACAGAGATCCAATGTCCCTCTGGGCAGAACTGCTTAGGTGGGAAGGAATTGTTAGCCTCGCCTTTTCCAGTAAGTCTTGAGGTAATACAGGGAAATGCATTTCTTCTGGTCACTACTGGTTCACTTCACACCTGTACCTTAGCCTTCTTGCATCACTTCCTAGGATATTCTGCAGCTGCTCCAGGCTGTAGGCTGTCTCTAGCCCTCTCTCCTTCTTCCTGGGATTTCTGTGACTGCAGTTGAAGTTTTGAACCTTCTTACTATTTCTGCAGAATGTTGCAGAAATAGTTTTTGACTCCTGACTTGGCTTTATTCTCTTAGGATTGTAACTGTTTGCTGGACAAGTAAATAGAATCTGATAGGGCTAAAGGTTAAAGCTATTCATCCTGGACACGATTTCTCCCCCTCCCCCCGCCCTCCATACTGGGGATTGGACTCTGAGGCACTCCAACACTGAGCCACATCCCTCGCCCTATTCTGTATTTTATTTAGAGACAGGGTCTCACTGAGTTGCTTAGCAACTCACTTTTGCTGAGGCTCTTGATCCTCCTGTCTCAGGCTCCTGAGCTGCTGGAATTACAGGCGTGTGCCACTGCACCTGACTAGAACTGATTTCTTGCCTTTCTAAGGTATGAATATAATGAAGGGGCATAGCTCACCCTTTTTGTGAAATCTAGATCCCTGATTACTGATTCCCTGGACTTGGCAATGTCCTCCAAGACTCCTTAATAGGCATTTCCAAAAGACCAAGAAATCTTCACATTGAATACAACCACTTAGGCTTTGTATGAAAAATTAGTTTTTGCATTAACCATGAAGGCCACCCACTGAGATCCACCATATAGTTATAGTGTAGGTATAAATACATTAGTAAGCTAAAAATATGAACATATTCAAGTTCACTGTGTTCTACTTTAGTTTAGTGATGCTTATCCCCTGGTTTTACTTCAGATAGAAAAATCTATGTGCTAAGCACTGATGGTACATTCCATATATTTCCTTATATGGCCATAAACCCCAAGAGGGAGGTGTATTATCTACTCTCAGAGGTAGTAGATTCAAATATAAATTTATATTTAGACTTTACCAAGACTAAATACCCTCCCTCACATAAGAAAAAGAAAAGTCAGGATTACAAAGTAAAAGCTGCATTTTTTTTAAAAGCATTTTTTTTTTAGTTGTCGATGGACCTTTACCTTATTTATTTACATGCGGTGCTGAGTGCCTCACATATGCTAGGCAGGTACTCTACCACTGAGCCACAATCCCAGCCCCAGAAGCTACATTTTGATATTCACTGAGGGAAGCAGATATAACCTTTATAATAACATATACTTTACATTGCACAGATATTCCTAAGCGTACACTTCTCAGGGGGACTTTATATGAAACTTCTTCCCAAAACCATGGTGTCCCATGAATAATGCCCCTTTATCTTTCTCTATGCTTTCTTAACATGAAATGTCATTTGGGTCTATGATAGTTCACTAATGAATCATACCTCTCTGTACTATATACATGTGGCACCATCACAACTTCCATCAAGAGACTGAATCTTTCTGCTGCTTGAATATGGACTGGCCCTGTGACTTAAATGTAACCTTGTGCATAGTCCAAACTTTGGACTTAGGAGGCCTGCAGCATCTGTCTTTGCACTCCAGGAACCCTATCCTGAGACTGCCATGCAATAGAAGCCCAGGATGAAAATGCATTTGAAGAGAGAGGTTCAGCCAAGTAGGCTTCTCAGCTGAGCCTAGAGCCCAGCTGATGTACAGACTGAACAGTTTGCCTAAGTAAATCTGTGCAGGGGAGTCTTGGCAAAAAACAACTTGGTCAGCCCTCATAATTGTGAATAGAAAGTCATTGTTATTTTAATCCACTAAGAATTAGGAAAATGGATTCTTACAAAGCAATGTATAAACAGAATATGGTACTAAACGTAACAAGCAACAGATAACTTCAACAGAAATTAGTACTAAAAGGACAAACTAATAGATAAATGTAACAGAAATTGGTATTGCTTTAAAAAACCTAAAATATATGGCATTGTCTTTATGGACAGCTATCAGGCCAGTGCTGGAAGGCAAGGAGAGGAGATAGTGACATAAGAAGAGCCAGAAGAAGATTACTGCTGGAGGCTAGAAAAACTCTCAGTTCAGTTAACTGTTGCCTGTGTTAGAAAATGTAATGATGTACTTGTTGATTTTAATAAATTAATTTCCATGGAGAATTTTATAAAAAGTGATAAGTTGTTTCTTCTAGCTGTATTTAATAAGGTATTGTAAGAGAAAGGTTGTATTTTTCTATTGATTCCATTAAAAATCACTACAATTTTAGCAGCTTAAAGAATGCAAATTTATTATAGGATGAAAATGCATTTGAAGAGAGAGGTTCAGTCAAGTAGGAAGTCAAATATGGCTTTCACTGGGTAAGATCAACGTATTAGCAGGACTCTAGGGGAAGGTCTGCTTTCTTGCTCATTCAGATTGTTTGCAGAATAGAGTTCTTTGTTGTTGTAGGCGGAAACTCACATGTTCTTGCTGCTATCAGCTTAAGGTCATTTCCAGCTTGTAGAGGTCACCTGTATTCATTGGTCTACTTCCTCCATCTTCCACCCCTGAAATAGCAAGTTTAAACCCCCCTTACACTTCAAATCTCTTCTTCTGTGAATCTCTGTGATCACGGCTGGGGATGGGTTCTCAGCTTTTAAAAATTTATCTGATTAGGTTTGGTCTATGTAGATCATCCAGGATAAATTCTTCATCTGCAGGTTTGAACACTATAATCATATCTACAAAATCCTTTTGCTATGTAAAGCAAAATTTCACACAAGTTCTGGGATTAGATTGTAGACATCTTTGGGGAGGCATTATTTTGCCTGCCACAGAGGTGAACTAAAGGAGCTTTTGATTTGTAATCAAATTTAGAGAAAACAGAGGATCCAAGAGGTCTTTCATGTAGTAACAGGTTCTCAATGTAAGAAAAGGCTTAGGGGGCTGGGAATGTGGCTCAGGCGGTAGCATGCTCCTCTGGCATGCGTGCGGCCCAGGTTCAATCCTCAGCACCACATACCAACAAAGATGTTGTGTCCGCCGAGAACTAAAAAAAAATAAATATTAAAAATTTTCTCTCTCTCTCTCTCTCTCTCTCTCTCTCTCTCTCTCTCTCTCTCCTCTCTCACTCTCTCTTAAAAAAAAAAAAAAAAGGCTTAGGATAAAATTCAAATCAAGGATGGATGTAACCCCTTCCTGAAGGCTCTGAGTGAGAAACTGATTGACTCCATTTTTGAAAATAAATAAATAACAGCAGCTTCTACCTCAAGGCCTGTCCTAAGGAAGGGGGCATGACCCTTGTCCTTGGAAAAACCCACAGAGCCTTTCTAGGCAGATAGCCACCCTGCTGAGTTGTTTGTCTGTAAATAACTGGAGAGATCTGTGTTGCCAGGTGTCCCTGACTCAGTTAGGCTAGGTGAGGACGCATAGCAACCCCTTAGCAACTACCAATCAGCATGAGACAAGGAAAAGACCTGGGAAACCATGTAGTTTAGCACGTACACCCCTCGTGGCCTAAACCAATCAGTTCAAAGGAACCCCCTTCTTGTATTAGCCAATCACCCCTACCTAACTTATTCCTGCCAGTGAATGTGCTAATCAATGTTAAGAGTTGTTGTTGATTTTCCCTAGGTATGGAATGATTTGCTGTGTGATGTTGTGATGCATAGAGTATCCCCCCAAAACCTATAAAATCTCACTGAGTCCAGGCTCCAGCTTGCAATAAAGACTCTTGTGTGATTTCATTGGATTCAACTCCTAGAGGTCTATTGGGGTCCCACGAATCTGGCATTACATGAGAAATTCAGGGCAATGACTTGAAGACTTCCTTAAATAGACAAAAGGACATCTAAGAACTGAAGTGCCTCAAATGTGACCCAAATATGGATGATGGTAGAAGAAAAGGAACCCCTTAATGTCTAGGTCCTAGTTGTCAATCAACATCACTTGTATTACATTTTCCACCATTAGTTGTTTTCTCATATCTATTATATATTGAGTAACCATAAACCACAATATTATGTTTTAAAGTAGAATCATAGTATTTAAATTAGAATGAATTTAATTTTTTGTTTTACTTTTTTTGTGGAACTTGCCATTACTGAAAATATGACCTTAGTATACCCACTACATTTTATAGTGTCAGAATAACTGCTGTTAGCCTGAAATGAGTTCTATTATGGATAGAGAAGCTAGAGAAAGAAGGGGGGGGGAATTATACAGATCATTACCTGGGAAAAAGAAAACTTAGTTGTAGAACAACAAAACAAAACAATAAAAATGTTGGTGAGTCAAATGGAAATGCTGTCTTCTTAATCAAAAAGGCATGAAATGAACTGGGCACGGTGATGTGCACCTGAAGCTGAGGCAGGATGATCCCTTGAGCCCAAGAGCTCATGGTACCAGCCTGAACAACACGAGACTCCTTCTCTTAAAAAAAAAAAAAAAAAAAAAAAACTCTCCTTGTAACGATCTTAAAAGTTTTCATGCCAAGGAATTTTAATAAGATTCTGGGGCTGTGTGGGATTTGTTCAGTCACTCATTTGTTTGTTTATTTGGCAATAATGTGCTCTAGTATTATGCTACATACTGTAGTTTTTGACCTCACAGTTTTTTGGAAGTGAAGATTAGAGTGGTAATACAAAGAGAAATATTCTGTTGCAGTGGAGTATAATGAGTGACATGATAGACTACTCGACTGGATTAGTCACCTTCACATCATGATAGCCAAGTATCTGAGGCAACTAACTTATAAAGAGAAGTTTAGCTTTTGATGAAGGCCACAGGTGGCAATGGCAGGAGCACATGTTGCAACAAATGGTCGCATCAGGATCCAAGAAGCATAGAGAGAGAGTGAGAGACTAGAATTCCACATTCCCTTTCAAGGTTATGTCCCCAGTCACCTAAGGATTTCTCATAAAGGCCCAACTCCCAATGCTACTCTAGGGACCAAACTTTTACATACAGATCTTTGGGGACACTCATCCAAACCAAACACTAGGATCAAGGATTCTGTTGATACTTCTTATAATTTAACTCAATGGCCTCTAGTCTATAACTGCAGAAATGTTGCTGTTTGTGTTGTAAATTATAGGCATGACTGCAGGGAGTGCTACATCTGCTTCTTTACTCTCCAGGTTTCAGAGACCTATACATGCCCTTGAGCTGCATCACATGGGGATCCTTGTATCTTCATGCTATTTACCCACAAAATATGCTGCATAAGAGAAAACACCATTCTTTAATTTTCCCATAGGATTTCCAGCTGGTGTCTAAATGCATTTTCTGGAATAAAGAGTATGTCTTCAGAGAGTAAAATGAGGACCCTTTTTAATGTAATAGGAGAAGTAGTTTCAAATGTCTCAAGTCTGTTTCTCCTCATGCCAACTGAGATCTATAGCTGGGACCATCAGCCTGATTTTTGATTTTCAAGTGTGTTAACTGTTCAGGTATTAGATCATGGCCCAGATATCTATGTAGACCCAGTAAGCAAGTAATAAATATTTCTTGAGTGACTTAAAAGCATCATTGCAGGACTATTTTTCTGTTACATTTTTATTTGGCATGTTCAAAGCTTTGTTTTGTTTTTGTATTTATGTAAATCATTTTAGAATAATATGACAAACCACCAAAAGGCTGGAGGGTTAGCGGAGGGATAACGAAAGGAAAAAAAAAAATAGTAAACAAAGCAAGAAGTATGACTAGCTTTTTTTTTAAACTTTTTTTTATGAGCAAAAAATTATTTCAAAACACTATCTTTAGTGGCTGAAGTTGTAGCTCAGTAGTGGAGTGCTTGCCTAGCATGTGTGAGGCACTGGGTTTGATTCTCGGCACTGCATATAAATAAATAAAAGGTTCATTGACAACTAAAAACACATTTTAAAAAAATCTCACTCTCTTTAAAAAACTGCTTTTACTTGCACAAATCTGGTTATTGTACACATGTCAGGAACAATATAGTACAAAACCAAAACTAAAATGGCAACCTATTTTGCAAGATGAAATTTGTGAAAAAGCAATACATATGCATAGCTTCAGTAAGGTACAGTTAATAGAGTGCCAAATGGGTAATGCCAACACTCCTTGTTAGAAACAATCGCCAAAGGAAGTAGGAAATGCCAACACTCACCAAAATTGGCTTTCTCTTAGACAACCCATGTGAAACAATCATCTCCTAACAAAAGGAAGAACCCCTTAAGAAGGAATTGATAACCTTAACAATAAGCTTTATATAATTGCCGCAAAGTTGGACAGCAGAGTCAGTTCCTCCTTCTCCTCCCTAGAGAAGCTAAACTTGATATCTGTGTTTGCTCTAGTTTCCCTGTAATCAAGTCATAGGCCTTTTCTCTTAGCCCCTTTCAGGCTGCTCTTTATCCACCTTTTCCCTGGAGAAAAAGACTTGTCATCCCCAAATCCCATGTACCCTCCCCCTGGTTTCTTGGCCCCTTCCCTTCCCCGCATTTCCCAATCAGTTCTAATTTGTTCCTTCTTCCCAGGCTGGCTGAGCTTCAGACCCTCCACTTCTTCCCCTCCTCCTCCTCCTCCTCTCCCGGACTCTTTCTTTCAGCCTCCCCTCCCCTCCCCCAGCAAGCCTCCCGGCGTGCTTCCCTTCCCCCGCCTCTCCGTCCCGCACCCTCCCCTCCCCCCGCCTCCTGCCTTGTGACACATCCCGGGCCCTCCCGGAGGCGGCAGCAGCGGCTGCAGAGCTAGCCGCCACCTCCATCGAAGCCGCAACCCGGGCTCAGCCTGCCTCCAGCCCCGCAGCTGCGGCAGTCATGGCTGCGGATGGGGTGGACGAACGCTCGCCTCTGCTGTCAGCATCCCATTCGGGAAATGTCACTCCCACCGCCCCGCCGTACTTGCAAGAAAGCAGCCCCAGAGGTAAGGCCAGCGTAGACCCTTCTGCTTGGCAAGGAAAAGCCTAGAATATAGAAAGACCTGGGAACTCTAGCTTAGAGGTGGAGGCAAGCCTGTCACTGGGGCTGGGGAGGAGGATGCTGACCATGCCTCCCAAGCAGTGTCTGCCCGTCAGATAGCTTCGCCGCAGGGTTTTTCTGCTGCTGCTGCTGCTGCTGCTGCTGCTGCTGGTGGTTGAGTGTGTGTGCATTTCACCACTTCTTACCCAGGGGTACAGGATGTGACATGCATTTCCCAAGCTGTGCGTTGCTGTTTTCAGAACAGCCCCTAAGTGCAGCGGCGAGGTGGTGCAAATCTTTCACAATCATTCACAAATCCTTTCAGGTTGCTGAGAAACCGGGGAGTACTGCTCACCTTGGCATCTGTCCTTGAAGGGACTTCAGGTTGAAAAATATGCATCTCTTATATTCACCCCACTAGCACTTTGTTCACTCAGGAAATTGCCCTACCAAAACGCATATAATTAATCAATATTCCTAATATGTCCGAAATTCCTCCCCTTCAGTATTACTCCTGCTTGTAGGGAGTATGTGTTAGTTTTAACTGTGAATAAGAAGAAAGAAGCTTACTTCTGATAGAAGGGAAGATGGGATATTTTTAATGCATATCTGGGTGAGGATGAAATTAACTTTTAAAAAGTAACCCAAGTTAATATTGCCTATATTTCCATTTTCTTCTCACTATAAAATAAAAAATGATTTCATCAAATGAGGTCTGAAGAAAGGAGGATCTGTTTTCCAAATATTCAATTTATGTAAAGATCTGTCTTTGTTCTAATCCTTTTGCTTGATTACTGTAGGAGAAATAAGGTGGAGTCCAGAGTTATAGAGAATGGAAGGCAGGGCTTGAGAAGATCATCAAATAATGGCACTTGCAAATGTAACTTAAGAGCATCCTCTATTTTTGCTGAATGTGAGCAAAGTTTAAAAACCCAAGGAGGCAAAAGGTAATGCTTTTGAAAATACAGGCAGGTCATGTTTCTTGTAACACAACTTTTCTATGTTCAAGTCTGAAATTGGAGCAGATATAGAGCAGGTTGAACTTAAAATTTCCATCTCACACATTAAAACTTAGAAATCAACTCTCTGGCTCTTAATCCACACTTAACAAGAAGCAAGACAAAGGAAAAGATGTTTAGCTATGAATAATTCAGTGTGATTGATGGCTTGAGAGGTAAGGTGCGAAATGGAACAGAAATTTCTCTGTGAAAAACTCCCAAGTCATGTCTGTTGGTCAGCATTAATTAAACTTGTAGCAGAGGACACCAGGTAGGGGGATTTCATGAGTAGGTCAATTTGATTTTAATATTTTCCTGTTAAATAAATTGTTATTCATTAATTTCTTTTTGTGGTGCTTAGGATTGAACCCAGGGCTTCTTGTAAGCTAGGCAAGTGCTCTATCACTGAGCTAAACTCCACCCCCCCCACCTCTGCCCTTATTTGTTAATTTCTTTATGACTGTTTTGACTTAATTAAGTCAATCTTTTAAGACAAAATATTTGACAATAAGTTTGGATTTAAGTAATTGATCTGGAACCTATTTTTATGTATTTTCTTAGATCCATGTTTTTTTACTTAAAATCAACTAGTGGTGACATTATTTAAAACAAAACAGTAACTTTCATGGACCTGCATGTTGACTTTAATATTATTTTCCATAGATTTTTTAAACATGATCAAACTCCTCAAAGTACACAGAAAATAAAAGTTCCGTTTTCAGCTACTGAGAAAAAGTAATTTTGTTCTAACAACCAGAGAATTACAATGGTTTAAAAAAAAGTGTATTCTATAGAATAAATTTTTTCTTGGTGAATGAGGTTAGATAATTAGATTCACTATCTTCATATGACATAAAACTATAAAACCAGAAGCATAAATGAGAAGTAAAGCCATTTTGTTTCCGTTTTTGACATAATATCTTTTCTCAATGAATAACAAATAAGTTCTTCATAAATGTTCTGATTAATACACAAAATCTAATTATTGAAGACCGCTGCCATCCATTCATTCAATAATTTATTGGGCAGCACAATGCTCTAGGTGAATAAGACTGACCAACCATGTATCTCATGGAGCTTATATTGTAGTGGGGGAGAAAAGATAAGAAATGCATGACTGAATTAATTCCAATTCTACAAAAAATTCTAACTCTGTCCCCAGACCAGAAGTTAATAGTTGAAAACAATTAGAGTTCAGAGTTGAAATTCAAGAAACCAGAAATAGAATGTACCTTTTGATAACAAATTTTAATTTATAATAACATTTAAAATTACTAAACCTTGTATTAAAAAAATAAGTTGAGAGCCACAACTAGTCAACATTTTCTCCAATCCAACTCATTGCTCTTTGGGTCACCCTATAAGATACATGAATATTAGTTCCCATCCTCAAGATGAAGTACTCCATTTTTAGTTGAAAATTGCTTAGTGCTTTTTTTCTAGACAAATTATTAATATTGTAGTGAGGACAGTTAGCTTTGTGCATCAGGTTGTAATCCAAGAAGAATCAACATGTGTGGTGTTTGGTGGGTTTCTAAGTGGAATGCTTCTAGTAGTCTCCACCGTCAACACTGGATCTCTCCATGCTGTAGGGAATTACCCTTCTCCTGATTATAGTGTTCTCTTTTATACATGTTATGGTTTAGCTATGGTGTCTCCCAAAAGCTCATGTGTGAGGCAATGCAAGAAGGTTCAGAGGAGAAATGAATGGATTGAGAGAGTCCTAACCTAAACAGTGAAGTAATCCCTGATGGGATTAATTGAGTGGTAACTAACTGAAGGTAGGTGGGTGTGGCTGGAGGAAGTGGTTCTTTGGGGATGAGGCTTTGGGGTTTACATTTTGTATCTTGAGAGTGGAGACTCTCTGCTTCTTCATCACCATGGTAAGCTGCTTCCCTCCGCTACACACTCGGCCGGCCATGATGTTCAGCCTCACCTGAATCCCTGAGGAATGGAGCCAGCCTTCCATGGACTAAGACCTCTGAAACCATGAGCCCTAAAATAAATCTTTCCTCCTCTACAATTGTGCTGGTCATGTCCTCTAGTCACAGCAGTGAAGAAGCTGACTAAAACAGTACATCTACCTGCTTTTGCTCAGGTTTATAAATTAAAATCAACGACAGATTTATGCTCATTTGAAAGAAGATTAGAAAAAATACCACAATTTTGTGCAACATTTGGGTATATTAGTTGATTCCTTTATACATGTACATAATATTATAGGCAAGATCCAGCACAAAAAAAATGACCTTTGCATTTATAAGATTTCCTTTGTAAAAAATGTTTTATATTTGGGGTTGTCTAATCTAATCTATGCACAGTACCGAATATGGAAATGTGATTATATACTTCACTATAATTCATAAGAAAAAAAGTAATTTGTAACACAGAGGAAGATAGTTTGGTTGACTTAGTCTCTTTTTTTATTCATTCCATAGATAAATAGTTGAGCACTAGCCAATCTCTGTGTTAGTGGCGAAAGTGCAGTGAGGGGTATTCAGACATAAATTCCATAATTCCCAAATCAATGCAAAATGAGGACCATGCTGGAAATTTGTTCAATACCTTGAAGGTATATATTATAATCTAACCTAGTTAGGGAGTCAGGGAAGGTTTTCCTGAGGTTTGATTGAGATCTGACACTTAAGCAAGAATTAACATGGCAAAAGGGACTTTGGATGAACATTCTAGGCAAAGAAAGCAGAATGGGCAAAACCTTGGAAGGATGAAGTGTGGCAGGTACAGGGCCGAAGGAAGTCCCATTGGCTCAGGTGCAAGCCACATAGGGAATGTGCTGTGGAACCGGATTCAAGAGAAAGGTACTGTTGATATTCTACAGAGACTCTCATTCTCCTCCAAAGAACTATGCTTTCAGATATTCATGCCCTTTTGTGGTTTCTCCCCTTGAATGTGGATTAAAGCCATGACTTGATTGTGAGCTGTAGAATAAAGTAGAAGGTGTGTGGAATGACATAGGAGGTTCAGTCAAAAGAGGTCTTACAGCTTGTGCCTTGGTCTCTCTTGAGAAGTGCACTCTGGAAAAAAGTAACTTGTCATGTGAGAAATGAAATATCCTGAACCTCTCATGCTTCAAAGAATCTAAAACCAGCCATGTAGAGAGGCCACACGGAGAGAAAAGATGCCAAACCAACTTTCAGGATGTGTCGGTGAAGGTGCCATCTTGCATGCCAGCTCAGTTGAACATTCAAATGACTCCAGCACTAGCCAGATTCTTACTGCAACTGCATAAGAGGCTCATGGTAATAATTATCCAACTGAGACTGAACAACCCATAGAACAATGAGTGCTAATAGTAAATTTTTTTTTTAAGCCATTAAGATTTTGGGTGATTCATTCTGCAGGAACAGATGACCAGAATAAAGAATCCAAGTCAGTCCATTGTTGGTTGTGCTAAGGAATTTTCCTTTCAAAGAGATGATTAGATTAGATTTTTATGCTTTTTAAAAATTGCTTTGTAGATTAGATAATGAATTCCATGTTTCACTAGATGGGGATGGATGTCTTTTTTGGCTGACGTATTAATTCAGGCAAATTTAGTGAATTATGATGGTTGTTTAGACTCAGTTGGTGGGAAAAAATGGAGAACCGAGGGAAGATGTTAAGAAAGTAGACTGCAAGGGGCTTGATGATGAATTTGACATGAGAGTAAAAAGGAGGTGGCAAGGATATTTCCTAGAATTCTGATACAGGAGACTGTGGCATGATTACCTGCACTAAGACAGAGATCATCAAAAGGAGAACAAGTTTTGTAGAGTACATTATGAGCTTAGTTTTAGACATGGATACATTTTCAATGTTTTCAAATATTCAAAAAGAGATGTGGCTGTTGGATCTACAGGTGCAGTACAAAGAAACAAGGCCTGGACTGAAAATACAAATGTGCATTATTTGCATATTGGTGCATATTATTTGCCAAATATATGGATATTGGTTTAGAGTCTCCCAGGGTTTCACCAGTGTGCATGGAATGTCCTGCAGTGCAGCATACATATGCTAAGATGTTGATTAAAACCTTCAGGCCAGTGGCCTCCAGATCTTAGTAGCCATACAAATGTCATTTTCTCTGTGTACCATAGTGTGAAAAAGTTTGGGAGGTTCATGCAAGATCATCTACAGAGGAAGGGATAAAGTAAGAGTAGTAGAGAGCATCAGCAAAGCTTTGAAGAACCACCATGTTTAATGACTAGATAGAGGAACAGGAACCTAGGTGCCAGCCAGATGGGATGAAAATTAGGAGACAATAACATCACAGAATCAAGGGAAGGAAAATATTTCAAAAAAGAAGAAATCAAACATTTCAAAAGCTGCAAAACACAACAAAGAAGATAAAGACAAAACATGTCTTTCAAACTTTGTGTCATTGGAGGTCATTAGTTACCTTAGTTAGAGTTGTTTATAAATGTTTATATTGAAGCCCTTTTTTAAAAATGAAGAATTATTCATTTGCACATAATGTTAATATTGTAATATACCTTTGCTTTACGTGCAAATTACCTTAAGGCGGTTTAACATCAACTAAGAAGAGTTTACTATTCCATTGTATTTAGGATTTCTATGAAGCATAATTGTGTTTTAGAAGGCACTGCCATATCTTTTTCACCTTTATTTCACTTTTTTGAAAGTATAAATTTGAAGTCACTTAAGGAAATGTCTTCAGTGATTTCGAAAATAAAATAAATTTTACTGGTTTGAAAGATAAGTTATTTAATCTGTACTTTGTGCTTTCTAAGAAATGCTATAATAAATGAGATATATGTTTGGTGACCCTCTTACATTCCTACCTAGAGAAACCTAAGTGGTTGTAAAGTCTTAGTTCACTTAGAATTACATTCTACATTACTCTAGACTTTTACTGATTTAGAGTCCTTGAATATATATTGGAGTCTTATGATAAATTGGAAGAATTTAAGATTGGCTGTGAATTGTTAAGAAGAGATGATATAGACCCAAGGATCCATACCATGCAGACAGCACACTGTGAGGATAGATTAAATTTTCACACTGTTTGCCAAAGATTCTGAGACCCTCTTGAAGGCATATTGTCACAATGAGCAAGAGAGATGCAACATATCTGAGAGCTGCTTCCTGAAGCTCCTTTGAGGCCCCAATGGGGTGTTGTGTACTAGCTATAATTCTGAGCAATCAGGGTCTTGCTGCATATGAGAAGCTTAATTTTGTGCTAAGCTAATGCTAGTGCTTAATTTAAGGGAATTTTTTTCAAACTGGCTCTTAAATCAAAATTTCTTTCATGAGGCCACACCTTCATGAAGGGAAAACAGAGCCCAAACATTGATGAAGTATATCTGCTTCCATTTTTCCAATATGGTGACAGGCCCATTTTCTTTCTTTCTTTTTTGGGTACCAGGGATTGAACTCAGAGGCACTCAACCACTGAGCCACATCCCCAGCCCTTTTTTTGTATTTTATTTAGAGACAGGATCTCACTAAGTTGCTTAGTGCCTTGCTAAGTTGCTAAGGCTGACTTTGAACCCTGAATTCTCCTGTCTCAGCCTCCCGAGCTTCTGGGCTTACAGGCGTGTGCCACTGTGCCCAGCCAGGCCCATTTTCTATTAGATTTCTTTTCCATTGTTCTGTAGGCTTCAGGCTCCAGGATTCTTTCATTCTGCTTTATAATGGCCATGTTTCCTTCTGGCTTTATCAAGCATCATTAAAACATTAATTAAGAATTGTTTTATTCATTCTACTTTCCTTTCAAATATTTGAGTGCCTATTATACTATGCCAGATGCTTGGGAGCTTCCATTTCAGTGAAAGATACATACAGAAAGCCTTATAATTTCAGAATGAAGAGAATAAAACAGGATCAAGGATACAAACTGTGTAAAATAGGAGTGTTTCAAATAGTTGTTCAGGAAAGACATCTCAGAGATAGCATTTGCTCAACAGCCTGAAAAATGAGCCAGAATCAGCCACTGAAAGATCTAGGGGAAGAGTGTTCAAGGCAATGGGGACTACAAGCATTGTTTTAAAAACAAGGAAGACAATGGGTTAATGGGACTGAGGGGAACTGTGGTAGAAGAGATCAGAGATGCAGACTAGGGGAGACTAGATGAACTTTGTAGGCCACCATCAGCAAGGGGGACAAAGATAATAGGGAATCACGGAGGGTTTGGAGCAAAGAATGATGTTCTTAAGAAGATCATCCTGGTAGGTATATGGGGAATGAATTACTGGGGTGAAGATGAGAAGATACTAACTCATAAGACATGAGGCTAATCAGGAGGCCTTCAGAGTTGAATGGGCAGGAGGTGGTGGTGGTCTGAACCAGGAAAGAGGTGATAGAAGCACTGAGATATGGGTTCAGGATGTTTTTAAACAGAACATCAGGACTTGCTGATGGCTTGACACAATGGAAAGAAAGGAGTTACAAGTTTCCAACAATGACCTAAGTAGCTAAGTACAAGGTTGTGCTTTTGTCTGAGGTAGACAAACAGGAGGTACCTGTGTGGGGGAGGGGGAGATGGACAGTAGAAATCAAAGCTATTTTACATGTATTGAGTTTGAAACATCTTCAGTCACCATTCCAGTGAAGATATCAAATAGGCAGTTAGATGTACAAGACTGAAGGCTGAGGAAACATTGGCGTATGAGGGTAAACTTCATTTAACAAATATATTTTCAATGTATGGTAACATTTCCCTTTGGTATGCTGTCCATTTCATATTTATTTCCAAAGACTATGCAAACTCTTTCCAGGAATGTCAAAATTTTAGGGTAGAGCATTCTGCTAAAATTTTGCAAGATTTACCAGATGGATACAGATGTTGGAAAAAGAGGCAGCAGGATGGATGTTCCTAAGTATCCCTGAGAGCGATAAGTAACTGTCTGGGAATTGATCCAAATAGTAACCCTAATCTTTCCATTTAGGGGAAAAGGAGACAATTCTGGATGAGGCTTTGTGCTCAGCTGTTTTGGGTTTTGTGCCAAATAAGCCAGTCATTTTATAATGACTGAGAGGTTTAGAATAAATAAGGAATGACATTTCTTTAATAGCTCTTGAAAGCAAATACATTCCTCTTGATGTTTTATTTTGTTTTGGAGGGTCTTTTGGCCCTACTGGGTACCAAACTCATGGTCTCATGTGTGCAAGGAAAGCAAAGAAAGGCCTCTGCAGATGAGCTGCACCCTCCATCTTTTCCTCTTTCCTTCCTACCTCCCTTTCTTTCTTTGTGGTGCTGGAACCCAGGGCCTCATTCATGCTAACTGAGTGCTCTACCACTGAACTACACACACTCAGCCCTACCCTCTGTTCTTTTGAGAGGTTTTTTGTTGGTTTGTGTTTGGTTTTTAGTGGGGATGCAAAGGAATTTGTGTTTATTTTGCATTTTTCTTTCCTCCAGTTGCTGTTGTAAAGTGTGTTTTTATTTTCTTTTTTTTTTTCTGTAAGAATAAACAAAAAAATGTGAAAAAGAAGTGAAAAGCATGGCTCCTTTTCCTGGACTTCAGGTGAGTTTCTCACACATTGTGTAACTAAATCTCTTCATAGTCAGAGAAAATCTACTATCAAGTATTGTTTGGCCTGGAAGACCTAAGACTTTTTTTTTTTTTTTAATCTCTTCTAATTACTACCTGTTTGACTTTGGAATGTTATTTTATATTCTAGAGGAATAGTTTCCCACAGTGTTATATTATGTTTCTTTTGGTTTTTATATTTTATGACACCATTGTTTTTTTGTAAGGAATCTGGATACACCTACGAAACTAATCTATTGTTTAAGTATTTCTTATATGAAATGCTCAGAACCAGAGTTACTTCAGATTTTGGAATATTTGCATAGACTTTTTACTGGTTGAACATCCCTAGTCTAAAGATCCAAAATCCAAAATACTACAAAAGTCATGTCAGCACTCAAAATGTTTTGGATTTCAGCACATTTCAGATTTCAGATTTTTGGATCAGGGCTCAACCTGTATAACTTTAAAATGTAGATACTTATCATCTTGTCTTACTTTACTTCCAATGCCCCCTTTTCACGAAAATTCCTATTTCTTCCAGTAAGTTTTTGGAAATTATAAAGATAGTATATGGAATATTAGAGAGTGTTACATAATTTTTTTTAGGAATTAAGAGTCCAGTAAGCATGCAGTGTTTTATTCTTCTGTAGAATGTATTTACATTACCTACATGACTGGTTAGGGCATTTCATTCAAAACATAATTTCTAAAGGCAATGTCAAAAATTTTCTTCTTAAAATAGTATGGAGATTCCTCAAAAAAACTAGTAATGAAACCACCATATGACCCAGCTATCCTACTCCTCAGTATATGTCCAGAGGATTTAAAAATCAGCTTACTACAATATTGCAGCCATATCAATGTTTATAAAAGCACAATTTTGAACAGCTAAGCTATGGGACCCACCTAGGTGCCCCTCAACAGATGAATGGATAAAGAAAATGCGATATATACACACAATGGAGTATTACTAAGCTATAAAAAGAATGACTTTATGGAATTTGCTGATAAATAGTTGGAGCTGGAGACTATCATGCTAAGTGATATAAACCAGTCCCCGAAAAAACAAAGGTCAAATTTTTTCTCTGATATGCAGAAGCTAATCCAAAATAAGGCTGGGGGGGGGGGTGTAAAAAAATAGAAGATCAGAGGTGTAGAAAAAGGGAATGAAAGGAAGGGTGGGGATATGAGATAGGGAAAGTTAGTGGAATGAATCTGACTTAACTTTCTTATGTACATATATAAATATATCACAGTGAATCTCACCATCATGTACATCCACAAGATACTAATTAAAAAAAAAAAACAACCTACAAATAAATAGCAGAAAGATCAGTAGAGTAAAGGGAAGGGAACAGGAGGTAGGAGGAGGGAATTGAAAGTGGAAATAGTGGGGACCGAATTAGAACAAAGTATATTCCATGCATTTAAAGTTGTGTCATAGTGTATTTTGTGGTCATATGTAACTAAAAAGAACCAATAAAAATAAATTTAGGGGCTGGGATTGTGGCTCAGTGGCAGAGTACTTGCCTAGCACATGTGAGGCCCTGGCTTCAATCCTCAGAACCACATAAAAATAAATGAACAAAATAAAGATATTATGTCCATCTATAACTTAAAAAAAATAAATAAATAAATTAAAAATTTTTCTTCTTAGCACTGGGGTGTAGGTCATTGGAAGAGTACTTGCTGAGCACGTGTGAGGCCCTGGCTTCCCTCCCTTGTGGCCCCCCTAAAAAAGCTTTACTCTAGAGGTATGGAGTGTAGCTCAGAGGGAGAGTACATGCCCAGAAAGTACAAGGCCCTGAGTTCAATTCCTAGCACACTTCTTCCAAAAAGTTTTCTTCCTCCCATATTTTATAGAGATATTTAAATTGGGTAGGTTGACAATATGGATTTCAAAATAGTTTACAAGAAAGTCCTTAATTGTTCAACATCTGAACATATGATTTCTACAATGGAAGAATTTAGGGGAAGATATATTTCACATGATGACATTTTATACTTTCAGGAATTAGTAAAGTGCTATGATTAACCATCCAGAGGAAAAACAATACATAGAAATGATAGCAAGTAGATTTAGAATGAGAGGACTTTCAGATACTTCTTATATCATAGGACATTTCCCTAGTAAACAATGATTTTTACTAAGTTGTCTAGATTCTACAAACTAATACAAAATTATTCTAAAATTTTGTAACAAAAGCATTTTCCAAATTTATGATATTCAGAAGTCTTGTTCTGCTTCATATAGAATCCTTTTTCAGGCTCAACTAACATAGTATTTGGATTTGCTGCCAGCCCCCACGTTGACATGAGTCACTATTAATACTATCAGATGTGTCTGAATACAAGATGATCCAAGTGGAAGCCATATGGTTTTTTATGAACTAGTCACCAGAATCAAATACGTTGTCACTTCTGTCACACATATTGGTAGAAACAGTTGTAAACCACCTGGACTCAAAGTGAAGAATATTCCAAATTCACTTCTCTGTGGGAGGAGTGACCAAGAATGACAAAAACCCAGGTGACAAAAAATCAGGGGATATGCGAAGTGGAACACTATGCTGCCAGAAAATAAATGAAGCAAATCTATAACCGTTATGGAAAGATTGCTAGCATATACTGCAAAGTAAAAAGGCAAAATAAAGAAGAGTTTATGAGACACACTCTCTTTTGTGTAAAATAGAAGGTGGAAATTAGAATATGTGTATGTGTCTATTACCTGCACTTTTCCAAAGAAACACTGGAAGGATAGTTAAGACAATAATATAAGAGGAAATCTCTGATATAGGGCACAGTAGATAGGCACAAGCATTGGAGTAACAATTCTGAGCATATACCTTTTAAACATTTTGATTTAAGCCATGAAAATATATCACTTGTAAAATTCAGTATATCATAAAAATAAATTCTCCATTAGTCCAATTATACTACTGATCCTTGTAGGTTTATTCTTGATTAGTACCTGCAATACATTACATTAATGAAAGCCACTTTTAGACCATGTTTCTACATCTTCGTACAGGTCCTTGAAATCGGGCCTATTGCATATTGTGATTTCTCCCCTTTCTTCAGCCTGTCAATATCTTAAGAGGAAGAATCATGTTTCCAAAAAGAAAACTTATCACTGTGTCTACACACTTTTCCCTAAGATGGTACATATCCAGTCTCATTTATTAGCCATCTTTAGTCTTTTCCAGATGGAGATTTACTTTTTACTCCCTACAGATAAACAAACAGGAATGGATTCTGGAAACTGCGGTATTCGATTTTACCCATTCTTCAAGGCCCTTATCTTTTGTGTAATATTTTCTAATCTCTGTTGCTGAAAGATACGTGTTCCCAAAGCGATGTCTTGCAACATTTCTCCCACGTAGCTTAATACTTGTTTGCACACATGATCCTGGAGAGACAAGGAGGGAGATAGGATTCCTGTCTCTTTCATCTCTCTTGCATCTGATCTACATCTAGGTGACCAACACATATCCATTGTATGAATGAGTTATAGATTGAGAAAAAGGATGGCATGATGGTGATGGTGAAGTCACTCAGGAAGGAATTGTTTTACAGGGAGCTGGAGAAATAGGAGAGCAAAGGACAGTCGCAATCCAGCAGAGCATGGGGGCAGATCCCTTTAGAAGTATGTGAATTCTGTGGTTGTAATCCCTTGCTGGCTACAATGGAGAACTGCCATTGTAATAATTTAATTTCTGTATTTGCAATCTCTGTATTTTGAAATAAAATTTAAAATACTTATTGACTGAAAATATGTAAGTAAGGTTTGTTTGTTAAATATCTTTTAAGACTTATTATGTGCCTAAAATTAATTATTGATTCTAACAGCCTCATTAGATCCCATGTATCTGATTTTACTCAGATTTATGGTGAATATAATTAAAATTCCAAAATTAGTAAGCTTTTGAATTTTTATCTAAAATCTATTAATCCTTAAGTCATTTGGAAAAATGGGTCAAATATTTCAAGTTAGAAAAATGCAGATCATAATATACTAATTCATATATTTTACCATATAGGACTATCAGACCTTGGCACTGTATTATATTGTTTCATAAACTGAAGCAAATGAAATATTACAAATCCATTGAGTTGTTCTCCTCTCTCTACGTAACTGAGGTCTCTTTCTCATATTCTCTTACATAAAATTCGTTTTTTTATTGATTTTATTTTTTTAAATACACAACAGCAGAATGCATTACAATTCTTATGCACATATAGAGCACAGTTTTTCATATCTTTGTATGTAAAGTATGTTTACAGCAATTCATGTCTTTATACAAGTACTTTGGGGTTTTTTGCATTATAATTCTTATTACATATATGCAGCACATTTTTTTATATCTCTGTTTGTATATAAAGTATGTTGACTCTCAATTTGTATCTTCATACATATACTTTGGATAATGATGTCCATCACATCCCATCATCCTTGCTAATCCCATGTTCCCTCCCTTTCCCTCCCACCTCTCTGCCCTATCTAGAATTCATCTATTCCTCCTATGCTCCCCCTCCCTACTCCACTATGAGTCAGCCTCCTTGTTTCAGAGAAAACATTCGACATTTGTTTTGGGGGTATTGGCTAACTTCACTTACCTGCAAATGCCATGATTTTATTCTCTTGTATCGCTGAGTAAAATTCCATTGTGTATATATGCCATATTTTTAAAATTATTCATCCACTGAAGGATTAGCTATTGTGAATTGTGCTGCTATAACATTGATGTGGCTGTGTCCCTGTGGTATGCTGTTTTTAAGACCTCCAGTCAACATAGTTCTTGAAACACTGGCCAGAGCAGTTAGACGAAAGAAATTAAAGGGATATGTATAGGAAAAGAAGAACTTAAATTAGCACTATTTGCTGACAATATGATTCTATACCTAGAAGACCCAAACACTCCACCAGAAAACTTCTAGAACTAGTAAAAGAATTCAGCAAAGTAGCAGGATATAAAATCAACACCCATACATCAAAGGCATTTCTATATATCAGTGACAAATCCTCTGGGAAGGAAATGAGGAAAACTACCTCATTCACAATAACCTCAAAAAAAAAAAAAGATACTTGGGAATCAACGAAAGAGGTAAAAGATCTATACAATGTAAAATTCTTAAAACAAATTTGGGTGTTGAAATTGTAGCTCAGTAGTAGAGTGCTTGCTATCACTCACAAGGTCCTGGGTTTGATTCACAGTAACACACACACCTCACACACACACACACACACACACACACACACACACAATTTGTGATCAATTATATATGTACATCTTGTAACTGCCATTTATGAATACCTGTAATTATTTCATGTGAATATCTAATTTTATCAAACCACTGTTTATTAGAATATGCACACAATCTGTGATATCAGTGTAATGAGCTGCCTAAGAAGAGTGAAAAAATAGGAGTTTTTTACCTCTTCAGGCTATCAGAGCAACTTCTTAATTTCTAGGCTAGCACTTTTTTCCCCCTACACTAAAATGAGCATCTCTCTATTTTTCTCAAAACATTCTGAAAACAGTGTCCATGCAAAATAGCAATATAATTTTACATAAGACAATGTCAGAAAATTTTGCATTTTTAAAAATAAAAACAAACCCAGTAATAGGTGAAGTGAGAGAATGAATATAAATCAGTGCTATGGTGAAATACAGTCTTAAGGTAGAGATTGCCTGGTCAGAAATGGAAAAGTCAGAGAAGAAGCTCCTATCATCCAGGAACTGACCATTGGTAGGTCATTGTGTATTTTTTGCCGGGGTCTGCAGACACATGGCAGTTTTTGACACAATCCAAAGGCCTGGGATCACTGAGGTTGAGAAATGAACTTGAAGAATAGCTCACAGTGGTACTCAGTATTCATCACTGCCTGCTAAGCACACCTGGTTTGTGGAGTCCTTAGGGTCTGTCCTGGGTTCATGTGAGCTTCTACAGGCAGGACTGGAAGTGCTAGGATGCACACTATTTTTGATCCCAAGCTGATATTACAACCCCAACTAAAGTATAGCTATTTTTCTAGAACTGCTGCTTGGAGGAACACTTTAATGGTAAAATATATATGGAAGGGTTGTAGTACTCAAATAAAATGCTAAATTGTGCCAAGAAGATGATGCCAACAACTTTCTTCTTCTCTCCATTCTTCATGGAGACACATGCTTTGCTTTCGTTAGATTTGAATGCTGTCATCTATATATCCTAAGTCCCCTTTGTCGTGTCCATTTGAAGACACTTAACACACGAAAAAGTCATTGTAGTTTTACCCTCTTTATTACATTTATAGAATGTGAGCTCTCTGAGCCCTGGTGACTGATCCCCCAAAGCAAGCCTCATCCTCCATGGTATCTCTCATGTGCATCTAGCACATTGGCTGGCACAGAGTAGATGCCTGGGTACTGGTGATGCACTGAACCATTGGCAATGACTAATTAAAATCACTAATTAGTCATTAAATCACTCCTAGGCATCCTTCATGGAGTGCCTGGAAGGCCTCTGCTTCTCACCTGCCTACAGCTAAAGGCCTCTCAACTTTGTCTGGCAGCAGAACTCATAGAGCGACCTATTATACTTCCCCAGTTAAGAAACAAGGATTGCCTTGCAGCAGCAAATTTACGATAACAAGTGTGTTGAAGGAAGATGGGATGACTGTCACCACCCCTGCATCTTTTTAATCTTTCATGGTGCACTCATGTCTGACATTACCTCAGGGATGCAATGTTGCTTTTGGTATAAGTTTCAGGGACTTCCACTTGGCCCCCATTCTTCTTGGGCCACAGAACCAAGTTGGCAATATTACTGGTTACCAAGAATGTCTATTTAAATTATATCTTCAAGGACAAGGAAAATAACTTCAGGGTGGGTCCCAAGATCTATTGGATCAGAGCTGGACTTGAGCTAAGGTGAGTTGGACCTGAACTAAGACTCCATCGATCACTTGATGGCCATCTGGTCTGAAGTTAGCACTATTGAAGTCAGTGTCTAGTCATTGTTGAATGATCTGGATATTTTCCCCCAGTAAGCAGTCTAAGTATAGGTCTATTTTGGGAAGGTTTGAAGGAAGATTTGCAGGATATACTATGGCAGTGCTGCTGGAACCTTCCTCACAGGCACCAGCCACCCCTTCAAATAGAGATGCTTTAGGATCTCATTGTTGGGAACTGGTTGAAAATTAGGACTATTGTGGCTACTCAAGTTAGGTTGCTGGTTAATATATCTAGAATTTTTTCTATCATATGCAATCAAATAACATTTTTGCAGGTTACCTACTCATTTTATCCCAGGTTAATTTTAATTAGTCACTGCCAATGGTTCTAGTTGGTAAAAATATTTGAATGTACACTACTTCCCATTATAAGAAATGTACCCACTTTGTCTTTGATGTTTAAATGTTATTTGGCTCGTTAGTATAGCATCACATAATCCCCACAGATATCAGTCATCTTGTATTGTGTGCTTGGTCTACACTGAGAACAACCATAGCAGCATGCACGTTTTCCTCTAATTATATATTTATGGGTGACATAGTGAAGGGAATATGCTCTGAGCCTTTTCAGGGGATGTAGTGGTGTGTGGGTATGCAAGTTTCACATGATGAATCCACTCCAACATTCTTTATTCCCTAAGCACTTGATCACTTCTTCTGAATCATACCAGGGATATTCTGATATCTTGGTCTCATTAAATATGATACTGTGTCTCTTCAAACAACAAATAAACTCTTAGGGTCACTTATTTATTTTTTGGTTTATTTTTACAGTACTAGGGATTGAATGCAGGGGCCCTCTATCATAAAGTCACATCCCAGCACTTTTTATTTTATATTTTGAGACAGGGTCTTTCTGAGCTTGCCTGGATGTCTTTGAACTTAGAATCCTCCTGCCTCAGCCTTCCAAGTTGCTGGGATTACATGTGCTCAGTTTATCATGTGAGTCAGTGTTCTTAGTTTACAGTCGCTTCTTCTTCTTCTTTTTTTTTAAAGAGAGAGTTAGAATTTTTTTAATATTTATTTTCTAGTTTTTGTCGGACACAACATCTTTGTTTGTATGTGGTGCTGAGGATCACTTCTTATTAAAACAAACATTCAATCCAGAAAAATCTGGCTAGTATTATGTTCTATTTTCTTTGGTTTGTCATCCTTAGAATCTACTTAAAAATATTTTCCAGATTTGAGACATATATACTATCAATAACTTTGCAAAACTTGTAAGCTTCTACCTAAGTTAAGACTTTGTGTTTATCTTTGTGTGGGGCATGTTGAGATTTGACTCTTAACTGTGGATCTTGAGGTAATGAAGGATCTTTTTTTAAAAAAAATATATATATTTAAATATATATATTTAGTTGTAGTTGGACACAATATCTTTATTTTATTTATTTATTTTTATGTGGTGCTGAGGATTGAACCCAGCGCCTTGCATGTGCTAGCTGAGTGCTCTACCGCTCAGTCCCAGCCCCAGCCCCAAACCCAATGAACGGTCTTGATGATGGATCTTAAGGAAAATGGCCATCTCCTTCTAAAGCAACTATCCCAGTGAGGTCATTACAGAGTTTTCCAGAAAGGGAAGACTGGACTTCTCAGATACAGAGGGAAATCTATTTTCTTCTTGGAAGAGAATCTCAGAGTGACTCAGGAATTCAAGATTTTCTACTCTGCTTGGGTACAACCACATGGCTTCATTCCAATTTCCAGAGTTCTACCTCTTTGCAATCGATGGCTTGGCTTTCAATAAGAGATTTAGTAAGGCTGTGAATATTTACCTGACATGATAATTTTTTTAATTCGAAGAAATGAAATTTTGTGTTTGATTTCCAACAGTATAACCCCTCTCTTAATTAGAAATATATGATAAATTTTAAGGCTTTGCTTGGAGTTCTTTTGTTCTCTAACTATGACTTGAATAGAGAGTCCAAAGACTTAAACCTTATATTTATTTATTTATTTTTGTAAGGGCCAAGTGCATTCATAAGGATCCATCTACATCGTAGTCCTTGTAGTAATTTTTACAGCCTCATGTTCAGTAAAAGAATCACAAAATCACAGTCAGATACAAAGTATAACCTGATTCAGCAGGATAGCACCATATGTTATGGCTTACTACCATCCTGTTTTCCATTGGTAAGAAGTTCCCCATGACGTTCAAGCTCAAGTTAACCCAACCACTCCTTCAGTGCCATCCTTGTTTCCTGGGATCACTTTCCATATAAGCTTCTATATAGGAAAGACCTGGTCAGAGGAGAGAAACTACACAATAGAATTTAATGTAAAGAATTGTTAACTAGGTATAAGGTTGTTAACTAGGTAACTGAAATGTAAACATATCATTCCAATGTATCAAAGAGGTAGCAAATAAAAACTACATAGAAATTTCATCTCACTATAGTTAGAAAGGCAATCATTAAGAATATAAATAATTCTAAATGTTGGTGAGGATGTAGGGGAAAAGATACACAGATATATTGTTGGTGCAATATTTGTGCAAATAGTACAACCACCGTGGAAAGCAAACTAGAGATTTCTCAAAAGATAGGAATGAAACCACCATATGACCCAGTTATCCCACTCCCTGGTATTTATCCAAAAGAACTAAAATAAGCATCCTATAGTGGTACAGGCACATTAATGTTTATAGCAGTGCAATCACAATAGCCGAGTTATGAAACCAACTCTGGTGCCTGTCAACAGAGGAATAAAGAAAATGCAGAATATAGACACAATGAAGTCTTACTCTGCCATAAAGAAGAATGACAGTATGGTATTCACTGGTCATGGGTGGAACTGGAGAACATCATGACAAAGGAAATAAGCCAGACTCAAAATATCAAGGTCAAATGCTTTCTCTCATATGCAGAAGCTACAGTGAAGTAAGGGGGAAATAGGAGAGGGGGTGAGTCCTGGTAAAATAGAGGAAAGATCAGTAGAGGAAAGGGATTGAGGGGGAATGAAGAGAGATTGGAAAAGGGAGGAACTGTAGAGTAAAATTGACGAAATTATGCTATGTACATATATGAATATACCATAGTGGATTTAAACTTGAGGAAGGAAAACTGGCTAGCTATTACTGGGGTTTTATTGGAGGGGACATTGTGAAGTTGGTTCTGGCAAATGTTGAAAACTGGGAACTGGATTCAGTGTTGCTATGGAAACAAAATGCCACTGCCAGGATGAAGTAGTACTCTTGAGGTGACAATCAGATAGACAACAGGTAGATAGGAAGCTCCTAGGGAGCAAACAAGCAACAAATATAAGGGACAAGTCTATTCTTCCTCCTTCAACTTTGCAGGCTCTATCTTCTATTAATGGCTGACCAGTATCCACCTGGTGAAGCTGAAGCATGGTTTGCAGTATTCCAGCATCAGTTTTCCAAAGCAGAACACAGAAGGGTGGATTTGGAGTTGAGGATCAGGAAACTGATCCCTAGCACATTTACATTCTAATCTGAGTATTGCTAGGTAGATCCTCCTGAGAGAGTCATGGGTCTAGGAGAACCCCAGAGTGTCTTGGGATAGTTTAATTTCTTTGGTTTCAGAGAAGGGGAAGAAGAGAAACTAGGCTTTTTGTTCTCTGTGTTGAGCTGGTCTGGAAAGGTCTGCCACTAGACATAGCTATCCCATAGTGGCCAAACTCACTTCATCTCTAACCCACACTATCCCGAAGATCCTAAGGGAAAATGAATTCCTACAATAAAGGAATACCAGTAAAGGAGGGCAATGGGGGGAGGGAGGAAGGGAGGGAGGCAAAGAAAAAGCACTGGAGACTGAAATGGAGTGAATTATATTTTATGCATGTATGATTATATCAAAATGAACCTTACTATTATGTATAACTATAACACACTAATACAAACATAAAAGAAAAAAAGTAAGAAAACAGCTGTCACTACTGTGGCTGAGGGGATAACCACAATAAAAAAAAAATTGGAATTTACAACTTAGTCACCTAGAGGAGGAAAAAAGCCAGGCTTTCCTCACAGGCTGCTCCTTCTATAACAGTATTCTAAAGTATTTCTCATTTTAATCTGATGCCATTTTTCCATTTTGATACACTTTGTCAAGGGCCTGGAGGGCTGAATAGAGAGAGTATACAAGTGAAGTAAGTGAATTAAATTGGCAAATATTGCCATCGAAGAGACTAATAAGAATGAGAGCAACCCAGCAAAAGTATTTCTACCTTTAAAATGCTGGAGGATATATCTGTGGGAAAAAAATGAATTATGGATTAATATTCCAGGATGAATTAGCAAGACAAAGGGGCTATTTGGCATGAAACAGATAAATTATATTAATGTTTGTGATGACGGGAAAATGTAATCTGATCACTTGTGGGTTTATAGAATAGTAATGTTTCCTTTTGAGTGTTTTAGGAAGACCACTGTGAATGCCTGGGACCCATATGTGTTCATTCTGCCTCTTTTATGAGTCTCAGTTTTTCAATGAACTTTCATTGTCACATGATTTTTTTTTTCATACTCTGCTTATTTTTTTCTTTTCCTCAGCTCTGATTTTCCAGATCTATTTTTTTTTCAGATATCTGAAAAAAATTAGATCTGGAAATTCACTGTTGAATTCTTACCTGATTCTACAGAATAGTCTCATTAGTCCTCACACTTTCCCCCGTGTTAAAGTCATTACTCACCAAGGGAGGTGGTCGCTGTGCAGAGATCTCTGGGGCAGGGGTCAAATCTTGGCTTTGCTGAATGTCTGTGTAACCTTTAGAAGGTCAGGACTTTGGGCTCTGGGCTTAGTTTCTTTTCCATAAAATAAACAAATTGGACAATATAATTCCTAAGATTGCTTCAATGCCTAACATTGTACAATTCTGGAGATTTGAGGGAGTGTTTTAGGATAAGGGATTATTAATCTAACAAACACTACCCACAGGGAGGAAAACATTTTTTTTTCATTTATTTTATTTATTTATTAAGATTTATTCAGTTCCATAGAAAAAATGACCATTGTTTAATTAACAATTAAGACTCTTCGAAATGAAGAATTTTTGTGAATCTTTACTGTCTAGTGATACCCAATCCTGAGATTGCAGTGGACTTTCCACCTAGTGCCGAAAATTTTAAATAGGACTGTATTGGTGATCTGTTGTCTTGTTTTAAAGTGAAAACATAAACCATGAAAGGATCTCAGTTGCTGATTATTGTAGGTCTGATAACTTTGGAAGCAATTTCTGGAATTACAAGTCCTTTAAAGGGAAGATAGGTGAAGGCTTCCTTGGGATAAAGTCCTAGTGGTAGGGCAGGACCAGTATAAGAAATATCTCTAAATCGTCTTAATGCTGAAGTAATGGGCAGAAAATTGAAATGGAAGGCCTAGAAGCAGTGTTTAGTGGAGCAATTAGGCTACAACATCTGTCATTCTATTGATCTCTTGGATTGATTCCATGTGTCTGGTCAGCCAGACCAACATCCCCTGTCAACCTCACCTCTTTCAGTGCACATTTTGAAAAATTATTCTTCCATGGAGGAGGCAGCCATGTTTTGAGTCAAGCTTCCCTCTTTTGCTAGGTTCTCAGCTCCTCTACAAGGAGATTAGTTGTAATATTCTTAGTGTTATTTTTGGAAAAGGCATAGATGTGTCTGAAGAATTTCAGTGATTCACTCAATCATTCAATAAATATTTAGTAACCATCTGTGATAGAGTAGGCATTATGACAAGTGCCAGGTATGCCCTCAGCCTCATGGGGCTTAAGGTCTCTCCCATTTTATACTTCCACTCTTTCCTGATTATCCCATCCACCTTCCTCCGTTTCCAAAGTCTCCAAAAGAGTAGATTTGAACACCCTTTTGTCATTAAAGGCTTTTCTGTTTTGGCAGATTTAAAATTATGTAGTGCTAATCTTACAGGAAATATCCACAAGGTTTTGTAGAGTCTGATACAAATCAAATGATTCTTAGGATCACCATCTGAAGTTTTCTTAGAAGGGTGCTTTGAGCAATTGTTTTGTTTGTTTGACTAGATGGATTTTACTGTCTTTTGATGTCCTTGCCATGTGTTAACTCCTCCCTTCACCCCCAGTGTACTTGGCTTTATTATTATTGTTATTATTATTATTATCATTATTTTTTTAGTAAAATCATTCTGACTTTAAATTTCTGTTCTATGCTGTATGTAAAACAGAGTACTGAGATTATGGGAGAACTAGTTCATTTTACTTTATAACTCAAAGAAAAAATAAGAGAGGAAATTAAGGTTTATTAATAATGCTAATAATTATTTTGAAATGAATCAGTGTGTCTTGAATTTTTAGTGACGTATGTATTCTCCAGAATAATGGCTTCTTTAGTGAGATCTGATAAAGCAATTTGCAAATTGCAAGATCTTAAAAGTATTGTTGACTCATTGTTCCTTTAACCTGTTTTTGTCTTCTTAATGTATTACAGGTTATTCTGTATCAACTTCACATTCTTTCAAGGGATTTAAAGCTATTTTTATAATTTAAGGCATGTATAGCTTCTTTCAAATTCAGTGTTTGGCAGTGTTCTGGTGTAAGCTTCCCAGAAATGTAAGCATATTATCATTTCAAAGTGGCCTCTTTCAGGGCCTTGGCTGTTGCAGAAATTTGGCTTATGAATCATTTGAATGAATAACACTTGTTGCTAATCCTTTGTAGTCTGAAAAACAATGTGTGTGATGAACCCCAAGAATACCTCATGATAATATGTAGATTTTAAATGTTGTGCTATGCTTTGATGCTGTTTAAAATATTACAGAATTCAGAATCTAATACAGTGGATACAAAAACCACTATTTCACAAATAGCTTTTTTCATAATTAGCTATTGTGCTTGTTTTTTGTAATGTTATAAACTCTTCTTGAGATATCAGTTCTTTTTAGAGGTGCTTCAATCATGTGTAAGGGTGTGACCCTTTCTAAATGTCCTAAGTTAATACCTTACATCAAAAGGGCTTTCTCTACCTATAACTGAGATGTCTACATAGAGGGATTAGACAGTGTCCTTTAGAAATCACATGTTAGAGCAGTATATCAGGGGTTCTTTTTTCTCTGGTTTTCTAACAATAGATGCTTCGGATGAACACTTGATTTTGAATCCAGGTGCACACTTGATTCTGAAACCAGGTCACACCCTTACCCACTCTATCACACTTAAACCTCCCAACAAAACAAACAATGACAAACTTAGTATATGTGCATCTTTGAGTTATGGGAATTTCCAAACATTTGCAAAAGTAATATGAACGAAACGACCTTCTGTGTTATTATATTCATAAATTATCAGCTTTTGCTACTCTTGTTTCATCAGTTCCGCATTCTTTTCATTGTAATTATTCTGCTGGAATATTTAATACCAATATCATATTTTTTATCCATAAATACTTAAGTGCATTTCTTAGATCTGTAATGGTAGAGAGAAATTTGAGGCAAAAACTGTTAAATTTACTTTATTTCTGTCTTATGTCTGAAATTAGTATAGTTCATTTTTTTTCTTTTTGTGGTGCTGGGGATTGAACCCAGGGCCTTGTGTATGTGAGGTAAGCACTTTATCAACTGAGCTATATCTCCAGCCTGAATAGTTCCATTTTTGTTCCCCACTGATTGGTTTAGTTTTCCTAGATTTATTTTTGTCTCTCCTTGTCTGCCTCCAAATTCTCATTTTATTTTTTTCATGACCATTCTGGGCCCAGAACAGAGAAGAAGCATGGTAGTACACAATTTATATATACATGTATAAGTGATTTTAAAACTTCACTTTTGGTGACCACTTTTATTTTTTGGTAGTCAGATTAATAGTGAGATTTTTAGTTTAGGCCTAAAGCTCTCCTTTATGAATTTACCCAAGGAATGGAGTGGAGATTTGAGTGTATGTTAGTAAAAGGAAGTTGGGTCATTGGGGAGAACCTAAGCAAACAAGATTGAGATTTTATCAGCATTAAGTATTATTCTACTTGACAACATAGTTCATGTGTGTTTATGCCCTGAAAGTAGGGCAAATTGAGCAGTTTTAAAACAAAATGGTGGAAAGTTTTGATAGTTTCTACTTCTATTGCTTATACATCAAACTAGCCATTTCTCAGCAACTCTGATTCAGCAATTCATTTCTTTTTTCAGCAGAACTTCCACCTCCATACACCGCTATTGCCAGCCCGGATGCCAGTGGTATTCCTGTAATCAACTGCCGCGTGTGCCAATCGCTAATTAATTTGGATGGCAAACTTCACCAGCATGTGGTTAAGTGTACAGTTTGCAATGAAGCTACGGTAAGTGGAAATTTCCATTAACAAAAGCATACATTATTATCTAAAGGAAGTTCTTTGATAATGTTACTTAAGAGTGGATGGTTATAAATAGAGTGATCTTTTTTGTCTTTTTCTGTCTTTTGTCATATAAGGATGCCTCCTTATTTGAGCTAACCCTGTTAAATCATATTTTTGGTGAATTTACTTTCTAAAATAAGACTGGCAGGTATTTATGATTATCTTAAGTATCTGTTTACATCACAACTAAATCCCTTCTGGCTTTCACAAAAATTGAAAATATACTAGACTTTAAGGCAAATGTGGACTTTGTCCCTAATATGTAGAAAAATTTTTAACTTATTTTATGTCTGCAGGATGTCAATATTATTTTCTCTGAGCTTTTATAACTATGTGATTATTATTAAAAATCTGTGTCAAAGTGTTTGCAAATACCTTGACATTTTATTCCATTTGCTAGATATTAAGTCAGTGAAATGTTAAAAAATTTGAAGGATACTTTTTTAAACTGAACTTTGGGAAGAACAAATACATTTTAAGCAAACATTTTACAGTTTCACATCATAAACTGGTAAATCATATACTGCCTTAGATGAAATGTGTTTCTACTTTCATCATTAGGTTTTGTTTTAAATATTCTGGTCTTTCTCAAAATCTGCAAAATTCAATAGTTTAATTTTTGGTGTTTGTACTTTTTTCCTCTTTAGAAAAGTCTAAAAAATTCAGCTAGTGATTATTGTGTCTCAAAAACTACAAATCATGGATACTGGCCTTCATATGTTTGATAGAAAAGTCCTAAAATAAAACCTGAAGTCATAAAGCAATATATTTCTTTGTCAATAGTTTTTTTTCTCCATAAATGATGTCATTTGGAGAAAAATTTTATTGTGTAAATTGGTGATACCTACAAAACTAGCAGTTTTCTTCATAAGTTGAATGCTGAGTAGTGAATTGAATTAGCATTAACTTCTTTAGTGTTCTTTGCAGAGTTGGCAAGAGAGTAAGAGTTGTGAGTGGAATAAGAAAAGTAAGAGTTGGGAGTCTCATGAGTCATAAAAGCAATTAAAATAACAGTGCCTTCAATGGTTCCTTGGATTCGATGTTAGTGTTAATATCACCCATATCAATTCTTGTTCTTTAATGAATAGACAAAGCAAGTTATATAGTTTTATAACTCATGGAGATGAACGGAACAGCCTTGGTCATTTGTGTAGGAATCTCAACATGCAGATTTAGCAAACAGGATCAATCTGGCTACTTAGAAGTGAAGTTCAACAGGATCAGTGGGGTTTGGCTGTAAGAAAACTACCTCTGAATGTAAGGGAAATTTTGCTGAAATTGTTACATGATTATTGCCTCCTGTGGAGTAAAGTACAATTGTGATGATTCCAGGGAGAGTGAATAGTATTTAATCAGATTGCCTTGTTTGGTATCAGTAACATTACAGAAGAGGAAAAAGAAAAAAAAAAAAGACCTTGAGCAGTATCTTAGCATACAACTTGCTAATATTTAAAATGTGACTTGATCTTAAATTCTAAATGAAGAAGTATTAGGAGATTAGGAGCTTCTTTGGAGATGTTCTAGGTTGAAAATACAAATATAATGGGCTATGGTCCAATGGTCACTTATATATATTATTCTCTGTGCCCCGTTGAGTTTCACTGTGATTCATTCTCCTCATGTCATCTAAAATGGGGTATCAGTATATCTGTCCTCTTTAATGACAGCCACTCTGATAGAAACCTGATACACCTATGCCGATTAAAAAACAGAAAAGAAAAAAAGAGAGAAAGAAATCTAAGGTTAATAATAGATGTCCTTTTTCAACAGACTGAATTGGGAAGTAAGGAGCACATGTGTGTGTTATGTGTGTGCACACATGTGCTAGCAAGACTTGGAGAAATACAGAATTAAAGGTTAAGGGAGAAATGATTTCTAGTACAAGTTAATGGAAAATCTGAGATGTCCTGGAGAAAAAGTGGCACTAGATGACTGTGTAACTGATGGAGAGACTGAGATTCAGAGGCTGAGGCCTGAGGTTTGAGTCCTTGCTCTGTCATTTAGTAACTCTATTTCTTTGGAGACGTTACTTCTCTAAACTATGGTTTCTCATTATTAATAGCAATTCCTGCATTATAGGTTTGCTGTTGGGATACAGTGGTTAAAAGCCTAGCATAGTGCCTGGTACCTGTAAATCTATTTTGCTAAGTAAGAATCTTCAAACTTGTACATAAGGACATGTTTTGTTTTGTTTTGTTTTGTTTTTTTCTTCTTCACTGAAGACTGAACATGACATGGCATAGGCTAGCACTGAGCACTAGTGCTTGAAATCTAGTTCAGTTACTTGGTGTCATGAGTGAAGGAATTGAGGGGTAGAAGTGAGATAGGAAGAAGATATTTTTAAAAAATCCTGTCATTTGTCAAGCAGTTTCTTAATGGCAAATTTTGGATATACACAAATTAATTCTTCTATTCTATTTTTTCTCAATACTTCAGAAATTATAGGTATACATTCTAGATGTTTGTGAATTTGAGATATTTGGAGTTAGTTATCTACATCTACACTTTAGTAAATCATAGGTGGCTTATTAACTTTCATATATTTTTATCAAGGTTATTTACTTTAAAATTTTTACATCTTTTTAAAAAAATATTACACATAAAAAGGTTAAATAGTTAAAAATTATACTATGTATTATTTTTGTAATAATACTGAATATAACCTCAACTTCCAATGGGATTTTGTACCAGTTAGCCCTTTGTAAATTGAACATATGGTCAATTGAAAATGTATACCTACCCTACCAAACATCCCAGGTCAGCTGCACAGTCCACTGTACAATGTAGATTGTTTCTCTTTGAGATTGCCTAACTGATTGGGAGCTGCAGCTCATTGCCTCTTCCCAGCATCTTGAAATATCATGCTACATATCTATAGCCCAGAAAAAGATCAAAATTCAAACCTCTAAATATGATTTCTACCCAATGCACATCACTTTCACATCACCGAAAAATTATTAAGTAGAACTGTTGAAATTCAGAAGCCATCTGTAGGTAAATGATAAATTCCCATGTGTCTCTTAATTAAAAATTCCTCAAATATTAGTATTATATTACATTAGCTTTTCCTAAGTAATTTTTTCTAGTCTAGATTTTCTAAAACCAAGGGAATTCACTTAAATAATCACAGAAAAATAATCAAATGTAAGAAATTAATATAGATACAATATGTTATCTAACCTTTTGACCTAATTCATGTTTTCCTGATTGTCTTATTAGTCCTCTATGGAGGAAAAAAAATATTCTACTCCAGGAATCAAACCAGAATCGCTTGTTGTATTAGGTTGTCATATCTCTTTATTATCCTTTTATCTGAAACTTGTTCTTTCTTCATCTTTTATTTTTTTAACATTACAGGCAAGATATTTTGTAGAATGTCTCTCAGTTTTGGGTTTGTCTGATGTTTCCACATGATTAGCTTCAGGTTATACTTTTTTGGCAGGAATGTTGCAGGAGTGATGTTCTGTTCTGTTCACAGATTATTTAGTTCAACAAGCTTAAGTTATTGCAAGTGATATGTCCTTTGATTTTTTTATTCTCATTTTTAATTTTACTCCAAAGTTTTTTTTAAATGCTAGTACTAAGAGCAATTACAAGATTTTTAAAAAAGTTATGTCATAAAATTAATCATTTATATTCTATTGAATGAAGTTTGAGAAAAGTTCAAATGTGTTCTGAACTCCACTTTCCCCCTTGTTCTTACTGAGCTTGCTTTTCCTGGACAGGGGCAGGAATCTTCTATGAATACTTGCACCTGGCCAGAGAGAGAAAGAGAGATAACCTTGTCTTGTGAAATTTAAAGGGAAAACAACTCTTGGTGTGTGATAAATATTCCTCGTATATTAAAAAGTCAGTACAAACTCATTTTGAAATATTCCCTTAAAAATTAATCTCTACCAGCTCCCAAAATATCATAGAGTGCTTGCCAACATGTGTGCTATTTGAACCACTTGCAGTGCACCTTTTCTTTGGTACTTTGGTAGCACTTTGGGGAGCTTTAGTTTTAAAGGAATCATTTCCTTATTAAACACAAACAAGCTTTGACAATCTGTATCTTGGTTAATTTGCTGTGTTTGCATTTTCTTCCCTTATGTAGCCAATCAAAAACCCCCCGACAGGGAAGAAATATGTTAGATGCCCTTGTAATTGTCTCCTCATTTGTAAGGACACATCTCGGCGAATAGGATGTCCGAGACCCAACTGGTAAGAGATAAAGATTCATTCGTTTGTTCATTCAACAACTATTTATTAAAGGCTCATTATATGCCAGGCTTTGTTCTAGACAGTATTTGCCCTTAAACTGATTATAGCATCTAGATTAGTATTTTGTTGTTGTTGTTGTTTGCTTTTTGTTAATGAAATGACATGCTTAGAACTTCATGGTCATAGGTATTTGTAGGATATAATTTTTTGAGTGAGCAATGAATGATTTCTTTGTATGCAAGTACTTAATGCACTATAACAAACCAATGGCTCATTGAACCTATTTAAAAAGAACCAGTTGGTTTACTTTTGATGTGGTCAATTTTAACCCAGAAATGTATTGGTTGTTATTGTATATATCTCATTGTATGCTACATTACTTTTTGATGAGCACAATATATATATAATAAATTCTGGAATTATTTGCTTTTGCCAAATGCCATTATGGATGATATGCTTAGATACAGATATAGATATAGACATAGGTACACACACACACACACACATACACACACAGAGACTTTAACCTGTTTTTTCTGTGATTTCTGATTCTTTGATCATTGCATGAATCATTACAGGCCCATCTGATGACAGTCTGAAAAATAGAAAGGAAAAGTGGCTCTCATTTTGCTTTCTTTCCATCTCTGATTAAACAGGCATCAAAGAATACTGGATTGCTCAGGGAAGTTTAGTCGTAACTTAGCACTTCGATACTTTTACGACATACACATTTTTGTTGATGTAGAATATAACTTACTCAGGCTTCTACAAAACTTAATTTGTCTTCTAGAATAAGAACTGTACTCTGATTTAAACTTACAAAATCTTGGAAATGGCAGTTAAATTGTTCCCAAGATCATTGATTTGAATCTGTGCAATAACATTGTTTCTATTCCAAGCATAAAAAGACTTTTTTTTTTTTTAACTTTTGTGACTATTACTACTTTCTGTGATTTTGGCTCTAAAACTGGACATTAATTTACAAAACAAGTATATTTTCACTATAATATTCCATATTTTGGGCTGTATATTGTAGGTTGAACCCTTAGCCCATTTATAGGATAATGAAATACTTACATTTTTTTATTCCACAGTAGACGCATAATTAATCTTGGCCCAGTAATGCTTATTTCTGAAGAGCAGCCAGCTCAGCCTGCATTGCCAATCCAACCAGAAGGAACAAGGGTGGTGTGTGGACACTGTGGAAACACATTCCTGGTAAGTAATTGGACATTCGTCAGAGGGCATCAATCTGTAAAAGGGGGTCATGATCTTATAGGTTTCACAACTGCTCATAGTCTTAGAGTTTGTTTGCCCATGAGCAAATTGATCAAAATAAAAAAGAGCCTTATTTAGAAGATGATCAAAGGGGCTGGGGATGTGGCTCAAGCGGTAGCGCGCTCGCCTGGCATGCGTGGGGCCCGGGTTCGATCCTCAGCACCACATACCAACAAAGATGTTGTGTCCGCCGAGAACTAAAAAATAAATAATAAAAATTCTCTCTCTCTCTCTCTCTCTCTCTCTCTCTCTCTCCTCTCTCACTCTCTCTTTAAAAAAAAAAAAACAAAAAAACAAACAAAAAAAAAAGAAGATGATCAAAGGCACAGCTAGGATATACAGCATCTTTTGTGAATTAGACAAAAGATCCATCCTCTGGTCTAATTGCAAAAGAAGAGGGGCTTCTCTGGATAAGTCAATAAGAAAAACAGTGCCCTCTTCAGGTTTAGCTCTATGGTATCTTTTTGTTTTATTTTGTTTTGTTTTTTAAATCTGTGATTATTTTGACATGGTGAGCAAAAGAATCTTAGCTCTCCTCCCACCTACTTGGCAGAACACAGAGTGCACAATCTCATGCAGTAGCTCTGCTTCATGGCTTCTAGATTCAAGAACAGTTCTTATAATTTATCAAATTTTAAAAATTAACTTTGGTACCCATAAAGGATTTCTATAAGATAGTAATCTTGCCGCAATTTTACAAATGATAAATTGACATCTCAGGAAAATTAAGCAATTAGCTCTACAGATTTTGGTCAAATTTTGTCTAGCTTGACAAAAAGATTAAAATGGATAATTATATCATTGTAAATTATAGATATGAATTCTGCTAATGATTTTTGGATAAAAAATAAGAAAATATAAGTAATTTGATATGAGCCATAGTTATTGAAATTTATTGTTTTACTACTTCTAATTTCAACTCAAAGTTTGATGTTTAAAAAGTTAACTTCATAGTGACCTACCTATCAGGAAGAAAAAGAACAGGTTTTCTTTTGTTGTCCAGTCTTTATTGGAGACAAAATAGAACCTCAGTATTAAAGGTCCCTTTCAGGGTATAAACAAGATGGCAGCAAAATACAACAGACATTAGTATGGCAGTATGTATAAACGTGGATGTGTAACCAATGTGAATCTGCAATCTGTATATGTGGTAAAAATGGGAGTTCATAACCCACTTGAATCAAATGTATGAAATATGATATGTCAAGAGCATTTTAATGTTTTGAACAACCAATAAAAAAAAATTAAAAAAGACCTGCTGTCATTAAGGAATGAGTGAGTTGAGAAAAGAGTGGGTGATTTGGTTTTTTTTTTCTTCTTCAAATTTTTGCTTTTATTAAGGTAATTCATATGCACAATTCTAAATGTCACATGGACTGCAGCCTCCTAATCTGGCTGACCTCTAGTTTTCATCCCCCAGGTACTTTCAACTCTTCCAGCTGTTCTGCTAATATTTCCTTATGTTTGCATTGTTAGAGCATCCTTTTTCTTTTTGATTAAGCAATTTTAGACATCATGTAAACAGGTAAAGTTGTAGAGTTTAGCCCTCATACCACCCTCCCATTCTTCTTCCTTTACCTGTTTCCATATTCTCAGTCAAGTTATAATATTATTTAGTGTTTGCTTTTTTATGATTAGGTAAATTACATTCACAGCCTAGTCAAGTAATATAGTACATTTTTCTCATATGGCTCTGTAAACATTTTCTTGGATTTATAGATAACTGTAACCTGTAATGAAACCTGTAAAGAAGCAAACAAAAGCGCGCGCGTGCACACACACACACACACACACACACACACACACACACACAGACAATGCAGAAGAGAAGTGGCTGCTCCTCCCAGCATTTGCGTTTATTTTTTCTCAAAAGTTAGGTAGCTCACCAATACCATAACTACATTCTATAACTACATTCTAACTAGTATTCCTTTAACCCTGAGTGCTAGCTAACTGAGATAATGTCCAGGTTAATACAAATACAGAGCCTTTTTCTCCAAGGACGTCACCATAGAAACTAGAGAGTGCACTTGCATAGTTACCTTAATAGCTTCAATGGGAAACTGCTGGGTATTCCAAGTGTGGGAAACAGGGCACCACTAACACCCCCCCAACCCCCCATCCCCCAGAGTTTGCTCACCAGGGGAATGCTTCCCTGTACATTTCCACTGTCAGAATACCTACAGCAACCTCCCCTTTGGATTTGTTTAATTTTTAATATATAAATCATTAGTTCTTCCCATATTCTTTTATTAAACTATAAACTTCCCATTAACATAGGCCAATGGGTCAGGTAATCTTTTATTTAGGCTTCCTGCTACTAAGCTGTCATTCTTCACCATCAAACTGAAAATTCCTCTTTCTCCTTTCTGGTTTAGATCCCACACTGTCCTGATTGTTCTTGGCTTATTCCTTTATTGTGGTGGAGCAAGTCTCTCTTTACTTTCTGAGAAAAGAAGGAGAAGAGAAATGAATTTTAACCCTTTTATTTCTTAGATGGTTTTTGATCTGATGTCACATTCCCTTTGTGGTTCTTCCAGATGTAGAATTCAAGGTTGCCAATTTCTCCTCTCAGAAAATTGAAGGTTTTATGCCACTGTTCAAGAGAAAATTGTCTGTATTATGACTCCTGATATTTTCTGTATGACCTGTTTCTTTCTGTTTTTTTTTCTCTTATTTTCTGTTCTCTTCTTTCATTTTCTTCACTGTCCAAAAATTCCATGAGGATGTACTTTAGTGAGAGTCTTTTGGCTCCTCAGTAGGCCTTTTATAGCCCACTCCATTTTATTTTTTCCCTTTCTAGAACTCCTTAGATAATTTACTAGGAAAATTCTTCAACATTATTTAAAATTCTTCAGTTTTTCTAAACTTAATAAAAGCTTTTAATTTTAGATGATCTAACTTAATTTTTAATTTTGAAAAACCTTGTTCTCTGATCCCTTTCTGTTTTTCTCCTTTTTTTTTGTAGAATTCTCTTCTTTATGGCATTTTTTTTTAGAAAATATTAATTGTGTTTTTCTGAGGCATTATTTTTGCATTTCTTGTCTCTGTTTTCTTTTCATTTTTTCTATTTGTTTTCCTTTTATGATAGAAGTCTTAATCATATTTCACTTATATTTAAGAGTAAGTCACTGATTGGAATCTATTTTTGAAATACTGAGACATCAAAAAGAATTGTCCCATGTATTAAAATAAAATAATATCATGTGCTGTGTTTTCAACAGCATTCTTCTATTTAGCCTATATTTATTTATTTATTTATTTGGTACCAGGGATTGAACTCGGGGGCCCTCGACCCCTGAGCCACATCCTCAGCCCTATTTTGTATTTTATTTAGCCTATAATCTTTTAATACATCAATATTATAAAGCTAAAGTTAAACTGACAAGGACTTTGCACTGTTCATACAATTTATTGCACAGTCTGGCTGGAATGAAGAGTACAGTTTAAGTTTTTTTTTTTTTTTTTTTTTGGAGTGGGGGTAAATTTCTCTGGGGAAGGATCCTCTAATATATTGTGATAGATAGATAGTCCAGGGGACAGCATTCTAGGAGCCAAGAGAAGTAACAGGGGGTGGGGTTATCATGGTTTGAACTCAGGGACACTCAACCACTGAGCCACTTCCCCAGCTCTATTTTGTATTTTATTTAGAGATAGGGTCTCACTGAGTTGCTTAGCAGATCACTTTTGCTGAGGCTGGCTTTGAACTATTGATCCTTCTGCCTCAGCCTCCCAAGCTGCTGGGATTATGGTGTGCACCACCATACCCAGAAAGACAATAACTTTAATGTACATATATTTCAGAGTCAATGTTAACCATTGTCTTTTATATCCATTAAAAATATATTCCAGTAGGGTACTATTGAATTATTAATTTTAGGTAATATATATTTTTTGAGCCTTCTAAGATAAGTTTAAATAAATATATATTAGGAAATTAAGTTTGTCTATTAAATACATTGGTTTTTAGAAATAAGTAAAATATGGGAAGACTTCTAGAAATGATTGTGATTGAGGGAAGTTGCTCTTGATCTTTCTTGACAGAAATGAGTTTTGTTTGTTTATTGAAACTGCAAGTTTTGGCAACAAAATTCTAAGTGTAAGAAACAATGTTTTAAATAGAGGAACAGTCATAAGTCAACTTCTTTTCAAAAGCAGTTATTTGAATTGAGCAGATTATGACAAAATCATTTTTAATAATGAATGCCTTTCTGTTCTTAGTTTGTGACATTTAAGGGAGTACTTGTAGATAACAATAAAATCTAATGTGTGAATTCTGAGTTACTCTTGACCCAGGGTTTTGCAGATGCCTCTTCAATCCTTTTTGCTTCTTTTAACTATGAAAAACTGAAATTTGTTACTTATAGGTTATATCTAAAAGGACATTACAAATTCAGCAACTATGCTAAACGTACGGAAATATAAAAGAACACTTAATATTTCTATATCCTTCTACTACCGAATGTTCTGTTCCGATTTCTGTAAAAATCTACGTAAAACTATTCAGTACATTACTTCTAAAACTTTTACTGATAAAAGTAACTTCAAAATAATTCAAGTTGTTACAAAGTATAAGTAAATGAGAGGAAGTTTTGCTGTTGTTTCAAAGATGATGTTGCCTTGGGTTGATATTCTCAGATGTTGAAAAACAGTAATCTTGAAAAATAAATGAAAGTAAAAAAAGTGAACAGTCATGTGAATTTTTATTTCTAGTTTCCCTGTCTTAAGACTCTATGTTCCTATTGTGACAGAGAAATTATCAAAGTTCACTAAATTTCATGATGTTTGACATAATGATGAAGAAAAGGAGTCCAAGAAACCCAAATTTGTTAGAAAAAAAGCATGTTTCACATATTTTCTGAAAATTATATTGTGTGGAAAATATTTAAATATGAATAAGTTCTTGAAACCTCGATGCCTACAATTTGAATCTTCTAGAAAGAAAAATTGATGACCTAGAGTTTTATATAAAATTAATTTTGATAGAGGAAAAGTTGTTTGATGATGAACTACTAAAGTACTTAGAGAAATTCCCCTAAAATTATAAGGAAATAATACTCTTACCTTTTCTAGAAGGTATATAGAAAAATAAACAAGATGGAAAGTTAAAAGCCATTTTTTAATGGAGGGGGGTCACATAGAGTGCGGCAGAGTGAACTGAGGACCTTGCACATGTTCAGCTTATGCTCCACCGTGAGCTACACCCACAGCACATTAGAAAATCACTTTAAAAATCCATATTATGGGGCAAAGATTTAAATTTTCATTGCATATTTTTGAAAGACTTTAACCTACTATCAGGAAGGCATTTTGAATACCTGAATAATATTCCTATGAAGAAGATAGTACATTCTGTCACCTACATTTATAGGAAAGAAAACAAGAAAAGTGTACCAAGAAGTACTGTGTTTTTGTTGCATGGTGCAAAAAATGACAAAGGAGAAGTAGTTTTTTGGTTTCAGTTGGCCAGTATCTCATTTGTGTGGTTTATGTATTTTGTGGCTATTCACATAACTAGAATAAATAGTTGCATTTTAGTAATAAATCTAACTCTTTTCCTTTAGTCTGATTTTCAAGACTAAAGGAAAAACAATTTGGAAGGTCTATGAAATACCCTGGAAGTGAACTGAAATGTGAGGAGCAAGGAGATGACCCTAACTACCTCATTACATTCAGTTTTCATTGTAAAACTAATCTAGATTGCGTCAGAGCCTTGGAAAAGTCATGGGAACTGTTTTAGAGGGAGATCCCAAACTGTATTTTGAGGGCAGGAGAGAAGTGTTGGAGGAAAAAACTCATGTAACCACGAGAAGGCAATCGCTTCTGCTGTCGTCCCTGATGACATTTAAACTAAAAGAAGCATTTTATCAGATTGGATGGTTTCCAGCTGTTTTTTTTTTTTTTCAATCCCTCTTTATTTATTTTACAGTGGATGGAACTGAGGTTCAACACTCTGGCAAAATGCCCACACTGCAAAAAAATGTAAGTTTTCTACCTTTGGAGATACTTATTGGGAAGTACTTGAAAATAGTTTAAGGAGTTCAGAATTTAAGTCACTTAAGTAGAGTTTGATTTTTTTTTAAGTCAAGGTACAAAATAAGTGCATGCTTAATATATTGATGGTTTTCAAAACTAAAGATGCTATTTTTAAACTAATTAATATATTCCATTTTGAAATTAAAATGTTTATACTTGATTATCATTCTCTAAAGAGAAATTGGTTTCTAAGAAACTAAAATTGATAAATTGACAGTTACCTGGTAAGGGTTTTCAAATGTCCTAGTAAGTTACAATATAAAAAACAAATAAGAAAAAAAAAAGTGGTGAATTTTTATCCTATGTGCAAAATCTTCTCTATGAGGAAGCTCACATAAACACTCAATGCTTACACATACCAAAATTCCAGCTACCCGAAGGAAAGTGGATGTTCAGCATAAGCCATGTTGTTTATTTATACAAACAATTTACACATAGTTTGTCAGTCAGGGAATAGTGGGAACTCTCAAAATCTTAAGTTCCTGGATGCCAGTTAAGGGCCAAACTTGAGCATAAGGCTTTCTAAGGACAGCAGACTCAGGCCTGCTAAGTTAATCCTTTATGCACAGCTTGTATTTGGATCATGAATTTTGAACTAAATTATCCTCCACTTATATGTGTGAATTATAGCTTAAGCAAGGGAAATTAAATTGGAATGCTTTGAAAATTCAATTTTAAAAATTGAGAATATAGGGATCATATTTTTTTTGTCTTACCTTTTATATATGAATACCTTATCTAGTTTGAGAATAGAGAAATCCCAAGAATGGTTCCTAGAAAAATATAATTAAGTGGCTGAAGTATAGAGCATATGTAATAAAATGCTTCCATTTATCTGTTAGGTCTGATTCCAACTAAATATAGCCCTAAGAGAATGTCTTCTTTACAGCATATTTTTAAATATTTTTTAGTTATAGATGGATGCAATATCTTTATTTTGTTTATTCATTTTTATGTGGTGCTGAGGATCGAACCTAGCTCCTCACATGTTCGAGGCAAGCGCTCTGCCACTGAGCCACAACCCCAGCCCCATACAGCATATTTTTAACTTTCAAAGAACAGATATTTCCTTTTCATTTGTAAAATTAATCATTCAAATTAGTAACTTTATTGAGTTCAGTTGAAATCTGTTCATGGAGATGACCCCAAATAAGTACACAGAAAAATTCATATTTGAGGGACATACCTATACTCCCCTCAACACATATGAATATACATGTGAATGATACATATTTCTGTTTATTATCTGTATTTTCACAAAAATGAACAAAACTAAATTTCAGATATCTGCACCAAAAACATCAAATTGGATAAAAAAAAATGATAGAAAATAGAAAGTAGAGACTTCTTGTGATTAGCAGAGTCTGGGCCAAGCATGGCAGTAGTTGCTTTTGCACACATAAACACTAGCTATAATCTTTATAGCCATCCCAGGATGCAGTGATTTTCATCCTCATTTTACAGATGAGGAACTGTTAAGAGAGGTTAAAGATGTTATTCAAGGAAATTGTTCCATTAATTATTTTAGCACAATGGCAATATTTTGCTGGTAAAAAAAAAAAACAACAACAAGTATTGAATGTCTCGATGCTCTGATTACAAGACAGTGTTGTTAATATAAAGAAGAATTTGTAATAATTAGGGAACAACTTTCTTAGAAATCCACATGGAATAAATCAGCTTACATATCATTCTAAGAGGAAGGTTTGTGGCCTCGGAGTCACATGCTAAGCATGGGAGGACTCGGGGCAGTCATTACTTGTATGAGAATAGATGCTGTTATCACATGAACACTCATAGCTAATATTTGGATTTCTTTTCTTTTTTGGTGTTTTTCTTCATAACAAAGGGATGGGTCAGTTGGAGTAAGAATATGAGACAGAATTTTATTTCTTTAACACAAATATCCTAAAATTACTTTTGAGTTCTAGGAGGTCCTAAATCATTACTTCGAAATTTGTGTCATTTATCTGTCTCATGAAGACATGGGGAAGCTTGCCCCAAAGCTCCAGAGATGGAGAAGCATTTCTTCAATCACTGCTTCTTCCTCACACAATGGCTGGGGTGCTGTTGATGAAGGTGATATTTGTCTTTTTATTGGGCAGCTAGTGGCCACTATCCACTGGAGAGGTAGCATTAGCATTCTTAAATACAACCATGCATATGACATAATAGACCTAAGACTCACAGAAATGTTGCTTTAATCCATGATAATTCTCCTTGAATACCGTTTCTTCTACATCATTGATGCACTCATTTGTGAATTGCCTCCTGCCACTTTGACCAACAGCAGACAATTATTACTCTCAAATGCTAGTCTTTTATTTTGTACTTCAGTGCTATAATTTAGAATTATTCATTAATTCAACAAACATTTATGTGCTAGATACTGGTTGCTCAAAATAAAAGACATAATCTTGCTGGCAAGGAACTTAGCTTTATGGGCAAAGTGGGAGAATAGACAATTACAGTAAAGTGTTTTAAGTGTTTTCAAAGAGATATGGCCAGGATGCTCTTCTCTGAAGATGAGAGGAAAAGGGATGCAAAGGAAGGCTTTCATGAGGGAGTGATGTATGAACTAAGTTACAAAAGATGAGGGGGAATCATGTAAAATGGAGGGCTAGATGGTTCGCTGCAAAAGGAGCTGCTGTGCAAATGCACAGAGAGTCAAATGGCAGGTGTGCTATTAAGGAAACAGAATGGATCAGATTGAATGTGAAGGCATAGTGGAAAGAAGCTGGAGTCTAGGATGACCTTATTTCAGACAGGCTATGGAGCCATCCACTAAAATAGGGAATTCAGGATCTAGAAGAGATGTGTTTGGCTGAGGATGATAAATTCATTTTGAACATAGATATTGAAAGTCTTCTAGGTTTGCTAGATTGTCTTTGTCCTATCTATCTTTTCATATTCTTTTCTTTTCTGCATAATATCTATGTTGATAACAATGATCCCTTTCTTTAACAGGATAACTGAAAACTGAAAAATTTGGTAATGATCAGTTGTTTATAAAAGTACAGTTTTAATTTTAGCTAATGCCTTGCTCTAGATTCCTTTTTAAAAGTGTTCTTGATTAACTCTCTGCACCATTCCTCAAACAGCTAGCTCTAAATATTTACTCTTCCTCTTAAACTTCCCCTTAGTCCCTCTGCTCTCCCTGTCCTTGCTGGTGAGTTGCCTCCTACTGCTCTGTGATGGGGTTCTCCTTGATTCACACAGCTTCTCACTCCTACCTGTAAACCTAATTCTGTCTGTGCTCACTTCATTTCCTCTTCTCAGGCGGAGGAAGTTTCTTCTCTATAAGGCTTTTGCCTTTGTTTGATTGTGTCCCCACTTTGGAGCAAAATGCCACTAGGACACTGAATTTGCCCTGAGGAAATTCACATCCCAGTTGCAAGGTCCAGTAGTTCAGTCCTTACCTTGCTTGCTTGCTTTGAGAACCTGTTGATGGTCCTGGGTAGAGTGGACTGACCCCTGACACTGGGGGCAGGCTGACTCTAAGAATTCTGCCCTCTAAGCCTTGACCATTATTCAGCTGTCCAGGGCCAGTGGCCAGTCAGGGCCCGAGGATGGAAGTTTTAATACTGCCAGTATCAGTGTCTTACAGGCCAGGTTGTCCTCTGGCAGGTCTGGCTTGTCTGTTCCTTACCAGCTGGTCACAATTCATCATGAAGTGGGCTATGGTGGTTAGCTACTAGGAGCATCGAGCTGGATTGGCCTGGGTTGCTGGCCCAATCTTGCCTTCCAAGTTCTTTCTAGATCAGGCATCAGGATGGGGCCAGCAGCTGGTCCCTGGCTGTTTTTTTCCCTTAAAATTTGTTCCTTTCTTGGTTTTCAGATACCATTTTTTCCTAAGTTTTTCCACTTCTCAGAACACTTCTTTATTTCCTTTGTTGTTCTGGTTTTCTTTTCCACATTGTTAAATACTGCTGTTCTCCAAATTTGGAGCTTGATCACATTGTTTCTGGATTTTCTCATGTTCTTAAGTCACTTATATGCCATCACATAATTCTAGATCTCTCTCTGGAACTCAGATATAGCTATACCATCTCTATTCACTTTCTTGCCTGTATTTATTTCAACCTGATATCTCACTGATATCTTAAACACACGGTGGACAATTTCCCTACCCTATTCTCCAAAACATCTTCCTTGGGTATTGATGAATATGTTATATTAATACATATTTCCCATCTACCTAGATGACCACACAAGAAATTTAGGTGTATCTTTTCTTCATTGCCTATATCCAAATGATAATGTCCTACCAATTCTGTCCCTTGACATTTACTTTTGTCCTCTTATTCTTGCCATTCCTACTTTAGTTCATGCATTCAGCATCTCTCACTAGGACTAACACAATCCTTTTTCTAAATTATCTCTTGGCCTTCATTCTTAAAGTTCTTAATCCATTATTAGAATAATGACACCCAAATAACTGCATAGTCATATAGCTCCAAATTTTTCAGCAGCTTCCAAGTTGATGACTCTGGCATACAGTTATGCAGGTTGCATATTGCATAAACCAAGAATACAATATTTTCATTGTTATCTTAGGATTATCTATTTAATGGCACATAAATTATTTCAAGAAAAAAGCTTATTTTTTGGAAGAAATGTTTTATCTGTTGTGTGATAACTATATTGTATAAAGTCCAAAATTAAACTCAGACATATACAGCTCTCCAGGTTTAGGACTTTGCTTGACTATCCTAGTGGTATCTTTGCTTTGTTCCACCTTTATACACAACCCCTGTGTCCCAGTCTCAACATTTTTTTTTTTTTTTTTTTTACTTCTGTGGAGACATTAAACAGTTTCCTTCTTTTGTCCTGTAATCTCATCCTTCTAGGCTGGAGACAGCCTGGCTAATCCCTAAGTACCTTCCTCACCTCTGCCTACTTAGAAATCACACATGTGACTTCACCAATTAGCTGAAATATCCCTTGCCTCTACTGTTCAGCTAAGAAACCTCCTCTGGCCAAAAAGTTATTCTACTGCTTGTTACTTGAAAAAATTTTTTTTTTCATTCCTGAACAGTGCTACTATTAGCATTATTCCTCCATCTATTCACACTTTGCTCTGTCCTTAAACCTTACTGTATTAGTCTGTTTTACATTACTATGACAAAATACTTGAGACTTTAGTCTTTATAAATAAACTTTAGCTCACAGATGTGATCCAAGGTCAAGAGTCTGCATGTTGGGATGGCCCTCTTTCTGTTAGAACTCTGAGGCAGTGTAGAGTATCACACAACAAGGGACAGAGAGGTCTCACTGATCTTTCTGACTTTTCTGCCTCTTATTATTTATTTATTTTGGTACTGGAGATTGAATGCAGGACCCTGCACATGCTAGGAAAGCACTCTACCACCAAGGTGCACCCCATCCTTCTCCCACTCTTCATAAAGCTACCATTCTATTATAGTGTTCCACTATGATGACGCTGTCTAGACCTGATTGCCTCCCAAAGGCCCTGACTCTGCACACCATTCAAATTAACTTTATACCTTCTTTCTTTCTACCACACCAGGAGATTAAAGTGTAACATTAGTTTCTGAGGGATAAACTGTGTGCAAACCATAGCACCCACCTAATGGAGCCTCCTTGGTTTTCACATCTGAATACAAGGAGAATATGTTACCTTTTTCCTTATCAATTTTACTGCCCTAGCCACACTAGCATTTTCCAGGGCTCCCTCGTAATCCTAGAGTTCAGTAGGCTGTTTTCATGAATGGGAAGATAAGTAATTTGGAAGAGCGAATCATTGGATGTTTGAGAGTCTTGAATGACCTTTCCTCTTGGAAATTCACTGTCTGCATTTTGTATATGCTTTTGCCTTTCACATCCAATAATATGAAAAAAAACTATGACAAACATCAAGATGCATAGTTTAGCTGATATGAGAGCTAAGATTCCAGGGCCCCAGAGTGAAGATGAAATGATAACTAGGATTATGTGGAAGGTTTTGGTGTTCCAGTAAAAATGAGAGAGGTGGCCTTGGGCTCACAGAAGGTGGAGGGATTGGAACATTGCCCCCTCCTGGTATTTTTCAAGAAAAGAGTAGGGCAGGAAAAAAAATCACCACAAAAGAAGAGATGAAAACTTATATCAGCAAACACCTCGACAACAAAAATGGAAGCCAGAGAACAAGTTAAAAATACTGAGAAAGTATATGTTGAACTGGATTAACTATCTAAGCCATAGAGAATAATGAAGGTAAAATAAAGATCTTTTTTTTTTTTTTTTTTTTTTTTTTGGGCAGGGGGTACTAGGGACACTCGATCACTGAGCCACATCCCCAGTCCTATTTTGCATATTATTTAGAAACAGGGTCTCACTGAGTCACTAAGTTCCTTGCCAGTGCTGAGGCTGGCTTTGAATTCACAATTCTCCTCTTAGCCTTCCCAACCACTGGGATTACAGGCATGTACCACTGTGCCCAGCTAAAATAAAGATCTTTTTAAATGCAAAATCAACCAACCAAAAAAGACACTCAGAAAATATAGCATCTTGATACATCACTTAAAAAAAAATCTTCTAAAAGTTGAACAAGAGAAAGTGGAAAAATATTCCAGAAGAAATTTCTGCAAGGCAGAAGAGGAGCAAAACCAGAAAATTATAAATATTTACTGGGAACATTATTGTACAAAATAGTAAAAACAACATAAAATATCAATACTAACAAATTTGGAGAAAAGTACACAATAGAACTTAAATATTGGATAATAATAATATGCAAGTTGGGACTGGACTATTTCAAGTCATGCTTTCTAAGATCCTTATATTTACTATAAAGGTACCTACTAGATGGTTTAGTTTTTAAAAGATGTGACTGTTAAAATTTTAAGTGCAACTTAAATGAATAAAATTGTAAAACTTACTTTCAAAGTAGTAAGTGGAAAGTGAAATAGAAGAATAATAGTTAATCCAAAAAATGTCTGAAAAACAAAAAATTGGAAGAGCACAGGAAATACAGAAAGAATCAAAAGCAAAATAAGATGACAGAAATACTCCATACATTAGACTAATCTTGCCAGTAAAATTTACTAGAAATTAACAGACTAGATTTAAAAGACCTATATGAAATTTGAAGAAGAAACACATACAAATATGAGAATATAAGATGAAAATAAAAGGATGGAATATTGTGAAAGATAAAACCTGAACTTGAGCACACCAAATACTATGCCTTCAAAATGTGTAAAATTAACACTAGGAGTTACAAGGACTATGTTATTGTGGATGAAGACAAATACATAAAGCAAAATTTTAATACTTTTAAAAGATAGAAACTTTTCTTTATGACAGATGTAGGAAAGAATTTGCTTGATAAGGCATAAAAAGTCAAAAACCTTAAAGAAAAAGATTAGTAATTTTGAATATATTTTAATTACCTTACATTATGTTGATTTTTAAAATAAAACCTTCATCAAAATATGTAATTAAAGTGAATTTTAAAAAAACAGTATATGAAAAGATATATCCAGTATACAAAGGCTGCCTTGGATACTATCCAGATTATACAAATGTCCTCTATGAATCAGTAAACAAAAGGCAACACAAATCAAGGAGCCATAGATATAAATAAGCAAGTAACAGTGAAAAAAAAGGAATAGTCAGCTAGCATTTGAAAACATGGTTAACCTTGCTAAAAACCCAGGGCTACTAAAGTCACAATAAAATGTCATTTTTATCCATGAATTTTTAAAAAAATGAGTGTTGAAGTGTCCATGGGAATTTGTGTGGTGCAATGGTATCACTCACATACTTTTTCTGGGGATTTTGTACTTATTAAAGATATGCTATGATACAACCCAGAAATTCTATTCCTAGGTATAAGTTTGAGAAGTGCCTGCAGATATAAAATGAAGAAACATCAAAGAGTATTCAAATTAGCATGGTCACCGGGTGTGATGGCAGATACCTGTAATCCCAGTGACTTGAGAGGCTGAGACAAGAGGATAACAACTTTAAGGCCAGCCTCAGCAACTTAAAGACCTTGTCTCAAAAATATTTTAAAAACTATTTATAAAGCAACGTTGTTACATTAACAAAATATTAAGAAAATATCCTGAATATATATCAATAGGGAGAATGATTAAACTACATGATATTCATAAAATGAAGATAGTTGTGGAAATGAATGAACTACACTTTCATATGCCAATACGGAAGTCTTATATAGAGACACTTACTTATAAAAAGGACAAATCACAGATGCATACAGTTCAACACACATACAAAATTTTACCCACACAATTCTGTATATTGCATACAGGTTCTACATGTATATTAAATGTGTAAGAGATCTGTTATTCAGGCCATAGTGTTTGTTGGTCATAGCCTCATCTCTGGGGTGAGATAGCACTTTGGTTGTGGAATGGGAATAGATTATTTTATGGTAGACTGTTTTAGTTTATGTTTCACACCCAACAAGAACAACTTAGAGGAGAGAAAATGTTTTGGGGGCTCATGGTTTCAGAGCTCTTAGTTCATACATGGCCAACTGCATTGCTCTGGATTCAAGCTGAGGCAGCTTGGGGAAGGGCCCACTGGAGAAAAGTTGCTCAGCTCATGGTCAGGAAGGTGTGTGTGTGTATGTGTGTGAGAGAGAGAGTGATCCCTTTCACATCACACCTTAGTGACCCACTTCCTGGTTACAAAGCGCATAATCTGATCATTTAACCTTCAAATATTCCTGCATTAGCAGGATCTTTGAGGGGACACTTCACATCTAAACCATAATGAAGACTTCAGAAGTAGTGATGGAGTGATGAAAAAGAGGGCACAGGTTTTCTAAGCAGAATTCACACAGTGAAATTGGTCTACTCAGTTTATTCTCTTGGTCCACAGAAAAGATGCTCTAATATTCATTTAGAATCTTTGATTTTTCCAGACATAATTCTAAGAAGCTTAGGTGGTTTCTGATGCATGGTAGATTAGACTGCCAGAGTCAGGTGTATAGATGGTAATGAGAAACAACCACCAGCTGTAAGGCGTAAGGCAGGAAAAACCACTAAATGGATGAATAGGAATTGAAACCAAAAGCAATCCGAGGCTAAATATAGCATAAAGGCAGTGAATTCTGCATGCCCTCCTTAACTCTAGATAGCAATCTGCAACATGGTAATGAATGATGACCGCTAGGTCATCCAGTTTTTATGTTTGGGTTCAAATGTTCAGGAAAATGTATGATCTATATTTACAGCAGATTTCACTGATTTTAAAATATTTAGATATTAAAGGAAATGGCTTTGTTAGACAAGATTAACCTCTTTGGAATAGCATATTTCTAAATTATGTCTAGTGAATGATACATTTCTGTATTTCACTTATTCAATTGACATTCCTTGAGAGATTACAGTATATTGGGCATGATTTTGACACTAGCTGTACAAAGACCATACTTCATTATGTCTTTCACTAACAATGCCTGGCAAATCGTATGTGTTATTAGATGTATGTAAAATTAGAGGAAAAAGTGCTAATTTGGTTATTTGATCTCTGCTATACTTGTATCATTTGTATACAAATATTAGGAGAGCTAAATACAATTGCATTGGAATTTCAATTGAGGAGTACAATTGCAGTGTATACTTTTATGAATTTCCTACTGGCTTTTTGGCAAAATATTTTAAAAGTTTAGTTCTTTCATCTTTGTAACCCTAATTCTAAAAAAAAAAATTAGGAAAATGATGAAAAATAGACACAATTATTTTAAATGAAGCTTAGCTGGCATGATTTATAATAATGAAAATGCTTTAAGTATGTACTTGTAGGGAATAGGTTAATTGTTCAGTTATCAGAATTAGAGTTTGAGAATACCTAATGACATAGGAAAATGCTTTTTCTATATATTGATAAGTAAAAACAATGGCAGGAGGAAAATATCTCAGATTGTTGATTGACTATATTGTGGTGGTGAGTTTATAGGTAATTTTCCTTTCCTTTTTAATTCTTTTGTCTTTTTTTCTACACTAAACATAAAGTGTTAAACTATATTTTTAAAAAATCAAACACTATGTATAAGATGGTACTGCTTTTCCATTCCTGAAGAGATTGTTTGCAAACACTATCTTGGAATGTCATCAGGGATCACAGTGTTGGATATTGTCAATGACCAATGCTTGAATTTATTTAAAGGCACAATAATTTCACAAATGCATTTTTATGATTTTGTCACTCATTGAAAAATGACATTTTCATACATGTTATCTATTAAGTTGAAGAAATGAATAAAATCTTATGTTACTAAAGCCATAGATAAGAACTCACAAAGCTGAAAGAATCTTTATGTTCTCTTTTGTTGTCATGAATGTGCAGCTCCTCTGTGGGTAGTGCACTTCCACGAAGACGCTGCTGTGCATATATTACCATTGGAATGATATGTATTTTCATTGGAGTTGGATTAACTGTGAGTACTGTTTTGTTGTTAGAATTCTTTCTCTTAAGTGTATCAACATTAACCAATGGTGAGGCTTGGGACAACCTTCAGTGACCTCTGAGAATGCTACCTCCCTGGCATGCCAGGCCCAGAAACTTCTGAGGAACTATGGGCAATCAGAAACCCCATCCATGGACTTGGTGTTTTGTTTTGTTTTGTTTTTTCCATGGACCAGTTTTTAATGAAGTTCTGCCATCCAGGTAAAAAGATGTCTTTGGCCCCCTATGAAAGTCCTTAACATTGGGAGATTTACCATCCATTAACAAAAGCCCATTTGTTTTTATTCAGTGGCAGAACCAACTTTGCATGACCATGGAGTATCTTATATTCAAAGCAACAATCATTCTGCTATGGAGGTCTGAAAAATCATTTTTCTCTTAATCTGTATCAAGCAGAGATTTATTTCCAATATGAGGATGGCTTCTTTTTAGAGGACACTAAAATGAAACAGTTGGCATGGGGATTATGCCAGGAGAAGAGGAAGGAACTGGTCTGTTTTGCTGTCATTTGCTTTCCGTGCTCCTATGTTCCTCAGTATACTATCCCATATTATTGGCAATGTCCTACTGTGTCACATGATAGTAAAGAGTCACATAGATTGAAAACCTTATAGAGATAACATATTTTGGTGTGTTTGTTTACTTCATAAAATTTATAGTTAATATAAGTTGCAGTATGGTTTGTCAGTTATAGTCAACAGATATACCTCGAGTTTTATAGAGAATTTATGGCTTTAGTTTGGGTATGTATTTCATATGAATCACACATAAGCTGACACAGGGTAAGCAGATATTTTCTTAAAGTTTCTAATCTTTTGTTTTTATATTTGTTTTAGGTTGGCACCCAAGACTTTGCAAGACGATTTCATGCAACCTATGTTTCTTGGGCAATTGCTTATCTTCTAGGTCTGATTTGCCTTATCCGAGCTTGTTATTGGGGAGCCATACGAGTCAGTTATCCAGAACACAGTTTTGCATAAGCTTGCTTAGGATTCAATGATGCGGGTGAGAGGGTCTAGCAGTTCTTGATAAGCTATTCTGGACATCTTTAAATCGTTATATCTTAACAGATTCCGTTCTAGTTTATGTGTAATAGTTTCAAGACTTTGGGAGTCTTTTATGAGTAAATAAATGCTCATTGCACTGCATTTTATGCAAATAGTTTGTTTTGCTGCTAGGTTTTCAAATTCAGAATAACAAAGCTGTGTTTTATGTTCTTTTAAATCAATTAAAGATATTTTTGGATGTCACCAAATATAACATAATATCACTCTTATCTTATGTTCAAATGTTATTCCATTAATTGCTGATCTGTATTTCCAAGAAGTGTTTATAGATGTTTTTACAATTGTTTCACATTTATACTTACATTTTCATTAAACAGTATCAAAATCGCTTGCTTTAAAATCAAAGCAATATGCATTTTTGCTTGAACTGCTTACAGTAATTTTAACCTAAGATTATAGTGACCTTATTCAGGAAAAACATTTGAGTGTACTTTCAAAAACTTGACATTGTTGTCAGAGAAACATTTCTAGATAACTGTATGTTTGTTTTTTGTTGTTTGTAGAAAGATATAATATTTTGGTAGTAATTTAAAATACAAGAATGAAAATATTTATTTGTTCACAGTTGGAAATGTTGGATAAATGTCTTTTCTCAAAGATCACGGGATTTTTGCCCCTTTTTTTGTTTTTATTTACCAATTATAAAAATCTGGTCTGCATTTATGGAATTTAATGTTAACACACTGTATGTATTCCTTTATTGAGATTGGAGGAAGTATTTCACATGACATTTTATAATACTTAATCATTTAATCAAAAATATTTATATTGGGTTGTGCTCCTTTCCATTAGATCATGGTGAATTTTTCTTGTTGGGATAATTATGTACCACTTATATATGAAAGAAGCCTATGACACTTTGCACTAGCTAAAATGTTAAGATTAGAGGTACTCTTACCATTCTTCTCAAATATAACTGGATAATTACCCAATTAATTTAAGAAAATAGATCAGAGATAAAGAGCAACATAGTTTTCTAAAAATTCACTAGGACTTATGGAATCAGCTCTTGCACTGCCCATCTTTGCAGTTTTGAAAAAGAAATTGCTTAATTGAGAATATTCAAAGTCTTTCATGTGATAGAATTAGCTAATAAGATGATCTGAGTAAATTAATTGGTGATTCCAGGGATAAGACTAATATTTTAAATTATTTATGTTCCTAATTAGTATAAAAATGTACTCACCAGAGAGTTTGGAGCAAAATACATGTAAACTTCAAAGAGTAAATGATAAATGTATAAATGCAATAGCTCAGGATTATATGTACCTTTGAAACTACACTAATAAAAATTATTGTTCAAAAATTACTTTGTTCTATTCCATCTAAAAAAAAGATATTATTTCCAAAATTGCCTTGAGATCTCATTGTAAAGTTTTCAAGTTTAAGAAGATATACAATTTTTCTGTTTTTCTACTGTTTTCATGATTTTGTTAAAAAACATTTTAAATTCATTTGTAATGTACTTGATGTTCAATATGAAATACTATTTTCTTTTCTTATTAACTAGTTGTAACAACATCATAATTGAAAAGTCAATACATTCTTTCCCCTTGGATTTCAAATTTTATATTAAATTATATGCTATACAATCTAGTTCCTTCTGGGATATAACTCTATGAGGGCAGAAACCCTGGCAATGTTATTCACTTCTTTTTTGCCATTTAGAACAGTTCCTATTATATATGTGCTCAAATACATGAAGGAATGAATATGCATGGATGAATAAATGACTGAATTTTTATTTTAAATATATATATTTAAAACATGTATATATATACTATAATACACACACACACACACACACACACACACACTGTACTTTATGTTATGTGCCAGAATGTAAGGTAAAGATTATAATTTCAGATTAAAGCTTTCTAAGTAAAACCTAAAAGCAGAAATCATATAGGAAAGATTGATAAAGTGGGTGACTGAAACCAAATGAACAGCTCAAAAACTACTATATAAAAAAAGTATCATAAGCAAAAAAAATGACAAAAGATAAACTGGTGAAGATATTTTCAAAATAGTGCTAATCTATATGAAAAGGGAAGGGAATAAAGGCATGAAGAGCAATTTATAAAGGAAGAAATATAATTAAACATGAACTTTTTTTCCAGTTTAAGATCAAAGAACATAAGCTAAAATAGAAAGTATTTTTTATCTACCACATTAACAAAGAATGAGATAGAGGAACAATATCCTTTTAATTATGGGGATATGAGAAAACATACGTATGTGTGCATGCACACACTCACAAACCCTTTATATTCTTTGGACTAGTAGTTATGTTTGTATAATGATGTTTATCACATTTTAGTTTACAGTATGTATTAATAAAAAATAAATGAAAAACCAATAATGTGGATGGGTAAAACAATTTGGTACACTCATACTATGTAATAACAAGCAGACACTCAGAATATGATGAAAATTTCATCTACGAAATTGGAAATGGTTCACAAAATATATGACAAAATCAAATTACTAATCAATATGTGCAGTACAATCCACTTTTGGGAAAAATAAATTATGTGTGTGTTGAAAAAACTAAGGAAAATAATAATAAAAGGCTTAGAGTAATTATCTTTGTACAATCAGAGATAAATCAATTTAAAAAGTGTACTAAATTTGTACTAAATTTGTAGTTGGAAAGTTTGTTTTGCTCTTGACAAACAGGTAAGAATGATATGTAATGATCCCATCATTATTTGCTGTATTTTCATTTAGATTTTGGAAATTTTAAAATAAATTGTCTAAAATCCAGACTAATGAATTTCACTGATGAAAAATCCTTGAGGGTTTTTTTTTTTTTTTTTTTTTGGCTGTACTGGGGATTGAACCAGGGTGACTCAACCACTGAAATACAACCCTAGCACTTTTTATTTATTTTGAGATAGGATCTCCTTAAATTGCCCAGGCTGGCCTTGAACTTGTGATCCTCCTGCCTCAGCCTCCCAAATCACTGGGATTAGAGGCATGCTCCGCCTCACTCAGCTGAGAAAACCTTTAAAGTTAACAAATACATAGTTAAGCTCATTCCTAAGAACAAAATTTTAATTAAATCCAAATTTATGAGGCTTTATAGTCAAAGTTGCTTTTAAAAAAAGAGCATGTCTCCCAGTGCCTAGTGACATAAAAAGTGCTGGGAAAAATGTTATTTGAAATAATACCTCATAGCCACTAATGGTTAAAAAAAAAAAGGAACATTTGTTCCCTACTCCCCAAAGTAGTGAAAATTGCTATAGATCTTTTAGAAAAGAAGATAAAAAATGACACCATAATCAGGTATTCTTGAGCAAGGCATTTGGGAATATGTCATTTTAGGAAAAAAAAAAAAAAAGAAAAAGGAACCTAGTAAGGACATGGGCCAGGTACAGTGCTACTAGTCTCATAAAATGTGCTGTTTAAATATTCACAGTAATCAAAGAAGCAAGTATCCTTGTTTCTGTTTTACAAGAGAATTCAATTATTATTATTTTTTTATTGTTGGTTGTTCAAAACATTACATAGTTCTTGATATATCATATTTCACACTTTGATTCAAGTGGGTTATGAACTCCCATTTTTACCCCGTATACAGATTGCAGAATCACATCAGTTACACTTCCATTGATTTACATATTGCCATACTAGTGTCTGTTGTATTCTGCTGCCTTTCCTATCCTCTACTATCCCCCCTCCCCTTCCCTCCCCTCTTCTCTCTCTACCCCCTCTACTATAATTCATTTCTACCCCTTGTATTATTTTTCCTTTACCCCTCACTTCCTCTTGTATGTAATTTTGTATAACCCTGAGGGTCTCCTTCCATTTCCATGCAATTTCCCTTCTCTCTCCCTTTCCCTCCCACCTCTCATCCCTGTTTAATGTTAATCTTCTTCTCATGCTCTTCCTCCCTACTCTGTTCTTAGTTACTCTCCTTATATCAAAGAAGACATTTGGCATTTGTTTTTTAGGGATTGGCTAGCTTCACTTAGCATAATCTGCTCTAATGCCATCCATTTCCCTCCAAATTCTATGATTTTGTCATTTTTTAATGCAGAGTAATACTCCATTGTGTATAAATGCCACTTTTTTTTTTTTTTTATCCATTCGTCTATTGAAGGGCATCTAGGTTGGTTCCACAGTCTCGCTATTGTGAATTGTGCTGCTATGAACATCAATGTAGCAGTGTCCCTGTAGCATGCTCTTTTTAGGTCTTTAGGGAATAGACCGATAAGGGGAATAGCTGGGTCAAATGGTGGTTCCATTCCCAGCTTTCCAAGAAATCTCCATACTGCTTTCCAAATTGGCTGCACCAATTTGCAGTCCCACCAACAATGAACAAGTGTACCCTTTTCCCCACATCCTCGCCAGCACTTGTTGTTGTTTGACTTCATAATGGCTGCCAGTCTTAACTGGAGTGAGATGGTATCTTAGGGTGGTTTTGATTTGCATTTCTCTGACTGCTAGAGATGGTGAGCATTTTTTCATGTACTTATTGATTGATTGTATGTCCTCCTCTGAGAAGTGTCTGTTCAGGTCCTTGGCCCATTTGTTGATTGGGTTATTTGTTATCTTTTTGTCTAATTTTTTGAGTTCTTTGTATACTCTGGATATTAGGGCTCTATCTGAAGTGTGAGGAGTAAAGATTTGTTCCCAGGATGTAGGCTCCCTATTTACCTCTCTGTTTCTTTTGCTGAGAAAAAACTTTTTAGTTTGAGTAAGTCCCATTTGTTGATTCTAGTTATTAACTCTTGTGCTATGGGTGTCCTATTGAGGAATTTGGAGCCCGACCCCACAGTATGTAGATCGTAGCCAACTTTTCCTTCTATCAAACGCCGTGTCTCTGATTTGATATCAAGCTCCTTGATCCATTTTGAGTTAACTTTTGTGCATGGCGAGAGGAGGGGATTCAGTTTCATTTTGTTGCATATGGATTTCCAGTTTTCCCAGCACCATTTGTTGAAGATGCTATCCTTCCTCCATTGCATGCTTTTAGCCCCTTTATCAAATATAAGATAGTTGTAGTTTTGTGGATTGGTTTCTGTGTCCTCTATTCTGTACCATTGGTCCACCCGCCTGTTTTGGTACCAGTACCATGCTGTTTTTGTTACTATTGCTCTGTAGTATAGTTTGAAGTCTGGTATCGCTATACAGCCTGATTCACACTTCCTGCTTAGCATTGTTTTTGCTATTCTGGGTCTTTTATTTTTCCATATGAATTTCATGATTGCTTTCTCTATTTCTACAAGAAATGCTGTTGGGATTTTGATTGGCATTGCATTAAACCTATAGAGAACTTTTAGTAATATCGCCATTTTGATGATGTTAGTTCTGTCTATCCATGAACAGGGTATATTTTTCCATCTTCTAAGATCTTCTTCTCTTTCTCTCTTTAGGGATCTGTAGTTTTCATTGTATAAGTCTTTCACCTCTTTTGTTAGGTTGATTCCCAAGTTTTTTTGTTTTTTTTTGAGGATATTGTGAATGGAGTGGTTGTCCTCATTTCCATTTCAGAGGATTTGTCGCTGATATACAGGAATGCCTTTGATTTATGCGTGTTAATTCATTTATTAGCTCTAATAGTTTCTTTGTAGACCCTTTTGAGTCTGCTAGGTATAGAATCATGTCATCTGCAAATAGTGATAATTTAAGTTCTTCTTTCCCTATTTTTATGCCTTTAATATCTTTCGTCTGTCTAATTGCTCTGGCCAGTGTTTTGAGAACTATGTTGAACAGAAGTAGTGAAAGAGGGCATCCCTGTCTTGTTCCAGATTTTAGAGGGAATGCCTTCAATTTTTCTCCATTCAGAATGATGCTAGCCTGAGGCTTAGCATAGATTGCTTTTACAATGTTGAGGTATGTTCCTGTTATCCCTAGTTTTTCTAGCGTTTTGAACATAAAGGGATGCTGTACTTTGTCGAATGCTTTTTCCGCATCTATCGAGATGATCATATGGTTCTTATTTTTAAGTCTATTGATGTGGTGAATAACATTTATTGATTTCCGTATATTGAACCAGCCTTGCATCCCAGGGATGAATTCTACTTGATCATGGTGCACAATTTTTTTGATATGTTTTTGAATCCGGTTCACCAGAATTTTATTGAGGATTTTTGCATCTATGTTCATTAGAGATATTGGTCTGTAGTTTTCTTTCTTTGAAGTGTCTTTGTCTGGTTTAGGAATCAGGGTGATGTTGGCCTCGTAGAATGAATTTGGAAGTTCTCCCTCTTTTTCTATTTCCTGAAATAGCTTGAAAAGTATTGGTATTAGTTCCTCTTTTCTCCCACGCGGCCTGCGCAGTGGTTTCATTAATGAGGTTCTAGGCATAAAGTTAGTTAGAAGAGATCGAAATAAAAACACAAGACTCAATTACCTTATTTCTATTGCTAGGTCCAAGATGGCTCCCCTCTCTGGTTTGCTCCTCTAAACTGCCCAGCAGGGCAGCAGGGATTACTCAGGGCTAGCAGGAAAGAGAGAGCAAGCACGCCGGGGACCAGCCTTTTATTGGGGAACAAGAGATTCAGGGGAGAATTCCATCCAATGAAGGTTGAGGGGGGGCTGCATTCCAAGGTCAGGGTCAGTGATTGGGTCCCCTGGGTCAGTGGTCAGGCACACCCCCACACGGATGGGCTCTCTCATCAGGAAAGGGTCGGGAAAACTTTGACTTTTGCCAAAGTGCCTCAGGCCCTTAACGGGAGGCACCCGATCACGTGTGAGAATGGCTTCCCACACTCTTTAAAGGTTTTGTAAAACTCTGCTGTATACCCATCCGGTCCTGGGCTTTTCTTAGTTGATAGTATTTTGATGGTTTCTTCTATTTCCTCAATTGATATTGGTCTGTTTAGGTTGTCTATATTCTCCTGACTCAATCTGGGCAGATCATATGACTTAAGGAATTTATCTATGCCTTCACTATCTTCTATTTTATTGGAGTATAAGGATTCAAAATAATTTCTGATTATCTTCTGTATTTCTGAAGTGTCTGTTGTGATATTGCCTTTTTCATCCTGTATGCTAGTAATTTGAGTTCTCTCTCTTCTTCTCTTCATTAGCATGGCTAAGGGTCTGTCGATTTTATTTATTTTTTCAAAGAACCAACTTTTAGTTTTGTCAATTTTTTCAATTGTTTCTTTTGTTTTGATTTCATTAATTTCAGCTCTGATAATCCAATTATTACTCCCATAGATCTGAAAAGCTAGATTTTAAGAAGGACAAGAATCTGTCTTCAAAACAATCATTCTCAGATAATTATATTTTCTGGTTCATATCCTGAAAAAAAACTGTCATTCTATGTTGAAGGAATATGCATATGTTTACTTTCACTTCTCTGACATTCATATTTCTCATATAGGAAAAACTGTTCTTGTATTTGAGTAAATAATGTCATTTATTTTGTTTAGTTTTGTTTTATTTAGTTTTGATATGGCTACACTTGCACTCATATGCTGTTATATAAGTCTATAATCATGTCCATGTTCATAATCTGTATAAACTGCCCAATTTTCATTCACTCATTGTATGTTTCTGGCATACACATACACATGTACGTACTAAGGAATAAAGAAAAAACCCCAGTGTTTACTGAGCCATGTTACATTTGTTTTAACATTTAATTTCCATCATAGTTATCATTCTAAAGAGGTTAAATAATTACATAAAAGTCACTCTGCCTATATGTTTTAGAACCAGCTGAAAACAAATTGTCTACCTCCAAAATTTATCTGCTTTCTACCATAAGAGATTTGATTATGCTTCACTTTATACTAACTTACTTTTGGGTTTTGTGCCCCCTGCTGTTCATTGTCTGTAGCTCACCTGTGAAAAGAAAACTAATAGAAAAAGTTTATCCCAAGTATTCTTTTCAAAATAAATAATACTCTAAAAGTATTTTTAGAAATTTGATATTACATACAAGTATATTAATTTTAAATGTTAATTTATTAATAAAGCACTTTTATTAATTTTTTATATTAATTTTCTTCTTTATAATTAACACAATCAGATATTAGGAATATTATGATTTAAATATGAAAAAAGTGACATACAATGAAAATTAAATAATGTAACTTCTTTTTATCTTTCTTGTGATGGCAAAATTTATTAACATGACTGTAAAATGCACAAAATACTAGTAAAAAGACAAAGGCATTTAACTTTTTAGTTCATTATACATACTCACAAATTTTAACACATAGTGTTAATTCACATAAGTTACCTTATGTGCATGTATTTAACTTAAGGTGGAGTGCTACATAAAAAGCAGGAAAATAAAGAGCCTATATTATTTTGGGAGCTTCCCTGCAAAGGTAGGTATCAGACCTACAAAGGGAATATTTTGTAATTTAGCAGTTTTTGATCTTCCCTAGTCCTTTCAGTTTTGTAACAGTTATTTGAGGTAACGTATTAAATAAGAAATTACAACACACATTACTCCAGTTAATTTTTTTAATACCTTGAATGACCTATTCATATGTGTAAGAACTTTTCAGCTGAATATAGAACTCTAGAAAATCTTCCAGTGTTCCAATAAGTTTTTCTAAAAAAACCCTTGCCAGGTCTGATATTTTCATATCAAATATAACTTTGGCTTAAGCTATTAAACATTTCAATAATTATGGAGAAAATGTGTTAAGTTTTTTATTAATTATTAAGCTTTTGTCTAAGTTTTGGAGATGTATGGAGAATTCCTTCACTTATATAATGCTATTTTTTCCTGGTCTCTTCCTTCATGCCTGCCTTACTTCTTCCTTCATAGCTTCTTCTCTCCCTACCATCATTCATCCACTGGTCTCTTTTTTTTAATATTTATTTTTTAGTTTTAGGTGGACACAACATCTTTATTTTATATTTATGTGGTGCTGAGGATCAAACCCAGCACCTCGTGCATGCTAGGTAAGCACTCTACCATACCCTCATTATCAATGTAGACTTCAATACCTGATTTTCATTCTTATCATGTGTCACTGATTTAAATGGAAATGGCCTAATGCTGGAGTCTAGACTTAATTCTTTGGCTGTTAAAACCTGAAAGTCTTGCTGCTTTCCACAGTAGACTTCTTCCTCTTATATCCATTCACTGATGACTTCTCAGGAAAATCACAATATCTTTTAATTGATACCTATATTCATCTAGGTGCCTCAAGTTAATAGCTGGCATTATCATTTTCACTTCTCATCCTTATACTCTTTGCACTCCACCAATTCTCTCTTATGTTTTCAGTTATGTGCACTATTCTTTCTTCATGTACACTGCTTGCCTTCCTTGTGGCTCTCATATGCATTGCATAGATTACTGTTAAACGTCTGAACTAATTTCCCTGCCTCTCTTCTTGCCTTCTCTGCGTCCTACCCTCTTCCAAATCTATTTTCCACTCTGTTACTTAGTAATTCTTTTCCAAATCCACATGTCATGGTTTGGATATGAAATGTACTCCCCAAACTCATGTGTTGAAGTATTGGTCCTCAGTGTAGCAATGTTCAGATGTGGTGCTCTTGAGAAGAGATTGTATCATGAGGGCTCTGACCTTATCAGTAGATTAATCCACTGAGGGAATAATTATCTGATGGCATCATTGGGAGTAGGTAGAAAGTGTAGGAGATAGGGCCTAGCTGGAGGAAGTGGGTCACTTGGGGCATGACCTGAAGTGTATATCTTGTGTTCAGCCCCTTCCTTGCTCTTTCATATTCCCAGCTGCCATGGTAAATAGCTTCCTTCTTTCATGCTCTTCTGCTATGATATTCTGCCTCACCTCAAGCCCAAAGCAATGCAGACAACTGGCCAGAGACTTAAACCCCTGAAACTGTGAGCCAAATTAAATCTTTCCTCCTTTGTTTTTCTGTTATTTGTCAATGAGACAAAAACTGACTACTAATACATGACATTTGATATTATCTCACCCAACTAAAATCCTTTAGTGTCTTTCCATATCTTTATAAAAGACGTAAAAGAAGCTTCATCCTTATTAAGCTCAATATTGAGCTCTACTATCAAGCAATCTCTTGTATTTTTTGTTTTTCTGTAGGATAGAATTAATAGTGTATTCTTGTACTGACTGCTGTTTCATTCCTATATGCCTTTGGATGGGTCTTTCCACCTGCAAAAGAGCCTATCCTAAAAGTGGGCAAATTTTTTATTCTTGAGCATCCTGCTCAGACATTATGTCTTATACAAATTGTCCTGTGATCCCTTTTCTTCTCCCACCATTCAACAAAATTCTGTATTTCTTTGTAGTGTTTTGATATCCTGTAAACACTTTCACTACATATACTTCCCTCTTGTTTTAATTATTAAGCTTGTAGGCACTGTTATTAGACTATCATTCTCTTCTTGTTAATTGTGCATCAGCTATAATAGTCTTACTTCAGTTTCTCTTTTTGTCCTCAATTACTAGCACATAATAAGCACAGATTTAAAATTTTTTTTTGCTTAGCTGAGCTTAACTGAATAAAACCAACTATTATATTATTTAATACATTGCTATCCAATAATTCCTATATTTTTATTTATGGAGTATACAGTCCAGATCCCCAGTGGTCTCTTGAAACTGCAAAAATCATTGGATCCTATGTATACTGTTTTTTTCTTATATATACATGTCTATGATGAAGTTTAATTCATAAATTAGGCACAGTAAGATATTGCTACTACTAATAAATTAGAACAGTTATAAGAACATACTGTAACAAAATTTTCAGAATCATTACTCTTGTGCTTTGGAGTCATTATTAAGAAAAATAAAGGTTATTTGAGAACAAGCCCTGTGATACTGAAATAGACCATCTGGTAAGTGAGACAGACACTGATTAATGGGCACGTAGGCTGTATAGCATGGATACACTGGACAACGGGATGATTCATGTCTCGAGTGGAATAGAGCAGAGCATTGCAGACATTCCTGTTGTTCAAAACAACATGAATTTGAAACTTATAAATTATTTCTGGAATTTTTCTTTTAATATCTTTTTGTTGGGGGGTGTCACGTACCAGGGATTGAATTCAGGGGCACTTGGCTACTGAACCACATCCTCAGCCCTATTTTGTATTTTATTTAGAGACAAAGTCTCACTGAGTTGCTTAGTGCCTTGCTTTTGCTGAGGCTGGTTTTGAACTTGTGAACCTCTTGTCTCAGCCTCCTGAGCTCTGGGACTACAGGTATGCAGCACTGTGCATGGTCTCTTTTAGTATCTTTAGATCACTGTTGACCATGGGTAAACTGAAATTGTGGAAAGCAAAACTATGAATAATTCTAACTACTGTAATAATTAAAAGTGTGTGTACACTCTCCGTAAATTGCTTTGTAAATTCTTTGGGGACTAAATGAGAAGTACTCTATTGGTCAGGGTTAGTAAGGAGACAACTTGGTAAAGACTACAGAGTGCTACCTCTTCAGTTTTTCCTGAACTGAAGACTTTCAGTTGCACCTAGATTTAAGACAAAGTAACTTTATTATAGCAGATGGATAATCCAATTGGAGCTGTCCATTTGCATATATAGACCCTCAATAGACAGTACATACCAGAAGAGTGAATGGGTAACTGTGTGTGAGTATGTATGCACGCACGAGAGCTCATGCTACTAGTTCTATGTACTTTGTAGACTGAGTTTAAGTAAAATGAAAATTTGTGAATAAAATGCTACTTACAAGTACTAACACCTGTGAACTGTGAATTGTTCTTCTAATTGAGATTCCTATTTTCACTCTTCCTTTTCTTTCATCCATTCACCAAGTCTTTTTTCGGGGCGGGGGGTGATAGGGAGATGGTGAAGAGGCAAAGCAGATATCCACTTAGGGCAAGAAAAGCAATGAAGACAAATTACAGATTTTAAAAAAACAACAATACCACAAACATAAAAAATTCAGAAAAGTATTTTAAATTAATTGCCTGAAACATCACTATGTTTTTTCCCTTTACTTTTAGCTTTAAAATTTTTGATTGCCTTATCATTTAACAATTTTGTAACACTTTGTCTCTAATGAGAATGGATAATTTAGTATTCCACTCAAGCAAAGTTATTAAGTTTGGAAAATTTGATTTTCACAGTTTGTTCACATGTTATTTGCCAATAATAATGTCAATTTTTAGTATTGCTAAATTTGGGAAATTCTGTCATAAATTTCTTGTGTGAGCTTTCATTTCAAGCACTTTAAGTCTTCTTAGGCAGTAACAACCCTGAGTGCTTTCATTAACCTGTTTGTTGTCAAGTTCTTGTTTTAAAGAACTTCTTGTATTATTTCATTACCTTATAGATGCCAATATTTCTAGTTTCAAGGTATTTATGTGGTTCATTTTCCTTCATCAATTATAAAAATTTTGAGTCTATTATTTTTATTTAAAAATTTCTTTTTCCCTCAATAAATTACTGATTTTAGCTTTACCTGATTTTTTGCAGTAATATTTTTGTCAAAATGATTTCTATTAATTTCAAATAGTAATACAAAATAATTTTATTATATAATGTAAAATATGATGCATTGTTAAATATATTCCCAAAGAAGAAAATCATCTATTTTAACTAGATTGATGAGAACTGAATCCTGAGCTTACAATTGATTTTCTACAGCTGGGGCTGGATGAATACATTGACTCCACTGTCCACTGCCTTCAGGCATCTTATTCCACAGAGCACATTCTCATCAATTACATCACCTGATGCTTCCCTGTAGGCCAGGTGAGTTGTCTCAATGGATGCCAGGAGTGTTCCTGGGAGCCATTTCTACACCAAGACAGCTAACAAGAACCTGAGCACACGTGGAAGTGCTTGTGAAAAGCCACAGTTTTAAATGCTAAACCCTATCACATTAGTGTTGCACTTGGGACCCTTCAATATCTCCCAATTTTTTTTCTAGTAAAATGCAACTTCCTTAGCAATGTCTATAAAACACTGTATGGTTTTGGTTTTTCCCATTTCTCCAAATTAATCTTCAACATATATACCTTTTGCTTTGGCCCAGCCATACTGGTTTTACACTAGTTTCAAGAAAATGCCAAATTTCTCCCCTGCCCTCACCCAGGCCATCAATGCCTACCATTTCTTTCACTTTAGGATTTTTGTTTATTCTACAAATTTTTTCTTCGGTCACCCATTCTAGTCAACCGTTCTTTGCCTTAACATATCCTTCTGGTTCTAATCTCCTTTTGGAAGTTGTCTTTTGAGTTCTCTAAATGATTTTTTTCTGGGATGTGTAACTTTTTAACATCCCTTTGGTAATGGTCTAATTTATGTAATATGCGTATGATTGGTGTGTACCTATATTCTAATTAATCTATGAAATATGAGTATGACTGGTGTGTATATATGCTATATAGGTGTATTGCTATATATTTTGTTTATATATGATAGCTTTATGCATAGCTCAAACATTGTGTGTATAAGTCCCAATTTGAACTCATTTCCTTCCCCAAATCTATTATGCCTCGGGTGTTTCCTATTTTGTGCCATCACCACTGATTCACTTGTTTGCCCAAGTCAGAAACCCAATCACCCTACCTTCTCATTTGCCTCTGCTATCCAATTTGTCACTGAACTATACTGATTTCCCCTCATGAACACCTCCCAGATTTATCCCTTCTTCTTCCTACTTAGCTCTTCATCTTATTTCTTCCTGGAGTGATCGTAAATGTCTCCCAGGGAAGACTTCAAGTGGCCTGCTTAATTTCGTCGTATCTTTCAGCCTGCTTTCAGAATGATTTTTCAAATATTCAATTTTGATCATGTCAATACTTTAAAATTCTTCAAATATGGGACTTCACTTATTAACAGACGAATTGTAAATTAGGCTGGACATCTGTTTCACGTTCACATCTGATTTCATTTTCCCTAGCACAGTTCACCCGACTCCACTCACTGCACACTAGACAAGCTTTCTTGTTGCACTTGCTCTGCTTTCCCTGTTCTGTTAGCCAACTGCAACCCAAGCCAGCGCAGGCATTCTGGCCTCGCACCTGAGCAGGGCCACAGGACCCTGTACTAGCGCTCCTCCGCTGCTCTTTGAGCCCCGCCCCCCAGGGCTGCCTTTTCCACCCCTGTACCGCCCGCTCGTCCCCCAGAACCGACTCACGGGTGTCCTGGGGGGGGGAGGGGGGACACTCAAAAGATAATGAAAGAATGAGCGAAAGAATGAGAATGAAGCTTGAAAACAAAGGATTTGGATTCGGATGCAGCCGCTTCAACCAATTCTAATGGTGGTCCTTTCTGGGCTGTACTCTGTGTGAGGCAGTATTCCTGCCAGATATAAACCGGTGCTCCAACGCCACCCTCCCTGCCCACCCGAATCCCTGCACGTCTCGCCGCGTGGCGGGAAAGCCGGCCGCCGGCAGCTCTGACGGGACAGACTCAGTCGTCAGCGCCCCGCGGCCTGGCTCACAGAGGCGGCCTGGCTCACAGAGGAGGCGTCGCTAGCGAAGCGGCGTCGCTCACAGAGGCTGCCTGGAGCCCGCCGCCCGGCCCGGCGCAGCGCAGCGCAGCGCAGGCGGCCCGCCTCGCGCCTACGGGACTGGGGTCGTCCTGAAGGCTGTGGATGCGGGCGCGCCCCGTCCAGGGCCAACCCGTCAGCCGCTCGGAGAGGCCGTCGCCGCCTCCCGCGCACGCCGCGCCGCTCCCGCCCCGCAGGCCCAGCACGCTGGGCCAGCGCGCGCCGTCCGTTTAACGGTTCTGGCCCCTCCAGGGTGCTACCGCCCTCGGGGCCCGGCGCCCCAGGCCCCGCCCCGTGCCCGCCCCGCGCCCCCTCCCGCAGCCGCCGCAGCCCCTGTCCGCCCCGCCCCCTTCGCGTCCGGGCGCCGCGAGCCGGCGCGCGGCGGGAGCCGTTCCCCGACGGGCAGCGGGGCGCTCGGCCGCCGCGTCTGGGCTGAGCGCCGCGACGCCGCTGCCTGAAGTCCTCCCGGATCTTGAGGCGGTAGGTGTCGGCGGAGGATAAGCAACAGCGGGGCGAGAGTGACGGGGCGGGCGGGCGCAGTCTCCTGCCCGGCTCTGGGAGAGCTGAGGCGAAGGAGAGCGCTGGGGTGGTGGGGCCGGTCGCTGGATCCCCCCCGCAGGTGGGATGTAGAATGGGATGGGGTGAGCACGTCGGATGAGGGCGAGAGGCAGCGCAGAAGATGGGGAACAGCCGGCTGGGATCCAGTGGTCTGGGGACACTGGGGAGGGGACCATCCAAACAGGTGAATAAGTGCGCAGCGACCTCAGTCTCTGTGCCCCGAGCGGCCCAGGTGCCAGGCTGCTTTCAAGACTTTTTGCTAGCCCCTCCCCCGCCCCAATCCCGCGGCAAAAGATAGGGATTCGGGCAAAGCTACAGAAAAAAAGACAGTTTTTATTAGGGAACTCACAAACAGCTTTGTCTGGACAGTTTTTTTCCCAGCTGAATGGTAAATAGTGCTTGCACTGAAAAATGCTTTGAAAAAACTTTTATTTACTGAAGTTATAGAGAGAAGGCATGAAAACTGGGATGGAATTTACAGCATTGTGATATTTTGCGTTTGATTCTTCCTAAATGTCGCAACCAGGCTTGTGGAATGCGAAATGACTTTCACCTCCTAAATCGTAATTGGTTTATCTCTTGTTCTCCTATATTTCCTCTGTTACTTATCATCTATCATTTTATAAGTACAGGTAGCGTTTTGTTTTAGGAAATACTAAAGTTGTAAAAGTAATGGTTTAAATTGAGATTAAATCTTATCTGTTATCACACAGGAAATATACACAAGGTAAATTAAAATAATCTTACTTGTTAATGTAGCAGAACCATCAGCACTTTCCAAAGAAGTCAGAATTAATTAATTTATTTTTAAAATTCTCAGTGCTGGGTTTCAAGCCCAGGGCCTTGGGCGTGTTAAGCAAGCACTTTACTACTGAGCTACACCTCTAGCACTCAGAACCCTAGAAGTTAAATTGGAAAATTTAAGTAGAGTAACCAGCTTCTAAAACCAAGTGCATAGTATATTTCTTATGTCATGACCTCTAATTAGTATGGCAGTCCACTGTAAGGAAAACATAATTACCATATTTATTTAATATTCCAAGAGAAATTATAAATTGAGGAAACAAAGTATTAACATTTTTTTCAGCAAGACTTTATTCATAAATGTTCCCCTTATAGTTAATTAATCCATAAATGTAATACCTACATGGAATAATGGATAGTCAAACGTCTTACAAAACAGGCAATTTTAGAGACAAGGACATGAACTTTGTAGTCATATTTTTCACTTCTAGGCAATTACATAATTAATTGTGTGGCTTTGGGTATGTCTCTTATTTTTCTGAGCCTCAGGTCTTTCATTAGTAAAAATGGAACTAGAATTATTTTTTTCCAAAAGTTAATGTGTGGCTCAAAGTGTAATGAGATAATATAGGTGAGATTTAGCATGTGACAAGATCTAAAAAATATATTTTAATTAAAAGATATGTGCTCATTAATAAGATTGTGTCCAAATTGATCAATTATGTGCTTATTATTCCCATTGTACTGTATTTGAGAAAAATCTAGGTTAATTTAGAATTTCAAAATTGATAGGGCCAATTTTCTTAAAACAGAAAAGGAACCTAAGATATAATTGGTATTGCCCTATGTGCAATAGCAACTACAACTTAAGTTTCCTGACTGATGTTCCTGACCAATATTCTCTTCACACAACTTGGCCTTTTAAGATGATTTGTTAAGTATGGGTGAACTTGGGGAAAAAAAAAAAAACCAGCAGCCATTTTTGTATTAATACAATGAATATTTTTGATATATTGAATCAAAATATTTTTTAAAAAACTTTATGCCACAAAACTATATATTTACATTTTAAAAGACAACTTTCTCATAGGTCCACTACTTGCTACTAAGTCTTGTAGGTGGGATTCTGTTTGTTTGCAACTGTTGTCCTTTTTTAGCAGTTAATATCATAAATACCTACTCTAGGTGGTACCAGTAACTTTGAGGGGAACTTTGAAGGTGAAGCAGGCAGAAGTATTTTGTTTACTGGTTGTGTAGTTCAGTTAAGCCTTTAGGTTAAAGTTTGTGGAGTCCTGTCTTGATTATAATTCCATAAATAGGTTTTATAATAATAATTATATCTTGTCAGAATTTTAATTTTTCCATTACCAACAGTATAATGGTATGTATTATGCATTGCAATCTTCAATTTATTCTGTGTAATGCCAGTGCTTCTATGCAGGCATAGATTACATTTTTTTAACATAATAAACAGAATATTGTATGCTACCATCTTTTCTAATTTTCTTGATGATGTGGATTCATATATGGGGAGTCCTAGCTGTTTCTTTCCTACAACAAACTGAAAGGTTAGATAGCACTAAAAAAGCTTTAATTTTTTTGTTTACTTGTTTTGCAAAATCATATAATAGAGTTCTGTAACACCCCAACCCATGAAAATCCCTAGTTTGAATACTCTGGATTTGCCTTGCTCAGCAAGTGGAAAAGACTTTTCAACCTGCAACTCAGTTTCAGCTGAGCAATGAAAAACAAGGAACTGTGTGCCAAAGTACTCTATTCTTTTGTATTCCAATTCACTAGTTTCATAAGGGAAACAGGATGGAAAGTTACTGCATAATAGTATTAGGGTCCTCATTAGAATGGCTAGCTTAGCAACATATATTAGATTGCTTTTTTGGTCCTTATTTTAAATATTCCCTTCCACATAGAAAATATGGAGTAAATATTTGTGAGGGCTTTCTTTATACTTATGCTTGTAACTCTTTTTTCACTTCCTGTTACGTTAAAATTGTCTTGCCAATAACTACAGCTTTAGAAGTTTCTTAATAATTATGTTAAACAGTTAACAAACATTACAAAGCTAGGCAGATATTAATTTATTATACTGACTAGCTTATCTCCAAATTTCAGGAAAAGGTTAATTTTCCTGAAATTAGTTATCATTGCTAGTTTTCTCATGTCATTTTGAAGTTTATAATTTTAACATTTGGATTATGTATATCCAAAGTTAGGTTTTAATAGTATATAAAACATTTCTTGGAACTAAAAGGGAGTTACCCTATATTATGTTGCCCCTAGACTTATGATTTGTTGAAGATGATGTAATTATAGTTTTATGCTTGTTTATTCAAAATTAAGTGAGGTTTTACTTTTGACTTATCTTGATGTACATCAAAATTTAGAAAGTATGTGTCCCACACAGATGTCATAAAATTTTAGTTATATGGAGAGACACTTAAATTTATGGAGTTCAAAATTATGTTGCAGGTACTAGAATACAAAGATAAATGAGGTATAGTTTCTGTGGTGTCAGATAACTCATATCTAATCAAATAGGCATGTAGTGTATTTACTATGGTATATTTTAGAGACACTGACAGTGGAGGATGAAAATAAGGAAAGAGAAATTACTATTTTACTATTAACTATTTTTTAAGAATTAGAGAACTTCATGTAAACTATTTAATGTTACCTGTTGAGATATGAAGACATTTTCTTAGGAAGTAGCCAGAACTTGACCTTGGTCTTTAAGAATGAATAGTTATTTGGGAGAAGAACAGCAGGGAAGATGGGGGAACTCCAGACAGAACCTAAGTTTTCAGCTATATGTAAACCAAAATAAAACTAATTTAATAATTTTTGAACATCCACTGTGTATTAGACACTCTGCTGCACACTGGAGACATGAAATATAATTTAACGTATGCAGAAAGTACCATATTAAAAGAGGATACAGGGTTGTTTTGTGAGATATAAAAAGATACTTATCCAGAGCTTGAGCAGGCTATCCTGGGTGTGAAATGGAGAGAGAGATTTGTGGATAGTTAGATTGTAGAGTGATATCAAGAAGCATGGGTATGAGCATACTCCTCACTTTCTAGATTCTTGACCCTTGGTAAATTATCTTATTTCTCTAAGCCTTAACTGTAAATTGAGGATAGTAATATTACCTAATGTTGACTGAATTCTTATTATGTTTCAAGTATTGTATTAATTGCTTTTTGTTATATGTGTTTCAGTTTTTCATCGATGTGACCAAAATACCCAACGTAAACAATTTAGAGGAGGGAAAGTTTATTGGGGGCTCATGGTTTGAGTTCATAGATTACATAGACTCCATTGCTCTAGGCTTCACCTAGGGCATTATGGGGGAAGGGTCTAGGGGAGAAAAGCTGCTCAGCTCTCAGCAGGGTCCGGAAGCAGAGACAGAGAAAGGAAGGATCCTGCAGAGCAAATGAATCCTTTCAGGGTAAAACCCCAGTGATTCACCTCCTCCAGCCATGCTCCACCTGCCTACAGTTACCATTTAGTCCATTCAAACTAGGACAAAACTGATTAAGTTATAACTCTCTAATCAATTTACCTTTGACTATTCTTGAAGTTCATAGGAGCTTTGGGAAAACACTTCATATTCAAACTATACAATATTAATTAGCCTTCACATCAAGCCTAGGGGAGACTATCTGTATGTTATCTATAGTTATATAATTAGGTGATAGAGCCATGTTATGAACCCAGGTAGGGCTGACATGAAACCTGACCTCTGTTAAGAGTGCCTAGTTTATAGAGCTGTTCTGAGTAAATGGTTTATTGTACATACTTTCCTGGGGATATTACCTGTTTCTGTTATTAATAATCCAGGAGATATTGGTGAACTGAGTTTTCAAAGCAAGAATATGCATGAAGAGGTCATGGTTTAAAGAGAAAAAAATATTATATTTACTCATTTGTTCAGGGAACACTTGTTTATTCCTATTGTGGACTCAAGTCTAGGTACTGTGTTAATTGCAGGAGCACAGGGTTAATAAATATTGTTTCTCACTTTAAGATAAATCTGCTTTTTACTTTTGTTTAACATGGAAAACAAAACAAAGAATAGTACAGTGTTCTCTAAATGTTTTGATGTGGATGGGTCTTAAAATGGGTCTTAAGATGGGTCTTAAGAGTGGAAGCATTTAAATAAATCCATTTAAAAGGTGATCAAAAAGATGAATTAAGAACTACTGTGGAATTAAGAAAGTAGATGTGGAACCAGGTGCAGTGGTGCATGCCTATAATCTCAGCAGCTGGGGAGGCTAAAGCAGGAGGATGGGTAAGTTCAAAGCCACCTTCAGCAGCTTAGTGAAGCCCTGACTCAAAAAATAAAGAAGGCTGGGGATATGGGTAAGTGGTTAAGCACCCCTAGGAAAACAGAGAGAATAGACATGGACATGAAGAAAATGTGTGAGATATATTTTGGAAATAAAATGGACAGATGTCAGAGAATTATGGAATCGGGACTGTGATTTAGACTGTCACATTGAAGGTGTGTATCTTTACAAAGGGTAACCTAAGAGACTTGATGATAAATTCAATAAATATAGGAGAAGGGGTATATTTGGGGTCAAAGTAACTTGATTTTGGATGTTTTCAATTTGAAGTGCCTATTGCTAATAAATTGAAATAGCATGAGGCAGTTGGAAAAATGGAGCTAAAACCCGAGCGGTAGATGGTGAAAGTATTCATTAGATCATGTTTATCATATACATAGGTAGATACAACTATGAAAATAGATGAGATGAGGTAAGAAAAGCCAAATTTAGTCATGTTCCTACATTTAATTGGAGAACAGAAGTGGCAATCAAATAGATAGGAAATAGCCCCAAAGGGTAGACCCAAGAGAAGTTAAGCGAGGAAAATGTTTTAAAGAGGGAATGTTCAACTGCTGCATATCATCTTAAATGCATTTTTGGGTTCGTATTTCCCACTTCTAAAAAAGATCTTCAAATGAGGGTTCTGGTTATTTGTATATATGTAAAACATCTTGATTATATTGTCCAAATAATAAAAATTTGTTTTTCTCCTCCTAAAGTATGGAACCTCAAGGTCTTTGTGACAATGGAAACCAAAAAGTTGATTGGTAAGCCGCTTCAACCAGCAAGACCTGTTCGTCATCTGACTTCTCCACCAGGTGAGTACATAGTGAACAGTTTATTAAATAGTAGTTTGTTAATGCCTCTTTAATGTTTAAAAGACTAAATAATATGTAAAATAATTGCTTGACATGGATATTTAAAGAAATAATAAAAACTGATGATCTCTGTTTGAGGAGTTTACAAGTATTAACAAAAGAAAAAGATTCTTAATCTACCCGTCCACAGTCTACCAGACTAAAAAGGATAGGAAAAGTAGTAGTCCTTATTGAAAGTAACTGTGTGATTTTTTTTTCCTCCTGTCTCATTTTCATAGTTAACTGACTTACAAATTGTGGCCTGTGATTATTATCATACAGAGTGGTCACACTGGAGAATTAACTTTTGGAAAGATATATCTATGTACAAAACAAATAAAAAATAAGCCCAGAAAAATTTAACATAACACAGATTGTTTGGTCATTTCATACTTGTACTCTAATGGAAGTTATGACTGTGCTTGAGTTGAAATATACCTAATTTCAGAAAATCTAAACCAAACAACAATCTAAAATTAAAATGTTCTTTTGGCCTTTAAAAATACTCTTTTGAAATACTCTTTCAAATTCTTGAAATATTTGATATTTACTGAGTTGGAATATTAACATTTTTATTTTATTCATTGTTTTTTTGCTAGAATGGCTTCTATATTCTAACCTAGGTAATATAAATATAATCTGTTTGAATTCTCATTAGTCCATATGTTTCAACTGAATTAACTGACAACTTAGCAAAGAAAAAAATATAACCCCTTTTCATCAATACAAAAATGAAGCAGAAAAAGTAGAAATAGAACCAGTTCTTGTCTCTTGTTCATTCTCTCATCCTTGGTTCCTAAAAGGCAGATTATCTCCATTTTACTTGATTTCCTCTTAATGTAGTTGTGTTTCAGGATGGACAAATGAAATTAATGTTTTTCTTGGACCATAGCTTCAAAATGCTGAACCTATGTCCTTCTAGTGCACTAAACGCAGTTGTATAAGGTCAAATCTCAGGTTTTACCTTAAAGGAAAGAAGGCATAACACCATTGGCAGTACCTCCTTTCTGTCACCAATTTCGCCAGCACTCCTCTCTCTCTCCATCTCTGCAGATCTAGGTCACCAATCTCTTCCCTCCAAGGCTGTTACATAGGTGAATGTGAAGGGACATGGAATGGGCAGGTACCCCTGATCTCTCATTTAACTATAATCCTCTTAATTTCAGTCAGTGGAATTAGGGGCTTATTAAATAGAAAATTCAGTAAATTAGAAATTAAGTTTCAACTTTCTCAACACACTTCCCTACTCCCTGAACAACTCAGGTCCCCAGGGAAATCTTGTACTTTTTCTGCAAGACTTATATTGAATTATATCCTTTTGACAAGCCTTCCTGATAACTGCAAACCAACTCTGCTCTCCCCCCAGTACCTTTTCTAAATATCACATAACTTACCATATATCAAATTATAATCATTATTTATTTATGAGTTTATCTTTTAAAGTGAGGCCTTTTATCTTTAAACCCTTTTCATACTTGTATACCTATCCACTAAAACAGAGGCTGACACTTCATAGGGTTAAATAAATATTTGTTGAATAGATGAACTATCAGAAAACATTTTAAGATAGTCCTGAAGTTATCATAGATACTTAGGTGATGTTATGTTATTTATTGGCATCATGGTTATTTAAAATAGTTTTTTTTCCTCTCCTGACAGGACCAGTGTTTCCTTTCAACTTTCAAAATGAATATCCATGCAACACTCAGTGCTTACAAAGTGGAGTTAGCAGAGTAAGTCTTAGAAATTTTAATAAACATGAGCCTGGGAATGTAGCTCAGTGGTGGAGCACATGCTTAATATGCATGAAGCCCTGGGTTCAATCCCCAATGTGTGTGTGAGCGCGTGCACACACATACAGAATAAAATTAAGCATTGTAGACTGAAAAGTAACACTTGTTAGATGGCTGTTATGTCAGATTCTGTACAAGGTGATTTATATATTTGTGAAAAGCTCTGATATATTTCAAATATATGCTCAAAATAATATATCATCCTTTTACCTACCACCTGTAGTCTTCAAATGTAAACATTTTTGTTGCATTTGTTTTTAAAAATTTTTAAAGAACAATCTAACATAGTTTTAAAACACATTGTATATCTTTCACTATCTCATTTCCTTCTCATCCTTCCCAGAAATAACTGTCCTTAGTTTTTTTTTCATGAATATATTTAGACTTTTTCTTTGTTTTGTTTAATACTTTTATCTGAATAATATTGTACCCATGTTTGGTTTTGCAGGTTTTCCTTTCCCATTAGTTTATATTAAAAATTTTAATGTTTTGACTAAGTAAAATAGTTATGAAGTGTAAAATTGAAAATATACAAAATGATATTAGTGAAAAGTTTTCCTCTAGTCTCTATCCCCATGTCACCTGTTTCCTCTGACCATAAGTAACCATTTTTATCCAGATAATACCATAAATAAAATGTGCATGTACAAGCATTAGTATATTCATAAATAGAATACTAAGCAACTTTACAATGAAAAGACCAGTTCTATATTTGCTGATATAGAAAAATATTTTAATGCATGGAGAATGTCACCTTATTTTCATTTTCTGTTGAAAGGCATTTGTTTCTATTTTACAATAAATAATAGTGATTATCCATCAACATGTTTCATTTTCATACAAGTTTGTGAGATTCCTTGTGGTGTAAAACTAGAGAATTACTGTGTTAAGTGTTCTACCTTCATTAGATATTGCTAAATTACTCTCAAAGTAGTTTGTGTGTGCAGAACATGAGAGCTCTGCTCTGATTATTCCATACCCTTACTTTGTTATTGTCAGACTTAACATCTTTTCTTTGTTCAGTGGGTGAGAAATCATTCATTTAATTTGACCATTTAGATTTATTTTTTTGTGTGAATTACCAATTCATTTTATTCGCCCATTTTTCTTGTGTTGCTTTATTCTTAATTTATTTTATTGTTCTTATATGCGCAGCAAATATTTTCTTTGTGAGGAATTTGGTCTGTGAAAGAGTAATTTTCTTTGTGTATGAGTTTGTGAGTCTTTGAGAACGTACACTAGAAAGTCATGTTTATTTTTGTTATTTCCAATACAAAGAATAGTGTGCCTTATGTCATAGGCCCTCTGTGTTAAATAAATGTATTCAACAGGGCCATTGCCACCTATTTGGTATGTACAGTGCAAGAACTAGAGCAAGTACAAAAATTTTAGAAAAATGCAGATTTTCTTAGAATATGATAGTTTGTTCCCACCTGCTAAAAAATCTACATCAGTGCTGTGAAAGGTACCCTTTTAGATGTACCACCTACACGTGGTAGTCTCAAGTTTAAAAACCTAGCTCAAATCTTTTCTATATGTATGTTTTGGGTTGGTTACCAAACTGTTTTTGTATTTACTTGTCTTGCCTGTAACATGGCAATCGTATTTTCCTTATCACTTACATGATAATTACATAATCATTATGATAATTAACCAAGATAACATAATTACTTTATAAAAGTTTTTTAAATTTACTCTTTTACTTGCTGTGAAAGATTTTGAATGATCAGTATTTTCATTTTTTAATGTGTGCAAACATGACAAAATAGTTTTTACCTTTGAGTTTGATTTTAGGTCTTATATTTGAGTAAATATTATAAAGTTAGTGAAATGTTCATCTGCTAAAATTTTCAGATGTATGAAATTTTTTATGCATAAAAATGTCCTATTAGAGTTAATTATATTTGAGAGTCAGAAATAACTTTGGGGAAACTAAATCTCTGGCATTTCCTATTTTTTCCCATCTCTGTTTAAAAATAAATTTAAAAACCTGCTAATGTTTTCTTTTTTCTGATTACTTAATTGATGTCTTAGTGATGGAGAATTATCTTCTTAGTTTTTGTTTTGTCATAGGGATAGATAATTAGTCCTGCTTTTAGGCACAGCTCCTTAGGTAGCAAGGAATAGTTTATAACTTGTCATGAGAGTAATTAGAGCAAAGATGTTCATTTTTCAGTATAGATGTCTCTAAAGAAATCACCTTAGTGAATTATCATAGTTAGGGACTATTTGTAAACTGATTTTTGCAGTACACGAGGAGGTCATCTTTTAGGGATAGGATTGTGTTGACTATGGTTTTCCCCTTCTCGGTCTATTCCCTAAAGCCCTAACAAGAGCATGCTACAGGGACACTGCTACATCGATGTTCATAGCAGCTCAATTCACGATAGCAAGACTGTGGAACCAGCCTAGATGCCCTTCAATAGATGAATGGATAAAAAAAATGTGGCATTTATATACTATGGAGTATTACTCTGCATTAAAAAATGACAAAATCATAGAATTTGGAGGGAAATGGATGGCATTAGAGCAGATTATGCTAAGTGAAGCTAGTCAATCTTTAAAAAACAAATACCAAATGACTCCTTTGATATAAGGGGAGTAAACAAGGACAGGGTAGGGACGAAGAGCTTGAGAAGAAGATCTACATTAAACAGGGATGAGAGGTGGGAGGGAAAGGGAGTGAGAAGGGAAAGTGCATGGAAATGGAAGGCGATCCTCAGGGTTATACAAAATGTCATATAAGAGGAAAGGAGGGGTAAGACAAGATAATACAAATGGAAGAAATGATTTACAGTAGAAGGGGTAGAGAGAGAAAAGGGGAGGGGAGGGGAGGGGAGGGGAGGGGGGATAGTAGAGAATAGGACAGACAGCAGAATACATCAGACACTAGAAAGGCAATATGTCAATCAATGGAAGGGAAACTGATGTGATACAGCAATTTGTATACGGGGTAAAAGCGGGAGTTCATAATCCACGTGAATCAACCGTGTAATATGATGTATCAAGAACTATGTAATGTTATGAACGACCAATAAAAAAAAAAAAAAAGGAAAAAAAAAAAAAAAAAAAAAAAAAAAAAAAAAGAAGAGAACTATTTATTTTACAATGCGCAATCTTGTTTTGTCTTCTGAGAACAATCTCTTTTTGTTATAACTTGCTTCTAGTTAGATTTACAGGAAGATAAATTGTAAATCAGAATGTTTCTTAATGGACATGTAATCAGAAAAACAGTAGTTAAAAATGAATCTTTCAAATCTCAATTAATTTAGCCAATCTCACAATGAAGATAGTATTTTAAGTACGACCAGGAAACACTGGATTTAGGCCTCTCTCCCCTCAGGACAGTGTTTCTGTTTTTTTTTGTTGTTGTTGTTTTTGTTTTTTTTGGTACTGGGGATTGAACTCGGGGACATTCAACCACTGAAACACATCCCCAGCCCTGTTTTGTATTTTATTTAAAGACAGGGTCTCACTAAGTTGTTTAGTGTCTTACTGTTGTTGAGGCTGGCTTTGAACCTCCAAGCCTCCTTTCTCAGTCTCCCCAACTGCTGGGATTACAGTTGTGTACCCCTGTGTCTAGCATATGATTTTCTTTTCTTCAATGAATGAACCAGTTTTTATTTCCCCTGTTTCCAAGGTGTTATAGGAAATAGTTCATGTGCTTATAAACTGACATAGGCATCTTTTTTGTATGAGATCAAAAAAGTAAACATTCTAGTAGTTTTGCAGGGTTTTGTGAATAACAATGTGTTTTTTCCATCAATTAAAATATTGTAATGTCTTTGGAACTATTTATGACTTCATAATTCATCTTTGATCTACCTTTCAAAAATAACCAAGATTATAGCAAAAATTGTTAAGTATATTTTGAAAGATGTTTTTGTTATTCATTTTTATTAAGTAAATCTATAGTGGTTGCCTATTCTTTGGTTCCAGATATTCCTCAACGAATATTTTGATTATTAGGAAAACATTTTGGAGTGGTAAAAACAGATTATATAAGTTTAAAAAATGTATGTACTTCTTGTTCAACAGTGTAAGACGAATGGAATGCAAGCCTTTTCTCAAGGTCTTAATGAACAGCAGCAACATCAGTCTCCAGTTAAGAAAGGTAAAATTTTATCATAATTCTTACATCTTATCATCGACTATCTTAATATTCATTAAAGCTGACACTACTTTTTGCATACCTGTATATACCTATGTATATAAAAAATTTTGTTATATTTTTTCAAGTTGAACTGTCTATATTAGGCTATTGGTTTTACAGCCCAGAAGGAGACCAGAATAACAATGGCTTAAACAAGATAGAAATTTATTTGATCTATCTTGTAAAATTGCAAGCTGGTGTATAGGCTCTGCTCTGTAGAGTAACTTCTGCCCCAGTGTTCTCTTATTTCTATGCCATCCTCAACAAGTGGCTTCCTTTGCTTTGTCCAAGGTAACTGTATCTGCTCCCAACCTTGTGTTTCCTTTCTAGTCATCCGGAAGGAGAAAAGGGGAAGGAAGTTTTCCTTAAGAGTGCAGCCCAGAAATTACATGTATTACTTCTCCTTATATCTCATTTCCATGTTCAGTAATGCTGTGCCTAGCAACAAAACAGATTGGAAAAAATAAAAAGTATGAAAAAGGTTCTAATAGATTTCACTTATAGTATTTACTTCTGAATTTCTAAATGAAACTTTTAAAATTGTTATTTCTAAATTTCTCCATTTTTGATACTGTATAGTGATGTCAGATCTTCATAAATGAGAACTTAGGTCTTCCATACCAACCCTTTTACATCTTCATCCTTCCATTCCCCCTCCCCACCATATAGATATTTCAAAGTTTTAGTTAAAGTGTTAACCACTCTTTATATTATTGTAACTATGTAAATACAGTTGTTTAGCCATCAAGTGCATATCTCTTTTCTTATGCAAGCCTTAATTTTTTTCTAGAGTTAACATTTGCTATTGCTAACTTTTTTCTTCAAATGCTCCAACAACTCTCTCACTTTTCTATAATATTTGTGCTGAAGTTTATCAGTTCTTATTTTTCCTCTAGAGGGAACATTTTCTTATAAAATTCTCCATTATTCTGTTCCAGTATGGAGTATCTATACTGCAATAATGCTTTGTAGTAGTTGTAGAATAGACCTTTACTATTGTCTTGGGATATACCTGTATAAATATTTTCTTTTTCCTTTTTGTTAAATTGAAGTAAAATTTGCCATTTTAACCATATAAAATGTTCAATTCAGTGACTTTTGACACATTTACAATATGCAACTATCACTGCTGTCTAATTCTAGGATTTTTACCATTCTCAAAACAAAACAAAACAAAACAAAACACCTCATTCCCCTTAAGCAATTACTCCTGACTCTGCTCTGCCTAGGTACTGACAAACACTATTCTTTTCTGTCTCTAGATTAACTTATTGTGGGCTCATACAAAGAGAATTATACACATTTGGGCCATTGCATCTAGATTCTTTTACTTCTATAAAAATTTCAAGGTTATCCATGTTATGCCATGTAGTTCAGCATTCCTTTTTTTGACTGAACAATATTCCATTGTATGAATTATATTACATTTTGTTTGTTACTCAGTTGATGAATATTTGGGTTGTTTTCACTATGAACATTTGTGTACAAGTTTTTGTTTGATAACAGTTTTTATTTGGGGTATGTATCTAGAAACAGACTTACTAAATCATATGGTAATTTTGTGTTTAACTTTTTGAGGCACTGTTAAAATATTTTCCACAATGGCTATGTAGTTTCTATGTCCAGCAAACACAATACTAGACTTCTAATTTCTTTACATTATTGTTTTCTCTTTTTAAAATTTTTGCCATCCCTTTTGCAGTAAGGAGGTACATCTCATTGTGGTTTTTGATTTTCATTTCTTTAGTAATTGATGATATTGGATGTAATTTAATGTGTTTATTGGCACTTGTATTTCATCTGTGGAATAAAGGTCTTTTAAAGTCCTTTGACAGTATTTTAATTTGTCAAAGGTGGTTTGTCATTTTGTCACTGATTTCTAAGGGTTCTTGACATTAGACTATTATCTTTTCTTCTCTCTTCCTCCCTCTCCCTGATACCCATATCCCCTATGCCCCTCAGCCCTGTGTGCAATATATTCATTCTGAATACTAATCACATAAAGATTTGCAGATTTTTCTTCTGTATTGGAACTCGTCCTTTCATTTTCTTCATACTGTCTTTTAATATACAACATTTTTAAACCTTGATGAAGCCTGATTTATCTATTTTTATTCTTTTGTTGCTTATGTTTTTAATGTCATATCTAAGAAATCATTGAAAAATCTCAAGTCAGGAAGACCTATTTCCTTCTTAGAGTCTTATAGATTTTTTTTTAGATCTCATGCTTAGGTCTTGATACACTTTGAATTAATTTTTATATATCCTCAGAGAGAATAAGTGCAGCCTCTTTTATGTGGATACACAGTAGTCCTATGACCACTTGTTAAAGATACTTTTCTTTTTCCATTGAGTGGTTTGGAACATTTGTTGAAAAACCTGTTGGCATTGGAATAGGTGTTTATTCCTGAGCTTTCAATTCTGTTCCCTTGTTCTATATATCTGCCATTGTGCTAGTACTGTTTTAATTATTGTAGCCTTGTGGTAGATTTTGATATTAGAAAATACAAAAATCCTCCAGCTTTGTTCAAGTTTGTTTTGGTCATTTGGCATTTTTTTTGCAATTCCATGTAAATTTTTAGGATTAGCTTTTCTATTTGTGAAATAGGCCATGACATCTTGATATAGGTATGGCATTGAACCTATAGATCACTTTGGGAGAAATGTTCCCATCTTAACAGTATTAACATTTTACATTACACAAAACAGATGTGTTTTTATTTAGTTCTTTTACTTCTTAGTAAAGTTTTACAGTTTTTAGTGTATGAGCCTCATATCTCCTTGGTTAAATTTATCCCTAAGTATTAGAGTCAATATGTTTTTGAAGCTGTTACAAATGGAATTTGATGGGTGGGGGATTGTTCACTGATAATGTAATATAAACTTATTTTACTTGGGGATATTGCTATGAATTTATGGAAATAAAAATGTAAGAATATTAACTTTTCATTGTATGCTGTATTAGTCAGCACCCTATCATTATAACAAAATAACTGAGATAATCCTATAAAAAAACATGTTTATAGTTTGTGTATGGGTGGGTGTTCTAATCCATAATTATTTGGCCTTGTTGTGGACTATTGGGGGTGCCAGATGACAGTATTGGACAACATTCGATGGAGTAAACTGCTCACTTCATGATCAGGGAGAAAAAGAGGAAAAGGAAGAGAGGCCAGCGTAGCATAATCCTCTTTTGGAACATGCCTCTCCCAAGGACCTTCTAAAGTTTCTACCACCTCCTAGTAATACTGCCCTGAAATAGTGCTACCCTGAAGTATCATTGTTCTTTAACATATGAACTTCGGAAGGAAACATATCTTAACCATAGCATGTGCCAAAAAGTTGGGTAATCTAGAAGAAAAAGAAAAAAGTAGTAGAAAAAAATTATTAAAAAAGTTACAAAACTAACTCAAGAATAAATAGAAAATCTAAATAAACCTATTAGCAAGTTGGATGATTAAATCAGTAATTAAAAACCTCCCAATATAGAATAGTCCAGGACCAGATGACTATATTGTGAATTCTGCTAAATATTTATAGAAGAGTTAACATTAATCCTTCTCAAACTTTTCTCAAAAAATTGAAGAGGAAGAAACACTTCCCATTTATCCTGTGAGGCCAGTATTATCCTGATACCAAAGCATAAAAGAGAAAACTACAGATAATATCCCTTTGAAAAAAAATATATATACAAAAATCATCAGCAAAATAGTAGCAAATAAAAATTACCAACATAGTAAAAAGATAATACAGCGTGACCAATGGGATTATTCTCAGGAATGCAAGGTGGGTCAACATGCAAATTAATAGTAATATACCATATCAACAGAATGCAGGAGGAAAAATGCATTCATCTCAGTTGATGCAGAAAAGCATTTATGAAATCCAGCACCCTTTTCCAGATAAAACTTCTTAGCAAGTGAAGAGCAGAGGTTCACAAGCAGGGAACAGATGGGAACTTTCTAAATACAATGCAAGGTATATATGAAAACCTAACACTAATATGCTCAGTGGTGAAAGACTGAAGTCTACTTTCTAATATCAAGAATAAGGGAAGGAGCCCACTTTTACCATTTTTTATTTAACATAATCCAGAAACAATTAAGCAAGAAAAAGAACTAAAAGACATTTAAGTTAGAAAGATTGAAGTGAAATTATTTCTATTCATATATAATAAAATCCTAAATATAGAAAATCCTAAGGAATATTTATTATCAGCTAATAAATTAATTCAACAGAGTTGTAGATTTGATTATCATTGTTCGTGATTTTAATAATTGATTCATCTCTTTTTTTGTCTTAATCAGACTAGGTAAAGGTTTGACAGTTTTTATCTTTTCAAATAACTATTGGTTTTGTTTATTTTTTCCCCTGTTAACTTTTCTCCAATCTACATTTATCTCCACTCTCATCTTTATTATTTCCTGTGTTCTTCTAGCTTCTGCTTGACTTTGCTTTTCTTTTTCTAGTATTTTAATATATAATATTAGAAATTGCTTTGACATACTTTCTCTTTTCAGTGTAAGCATGTGTATAAACTTAGCTCTGAGCACTGTTTTGTCTGTATCCCATACGTTTTATATATTATGACTGTTTTTGTATGTCTGAAGTATTTTCTAAGTTCTCTATTATTTATTCTTTAATCCATTGGTTGTAAGAGGATGTTTAAATATCCACATAATTTTCTCTTTTCCCAGTTTTACTTCTATAAACTGTTAACTAATTTCATTTCATTTTGGTCATAGAAGATATTTTATATAATTTCAATCTTTTTTAAATGTATTTTTTTAGATGTTGACAGACCTTTATTTTATTCATTTATTTATATGTGGTGCTGAGACTTGAACCTAGTGCCTCACTCATGCTAGGCAAGCACTCTGCCAATGAGCTACATCCCCAGCCCCTAATTTCAATTTTTTTAAATTTATTGAGTCTGTCTTACAGCCTAACATAGCGCAAATGTGTTTTTTCCCTCTCACAATTCCTATTGAGACTTAATTTCCCAGTTTGATAGTATTGAAGTGGTAGAGCCTTTAAGAGAGGGGTGAGTAGGTTTTAAGATGTGTTAATGATATCTCTATGGACTTCTAGCTCCTGTGGCACTAGATTAGTACTCAAGACAGTAGATTGGAAAAGTGAGTCTGTCATGTACCCTGCATCCCTCTAATGTATGTGTTCTGGCTATTTGATGCTACCTGCCATCTTCTAATGCAGCCAGGGAGCCCATGCTAGATACCATGCTATTTGGACTTTGCAACCACAGGAATTATGAGCCAAGTAAATGTTTTTCTTTCTGTGTTACCCAGCATCAGATATTCTGCTGTATCAATACAAAATGGACTAAGACACTTAATAAGAATTTGTTTCCCTTAAAGTCGCATTGTAACTGTCTTCCACAAATTTTGACATGGTGTATTTAAATTGTCATTCAGTTTAAAATTGCTTTAAATTTCCTTGTCATTTTCTAATGAATTTTTTTGAAATGTACAATTTAGTTTACAAGTTATTTGTTTCTAAATATCTTGTTATTATTGATTTCTAATTCAATTTTGTTTTCATAGAATATAGTCTATGTTATAGACTATATATATAGATTGAGCCTCTTAAATTTACTGAGACTTGTATTATGTCCTGGCATATAATCTGTTGACTGTACCATGTGTACTTGGAAAGAGCTTGAATTTTGCATTTGTTGGTATAGTTTCTTTACTTGAAAGTGGTTGATAGTATTTTTCATATTTATCTTTTTACCATTTTTTTGTGTCTAGTTCTATAAACTGCTGAAGGGGAGGGGTTTTATATTAATTGATATTAGTGTGAAATTCTTCCCTTTTTATTTCTTTTAATTTTTGCTTTACATATTTCAAAACTGTTATTGGCACAACAGGTTGTAATGATCTCTTTGTCTGATATTTGTCACTCCTGCCTTGTTATTCCTAGTCTTTGCATTGTTTATCTTTTTACATACACTTTCAATCAAAATATGCCTTTTTTCTCTTGCAGACAGTATACAGTAGGGTCTTCTTTTTTTCATCCACTCTGCTAACTTGAAGCCTACAATGCAATAGTTAATGGTAGGGTTCAGAAAACTCTGGCTTGCAGACCAAGTGGCTGTTTGTGTAAATAAAATTTTGTTGAAACAGAGCCACACTTTTCAGGTATGTTATCTACGGCTGCTTTTGTACTAAAAGACAGAATTGAAGTTGTGACAGATTATATGGCCCCCATATTCTAAAATATTTTTTGTCTGACCTCTGACTTAGACCATTAACATTTTGAAACATGATTTCTGATAGAGTTGGATTTAGGCCTAGTACCTTATTTGTTTTTGTTGGTATTTTCTGACTTTTATATGATAGTTTTCCTTTTCTTCTTTCCTGCCTTCTTTTTAAGTGATTAATCTTTTTCAGTTTTATAATCTAGGGTTTATAACATAGCATCTGTCTAATATATAGCATCTAATCTTTCTACTTGTGATTAATATTGTACAATTTCTAGCATATTGGTGATGGTGCAACCTTGTAACCATCTGCAAATCACTTTAGTTCCCCACACTGTATATCTCTGTACTTTGAAAACCATACCTGACCATGTTAGAATTTTTGCTTTCATTAGTAACACATATTTTAATAAAATTTAACAAGAAAAATAATAATATGATGAAAATTATTTTTAGTGTCATTTGAGATTATATAGGTTCATTAAGGTTCCATTTTGGCAGATCGAAATTGACCAATGGATGTTATTGCTGTTGTGCTTTATAATACCCGATCATTTTACTTGAGTAACCATTTGAAAAAAGTCCTACATTACCAATTTACTCAAACAATTTTCTTTCTTCCTTTTCTTCCTTAATTACTTGGCTTCCTTTCTAAGTAAAAGGGAAATTAGATGTGGCAGGTGCTTTTCAAACTTTTCTCCTTCTCTTTTGCATAGATGCTATTCATGATTTTATAAAATAATGGATAGTTCAGGGAAAATTAGAAAGAAATGAGCAAAATAGTGATCTAGAAGAGTTTTATTTTTTACAACATTACATTTAATGTTTAATATCTACAGAGAGAATTAAATACAGCAGAGATTTCCTGTTGAAGCTCTCAAGTGTTTCCATCTGCAGGAAAAAACCAGACTTTCTGCCTGATCATCCCATTGTACTTCAAAAACCAGTATGTAGTTTCCTGATTTTATATTGTAATATTGTATTCCAAGTATTTGTCTTTAACATTTTCATTTTATCATATCTGTAGATTTTTAACTTTTTTTTACTGCAAAATATTAGTGGTCCAGCAAAACACAAAAAATCTAAATGTACAATGTAAAATAAATATCATTGTACTCAAGAACTAGAATGGAATAATTACATTTTGTTAGTGAACTATTTTTCTATTGAAAGATCATGAAAATATCATTCTATATTCTTGAAGTTCTATTTTGGTTTTCAGTTAAGTTCTATAATTCACTGTATGATATGAGGTGGGAGGGTCAATTCTTTATTTTTTTTCCCCTCTATGGATATCCAGTCATTCTGGCAATTTTTATTGAAAAGGATAGTCTTTTGACACCAATATGGCAATATATGCATGGTCTCTTTGCAGACTTTCTAGTCTGTTGATCAGTTTTTAATGTGGTAAAACAAGTCATACCAGTTTTTTTTTCAATGTGTCTTTGCTGTTCTTAGCTCTTTATATTTCTATGTAACGTACCAAATTCCATCAGAATGAATATATGCAATAAATATACATCTTTTAGGATATTTATTAGAAAGGACTTGGCATCATCTGTAGGTTCAGATTGTATCTCCACTCTGTGTACTGGAAGTTCAAACTTGGACAAGTCGCTTAATCTTCTTGAGCTACCAGTTTGCAATTACAGATAAAGATGTCAACCCCTCCTAGTTAAAATTTAAGTATGAGTGGGCTTAGTATGATACCTCTCATTATGTGATCAGTAAATGATTTCTACCCATTATAGTCTCTACTGATGTTTGACTGAAATTTGACCTTTTAAAAAATGTTCTTATAGACACTATTTTATACAGGTAAGGGCAACTATGATTCTGTCCTGATTAGACTCACAATATAGGTGTACTGATAATGGCTCAAATATGAGATAGTACTACCTTCTGTTTCCATTTTGGGGATACTAACCCTTGGAAACCATAGTGTTTATCTCCTAAGTAAAAATATTTTTAAAGTTTTATATTGTCATAGTTTTTATTAATATTTTGTAATTTAAACTCCATAATAGAGACCTCTTTCTATTCTTAAAATTAATTCAGTCAGTAAATTAAAAAAATATTTTGTTATAAATGGACAGAATACCTTTATTTTATTTATTTATTTTTATGTGGTGCTGAGGATCAAACCCAGTGCCTCATACATGTGAGGCAAGTGCTCCATCACAGAGTTACAAATTAGTAAATATTCTTAATAATATTGCTCACAAAGGAATGTTTAATGAGGAAAAACATAGTTGACGATATTTGAGTCTCCTCACCTATTCATATAATCCTTGGTCCATAAGAATAAACATAAACACAGTGCTATATAAAATAACTTTTTCATTTTCAGACTTTCCAATTTAATAACACTTTTATTTTATAAATAAAAGTTTGACTTATACTTTCTTATGAACAAACATACATTAGAATAAAGTTTTCATTTATGCATTAATAACATTTATAAAACTAACTACTACAGAAACCCAAGAACAGATTTGTAATTCAGTTTAATATATTTAAAAATGAATTACATAGGTTTAGTGAAACAGAACTGTTTTATTTGACAATTTCAGTTACCTTAATAGTTTCTATAGTAACATGCATTTAGATCTGTAAACACATAAGTGGATTCACAGTATTTGGTTTGATAAACTAATTTGTAAAAACTACTAAGTTAATCTAGTTGATGATTTAACTCTTTCTTCTATATTACAGGAAAACAACCAAAGTTTTAAGTAGCATTTTAAGAACAGATGAATATGAAGATAAAGAATTATTCGTTTTATATTTTGGACACCTGAAAATGAAGTGGATCTAGTAACAATAACTGTAATGGACTGTGACAATTCAATTTATTTTTAATTTTGATGGTTGGCTATTTGGCTTCTCCTAAAATGAAAAAGAGATATTTTAATCTATAAAGAATTTTCTAATCAGTTTCAGCTTTGCAGGACGTTTCCTGCAAAAATTGGGAAATAACACTGGAAAGTAGGAATTTGGTTAGTGAAGTGGGAAGACTGTATAATTTGCATGCTACTTGCAATTTTTTGTTTTTCATCATTTGTAATAATGGAATGGAAATGTAAGCTGTAAAGATTCTCAAATATAAAGTATTTGCTACAATGTATATATGGTACATAATTTCTTGTTGCTTTAAAAGTTGCTTTTGTTCTGTTTTGCACTGATTTCCTACCAGTGCTTAAACAGATCATTACATTCTCTCCAAAGGCCTAGAATGATTTGGGGTGGGCAATATATGGTTGTCAATGACAGGAGGGAGAATTTTTTTAATAGACATTTCTTTTCAAATATGATTGATGTCTAGGTTTTTGATAATAACATTGTCTTAGATTCGTAATTACTAGCAGAGATTGACAGTTTAAAAACAGTGGTAGTGAATGAAACTGAGGTTGAAAAATAGCTGCTACTGTTTTGGCCATGTGAACAGTGGAAGTTGAGCAATTACAAAATAAAACTGATACTTTTATTTCCAAAAGAGGAAAAATTTAGGCATTTGAAAATAATTGAGGTGCATTAAGTTTCAATTCTATAATTTCTTATAATAAGAACATATATTGATACAGAATTTGGGAGTTTGAACTTTTAATAAGCCTTCTGCAGTTTTTCCACTCTGGATGTTACTGTTATTAAAAAAAAAAGTTTCTCCCAGCATAGTGTCAAAAAATTTGCTGATCTAAAGGTAAGTATAAACTTTCCTTACGCCTATTTTCTCAGATCCCTGGGTCTGTTGATGTTTAAGGCCATCATTTGGCAGAAAATTTATCTTTCTCTAAATGTGAACTCCTAAAACCAGAACCTTTTCTTTAGTGGTTTTTGGGCTTGTTTATTCAGATTCAACTTTTAGTCCATAGGTAGGTTTCCCATCTTGCTCTTTCACTACCCTCTTTTTCATTATTTTGTTCCTCAGAAAATGGATTGTTTTTTAAATAGGAACAAAATACCCTTCATTAACCATAAATATATTGCTTACTTTTAAATGAGATATTTATTCTTAGGGCCCAGTTTTTTTTATTTGTGTTTTGCCCTACTATTTCCTTTTATACTATATATAGGTCCAGTACACATGTGTATGTGAACACACATACACACATACACACCCATACACATATTTACACACTGACAAACATAGAAAAATGTACGTCTAAAAACTGGGGTCAGAATTACCATATAATTAAATTGGTTTGCTTTATTATTTTCCTATTCTCAAGTCCTTTACATTCTAGTTTTAAAAAGCTGGTAGAATGTATTCCAATTTGCAATCTAGAGAGTCTTTCTACTTAGCACTAGTATCAGGCAGAATCCTTTTTAGTCATACTTACCAAGCTACTTTGGAAACTGCCTCAGACCCAAAAGACTTGATATGCTTTTTGAGTTGGATACTGAAATGGACCAACCAAAGCAATGTTTTGATTTGTTATTAATTGTATTTTTGAAACCATTTAAAACAAACATTTTCAAGAAGAGTTTGTATGTCAGAAGTCCCTTAAGTTTCAAAGTCTTGATCCTTTCTTACTACGTATAATCAGAGTAAGAGCACAAAGACTGTTTTATTATTGCCTTTGTACATATGTATAACTTGTCTGAATAATCATTGTACATCTCCATTAATGTTGTTCTCTGCTTTGTGTATTTATTAAAAGAGTTGAGTCAGGTGTTGTTTCCTAGTGCTTGTCATCTTTAAAACTGACCAGAAAAAAGAAATGAACAGAGACAGACAGACACACACACGTGTGCACATGCATGCATTCTAGTCAAATTTTATATTTATGAAATAAAATTTTAATTTTAATTCATTCTCTTTTTCTTTTGTTTTTCAACAATTAAAAAAAATAGGAAAATTTACCTTACAGCTTCTTTCCCTGAAGGCCCAGGATTTCAAAGGAATTTGGACTAAGAATAATATAATCCATTTCTAGTTGTATTGCATTTTTACATTAAATTTTTTTTACATTTTTTGTATTGCATTTTTAAGCTGGACTTATGATCAGAATAGGAGATTTTTTTTTTTACTAAAAAGATTTAATTTCTAAGCTTTTGTAGAGAAGGCAATGTAAGATTCATAGTTTCAGTGTGGAAATTCTGCCCTGAAATTATTGTGCTTGTTTTATATTTCCTTTCTATTCATTTCAGTTAAAATTTTATTTTTAAAGCACTGTATTTTGAAATTTTATGGCATATTGTTAACTTTTTTTATGAAAAACAGATATTAAATGTAAATATCTGTTTTTCATAAGAAAAGTTAACAATATGCCATAAAATTCGAGTCAGATTTTGCCAAAGTAAAACTCTTCTATGCTTGATAATGTTTAACTTATATACAGGGAATTATGAAGCTAATAAATGATACTATCGTGTTATATTACTAATTGGTTGCCTATCTTATCACAGAATTATACATTCCTGAAAAACCAGTTTATAACCTGACGCACAAGTAGAGATTCTATAGATTAAAGCCAAGATTGTTTTATGCCAATGTACTGACTTTTTAAGTAATGTGAAGAGAATAATCATAGGATCATGTATTGGGAATAGAGTAGATGATATTGAAGAATAAGCCTCACCAAGAAAATGTTACTAAAAAATAAATGGCTAGAGCATTGATGTAACCCTTTATAGTGTAGGGCAATTTGTAAAATCTGTCCTATGAAGTAATATTCTAAAAGTAATGTTTTCAAAGGTTTTTCTTTGTAATTTCTTTTCACGACTTTATATATACTTTTTTCACACATTAGGATTTTGTCACTAGATGACTTTAGGTTGGTAACAATGTAGCAAAGCAATTACCATCAAATACTGAGAATTTTGAAAATTGAGCTAAAATACACACGAATGATACAGATTATACTTCAGAAGAGTGCACTTAAATATATTAAACAAAAATATACAGTAAATTAACAAAGTTTTCTAATTGACACTTTTGATAATAACACTTGTTTTGCACTTGGAACCATAAAGAAAATGTCTAGGAATATCTAGTTGTTGTTCAGGACCCACCATGAAGCTGAAAAGAAAAAAATATAGTTTTTAAAATAATGAAAATAACTTTCACAGCAAAGAAAGTTCAAGTGGTAAAGGGAACATTCCCTCTACCTTTAGTCTGCCTAACTACTTATCTTCCTAGTCACCACTTCCAGACTCCCTTCAGTCAAGATTGAATTCCCCATATGTGATCGACATTAGTATTACATCTTTTGGCACTTTGGTGCAGTCCAAAACTTTTTGTTGCATACAAATAGAGCTTGTCTTTGCAATGAGATTATAAATGCCCTGATGATAAAAATCATATTGCTATTTTAATCTACCCAATACTGACAGAATTAGGAAAGATACTTCTGTATGTAATTTCAGAAAATCGAGTTTAAGCAAGTGGAAGTGTTATAAGTAATATTTTTAGTATATTTTTTATTTTAACATTGGAAATGTTTTCCCCAATGAATATAAATATTCCAAAGACAAACCCAAAGCAAAGAAGTATGGTTGGTGGAATGATATGAGAAACACAAATAGAAAGGAATGAATGTGCTTTTGAAGCTATGTAAGTAATTTGCTGGCAATGGGATTTTGCTTTCTTATGTATCCACTTGTCTCATAACTACAGGCCTTTTTCTTATGCCAAGGAATATTCTGCCCCACAGACTGAGTTTTCAAGCCCCCCCCCACTTTTTTTCTGAGTGGTTTGTGATAGCTAATGTACCTGTACTGCTGTATTCCCGTTTGATTCATTTGACAGCATTTTGCATTTGAGTGTTCATATACATATATTTTCATTTACATTTTTATATCTGGAATGCAGTCTGGTTTAGTTGCCTTATTTCTTGAGATGTATCTTAGGTAAACTAGTAAACTAATTAAAAAGCTATCTTATTAAAAGTCATAATTCTGAATTAAAAATAAAATCTCTTGTGTTTTTAAATGTAAATTTTTTTCTTTTGGATTTTAATTTTGAGTCTAAATATGTGGAGGGTAATATATATTTTGTTTTTATTAACCTTAAAAACCATACATCACATAAAATGCACAAAACTGGTTATTAAAAATAGTATTAAAAATCAAGGCAATTGAAACCCATAACTAATGTTTATGTTCGAATTCTAGATTTTTGTTCATGTCCTGCTGTTGTAACCATAAAACTTTAATTTAGTTGGGCACGGGGATGCCCTCCTATAATCCCAGTGGCTCAGGAGGCTGAGGCAGGAGGATTGCAAGTTCAAAGCTAGCCTCAGCAAAAGCTGAGGTGAGACCGTGATGACTTTAGAGAAATAAAATACAAAATAGGGCTGGGGATGTGGGTCAGTGGTCAAGTGCCCCTGAGTTCAATCCTTGGTACCCCCCCAAAACAAAACAAAACAAAAATCTTTAATTTGAAAATAGAGTGGACTGCCCCATTAAATGTTAGACTTGTTGAGTTAGATTTAAAAATTGTGTTAGAAAAGCCTGACTTATTTTTGATCTATCAAATTCCAGTTATCATTGTTGAAATTGATGGGATATGAAAATAAATGCAAATACAGCAGCAATTAAAAGGCATCAAATTTTACTGAATTTTGTTCAGAGAACAAGAATTGATCCAGTTTTATTTGTGCTCAATTTTTCTAAGTTAGGAAATTGAAAGAGGATGGAATTTATGAACCACTGACTAATAATACACAGAAAGTTAATCCAAGGTAATGATGAAGTGATTGAAGTTGGGCCAGAAAAATTCAGATTACTCTGCATTTCCAATAATTGCAAATAGCATCCCCCTCAACTGTTAACTCAATAGCCTCCCTTCCTATACTCTTTTTCTACTTGATTTGTGTTCAGGTGTTTTCTGATCTAGAAGGACTTAGGACACCATTAAGAACAATCTTTGTCCCTTCTTTCTGTTTTGCTGAACCAGTGGTTTCAGAATTGAGAGAGCTGAAAAATGAATATAATGGCAGATACTAAAATGACAAATGTAGAACTTTTGGGAAATTTTTTTTTGCCAAAAGCAGTGCATTTATGATTATGTCAAAGTCCATATTCATTCCTTCACTTAGGAAGCATCTTTGTTTTTGTGCTATACACAGTACTAATACTGTATTAGAATAGGTGATATGAAGATAAATAAGATATAGATCTAGTTTTCCTGCATTCTTTTACAAAGGCTGTAGCAGTCATGTTTACAGATTTAATTTGTGTTCTAGGCCTTTGAAAATCCCCACTTAGAACAGACTGTTCAAGCTGGAATAAGCTAAAGCTAAGCTAAAACTTTCTTTGATAAAGGCAGTCACTGAAATCTGTTCCTTAATAATTTGCAGCTTTGCCCACCTGCAACCTTTCTTCAAGTTGTGGTGCCCTTTAATAGAAACTGCATGAGTCAAAAGTGTCCATTCAGCCATGTCAGACATTTTAACCATATTTATAACTTTCTTATTGGAGGATTAAATTTCAGCTCTAAAGTGAGGGAAAATTCTACAAATCTACCATTTTCTAGCCAGATGGACCCATGCTTAAGAACCAGAGTAAATGCACTCCTAGCTCAGGCTCAAACTGTAAGAGCCAATGTGCAGCCACTCACACCTGATCTCCTTGTATCCTCACCCAGCTCTAATTCCAGATTACACTTTCCTCACTTTTATTTGTTCCCCAATTCATCAAAATCTGTCATTTAAAATTTTTGCCACTCTATTAAAATTACTCTTGTAAACCATGATTTTGTCAAATTCTATCTTCAGCCCTGTTTTCTCAATCACTCTACATGCTCCCAAGGAGCACGTAAACTTGCATTTCACTCTTCTATTAACAGCTTTTTTTTTTTTTTGGTACTGGGGATTGAACCCAGGGGCACGCAACCTCTAAGCCACATCCCCAGCCAACCCCCGCTTTTTAAAAAAAATTCTATTAGGAGACAGGGTCTCACTGAGTTGCTTAGGGCCTTGCTAAATTGCTAAGGCTGGCTTTGAACTCGAGATCCTCCTCCTCATCTCCCGAGTAGATGGGATTACAGGTGTGCACCACCGTACCCAGCCTATTGACATCTATTATTACTCCATCTATTCTCTTCCTTTGATTGGTGCTCCTCAGTCTTCTGAATTAAGGAGGTTTTTCTTTCTCTACCAGCCTTTTACAGAAAGGCATTTTCCTAGATTTCTCTTAGATATTTTGTTTTTAGTCACACACCTTCTCACCACAACTGGAATAAGCTAAAGCTAAGGCTTCAACCTTCAGTCTTGTAGTTAACTTGTGAAAAACTATCTGCAGGTGAAGTCCCAAACTTTTCAATAGCACCTAGTTTGGGTGCTCTTCTTTCCTGGGACAGATCGTTGCCCTGATTAATTTTTTTTTTTTTTGCCCCATGATGTCCATCTGTCTTTGTTCCCATCAGATAATTATGACTATTGTCTGTCTCAGAAATTTTCAATGGCTCTAATTACTGTTCAGATGCTTCATAACATATTCTCAGCCTAAAATTCAGACTCTCTCTTCCTTACAAACTGTTAGATAGGTAGTAATCACTCTCTAAGTTCACAAAGCATATTATTACCTCTAAAGGTAACTTCTCTTTTATGACCCGAACCAGGTTTTGTCCTGCAAACAATTCTCTTTGCAGATATTCCTGTCAGACTGGACAGAACACTTTATAGGTACCCTCTCTAGCTTCCAGCACAGTGCTCATTCAGAATTAGAGCTCAATCATGCTAGTAAATAGACCAGGCACCCCAGTAATCCCAGTACTAAAGTGCATATCAAATTTGTGTATATTTGATAATTGTGAATGGATGGGTGAGATTAACAAATTAATTTTTTGTTCTTAAGTAAAATTTGACCAGACTTCTTAGACAATTTTATTTCAAACCTTCCCTCTTTCTCTTTCCTCCAGTTCTCCTTTCCCCCAACTACAAAAATTATTTTAAGTTATTCTATTATAATAAAAATATTTCTAATCTCTAGCCTATGGGTCACTTATTTTTAATTGTATTTCAAATTATAATAATAATTATAGTATGGTAAAGCATTTGAATAATTTTTTTAAATGTCATGATTTGACTTGTATTTCAAGATGAACAGTTAACCAGCAAACCACTAATAATAGGTTTAATATAGCCAGCAATACAAATAGGGCCAACTAAGAACTAAAGGCAAGCAACAAATACCTCTTCTTCCCTTTCCCGATCCCCAATTATAACATATATAAAGAAACAATAAAGAGAACACCATTGATAAAGTGTAAATGGAAAAGAACATACTATTTTTGAAAAACATAAGACAATACATAAGGACACAAGAATTTTGAATCCAGTATAATTACCAGGAACTAGCATAGTAGATGTGAGTTCTGGAGTTTCCAAGAAATCCACGTTACTTCTTTGGAATGTCTTGCTATAATTCGTCTGAAGGTGGCTGTATAAATGATTACAGGTTAAAGCTCTGTATTTTTATTTACAACTTTCCTAAAATAGAGTACAGCAGAGATCAAATTCAATCAAGATGGTAAGCTTTTGATTGATGTGGATAAGGAAGTAACCTGGATAGAGACTTTTTAAAATATTTTTTTTAGGCTTAACAAAGACTCAAGAGTAATTTAATAATTGTCACCAGAAATCAAGAAGATAAAACAATAGGAAGTGTGATTTCTGCAAAAATTTTTAACATAAAGTATTTTGGCCATAACTGGTGTTTAAAAAATAGTATAACTAAGAAAAGAGGGTGATAATTTTCCATCCACTGAGAATAAAATGAAATGAAAACCATCTATTGCATAGTGTAGGCCTGGAAGCATGGAATTGAATAGATGGCTCTTAAGACTCCCTCCTACATCGAAACACTAAAATACTATTTGGTATAGTTTTGCTTTCATTATAGCATGAGTTTTTTTTTTTTTTTTTTTTTTTTTTTTGTTGTTGTTGTTGTTTTGTCTGCAGTGCTAGGGATGTAGCCCAGGACTTGCTAGGCAAATGATCTGCCTCTGAGATTTAACTCCAGTCCTTCAAAATGCCTTCTTTTGAATCCACAAAAATAAAATTTCAAGGTGAAATATGTATCAACTGAATTTCCAGGTGTTAATTAATTCCACTACTATATTTAATACCTTTACAACATGGGTTTATTGGAGAGCTATATCTTCTATACCATTTAAAACCATCTGGAACTGTTTATATCAGAATAGCAAAAATTTCTTTTATTCCATTTTTTCAAATTATACATTTATTATTTATTGGTAATCATTTTCAATTAAAAATTAATTTTTTTCATCTTTGACAAACAGTGCCTTGACTTTTCCCCTTTATTTGTGGTATTTAAAGACATTTAGGAAAATTATGATGGTCTTAGCCATTAAATGTAGTCTTATTATAAAGTAATAACCAAAGAAATTATGAAGCTCCAATGTCACCATCACCCCCACTTTTCCTTAGACACCCCTGCCCCTATCAAATTATTATTGTCTGAAAGCATCAGTAAGATGGTAAGACTCAAAGTGTGGGGGTCAATACCAGAAGTATCTGTGCTTAGAGGGAAGTGTTTTCCAATCCACCAAATAAACTCCCATAGTGTGGGATTCAGGGTAAAGGTCAAGACTTTTTAAAATGAGAAAAACAGAATGAAGCTTTTCTTACAAGTCTCAAAATTTCCCCATGTTTATAGCCACCCTGGCTTCACGAAACAAATTAGCCTTGCTTAGAACTTACCTGTTCCACACACTACTGTTCTCCCAGAACTCATAAATCATATAGCGGGGTTCATTTGAAAGCTTCTGTATAGAAATACTGAAAAGGAAAAGAAAAGGCATAATTAGCTGCTGGAATCAAACTAATTTTTCTAATCATCTCTAGATGTGTTATGTAACAATCTTGTCCATTTGTATAGGTGCTTGCAGAAAACTGAACAGTCTGCTTCTGGCAATAATTGCTTTTTCAAATTGAGGAAGATAAATTTGTTCCTTCCAGATCTTTGATGATCTTGAAGGTGGGTCAAAGTCTATAATATGTTTTAGAGGAATGAAGAAAGGAGGCTAACCAAAAAGACAGGACTGTGGATTTAATCTTGTAGCAAGGAGGAGCCACTGAAGGAATTAGAGGGGAAAATGCCACAGTTTCAGTTGTGTTTTAAAAGATCCTGCTGATGGCACTGTGGAGTATGAATGAAGAAGTCATGCAGGTAGTGAGATAACTTAGGTGAGAGGTGATAAAGGAATAAAGAAGGGACACATTCATGGGGTAGAGAGAGAAGATGGGAGGGGAGGGGAGGGGGGATAGTAGAGGATAGGAAAGGTAGCAGAATACAACAGTTACTAATATGGCATTATGTAAAAATGTGGATGTGTAACCGATGTGATTCTGCAATCTGTATTTGGGGTAAAAATGGGAGTTCATAACCCACTTGAATCTAATGTATGAAATATGATATGTCAAGAGCTTTGTAATGTTTTGAACAACCAATAAAAAATTAAAAAAAAAGAAGGGACACATTCATAAACTGATGAGTGGGAGATAAGAAGATGTATTTAAAATCTTACAATACAGCTTTTTTAGCCTAATGTTTCATAATATATTCTAGAAGTATCTGTGAAAAGCAAAATGAGGGGTTTGGAAAACAAGGGTTTTCAATTTACCAGTAAAACAGTTAATGTAGATTTAGGATTTACCCAAATATGACCAGCAGGTGGCAGTAAACACACACAGGAATTTTATCATTTTTCCCCCCTTTAGTTTGCCTGTGCTCAGTTTTTTGGTAGTTGTTTATCAATTTGGTTCATTAAGGCATAATATAGTCAATATTGTTACTACCGCGACTTTAGATTTTTCTTGTCAAAGCTTTACTAGAGGGTCATGTGTATTGAATTAAAAATGAAATTTGTGATTTTCTCATCCCAAGAATTCATGAATGAGCTCTTTACTGGGAAGATTTCTTAAAATTTCTGCAAATTAATGTACACCTATGCTTTTGTCTATTTGCTTTAGGGTAAAGTTTAAAATACTCAGCCTCGCATTTCAGGATCTTCGGCTTTCTCCTGAAAACTAATTTGTACTACTTATTACACTGAAAATCCACTTACCATGCTATCTGAACCTTTTGTTTTCTGGACTAGCCATGAGATCATAAGAAATTCACAAAATTTTGTCATAATGATAAAGTTTTTGAAGGCCTAAAGATATCACAGTGTGATATGGTAATGGTTCAAAGAATGGCCCAATGGAATTACCACTCGTCACTGCTGATTAACTGTGTCATCTCAAACCCATTACTCAACCTGTTTCCTCCTCTGTGCTAATGGTTTTATGAGGCTTATAGGACCCTCATTTTCTCTCCAGCCTCCTATCTGTGTTTGTGCTCTACCTTAAATCACAGGGCCTAACTAATGAAGAAAAGACAATAGGACAGTCCCCTCACTTCTCCCTATCAAGCTCAGGTCACCAGTTTACTTTATCTACCTATTGATGGAGGGTTATTGTTTTATGCACACCCATTAGTTCTTAAGGATGTCTCAGGGTTGGTTGGAATAATATAATCCACATTCATGACATGAAGTTTTGAACACATTCAAGTTCTAGAACTTTTTAGCTGAGAGTGACTATGGAAATCATTTTGTCTAACAATTATGAAACTTTAGTACAAGAACATGGTTTTCATTGTTCACTGCCTTCATAAATGGAGATTAGATTCTAAGATCTTTGAAAGCAGAAACTTTCATTTTCTGGTGTCAAGCTGGTTTTGAAAGTATACCATGTATACCACAGTTCCTCAACACCAAAACAGGGATTGAACAGCTTTAGTGATTACAAAATAAGTGATGAACAGCATCAGATTTGTGTGTGTGCACGCACACGACACATGCTTTTGTGTGTTATACACTGGTTCATACAAATGATGTGCTTCTGTGCTGAAGTCTTTCATTAACAGCTTTCTAAAACCTCAATTGACTATTATGACAAAGCTTCTGTCAATTCTCAAACATCCAAGTATCCTAGTCAAATATGTAAGAGGCAAAAATGTCTCTAATTCATTTGCCTAAATTTAAGAAAGCAAGACCTTGTGTTAATTGGAACAGGAAGGATATTGTGTATTCTACCACAGTTTGAGAATATCTAAAGATGACCAAATGTTGACAAGTATTAAACACAGGTTTCAGAGTCAAACTTGGGCAACTTGTTTAACACACATGAGCTCTGTTTCCTTCTAAGCTAGATGGAATAGATACCTCTGATGATTGCTGGGAAGACTAAGTCAATGGATACAAGATGCCAAATTTTGTAAGTTCTCCGTAATTTCTATTGTATATGATGGCAGCATTCCATGTCTAACCATGGTGAGACTAAGCTAAATACTATGAGAGAAGAAACTGCAAAACTCTGATAATCCACCGAGCTTTATTTTGTTGGCCAAATACAAGGCAACTGAATGGGGCCCATGAAGCACAACTGACGGCATGAATGGCACTTGACTTTTCATCAATTGATACAGGTAGGGTATGGAATTTGATTAACGGGGGCAGCTGAAAACTTGACTTTAGACAGGCACACTGGCATAACGTGTTCCCACGTATTCCATTGAGTGTGGTAATTCTCTGATGCTCATTCCATCTGATAGTCTACACTCTAGTAATTCCAGTCAAAGGAAAATTAGCTGAAGCATCAGCAATAAGAAGTGAATGGAGAACCATTAAGAAACCAACCAGTTTTGCAAAGGAAAAGGAGAAGCTGAGTCAATTTATCTTACAGGAAAAGGATGCTCTCTTCCCCTCTCCTTCACAGCAGGAGCTGATGGAGCAATTTTTCATGGTTATTGAGAGGACAGAGTTTGCAGCAGGCAGCAGAAATCTATCTACTCTCTCATACTTCCACAGTCTGTTTTCCTCTCCCTGGGGCCATTCTGGTGACTTCAGGTCATGTTCCCAACACACATTAATACAGTACTTTTGAACCTTAAAAAATGAATCTTGTGCCCTTTTTATAATTGTAAAACATCTCATCAATCCCTGGAGACTGTGATATACTGAAAAGGACTTACCTTCTTCATATCCTTACTAACCAAAAAAGAGTTTACTGAATTCTGCTTTCTGCACTTTACACTGTGGAAAGTATACATGGCCTCCTTTTGCATTTTCCAAATATTTGATTTTAAAAACTATGTCTGTCCACATTGGTAAATATCTAGTTACTTAACTAAAAGGACTAGAATTGTGGTTTTTCATTTGTGACATTCTGAGACTGATGTGAAGTAGGATAACACAATAATGGAAGCTCAGAATTTCCTGTGTCTTGTAATAAAGGGACTGCTGGGGAGATGGGAGCTGTTAATGACACTGAGAAAATACTCAGAGGGATCAGCACAGAAACAACAGTACAGTGACCCTGCTCATGTTCCATGTCTTCAGTGGTGGGAGGTATGGAACTATCTCTCCCCATGCTCACAGCCATCTCATGGGGCTCTTCATGAGAAAACTGAGGCTGAGAGCCAAGAATGGTATTTTCCCAAATCACAAAACTAGGGCAATCCTGTGTTTAATTCCAGAGCCAGATTTCTTAGCTGGGAAAGTATTCTGCTGTAGTATGAATAAAATATAATTAATCACCGGAAAGAAAAGCGAAGCACCCAGAGACATAAAGTACGTGTTTATATGCACACGCACACTCAGATGCACACCCACATAAACACACATCTGCTGAAAAGCTTTCCCCATGCAATATTTGAAGAGAATTATGAAATGCAGTTTAACAGGCTCACAAGGTAGGGGTAAATTTGGGTGAGGAAGTTTTCTAAATGCAGGTGAGTTGGGGCAGGGTTCTGAGCTGCAAACAGAGCACAGGCCTGCAGAGACCTGCGGCTGGGTACACATCTCTGGAAGGGTGAGTGACCAGATCTAAGGCACAGTAAGAATGAACAGATTATGCTGGAAAGTCAATAGACAGCCACACAGGTATAGGTAAGACAGTGTTTTTTAGGTAAGGGGAACAATTGATGGCAGTGATACGGATTCCTGGGTCTGTTGACGGGGTAAACATAAGGTCAGGACAAACAGCATTTGATAAGAGTCTAATATTCGTTTGAGAGTCACTGCAGGTTCCTGATTAAGGAAATACTGTAACTGCTTCTGGGAAATTATTTTAGTAGCTGTTTATTGGACAGATTGGAACAGAAAAACTCAAGATGAGGGATAGTATATTTTAGTAGCCTCAGAAAATAGAAGCCTGAGCTAGAGTAGAGTAGTGGCCGTGGAAAGAAGAGAGGAAAAAGCCACTGCTGCTTTTGTGAAATAATCAAGATCTACTCTCTTACTCCCCCACACAGTCTGCTTCCCTCTCCTGGGCCTCTTGCGTGGCCTCAGAGACCCCTGCAATTTCACGATGGTGGAAATAGTCATGAGTCCACAGGGCATGCTGCATTCAAGGCTTGATGCCCCCGAGTTGAGACCACATCTACAGAGATGAAGTTAAATGAATGCTGGCTGAATTTCAGTCTATTTGAAACTCCTCATTCAAATAGTTCTCCATCTGATGTCCCTTGATGCCCTTAATGATTAAATCAAAGCAGGGTCCAATGATCAAAAAGAAAATACCCAGTTAAACTCTGCAAAGGGCATTACCCAGAGGGCTGGAGACTCAGCATAATTTAAAATAAAGATTTTCAAATGCTTGTCTTCTGGGCTGCACCCTCATCTAAAGTGGGAAAAGCTTTCACCTGGCGGGGCAGGGTCAGTCAAGGTCCTGTGCAGGGGCACTTACCGCAAGCAGCCACTCTGGGCGGAAGCACTCTCCACGTAGTGTTTCAGAGCCAGCTGGAATTCTTCCAAATCCTCTTCTATCACAGACATCTGACGCTGCACGAGCATGATATGCTGGTGAGGAAAGGGAGAGGTTACTGAGGTGTCTGTCAGAGCCTCATTCAAGCTGACCCCTGATGTCCATCCTACCCTCCTCACAAAGCCAACAACCATCATCCAAAAGTGTGACTGAGGAAGCTCATGACCATTCCAAGTAAAAAATTATAACAAGGCTGTAATATAGGGGGACTTTTTCTTGCCTTTAGTAACAGAAGGTAAAGAAATAATGCATCTTCCTTTTAAAAGCAGTGATGCAATTAGGATCATTGGGAAGATTTTAAAATTACTTTTATGTCAGAATTTCTGGAATGGGACCCAGGCACTGATATTTTAAAAATTTAAGTTCTAATGTGCAGCCAGGATATAAACATTGGCCTAGAATCACTTGCATAAATAAACAGAGAAATCCTATTGTATGCTGCAAAGCTCCAGCTTCTTAGATTTTTATGATATTAGACATATTGTAACAATCATTACAAACAATCAAATTTCAAAAACAAGTGTTTACTGATGCATTTGCAATGGTGCATCAACTATTAACAGGGGTTCACAAACATATAACCCACTTACAAGAGGTCCTGTTCAAAATGCCATGACATTACATAGAGGCCCTGTTTAATGGATCACACTGGGTTGGATGCCACCTGCTTCCATAACATCCTATTACCATTACAGCAATTGTAGTTTGAAGATTTGCCTAAAGATCTTCCTGGGTACTTCTAATGGAATTTTAGATTTCAACATTAGCCCTTTCTTTTTCTTCAAGGTTTGCAAAAAAAAAAAAAAAATGAAAGTGCAAATAAGTATAAGAATTGGCATCAATCACAAAAGTAAAAAAATAAAAACAACAATGCAAATCTTGAATATAAAGAAAATCATTTTCAAAGTATTATCAGCCATTTAGCATAAGAGCTAGCATAAACCCCTGGCCTATTATCTCCCATTTCAGTGAATTTATCACTTCATGTTAATAGCTATTTGTTGAACACCATTTTTACTGCAGTCACTATGTTAGGCATGCGGTGCATTTCAACAAATGTTTCCACTTTGTGACAGGTAACTAGGTGCTGGGTTCTGGGTATACAGTGATGGATCAAGATAGAATCTCATCCTCAAAGGGCTTAATAAAAGAATAAACCAGGCCAGAAAACTTAAGTAGTAACATTAGGTGTGGTAAATTGTAAATTGACCAGAAGTCTACCAAATTTTTGAGATGACTGTGTTGTTAAAGCTTGACCTCAATCTTAGAATTCTTTGTCTGTTCATGCCTTAATATTATGTTTGGGTCCATGGGTATATATGAGCAGTAAGCAGGCTATGAATAAAGCATCCCCACCTCCACCAAGAGGGGTAGTTCTCCCCAGTGGGCTGTTTCAGATGGTCATGGAGGATAATGGACCAGGAAGAATCTTTGGCAGTAAGAACAATGGCAGCAGGGGTCCTCCCAGAATAGAGATCCAGTGTCTAATCATAGATCTCCCCACTGAAAAATACCTTCCCAGCATGAATTCATCATTGCAATCAACCAGTGAATGCTGTTTCCCATTCATCCCTTTTCTGAATGGCAGTTTTTATGAAATTCATCATGGCCCAGTTTTATCATTGTGTATTCTTTCTCTGTCTCTCTGTCTCTCTGTCTCTCTCTGTCTCTGTCTCTCTCTCTCTCTCTCTCTCTCTCTGTGTGTGTGTGTGTGTGTGTGTGTGTGTGTGTGTGGTGGGGAGGGATAACTTACCTTGTTCTTCATTAGTTTGTCAGACCTCAAGGGACTGCATCCTAACCTTACAAAGAAGATTAAACATCATCCAAAGACTAGATTTTGAGCTAGAAATATTAACAGTAGGAAACTTTGGGTGATCTCCCTTGAGGAGGGGTCTGTATGTGCTCTATATGTGAAAAGAAGGATGCAAATGAATATTTGGTGATCAGAAGGTGCAACGTGTCAGATTCCAAGTATGCTCATTCTTATTTAGGTATGCTGCTGGACTCTGTATTACATCCTTCCCAGCAAATAATAATGTAATTGTTTGATTGTAATCTGGTCACCAGACATTCTGTGTGCTACTGTTGAGCCAAGATGTAAGGATTAGAGCCTCATCTGCATTCTTTTCTTTCCTTTTTGCTGGATGGATGAAGATCTAACTGAGGGGTGGGCTAGCCACAGATCAGAGGACCTTGGGAGCTCTTAATTGTTTTGTGGACTGTTTATTGGACAAGGAACAAACTTTTGTTGTATCAGAACCATTCTCTGTGTTTGGATCCATTTATTTCCAAAGTCTACTTGGATGGGTTCAACAAGTTAACTAAGCTTGTTTAATTTTCTTTCAAGATCCAGAAAATACAAGCCTATAATTATCTCCTAATGTTCTGTGGTAAACAATCTGCCCCCTGTAAACTCTCCCAAGCCCTGGGTTTTAATATTACGAACTAAGCAGGGTTAAAGTTAATCTCTGCAAAAATGATGTGAATATGTCCTTTGCAAAGAAATCAGCACAGATTTCTTAGTTAGGCATTTGTGATTAATAATGTTACAGCTGGTTCTCATGGGCTTTCCTAATGAGATATATAAATATATCCACCAAACCACCATAATTCCTTTAATCTGAAGGCAATACTTATGTGATCCATGAGATGGGCTGTAAAAATGGCCAGAATCATTTAATATTCAAAGAGTTGAACCCAAGCTCTTTGAAGTGTGAATTTCCTGCTTCTGTCATTAAGACATGGATTCTACCCCCACCCCTTAGATCTGGGTTAGCTTTCTAAATGCCTTTGGCTGATAGAATGTAGCAGAACTGACAGTGTTCCAGTTTCAAGTTTAGTGTCCAAGAGACCTATTAGTTTCTACTCTTTCTCTTGGATCCCTGAGACTGTCATGTAAACAACACCTGCCAGAAGAGGGATCAGGAAACTTTTTCTGTAAATGGACAGATAGTAAATATTACCTGTTTCCTGTTGTAATGATATGGGTCTGCTATTGTAGAGTGACAGTATATAAACAAATGGGGATGGCTGAATTCTAATATAACTTTATGTACAAAAACAGGTGGTGGGCTGCTATTTGCCAACCCTGGTACTAGAAAATTAACAACCACATAGAGCAGAGCAAAGACCCTACACATATGTGAAAACTCCATCAAGATCAGCAGAACCGACGTGCAGCTGACTACAGATACCTAAAAAAGGCCATTGAAACCATATGAACCATTCCATTGATCCCAGGTTAGATTTTTAACCTGCAAAATTGTGGTTATTGTTTTAAGCCATAAAAATGTTTAGGGTGGGTTATTATACAGCAATAGCTAACTAATTTTCTCATTTACACATATTGTTGAGAGTATGATTTGGAAAATTTAAACACTTGGTTTCTAGATTTTACTTTGCATCCTAAACAAGTCATATCTCTGTCCTCCATTCCTCAGATTTTTACACAAGACATAAATTTGTGAGGCACAGATAATCTGCCTAAGTTTGACTTTTTATAGTGGAGCCTTTTTATTAATATTTATTTTTTAGTTGTAGTTGTACACAATACCTTTATTTATTTTTATGAGGATTGAACCCAGGGCCTCGCACATGCTAAGCGAGCACTCTACCACTGAGCCACAAAAACAGCCCACAAGCAGAGCCTTTTGAGTTGTGGGTTATGAGGTTGGGAGATACAGGGAAAGAGTCCTGCTGTCTTATTGGCATTTTGGAATATCTCCTCTGTCAAATATACAGCCTGAAAGCTTATCAAAATCTGGTATCCCAAGATACCAGTGCTCTGGTATCCCAGAGCACTCTTCCATGGTAAGATATTCTTTCATGATGCTACATTTTTGCTTCTCTGCTATAGAAGGGTAGTATACCTTTATTGTTTACCTTATGGAAATTTGTTGCACTGGAAATACGATGAAATGCTTGGAATTTCTTGAGCTTAACCGTGTTCGCAGAATTGTACTTGCCAATAGCATAAGGCATCTACTTTTGATTTCTTGGGACATTTCAAGAAATGTCACCTGTTTTAATCTTGGAAGACAGATATCTTAAATGCAACTTACTTTTTTAATGTTACTAGCTCTATTTACTACACTTAAAATTGTGTTCCAAGTATGTCTTCAGAGTTATCACAACCTTTCCTGTAGCTTCTAACTGAATCTTTTAACAAGTATTGCAAAGCAAGACCATGTTTTGATAGTCCCCAATACGTTAGTTGGCAATAGCCCCAAACACTTAAGGGCTATGGTGGAATTAATTAACTTCACAAGACATTATATACTGGCTTGATAAGGGTGGTGAGGCACCAATAAATATTAGATTTGTACCAGTGATAAACTCTTTTGGTGTAGACAGCAATGTGTAAAGAAAAGTTTGAGTTTCTGAAAAGCACAAGAATGTGCTCAAACCTTGCTTAAAATCATCATGACTTTTATTTTTTATTTTATTTATTTATTTATTTATTTATTTTTATTATTGGTAGTTCAAAACATTACATAGTTCTTAATACATCATATTACACGGTTTGATTCAAGTGGGTTATGAACTCCCACTTTTACCCCGTATACAGATTGCTGAATCACATCAGTTACCCTTCCATTGATTGACATATTGCCTTTCTAGTGTCTGATGTATTCTGCTGTCTGTCCTATTCTCTACTATCCCCCCTCCCCTCCCCTCCCCTCCCCTTTTCTCTCTCTACCCCTTCTACTGTAAATCATTTCTTCCATTTGTATTATCTTGTCTTACCCCTCCTTTCCTCTTATATGTCATTTTGTATAACCCTGAGGATCGCCTTCCATTTCCATGCGATTTCCCTTCTCACTCCCTTTCCCTCCCACCTCTCATCCCTGTTTAATGTAAATCTTCTTCTCAAGCTCTTCGTCCCTACCCTGTCCTTGTTTACTCCCCTTATATCAAAGGAGTCATTTGGTATTTGTTTTTTAAAGATTGACTAGCTTCACTTAGCATAATCTGCTCTAATGCCATCCATTTCCCTCCAAAAACTCCTTTTGAATATAGAACTAATCTGGAAAGTGATCATCATGTCCCAAGAGTTCTTTGGTAAGAAGTGCCATACAAGGCACACAATGGTAATAGACAGAAAAGATCCAGGTAGATCAATTGGCCAGACCCCGGTGCTTGTTCTGGTTTGGGTGATTCCTTTAAGAAACTCACCTTTACCTCTAGTTGATTCACACCTACTGCTTACTGCTTGACATCTTCAAGACTATAAACTGTCCCTAAATTTTCAACAAGTATTAAAATCATGGCTTAGGGACCTTCGGATTCAGATTTCTCCCTTATGTATGTTTATTTCCTATTAGTCTATAGCAAAAATAATATTGTGAAGTAACAAAGTTGTGGTCTTTATAATATACTTACTTTTAATAATTTGGAACATTTTTATGTTTTTATATATTACTATAGTGTTCTTTTGGTACAATGTTAGAACAAGTCAATGTGATACATACACATACCTATATATAATTTTTCAAAAATCCCACATATTCTTTCTGGTTTCTGAAAGCATTCTCTGGACCCCTAGTTTAGATTGTGTCTTCCTGCTGTGCAAAGATATACTTCTCCATAGCAACTTTCATCACATTTTAGTACAGATTCTTATTTAATTGCCTGTATTTCCTTTTAGTTTGTTTCCCAGACATATTTACCATTTTATCTGCAGATCCTCTCACCAGACCTGGCACAAGTTATTTGTAGAACAAAGAAATAAAAGATTTCTCTTTCTTTTCACCATCAACTATGATTGCGTAATAAATTTTATATATTTATTCATTCTAGAAGAGAATTTGAGGTGGCCCTGAAAACTCAAGGGCACTGCACAATTTCTCTCTACCCCCAGCATCTCATCCTTTCTCTCCTTTCTTCTTTCTCAAGAGCAAGAGGTATAACTTAAAAAGAACTGGCTTCACTTTTACCTTGAACAAGTTACTTAATCTTTCATCTTAAGTCTTCTGATACATAAAATTGAAACAGTGGCATTTTTAGCGCTAAGTCTGGGAAGATTAGATAGAATAATGTATACAAAGATCTTGTCCGTAACAGGTTTGCAGTTTAGTGTCACTTCCCTTTTTCTGTGCTGAGGAAAAAAAAATAAGTGGGCTTAAAAAAGGAAATCATATCCTAGACTCATCATTATATAATGGTTCATTGTTCAGAACACTAGGTATGGCAGCTGCTAGGGTTCAGGACTTTCACTATGTGTTCAAACAAGCTTACTGAATAATCTGTTCTGCTCTCATTTGGGAAATCTCATGGAACAATCCTGTTAGTTCACAACTTCACTAGCAAAGAGCAACTGCACTGGAGTGGCTAGAAATCTACTGAACACTTGGGTAGGAAGTGAGACGAGGGGGTGATGAGTGTAGGTGTTGGACAGCTGGGGCTCAGCTCTAGTATTCAAGCCTCTCTGGACTTTAATTTCTTCATCTATAAACTGAGGTCAACCATAACAGCACCTTATTCAGCCACTGAGAGGATTAAGTGAGGTGTATGTGTGGGTGGTCAGCCTTGAATTGGCACATAGTAAAAGCTCAGTGAAGATTAGCTTTTAAGAAACAAAATGTTGCTGGGCATGGTGGTGCATGCCTGTAATCCCAGCAGCTTTGGACAGTGACACAGGAGGATGGAGAGTTCAATGCCAGCCTTAACAAATTTGAGGTGCTAAGCAACTCACTGCTTAAATAAAGTACAAAATAGATCTGAAAATGGGGCTCAGTGGTTTAGTGTCCCTGAGTTCAATCTCTGGTACCCCCCAAGATCCCCAAACCCCCAAATGTAAAGCAGATTTATTTTTTGCTTTCTAATGTGGAATTTGTTTTTCAAATTCTCAGGCATTCAGTAATGGAAAAGGAATAATCTCTACAGTCAATAAATTGTAAAACTGGTTTTTGGCCCCAGGATTGATCTCTAAATACTTAATGGGGTACGATTATTAGTACTAGCTGTGAAATAATAGTGAAAAATGGAAAACTGAATGTAAGAATTTTTATAGGGATTGATAGTAACATATGTAATACATCTAAGAAATGATAACATATTTTTTGACAAATATCTTATTGGTAATTCTGAGAAAAAGAACTGTTATTATGTATCTAATGCCAAAGAGCATAATTAGTTTACCTCTACCTCTATAAATGGTTGAAGATAGTTAAGGAATATCCCTTCCTGCTTCTAAACAGTATTGGCAACTAAATCACTTTGTCTACTTCTATTTTTCTTAGTGTATGTATCCCTGAATCAATAATGATAGATGTGTTGATCTTTTAGAAGTGGCAGTGGCCTCCCTTGTGTCAAGGCCAGCAAATGGCATGGCTGCCACCTCTCACAAACAACTGTGAAATTATTTTTTTCTCCCATAGAGGAAATAGTCTCACGTTAGGAAATTATTTAAAAATAGATCATTATCTCTTTCAATAAAGAAAAGTCATGGTCATTTCTTCTTGACTGGAGTATAGTTTTTCCTCCCTGCAGACCTATGAGATGATAACAAACACATGATCACAAGATTACCAGTTCCTGTGTCTATAGATTGCACAAACTGGCTCTTCTTGGTTTTCCACACCCCATTTTTGCTTCCCCACTGAACTCAATCACTTTAAAACCCAGGGCTCCTGATGAATGAACACAGACCACATCCTTGTCTTCATACAAATACTGACCATGTGAAAAAAAAATATCTTATGTCAGGGGAAAGTGTGCACATGTTCAGGATTCTAATGATAGTAACCATTAGTAAACTTTTCTGAGAATCCCCAGGGCTTCCTTTGAAGACTCTGTTTGTGTTCTGAGTTAGAGCAGATGGGCAGAAGACTTGGTTCATTGAGACCTTTTCTGAAGTACATATTAGGTTTCCACAAATCACAATTTAGCCATGCGAAATCAAACATGTCCATGTGTTACTTACTTTTTCAGTTTTTCACTGAGATAGTAAATAGTTTTTGAAGAAGTTAAATCATATCTTAAAAATACATATCTCTAAAATTTTGACCTGGAAATGTACTTACAGATTTAGTATTCCCGTCAATAATTTCTTCTTCCAGTGGTTCCAGTTTGAGATCCTTCAGTTAGAGGAAGAAATGCAGGGGTCAAAACCAGAAATAAAATAGTTGAAATCAACATCATATATTCATATGGTAGTTCGTTCATGGCCAATATTGAACCAAATGAACCTCATTCTCTGAAAGGAGATGAAAAAATTCTGATATATTAAAAACTGAGCTGTTTCAGTGAAGACTTCTTGTGCCCACTTATCAATTGCAAGGATATATTTCAGATATGTTCAACTCATTATTGCTTTAACTTTACTTCTGTGATATCATTAGAGAGCTAAGTGTAGGAGAGAGGTACAAGAAAACGGAGAAGCGAAGCTTAGAAAGGTTAAAAAAAAGAATGACTAGACCTAACAGGTGGTTTCTTTGGCTGTGAGTGCTGCCACATTTCTGTATTTCTTGGGAAGTCATTATAGATGATTAGTCTATTGTTATAATGTATTTACAGAACAGCATAAATATGGCTTTATTAAAAAAGAAAGTCAATTAAAAAGTAAATGAGAATACTTTTGATATTCACTAAAAACCTAGGACTTCTATAAAGACCTCAGCATCTTCTATGATTAGCAATGGCTAATAATAGTGCCCCCCGCCCATGAAACCACAGAACTTCATTCTATGAATGTAAAGCATTTCTTCCAAGTGAGAATTACACACCATAATTCTTTCAAATGAAGTCAGTTGAAAGTTCTAGAAATTCAGGCTATCTGGAATAACAGAGCTTGTTAATAATGAAGCTATGTTGCTCTGTGTGGCTCTCCTGTGGTGGGACTTTAGGTGAATGATTTAACTTGTATGGGATTCACATTTATCGTCCATTCTGCCTTAAATTCTCCATTCTGAGCACTTCCTCTAACTGCTGCATCTCATTCCTATCTCAGTTCAAATGTAACCTCCTTAGAGAGACTTCTTAGACCACTCACTTTGAGAGTTCCACCTTCCATCTTGATCCTATTGCCATACTTCTCCTTCACAGCATCCCTTATCTGATTTTACCTTGTTTCTTATATTTGTTTGTTCGTCTCTCTCTCCAGATACCAAAGATCCTACCAGTTTGGGTCACTGCCATATTCCCACTGTCCGAATAGTGCCAGTAGATACTCAATAAAGATCAAACAAATGAGTGGCTGAATTCATGCCCTATCTAAGTCATAACATTTTCATGAAGGAAAAATTAAATAATAATATAGATATATAGATATGAATTTAATATTAAAACATCATTCAACAGATGGAAACTGTGACATGGTAATTTCCCTGAATATTTTCCTGACACTATCTCAGGTACACTTTTCAGTTCTACCTTCTTTGATCTAAGGTATGAAAAGCTTAAAACAAATGGCGTAAGTGTGAGGTCTTTAATTACTCCCCTTGATGTGAGGATGTCCTAGGGTCTGATGATGATACTCTGAAGACTTCATGAAGAAGGAAGAGGTTTTATTGTTGTCTTTGTCCCTGTTTTGTTTAACATTAAAGGAGTTTTCTGCAGCATTCAAGTAAAATCTAAGGTAGAACCTCAGGACAGCCCATAAATACAGAGACCAGAAAGGACAGAAGGAAAACCTGAAGAAACTTGCAGGCAAAAACAAGTGTTGTTTTTTCTGCCACATAAATGGAATCGGGCTTGGTTTACAGTGTAGAAAGAATTTGTCATAAATACTTAATGGACAGAAAAGGCAGCATATGTTCCACTGCAGGCACACTGCTTTTTAATGGGGAGATCAAACCCAGAGCTAACAACTGCGGGAAACAAGGCAGTCAGCAGTGAGATGACATGCACTTGGCCACTGTTTGGCAAAATTGGGTAGTTTTCCTCTACAAAACTAATTCGGCACAGTACAGAATAAGTTGTAGAAGAAAACTGGACTTGGACTGCTTCTCACTCGTTAAGATGGCTCATGCTGAGCTCCACGCAGCTGGAGCCCAGGGCTGAAAACCATCCCCTTGTACTTTTAGCAAGCCTCCCAGACAGTTCTTGGAATAAAACCTCCTCATAGGAAGGGAGGGAGACAGAAGTCTGGGAAAGAAAGAGCTGTGACAATACCTGAATTTAGAATTGGAAAAAAAGAGAGAAAAAAAAAAAAAAGCTATGACCTAAGTTTGATCCATTTCTTTAAAAGTAACTGCATGGATTTCAGACACCAAATAAAGGCATTTTTTTTTTTGCCAAGAATTTCAAAACCCCTTTAAAAAGAGTTTGGCTACTCTTTAAAGGAATCTAAATTTATAACAAAAGAATCTTTATATTTTAATAGGGTTTCGTCTTCAAAAAGGGATCCTGAATTTCCAGGACTTCCAACATTAGAAAAGTCATTTTCATAGTCAATGTTTTTTCATTTCAATTCACATGTCAATTAATGAAAAAGAAAGGAGAGTTGTTGATCTACAATGAGCTCACAGTTTAGGTATTTGTTCCATAAGTGGCCAATGCAAATTTAACAAAGATGCCCTGTCAGAGGGACTGGAGCTCTTTACAGTCATCTCCCCTTCACCTGACTGTTTGACAGAATCTCCTTTTCATAAGACTTTCCCATCCTTAGGACCTGAGTTTTCATTTGTGTGAAGTTAGCATTTACAACTTATAACCTGTTAGCCTGGCTTCTTTCCTATTAACTGGGTATTTCTGTCTGGGTATCTTATTATACCTTGAAATAATGAATCTGAAAAAGTAGTTTGCCTTCTCATGACCTAAGAAATCATCTCTCACTTGTCTCTCCCTCTTATGTTCATGGAATAATTATCCCAGACATTTAAGCTCAAATCCTTAGACTCTGCCCTGAGTTCCCACCATGCCCATTCAATGGTGCTGTTAATTTCACTTCAAGTCCTTCAAATCTGCTGTCCTTCCTTCCTTCCTTCCTTCCTTCCTTCCTTCCTTCCTTCCTTCCTTCCTTCCTTCCTCCCTCCCTCCCTCCCTCCCTCCCTCCCTCCCTCCCTCCCTTCCTTCCTTCCTTCCTTCCTTCCTTTCTTTCTTTCTGTCTTTTTTTCTCTCACTAACTTGATCTGAGCCAGCTATTGCCATCCCTGAGCCCAGAGGATTTAGATGCACAAACCTGCTCTTTCACACCATAGTATAAGCTGGTTTCAGGGGGCTCTTAACCTAGTCTGCTCTAGTTTTAATCGATTTCCATTTTTAAAACATCCAATTTGCATCTTCCTACCTAATTTTTTACCTAAAAGATCTTTATGGTTTGTCACTTATAAATGGCTCTTGTTGTCTCCAAGACCAAGCCCACATCCCTGACTCTGTTACTCAAGGCCACTCATGATCTGGCCACACTCTGTCCATACAGCTTTCTTGGTCACTACTTTCCCAGATAAAGACTCTGAACAGAACGGGTCTATTTGTCTGATGTTCATGCCTTCACTGTAGACTGATGTTTTACTTCTTCATGGAAAGTATTAGTTTTTCATCAGTTTTTTAGTTGATTACCATTTATTCCAACCTAAATGATACTTTTCTTTGAGTGGACTCTCTTCTTTTTTTCACCCAGTGCTCTAGGACTTTTAATCAAGGTGTTTCCTTTTCTCTATACAAGAGGCCAGCATGAGACCATAGTAAGACCAAACTCTCGCTCCTGAGAATTGGAGGCTTGAGCAGACGGTCAACAGATTGGAAGTGTCTAGAACTCACTTATTCCAGTGGAGGTAAACTGAGTGGTTAAGTATTTCTTGTTTCCTAGATCTTTGGAGTTAGCTTATCTCCAGACTTTTCCTGAATTCAGGTCTCTAGACTATCTGTAGATTCTGTGGGTAATTCTATATCCTTCCAGAACATTCTCAGTTTCATTAAATTATAGTGGTGATTTCTGTTGCTTAGAATCAAATTCCTAATTGATTTATCAGTTTTAAAGTTACCCTGCACATGAGACCTTCCCAAGTTCTTGTGACCATTCCCTTAGGTGAACACCTGTAGATGTTAGCAACCTGCTGCATTCCTTTGGCATATCTCCAACAGTCAGCAAGTATTTGCTGAACGTTAGCTATGAATTCAAGTTTTGTGCTATCACAAATTTAAAAAAAGTGATCTTTTAACTTTCTTTGTGTCTTTCAGAATACAGCCTGTTTTTAACAAGTATATTATAGATTCTTTAAAGTTAGTGATTCTCTCAAGCATAAATATTCCTTCCTGGGTGTGTAACATTCACAGAAGACACATTTTATTACTGATTTACAAAGGCTGCCTCTACCATAAAACTGTTTATTACTATACTATCAGGATTGCTTGATATGAACTGAATTAATCAATAAAAATCATAATAGCCAGCAACTACTTAGTTTCTAAAGGGCATTTTATCACATCTAAACTTATTTATTGTGGAGGTTTAACACAAAATCATCAATTAACATGCTAAATTTCTAGAAGTTGAGTGTAGAATCTCATTTTTGAGCCATTTCCAGGACTCAAATTGACTTTGAGGACTTCAACTAGGTCATCTCTAAAAGCTGCCATTAGCATCATTCAAGCTACCCAGGACACTTGATAATCTAAGAACCAAGAAGTGCAGCTGATTTAGTTAATTCTCTACCCTGGATCTTATTTTAAATATAACCTGCAACAAGAAGAGGAGGGAGAATTAATGTGAGCATCTGTATTTGCTTTAACAAATAAATAAACCACCATGATTACAATAACAAAATTATCACCAAGCAGCCATTCTTGAGGTTGCTGGGGTCCTGTTATTCTATCCTTCAGACACCCATGGATACTGAGGCAATGAAGAATACTGGGTCAGAATAACTTGAAAAGTAGAAGAGAGAAGAAATAAAAGAAGCACACACCTTCTTTTCCAGTCTATCGATTAATTTCTGGAGTCTGTTGATCTGGGTCATCCACTGGTTGTCTTCTTCTAGCAAGCCTGGGGAGAAATCATGAGGGCTGTATGTTAAATGTTAGAGTAGAAATGCTTGGTTATCTCGCCTTTTACCCAGAGGGAAGAATGCAATGTCACTGACTTGTAAACACATTTTAAAAAATGTATTCCTGTGAGTATTTTCTTAGATATTGATTCACAGAGATTTGTGCATTTCACTGGGTTCATTTTTAGGAGCCTGTTTTTTCTTTTCTTTACTTTTTAAAAAATATTGTTGTCTGTATTGGCCTTTGATGTTCAACAGAACAAATCCTTCTGAGCCAGTTTTACTATCCTAAAGGTAGTTGTTTCTCTTTTGGGAAAAAAAGAGGAAAGTATCAATCAATAATTGTAAACTTACTTGTAGGGCCCTGTCAGAAACCAGCAAAAATACACCTGTGACTGTAGAAGGTATGAATTGCTTCAATCAAAGGAAACACATGAGCAAGACAGCTGGTGCCTCCTTCCTGGGGACTAATTTGAGTATACAAGAACTCTGGTCCCTAGTCACAGCTTGACAGTGCAGTGAGCAGACGGAGACCATTGCTCTATATTCATTTTTAAAAATTCATATATATACTCATATATGTATGTGATATATATATATATATATATATATAAATGTTTGTGTGTATATATATTCATACAGAATATGTGTGTATCTAGCACCAGGTTCAACATTACAGAAACTCTATGGCTATTATTATTGTCATTACTATGCAAAGGCACAAAGGGAAGAGGTGTGGTCTGAGACCCTGCACAAATATCCTGGTTCCCTTGTGTATCTTTATTTCAACTTACTTAGAATATTTTCACAAGGGATTGCTGAATTGATATTATTTAATATTTCTTGAAATGAGCATGTGATTGAATCCAATAGTATAGGAAATTATCCAAGAGCCATGTTTCAACTTGACAAGACCTTAATTATAAAGGAGTGGAGCTTTACATCAGAATTTACTTCTCTACCTCACTTCTCATGGGAAAACACCCCTCAAAGGCCACTAAAGAAATTATAACGCAAGAATAAATATTAGCACTGCCACAAAGGAGTGAGTATTAGAGAGGGGGAAAGAGAGAGGGGGTGGGAGAGGGCCAGTTGAAGAAAATGTTATAAATGTATAAACAAAATTTAGGTTTATTTTTATTTCACAAATTAGTTCATGTAATTCCAATCTAGGTTCTTCCTAAAAAGAATTTAAGATGGCTGACATATATAATGTCTCCAGGAAAAACATTTTAGTCTGACACCAATTTCCAAATCATAAAATGTAAAGAATAATCTGTTTCGCCTCAGAAGCCTAGCATCATCATTTTCAACTCAGACATGGCAGACTGTATTATTGTTACAAACTCCTCACTTTTTCTTTGGTACTGGGGATTGAACCCAGGGATGCTTAATCATTGAGCCACATCCCCAGTGCCTTTTTATATTTTATTTAGAGACAGGGTCTCATTGAATTGCTTAAGGTCTTGCTTTTGCTGAGGCTGGCTTTGAGTTGCAATTCTCCTGCCTCAGCCTCCTGAGTTCTTGGGAGTACAGGCATGTGCCACTATGCCTGGCTCAACTCCTCACTCTTTTCCTGCTGTGGAAGTATGTGTATGATACCCTTCACAGGCAACTTTGTAGTACCTCCCACTACAATGACAGAACACATTTCCCTCCCCATTGTTACTGTGACAGGTATGCGACTTGTTAGGCCAATGGAAAGTTAGCAGACAAGATGCACTCTGGTTTTAAATGTGCTTGTGTAGTTTTGGCCTGGCTTCTTGTGTTTCTGACACCAGTAGGAGGTGAAAGCTCTCCAGCTGTCACTTATCCCAGAAAGAGGCTAAGTGAAGAGCAGAACAGAACTCGACCTATAGTCTGGAGCCAAATCCAGCTGACCACAATCCAAATCAGAGTCTACCACAGGACCACGAGAGGCAAAACAAGTATTTGCAGTTGTAACCAATGAGATTTTGAGATTGTTTCACAATAAAAAGGGGACTAATACTCCATATGCTCTTGGACAGTTCATTTAACTTTCTGAGCATTGGTTCAACCAGCTGGGAAATGGAGAACAATGGGTAACATCTATAAGATGTTGGGGTAAAATAAGACTGTATTCAAGAAAGCAACCTGAAATCTTTCAAGTATAGTCAGAATAAATATAGGATATGGTTAGTAACTATTTTCTGAGTTTGCAGTTATTTAAAGATTCATTTGTGTTAAAATGACATGTTCAAGTGAAAAATGTGCATGTATGCCTACCTTATACAAATCACTCCAGTATTTAGCAACATAAGTTTCTTACTTCAGGTTGCTTTAAAACAATTAAAAATTATATGCTTAAAATGTAATAACCTAACAAGTATTAGTATTAGTCAATATTAATTCAATAAATCTTACGTTGCATTATGAACTTCAGAAATATCAGCGATAACTAATCCTAATGTGACAGAAGACAAGCATCCTTTCCCTAAAATGAACTTAGGGTATGCTCAGGGAGGCCTGGAGATCTGGAGACTCTCTATGTCAGAGTCTTAGAACTAGAGGACGCATCTTTGGGGTATGAGCCCATGGAGTGATTTCCTCCCTGTTCACCATCTCTGTGTGCTTCCCAGGCACAGCTGTGAAGATCTGACAGTATCCCTACCCACTTCTCAAAGCAACCTTCACTGCTTCAGTTTCAAACTTATTTGATAGAATGTGTTCCATTTTTTTTCTACAGTCTGTTTAATGGTACACTAGAAAACGTAAATTATTTAGAATATAATGCAGAAAAACAACAAAAGCCACATTACCTGGACCACTGACATTAAACTGAGGGCTGTTGGGGGAGAAGCTGTTGTGCCTCTGGACCCGACGGCTCGATCGCTTGCCAGGCCACTGAATGGACAGGACTTCTGGCTTGGCTGGCCCTTGCCTGGGACAACAGAGAGAATGAATATTCAGCCTCACTGTCAGGCCTTCAGCACTTTTCCTCCAGGATCAGGTTTCCAAGCATCAGTCACAAAGGTTTTCTAGTAGACTGAAAGCTTAGGGGAAGTTCTGTTTGCAGATGTACTCCAGAGACCCAGGGCAATTAGTACAATAGCAAGTGAACCCAAGGAACAGAATTCTAGGTGTTCTTTATTCTTAAAATGAAAAGTCTAAGTAAAAACTATGTCTTCATTTGTAAATTAAGTAAAGCTTTCTTTTCCCCAAGTCATTAATGGGGAAAGTATCTGTGCATATGTTGCTGTGAATTTTGCTTCAATTGAGAACACCTATCATTTTTTCTTTTCTTAATTTATTTTTTTAATTTAATTTAATTTTTGATCCATGTTATGTATCCACATATTTTACTTTATTTTTTGTATATTTTATTTATTTATTTTTATGTGGTATTGAGGATTGAACCCAATTCCTCACGTATGTAAGGCAAGCGCTCTACCACTGAGCTACATACAACCCCAGTCTCTATCCACATATTTTATTTTATTTTTTTTTTATCCACATATTTTAAAAGTCTTATTTCAACAAACCAAAGCACCTTCCTCCTATACCTAGACTCCACCCCTATCTTCTTTCACAAAGGCAAGAATTTTTAGCAAGTTTATTCTGGTGTTTACCTTTTTGTCAGTATCTAACAGCATGCTTAAATTTCCATCTTTTTTTTTTAAAATTTTAGGCTTTATCTATTAGCTTCTCAGTACATAAAGCTCAGTCCAATGCTATATACATGGAACTTGGAAAAACGCTGCTTCAAAGGATGGATTCAGTGGCAGGAAAAGTCTTTTTCTGTTCCTTATTCTTTGCTGGTTTGAATATAGATATGTCGGTTGGAATGTCAACAAAATCTTGGACCACAAGGCAAACTTGAGAATGGAAGACATTCATTTAAGATGTGAAAAAGGAAGAAGATCAATGGTAAATCTGTAGAGATGCCATGCTTGCCTTAGGCTGCCCTCACTAGCTGTCTTTCACTGGAGATAATAAAATTTTATGTATTTAAGTCACTATAGATAATATTTTTTTCTGTTATAGGCAGATAAATCTAATACTAATTTACCCATCTAAAAATCTTTATTATCTATTAGCTAGGGAGTAAACCTTCAATTCTTCTACTCTGTTGGATTAACCCTCCCTCCTTTTCCTGTATGCCATTTTTCTTTTAGTTGACTCTCTTGTTTGGGTGAAAAAATATCCTTTAATTGCTTTATAAGGTCATATGGAAAAGTCTGGTGTTTCCTTGATAAGTTGTATATGACCTGGTTTTTCTCTCTGGGGATTTTTGCACACTTTGCCTCTAGAATTCTAGAAACTAATGTCCTTATTCTGAGAACTTTCCTTCAATCATTTTATAATTTATTGTTCAGTGGAGAAATATTCAGCCTAGGTCTCACTTTTCATTATTTTATAATTTCTTTCTTCTTCTTCTTCTTCTTCTTCTTTTTTTTTTTTTTTTTTTTGGAAAAGCTATTTTGGAAACATTGGACCTCTTGGACTGACCCTCTAGTTTTCTTATTATTTCTTTCCTGTTTTTCATTGCTTTGTGGAGATTTCTTTACACTTTTATACTGAAATCTTTCTCAGAGAATTTCATTTTTGCAATTGTACTTATAATTTCCAAGGGCTCCTTTGTGTGCTCTGAATGTCCTTTTTTAAAAAAGCATCCTGTCCTGAATTCATAAATGTGGTATAGCTTATTAGCTTTCTGAGGATACTGATGATTTTCTTTTGAAAATTTTCCTCTGATCTCTGGAAAATATGTTTCCTCTGTTTCTTTCTTATGTTTGATTCGTTTGATTGTGTCCCCACACATTTCAGAGGGAAGACCAGCAAGGCTGGCTGGGACCTCTGTGTGCATGGTGGGGATTGCCCACTCATAGTCTCCATCGTGGAGTGGACTGGCTGGGCCCATTTATCAGGGGATCCTGATCCAAGGTATCATAACATCTTTTCTCTTGGATTAATAGATTCTTTGGAATAGCCTCCCAACTGGAGGGCATGAGCCTAACTATCAATAATTTGGAAGCTGAGCATGCAAAGGAAGTATTATAGTATAGGTCTGGAATGTTCTCCTATGATTTATATGTTGCTTGGTCCCCAGCTGGTTGAATTACGGGGAAGTGGTGGAAAATTTAGGAGATGAGGTCTAGTTTTTGGAGGAAGTAGGTCTCTGAGGAATTGTCTTAAGGTTATATTTTGTTCCCATCCCGTCTCCTCTCATTCTCTTGCTTCTCAGCTGCCAGGAGGTGAGCGATTTTGCTCCACAACACTCCCTGCCTTGAATTCTGCTTCAGCACAGGCCCAAAGTGACAGCACCAAGTGACCATGGACTGAAACCTCTGAAATGGGGAGCCAAAATAAATCTTTCTTCTTTGAAGTTGATTTTCTCAGGTGTTTTGTCATAGCGATGAAAAGCTAACTAACATAGGAGGTTTCAGATCTACTGTTCAGTGGAGAAATATTCAGCCCAGGTCTCACTTTTTATTATTGTGCCCTGAGTCTCAATTGTGCCAGGTTTACATCTGCCTACCTCCTTGAGATAGTGCAGTTCCTGGGTTCTTTAGATTGAGGAGGGGCGATGATTATACAGCTTCTAACAACATGTCTGTCCTTACTCTCAGTTGCATATGGCATGGCCAATTTTTGAGATTTTCTGGAGTTTCTGTGATACCCACTACACTGCATTGGTTCTTATGACACGTGCTTAAGTTTCAGGTTTCCAAATTTTTATATCAGTTTCCAACAGATTCATCTTTCCAATTTCAAGTTTCTGCTTCTCTGGCTCTTCTGTCCTTATTTTTGAGGGATAATGCTTTATATCCAAGTGCACTTTTTTTAAAAAAATATTTTTAGTTGTAGATGGACATAATATCTTTATTTTATTTTTATGTGGTGCTCAGGATCGAACCCAGTCCCTCACATGTGCTAGACAACTAGCACTCCACCTCTGAGCTACAACCCCAATCCTCCAGGTGCTTTTAATGTCGTTTTTTGAAAGGATTAGGGATGGAGCAAAAGAAATCATATATGTTTGATCTCTAATCTTTAACTGAATCTCTATGGATTTTCATGAAGCATAAGAGAAACCAACTTTCTGACAACTTTGGTGGTCACAGGAATAGGTGATTATTTCTTTATGTTCAAACTACAAGAATAGAACGGTGTGAAGCTTTATGATCACTTTTAAATTAAAGCTTTTCTGTACTTCTATGACAGACAGCTATTGAGAAGAGGAATATAACTTCCAAGCCCAAAAAGAATCATTCATATCCCTGGATGGAGAAGAATTCTGGAAAAAAAAAAAGATCAGACTTGCAGATTCCATTACACAAAGGAAATCCACATGTAATTAAACTGAGTTCTCAGGAATGTAGTTTGTGAGAAAGAGAGGTTTATGTAAGAAGACAGGGATCCTCCAGAGGGAAACTTCAGTATCACGTAATGATTATTCTTGTCGTTGGCTATTAGGTTCTTCCCAAAGACATGGAATTAAAGTGGCTCCTGCTTAGTCAATTTGCCAGGACAGATACAAAGATTGTTATAGGATGCCATCTGAAAATCTCACCTCTGTGGCATTCCAGCTGTACACATCCCTTCTCTCTGAAATTGCCATTTTCACATGAATAGACACAGACATTTTGCCTAACACGGCATGTCTAACTCATTACCACAGGATGAATGACACTGGGTGATTCTGCACTGGGGCTGTGAGATAGAATAGATGACTTCTTCAAATTTGCTATCTCAGTAAGTCTTTGTATCTCTAGGTTTCACAGATATTAAATCTCAAAGTAATGTTGATGCTGAAAGGGAAGCATATTATTATAACCCTAGGGATTTTAATGAAGCCTGTGGGTTACAGCCCTTCTCTATGCAGAACATCATGGAATCTTTCTTTACATCATAGACTGATGAGTTTTGGGGTACACTGGTTTAACCTTTCTTCTCCACATGTGTTCTCTTCTCTTTCTCAAATGTCTCCTACATACATATTATTGTTTGATTAATTTTCCTTAAACCTTAGTTTTATTATATTGCTCTGTTGTTAACAACTATTAATGACAATCTCTGAAAGTCTGAATGCATCTGGCTATTTTTAGATCTTTTCAAATCCCCAAAGCCAGTTAGATTGGTCACTTTGCTGTCTCAGGTCCTTACCTACTGACTGCTCCTCCAAAGGGCTCCCTTTACCTGGAATTCTCTTGCATTCATTCAGTGCCATATATTTAAATGAAGTTGTACCAAGTGGAGGGAGACAATGTAAAATTCCTGCCATCTGGAAACTCAAAGTCTAATGGGGGAGATGAATAAGTAAGGGGATGAATAGATTTGAATAGAGGATACCTTGGGAGAACTTGCTAGAGAAGTGGGAGACATGAAATTTTCTTTTTTGAGAGCAATAAAGGCTTCCAGAGAAAGTATTTTCCAGTTACCAAACAAGCTACCAGGAGTCAGCCAAATGAGAGGTGGGTAAGATGGAATGAGTGAGGCTACTGATGGCTTTGTATCATCATTGTGCCATTCAAATCCATCCTAATGGTTCAACTCATCTTTTATCCCCATAATGATTTCCACTGGCATCTTGATGGACATCCTGGGAAAAGGACAGCTTTGCTCTCTGTTTCACTGGTGTGGGCCAAGGTGCTCTCCTCACTTTGGTTCTGGGTAGCTAGCCAATAGGAAGTTGTAGCCTGGGGAAAGGAGACACAGCCCCTTTAGGCTGGGGTTAATTCATGTGCTTCTGGTTCATGAAAGATTTCATATTGGATGTTGTGATCACAAACCCAGAGTGGTACCTTTTTAAAAATTTGCTTGTTTATGCATTTATTTAGAAACCTCCAAGAAGGAATATCACAAGTTTGGGGTGGGATTTGGGCATCTCTGGAAACCTTAGTCAAATAGCAGACAATAGCACTCTCCACACTGACATTAGACCTGCAATAGTTTCCCTTTGTTCAAGTTGGCTTTGAGCAAGAAATCTAGAAATGAAAGGTTCATTAATCCTCTGGTTTCTTCTACTTTCCTTAAACTTTGTATTATTATCCTCCTTTCCAGTACGCACAGCTGATATGCAGCTGTTGGCAGCAATCACAAGAGTTCAAGGCTAGCCTGTGGCCTAACACAAAGAACAGTTGCTCATTAAACATTCATTGTGTGGTGATAAATGCACAGAACAAGTTTGCAGGAGAAATTAGAGAAGGAAACCAGAAGTGCAGGTGAAGAGGAGGGTGGAGGCTTTTTCAACCTCTTCTCAGGTGGCAAATGATTGATTCTAAAAAAAGGAGAATCCATTTTATTTCCAGAAAATCTAAACAAAAGAAACAACAAAAGAGGCGTCACATTCTCATTAGGAACATGAAATCAATTCCATTGTGCTTCAAGACATTCAGTTATCTTCTGCTCAAAGCTGGGGATTTGGATTGTTGCTTTTCTAAAACTAATTGTTACATTTTGCCATTTGATATGAACTCACCCAACACAGCAAGAAGAGAGAATTTGTACTGTAAAGAATGATGCACAGATCCATAGAAGGGTGCATCCTGTGTTCATCAGCTGCACGAGCTCATTAAATTCAGGAATTATAGGCTTTTTTGTTAGAATTTGGTGGTGCTCACTCATTTTGACACTGTAAACACATGGTTGAAAATTTCACTATTTTTGGAGATGTCCTAATAATTATGTATCCATTAATTTGTTTACAAAAATTGGTCTTACAAAGCAGTCTATGATCAGCCTGTTCAAAAAACTTACTGTGTTGTTCTGCCCAATTTAGGATGCAAAATGTAGGTAAGGCACATCCATAGGTTTAAAGGGACATAGCAGCTAAAATATGTTGCAAGAGCAAGAGTTTTGCCACGCCCTTCTCTAGCTTGCAAGGTATGAACAATAACTCAAGAAAGCACCAACTGTTGGTTAGAATTATTTTCATGTCTGCTTTACACATTTATTACACAGATTTCTCTTTAGCCTTTATTTTTACAGATATTATATCATTTTTATTCTCAGTAAGACCTGTTGGTGGCACTGAATTTTGAAATCTTTCCTATTGTTTATTTTTCTCCATATTCTAAAATAATTAGGGTTATTAAATTCTCAAGTCTCTCCAGTGTATCCTGGTTCACTTAATCGGTAATGTCCTTTCTCATGATTTCTATTCATTTTTTTGGAAGACAAGTCTAAATGTTGTAGAGAAACTCTATGAAATGGACTTTTATCCTCTGTCTGTATTTAATCTTTTACTTGTGCAAAACCCACTGGCAATTTCCCTCCCTTTTTCTATGATATTTATCATTTGGTACTATATAGCTTACTTTTGGTGTTCATTTCCTATTGATGCAATATATTTTAGACTCCTTAAGGATTGACATCATATTAAATGTATCTTAACATCATCCACATGTCTTTTAATGTCTTCTCCATCTATGAATTTTTAATGGATAATTTTTGAACAGTTGATGGACAGGAAAAGAAAAAGTGAATGATTTTTTAAAAAAAGCAAATAATAAAGCAAGCACCCAGTGGAGGTCCTTGTTATTCCTTTTAAATCTATGAATTCTCAGTTTAGTTTTCACTAGTATGAGTACAATGACCATCAACTGATTTACCATAAACACAGAGTTACTAAAGAGACATCGTATTAAAACATTTAGTTGCCTTTCTTGACGTGTTTGCTCCTCGGTAGTTTCCATGGCACATTCCAGGGAATTCTGGAGAGACTGCAGCTGATTCAATGTCTCCTTCAACAGAAATCGAGTCACAAATTGTTCCAAATTGGAAGCTTCTTGATAGTCCTAGGGCAACAAAACAAAAGCAATCAGAAGTATGGGGGTGGGGTGGGGAATAGCTTTTCCTCTGTGTACCCTTCAACCTGGGACTGATCCTGGAAAAGGAGGGTGGAGAGGAGGGAAAAATGTGATGGTCTATCCACTTACCAGAAATTGCAAGAAAGAACTGCAGAAAAGGCTGGATTAGATCACTTCTCATTGCACCTGTTCCTAGATTAGGTAAAAGAAACAAACCAAACCAAACCAGAATAATTATGAAATAGACATTGGTAGAAAAGGGAAACAATAATCTATGAGAAGAAAAGATTGGAGCATGGCTGCCAGGGTTCCTTCCATGTTTTAGTTAAATGATGACCATGCCACAGTATTGTTTTTTTCTCTATTACTAACAAAAAAAGTCACGTTTCAGCAATTGGTTTAATTCCCTCTTGATGTATTTATTATGCTTAATCTGTATTATGATGAATCCAGAGGAAATGATGCTGGTTATTTTAAAATTCAGTATGTTAGTCTTAGAATATTCAAATGGTTTACTAAATCTACTCATGTCCCTCTCAGTAATTTCACCTGAAGCTCATCTGCAACTGTCTTAGCCAGGAAAGCATCATTCACTCCTACAGCCCTGGGTCTACATGCAGATCACTGCGGTCTTAGTGGCAGTACTTGCTGAGTAAGCATTAATTTACAGATAAGTGGGAGATGTGAATTGTATCAACATGTAAGTCTACCACTTTCTTAAGTCTCAGGGAGAACCTAGGAGGAAAACCTGGTTAGTAAGAATGAAATGGCAACAGAACTGCTCTTTCAGTTCATGGGACCAGCCAGTGAAATCTGATTTTCTTTTCTTCATTGGGAATGGTATATATTCAAGTTCAGCCAAGGAAAAATATTTATTTGGTTCTGTCCCTAAACAAAACATTTTTCTTTCTTTCTTTCTATTTATTTATTTATTGTGGCTCAAAGTTCAAAACAGAAAGGACTGACATGACAAGATAATGCTCTGAGTCTTGTTACACCAGGGAAACACAGGGCATGGTTATAAATCCAAAAATAAAAACACAACAATAAAAACAAACAACATTTAGTTATTTAACCTCTCGAGGTCTCAGCTTTCTCACTTATAAATAGGCTAAGTACCTCCAGCATACAATCCAACTCAAAAATATCCTGTTTTCCTATTGACTCTAAGTTATAAAGCATAAGAACATGGCCTATTGTATCAATTTTGGAATATGTTCTTTTAGCAAAGAAATCTAATGTCATAGGGAAATCTCATTTCTTTCTTAATTTGAAATAGAACAAGGTTTCAATCATCAGTCTCTCTTTAAGCCCTTTCTTTTCAGATAAACAACGTCGAGATTTTTCTTATCTGCCCTATTAATAGCCTTATTTGAAAATTAGAAATTGAAGTGTCTTTAAATTCCATTTAAGAAAATAAACCATAAAACAAAATATTGCATGCCCTTAATTATAAGGATTTTTGATGAACTAAATCAAGTTAAAATATACAAAATACTAAAATTCATAGCTTACTATTACATAGCTTACTATTTATTGGTGATAAAAATTTCAAAAAATTACTTTTCAATGTATTTTCTGAAATCAAGGAAAATTTTACTAGAGATAGAAGATATGTTGCTAGAAAAGAGCCTGTGTTTGACTCTCCAGTTATTTCCCTTTTGCAAATGCATATCTTTAAAAGAAAATTTATTAAAATAAAAACAAAAGATAATTGCATAGTCAGATATTATGCCAAACATATTTGCATCTCAGCATACACTATGACTAATCCTGAGCAAATGGTAAAAAGTTTTATACTGGTTGATAGGCAGCTCTGAAAAGTGAAAGAAGCATACATCTACTGAACAATGAAGCATAGAGTTTGCCTTATTCTTTTTTAAAATGTTCAATATCTGTCATTGGCATGTCACAGCTATAGAAAGTTAGCCAATTTAAAAACTTCTGTCACTGCAACTAGATTTTTGCTTCTTAGACCCAAAGGTCATGTCTTCAATGTCTGTATTCCTCATGGTGCCTTGAGTAGAACCTCATTCCATACCTGATTGTTTTGCAGATAAACTTCTGCCCTAGGAATTTATCACATTCCTATTGTGCTTTTAAAAATAAAGATTTTGATGAAAATAAAGCCAGAGATTTAAGAAAAGTTACAATCAAATAACTGGCTACGCCATCATTGTGCTATGGAGCAAAACAGAAAATCATCATGACACTTTCTTCTTGAATTGATGAGAGTTTACGCTCCCCACTTGTGACTCTCCAGATAACATTAAGAAGTACCCCATCTCCATTGGTAGACGTATTTGACAGAAATATTGATGCCTTGACATTGAGAGGGGGTGTTAGGTGGGGATAAGGCTCTGGAGGATTAAGTTTTTTGAATCACTTATAAAGGTTAGCTGCTATGTGCTGCCCCATGGTGATAAGGAGAAAAAAACCTTGTTTTCTAATATTCCCACTTATCCCCCAAGGCTTAGCTCATGGCACCGTGTCTACATCGCCTTTACTCTCCTGAACACTGTGAGACACAGTTCCTTCCCCTCCTGTGCATTCCTGTAATACTGCTTCTCTACCTAGGGCATAGGATTTGCCATTTTCTATTGTAACCTGTTGTTTACTTGTCCTTTCCCCCTCATTTTAGTTCAGTGCTTTAAGGGTAAAAGATTATGTCGTATTCATCTCCGTCTCCAGAATGCCCAGAACAAAGTCTGGCGCGCAGCAGCTGCCTCATAAATGCTTAAAGAATACGTGAGGAACAGGAAACCATGTGGAGATGAAGGCACCGGAGGGAATGTCAAGCCCTAGGAGCTGCTCTTGCCCCTCACCAATCACCAGCTGTGCCCCTGCAGCTGGCCCTCGCTGTTTGTGATTGCTGCTGCCCAGCTTGCCTGGTCACATGGGTTCCACAATAAAGGGAAACACAGCTTTGCTCTTAGCAGACTGTTTGTCCTCATTTCATTTTCTGGACCATTTGCTGGTCTCCTTTCCTTCCCTTACTCTGGATCCCAAGCTCTGGGACTGCAGACGCAGGCGGCACAGATCCAATCTCCTTCCCTTCTTTCAGATATGCAGCAGATGTTCCTTTGGAAGGCAGTGGCGAAAGAAGCAGATGGAAAATTAAATAGATAGCAAGCTGGAAAATGTCAAAGCCTGGCCCTTTTTATTCTCAACAAATGTGTTGGTTGTGAAGATACAAAAAGAGATCTTTGCATTGCTAACTCCCCGGAAGATTGATACGTTGGTGTAAGACGCATGTTCCTTTGAGAGAATGGTAGAAAGGACATTTACTGGTCTAAGAAAGCACTAAAAAGCAATTGTATAGATGAAACACAATATCCAGATTCTGTCTTTATTTTTTTCTTTTTGCAGTTTATTCCCTCATGCCTGTGAGAAAGGATGTGGCCAAATGAAAGCTAACAGGGTATTTCTCAGATCTCAACAGCATTTATTCAAGTCATTGAAAATTGTCAATCACATTTGACAGTTGATATATTGGTTAACAAAGTACCATTAATACTTCCGCTTTTTTTGCAGAATGTAAACATTTCAATATTCACATTTCCTAAAGCATAGTACGTTGAAAATGAGGTTTCTTATGGGGACTGCCTATGCATCTTAATTGTCAGATCATTTCTCAGAAAGCAAGCTCTGCCCATCTGGTTGGTGGAAGATTGGAGATCTTAGTTATTAACCCACTATGAATCATCTGAGTTAATTAGGAAAATCAGAGCATCAGACTTCCTTGTTTATGTTTGCCCTATTTGAAAATTAATCAAGTTGGCGACATCCAGTCTAGTGTCTAGTCTAAGAAGTCAGATATAATCACGTTTAGCAGGGGGCACTGCTTCTAAATGCCTTCTGATCCACACTCGTGCAGTTTTCACCAATCTTGAGGCATCTGTGCTAGATTTCGAAACAGGAAAAAACTCTGCAAAGATAACGTTATCTCTTTATCTTTTTCTATCCTTCCTCAAACTGTTACTTTTTTTTTTTTAATCTTAACTAGCTTGCACACATTACCTATGTCCTACTTCTTTTAAAATATTCTTGGGTTTTCTTATTTTAAGTAGCACATTTCTTTCTTTCTTTCTTTCTTTCTTTCTTTCTTTCTTTCTTTTTTTTTTTTTTTACATTTTTCTCCAATCTGGTAGAATACCTTATCAAATTTGACTTAAAAAAAGAAAAAAATAAAGAACTGGTCCATAACTATCTTAAAAATGGACAAAGCTTAATCCCAGATATGTCTTTGGATCTTAGATGGCAAAACAAGAGATCCAAATAATTTCAGACTACAGATTCTCAAGGATTAAGTGAATCAGAATCTCAAATTAGTGAGAGCATGAGCAAGGTTATAATTTTGGAATAAAGTATTATTAAACAATCAATATTTGAATTTTAGCTAAATATCCCATTGTTTGAAATCAAAAAATACCTAAGAGATGAGTCATATTATTTAAGATCTTTGTGAGCATTGTGAAATTCTCATCCCAAGGTTCTTAAGGATTTATTTTGTGTAGGCTTCTTTTCTCTGGCTCCTTCTGTTGCTGTCTCACACCATGAGCTATGGCCCCTAGATGTCTTTTTCTAAAGAATGATTCCATTCTGCTATGAGGTAATCATCTTCAAACAAGTGGATCTTTAGGAAAATGAGCTCATGTGTAAGTACGTGGTCTTCCTTGAAATCATCCCACACCTAGAGATTAACAGACAACAGGTGAAGACCCAGGTCACACTCACAGGTACTTAATAACAGTGCAGTAGTTAAGAATATGGGTCTGAGGATGGTCCACATTGAAGTTCTGATCTATACCTGTGTCACTTGACAGCAATGTGAACTGAGAAATAAATGCTGTCCTCCTTATCTCCTGGTAGAGCACTTCATTTTCTAGATTCTTTACAAACTTCTTTCTCAGCTTCTGAGTCTACGCATCTTTCAACATCCCTATTTGCTGAACTGTAAGACTAGTTGTCATAAGCATGGTTTGAGGGGCAAATGCACCATGGCATGTGAAGCACATAGTGTGGCATCTCACTCACAGTTGTTGATACAAGTTTATTACTGCTATTAACATAATGCAGAAAGGCTTTTACCAAGTGCAGTGAACGGATCTTTAGTTAGCATTCACAAGATCTGGGTTTGTTTGCTGTGAGAAGAGGTTACCTTGGCACTACCGCTAGGATAAATGCATAGTTGGTGTTCCACATGAGAGGCTTTCCCCCAAAATTAATTTTCCTGAGTTCTCTCTCACATATATTTTCTACTATACATCTACTACCTTCCATTCTAAAAAATGTCTACCTCTCATATAATTATCGGTTACTATATTGAGGCTATGACCCATGAATTCAGTCTTTGAGGAGTTAATCACATTTAAAATGTGGTGTCCAACTGCAAAATTAATCAAAAAGTTTACCCATTCTTGATCTGCTTCTTATCCAAGATAGTATGTGGGATACAATTTACAAATCTAAACCACATCTTTTGCATTTTCTTTTGTCTTTAATGAAGGCTGTCCTCCATGTCTCCTGGCAGAGTACTTCATTTCCTAGACACTTTCCAAAGTTCTTTCTTTGTCTCTGATTTAACTCCTTTTTCTTCCTTTCTCTACAGATCTTCAGATGTGTTAGCTGATATTTCCTCCTTTCTCCTCAAGTCTGAGTCTGGCATTATATCTAGGCCTGATCCTTTGTTCTGAATCAAAGAAGTATAGAAACAAGATAAACAATAACAGGAGGATTGGGAAAGATGGGCATATTGGAAGGATAGTTTTGAAAATCCTGAAATCTTTACATAAAACTAGATAGAACATCTACAAAAAAAGCCCAAGAATAACAACTCCAACAGACAACAAAGCCAGTCGAGGCATTATCATCAAACTCAAATTGTAGGTGTATGGAGGCAAAAATCCTGACTGCCACAAGATGGGCATTGCATGGTACCCTTGGATGGGTAGGAAGAAGTGAGGAGGTGCAGTGGGATATGGCACAGTCTTAAGAACAAGAGAACTTCAAAGTAGCCAACAAATATTCACTAGAGTAACAGCGGCTAATTTGAGAACAGCAGCTGAAAGTGGGTGAATATAAAAAAGGGAGAACACACAAATCCTGTGAGGCCAAAGGGGCTAGAGTCACGCCTAGCCCCGTTGAACTCTTGAAATCAGCTTCTCCAAACTCTGTGTTAGGAAGGACCCAAACTGAGGCGAACTGGCAGAGAGTGGAAGAAAATTGAGCAGAACAAGGTCACAAAGAAGACTAAAAAGTTTCTTCTCAGCAAAAGAAACAATCTGTGAGGTGAACAGAGAGCCTATATCCTGGGAGCAAATTTTTATCCCTCACACATCAGATAGAGCACTAATCTCTAGGGTATATAAAGAACTCAAAAACTAAGCACCAAAAAACCCAAATAACCCAATCAACAAATGGGCCAAGGACCTGAACAGACACGTCTCAGAAGGGGATATACAATCAATCAACAAATAAATGAAAAAAATGTTCATCATCTCTAGCAATTAGAGAAATGCAAATCAAAACTACCCTAAGATTTCATCTCACTCCAGTCAGAATGGCAGCTATCATGAATACAAACAACAATAAGTGTTGGTAAGGATGTGGGGAGAAAGGTACACTCATACACTGCTGGTGGGACTGCAAATTGGTGCATCCAATATGGAAAGCAGTATGGAGATTCCTTGGAAATATGGGAATGGAACCACCATTTGACCCAGCTATGCCTCTCCTCGGTCTATACCCAAAAGACTTAAAATCAGAATACTATAGGGACATAGTCACATCAATGTTTATAGCAGCACAATTCACAATAGCTAAACTGTGGAGCCAACCTAGATTCCCATCAGTGGAGGAATGGTTAAAAAAAATGTGGTATAAATACACAATGGAATTTTACTCAGCAATAAAAGAGAATAAAACCATGGCATTTGCAGGTAAATGGATGGCGTTGGAGAAGATAATGCTAAGTGAAGTTAGCTGATCCCTAAAAAACAAATACCAAATGTTTTATCTGATATAAGGAGGCTGATTCATAGTGGGGTTGGGCGGGGGAGCATGGGAGGAATAGATGAATTCTAGATAGGGAAGAGGAGTGGGAGGGAAAGGAAGGGAGCAGGGGGTTAGCAAAGATGGTGGAATGTGATAGACATCATTATCCAAAGTACATGTATGAAGACATGAATTGGTGTCTACATACTTTATATACAACCAGAGATATGAAACACTGTGCTGTGTGTGTGTAATAAGAATTGTAATGCATTCCACTGTCAAAAAAAATCAATAAAAAAAAGAAGACTCAGATAAAAAGTGGAGAGAGCCTGGAAACCTCAGAGGGAAAGCCGTCATATTCTTCACTACTAGGAAACTCCCACTTTGTGAAGTTAGAAAAACAATTCTGAACACAACCACCTTTGAAAAAAAATAAAGGAAAATAACAATAATAGCAATAAGAATAATAAAATAAAATGAATGACAGAAAATTACTAAGGTCAAATTCCATACACTGTTGTAATAAGAAAAAAGAAAGCCAGGAACAAGATGCCATCCCTGCAGACAATGGCAGAGTACTCAAAGACAGCCCACAGGTCAGATCAAAGGGTGACCAAGTATTTATAAATGAGGTAAAAGACCTGAAGAAAAAAAATTTCAAAAAATGGAAAAAGCAACATATATCAAAGTTAGACTTGAGGTGATAGAATTCAGGAAAGAATTAGAAATAGAAGATAAAATATGATTTCATTAAATTGAAATAAGAAGGAACTCAGAAACATAGATAATGCCTTAATAAAAAGGAAACATTTTTTTAAATGAAAAAAAATACAGAAACAAGGGAATCTGAGAGGTAATGACAAACGTTGAAGGTAGACAAAGCATATCCAACTTACTTATAACAGAATTCCTGGAATAGTGTAGAAACTCATTAAGGAAAAGAACAAACACTAGAATTTATTATTTAAGAACGTTCTGAAACAAGAAGACTTGATACTAAACATTGAAAGCACACCATCTATACAGAAATATAAATTCAGAACAAACACTTTAGGACATATTTTAATAAAAATTATTGGACAATATAAAAGCTAGGTGTGGTGGCACACGCCTGTGATCCCAGCGACTCAGCAGCCTGAGGCAGGAGGATTGTAAGTTCAAAGCCAGCCTCAGCAATGGCAAAGCACTGGGCAACTCAGTGAGACCCTGTCTCTAAATAAAATATCAAAAGGGCTGGGGATATGGCTCAGTGGTCAAGTGCCCCTGAGTTTAATCCCTGGTACCAAAAGAAAAAAAAAAAAAAGACAATGTAAAAATTCTTTGTGTACTTAGACATACAAAGAGGACTAAACACAAAACAAAACAACTAGATTCTGAAACTTTCCAGAGGCAACACTGTTATGTTAGAAGAAAATGTAGTTCACACATTTAAGATATTTAAAATAAAACGGATCCTTGTATTTTCTTATCAGTAACATCCAACTTTTAAGATCAAAGTCCCCTTTCATCCCTACAATTGTGAACATTCAACAGCTCAGGCAACATTGTTCCCCTAAGCCCTTCTCACAAATCCATCAGAAAATGAGCTCAGGGTGGTCTGGTGGTGCATACCCGTAATCGTAATCCCAGTGACTGGGAAGGCTGAGGCAGGAGGATTGCAAGTTTGAGCCAATCTCAGCATCTTGGTGCAACCCTTAGCAATGTAGTGAGATCTTTCTTAAGGGAAAAAAAAAAAAAAAAGATTGGAGATGTAGCTCAGGGGTAAAACTCCTCTGGCTTCAATCCCCAGTACAGGGTAAGAAAGAAAAAAAGCTTCAGAAAGCCAAAATGACCAGAGAGACTACAATGTAAAGACTAATAACCTAGGTGGTAAGTACAGGCAGACTTCTGTAGAGGCCTAGATAGCACACATTCTAAACTTTGTGAACAGAGGACACACCTCTTGCTATTGGAGTATGAAAGGAGCCATAAATTATTCATAAACAAAAGAGTGTGCTGTGTTCATAGATCATATAAAAGACAGGATTAGAATTTGGCCAACAGCTAGAGTTGGCTGGTCCCCGAGCCAGGCCTTGAGCATCAAAGACTGCCAACATCAAAGACAACCGATACTATGTGATTCCTGATGAGAAAACACACTTCCACATACAGTTCTATGAAATAAACCTCCAGATTCAGCTTGGAATTTGCGGTAAGAACAGAATTCAGAAGACCATGCTGAATTGTACCACCAGCAGAGATCAGCAAGGTCAAAACTGTGAGCATTTTTGTGGATTCTGCTACAGACAAATTATATAAATCAATAAAGTGAATCTGGTAGTAAGATTAAAAGAGTTGTAACAGATATAAAAATAGGTACAACTCTAATTTTTAGGAATAGGCATCTGTGTGATAAAACCATAATGAAATGCAAGGAAGTGATTAGTTCAAGGATCAGAAGAAGGGGTTATGATTGGGCCAGAGTACATAGGACTTCTGCGGTGACTGATTGTTTTGGTTTCTTGACTCAGTGGTAGTTTAAAGAATATTTGTTTAATAATCATTAGGTTCGACTTTTGGTTTGTATGCCTTTCTTCATTTTTGTCTTTCTTTACGATATAAATGTTAAGATATATGCATGAAACAGTCTGGTAGAAATAGACCGTCTTCATATGTTTGAGAAGCTGTGGGTGTAGTCAGATATAGGCACTAAAATACAGGACTCTTTGGCAGGCAGTAGGAAGAGAAAATCTGTAAATATTTCTAAATTAGTAATTTTCATCACCTTCCATATACAATTTCCTCAGCTGCTCCCCTGTATTCCTCTGGAGCGTAACCCAAAATGAAAGTTTCATTTTTCTTTATAAGAGCACAGAGCCATATTCACACATAAATTGGACTCAATTTATGTATGTTGATTTTGGTAATAAAATATCACCAAAGTTTCTTCCCCATAAATATGTGTTTCCCACCGTATTGCACATTTTTCTTTGAGTATTATCTTTAAGCTCCTGGAAGAAATATAAGACAGTTGAAGCAAATGATACCCCAAGGATAACAGTTCCTTGTAATTGGACTCCCTCTTAAACAGTATTGTGTCAGATGGATAGTTCTATTTTAACCACATTTCTATAAAATGTTGAGTCGATATAACCATGTTACTGAATTTTTCTGGGATAAACATATTTTTAAAATATCATATCAATCAATGCTTTCAAAGACAAATGATCCTTCTCTTTGATCCAAACAAATTCTGTAAGAAAAAAAATGAGCACTAAAATATTATAAGCCTTCTCAAATATCATAGTGCATGGGAAATAATAGAAAATAAATAAATGAGCACTGACACATTTAGGATTTAATTTGCCCTTGTGGCCCATTTATGAATATAATACCAATGTAGTCAAGTAACATTTTATTCAGGAAAAAATAGCCCTGGGAATAGATAACTTTCTTAGAATAATAAATAGTCAAAAAGAGTTTTTATAAACAACAAAATAGTGAAGTTTTCATCAATATAAAAACACTGTTAGGTGCAACCATTATTTTGGTATTTTGTATACCACTGGTATATGGTCTATTGAACTAGAAAACAAAATTCAGTATTAGAAAGTCAGGGCATCCAAATTTCTAAGGCAATCAGCAAGAAGGAACCACTGCATATAAAATCCTCATCTTGAAAATGAGGTACAGATACTTGCTCAGGATACTTAACAAGTGCATTGGCTCAGGATCAGGCTAGATAAGTATACAGGTCTCCTTTTTCTGCTGCCTCTTGTCTAAATGTGTTTAAAACACAAAAACAAAAGCTTCTTGATCATTCCAAGGTCGACTTTAAACATCTCCAGAGGAACAGCAGGTTCCATTCCCAAGAGGCTGTGAGGGCCATGATTATAAAACTGTCCCCTAAGGGCCCCGCGGCAAGAGAAGATTTTCAGGGCTGCAAACTAGCAATTTAAAAAGGAAGGGAGACATCATCTAGATTGCAGCTGAATTTCTATTTAAGCTGAGAGTAGCAAAAAGGCAGCACGATTTCTATAAACCAGTTTTTTCTTGAACAGGAAGACTTAAATCATATCAGCCTCAGAAGGTTTTTCCTCAGAAAAGTTATGACTAGGCAAAGATTTATCAAAGCCTGTGCTGGAAGGAATATCTCCAGACTGCCAGTTATTTCCTTATAAATTTACCTTCTACTTTCATATTTGAACAAGGCATTCTGTTTTCTGTATGGAATCAAGCACTCAAAAACATGAGGATTGAAAGGTAAACTGCAAATTCTAAAAGAAACAAATACAAGTTATAACCTTGCTATCCATCAGTCTGTTTTTCATCATTGAAATCAAAACATTCAAAGATTTAGAATGATTAAAGCACATTTATGTTATTGAAAAAAAAATCATGAAACTGATGGAAAAAAATTAATTCTCTTATTTTATAAACAACAAAAAGCAAATTTCAAGTAGGCACTTCATGCTCCAGGCTTGGGGTACTATGGAAGTGAAAAAGACTACAAGACAGTGATGAGACCCTGATAGGGGTCTTGATTATTTCTTACAAAAGTATTCATTTTAATCAGAAGCTCAGATTTTGCTCCTTTGCCATGGCAACGAATGTAGAATTCTATACCTGGAAGGTTACAGTGATAATCTTCATTTTTCTTGGAAGAGGCCTGTGGTAATAGTTGGTGATTGGACTGGAATGAATTAATTTGAGTATTTCTGAATAATAATTTTTATCTTCCTAGAGAATGAAATTTTATGTGGGGTGATAGGCTTGACAATTAACTTCTAGTGTGACTTCAGACAACCTCATCTGTGTTTGTGATGCTCTTGTCTTTTTTTTTTTTTTTTTTTCAGTACTAGGGCTTGAATCCAGGGCCTTGAACATACTAAGCAAGGGCTAGGGTAAGCCACACCCCAGTTCTCTTTCTATTTTATTTTGAGACAGAGTATCACTAAGATGCCCAGGTTGGTCTCAAACTTGTGATCCACCTTACCTCTAACTCCTGAGTATCCGGAATTTCTAGCAGCACCACCAAGCCTGGCCCCGCATCAGATTATAAGGCAGCAACAATGCACTCACCAGATACAGAGCAGATTCTGGCACCATGTTCTTGGACTTCCTAGTCTCTACAACCATGAGCCAAATAAACCTTAAATCTTCAGTAGTTAACTAGATTCAGGTATTTTCCTGTAGCAACAGAAACTTATTGAATAAGTATCAATTAGTAAATACCATGATTGTAAATTTTTTAACAAAAATTTTAGTTCTTTTCCTTAAACAAGAATATTCGCTTTTTTAAAAAGTATAAAGACTGGACTCTTAAAGACTGAAAAACCATTAAAACTAAAAGAACTACATCTTTAAAGGTGAATTTCCCAGGATTCTTAATTTTTTCCCCATGTTCCTCAAATCACATTCTGATATATTGTAGGGACTTGTGCCAGAAATGGAGGTGCCTTGACTTCCTTTTAACAAGATCCCTGAAGTTCAAGAAATAAAACCAAGATCAGTAAGTGGGAGGCCATCAAATTAAAATTCTTATGCATAGCAAAGGAAGCAACCTGGGGGTGAAGAGACAGCCTACAGAATGGGAGATCTTTTTCAGCTGCAACTTCAATAGGAAATTAATATCCAGAATATATGAAGAACTCAAAAAGTCTAACACCAAAAAAAAAAAAATCCAATCAACAGATGGGCAAAAGAACTAGACAGATAATTCTTAAAAGAAGAACTCAAATACTCAACTAATATATGAACAAATATTCAACATCTCTATCAATCAGGGAAATACAAATCAAAACTATACTAAGATTTTATCTCACTGCAGTCAGAATGGTAATTATCAAGAATACAAATAATAAATGCTGGCAAGGACGTTTGGGCAAAGGTACACTTATACATTGTTGGTGGGACTGTAAATTAATACAACCACTCTGAAAAACAGTATGGAGATTTCTCAAAAGACCAGGAATGGAACCACCATATGACCCAGCTATGCCCTCAATGGTATTTAACCAAAAGAACTACAATCAACATCTTATAGCGATACAGTCACATCAATGTAGCACAATTCACAAAGCCAAATTATGAAACCAGCAGACCTAGCTGCAAACTCCCAGATCTGGGTTTCTAGTTTTCATTGGTTCCCATCAATAGATGACTGGATTAAGAAAATGTGGTATATACATAATGGAGTTTTACTCAGCCAAAAAGAAGAATGGAATTATGGCACCTGTTGGTAAGTGGATGGAACTGCAGTTCATCATATTGAGTGAAATAAGCCAGACTCAGAAAATCAAGGGTCAAATATTTTCTCTCATAAAATAAGGGGAAAAGCCAGGGAGTGTTGGATATCATTAAAGATATAGGGAAGATCAGTGGTGCAGAAGAAGCAGATTGAGAGGGAGGGAGGAAGGAATGGAAAAGGAGGAGATGACGAATTAATTTAACAAAAAATCATGCTATGTGCATATATAAACATACCACAGGAGATCTCATGGGGGACAGAGGGGAACAAGATGGCAGATTAGAGAGAGGCAACATTCCTCCTAGCTCAGCTACCCAGAACTCAGGCAGTGGGAATACTGCTTCTCCTAAAGGCTTAGGGAGACAAATCCTGAGACTGGAGGGGCAGTCTGCTCTAGCCGAATCAGAGACTGACTCATTGAATGGACTTTAAAAAACTTGCCGTGAGTTTATTAATTGTCTGGGAGGAGCCTATCCAGGGCCATCTTGGGACTGCAGCATGGTGGAACCAATGAAAACTAGAAACCCAGATTTGTGAGTTTGCAGCTAGGTCTGCATGGGCCTGAATGAGCCTAGCAAGGACTTGGCTTGGCCAAGCAAACCTGTGGAAAGTCAAAAGCTGGGAGCATTTCACCTCGGAGAACACAGCTTAGAGAAGATGGAAAGAACCCAGCTCTCCCCAGCCCTGGTGAGTCTTGTGGCTTGAGGGGATTGATGTGGCAAGCTATAGTGGGTCAGATGGTTGGAAAGAAGGGTGTGAGGCACTTGGTTTGAAGTGGCACCCCCTTTCTCCACAGAAAAGACTTAACTGGGCTTCTCTAGAAATCTTCATCCAGACTGATTTTAGGACTGTCAGCAAAAGAGTCTCTGCAAAAGAGTTCAATGTAGATAAACTTCCTATTTTCGTGTCGCCCTGTTTTACTTGGCCACTGGCTAAGAAGATACCAGCACTCCAGGTGCTGGACACCCCTTTACTAGTTTTTCACAAACATATCCAGTATAGTACTTTGAAGAAATGTGCAAACAAGGCCTCTGACCTTGAGCTGGGCTTCACAGAGATATCTACATTTTTAAGAGAAGTTACCAACTGGGCTCCATGGTAATAGCTGGCAGGGGGAGTGTAGAAAGGGGAGAAGAAGCTCTCCCCTTCTCAGGTGTTGTCCTTGAAGGGTTAACATGCCCAGAACAGTGAAAGAAAAAGCTGCTTTTATGTGAACTTTTGCAGACTGTGAGCTTCTGAGCCCCTCCCCTTACATGCTGGGTATAAAACTCTAAAACTACCTGACCTAGAGGTTCAGGGGATTGATTGATTACAGCAAAAGCTGTGCCCTCTGAACCTGGCTGCAGCCAAATTAAACTGTTTCCTGCTATCTTCCATGCCTTGCCTCATTTGTCCCTACAACAGGTTCTCAGCTTGGCGACCAGCTGGTCCAGCACCCATGGGGTTCCCAGAGCCCACTCTATTCCAGCCTCCAACCCGGAGCCCCCCAAGTCCAGCCTCCCAGTCCCCAAGGCTCTCAAACTCTTGTTCCCTCACCCAGCCCAACACTTGGCCTAGCAGGACTGCAGCTTCACCACCGCCCTGCATGCCAGGCCACAGCTTTGCCACTAGGCTTGCCCGGCCTGGCCTAGAACACAGCTTCACTGGTGCTGCTCACTTCCCCCCCAAACCCTGCCCCAGCCTGGCCCACCCACACTAATATCCCAAGAAGAGAAATTGGGAAGTTTTAAACCCTAACTTCAACTTTAATGTGAGTAACACATTAAAAAAGAAGGACTCGACAACCCACAGCCCAAACTCCCACACTAAGATCATACCTCAAGAAGAAATGAAAAGAGAATAAGTCAGGTATAGACAGTGAACACATATGCTAACTATTTTGTCCACCATAATGGAAACAACTCTTTAATTTCTTAATATTTCATCAGGATTTCTTCTTCTCCTCCTCCTCCTTCTTATTGCTTTCTTTTGTTTTGCTTTTTGTTTTTGGATTTCTAAATGGCTTTTTGTTATATATATATATATATATATATATATATATATATATATATATATATATATGTGTGTGTGTGTGTGTGTGTGTGTGTGTGTGTTTCTTTCCCCATTTCTAGACTTATTTTTTTTGAAGGTGTTATTTTCTCATGCTTTGCCACTACTCTATCTCCCTTCTCTCTCTCTTTTTTGATTGCTGACACCCAAATCCATTCTATCTCTCCCTTTATATTCTTCTATTTTTCTTCCCCTTTCACATTAACAACCTATCCTAAGTTACCACTACATCTGCCCCACTCACCCTTTGAAATTGCAAATACTCTTCTACCCTCCTATCTTCTTTCCTTATATTCAACTCTATCCTTAACACCTCTTAATACTAATTGACGTATATAATGTCTGCCCCTACCACCAATGTTACAGCAATAATAAACATGGCAGAAATCACAGACAATATCAATTATTTGATTTTAAGCCAGACATGATGCATGATTGTTTACTGTTTTTACTGGTGGAAATTGTTGATCCTACTATTTCAACATGTTGTACCATTAAAATAGGAACTAAGGACATAGTCTACTACATTATTGTTTGCATGCAGTATTGTTATCATTGGACTTTCTCCCACACCCCCGCAATCTGTGAGATGCTAGTAACATAGGGGGACGCTATAAACTCATAAGGTAGACACTCTACAGCATCAGATCCATCCAGGTAGATGGATAGCCACACAAAAAATATGAAAAAGCAAGGGAACAAATCATCCCAAACAACACAGGATACCTCAACAGTAGACACCATTGGTACCATAGTGGAGGAATTGTCAGAGATAGAATTCAGAAAGTTCATGACTAAAATGATTTGTGAGATAAAAGATGACATAAGAAATGAAATCAGAGAGAAAATACAAGCAGTGAAAGATCATTTCAATAAAGAGACAGAAATCCTGAAGAAGAATCAGTCAGAAATCCTTGAAATGAAGGAATCAACAAACCAAATTAAAAATTTATTGGAAAGGGGCTGGGGAAATAGCTCAATTGGTAGAGTACTTGCCTTGCATGCACAAGGCCCTGGGTTCGATCCCCAGCACCAAAAAAAAAAAAAAAAAAAATTCATTGGAAAGCATCACCAACAGACTAGGTCACTTGGAAGACAGAATTTCAGGCAATAAAGACAAAATATATAATCTTGAGAATAAAGTTGATCATGGAGAAAAGACGTTAAGAGATCATGAACAGAACTTCCAAGAAATATGGGATAACATGAAATACCAAACTTAAAGATTTATCAGGATAGATGAAGGCTCAGAGATTCGGAGATATAAGCCAAAATAATGCACAGTCTTTTCAATGAAATAATATCAGAAAATTTCTCAAATCTAAAGAGTGAAATGGAAAAATCAAATACAGAAGGCTTACTGGACCCCAAATATACAAAATTACAAAAGACTCACACCAAGGCACATTATTATGAAAATTCCTAACATACAGAATAAGGATAGGATTACAAATAAAAAAAAAAGTGACAAGTCACCTTCAGAGGGAAATCAATCTGATCTCAAAGCTAGCAGGTCTTGGAACAATGTATACCAAGCTCTGAAAGAAAATGGATGCCAGCTAAGAAAACTATACCCAGCAAAATTAAGCTTCAGAATTGATGATAAAAGAAAAACATTCCATGATAAACAAAAGTTAAAAGAATTAACAACTAGATAGCCTGCACTAAAAAACATCCTTAATAAATTATTCCTTGAAGAAGAAATGAAAAATAAAACTGAAAAACAGAAAAGGAGAAACTACACTAGAAAAATAGTCAATAAAGGAGAAACTAATTCAAATTAAAAACCAGAAATAAATAAAAATGACAGGGAGTAAAAACCATGTCTCATTAATAACATTGGATATAATGACATAAACTCATCAATCAAAAGACATAGACTGCCAGATTGGATTAAAAAACAGGACCCAACAACATGCTCTCTCCAAGACACTCACCTCATATGCAAAGACATCCACAGACTAAAGGTAAAAGGATGAGGGGGAAACATATCATTCACATGGATCTTGTAAACAAGCAGGGATTTCTATTTTCATATCAAATAAAGTGGACTTCAAGCAAAAGTTAATCAGAAGAGACTAAGAAGGTCATTCAGATTGCTCCAGGGAATTATACATCAACAAGACATATCATAACTATTTATGCCCCAAACAATGGAGCATCTACATACATCAAACAAACCCTTCTCAATTTCAAGAATAGAATGGATCCCAACACAATAATACTGTGTGACTTTAACATGTCTCTCTAATCACTAGATCAAACTTCCAAACAAAAACTAAATAAAGAAGATATAGAACTAAGAATATAATTAATAATGTAGACTTTCTAGACATATAGAATATTTCATCCATCAATGACTGAATACACTTTCTTCTCAGAACCACACCGATCTTTTTCTAAAATAGACCATATCTTAGGCAACAAAGCAACTCTTAGAAGATATAAAAAAAGAGATAATACATTGCATTCTATCCTATCATCATGGAATGAAAATAGAAATCAATGATGAAATAAAAAATAGAAGCAACTCTAACACCTGGAAACTGAGTAATATGCTATTGAATGACCAATGGATAGTAGAATAAATCAGGGATTAAATAAAAAAATACTTAGAGGTAAATAATAATAGCGTTACAATTTATCAAAATCTCTGGGAATATTATGAAGGCAGTTCTAAGAGGAAAGTTTATTGCATTGAGTGCCTTTTTTTTTAAAAAAAAGAATAGAAAGTCACCAAATAAATAACCTAATATTATATCTCAAAGCCCTAGGAAAAAAAGAACAAATCATCCTCAAAAGCAGTAGAAAACAGGAAATAATTAAACTCAGAGCCAAATTCAATGAAATTGAAATAAACCCAAAAAATTTTTCAAAAAATTGATGAAACAAAAAGTTGGTTCTTTGAAAAAAATAAACAAAATTGACAAAGCCTTAGCCAAGTAGCAAAGAGAAAGAGAGAAAACTCAAATCACTAAAATTAATGATGAAAAAGGAAATATCACCATGGACACTCTTTAAATACACTAATCAGAACCTACTTTCAAAATCTATACTCCAATAAAATAGAAATTCAGGATGACAACAACAAATTTCTAGAGATTATGGCTTGCCCAAATTTAATCAGTAGGACATAGAAAACAGATCAATTCCAAGCAATGAAGTTGAAGATGCTATCAAAAGCCTACCAACCAAGAAAAGCCCACCAACCAAGAAAAGCCCAGGACCAGAAGAATTCTCAGCCAAGTTCTACCAGACCTTCAAAGAAGAACTTACATCACTACTCCTTGAATTACTCCATGAAATAGGAAAGGAGGGAACACTTCCAAATTCATTCTATGAAGTTAGTATCACACTGATACCAAAACCAGACAAAATACATCAAGGAAAAAAACTTCAGACAAATATCCCTAATGAACATATTTTATTAAGAACAAGAGTTCACAAATCACATACAAAAATATATTAAAAAAGAAAGTGCACCATGATCATGTGGGGTTCATTCCAGGGATGCAAGTTTGGTTCAATATGTAGAAATCAATAAATATAATTCACATCAATAGACTTAAAGACAAGAATCACACAAATATCTCAATAGATGCAGAAAAAGCATTTGACAAAATTCAGCATCCATTCATGCTCAAAACATTAGAAAAACTAGGAAAAGTAGGAACGTAACCTCAACATTGTTAAAGCTATAAAGCTATAAAGCTAAACTCAAGGCCAACATCATTCTAAATGGAGAAAATTGAAAGCATTCCCTCTAAAAACTGGAACAGGACAGGGATGGCCTCTTTCACCACCTCTATTTAACATAGTCCTTGAAACCCTAGCCAGAGCAATTAGACAAAAGAAAGAAGTTAAAGAATAATGAGTAGGGAAAAAAACAGCTCAAAATATCCCTATTTGCAGATGGCATGATTTTATATCTAGAAGACACCCCCAAAAATTCACCAGAAAGCTTCTAGAACTCATAAACAAATTCAGCAAAATAGTAGGATATGAAGTTAACACCCACAAATCAGTTGCATTCCTATATAACAATGGTGGATGAATCAGCTGAAAGAGAAACAGAAAAACTATCCAATTTACAGTAGCAAAAAAAAAAAAAAAAAAGTAAAACACTTGGGAAACAATCTAACAAAAGAGGTGAAAGACCTCTACAGTGAAAACTACAGAACACTAAAGAAACTGAAGAAGACCTTAGAAAATTTAAAGATCTCCCATTTTCTTGGATAGGCATAATTAATACTGTCCAAATGCCCATACTACCAAAAGTGCTATACAGAGTTAATGCATTTCTTATTAAGATTCCAGTTATGTTCTTCATAGAAATAGAAAAAGCAGTCATGAAATTCATTTGGAAAAACAAGAGGTCCAGAATAGCCAAAGCAATCCTTAGTAAGAAAAGTAACGCAGCAGGCATCACAATACCAGATATTAAATTATACTATAGAGCTATAGTAATGAAAACAGCATAGTATTGGCACCAAAACAGACATGAAGACTAATGGAAAAGAATAGGAGGCACAGAAACAAACCCACACTAAATACAGTTATCTCATACTAGGCAAAGGTGCTATGAGCATACATTGGAGAAAAGATAGCCTCTTCAACAAATGGCGCTGGGAAAACTGGAAATCCTTATGTAACAAAATGAAATTAAACCCCTATCTCTCACCCTGCACAAAACTCAAAGTGGATCAAGGACCCAGGCATTAGATCAAGACCCTGTGTCTACTAGAAGAAAAGGTAGGCCCAACTTTCCATCATGTTGGCTTAGGAACTGAATGAACTGAATTCCTCAACAAGCACCTAAAGCACAAGAAGTACAATCAAGAATCAAGAAATGGGATGGTGTCAAACTAAAAAGCTTCTTCACAGCAAAGGAAACAATCAAGAATGTAAAGAGAGATCAGCCCATAGCATAAGACACAATGCAAATACTTTACATGAAGTAATTCCTTTAATGCCCACAAAACCTAAGATGAATACTGTTATTACCCTCTTATAGATAAAGAAAATGAGGCATACAGAGAGAGTAAATTGTCTTAAAACATATGCCGGTAGTAAGAACAGAGCCATGATCTGGATCATATATTCTGGCTCTAAAACCTGATGACTTAAGGAGTATACTCTACTGCCTCTCATGTACAAGAAATCCATAGGTTAGGTGGGATGTAGGTACAAGATGATCTTGAACATAGTGATGCCTTCTCTGTCCTGCCTTCCCCAGTGTTGGCATTGCCCTAAGACCAGTTTCCAATTTAATTGCAAGATTGCCAGTGTAAAGGTTAATTTACCTTTGTTTATATCCAGATAAGATAGGGAGATAGAGGAAGACATCCTTTTTTTTTTTTTTTTTTTTTTTTTTTTTTTTAGGTAGGAAAATAAGATTTCCTGTTTGTCTGGTTGTACTATTATTGGTATTGTGCCTACTTTGAATAAATAACTATCATCAGGATATGTCAAGATCTCATTTGGAGGTATAGATAGGTAAATTCCTAAATGCAATCAGGTATCTATTTTGAAGAAGGAAAGGAACTGCTTCAGTTAAATGAGCCTACAGAATGAGAAAAATTCTTTTCCACCTGCACTTCAGATGGAATATTAATCTCCAGGATATACAAAGCATTCAAGAAAAAAAAAAGAAAGAAAAAAGAAACCCAATCAATAAATAGTCCAAAGAACAGAACGGGCATTTCACAGAAGAAGAAAAAGGTTTGGTCAACAAATATAGGAAAAAATGCCCAACTTCTCTAGCAATTGGAGAAATTCAAATTATAACTACACTGAGATTCCAGCTCACTCCAGTCAGAATGGCAATTATCAAGAATACAAGCAATAATAAATGTTGGCGACAATGTGGGGAGAAGAGTACATTGCTGGTGGAACTGAAAATTGGTGCAATCACTCTGGAAAGCAGTATGGAGAGTTCTCAAAAAAAAAAAAAAGGAATAAAACCACCATTTGACCCAGTTATCCCACTCCAAAGTATATATATCTAAAGGAGTTAAAATCAGCATACTGCAGTGACACATCCACATCAATATTTGCAGTAGCCAAGCTATGGAACCAACCTAAGTGCCCTTCAATAGAAGAATGGATAAAGAAAACGTGGTATGTATGTACAAGGGAATATTACTCAGACATAAATAAGAAGTGAATTTATGGCATTTGATGGTAAATGGATGGAACTGGAGACTATCATGCTAAGTGAAATAAGCCAGTCCCCCCAAAACTAAAGGCTGAATGTTTTCTCTGATATGTGGATGCTGACCCACAACAAGGGAGGGTAGGTATGGGAAGAATATTAGTTCATTGGATTAGACAAATGGGAATGAAGTGAAGGGAGGGGAGATGGGAATAGGAAAGACAGCACAAAGAATAGGACATAACTTTCCTTTGTTCATATATGAATACACTACCAGTGTAGCTCCATGTCATGTACAACCACAAGAATGGGATCCTAATTGGAATAGGTTGTACTCCATGTATGTATAATATGTCAAAATACACTCTACTATCATGTATATCTAAAAACAAGAAATAAAAGTAAATAATAGGCATGCCATAGGATATTTCACTTTATGTATGTGTAGAAAGCAGCAATCAAAACTAAATAAATAAATGAGTGAAAGGAAGGTCAGTAGAGAAAGGAGAATAGAGGAGAGAGGAAGTGGGGAATGGGCACTGAAATGGAGTAAATGAAATTCCATGTATGATTTTGTCAAAATGAACCCAACTGTTAAGTACAACTATAGTGCTCCAATAAAATATTATAATACTCAAAAAAGGGGGAGGTACCTCAAGAAAGGAGCTGCCATAAAAGTGTACTTAAGAGACAGTCACTAGCTGTCACACCTTGAGATCCTCTGCATGTTCGTGCCGAAATCACATTCTCTCCAGGTTACTCCCTTCCAGGGACTAAGGATGGAGGTTCTGACCTGGGACACTTCTGCCTGATGTGGGATTCCTTTGCAGGCTGCTTAGCCCTGAGGTGCCCTACTGGCCAAGCCAAGACTTTCTCTCAGGCTCTTCCTGCCCCCAGTCCATCTCTTCTTCATTCTCAGGTATCCGACCTCCATGGCAGGCCAAAGGTTCTGGCTACTACTCCTGCTCCCACTCTCCTGAACCCCCATATCCATCCCCCCTCCAAATCTCTTGCATTCTTAATTCCAGCAAGGTCTCTGCTTTCCAGAAGATTTGAGCAGACACAATAATTGATCAGTGTTTGCTGTGTCCAATGAAGGAATCTCCATTGGGATGAGACTAATGAAATACTGGAGGTGAAGAGAGAGAGGTTAGGAAACACTATTGAGCACCTACTGTGTACCAGATGCTTGACTGTGACTCAGTGTGGTAGGGCTAAAAGATGGAGATAATGTATTCTCCATGGAAGACATGTATTAAAATACTCAATAAATAGCAGCTATTTCTATTATTAAGAATTGCATTGCATTAAGGATAGGTATGCATGAGAGACGGAATATGCAGAGAGCCAGAAAAGAGAGAGTGTTAGGAGTTTGGGACCAGGGAAGGGGGTCCAAGCAGCAAATTCATCTAAGAAGAATGCTTTAGGAGCTGCTACTTCTTTTGAATTTCTAGGCCTTTGGAATCCTTCAGTCCTAGATGGCCTCAGATATTGTAATTTTTCAGTTTTTAGGCTCTGTGGTTTCACAGGTCTCTAAATGGTTGATATAATGTCTGGTCTCAGGAAGTAGGGGAATATTGATATTGATAAGTGATTCTACTCCAAGTTCACATAACTTCCTAGTCTATTTCTCAAATTGATAATTAAGATAAGTTATATTTTTCAATTGGATTTGGGGTCCTGAGTGATGGTGGTTTAAAAGGGAAGGTGAGGGCCACTAGAGTTGTGGGGGGAGGCCCTGACTTCCTTCCTATCTAAACTTACTCTCACAGCGGACAACTGGATTCACAGCTTTTCAATCTGCTCAAAATGCAGCCCAATATTCAGCTGATTATGGGTTTTTCTGAACTGTAATTGGATTAAAGAGATGTTTTACATGTATGACACAATTTTGAAGACATATTGTTTACCTCCTCAGATGATACAGGATATAACTAGGAAAAAGTCTACAGAAAATTACAGAGGATAAAAAGCTTAAAAAGGGATAACGAGTAATTAATCTCATCCTGTAGCAATAGTAAATATAAAAAGGAATTATTCTCTAAACCAATTGATTATTCCCAAAGCCATCTCAGCCATCTGTCAGTAGTGACTTATGGAAAGCAGCTCCTGACATCTCTTAGTAAATTAAGCTTATAAACAAAAGCATTCCTAATTCATTGCATGCCAGTACATTTACCACCAACACAATTAGTTATCTCGCAAGAGTGTCATTTTTGAAAGGTCAATAAATTCATCCACATTTTCCCCAGAGCTCCGGGGGTTAATTTTCACTTGTCTATGCATGATATAATTCTACTGTTTCTTTAAAAATGCAGCAAACTTATCAAAGAATTAGCAGATTTGAAAAAAAATCTTTATTTTTTGTTTGTTTATTTTTATGTGGTGCTGAGGATTGAACCCAGTGCCTCACATGTGCGAGGCAAGTGCATTGCCACTGAGCTACAACCACAGCCCCAGCAGTTTTGTTTTTTAAACATAAGATACTATTGCATTTTAGCATTGCTGAGGCATACAATCTGATGGTCTTAAAAAAAATAATTAGAAGATCTATTATCATACCATTTATAACAAAATATCCATCATAATTAAATCTTTTATTAAATCCTTTGGGGCCAGAAGTGTTTTAAAGTTCAGAACTTTTCAGAATTAAGAAAGAACCATATATCATACCTACAGCAGGATGTGGAGCTGTTAGGACCATATTGATATTTTTTGCAGCAAAATTCTGAAAATTAAAATAGGTTTCACTATCAAATGGATTCTGATGCTAAGCTTATCAAAGAGCAGAAGCAACAATAACAACATCAAAACTAAAACATTCTGTTTTCAGAAGTTTGGGATTTTGGAATTGCAGATAAGGAGTAGTGGAATCAAAGTGAATTTGCATCCTAACTACTCCTTAAAGAATTCTTGCAGGCTGGGGTTGTGGCTGAGCAGTAGAGCACTCGCCTAGCATGTGCAAGGCCCTGGGTTTGATCCTCAGCACCACATAAAAATAAATAAATAAATGTATTGTGTCAACTACAACTAAAAATATAAATATTTTTGAAAAAAGAATTCTTGCAAGGATTACGGGAATGGTAGAGAAAGAATTGCCAACATTTTAGCATGCAGTAGGGCATTTTTATTGTTGCTTTCTACCTGTTAATTCTTTAAGATGCATCCATAAAATTTCTCTTTAGGCTACAGAATATGATGCTTCTGAATCCCAAAGAGAAAGCAGAAAAGGTTGTCTTTGCACCAAGGAAGCACATATTGCTTTTGAAAAGCAATAAACAAACAAAGAGTCGTGTATGTGGAGGGCAGGTGCTTCCACAACCTAACTTAATTGACTCACAAGGAACACTGTAGGCATCCAACATTAGCAACTATCCTCTAAAAATGCTATGATAATTAAAATATTTTATTAGTGACAACTCTACTGTCTTTCTCATTTCGCTGCAGGTTTTTCTTCAGCAGATAGAACAAGTGATTGTCAATTTGAGAAATTAAATACAGAAATAAAATAAAATACAGACTCTGTAACACATGGTCTAAAACAGGTACGTTGGAAAAATTATCCTCCTACAATGATCAGCTCATTGAGTTTTAACTGTGCCTCTGATTTGCATGAGAAAAATATAAAATGGAATAGAGAATAAGAAGTAAAGGAGGAAACCAGTTCCTTCCAATTCTTGCCACAGGTTTATTCTACAGAGTACTTCTTTATGAGGTCCTTTCTGTGTGGCTGTAGCTTATTCCACAAAGTATTCCTTTCTGCAAAGAAGCTGAACATCCAACTACTTTGCATTATTCCTTGAGGGTAGGGAAGAGGGTTCACATAACTTCCCAGTCTATTTCTCAAATTGATAATCACTTGTTCTATCCCCTGAAGCAAAACCTGTAGCAAAATAAGAAAGCAGAGTTGCCATGAATAAAATGTTTTTATTATCATATCACTTTTAGAGGATAGTTGCTAATGCTGGATGCCTACAGTGTTCCTTGTGAGTCAATTAAGTTAGGTTGTGGAAGCACCTGCCCTCCACATACACGACTCTTTGTTTGTTTATTGCTTTTCAAAAGGTATCTGTGCTTTCTTGGTGCAAAGACAACCTTTTCTGCTTTCTCTTTGGGATTCAGAAGCATCAGATTCTGTTCCAGGAGCTATTTATAATTCTGGTAGCTAGGTCCCACATACCGCCTTTGTGCTTCCAAGGGAGTTGTAGGAGTATATATTCTGTCACTGCAGATGATCTGTTTTGATCACATTAATAGGAAGATGGCTGACTAGGAGTTGTGATTCCTTTTCAGTTGTTCCCCTATATTTTATGAATTAATTTCTGTTGAGTTTTGATAATTCTTTTATTGACAGACATTTGCACCTCTATACTATCATATGTGTCTCTGCTCATCAGGGGAAACTGGTCAATCACTCAGGGAAACAAATGACTCTATGAATTCACCAGACTGAACTTCTCCCAGAAACAAGCCTGTGTGCTTCAACTGCTGACTTGGTTTTCATAAATCAGCTTCCATGTGGAAGAGCAATGAAAGAAAGTTTCATGAAGCACTCTGATTTAGTATTCACTTTTTAAAGAAATTTAACGGTCAACTTCTGGCTTAAATTTGTTTTTTTTTTCTGGAAGATGAATATTCCAAACTCTTATTTAGATTATGTGTTACTTGCTCTTTTGAGTTCTTCTTTTGCTTTGTAGAAAAATATTTTGACGGTTGTTCTAAGAGAAAAATCCATCCCATCGTATAAAGCACCAAGCCACATGTTTAGCAATGGTTTCTAAAAACAAAGGTTGAAACTTGGGAATAAACTTGGAAGTAACAAGATTTAACTGGTGTATTTTGACTTCCTCTTATAACCTCTATGCAGTGCTAGACCTTCTACGTATCTTTTCTCAGTTTATCTTCCCAATATCTTTGGGAAAGAAACATAATTATTCCTATTTAACAAAGGAAGAAACAGAGGCTAAGATGTTAACAGGCATACACTAGCAAATAGCACAGTTAGGAACAAAATCAAGTTTTATCTGAATATGAGATTGTTCTTTCCAGAAATGTATCTTGATTTGAATTAGGTTGGGAGGTCATTTTCTATATTGCATTGAATAGTCATTACCTATGCAGAACTCAAAGGTAGAATTGACAAGGAAATAAAATAGGCTTCACTCTTTTGTAATATCATATATTCCTTTATATAGTAAGAGAAAATTAGGTTCTGCTTAGCATCATCATTATTAAAATGTTTATCTGTGGAAAAATCTGCAGCTAAATATGTTATCAGTCCATTTTATATGATATTTATGCTATATATGTCTCTCTTTTTCCCCCTTGCTCTTCAGATGATCAGCATAAAAATGAGGCTTCTGTTACTGAGAAATTCTAAAAATATTACTCACCTGCGCCTACCATGTTCCACCACACTATAATCTTGGTTACAGCTCTCAAAATGTCAGAACAGAAGATCCTGAACTGAAGATGTGTCATAGTCAAAATCATCTTAAAGACAAATTCAGCACAATGGACTAAGGAAAAAATTCCAACAGTGAGAAAACTTGATGCTGACCTACAATTTTTTAAAATAGCATCCTTTACAAAAACATTAAATTGCATGAGTACTATGATTAAAATTGCTAATCCTTTTCTCTTATCCTGACCTCTGAAGCTGGGCACAAGATGCACCTGGACCCTTGCAAGGTTCCTCACTGCTGCTAGCACTAGTAGAGTCCAGGTCTGCTGGAGATGGATAGTTTTTCACTCCAAGAGGCAGTGAGTTCAGAAAGAGTATTCTTTTTGTTTTGGACAAGCAATCATTCCAACAAACTGAAACAGTCTTGGAGGGAAATTCCGTGAATCTGCTTCCTCTTCACCTTCTCCCTGGTTTCTTGGAATGGACACCCATGTTGGCTCTTTAACCTGTCTAGAATTGAATTGTGGCCACCCAGTTCCTCTTCCCTTCCAGCTGATTCATGTTTGGCAGTGATCTGAAACATATCCTCAGTTCTTCTGGGAACCAATGTATATTTTTAAAATTTTCTGAGTACCTTCACTAGTACTGGGAGTAATCGATGATACAATGAGATATGATACTTTGTGTTGCCAGTTTTCTGTCACTATAACAAATACCTGAGATAATCAACTTATAAAGAGAAAGACTTATCTTAGCTCACAGTTTTAGAGGTTTCAAGTTCATGATTAGGCAGCCTCCTTGCTTTTAGGCCCCTGGTGAGGGAGCAGCACATCATGGTGGAAGTGAGAGGCAGAGCAAAACCATGTATATCATGGCTGCAAGACAAAAGACAGGAAGAGGAAGGGGCTGGGCTCCTACTGCCTTCTTCAAAGTCATGCTTCCAATGACCTAAAGACCTCTCACTCGGCCTCACCTCTTTAAGATTCCACCACTTCCCAATAATGCCACAGAGTGGGGATCAAACTTCAACATGCAGGTTTTTTTTTTTTCACTCTCTCTATATATTTTTTTTTATTGTTGGTCGTTCAAAACATTACATAGTTCTTAATACATCATATTTCACAGTTTGATTCAGGTGGGTTATGAACTCCCAATTTTACCCCGTATACAGATTGCTGTATCACATCAGTTACCCTTCCATTGATTGACAAATTGCCTTTCTAGTGTCTGATGTATTCTGCTGTCTGTCCTATTGTCTACTATCCCCCCTCCCCTCCCCTCCCCTCCCCTTTTCTCTCTCTACCCCTTCTACTGTAAATCATTTCTTCGATTTGTATTATCTTGTCTTACCCCTCCTTTCCTCTTATATGTCATTTTGTATAACCCTGAGGATCGCCTTCCATTTCCATGCGGTTTCCCTTCTCACTCCCTTTCCCTCCCACCTCTCATCCCTGTTTAATGTAAATCTTCTTCTCAAACTTTCGTGTCCTTGTTTACTCCCCTTATATCAAAGGGGTCATTTGGTATTTATTTTTTAAAGATTGACTAGCTTCACTTAGCATAATCTGCTCTAATGCCATCCATTTCCCTCCAAATTCTATGATTTTGTCATTTTTTAATGCAGAGTAATACTCCATTGTGTATAAATGCCACATTTTTTTTATCCATTCATCTATTGAAGGGCATCTAGGTTGGTTCCCCAATCTTGCTATCGTGAATTGTGCTGCTATGAACATCGATGTAGCAGTGTCCCTGTAGCATGCTCTTGTTAGGGCTTTAGGGAATAGACCGAGAAGGGGAATAGCTGGGTCAAATGGTGGTTCCATTCCCAGCTTTCCGAGAAATCTCCATACTGCTTTCCAAATTGGCTGCACCAATTTGCAGTCCCACCAGCAATGAACAAGAGTGCCCTTTTCCCCGCATCCTCTCCAGCACTTATTGTTGCTTGACTTTCTAATGGCTAACATGCAGGTTTTTGATGGATGTTCTAGATCCACACTGTAGTTCACTTTAAGACAGTTGGAGTGACATACAAATAAAAAGGGAAAGGTACTATGATGGTAACATGCATGAGGTACTTTGAGAGTAAATATCCATTCCCCCGAAGATCAAGAAAGTCTTTCCAGGGGAAGTGACATTTTATTTAAGGCCTGTGGGATCATCAGGAATATTTCAGGACCATCCAGAAGAAGGGAAAATGAATAACTGGAGTCCTGGTTAGGGACCTGGAAAGGAGCGAGGAATGTCATCCACAAAGAAGGACCACTATATGGCAAGGTTCAGTTGGAGGAGAGAGACCATGAGGAGCTCGGGGAATTGTAAATGGTTGAGTATGGTGGGACTAAAAACATACAGTTAAGACTGGCAAGAGGGGACTAGAAACATGGGCATATGGGCATAATAACATGGGTACAAGATGGAAAAGGAGGGCTCCCATTTTGCTGAGGCTTGTGTACTATGAGCAATGACTCTGAACTTTGTCCTGAGGGTACCAGGGAGTCATGGCAAAGCAGAAGAAGTTCTTATTTTTTGAAAATATTTCTCATTCCACAGGGTGGAGCATGAGCTGCAGACAATATCAGAATCAATAATGAATTAATGTCTATGGCCAGGAATCCCCCAGTGAGTCAGGGAGGGAAGAGGGTGGATGGAAGCACGATTTAAAAGATGAAATTATTATGACTGAGTGATTGATTCAACCACAGGGAATAAAGGAAAGAGTAGAAGGAGAGAAGAATCTGAAGGAACACAAACATGGAAATAGCCCTTTTATTTGGGTGACAGACATATGAGTCATTTCTTTTCATTAAAATATTTCTGTATTATTATATTTATAATATTGTACACATTACGAAGAAAATTTGAGAGTATAATATTTAATGATTTAATAATTTTAAAAAGACAGACATCATGATAGCCTCAAATGTTTACTATAAATGAATAATTATTATTGCTCATATTTTACTGAATCATCATTTCTCTCCCACAAAGGAGATAACATGTACCTTAATTTCATTTACTGAAATACTGATATTCAGAGTGGCAATAAAAAAAACTACAAGACTATGTGAGTAGAGAAGAGTGATGAGCTATGTATTTCGATGTTCTCGAGAAAACAAAGGAGAATCTTTATATAAATATTCTCTAAAATTTTGCATAATAGCTGTTTTGTTGTTGTAAGCCAAAAATTCTTGGCCTTTATCTGCTATGTTTGGATCATGTAAAAAATACACTTGAACGAAAAAACACTCAGTCCTGGCAACCTTGGCTTTGTGTTTCTTAATTCATCCCACGACTGTTAGCAACCAAAGGAGAATCAGATCAATAATGACATTTTTAGAAATGAGAAAAATTCATTTTTCTATATATTTTTTTCTTTTAGAAATGAGTTGAGAATGGTAAATTCATAAAAATGTCAGGAACAACATGTATGTAAACAAACATGAAATATGCACAATAACCTTCCTTTCGAAGAATAAAGATCAATATGGTGATGGGAGCAAACTTTTCTTGCATTTTAGGGGTGCTTGTTAGGAAACAAGCACCCATGAGAGAAGTAAAAGTTGTGACCAACTGTTTATTGCTTCTGTTTAAAGCTTTCAATGTCCTGCTGGGTTCAATGATGAATCTCTAAAGTTCCAAGAAAAATTGCCTTTTAGCCTGAACACATATGTGTGTCCAAAATTACTGCCTGCTTTAAAGATGTTGTATTCCACAGATTTCCACAAAGAAGGACTGTGTTTTTTACACTTTTGTTTCTGTTACTTCTTTTCCTTAAAATGACTTCCTTTCCTACTATATCCCAGCAATATGTACCCACAGACCTTCTTTCTGTTCTTTGAAGCTAAGCTGAAATATTATCTGTTCCATGATACCTTTCCACATTAGCTGGACAAACGGATGCTTTCCTATTTCTTTTCTTTTTTTTTTTTAATTTTTATTGTTGGTTGTTCAAAACATTACATAGTTCTTGACATATCATATTTCACACTTTGATTCAAGTGGGTTATGAACTCCCATTTTTACCCCGTAGTAGAGGATAGGAAAGGCAGCAGAATACAACAGACACTAGTATGGCAATATGTAAAACAGTGGATGTGCAACCGATGTGATCCTATTTATTTTCTAGTCTCACTGCACATTGAATCACTCCTATGAGATCTAAAGCTCTGTGTTGCACAAAGTCCTGCATCACCCATTCTGCTCTATAGTGAGACTCTTGAGGGCACTGGATTGCAAAAACTGATACTCCCTTTGCTGTGGTTTGTATCTTGGACATCACCCAAGATTCTGTGTGTTAAAAGCTTGATTCCCAGCTTGGCACTAATGAGAGATGGTAGAATCTTGAGAAGGTAAGGCTTAGCGAAGGTGTTAGGTCATTGGGGTCATGCTCTTGAAGGGGATATTGGAACCTCAACCTCTCCTCTTCCTCTTTCTCTTTGCTTCCCAGATACCATGAGGTGAACAGTTCACTTCACTATGAGTTCTCTGCCATGATATACTGCCTCACTATAGGTCCAAAAGCAATAAGTCCAGCTTACCATGGACTGAAATCTTTCATTTGTGAGCCAAAAAAAAACCTTCCCTCTTTTTAAGCTGATTATCTTAGTTAATTTGCTACACAAATGGAAAGCTGATTAATACACTTTTTGATTTCCCAGCCTAGTATTTCTGCTGAATCAGTGACTGAACTTAGGTGTTCTTAGGACATGGATTTTTAGTCGTTGAAAATCTGGAACCCTCTTTGAAAGCCTATCTTCTAAATATTTCTTTAAAAGCTTTTTAAAAGTATAAAAACCTTTAATATTAACTTTATTCAAACTCAGGGAATGTATTTTTTAACATTGCACACTTTTGATTCTATTGATAGCTATCTCATTGGACATATATTTGTATGTGTGGCTTGGAGCATATTTCAAAAAATGAAAGATAATTGATACTATTTTTCAGAATTAGTAAAATTCAGCTAACATAGGAATAAACATTCATGTTAGAATTTTTAAAATAAATTTGATCTCTTTTAATAGAACAGATATTAATGGAAAAAAAAAGATAAGGATTTCTTTCTGTCACTTCACCAAACACACACACACATACACACACACACACACACACACACACACACACTCACATACAGAGGAGGGTAGTTAGAAGTTGACTACTATGGTGGTTTTAAAGATAGGTACACAGAAATGGAGTTTAGTCCCCCTTTACCTGAGTGTGACTGCACTTACTGACTTCTTTTTAATGAATAGTATATGATAGGAGTGATGAGTTGTTAGTACAAGATTATATACTATTTTTCTCTCTCTCACTTCAGTCTCACTTTCTCTCTGTCTTTCTCTGTCTTCTTGTTCTTTTTTATAATCACTTTTCTGGAGAAAGGCAAATGCCACATCATATGAGCAGCCCTAGAGAGACTCATGAGGTAAGGACCTGAACCCACATGGCCAACTCTCTATTTCTCTGGAATGTGCTAATGACTAGATGAGTAAGCTTAGAAGCAACTCCTCAACTCCCTTCTGATAACTTCGGTCCCCCAACTCCCAAATGGACTATACTCCTGGATAATCTCTGTCAGAATCACCCAGGTAAACTACTACGGGATTCCTGGCTCTCAGAAACTGCATAAAATGATAAATGTTGGTTTTCTGAAGCTGATAAATTTTGGGGAAATTGGTTATTCAGCAGTAAATAGCTATTACAACTAACAAGGCCTAAAATATTTTATGTCTACCCAGCCACTAGTTTGTTCTTCTTTTCAAGAAACTGATTAGAAATCATAATACCTTCAGCTCTAGAAAGGCTAGACAGCAATTCACAGGGCATCAGTTTGAGATTGCTATTCATATATTTTCTGTGTGGCTAGATGTGTTACCAAATTTTCTACTTGTTCATATATCCCTTACAGAGATAATCACAGAATCTGATAAAAGATTAAGATAAACTACGTTACCAAAGTAAAAGATTTGATTGTTTTGCTTGGTGGGTGGTAATGGTCCAATAAATATTGATTGTATGATTAGATTATTATTTTTTGATTCAACAAGAAAAAGAGATCTGCTGGGTAGAAATCCAGTCTCATAGAGCACTAATACATAGTCAGCATTCTGATACCCATTTGCACAACTAATGAAAATATCTTCTTCCCCATGTATCTGGAAGCCAGGCCCCTTATAGGACAATTGGTAGTCCTGAAAAGTGATGAAGATCCAAAACAGAAATTCAAATGGAAGTTTATTCAAGTTTAAAGAAACTAAGAGTGTTTTCTGGAGATCCCAGACCCATTCAATAACCCTGACAAGCTGCTAGAGATGCATTTCATGTGTCATTACACAACTGAGAGGTCACTGAATGAATTGTCCCAAGGGAACATAGCATACCACCCTGTGGCCAAGAGATCTCCTGCTCTGTAGCCTCACAGAGGGCATCTATAATAAATTTTTGCACACATTCATTTTGTTTCTGGATGTACTATCAAAATTATGACTTTGTCAAAACTAATTAATCCTCAAATAATATTTAGTATTTTTTGTTTGTGATGGCAAACCAGAAAGAGAAAGAACAGCTTCAACATGATAATTGATGTCTATCAGATCTGAGGATTACAACATAGACCTATTTTTAATCTTTCTCTTTCTCTGCACTTTTCTACTCTAGGAAAAAAAAAGAGCCATATCAAGTTTGATTCTCATGACAGAAGGAATGATATGCTGTGTTGTATAACTCTGATAGTTTGTAGTTTATAAAAACTTTTCTCTCCTCTGTCTAGCTTTTAAAATTTCAAAGATCAGTTATTTAGAAATAGGGCTGGAGTTCACTCAGGTCATATGGTTCAGAACTATACCCTAAGGCAAAGTAAATCAGAGTTTCTGTTAAAATAAAATAGTTTACTTGGTACTTGTCACTTGGTTAAGCAGAAAATTAACTCTCATTTTCTGTTAAGAACATAAGTGTTTCAGGTAGCAATTTAAGAACAATAGAGTAAAAAATATTCCCATGAAAAAAATAAATAGCTATTCAAAATCATAGGTATACGACAAAATAAAAATAATTTCTCACTATCATCTTATTTCTGCTTGACATGGGGGAGGGAGAAGGAGGGTTGAGAGGATTGTCTAACAACAGAAAGCAATCACAAGAAAGTGAATATTAATAGGGACCCTGTGGCTTTGGAGTATAGCAGACATCAATTTGGAGCCTCTAATTGTCACAGCTCTAGGAATTAGTCCAGTTAGTCATCTCAACTCACAGTTATCTGCAAGATCACTGCTTGGTATTTTATACTCATTCAAGCAAGAGTAAATAAGATGACATCCTGCAAATGACAGTCAGCCTGATCTGACCCACTCGTCCACAAAGCACTGCTCTTCTGGACTTGAAAGAGCACTTCTGGCAGAACTAGCCCTCAGAACTGTCCCTACCAAATCAAAGATAAGTTATTACTGCAGTTCTTCTACCCTATCTTGGTAAGGTAAAAGAAACCCTTTCTTTGAGGCTTCTGGAAATTTCACCCCTTCTTTGAAGTTTTATCTGACTAATCAGTTAACACTGACCTCTCTCTTTTTTGAGCATCAAGTTTAATTATCTATTTGTCCACTGTTTTATTGTTTTTGTGTCTTTCTTCATTGGGTAAAAATATACAAAGAGTCTATTAATGTTTTACAAGTTTGTATATGTAGTACTTTTGACTTACCCTTTTTTTTTTTTCATTTTTTACTATTGGGGATGAACCAGGGGCACTTTATCATGGAGCTCTATCCTAGTCTTTTTCATTTTTTTATTTTGAGACAGGGTCTTGCTAAATTGCTAAGGGTCTTACTAAGTTGGCCAGGCTAGTCTTGAACTTTTGGTCCTCCTGCTTTGGCCTCCTGAGTCACTGGGATTACAGGTGTGTACCACTGTGCCAGGTGTGAATTAACTTTTTTAATGCTAATTTGGTATTGTAGAAAATGACCTTGCTCCTCTAAGATACAATATTCTAAACTGTAGAATCATGCTTTACTATTGCCTATGCACTGAAGTAGAATTTGAAACCTTATGGAAAACAATATACTATCACTTCAGAGTTCATATCAGAAAAATGGGGGAGATGAATCAGGAAGATGAAAGCTGTGTACAGATTGATTCCTTGGAAGATAGATTGAGGTGGATTGGTTCTACAGTGGCAATGGATTTCAATGTTCAAGCCTAGATTATCAGCAAAGGAAGATAAATGGCATGTCATAGATTGAGCAGCTACTAAAGATGGTAGCTAACCCGGTTACTAATACATGTAAAGCATCAATCATTTTCCAGTATCCCACCAATATTAAGTTATAAGATGAAGAAAGAGACAATTCATAAGAGCAACCAAGATATAAAATATTTATGGATTGATTTAACAAGAAATGTTTTGAAACTGTGTCAAGTATCATAAAAATTTTAATGAGACATAAAAGGAAGCTTGAATAAATGGAGAAATATGCACGTTCCTGCAAGGGAAGGAAAAATAGCATAGATATGAAAATTTTCTCAAATTACTTCACAAATTTAATGAAAATCCAATAAAAATACAATGAAAAAGTCCCTTAAAATAAGGAAAAGATAATTACTAGACTTGTGTAAAACTGACAAAACAGAAGGCAAATATTTTTAGAAAATAAGAGTGATGGGGAAAACTTGTACCTTCCCATTTCAAACATATCTAAGTATTCAAAAATTAAACTAATATATTACTGATACTGGAATAAACATCATTGCCATGGAACAGACTAGTAAACCTTGAGTGGATGAAGAATGAATTGTTCAAGAAATAGTAGTGGAATAATTAGCTATTTGGAAAACAAATCAATAGGACTTCAATTTGGATGGTTTTGGATCCTTTATAAATCTATCTAGAGCTCAGAAGAACACCAATATTTTTTGTTTATTGCTCTTGAGTATATCAGCACTTTTTTTTTGAGTAATCAACTGCATTTATTATGAACATGTAGCCAGCTTGGTAAAAATCTCCACTGAAGATTTTCTCATTTTTCTCTGGCCCACTGCCTTACCCTCATCTGAGATCATACACCCCTAACAGAATATTAATATAAATATAAGCTTTTATCTCAGGCTCTATTTTCAAAGGAAACTGGGGAAAAATAGGAAGAATACTACTTCTGGTCAGCACTTCTTTTTATGATGTATTTCACTCTTCTAGAATACAGAAAGCTAGATATTCCTTGTTCCATGTGGCATGTAACTTCTCTTATTTTTTTAAATTCAAAGTTCCATCTATTCGTCTGATGACAACAAACTACATATAAACAGGGTATGACACTCCCTTTCTAGAACTTTGCTTATGTACTTCATCTTTTGATTTTAGCATTTAATTATTATGTCACGGGCTGGGGATGTGGCTCAAGCGGTATCGCGCTCGCCTGGCATGCCTGCGGCCTGGGTTCGATCCTCAGCTCCACATACAAACAAAGATGTTGTGTCCGTGGAAAACTAAAAAATAAATATTAAAAATTCTCTCTCTCTCTCTCTCTTTAAAAAAATTATTATGTCACCATTTAATTGTCACCTACTTCTGTCCATAATTTCTTTCGTATGTTCTTCACATATCATACTGAGCTTTGGACACCTATTTGTTTTTCTGAAACAAACCTTAAAATAATTCTAATAAAAAAATTGGAAATCTCTGGGCCTTTGTTCTTCCACAGCTGAACTTGGGGGAGTTCAATTATTTCGAAAAAATCAAAGTTATCTAACACCAGAATTGTTTTTGTGCATCATGATTCAACTTGGAATTGTACATGTATAATATGTTCAATGTGGAGTCACACATATCTTAAATAAGAAATGTTAAAATCAAGGTTACTTGATTTCAGTGTCATTCTCTTTATGATCTCAATAAATCAACTACCACTTTGTCAGTTTCTTTATTTTGAATATTAAGAAAATTACCATTTGTCTAATATTCTTCTTGAGGATTTTATAAAGAATAAATAAAAATAATGTATATTACAGAACTTAAATACTCCAAGACACCATTTAAGCACTATTTGGCATTTTCTGTTATTGCTCCTTCCCTTTCTGTTCATAGACACTCAAGTACTAAGCTAGCAAGAAGGAAGAGTCACTAGGCTTTGTGGTACCTTGACTCAGGGAAGTCACATCAGCTGCCAGGAGTTTTGTGGGGCAGCAGCAGTGGTCAGGAAGAACAAATGACGTGGTTGCCAGGTAGGCAACCCAAGTCCTGAGCATGAGCAGATTTTGCTCTGAGCCTCTTTCCTCTATCCCCCTACTGTAATCCCCCAACCGTTGCCTTGTTGATCTTCTCATGAGCCTTGCAAGCCCTATCGGTATTTTCAAAGTGGCTTCTTCTTGTCTGTAAGTTACCCCAAAGTCATGCTCATGTGCATTCGAAGGGCTCTGCCCACTCCTTGCCCAGTCAGAGATGGTAGGTTTCTCTACCAGGATTCCTTACTCTCTGCAGGCACTGGAGAGTACTTCAGGAGGGCATAGTCTCCTCTGAGAGGACAATGTCCTCATGATTTAATTCAGCAGCCTTTCCTGAGGCCTGGCATTCCCCTTTGTTAGGCGCTGGGAAGAAACCTGGTCAGGATTGTATGGATTCTAAGGCTTAGGCCCAGTTTAGGGCTTCTCTCCAACTGGGCCAAACTTGCAGCCTTAAGACCCTTCTTTCCTATTTCCCACGCCCCTACTTTCTACCTCCTCCCTCAACAACCGCCCATCAGAGATTGTTCCAAGGAACAAATGGGATCTCAAATAAGCTTTTTAGAAAATATCTTTGTATGGCCGCTCTGAAGTTCAAGAATTATTTTCCCTTTTATTTCATTTCTTTTTTTTATTTATTTTTGTTACCTGGGATTGAACTCAGGGGCACTCAACCACTGAGCCACATCCCCAGCCCTATTTTGTATTTCATTTAGGGACAAGGTCTCACTGAGTTGCTTAGCATCTCGCTTTTCACTGAGGCTGGCTTTGACCTCTCAATTCTCCTGCCTCAGCCTCCTGAGCCGCTGGGATTACAGGTGTGTGCCCCCGCGCCCAGCTCTTCCCTTTTATTTTCGATGAACACTTGTAATGAAACTAAAGATTATAATGAAACTATAAGAATGAAAATACCTGTCTTCTAAGCCTAAGAGGGCATTTCATTCTTTTACACGATGCCATTTTGGCTCTGATATTTCACCTGAAAGAAGAGACACTTTTCATGATAAATCCTATATAAACTTTAGCAGTTACTGATATTTTCCCCATAGAGAAGTACTGAGACCTACCAGTATTTCTTCTTCTTCTTTTTTTTAAATAAAAGTCATAAAATAAACTATTGTAACATTTACATAATGAAAGGCCTATGGAATCCAGGGAGGCCTGGATGCTGAACCCAAGGAGACAGTGGTGGAGGAGAGATGGGAGGTTGAGATGAAGAACTAGAAGTGCCAGCCCAAGAAATCACGTGGATCCCAGAGAGGGAGAGTGATAATAGAGGCCCAGCTGTGCTATAGATCTGGCCTTTTCTTCCCTTGCTATCAAGGAAGATGGATTGCAAGATACACTTGTTTGAAAAATAACTTTTAGATAAAAACTGTACATATACCATTTTAATTTTGGAAGTTTTCATGGCTATACTCAGTCAAGTGACTACTGACCCCTAAATGATTATTTAAAGAACACCATTCTTCACTGAAGTGATAATGATCTCCTGTTCCCATTTTACCAATAAACAGGAAAATTCCATGTATGTTTACATATAGCATAGCACATAATGAACTTTATCTTTAGCACCAGAATTCTACCTTTGTTTTGGGTTATAATCACCTCACATACTGTAAGTCCATTTATCACCCACTATGTAGAAAGAAGAAAAACGGAAAAACCTAATGGGTGTGTGGGTGTGTGTGTGTGTGTGTGAGAGAGAGAGAGAGAGAGAGAGAGAGAGAGAGAGAGAGAGAGAAAATCTGATGTTTGATTGAAGGGTCTAGTTTTAACCACTTTCAGAACTTTCAAATCATCATTTGGAATTTAAACTATGATATTTGTTGCAGAAAAGTAAGCAAAGTAAAACAATCAAGGCAGCCCTTGAGGATGTGTTGAAAGTCTTGGATTCAGAAGGAGGAGAAGGGAAATGATGACACCTTATGTCTGTCCTGAGTCACCTCCTGGGGTTTTGGTTGAGTGGTTGGAACCCTTTTAATCTGTTCTCTGACACAGCAAACAGATGTACTGCCAGTCAAAAGAGACCACAAATGGCTTGTATTCCATTTTTCATAAAAGCTTGGAATAGTCAGCTCTTCCTGCTGAGACAGGACTTTTCATCTGGGTAAAAATATACCGAGATTCTCGAAAAGAAACTTTCTCACTTAGAAGGCTTCATTGTCTGGACAGCACAGAGAAGGCCACAGAGCACCAGCAGCTTGAAAAATGCCACAGTTCCTGCATGTAGTTCATCTTTGAGCATCGGACTGAGGGACCCTTTCTAATCTTATTTGCTATCATTTCCTTTTTCCTTTTCCTTTTTTTTTTTGAAAAAAAAATCAAAGATACATGTTTTCTTTAATTAAGCTTAATTAAGCAGTAAGGTGATACAAATCAAATGCATTTCTAGGTATCAATACCCACCCCCCCCAAAATTTTTTTTATAGTTTAAGAGATCAAAATAACAGGTTGACCTCAATTTTAATTCCACAAAGCCCCATTGTATTCATACAAGGGAAATAACATGATTTTAGTGCACATCTGTGAGAAAATAAGGAAAACCACATATTTGCCATCTTTCATATTAAAAAATCTTAGTTTCATAAATGGACTTAGGGGAGATTTTTCTTGAAGGAGGAAAAATATTTAGCTTTGGGAGTTGCATGAGTATTCATTCAATGAATATAAATTTATTTAACTTATCAATAAAATTTTGAAGACTTTTGTCAGGTCTGTGACACGCTGAGGGTAAATGTTTAAATAGAGAAGTGACACTGTTCTTCTCTCCCTATAAAAAAATAAATAAACTGTGTACTTACTCATTCTAATAATCACCAGCAGGAAACAAATGAGTTACTCCCAGAGGGATAAACTTTGTAGGTAGGATGGGCAGAGAAAACATTCCTGAGGCCATGGTATTCAAGAAAAGACTTAAAGAATGGGGAGAAGCCACCCCAGGAAGGGGTTTTTAAAGTGACCTTCCTAGAGAGAAATTCTCAAGATATGAAGTTAATTATGCAATTTTCAAATTCTTGAAGAAGTCAAAAGGAAATGAATTCTGATTTTACTTGTATTTCTTTTTTTCTTCCTTTCTTCAATTTAGTGTTTGGGTACAGGGCATCCTAGGCTCAGGCCTCAATTTTCTGTTTTGCTTTATATTTTGGGAGATGTTCTAAACTTTATTTTCTAAAATTATCTCAAGTATTCGTCTTCCCACACAATCCCCTATGTTAACTCCTTCCTCTCTCTCTCTCCTTCCTTCCCTTCTTTTCTTCTTTCTTTCCTTGTTTGTTCATGTTTGTTCTTTGCCCTTCATAGCCTGATTATGTGAATTTAATGGTAGGTGGGCTAGGAACTGGTTGATTGGTACTACAGAGAAGGAGAGCGAGATCTGGCCAGGCTCTCATCAAAGGAGAATCTGTAGATTTTTGTTTTCCCTTTTGTGCTGTTAGGATTTCTGAGAGAAGAATCTTCCTGTCTGCTCGAAGGCTGCACTGTCAAAGCTGTGGGAGTTTAATAGGAGAAGAGAGCTGGAGACCTTTTTATTTATTGCATAAACTTTTACTGAATTCTTCAACTGTGTCTGATATTGCCCCAGAACAGAGACCTCTTTTACTCTTTTCAGAAACACATCTGTTTTCAACCTGGGTTGACAAAGAGGCCATTGATCAGCTGGTTGGAGTAGAAGAGGGGGTCTGGGGGTCTAATTGCTTCTTGCTCAGGCTCCTAGCAGATCATTTCACTTTACCCTATACCCTCCTCTTCTGGTGACTACTAGTGCCACTGATTCCTGAGCCTTCTCATGAGATAAGCTAGTGACTTTCTGTTTGCCACTGCAGGCCAAGAATTCAGTGTCTCAAGTCTTCTTTCAGCTACCATTGGCCCATCTGCTTTTCAGTTCCTAAATTTTGTTACTATATCCTTGCCCATTTAAATAATCTCATTCCAGTCATTTTTTATGAGGTTTAGAAACAAGCAGAATTCAATGGATGTATAAATCTGTTGTCTTTATCCAGAAAAAAATTCCTTACATGCTTTAAAATTTATATTTGTCATGCATCTTTTTTTTAATATTTATTTTTTTAGGTGTAGATGGACACAACACAATACCTTTATTTTTATGTGGTGCTGAGGATTGAACCTGGGTCCTGCCCGTACTAGGCGAGTGCTCTACCGCTGAGTCACAATCCCAGTCCTGTCATGCATCTTATATGCTAAAATGTTACTTGATTCACTGACAATAGGAATTCTAATTTTTATTTCTCTTAATCTCTACATAGTGATCAACACTATTGACTACTCTCTACTTCTTGAAATATTCTCTTCTTCAACCTCTGGACTATATCTTCTGGGCTTTCGTTACATCTTTCTGCCCAGTTCTGACTCTCTTGCTGGCTCTTTCTTCTCCTCCCACCACCCAAATTTCAATTTTCTTATGACATAGTGTTATATTCTCTCCTCACTGTACTTTTTATTTTCTCTCTTGATAATATTATTCAAGTTCTTTGCCCAAGTATTGGCAATTCATAAATTCATATCTCCAAGTCTAGACCTCACCTATGAGATCTAGATTTCTGTAGCCACAGGTTTATTTGACTCTCCTCAGATGTCTCTAAGGGAATTTAGACTCAATATGTCTAAAAGAGAACTAATGATCTTACCTCCTCATTCCTGGTCCACTCTCAGTAATCCCAGGGTAGAGTCATGACTCTGGTACACAAGCTAAAAACTAGGATCCCTCCTAGGCACATATTTCTCTCATCCTCCAGCTTCAGTCCTCCTCCAAGTTCTGTTTTGTCAAATATGTATGCAATTTGCTCTCTGTTCCCCATATCTTCTTCTAGAATCTCCAAATGACATCTTTCACCTGGACTAGTGAACTAACCTCCTTATACAATCTACATGGTTGTATCCTCCAATATACTCACCCCAATCCCAAACTAATTCTTCTATGGTCTTTTTGAAAGATTGCATGAATTTTCATCTCTCTGCTTAAAATATTCACTATTTTTGTTTTGTTTTTGTTTTTTGCATCCAGGATAAAGGCTTAAATCCTTAGCTTTGTTAACATCATGAAAGGTGTGTCCCCTTCCCACTCCAGTTTCACCTCACTTGGAGCCAGCCTTTGGCTTTTTTTAATTCAGTCTTTTGTCCATTTTCATTTCCTTGAGTGCCCTGTGTACAGAGTCTCAGCACATGCTATTCCATATTTAGTTCTCCTTTGTCTAGCTATACTATTTCCTTTATCTCTGCATCCACAGGTGCCATGCTTTCAGCATGAATTGGGTGTCCCATCTTGTGCTCCTCTTTGCTACACGATCATGTAATTATTTATCTACACATATGTGTCCCCACCAGACTAAGAGCTGCCTAAATAACTTTTTGTACTTTTGTATCCTCAGCACAAAGCAGAGTTCCTCGCACAGAGTTTGTTTATAATTATACAATAGTAAATAGATCATTTAATATCAAGAAAATTAAGTCCCCAGTGATCAAAAAAAAAGAAAAGAAAAGAAAAGAAAGAAATCTATCTTTCATGACATGCTAAGAAATAGGTATAATTTTTCAAGAAAAATATTTTTCAAAGAAAAGATTTTTATAGAAAACAAACACCTTACTTTCTTTGTTTTTCCCATTGCCTTCAGGATGGAGAGATTCAGGTCTTCCAGCGCTGCTAGCACGTTCTCATACTCGCCCAGGTGCTGAGAAAAATATTCTGAAAAGTGAAAATATTGAAATGCATTCAGGTTTGAGTTCAGGTGATGATAAAACAGAAAAATCAACAGATAATTTTCTTCACAAACTAGTAACACAAAACGTTGGCCGTCAAGGAAAACTGGAAGGTTTTCAAATGAGACTAAGGGATTGATATACTAAATTCATTTTAAAAAAAGAAGAAGATAAATACAACTGGATGGTTACCATTGTCTGAGAAGCAATGTTCCTTCCTATAAAAATAGGAAAAAATGAATCTGGATTTACTGACAGGGTTGTTTTAATAAAAAAATTGTTCTCAACAGTATATTATTACAGATTTCACTGGGATAGTTAATTTTAGAACAGAGTTAAGCTATATTTTATTCTTTCTTCTGGGAAACCTTCAAGGGAGCTAAGCTCTCTTCAAGGCAAAGAATCAATGATGCTTCAACACCTGAGGGAGGCCTCCTCTGGCACTGTTTTGAAACTGCTCCTGGCACCCTGTGATTTTTTTTTCCAAACAATATTTTTCAAAGAGCAGAGTCATGTTTATGACATTTTTCAGTTACTAGGAATAAAAAGTGTGTTGGATATTGTGATTAAAATGAAAAGAATGGAACACAGATTAAATATAAAGATAAACGCAGAACCTCATATTTACTTTTGGAAATGTATACATTTCTAAAATGAGAGATCTAAACCTAACAGAAAACTACATATTGAAAAAAAATCCTGGTTATTCCAGCTAATAGAAAATCAATAACCCTCGACAGCTCATCTTTGAATAGAAGTGTAGTTTATTGTTTCTCTTTATTTATTTATTTTGGTACTAGGGACTAAATCCAGGGGCACTTGATCACTAAGCCACATCCCCAGCCCTTTTTTATTTCTTATTTTGAGACAAGATTGTTGAGGCTGGCTAAGTTGAGATCTAAGTAGCTGAAGCAAGCTTTGAACTTGAGATCCTCCTGCCTCAGCCTCCTGCACTGCTGGGATCACAGGCGTGCACCACTGTGCCTGGCTTTATTGTCTCCCTCTAATGTGTGGTAAGTACTTATGAAATTAAACTGAAAGGATAAAAAAGAAACCTTTAAGCCACCTGAGATTACAGGGATACACTTCAGTATGTTTGATAGAAACTGCCTTGATTAATCTATTTAATGCTCCAAATGGAATTATTCGTTGACACTGATATTAATAATAAATAGTGCCTTTGACAAATTTACTAGTCAATGTGAAGACTTCTCTGAAAAGAATGAAACACAGGTAAGCAATGAATAAATTCTAGATTAAAGTTGTCAAAATATAGTCTGTGCACACATAGATTAAAAGCCAATGGTAGATTTTTGCTGAAAGCAAAATGCATTATTTTTTTAATATTTATTTTTTAGTTGTAGTTGGACACAATATCTTTATTTCATTTTTATGTAGTGCTGAGGTTCGAACTCAGTGCCTCATGTGTGCTAGAAGAGCAGTGTACCACTGAGCCACAACCCCAAGCCTGCAAAATGCATTCTTGATTATAGAATCCTTAAAAACCATATTGATGCATTTCTTAAAAAGATTATTTTTTAGAAAGGGTAAAGTTGGATTCTAAATAAGAAAATACTCCTCAAATGCCTGCTTCAAATAGCATTTTAATTCCTGGTTATGGTGTTGACTTTCTGATAGGGTTGACAAAGATGCCTAACCTCGTCTGTGCAATTATTTGTAATAAATGAAGTCCCAGTGGACAACATTCTTGGGAACCAGCATGAGGTTAATGTGGTTGCAGAATATTCATCAGTTGGAAAAATAATAAATATCAGAACAGAGTCTACAATAATTTGAAGCAAGCAAAAATTGTAAAGAAACATACAAAAGGGCAAGTTAATGTTTTTATTTTAATATATACACAATCTCAAAGAGAATTATATAGCAGTTTTAAATGCAAGTCATAGAGATTTATAAAGTGGAAAGGAGAATTCAATGCTAAAGAAGTCTTATAAAATAAAACAAGAGGTAATGCCACCTTTTCAAATAAATATTTCTTCCATACGTAAGACAAATTTACTAGTCAGCTAAAGTTCTGCAGAGAATTTAAGTTGTCTTTTCACTTGGAAATCCTATGTATGTGGGCACATGCTGACCCACACTGATAGAGTACACAAGAAAAACAATGACTCATGGCTTTGAAGTTAACTCCTGTCTCAACTTCATCCACTTGCTCATCTCAAATCTTCAAGTAGTTAGAGAGAAAACAGCAATTTCTCAAGCAATGTACTAGGAAGCAAAGAACATAATTCTGAGAAGGGAAAGAACTATAGTATCTAGTATCCAAGTCCTGGATTGCAGTATAAACTAGAAATCTAAGGGTCAGGGTTATTTTGACGGATGCAGCTTAGCGTCACTCTAGCTCTTTGATAGCTTCCTCACTGAGGGACATGTGCCAATGCGATAATAAGAGGAAAGTTAGATGATAGAGTCAGAGACCTCTAACATAGGTACGAGGAGATAATTCCCTTCCACTTTATTATGGTTAGCATTCATTGACTCATTTCAAAATCTAGCACGTTTATTCAGTGTCTCTTATGTGCTAGGGACTGTAGAAAGAGTTTGAATATGAAGATGAACAGAGTCTCTACCTTTGGGGAGAGTACAAACAGGTATGGAAAATGAATATTAACTGAAATATACATGATCGATGTTCAAGGTGATGATTCAGAGTCCAGGTATAAGATATAATCTGAATAGAAGGCAAAGAATGCCTGAGTCTACCTGGGTAAGTTGGAGAGGATGTCATAAGAGAGAGATCAACAATGGCTCAATAATAGCTGAATAGGACCTAACGTGTTGGGCAACCAGAGGGGAGGCAAGGAAGTAGGTGATATCTTGTCATATTGGCTGGAATATATGTATTTCAGCATTACTAGGACATGAAGGGCATGACTAGGAGGTATTTGAGGATGGGAGACAGCAAGATACTAAAAATCAGTGGTGAGAAAGGAAGCCAGATGTTCTGGAACCATTCCTTACAAGGTGCTCTAACTTTATTCTCGGGTCTAGGTTAGTATTTTTGACCATCTGCATCAGAATCCTCTAGTGTCCTGACTGTAGGGAGTGTGGTCTGTAGACTACCAGTTTCATGTTAGTTCTGGAACATAACATCTCAGGTCGACCCCAGACCTGCTAGATCACAATGTGCTCTTAAAAAAATAATAAATTAAATTTAACTAATTAGAATGAACTAATTAATTAATCCATTGATTAATTAAATTCAGATAGTATCTCACTATGTTTTCCAGGCTCATCTCAAACTCCTGGGCTCAATGATCTTCCTTTCTCATCGCCCAAGTAGCTGGGACTGTTGGAGTGCTGGTCCTCACCACTGCTCCAGGCTACAATCCTCATTTTAATAAGTTATTTGTAGGTACATTGAAGTTTGAGAAGCACTGTTCTAGAATACTTGTTGGGAATTATGATCGCTTATAAGGTCTCATCTACTAAATCAGAATCTTGGGGTTCCTAGGAGATCATGATGTGTAGATTAAATTTGAGACCATTATGGGTATTGGGAAGCCATGGAGTAATTTTTAAAAGGACAGTGATTGTCGTTTTAGAAATATTGCCCTGAATGCAATGTGGATGATTTGGGGAATGTTGGTGACACCATCAAGAGAGACAAGAGCTGCAGTGATTGCCAGAAGCAATTTCATTATAGGACAAGGACCAGGGCCATGCTGTGGGGTAAAAGAAGGGTAGTGGTTTAGAACTTCAGTAGTCTCTCTGTGCATATAAAATGTGGCAAGCAGGGAGAGGAGGTCAGAGGTGGCTTTGGAATACTGAACTTGAACTAATGGTTTATTCTTGTTATTGTGCCTCAGGTTTTTCATGTGAATCATGGTGGCAGTGTGAGCTGGGCAAATGTGTTTTGTTCTTAAATCATGGCATTAGAGAGAAATAAAAACTTGGAACAAATATTGGTTCCTTGGAACTATTGCCTTTGGGTAACAATAACTTCCTCGCAAAAAGATCTACTTTTATGGAAATCTGTACGTGGATTCCCATTATGGATCTGGATTCAACAGAGTCATATTGCACTTAATGGAAATGTACAAGATTCAGTCCTCATCAGTTTAAGTGAAAAAAAAAAATCTTTGGAAAGTAAAAAGAGTCTGGACTTCGGTTGTAATGAAACAGTAGAGTACAATTTATAAACAGAGATATTAAACAAGTTAACTGTCAGAAAGCAAATTATCTTCTCATGCATATTCAATGAGACATCTTATCTAACAAAATGTTAATGAGAGGTTAGTTTCTCCCTTCCCTACTGCACTTAATCGGGGTGTGGTGTCATCAAATGACAGGTTTTATTTATTTATTTTTTGTTTTTATTCTGTACCTCGATCCTCCAAATTGTTAAGTTTTCAGGTTTGGCCTGAGAATTGCAAATCAGAACCAAAGGACCCATGGCTGCCACAAAGGTTGCACAGGCAATGGGGCTCACAGAGCATTTTCAAGAATTTAAATAAATGCCACAGCGCCTTGTTGGAACATCTGAAGTAGTAGACTTTAGAGAAGAGAAAATAACTGAGATGACAGGGAGTTAAAACCCCAGTGATCTGAAAAGAGGCATTTGTTAGCAATTCAGAATAAGGGTTATTTTGAGGAGGTGCAGATCAGTGTCACTCAATGTGTTCTATAATTCAATCACCTAGTGGCACCTTCCATAATAACATGGAAGAGGACAAACAGTTCTCTGATTCCCAGCACCCAGTCTCACTGGCATAGGTCTCTCAGCACTGCAATTCTGCAGTATAACCAGGGGTGCCCAGCCCTGTGGTGTGACCAAGGGTGCCCAGCACATCACCACTAAAAAGAATATTGCCCATGAAGGTAGTCATCTTTTACTCTGGGAGTTTCGTGTATCATCGGTTTTTATAATCTTATTTATAGACATCATCTATCTTTCAAAATAGTTTAGTATTTAGTAGGTAACAACCAACAACACACTATTAAATATATTCTACCTTGGCCACAAAGCTTTCTTATGGATGCTTTCAGATAGAGTACTCTAGCTATGTGAACTTTCTTTGCAAGTATTCTTCCCTCATCTATAAATATCTCAAAATTCTTAGCTACCAAGTTCAAGATTTGCAAAAGGGTTCAGTCAAAGTGAGAAGGGTTATGAAAATAGTCATGAACTGGGTAGGACTGGGAAAGTAGTGATCATGCTCTCAATTGTTCAGATCAGAACTAAAGATGGCATGAATATAAAACCAAAGCCTCAATGCTAGAATTCAAAATTCTAAGTAAAAACCATTTGCTTATTGACCAATAGTGGTAAGAAAAGGCCAGAAGATGCTTTCAGGAAGGACTTTGTAATTATATGTGAAGAGAGAATAATCTTGGCACTCCTATGGACTGACAGTGAGTGCGTATGTTGGAAAAAGCTTAATTAGGAAATTACAATTTGAGGAATCCAACATACAAAACTACTTGAACAAAAGAGCAAAGATAATACATAGTTACTTCAATGCTGTTTGTTCCAGTGAAGAGTTGGAAACAATCTGGAAAATCCATTAAAAAGGAATTTAATCCATTAAAGGGCAAAATATATATATAATAATGTAAATGAGATTCTATGTAAATTTTTTAATAAAATGAGGTAGAACAGTGTGCACTTGTACCTATCATATAATATGATCTTGCTGCTGAAAAACAATAATATATACATACCTATCAATGTCAACATATGCATAAAAACATTTTGAAGAATATGTTCAAAGCAGTTAGAACAGATCAGAATAGGGGAAGAGAAACTGACATTTTAATTTAAACACCTACGTGATTCTGTATTGTTAAAAATTTTTCAATAGTAGTTAAATATTACTTTCATAATTAAAATCACAAAAATTTTTTAATCAATATTTTAATAGATTTTTATTTCTGGGCACATAATTGAGTAAGCTGGCAAATTAAGCAAAAGCAACAAATTGAAAGTCTTAGATACCTGGAATTTTTAATTGGCTTCTAGAAGAAAGTACATGAAATCTCCTTTCTGTGCCAATCAAGCATTCCCCCTCCCACGCACATGAGGGAACTTGTGCAGGGTGTGAATCTACATGTTTCACTTGCTAGCACTGAAGCATTTGGCTTTGATTAGAATCCAACTTAAATATTTACTTTATATTCACAAAATAATGAGAAATGAAACTACACTCTGGAAATTAAAATGCATATTCTTGAACAGAGAGGGGGAGGATTATAACATGATTGGGAATACAATCACTGGATTTTAAAAATATAGAGCAACTCTGTTGAATTAAACCTCATCTACTAGTTTCTTAACTAGAACTACGAGGATAAAATCATAGTCTTTTTCTATAAATACCGCGTAGGTTCTTTATTATGGAAGAAGAAAATTAATAAAAAAATGTGTGGATGATTAAGCGAAGATAGACTACCATATTTTAAAATTTGTAGTATTTTTAAAGGAAGATACAGTTTAATGGAATATTCCTTAATGACAATGCAAGATAGCAAATAAAGAAGACACTAAGTGTCTTTATCTTAAAATTCCCTGTAACAACCTGTTTTCTCAGCTGTGTTAATCAGAAAAAGTTAAATGGAACATAAAATAAATTAGCTGAATGACTTGAGGAAATGATTACTTTGGGCTGACATATCTAGATAGTCAGAACAAATGTGTCCCCTACCTTTGTGTAATTATCAAGATAATTTTCTCAGTTCTCAACTTTATTTCCCTGGGAGGAGTTTTTTTTTTTTTTACACATAGATGAGAGTGAACCACGACTATGATGATTGCTGTTCAACATGAAGTTGATGTCATGGCCCACAGGGCCTTTCTACCCCCTTGGCACTGTATTGCTGTGTGTGAACGGGGCCACTGCCCCATCAGGTGTGAACACATGGTAAGATATTCTCTGCTGATGTTTCATGACTAACAAAAGCAAAGTACCTTGCATCTGTTTAGCTCTATCTTGCTTTTTCAATTGGATTCCTCTCCCTGAACCTGGGATGGACAATATGTGCTCCCTACAAGGAGCACAGTTGTTTGTTTGTTTTTTCAATTTCTTATTAAATGACTATTGGAAAATGACTATTTAAAGTTCTGCATTGTTTAAATAGTCATAGGTTATTAATAATGATTATATCAAATTCAGTCTTTGAAAAAATAATTCCTGGAATTTATATTTCTCTCTGTAACATACTGGAGAGATAATGCATAATAACGACAAATATAAGCTTTGGGAGTTCCAATCCTGTATCTACAATTTACCTTCTCTGTGACTCTGGGAACTTTACATCTCTGTGGCATAGTTTTTCTGCCCCAAGACAAGGTTAATAATAATTTGTTTCTTAGGTTTTAAATGAGTTCATAGTTAGTGATTGTGGTCTTGTTTTTTTTTCAGTTGTGGTCCAGAAATCCTGCATTTTAACACTTTATCCCAGCATCACCTATCTTAGTGTTGCTCAACTACTTTGCTAAAATGGAAGAAAACCTCTTTTCAGTTATAAAATGCTTTTTGAAGGTTTTGATAAACTCTAAAATTGTAAGAATTATGACTCTGGAAGTACTTGTCATTTCAGTTAGAATTTCCAGAAAAATTCACTTCTAACCACCAAGAAGTCCCAGGCTGCCTAGACAATAATCCCAAACATGGACAGAGATTATCTCATCCATTTATCTTAAAGTGTAAAGTTTCTGACCTTCCAGTAGTCAAAGAGATAAGACTGTTTCAAATATAATGTTCCATAATTGCTCTGCAACAAAGAATAAATTTGAGATATATTTACTTTTGCACGTTTCTAATTTTTGACTTTTGTTTCCAACTACAAAGATGAAGAAAATAAATGAAGAGGCCATTAAACCAGGCATTTGTAAAGATTCATCTCTCCCATTTGAATCATTTGTTTTCTGAGTGACATTTAAAATTCTAGAACAGTTTAGGCAGGTATGGGACAAAGTTATTTTTACCTTTCAAGGAGACAGCTTTGCAAAACAGTAACAAAAGACTCTGCATGTTATATTGTGAAGAGAATAATGAGGTTGTATAAACACCAATTTAAAAATATATTCAAACTAGTGGAGACTTAGCTCTTGTGAAACTAATGCACTGATTACAATAACAATTCTCCTTCCATGAACAAATTAAAGAAGCCCAACTCTTTCTGCAGTGAAATGCACACTTGAGAGAAACTCATGGATACAGGAAAAAACCCCTTGAGATCTTTGATTTATCTTTTATTTGTAGCAGAATTCCTAATCTATAACATTAATTCAAAGGTGTCTAGACATACACCAGAAAAATTTTTCCTTTCTAAAACAAGTAATGGGCTTGATTGGTCTAAAAGAAACTTACCACATAGCTCCTCTGTGTCAAGATTGCTGAAAAGATGAAAAGAAAAAAGGTGTTATTACTTTGGCAATATTTTTCTTATACGTTTTCTTTTTTTGTGTGATGCTGGGGATTGAATCTAGGGCCTTGCTCATGATAGACATTGTTCTACTATCAAGCTATACTCTCAGCCTTCCACTTAAAATTTTTAACAGTTAAATAACAATCATTCTAAAATCTATGTTATTAATTAATAAATAGCATGTATTTAGTATAATGCTCTTTAAAATTCTGTATTGTTAAAATAGTCATAGGTTATTAAGAGTGAATATATCAGATTTTGTCTTTGAAAAACTAACTTCTGGAATTTATGTCCCTCTCTGTAACATACTGGAGAGATAATATATAATGATGAAGAATATAAGCTTTGGGGCCTAATTTTTGAATTTCAATCCTGCATCTACAATTTACCATCTCTGGGACTCTGGGTACTTTGCATCTCTGTGTTATTAGCTTTTCTGCTCCAAGACAGTATTGTAGGGACAGATGAGGCAAGGCACTGAAGATAGCAGGAAACAGTTTTATTTGGCTGCAGCCAGATTCAAAGGGCACAGCTTTTGATGTAATCAGTTAATCCCCTAAATCTTGAGTTCAGGTAGTTTCAGAATTTTATACCCAGCATGTAAGGGAAGGGGTTCAGAAGTTCACATAAAAGCAGCTTTTTCTTTCATTGTTCTGGGCAAGTTAACCCTTCAAGAACAACATCTGAGAAGAGCAGAGCTTCTTCTCCCCTTTTTTCCCCTCCCCCCGCCAGCTGTTTCCATGGAGCCCAAGTGGTAACTTCTCTTATCTTAGAAATATAGACATCTCTGTGAAGCTTCAGCTCAAGGCTAGAGGCCTTGCTAAAGGATTTTTCTTTTTTTATCACATTTTGCATTTGCAAACACACCTCTACAAACTGCTATACTGGATACACTGGATACATGTTTGTGAAAAACAAGTAAAGAAGAGTTTAGCACCTGGAGTGCTGATTTCTTCCCGGCCACTGGCCAAGTAATAGAGCAACAGGAAAATAGGAAGTTTAACTACATCAAACTATTTTGTACAGACTCTTTTGCTTATAGTCTTAAAATCAATTATGTTGAAGATTTCAGGAGAAACTTAGTTAAGATTTTTTTTTTTGTGGAGGAGGGGGTGCCACTACAATAATAATTTCTGTCTCCTAGTATTTAAGTAAGTTAATACATAATAAAGCATTTGAGATCACTGGAACAAAGTAAACATTTGATAAACGGTAGCTATCATGATTCCTTATTTGACAGAACTGCTAGAATGTCCATACCCAAATATAGTCTCTGAGATAAATTTGATTCAATCATATTTCAAGTGATTTCTAAAACATAATAAAGAGTTACATGGCTCAATATTTAGATGTGCATATTGGAAACCCTTTACTCTTACGAAGATGAATGCAAAATGCCCAGATAAAATTTTAGCATATATAAAATATTATTATCTGAAGAATAATGCCATTGATCAGGGAAACTTTGGTACAGAAGTGTAAAGATGTTTAAATATTAGGTAATGAGTCAATGTAACTGCATCAAAATTAGCAGGATAAAAATCATCATATTAATAAGTGCTTAATGAGAATTTTATAACAAATAGTAATTCATAATTTTAATAATGTTCAAAATGGAGTAAGAATAGAAATAAGCCTCTTAAAGATGCTAAAGTCTATTAAAAATCAAATGCAAAATCAGTTAATTGAAATTTTTTGGCTTTATCCAGTTATCACATGTCAAAGTTCAATGTAAATAACTTTCATAATCCAGTTCTCCTTTAAATAGTAGTAGGGGTTGCTGTTCAGAGGGATAGTGGGATGAACATTCCAGACTGGTACTTTTACCAGTTCCATCAATCATTTTGCTACATAATTTTAAATTCAAGATATTATTCTATGATCCTGAATATTTGACCTTGGATAAATATTTCCATACTTTGGTGAATCTTTTATTAAAGTAATATGTGCCACCAAATGGAATATGTAAAGTGTTTTGCAGTAGTTTTGGTGTGGCTCCTAGACATTCATTCATGTATTCCACAAATATTTATTGCCATGTGCTAGAAATTGATCCAACTGCCATCAACATGTAAGGTTGCAGTAGAGACCAAAACTATATCAGACTGCTACTCTCTAGGAGCTCAATTAAGAGGTAGATTCAAACAATAAGTAACTAATTAAATTATAATAAAATAGTTGATATAGGGGAAATGGGGAACTGGCAAATGGTATTAGTAATATTTCATAAAGGAGAGTATATCTGAGCTAAATCTCAAGGTTAAATATAAATAGAAAAGGCGGGTAAAGAAAGAACTTTCTGCTTAGAAAACACACAATTTGCACTAAAAATTAAAACTGTGCAGAGTATGCTATTCAGTTTCAAAATACCTTCAAAATACCTTTTGACTGAAAAGTAGGTCATTAATGAGGAAAATGAGACTAAAAAAATGAAAGGCCTGATACAATAATTCAAGAAGTTCTCCTTACATTTTTATCAACTTGCAAAGAAGAATTTTAAGAAGGTGAGTAACATGGTAGGATTTACTCTTTGAAAAGGTCACTGACAGGTGAGCTGAGATTGGACAGAAAGAATATGAAAGGGAGGCAAGGAGTCCAGTTTGCCTTATTACTACAATCTTGGCCAGATATTGAGTGGGCCACACAACCCAAGGGGTGTGCAAGGCCATCTCAGGGGGTGGGTGAAAGCAAGAAGAGATATTTGAACTTCTATTTGTATTTATATTTAATCTTAAACTTTGTCATTTGTTTTTGTGTCATTTAAAAATGTATAAATATTAGTACAGAGGTGCATTTATAGAATTTATTAACTTTAGACTTGAGAAAGACATTAAAGATCACTTTGTTTTTCTGTTTTCCTCAAAATGGCTCAAAGGTTCATAATGAGATTTATTTAGAATTTCCAGAAGAATGAAGAGCCCCAATCCATTGATGTTCAAGATAGTAGCTCTGCTTGTTTCTTAAGATGACGGTGTCTGTCAAATGCTAGTTTGTGTTCTCAAACACGCCTTCATTCAGCTGTTTCTGTGCCATGTTGTTAGTAGTGGGTAGTAAGACAGTTCTTTTTATGGTAGGCTCACATGGGTGAATTCTAGTAGAATTGATTTCATACCAAGATTTATCTCCTTCCTATGATAACAAGGAATTTCCAAGGAATAGTAAGCCATAGACATTTTTAGAGCATATCTGATGACCTGTCATATTTTATTGCTTCTTCTTATGTTTACAGCAAAAACACTGTAATATTTTAATAATGCCATTGCATTAAACAAAGTAGAGAGTGTGTGCTAAATGGAAAGAATAAATGCTGGTTTTATATAGTCACCATGTTCTTACTGAAACAAAACCAGAGGGGTGTTACTCTGGGAATGCATTCTCTGCTAGATGCCAGAGAGGGGTAAATAATAAAGACATTCATTGAAGCCTGATTGGAAGTAATGAAGAAAAAAAAAAAAGACAAAACATACTAAATGTTCATTAGATGACTAACTCTGTAAATTGTATATCATTAGAGAATCATTAAAATGTATCCAAAAAGTTGCCAATAGCTTGGGGAAATGCTTTTTGCTAAAAATTATATAAATTTCAAACCAGAAATAAATGGTATATAAAAGGATAAAAATGCATTTTTAAAGGCCTGGAAGAAAATGAGAAATAATATCAATGTTGAGTCACTTTGCTTCTGGGTGTTGGACTTTGGGTGGGTTTGTTTTTCCATTCTTTATAATTTTCTAAATTGCTGTTTTCTTACTTATTAGAAGACTTCATTCATAATGAAAAAAAGAAAATAACTTTGTGGTTAAAAATGGGAAAAAAAAAGAAAAAGTAAGAGGTGTTAAGGGTAACAGGTAAGGTTCATAGTAGTTTTGTTCATGTTACTTAATTTCTGATGAACCTACCTGATGTAAATTGCATTCGATCTATCAGTTGAACCTGGGGCTCAATTTTACAAAAAGCATCATTTTGACATTTTGAGTAAAACATTGCGCAACACACACAATTCAAACACCATTAATTTACAACACTTAGGGGTAGTGGATGTTGTTTTGACTTTACTCTTCTATGTTGGGCACTCTAAATGGTGAAGAAATCAAGTTACTTTCTTGAGAATTGTGTTTGCTACTCAGAAAAAATACAGAATATTGAGGATATTTCTGTTGGGAATTCAGAAACCTTGCTCTCAATTCTAGGTCACTCCCTCGGAACAATTTCATACTGAGGTTAACTTTCTCAGTTATCTCTCTGACATATTTTCCTACAGACTTAGCTGGCTTTAACCTTCCAACTTATTAAATATACGAAAAAAGGATCGTATCTTTTTTATCCCAAACCCACCATTTTATATTTCTCTTTGCTGCTTCTGATGCTGTTCATTTCTTTTTTAGTTTATTCTTTTCAAAACTGAGATTTCCATAGACTGTGGATCTTTGCTGGAATCTTTAACTCTGAGTTCTAGCTCATGTTTTACTGAGCTTCCTATTCATTGCTCATCGGTTCTGGATATTACCAGTGCAAAGGGATTTCTTGTTTTCAGTTGGCAAAGCAGTTTGCTAAGCAATCCTGGACTTCTTAAAAGCCCAAAGGAGTTAATTTAGGCGTACAAAGATATTTACTTTTCAACAGTATTTGAGGCAAGAAATATCTGACTCAGTGAGCAACATGCTTAGATATTTGGATGAATTAACGTAGTGCTGCACACATTGGTTTATTGGCAAACTAGCAGACTGGGTAAGTAATAAATATGCTCAGCTATCATTGTGTTCCTCATTTTACACAGTAATATTATGATCTGTCAATTCACTAAGGATCATCTAAGCAGAATATATATTTTTTAATTATCATCAGGGCAAATGTGTTGAGGTAGTTCCAACTTTCCAATCAAAATAGTAGTAACGAAAATCAACAGAAGCAATGTTGGGAGATTACAGGATCCTGGATCTTGCAAACATTTTGACTAGCATTTAACTCTATGAACTATATTTTCATGGTCATACAAGAATCTGGTTAATAGTGGAAGAATAGGGTGGATTGTGGAAAAGGCTGGGACATGGGATTAAATGTGCCTCTTGCCATAGATAGATGCTGTAGTCACAACCCAAACTGAGTTGAGCTCTATGAGCTGGGAGACTTTACCCTAGAGAAATGTGGTAACATAACAGATAAGGGCCAAAGGGATTTCAGGAACAGATGTGATTCAGCTACCCAACCAGCAGGAGCCAATGTTTTAGCTACCAGAAACCTGAGCTTGCAGCAGAATAGTATGGTGCAGCATAAACACAGGCCTTGTGTCTAGAGAGATGAGGATACTGCATGGGTTATCAGGGGCTTGGACTGTTAAGTGATCCAAGAAAACCAGAGCCAGGGTAGGAGTTGAGATTAGTGTTCATAATGAAGACAAGTCAGTTCCAGATATAAGATGATATATAAGGCAAGGCTGTCAACATAGTCCAACCTGATTTTGGGTCCTAGAATATAAGAAACACCTGGTGACAGCTTTTAAATATGTTCTGTATAAACTGTAATTATTTCTAGAATGTAGAGTGGGTGAGAAACTGTAATCTATAGGTCAAATGGCCCAAGTGTATGGACATGAGGGCTATATAGAGACTTGTATCAGACAGCATTAAGTGTCTAGTTCATTTGAAGTGTGGACAATGGAGTGTACAGTGACCATCACACGTTTTGCAATTTGGTTTCCTCTACAAGAGGAGTCTGTAGTAGTTTAGTCTACAGCAGGTACTATAAGCAAGAAGCTGAATTTCTCTAATACTGAAGCCAGGTAAGGTCATACCATTTTTTCACACATAAACAGAATCTAATATATGAGAGACAAAATGGAATTGGAAAAACATATTTGTCTTAAGCCAAAAGTTATTCATTTTTATCATTCAGGATATTTTAACTAAACATTTTCTATACACATTGTAGTGGGTTGACTGATCTCTTCCATGTAGACTCGTTCAATCCTAAACCTGGTACCTGTGAATGCGATCTTATTGGATAATAAGGTCTTTAAATATAGCCAAGTTAAGACAAAGTCTCATTATAAGAGAAAGGAGAGATTTGGACACAGAGAAACACAGAGAGAAGGCCATGTGAAGAAGGAGAGAGAGACTGGAATTCTGTAGCCACATGCCAAGGCACAGGAAGGATTGCCAACAGCCACCAGGAGCTGGAAGAGGCATGGGAAGATTCTGCTTTGGAGAATTCAGGGGAGTGTGGTCCTGCCAAAACTTTTTATTGGACTCCTAGCCTTCAGAACTGTGAGAACATAAATTCTTGTGGTTTTAAGACACTCAGTTTGTGGCACTTTGTCACAGCAGCCCTAGTTCAAGCAGCCATACTTATGGAGTAGCATCACTTTTTGGCTTGCTGTCCTTTCAGCACTCTGTGAACTAAAGAGCTATTCAACACTTGGAAGTTACTATGCTGCATGAGATACACTGATGTTTGGTAATTCAAAAATGAAAATTTATGCTACCCTAGAGGGTCCATCATGGGGAAAAAAACAAATAAGAATTCATAGTTAAATGCAAATAACTTGCATGAACAACTTGGCATATGCTAGATATGGTGTGGAGAATTTAGTCTATGACTTAGATAACATTAAGCCTGTTGAATAGGGTGGGATGGTGGTGGGGGAGGCCTTAGGCCTAAGTTAAATAAATTATCCGAGGTCACCCATCTAATGAGTAGTGGGGCCAAGATTCTAACCAAGCATGACTGACTTGAGAATTCTCTTATCTACTCAAAAAGGAACTTGGACTCAATGATAGATATTTGGAGTCAGCAGCACATGGGGGTCCTCAGGCCACAGGAATAGTTAAGCTACGTAAAATGTTTCAAGTGAGGACCCCAGGGGGATCATGGAAGAACCTGCCATTAGACTCTTCATGCCAAAGGTCCATCTCATCAGAGTTACCAAGATGAGGATAGTGAAGTCAATCTGTCCCCACTGACTCCAAGTTATGCCAGGGCAGGGACTAGGTCCCACTCACTGGACCTTCAAGTATTGAACAGAGCAACTGGCACCAGGCAAGAACCTGGCTGATGTCTTTTGAACTGAATTCATCACTTCAGACACCAGTGAAAGAAGAGGGACTACAAAAGAGCTTTAATAGGATGGCCAGAGAGTAACCCAGGGACATTGAAGCCTCAAAATCCAAGGAGAAGAGAGTTCTAAGATTTCCAAGTATTTAAGAAAATGCATGGTAAGAAATAGAAAAGAACTACTGCAATTCACATTTAGTACCGTTGGCAATTTTGGATACAGTGGTTTCAATCCTTTCCTGTAACGTGGAGCCTTGGCAATGCAGGACAATGACTCTGAGAAATGAGGTATGAAAGCAAGAAATGAGGCTTGACTAGGGAGTCAGAGGGAGATAGGTTCAAATGAATGAAGAAAAGTCAGTTATATTTACAGGCCTGAAGCCAAGCAGCTGAGAGGAAAGAAGATAACTGATGAGAGAGGCCACAGCAGAGAGATAGGACACCATTGTCAGACTCCACGTCTCGGCACTATTTGTCTACACTATGTCTCCATACAAAACTAGCATCTCCTAGTAATGAAACATAATCTGCAAAGAATACCTCCTGCACTGTAAGTGGAGCCTTAAATCTATTATAATTATACACTCTGTGTTAATAGCAGTAAGCTCAATAATTATATACACAATAATATACTCTGTTACTCCTCTGTTTGGGCTCTTTGGAGATCTTAATAATATACAGCAGGAACAAAAACCTGCTTATGCAAAAGGACAGTCTCCAAGTGACCATAGAATATTTGACCTTGCTCTCTCTTCACCCAAGCATGATGCCTAACATAAACATGTGTCTTTCATGGAAGATTTTCTAAGGACTCATGTGAAGGTTCCTCTATACCTTTTTCTTTACAGTTTATTTTCAACATTGCATCAGTTATGAATTGCTGAGACTCTTTTTATCTTTAGTCTTGTCTTTTCAGTCCAACTTCTGTCTTTTTTTTTAACTTGGACATTCTGCCATTAGTTATACCAGTGCTTCTCAAACGTTGTGTACATAAGAGTAATGTGGAGGGCTTGTTGAAACACAGGTTCCTGGGCCCCATGCCCAGAGATTCACCACTGTGGAATTTCTCTCAAGCTTCCAGTGCTGCTATTGCTGGTGATTCCAGGATCATAATTTGAATGGCAGTGATTGACACCTCAATAGTGTATCTGAGTTCAGCATCTTTCTTCTTGGTCCAAGTTTGACTGATAGTTTCTATAACCTCAGCATCAGGAAACACAAGAAGCACCTGTGAGACCACACCATCCCCGCCTCACTTACATAAACTCCTGCCATATAAGAGAGAATGTTCCCTCATTACTTCAAGTGTTTGCAAATCGATGATTCTGGAGCCTCCCTTGAGAAGATTCAAATAAAAAAATCAAGATGAAATTTTATCCAATACTCTGGTTTTGAACAGATTTCTAAATATAAATTAAAAAAAATTGCATCTTGAATGTTATGTCAGTTATAAAAGTTGGACATGGCACCAGCATAATAGGTCTAACATTTAAAGGTATTCTTTTGTAACAGTATGTCACATTCAGAAGACAAAACAAGCAGTCTGAATTTACGGTTATACATTAAGGTAATACTGGAGAGACGGCAGGGAGAAAGAATCATAAAAATATACCAGACATCGTTTTCATTAAAATGTGCTGTATAATTGCTGATGCAGAAAACAACTGATAAGCAGTTGCTGTAGCTTAGCACTGTATTCTTAACTCTTGGAATTTTTGAACTCTAATTGGCTATCACTTTCAGAAGTGAAAAAGCCCATCTGGGTTGATGTTCTCAGAGGACAATATGACCTTCCACTTAGTGTTTCTGTTTTCTCTCATTGCTTCTCTGCTGCTCAACACTTCCACCCTCCACCAAATCAGAGTTTCCAGGAGTTCCACTTCCCTTTCTTTTTTCTGATTAACTTTCTTCTGATCTCTTCCACCTCCTGCTTCTTCTCACACTTTGCACTAGGTAAAGCTTCGCCTCTGCTCCCACAGAGCAATGGAACAGAACAGAACAATCCTGAGAGGAAAAACCATGACAGAGGATAAGAGAAGGATGATGGGCCCCCAATCATAGAATCCCTGTGACAAGCTTCACACCAGGAGTCTTCAGTTACACAAATCAGTGTCATTTCTCCCTCCTCCCTTCCTCCCTTCCTCTCTCTATTCTTTTCTCTCTTGCTTAGGATGATTTGAGTTGGGTTTCTGTCTCATGTGGCTGAAACAGAAAATTCATAACCAACGAGAGCACTACTGAAGGACAACTTAATCTTCCCTTCACAGGAGACACGTGTTTTTGCTCGGCTCAGCTGCATCTGTTCCTGGTATTTTAGTTCCTCCTTTCATCTCTCCTTAAAAATTAAATAATAAGATAACAAATAATCCAATCAACAAATGGGCCAAGGACCTGAACAGACATTTCTCAGAGGAGGACATACAATCAATCAACAAGTACATGAAAAAATGCTCACCATCTCTAGCAGTCAGAGAAATGCAAATCAAAACCACCCTAAGATACCATCTCACTCCAGTAAGATTGGCAGCCATTATGAAGTCAAACAACAATAAGTGTTGGCGAGGATGTGGGGAAAAGGGTACACTTGTACACTGCTGGTGGGACTGCAAAATGGTGAGGCCAATTTGGAAAGCAGTATGGAGATTCCTGGGAAAGCTGGGAATGGATCCACCATTTGACCCAGCTATCGCCCTTCTCGGACCATTCCCTGAGGACCTTAAAAGAGCGCACTATAGGGATACGGCCACATCAATGATTATAGCGGCACATTTCTGCTCTCTTACTTCTTTCCTTCCTTCCTCCTTTTCTGCACCCAAGAGTTGTTTATCTAGCTCCTCCTCCTCCTGAAACTCTTCTGGAATCTCACAAATCTCCAGAGCAGAACTTCTCAAACTCTTGTGAAGGATGAAAGTTTTGTGTGTCCAACTCCTACCAGACTGATATTCTTATAGGACACTATCAAAATGAATGCCTAGATCATGAGCCTGGATGTGACTGCCATATTAAATTGCTTTAAAGTTCTCTCAGTGTTCTCAGGTTTTTGGCTTATCTCCATGTGGATAAGTTAAGTTCGTGGACGTGCACCAGCTTGCAGCCCACTCACTTTGAGTAGCACTCATGTATGTAGCAGCTACAGTTCAGCTACAGTGGGTTTTAATACTTTTATTTCAGAACTTATTTCTAAGAAATATGTTTTGCACTGGCACAATATGGAATAAAAACTCAGTTCTCCCTGGTTCTTCCATGAATATGATAGGTCTCCATTGTCTAATCTCCTGAGATAACTAAATATTTGGAAAAATCTGATTTTAACTAAAAAACAAAGAGCCTATGACTCTAGGTCTTAAAGATTTAGCAAATAATGTAAAGAAAGTATTAAACATATTAAGAACTTTTATGTAAATGTCTTGGCATCATATAAAATTGTTTCACTAATACATAGTTCCACAAAATGGGTAGGTCTAATAATTAAGTCTTAGAAGACTCATGCATACAGTTTTGTAAATATACAAAAATAGCACCAGAAAATTGTCCCAATTTAGAAAGCTTGATTGATATTACTAGGAATGTCCAAATTTTCTTAAAAATGAAAAGAATTCAGAGAAATACAAACGTGGAGAGTGAGGAAAATGATGGGTTTGGAGCCTCTTTATAGCTTTCTTTTTATGTGATAAAAACTGTTGTGCATAATTCTGAATCTTGCATGCTTCATAAAATGCTTGATCTTTTTTTCTATTAATATATCTAAAATCCAATCTTGTGGACTTATTTCAAACATCAGTTGCCCTTTGAGAATTCAATCATTGTCATCAGACAGAATAAGAAAAGCAAGTAGAACATTGCAGAAAATTATTCAATACAATTCAGAAAGACAGTGTTGGGAGAAAAAAAATTGAATTCCTCCTTTTCCTTGTCTTTTTAAAAATCAGTATCATGTTTTTAACCAAAATCTATTCAAGTATTTGAGATAGACATGAGCGGATAGAAATTCTTCTAGAGTTTACATATATTAATGTTATTAAAAAAGGAAAAGGTCACAAAACTTAAACACTAATTGTTAAAAATAGAAAATGCTAACTATAAGTGAATAGGAGGCAATCTCATGTGAAACCAAGATACCTCCTTTGCAGATACTCTGTACTCTGTATGTGAAATGATGGAGGGGGTTAAGGAAAATACAAAAACATTGCAGACTTTGCATACTCTTTATATCTCAAATGTTCAATAACACTTTTTCTATTTCACTTATTAATTCATCTATTTGAAATATAGCTGAATAGTGATCTTATATTATAAAAATTATCTCCATGTAAGTTCATGGACTTGCACCAGCTTGCAGCCCACTAAATTCAAACGTAAGTAAATACAAATATCCGCATACATATGCTGAACAATACATTCCTTTAACAGCCTGCATACCTGTCTTCAGGACCAGTAAGTAGAAACTGACTTGTTGGTTTGACTCATAAAATGCCTCACATTACTAAAATTTCTAAAACTAACTTTACAAGTTTATTTCGAATATCACCATTGTCATTGAGAATTTTGTATTTGTCATCATATAGTGTATCTGTTTGTTAGGACAGGTAATAAAGGTACATGGAGTAGGGGTTGAGGCAAGAGGATCATTAAGTTCAGGGCTAGCCTCAGCAACTTAGTAAAACCCTATCTCAAAAATATGTATTTTTTTTTAATTTAAAGGGATTGGGGATAATGGTAAATCACTTTTGGGTTCAATCCTCAGCACCAAAAATAAATAAACAAATAAGTAGGCATAACTATTCAAAAGGCACTTCCAGTGAAATCTGTTTCCCTCTCCCTTTCTCTACCCCAATGTGGTAGCTCTTATTCCAAGGGACACTTAAGCTAATTATGCCTCAGCAAACCAAAAGGGTTCTTCTTAGTTCTTTGTCATGTTATTTATCCTTAACCATATGGAATCAGCTACCTGTAATCAGGAGAGGATGATGTGGCAAGGCGTATGTCATTCTACTCCTAAGTGATGATTAATTTAAATGACAAAGGAAAGAAGGTAAAGGCCCTAGATGCTCTTTAATCTTTATATCTTGTCCTACATTAGGGAGATTTTTTTTATTATTGCTTCTTTCCTGGAAGCTCCAACAGAACAGGGAAAGATGGAATTGCATGTCATCTCTGCCATCACACTGGGTCATCTTGTAGGAGGGAAGTTCCCGTTTTCAGTGTATGCTCCTGGATGAACCTGCCCAGGGTCGTGCCTTCTAAGATGGGCTTAGTGGGACATGGTGGAGAGTGTACTCAATTCTTCTTGGACAAGGACACAGTTACAACTACGACCTCATAGTACAAAAAACAGGATCCAGTAGGGTGACATCTGACTGCTACTGAATGTTAACTTGAATAAAAATTAAAGGGATTTATAGAATCATCTTCTGATCAACTGTTGGCATTTTTTGTTGCTGAAATTTTGACCCACAGTCTTAAAAAAGCTACCTATTAATTAGTGTGTAACTTGGAAGGAAGAAAAAAAAATCATTCCTGACATTTAATAAAAAGCTTTCCCAAGGATCCCCAGGGCTAGTTCTCTCACAGTCTCCTGCAACCTGTGGGCATCTTTCTAGCTCTATAGTAGTTCTTGCTGTCTCTGGACCAGGAGAGGCACCGTCTTTCCCTCCTTCATCCCATTGCTCTCTTTTCCCCTCCCTTTCTTCCTCTCATCACCCTGTGAACGGGGCCCTTTCCATGGCTGTGCGTGTTCCATCTTCTTCATGATGCTGATCCTGTCCACTCCACCCCAGTTTTATCTCTCACTGTTCTGAACCCTAGCTATGATTCTTAGCCTTTTCTGCATCAGGAACTCTATGGAGATTCTGATGAAAGCTGTGGATCATCTCTTCATTCATCTCTCCATTGTATTAACCCAGTGATTACATATATACATATGCACAAAAACTGGTTTTGTAGTTTGAGGGCCTCTCAACTTAGCCTTGAAACCATAGGTTCTACAGGTTTCTCTTCAAATCAATCAGCCTAGTGCTTCTTTGTATTGTTATTTAGCTGATAAAGGTAATATATATGTTTATCTCCAGACTAGATTAATGACTTCTTAAACACATGGATAATAAATTTCTTAACTTACTCATATTATTCTTCATGGTCTAAAAATTCCTCTTAAATAGTGGTGTCTCCCAGGAGTTTGGAATGTGCCAGGAATGGCAATAAGTCATGCAGCAATTCTCAACATTGGCTGCCTAAGAATCACATAGAAAAATTTAAATGGCCCTTATACCAGACCTCATCCACAGAATTTTCACTTAATTGGTTCTGGGTATAGCATTGGCCTATATATTTTTTTAAGTTCCCATGTGATTTTCACACATAGGCGATGTTGGGAACCACTGTGGGGTGGTTAACAGTGAAATCTTCTGAGTCAGACTTAGGGAGTTTGAATCCCAGTTCTCTCTTACTTGGTCTTAGCCAAGTAAATTAATTGCTGGGGCGGGGGTTAGTTTCATCATCTTTATAGTGAAAATAATGGTCATTTTAGTCTTGCAAGTTGTTGAGAAGTTTTAAAGGACATAAATCTTGAGACATTTGATAGTGTCAGGCAGAGAGTAAGTGCTTGATAAGTATTAGCTGCTACTTTAAATAACAAACATGGACCTGAACAGGAAATCTAATACACACATCACAATCCAGGCCTCAGTGCCATGCTCTCTCAGAGACAACACAGGTGACTCCCATGTAATTATCTGTAACCTCTTAATGATAGACATTACTTCCAGGGAGTTTTATCTATGCTTTTGCACTGTAACCCAACTACATCAGGTGATCCTGTTTTAACAGAAATAGCAGAGATATCCTCAGCTGGAATCATGGTGAAGGAAGCTGGACAAGCAAAACACACACAAAAAAGTCTGTGAGTTTGTATCCCTGACCGGACAGTCCTACTAACCTGGCCAGGTGTACTGCAGGGCACACACAGCATTTGGCCTTCACAACACTCTCAGAGTTTAAGGGTTCTTCTGTGGGACTTGGCTTCAGGGGAAAAGATTTTCTTGGGAATATTTTTGTACAGTAATATGTCATGTATAATTATGTTTTTCTAAGTTTCAAATAGTATTATCTTCATTTCAGGATTATTGAAAATCTGAAAATGAAATCATGCACTGAATATATGCTTTATCATTAGAAAAAACTGCACACTGTTTCAATTGGATAAATAATATTCATTTCCCAGTGTCATTCTATAAAGAAGAAATTGAAAAGATGAAGCTAAGTATGGGTTTTAATCTCATGTCCCTTCCCCAAAAAAGGCCCAAAACAAAACAAAATAAACAAACAACAAAAATACCCCCCAAAACCCAAATGCTCTAAGAAGTATCAGAGAGTTGCTATTAATAAAAGAACATGGATTAGAAAATGGCTCAATCATTCTCAATCTTAGTTTCCTGTATGTGAAATGGGCACAGCCAAGTTTATGGTGGGTGGGAAAACAAAGTGCTCAAAACATGGTACTCTGTTCCTTCTAATGTTTCACTTATTTCTGATACGACCAATGTGTGGACACCATAACACAATGGAAAAATACAAATGTTGAAGCTACAAAGTCCTAGTTCCATCCCTGATCCTTTATAAGTTAGGCAACTTGGGCAAGTTACTGAGCTTTTCAGCATCTTGACAGGTAGTGGTAAATTCACAGGAGGTAATAGCACAAAATGTTTAGAATAGTGTTTTGCACAAACTACTATTGGCAGATAGTAGTTTGTTTACACCCTTCCAAAGGGATGTTGGTGAAGAATGAAGCCAGGTATTTTTCCAAAGTGAATGATTGTGAGGGTATAAGGAAGAGATTTTGACAGATGCATCTCTCCAAAAATAACACACATCCTCAAAATAAATCTTAAAACAACTATGAAAGCAGACTAATTCATCTGAATTCATTTTAATAAAGGGACACTGAATTAAAAAAAAACAAACAAAATGTGGTCAGCAGGGAGGGAGGGATGAATAGCCAGAGCACAGAGGATTTATCAGGGCAGTGAAACTACTCTGTATGATATAATGGTGGATATGGATTATTATAAATTTGCCCAAATCCAAAGAATGTACAACACCAAGAGTTATCCCCAATGTGATGAAGGAGGATATACATGTGTGAGGAAAGGAGGTACATCAGCAATCTCTGTACTATCTGCTCAATTTTTCCATGAACCTAAAATGCTATAAAAATTAAAGTCTATTAAAAATGGTAATAAATGACCTCCCCCTCTTTCAAGTAATTACATAATACTTCTGACAAAAATGGTGTGGGAGTTTTACTCACATTAAGTAGTTCTTCAACTCTCTGGACAAAACTGGGTATTGCACAATGCATCTGTGATCCTAATTACCAGGAGTTAGCCCCATAGGCTAATGGCTCAATCTCACAAGACTGGCCCCCATGTCAATTGCAAGTAGTGAGTCCCCAGTTTTTCCCACAACTTCTTTCCAGCTTGGCTGCATATCAGAGGTTCTCACAACTCTCTTCAGATTTGATAATTTGCTAGAAAAACTTAGAGAACAGGAAACCAGTTTACTAATTTTTTTTTGGTACCCAGAATTGAACTCAGAGGCACTTAATCACTGAGCCACATCCCCAGCCCTTTTTAATATTTTAATTAGAGACAGGGTCTTGCTGAGTTGCTCAGCACCTCACTGTTGCTAAGGCTGGCTTTGAACTCGAGATCCTCCTGCCTCAGCCTCCCAAACCACTGGGATTACAGGTGTGTGCCACCACACCTGGCCAATTTACTTACTATGAATGGTTTATTATAAAGAATACAACTCAGGAATAGTCAACTGAAAAAGAAGAATAGGACAAAATATGGGGACACAGAGCTTCCACACCCTGTCTGGATGTACCTCATTCCCAGAAGCCCAGAAGCCCCAAATGTTTGTCAACCTTGGAAGCTCTCAGAACCTTGTCATTTAGGGTTTGTATGGAAGCTTCATTTCATAGGTAAGACTAAATTGTTGACCACTGATGATTAAGTCAACCTCCAGTTCCCTGTCCCCTCCCTGGAGGTCAAGCGGGCCAAAAGTTCTAAACTTCTGATCACGGAGCCCATTCTTCTGGTAACCCATCCTTATTCTCTTGAGAGTTCCTTCATTAGCAAAAAGTCAGGGTAGAAAGGGGGATTACTGTGAATAACAAAATGCTTTCCTCCTACTCCTGCCACTCAGGAACTTCTGAGAGTTTTAGGAGCACTGTGCCAGGAAGCAGAAAGGATGAAAATATATATATTCATCTATCTATCTATATATTCATCCTTATATATATGTACACATATATGTATATACACACATATACTTGTAAATATGAATATATACATGTAATGTATATATGCATATAGATGCATATATATGTGTATGTAAAAGTACATGTATATATCTGTAACATGTATTTGTTTTTACATATCACAGGAATTTAATGATTTTAATAGAAACAAGGAGATTGAACCACACTAATAAGATATAGGCAAAGTACCAAAACCCTAGTTTTCCTGTTTCTTAATCCAGCTGTCCAATAAAGCACACTTTCTTTTTTAAACACTATTTCTGTATCACATATATATTTATCAGCTGTCTGTATTTATGACAAATGATTATTATGTGACTCATCTTCCTCTTCTCTCCAAGGTTTCCTATCTGTTCCAGACGGCTGGATCCTCAGATCTTTCTGATATTACACCACATCTCTTCAAGCTTAAATCTTCTTTCCATTCTACATCAATTTTACACATGCAAGTGGGAAATGAGGTGCTTTAAGCATGTGGCCATAGTTTGTCAGTTATTTGAAATAAATATGGAGGGATGTTATTAATCTATAAAATATTTTTTTCTTCCAGAGCAATCACATTAATCATACTGAATTATTTTTGCATTTTAAGAAAATAAGCCATAAAAGCAAAAAAAAAAAAATTTTCCTGTCCCTATCTTATGTGCTTTTATCTTTCTGATTTCTCTTTTCCAAATCTCCATTTTTTTCTCTTCCTCTCTGTGTTTCTTGTAGACAGCTAGAAGTTTAAATGATTTGAAGTTAATTGGAGACTACTCTGTTTGATGGATTATATTCAATTATTCTTTCTTATAATTTTTGAAATGTTAAATTACTGTCAGACCTGGAAAATTCAAGTACAAAGGCAAATAATTTTATTATAAAAATGAAAATCATAAATAAATACAATGATCAATTATAGATGTTTTGTTAATAGTTTTATTTAAAATAATCAATACTGGAAATTTTTTTAATTAAAAAATGTTTTGGATGAGACTAACATTAAATCAGTAGACTATGGATAAAGCAAAATGCCCTCCTCAATGTGCCTGTGCCTCATCCATTGTTATGGGAGATTTTACCATAACAATGTCAAATCTGAAAAATAATAATCCAAATTATTCTGTTATTTAAAACTCTAGGTTGATCTTATTTTATACAGTTTGGCACATAGTAATCACTCAGTAACAACTAGAGAATAAATGATTAGAAAATAGCAAAAACTGAAAAAAATCCTGATTATTTGAGCAATGCAGTCTCATTACTGAATGTGCTTAAAACTAAATTCCTCGTCTTAAATCTTTTGCTGAAAGACTGAACTCTAAACACTTTTTGAGGCAATTTTTGAGGCTTGTAGAATTATCACAGTTCCATCTAAATGGAGATCAAGTGAAGTTCATAGATTAAATCTATTATGACATAATTACTGCAGTTTCCATTTTGATGACAATAACATGTCTGTTATTTTCTATTTCTTTCTGAAAGTATCAAGAGCAAGTTTAAGCACGCTCTTGGTGAAATAATTGCTGCTGAAATTTCAATGTTAAATCAAAAGCTATTTCCTAGAATTACAAGCCAAGAAAAACTTAGATATCAGTGGTCAAAGTATGGGTAGCCACACTGTTTTGACACATGAGCCCCAAAGATGCCCACTAAAATGTGATTTGGCAACACTGATGGCGTCATTGCAATTATGAAAGGTTTTCTTATATAACTCACTTGAAAATTCAGCACCATCTCAGATATGTGCAGTGTTACGTTAAGGCTGCCATGAAGATAATTAGAATCATTCTGTGGTAATTAGGGATATGCCACTTTTGTTCACTTAGCCCAGCTTGCTCTCTGCTTGACAGAATTTATGATGTACCAGGTGGCACTTCACTCCAGAAGACCCTGTGGTCCCGCAGCCACTCAACAGAAGATGTACGCACTGCTCTTCTGCCTTTCAAAAATCACTCAGGGAAAATCCACTTTAAAAAGTAAGAACACAGATGCTACTCAAAGAAGAAAAACCATCTTACTGTTTGGAGCAAGGAAAACCATTGCTCACCTTGGAAAATGTGGTTGAGAACGTTTACCAAACTAGTGACCTTTGATTTGAAAGATTTAAAAAATGTAATTTCAATTAAAAAAAAATAGAAATCAAGTTAAATGAATGCAGTTATTCCATGTTTGCTTAGTGACAACTGTTTTCTTGGTGACAAATATTTGCAACTTGCATAGCTTTTATGTTTCTTGCACCTTGTGCTTTAAAACATAAGTCTTTTCGATTAATAAAACATATTGCCTAATGGTACACAGCACTGTCATCAATGGAAGAAGAACCAATGCTTAATTTCAAAAGGATTTATTTATTTTTTTTTTGAAGACCAAAGAAAAACACCTGTAAAAATGAAAACGTACTTATGAAGTAGTATGCTGAGAAGTTCTAATTAATAAAAGTAAAAATATGTATATATATATATATGTGTGTGTGTGTGTGTGTGTGTGTGTGTGTATAAATGCCATAGTTATGCACAGCAGGTGTTTAAAAAATATGAGTCAAAGTCTCCCTATCTACTTTTACCCTCATGGAACCTGTAATTATTTCCCTGTACTAATGAAGCTACCATTGTTTTGGAGGAGCAATGACAAGGCAAACCACAGAGAAGAGAGGGGTGTGATTTACACGTCAATTTTTCTGGTTCACAGTGCTCAGCTACGTGGTCAAATGGGGTTTTTTGGATTGTCCCTGTGAAGGTGTTTTGGATGAGACTAACATTAAATCAGTAGACTATGGAAAAAGCAAAATGCCCTCCTCGATGTGCCTGTGCCTCATCCATTTAGTTAAAGGCCTGGCCATAACTAAAGACTGACCTCCTCTGAGCAAAAAGGAATTTTCTAGAACTGCAAAATGGGCTTTCCCTGTGTCTCCAGCCTAATGACCTACACTGTGGATTTTCATCTTGCAAACCTCCATAATCATATGAACTGATTGCTTAAAGCACATCTCTTTATCTCTTTCCATATATATGCTATTCTAATGATCTATTTCTTTCAAGTTCTGATCAAAACAAGGGGTCAAATACTTGACTTTTGAATTTCAAATGTCTAAGCCCAAATGTAAGACACAAGGTGTAGAAGAATACAACTCAGTAACAGCCATGTCTTTCCATCCAACAAAAGATTACCAAGAGTAGAACGGGGAGACAGGAAAAGTGATGAGAGCTTAGACTCAGGTGCTTGCCTAAGAAAGTTCTGTACACTGTCTTCCTCTAAGGTAAAGTCTCTGTTGGTGGTGGGAGGACCCTAGAGTTTAGATAGGAACTTCAGGGAGATCTGGCAAGGGGGACATCTGTGACCCATTTCCATAAAAAAACTGTGCTCTCCTCAATTGACTTGGTGGGGAGCAGTAGACACATCTGCATGGTAGGTCTGAGCAGAAGGACTTAAGACTAACTGTGCAGAATCACCTGCACCAAAGACTGATTTGAGAAGACTATAGGGACTCTCAAGATATGAGAGTAATGTAGACATGGTACAGAGGGCTGGTAGACTTAGATGAGGCTAGAGATAAAGAAAGGAGGATACAGGGGTGCTGCTTGAACTACTAGAGAAAGTTGAGTTGGGGATTAAGACACAACTGCAGATTCACCAGAGAACTGAGCACAGAGAGGAGGAGATGCCCCTCCTGTCTCATGATTTTGCACTAAGTGAAACCCTAGACTCTACACAACCCACAAACATGGAGGAGAGTGACCCTGAATTGATTGATAATAATTTCCACATTCTGGTAGAGTGAAGACTCAAAATAGAAATTAGAAAGCTGGAGGGAAAAAAAATGTTATATTTCCCTTTCCTACCCACTTGAGTTTCATGGCTGTTACACAGTAAGTAAAGGGGTGATATGGAACAGAGGAAAGATTCAGGAGATATGGGTTCTAATCCAGGCCCAGTAAGTCATAATTTTGGGAAGTCACTCAGTCTCTTTGAGCTTAGTTCACTCAAATGTAAAATGAGAGAGTGAGACCAGAAGGTTCCTGACTGAGTGAGATTTTTCTTTCTCTTGTTGTACATTGTCAGGAGTATAAAAAACATAAAAGGAAGTACTGATTTTGTCCAGAAATGATGGTAGATTTTGCATTTGCTTATCTTCTATCTCACAGCCAATGCTCAATAAACACCTTTAAGGTGAAATGAAGCAAAATCCCAGAGTTCATTGTTGAAATTATCCTTATGGTCTTGTCAGTTAGTTACGGCTTCTGTTCTGATTGGTGAGTTTGTTATAGTCAATTCTTCCTAACAATAGAGAACAAGGCCTATGACAAGTCAGCTAATGCATTTCTGTGTTGCCCGCTAAGCACCATTAAAGACTTTCCATTTATGACCCTGAGAATCACGGCTTTTACAGAACTTAAAGGGAAAGAAGAGGAGGAGGAAGCATACAAAGATTTTTCTCTCTTTCCTTTTCTAGAAGATGTTGACCCATAACCCTCTTGGATAGGGAAGGGGAAAAAGACCAGTAATCATCCCCCTATTCAAAGGAAAGAATGATGCTGATAGGGGCGCAGGACAGTAGGGCAAGCTTTACATGTTTCTGTGTATCCTTATCTGCCACATTCTATGCCACTTTTCTAGCACTTATAGTCAGTATCCATAATGATTTACATGACTTAGCAACTCTGGTAAAACTCAAGGCATATACCATAAAAATCAAGTGTAATGTTGTGTCACCTATCCAGAGAGACAACAGAGGAAAAACATCCTCTGGCCATCATCTTGGCACTCCATGGTGTCATAGAAAATGCCCTACATAGGAAAAGCCTCCGGGTGTGGCTCAAAAGCTGTAATGGGCCACAGTGCAAGACTAGACATCCCAAGACTCATTTGAAGAGCAAAGAGCTCTAGGAGACAAGCTGTTCCAGCCCACATAAAACAAACAGTGAGCAGCAACCAATAAGCCCACCCACACAGCCAGGCCCTGGCGAGCCTGCTGAGGATCTTCCCCTGCAATTTCTACAATATGAGATGCAGCTTATCCAGCCCTCCTCCTACCTAGCACTTGTCTTTAAGGAATGAGAGACAAAGGAAAAATTCAAAAAGGAGCAACAACAATACCACATCTATTTGTTAGGCATGTGGATGCTAAGGGCTACAACTCGGAGCCTGAGGACAAAAGATGACCTTTGAGGTTGGAGGTGGATGGACCTTTTAGGTGGCTCCCTGTGGTCAACTTGCAGCACTTTGCAGTCTAACTGTGGAGAACTGCAGGAGCTCCTGACTAGTAAGTCCTCCAAATTACTGCTCAGTCCTGAGCTGCCTGCTGCCTTCTTGGTCAGGATTCAGATTGTTTTGCTTTAGTTCTCAGAGCTGCCACCTCCCTACTACCCATCAAGAGGGCTCTTTCCTCACAAGATTGAAACCCAGTGCACTCAGTTCCTCCTTTCCTTCCTATCCTTGAAAATCAAGACAGTAGGAAGAGACAGAGCAAGGCAGAGTCCCAAACAGGGAAAGGCAGTTCCTAACTCCCTTTCTTAGACAACACCCCAAAGCCCCAGTGGTCTCCAACATTCTCCTATCACTACTGAAGTGGAGGTCCTATCGACCCTATCCGTCTTTCTACTATGCTAATCTCTGTTTTCAAAGAAAGCCCATTTTACAAGACACATGCTGAGGACAGCATGAGGAACAGATCCTTGCTATCAACTGGAGTTCACATTGCTAAAGCTTTTTAGAAAGGGAGAGATTGATTAAATTATATTTTGGGGGATATATGAAAATGACACAGTGAAACCCACCATTCTATATAACTTATATGTACCAATAAAACTTTTTTAAAAATGGAGAAATTAATCTTGAAGGACTCTGCTCAAGATAGGTTCATTTCCACACAGTTTTCCAGTCAATTCTTTCAACTACTTTATTGCATTATTTTTTGTTGTTGATGTTGTTGTTTGTTTTTGGTACCAGGGATTGAACTCAGGGGCACTCAACCACTGGGTCACATCCCCAGCCCTTTTTTGTATTTTATTTAGAGACAGGGTCTCACTGAGTTGCTTAGTGCCTCACCATTGCTGAGGCTGGCTTTGAACTCACGATCCTCCTGCCTCAGCCTCCCAAATTGCTGGGGTTACAGGCGTGAGCCACCGCGCCCAGCCTTGGTCATGTTTTTTATAAGCTTATCACTGCCATTTTGTGCTTCCTTGATGACAACTCTTGAACAATTAGATGTCTATTGATTGAGAATATCCATGCCCCTTATAAATAACAGCAACTTCCCCCACCGAGAGTTAGTATGCAGGGATTAAGAGATTGATGTAATTTCACAGCCACTGCCCTGTCCCGAACCCAGGAGGCAGCAATGAGCAATGAATTCGTATGTCATGTGGTTCCCTATTCACAAGTTCTAACCAGAGTAAAACAAATGTTGCATATTTATGTAGCACCTTCCTTTGCTGGTAGACTAAATTGCTTAACATTTGTTCATAAGCTTTCACAATTTTCCGTCCAGAACATATTATTAGCTCTACTTAATATTCGAAGATAGTAAAGCATTGAAAATTTGCTTGGCGGAGGCCTTTGGAAACAAAATGAGGATCACTGCTCTGCCAGATGGCAAGGAAGTGAACAAAGACCCATTTAACAGGAGGCTGCGTGGAGTACAGTGGTTGGGAGCCACACTGACTGCCCAGTCTGAACTCTTATTCTCTGTATGACTTTTTGGGACAAAGTTCTCAACCTCACTGTGGTTGTTTGCTCCTATACAAAAAGATTAAATAAGTTAAATGAATGGTAAATGCTTAGATCTGGCACATGGTACACAACCATAAATGTTAATCATTATTATTGCTCTATAGCACAGGTAATTGTATTCCAAAAGCTTTCTGGACCAGAAAGATTTAAACTGACTCAGGGAGACTAGAGATTCTTCAAAATGATGGACCAGGTAGCATTTTTGGAGCACAGCTTCAGGAACCTCTTAACCAGTCTTCTTGTTTCCAAAGTTGTCACCTCCCATCAATTCTCTTCACTTTTGTGGGGAGATCCATCTTTCCAAAACAAACCTAGTCCAGTCACATCCACGTTTAAGAACCTTCAACAACTCTGCATTGACCTAAAAATCTGAACACTCCCTGGTTCTCAAAGTCTTTCACAGTCAGGACCCTGCTTGCTCTTATAGCCCCTCTCACCATCCCTCCTTGAACATGAAGGGCATGCTCAAAGTCCCAAATCTCCTCCCACACGCCACACTGTTTCATCTAAGTGTTCCCCCGGGTGCCCTTCTCTTTGGCTGAAAACTCCTCTTATCTTCATCCCCACTCATATCCTCCTTGAAAATACTTGTGACCCAGTTTTAAAGTTACTTCTAAGAGGTCCTGCCTAACCCTTCAGACTAGCTCAGTGTGCCACCTTCCTATAAAGCACTACATTTCTGTGGCCTCATTCATCGAGTTGCTGCTTATAAACTTCCTGAAATGATAAATCTCATGTTCATCACTATATCCCCAGTACTTGGCACAACAATATCTAGTACACAGTAAGCACTCAGTGCCCTTGGTTGAAAGAATGGCAAGCTCAGTTGGTATGAACAAGACGGAATTGACCTCACAGGTTGAATTAGACATGGGTTGACTTCCAATTAAACAGAGTTGAAATTAAACATCCTCTTCTCTCCCCAATCCCTGGATTCTCTTCCTAGAATTCCCAAGAAACTTCAATGGGCTTTTGTAGTAACGTATTTCAGTTAAACTTCCTTTGTTATAGCAGGGCTAATAGAAAATGATTCATAAAAGGCTGATGACTTACTCCATTTAGAACTTAAAAAGGAAGATGAGCATTGTTTCTTTGCTGTTCTGGCACATAACATTGAAAATCTGATAATAATATATCTACCAATATTCCTCAATTCCCACCAAAATAAAAATATGCAACATCTATAATATTTTATATTGAGTTTCCAGGATTGATGTTACCCAGGTTAAAACACCTTGCACCAAAGACTTTAAAAAACAAGTCAAAGATATAACTTTCCTGTGTAATCCATGATAATGAAAGGGATATTTGTCACAGATTTGGAGCTCTTGATACTTCCTTCACCCTAAAGAATAATTCCAATAAAATACAATGAAGGTAATTTTTGTAAATTCAACAAAGGTAAATAAAAAACACCCTGATCTTTTCACTGAATTTCATCTCCCTCAATATGCTCTGTTTTAAAGACAATCTCATGAGTTTTCTTTAACCAACCAGGATGTAGATATAGCTCCATGGATAATAAAAAGAATTTTTTGAAGTTTTTCAAGTCGAAGTGTTTATTTAGAATGATGTCATCACCTAGGAAATAGTCACCCAAATCACATTCTTTGTGATAAACTTAATAATTCTTTGAAAGAAAGTAAATAACATAAACATGTCAAATTTCATTTTATTACCAAGAATTAAATATTTTGAACATCTTGGGTCAAAGACAAGCATAGAGCTATTAACTGATAAAAGCTTCTTATCATACTCCTTAATCACAGGAAGTAGGAGCCATTGTTTCTACTTAAAAAAAAAAAAAAGCAAAAAATAGCCCTCCATGAGACATTTGGAAATCAATTTAGTTCTACCCATAGGTAGGTTGGCTTTCCTGAAATAGGAAGTAATAATTATTCACTTATGCGTAGTAGCACATGGTACATGGTGTCCAGTGTAGATGATTAATAAATACTGACCAAATAAATAGATAAATAATTATTGAATAAATGACTATTTTCTTGGAAGCTGCAAACTCAACTAGAATAATTGTCATCAAATTTGACAATCTGACAATTTAAATTTTCACTTGGAAACTATTCTAAATTCAAAAGAAAAAGAAAAGACGAGGAAAAATAAAAAAAGAAACGCTGTGCCATTCTCAAGACAATATTTATTAATTTCAACCTGATGGAGGGGAGGATGGGAAGATGGAGAGAAAACTACTTACAAAATAGTCAAGACCCTGTAACCCAACAGAGCTAGATTTCTAATTATTCTGAATCACTGTGCTTAATTTAAGTCTGATTAGAAATAGTTTCCCAGAAAAAAATAAAAATAAAATTAAACCACTAAACCCATTAGTGAATGAGACAAAAACAATAAACATTTAGCTGCTACTTGAGCTTGGCTTTCTATCAGATTTTAACTGATAAAAGCTCTTGCTATTTAGTCTATTCTTTCCCACAGAGAAACCTTTTAAGACCAGAGAAGAGAAGAGAATATTCTATGTAGTAGGAACTTTTTTAAACAATGGAAACATTTTTACATATAAATGAAAAACCATTAATTATATTAAGAAAAAGAGAAATTCTTCATTTGTGCATAGTCTATGTCTGTTAAAATTTAGAAACAATTCACACATATCTAAAATTATATTTCATGGCTTTTAATTCACAGAGTAGAGTACAATTTTAAAATAGAAATAACCTTTGGAGAACTTATGTTTAATTCAGTCTAAAGTCAAATTTATCATTTACTCTGACTCCAACCAAAAACAGTCAATTCTCTTTCTTATTTCACAGAATCTGTCTATGGCATTACACTTTTTATATGGTAAATCAAAGTGTCAACTCTAAGTCACCAGCAATATACCTTTGTAGGCCTTTTTCATAGCTAATCAATATATCCTGTTTGTATGTCAATCAATCAACTAGCCAAGTACTTAATGAACATATTATAGCAATTGCTGGAAGTAGTAGAGAACAATGGGTCTTTGCTTCAAAATAGTTTTTAATTGGATTTGGAGAGGAGATTAACATGCTAATGAAACAATTAGCAAAAAATAACAACAGAAATTACATAATTAAATAATACCTATGAAGGCATAAATTGGAATGATAGAAATTGAGAGAGAATGATCCAGGAGAGCAGGGAAGATTAGTGAATACATCTTAATAATAATTATCATTATTTTTGGCAAGTATTTATATATTACTATTAAATTTTGCAAAGTGGCTTCTTATATAACACTCTCTTATGATCCAAAGAAGAGAAATGATCAAAGTTCTTATAACTAAACAGTGTAGGGATTTAAGTCCAAGTCTGGTTGGTTCTTTCTACATTGCAACACCAGTTTTTGTGTAGTCAGGTGGATTTTGATGCCTGGAAACTTTACTATGCAGAGGGGAGGGTATTCAAACAAAGGACATAGCATTAGATATGGAGAAGCAGAAATTTATCCCTTCTCATTCAGAAATTTGTTCAGCTCATAATGGGTGTTAGACCCTATGCTGGAAATCAGTGGAAAGCAACAGTTGTGACTTCTGCCTTCACAGAACGTGAACCACACGAGAAGAACAATCATCAAATAAACACAATAGATATAAAATTGTAACTGATACAGGTTACAATGGGTAGAGGCTTTCATGTTACAAGGCAAATGCAGAACAGAAAATTTAATCTAATAAGGAAAGTCAGGAAGGCTTTCATGAGACACAGAAATGTGTATATGATTACATAATCTTGAACAACTTTTCTTGATGTGGTAAAGATTGTGGAGGTGTGTGACAAGGGAGGATAGTGGAAGAGGGAAAGAAAGCCAAAAGAAAATAGCTCCCTATGATTGAAACAGAATGTGTACATTAGAAGTTATGAAATCAAATGCTACTGGAGATTGTCTCAAGGCGATGGGGGTTTCAGGTTCTCTATGATCTTTCTCATGATTTTCTGCATTGTTTCAATATAATTTACAAATCATGTTCTCTTGTTCATGAATATCTTAGTCCTTTTCAGCTGCTTTAACAAAATATCTTCAGCTAATCCATAAACAACAGAAATGTATGGCTCACAGTCTGGAGGCTGGGAAGTTCAAGAGCAACGCCTAGCAAATACAGTGGGTTCTTATATTGGCACTCTCTTATGATCCAAAGAAGAGAAATGATCAAAGTTCTTATAAAGTTCTGGTGAGGGCCTGTTCTATGAGTCTTCAGAAGGTAGAAGGCATAAATGGGATCCCTCAGATCTCTTTGATGAGAGCGCTAATCCCATTCAAAAGACTGGATCTCTTGTGACTAATCCCTTCCAAAGACCCCCTACCTCCTACCATCAACTTGAGGGTTAGGTTTCAACAGATTAATTGGCCGGGGGGATACAAACATAAAGACCATAGCAGCGTGGGGAAATATTCCCACAAAATAATATCTCTTGAAAAAACTTCATTGCAAAAGTGAGCAAAGACTTCAGGTTATTTGTAATCTACATTTATTTAAGAATTCTGAAATCTTGAGGAGTCATACAGAAGAACAATTGTACCTGTTCCACCAAACAAACTACTCTCAAGAATAACAGTTATAAAAAAAAAATCTGGTACTTAGGCAGCAGTGGTGAGGATTTAAAAGCAAACAAAGGACAAAATGTGTTGTTGTATTGGATATAGGAGAAGAAACTGCCCAAGAAGTGAGTATCATATACTTTAAAGGGATGGGTACTACACTGTTTCTGAATTGATTTCATCCATCTGGTAGATATTTGTAAGGTTAGAAAGAACCCTGCATTAATGTGAATAAATAATTCACCTCAAAATCTTTATTTTGAGCAGTAATTGATTTTACTTCACTATTAGCAACTGTACCACGGCCCGTGGGAAGAGAGAGCTAGATTCTATTAAGACTAAAAGAGAATTCAGTTTCTTTATTGGGAGAATAGAATGACAAGCAGAAAATAATTCTCTAGATAAGATTAAAAATATATATTTAAATAAAACCACTGAAAAAGTTTGAAAGTGAAGTCCTTTAATACAAATGACTAACGGAAACAATAAAACTGTGAGCACTCTGAAGAACAATGGGAAAACTAAGGCATTGAGAAGTGATGGAGAGGAGGGTGGTACAGACACCAAGTTGAAAGCAGAAGATGAATTTCTGGTATAAAGGTAGGAGAGAGGGAGGAGAAATGTGCAAGGAATGGAAATAATGTCCAAGGTAAGAAGAATAGCATTTCTACATTGCAGCAACACCCACACTGTGAAAACCCTACATACAAGATATAAAAAGAGAAGAGATAAAGGCAGCAATTAAAGTAATTACCTCTATACTGTACATCCAAATATATTCTATTGCTGGAAAGAATTAACCACCTTTTCATCAAGAATAAAATACCTCAAAATTATGTTTAAAACTAGCCTTGGAATATTTTGATTCCTGATATACAAAATAGCTAAAAATACACAATTTTATAGAGGTGGCGTTAACAATAGAAAGAGTTTAAGTTTTGTTTTCAGGCCGACCTGGCAACAATCCCAGTCCTTTACACATACTAGTTGAGTAACTTCAGGCAAGTTATTTAACTTTCCGTATTAGAGTGCTTAACTGTGTACAGGCTGTGAATAATAACATCTTCTTATTTGGTTTTGGTTTTTGTAAAGATTAAATAAAATGATGTTAGTAAGTGCCTGGCACATCGTCATTCAATAAATGTGCTTCCCTATTCAACTAGAAATTGCATATTTCCTTTAGAAATTAAATATTTTTTAGAAATTACACACAAAATTTGGCTCCACAATCATCATTTGTCAAAATTGGAACCAATTTATTTCTGAAATTATAACGAAGGATAAACCATTTTCATGTCACTTGGAAAAAAAAACTCTTTAAACTTCTCTCCCTATAAATGTTCCAAACTATGCTAATCTTCTTAATTATAAAGTAAAATTATGTTTGTTGATTTCATACTCTTCCTCTAGGGAGGAATCCTCTGCCCCAATCCACACTTGATCTAGGAAAAAAATGGAGATAGTGCCAATGAAATTCCTTCATGGGAAAGAAGAGTTTCAAAAGTAACTCTAAGAAAAATAGGCTTTTTGTTTTTTTGGGTCTTTTTCCCCCCTTCCACATCTCTATGAAGTAGAGAAAAAGATGCTCCAAACAAGTAAATGGGCTTAGGTAATTACTAAAATGAAAGTACATCTATGAGTGAATAATCAGGAAATCTCTGGCCAAAGGTTAGTTCTAATGGCCAAATGGAATAGACACCATCGGATCTGAGGGCCTTGAGGGAAGGCACCCTGGACAGCTCAGTGTCATCAATGCTCCCAGATTCCCATCCTTTCCATTACACTAACCTCTGATTTTCCTAAACTCTCTAGACATCAAACTCCACCCAAGCCTCTTGTCCTCTTGGGTCAGGGGAATACCTTTCTCTAAAGTATGGGATAATAAAAAGAAGTCTTTGAGGCTGAGTAAGCCATCCTTTGATCTCTAGGAGACTCAAGTTTGGCCTGCTCAGAATCTATTCTCCTTTATTCTGAAATGGCATCCTGGTTCCATTTCATATTATATTTCCTGAAAACTGATTTCTTTGGGGATGTGCATGAGATCAAGGCAAGCTAATGCAATTTAAGATCACAATTTTGCTGGGTCTGTTGGGAAAGAAAGGCAATCTCTCCGAATTCGCCAAATCTGGAAGTAACAATATCAACTTTGAGCTTCTCTTAACCATCTTGAGCTCTTCATGAAAGGCATTAGAGCAGATTATGCTAAGTGAAGCTAGCCAATCCCTAAAAAACAAATGCCAAATGTCTTCTTTGATATAAGGAGAGTAACTAAGAACAGAGTAGGGATGAAGAGCATGAGAAGAAGATTAACATTAAACAGGGATGAGAGGTGGGAGGGAAAGGGAGAGAAGGGAAATTGCATGGAAATGGAAGGAGACCCTCATTGTTATACAAAATTACATACAAGAGGAAGGGAGGGGTAAGAGAAAAATAATACAAAGGGGAGAAATGAATTACAGTAGAGGGGGTAGAGAGAGAAGAGGGGAGGGTAGGGGAGGGGGGATAGTAGAGGATAGGAAAGGCAGCAGAATACAACAGACACTAATATGGCAATATGTAAAACAATGGAAGTGTAACTGATGTGATTCTGCAATCTGTATACGGGATAAAAATGGGAGTTCATAACCCACTTGAATCAAAGTGTGAAATATGATATATCAAGAACTATGTAATGTTTTGAACAACCAACAATAAAAATAAAAAAAATAAAAAAAAAGAAATAACAAAGAAGCAAATAAGTCCTTAATTTGGCAAAAAAAAAAAAAAAAAAAAGAGTACAGCCAACCAGAAAAAAAAAAATTGAGTGATGACGAGATGACAGAGAACCCACTCCTAGTGCTGCCATATGAGTGACTAGTTCCCACACACCTGAATCCTATCTCTGGAATTTGCTGTCACATGAGTTGGTTAATAACTTCATTAAGTCAGGGTAGCCTATGTTTCTGTCACTAATGACCAATAAAGTCCTGCCTACTACCATAGCATTTGCCCTGCTGTGACTTCTGCCAAGTGAGCGAGGCCTATTCTCTGAGGAGAATTGGAGGAAAAATCTTAAAAGAATGTTATTCCCTCCCTCCCAGCCTTATAGCCTCTCTGACTCCATCCATCCCTCATTTTACATGTAGAGCATTCTGAAAATCACATTTCTGTCTTGAAAAAAGCATATGTCCACTGGCTTTAATCTGCTTATTCCAAAAAGGCTACTTAAAGTCTGGATAGATATCAGTCCCGTGCCCAGTTGCTGCAACTGAGCTTTGAACATGGATAGAAAGAAATATTCTGTCTGGACACTGTGATCTCTTCTAGTTCCCAATGGCCAGTCTGGGTCTTGGGTGAGCACCTGGGGCACCCTCCTGCCAGAACTTTTCAGCCAGGTCTGCACTACTAAACTCAGCCCTGGCACCCCTAGGCTGTCTACTCCATTTTGGCTGGATGTATTCAGGACTTGCTGTTCACTTTGTTCTGACACGGAGCCACACCACCTCCCCTCTCTTTTCTCTTATTTTGCTTGTGCACTTTTCGGTCACACCATACCCACTTAGCTAGCACCCAGGATCGTACCTGTTCTATGCTCCAGGCATTTCAGTCTTTGAGCTGCTAAGTCTTCAGATCTGGTTGAAGACGTTATAGGCTATGCTAACAGTGAGAGCTCTCTCATCCACTGTTGGAATTGCCATGCAGGCTGTATGGCTTGCCCTTCAGACTAACCTGCTGCCTATTTCATGAGTACTGACCCTGCTTTTGTCCCTGCTGCTCACAAAATATGTCTACTTCAGCAGTGTGATGAGTATCTCAAGAGAGAAAATGGCTTCATCAACCAACTCATCAAACTTTGGGATTTAGCAGCCATGAACAAATACAGGATTGGTAGCCTTTTATGTTTCTGAAGGAACAGAACTCTCCCATCTGAAACAAATCCTTGGATATAATTACCCTCCAATTACTATGGGACTTTATCTCATCATTGGTGCATGAAAACTGTCCTTGAATATTAGAAACATTTGTCACAAAACATTTGTATTCTGAATAGCACTAAGGAGCAGAACTAAGTGGAAATTTAGGAACTTTTCAGTTTAGTTTAGCAAATAGTTCTTTAAACTTCTAGGGCTAGCTCTTTTTAGTAGGTGGTGATATTTCTGTCACTACGGTGTACTTCCAGAATTTAACAAGCACTGGGTTAAAATCCCAGGGCTCAGCACCCAAAAAGTTATTTTAGTTTAGAATAAAGAACACTTGATCCAAATGCATTAGTCATATGTCCCTACTTACAGCCCCCCATCTGAGGGCCCTGGGACATTCTTCTGGAGATTCAGCCTCTGACCCAGGAGCAAAGCTTCCATCTGGTCTACCATTTGGTCTAGCCTGACAATCTGGAACTCCAAAGTACTGTATACTGGGAAAATTGCTTTTGGTCTCAAGGGGATCTTTCTCCTTTCCCTCTACTATGATTAGCACCACAAGGATTTATGCTAAATGCTTCATGTTTTCTCTGACTGCCAAATGCAGATGAACTGGATTTTTTGACAAAGGAAAGTGCTTTCTATGAGTGATGGAAGTTTCCTCTTGACCCCAGTGATTTTCCTTCTACTTATCCTTGCTTTCTCACTAGTGTGGTGGGAAAGCTACCAAATTGTAAGTGTTGTTTTTGCTAGTATTATTTTATTTTCCTAACATAAATATTAAAAACTCTAAGTATTCTTTTCTGAACAGTAGTTTACAAAGTTGAGAAAAACTTGTGTTTAAAAGCCTTTAATGGAGCTGGATGGGCTGTGATAAGCTTAACTTGAAATTTTTTTTTTCTGTGTCTGGTGATGATTTATTATTGGACTGGGTGAAAAAATATTTAATACTTGACATATCTGAATTTTAATGATATATTAAAATTTAACCTCTTGCCTGAGAAATATATAGGTCCTACACTAGAGGAATGAGGTTCAAGAAGAAATAATTAAGACATGGATATTATATGTGAGTCATTTATGCATGTGATGTATTGTGCATACAATGTTTGTGTATGTTAATGTATGTTAATATGTATATGCATACACATATGTGCACACACTTAATTGTATACATACAAACACACATTATTAACAAAAACTATTTTAACTGCTATGAAAAACAAGGCTTTTGAGGACAAACAACTTCAGAATTTCAATCTGGTGTTTGGCGCATTAAGAACATATTTGCCCCTCTAAAACAAAGAATTCTGCCTTCTTATCCCTTCAACTTATTTTTGATTGGTTTGTTTTTAACTGGTGGGTCTTTTTTAATTAATATTTTCTATTTATCTATTACAGTAGAATGCATTACAATTCTTATTACATACATAGCGCACAATTTTTCACATCTCTGGTTGTATACAAAGTATATTCACACCAATTTATGTCTTCATTTTTTTTTTAAGAGAAGAAAAAGTTAGACATATTTATACCAGAAATAAAACAGGTAAGAAGAAACTCAACAAAAAATCTCTGAAATTATATAACTTTGGATAAGGTGGACATGACATCTTTTAGAATACTGTGAAATATGAAGATGGTATGCATTTCCTTTGTGTTTTAGTAAGTTAAAGTTTTCAACAATTTTTTTCCCTGTTAACAGAAACTTATAAGGTAACCTTTGGTTTTCTTTGCCACATCACATACTCCAAGTATATTCTACAGAAATAAACTAGTCCTATGTTCCACACTCACTCTATGTGAGAAAAATCTCAGTGAAATATTCCAAATGTCCACATAGAAAGGAAAAGACCTATCAATTTAAAATGATAATTTAAAAAAGTTATGGAAAGTTGAGCTTCTAATGCCTTCATATTTCTCCTCCTTTCCTTAGGGGTTCTTTTCACTTCTATGGTCTCTGCTCTGAATAAAAATCTTCAGACTATAAAGATTAGGAACAAAATTTCTGGGAAAATATTCACCATACTAGGAGCATTGTTATGGTTTGGATGTGAGGTGTCCCCCAGAAGCTCATGTGTGAGACAATGTGAGAGGGTTCATAGGGGAAAGGATTGGGTTGTGAGACCCTTAAACCAGTCAGTAAATTAATCACCTGATGGGACTAATTGAGTGGTAATTGAAGACAGGTGGGTGTGTCTTGAGGAGGTGGAGCATTGGGGGCATGGCTTTGGGGTACATATTTTGTATCTGGTGAGTGAAGTCTTTCTCTGCTTTCTAATCTTCATGTGAGCTGCTTCCCTCTGCCACACTCAGCCACCATGATGTTCTGCCTCACCTTGAGCCCTGAGGAATGGAGCAGGCCATCTATGGACTGAGACCTCTGAAATCACAAGCCTCCAAATAAACTCTTCTTCCTCTACAATTGCTCTGGCCAGTTCTTTTAGACACAGCAGGGAAAAAGCTGACTAAAACAAGCACCCAGCAAGTAGGATGGCTCCTGGAATTCTTTTTAGAGTGAGATTATCCCGAGTGCGGAGCACAAGTTTGTGCTGGTGCAGGCTGGATGGTGACTACAGCTCACTGGGCACACTCTCAACCTGTACAGATGGTGGTCAGAAGTTTGGTTTTAAAATACACTAAAAACATCCTCTGATTCAAACCAGAAATAATCTCAACCTTGGTAATTGTCACATGCAGAAATCGTTGCATAATCTCAAATGTATATGTTTTTTTGAGGTTTTATGTATTTAGGTTTGTTTTTCTGTTGGTTTTGGTTTACTTCTGTTCATGAGAGGAGATCTATTGGAAAAGAGACAAGTGGCTCCAGGGCATAGAAAATTAAAAATGCAATGAAGTCTTCTTAAAATAATTTCTCCAATGACAATAGCAATTTTCAGATGAAAGGACACAGAACTTAAAATGAAAGAAAAAACAATAGAGTTACATTTGGAAATTAAGACTGTCATCCACATGAGTGTGATGGTGAAGACAGTATATCTTAAATGCTTATCCATTTAAAAGCTATCTGGAACCAGGAAAGGTGGCACAAGTCTTTAATACCAGCAATTTAGGAGGCTGAGCAGGCCAGCCTCAGCAATTTAACAACACTCTGTCTCAAAATTAAAATATAAAAGGACTGGGGGTGGGTGGGGGATGGCTGCGGTTGTGGCTCAGTGGTAGAGCACTTGCCTAGCATGTGTGAGGCACTGGGTTTGATCCTCAGCATCACATATAAATAAATAAACTACAGGTCCATTGACAACTAAAAAATGTTTAAAAAAAGAGAAGGGACTAGGGGGTGTCTCTTAGTGGTAAAAAGCTCCTGGGTTCAATCCCCAGTACTAAAAAAAAGAAAGAAAGAAAAAAGCTACCTGTAAGAAATGACCTCTTGAAAGGCTTACCTGGTAGTTTTTTTTAATGATGTACTTTTACAAGAAATAATTTACTTAATTTTAATATTTAAAATATGTTCATTTTGCTGCATTATAGATACTGGTTATAATTACACTTTTTGAACAACATTTGCTTCTCAGGGTCAAGAATAACATTTTAAGAATATTCTTCATGAGACAGAAGGGGGAAAATTAAATAGCAGCTTTTCCGTTTTTCTTTCCAAATATTTTCAAAGTGAATACGTCACTTTTTGCACACAGCAAATATAGTGTTTGTAGCAAAGGGACTTGAATTTCCACAGATGCCAGGAGTGAGTGAAGGTAGTACTGTCTTAGAACATACTTTTCAAGGGACAGAATCTTCCTTGGAAAAGCTCAGGAAAACAGTGTATAAAGCAGATAATATATTAATGGGTTCCAAGGTGAAGTTAAATCACTAGACATCAAGAGGGGCAGGAACCAGGCAGCCTTGGGGTTTTATGACAGGTGTTCATGGACTGTGACTCTCTGGGTCCAAAGGAACAAGGTAAGACAGTGAATCTGGTTGGTTCCATCCGGCCTATTGGCTCTTTCAGGCCAGACTGGGCTCCTGATAAATTAAAGTGACTGGGAGTATTAAGCAGTGGTTGGATTTGAGAGCATATTTTTTTTCTTTTTTTCATTTTTGGTACTGGGGATTGAAATTAGGAGCACATTACCACTGAACAACATGCCCAGTCCTTTTTATTTTTCATTTTGAGACAAAGTATCCCTAAATTGCTGAGTTTGGCCTCAAACCTGTGGTCCTCCTATGTTAGCCTCCTGAGGATTACAGGCATGCACCACCAGGTCTGATAAGTGCATACTTCCTTAGTTGTATGGAAAGGGGAAAGGGAAAAATAATTGTTATATATATATACTAAATCACTAAAATAATTAAAACTTAGATCATGCAAAGATAAAAGTTATCAGTTGCTTAAAATAAAGCTCTGAAATTTCTGTGCCAAAGTTTGAATTAATCTTTTTTTTAAAAAGATCAAAGGCTGGCACTGACACTCCCCCCTTTTTTTTGTAAAAGGAATTTCATGAATATAATTCAGAAGCCTCCAACTAGCATACTTAAGCTCCAAATTAAATTGAACATCCTTACATCAGAAAGCACATACTGTTGTTACTAATGCATATGGGAGTAACTAGTAGTAACTATTATTCCTTGAGACTATGGTATGAATCATTGTATGTGCTTTCTTAGCACTTAATAATCCTAAAGCTATACCAAGTTCCAATCTAATAAATATGTAAATGAAATAGCAAAACCAGGCCAACAAGATGTATTGAATGCTTTAATTTTCATTAACATTAGTAAATATGTATTGAAAAATCTTCATGATAGCAAACTCTCATGACTCTCAATAAATATTCCAAACCCAATGTCCCCAACCCAAATTAAAATTTCCATAATAAATATGACAAGGAAGAGATAATCAGCATCCTTGATGGAGTATTAGCATCACATCTTCCAGTAACTGAACCCCAAAGGGAGCCTCTGCTCTGTTTTTGTTTTTGTTTTTTCTCAAGTATTATTTCTTAGAATGATACAGCAGGGCTTCCCTTTTCAGAGAATTCTGAAACTTCTCTCTCAGTAGCAATTTAAGGATTCAAATAAAATCATCTTGTGTTCCTCCATCTCTTCCACTTTGAGCCTATCCTTCAGTAGAACCATAATGGCCTTCAACAATGTCACTCCCTAACTCAAGTTCTTCAATAGCTTCCCCTGGCCAACAGGATACAGTTGAAGCACTTTTTTTGATCTCAAAGTGCAAATTTCTTCTTGATCACCCAATTCTTTACTCTCCAGATTTGTCTCCTTTCACTCTTAGCCTTATGGTTGACACATTAGCAGTAAGAGCATATGTGTTGCTCCTACTCATTTTATGTTTTTTCCCTCTGTGATATTCTTCTGTCCCACTCTCCCCGCTCTTCTTAACCTAAGCAATCTTTACTCTTCCACAATGACTCAGCTCTAATGAATATTCCCTGAGCCCAAAACTGGACTAACATTCTGTTCCTTATAATCCCAGCACATTCCATGCATACCTCAAATACAGATATTATATTGAAATGATCAGTTAGTGAGTCTCTTTCTCCATGTTGTATCACCAAAGCCTACTAGACATTTGATGCGCTGGAGTGTTGAACAGACTGGAACTTCTGATTCAGTTACCCATTAGTACTATTTCTGACAACAAAATACTTAAGCCATTTCCTAGAGAACTGAAAACCCCACTGAATTCAAGAACTTGCAAACTTTACTCAGCTGCTTGAGTAAAGTGAATTGTATCTTTTAATTTTTCTTAATAGTTTGCCTCAAGAAAATGTCTGTTCATAGACAATAACCCAAAAGCATTTTCCTAGCACACTGGCTCACTGCCTGGAACCGTCTTAACACTGCCTAAAGCGAGATGGTGATTATTCAAGCAGTAGACACACTGATGGCACTCAAGGCAAGACTGAAATGGTGCTTTTTCACATCAGAATTGTATAATCTCGACTGTCACAAATAATGTGATTTGGTTCAGTTACCCAAAACAAGCAGCACATTTTTTATCGTTCTATATCCTTAAGTTCTTATTATTTTATATTTTTAAGCACAGCAAGACTATAGATACAACTTTCATAAGTGTTATGTTAATGCAAAAATAAATCTATATAGGTAAAATAAATACATGGTACAGATTACTCTATGTATCAACTATGCAGAGATAATCCTGTGTCTTTCATTATCTGAATCTGTCAGGTAACAGTGATTTTAAATTCAGCAGACTTGAATTGACCAGATGACTGCTACAATTTCTTCCATTTTAATACACTAATATAAAAATGGCCTGAGGACAATTTTTACAAAGAAAATTGAGATGAAGACAATGTGATAAGGCAAAATTCTCTTTGCTTATTAATGATAGAATAAGAATTGCTTATCATGTCTACTTTGTTTTATATTTTACAAAAAGGAACTGATCTAAAACTACTTGGGAGAGCTCTCTAAAGATCACTGAGTTTTTCAGAAATTTTCATATTTTAAAGACAAGGTACCTCAGAATTAAACATAAGTAAGCATAATAAAATGTACCCTCTACATCTTTTCTCCCTCATTCCTTCATGAAGAACTATTTCTCTACCTCATTTATAGAATCCAGTGATTAGAAAACTCCTTACTTAGTGTTGTGTGTATCAATGGTATGGAAGAGTTCATGTAATTCTTCTCCACTGAGAACACCATCTGCAAAATATGCTTTGAATTCTTCAAAGGATAATTTTCCATCATCTGAAATGATAAGAACAAACAGAAGAGAAGCAAATCATTTCAGTTTTACATTGTTCTATCTTTGATGTTTAAAACTTGGCACAAATGCTTGTGTATGTTTATTCATGTGGGTAACACACACGTATTCACCCCACACCACCAAACAAAAGAAAAACGAAAAATTCAAACTGAGTACGATTTTAAAGTACATAGCATGCAGACTATTGGTTCTAATGAAATAATAGTCCACATGATTTTGAGTACTTTTGATTCATTTATTCCCATGATGGACATTTAGATTTAACAAAGCATTTAGCTGTCTATACAAAAAGGATATCCACATGACAAAATAAAGAGCCTAACACAGAGTCAATTATTTGTATGTTTTGCCTTCATAGTACAAAGCATATTAAGCACCTAGCAGACTCCAGGATACACATACTAGATATTAATTAAATAAATATTGATTGAATAGATATTTGCATGTGGATATGACAGTTATTGCTACAATTAACAAATAATGCCCTTTCTTATATACTTTAAACCAGTTGGTACTTTTAAAGCAAAACAAATTTTGTGGTTAACAAAAATAAAATACAGTCAGAGAACCTAATAGGTAGGATATACAAATACAACTCTAAGTATTTTATATAGTAGAAAACAGCAAATGCTCTAAGAGGCACTTTCAATGTATGGGGGTTTAGGTAATAGATTTTTTTCATCTAGGCTCAGGAAGGACTTTAGTAGCATTTGCACCTAACTGAACAAAAGCTGTAATAAGCATAGATGGAAGGAATGCATTAATGATAAGCAAAATATTTGTAAAGATACAAAAGCAGCAAATCTAGAGATTAAGCATGAAGAGAGAGAAAAGCAGCCCTTTCTCTGTGCAGGAGGTAGTTTGTCAGTTTTCTCAGATGAACTGCAGAATGACTGTAAGTGATAGGAAAAAACCTTTCTATTTACAATGAGGGAACTGAGGTTTAAGGAGGAAGGAATTTGCCTAGGGCCACAAAACTCCTACAGTATGGTCCCACCAATAACACTATTCTGAACAAAATAGCATTTGTCTTTGCATAGGAGAAAGTAAAATGGAAAATGATTAGATCTCTAAGATACATTTAAAGTATTTTTTTTTCTTGAAAGCTGGCTCAGATTGTCTAGAGTAGTGTTAATATGCAGGTTCCTGGGCCCTACTAGATAATCAGTCTCAGAGAACACAGAGATGGGGGCAGACAAGAAATACAAAATACAAATTTTGAACATCTTGTGCGAGTTGGTTCTACACTAACACTTGAAAGGCATTACTATCAAGGATATAATAGACCTAATCACTGAATTGCTTTTGTGTGTGTGTGGGGGGGAGGGCTTAAAGGCTGAAATATTTTCAAAAACCTCAGTTGCAATATATAAAACCTCCCAAGAATTTTAAAATGGCACTTCATTTTGCTTTTTAACTTTAAAAGCACAATATACTAATTTTGTGGCTAATTCTTGCTAATGGGTAACTGGGAACACATGACCATTAAGGTGGTAAAAATCCAAAGCTGGATCTAGTACAGAATGAGTTCCTGACCCCAGTGATTGCCTGGACCAGGCTTTCTCAGCTATTCAAACACCATACCAAACCAGTACAAAATGAAGTTTAATCTACTGGGATCATCAATCATCTAATTTGTGTTTCTCTTTTTATTATTTATTTATTTGCAGTACTGGGGATTGAACCCAGGGATGCTTTATGACAGAGCTATATCCCCAGCTGGTTTTGTGTGTTGTTTTATTTTGTTTTGTTTTTCAGACAGGGTCTCACTAAATTTCCCAGACTGACTTCAAACTTGCGATCCTCCTGCCTCAGCCTCGTGCTTCTGTTTCTAAATGAGTTATCATAGTTTCATGCTTCCTATGGCTATTTAAACTTTACGCCATGTAACCTGTTTTATATCACGGTATTAATGCAGTATTTCTACTGGGCATCTGCTTACTTTAATGAAAAACTTTGCCAGGTTGGAGAATTAGGTATAAACTCGATGTAGGTACATGTCAAAGAACATGTACCTTTCTTAAAGGATTGTCCATCTACTATTTTTTAAAAACGGAAGGAAAAAAAAACAGAAATCAATACAGTATTTTCAAGTCCACCCCTGTGGTGTGTATTAATGTAATACCTACTTATTGATGTTGGAGTATGTTTTCTTTGGTGAACATGTAATATTCTCAGGTGACTGCACAAGGACACAGCAGAGCTCTGGATGTCTGTGCATCCTGGACATGAGTCTGGCCTCTGTAAGCCTGCTTTATGACTGGAATAGGTAAGTGACTTTAAGTAAGATACAAATCATCAAGTGAAAGCATTGAATAGCAAGTTCTCTGATTGAAAAAGAAAAAAAAAAAAAAAAACCTCTTTCTGGAAAAAAAATATATAAAAAGAAAAGGGAGGCATTGAATTACAGCCCTGGCTTGTAGGATAGAAAGTACGCTTTAAAAGCCTGTTTTTACCACATGCAGGACTCCTGAAAGTCTTCCCTCCAGGCTGCCACATTTTAAAACAAGAAATTGCAAAGTGTTACTTTTGAACAGTTTTAGACTAGTACTTAATGGTAAACAAAAGTATTACATTTTTTTTCCAGCAGAAAGGGAGAGGAAAACTCCTTGTAGTATGACTCTGTATTAATAAAACAATTATAATTTTTATTAAAATATTTTATTTCAACTTCAGTTTTCCTGTGGATATTGCTTTTGAAATGGAACAACACAGTGAAACCTAGGTTTGTACAAGTGTGGCTCACAGAGGAGTTGAGTTTTATGAGGTCTGACTTCCTGTGGTGATAAATCTTACCAGTAATGGGGCACAGGTTTTTCAACATTTTACTTTTAGAACTGCATGCTTTGTCTGAGTTTGTCCCGAGCATGATTGGCCCCTCTCTGTTTTCTTTTTAAATTATTCTGGCCTTATAATCCCAATTTCATTAATTTTCTGGGATGGAGGCATTAGAAGGCAGTTGCTAGAACACCGTCTTAAAGCAAAGCAAATCTTGAGTGTTAGACATGAATTTTTACTAGTAGAACGCCTTCATCCATTCTTTCATCAAATATTCATCAAGATCCTACTATGTGCCAAACACTGTTTTGTGCTAAGAATGCAGTAGACACCCAGTTAGAGATCTTATCATTGTGATGGGGGAAAACAGCAAATGAATAGCAGGCACAGTATGATAAAGGCAATCCTAGTGGCTGTAGGGTGATATGAGAACATTTTGTAATCTCCTCAGATATAAGGGCATAGGGAAGTTTTCTCAGAAGAAGTGACATTTTTGTTGAGATACAAATGAAAAATAAGGGTTAGTGAAGGAAGATCTTTAAAGTGAAAGGATATTCCAGGCAGAAGAAATGCAAAAAAATAAAAAAGAAAGCAAGAAAGGATATGGCTCAGAAATTGAAAAGAAAAACCAGTATACTTGGTCAAAGAGTATATGACTTTGGAAGGAATGAAAAGTCAGAAAAGTTAGATACAGAGAGACAACATCATAAGAAGCTATACCAATCATGGTAAAGACCTTTGAATTTACCCTAAGAGGGCTTTGTGGGGCTTTGTGGGGCTTTATGGGGTTGTAGTAAGTGATGGAGTGCAGAGGCATGCCGTAAGTAGAACTGGGAAGAGAACATTGCAGAATGCCAGGAAAATTTCCAGGGTGGCAGAAACTTTGGTGGTGATAGTGAAAACACAGTGAAGTGATCAATTTTTAATCGATTAGGAAAGAGTCAACACAAATTAGTGATTGGTCAGAAACGATGGGTCACAGGAGGAATAAATCAAAGGTGGTACTTGCTTTCTAAATGGAGTGACAGATGAAAGAGAATACACTGGGCAAAAAGCAGGGGGCAAATTAAAGAATGACCTTCTGGCCATGTTGATATTAGAGGAGCCTGTGGACTGAGCAGTAGACTCTTGTGGGTAAAGGATCACATGGCTCTAGAAAAGCAGAGGAAGGGGTAGGGACTTGAGATGCAGGCTTGGGATCTATCAACATATAGTAATTGGGGTCCCAGTAGTGAATTCTCCTGGGAGAATGCCTGTAGTGGAAAAGAAAAGGGCCCAGAATGGACTTTGAAGTGCCAACTAAATTCTCTAAGTTTTAAATTTCATAAATGCCAGACTATTACAAGGCCTAAGTGAAAGGCTATATAGAAAACACTCAGCGTATGACCTAGCACATAATGAGAGGTCAATGATGGTACATATGGACTTAAGAATCCATTCTGGATGTAGTAAATATCATTTATGTGGTTTTGATTCCCATTTTCTATTACTCCTTGAAAAATACTTATTGAGTACATACAGAAAATAGTATTTCATAATTCAATGATAGAAATTTTAAATTTATTCTCTTAAGTAATTAGGTTTGTATATCCTAAGACTGGTGCTTCTTTTATAAAAGGGCTCTTGAAACATTCATTTCAGGTCTTCAAGAAGCATCCAAAAATTCGCCAATACCTAGAGTTCTGATCTCAGTATTGCCCCTCCTAGTTCTTACAAGCATTTATAATAATTATGCTTTCAAAGTATTTATGTGTTACTTAAACATTTTTGAAGACTTTAAATATTATAATTTATCAAGATCAAAACACCAAAATATGACTATCTTCAAAAATAATAGCAGAGTCCCTGGTATAAAATGAACACCTGGAAAGCATTACCAAGTTATATACAAAAATGACTGGGCATTCTTTGCTTGTGTGTGCACATTTTAAAGGCAGAAATAAAAAATGGCAACCTCGTTTCTAAGAAGAAGTTCAGTTGTAAATTCAGAGGAATTGTAATAATATTCACAATTTTTAAACTCAATAGATCAAACTATCAAATGTTCACATTACCTTGTATAAGCCATTTACTATCATTGTACATCAATCTCTTTAACACTACAGCAAAACTCTTTTCTGTTCTGACCCCAGGTTAAATCTAAAGGGATGGAAAAAGAGATTATACTGATAGATCATTTGTAGAAAAAGTAGACTCTAAAATGTGGAAAATTATCATCATTCAAGGGCACATTATCTAACCAGAGTCAATTCTCCCAGGAGACAGTAATTCTAAGCCTGTACATCAAATACATAAGGCAAATACTGATAGAGCTGAAAAGAGAAATAGACAAATCTAGGCTATGCTTGGGTTATTACAATAAAACAATATGATATTATTATAGTATAGAAATGAGCTATGAAACTGTTATGGTTAGGATGTGGGGTGGCCCCCAAAAGCTCACGGGAGAGACAATGCAAGAAGATTTAGAAATGACATGATTGGGTTATGAGAACCTTAACCCAATCAATGAATTAATCCCCTGTTAGGGATTGACTGGATGGTAACAGAAGGCTGGAGGAGGTGGGTCCTTGGGGGTCGTACCTTTGGGATATATATTTGGAGAGCTGAGCTTAGTCACTCCCTGCTTTCTGATCATGATGTGAGCATCTTCCTTCCACCATAATGTTCAGCCTCACCTTGAGCCTTGAGGACTGAACCTGGCTTTCTGTGGACTGAGACCTCTGAAACCATGAGCCCCAATTATTCTCTTCCTTCCTTCTGGTCAGGTCTTTCAGTGACAGCAGCAAAAAAAAGCTGACTAAAACAGAAGCTATGGAAAAATGCAGATGAATCGTAATGCAAACATGGTGCCAATTTAAAGGAGCCAGTCTGAAAGGCTACATATTACATAATTTCAATTTTATCACATTCTGGTAAAGGCAAATTCATAGACAGTAAGAAGACTGACAGTTGTCAGAAGTTCACACAGGTTAGAGTAAGGGTTGACTAGAACACGCACAGAGGAATTTTAGGGTGGGAAACTATTTTGTATGATTCAGTATGATGGATGTATGACATTAACACTTAAGCCTTAGAACTTTACAGCACAAATAATATACTGTTCATTTAACTTCAACTTATGAAAATTCTTGGACAATCATGTAGAGTTCAGGGGATCCCAGAATGGAATGAATAAGTAACTTTGGAAATGAGAGAATTCTATAAACTAAAGGCAAAAATAAATTATAAATAATGTTATGGCTTGCATCTGGAATGTTCTCCCAAAGTTCATATATTGAAAGCATGATCCTCAATGCAGCACAGTATGTACCCTTGAAATGGTATGACAGAAGTGGGGCTTTTAGGCAATGACTGTATCATAAGGGCCCTGATCTCATCAGTTGATTAACTGATGCATTCATCAATCCCTTGCTATGTGGTTGGACTTACTGGGATGCAGGACCTAGTCAGAGGAAGCAGGTCACTGGAAAAATGTCCTGGAAGAGTTTATCATCTCCCAATCCCCTTCTCTCTCTTTCTCTTTTTGTGCTTCATGAGCCAAAAAGATTTCATCCACCATGATATTTATGTCTTTGAGCCAGCTGACCATGGACTGAATCTTCTGAATCTGTGAGCCAAAATAAATCTTTCCTCCTCTAAGTTGTTCTTGTGAGGTATTTTGGTCACACTAATGAAAAACTGAGTAACATACGTAGGCTTTGTGCTATCGTTGATAAAGTTGTTTCCCATCAAGGCATGAGTTAATCATTCTGACACTGCTACACATGTAGACTGGAACTGAACAATTATGTATATGAATGGCTGACACTAGAAGCCGGACTTTTCAATATTCAAGTAACAGATTACAGAAATTAAAGTGAGGAGGCTAGAATAATCTATGTGATAATAGATGAGAATCTGAGACACCACAGTGCCTCATGTTTAACTTAGTATAGGTACATATAAGGACATAAAGAAATATTTGTAAATATGCTCATATACACAGTTGGTATGCACATACGTTATTTCCTTGCTCCATCACCTGAGAGGATTCGAGGCCACAATGAAACCTCACTAACAATAGCATGGCTATCACACAGATCTTAGCCCTTAACAACATTCCACAGTGAAAAAGACTAGGGCTTCTTGGGGGAAATGGTGGTTCTAGGGGTTGGAACTATAGAAGAAGATCCTGAAGCATCTGGTAGTGCCAGAAATCTAGGGAGCACTCAACTCTTCTCACCCACAATTGAGGCTATGGAAAAGTCAGCTAAGGGTACCTCCCAGGACAAGAGCGGGAACAACTTGAACAAAAGGGAGGCATACTGAATTATAATCCAAAGTAGATAATAAATATCCATGAGTCCATAGTATTACAAATAAATATTGAATAATTAAATGAGAGAATAGCCAGGTGCAGGCCTGAAATCCCAGCAGCTCAGAAGACTGCAGCAGGAGGATTGTGAGTTCAATGCCAGCCTCAGCAACTTAGTGAGACCCTGTTTCTAAATAAAAGATATTCTCAAAGAGCTGGGGATGTGGCTCAGTGGTTAAGCACCCTTGGGTTCAATTCCTGGTACCAAATAAATAAATAAGAGAACAGGCAAAATTCCCATCAAGAGAACTCTAAATAATTTATGCAGGCACTCAGGTTTCAAGGAGGCTCCTTAGGTGATGATCAGGAATTGCAATTTTCTTCCAAAAGGTGAAGTATGGAAAGGAGGAAAGAATAAACGTTACAGTGGAGATCAATATCAGCAAGAGCACTCATAAATAAGAGTGAGTATGTACCCTTGAAATGGTATGACAGAATTTTAATTTTGTAATATTCTTCCCCCAAATAATTCCAGTCTAGTCATGACAAAAACATCAGACAAATCCCAATTGCGAGGCTTTGTACTAAGTACTGTTCTCTCAGAACTCACGAATGTCAGCCGAGGGAAATCTAAGAAACTATCTCAACCAAGATGAGCCTAAAACAAAGTGATTGCCAAATATAATGTGGTACATTGGATGGGATCCTAGAACAGAAAAAGGACATTAGGTAAAAACTAATAAGGTATGACCTTTAGTTAAAAATAATGTATTGACATTGGTTCCTTAATTGTAACAAATGTACCAAAGAAATGGAAAATGTTAATAGTAAGGAAAATTGAATGTCAGGTTTATGGAAGCTAGCTTCACAATTCTAAAAAAAAATGGTTGACCTATTATGTTGCAAAGAATTTTTACTCTACGTTTTATTGATTATAGTTCTCACATAGTTTCTTGAAATAGTTATGTCTTCTTAGTTTCTTCAGGAGAAGAAATAGCTGAAATACAAGGTTCAGTGACTTGGATGAGGTCCCTGAAAGCATATCTCGGAGGACACACTCCTAGAAGATCATTAAAGATGCTTTCGGTTTAAAATCTACCCAGTGCCAGATAGCAAGCAGGTTGAAACTAGAATAATTCAGTCAAATGCTTGGCTCCATAGTGACCCACCACCAAATATTTAAATACTTTAGATACTTTATCATGAAACGTATTTGTTATGTTGAACTATTTTCATCACTTGGAATTATCCTAGAAATAAATAAATGATATATATGGATACACACGTGTGTGTGTATATATATATATATATATATATATATATATGTATATATATTATATATAACTACTGTCTTCATCCTGAGGGAATGAGTATATATTATTTTTCATGGTTAGAAAGAATGTACTTTTAATTTAGTGAAAAATATGCATTTAATGTCACTTTCATGTAGAATTAACAATAACATTTTATGTGAGACGAGAAGAAAAGCAAAAAATGAAAAACAAAACCTAAAAAAACCACCCAGTTACTCAGGCTTTCGTAGAACGACAGATGAAATATTTGTTGGAGGAGCAGTTAGTCATTGTAGAGGATGTAGATTTCAAATTAGAAACATAAAGCATGCTCCATTTCTAGGCAAATTTCACTGGTAAATGAACACTAAATATTAGAGGTAGAAAGAGGAGTACAATCCATAATTGAATTGCTTTCTCTTTCTCTCCTCCTACCTTCATTCCCAATGGGTAATCATAATTTTAAAACTACTCTACTTTTCCAAAGAGGAATCTCTCTCTCTCTCTCTCTCTCTCTCTCTCTCTCTCTCTCTCTCTCTCTCTCTCTCTCTTGGCCTGGTCAAATATTTGTTCTCCTTTCTTTGGGTAAAAGCTGTGATTTTTTCACTTGAGAAATCATCTGCCTTCTCTCACTCTAAGTTTGTAAGGTGCAGCTCTATGTATCCCATCCCACTCTAGGGTGTATACCTAAGCCAAGCCCAGAAAATCAGTCCATTCCATATTTCAGTTATTGCGTCAAGTGTGAGCATGTGATTTGTTGATCAATCAGAGAAAATCTTAAGATTTTTGCTAAAACGTTTATAAAAGAGATGTTCTCTCTTCTGACATACTGAACAGGTGGTATGCATTCCAAGAGCTATCTTTCTATCCGTGGTGAGAAAGTGCACCTGGATGGAAGACCAAAACTGAAATGGGGGTGGGGCAGGGTGGGATTTCTGAACACCTAGATTCAGTTAACAAATTCCTGGGTACTTCAATAATAAGAGCCAACAATCTCCCACTAGTACTTTAATCCAAATTGGGTTTTTGTTACTTCAACTGAATTGGTTCTGATAGATCATTTTTCTTTTTTTTCTTGTTATCCTAATTTTTACTATCTTCAGAGAGATAGCTGAGGGCAGTTGTTCCACAAGCCTTCCTGGGCCACCCACACAAGGAGACCATTTCCTTCTCTGAAAGTGTATACATTAGTGTACTTACTGCTTGTTTGGCCCAGTGACAGCTATTGTTGAGGATATTATGATTCAGTTTTCTCTGTGTTTGTGACTCATTTATCAATAACATAATAAGCTCCCAGAGGAAGCCATTCTCCAACCCCCCTTCCCTACCTTAAATCCCTGAGTTTATAGTTGATTAAGTTTTCTACAATCTAAGTTAAAAACCAAAGGGGAGTTCCTTTCATTTCATAGACATATAATTTGTCCCAGGAACATAAAGCCTAGTATGGGCTCCAAGTTTGCATTCCATAATTAATTCACAAGTGAAGAAACTGTACCTTTAGGTCCCACAGGGAATTAGTGAAGGCAAAAGAAAACTGACATGTTTTGATTGTGATTATTCATAAAATGCTAAACACCATCCTTGGGGCTTTACCTGTATTTTCCCAGCTTATTCCTCATAATAATCCTAAAATTCAAGTTTTGTTGTTCCTACCTAAAAATGAGGAAATTAGCTCAGAGAAGTTAAATAATTTGTTCAACATCACACCCTAGAAAATGTACACTAAAGTTTGTGTATTCTTTTGTCTTTGTATCCTCCACCCCCGGCCCCGGCCGCTACCTGTAATAGTATCTGGACACAAAGACATGCACAAAATATTCAACAAATTAACGAGTGAATGAAAGAACAGCAAAGCCAACATTAAAGTTTGTTCTTTTTGGTTCTAAATATCCACTATACCATGTCCCCTTCAAATGGGATCCTAGCCAAAACAATTCTAGATTTTGTCTTTTGTTTTTAAATTACCATGCATCATTCAGTATGATTCACATGGTAAGATTGGCATTTTCTAGATTTGAACAATATAACTGTTGCAGAGATGAGCTACAGCAAATTTAGCATCCCAGTTAAGAGCTAAGATTTTTGGAGTCAAGAGTTGTATGCTTTCTTTCATATGTGAAAGGTGGAGAAGACAAAGGAAAGAAATGTGGAGGGAGATATCATGAAAATAGAAGGGAGACCAGTAAGAATAGAGGAAAGGGCCGGGGGAAGAATAGAGGAAGAAAAGGAGAAATACTGGGGAATGATATTGACCAAATTATGTTGCTTTATCATGTGCAGGTAAGAATATGCAACACTGCCTGCAGGTAAGAATATGTAGTTATAATTCCAATTAAAAATATGGAAAAAAGAGAAGCCATTAAAAGACTGGGTTTGGACTTTTGAGTTAGCAGGAATTCTGAATACAAATCTTATTTAATCATTCCGTGTCCTTGGATAAGTTACCTCCGTTTCAGATTACTCACTGATAAAACGGAATAATGATAGTATTTTCTTTGTAAGATTATTCTGGAAATTAATAAAATTATGCTTAGCATAGCGTCTAGAATATGGTAATACTTGGTAATATGGTAAATACTATGTTTATTTACAGTGATTATTAGACTCCTTTGGAGTCTAAACCAATATTTTCATGGCCATAAAATACCTAGACCATAGAGGCTCTTAAATTTTTCAGGCTTTTTTTTTTTTTTGTCTTAAGACCTTAGGTTTTATTTAGAATATTCCAAAAACACATAGTTAGAAACATCACTTATGAACAAACAGGTCAACAAATATTTACAGAAAAACTCATTACTGAAAGTAATCCTAATATTACAAAGTTAAGCTTTTAGTATTATGAGATTCTCATAAATATAAACAAGTTAACAGTTTTATTACCTACCCAGTTACCTAAGCCAGAAATTAGAAGTCTGCTCCCTTACCTCACTGTACGTAAGTATGTCACTAAATATCTCATCACTCTCATTAAATACCTCAGTTTGTCAGCAAATCTTTGCTAATTATAAATCAAAAAATTCACCTCCATATCACTATCTCTTCTACCCCTGATTTATTGACGCTTCAGTATTTTTAATCTGGAGGTTTTTGCAGTATTCTAAGCACAAGATTATAGAGGCTTTAACTAGGATGGGAGATTTGGAAGCTGGGAGAAGTGATTAGACTTTGAAGATGTCTTGACAATGGAGCCAATAAACTGTATATGGGTCATTAGAAAAAGAGAAGGATCGTGGAAGTCTCTGAAGCTTTTGGTTGGAGCAAGTGCTGAATGGTGGTGCTGTGCCACCCATGGGAGATGCCGCTGAGGAACTGGGGAGATGGGTTTAAGAGTCTGGTTTCAGATATGAGCATGATAGGCATTTGGTATATATTCTTACAAATTGAGAATTTTTGTTTAGTAATGAATTTCTTCTCATTTTTTTCCAGTTCTCTGCCTTTGTTCTTGCCTTTCCATATATCTGTAATTACCTGTCTCCCCACCCAACCTACACTTTCTGGAATGAATTGCAACTCAAGAAGAGCTATCCTCAATACCTCAGGCTCACCTTCTCTATAGCCCTGCAGCAATTTAGTAATGTTTATGAAACACTAACCATTAAGTCAGGACTTGTAACTACATATTCAAAGATATATAATTCCTGCTCTCAAAAACCATACAACCTAATAGGAGAATATGGCCACAAACTAATACCAGATCATAAGTCTATGACACACAAGATGCTGTAGATGGAACAATGAAGGGTAATCTAGCAAGGCATTAATATTTATTGAGTGTGTATTTGTCACTAAAGACAGATTATTCCAGTATAGCACCTAGTGAAGACTTCCATCACAGAACATCATTTCATTTCCCCCATTCCTTTAATTATTTTATGTAAATAGAGATGAATTTGGTTTTTTGAGCTTTTTTTTTTTTCAGTTCTTAGCATGGAGCATAAAACCCAAACAGTGATTTGGGCATAAAACACCAATTTTAATCAGGCACAACAAATTAAATTAGGATTACTGGGAAAGTTTAATGATCAAGGCAAACGCAGGACAAGCACCAGAGTAGCTCTGGGGGCTTAATAAGGTCATCATGGACAGAACCTCTGGGCACTGCCAAGTGAGCAATTTAACTCTAGTAGGAGGATGGGTAGGACATTGTGGTTGACAGTTCTATCAAGCAAGAATAAGAATTTCAGACAGGTCAGTTACATTCCCAAGAAATTTCTGTGTATTCTCATTTAATCGTTAAAAAACAAAAACCTGTGAAAGAAGCCTATTTTTATTTCCATTTTGCAGATAAGCTAATTTAGGAAGCTACCCAGGTCACACAGGAAGTAAACAGGGATTTGAAATCAGTTAATTTGACTGCAAAGTCATAAACTTGGCAACCATGCTACAAGCCTCTGGGATCTAGATAGAGTAGGGAGGATGACTTAATTGTACAGAAAATGAAAGGAACGCTGGCTGTCAGTCCATAGATCTCACTGCAGAAAGCACTTAAGAAGCCAGGTTTTAGGGTAAGTACTACACTTTATGTGTTTTAGCATCTGCTATCAGAGAAGGACCTGATTTCATAGCCTTTAACAGCCTCTGCTATCCATACCTTGGTCTCAGGAATTTGAATCTATATTTTCTTTTTGTTTCTGCGACAGCTGATATGCCCAGCTATGTAAAGATTAGGATTTTCACAGGTTTTTTTTTTGTTTTTTTTTTTTTGCTTTTGGAAGAAAAGTAACACATTATGAGTGTGAAACTACTTTACATTTGAGAAAAAAGACTTTACTATGGAAATATAAAATTTGTTCCCCCCCCCTTTTTTTAAAAATAATTATAGTCAACATTTGCACTTAGGGGCTTCTCCTGCTTGCTGAGACACTGAGACATTCCTTCCAGGAAGGATATTGTTAGGGCATGAGGTTGTTTTTTCATTGTTTATTACTTTTTTTTTTTTTTACTGAATTACTCCTAGTAGACTTTGCTTTGACTTTCAAACTAGTAGATGCATTGAAAAGTCTGCAAATGCCTGAAAGTAAACATAAGCATGAAATTATCTGAAAGCCCTATTAATCTATAATAAGTTATCTGGTTCTCAATTTTATTAATTTTCCCTATTTAAGAAATTAGTGAGGAATTATAAAATAAATACATATTGTTGGTCTCATACTCTGAATTTTCCAGGGTACACTCCTCAAGCTTTTCATTTTATTTGGGGTCAGAAGTGCTAATTACAAGATAAGAAGGGCTGAGAGCCTGATGGGGTAAAGGACAAAGCTTGACTACATAGATCACACAAAAAGGACTGCCTGATGACCAAGGTACAGGAGACTCAAAATTATAGTCCTCTGAGACACTTCGAAGGTTGATGGGATAACCCAGCCTTCCAGGACATACCCTACTTACTGAACCTTTGTTTCAACCTCTACCTAAGATCATATTCTTAGATGTGAATAGAATAAACCAAACTTGGGGCAGCCCAATTGAAAGATTTTTATTATAACCGGTATTCATTGATTATAATCTAATAAAATCTTCTTAATATCTTACACAAACAGTACATCAACTCTGCTTAGGCTAGGAGTTTTTATTGCTAAAATTATTTTTTTGGAGATGTTAGTCATTCAATCATAATTCCTTCTGATGACCAAGGATGCATTTAGTTTATTAAACCCATAAATTAACTTTGTATTGGGGAACCAGAACATCATCTGTAAGATATTTACAAATCAAGGACAATTATTTCTATGTTTTTGCAGACTGAAACATACACATATATTCATACACAACAAAGTGAAAAGATCAATTTGGAGTCAGAGAGGCCTGGGTTTGCAATATTGGTTCTGCTGAGAACATATATGTGACAATAATATAACTTCTCTAGCTTCATTTACTCCATTTAAAGATGAGGATATTAATAAAATGGCTGCAAATACTGAGCAATTATTATTATGTATGAAATCAGAATAAATGATTTAGAGGCACAATCCCTTTTAATTCTCAATGCAACTTTATGAAAGAAGTAGTATTATTATCCTTCTTTCACAGATGAGGAAACTGAGGCACAAGGAAGTTGAGTAACCTGTCCAGTGTGGCAGAGCTGGGACACTGGGACTTGTTTGATCTCAAATCCTGTGTTGTTCCCACTGCTCTAAACTGTCCATTTTAACTGATTTAAACAATGTATATCAAGCACCTTAGATGGGACCTGGCCTATAATAAGCCCTCCATAAATTTTGGCCAATATTTTGATTAATAAACAATAGATACACAACAACACAGCTTAGTTTGATTAAGGGATACATATGTTTGTTCCACATTTTTTAAGGTCAAGTTATTGGTTATGTGCTTCTTACAAATAGATTCACAAATATTTATTGAGTGTGGTGATGGCCTTTTGGACCGGACATCTTTGCCTTCAGAGAAGAACAATGTACAGGCTGCTAGACTGGGTTAAAGACCAGAGAAGAACTGAGCCCCTTAAAGAGATCAGTCGTGACACAAGGATCAAAAGCACCACCCATACAGCCCACCTGTCTGCTGACAAGAATAACAGTAGAACCGAGTAAGAGCAAGAGGCATCTGACGTTATTCACTACTACGAGCCTTTTCATCTTGCCTTTTATAAAGGCTAAAAAAAATCTTTTGGCACAGATATAGAAAGAAAAATACTGTATGATCTCACTTATATGCAGAATCTGAAAAAGTCTAACTCAAAGGAGTGGAAAGTAGAGTGGTGGATGCCAGGAGCTGGAGTGGGAGCAATGGGGAGATGCTGGTCCAGGGATACTAACTTTCAGTAATGAGATGAACAAGTTCTGGGGATGTGATGTCCAGCATGCATCAAGATGGATGTGTCAATTAGTGTGATCGTGGTAATCATTGCACAATGCATATTTAGAACATCACATTGTATACCTTGAATATATATAATCTTAGTGTGCTAGTTAAACATTTTAAAATAAAATTTAAAATAAATTTTTAAAACCTTTCTGCAAATTTTTAAAAAATAACAATGTGCCATTTCTATTTTCATTCAGTCTTTGTGAAGGAAGCCTTTTCAGGAGTTTTGCATTTCTAGATTTAATTCTGCACTCTTGAGATCAAAGTGCCAGCATCTCCCCTGAGCAATCCTATTTGCAGGTATATCTTTATATCTAGGATCCTAACCTATGATTTAAAAACAACCAACTGCTCCCCGCAACAAAACTCCTCTCCAAGGCATCATTATTATTAATTAATCACGAATCATGTATTTCCCCCTCATTTGTCCAGCAGCTTCTCTCTTAGGTCAGATGAAGTCCAAATGCTAACTCTGTCCTCTGGCAGGGCAACTATCATACTGTTTATTGCCTCTTATTCCTTTCGTTAGTCCACCACCAATTAAGCTTTCCACAAGGGATTCTATGACAGGAGGGTCTGTTACCAAAAGATCAAATACATGTGACAGCTGTTTATTTGCACAATGAACACATGGCACAGGAAGGTGTTTACTTTCTTCACATTTACATTAGATCATCTACCCTCCTTTTCTCTTTTTGGTTCTCCTTGTATGGTAAATAGCCTTATGTCTTTTTCTCATTAAACTCCACTGGCAATAGAAATAACAGAACCTTTGCAGCACAAAAAAAAAAAAAAAAAAAAAAACAGCTCAAACTTTCAAACTTTCAGTACTGAGCACTTAACAGTGTGTCAGGCATTGCCCGGAAGACTTTACATATATTTTCCCAAAGACTTTACATATATTGTTCCACTATTACTCATAACAACCCCAAGATATGCACGTAGTTACTAGGTGACATAGCTGGGATTTAGGCATGGGCCTGCTTGACTCCCTCTCCCTCTCTACACAGAGAAGGAGGTAGAATAGGTGGGATTAAAGACAGGAAGAAGTTAACCAAATTTAGAACAGAAAGGGGCTATGAAGTAAAATCTTTACATATCTTGACCTTGCAAATTTGGCTTAATCTTCATTCACTCTTAAGGTGAAAGGTGTTTAATATTTTCTATTTGAAGAATTGTGAACTTATTAAGAAGCCACCCTAGTATGAATAAGATTAAAAATGTTTCCATATGAACTTGTAAACGTTATTCAAGAAAGTAATTTTTTACCAAGTAGTTTTCTAATTTGTAAGTAGTTTTGTAATTCAGTTTCAAAGCTAATCTATAAATGTATAGCTAATAAAATATGCATCTCGCCTAGTAATCAACTTTTGCTTCTATGTTATCTTCTACAATGAATAGACAAATGTTTAATTCTAGGAGTAAAATGAACTTTTATCCACACAAACAAAAAATGACTAAGAAATGTTTTCAAATTAGATCAGGATTTATATTTTCCATTTGATATAAACTCAAAATTGTCATATGCTTTTGTTCATTTGCTTTTGTGAACTTGTAAAATATGAAAATAAATATAATGCCAAAAGTAAAAAAAAAAAAAACAGGAAGAAGAGTGGACAGAGATAAGGGAGATGGATAATGGAGAAGAACATTCTCAATCATTAGTAATTTATTAAACAAACATCTGTTGCACACCTGGTGCTGGCTGGGCAGAGTATTTACTCATAAGAGAGTTCCTTGCTCCAGAGAGGCATTTTGGCTTAGAGAATCTCCAGCAAACTGCAGTCCTCCATCAGAAGGGCAATAATCGATACATACAAAAGTGTAGAGAGTGAGGGTGGAGCCCTGCTGAAGGCTCTGGGAGTCCTTCCAGATAAGGAGCCTTCTGAGCAGAAGTGTAACTACTCAGAGGCATCTCAAGCTGAGGGTGGAATGTCATACCAGGAAAAGGTCAAAGCAGGGCAGCATCACAGAGGTGTGGCAGATGGTGGGATGCTCAGGGAATAGAGTGCTTCCATGGGCTGCTGAGCAGAACTCATTGTGATGATTGTGAGAGGTAAGAACAGAGTGGGGGTAAGTTTTCATAGCATATTACTATTTGGCATGAGGAAAGGTAGCAAGGAGGAGAGAGGCATCAGGTGGAAGAGGAGATGGGAGGAAATACGGGACAGGGGGCTGCCCGTGCAAGTGACCACTCTGTGTAGCATAACACAGGAGGTGATCACAGGCCCACAAATCACTTGAATTGTTTTTCACTTGCTTTTTATCCTAACTATGGACTAGGATAATTTTGCTTTCCATCATGACTATGAATCATGACAATTTCGATGGAAAGAAGAGTGACAGGTACAATGGTAAGAGTGGCCCTTAATTAGAGTCTTAGGGTCCAAGGAGATGAAGGTACATCCTGAGAGAACCAGGAGCTTGGGTGGGGAGAAAGATCAGGCATTTCTGAGCTGCCGACAGCTGCTGATGCACAAGACAGGTGGCCTACAGATGAGCCATTGTACTCTAGGCATCACCGAGACAGGGTGTCAGGCAAAAGGTGGAAGGACAGATGAGAAGACAAGATGATAGTGTCATTATTTATGTTTTAAAGAGTTATCAAATGCTTCAAATGAAAAAAAATAAAAATTACTTTTGAATTGGCAATATATCGATTACCACAATATAATTTTTAAAAATATTCTGATGGTCAGGCATAGTCATGTGGACTTGAGATTCTACTTCATTGCATCTTAGATTAATGTATTTTCTTTGGGGTAGAAAGATGCACAGTGTCAATCAAGTTTTTCTTGATCTGGCTGCTTAAGGACAAATTAGACAACAACCACTGTCTTTAAACTGTCAGATCTGGACTTGACTATCACTTTCCCATTGATAAATGGGATTTCAAGGAAGGGAAGGAAGACTTTGCATTCCAAATTTGTCAAGTAACTCTCATCAATAATATACCTACACTATAGTACATAAGCTATAGTAGCAGAATAAATTTCTCTAATTTGGGATTCTGTGAATAAAGTGGAATAAAGTAATAAAATATATTGTTTGTGCCAGCTTATAATTGCTGAACTTTGTGCAGCTGTCACTAAATTGACAAATGAATTTTTTACTTTGGGTTTGTCCTCTTCTCTGTCTCTATGGATTATCACCCCCGTGCCTACACATCACATGGGAGAGCGAACATGGGATGTGTGCTATATGGCACTGCACCCAGGCAACCACTTTGGATGCAGTAGCACTCTTGGGATCACTACAAAGTTAAGTGTGAAAAGCGTAGATTTCAGTTTCAAACAGGCTTAGGTTTAAGACTCAGCTTTATATTTTAATAATACTGATGCATAATGCACACGATGCAACCAGCCCACTGCTTGGCACACAGGAGACATTCGATGAACAGAAGCTGTTGTTGCTGTAAAACTACTTTTTTTCAAGCATTAAAGGGAAATGCCAGAGCCCAATTATGACAGGGCTCTTCACTTCAAAGGCATAAATTCCGCCTTCCTGTCAAATGTAAATTCCTCTGCCAACTTCTCATGAATATTTGGAACCATAACTTGCCTAAAATTGTGACTAGCACAAGAAACTCACATTTATATGTCAATTTCTGTTTTTTTTTGCCTTCTCTATTATTCTTTATAAGGCATTCTAAAATATGAGATTAATAAATAGAAACTGTAGTATTTAGGTCTTACCATTTTTGTCTGCTCGCCTCAGTATCTGAAAATAAAAGAAAAAAATTATCACCTTTTTTAGTAAGCATTGCAGTGAACATTTTCCTCATCTATTATTAAACAAAAAGAAATTCCAACTTTGGAGTAAATATTTCCCAACTGAGATCTTTATAAAAACCGAAATCTGAAAACAACCCAAATGTCCATAAACAAGTGAATGGATAAACTGTGGTCTGTCCTTACAATGGAATACTAGTAAACCAAAAAAGAGATATTGACACATATAAATATTTGGATGAACCTCAAAATAATTAGGTCGAGTAGAAAGCCTCATCACAAAAAAATATCTACTGTATAAATTCATTGATATGAAATTATAAAAAATGCAAACTAGTGACAGAAAGCAGATTAAGGTTACTTACAAATGGCAGGGTGGGCAGGGATGGATTACAAAAGAGTAGGAGGGAATTTGAAGGGTGACAAAGATAGTTATCACCTTGATGATGTTCATGGTTTCACAGATGTCAAAACTCTTCAGATTTGTAGTTTATAAATATAGACTTTAATGTAAATCAATCATATCTCAATAAAACTGGGAATAAACAAAAAGAAAATAATAAATCATGGCTAAATAGGTACCTGCATGTCTATACTATGTCTTGCTCTACCTGTATGCATTAATTATATTATCTTGGATTTATTTTAAATTGTTTTTGATGTATAGGAAACTGCTTTCTGATCTTTCCTCCAGCATTGGCCCACATAGTCCAGGGCTGGGAAGGTCACTTTGGCCCGGCAAACAGGGTTTCACATGCTCTGATCGCAGTGATTGCTGAGTCATAAGCACTCAGGGCCAGTGAACGATGGGCCACGGCTTTGCTTCAATGGTGAAAAGGGAGATGTACTTTCTTTTCTACTGACTTTGAACTTGGGAAGATAAGGTAAGGAACTGCTGTAGCCATTTTGTCACCATGTGAGCTGTAGGTTGAGTTGTGTCTCCTGAAAAGAAATATTAAAGTTGTAACCCTCAGTACCTGTGTGACTGTGACCTTGTTCAGACATGGGGCCTTTGCTGATGGAATCAAATCAAGATGAGGCATTATTGGATTGGGGTGTGCCCTAAATCCAATGACTGGTGAACTTACGAGGAGACACAGAGGCACAGAGACAGAGGAAAGAGAAGCTATCCCATGACAGAGGTAGATACTGGAGTGATGCAGCCTCCAGAACCACGAGAAAGTTCTGTTGTCTAAGTCACCCTTGTGTGGCGGCTGTTCCAGTACTCCTTGGAAATTAATACAACATGAAACTTGCAAGTAACTAACAGCCAAGAAAGCAGTGTTCAGATACTCAGCGAAACTTGATCCTGATGGCCCTTTCTGAGCCCCTCATCAAGTCCCTGAGGAGAAGAAGTAAGGAAGGGCCCCTACCTTCCCAATAAGATGTCAAAGGAAAACCATTGGAAGAAGAAAGTGGCAGCAGGTGGGTGGAATTGCAACTGATTTTATTAGGAACTTGTCTTGCTTTGGGGGATATCTTTTGCACAGTAGCAGAGTTGATGAATGTAATGACTAAAAAAAAGGTCCACATGCTCCAGAGCCTAGTATTCTAAATTCAAGTTTATTCTCTGTTATTTGGAATGCTGTGACCTGAGAAAAGATAGTACACTAGGGGACAAAGGAAACAACTGTTACCCTCTTGGTTCTTCAGTGTTGCTGCACACCGAACTCAGATCACCGTCTCTTCTGTGGCTGGCAGGCATGCCTCAAGCAAGTGCAAAGACATAGTATCCTGGCACACCTTGGTACCAGCACTGGATTTTCTAAACCCTTTAAAAAATTCAAGAGGACTCATGATAAACTGATACTCAATTCAGTCATTTTTTGAGAGATAAAATCATACAAATTAGATTTATAAAGAAATAGTTCCTAGCATTTGTTTGTGGATTTAGCTACTGCTGCTTGCGTATTCAACATGGAACACTGGAATGACCCTATTATTTCAAATTTATGTAGCACATTTTATCTTTTTTTTTTCCGCACTTTTCTAAACTGTCAATTCTTATTCCATATTCACAACCACTTTGGGAACTAAGTAACAGACTCCTTATTATTGCTGATTTAGAGATAAAGAAAATGAAACCAAGAGTCAAGAGTTGAGCTAAGTGTCTTTCTGATTTCCTTGTCAAATGTCCACATCTAGTTTCCAACTAGCTGGACATGTCTAGTCATGTCACTCACAACATTCTCAGCAGGAGTTTAAATCACTTACTAAAAGATTGATTATTCCAGTGATAATGGAATATAAACATTGGGAATCAGTTTTCCTCTAATTTGGAAATTAGTCTGTGTGATGCAAAAGACCCCCCTAATTTCATTTCTGTTCCCCTTTGGAATAGGTAATATCTATCACGTATTTATTATGATCTGGATAGAATTTAAAAAGCAATCTTTCTTAGCAGTGCTACTAGAATATATTAAATCTAATCCAATAAAATGATATATTTATATTTCACATTTTATTCTGCTAACAGCAACATGATCCAAAAATGAATAATTCAAAAAATCCCGAAATAACAAATCCTTTTTCATGTCACATATCTCACCAAAGTGTTAGATTTTTCACAAAATAACTCAGAGAAATGTGTAAACAAAATCTTTTCTATTCCAGACAAAATCCAATGGCAGTTATTTCTGGGTAGACTCTAGCATTTTACTGACAAAGAAGCATGTCAACACCTCTCGTGTGGAATCAGTTTTATGTTTTTATTTTTTTTTTTTTAATTCTAGAAAGAGATATGAGAAGGTAAGGATGCTCTGTTCATAAATGACAAATTCCTTCAGGAACTGATGCTGTTTTGTTTATAGAACTTGGGAACAACTGTGAGTATGTAATAACGAATCCGATTTTAATTTCTTCTTTAAAAAAAAAATTGCAGTTGAACACTTGAGCCGAGATTGGTATATATGTGTCTGGGAGGCTGAGTTCCCATCTATACAGTTTCAATTCATTCATCTCCACATTATTACCACAATTTGTTAGCTGTTTTAAGGAAAAATCACAAGGAAGCATTTGATATCCTTGGAGGGCAGAGTCCAGATCATTTCAGAACAGAGGAGCTACTTGCCTTCCAAATCCACTTCACAGCAGACAGCTTAGTTGTCAGCCTATAACTGACATGACCTTCAGCGGTCCCAACTTTCTCTTGGCCCTGAGGATTTTCTTCTCAGATGAGCTACCTTGCCTGTCCCCTCTCCCATCTCAGTTCCTCAAGGGCTTTCTAGTCCTGAATAGCAGAACATGAAGGAACAGTATCAGCTGGTGAAACCATTAACACCAATAACACCATCTGCTTGACTCAAGCCAAGCAGAGATAGATGCTGAGGAAGAATAAGGACCTTAGCAATCTGACTGAGCCAACAAAGAAGAAGCAGACACTTATTTTTGGTGGGAAGAAGATGGCTGGCCCCAAGTTCCTGGATCCCCAGTAGGAGCTGATGACCAGAGAAGGCTGTTCCCCACACAGCTGAATACTCTTTCATGTGCTTTAAACCACTTTTAAGTATTGCTAGGAGTTTCTCTGCCACATGAAAATATCCTAGCTCACCCATTCAAAATAAAGTTGGGAGGGCTCCTTGCCCCTCCTACCATTAACTTCATGATCTTGGCCTCACCATTATGATACTAATAATTTGATTTCCTCATATTTTCATCTTTCTACAAATAAATGCATTTGGCCTCTGGCCCACCTCTGATTTATTTCAATTTTAATTAGAAATGATAGCTTGGAAAAGGGTAAGGGAAAGAACATGCCATATTCCTAGATGCCCTTTTGCCTATTTTCTATCAAACAAGCAGTAGCTAGAATTTTCCCCACTGAGCCAGACACTACCTGGGGGAAAGGCATGAATGTGACAACTGAGGAACAGGGAGAGCCGGGAGCCCCACAGGCAACTGAGGGATGGAAAGATCAGGAAACCCAAAGGCAGAGAAAAGAGCCAGACAGCAGGGTGAAAAATACAAAGGGAAACAGCAGGAAGGAAAAAAGCACAGTAAAACTGAGAAACCAATAAGAACTAAAACTGCTATAAAGATAGAAATCCACAGCATGATGACAGAAAAAAAAATAGCACAGAAAGAAAAGAAGGAATGATCATCATATCAGAGAAATGGAGAAAGGAAGTCAATCCCAAGTAAGAGACAGGACCAAAGGAAAAACAAGTCAAAAGCTAGGACTGAAGATAATAATAGTAATCACAACTTGGAGAGGTACAGGGAAGGGGGATATCAGGGAAGGGGGTTGGGAATAGAAAGTGGCAGTGAAAAAAACAATAAAGAATGATGATCATGAAAGAGATCTTGTCCACCTCTGGATAATGGAAAACAAATATGTTCAAAGTTATTGTTTTCCAGGAGAGCTGCTAGAAAACCCCGGGGCCTCGCAATTTCTAGAGCTTGCCTGGGTTGGTTCAGAGCACGAGAGAGAGAGGTTGCCTATCAGCAAATAGGGCACAGTACAGATGAGATGGGACCCCATATCTGATAGCTCTTTAAAACGTTCTATTCACCCCAAAGGAGACTGTTACATTTACAGTTCAGCCCCTACAGAAACCCAGGCTGTTGAGAAATCCAACTTTTGGAATTTCGTCAAAGGTTGTTAAATCCCAAGTTGCAGGTCTGGGACAGCCCCTTCGCAAGCTGAATGGCAGACCTTTCTCTTGCATTTGCCTTTGGGATTGACTGTGGATCAGAGGAAAGAAGGTCGTTCTTATCCATGTTCTGGGGGCAAAAAGTTGATCAACACCTGAGCCCTCCAGTCACCCGCCATTCCCGGGGGGAAGTGTCGTGAGGCTGGGCAAGTGCCCACCTAACTCCTTCCAGCTGTACTTACGTCGAGGAAGATCGACATGCCCTTGGACAGCTGCAGGGCAGAGCTGAGCTCTTCGGAGGAGTTGTTGGAGGACGGCGATGTCTCCCGGGAATCCTCCATCCTCGGGAGCCCTGACGCCCGCGGGCGGGATCGGACTGGGCGGATGCACGGACTCGGACTAGGGCGCGGCCGCAGCTGCTTCTGCGCCGCCCGGGCTCGGGATCCGAGTGAGTGCAAGCTCGCTCGCTCGCGCGCCTCCCTCCGCCGTCTCTGCGCTGGGTCTCCTCCTCCCTCCCTCCGGCCTCCTGGCTCCAAACGCTTACTCTCGCCGCCCCCTTCCCTCGCTGACGGTGCCAGGAACGGACTCCTCCCTGCACTTAGCAACGAGCAGCTCCCCTTGCCATTGAGTGGGCTCTTCCTTGCAGGGCCGTCAGCCACCTACCAGAGATAACCCTAAAAGCCCCTGCCCACCGCACGACAGCCTCACATAAAAGCAAGAAGGCTGTTGCCCCGATAGAGAGACAGACTGGAGCAATAGATAGAAGGACTTTTGTCCTAAGCAGCCAAAGGACGAAGACATCCCCAGACTCACCTCACCTTGAAAACCACGAAGGGATTCAAAGATATTGTGCCTACTTGACTTTTTGTCCAAGCAGGGCTGTCTACCTTGCCTTCCCCAAAGGCAGGTGGGGTCCTGCATACCATGACGGAAGAATGACTGATTTCCTGTAGGGATCTAGGTATTCCGTTTTTGAATCTGCCAGATCTGAGTCCAAATTTGCCTTAATTACTTTGTTATCTTGCAATCCAGCAAGTTACTAAATCTTCAAGCCTCGGTCTTCCTTATCAGTAAAATGGTCACCATGATGGTGCTTACCTTAAAGAGCTCTGAGGCTTAGATATGGCAGTGCTATCAGGTCTAGAGTGATGCCACCCAGGCACACTGGACACAAAATGTAAGGAGATGGTGGTTCTGAGGTCCTGCCCTGCGATTGCCTGAGGCAGAGTGATTATCTTCTTGAATTTTGCATCCTATCTTTCTTATTCACCTCATTTAACTCCCAGTCCTGTTACGTTGTTCGATGTTCACAAAGAATGAATCCATTTGTTTTCAACTCAGGTATATGTTGGAATCACTTGGGTGTGTGCCAACTTTACAGTGGCTACAATTCATTGCCACTCTTCCTATAAAGAAGTGGATTTCCTTATCAGTATGGAGATTCTTGGGAAAACTGGGAATGGAACCACCATTTGAAACAGCTACCTGACTCCTTGGTCTATACCTAAGGGACTTAAAGGTCTATAGCCAGGGACACAGCCACAACAATGTTTATAGCAGCACAATTCACAATAGCTAAACTGTGGAGCCAATCTAGATGCCCTTCAGTGGATGAATGGATAAAAAAAAATGTGGCATATATACACAATGGAATTTTACTCAGCAATAAAAGAGAATAAAATCTTGGCATTTACCAGTAAATGGATGGAGATGGAGAATATAATGCTAAGTGAAGTTAGTCAATCCCAAAAAAACAAATGCTGAATGTTTTCTCTGATATAAGTATGTGGATTCATAATGGGTTGGCGGGGGAGCATGGGAGGATTAGACAAACTCTAGATAGGGCAAAGGGAAGAAAGAGGAAGGGAGGGAGCATGTGGGTATGGAAAATGGTGGAATGAGATGGACAGCATTACTGTATGAAGACACAAATGGCGTGAGTCTACGTTGTGTACAATCAGAGATATGAAGAATTGTGCTCTGTATGTGTTTTATAAATTGTAATACATTTTGCTGTCATATATAACAAATTAGAATAAATAAATAATAAAAAAGAAGTGAGTTTTCTTTCCTCTTTGAATCTGAAAAATTGTGTCTCTGAGGTTAAATGCAAAAAACAGCTTTACAATTCCTCTTTTTTGGGGAGTGCAATATTTGTTTCTGTAGTACTGAGCTTTCATGTACAAAGTTTGGCTACACTGAGTCACCACAGCTTTGTGAAGGAACATAAATGGGCACCTGACTGACAGGTCTGGCTAAGCAGAGCCTTTGCATCCTCTCAGTCTAAGTAGCAGAAATGTCAATAAAGAAGTGTCCAGATGATCTCTACCCCCAGCTTTGTGAGACATTCCTAGGCATTTGAGTTGTCTTAGCTAAGACCTCAGCCATCAAGATGAACCCCAAGATAATTGGAACTATATACTGTCAGATATTCTGACCTACAAAGTTTGGGTGCATAATAAAACATTCACTGATTTACATAAAGAAATCTTGGAGTTTAATTGTAACAATAGCCAACAAAATAAGGAGTTAGAAATCGTTAAAAGTTAAAACAATGGCAAATTGATGCCTGTGATTCACCCCAGATTCATATTCAATTAGCAAGAGGAGGTCCTTTGGCATTATTTTTTTAAAGCCCTCCAGGTGATTCTGATATGCAGCTAGACTAAGAACCACTAAAGTTGAATATGCCATACATATTCTAGAGGGAAAAAAAGCAGAGTAAAATGTCAGAAGATAAGCAGAAACTATAGGGTAAAGACCTGCGAAGTCCCAAGATAGGACTTTGGACTTAATCAGGTAGAGAATTAGAGATTTTAGATTCAATCAAGGGAGATAGTATTTGAAACTGTGCTTTAAGGAATATTGATTTCATATCTTTTTGTGTTTTACCACATTACGTGCAAATTAGAACAGTTAGAATAGACTTTGATAGACCTTTTGATAACTGCTCATCAAAATAAAATTTAAAAATCAATAAAAAGACTGGCCTACCCATCAAATGGACAATGGTCATTCAAATTGCTGAGGAGGAGGAGGGATTCTGACCATGAACATTAAGTTTCCTGAGTTTGCAAAAATTGCACATTATTTGTTCTTGCTATTGCTTCAAGGATTGAAGACATTTTTTTAGCAACAAGTGCATTTAAGCCTGGCCCCTCTAAGCTGTGTGGAACCATCAATCCTTGAATTCAACCCTGTAAGTGGTAACATTTTTATGCCAATCCCATGGTAACAAGAACAGGTGATGAAGAAGACTTACTCTGACTACAAATGAAGAATGGGAGAATAATCATAGTCATCATTCAAAACTGGGAAACTATTTGTAACACTTCTGTAAAGATGTTTCTTTTACAGACAAATCATGACATTTTCTATACCTGTAGCTTTGCTTATTTTCCCTAATGGTCTATCAAGAGGAAATGTAAATTATTAAGCAACCAACTGGTCATTATTTATTTTTATGATTTCTGTGTGAACTCCATGATACTATTGCTGAATTCCCTTTTTAATGGAAATGTAATGTTCGTGGAAGGCTCCACTAGAAATGGATGACAATTAGATTCCCATTCACAGCCAAATTCAATAGGCTCTACAAAGTGATAACCAAACATATTCTTAGTTTTCGTTTTATCTAGACAGTGTGCATTTTTGAAAACTGTTTTCACACATCATTTTCCTGAAACACAGATGCTGTACTGCTGTGCATAGTATCAGTTACAAACAGGAGACAGCCTACTTGAGAGAGGAAATGCATCTTCTTAGCAAATTCTCTACAGCAAAGTAAAGGGGTGGGAGGGAAGAAGGGAGGGAGGGGGGAAATTCTAGACTGTAGTTCTCAAGACTGCTTATACTGAGACTTAAATGTGAAGGAAACTTTTCAGGAGATGATGGTCATGTGGGAATGTATTATATTTCAATCCATCTCTGCCTCATGGAAGAACTATTGTCTAAACCATTTCAGGCCACCAGGAATCTGCCTATTTACATTTTAAATTCTAAGAAGTGCAATCTTTTTGAGCAATGATTCAGATCCTTCTGGTCAGATTAGTAGACATTTCGATTGATTAGGCAACATAGGGTCTAAACCCTCTTCCTCTCTGGGCTCTCTGGGAACTGTTTCTAGGTGTGTGTCCTGACTAAGGGCAGCAACCCTGCCTCCAATTCTGAGGAAAGGGAAATGATCCCTCTCCCAGTCCTGCAGCAGCTAGAATACAGACTGAGAATTAGGCTCAGCCAATAGGATGCTTTACTTGGGACTTCTAGTCTGTATCAAAGGATAGGAAGGGAAGTATCTTAATGGCAGGAGGCACACACAGGTGAGTGTCAAATGGCCACAATACTCATGGAGTCCATACACAACTTAACCAAATTAATACAGGAATTTTGTGATTTCAGCAGCCCTATCCTTCAAGCAATCCTTCCCCTACTTCCTATCCTTCCAAAACTTTCTCTTCTCATTCACTCTAGTCATTTAGTTTTGGAAGTTCTGGATAGTTAAACTCTGACTGATGAATTCATCCTAAATCCCTCTTGCTATAGTGGGTCATGTGTTAAGTCATGGGTTAAAAATGAATTAAAATTGTTTTCAGATGTTCATTAATAGCCTGCTTAATTCAAGGCAACTTACAGGTATAGCTGGAGAAATGATAAAACCTCTGGTCCTTTCCTTGTCAGAACATACACAACTTAAAAAGACACTGTTTAAATGGATAATGTTAATATAAAGAGATAAGATTAATAGCACAGTATTGAGGGCTTGGGGGGAGGGCAGAGGAGGGAACTTCTCCCCATTAGTGCTATTCTGCACTTCTCTGGCTAAAATATGAATCTGTGGTCAGCAGCCTACATACTGTCAATGTAACTGTAGATGGCCAATTTACTAATGTAACTGTAGATGGCAAAATTAGGACTCAGGAGTGGTAAATGTCCTAGGCCAAAATTATTAACTAATAATACTTATTACTTATGAAGCTATTTTATGCTGAGGATAAAATTTTCCAATATGCCACTGTGTGAGTAAAATAACACACAAGTCTGTTGGCTTGCTCAAAATTCTTCCATCTTGAAAAAGCAAAGGATCTTAAGTACCCAGTATCCTCCATTAATCCTGTGTGTTGCTACAGTTAGTGTTCCACTCTTCATCTTGCTCAGGGATAAGTTTTCTCATCTGAAAAATAACATGGAGGTATTGTGTGCAAAGGGCTTAGCAAACACTAGGCATGGGGAAAAGGCTCCACCAAGTTAGTCCTTGTCAGTCCCACCAGCTTTGCAACAAAGTAGTAAAGACCAGAGAGACATCACATGAGGTGTACAGAGCAGTGTCTGCACATAGCAGTGTCTAGTCGACAGTGGTTTTCACTGTTACTATGATATTGCTTTCTATGGCTTTGGACCCCAACTATTGCTCCCTCCTTCTTGAAAACCTTAGAATGGCTTTCTGATCATGTCTGTGATCTTCTCAGCCTTCTTCATGGAATCTTTGAATTCTTCTAACCTTCTAAATGTTGGTTTCTAAATTGTGTTCCTGGTTCACCTTTCCCCCTCTCTGACTCTCACTTTCACACTCTCTATCTCTCTTCCCTATGCTAATATTATCCAATTTCATAATTTCCATACGTCTGTAGGTTGGTGACTAGATTCATATTTCAGCCCGACTGGTATACATCTCCTTATGGATGTTTCTTAGACATTTCAATTTGAGCATGTCTAAATATAAATTCACTGTCTCCTAATTATCCTATGTTCCATATTTTGTTGACAAATGTCACCCTTCACCAATTCATCCAAAAAAGAAGCCCAAGAATAGTCTTAGACTCCTCCCCTCACTCCTCTCACCCTGCCTTTACCCTATCGTTACCCGTATCCAATCAGTTGCAAGGGTTATCTTTGGAATCCACCCTCTCCTCTCTATCTCCACTGACACCATATGAGAGACCAAAACCTGTCATCTCTCTCCAGGAGCAGTGGCCCAGCCGCCTGCCTTGTTTCCCTGTCACCAATCTGGCCTCCTAATTCATGCTTCACACTTTCCACAAAGTGAGGTTTTTTTAAATGCACATCTAAGCATAGAATACACCTGCTTAAAATCCTTCAGAGACTCCCTGGAGCCTGCAAAATGAAATCACCTTTACTGTGTCATCTCTTGCCATTCTTCCCCTGCCTTCTCCCAGCCTCAACATTCTGGCCACACAGAATTACTGGAGTGGAATGGAGTAGTAAAGCAGATAAATTATAATATTCAAAAGGCCTGGGCTCAGATCCCAGCTAGCTTTTTGTTATCTCTGGATAATACCAAGCCATGTCATTTCACCTCTATTTTTTCAACTCCCAAATAAAAATCAGAATGGTATCTACTGAAAGGAATTTAAATGAATATTTAGTTAAATAATGTATATAAGACTTTTAGCATGCTATCTTGCAAAAAATGGCACAAAAATATGCTATTTGTCATTACATACAGATCCCTAAATATGCATTGCTCCCCAGTTCCTGGGCTCTTTCCCTCCCCATTACCTGTTCAGAATACATGTCTTCCTTAATCAACCCGCCCATCAATTAGTTGGATTTTAAGCAACAATTGAGACATCATTTCCTCTCCAGAATAACCTCCCTACCTTATTACTCCCACCAGTCTCCAGGGTCTGATTCCTATTCCCTCTTCCCTGTTTCCATAGTACTCTCTGCATACCCTTTTCATGTCCCTTATCACATCTAAAATAAGTCAGATTTTAGTAATCTCTCTGCTTGCCTGAACTCTGAGATGCTAGAGAGTAGGAATTGCATTTTTCATCTCTATCTTCTGCCCAGTAAATTGCTAGACACATGGTAGGCACTCAGTAAATGTGGAATGAAAAAACAGAAGATTACATAAATTGTATCCTGAATGTAGATATCAGGGTAAAACAATAAATGTTGTTAGCTGCTTCCTTGTTAGTGTCCAGTTCCATGAATTGATGACAAATGATACAAAGACAAAGCAGAGAGAGGGGGTCTCAAAATCTAGAAGACTTATAAGCATAGAGTGCTAGTGTTGGGTCACTTTGTGGCTAACTAAGGGTGCAATTAAAGAAATGCAGCAAGGTTCCCATCCTAAAAAGAAAAAGGCTGAACTTTGATGGAAGCCAAGAACTTAGCTTCCATCACAATCAGAAAGTGTAGAGAGTAGCTATTATAATTTTAATGTATCTATATTTTTAAAAATTCAGGAAGGTGACAGAGGGGGCCTGGCAACTCTATGGAAAAGCCCTGTGAGTCCTACCTAGGTCCTAAAGCCAGGACTCACTTCTTTCTGAGTTGGCCTTTTTCATGAACATTTGGAAATCATAATAAATTCCTGGTGATTTGTCACGAAACCCTGGGGAACCAGAAGTAGGGAGTGTAGCAGAGAAATTGGGGAACAAAATCCAGATTTGCTAGTCAGCAGCCATGGGGTCATGAAAAATTCACTTCACCTGCCTGTGCCTTAATTTCCTTACCTCTAATGATCATATAATCACAGTTACTTCGTACAATTTTATGGGATTAATGGAAATGGACACAAACTCGACAGCCAGTACTTTGTGGGAAGACCCTGTCTCTTTTGTTGTATATTGTGTGCCCAGCTTTTTCTGAGTGCTTGAATAAATCAGCAACCAGTACACAGGAGGGTCACTATTATGCATAGGACAGTATGAACTTTACCAACCTCAAAGAGATGTAAAGAGAGACAGATGCTTGGTAAAATGAAGACTGAACATGCCCACTCCTCACCTGGGCGAGCACTGTCATAGCAAGAACATTTTTCATTGCCTGCAATCATGGAGATAGTGAATGGCCCCTAGTTTTACCCAGCTTAGTGCTTTCCCCTGTTGGTTGCTATTTCTTATATGACAAGACATTTGGGTAATGTATTTAACATTTCTCTTTAGAAATGCAAATGAGCATCTAATCAGGAAAATATAAAAGAACAGACTAACCACTCAACAGTTTCCTTAAAACACACCCTCTAAACCCCAAAGCTAAAGAATATTAACTAGTTAGGAGGTGAACCGAGGTTATTTGAAACAATTTTTCAAAAGTGGTTTTTAAACTAAATTTATTAAGTTATTTTTTATTGCAGAAGAGTAGAAACCATATTCTAATCATGCAATTATTCTTGTAGACATTTCAGAACCCACAACATTAGCCTGTTTTAATATCTTTTGTAAAGAAAACTAGTCCTTTTGGATCATAGTACACCCTTGAGGTAAGTAGATTCAATCCTATGTAAGTACCATATAAAATACACTATTTTATTTATGTCTTAGGGAAAGTTTTTTTAAAAGCCTAATTTACAAAAAACCAATTTACAGGCTGAATTATACTTGGGAAAGTTCTCAGAGCTTAACCACAGCAGAGACTTCCTCCTTCCAATTTCTTCCCCAGCTTCAAATTTGTCTGCTAGAAAAAAAATCTTAAACAAATGGAAGGGGAAGGTTTTGATTTTCAATTGGCAATAACAATCATTTTTAAAAGAAACAAAAAACTAAGAAGCATTGCTGGAATTGTTCCTTATGGAAAGCTGTGAGGATTAAATGAACTATCTTGGGTGTGGCTTAAAATGATTGCTTAATAAAGTTAATTTTCATTATTTTATGTAATAAGCAATTTTAAAAAATCTCTTTGTATTTCCCTGTTAGTGCAAAGAAGAAAACAAAACATGCTTTGATAGAACATATTAATCTTTCTTTTTAAAGAAGAATAAGAATCAGCTGTGACTTCCTTTACCTCTTCAAGAATCAGCCTTGATTCCCTTTACCAGGTCTTGTGAATATACGAGATCTTGTGAATTCTAATACTTAAATAGTTCTGAAATCTGTATTTCTCCATTTGTCTGCATTTTCTGCCCCAAATCACCCCTAATGCACCTCATCTCTATAGCTATCAATACTTCCTGGAAAACCCACTTCTCATATTTCCTTTCCCTATCAATGCTCCAATCCAGTCAGAGGGTTGATCTTGAAAACATATAATCTCATATAATCTCATTATTTTCCCCTTGCTCACAAATGCTCCATGGCCACCAATGACCTTGGAAATAAATCTGAAAATCCATTGTGTTGCTCTCAAGATGCTTTAAAATGCAGCGTCATCCTTTTCCTTGAACCTACCTTGCAGATATTCACATATGCATATACAAACAATACCACACATATTTACCTTTAGGCACACACATGCACACTATTTGTATGTATAGACACACACATACATATATACACATCTTTCCTTTAGTTCCTACCTCCATGATTTACTTTAATTCCTATTTATTCTTCAGGTTTTAGTTTAGTGGAAAGTCTTAGGCAGTCCTTTCTTGACTTCATATTTTTCTCATCAAAACACTTGCACTCTACAAACTATCCATTGTCACATCTTTGAACTGTAAACTCAGGAAAGGCAGAGGCCAATGTACTTTTCTTTCTTTCCATTGTGCATTAAAAACTAATGCATTGTTGTGGCTTAGAAAATATTGTTGAATAAAAATATGTTACATAACACATTGCCACATTCGCTTCATTCTCTTAAAATTTAAAATTCAACAAGTAAGTAATTTTCTAAGCTAAATGTTACAATGTGCCATTAAACATTTTCCTGTAGGCTGATTTGTAGTGAGCCATTGAACTTTGCTTTCAGAAACGGTTACGAATTTAATGTTAGTTTTAGCAAAGGACCAAAAGGATTAAAGATGAATCCTATGATTTGGATGTAGTAGGCCCTGCAAAACTCATTTTGAAATCTAATTGCCAATATAGTGGTTCTGAAAGATGGTAGAACCTTTAAGAAGTACTGAGGTTATGGGGGCTTCACCTTCATGAAGGGATTAATGTAATTCCTATAAGAGTGTGTTAGTGCTTTGAAACTAGATTAGTTCTCATGGGAATGGTTTAGTTATTGGGAGATGGGCTGCTAAAAAGCAAGTTGGAAACCTCTCTTGCATCTCTCTCACACATTTTCATCCTTCTGTGTGCACCTGCTTGCCCTGTGACTGTCTGCCATCATGAGTTGAAGCAGCACAAGGCCCTCACTAGAAGCTGATAAGATTTCAGTGCCTTTGCAGTCTTCAGAGCCATGAGTCCAATTAAATCTTTTATTTATAAATTTGTTACCAAGACTCACACAACGTGTGATTGCAATAGAAAGGGAACTAAGAAAATGAAGAATTTATTTCATAGTCTATCATTTTCTGCATCAAAAAGAAATTAGATAAAAGTGATGGGAGGCGAATAAGTTAACTCAACCTCTGGGAAGGCAATGTGGCTGCTTCTGTTAAAGTGTGTCTGTCCTTTGGCCCAGTAGTTCTATTTCTAGCACTTCTCTCTAGCACAAAGATGATATCTTAGCCCAGATTGCCTGGAAAATAGGTGAAGTTTACATGGTTAAGTTTTATTGGGAAATATAGTGTCAGGCAATACAGCAAAAGTGATGGAAAAAGAAAACCAGGCAGAGAAGAAAGAATAAGAATAATAATAAAAGACTTATCAAGGTAGCCACAGTTTTATAAGAAAAATACAACTGGTCACTGGGTCAGGCCAAACTTTTCTGGTCAACTATGTGGATCCACTGCACCTGGGGACTCTCCACAGGTGGGAGAAGGAGGGAAAAAATTCATCTGTCTACTTTTTTCCATCCCTTGACTTTTCCTGGTCTGGTTTTCCCACCACCACATCCTCCACATATTAAGTCCTTGTGTGCTTCCAGGTTGTGCTGTATGATTCATCAAAGCAGCCTAGGGAAGCCAGATCCAACCTCCCCACACCACCCTCAGCTCTCTGTCTCATGTAATTTGGGAAGGAGTGAGGGGGCAGAACCTCCAAGGATCCCTTGCCTCTGACTTGGACTTCGGTGCCATGTCAAGCAGTCCACACACAACTCTCAGCTTGGAGGGAGTCTGAGATGGTCCCCAGGGCTAGAGGTCTGGGCAAGGGCAAAGACAATCACATCTCTCACTGAGCTCTACTGAGAAAGCAGTTGAGAGCCTGGCAGGCAGAGGGAGCTAGGAAAATTTGGAGGAAAATAGAACTTGGATTCAACATAGAAATAACTGTACATTCATTGTAACATGGTTTATGGATGCCATATTTTTAAACAAGCCTAGTATTCATAAATAGGGGATTGGTTCAATAATGTTGATATATTTAAAATAAAATCAAAGTCAGATTAATATCAACATTGATAACATGATATGCAATTATATGGAAAGAACGTGACTGAGTTTGTGTGTGTGTGTGCCGCGCATGCTTGTGTGCGTGTGTACATGCCTATAGAAATAGGTCACCAGAATACAAAATATTAATACCTGTTTTATATGAATGTAACATTTTAAGTGACTTTTTATTATTTTCTTAGTGTGTTCTTTTATTTAATAAAATTACAATAAAGGGTATATTATTTTACAAACTGAAGAATTGAAAACTTACTTACTTTTCAAGTTTTAAGCATTACTTTCACACGAAGAGGGATGTTTAAATAATAATAGCCTTGAGCTCATAAATAAGAAGAAAAGAATTTCCTTTCTGGGTCTGCCATACTCTGGTAGGTCCACTCAAAATATTTGGCATGTGCATTAATACCCCGTAACATCCCCTGTGATATTTTTATCACACATGAATTCTTTTAATCAAGAGCTTGTTTTGAAGCAACAGAATGAAGCATAGATATGTTGAAAATAGCTTATTCAAGAACTTCTATAGATATGCCCTATACTACCTATTTAATTGCATATTTAGCTGCCTATTTTAGCTGTGTTCCTAACTGGATAGTAGTTATTCTCCACACTAACCTTATCCTCTCACTTTCTTACACTTTGTTCATTCCATTCCTTTTTCTGTATACCCAATGATCTGCTCTTTCCCATTTGTCCCCTCCTGTGGATCTTAATTCAAGTACCAGCTCACATGTCACTCTGCCTGATACCCTCCGCAGAAAAATCTGCTCAGATCAACGAGCCTATTTTACAATTCTGTGATTCTTAAAATTCAAATCCCTTCTTAAAACATCTCAATAGAATTCATACTATTAAATATTGTCAATAATTCCAAAGAAAAATTTAATTTGCTTACATAAAGCATGAATAGCTAGATTTGCAGTTCTAAATGCATAAATGCATAAATTTATCATTTTATGTGACAGGAACAAATCATGCTTGAAAATGATATTAAGCTTCAAAATTAGACAATGATACAAGAAAAATATATTATAAATTGCTGAAGTTGAAAAAATGAAATGACAGTGATTGTGAAGACTCTTAACAATCTGAAGCTAGCTCACTGGCTTTATAATGTTATCAATCCATATATGAGTTCTGCTTTCTATCACTGTAACAAAATAACTGAGCTAATCACCTTAAAAGGAGGAAAGGTTTATTTTGGCTCATTGTTTCAGAGGTTTCCGTCCATGTTCAATTGGCCCCATTGCCTTTGGACCAATGGTGGCATAGTATATCATGCCAGGAAAATGTGCTGGAGGAACTTCCTGCCTCATGGCAGCCAGGAAGCAAAGAAAAAGAAAGAGAGAGAGTGAGGGATAGAAGGGACCAGGGTCCTAATATCCTTTTCAAGGGCACAACCCCAACAACCTACCTTCCTTCCACTAGACCTCACCTCCTAAAATTTCTACCATCTCCCAATAGCTGGTGAGCAAGCCTTTAACACATGGGCCTTTGCAGGACATTCAAGATTCAAACTACAGCAGTTCCAGTGCATACAGAGCATAGGACACTCCTACTTCCTGCCAATGCAGCCTGAGTGGAAATGAGAAGTGCATGAGAGGTCCTGGAATGTGGTACTAAATCTACTCACTGGGAGTGGAGGCCAGCAACCAGGTGTCCAGAAAGTATTAGGCAGCCCTTGTCAGAAGAGACCAATAGGAGATAGGGTTGAGGTGGGAAAGCACTCTTTCCCAACATGCTATTTGAGTAAAACAGTAGAGAATCTAGAAAGAGGTAATATTCAAAGGCCCAAGTAACCAGCATACATCAAAGAGCTTGTTCCATCATGATAAAAGCAATATTGATAATTCCATAAAAGTCATCGTGTCAGGGACTATTTAAAGCAAATGTATTTCTGGGAACTCATTTTACACTCACCTATATGTGGTAGGTGTGATTATTAACCCCATTTTATTTACAAGGAAATTGAGCCCCAGACGTTTAAATAATCCCCAATTTGTACAGGCCTTCTAAGAGACCTGATCACAGTCCGATGATCCTACTGCCACAATGTTTCTGCCATGTCTGCTGGGTTTAATGTAGACCAGTGCTTTCTTCCAAGCTTCTAAGCACCATCTTGGAGGTGTATTAGAACTGACTCTGGATATCCTTGCCAAGTTTCCTGGAAGCCATATTGAAAAATTCTCCTGCATCCAGCTTCACGTTCACATCTCTTGGTTCACTAAGTTCCCTCAGAATGTTTCTCAGGCATACTTCATATTCTTCCCATTCTTCCCGCTCACACTTGTGTGGTCTCCCCAGTCAACCCTACTGAGATTTGATCATTATACTGCTTCAGTAGCCAGTCACTGGTTGTATGAAACCCAGGGAAGAGGAAAAGCAGATAGTAGTTCCCCTCAGCCAAGGGCAAGTGTTTGAGAAAGGATGCATATTTGATTGAAAGTAGCTGATTCCCAAAGCAGCTGGGGAAACTAGTTCATGGCTTGGTAGAGAGGACCTGGGTTAGACACCAAAGGACATGTGCCAGAACCTTTTTTCCTGGACCCAGTACTGCATCTTGATTTACATGTCAAGTCCAAGATTCAATAATATATCCAAGGAAATTATACCAACTCTCTCTTTCCACATACCAGAGCTCTACCTTACTGAGAAACAATATGTAGTAAAGTCCTGCTCTTTAGGTAGGTGACATGATATACTATGTAGAAATATTCTGCAGAACAGGCAGGAATCAAAAGATTGAAAGAAGTGGGTATGCTTCGTATTTATTATGTAAGACTGGACCAGTTACCAGCTGACACCTGTGGAAATGCCCAAGGAACACCCTCTTTATCAAGGCAATGAAGAATGCTCTAAGGAGGGGGACACTATAATCATTGATAAGTTCAAGGGTAACTAAACTATAGGTCAGTAGTAAAAGACACTGTTACAGAACTGGTCTTCTTAGTAGTAATGGGTAGAATGGATCTCAAAACAGCAGAAGTCTGGCAACTGCATCTATCAGATGTATTTAATTACTGTCATGGACAGTAAGGTCAGAATGGTGGCCACGGATGCCTGACCTACAGGAGTTTCTGGAGATGGTTCATTCTTTGGTATTCTCAGAGATAGATATATGGCTAGCTAACAGGACACACACACACACACACACACACACACACACACACACACACTTACTTCCCCAAAGGAAAGGGCATGATCTTTAGCCCAGTTTTCAAACTTGAGACAGTCTCAAACCATTAATTAAAAGAGAGGAGAGGTCCTCTTGAATAAAGAGTCCCACAATGCCACAGTAAGTAGTAATTCTCAGCCTTTTCCCAAAGCGACCAATACATATTGGTGGTGTAATTGTATAGTGGGGATATTCCTATCTTTTGAAGCCCATTTGAGATAGACTCAGAGTAGATACTGACACTTGGAAACTCTGAATGCATCATGAGCCCCTCCCTTGGTATTTTGGTAACTGTGAATGGGGGTCAGATAATAAACAGAAAATTTTTAACTTGTAGATATCACACAATTGGTCTAATAGTTCACAGATTCACCCAATGGTTATTCCCCTGATTCCTACAGGTAAAATAAGAAGAGAAATATTTAGTGGCTGGCAGAAACTTCATGTTTCTTCCTTGACCTGTGGAAAGAAGAGCAAGGAACAGGAACAGGATAAGCCAAGTAAAATTCTAAAACTTCCCTTTTCGAGACAAAATAATGAACTCAAAACAATGTCACATCATGAGTGAAATGACAGGGATTAGTGACACTCTCAAAGACTTACAGGATACAGGAGTAGTGGGTTCCATCATGTAGCCATTTAGTTCATCAGCTGGAACCTGCAAGAGTTAAATAGATTATGGTAGATATATAGCCAAGTGTGCCAAAAGTCTTTCATTACAGAAAGAGATCAGTATAACTTCTAGTATGTAGTATGTGGCTATTGGTCTGGCATATGTATCCTTCTCCAAGTATCAAGGAGGAGCTGAAACTGTTCAAGAAGTCATATATAAGTATAAGTAGAATGTGTCATGCCAGATTTGTGGGACCCCAATAGACCTCCAGGAGCCAAATCCAATGCAATTACACAAGAGTCTTTATTGCAAGCTCGAGCCTGGACTCACAACCATTTCCAACGCAGCGGTCCTGAGGAGTGAGTCCTGGACCTTAGTTCAGTGAGGATTTATAGGTTTTTTGGGGATACTCTATGCGTCACAACATCACACAGCAAATCATTTCATACCACGGGAAAATCAAACAACAACTCTTAACACTGATTAGCACATTCACTGGTGGGAACAGGTTGGGTAAGAGTGATTGGTGAGTTCAAGAGGTGGATACATTTGAGCTGATTGGTTTAGGCCGTTGAGGGGTTGCAAGAGTGTATATGCTAAACTGCAGGGTTGCCTAATCATGTTAACAATCACCGAAACTATTGGGAGGGTCACTTGGCATTTCAGATATTTTCTCTGTCTCACTCTGATTGGTTGTTGCTCTGGTCCGAAATAGGCCTCAAGTATTCTTTTGGTCTTTTCAGGAACTTGCATTTGCTGAGTCAAGGACATCTGGTATGGACAAATGACTCAGCAGGGTAGCTTATGTGCCGAGGAAAGGGTTTTCCAAGGACAAGTGTCATTCCCCTCCCTTTAGACTGGCCCTACTCTGAGGTAGAGGCTAGTTTTTCAAAAATGGAGTCACATCAGTTTCTCAAATGCACATAAATATATTCATGTTTTTTCTCGTTAACTCTTCTAATAGCTGATACAAATTGTTCAAAGCAGTCTTGATTATCTAGCTATCCCATTGACCATAATGTTTTTACCCATTATATTGCTGAGATCATCTTATTTGAACCTAATGAGCATGAAGTAATGAGTTCTCTAGATGCCCTGTTAATAAACATGTTCTAGAATATGGAAGCTAAACCCTAACATATTTCAAAGGCTGTTACATTGGAAAACCATTTAGAAGTTAGTAGTGTGGATCATGCCAATCATATCCTTCATAGTAAAAGACAAGTTATTTTACTTGTCTCTCCTACTACTAAGAAAGAAGCATAATATTAAATAGGCCTTTTCTAATTTTGAAAGCAACATGAATTGCTTATGGGAATGATTCTTCAATTCACTCATCAGGTTATATGAAAGGCTGTCAATTTTGAGTAAGATTTGGAATAAGAAAGTATTCTCTAGCAAGTCTATTCTATAATACAAGCTGTCCTGCCAATTGGGCCCTGAGACCCAGCACATTCCACAGTACTGTAGCTATCTATGTAGAGTTTCTAACAATGTCTCATAGGAAAATCATAGTATAGACATCTAGGTTTCTGGAAGAATGTCATATCATGGACATGAGAAATATTTGATGTTATGAAAAATGTCTCTTGGCATGCTTCATGAGCCTCAGTGAAAATGGAGCTGCTGATTATGGGAGATTAAGTGGGAGGTCAAGCAGATCCAATGTGAGCTGAGTCCCATCAGACTCTTATGTCACGTGACTGCCAAAAATATATCATAAAGTGGAGGTGGACTATCTTTGATTGGGCTTAAGCTTTTCCAGAAGGCAAGAGTAATCTACAAAATAGATGAGCCACACCCCATATACCAAGCATTACTGCACCAGCATCTGTCGTCATTCACATTATAGCTATAAAATCAAATAATGGGCGGAGGAAAAAACCCCAGGCTTGGTTCACAGATGGCTTTACTCAGTAATATCAGCGGGTTGGAAATGAACTGGTGATGAACTGCTTCCTAACTCCAGGGTGAACCTGAAAGACAGTGCTGAGGCGAGAACCTCCCAGAGGACAGAACTTTGGGGCAAAGGACCTCATCATCCATTTGTGTGGGAAGAAAAAAAAATGGCCTTAGTTAAGAAAACCCTTGTATAATAAAATCATGGTCAGTGGTGAATGGCTTGGCTGTTTGCTTACGGATCTGGAAGAAGAAAAATGATAAAATTAAGGACAAGGTAGTCTGGGGAAGAGGCTCATAGATGTCCCTAGAGAAATGGGCACAAAGTTTGGATATCTTTGTGTTCTATATCAATGCCCACCCAAAACATTGATGTAGATGAAGAACTAATACCCAACCAGACAGTCTTGTTTATTTGTTAGCTTCTGTTCTTATCCACCCTTGAGCTTGTGCAATAAAGTAGTCATGATGGCAAAAGAGGAGGCTATGAATGGCCCAAAAAGTATAGGTGCCTTCTCACTAGGGTTGACATAGCTAGTATCACTGCTCAATATCTAGCCTATAAGAAAGAACAATCATTATCCCATGGTATGGTATCATCCTTTAAAGAGACAAGCCAGAAAGTTGGTAGCAAGTTGATTATATGGAACCTTTTTGCCCTAAAAAGGACAGCAGTTTGCCCTAATGTAGCAGTAGGGGCTTACCTTTACTTCCCACATTGTTTTAACCAGTACCATCACTAGAATACTAGATTTATCTTTATATGTTCCTGCACAGCATTGTCTTGGACCAAGAAATCCACTAGTCAGCCAAGATCTTGAAACAATCCATGATGATGGGATCTACCACTCCTCCATTATTCTAGCTCACAAATACAGCATCCCTTTAGTATGAGGTACTCTCCTCCAGGATTCAATGTATGCCCTAAGTCAACATATATTACATGGAATTGTGTCCCTAGTAAATAGATCACATGGTTTCAACACTAAGGCATAGAAGTAGAAATAACCCCAGTCACCATCATTTCTAGTAACGTGATTTTTTGGGAAATTTATTTTTTCTGTATATGTAACTTTAGGCTCTTTATGAATAAAGATTATAGCTGCCAAAAAGGGAAATTTTCTACCAGAGGACTCAGCAAAGGTGTCACTAAGCTGCTACCTGTTATTTTAGGATCATTGTCCCAAGAGACCAGAAAATGAGACAAAGAAATGAGATACCATATGGATTATCATGAGGAGATAGGATGGGTATCACATAAGATAGTCAAGGAGAAATATGCTTGGCACACACATTATCCATGGGGCAACTCTAAGTATACTCCCATGCCTTGTTTTAATAGGCAAAATATAACTATGGCCTGATCAGAGGACATGGTAATCAAGGTCTCTCAATCCTCAGGATTGTGGATCTAAGTCAGCCAGCAGGCAAGCCACATAGACCATTAGAAGTGTAGCAGGTGTTAGCTACTGACAAACTTTGCTAATGAGAACTCCCTCATCCAAAGGTATCCCAGTTGTAGACCTGGTCATTGAAGGTGGATCATATCTAATGACTGACTTATGTGCACATATCCCCCATGACTCTGAAAGGAGGTCAAGAGATCAGACTGAGACCAGACTTCTTTTTTAAACCATAGCTTCACCTCCTGTGCTATATTTTATTGCTCCTTGCTTGGTTCCTCTTGAGAACATTTTCTCTTTGAATTATTTGCATGCATGTCTTCTTTCTGAATCCTAACATAGGGAACTCCACCTAAGACAAGCCTGGTTTCCAACAAAATATTAATATTTTGGCTCTGGTTAACATTTAAATGATTGAATTACAAACCTCGGATCCCTGAGCTAAGGATGCTTCATTGTTTCCAAACTGGGTGCCCTCTAGACATGGAAACGTGTTTGCAGTGGGTGCTGGGGACTAGGACAAGGATAAAAATGAATGGGGAGATGTGGCAGTGGGAAGTGTCACTATGAGGACTAAAGGAGTACAAACACCAGAGGGCTGCACTACAAATTCAAGGCGATTGGTGTTCTCCACCCATTCCAGGAATAAACTGAACAGACTGGAAACTGTGCGCTGAAGGAAGAAAAAGCCTCTGGACTTGGGATAACTGCCCTGATGAGACCAATTCCCTATTTGGATGAAAGAAGTGGAGAGAGTTCTGGTGTCTTTTCTAAAGCAATATCTCACCTTCATACATACCTCTGCATTCAGCCAGGCAGAGAAAGGCACACCTCCTAGGGACATCAGCCCTACAGTTATAGATTTCCAGTAATGATACTAAATAAACATTTGCTCAGTGCATGAATGAATTCTAATATTTTCAATGTCAGCTTGTGTGTATCTGAAGTGCCTGGAGTCTGCTTATCACTGTATATAATATTCATAAAGCATTCTGAGCCCCATGACAGAGGCTTTTTGCAGACAGGGTATGGTTATCTCTCTCTAAAGGATATGGCAAAGATTAATTAGTTAATTTCATAAATGCTTCAGGGATGAAAACCTCTTTATACTAAGTAATTATGAATATCACACTGCGGGCATGCCATAGCTTCATACCTCTGAAGTTGAATGAGATTTTGTCTTATTGCTATAAGGAATACTTAAAGAGTCAATATGCCACTTCTTTCTTACACCACTTAAGATTATTTTGCAGTTCAAAATGAGTATCAGATCACAGAGGCAATGGAGTCTGCTTGTGCAGATAGGGAATTAGCACTAACTATTTCTCATTTGGGGCTCATTTAACAATTCAGACATAGCCTATTATCATTTAAAATACATTAAATGTAGAAGAGTTCATATCCTTAGTCTACTGTGTACCAGCTAGGAGTCTTTGTGAAAATCATTAAAACTCCCTGTGCCACAGTTTTATCTTTTATCAAAGAATGGGTCAGAGCTTATGGAAGTAAATGATACAAGGCAGATGAAGACTAGCAGAGCACATGATTCATTCATAGCCTTCAGTAATAGCCAGTGTATCTACGTAGTTGAACAAACATGACCAGGCATATAGAACCAAAATAATTTGTATTTGTACCCCCCCTTAAATTTATTCATTGGTTTTTTGTTTGTGTGTTTGTTTGTTTGTTGTTGTTGTGCCATTGCATAAAAACATCTGGTTATTATTATAATTTTCCAGCTCCTTCTTAGGTCACTTAAGTCATGATGCAGTCTCAACTTGGCAATTAGAATGTCTATTTATGTAGAAATAAATTTAGAGATAAATCCTCCTCGAAATAGTGCAAATGGCTGGGCACTGTGTGCATGCCTGTAATTCCCGTGGCTCCTGAGGCTGAGGCAGGAGGATCATGAGTTCAAAGCTAGTGAGATGTTAAGCAACTCATCAAGACCCTGTCTCTAAATAAAATACAGAAAAGGGCTTGGGATGTGGCTCGGTGATTGAGCGCCCCTGCGTTCAATCCCTGGTACCCCCACCCCCACCAACCACCAAAAAAAAAAAAAAAAAAAAAGAAAGAAAGAAAGAAAAAAATGGAAAAAAGAAAAGAAGTAGTTCAAATGTAACTGGACTGTTTTTTGCAGGATGATCGTGACCTTCTAGCCGTGAAACCAGGTGATCTATGCTTCATACCTGTTCCTTCAAGCCTGGAAAAGATCTTTTACTCATAGAACAGGCTCCTCTTAAGGCATGGAATCTGGCCCTGCAGATTCACAGGAGGGGAAAACAGAGGTATGAAATCTGGCCCCATGCCTTGAATGTGGCCCACCAATGTGGAAATGTACTCTTGAGGCATGGAAACTTGTTTTCATTCACAAAGCCTGCACTCCATACATGGATTCAATCCTTTCATGAATGAATTCTATCCCTCCCAGTATGAAATCTAGCTTTCCAGACATGCAAAGAGGCCCGATAGCCATCGTAGTCATGTAACCTGTCTTTTCACTAGAGAACTTTGGTACATACATGGATGTTGTCACACAAGGCATGAAGTCTAGACTTCCAGACACATAACCCAGAGCCATCCTGTGTTTGTCCCCCGTAGGACCATGTGCTGAAAGATTTGTCCCTAGTGTGGTGATGTTTAGACGTGGTAGGACCTGTAAGAGGTGGAGCCTAGTGTGAAGTTATTGGAGGTGCTGCTCTCAGAATGGATGAAGGTAGTTCTCATGGAACCCCTTCCTGCTCTTTGGCTTCCTGTCTAGGCATGCAATCTCTCCCTCTTGCACACACTCCCACCATTGTGGTGTCATCCACCCCAATTTGACATAGCCAAGGGTGTCTTTTCCAGAAGTAATACTATGCTGTTTAGACTTTTAACCTCCCAAACTGTGAACTAAATAAACCTCGTTTCTTCATAAGTACTCAGTATCAGGTATTTCATTATAGTAATGAAAAATGAACTAATATACCCAGCCTTTGTGGCATGAAGGATGTTCAGGCAATTGTGAAGCCTAACCATGAGGCATGAGATCTGGCCTTAAGCATACTCTGAATGAGGAATTTCAACTATAATATGGAACATGACCTTAGAGAAAATGAGCCTGACCTAACAATTATGGAATGTTTTTCATACAGATATCAATTTACATCTTTTAGGTATGAATTTACACTTCCAAATAAAAATGTTTGTTTTCCTCAAAAGAATCAGATTTATAACCATGGGTTTTCAGGAGTGGAAACCAGCCCTTTAAGTGTAAAATCTAGCCCTCTAGGTGTAAAATCTGTTTCTTCAGTTATGAAACCTAGACCTATAAATATGGAATCTAAGTTCCCAGCATAGAAAGTGACTGAAGGGGCAGGGGTTGTAGCTCAAGGGTAAATTGCTTGCCTGGTACATGTGAGTCACTGTGTTCAATCCTCAGCACTACATGAAAGTAAATAAATAAAAGTATTCTTTCCAACTAAAAATATCTTTTAAAAAAAGAGAAAGGAGTAAAAATGTGAATCTTGCTTTTCCAGATATGTAGAAAGTGGCCCTTTAGGTATGGAACTGGGCTTCTACAACTAGCTGTTAGATACCTAGATATGGAATGGATGTTCACTACCCAACACAAGAAACATTGTCAACTTTTCATGACACATATGTAATCTCAATATCCAAACATGGGACTTGGCATAGTGAGCATAAAACTGACGATCTGAGAGAATGATGTCTGGCTCTACAAGCATGGACATGCCACTCCATATATGGAGACACAATCTCTTATCATGAGTCCTGGCCCTACAGACTTGGCATTCGTGCATGGAATCTCCATGTATGAAATATGGACTTACCTGTGTGATAAATACTATATCTCAGGCTTGGAACCTGGCATCTGAGTTAGAGAAATTGTCTCTAAGACGTGGTTCCATGTGTGCTGGATATGAAACTTCACAACACAATCAGGTATACTCAATGTCCAAATATGAAAGCAGGCCCACCAAGCATTCAACCTAGTTTTTCCCTGTGTAGATTCTCAAATTCTATGCATATATCCCATCTTTATACAGTTTCAACTTGGTATTTCATATAAGGCATGTCAATTAAAACATGAAAGTTGGCCCCGCAGTATGGAACATGACACTCTGACGTATAATCTTTGTATTTTAGTCATGCCCATGGACTCTCCAAATTGTGAGAACTGGTCTCCTGATCATGGGTCCTGGAACTCCATAAATATAATTTCTGTGTTCATGCAAAGAGTCTTCCTTCTAAGCATAGAGAATGACATCACATTTCTCACATAGATTTTGACTCTCCGCATATGGAATGTGGTCTTCCTGGCAAGGAATGTAGAATTCCATGTATGGAAACTCAATATCCAAGGGTAGAATATGGCCCTATAAATATAGAAGCTGTCACTTCATGTATGAAATCTCAATTTCCAAGAATGGAGCCAAGATCTACAAACTTGGAAGCGGGTGCTCCATGTGTGGGTGGCAAGCATTAAACATGGCCAGGAATGTTTGAAACCCGGGATCTCAGACATAGAAACCAGCATATCAATCATAGATGCTGGCTCCCCCAAACACGAAGACTGCTCTCCAAGGCATTGCACCTGGCACACCATGTGTTATGGACTAAATTGTTACTCCCACCCCCAAATTCATATGTTAAGGATCTAACTTTCAATCTGGCTGGGTTTGGAGATAGGGTCTTTAAAGATATCTTTAAGGTTAAATAAGGTCATAAAAGTAGGGTCTTAATTTGATAAGACTAATATTCTTATAAAAAGAGGAAGAGATGCCAGAATTTATTCTCTGATTTTTCTTTTTATGCACCCAGGGGAGAGGTCATATGAGGACATAGTGAGAAAGTAACTTTCATCAAACCAGGAAGGGAAACCTCACCAGAAGCTGACTTTGTCACTGCTTTGATCTTGGTTATTTATATCACCTAATCTGTAGTATTTTGTTACAGCAGTACCAGCAGACTCATATACTGAGAAGGAATTGAAATTTCCAAGCACTGTAAACATTTCAGCCACAGAAATTGACTTTCTCAGAAATGAAGTCTGATCAAACTGGGATTCCATGCAAGGAATCTAACTTTTCAATCACAAAAATTTTCATTCAGAATTAAATACTGTCCCTTCAGGCATGAAATAGGGTCTTACAAGTTTGGATTCTGACCTTAATGGATGGAAACAAGCCCTTAAAATATGGAAAATTCCTTTCTAGAGAGATAGATAAACACATACATAAATCAATAAGTAGATAGAAAATTTGTCTACAAAATGTATAAAATTTTGTGGCTTTTGCAAACATTTCTCTGATATTAAGTGTCTTATTAAGGTAACTAACTAATCCTGGTTATTAATGTTTTTAGAACAATTCTTGGTCAATAGTAAGCTTTTGGAGAATACTAGATAGTGTTATTACTGTTGCTATTACCACTATCTGTTCTATTTATTTAATCTTTCATTCATAAAATGCTCAGTTTAACACACACAGGACTCTAGTACACATGTTTTGATTTGCTTAACAATTAAAATCCTCACTCACTAGTTTGAATAAAGTTCTGAATGAATTTTAATCAAAACATATTTTCCCATTTTTATGAGTAGCCATGAAGATGTGACTCAGGTAGGAAACTGCCTGATAAATTATCTTTCAGAAATTGGTATCAGGGTGCTATATTTGGTACCTGTTCAATGAATCTAACCTCTACCGATAATTAGACTCTTTTTTTTTTTTCTCCTATGAACTGTGGAGTTCATCCCTTGCTCCTGGCATCCCCTGTTATCTCAGATGGGACAGCTCTCATTCTGCATGTTTGAGTGTGTCCCCCAGGAATTCATGTGCTGCAGGTTCGGTCCTCAGTGTGGTGATGTAGGGGCTGGTGGTCCTTATTACAAATTGTGTATCACAATAAAACATGAAAATAATGTGCTATCTAACAGAGAAGGAATGATGGAATAAAGTACATTTCACATTGGAGGTTTGTGCTGTCATTAAATGATCTCAAGAAACAATTTTAATCCCCCAATGCTCATTACATATTGCTAAGTGAACATGGCAGTTGAGATAGCAGTGTATGTAAGTTGTTCCTATCAGACAAGCTATGGATACACAGGCACCAGGATATTGGCAATGGTTATCTCTGGACTGTGAAATTTGGACAGCTTTAGTTAAAAATTTTCTGTGTGTATGTTTGTGTGTGTGTGTGTTACATTTTTACATTGTAATTATGTAATTTAAAAGGAAGTAAAAATTTTTGCAGGGAAAATATGTTCCTTTTTGACAGGAAAAAAAGAGCATTATATAATGTAGATCCTGGTTTATAATGCAATCCTTTAAGGAAGTCCACAGTCTATTGTGCATAATTTTCCATTGCTATAACTCTTATGCCATCTTCTGGTCTAAATATAATTCAACTATTTGGAAATGTCCAGCATCCATAGTTAGTACCTTGGTGCTATTCCAGAAACCTTACTCATCCTGTTTATGATTCAAGGATGTCTTTGAATGTCTAGTATAAAAGTCTAAGTTGGAAACACAAGAATTTATTATTAGATAAAGCAAGTTAGAACATAGCAGGAAGAGAACATTGACAAACCTTGTTAAAATGTAACTTCAGAGATAAACTGAAACAAATATACCCTTGAATCTACACTCTGAAATCTACACAAACCTAAAATACAACATTAATGTCATTCTAAATACTGATTTAGATATATTATAGAAAAGCATAGGATTTGAAGTCAAACAACCTGGGATGAATGCCATCTCAGCCACTAACTTATTCTATGATCTTAATAAACTCACTTGCGTTCTCATTTACCTAATTTCATCCCCACTAAAAGAAAATAATAACATCTGCTTTTCTTAATTACTTCTCTTTTCCTTCCTTATTCTTAAACTTCTTAGATACTGTAAATATATATTGATAGCTGGACACCAAGGACATAATAAGAGATTTTAGTTCAGAAAAAGATGAGCCAGTATCTTTCCAAGATAGGAAAGAAAATAGCTGTTCAGAATTGTTTGATAACCTAGAATTTATACTCTAGAATTTTTTTAAATGCTAGTACTCTACATGTACTTTTATATGTAGTTGTTCCTATCAGACAAGCTATGGATACACAGGAACCAGGATGTTGGCAATTGAATATGTTGGCTACGTTTCTACATACAGGAGCTGATGTTGTGAAATATAGGTCTCTGTGTTACCAAGGATCACCACATATCTGCAGTAATTTCTTTCTTAAACTTAGCTAATGAATTATTATTATTCTAATAATTATGAATTTCTAAGGTATTTGAGAAAGTTTTTTATTTAGCATGAATATGAATTATCACAGATATGCAGAAATCAGGATTCCATAAGTGCCAAAATTAAATGAAAGCAGTATTGTAGAAGAAAATATAATGTTGAAGTTCAGCTTCATACACACACAAAAAAGTTCACTCTCATTTCCTAATGATGGTTTTCAAAGCCACAGCCTATGTGCATAAAATTTACCACTCCATTTCTGGTCCACAAGAGATCCTTGAGTATCTTCTTAGTGACTCTAATTTCCCCTCCACTAACTGCACCCTTTTGTGTCCTATGAACTATGAAGTTCATCATTTGCTCCCAGCAACCCCTGTTACCTCAGATAGGATAGCTGTCATTCTACATTCATTTTGGAGTGTATGTATTAATTAATTTATATCTGTCCATCAGCTCAAAAACCACCAACATGGGTCAGCATCAGGAGAACAGGTACCCAGGCACCCAATTTTTTTTTTTTTTGGACTGAGAATTGAAAGCCAGGGTGCTCTACCACTGAGCCACATCCCCAGCCACATCCCTGTGTATTTTATTCACAGACAGGGTCTTACTGAGTTGCTTGGGGCCTTGCCAAATTGCTGAGGCTGGCTTTGAACTCACAATCCTCCCCACTGCTGGGATTACAAGTGTGCACCAATGCGCACGACTCCCAGGCACCCATTTTTTGGTTCACCTTGAAGACCTCAGCACAGTGTCTGAACAGATGCTCAGCAAATACTGATTTAATAAATATAAAAAGCAAAAGAGAGTTAAATAAAAGAAGACAGGTCTACAAGTTCATTTTTCATTGCCAAAATGAAATATCTGAAATACTTACAAATAAAAGAAATGTATTTATTTATTTAGTTCACAGTTTTGGTGGGTGGAAGTCCAAATAGCATAGCATTGGATTTGGAGAGGGCCCCCTTGGCTGCATCACCACCTCATGGCGGATGGGAATGCACTGTATGAGGGAGAGACCTATTTGTAGGAAGTCAAAGTGAGGGGAAGGGACCAATTGGTACTTTCCATTAATCCCACCTCTTTAAGTTCCTACCACCTCTCAATACTACCATTTTGGGGGCTAAGCTCCCAACACACGAATACCTGTGGGACAGTTTCAAACTCTATCCAAATCCCAGCAACAGGAAAGAAGGTGACTTCTTTCTGGTGACTGTGATATCACAAATGTCTTGTTTCACTCTTCTTCATGGTCAAAATGAGATTATTAAGAAAAAAAAAGAAAAAAAAATTTCCTAGTATAAATTTGAAAGTAAGAAACATAATTCAAAATAATAATAATAATAATCACTACCCTTCAGATTTTTTCTCCACATATTTTGACATATTTGTTCCCAGTATGTTTTATGTATATACTTAAAAATAACTACACTTTTCTTTCCCAAATACCTATAGAAATTCATAATTATTAGAATAATAATAATTTATTAGCTAAGTTTAAGAAAGAAATTACTTTAGATATGTGGTGACCCTTGGTAATAAACAGACCTATATTTTACAACATCAGCTCCTGTATGTATGTAGAATTGTGGCCAACATATTCAATAAATGCAAGAAAAGTTTAATTTATTATCTATATTCTGTCTCCTATGCCCCAAAAGGGTATTTTAAAAATAGGATAGTCAATAGACATTTTCAAATATTAAACTTCAGATTTTATTTAAAAACTGTTTTGGAACAATGCACTTCTTCATTATAGTAGTAATAACTAAAATTTTGCCATGTAAATGTTTATATATAGAGAAATTTAGTGAATGACTCAACATTCTATCCAAAAGTTGACACTGGGTTTACTAATTGATTGTTTGTCTGAAACAAACATTTAATTTACACATGTTAATTAGAATGTTTTACTGAACTGATCAGTATTTGGCTAATTGCAAAGACACTTCAAGATTCTAACTCTAGCCCAAGTTGGTAGCATCTTGTGCCATCTGCTTGGGGTCTTAAAAAGCAAATTACATAGTCCCTGCGGGATCAGTGCTGATGTTTTGGAGGCTCTGGTCCACCTGACCAGATTGTCCCAGTTGCCAGCTAATGAAATCAGCTTCAGAATTGGAGTGACCTGTTGAGAGCCACAGCCAAAGGGGCCCCAGCAAACTTCCAGCTGCCAGCAAACTTCCAGCTGCCAGCTGATGATTGGCTCACAGCGGCCCCAGCAACATCTAGCTGATTGGCTCCTCCACGGAGCTGCTCATTGGGGGACTTCTTTGGCTCCGCCCAAGCAACCCAGCCAATCGGCCTCAAGAGTAGTAGGATTGGGGGAGGTGGAGAGGTTGGTGTGGGTGAGAGGCTTGTGGGAAGCCGGTGGTGGCAGTTGGCCTCTGAGGGTTTTTTCCTGAGGAGCTGTTTTGTTTGGTGTTTGTAGTTCTAAAAATAAAGTTAGTTTCTTTTGACAAGTGGCTCCTGAATTGTGCCCAGCCAGACTGAGGCAGTGACCCAAATGACCTTCAAATTCTCATAAATTCATTTCTGGAAAACTTTGATAAATTCTACTTTTCAATAAGTTTTTCAAATCTGGTGCTATAATACAAATATTTCAATATAACTTGCTATAGTTCCCTAGTTACCACTCTCCTCCTCTCCCCCTGCCACACACACACACACATTCTAGCAAAACAGAAGGGGAAAAATTTAAAGGAATAAAAAAATTTCAAGTTAATTGCTAATAAATAAACAATATGTTTCTAGCTTTGAAGGGTCCAATGATGTCCAACACAGACAGTAAAATCAGTCTCAGACCAAAGCCTGTTATGGTGAAATAATGAGACAAAAGAGAATTGACTTGAAGGGAAGGTTCTAAAAGCTTACAAGATTGACATAAATATATATTATATATAATATATAGTATATATATTATATATATATATCAAATGGCAAAATGTCATCAGACTTCTGAAGAACAACACTGGAAACAAAAAGGTGACATTACACTATCTCCAAACTCTGAGGGAAAATCAGTTGCAATTTAGAATTATATACTTGGCCAACCTCAGGGTGCAGGTGGAAAAAAAAATAGTTAAGTATGATGCCTAACTTGACTGGGCTGTGGACCCTGAATGGATAGAATCTGGATATTTCTGTTAAGGTTGTGCTGGGATGAGATCAACAATTAAACCAGTACACTTTACTTCTCCATAAAGTGGGTGGGCCTCATTCCATCAGTCGAATATGATGTTTTATTCAGATTGAATAAAAAAGAAAAAAAAAGAAGACTGACCTCTTTCGAGACAGAAGAAATTCTCTAACTCCCAGTCACTCAGCAGGCCAGCCAGCAGCCTTTGGACTTGAATTGTAACGTTGGCTCCTTTCTGAGTCTTCAGCTTGCCAGCCTATCCTGTACATTTTGGACTTGCCAACCTGCCTAATTGCCTGAGACAATTTCTTAAAATAGATTTCTCTGTTACATGCATACATCTCCTATTAGTTGTGTTTCTCTGGAGAACCTTAACTCAAGCAATAAGCAAGCTATCAAAATGTTTACCTTTAGTGTTCCTTTCCTTGATAAACCATTGGAAAAGGTACTCCAACAAGCCATGGAGTACACAAAGAAATAGAAAGACATTGCAATCCAAGACATAAGGGAATCCCCCAGGCCAAAGGGGAAAGAGGATCCCATGATGAAACCACTGTACAACAAGACAGAGAACAGTGAAGTGAGAGCTCTAGAGAGGACACCTAAGACAGAGATAACAAGGAAGAGAGGCACAAAAGGAGGGAGAAATTCATAGGTGAAGGAAGGCTTGATCGCATCAAGAGATGGGTTTTGAGGATAAATTAATGATAGAAACACTGGCCCTCCATATGCATGGGCTGCATCTCCACGGAGTCAAGCAAATGCTGATGGAAAATACTTTTCAAAAATATTTCATCTGTGCTGAACATGTATAGAGCTGTTTTTATTGTCATTATTCCATAAACAATACAGTATGTAGAATTGTGGCCAACACACTATACACATCGCAATAGGTATTATAAATAACCTAGAGATGACTTATAGGAAGTGCATAGGTTTTAAGCAGATGCTGCTATTTTATATATGGGACTTGAGCATCCATGGATTTTGGAATGAAAGGGCTCCTGGACACAATGCCCCTCAGATACAAAGGGATAACCATACAAAGAAAGTGAGCACTGCAAAAAAAAAAAAAAAAAAAGAATGACAATTATCTCCTGAGGAAACAAAAGTACATCTTTCCATCTTCTAACAAGAAAGGATATGTAGTCATGGCACATGACACACTTTCATGTGTGAAAAGGCAAACACCAAATTGTGATCTTACCCAAAATAACCATTAGTAAATTGGGAAGATGGGGGAAAAGGAAATGTTCGTATTTAAATTATTTTCTTTCAGAATAGGAAATCAAGAAATCAAGAGATATTAGTATATGTATTTTTTAAATGAAGGCAGTTAATAGAAAAGAAATTGTTAAATGAAGTCAAGACCATTGCCTCTTGGTAAGCACTGAGGAGCTAGAGTGGAATAGGAAATAGCCTATGTAAAATTATAATTCTTTTTTTTTTTTTTATTGGTCGTTCATAACATTACATAGTTCTTAATACATCATATTACACGGTTTGATTCAAGTGGATTATGAACTCCCGCTTTTACCCCGTATACAAATTGCTGTATCACATCAGTTACCCTTCCATTGATTGACATATTGCCTTTCTAGTGTCTGATGTATTCTGCTGTCTGTCCTATCGTCTACTATCCCCCCTCCCCTCCCCTCCCCTCCCCTCCCCTTTTCTCTCTCTACCCCTTCTACTGTAAATCATGTCTTCCATTTGTATTCTCTTGACTTACCCCTCCTTACCTCTTATATGACATTTTGTATAACCCTGAGGATCGCCTTCCATTTCCATGCAATTTCCCTTCTCACTCCCTTTCCCTCCCACCTCTCATCCCTGTTTACTGTAAATATTCTTCTCAAGCTCTTCGTCCCTACCCTGTCCTTGTTTACACCCCTTATATCAAAGGAGTCATTTGGTATTTGTTTTTTAAAGATTGACTAGCTTCACTTAGCATAATCTGCTCTAATGCCATCCATTTCCCTCCAAATTCTATAATTTTGTCATTTTTTAATGCAGAGTAATACTCCATAGTGTATAAATGCCACATTTTTTTTATCCATTCATCTATTGAAGGGCATCTAGGCTGGTTCCACAGTCTTGCTATCGTGAATTGAGCTGCTATGAACATCGATGTAGCAGTGTCCCTGTAGCATGCTCTTGTTAGGGCTTTAGGGAATAGACCGAGAAGGGGAATAGCTGGGTCAAATGGTGGTTCCATTCCCAGCTTTCCGAGAAATCTCCATACTGCTTTCCAAATTGGCTGCACCAATTTGCAGTCCCACCAGCAATGAACAAGAGTGCCCTTTTCCCCGCATCCTCTCCAGCACTTATTGTTGTTTGACTTCCTAATGGCTGCCAGTCTTACTGGAGTGAGATGGTATCAAAGGCGTTCCTGTATATGAGCGACAAATCCTCTGAAACGGAAATGAGGACAACTACTCCATTCACAATATCCCCCCAAAAAATAAAATACTTGGGAATCAACCTAACAAAAGAGGTGAAAGATTTATACAATGAAAATTACAGAACCCTAAAGAAAGACATAGAAGAAGACCTTAGAAGATGGAAAAACATACCCTGCTCATGGATAGGCAGAACTAACATCATCAAAATGGCGATATTACCAAAAGTTCTCTATAAGTTCAATGCAATGCCAATCAAAATCCCAACAGCATATCTTGTAGAAATAGATAAAAGAATCATGAAATTCATATGGAATAATAAAAGACCCAGAATAGCAAAAACAATACTAAGCAGGAAGTGTGAATCAGGCGGTATAGCGATACCAGACTTCAAGCTATACTACAGAGCAATAGTAACAAAAACAGCATGGTACTGGTACCAAAACAGGCGGGTGGACCAATGGTACAGAATAGAGGACACAGTAACCAATCCACAAAACTACAACTATCTTATTTTTGATAAAGGGGCTAAAAGCATGCAATGGAGGAAGGATAGCATCTTCAACAAATGGTGCTGGGAAAACTGGAAATCCATTTGCACCAAAATGAATCAGAATCCCTATCTCTCGCCGTGCACAAAAGTTAACTCAAAATGGATCAAGGAGCTTGATATTAAATCAGAGACACGGCATCTGATAGAAGAAAAAGTTGGTTATGATCTACACGCTGTGGGATCGGGCTCCAAATTCCTCAATAGGACACCCATAGCGCTAGAGTTAACAAATAGAATCAACAAATGGGACTTACTCAAACTAAAAAGTTTTTTCTCAGCAAAAGAAACAATAAGAGAGATAAATAGGGAGCCTACATCCTGGGAACAAATCTTTACTCCACACACTTCAGATAGAGCCCTAATAACCAGAATATACAAAGAACTCAAAAAATTAGACAATAAGATAACAAATAACCCAATCAATAAATGGGCCAAGGACCTGAACAGACACTTCTCAGAGGAGGACATACAATCAATCAACAAGTACATGAAAAAATGCTCACCATCGCTAGCAGTCAGAGAAATGCAAATCAAAACTATAATTCTGATACAAGTTAATTCTGTCCTGCACTTTAAAACATCAACCTTAGAATTCTCAAATCTTCTACCAAGATTTCTCCTGGTTTTTTTTTTTTTTTTGAATGTTTAGATGCAATGCAATGCTGAGTTTCCTTCTATGACTATAAAATTTTATCAACCAAAATTAAGAAATGCTACAGACACCAAACAACTAAATATGTACAGTGTGAATTTCAGGGAGTTAAAAATTTCTGTTTACAAAGACAAATATAAATCTGTTTCATAACTCAATGAATGGTTTTTAGAATATTCTCTGTATTTGAATGATATCATATTACATGGGATTAACAATAGTTTTCTCTCCACTTAAATTTGTCTTGGGATAATTAGACTCTTCCTCTGATTGATGACCTCACAAATGCTCTACAGAACAGTGACCCCAGTTTCCTTCTGCTGATATTTTTTTTAACTCCTTTCTACTTGTTTTAGTGTTTTTTCTTCTGATTAAATGGATCTCTCATGTATCTAAGGTGAGTGTGTAGCTGAGATGGACTTTCTGTACCTACTGATTTTGTTTGACTTTACAGAAGCAAGAGCAGGAACTGGGCAGAAATGCGAGCCATGAACACAGTATTTTCCAATATCAATGCCAAGTTGGCTGAACAACTAAGCAACCTGCTCAGTGAACTTGAGTTCTGGGCAGCAATATATGAGAATCCAATGCAAGAATCAAGGACAGTACTAGGACACCAAGCCAGAGAATCTGTTATGGCAGAAGATTAAAAAGCTTTCAAAGAGAAGCAGAGAAAGAAGAAATGAGTCTGAAGAGCTTTGTCTTTGCCGAGTTCTTCAATTGTTTTCTCCTTTCAGGAAGGTTAAGGTCTCTATTTGTAGTTATCGTTCTTTCTGTGTCAATTTACTTTGTATTTAAAAGACATCAAAGAATGAACTAATATTTATCTGAATGAGGCAATGATTTTTTTAAATTACTGAAATGACAGTGATACTAGCTATAATAATTTCTGAACCTTTTAGGCTGGTAGCACATTTTTTTCTTGACGAAAGCTACAATATTATAATAGAATTTTTAAAATAAAAGCTGTTTTATTTTTATAAACTTGTGAAGAATGACTAATATTTTAACACTTCCTAGGTTCAATGAGTAGGAACAGTAACACAGATGCTCGGCACAATTAAATATGTTTACAGTGTCTTTTAAAATCAAAATCACAAAGGAGATCCATAAGCATATAGAACCCATTAAAGTATGATGAATCATTAAAAGCTACCTTTTACCAACTTAAAGTTTTTGATCCTCTAAGCTGTGATATTGTAACCTGTTGCTTTAGACTAATACACTTTCTGCCCCAGATAGAAGGGAGCACAGGAGGGAGGTTCATGCATAACGTAGGCTCAGGAGAAAGATTGCCCAAGTTCTGATCTTAGCAGCACCATTTGCTAGTTCTGTGACCTTGTAAAGGATCTCCATCCATCCTCTTAGGAACAAAATTTCCTATGTGAAGTAGGGTTAATTCATAGCAAGTACCTGATAGATTTTTTAACTGAAAGAATCTAAAATGGTACCTACCATATTATAAGCACTTTTTTAAAAAAAGGGCCACTGCTATTCTTACAGATGAACCCAAAAGAGTTCTTTAATTTTCATAATACCAGAGGTGTGAACTTCTAATTTCAGGACTTTTGCCAAGCTGTGAGACTGTGAGATGTTCTGCCAATATTTGGGAAACAAGAGAGTAAGGTACAGGGCAAATGAAAATAACAAAGATATTTGAAGTGTTCGTCCTATTCTTACCCTATCTACCTCAGTGAAACTCATTTCTGTGAATTTAATGCCCTCAGTTCTACTAGGTTTCCTTCTCATGTCTGTCCATTTCATTTACTTATTTCTAAGTGTACATGCTGTTCTCTCATGCTTAAAGATCCTCCAGACCTTTTGTAATGTTCAGAGTACTCTATGCTTCTAAACCCATTTCAATCAACTTATAAGTCTATTTTATGAACACTTTGTATAATTTATGCTAGGTGTTCCATAGAGGAGAGAGATTAACCTTTTGAAAAGATTCATAGGCCACACATGACCACAGGTAGACTTCTAGTATTTCTTGATTGAAAAAAATAATGATACTCCTTTATAAGTAAAATACCTCTGCTGTTTTTCAGAGTCCTGAATGCATAGTAGGAAAATGATTTGAACACACTTATGTCACACATTAATTTTTCCATGTTTTCCTGTGGGGAAAAAAATTCTCAATTAGATCTTATTTCCATAAAAATAACTCTACTTGAACTACTTTATCGCCTATATTTTCAGTATGTTGACTAATTATTTGCTGAACAAGGAAATAAATTATTTAATTTAATTATTAAGAGTAAAATAAAGACATGGTGTGTGTGCGTGTGTTTAACTATAATTATATATGGGCCAAAACACTTTGTGGAAGTTAAAACAAAACGGTACTATACAGACACGTGGAAAGGAACTCCTTGACAAGGCCCTCAAATAATAAACCACTACAATTGCTTTTCAAATTTTAAGGCACATATAAGTCACATGGAGATCTCATTAAAGTGCAGAATCTGACTCAGTGCATATGAAGGTAGACCAAATATTCTCAAGTGATGATAACGCTGCTGGTCTATGGACCACACATTGAGTAGCAGGGGTCTAGTCTGCCTGGATTTAGCTAACTTCATTTCCTCTGTACCTAAATAGAGTTCTTTACTGAGGCATCAGGGGGGGTAATGTCAAGAATCAAATATCAGCCTAGGTATTAATATAGATTTAGTGAATACTGTTTTAGTTCACTAGCAAAATATCCAAGCTACATCTCCCAATCACTGAGTGACTTTAATCGGCCTCCCAGACCGCCTCAGAATTCTCCTGTGCATTATTCTCTTTGGTCCAGAGATTTTGAAACATTTTTTTCTAAATTTTATGTGGCTCTTTCTCCATCACTAAAGGTACCCATAATCTATGAGTTGTTGAATAAATGATTCAACAAATATTCTAAAAGGCAAAGTCTTTCTGCACTTCTCTGTAAGTCACTCATTGCTGCTGTAGTTACTACCCTGCTTCATAGTTCTTGATCTTCCTGATTGCATTGTCTAATTCCAAACAACAACCTAAATCTCATATTTTAGAAGGTAACATCATTTTTTTTACCCAAGTAAGAAATGATTCCCTGTTCTCTCTATAGGAAAAGGGAGAGGTAATGTATTTGCTCTATGATTTGGGATAGGAAAGATTGGCTCTGGGTCTCATTTTGGAAAATCATCACTCCTCAAAACCCAAGTAAATCCTTCTCACATTGGTTATCTTCCTTTCTACTTTAATATATTCTACTGATATCAAATGCCCCATAGTAGAGCAGCTGATTATGGAGAACTGGCAAAGGAACACAGTCATCTCATTCAATCCCTAGATAAGGTATGAATTTTCTGGTTTGGCTATCTATTGATCAAATAGTTCTTGAGCATCTTTCTTGTTCATATTCACAATTATCCCACTAATATAATAGAACATCTGAGCACTTGGCAGAAGGGGATACATTGATGCAATACACTATGATTTATTCTGTGAATTCCACTTAGTACTTGAAGTGGTAAAGTTTTCCACTAGTTATATATTTCTCCCAAAACATACCATATTCACCATACCACAACAAGGGAAAGAATTATTTTGTATTTACCTTTATTCATGGGTACTGCATAGTTTTTGGTGAAAATGATTCAATCAATTATCACTATTTTTATCATATATATCAAACCTTTGAAACCTTAAAAACAATTAGGAATATCAAGACATTCTTTAACATTGTGGAACATTTTTCAATCAGAAAACAAAAGCACAATTCTAATAGGAAAAAATTTAGGAACTTCCCCATATTCTTACCATTAATTCTCAGCCTTTTTCTTTTACTTTTTTTCCCTACCACTAATTAATCCTTTAATGTTGACTAAGCCAGAACTTCATGTTTAACCTTATTTTGTTTCTGAACTCTCTCTCCCTGTCCAATTGCATTTGATCATTACTGAAACTCTATAGTGATGACTCCTATTCCCCTGGCAGGATCTCCTGAGCTTAAACTGTGTGTCTTATTTCCTACCAGATAACTCCATCTCAATGTCTTACACACATAACAAATAAAAAAAATTCTGAAGTGTATAAGCCAAGTTTTCTTATAATCTCCAAAGTGACTAATGAGATCCACTTCTTCCTGACTGTATTCCAAGAGTTATTCTAAACCTTTTATCTCCATTACTTCTCATATCCAATAAATCATTAAGTTTTTTTGTATGATTTTTAAACATATTGAAATTTCTTGTTATTATTCACACTCTAACTCCTCCAACCCAGCCACTCATCATTTCTTTCCTGGACTTTTGCAATCTCCTCTTAAATGCTTTTTCCTTCCTTGAGGATTAACACTCTCTAATTAATCATCCACACTGCTTCTAGAGTGATCTTTCTACAGCCTGACTTTAATTTTGTCCCTGTCTAACTTCCCATCATTGAATAGCTCCCTACTAGCTATATGGTGAAATCTAATAGTTGATCATTCCGTCTTTGTTTTTTTTTTTTTTCAGCTCGATCTCCTTTTTCTTTCTAGTCTATATTTCTTCCACTCTTACAGATTTCCATTCTTTCTTCTTCTTCCATTCCTATATATGCACTATTCAACTAATGGATCCTCCCCAGTTGCCTGAGGAACACAACTTATACATTAAGACTGCTTAATTTTCATCTTTCTGTGGAAGAAGAACTGGGCCTTTTCTTGTCGCATTATCCTTTCTAAGTAGTTTCATTATAATTCCACACTGTTGAAAGATTACTTGTCTGATTTCATGGCACAGGACCATGAATATGCTCTGCCTGGCCCAGAGCATCTGCTCCTCCTACAAAATATCTCAAAATTATTCATGTGATTGTTTGCCCTGTCCATTTTAGCAACTTACATTCCATATAAGATTTAATGTGTCTTGTCATTCATGGTCAAAAATATATCTGTCTTATTATAAATTATGTATTTATATAAGTGGCTTCTGAATGAGGACCCAGAGCAGATATTTTTCTCGGATATAAATAAATGCCAAGAACAGCTGTAATCTCCTAAACAATTGGTTTGTTTGTGAATCTGCAAACAATAGTTTGTAGTTCTGTGGATCTTGAAACAGATTGTAATTTCTTCTTTGCTTCAGCACTAAAAGAAATTCAGAATCAAAAGTGTGGCTTTCCTCTGAATAGGACAGAAACTTATAATGAGGCTTTTTGTACACTAATCTTAGCTCTTATTTCACTTTCTACCATTATTTTTTAATCAGATATCTCCTAAGTTTATCTTTCCTATATTTGTATTCTTTAGGAAGAGATATAAAATTTTTAAATATGTGATAGTAGTGAATGATATTTACTTACTTTTCCCTAATTAAAATGCTCCGTGCTATGATATGCAACCACTTTTATCTTATTCCTGGTAGGGAAAATGTTTTGAACAACATGATCCATTTCCACTTCTTCGAATTATCTATGATGTGTTTACATTAAGCCTTGATCAGTGAATATCTTTATTTCTGAATATCTTTATTTTGCTTCAGCTAAGAGAAATTGGAATTAATACATTTCTTGAGATAAATTTATCATTTCTTTGTATGTAGCACATAAAACCTTTAGTTTCTGTATGCCTATCCTTGTAATTAGGATTGCTATATTCCACTGGGTTACAAAAATTATTGTTGAGAATATGAGTAAAATTTCTAGTCTGATATATTTTATTAAATTCAAGTCTTTACCTTAGAGATAACCATTGAATATTCAATTTGTAATAATTAATTAAGTTGAATTTATACATTGTATGAATTTTTTCTAAATGTATCATATTTCACAATAAAAAATTTCAAAACTAATATTACCAAAAGTCTAGATAGATATTAACATTAATTATAAGTATACTCTGGGTGGCATATAAATGAATTTATAAATGATGAAACTACATAGTCTGTTTGGTGTATTAGGTAATTTGAATATGTTTTACTGCTAAGAAAACTAGAAAAATTTGACAAAATATTGTCTTTAAAAATATGTGAACATTCAAGAGTTATAAAGGCAGAAATGACTGGGGGGAAAAAGGAAATCTGACATTTGCACCATTTCCCTCCAAAGATATCAATTCTATGATAAATATTTCAGAGACTGGGAAGCTAAACTGAGTTTTCAACAGCACTGAGAATAAAAATTGGAAGCCAGTGCACTGGGAAGGCCTGTAATCACAGAGCCTTGGAGGCTGAGGCAGGAGGATCACAAGTTCAAAGCCAGCCTCAGCAACATCGAGTCACTAAGCAACTCAGTGAGACCCTGTCTCTAAATAAAACACAAAATAGGGCTGTGGATGTGGCTCAGTGGTGAGTAACCCTGAGTTCAATCCCTATTTACCACCCCCCAAAAAAGTCTGGAGTATAGAGCCTTCTAAGAAGAGTGGGGACCCTGAAAATTCCAAGGGTTTAGATTGGGACTCCAAAAGGCCACACCCTAAGAGGAAGGATGACCTGAAATATCCCAGTCCTCAGGAGGAATGGAGCGCAGTTTTGAATCAGTCCAATTCCTGATTGGATTATAGTGAGATAGTATTTTGTTTGTCCCAGCTATCTGCCAGAAACAAATGTAAATCTTATTTGGGATGAAGATAACTTTATTTTAGGCCTCAAATTACCCCTACAATTTTTCAAATACCACAACTGGCATTGAATTTAAAAGATCAGGCATCCAGAAAGACAATGCAATGCCATGGAAAGCACAGAAGACAATAGACAATAGAACAGATGCTTGGATCATCCAGACAGTGACATTTTAGACATGGATTGTCCAAAGCACAAATAACAAAATGTTTTGTGTGGCTTACACTGTGTTTAAAAGTAAAATATACAACGATAATAGCACAAAGTGCAGAAACGATATAAATCAAAGAATAATTCAGAAGATCCTTACATTATAGAGAAATGCTATATATTAATAATATAAGAGTAATTTAAAATAGACTGTTATGTATAGCTATTATAATACCTGAAGTAATCACTAAAAGGAGCTGTAGATAAAAATTCAAACAAGGAGATAAATGGAATACTAAAAAAAAATTATTAGTCAAAAAGGAGATAAAAAGAACAGAGTCTCAAAAACAGAACAAAGAGAATAAGAAGCAAAATGATTTTTTCTTTTCGTATCATACCTTATTTATTTCCCTGTGAGCACTGAACAAGAAACATAAATAAATACTATTAATACATAATAGTATTTATACATAAATACTATTAATATACATAAATAAATAATATTAATCTTTGTCTTTCCTCAGAGAGCAGGTATTTAGTAAGTTATGGATGAGAGGCTAGCCAACTGATTTTTTTTTTTTTTTTGGTATTGAATTCAGGGCACTTGATCACTGAGCCACATCCCCAGCCCTATTTTGTATTTTATTAAGAGACAGGGCCTCACTTTTGCTGAGGCTGGCTTTGAACTTGTGATCTTCCTGCCTAGCCTCCTGAGCTGCTGGGATTACAGGTGTGAGCCACCTCACCTGACTCCAATTGCTTTTTTATTAGTGTCTTATTGGGATACAGCAACACATATATTTATGAGTTGTTTGGGTATTTTTGTGTATGTGTGGTACTGGGGATTAAACCCTGGGGTGCTCTATCACTGATCTATATCCCCAGTATTTTTAAAAATTATTTTGAGACAGGATCTTACTAAATTTCCAAGGCTGGTCTGAAACTTGCAATCCTCCTGCCTCAGCCTACTGAGTAGCTGGGATTATGGGCATGTGTCACTAGGCTTGGTTTTGTACAGATAGTGGCTTGGTTTTGTACAGATAGTTTTTTAAAAAAATATTTTTTTTAATATTTATTTTTTAGGTGTAGATGGACACAACACAATGCCTTTATTTTTCATGTGGTCCTGAGGATCAAACCTGGGTCCTGCCTGTGCTAGGCGAGTGCTCCACTACTGAGCCACAATCCCAGCCCCTTGTACAGATAGTTTTGACACAGCAGAGTTAAGGAGTTGCTATTGAAACTATGTGAGCTACAAAGCCTAAAATATTTACTGTCTGGCACTGTAACAAACCCTGCCCACTCCTAACTCCGGAGTTTTGAAGAGCAAAGACCATGTCTCTCTATACTTTTTATGGTACCTGGCACTTTTAGGTACATAGTATTTGTTGAAAGAACCATATTTTTTTCATTGCCTGGCTAATAGTTCTTCCTTTCTGAGAGCTTTCTAACAAAAGGCAGGGTTCCTCAGGGGCTGGTTCCGTTTCCTTCTGATTTCCCCAGAGACTAAGGAAGCTAGGTCAAAGATGAAAGACCTGGAGGACAGACACCAGGACTAACACCAGAGCCAAAGTCAGCCCCAAAAGACCTTGATGCTTTCTGACTCTTTATACTGAGTTTCAAGGGAAGAAAAGGCAAGGTATCCATTAGGACCTCTCCCACTTTCAGGAGCCCACTTAAGGGTCACCCCTCAGGTAAGGGTGGGTGCATCTCAGGGAGCAGAGGGTCCTCTGCCTCTGCTCTCCTTGGTGAATATGGGCAGGGCAAGACCTTAGAGGGCTTCCATGTAGGACAGGGGCAAGAAAGAAAGAGCAGGAATGGTGACAGGCCAGTTTCCTCAAATGCCCCTTCCTGGTTAACCTAGACATGATGGGGCAATGTGTCTGGCTGTGTGCGGTCACAGATTGTATATGGCTCTGTGTATGCACATGCACAGAGAGGAGTCAGACCCTGAGGATCTTCCAGGGCCACTGGGCCATAAGAAGGGAGGGCTCTCTGCTCAAAACATTGCACATATGTCTCCTCCTTTTAATCTGGTATCATCTACCATCTCTCAGGCTCAGAAAGGAAACTATTCCCTTTTCCCCTTTCCTCCCTTCCTAGTACCAGGATCCATGGAGAGTTGCTTCTACTGATGAGATGGGGTCCTAAGGTCTGAGACAGAACCAGATTCCAGGAGTCCCAAGTCCTAGAAGGCTTCTAGTAGCTGCTCCCAGGCAGTGCCAATAAAGACTGCTCCAGGAAGGGAGGCAGACTTCCCGCACCAGTCCACAGAGGATACAGAAGCACCCAAAGGCACGAGGCCCAGTAAGTAGCTCCAGCCTGTAGTCCTTGGCTTTTGTTGGGCCAGCTTCCATAGCCTCCAGCTTCTGTAAGGTCAAATGTTCCATGTAGAAGTGGGCCACCACGTGCAATCTGGTCCCCTCATATGATCCCCCAGTAGTCAGTTCCATCCACAGAGAAGGCGAGCACTCCTGCAGGGAGCTCCTGGAGCAATTCTCGGTTCAGCCTGTCCACCAGGCTGCTATCCTGTGCACCCACAAAGCCACCAGAGAAAGCCCCGGCGTCCATTCAAGCACGTGTGCATCAGTACTGCGAGCTGCAGGAACATGCTGGGGAGAATGTGCTGGCTTGGGAGCTTAGAGCTGTATGTGCCAACATGCCCCCCAGCCAGGTCCCAAAGGGGCATTGGCCAGCTCCACCCTTGGCCTTGGCTGGAGGCTTTCTCTTTGCAAGTTGATTTTCTTAAGCCCAACCATATTGATAATCATATTAAAGGTAAATTAACTAGATACTCCAATTAAACACAGAAATTATTAAGGCAGCAAAAAAGCAATATCCAACTATATGCTATTTATGAAGAAACACTTTAAATATAGAGTCACTGATATATTAAAATACAAGGAAAACAGTGGGCATAAGAAAGTAGTAGTTATATTAATAAGATAATGCAGACTTCAAGAAAAAGAGTACTAGCAGAGATATAAGCATTACATAATGATAAAAGAATGTATCCTCAAAAAAGCCTAGAAATTCTATGTCCAGATTTAGGAAGAACAACATGTGAGCTACTCTGGTCTGTTTCTTTCCTCCTCCTCCTTATCCTCTTCTCTCTCTCTCTCTCTCTCTCTCTCTCTCTCTCTCTCTCTCTCTCTCTCTCTCTCTCTTAGTTAATTTTTATGAGAACATAGCCATGCTTATTGGTTTGAATATTATTTATGTCTGTTTTCTGCATTAGTGCTACAAAAGCAGAATTTGGTGTTTGTGTAAGATATTTGACCCTCTGTATTAATCAGCTTTCCATCACTATAATGAAAAATCTGAGGAAATTAATAAAAATGGTTTATCTTGATTCAAGTTTCTGGAAATTCTGGTCCAAAATCAAATGGCCTAATTGTTGTGGACCTCTTGCATGGACAACATATCAGGAAAAGAGTACATTGTGAAGCAAAATGCCCACCTTAGAGTCAGAAAGCAGTAAAAAGAAAAACAAGAACAGGAAGAGATCATGGTTCCATCATCTTCTTCAAGGTCGCACTTCCAAAGACCCCAAAACTTCCCACTAAGCCCCATCTCCTAAAGGTTCTACCACCTCCTAATAGTGCTACCCTGGGGATCAAGCCTTTAACACTTGAATGTTTGGGGACACACATTAAAACCATATCAAGCTCAAAGCCAAAAATATTTTTGACACTTTTTAAAAAAACAGTTGTCAACCTTGCTAATAATGGAGCTTCTAAACGTAAGAAGAAAAACTAGCATAAATCAAGACAAAAATAAATCTAAATATGCAGATATTAGGCAGTACATTTCTAAATAACCCATGAATAAAGCAAAAAAAGAAGAAACTTAAAAGATTATAAAAAATAAAATAATAAAAATGCAACATTAAATTTTGTTGGATGTCACAGAGTAGTACTTAGAATAATAATAATAACCTTTATTATACATTTAAATTTTTTATCAGAAAATAAGAATTGCTGAAATTAATTATGTAATATCTTACCTTAGGAAATTAGAAAAAGAGAAAATTAAAACCAAAGAAAGTTGAAGAAAATCAGAAAGAACATTAATCGATAAAATTTAAAACAAAAGAAATAATAAAACCCAAACTGCTTGAATGAAAAGTTTAATAAAATTGTCAAACTCTTTCTGTAATTAGACACAGAAACAGAAAACCTGAATAACTCTATAACTATACTTGGATTTACCGTATCAATAGAACTAAGAAGAAAAAAAATCATATGGACATTTTAATAGGTACAAAAATATCACTTGACAAATATAATTTGAAGATTTTAATTTTTATTTTAAAATATATTATTTTAATTTATATATTAATTTAGGAGACAGCAGGAAACCCTACTTATAGTATTTATTTGTTCTTCATAATAAATGTGAATATGTTTTTCACAATATATGTTGTTCACAATATTTCTAATGAAGTAAACATTATTATGCAAACTATATAAATGAAGGCTAGCTTCTGAAAAGCTAAGTAAATTGCCCAAGATCATTAGATGGTGAACAGCTGGAATGGATTGCAGTTCCCATGTGCCTGTCTCATAATTTCTTTCCTAACCATTCTGCTACATGGCCTCATAAAATATGCTCTTGACATCTTGGTGATACATTTATTTCAATACTGATTTATGACTGTTTAAAATACCATAAAACTAAAAATGCAAGAAAGTGTCTTCAGTTTAATCAAAATCATTTACAAAAATCCTATAACTAACATTCATACCCATTGTGAAAGACTGAACATTTCCCCTAAGTTTTGAAATGAGGCAAAGATGTTCTCTTTCACTACTTATATGCAGCACTGTACTAACCCGTACAATAGCTCCTAACTTGTGCAATAAGGCAAGAGAAATAAATAAACTATAAAAATGGAAAAGAAAGATGTAAAACTGCTGCATGTGGTGGCACACACCTGTAATCCTAGCAACTTGGGAGTCTGAGGCAGAAGGATCACAAATTTAATGTCATCCTGGCCAATTTAGGGAGACCTTGTCTCAAAATAAAAAAAAATAAAAAGGGCTGGGGAAGTAGCTCACTGGTAAAGTGATACCCTGAATTTAATCCTCAGTACTACAAAGAAGAAGAAGAAGGAGATCTGTCTTTATTTTGTAATGAAATGATACTCACTTTAGAATATTTTAAGGCATCTACAAAGCAATAAAGAAGAACTAATGAATTGGCAAATTCAGAGGATACAATCAATATAAAGTCATGTTAAATACAGTCAATATAAAGTCATTTTAAAGAAATCAGTTATATTTTTGTATATATAGACCAAAAATTGTTGGAACTTTAGATGAGATTTATTTTTTTCTGACTTCGGGCTTTTTTATTTTTAATTTTTTGTTATTTCTAATGGTGCATTATAATTATACATAATAGTGGGATTCATTATTACATATTCATACACACAATGTAGCAATAAAATTTGATCAATACTGTCTAAACTAGACTTCAGGTAGCATACAGGAAATAAATAAAGAAAAAAATCTAATGTGTAAGACTTTTAAAATAAAAATTACAAATCTTAAAGATAAATTAAACAGACATAAATAAAAGAGTTATGCCCTATGTTTATTGGTTAGAAGATAATATTGACAAAATATTCTCTCCAATTTTATCTCTATATTCAAGTCAATCAAAATTCAGCCAGCTTTTTGTTGAAATACCTAGATAATTTTAAAATGTCTATGAAATTCAAAGGACTTAGACTAGCCAAAACTATCTTGAAAACTAACAACAAAGTCAATGGAATTAACTAATAAGCCATAGTAATCAAGGGAATGTGGTGTGGGTGTAAGAAATACAGGTAGATTAGTGAAACAGAAGAGATCTAGAAATAGATTCCCACATAATACATAACATATCAACTGAATTTTGTTTATCTTTTTTCCCTTATTTTTATTGGTACATTATAGTTATACATAATAGTGGAATTTATTGTTATACATTCATACATGCACACAATATAACAATATCATTTGGTCAATATCACTCCTCACTACCTCCCATTTCCCTCTCTTTCTCTTTCCCCCTGGTCCAGTCTCTCTACTCCACTGATCTCCCTTCAATTTTCATGAGACACCCACCACCACCCTTCTTTTCCCTTTTCCTTTCTAGATTTCAAACATGAGATAAAACATATGACCCTTGACCTTTGGAGCTTGGCTTATTTTACTTAACATGATGGTCTCAAGTTCCATTCATTTTCCTGCAAATGACATAATTTTATTCTTCCTTATGGCTGAATAAAACTCCATTGTGTATGTATACAACTGAATTTTTTAATGCCAAACGATGTTAAAGGGTAAATTTTTTTCCATAAATATTGTTGTAATAACTGCGTACCCATGGGAAGAAAGCATGAACCTCAATCTCATATCACACCAAACAAGTAATTTAAGTTGAACTGTAGATCTGTTTACAAAAGCTAAAACAGCAATATTGGAATAAAATTTTTGTGACTTTTAAAAGGACAAATTTCTTTGGCAGGACACAGAAAGAACCAACCATAGAAGAAAATTATATAAATTTACTTCATCAATAGTAATACCTATTCATCCAAAGACCCTATTAAGAAAATAAGTAGGTAGGCTGCAGGTTTGTAGAAAATATTCATAATACATATATCTGAACAAACACTTGTATTGAGAAAAATGTAAAGAACTATTGAACTCAGTGAAAAATACAAAAATACAAACAATGGGTAAATGAAAATCCACAAGAGATAGACACATAACAATAACTACATGAAAATTCACATCATTCTCTGTGAAGATAGGAGACTAAATTAGACCTGAAAGAGTTCTTAGAAAATTCATTCAAAAGAGAAATTATAATGGCCTGGAGTAGAAAGAAAGAAATCAAAAAGGTTACAAAAGTAGTTATATGGAAAATGAGCAATAATATTAAATATATTTATATGTGTGTGCGTGTTTATGTGTATGGATATAATTGGAGCTTCTAAAGGTGAAAAGAATCACAACGCAAAGATCTAATACTTAAAACTATAATGCAAGAAAACTTTCTGGGCATAAAAGGAGACCTAAATCTAGATATTGAAGGAATTAGCCAACTCCAAAATTAGTCAACACTGGTTGGATTTTTTTTCCTCCTTCCTGTCTACAATAGGTCCTCATCATGTTCTTCATGGATGGCTGCAGGCTTCACATGGAAGACCCTGTCCAGTCCTACTTGTCCTTTACTGCAGCCAATATGTCTTCAAAAATGTGAATCTGATTAAGCCTTCAGAGCTTGCAACCTTTTCCAGTGGCTTTGATGACCTACACGTATAGTTCCTTCACAGAGTTTAAAAGCCCTTTGTCAGCTGGCTGGGTCTTACCTGTCCAGCCAGCATTAACCCCAGTTCACTCTTCAGCCATTGCCTTTTCACAACTGTATATTTGCTAGACTGTAGGCTCCTGGAGGGCAGTGTCCTTGATTCTTAGCATCTAACACAGGGCCTAGCATATGATAGCCTGGTTAACCAAATAAGGATTCCTAGTTGAATATCAGATAAATGGCAAACAATATTTTATTACAAATATGGACCAAATATTTCATGGAACATACTTATATTAAAAATGTAATTATTGTTTATTGTAAATTCAAATATGATTGTATGTTCCATGTTTTTATTTGTCCAGTCTGGCACCCAGGAAATACTTTATGAATAACATAATTCTAGATTCATATGAAGTGAATTAGATACTGTGGAGGGAAAATGTTCAAGAATCAAGAATTAAATTATCATTAAGGAAGTGGTTGTGATTCTGCTATTCAAAGAAATAAGCATTTTAGAAACATTGCTTTAGTTTTCAGTCTTTTAAAAAATGTCATTTCTCAACATGAATGGGGTGCATGTTTTGAAGTACAGTTTGAAATTGTTTAGCATATGTAAAGAAAGGAAACTTTAGAATTATTTCCAGTTATGTTTTCCAATCCTGTTCACTGTATTCAGGCGTCAGAAAGGTTGCTTTTACATAGAGAATCCACCTTCAGAATGAGGCTCAGGAAATGACTAAGCCCCAGAATGCTGAAGAATGCACTATGTCCTAAGGATCAAAGCACCACAGGAGTGCAGCTCTGGTGGAGCACTTAGGAAGGTGAAAGACCCTAGTTCAATTCCCAGAGCATGAGTGCACAACACGCATGTGCGTGTACACACACATACACACACACATGCACGAAAGAAAGAAAAGAATAGCATAAAATGAGAACAAGAACTTCAGGCAAGTAATAATGGGAATTTAGCTTACTTAAGGAAATAGGAACTTTGTCATCCTCTTAAGGAAAATAATGGAGGGCTGGCAATGTATCTCAGTGATAGAGCTACATTGCTTAGTATGCACAAGGGCCTGTGTTTGATCCCTAGCATAGCAGAGAGAGAGAGAGAGAAAGAGAACAATGGAGATGTGAATATCAGTTTATTAGCAATGGTACGCTTTGGTGTCACTCTGAAAAAAAAATCCATTGATTTTTGCATTGATAGGCTATCTGAGTTTCTATGTGATATAAAAATGAAGAATTGTTCTTCGGTATTAGTTACTGGAGCTTACCTACTAATTAAATAGGTGTGGTAAATTGTATTCCCCAAACATAGTTATAATTAGTAACTCTCATCCTGCATTTTCTTTTCTGATGTGAATTTGCCACAACCCACCATAAGGTGGCGTCCACGTTTCCAGCTCCTGAATCTTGACAGATACTGTAACTACTTTGACCATTAGGGTATGGTAGTGATGTTAATGCTAGATTTAGACACTACTTTGGTTATGCAATGCTCATTTTAATTACAATGTTAGAACTTAAATTATAAATGAAATTTTACTTTACTAAGAAGGAAAATGAAATTCAGAGAAGTCAATTGATCTGAGGAAGGTCACATAATGTATGGCAAAACCAGCAAGCCATCTGATATTTATCTGAATCCAAGTTTTGCTATGCCTACTCATTAACCGATTTTCTCCTAGAAATCCTGTGAAAATCAGATTTCACATTCCTGAATGACAGATATAACTTTTCAACCAGTAGCCCAAAGTATCACTAATGAACCATAAATTAACTATCAGTGCAGGGTATTATATAAATTTCCCTAATTTGTGTAAAATCCATTGTTAAATTGAATATAATTTTATGTGCATTATAAATCATCCCAGGCCACATCTTTCGTTGATATCTTCAAATTTATAGTATTATATCTTGGTAATGGTCTTTTTTTCTTGCTCTGCTCAGGGGCTACACTAACAAAGGTGTAACATTAGAAACTGAGAACATAAGAAAGTTAGCAGAGATCAGAATTCTATGCTTTTGGCAAAAGTATTTTTTAATACGAAATAAAAACTCAGGCAAAAACATGACCTCAGCAAATCACTCCCCCATGGATTTACTGCATTTCCTTTGAAATAGAAAAAAAAATGTTTATAGCCTACATTAGAAAAATTTATTATAATTTATATTTAGAAACTAAAATGAAATAAGTATATGTTGTCACTTAATATATAGATGTAATAAATAACACATTTCCTAAATCAAATTTAAGATCTCCAGCCAGTGGGAGATAATAAAATTCAGTAAATAAGCTAGGGGTGTCTGCTCTGTTGTTGTGGTACTTTTAAAACCTGAACTTCTGCATTAATTCAGATCTTGTTCCCGAGTTGCCACAGCGGCACTATCAAGAAGACCTACCTGCTGAATCTCATTACTGGGACCCACTATCACTGTGTTTCTCCTAACGTGGTCTAATGACCACCTGCCCCACAATCACCTGCTCTCTTGATTTAAGTGCTATTAAGGAGACACATCTTAGAACTAATAAATTTTCCAAAGCCCATAAATCTTCTTTTTAAAAAAAAAATATTTATTTTTTAGTTGTAGTTGAACACAATACCTTTATTGTATTTATTTTATGTGATGCTGAGGATTGAATCCAGAGCCTTGCACTTGCCAGGCGAGCGCTCTACCGCTGAGCCACAACCTCAGCCCCAATCTTCTTTTTTAAAGAGAAAAATGCTGCTCCAGTCATCATCAGAGTCAGAAAAGTTTAAGAGCACTAACCCTCTGAGAACTCCATTTTTTATGGAGAGGCCAACAAGAATGTTCTACCATGCCTATAACAAACTTATTATCAAAATTCCCAAGGAATTTAACACTTGGGTATTCTGGATTTTGAGGAAAGTATAACAAATACTTAAACTTATCTCTTGTTTAGTAAACAAACAAAGAAAACAAACCAAAAACAAACAAACAAAAAAAACTTTTTTGAAACAAAATATTTCTTTACCCCAAGAAAGAAAAAATAAATTAAGGTATAGAGAATTTCTCCCTTTCTAGTGTTCCTTTCCTAAGTCAACTCATAATTACTCTTCTGACCTGTACTAAGAGCTAACATTTGTCCTAAAAGCCAAATGAAGTGATTCAGAGTGGAATAGGGATCCCAAAAGGCACTTTCTCCTCAAATTTTGCATGTTCTTTGCTTTCAGAAACTGTGTTCATGGTTGCCAGTTCAAGTCTTATCTTCTATCATACACCAGTGCTTCTAGGGCCTCCAAACTATATTCGAAAGTATCTGATCTTTCACTGGATTTGATGAAATTGCATTTGCCATTCAACTTTACATATAGTACCAAGGTAATTCCACTCATAGTAACAAAGGCTCCTTGTGTGAGCATGGTAATTTCAAGTTCTCTGGATGAGATGCATAAAACAAACTTTGGTTAATTTATACCAATTTATGAAAAAATTTCCATTTTCTTTTCTACTAGATCAAGGATCAACAAAATACAGCCTGCCAGTTGAATCTGGTCAGGCCCTTGTTTTTGTGGAAAACATGTCACTGGGACACAGCCACCATTATTCCTTCACGTTGTTTACGACTCCTTTCCCAGTACAGAGGTAGACTTTAGTAGTTATGACAGAGATGGTGTGGTTTGCAAAACCTAAGGTATTTACTACCTGGCTCGTTACAAATGTTCTTTGGTGAATGTCAAAGTCCTATTGTTTCCCAGAATAAGGCTCACTACTGTCACAAGAGTGGGCAGCCTCCACTTGATACGGAGAAGGTGGTGCCTGAGAAGCCACTAAACCCACTCATATTCTGCTTTAATATAACTACTTTACTTATACAAGGAAAGGCACATGGGATTCAAATATTCTCTCATGGCAACTTTGATGATGTGTCACATAGATAGCCACTCATGCTCTGAGCCCCAGATCTTCACCTATATCCACCCACTGGCCAAAGATAGAGAGTAGCCCAACCTGGGACTGAGATGCCCACATTAGCTACCCACTTATCACTGACCTCTTCACTCAGCCCAAGGAAGTGAGGCTGTTGACACAGGAACTGATGTTTTGCTACCTTCCTTTTATCACTTTAAATTTTCCTGCAGCAAGCCTAGCTATTCTAGTTACCACTTTGTATCAGTCAGCTATTAGGTTATATACTGTAGTAACAACCAACTCCCTGATCTTAGTGCTTACAAGAATGAAGACTTATTTCTTGCTATGTTACAAATCGTCTAAGGATTATCTCAGAATCTGCCTCTAGAATCCAGACTGAAGAAGCCATTTTTCTTTCATATAAGTCTCTCTAGGAGCCGATAAAAAAGAGCTATGGCAAAACTACAAGATGATTCTTAAAACTTCTCAGACATTCAATGATTGTCCCACCACATTGTACTGACCAAAACAAGTTACATGGGCAAGTACTATGGAAATGAATTGGGGAAGTGTATTCCTTCCACAGGAAAGACACTACTACAGTTACATGGAACTGCACAAGATTACAATCTCTTAATAGGGAGGATGCAGAAAAATTGAGAATGATAATCAATTTTCGACACATTCTTTTTGGGCTTTAAAGTGGAATATCTTTATGATTTCTTAAGCTGTTGTCTCATCACAACCAGGAATTTAATTTGGTCCCTGACATCTTCCAATCTATGAATATACTCTGAACATATCCTGTGAACCTTTCTTGGAAGCGTTAACAAACCTTTGAGGCCTATCCTTTCTGCTGCCCAAACAGACCCTAAAACCACAACCACAGAAGTTTCGGTTTCAACTTCAGTTCCTACAAGTTCATGTTTAGAGTTATAATTTTTAATAGAACATCATGTTTTCCTTTGATCATTTTCAAAGATTTTTATGGGTGGACAAATGGTACAAGTGATAATAATAAAGTTCAAATACTGTTCCCATACCGGTATCCACCTACCTATCCCTGGGGAAAAAAGTCAAACTAAATGGAATACTTTGTATCACTGATGACTTTTAAGTTAAAGGCTCTTGCTTTAAGCATTCAAGAATTCATTTCACCATGGACTTAGAGTCAGTTTACCAGGCACATGTAAAAAAATTAATGTATGAATATGCCACAATGAAACCTGTTATTGTATGTAATTAACATACATTAATGAAAATTCAATGTCACCATTGTATTTAATTATAATTTACATTTATATAGCACTACATATCTTGAAATAATGTTTGCATGTATTAACCTCATTCAGAGCTTAAAACAACAGAGCAATTCTCTTTATCTAAACACACTGCTAGGGTACATATTAGATATAAAACAAAATATATTGAATGTGGCACATAGTAGGTATGAAACAAAAATCTTTTAAATGAGCTCATGAATGAAGACGGGATAATACATATAGGTAAAGAAACCTCAGAAGTGGTACATTAGCTATTAAAGTCCTAAAACTGGGAAGCGTTGATGTCAGATGTCATTCCTGTATTTCCCGCCAGCACCTGTTGATATTCCAGCAACATTTCACTGTCTGTTTCAACAACTAATGATTAGAGCCACCAACAATGACAAATCCACAGAGGAAAATATGAACCTTTCTGTCTTTCTTAGTGATTATTGATACCGATGGGATAATAATATTCTCTTTACAAACTTCCTTTAATTTAAAAGAAACTTTTCCACCAATAATCTATATTTGTGTGTGTGTGTTACAAGGGCAACTCTTTTGAAATTCAGAAAACGGCTATAAATTCAAGCAACTTGACTATGTTTTTTTTCAGTGTCTTTAGAAGGGAAATTTCTAATACATCATGATATTTTGAGGGAAGAACATATAATGAAAAGAAATTTCTGTGATTAAAATGGGAAACATGGTTATAAGGGTGATTTCTGAACAGGTGGATTTGCAGAGCTTGTTATTTCTTATAACCAAAGGCTTGCAGAACTATAAAACGAGCAAGTGCGTCTTTGGAAAGTTAATCAGAATACCATCAGGGGTGACTGTGGAGTGACCAAACAAATGACAGCATAGTCCAAACAACTGTGGTAGGACACTGGTACTGCCTGTGATTTACTTCCTCAATCCCAGTTTTAAATGGGACTTCCTATACCTGTTGGCCACCTGGCAACAGTCATCTCTGCACCTGAGTAAAAGTAAGGTTACTGGATGAAGTGGAAAGTTTCTATGGTTTATTCACTTCAGTGAGACCTACCAAGTGCTTCCCTCCAAAAGTTTCCTTGATAAAAACCTACTCTCTACTCCAGCATTGCTCAAAATGTGACTTAAAACAACCTGCATCAGAGTTGCCCAGGGGAGTTCTTTTAAAGACAGAGCCCTGGCCCTTACCCCATATCTGCTAAAACCAAAATATCAGAGGATAGAGCCAGGGGATTTCTGTTCTAATTGGTTGCCTGAGTAGTTGCTGTCCACACAAATATTTGAGAGCCACAACTTAGTGATTTAGGCAAATTGTTCCTCTAGTGTTACAAGTTGTAAATGGATTCACTTTTCCAGGAAAGGCTTTGAACTTCTATATCAATTCTGCAACACGATCCCTAAATCTCAGAAAATTACAGAAAGTTGCTGTTGCCTAGGAGAACTTTGTGTCCTCCATTGAAGTAAATTGTGGTCTAATTTCAGTTCCCAAAAGACCAGAATATAAAAGCCAGAATCGATCTTAAAAGGGAAATTAATTGGTTGCATTGTTATCTTTATCAACAGAGAGAAAAGTGTTTATTTAGTGGAATTTAGAAGACTAATGGTCATAAAGAAGCAAAGTAACAAGGTTCATGCTTACAATGGATACAAAAATTCGCATCTATTGATAGATATTTAAAATTAGTCAAATTCTCTATTTATTTGCAAGGCACTAGATAAGGGGAAAAAATACACTCTCATGATCCTCCTAGGTGTCTCCGTCTATAATCACCTGTTGTTGTATTTCTCTCTAAAGCCTTTATAATCAATTATCTAGTGAACTAAAGTGACAAATATTTTTAATTAAATAACACAAATATCCATGATGGCTTAGCCCAGGAAACATATGTACGCACTAAGTAGAACTCACTTCTTTACTGCCTGTAGATTACAGTAGTGTCTGATAGCAGCCACACCTTCACATAGAGGCAAATCTGTGACTTCAAAACCTGCTTTCTTCAAGCACCTTCTTCAGTATTTAGCCAACATTTTTAGGAAGCCAAGATCAGGTTCCCCCTGTATCCTTCGGTATCCTAGGGTTCAACTTGCCACCCATGGACAAAAGATGTGTGGTCATCCCAATCACAACAAATATCTTAGGGGTTCTAGCTTAGACCTCCAGGGAGATGTCTGCAGCTCAGCATGCAAAGGTGACCAGGGGTCCTACTCCACTCCCACTTCCCCCAGAACATCTCAGGACTTTGTGCTTGGATATCATTTAAATAAAGAGTTCTGCTGCTAACAAAGACCTAATGTAAATCTCTGTCCCACCCAGTGTGGCAGCTGACTGAAGGATCAGAGGAAACCAATGAACTAATGCTTTTTTTCTAACTGTACTTCATCCAGCTCTTATTCTATTTCCTCTTCTTCCTGCTATACTTTAAATGCAGTAACTCCTCAGGATTCAGTGATTCGTCCTCTGTTTACCCACTCCCTATTGCAGAAGTGGATCCAGTCCACAACCTGATAAGCATCTTCTCTTTGTAGAGGATCCTTGCACCCATGTTCCTTTGCAAACATTTAACATAACTAAGGTTTATTTAGAGAATTTAGCTTATCTGCTCAAGGTCACTCACATAGCCTGTAAGAAGCAAGGCTGTCTGGGTCATCATTCCCTTACCCTCTGCTTCAATCCCTGTGCATCTGTGATTCAAAGCCTTCTCTTACCTGAGCCAAGTTACATGTGTTCACCTATGTTTTAGACATTTGTGATTGGAAATTTTGACATTCTGTCAAATTTGACCTATCTACGAATGAAGTTGCTTTCCCCTAGAAGAGAAAAATATCCTTCCTTCATTCAATGTTTCTGTTACTGCAGTGGCATATCTTTTTATCAAGCCTCCAAATTCAACTCAAAAGAATTAAATGTGGCTGGGATTGTGGGTCAGCGGTAGAGCACTCACCTAGCATGGGCGGGACCCGGGTTCGATTTTCAGCACCACATAAATATAAAGGCATTGTATTGTGTCCATTTACAAAAAAAAAAAAAAATTTTTTTCTCTTTCTCTCTCTCTTAAAAAAAATAATTAAATGGTCAAAACAAATGCTATCAGTTCTTCAAAAGAGGTAAAAGCTCTATTCCATGAAAACTACAGAACCCTAAAGAAAGAAGTCAAAGAAGACCTTAGAAGATGAAAAGATCTACCTTGCTCTTGGATAGGCAGAATTAATATTATCAAATGATCGTACTTCCAAAAGCACTATACAGATTTAATGCAGTTCCGATCAAAATCCCAATGGCATTCCACATAGAAATAGAAAAAGCAATCATGAAATTCATCTGGAAAGATAAGAGACCCAGAATAGATAATGCTAAGTGAAGTTAGCCAATCCCCAAAAAACTAATGCTGAATGTTTTCTCTCATATAGGGTGACTGACTCATAGTGGGGTAGGGATGGGGAGCATGGAAGGAATAGAGGAACTCTAGATAGGGCAGAGGGGTGGAAGGGAATGGATAATGATGTCCATCACATCCCACCATCATTGCTAACCCCCTGTGATGGACATCATTATCCAAATTACATGTACGAAGACACGAATTTGGTGTGAACATACTTTATATACAACCACAGGTATGAAAAATTGTGCTCTATAGGTGTAATATGAATTGTAATGCATTCTGCTGTCATTTATTTTTTAAAAAATCAATTAAAAAATGCTATCAGTTCTTATCCTGAAATAGATCACAGCTGCTTTATATCACCTTCACCACTTTGATTTAGATGCTGTCACTCTGTGCCTAGATCGGGACAGTCTCTTGACATGTACCTGCACCACTACACTGCTGGCTGTTAACCCTAAAAAGCTTTTAAAAAACACAGATTCCTGAGCCCACCCCAGAGGTGCTAATTTAATACTTGTGATGAAGAGGCCCAAGAGAACTCTTTGAGCAAGACTACTTCCATTTTTCTCGAAATAATCTAGCCTACATGAAAGTGTCAAAACCATTCATTGTAATTCTAAAACACAATTTTGAGGGTGTGTATGTGGAGAGGTGAGGATAAGCACTGAGAAACTTATAAATGTTTATTAAACTCATTTGGGTTTGCGGAGGAAGACAAATGAAATGGGTATCTATTTTCTACAAATTAGCCTTAGGGACAAATGCTGCAAATACTCTGGAAAATAAAATAAACAATGAGAAGGAGGTTAATAAAACATAATTGGTACCTTATAAGAAAGCCTTTGTGTATAAGTGACTCACATTACTGGGAATAGAATGAATAATTCAACAAATAGAATTGGTAAAATGTTGTTTGCAAAATAACTAAGTGCTCACATTATATTCCAAAAAAAAAAAAAAAATTCCAGGTAGATTAAAGAATTCAAATTACAAGGAAAAAATAAAAAGAGGATATTTCATAAAATTCAGGAAAATTACAGGCCACATTTCTTCTGAGTGGTGAAAATATTTTCTCCACAGAAAGATTAGGAAGGAAATCATATGGGGAAAATCAGATCTTGTTCATAATATTTTAAAAATTCAAGGTGCAAAAATATCATAAAGTCACAAGAAAGACTAATGAAAAACTAAGATCATTAGGCACAGATCTAAAAAGACCATACATTCCTACTGCTGAGATGCAATGATTGATCTGGGACCTTGTGCGAGAAAGTAGATGTTTCCAAATTCATTTTACCAATATAATTTATTTTTCTAGTGAAAATGTAGGTAGAAACACACAAGCCAAAATATAGTGTATTTGTGAACCCATGGACTGCAGGCACCAGCGTCTGGCCCCTGTGCTTGGTACAATGAGAGACACTTCTGAATCATGTGTTCCATTTTAAACTGTATGTTAAAAATGGCCCCAAATGACAGTGAAGGAGAGAAACAAAATGTTAATAAAAATATTTTTAAATGGAAAAAAAATAATTTTTAAATAAGATGCTATTTCAAACACAGTGACTGTCATGGGATAACTTTGAACTTCTCAGTTGGGCATTTGAGCCACACAACAATCCAACAACTGTACAGGCAAACATTTCCCTAAATGTGTCCCCTAAGCAGACCCCAGGGACTTTCCTTTCCTTATTGTTTTCTAAAGATGTAAGATGTACGAATGTCCCTGCTTCTCAGCTTGATTCATATCCTTCCTGTAGTTTGCTCCCCATTCAAAGTCAATTTATCTTTCTATGTCCAGGCTAAGCTTCCTTCCCTCATTAAGAGTGAAATTCCAAGCCCTTTAGGACACAGCAGTTTCTTCTTTGAAGTTATAGCAGATTTTCTGTACCAGATATATAGCAAATGGACCTTTTAATATCTCTTGTATTGTTCTTTTTACCTTTAACTATGCCCATAAAAACAAAGAGTATATGTTATTCTCAATCCATTATCCTTAGCTTAGTTCTGTGTTCACGGTGTTGGTACAAAATAGATTTGCCCAAAGAACTTCAGTGGAAAGATGGGCAGGCCTTCATGTCAGACTAATGGGTGGGATTTAGATTGAACTCTAATGTAGATTTTGTCATCTGTAAAATGGTGATGATAATTATACTCTCTAAGATTAAATGAAATGTGAAATAATATGTCTAAATTACAGAACAGTGTCTGACATGAAGAAGGGATTCGATAAATCCTAGCTATTATTTATCCTCCTCCTCCTCCTCCTCATCATCATCTCTCAAATCAGAGAAAACCAGATCTGCAATAAAACTCCACACAAGTATTCAACAAGTATTTGTTATGGTGCCTATTGCATGCCAGGCACTATTCTGGCAAACATGGTAAATAAATTCTTGTCCTCATCACACTTAAGTCTCATGTGAGTTGAGTTTTATCTTAGGTCCATAGGTTAAGCCATACAGGCAAGAAAGCATTTTTTCCTAAGAATAATGGTGTTAACTAAAAGTCATATTTCTCTTTTATGAATAATAATGTATTCATAATAGCTTTTAAGTATAGTACATTCATTTGTCTTCATAGAAGTAGAAAGAAATTTCACAGCTTCACATACCCCCAAATCATAGTTGAACTCTACTTTGCATTTGATATGATCCAGTAGCACTTTTGCTGTACCTCTGATGTTCAGCACCTAAAGGTGCAAACACTCAGCTGTAACAGCAGAGAGAAGCATGTCTAAAGTACATGAATCCTTCACACATTCACACACACACACACACACTCCACTCCTGGGCTTATGTACTATACACAATATTTATAATGTCAAGTGAACTGGCCCAACGATGAAATGGGATAACTTCTTTTCCTTTCCAAAATCCACACAAAACACAGCTCTCTTCAAGTAGCCTGTCCAACTGGCAACAGTTGCTACTGAAGTATCCTCTGACCATCAGCTGAATAAACATTTAAAGTAATAATAATAATAATAATAATAATAGGAAGATGGTTGCACACATTGACTCCTAGTTAAACTAATTCTTGGAACCTGAGCTACAAATTTAGGGTCTCATTTTCCCAAAGCACCTGTTAAAATGCTTCTTAGGTAAATGAGTCAACTGGTGGATTAATATTTTTTCCATATTAATAAAATGGTGCAGATAGACTGGTATGTGACGTTCTATGTATCCATGAGGGACAAACTATGAGAATGAAATGAATATGACTAGGAAAAAAATAGCAGTTAAGAATGAGGCACGGATAAAGAGGATAATACTTCACTTACCCATTAGATTTGGAAAAAAAAAACTCTTACTTTCACCTTTGTATTATTATTATTATTATTATTATTATTTATAGTTTTATATAATGCAGCAAATTGAGCTGCCTGGATCATATGCTTAAAGGGTTAGTCGGTGATTGTAGATTGGGCTTGTGCTGTTTTGTTTTGGTTTTGTCTAGCTAACAGTGGTATGCAAGCACATTTGGAATTTTGCACAGGAAATTAGGGGAAAAAAAGCAGCAGGAATTCTCTTGGCACAGCTGAAAGGACTTTTCTGGACAAGAGAAGAGAAATATTTGGTAGCTCCAGTAGAGAGTGGAATCTTGGAGAGAGAGATAGTAAGAGAGGATTTTTCAGAAATGCTGAGTTGTTACAGGGCCGGGGCTTTCTGACTCAAAGACCCACCCTTTAAACCCTGGTTCTTGAGATCAGGTCAGAAAGATTTCAGACATGTTGCTTAGAGTGATAGGGATGAGTTTATTGAAGGGATAGGAAAAGGGAAAGGGGACACCCTCAGGGCGAGAGTGGGTCATAGAGGAGCAGGACAGTGTGCCTCTCCTGCCCTCCAATTTATTGGGAATTCCAGAGAAGTTTCCAGAGAGTTCCACCCCCAGTCCACCTCTTGACTTTTGACTGACAGCAAGATGACATCAGACTTTAAAGTCCTCACTGCCATGACAACTCTAGGTCACTTCTGTCCATGCTGACTGGTTCTAACTAGATTCTTAACCCTACATTCTTACAGATTTTATGGTTAGGAGGAACTATCTTTATCTCCCAGAGTTTCAGGATCTGGTTACAAAAGTTTCCCCCTTCAGGGTAACTTGGATTCCTCTTATCAACATTATTTTGGGCCTGCAGTTTCTCCTACAGTTAACAGATAGTTTGCTAAGGAACGTGACATACCCCAAGGCTCGGCTTCAGGTAAATTGCTTCTTGGAAAAAAAAGCATGTGGGGTCAGCACATATTCATATCCTTCCTGTAGTTTGCTCCCCATTCAAAGTCAATTTATCTTTCTATGTCCAGGCTAAGCTTCCTTCCCTCATGGAGTGTATTTCAAGCCCTTTAGGACACAGCAGTGGGCCCTATTTTATATAATTATTTTCTTAACTTTGTGTTCCCACCATTTGCATCTGTCTGTCCCCCAACATTCTGTGATATGGGCTTGGACTCTCCGTTCTGTTGGTGCTCCCCAGTCACCACTTCAGAATCATGTTTGTATGGGAAAGACAGGAAGGCTATAAAATCAGGGCTGGTTTAAAAGGAGCATAAGCAAAGTGAGAATGGCACTTCTCAAAAGGGGGATCATGCCATTCTTTCACTTAAAATTTTAATTTGATTATTCTTTTGTCTAAAAAGAAATTGAGACTCTAATAAAACATCTTAGAGTAGCTTATGGTCTCAAACCAATTCTCTAAATAGTCATGCAGTATTCACATAGCTCAGATAAGGCAACTTAAGGACATATTCTCAAGCAAACAGATCAGTATTCATAATATTATTGATTTTAATTTTAACTTGGGTCATTTTATACCTTTTGTGGCTATTTATTTTCTAGAGTCAAAGTTACTCAGTTGTATTTGTTATTTGGAAAGTAACTATGAATAGGATAAAATCCTAACTTTTAAAAATTATTTCACATTTATATTTATTGTCAGGTTCTTAATTCTTAAGTTTATTTTTCAGGGAAATTTTTCAAATATCCTTTTAGTCTTCCCCTATAAATATAATATTTCTGAAACCCTATTCAAGGCTGTTTCTTGACTACTTGTCTTGTATTATGTGAAACCTACTTCACTATTACTTTTGTTGAAATGAAATGAAAAAGAGTTATTTGCCCTTGTGGATACCAATACATTGAATGAAACTTTAAAATTAAAAAAGAATCATTTTGAACTTTGTGTTATTATTCCCTGGTTGGCATGAATAACTAAGACTCAACAATATTCATATTTTAAACTTCTTAGGCTTCACACTTGGCTGGAAAGAATAATCTAGTTCTGACTGCTAATGAAAAGGAAGAAAAATAAATTACAAAGAAGAATATTGAAAGTCAGGAAGAGAAACTAATCATGTTATTGTTCTTTTCATATTAAAAATGGCTTTCAAATGAGATGAAGTCTTTCCCAGGTGATCTTCTCATATGCTTCCTTCTGTACCTGGCTATGGTCAGTCATTTAGCCAGCCTATCCATTGGTAAAATCCCCTGTTTTTCCCTTCCTGCCTTTGGTCTTTGTCTACATCCTGATCAGTGCAAAGGGCTATAATCAAAATAATAAAAAGATTCAACAATTTTTTTAGTAATAAAGAGATTCAACATCTTTTTATTATTATTAAAGAAAATCATCCTCTCTCACTGAATTTAGATGATACTTGTTTTTTTGTACCACACTCAAATAACCTACCCAGACAATAGAAATTCAAATCTTTCCATTCTTACTTGGCACTTAATAATTCAAGCAAAGGAATGCTTACATTTGTTTATCTTTCTCTCTTTATTTTCATCACTATGGTATTTTTTCATATTATCCTTTTTATACAGAATTATTTGCTCTTTTGTACTTTTAAGTTAGTGTCTCTATTTCCTATTCAAAATTGCATAAAAATTGTACTTGTGTTTCTACAGGAAGTTTATCCTGAATAACCTAGTTAAGTTCAATTCATGAAAGACATATCTCACTCAAGGATTTACCATTTGTGAAATGTTTCATTCATTGTTCATTCATTCACTCATGAAATGTTTATTGACTTTACTATATCAAAAAAATAGACAAAAAAATTTATGTTAATATGATCAAAACCATGGGCTTGGGTTTGGATCCTAACTCTGCCACTCACTAATTATGTGACTGACTGGCAAGTTACCACCCTTCTATCCTTCAGTTTTCTCATCTATAAAATAGTAAAAGAATAGTAGCTTCTCAGGATTATTGTGAAGATTAAACAAAATATCTGTATAAAATGTTTTAGCCTAGTGACATTCCCATTTTGGCTATTTTTATTGATCTAGCGTTCCCATGCTGACATGGGTCAATATGAACTGGATATAGTACCATTTTAATGTCTTTGTTCAGGCTGAAGTTTATCTTTGAGAGTAAAGGTACAAATAATCAGGTCCCACCTGCTTCCCTGATTCTCAGAAATAATAAAGTCATTGGGAAATATGCCCAATGTTTTGATGTAATAGAATCATTCTAAAGAAGTAGGTCCATTCTGATGGAAAAAAAAAATCTAGGGCTGGGGTTAGGATGAATACAGGGGCACAATAATACTTAAGAGAATCCCAGAACAGTGAAAGGCTGTCATGAGCTTGCTTTCATTTATGGTGAAACCCTACCCTTTAGGCATGCAGTGCAAGATTGAAACCTATCCTTTAGGAATGCAGTGGAAATTTAAGGGACCTGCCAATATCTAAAAGTAGTTGTCATTATGGCTAACATTGCCCCTCACTGTGTCCCAACAAAGAATGCCCATCTGTTGCAATGTCCTGTCTTGGGACCAGTGGAAGAAGGAGAAGAATAAAAAATTGGAGAGAAGAGATGACAGACTCTCCCCGCCCACACACTTTGTAATCCATAAGATCCCTGCCTAGACATAACCCTGTGGTGAGTTAGAAAGGATTTTTGATAAGTCCTTTCTTCTCTGAGTCTTCTCTGAGGCTAGTTCAGAGAATCCATTTGTACAGTATGAACTGATTTTTTTAAAATTGATTTTTCACATGCTTTGAATACCTATTATACAAAGCAAGCTGTCACAATGATTAAAACAAATACTCTAAAAGGAAGGAAATTTGAATAAAGAGTAAAAATTAGTTATAATTAAAATTTATTTAGAAAAACAAATGTGCATCCCCATTCTCAAATTTGACTCTTATTTGTTATTATTATTTAATTTTGGCTAATGAGAATTTTGTTGTGCTCCACATTGAAACTCAAAGCTTTGCTTCTATTTTTAAAAAATCAACTATTTTTTTTATAGTTAACTAAATGTAGGGGATGGAAGCAAGGTGACCATCAACAGTCCACTCAGTTCAAGTACAAAGTAAAATAAACTTAAGGAAAATCGTTAAATAGAAACAAAAAGGTATATATATTAGTTCTAAAATGATCTCTCGCCTATCAAAAAAGAGAAAAATAATATAAATGCCTGTCATTAGGTAATAGTTTTAGTAAGTCATAACACATACAATAATAGAATATTATATACCCTTTGCAATAAAAGCATAAGAATATTGAGAATTCATAATTACATAGTAGTAGGTATAAATAATAAAATATGGTAGAGTTCATATTCAATAAATACAAAAAAGGAAAATGAACTCATATTGTAGGTGTTTGGGAACTGTAAGATCTGTCGTTCACATGTTCATTGAAGCAGGCAATGATATTACTATGAAACAGTTAACATTTTTTGTGTTAAACTCTCTTTCCAAAACCTGTTAAATCTACACATGTTGTCTTAGCCCTCCTTCCTGTAATAGCAGGATCTGCCTTTCTTTCCCCTTTTAAGTTTCCCTGTAAAATAAGATGGCCTTGATCTTGGGGCTCAGGAAGATGAGGAGGAAGTCGTCATTGCCTAATATGCATTTCCATTCCTTTGAGTTCCAGAATTACCCGTGCTTTCCACCCTATTTATTTTTCTGTCTGTTGGTTTTAGGTCCACTGTTCTTCACTAAACTAAAGCTGGCCTCAAGTGGAGGAAGAGATCATACTGTTCCATGCTCTTGCTTACACTGTTTTGATCAGTGAAGGTCAAAATTCAGTCACCAGCATTGAACAGAAACTGTTCTTCTCTTTTTCTGTGTACCTGAACTTCTCTGGAGCACTTTCATTTCTGTACATTTGTAATCTTATAGTCAATGTTGCAGTTATTACGTGCATTAACAACATCTTACAGTCATTCTTCTTAGATTCAACATAGAGAGAGTGAGAGAGAACTCAACATCCTGAATTCCTCAATTAAAAAGAAACATTTTAAATTCTAACAACATAAGTGATTTGGTTTGCAACTGAAGGCCAAGCTTTCAAAACTTCTGTTTCTACTGAGTGATTTCAAAATTAATTTGTAAACTGAATTGATCCTTTTGCACCTCTTGATGTCATTTTATCTCCTTTCTTTGGAGTAATAAAGCCACAGATGTACTCTAAAGAGGACTTTATATGATACTATGAAAAGGAAAGTTACGTTAAATACTTCAAAACATTATACTCAGGCCACATCCATAATCCTCCTTTCTAGCTTTAGTTCTCTGTTTCTGGGGTGAAAGTGGGTAGATTCTGAGCACAAAGTTATAGGCTGTAAGATAAAGTTAAGTCTTTTTTTTTTTTTTTTTTAAAGAGAGAGTGAGAGAGGAGAGAGAGAATTTTTTTTTTAAATATTTATTTTTTTAGTTTTCGGTGGACACAACATCTTTGTTGGAATGTGGTGCTGAGGATCGAACCCTGGCCGCACGCATGCCAGGCGAGCGCTACCGCTTGAGCCACATCCCCAGCCCAAGTCTTTTTTTTTTAATCATCAGAAAACTTTTCTACTTAGTTATCTGAAATTACTTGGTGGTCTTTTGCTGGGTTTGGTTTGTTTGGTTTGATCTTACATTCTCCACCAGAAGGCTATTTTTCTAAAAGGTTGTAATTTTCCTCACCAAGTGCACAGCTTATGAGATAGCACAAAATAGAACAAAGGAGCCTTGGAAATGATAAGGAGGAAAATCTGAGAAAATAACCTAAAAGGCACTGAGTGTGGCTGGAGGCTTGGCATACAGTCAGAACTCTTATGAGTATATTTTGGAGGAATGCAGAAATATGAGTTCTTAGATAACAGGGGCTAGATATGTATCAGAGACTCCATTCTTAAAAACTATTTACAGTGCAATGACTTCTGGTTTATTCATTCGGCTGCATATTTGACTTACTGAATCCTATAACAAGATATTCTGCTGAAGGCACCAACACAATTTGTTGAGATTACCATGTCCGAACATTCAGAGTTCTAAAACTCGATTTTAATTTGGTTGAAAATATTTTCCTCCTTTCTAAAAAAATCAGGAACCAAAGGGGAAAATGGTGATTATTTCCATCCTCACAAAATGCTTAGCCTCAGCTTTCAATTTTTTCCATTTTTACCAAATCCAGCCATTGTGCTACATATACCTTTAAACATGTTCAGTGTGAATGTGTTGTCCATCAGGATGATATTTGCTAGTAGAATTGAGAATTGAGTTGATTAATGAGATGAATCAAGCAAAGGAGAACTTCTAAGACGAATAAGCAACAATTATCCACTCCCTGCTGTGCTCCCCTTATACAGGACATAACAGGGTTCTGATGAAGGAGAGTTCTCTGTTTTTCAGGCTGGCCCTGCCTTATGCATATTCTGATGTTCTCTCTTCAGTGCCACACTTATTTAAACATATTATTAAGGGCTGGGGATGTGGCTCAAGCGGTAGCGCGCTTGCCTGGTATGCATGTGGCCCGGGTTCGATCCTCAGCACCACATACCAACAAAGATGTTGTGTCCGCCGAGAAGTAAAAAATAAATATTAAAAAATTCTTTAAAAAATAAACATATTATTAAAAGATAAATGCTGAAATTCAACTATAGGAAATTAAATGCATGTTTGTTTCAAGGTTGGCAAAGAGATTTTTCATTCTTGTGTTTCTTTCTATTTAAAGCCACTTTCCTCCCTCTACGCGTTCTCTCTATAGGGCCTATGTGCCACCATGGAACCTAGTTGTTCATCAGGTAGTGCTTATTTCCATAAATGAAACCTGGCCCATCACCCACATTTTATAGGTAAGGAAGACGTTTAGGGTCAATCTAATACAGATGACCCAAAACTAGAAATGAAAGAAACTCAGAAGGTAACTGCCTGTCCTCTGTCTTTCCTTAATTATTTATGAAGGAGATCTCATAGCCTCCCCTGGCTCTCTGTCCCACCAATTTCCATTGGCAAGAAATATTTTATATCTATCCTAAATTTCTCCTTGATTATGCCCTTTCAATGTGCCTTTAGTGAACATGAATAACTTCTCATTTTTTTCTCCTGAAGTTTGTTGGGATATACAATGAAAGGCTGCTTCACAACCATTCGAAAAAATGACCCCTGAAATTACATGAAGATGACTCTTACCATATTATCCAGTAATTGTATTCCTTTATATTTATCCAGAGGACTTACACACTTAAGTCCATAAAATAAATTCTGCACATGGATGTTTATAGCAACTTTATTCATAATTGCCCAATTTGGAGCAATGAGAACTTCCTTTTGCAGGTGAAAGGATAAGCTGTGGTACATCCTGATAATGGTCTGTTATCCAGTGCTTAAAAGATAAGAGCTATCAAGTCACGAAAAGACGAAGGAATTTTAAATGTGTATTACTAAGTAGAAAAAGGGAATCTGAAAAGGCTACATTTTGTATGCATGATTCCAACTGGAAAAGGCAAAATTATGGAGACAGTAAAAAGATCAGAGGTTCCTAAAGGTTGGGGAAAGGGAGAGATGAATAGGCAGAGAACAAACATTATTTTAGAACAGTGAAAATGATATTATAATAACGGGCATATATCATTATACAGCTATCTGAACTCATAGAACATACAACACCAGGATAGATAAACTATGAACTTTGAGTGACTATTGTCAATTTAGGTTCATTGATTATAACAGATGTACTCTCTGGTGAGGGATATTGACAGTGAGGAGGCTACATATGTCTAGGGTAGAGGTTATGCAGGAAATCCAGGAACATTCCTTTACATTTTGCTGTAAGTTTAAAACTGCTTTAAAAAAAGAGTCTTGGGGCTAGGGATGTGGCTCAAGCGGTAGCATGCTTGCCTGGCATGCGCGGGGCACTGGGTTCAATCCTCAGCATCACATAAAGATATTGTGTCCACCGAAAACTAAAAAAAAAAAAAAAAAAAAAAAAAAATTGTCTCTTTCTCTCACTCTCTCACTCTTAAAAAAAAAAGAGTCTCAAGGAAATAAATGATTATACAGAGACTAGTATTTGGTTTTCTGTCAATTTTTTTCTCTTATGAAACTTAGGACATGATCTTTGAGTTTTATTTTAATGTCTGTGTGTCTATAAGTTATATATTTCTTTGGCTCTTCTTGAGTACTGGCTCAAAAATTTGTACCTTAACTCAATTGTAATATTTATATGTTTTTTCCTCACTACTGATTATAGGGCACTTCATGTGATGATGGTAATAACATTCATAACTGATATTGTGTCTGAGTCTAGGCTGCATGCTGCCTGACATTGTATGTGCTTAACAAAAGGCTGTTAAGAAAAAGATAAAGATTCCATTGTGATTCATGAATTATTCTCAGGTTCCTAGATCATCTATGAAGGATTCCACATTCAACAATGTTATGATTTGGATTTTAAATGTCCACCCATGTGTTGAGGCTTGGTCCCTAGCTGCTGGTGCTGTTGGGAGCTGGTGGAACCTGTAGGAGGCAGGGCCTAGTGGAAGGAAGTTAGGGCACTGGGTGTGCCCTTGAAACCCCAGCTGGGTGCGTTCTCTGTCTCCTTCCTAGCTGCCATAAGGTGAGCAGCTATGTTCCACCACACACTTCCCACCAAGATGCCATACCTCAGGCCCAAAGCAATAGCACCAAGATACCATGGACTGAAACCTCTGAAACTGTAACCCAAGTTGCCTCGCTTAGACTGCCTTGTCCATAGGTCCAAACACTGGGTCACTACTCTTTCTTCCCCACTTTCCTGGAAATCTACAACCTATGCCCTACGTAACCATCTGCTTTCTCTTCCCTCATTATGAGACTGCAAAGTACTATTGGAGAAAACCATAAAATAGTATAGGTTATCGTTCTACAGGTTTATATTCTCTCCCATCTAAGACTCAAGACCTCTCAGCAATTCTTTCCTATGTTTATTCACCTCTCTTTCTGATTCTTTACAACAGCTAATTTAACTGTACATTATGCTTTTCAAAGTCCTTGACACTTCTTTACCACCCTCATTCTCAACAGATAAATTTGCTTACAGGTGTGTGGACCACCATTTTGAAATTCCTAAATAGATTATATGCAGTTTGGGAAAATGTCTGTGTGAACACAGATTCAAGACAATTTTTATTTGGATTGCCGTTATCTGGTTTGGTTTGGCAGGGTTAGAGAGGTATCTCTTTGGAATTATTTGGGGAAAGATCTCCACTTTGCTTCCTGATCTACCTCTGGTGCTACTGGAGCATCCATGCAGTAAGGAAAGACTCCTGTATCCTAAGGATTTTGGTCCAACTTACACCAGATGTAAATATTAGAGGGAGGAAACTAGCCCTTCAAAGACAATGAAACATCTACTATCTATTTTAAAATGCCCTTTTAGGTTATCTTCATCTGCTCTAGTTTTCTTATACCTTAGACCTGTGCCAATCAGAAGGTTCTCACCCCTTGCCAATTTTGTTATCTTCTTTCTTGCAGCACATGGGATCAACTAACATGGAAAGCTCCCTCATCTGTGAACTGTCTATAGCCTTACCATTAGGATCCTTGCCAGGGTCAAGCAGCTGCAGAAGCCTCTTTTAAAAACAGCTTAGAATATTTGCTGGACTTGGCAGCAACTTAGTTTGGAAGCACCAAATCTAAAGCACTAGCCAGCGTTTGATTTGATTTACTAAAATCTAGACATCCATTTTGCTGATTATGTTCCCATAAGCCAGCAGCTGTTGTTGAGGGCCCCTTCTCCTGATTGCTGAGCTGAGCCAAGAAATTCACTCTCTGACAACAAAGACATGTCAGAAACAGCCAGGAGCAATATCAGAGGTTGAGAATGAAGGAATGTTCTGGTTAATGAGTGCCAGATGAAAAAAATCTTTGATATTTATTGTATTCTTTAGCTTCAACTAATGCATCTATTTCTTTGCTGCTAATAAAGGGAGATTGCATGTTGTTTTCAAAATTCCCAAGTTGTTCAAAAAAAATCTGGAACATTATGCAAGTCACCCACCAACTTCTCCTGCCTGGGTTACTGCAGTATCTCCTGATGAGTGCCTCTTCTTCCTTGCATCCACACTTTTCTATAGAGTGGCAATTTTTCATATATATATATGTGTGTATATGTGTGTGTGTATGTGTGTGTGTGTATGTGTGTGTGTGTGTGTGTGTAATGTATTACAATTCTTATTACACATATAGAGCATAATTTTCATATCTCTGGTTGTATACATAGTATATTCACACCAATTTGTGTCTTCATACCTGTACTTTGGATAATAATGATCATCACATTCCACCATCATTAATAACCCCATGCTCCCTCCCTTCCCCTCCAACTCCTCTGCCCTATCTAGAGTTCATCTATTCCTCCCATGCTCCCGTTCCCTATCCCATTATGAATCAGCCTCCTTATATCAAAGAAAACATTCAGCATTTGTGGTTTTTTTGGGGGGTGAATGGGTTAACTTCACTTAGCATTGTCTTCTCTAACTCCATCCATTTACCTGCAAATGGCACGATTTTATTCTCTTTTATTGCTGAGTAATATTACATTGTGTGTATATGCCACATTTTTTAAATCCATTCATCTACTGACGGGCATCTAGGTTGGCTCTACAGTTTAGCTATTGTGAATTGTGCCGCTATAAACATTGATGTGGCTGTGTCCCTGTAGTATGCCATTTTTAAGTCCTTTGGGTATAGACCGAGGAGAGGGATAGCTGGGTCAAATGGTGGTTCCATTCTCAATTTTCCAAGAAATTAGAGTGGTAATTCTATAAGCCAGATTTATTCATGGAATTCAGCTGCTTAAAATCTCCTAATTGTTTCCTTTTGTGACTATAATAAATCCAAAGTCCTTATCCCAGTTTACAAGGACCTGTCTGATCTGACCACTGCCAATCTATTTGCATGTTTTCTTTGCCTACAGTGTGCCAAGCACTCTCCTTGGCTTCACACATGCAGAGTTCATTCTTGGCTTAGGCTTAGAACTTACATGCTTGCTCTCCTCTCTGCCTGAAAACCCTGAAGAAATCCCTCAATTAACCTTTCTTGATGTTGCTTAAAACTAACTTGTTCAACTAAACAGGATTAGAGCAAGCCTATGCTTATATTGAAACCTTACCTGTAGACAAGCTCAAGTTCATAGCCTCCTCTCTTACCTGCCATGTTTGGAATGTATTAGTAATATCATGACTGTCACATTGCTTTATATTAGAAATTATTCCATGCATCTCTCTAAGACATAACCTCTATCCCATTAGTCTAGTTTGTAAGCTAAATACTTTAATAGGTCAAATTCCATCTTCTAATATTGATTGTTTAAGGTCAAACCAAATTAATCTTGACTTTTCAGATAAAGGGTAAGCTTCTGCAAGAAAGAGCCCCAAATATACAATGGCTTAAATGAAATGTGTTCATTTTTCTGCCAAATAATAGCACAGGATAGCATAGTAGTCAAAGTTGGCTCTATCAGGATATTTGGCAACTCAGATTCCCTGTATATTTCTGATCTATTAATTCCTGTGACCCAGTTCTCCTCTACCATTAAGCTAACTTGTCGCCATATCTGAGATCCAGTCCACAAGAAGAAGAGTTAATTTCCTTTCAAGCAAATGAGGTGGAAGTTTTACTCATTGCTTCTGATCATATTCCATGGTGATACTAAGTTCTATGATCATTTGGTGCAAGGGTGCTGGGAAAGATAGTCTCTCTTTGAATATCAATGTCTGATTAATAATGGAAGGTTTGGGGAGCTCACTAGAAATCTGCCCATACTAACACAATCAACGCTATACTTGATTAAATGATTGACTCACCAAGATGAGTTCTCCATTCTCCCACCCAACACTAATCTGATTAAAAACAAGAGAATAACAGAAATTTAAGTATCATCTTTATTAATAATAGAGTCCAGGTTGGAAGTGTGGCTTTACATTTGTGAGCCACAGGAGCTTGATAATGCCAAGCCTCAGAATAAGTCACACTTCTTCAAGTCAGTATTGGATCAAGGCAAGTCTTCTTTTGTGCTCCCTTGAAGGAGCAGGGAAACATTTGCTCTCTGAGGCAGATTGCTCCCATAAGATAGGATAGCTGAACTCAGCCAAGGATGCTCATTTATTCTAATAAAATGTACTAAACATATCATTTTTTCATATGCTTCAACTGAGATAGTGTGAATGAAGGAACAGAGACACATGGCATGTATTTGCTCTTAAGAGTAAGAACAAAGAAATCAAATATCTGATTGAAATAAAGTCAATGGGTATCAGTGGATTTCTAAAATCCTTATTCTTCCTTTCAGTCTAAAGCTAATCCTTTTAGCAATCTTTCATACTGTATCTCTGCACATTTTTTTTTTTTTGGTAACTGGGATTAAACCCAGGGGGTGCTTAACCCCTAAGTCACATCTCCAGTCAGCTTTTAATTTTTATTTTGAGATAGGGTCTCCTAAAATGCTGATGCTGATCTTGAACTTGCAATCTTCCTACTTCAGACTTCCAGGTTGTTAGGATCACAGGTGTGCACCACCACACCTGGCTATCTCTGTACATTCTATCTCTGCTCATACTAATTTCTACTACATTCATCCCCCCCCCTTTTTAAATGTTTTACATTTTTTTTACACTGATTTCTTCTCTACAAGTAAATGTGATTATTTCTTTGACACCTTAAAGAAATTGTTTCTTTGGTTCTGACCTCTTCTAACTAATACAATGCTCAAGGCCTCTTGAAAGAACAATGTGAATTCATTTCTTCATTGTTTATTCATTTCTCCACTCACTGAAAATGTCTTCTGTCACCATCACTAACTGAAGTTATTCTTAATAATTCTCAAATTCAGTAAATGTAATGCAGTAGTACTTTTCTCACCTGACCCCTTAGCAGTGACAAATAGTCATATATGTAATAAATATAGTCATTATTATGTCATAGTCACATATATATGCAATCCTAAAGTTTCTATGACAACCCTGTTTTTATTTAAGTGTCTTTATCCCCTTTATTCCATAAATATTGGTCTTTCCCTGCAATGCATCCTTCTTTCTCACCTCACCCATTATATAAACCCTCCTTAGATTATCATTTAAATCACTAATATGTTAATGATTTCTAAATTATAAGTGTGAACCTTTATCTGCACACCTTACTATGTTCCCTGCTGTCCATTTGATATCTTCCCATGAATGTGCTTCATACACATGACCAAAGCTATATTCATCATTTCCAAGTCAAACCGGGATATTAATGCCCTCAGTCACACCAATCAAAAGCCAGGAATCAGCTCCCATAGTCCTCATGTCTTCAAGCCTCTCATTTAATTCTATACAAAAAATACTCTCAAATTAATCCACTCTTCGTCCCTGCCATCATTTTCTTCTAAACTCCTTCTCTGACATTTCTTCTACTGGGTTGTCTGCAGATTCTATTGGTTGAACATCTTGGTTTGTTTGAGGCATTTTGTTCCCTTGTTTTTTTCATGTTGTTTGTGTCTTCCCATCTAGTGGTATGGATCTTAGATAGTATAGTTTCTACCTTGTAGTCTCACAGAGTCCCTGAAGGCTTCCAGTACCTCACTTTTAAGGGAGAGACCAATATTAACAGCATCCAATGCAAACAACATACAACCTTAAACCAAATAGCTCCTATTAAGGCATCTACAGTTTTGTTGAAATAAACAAAAATGATATGTGTTCAATTGTTGTCTACAATAAACATTAAGTTTGCTAAAAGTGTTTACCATTTCAAATGATGGACAATGAAGGAACAGAAGTAGTGTAAGATGTGATGTTTATGAGGAAGAAGGAAAGATAGAGGTAAAAATTTATAGTAAGAGTGAGGGAGAAATTGGCTATTTCTTTTGTCTTCTGTCACCACCACTAGCTGAAGTTATTCTTAATAATTTTCAAATTATTAATAAAAATATAAACAGTTTTTTTAAAAAGTAAAAATATAAGAGTATTCAACAAAACTATAGTATACTATTCAGATATCCCATTCCTCAATAAACTGATGCAGGAAAAATATTTGGATTCAAAGATGTTAGAGATGTGAGAATCGGGGGAGGGAAATCTCAATGAAAAATTGAACAATAGCTTCCAACAAATATTTTCTCAGCTTCCATTTTCCGTGGTGGGGTTGTCTAAAGTTTGATGGTGGCTCCAATCTGGTGGATGCTAGACCAATTGGAGGGCAAACCAATAGCAAGATGCCCTCATATCCTCTTCCAGACTTCCCACCCCTTGTAGCCAGCCCTTTTCATCCCACACACTTCAGGACTCAGTGAGTTGGAGAAAGCCTGGTTTTCTTCAGTTTCTCCAACCTGTGCTCCCTATGGGGAACTGTCCCTAGTCTCTGGCTTTCTACAGGCCTGCCAGACCCAGACTGGCCCACGCAAACCCAGCTGCAATCTGAGGGCTTTGGTTTCCCCAAGCTCTGTCTTGCTGCAGTCCAAAGATCTCAATGCCATTGCAACTTGCAGAGACCACCAGGGAGGCACTCACACAAAGGAGCCACCCTGCAAAGAGGCAGCCAGGTGGTCACCACTATCAAACTCAGCAGAAAGACCTCAGGTGCAACCAGACTTTCAGGTACCCTAACAATATATCTCCAGGACCTAGCTGTTGTCCCCCTACAGAGGCTGCCATGTGCCATGCCCCGAGACAGTGGCATTCCTGCCACCTTCTCTTACAGGTATAGAACTTGTGCATGCTCCCTGTGCCTTGGCATTTACTCTCTACTTTGATGGGGATAATGATCTTTCTTACTGCCACCAGAGTGGTTGTTCTGAAATATAACTTAAATACGAAATATTAATAAAAAGTCATAGAACAACCACTCCTACCAATATTTTGTTTCTGGTACTTCTAGATTTATCTTTATAGCAAAATGTCAATCTTTTGAGACTTTATCTTCTGTGCTCCTATGTTGCTGTGGGAAAATTGTGTAATGTCACATGTGGATTAACTTCCTTCCAAATTCGTGGCCTGAACTCAACAATCCTTCTCTGAACCTTGTTTTTACACAGTGAACACTGGGGATCTTTAGCATAACATTCTCCTTCAAGCTCTGATATCATCACTTCTCAGCTCACTTTGGTAGATAGCATGACCTCCTTCAGAGCGGGGAACAATGTCTGCCCAATCCATGGGTTTTGTTTCAGAGTAGTTAATCCTAACATACACTTGGTTAAATAAATTAGGCAGTAGGACCTCTATCTAAATCCCTACTAGATTGTGAAATATCACCAGGATGGAGGACACTTTATGTTTACAAAAAAGTCTAATTTAATTCTTATGACATAAAAGGTCCTTCATGATTTGCTCCTGGTTTTTTCTCCCTAGCTGTCCCTGGAACTTAACAAACTACAACCTCCACATAAAATCTCCTGTAGCCTTTGCATCAGCACAGTTGAAATACTCATTTTTTTAGTGGTGCAGAGTTTTACCTGATTTTTGGACCCAAAGCTATCACCATGATTACCCATATAAACAAAGGTGCCCAAATGGTGTTCAGTGCCATGGTTTGTTCCAACAATAGTACTCCATCCCCCATGGAACCATCCTCACCCAATCCCCACACTTCAAAAAGTTGGGGGCAATTTCAAATAAATTACTATATAACCATATTCTAAAGCAAGTAATTAAATGTTAAATTCATTTTTTCCACTCTTGCATTTGTTTTGAGATATCAGCTGATGTAAGATGGCCCTGTATTAACTCTGAAAGAAATTGAACACTGACTTGAAAAAATATATATATAGGGAGATAGAAAAATAATATTAAGTATTATAGTATAGAATATGTGTTCTATTATAAATGCAACCTTCTTGATCAATTTTATGCTGCTATATAGGATACCCAAGACCAGATGATTTATAAAGAACAGAGATTTATTTCTTATGGTTCTGGAGGCTGGAGTCTCAGGTTGGGGGACTCCTCATGTGCCCTCAGCCTTAGACTTCATATAGTTAATGGAATAAATTGAGCAGCAGGTCCTCTGTCTCTGAGGGTTTTCTTGCATTTTTCCATGGCAGGAGGCAGAAGACAAGGACAGCACAAACCAGAGAGGACAAGAGGGGCTCAATGTGCTTTTATCACAATCCACTGTGAAGTTAGCTAAACCACTCGCAAGATAAGGACATCCATCATAACAGCCTCTCAGGATTTAGTAGATTTTAAACTGTATTAGCATGCTCTGATTCCCAGTCTGTTTCCTCTGACTGTACACACCTTAAGGCAAATATTCATCTCTGCATCTTCAGAGTGGAAAGTCTGTGCCCCATGAATAATTAATAAATGAAAGCTCAAAGAGCTACCAGGTCAAGGTTAATAGTACTTAATCATGTAATTAGTACTTTAAAAGGCATGGGAGATTGTGTCACATGCTACATCTTACAGCTCAAGTGACTAAAAGGTGAAGAAGCCAGAGTGCTTTACTCATATCTGTTTCTCACTTCTGTTCCTCCTCCTTTGTGAGAAATTTACTATTTTTTTTATATTTTCCCCTTTCCTCTATTCTGCTTGTCTTTTCTCTTCCACACAGCTGTTGCTATTATGGAAATCAATTATGTTTGTTTATTAAAATAAGCTTAGTTTTCCAGGATTGAATATTAATACTGTATTTACATAATTTTTTTTCCTCAGAACAGAACTCTTTCTGGATTGCATGGATTTGGAGGGCCTTATTAATTCAATAATGTTAATTAAAAGATTCCTAACATGAAAGTGGTAAATAATGCTTTTTTAAAAAAACACATACATTGTAAATAAGATTTTTGCCACTCTTTTCTATTCTATTTTCCACTTAGAGAAATAGATAAATTTATTGAGTAATCAAGTAACAACTGACTTTTATAATTGTCTTTTCAAGTTTGATTTATCTTTTAAAATTAAAAATAAGGCTTAATCATCTAGAAATTTAGTAATTCAAGAAATGGGCTGGGGTGCAGTGGTGCACACCTGTAATCCCAGCAGCTCAGGAGGCTGAGGCAGGAGGATCCAGAATTCAAAGTCAGCCTCAGCAACTCAGAGAGACCCTGCCTCAAAATAAAATATAAAAAAGGGACTAGGGTTGTGGCTCAGTGGCATGTGCTCCTGGGAAAACAACAAAGTTAGCAAAATGTGAAGACTGTCTCAAGAGGGGACGTCTGTAGGGCATTGTAGATGCTAAGTCAATCAGCCCTTGGTTATAGGTTTCCAAAAGATTCCCAGATAACAGCTCTGCTGTTGGCACCTTTAGGGCTTTGTGGGGATTTTGATTTTGCTGTTCTTTGTCCCATGTAGAGTATGTCCTTCCTTGTGGTTTCTATATTAAAATTCTCTTCATCTCCCTAACACACACACACACACACACACACACACACACACACACACATACACACACACAAATTTTGAATGTTGTTATAGAACCAGGCAACTTTGATTGGTTCTTTCTAAGCATAACTGGTCTTTTAGAGTGGTGCTTTTTCCTAAAACTTGACTTCCCCCCTTGGTACTATTGAAGGAGCAAGACTCTGAAGACAAAAAATAAAAGGAGAGGCCTAGGACAGAGGAGTCAAAGAGGACTCTGCTTTCTTTTCATCTAGGCTTTGGGCCAATGGCACAAAAGAAGTCTTATAGAACTCCATGACTCAGCCTTGCTCACTAGGACTCTGGGTTAGCGCCAGAAACATATTGTAAAAAATGTGTGCATGCTCAGGCTTTTTCCCTGGTCCCCAAGGAATCAAAAGGAGGACCGATTTCTTATTTACGGACTTAAAAGTCCAAACAAAGCCTGTTTTTTGTCATAGATCTAACAGAAAGCAAGAAGGCTACAATACATTGTCTTCTTTAAGAAATGTACTTCAATTACTTGAAATATTTTTGTTACCTCCTCAGGTGTTCAACTCCATTTTACATTCACACTTTCTGCCAGTTTAGGGAGGAGAGTGGGTTGCACTGTAAAAAACACAGGATGTTGATTAAACCACTTTTTTCTAGCATCAAAGTTTCCTGTGTCCAGTGAAACAGCTGCTTCCAATCAGCTGGCCAGCAGGACAGGGCAGAGATGGGGTGTAGGGAGGGAGGGACTGGTGTCTCTTCCTTCTCCCTCTTCCTAACTTTGGAACCGCTAACTTTTCTAGACCGCTCCAGCAATACACAGGAAGAGCTAATAGGCTCTCCTCTTTGCCTTTCTCTGCATTTCTGTTAGGGCCTACTGGAGGCAGAAGAGAGAAGAGCACACAGAGACTGACCCCAGGAGCTCAGTTTAGCCTGAAGCTCAAAAAGAAAAAGAAGGCTTTCAAGAGTTCGATCTTGTTTACTAGAGCTTTATATTATGACTAGAAGCCAAACTCCCAACTAATAAAGTCTTTTTTTTAATTGTTGTTTTCCTCCTTCATCATTTACTTTGTGTGAATATAAATCTCAGAGGTATCAGGAAGGAGACGATTGGTGAAGTTGAGAGATATTCTTAGTACTCTTTAGCAAAGTATCATTAAATATTACACCAATCTAAATTTTTTAAAAAATTATAAGCATGAAAAATTGATTCTGAATTAAAAATAGTTCTTTTCTTTGCAGAATACATTTTAAGGATATTGGGGTCAGTAAAGGCCCTGAGATTGCCTGTAAACAGTACAGAGAAGTAAGATATATACAAACCAGTCATGGAGTTCAACAAAGTCTTGAGAGTGAACCCAACCAACACTGCCCAAACAGAACAAAGGAGACCCATACTTACTACCCACTCTGTTCTTGAGCCACTCCACTTGACCAGCTTGGTTTGAAATTACAGAACTGCAAAACATTGAGAGAGACAAATGATTTGAATCCTGGTAATAAGTCACATTGCAGCCATGTGGTTCAAATTGTGCAATGATTAGAACTAATCACTGCCAGAATTTTCTTTTTTTAAAATATTTTTAAGCTGAAGATGGACACAATATCTTTACTTATTCATTTATTTTTTACGTGGTGCTGAGGATCGAACCCAGTGCCTCATATGTGTAAGGCAAGAGCTCTACCACTGAGCCACAGCCACAGCCCCCACTGCCAGAATTTTCAAAAGCAAATGCTAACATAAAAATTTCCCATTGCACTCATGTTTAGAAATATGACCTGGTTCTAGTAAGCATGTCAGGTAAAATCTGACTTGAGGAGACTGAGCTCAAAGGTCTCCACCTATGTGATTTTGTTTGGTACTCTTAGCAACCTTGTGAGGTGGGCAGGCCAGCCATGGATATTCTCTTTGTAGAGTGCACATGTTCAGCTGGCTACTCTTTTTATTTGTCAGGGTTTTTGCATGTATTGCTGAAAATGCATATTAAATTTTATAGGACAGTCACATGTCACTTAAAGTCGAGGATACATTAGCTCATGGTGTCATTAGCCAATTTTGTCCTCGTCCAAACATCATAGGGTATATTTAATAAACCTAGATGGTATGGGTTGATTTCTCAGTGTGGCCTCTTGATGCAATCAAGAGATGCAGGAAAGATGATATGTGTGAGGCTGCTGCTGGCACATGATGCAGCATACTGTTTTATAGCAAACAATTTTTATTAGTAGAACTAGCACATGCTAAGATAATGATTAAAAGTATAGTGTAGTAAATACATATATCAGGAACATCATCATTTATTATCATTATCAAGTATTACATACTGTACATAATTACATGTGCTATGCTTTTATGTGATTAGCAGCACAGAACATTTGTTTATACCAGCATCACCACAAATGCGTGAGTAATACATTGTGCAACGATGTCACTGGGCGATAGGAATTTGTCAGCTCCATTATAGTCTGAGGGCACTGCTATTGTATATGTGGTCTATCATTGACCAAACATCAACAACTATGCATGACTATAATTTGAAAACCAAAAATATTGGTTTTATAATAATGACCACAGAAACAAAAGCTGGAACAATGTAGATGTTGAGGTTAAGATTCTTCATGAGGATTAGGCAAAGAAAAGGTGTTTATTCAAAGTGTTTATTCATGGATCTTAACTGATAAAAAAATTGCTCTATTCCTTCTTGGATCAGCTGTGGAGCCATGGTTTTTCCAACCATTAAAATACTGCTACCTTCTGAATTTGTGTCTCCAGGATGGATTTTTCTCCCATCTCCTGACTGGTTTGTTTGCTTACTTAAGAAGTCTTTGAGGAGGGAAAAAAATCTCATTTGATTCATATTTTCAAATCATGAATGGGTCTGGTCCTTCAGGCCAAGGTTCTACATCAGCATTTGCAGATAAATAGGTAAGGATGGCAAGTTATCGCAGGCAGCAAGAGCAGATGGCCTCCATCAAATCTGATCTGTTAAAACTGCTTTAATTTATTCTTTATTACACATTTTATCTATGTGTGAAAGTAACATGGTTTTTTAAAAAATTATTTTTGTTTTTTTTTACCATCCCCCAAATAAGTTAGATAAACAAACCACTAAGTTAAACCCAGAAGACTTCAGATAAACACAATTTACTAGTGGGTTGATCTATGGCAGATATGAGCCCTCTCATAGATGAAAGAAATGTCTACACAGACATTACCAAAACATGACCTGAAGTTGTCTGGTGTTATGTTAATATGGAAATGTTCAAGCAATAATTGCAAATCAGGTTTGCAAAAGCAGATATAGTACCTAATAGTTTACATCTGAGATAATGATCATCCTTTCAATTTCTTAAGGAATTGGTGTTTCAAAAATTAAATCAGCAGAAAAATTGAGCATAGAAACAGGAATTCCTGCTTAAAATAATTATGAAAAGAAGACATATAAACATGAGTTTTAGCAATTATTTAAAAACCTTATTCTAGTTGGAAATATATGAATGCATGATTCCCACTGACTTTAATAGACAATACCTTTGTGTAAACTCAGCACTAATATTTACACTCAGAAATATGTTTCCAAGGTTATTTCTGGCAATATTTGCAAAGTGATTTTTTTTAGTACTTGTCTAGTCTTGCCCTTATTTCTCTTTTGATTTAACTACATATCATATAATAGCAAACACTGTTTCACCAGGAGGAACTCTTCTCCATTTTTTAAAAAATATGTGTATTTTTTGTAAACAGATGTTATATCTGTAAAACAGTGTGACTTTATTGAAAGTCCTATTTGACTTTTTCCTTTGTGTGTATGTTGAAGTTGAAATTGAACACACACTACTGGCTTGTTATGTCTCTACCTCTTCATTTATATATTTTGTTTTAAAATACTCATATAAAAGCTTACCTAAAAATGTGAAAAAGATCACCCCAAGAATTAAAATGACTTTAGTTTAACAAAACCTTATTGGGAAAGAGTGAGGAAAACAAGACTAACAACAATAAAAACTAACAAACAAACAGGCAAAAACAACAATGGCAACTCAAAACTTTTTTTATTTTGTCTACTACCTGAGTAATTTTTGAAAAAGTGATTTCTGGCTACTTTAATTTAGAAGAACAGCAATGGATTTCAAGTTAACTTTTCACATCAAACATTAAGTTTCCAAAATCCAATACTGCTGAGATAAGCTATACCTAGAACTTAATGGGATACAAGATAATTTGTTAAAATGCTAAGCATCACAAATGTGTATGGGCATATTCCAAGTCTCTAATAAATAAGTAACCACCAAACCATCTCACGGCCTTTTAAAATCACATATATACCTAGGCACTTAAACAAAAATACAGTTATAATTTTTTGAAAAATTTTTGGTTAAAATTGAATATCACTGGACTCCATTCAACATTTCTTTTGCATTGGAACTATAGTTTCTCAACATCATTGTAAATATTTTTTTTTCTTCCAATGACATTGGATTGAGAAACATGTTTAGAAAGGTGGCTGCTATTTGCCTGTGTGCCTTGGAAATTAGCAAGAAGCATAAAGAACTCTATCATACTACCTTTGCCCCAGGTAATTAAAAAGCACCCCCTATCTCCCAAGAGAAAAACCTAGGTGGGATCTTAGGTTTCAAAACAAAATAAAGAGGTAACTTGGACAACAGATTCCACCAAACCAGTTCTATAGTTTGGTGTTATATAGTTTACCAGCAGTATCAGAAAGGATAGTCTTTAAGGCACGCTGTAGCCTATAGTGCCAAAATAAAATTAATATAGGGGAAAACCCTGAATTTTTCATATTGAAGTCTAATTGCACCCCAAGGAATAATAGTCAATACATTATTTCTAAGTGATCATGGGACCAAAATGTTTTTTGGCTTTCTGGCTTTTAACCTGAGGAATGGCTCTAGTGCAAATATAATTTTGAGGTTGGTCCCTTATTTATGAGTTGCAAGTGTTAGGAGCCACAGCAAAAATATTGATACAGGCACCTTTGGATTTTTTTGACTGCCAGCCAGCTATTCACATTCATATGGTAATTGGACTCATGCTGTCCAGCTGGGCCCATTTTCAGGACTCAGGTTACTCATGTCACTCTTGTAATGGGAGAGTTCCCATTGGTTGGGAAAGGATGGTAGGAGGGTGTTCCGGGGGAAGGGGAAACCCCCCCCCCCCCCTGCTCAGGTAGAACACACACGTGGCGGACCCACCTGTTAGGGGACGCACACGGCCTCTCTCTAAATAAAACTTTGTCTCAGTTTGACTGGCTTGTGTTTTTGTGCCCAACCGGGTTGCAAGATTGCAAGCCCGTGTGCACTGACAGCTCAGCAGGGGATCGCTCAGCAGGGGTGCCGCAGGCAGTGCTCGGCAGCAGGAGCGGGACTCAACCGGCCCGGGGCCGGGCAGTTTGCGGCATGCAAGAATATTTTTAAGTGTGTTTTATAAACTGGGTATATGAAAGCAATTATGCACAAATGCTCACCTATAAATATTTTTATTAGATTTTCCAGTTTATCCTAAATTGGAGATTTTTCACTGGCTAGAAAGGAATGCTATTTCATAAACTTACTTATAAATCATTAAAGATATAAAAACAGAAATCTCTATCTTTAATAATCTTAACTTTTCTTCATGTGTATTAAATCTGAAAAGGAAGTTTGTCCGATTTTTGTGTGTGCCACTCGAAGAAATTTGTTTAACCATGTATTTTAAAAATAGTAGTTGTTTTGCAACGTTGTATTTTCTACTTTTATTGATAACTGCTAACTTACTGCAGCCATATTCTCCTTTATTTTATCCATTTTAAATATTTTTTCAAAAAAATAGAGAAATGAACAAATATGACATTAAAATAGTGTTCACATGATTTATTGTCACTCAACTCTTAATATAATAGCTATTACTAAAATGCACATACTGTATTTGTCCCTTTAAGATAATTTATTTTATTTTCATATTAAAATACCATTCTATTTTTATAGATCATTAAATATTAACATTTCTTATGAACTAAGCTTTCAAATTATTTTTTCTAGTATATTTCTCAAGTCACCAAATAATACTTAACAAGCATTTATCTAAATCAATAGATATTTTGTATAAATAAACTCTTTGTAAATTGCTTTATACAAATAATCTGTTTTAAAATTATAGTTTTTGCCATATTCACCGGCCAGAATTATCACCGAGGAGCAAATTATATACTTGATTTACTTAGTCAAACTTATTTATCCAACAACTTAGTGAGTGATTTTTCGCTTTGCCGAACAGTTTTTTTTTTTTTCTTGGTAGTACTGGGTATTGAACCCAGGGGTACTTTACCACTGAACTACATCCCCCATAAAAACTCCACCCGCTTTAAAAAATGTTTTCGACACAGAATCTCACCAGCTTACCCAAGCAGCCCTTGAACTTGCAATCCTCCTGCCTCAGCCTCCCAAGCAGCTGGGATTACAGAAGTATGCCATGGCACCTAGCTGAAGCCTCCAGTTCTTACATGAAACTTTTTAGTTTTTGGTTTTCTTTTAATGAATCAATGCTGTGTAAGAAAACAACAAACATTTTAGGGCTTGGACTGTGTTCCCCTATTCTTACATGCCCTACACCTTTCAGTGATTAACACATTAGTGTTGTGTGCTTTTGTCAGTATTTCTTAGGAACAAGAAATTGTTCTTATTTTTCCATGTTTAGCTTCTTCATCTTTATTAGCAACTTTCAACTTTTATAAAATAATTTCCTAGGACTGTCATAACAAATTGCCAAATTTAACTGTGTGACTTAAAAACAACATAAATTTATTTTCACAATTTTTAAATCTTAGAAGTATAAAAATTAAAGTGCCAGCTGGACCATACTTCCTCTAAAAGCTCTAGGAGACTCCTTCCCTGCCTCTTCCATCTTCCGGTGATTGTAGGCATTCCTTGGCTTGCAGTTGTGCCACTTGTGTCTCTGCTTCAGTTTCACTGGATTTCTCTCTTTCCCTCCTCTGTTTTTTAAAACAAAGTGTGTTCTTGGACTTAGAACCCATATTCTGGTGAATCCCATATTATCTCAGCTGCAGATTTCCATTTTGATTATACCTGCAAAGACACTCCCCCTCCCCCAATAATCTCACATTCACAGGCTCTCAGTAGGTATCTTTTGGAGACTACCATTCTACAATTTCAGTAATTAATTATACAGATTTCTCTTGACTACATATTTGTTCCAGAGAATAAGTGCCACACTGATACCCAAGAAATCCAAAAATCAGAATAGAAGTTGATTTCTTGTCATCTTACAGTTTAGCCAGGCTGATAGAGTAGCTCTGCTCCATTCAGCTATTAGGGGCCCCCATGTTGAGTCTCCGGCATGTCAAGGCATTCAGCTCAAGAGGGAGAAAGAAAGTGGAGAGAAGACAATTCCTTTAAACAAATAAGGTTGGAGTTGCACACATCACTTCGTGATACCATTCTATTGGCAGGAACTTAAGTATTTATGTCACTTCCTTCAGCCTTCACTAAGGCTGGGAAATAGCATCTCCAGCTGGGTGGCCATCCTCCAAATTTAACTCCACTACTGTGCCCAGATGAAGAAATGGGTTGGAGAACTAATAGTATATGATAGTTTTAAAGAACCTTAACTCTCCTGATTGTATCTTTTTAAAGTTAAATACATCATGGGTAGAGCCTACATAAGTTACAGCAGTTAATCATTTTCATTTATAGCCTGAAAAATAAATATTGATTCTCTTGATTTTTAAAATTCCATATTGCTTAAAATTATCTTTAAAGGAAGGAATTATTTTTCTCTAGTTCAGAAGTCATTGTTAGACATGGTTATTGTTAGTCATTGTTATTTCCTTTTAAATGTCTTTAAAACTCTCATAAATGAAACAGCACAAAACTCAAGAGGGTCAACAGAACCTGGACACTAAGAAGAATGGCATTCAGAGGAAGAGAACAGAACATAGAGTGTTCCTTGGGCACACTTAACAAAGGCCCAGATAGTTGCTAGAAGGAGAAATGAAACTAAAATAAAACATTTTATTTAATATCAAGATTTAATTATACATTCCACATGAGGAGGATCAAGTTATTCATATGTACTCCTCTTTCCATGTTGTGGCTTTAGCTGTTCTCAATTTAATCTTGCTGACTCTATAATGTCCTATATATAAGGGTGAAGCCCCTATACTTACTAGTATATTGAGACTGGAAAGATCACACCTGATACCTGCACAAGGTTCTGATACTGATAGTGGGCACAATCAGTAAGTGACAGCCCCAGGTGGTATTTCCTTAGACAGACTTTCTCCACTGTGAGTGGCTTTGTGTCACACATTTTTGAGGTCTGACTGCTGAATCACCATGACAAAGTCATCTCTTTCTTTAGCTATTAAGGCCTAACAATGACATTGGCAAAAAATGAATCAACATTTTTATAGACTTGTTGAAACACATTGTTAAAAGTTTTGGTAAAGTTAAGATTCTTTGACTACATATAGTATTTTCGTTTAAATTATGGATATCATTTTAACATCCAGAATGCTTTTATTTTCATTAAGTCCCCATATTTAATAATTCCAATTTATCTTGATTATATCACAACTTGATTAAACTTCCTTAGCCTAAATCAATTTATTTGTTTCTCAAGCTATAAAAATCCCAGGTACTCCTAATTGACTATAAGATCCATAAATCCAGTAGTGGTTCTTAAAGTTTGGTTCCAAGACTAGGTGTTGTAGAATCACTAGGAGATTTGTGAAAACTGCCAAGTCTTGCCCCACTTCTACTCATAGCCACACATCAGTATAACTAAAATCCTGTAAGGATGAGGCCCAATGAACTAAACTTTTAAAAGCACTGCAGAGGATTCTAATGCAAACTTGAGTTTGAAAAACCACTGCTAGAGGTTGGCACATAGGGTTGATGTTTCCTGCCTTGCTTCTCCAGCTTCACATATGTATTCTATGCATCTGTCCTCAGAACATTTCACCACTTCCCAAGTAATTCCTGCCCTTTCACACTTCAGTACCTTGGCACTTTCTGTTCCTGAAATGCTGTTTTACTCCCCTACTATCTGGCCAAATCCTACAAGGCACCATAAAATCCTTTTGAAGTGAGTAGGATATAAATAAGTACACACTCATCCTTCAACACCCAGCTCAAATAGCACCTTTGCTGCAAATTTCCTCTGACTCCCAAACAGGCTTAGTCATTCCTTCTTTTGGCTCTCCCATTGTAATTGACACTGGGTGCTACAGTTCTTTGCCTTCTCATGGTGAAAGATGGGTTCTTAAGTTCCGGCCCCCAAGACATCCTTTAAAATGCTGGGGTCACAGTGATATTACTGATAAGAAATTGTTGAGTAAGAGCTTATTTGGTGATTTAACAGGCAAAACTATGTATTATTCCTGAGCTTCCCCCAACCTCAAATCCTTTCTTTAAACTAAAGATAAATCTACTACCTGAGAAAGTTTCTCTTCTTCCTTTTCAATTGATAGCAGAGTTGAAAGAGAATGTAATGAAGAGATAAGTGAAGACTATCACCCAGATCAGTTAGACTATGCCTAGATAGAGGTCAATAGAGCATATCTTAAATCCCTAACTCACATCTAACAAGTGAAACAAATAATCTTGATGTAAATTCAGGTTCAAGTTAAGATTCTCAAAATTTTCTCTAATCTAGCTGGGAGCGGTGGCGCATGCTTGTAATCCCAGCAGATCAGGAGGCTGAGGATCACCAGTTCAAAGCCACCTCAGCAAAAGTGAGGCATTCTAAGCAGCTCAGTGAGACCCTGTCTCTAATTAAAAAAAAAAAAACAAAATAGGGCTGGGGATGTGGCTCGATGTTTGAGTGCCCTTAAATTCAATTCCTGGTACACCCGTCCAAATTTTTTTTTTTCTAACCTTAGACTTCTTTTAAATTTATAAGAAGTGTTAAAAAAAAAGAATTAAGTATTTTAAAAAGCTAGAAAACATGTAATTTATCTTTGTATATGTGGTTAAAAAGTATGGATTTGTTCTGTAGAAATAATATTAATCTCAATCATATTTTCTTCATTAGAAAACAGTTACATTGGCAGTAGAATATTCTAAACTTTCCTTTTTCTTACAGTTTTAAAGAAAAATTTTAAAGGAAATGTTTAAAATTTTTAAATTTTTTCTTTTTCTCAGTATCTTCTATAGGGTTAAAAGATGAACAACACTCTATATGTACATGAACTTGTACAATAACAGAATCATAACAATTGCGAGACTTGGCATTTTCATTCACCATCATAAATGAACACAGTTTTCCCTTTAGACTCCAAAATACTGTTTCCCATATAATTAAGGCTACTGGGAACTAGAAGCATCAAGTCTTTGGATTTTTCTGCACTGGAAGTTAACCACCATAGAATCAAACCTGTCAGGATTCATTGTCTTACAGTGAATAGTTATTAGGTAAACAATGATTACTTAGTTGCTATGAGTTGGTGATTCCTCATTCTCCCCTAATCCTCATCTGTCAGCTCCAACAAGACCTCCTTCTTCCCAGTCAAATATATAGTGCAGAGTAGTGCTGTTCTAGTTTGGATGTGAGATGTCCTCCAAAAGCTCATGTGTAAGATAATACAAGAAGGTTTAGAGGTGAATGGATCAGAGCCTTAATTCAATCAGTGAATTAATCCCATGATGGGATTAATTGGCTGGGTGCTATAGATGAGTAGGGTATGGCTAGAGTAGGTGGGCCTTGGGGGCATGGCTTTGGGATATATATTTTGTATCTGACCAGTGGAGTCTCCCTCTCTGCTTCCTGTTCATTATGTGAGCTGCTTCCTTCCACCACACTCATCCACCATGATATTCATTTTTTTTTTAGAGAAAGAGAGAGAATCTTTTAATATTTATTTATTTATTTATTTATTAGTTTTCAGTGGACACAACATCTTTATTTTTTTTTTTTAATGTGGTGCTGAGGATCGAACCCTGTGCCCTGCGCATGCCAGGCGAGTGCACTACCGTTTGAGCCACATCCCCAGCCCCCACCATGATATTCTGCCTCACTTTGAGCCCCAAGGAATGGAGCCAGCCTTCTATAGACTGAGACCTCTGAAACTGGGAGCCTCCAATAAACTTTTCCTCCTCTGTACTTGTTCTGATCACAGCAGAAAAAAAAAAAAACGGATTAAAAGAAGTGTAAGAGGAGAAGGAGACTGGAGATACCTCTCAGGAAGACAAGCACTTGGTAATGTATAGGCAGACCTGTAAACATAATAATGGCAGATAAAGCTGACAGAAATTGCAGCATTTTTCACTATCGCGGTAATATGGGATGGGGGACTTATCAAACAAGATGGTTAATTTTCACAATTAGTTCAGGTTCTCAAGTAAGCCTCCATTACTGACATAAATACTTCAAGGAACAGAACTAAGAGTTCCATTTGGAAATGGGCACACTGTGAAAAATCATCTCATACCTCTCCTAAACCCTCAAGCAGAACTCTGATGCACTCATCATATAGGCTCTGTAATGAAGTTAGTCTCTTCTTAACAATCGGATTGTACTCCCCAAGGTAGGAAATGCCTTTCATTCATCTTTATACTCTCAAGGGAGTCTGCTGAAGTATATGCCCTCAGTATATTCTTCTTAAACAAATAAACTGAAAATCCATCATTCAGAAAGAATTACTTGCTAACACTGAGAAAGCAATTTTATGTAGGCTCCAAGGGTCCAGATGTACTCATTTAAATTATACAGCTTAAGCAAGTGTGAGAAGAAAAGGCACCTGTCTTCTGTAAAAATGCACCAAACAGGGTGTTCCAGCTATTTCCTTGCTAGCTGGAGCACCCACTGAAGATCAACACTGTGCTCTAAGGCCAGCATTTGATGCACTTCTACTTTCCTTTGGCTTCCAGAGTAGTTTTTGAGGAGCTGACATTTGTATTATTTGGTATAGGGTTTTCTGAGGAATTCAGGATTTCTCAAATCCTGTTATAAAATAAGTCACATTCTAGTTTTGAGCCCAGAATCCTAAAATCTTTCCCAAAGGTTTAAAAGATTGGCAAAGAAAGGAAGCAGGCCACCAAACCCAGAACAAAAGGGACTCCTAATTCTTCTTGAGGCTTAATTTGATAATAAATCATGGGGAACTGAGTTTAACAGCTTCAATGTCTGCATATCAAACATGCATTTATTATTATAGATGTACTTAAATTTGGTGGAAGGTAATATTGCATATTATATGGAAATTCAGTTATAATATAGATAATGTAGAGTTTGGAGATTAATTTACCCAAAACTAACAGCTTTTAATAGCATTTTCCTATTTTGCATTTAAATGTGATTAGTTAACAATGATTGGATTTCCCCTTCTAATTCCCAATGTTGAAAAAGACACATCCAAATCAGAGGTGCACTGGAAAGTCTATAATAAGAAGACTGGACACATTTGCCCATTGTATGAGTGACACGTGAACAACTGAAAGGATAGATCAACCCTTGTTTGTGATCAAGAAAATTCATGGAAATGATGTCCCAGACTCTCAAAGCAGAAAGAAAAATGATCTTTATATCCCAACCACATTCAAATAAATTCTTCAGTGACAGAATCCATTAGGATTAGACACAGCACAGGTAAATTTGCATTCAACTCTATATCTTTTCCTTCTATCTTGGAGAAAGCATCTTGTCCCCTGTCTAATCCTTTCCCAGTATCTTAATCCCATTCTTCTTAGCTCCTTTTGAACCTGGTTTCATTACTATTTCCTCCCTTAACCCTTCTCACTCCCCTGGCTTTTTAACCTCAATTTATAATTAGCACTTGGAATATCTAATAGTCCCATCTTCCTCACCCTGTTCCTTGTAGTTGTCACTCTTTTCTTTCTTTCTTCTTTTATTCACTCTCAAAATCTCTGTAATTCTCCCTTTAGTAAAAGTATTTTCCCTAAGGCACTAGAGGTTACTTTTAAAAGAAATGTCTAAGACACATTCATTGGTCTCTCTCTCACCACAAGCACTTTGCTACCTTGGGACACCATTGATCTTTCCTTTCCTGTTAGAACTTTCTTTTTCCTTGGACTTCCATTATAATAGTTTCTCTTGGTCCACTTCATAATCCATGAACTTAGTTTTAATTTGAAATGTGGTTCCTCCACTTTCTCTGTGTGGTGAGGGGTAAATCACGTGAAACCAAGTGTTGATTGTACTAACTGGCCACATTGTGTTAATCAAGGTCCTAGCAGGAAAAAAACAGTAAAGACAATTATGATCATTAACTTTGGTGGTCAACATGACTGGGTTGAGGACACCTAGAGAATGCGTAAAGTATAATTTTGGGTGTGTCTGTGAAGATGTCTCCAGAGATGTTTAGCATGTCAATCAAGTGAAATGAGTGGGGAAGACCCATCCTGAACATGCGCAGCACCCCCAATCGGTTGGGGGTTTGGATAGAATAAAAAATGGAAGGGGGAAGCTTATACTTATGCATATTCAATCCTTGAGTGGGTACAGTTTTTGCTGCTGCCATCACCCATGGACATCAGACTCAAAATCCTGCCACCCCGGAAAGCAGACTTGTACTAGTGGCTGACCAGAGGGCTTTCAGGCCTTCAGCCTCAGACTGGACTGCATCATTTGTCCCTCTTGTTCTGAGGATCTGGCTTCTTGAACTGAGCATCTATTGGTTTCCCTGACTCTTCAATCTCTGATTTACACCAGTCTAATAAACCCATATGAATTGGTTCTCTTCCTCTAAAACGCAGTCTAATCAAGGAGTGTTTTAAGGGATGGTAAAGTTTCAGGAAATCAGTACCAGAGTTGGGAAAGAGTTGAAAACTTAACAAACAGGAACGCCATGGCCATGAAAGAATACACTTACTGCCAAAACTAGAGAAACTGGGTTCTGAAGAGGCCTTACCTCTCACTCCTACTATCCTCCAGTTTTCTGCTGGTGCCTCTCATGATTCAAACCTAATTGGAAACCAAGAGTATGACAGACTCAGCTGATGCTCTTGAGGTCCACCTCCTAGAAGCACAGCAAACCAAGGAAAGGTGGACAATGAACCTGGATGGAGTGCCAGCAGAGAACAGCCAGCATACAAGCACAGAGTTCACTGTCTCCATCATGCACTTAAAAATATCTAGTGTACTAAGTATTCTAGAGAATCAGAGTACACGAGTTCACAAGACAGGAGTGATGTCCATTTTCATGGTGTTTTCATTCTATCAAGGGGAGGCAGACAGTAAAAGAATAGACATAAGGCATTAGTATGTGGTGATAAGCGTAGGTATTCTGACTGTGGAAATAGACAGGGAAGCAATTCCCCTGGTGAGCAAACAGGTGCCCAGATTCCCATTATTGGATTGCCCAGCAGTTTCCCTCTGAGGCTATTAAGATAACTATTCGGGTGCACTACCTGGTTTCCATAGTAAAGTCCTTGGGTGTGAGAGGCTCTGTGTTTGTATTAACCTGGACCTTATCTCAGTTAGCTAGCACCCAGGATTAAAGGAATACTGGTTAGAGTGTAGTCATGTGTGATGGGTAATATGTAACCTTTTTTGAGTTAATAAACTCAGCAGGAGGGAGGAGTGGACACTTCTGTACTTCTTCTTTTTCACTTCTTCACTTCACTCTCTCTGCTCCACCTATGTCTGCTGCTTATACCTTGTGTCTGTGACTGTTCTTTGTGTGCTTCCTCGAAGTTATTCCTCCACAGGTGTTCCTTTACAGATAAGTGTGAAGGAAATAACAAGCAATACCACACCTGTGATGTAGAAAGGGCAGTCTTTTAGACATGGGTAATCTATGAGGTGACAGAAGAGTTAAAATGAAAGAGGAAAGCCAGGCTTTCTAAGAGCTAAAAAAGAGTGCTCAAACAAGAGAGATCAGCAAGGGCACAGTCCAACATCCTGAGTTAGACACCTTAGAAAATCCAAGGGAAAGAGAAGAAGCTGCGGTGCTCAAGTGTGAGACAGAGACAGGGACAGAAGGTGAGGGAGGAATGGCAGGCAGAAGTGAGATCATAAAAGGCTTTTCTGGCCAGGCAAGAAGTTAGTTTTTTTTTTTTTTTTTCCTTAATGCAACATAAAGATTTTAGGCTGATCATAGTAGGTTGATGTGTGTGAATTAAGATACATCAGGCAGATTCTACTCATAAAATACACTAACTTTCACAATTCTGTGAAAAATAAATTGTGGTGAGACATGAGTTGAAATAACCCACTGCAGTGTGCACTGTTCTGGTCAAACCTCTTATGCCCAGGAAAGTTGAATGGTGTTTGGGGTAGGGGTGGTGCTGTTTAGACCAAGATGAGCACTTCATCCAAGAGTGGCCCATCCACAGGTTGGCTGCCAGCTGGAGAAGTAGCTTAGTGCTAAGGGCTCTGCATTTGGATTATATTCTTATGGAATGTGGATTAGAGGATAAGAATAGGATTAATTAGCAAGTTGGTGCTATGAGAATAGATTAGGGATAGAGAACAGAGACAAGAAGAAGAAGATTATCCTTTGAGATGCCTAAATTCCTAATAGATACTCACATATCTATAAAAATACTCTTGTCCCTCCTCTTCTAATTAAGGCAGTCTGAGTCTTTCCTCACAAGTCCAAAGACTATCAACCCATTAATACTCTCAGGTTTCACTCTTTTTTTTTTTTTTTTTAGAGATTGAAACCAAGGGTGTTTAAACACTGAGCCACATGACTAGTCCCTTTTTATTGTTTAAAATTTTGAGACAGGTTCTCAGTAAATTGCTTAGGGTCTTGCTTAGTTGCTGAGCCTCCTCAAATTTGCAATCCTCCTGCCTCAGCCTTCAGAGTCCCTGGGATTATAGGCATGTGACACCATGCCCAGTAAAGGTTTCATTCTTTAAACCTTATTTTCTCATTCCAATCAGTCAGGAGTGACAAAGATCAGCTATGGTAACTCTCAAATTTCAGTGGCTTAAAACAAACTTTTCTTCTCACTTACTTTACATATCCATCATGAGGTAGTTGGGACTGTATTCTGAATTGTCTTCCCTCCAAGACCAACAATGATAGAGCATATAGTTCCTGGAACATCACTGATTGCCAAGGCAAAGAGAAAATGGGTTCTGGAAGATCTTGCATCAGCAAATAAATGTTACCCTCACAATTCACTGACAGAATGTGTTATGTAGCATAACCAAACAAAAAAAGGCTAGAACACACAACTTTTCCATATACCTGAAAGAGAATAGGAATTTTTTGGCCCACCTACCACTATTTGTTTTTCCATAACCCTGCTGCTTATAAACCAAGTCAGAATTTTAACTCCATGTTCATATTTTTAATCATCAACTAGAATACCACATTGGATGGTATCACAGACACCTCAAATCTCAGGACTGGAGCCCTCATTCTTTCCCACAAAGTTTTTGTACTCTCTCTTGGTCAGTGCCTCCATAATCTATCTACTACTTTAAATAAGGAACCCAGATGTTATTCTTGATTCATCTCTCTCTTCCAACACCTAATCAGCCATCAAACTCATCACTATTTCTCTGTAGTTTATCCCCATTTTACTAAGTCCAGACTATTACCCTATTTCAGATTCTTATGGATTCTTGCCCAGGCAATTCCAATTCGGGCATGTCTTCTGTTAGTCTTTTGCTTCCTCGTTCTTCATTTCTTTCATTTCTGCAATAATTTGTACTTTGAAAAAATACTGTTTCTTTGATTAAATAAGTAATGGACCACCTAGAAGAAATTCAAAGTCTGAAGAGGGAGACAGTGATGTAAATGAAAAATTACAACACAATGGGACAGATGTGGTAATAACTATGTAGAAAGGTAACCTGGGAGAGGACAGGAAATTCCAATTGGGTGTGATGGTAATGGGAAGGTAGTATGGAATGTTTCCAGACAAGAAGTGAAAATTCAGCTAAATGAGGAGAAAACAGTAGGACCAGGGTCTGCAAGTGAGCCACAGGAGTTGGAAAAGCAGGTGAAGGAAGCAGCAAGTGCCCAGCACATTGGAGGGACTCCAGCCGACCAGGTCAAAACAGGGAGGATTGAGTGTAATGATGTGAAGGAGCAAGTACGCACCTCATCGGCAAGAACCCAAAGCGTCTTGGTTAGTTATTTTGCAGGGAACTGGACGTGGAGTCATCAACTGAGGTGAGAAATTTAAAAGAAAGAGCAGGTCTACATTCGATGATACTTTTATGTGTGGATACCATCACATAACATTTACTTAACACCGATTTGATACCAAGTTAATCTTCTTCCTATTTTTAACTTGCAGTTTTAAAAAAAAATACTGAGATTGAGAGATTAACAACTTGAGCAGTTACACAGGTACTAAACCTGTTTTCCACCAGAGCCCAAGTTGTTATCAATCAAGTTATGCTGAGTTTGAAAAATTTCATCAGGATGTGTATACAACTAAGAGAACCTGGGGAACACTAACATTAAAAGGGCAAAAAAAGAAGAAGCCAGTGAGTTTGAGAAGGCACAACCCCTTAAGAAATGTCCTCCTGTGCATTCTTCCAGGGCCCCTAGTACAGTGGTACCGGCACTCAATAAAGAACCACTGGAGTGAGAAGGAACATTGTGTCAAGGGTGGCCTTTCATACCCAATTTCTTCAGCTCCTAAAGAGGGAAGGGAGGGTGGAGGGCAATTAGCAAATCCTCCGCAGAAGACACCAAGAATCCCCCCCCCCCAACGTCTGCCAAGACTGCTGGGATGGAAGTGCCACAGACTTGCCAACCCGGATCAGGGTTTACTGCGGAAATCACTCGAGGTTTGGACGAGAATCCAACCAGCTAGCGGACAGGGGTCTGCTGGTCTGAGAAGAGCGCGTGCACTGACACGCAGGCACGGGCGCGCCCGTCTGGGAAGGCCGGGAGCGCGCAGTCCCTCGCCCCCCAATTCAGCCCCAGGGTCCACTTTCCGCCTCACTGCAGCAGCTCCTGCCCCGGCGCGTGTGTTCCCGCGGCTCTTCTCCCCTCCCCGCGGACACGCAGGGCTCCAGGCGCTGGCTTGCCAACGCAGACGCTGCAGGGCCCTCAGCCTCAGGGGCTGTGCGTCACGGGGGCGGGGCCGGAACGCGGCTCGTACCCGCCCCCGCGCGCCCGCAGCCCCGCCCCTTCTGGCCGAAAAGGGGCGGACTCCGTCGGAGGGGTCTGGAGTTCCCCCTCTCTCTGCCCGACTGTCGCTCCTCAGCCAACTCCTCGCCCTTCTGCGGGCCGTCTCCCGTCACCCAAGCGGACGCAGGGAGTCGAGGCCCAGCTTGCGGGGCGCCATGGAGGGCTGCCGCCTGACGGACGCCGCGGCGGAGAGGCTGGCTGGCTGAGAGGACCCGCGCCGGGCGGAGGCATGCGGAGCCCAGGCGGGAGTCTGCTTCAGGCGCTCCCCCGGCTCCTGCAGCACGCCGTCCGCCCGGGCCGCGCAGAGCTGCCATCCGGCTGGGCCCTGGTGCGGGCGGCGGGCGGGGACGACTCGGCGGACCGCCTCCCCCGCGGGGGCGGGGCGAGCGCGGCAGCAGCGGCGGCGGCGGCCTCGGGCGCCCTGCTCGGCGCCTATCTGGAGCGCCACGGTCAGCCCGCGGCCTCTGAGGTGCCGGCGCCGGGCGGGGCCTTGGCGGGCGGCCCCGGGAGCTGCGGCGGCGGCGGCGGCGGCGGCGTGGTGGTCGGGGTGGCCGAGGTGAGAAACTGGCGCTGCTGCTGCCTCGGCAGCACCTGTTGGTGCCGGAGCCTCGTGCTGGTCTGTGTGCTGGCCGCCCTGTGCTTCGCTTCTCTGGCCCTGGTCCGCCGCTACCTGCAGCATCTCCTGCTCTGGGTGGAGAGCCTTGACTCGCTGCTGGGGGTCCTGCTCTTCGTGGTGGGCTTCATCGTGGTCTCATTTCCCTGCGGTTGGGGCTACATCGTGCTCAACGTAGCCGCCGGCTACCTGTATGGCTTCGTACTGGGCATGGGTCTGATGGTGGTGGGCGTCCTCATCGGCACCTTCATCGCCCATGTGGTCTGCAAGCGGCTGCTCACCGCCTGGGTGGCCGCCAAGATCCAGAGTAGCGAGAAGCTGAGCGCAGTTATTCGCGTCGTGGAGGGAGGAAGCGGCCTGAAGGTGGTGGCGCTGGCCAGATTGACCCCCATACCTTTTGGGCTTCAGAATGCAGTGTTTTCGGTAAGTAGTGTTCTACTGGTCTCTCTCCAGGTCTGTTTTTGAGCCGTCTTTTTCGCTTTTAGGGAGGGTGCTTCAGCAGGTAAATACCAGCGGAGAAGTGACATTGGCAATAGGAGTTAACAGTTACTTTGCATAGTATCCTGAGAAATTGATCCTACAAGTAAAACAAAACAAAGATGCGTTCTCAGAAGGCGATCTGGTCGAGAAAGAAGTGTTTTTTGGGGGCATTAAAAATGCCTAAAAAATGCAGAATCCTTTTAACTGTGAAGGGGGACATGAATTAAAATGCCCCTTTTTAACATTTGTTACCTTATTTCTGTAGCAACTTTTGCAGGAGTTTGGGAGTACAGCCTCACATTCCTAGTTTTCTCTCTTAACTGCATAAATGCATCCAGGATTTTGACTCGTTTTTGGTGATACGGACGTGAAAGACATAATTAAGTGAACACTGAATTCTCCTGAATTTGGAGTTTTCTATATTTACAATAGGACTTTTTCCCCCTTCAAATGATTTGCTGTAATATCATGTAAAGGAGAAAATTCTCCTGTTTATCTTTCTTTGGAGGAACTTTATCTTGAAATTACTGAGTGTAAATAAAACAAAATAGGACAGAAAACCTTTTTTTTCAATGATCATCTATTTTCCTTATTTATATGCACCCTATAGCTTTTCTGCCCTTGTATACATATATTCTGCTTACTCTACTTAGGTTTCCATATCTAATGTGCATTTTCTCTATGCAACTGACTCAAGATAGAAATACTACTAGTGAGGAGACCATCCAGTGGGAAAAAAGGAATCTGGTCTTTACAAACCTTTTGAGTTTGGAACAAATTATTAAACTTATCTGACTTCAAATTAGATGACTCAGTTTCCCAAATTCAGTGATTTTAAACTACCGAGTTTATAGAGTCCCAGAATCTCAACCCTTCAGTTAAAATAAAACTATTGAAGTAAAGTGATATAGCAGTAGTCTGTTATAGTTTCAGCCTTAAGTTTTTATCTTTTCATAGCTTCTTATATTATGAAATATACACATGAACTTTGACCCAACCTTGGGTAATACATTAATTGTCCTAAGACTTTGAAAGAATGTTGGCACTAAGGAAGCTGTATAGATTGATTTCTGATGGTTCTGCTTTGTCCTGCAGTATAACTTGTATCCTTGTGTCTTCTCATTCACCTACTCTGTGCTGACTGTCTTTCTGGGCTCTTTCCATATATTATTTCTAATCCTTAAGTCAGCCCTGCAGAAGGTGATTATGCACTTATTATACAATGTTAATTGTCTACTAATTAGGAGCACGGGGCTGCTGCTCTTGAGTTTGTATGTGTTAGAATCTGATGACCTTGGTCAAGTTTCTTATTCTATCTGCGCTTCAGTTTCTTAGTAATATGGGGAAAGTAGTGGTACCTACTTGATAGTGTTATTGAGAAGATTACATAAAATGAATATATACAGCCTGGCTTAGCAAGGACTCACATGTTGGCTTTTGTTTTCTATGGTTCTTGTTTCTGCTATTAACCATAGTTACCTAGCCAGTAAATAGATGGTATTGAACTTGGAACTGTGGTCTGATGGTAGGGTCTTAACCCATGGTCCTATTTTTTTGTTGTTGTATATTATATCTTCATAACTCATGCATTTATTGCTTGATAATAGGTTTTTCTTTTGATAATGTCTCTTACGTATTAAATATGTAAGAGACTGTACTTTGTACTTAGAAATACTTAGAAATAAGATTTTTGTACTTAGAAATAAGGTATTCATGTTGAAACCAAGTTTGATGAGAGGCATTGTTTAATTTGATATTGTGGGGTCAGAAGAGAAGGAGAAGAGAAGAAAAAAAAAGGTCTATTGAAGTAGGTAATATAGTCACCAATTTTCTGAGAAAGATGGAGACTCAACCATCCAGGAAGTTGTAAAGAGTCACCTAACAAATGACAAAGCTGAGGTTTGAACCCAGAATCTGCTGATACAGTGAGTGCATCTTAATGAAAAATTCTTACTCATAACCGTAAGCAGAGTAGATTATGAAGCCACTGGGTATGTCTCTTACATATTGTTCATCCTGCATCTACTCTATCCACCTCATAACTGCCTGCATCTGCCTTTTTAAGGGCATATTTCTCTTTGTTTTCTACTTATCTCCCTATTGTTGAAATTTCCATTTTTAAAGAAAATTCCATTTAAACTCAATTTATCAGGACTTATCTTTGAGAAAGTTATGTATAGTGGTTATATGAGGCATAGGCTTTGGAAATAGTCCTAACTTAGTCTCTGTTGTGTGGCCTTCTCTATGTTTCCTCATCTGTAAAATGTATAGAGTGTAATGTTAAATAAACTAATGTAGTGAGGCTATTAACGTGTTTTTTTGTTTTTTTTTTTTTTTTTGTGTGTGTGTGTGTGTGTGTGTGGTAGTGAGAATTGAACCCAAGGCTACTCAACCACTGAACCACATCCCCAGCCCCCCAGCCCTTTTTATATTTTATTTAGAGACAAGGTCTCACTAAGTTGCTTAGGGCCTCACTAAGCTCCTGAGACTGGCTCTGAACTCACAATCCTCCTGCCTCAGCCTCCTGAGCTACTGGAATTACAGGTGTGCCCCACTGTGCCCAGCCAAATATTAAGTATTTTGCCTGGCATATAGTCACTGCTTAATAATTGCTAGTTCTTATTATTAATGGTGGAAGTATTTACATTTACATTTTAAAGGCAGACCTGATTGGAAAAAGAAAGAGGCTTCCCTTGTTTTTCTGTTCTTAACCATAAGTCTTTCCTTCTCCCATATGTTCAAGAAAAGGAGAAATAAAGACACTCAATTTTTTGAAATTCTCAAAATACAAGATATGTACCAAATAGTTTATAATATAATATTCTAAAACCATAAACAATTTGATTTCTCAAGTATATGTTTAAATTTTCTTTCTTTGAAAAATGGAGTAACATTGGTAAAGTTATTTTTTTCTTAATGTTTTAATCGTGTATCTACTGATTTGCTGCCTATTCAGACAGATTTCTAACTTTATAGTTTGGGTTTCTAAGTTCTCTTCTTATCTGGATACATATCTCAAATGACCATGATTACTTTCTTACTGGATTAGTCAGGATAGGCTGAATTGTGCTACATTAACAACTTTCACATCTCATGGGACTAACAAGCAAAGGTATATTTATTCCACTTGACTTAAGTGGAGGTCAGGCTTGATTTGGGAGAAGGTTTTATGTCAGTTTTACTCTGAGAACCATGCTGACAAAACTACCATCCTGTACTTTATTACTGTTTTATGGGGGATTGCACTTGACTTTTAAAGTTTCTGCCTGTAAGTAATCTCACTCTTAACTGGCCTGAAAATATTACATGGCCACAGCTAAATCCTAAGGGTTGATGGGTATGCCAGGAAGGAACAAGAACTGGAGCATGTGGTACAGTCTTAGTAATTCTGGCACTTGACTACCCTCTCCTTCACTCCTCATGTCCAGTCATTGCCTAATCCTTTGGATTCTGCCTCCTAAACACTTTAGTCCAGCTCACCGCCACTCCCCTCATTCATCTTTCCCTCTACTATGCCTAAGTTCTCCCATCATTATCCAGCAAAGATCTTTATCTTGGTACTTCCCTGCATGAAATCCTCAAATGGGTTTTCTTTTCCCTTCAGAATGACTTTCATATCATATATTCTTGATTTACCTTTATAGCCTCTTTCTTTCCAATCCAGGATTAATTACTATGTGCTCTTTAATGTGCATCTTTTATCCTCAGCGCTTTAAGAGGTGGACATATTTCTGATATAAATATAGCAAATGAAATCCTGTATGTAGGCTTGAAACTTCAGGTTCTCTTTTTTATCAGTGGCTGAAAAAAGAAACTTTGGATTCCTAAGAAGGGACCATTGAGGTAGATGTAGGAGATGAAACTCTAAAAGATTAAAGCCATCTAGAAAAAACTAGTTGACAAATTGCAAATTGCAAACTCTGTGATGCCCCTTTGGAGATTTTTTTAAGTTACTCTGTAAAATGCTATCTATGATCCCAAAATATTACATGATAATTGGTTGTTATGGGCAACAGAATACATATTGATGCTTGCAACTTCCAAAGGGGTCTGATGTTTTTATTAGCTTGCTCTCCAGGAGATCCTAAAAACATTCTTTTTTTCCACTTTGGTTGAAGAAAAACTTCAGAAGTCAGAGACTCTGGTGAGTTCTTTCTCTTTAAACAAATCCACTTGGGAAATTTTGTTTTGAAACCTAAAATTAAAACCTAAAACAGTGTGTGAAAAATTATCTTACTCATACAATGTATACTACTTTCCAACTTGCAGAGCAAATTTACATACATAATATTCTTTAATCACCACAACAATCTTTTGAGTAAGTATTAATCCTAAGAGGCAGAGTTATATAGAGGACAGATAGCACAAATTTGAAATCAAACTTGGTTTTCACATTTACCTTGGCATCTTGAGGTAATTATAGTTACTCTTTGATCTAGACTTCCCATTGTTTAATAACATCTACTGTGAATTTGTGACAAAAAATATAGTTTGCTTATTTTTTTCTTTCCATCCTCTGCAATCCAAAATGAGTATCTTGAGACTTCAAATTTTTTACCATAGCAAATATCTTTATTTCCCATGCTAATTGCCAGGCACTGTTTTGTCATTCACACATTACTTATTTAATGCAGTTTTAACACTAGTCCTCATCTTATTGGTGAGGCAGTTAAGACATAAACCGGTAAAATTACTTGCCCCCAAACCACAGGCTGTCGAGTAAAATCACTAACTTTTGCACATGGTGGTGTTAGTCCAGAAGAGCTGACTTTCTCAGACTCCTCAGGATTCTAGTTGTGGATCATTAGTCCTAGAGTGCCTTATGTATCAAAACATTGACGGCCCACATGTCAGGTACTGTGCACAATTCTCTAGAGGGGAATTAGCTCTCATCCCAGTGTGTTAGAACAGGGGGTCCCAATTTTGTGTGGCATACAAGCTTCTTCCAAGTTTAAATGGTTGGGAAAAATATCAAAAGAAAACTTATTTCATGCACATGAGAACTATATGAATGTCAAATTTCAGCATCTGTAAATTATGTTATTGGAATACAGCTATGCTCATTCATGTGTGCAGTCTCTGATTTCTTTTAAGCTGAAACAGCAAAGTTACATAGTTGGAACAGACCCTGAGCCTCCAAAGCCTAAAATACTTACCACCTAACAATGGAAAAAGTTTATCTGTCTTTGCAGCAAAATAGCCCATCAAGCATGAGCCCTTACAATTGTAGAAAGAGTCCCTTAAGTTACCTGATTTTTAAAAAACAAACAGTATATTAGTACGGTTAGTAAAAATGCAAACAAAATAATGAGTACTTTAAAAGTACAAGGCCTTGCCTATCACCCTGGCTCATTTCTCAGAAGAACCACTTAACATAATTCTGTTTCCAAACTATTTCTTGGGTTATTTGTTTGAGATTACAATAGATTAGAAACGGCAGTAAAAAGATTTTTGTTTTTGAGCAAAGGGGCCCTGACTAAAATACTGATGTCAAATAATGTCATGATAACTATTCGTGAATCAGTTTTCTTAGATTCTGCCCTTAAAGCCTTGACTTATCAAGAAGATAAGTTACTTTTAGTAATTTAGTTCATAACTGAACTGATATTTACTACAATTTAATAAGTTTTTGGCAGGTGACTGTAAGGCCACAAATATGGTAAAATCTTAGTTGTTGACTTTAGGAACACAAGCTCAGATTGTCTCAGATCCTATGTGACCTTGATGAACTCATTTTAATGGTCTTGTCTCCAGTTTTCTTATTTGTAAAAATGAGAAGAGTTAGGCAAAAATCTCAGTTTGCTTTTAAAAAACCTCAATTTAACATTTTTCCCCCTTAAAGTGTTTAGTAATAGTATGTTTTGTAAAAAAGAAAAAAGTTGTTATTATGTTCCTGTTCTATATTATAGGTGAAGCTATAATAGATTCTGGTAAGGATGATAAGTCATTATACCTGTCCCTGCATCAGTGTGTCAAGTGATTGTTTCTTATTATTGTTGAAGTATACTAATTTGCAGCCAGTGGTATAGTTCAGGCAGAATAGAATTTGAAAAGACAGTCTGCTTTGGAAAATCTTGGAGTCTGACTCTGAGCAATAAAATAGGTTGACAAAATATAGTGTCAACTTAGTCTACTTTCTCATACCTTTCAGTACCACTGAATACAGTTAACTATTAGTTATTTCCTCGAAACTGTTTCCTGCTCTTTGTGCCACTTCCATGTTCTTATCACCTTGAAGTTTCTCTGTGTCATATATAGGCTTAAAGTGCAGATTTTTATCAGAGCCTATTATCCTAACAATGTATATGTAGCATGTCTTAATACCCCCTCCTAGATTAATAAAAATAAATCTTAAAAGCAGAGACATCTTATTAGAACTTACTTTAACAGTATCTGTTTTATCCTCTTACAAAATAAGTGTTCATTGTAAAGACTTTGAAAAATATAGCAAATAAAAAGAAGAAAAAAATCATGAACATTTAAATAATTTTCCTTTCTTTGCATTTATTATACTTTTCTCATTATGACATTGTGAGCTAATGTTATAAATGATTTTTGTGACCTTTTACTTGATGTAATGGGTATTTTGTCATATATATTTAATAAAATGTGTTTATTTTTTTTTCTGCTGGGAGGAAGTATGTGTGTTAACCATATTCTCAAATAGATTGTTGCCCCCCGCCAATAATCTGTGGACCATTAAAAGCAGTTCCTGATTTAGAAACATTGAACTAATGAAAAATGTTGTATATATGAAGATGTTTTCTGCATCAGGCAGGCATACTGACCAAACCATTTCTGTTCATGGAAGTAAAAGCTGCTTTTATTTTAGGCCATCTCCAGATACTAGAGTGGAGTCCCTCAGAGCCCTGCCTTGTTTTTTTTTTTTTTTTTATTGTTTTCAGTGGCAATTTTTTTTCTGGTACTCTCAGGGTTATCATCTAACTAGAACATCTTATCCTTGACAATAGGTTCACCACAAAGCTTACTGGGGGTACTCTCAGTTTTCACTCAGCAGATAACTGGTAGAGGCCCTGTGCCTGCTGCTGTTCCTGTTGTTGGAGTTGCATAGCAGTACAGCAAAGTTCATCCCTCAAGGTGCTAGCAGTCCAGTGAAGAAAAAAACATTCTAGTTATATCATGGTGTAAATTTTGCTGATAATGAGTTCATTTTTAGTTATGACATTTTTCTGTATTAGGGCAGGAGTATTCTTAGTTTCTGAATAGCCAGTTACAAATGGAATTATCATCTTAACTTTTTTATGAACTAACAACTATCATTAGTCTCCACATTTATTTATAGTTTTTTTAATTGTCAATGGATCTTTTAAATTTTATTTATTTATATGTGGTGCTGAGGATTGAACCCAGGGCCTCACACATGCCAGGTAAGCCCTCCACACTGAGCCACAACTCCTGCCCCTCCATATTTGTTTTTTAAAAAGCAATTTTGATGTTGATCTTTTCAGCCTCCAGTCAACATATATTTAGTACCTAATATTTAGTAGACATTGTGCTAGGTCTAGGGACATAAATGAAGGAAACATAGGTTCTTTCTCTCATAGAAGTTGCAGTCTGAGCGAGGGGCAAACAGATGATGAAAGGTTTGATTGCTGTCCTGTGTGAGGAGACAAGGAGGTTCACTGTTTCCTCACAGTCCTTGAAAACATTTTGTGCAGACTTAGGCATCAGGGAAGCTCTGCTACAGAAGATGATGACTAAGTAGTGAAAGATAGTTGTAGAGTAGAGCAGAAAGAATGGGAGGAAGGATGTACATGTCCTTGCCAGAGGGAACAATGTACAGAGGTCTAGAGGGAAGAGCAAGGAATGTTCTAGGAATCCAGAGAATTTTGATGCAGCTGGGATATGGTGTATGTGAAGTACAAGATGGTCAAATTATGAAGCATTTTGCATGCTTAAGAACCTGAATCTCATTCACATGACAGTAGACCAGAGTTTTAAGTAGGACTGGATTTACATTAAAAAAAAAATTCTAGGATTTAGCCTAATTGGTGAATGAGGGTAATCTAGGTGTCAAAACTGGACAGGAAACACTAGAAATAGAACCAGGTGGTAGACAGATTCCTTAGAAATTTAGAAGGTACCTTTGACAAAGACAGTAGGTAATCAGATGTGGCAAATGAAGGAGAAGCTGGGTAACAGTCTCAGGAGAACTGAGACTGGGAACATAAAAAGAGAAGAAGAGGTGTATAGGGAAGGAAGTGAACACAGTGTTTTTTCTTAATTCACCTTTTTAAAGAATTACAGATTCCTAAGAGTGAAAGCTAGTTACCATTTTTGAACTCTTTCTCTTCTACAACTTTTCTGAGAAATTGATGGTGTTTTGCAGATATATGTAATAAAAAACATAATTTATCAATAAATAAGATGAAAAGATTGAACTATAGTCATTTTAATTTCTTTTGACTGTTCCTTTAAAATCATCTTAGGGATTTGTGACTTTTCTATGTATTATATTACATAATATTACAATGTAATATTTAACTATAATTTAAATAATATACCTTAACTGTAATCCCAGCAATTTGGGAGGCTGAGGCAAGAGAATTACAAGTTGATGTCCAGCCTCAGCAAATTAGCAAGACCCTGTCTCAAATATAAAAAGGACTGAGGATGTAGCTCTGTGGTAAAGCATTTCTGAGTTTAAATGCCATCCCCCCCCAAAAAAAAAAAACCCAAATATATAAACCTAGAAACATAACCTATGTAGGAAGGTATAATTTGACAAAAATAATATTTAATTCACAGTTATGGATAAAATTTGAGGGTTTTTTTGAACGTGGATTGCCTTTAAATTCATCATTGCATCTTTTGATGAAGTCTACATAAAAAACAATAGTTTCTTCATGGATTAAATTAAAGCCAGTAAAGCCCTTGTAAATAGAAGTAAACTTAGAAAATGAGGAAATGCAGGGCTGCCTGGGAACTCTACTTTGTGCTGTGTCTGAGAGGACCTGGGATCTGTACTTTGTGCTGTGTCTGAATGATAAATCTAGAGGTTCTTTTATAGTCAGCTTCAAAAATGACCTGTTCGGTGGTGGTCAATCAATTCTTGCTCTTCAGATTTAAGGCTTTTTATTCCTCTCCATGTACTCCAGATTGGTACTATTTTGTTTCAAGAAATGGAGGACTATTTTACATTAACCCCTACTGACTCAAGTAAAGTTGAGAACCTCTGGGAATAAGGGTAAATATAATCAGATGATGTTTGCCATCCCTGAAACTCATTATCTATTATAGTAGCTAACCAGCAGAATGACATTCATATCCTAGGCTGAGATTTCTACAGGGTGTTTGGATTTGGAAGACAAGTTCTGAGCTGAGATCCCAGGATACTTAGGAATTTCAGTAGGATGGCCTGAGGTTCATTTTAATGTCTTTCTGGACAGTAAAACTAGGAGGAAAAAAACAAAAAGTAGGAGATAGAAATTTAAACTTTGGTTGGTGAGGGCTTACTGGGGAGAGAGGGTTGGATTAAGCATTCTAAATTATGGAGCTGAGTGAAGGTTCTGAGTAGGATTTTGACTTAAAGGAAGTGCTAAATTGAAATCATTTATAATCTTTATGTTAATCAAGTTGTTAATAGTTTAAAAACTGTATATTATTGCATTGTTGTACTAGTTAAATCATTGAACACTCTAGTAGAACTGCTTACAAAGATTAAAACTGGGTTTTTGCTTTCTTTTAGGTATTTCAACTTGACAGAAAGGAAGTATGTTATAAATAATAATAATTTCTCCTTAGGATTAACTTGACCACTTTTATGCATTGGACAACATTATTGTTAAAGAATTGAGAGTTGTTTCAGATTTATGAAATCCAATTTTAACATTCCCATTTGAATATTATTGATGTCATCCCTGAATGTCAGTTACATATTCTATTTAGAAAAACATCATTACATTTAAAGCTAAGGACTGAAACTTTGCATTCTGATATTTTGTAATGTAGCTTTAATTTTGAAGATAATTTTCATAATGTGTGATGCTTTATTATTAACTATAACATAGTAATTTTTATGATTCACTTTGTCTTAATTACTCATTTCATACATTTATGACATTTTGTTCTAAAGAAAATTTTCTGCTCCTGTAAGTAAACTCACCTCTGCACAGAGGCTTACTCCTCTTTTTTCAAGCTCCTAACAAGTATCACCCAGTTACTTTTCCCATCTTTATTTTTCATTATTCTTTTGTTTGTGCCTTAAATAATCCAAAATGTACTGCCAACTTCATTAGTACATCCTGTGCCTACCCTGCCAAATTGTCTTTGCTCATTTTCTTCCTAAAACACCTGCCTTCTTCCTCTTGTCTTTGCTTGCCAAACCCATGTGTAGCTTTCTGGTGCCTGTTCTGAAGGCCTCTTTTGCCACAAAATTGCCCTTTGATCTCTACTCCTGCATCTGATTTTGATTTTAATTCCTCTGTACTCCTCACTCTTTGTGTGTGTGTGTGTGTGTGTGTGTGTGTGTGTGTGTGTGTGTGTGAGAGAACAGATGTTGAACCCTAGGTCTTGCACATGCTTAGGCAAGTGCTCTACCACTTAGTGATATCCCCAGACTTTCTTACAACTTTTTTAAGTTTTAAGCAATCCTCCTGCCTCAGCCTCCCAAGTAATTGGGACTCTAGGTATGTGCCCCCTGCACCCAGCTTTCTACTGTTGAATGCTGTGTACAGTCTTCCAAAGGCTCCCTTTCTGTTTTTTCTAAGGTGTTTTGTGTGCACTTGTCAGTATGTAAATCCTTCAAGGGTAAGTATTATGTCCTGCTTTCTGTCTCTTTCCAGCACCTATTAGAACATTTTATGGATAGATACTGAGTCAGTGATTGATAATGTGAATTGTTAACAACCTGTTGCTGAAATATTTTTTCTAGACTGGCAGTGGTACATCTCTAGTGTGCCATCTATAGAAATGAATGTAACTTTAGTGAAATTATGATTACATGATTATTTTATTAGATTGTAGTTATAGAGTAATGTATTGCTGATTAAAATACTGGATCTTAAAAGCAGTTAAAAAAAACTAAATAATGTAGTCAATACCTTTTTACATATCAGTAATCTACAGAGAAACTATTCTTAAGGTCAGTAAGAGTGGTAACAATAATAACATGAAATGCTTAAGGAAATGTATGATATATTTAAGTTAAAAAACCACAAACTTTAATAAACAACAGTTTAGCAAAGAACAGTTTAAGAAATTTAGAAACATTTCTGGATAAGAAGACTGAAAATTGTGGATATTCCAGTTCTATCCAGATTATTTTTAAGTTTACCTAATCCTGATAATTTACTATTTATTTTTCTTTTTGAATGACAGAATGATCTGTTGAGAATAAGTAGTAAGAACAGTAATGGCAATTTTTAAAATAAGAGCAATGAAGTGGCTTGAATGGAGTTGGACATTTCTTGCCAAATATGAACTGATAGTCCTTGCTACAATTTTGGTTGCAATATGAGATTTGAAATATGGATTGTCGGTAATAGAGCCCCTAATGGGCCCTTTTATATATACAACAGCTGTTTATAACTTATATCATAAAGGAGAAGCTACTGATTATCTAATATGTAATGCTAAGAAAATTGACTATACATATGGAAGGGATGAATAATAGGCTGTATCCTCATTTTAATCTGAATAATCTCCAGAAGAATTTAGTATTAAGTATTAGAAAATAAAACAATCAGAAAAAAGAAGGTAAAAACTAATAGGATCTAAAAAAAAGTAAACTAAAAGCAGTGGAAAAATTGGAGGCAAAGATGATGGTATTTGATTATACGGGCATTTGGAAACCTTGTATCAAAACATAAAGAGGAACCAGACAGTAGGATCTCTTCAGCCCAGTAGCTTGAGACTGCCTGGGCAACTTAGCAAGACAATGAATGAATGAATGGAAGAAAGAAAGGGGGACAGTTAAAAAAAAAAAAAAAAGGAGGGCACACAGACTGACAGGCTTTAGGGTAAAACATATGCTCATATGTTTTTATATATATGACCAAAGATTATCCTTACTACAAAGAGCTCTTATGAAAAACAAAATCACTTAACATTTCAAGAAAAAAAAGGCAAATGTGAACAAATAAAGCTATAGAAAAATTAATATAGAAAACTCACATCACTTTAAATGAATATAGTACAGATTAAATAATGATGAAACATTTTTACTGTATTAAACAGAAATATATTGAATTTTAATAAGTTAATAAGAGTGTGATGGGCATACTCATGTTATTACTGAAATATATGTGAATTACTATGAATATTTGGAAACATAGCAGAAAGTTTTTACTGTTTGAATTAGTAATTCTACTCCTAGTGAGCTATCCTAAAATAACTGAGATGTCTAATGTATTAGTCATTTATTTTGCCATGTAACAGATTACTTCAAGATTTAAAACATTTATTGTGTCAAAATTTGTGTGGATCAGGAATTCCTATGCAGTTTAGTGGGGACCTGTGACTTCCTCACAATTCTGCAGTGAAGGTGTTGGCCAGGGCTGCAGGCATCTTAAGACTTGATTAACTTAGTTTAATTCCATCCTCACTTGTGTGGCTGTTGGCAGACACCTCAGGTCATTGCTAGCTGCTGGCTGAAGGAATGAGTTCCTTTCCATGTGGACCTCCATAGAGCTACTTACAGTATGGCAGCTGACCTACTCAAAAAAGAGATGGAAATCCTGTTCTTGCAATTTAATCTTAGAAGTGACATGTTGTCACTTCTGCTATAGTCTGCTAAGAAGTAAGCAGTCAGTCCAGCCCACACTCCAGGGTAAAGAATCTCACAGGGCATGAAAACCAGGAAATTGAATCAGGAATATTTTAGATGCTGCCTTTCACACAGGTTAATAAACAAAGGTTTTTGCTGCAATTTTGTTGGGTTTTATAAATAGTAGCAAGAGAACAATTCCATACATAGACACAAAGAAATAAGGAAGCAATGAAATTTTTCTGCATCTAAGGATAATTATTTTTATTTTACAGATGAAAAGTCATAAAGACAGAGTAGCTCATTGAGTTCTCAACATTGAAATGCCATTCTAGGGTTATCTGGCTTCAGGGCCAGCAGCCACACTGCCATGTAAGAATGCTTATGAATATTTAATGACATGAGGAAATCTTAACAAGACTTCTGACAAATTGATCTGTGTGTGGATTTTATTTACATATGAGGATAAAATAGTCACAGATGTTCTTTTTTAGTGATAGAATAATAGAATGTTTAAATTTGTTTGAACTTTTATTTCATTCTAAACTGCATTCTGTATACATTCCCTTGATAATCATTTTTAAAAATCAAGATGCTTTATAAGTATTTCAGTTCTCTCCATGCCAAGAAATCCACGAGTAAATACTTCAACACACTTTTTTATGTTATTTTACTTGGTAACAAATCATTCCCTTTACTTCTAGATTACTGATCTCTCATTACCCAACTATCTGATGGCATCTTCAGTTGGACTGCTTCCTACCCAGCTTCTGAATTCTTACTTGGGTACCACCCTGCGGACAATGGAAGATGTCATTGCAGAACAGAGTGTTAGTGGATATTTTGTTTTTTGTTTACAGGTGAGTTTAAGGCCAAGGGTTGTCTCTTTCTCTTTTTCTCTTTCTCTCTCTAGAATTGCCTTGCTGATTTAAACTTAACAGATTTAATTGAATGTAATTTAAGAGGATTTTTTCCTTTTTTCAGTCTTTCCTGTTCCTCGAATACTGCTTTATATTTTGATAACATTTTTTAATTGTTTGGCTATGTGGAAGAGTATAGAACTGAACTGATAATTATTGACAGTCTTCTTGAAGAAGAAAATACAGGAATGATAAAAATAGGATTCTTTTTTGCAGTGATTATTTTCAGTCATCCTAATGTGGAAGGCTTACATTAAGAAAAATTGGAGGCTGGGATTGTGACTCAGTGGTAGAGTGCTTGCCTAGCATGTGTGAGGCACTGGGTTTGAGTGTCAGCACCACATATAAATAAATAAAGGCCCATCAAGGAATTGTCAATTTTTATCTTTCTTTACTAATTTTTCCCCCAGATCTATATTTTCTTTAGATAACTAGTATCTAGATTTAAAGATTTGTTTACATTTGTTTTATTACTTATTATTTCATTTTGTCCCATTGTCCCAGATGAGGAACCTACAAAAACTTAAATTAAGCAACAAATATGCCACTTAGAGTGACTTTAAAATACTTGAGTATTTATTAGGTTTATAGATTTGAAATCTTAGGACTTACTGAGTTAATATGGCATGTTAATCCATAATGTTAAATTTGATATGCATTAAATCTGCAGTATACTATATGTTGTAATATAATGTTTATAGTCATCCCAAGGTGCTATAAAATCCTGACTTACACTGCAGACTCATATTTTTAATATAAATTTAAGCATATTTTGTGTTTTGAGTTTCCTGAAAATGAATTGTCTACTTCAAACATTATTTTCTTTTGACCTTATATTTTACTAAGTTGAATTCCTCCTTATTATAGATTACAGAGGATTTGCTTCTTAGTAAATAACTCAACTGCAGTCATTGGAGTTACTGGTATTTTTTAAACTATAGTTTTTTGTCCAGTGATTTCTTACCTCTCTATTTAAGCTGGCAGATTTATACTTAAGACACAAGATAGGAGGGGAAAGGCACATATTTTTTACCCTGGCATTTATAGGAAAAAACCCTGAAGATTAATTTATGCTTCAGTTTGATTTGTTGATGTTAGTTATGACTTAATTTGTTTCAGGAAGGATTTAATGTACCTTATTAAATATGTACACAAGAATAAAAGTGTGGGGGGAGACTTCATCTTGAAGTGGAAAATGAGCATAGGAAAAGGAGACAAAGCTTAGCTAAAAATTAGTAGGGTAAGTGTATTCATGAGGTTCTTATTTATTAGAAATCAGCCACAGATTTGCATCTGAGCTTTATAGCCACCAATCTAAAAAGAATCTACAGTGTCAGTAAAATTTTGGAAGCAAACAAAATAGACATTGAGGGGAATCCACAGCTATTCTTGTACTGATATCCAACTTAGATCGCAGTTTATCTCTTTAATCACTCTTTTCCATGCCCTTTATTTTTCTATGTTGCCACCAGTCAAAACCTCAATCCTAAATAAGTCCAAATTTGGTCTACTTTGCACATATTCTTTTGAGAACAAAATCATACAGCCAAACAGATGGATAATATTTAATTCATGGTTGTAAGTTTTCACCTGGTTTCTCAACACTATCCTATATCCCCATTTCCTTTGTCTTCTCACTCTTCTGCTGTTGCCCTGAAATAGGTTGACTATTTCTAGCTATCTTCATTCTCCTCATAATTTTGATTACTTCCCTTTTCATTCCCAACAGATTACTTCTTTATTTCTTTAATAGAAAAATCAGACACTTTCCACTGGCAAACATCTCAGTTTCCATTTGAGAAATCTATTCTCCTTGTGCTCCTGCCCATACATTTGGCCTACTTTCCACTTAATAGAAGAGGTGCCTGGCTTTCTGAAGGAGGCTTGTCCTTCTGCCTATGTTTGGTTCTTTCATTTGCGTAAAGAAACATTTAGAAATATTTCTAGACTACATTTTTACTTATGTTTTTATTTTCTTTTTGTTAACACCTCACTAGGCTAAGGAGGAAATGAAGGCATGTTGAATAGTCAGTACAGATTGTTAGGACCAAGGATCCAGAAGGGCAGATGGTGAAATATCTGTGTGTGGATGTACCCAGTTCATGCTTGCTGGAAGCCTGAGAAAGTTTTTCACTGGTTTTGAATTTAAACTTTGGCCCTGCCATGTCCTCCCTTCAAACCACTATTTCTGAAGTCATCACTAAGCCCATCTAATTCAGATCCACTTTCCATTTGTAATCTAGCTTGACCTTTTTTAGCAACCTAAAACTCTGTTGACCATGCCTTCATTAGTGAAACTTCCTTTCCTTTACTTTGGTACATTATCTTGTCCCACCTGTCCCACCCTACCCTTACCCGGCTTACGCTTGTCTTTACCTCCTAAATCCATGTTTCTCAAGTTTCTAGACTAAGCTTTCTTGTCTCACACCAAAAACTTTTTTTTTAACCTTGACAAATCTAATTACTATGGTGGCTGCTAATGTATTTATTTGTATAAAGAAAACCCCTCTTCTCTGCCTCTGGACACATCTTTATTCAGCCTTCTTTCTATAGGTTCAGACTTGTTTGCTGAATTTTTCTAGATGTCTCAAAGTTACCTTAAATTCAACATATTTGAAATAGAACTTAGCATTCATTCACACACAATTCATTTTCTTATCATTTGCTTCATCTCTTCACATGGTATTATCATCCACTCATAAGTGTCAGTCTTAAGAGTTTTCAGTAAGTATATCTTATTTTTATTAAGAGGACTAACAGAATAATTGCAAGATATAAAAACCCATTTAATAATACCTAAGTTACTTAGGATTTTATTGAGGAACGGATTGGTACTCCCTTGCATAAGTTTCAGGTTTCTCTTCCCCTATCCCATCCCCATTTCTATCCCATCTGCTTCTATCCCTCCCTTCCCTACCATCTTCAACACTTGGATTTAGAGGTTTTTTTCCATAGAGTTAATAATTATGATAGATTTGATTGAAACTGTTATATTATGGGGTCATTTTTGGTTAGAACACACTTTGTAAATAACACCAGTTGCAACTGGTTTACAAATGAATTTTGGAATAAAAATCATTTAGAATATATGGAATGCTTAGATATTCTGGTGAACCGCATTCCTCTCAAACAATGGGAAATTTAAGCACAAATATTTTAAGGGACTTTCCTGAAAGCACATCACTAGTTAGTTAAACCAAGACTAGAAACTGACTCAGTTTTATCAGATTAATGCTTTGCCTAGTATCCCTTTGATTGCCTTTTTTTCTTATCATTATGTTTTCCTTCATTTTTGTTTTTCCTTAATACAATTTCATGCTCCCAGTATCTTGTTACTTTCTTTTGAAGTTTATTGGCCTTTCAGTTTTTTATGTGGTGCTTAATACTTTTAATTTTGTTTGCACAAATTAGTTCTTTTTAAAATGGCAGTGCTTCTAAGTAAGGTTGGAAATGCTGGTAGACATTTAAAGTTGTGCTGATATACATAATACTACCTTAATTACACCAGTAAAGTTTAGCCAGCTGTTGTCTATTGTAGACATATTTTGTTGTTGTTGTTGTTGTCTTCATTGTTCCTTCCAAGGAAGCTTTTTGGTACAAAGAGACAAGTTTGACTTATATCAAACACACATCATTATATGTACCAAAGGGAAGTGTATTTGCTGTATGTTTACGTGATACCATATAATGGTTATTTATAGATTTTGGCCTTCCATTCCTGGGAGAAGCAAAAAAGAAGGGAAAATTAATAACTGATTGTTAGCCATTTGAAATATGTAACCTCTTACCTACCACATTTAAGAAGCATTCTGTATGAAGCATTTCTAAGCCAAATATATATTATTTCTTTTTTTCTGTATATAATATTAATAACTAATATTTTATTTTCATTCACAGATTATTATAAGTATAGGCCTCATGTTTTATGTAGTTCACCGAGCTCAAGTGGAATTGAATGCAGCTATTGTAGCTTGCGAAATGGAACTGAAAACCTCTCTGGTTAAAGGCAATCAACCAAATTCGAGTGGCTCTTCATTCTACAGCAAGAGGACCCTAACATTTTCTGGAGGTGGAATCAATATTGTATGATTCTAAAGAAATGTATGATTGTCAAGAGCCTAGTGTGCTGTCCAAGGTCTAACAGTCACTTCCCTAGTGGGCAGAGACAAGTTCTATTTGTATTACAGCACAAACAAAACTGACTAGTTTTTAATTGCACAGTTTTTTTTAAAAGCAAAAATCATTTTCTGGATATGTAAGTGTAAATGTAGATACAATTTTGGCTGCACCTCTTTATCATGCCTGTAATGGCCTATAGGTCTGCACTTTAGTGTTTTTTAATTATTTTATTTCTGGGTACTTATGAACAGAGAAATAACCCAAATATTTTTTCTGCTTAGTGTCTTTATTTATAAAGTATACATCTTCTTTACTTATAAAGCTGAGTTAAAGTATGCAGTCTTAAATGTGTAATATTATTGGATGTTCTTTGCTTAGTCTTTCCAGAAGGAATAAACAGTGTTTTTTTGTTTTGTTTTGTTGTGTTAAGTGGGACCACTTTGTTTCCCTTTTCTGTGTTAGAAAAATGACATTAATTTTCAGTTGAATGTATTTTTGCAAGCATCACATTATTATAGGGTCATTTACACCTTTTCACACAAGCTTAAATCCTACATTGTGGGACTGAAGTGCTCTTAAAATAATCTTTTTATTTTCACTGTGTAATATGCAAAGCAAAAGGGAAATTATTTAGTGGGTGGTGGCTGAAAATTAGAACTCATGTTCTAGTTTGATTACATTGGCTGTACCCTCCTTAGATCTTCCATCAAAGGGCTGTCCCATTGCAATCTTACTAAAACATTTTATTAAAATAAACCTTTTTCCTTTTTATAATAATAATTAGGCTTTGAAATAAAATTATTATTCCTTTAAAATGGTGGGCTTGCCATCATTGAAGATGTCACTCAGGTGGCCTTGTTTAGCCTTTTTAAAAAATCAAGCTTTAAAATCATCTTTATAGTTCCATGGAAGTACTTATATATCTGTCTCATAGTTTTCAGCTTTAGAACTCTAAATATAATAGTAACTTAATTCCCAGATTTGTGTTATTTGCCCTATTATAGGTAAGTTTATTTTGTTTTGTTTTAGTACATGTTTTTCTCTGATAAGACTCAGGAATTCTGAAATGTGAAATTAAGTGTCTCAATTCTTTCTCTTGTAGCATGAATTAATATATTTATTAGTAGCACTTATGATTATTGACACAATAATTCAGCATATATTCATATGACATGTGCAACATTCATCAGTCACCTCTATTTTAAAGTAATTTAATTGTAAACTTAATGATTAGTTTATTTACAAATGAGATTTTAGATATTAGTGCAAATTTTCCAGTAGGTAGCTCTTTTTTGGCTATGAATATTTGACTTATCAGAGATCTCTCATTTGCCTATTAATTAGGGTGACACTTTTGCCCTGATTAATTAAAATACAAAGTAATTCTTTGAAAACAAATTATTATATTCCTATGCTAGAGAAGAATTTAATCATAAGGGTTTTTTTTGCCCTATTCATTATAATTGTTTTTCTTTCCTTCATAATGAGTAAATTATCTTTAAGTAATGGTAGAAGATTTCAGTTGCACAATATTCTGAGAGGCACTTAGATCTCAGCACTTGATTGGCCTCCAAATCCTTCCTTCTATTATTGGTAGAAAAAAATTATATATAATACTGAAATATCCTTATTCTTCTTTTGAGTCCTAATGCTAATTTACGTTTAAAAAAATGAGTTTAGCTCAACAATCCCAGTGAACAATATATTTTATTTATTCTTTTCTGTCTGACATGGCAGTGTTTTTCTTGTGCATCTTTGCTTGTTGGTTAATTTTGGTTAAAGGAACCATTACTGAAGATCACTGTTTCCATACTTGTTTCATACTTCATGTATTTTGAAGTACCTTTATTTACTTTTAGTATTTGTGACTTGAAAACTTCACCAAAATTGAGTACCTTTTGGTAGTTTGTAGTGGGTTCTTTAAAATGTTATACTTTGCTTGGTACTTGTATTAAATATGTAAAGGTAAAAGAAATAATTTTTCTGTATTCTGCCAATCATTTTATATAATAAATAATTCATTTTTTCTTAAAACAGTATGAATTGACTGTTTCTAAAATACTGATCTATAGCTGCAGTTCTCCTTTAGTATTTGCAGCCTCTGAGAAAACAACAGCCCCCTCACGGTCAAGCTATTTGACAAGTAGATTTGGTTGCTGGGTGTTTGGGTTGTACTCATTATCAGTTGTGCAAAGCATCACCATGCCTTATTCACTGTGTCTTTAACGCTGCATCCCAGACATGGCAGCAACACGTTTCTAGAGAATACTTTTATGTTGCACAAATATTGTCTCCAGTCATTATATATGTATTAAATGTTTCCAGTCACATGTATTTGTAGAAATGAAAATGCTTTATAATGAAAAATGCTTTATACTCATTTTAAAGAGCATATGATCCATCTAATTTCCAAATCTGATGAATGGTATGTTTTTATCTTTAATTGTTTGGGATTTTCCATAAGTTTTCCATATCCTGGTTTATTGATAATTTTGTTTACATTTTGCCAAATTTTGTCATGTACATTACTTTAAATAGATAGTACCTCCTTTTAAAAATGTATATATAATTTACTGTTTTCATGTCCATTTCTATTGGTTTATCTGATGTGCAACAACTTGAAATTTGTACTCCTTGTTTTGCAAAAATACTATAACCAAATCTCCATCATTAGAATCTGCATTTTGAGTTTATGTTCAGAAGAGACTGGATTTATTCAGTGCCAGCCATACTCGCCCCTGATGCATTATGTAACCAGCTACAAACCTTTCTAAGGTGGCTTTGAATAGAATTAGGTATACAACTAATAGATTCCTTCCTCCCTGTGAGGTTATTAAGTTCAGTCATTACTCTTATTTGCCCTTTATGTAACTCAGCTAACTGGTTAAAGTAGCATATATCCCCAGCATTGCTGTTTGTCGATGTGCAGTGCTGAATTGGACTACTCTTGGGGAGAGTGCTGACGTAAATTTGTCAATATTTGTTAGCTGTGAAGCTGTCTTTAGAATGCTTGAGAAAGTCACTAGGTATGTTCCAGGTTGGTTATGTTATGGTAAATCATGCCATTCATTTTGCAGAGAAAAAGATGATTGTACTGCCCTCAGGGACAAAGGTCTGACCCAGGTTGATAGCCTTAGTGGTAGAATTTTGTTTCAGCCAGAGGCTATTCACTGTCTCAAAGTGATGGTCAGTATTATATTGTCCAGATTTTAGATCAGATGTTGCTGATTTCTGTTGTAAAAAGTTTTTAATATATAATTTGCTTTAAGGTCATTGCTTTAAACTGAAAAGCCATTTAAAAAGGGAAAAGAATCACTGTTTCACAGGATATTTAAAACTCAGGAGTCAATAAGCTCACACATTTAACATAAACTTTTAACTTATTCCACAACTCAATTATAACTCGGTTCTTCTGAACTACAAAGTGATTGCTGCAAATTATTTTCAAAGGTGGCTGAAGATTGAAAGTAGAAAGTTCTAAATGTGAAATCAGCAAATGTCTTGAATAATTGGTATCCCAAATCACTTGTGTGCCTGAGAAAATAAAAAGTAATATTTTATTTTCCTTCTCTCTTCTCTTTCTTTCCCATGGATATAGAGACATGTCCCATGGGAGGGAACAATTCAAGGGAAAGGAGGGATGTGCTCCTAAAAATGAGAATGCTGATAATGGACCCTCTGTGGGGTGGTTATGATTATGGCAGAGGCCCTGTAGAGAAATGATTAAGGTATCTTGAGTCAGTACTTACTCTTCAGGGTTTTTCTCCCAATACTCGTATTCTTTACATGTCACTTGCCATTCCAATAATTGTTAGTCATTTTTCCTAGGCCATGGTGATATTCATGCTTTCATAAAGTCAAAGGACTTTCAACATTCTAATTTTCTGGTTGATTTCTGTCTCATTTTTATTACTATTTCCTTGAAGACACATTCCAGCTGCCATAAAACTTTCATCTTAGCAACCAGAATAATACTATTTGGCTTATTTGTATCAGATCCAATATTGTTGCACTCATTTCTTATCCATTTGAGGTCAGAACTGCCTGCCAAAACAGAGGAGTAACCTCATGCTGCAGACTGCCTCCAGCTGGGGTGGTGCAATGGTGTCCTCTCTAGAGAAGCATGTGGGCATTGCAGTGTGCCGGTCATCGAAGGCTGCAGTACTGTCTGCCATGGCTGCCCTCTTTGGTTGATCTAGAGTGCATGTCAGCACTCTTAAGTATGGAGAACGTGTGGACTTTAATACTGAACATTTTTAAGCATAGCATTATGTTCATGGTAATGTTAAACAAGGTATTTGTATATGGTAACTATGTTTAATCATTTTGCCAAGTTTTAACAAAGTTGATTATCTAGAATAAATAATTACTATTCTACTGTCTTAAAAAGTGACTGGGTATTCTGTAAGGTAGTGTGCTAGGTAGGAAATTTGAACATCATAAAATATGCAGTAAAGTTGAATAGAAGAGTACATTGAATATGTACTAAACCAAAAGAATAATTTGTAAATTATAAAATTCTTAGAATGGGTATAGAAGTATAGTGATACACTTTAAGGATATTTATCCTAGAATACATAAAATTCATCATTAAGATAACGTACGTAGTAGAGGCCACAGAGAACTCCTTGATTCTGTGTTGGTTACTAATGAAATCATTTTCTGTATCACTGTTTTGAAGCATGACCTGTTCAATACTCTTTTTCTCTTAGAGTCCCATCCTAAGTTCACCTTGACAGGTAGATAGGGAACATTAAATGTTCTCAGTTTGTTACTCTGATTTTAAATGAAGGTATCTGGTTTTGTGTCATCATCTTCCCACTTTAAATATGTAGTAGAACAGCTTTGTTTGGCATCAGTGTTTTAGGTAGGTTTTGTAGCAGTGCATTAAATTATCAGGTGAACATGGAGTAGATTCTGGGAACATTGAACCTGAGAGTATCTTTCTTTCTTCCCTCCATTTGGCTACTGGGTATGTATGAGGCCTTACTTACTTTCTTTTTAAAAAAAATATTTTGTTTTTAGTTATACTTCGACACAATACCTTTATTTTATTTTTATGTGGTGCTGAGGATCGAACTCCACACCCTGCACGTGCTAGGCAAGCGCTCTACGGCTGAGCCATAACCCCAGCCTGAGGCCTTACTTTCAAGTGGGATCTTGACAGAGAAAATCAGGACAGGGATTGCTCCTAGGTGGATTGGCTATTGTTGATGGGCAAAGAGACAAGACCCACAGATGCCAAGAAGGCTTTGGCTTTCAAATCCATAGGCTCCTGAAGGGAAATTTATTATTGGCCCCACCAACATGTGTCATTTTCCCTGACCCGAACAGTGGCAGAGGAAAAGATGAAAAACTTGTGCTGCCCAAGAATTCAGGAAGACCAGATGTAGAGACGCTTCTTTCCAGAAACTCAGCCTACTGCTCCTCATTCCCCACTGAAATTTTTCTGTCTGTCTGTCTATCTATCTATCTATCTGTCGATACCAAGGATTGAACCCAGGGGTGCTTAACCATTGAGCCACAACCCCAGTCCTTTTATATTTTTTCACTGAGTTGCTTGGGGTCTCTCTAAGTTGCCGAGGTTGGCCTCAAACTCGTGATCTTCTTGCCTCAGCCTCCCAAGTTGCTGGGATTACAGGCATGTACCACCACACCTGGCTTCCCCACTGGTATTTCTAGTGGGTTACCATGTATTAAAGATAGCATTAAATTGAGAGTTAACCAACTGGAAAGAAAGTGAACACGGTTCATGAGGAGAGTGGTTTGACAATTATGATATATCTCTACCGTGGATGAATGAGTGAGCAACCATTAGGAAGGATGCACTAAATGTATACTAGTGAGTTAGAGGGATTTCTAGAAGTCATTGTTCTGTGAAAGAAACAAGATGCAAAAATTTTGAAAGTATTATATTTCTGAGAAAAGTCCCATCTCCTTGGTGTGTGTGTGTGTCTGCATCACCCCTATGTAGGATTAACTGAGTATAGATAAAAATATGGAAGGAAACTGACTAGTGTAAGATATATATTACTTTAGTGGTAATGAAAAGCTGGAATGGAGGCTGAAGTAGATGGAATGAACAGCAGACTAAAAGCAATGAAGCCAAAAAAAGGAAAGGAAGAAAAATCATAGTTTTTAAATAAAATGGACCTATTTTCCTTTTATTGGCATGGTAGAAGTCAGCCTCTGTTAAAACAGCCCAGTTGGTTTAGAGGTGTAGCTCAATGGTATAGAGCTTTGCCCACCTACCATGTTCAAGGCCCTGGATTCTCTCCCCAGCACCAGAAGAAAACAACAAAAAATATAAAAACAATTGTTAGGCAATCTGCTAAGTACTTGAGGTAAAGCAGTGCAGTACTAAAGAAGGCCAACCAATTGCCAGTGTTCCATTCTCAGGCCCATTGTGTCTTAGATAACATAATCCTGAGAAGTTTAGTTACTTACTCCCTCTGTGCTTCAGTTTCTTCATCTGGGCAGTAATAGCTACCATGGGGTAATTGTGAGAAAAAGGTTCGATGCTGAGAGTAATTCATGGTAGGTAGTAAGTACACATGAGTGTTAGCTATTATTACCCCAATCCATCTCAGGAGCTAAGAAGCACTTTGCATATTTGACAGAGCAGAGAAGGACAGAACGTTTTTTACCTGGCTCCAATCTTTACAGAACATGCAGTGAAATTAGACATATAAATAAAAGGACAAGCACTCAGGTCTTATAGGGTAAAAGGCCAATATAGAAATCCTCCAGCATGAACAATAATTAGTGAAAGGAATGTTTAGAGAAATCATTATTATCTTGGTTTTGCATTTTGTAGGTAGAGACCTTGGTGCTCAAAGGGATCTCTGACCAAAAAAAGAAATGAGGTAAAAGGCAAAAATTTTGTACAAACAGAAACTTATTTTGTTGTTTGTTTAATATAGGAGTTTTCCAGTCAGTACTGTTACCTGCCCCCCCCTTAACTTCTACCTCCATCAGAAGCTTTTTAAATTTCTTAAACATGTAACTTAGATTCATTTGAATTTGTATCGTTTGAGTTATACAAGTTCTTTACCTCATAAACAGTTGATGCTAAACTTATGCATTCTTGTTTGATGCCCAGTTTTTCTCTTGTCAGCATAGTTTTTCCCTTATGTTAATGAGAAAAGTAAGATTTAAATTTTCTGAATTTCCATTTACTCAGTCATTTTTGTCAGTAAATAGAGAAAATCAGCTAGATACCAAGCACTTGCTAGACTTGGGTTGACAGAAATAGGAATGAGACGAGGAATTCCCACTTAATGAGGAAGGTAGAAAGCAAAGATACAACAGCAATACAGTGTGAGCAGGTCCATGATAAAGGTTTATGCTCTGGCCCCAGAAGGAAGGAAAAAGTAGAAACAGGAGTAGTGGCAAGGACAGAAATCACTGGGATGAGAGGGAGATGGACTAGCGTTGGAAAGTATGCTACAGTTAGTGATTGCTGAATTGAAATTGGGAGGATAAATGCAGACGGTCTAAAGGAAGAGGAGGAAGGGCATTCAAAGACGAAAGCCCAAGAAAGCATGGCAAAAGGTTCAGAACAGCTAGAACATACAAGGAAGTCGGCGGTGGGGGGGGGGAGTATTATTCAACTGAGGCTGGAGAACTACATATAGATTATGTGGTGGGGTATGAATGGATCCATATGCAATATCAAGAAGGATGAGTTGGGGTTTTTGCTTGTTGAATTACTGGAAATTGAAACATGGGTGCTTCACCACTGAGCTACATCTCTATTTTGAAAAACGGTCTCACCAAATTGCCAAGGCTAGCTTCAAACTTGTGATTCTCTTGCCTTGCCCTCGCTAGTAGCTGGAATTACAGGCATACACCACCTCATCTGACTGAAGTATGTTTTATATTTATGGAAAAGAAAATTTGAAGTAACAATAGGTGCTTCATTTAAAATCACACTCGGCAGTTTGAAGGAATTGAAGAGAGTCAAGTCTACCACCTACAGATGAATTAGGGAAGAAATGAAGGTCAGAAGTAAGACACAATAATAAATACAGAAAGGTATAGAAATATATATACTTGAGAGGTATAGAAAATAAATTTGGCGAATATAAGATGTTGACTAGCAAATGAGGGAAGAGGCTCTGATGGCTCCTTGGTTTCCAGTATGGAAGGTGACGTAGTAGGAGCAGTTTGGTGGTAGGGAGACAATATTGAGTTTGAAATATCTTTGTGACATGGACATCAAGAGACACTCTGGTAAATGGATTTATGGATCCGAAACTCAAGAAGAAGTAGGGGCTGGCGGTAGAGGTTTGGAACTCTTCAACACACTTAGTATGTGAAGGTTTCAGTATGGATTTGGTACCACATGAGAATAAAGGTGACTAAGACTAGAACCAGGAATGAGAAGAGTCCTTCAAAGGAGACTGACAGCTGCCTGAGAGGGAGAACCACAAGCAGGTAAAAAGAAAGTTTCTAGAAATAGAATAGAATAGAACACAACAGAGAGGTGGAAGACATTAAGGACTTAAGCAAGTCCATTGAACTTGATAATTTAGGCAAACGTTGGTCATTACAGACAAGTAGGAGGTTAGAAGCCATGCTAAAGTGTGTTGAGATGTGAAGGGACCAGAGGAAGTGGAGGTTGCCAATGGAGACACTCCGAATAACCTTAGCAGGAGGAGCAGGAAGAATACAGTGAACCTTGAGGCTAGTTGAGAGGGACATGCTTTTCCAAGGGATTTGTATTTTTTTACCTTTTCCTCTAAGTTTTACAAGTCTTTTAAAGCTTTTATTCACGTATTAATTATGTCATTTAAAATTTTAAAAAGAAACACTGAACTAAACAGGAGAAAGCAGTAATTGGAGAGTGGGGAAAAGATAAAAGACTATAGTTCTGCACGTTAAAAAGACTTAGGGAATTTTCCCAAATTGCCCTGACCACCTATTAATCATAATGTCACCAGGTAAAACTTGGGCATGGATACTTTATTTCTGAAGAGCTCCAGTTAATTCTGATGCCTAGTGATGGCTGAAAGCCACTGAGAAAGGATTTTGCTAAGATGGAGTGAGTGAAGCTCATTTAAATACTCAGGGAAATGAGCCATCGTGTAATTTATATTACTATGTTATAGCTTGTCGCGACCCCTTGCCTGCAAGGAAGACGCAACTCAGGAATCTTCTCTCAGCAGTTTATTCAGGTCCTTGATACTTTTTCTTCTTTCCCCTGGATGCCCCTCCCAGCCTTAATAAAGCACCTCAAGCCCCAATGCGAAGCTGCCACGTGGACTTTTCTCACAGGGTGCCAAGTCACAGCGTGCCAACTCATTCTGATAAGGAGTTGTTTGTCACAGACTACAGGGGAAACCAGCGCCATCTTGTAATGGCGGCCACAGTTCACAGAAACGGCTCACCACAGTTCCCCCTTTTTTGTTTTATTACGACAATACAGGCGAGAGTAGAGGTCCTATCCCACTGTGCAGAAGTGGCTGCATAGTATGGCTCAGCCCTAAGGAGGCGCCTTCCCCAGATCCGAGGCCATATCAGCCGACGCCTTTTTTCGTGGGGCGGGGCGTGGATAAGGTGGGGTAAGGAAGGACGTCAAACCCGCATGCAATAGGACATGCTCTCCTTGAGGTCCACTCCAAGGATCACTCAAGTGCAGTGCCTTGCCTCGCATCCTGTATCGTGACGATGGTGGACGGAGGGGGATAGCCGAGGCTGAACTGTGGCTGTTTACAACGACAAACAAGTTGACAGCACCCTGAAAGAAAGGCACGGACTTTAAAGCGATAGAGAAGCACTAGTGTGGAAACCCATCTGCGTGCAATGGCAGCAAGACCGGCAGAGTGCAAGGGCTTTCCAACACTAAGAGAATAGCGAGGAAAGACATGTCGATCCCAGTGCAATGTTATAATAACTTGGGGTGCAACGACCATGTCAAAGATTTACTGTTTAAGATGCGCAAGCCAGACTTGAGGTGAATTGCCATTTTCTAAAGCTGCAAGAGCTTGTATGATCATAGCCTTATCGTGAGCATTGCGGGCCTTGAGGCGACAGAGAAACCACAAACAGAGGAACATACCGAAGCAACACATTGCACCAAAAATGCCTATTCCCACCCACTCCTTAAAAAAGGAAAAAGCAGAAGAAATCCAACGGGTGAATTGTCCCAAAGTCACTGGTACGACAAGGGTGTTGTTCAAAACAGCTATCTGAGTTAGTTGAGACTGGGAAGTTTTCTGCTTCCATGGACCAGGTTCCGGATAGATATTCTCCGATGATGCATGAGGCATTTCTGGAATCATAAAATCTGACAGAGGTTATACATAAATGTGCTCGTTGATCAATACAACCCAAATGTACTAGGTCAGACAATTCCTCAACTTGAGCTTGAAGTAATTCTATCCTTTGATTAGCAGCCAAAATCCCAGATAAAATGTGTTGATTAATTCTACTTTGAGATTTAGAAATTACTTGATTGTATTTTTACTGAAAAGCAAATTTATAGTAAACACATTTATCTCAAATATCTGTAACTGAAAAGGCAGAGTATCTGATAAATGTAAATATAAAACATAAATTATGGGTTTTCTGTTGAAGAAAAACAATTAGGCAAATATATATTAACTAATCAATTAGGCATGTACTAATTAATTTATAGATTAACAAATATAGGTTATCTAAATATCTAAAAAATATATATATATATTAAGAATAAGAACATGACTTATAATTGTATTAACTTTATGTAACCACGTGGTCTTAAAATATTTGGATCCATTTAAATTTATTTTTAGCTAGGAGTGCACTCTTCTATGTGACGTCACTTGATGTAACTGAAATAAGATCCTTGAGTATACATTTTTATTTTTATAGTTAGCAATGAAAATAAGGATTTTTTGGTCATCACAGGAACTTTGCCGGCTTGTTCCTGTGGCAAGCAAATGCATCCTCATAACCTTCAAAATTAAAAGTAAAATATAAAGAAGCATATTTGATATCTCTCATCAATAGAACATTATTTAGTAACACAACTATAGAGAAAAAGTCAGGTTATTTAACTTAGAATTAGCTTAAATTTAGGACTGTAACATAGAAACCTGTGGAATTAAATTTTGTCTGAAAAAGATATCTTTCATTAGCATTTACAGGTAGGCATTTTTTATAAATACAGGCTCTGAGCAGCTCCGGTAGAAATCTGAAACACAGCAGTACAGGTTAGTGGCTGGAAGGCGGGACCAGAAGTCCTGTCTGAGTGACTGTGGAAGAACCAATCAGAAGCCCGCAAAAGTGTGGGAGGTGGGACCAGGAAGCAGCTATGCCGGCCAGGCACCCCATGGTTACCATGGTGATGCAAACAACATGGAGTCTGGTACCCATTTTCAGGGCAAAAGTTCTCCAAGTTTTCTTAGCCGATTGTATTTTGTTTGATTTTGTCTGCATTTTCCCCCGCCTGGCCAAGATCTTACTGCGGTAGCAGCTTGTTCTGTCTCTGCGACCTGCGGTTGCAGTTGTACATCCTGTACTTCCTGGCATTCCCCTAGGGAGTCTACAGATAGAAAGGGGTTGGTCCGTGGGAGGTGACAAAGTCGCCCACTCCCCGGGGCACCATTCCGTCCCTGGATTGCCCAGTAGACCTTGGGGCGGGCCCCTGTTCCCGTTTTGAGGGCAGCGGCCAGAACCTGTCCAGTAATATGAGCTCCATCAATATCTTTACAAGCTCGAATCATGTCATCAACACTCTTTGCTCTGGTAGATTTAATGGCATTTTGGCAATAGGAATTTGCATATTTAAGAGCCAATTGCTTAATGACCGGCATGGCTTGTTCCAAGTTAGGGAATATTTTTTCTGCTACCTGTATCAATCAGGCAAGGAAGTCAGAATAAGGCTCAGAGGGTCCTTGAGCAATTTTTGAAATTTTTGTTTTAGCATTTGAAATAGGTAGAGCCTTCCAAGCCTAAATGGCTGCTGTAGCTATCTGAGCATAGACCCCAGGATTATAATTAATTTGTTGATTTATGATAGCATATAGTCCCAAGCCAGTTAACATTTCAAGGTTATGCCGTGGGAAGCCGGCGTCCTGATTGACTCAGGCTAGCTCGCGACACCTCTCTTGATTTTCACTTTTCCACAACAAAAAATCCCCTCCGGACAACACAGCCATGCAAAGCTGTTGCCAGTCACTAGGTGTCGGCTGATTGGCAGGGGTCTGTAATTAGTAACTGCCTCCTTTAGTTGTTTAATATCCTTAAAGGCTAAAGGAACATGTATTCTGGCCGGCTGTCCATCGGCATCCAAGTTTTCAATTACTGGGAAGTTTGGGCCGTCTTAGGCTGCCACTGAACACCCCCCAGCCTTCTGGGGTTGTCCTTGTCCCAATCGGGGTTACAAGGAGGGAGCATGACTGCATCGGGGCCGTAGGTGCTTTAAATCTTGACTTTTTTAATCGACCCTCCAGTTCCTCTATCTCCCTTTCCAGTTCTTTTTCCTGCCAGCTGTTACCATGGAGCCCAGTTAGTAACTCCCTTATCTTAGAAATGTAGTCAGCACTGTGAAGCCCAGCTCAAGGCCAGAGGCCTTGTTACATATTTTTGTGAAAAACTAGTAAGGGAGTGTCCAGTGCCTGGAGTGCTGATTTTTTCAGACAGTAGCCAAATAAAACAGGGCAACATGAAAATAGGAAGTTTATCTACATTAAACCTTTTTGTAGAGATTCTTTTGCTGAAAGTCCTAAAATAAGCCATGGTGAATATTCTGGAGAAGGTCAAATAAGACTTTTCTGTGGGCCTGATAGGGAGGGGGAAGATGAGAAGGCGGGGTTGAGAGCGGCTAGGGTGGATCTAATTCCTCAGAACTGTCCGAGCTACTTGTGTCCTTGGGAGTTTTTAACTCAGTCAAGTCCGGATAGAGCCTTCTCCTCTGTTTAACATTCCGTACATTCCCATCCTTCTGAGATATCTCGCTTCTTGCCGGAGACAGCCGCCTCCTCCCCTGTTTCATGCTCCGCACACTCCCATCCTCCTGAGATACCTCACTTTCTGCCGTCTCTGACTTCTCCTCATGTAATTGCTCTAAAACTTCCTGTCCTTTAGTAAGTGCTTCCTGACATCTGCCATCTGTGAGGCAACTACGGACCATCTTCCAAAGGGGTATCACCCCACCCTCTAATATGCCCTGCTCAGAAGCAAAGTCAAGGTCTTTGCCTAATTTATCCCAGCTAGGTATAGTAAGGCTGCCCGAGAATGCAAACCACGGTGCAGCAATATCTGTCTTCTGTAAAAATCTCTCTAAAGTACTACGTTTCACTTCCAGGCCCTTGGAACGTAACAGGTCATCTAGGGCCAGGAGGAGCTGACTTGAAGACGCGGCACCCATGACACAACAACAAAAGACGCACAAAAAACAACAAGAGATACCACAAAAAACAAAAACGAGATGACACAACAAAAGAAACACAGAAAACAAAAGTGAAAGTACACAGTGCAGCTGCAATAAACATGAGGCTCTCTCTTTCTTTGTAGAGGAGCTGACCCCGCTTTGGACGCGGATCCCACGTATTGGGACTATCCCTGCTTTCATAGCAGATCCCACTCACCTGGGACTAACCGGTGCACCACCCCTGACTGACTGAAAGTTCTGGTTCCCGGGTCTCGGCGCCACTTGTCGCGACCCCTTGCCTGCAAGGAAGACGCAACTCAGGAATCTTCTCTCAGCAGTTTATTCAGGTCCTTGATACTTTTTCTTCTTTCCCCTGGATGCCCCTCCCAGCCTTAATAAAGCACCTCAAGCCCCAATGCGAAGCTGCCACGTGGACTTTTCTCACAGGGTGCCAAGTCACAGCGTGCCAACTCATTCTGATAAGGAGTTGTTTGTCACAGACTACAGGGGAAACCAGCGCCATCTTGTAATGGCGGCCACAGTTCACAGAAACGGCTCACCACAATAGCTCATTGATTTGAAATGCCCTTGGCTTATATCACAAGATGCCAATATTTAGAAGTAAATGGAGAACTGGGCTGAGATTTATGATACAATGCAATTTATTTTTGTCTGTTGCTCAATTAGCTACATAGTTTTGTGCTAGCCAAAAAATTTCCATATGTATACAGTATGGAGGCTATGCTCATTTTCCTAAGGTCCATTTCATTCTTAATGAAATGCTTTGCTTTTGCTTTTTAATCTAACAAAATGATGCAAAAATCATCTGCAATTAATGTAAACTGTCCAGGAAAGTTATTTTAAAATGTAGCAAAGAAGCACTTAAAACTCTCAGGCAGAATGATGACTCTTTAAGCAAGGAGTTCGTATCTGTGGCTAAGTGTAATTCTAACTCTGATTAGTCTTGGGCTGGTCTTTACTGCTTATTCGATCTCTGAAATAATATCAAAAAGCTCATAGGATGAACCAGATTCAAGATCATACTTAGAGGACTGCAAGGCATATAGAACACTTGCTCTATGTTCTAATCTACCTTTCAAGGTTCCTAGTCAAGTGAAATTTATTAGGTTAAATGGAATAAGCCAGACACAAAGACAAATACCACATGTTTTCACTCATTTGTGGGACCTGGAAAGTCAATCTTATAGAAGAACTAAGTGGAATAGTGGTCACTAGAGATGAGAAGGGCAGGTGGAAAGAAGTTTAATGAGGAGGAACAAAACACAGAGGAGGAATTAATTCTGGTTTTCTAGAGGACAGTAGTGTTAGGTTGTAGCAATCTATGGTTTGGTTTTAATAGAAAGGTTTGGTACACCAGTCTATGATGTATTTCAAAATAACTAGAAAATAATGAAATTCTCGATACTTAAAAATGGTTAACATTTGAAGGGACAGAAGTGTTTATTATTCTATCTCATTAAAAATGAAAATTTCAAAAAAGCTGTTTTAAAGCTGAAAGGAATGAAGTTAATCATAAGCTCAGTTTTTCTCAAGATGAAGAGAGGACATTTCTTAGGAGCAAAGAAAATTAGTGACAGCATCTTCTTGCCCCATCTGCACTTTGGCAGAAGGAGGCCTGTCGAAGCAGGGACAGAGCATCCAGCCTGAGTTGCTTTTGGGAGATAAGGAACTAACTTTAGAGCACAAGACCCATCCACAACCACTTATCTTTACTTGATTAAGGGATCAATCCTTTAAAAATACCAAGTCCTACAAAGTTGCACATATAATCGTAACACGTAGTTTTAGACCTATTAGGTATATGTATATTTCAATCTTTTAGTTTTAAATTTTTTGCCATTAGGGGAGGGGAGGGGGGATAGTAGGAGATAGGAAAGGTAGCAGAATACAACAGTCACTAATATGTCATTATGTAAAAATGTGGATGTGTAACCGATGTGATTCTGCAATTTGTATTTGGGGTAAAAATGGGAGTTCATAACCCACTTGAATCAAAAGTATGAAAGATGATATGTCATGAGCTTTGTAATGTTTTGAACAACCAATAAAAAAATAAAATTAAATTAAAAAAAATAAATAAATTTTTTGCCATTGAGAAAAAGACACATGATTTTGATCCCACTTAGATAAGATAGTGCCACTTAGAAAAGTTTGTCCTATGTCAAAGTAGATATGATTTTCACCCCAAAAGAGAAACACAATCTTTAGAAATACAGGGACATTTATTAGAAATAATCAAGAGGAAGGTTTTTCCTAAGTAACAGATACAAGCATTTTCTTATCTCTTGGCTTTATAGGAGAACATAAGGTCAGAGAGAAGCTCTCTCTTCTCCACTGTTAGTCTAAGCCCCAAATTGATGATGAAACTTCTGGAGTTTCATGTGGTTATAATAGGCTTCCAGGGTTAAAATGTGCACTTAACACTCAGGAGCAGATCAATTATCAATGTTCACCTAGCTTGTGAATCTTTTGTACTTAGAGACAAAATTAGAACCAAAATCATATTTATTTAAACAGATCAAAAGGATCTGTTTTACAATTACATTTTACTTATAATTGGACAGAAAAATTGAACCACTAATCGAAACTGCTTTTACAAATCCTTTAGCCTAAAGTTCTGAATTAAAGTGTTATTCGATAGGTAGAAAAGTGACAGTATGACTTCTGATTTAATCTTTGTCCTACCTGCCTTCCCCCTAAAGTTATTAAGTGATAATAACTATGCAGAACCAGTAACAGACACTTAAGAAATGGGAGTTCCTTTCTCACTGCTCCCCTTTCTCTAGCGACAGTTAATTATCATTTCCTCAGAGTAGGCAGTAGAGAGGATCCAGTGGAAAAGAGAGGCCCAGCTATTTTCACTCAAGTATAAGAGACTGAATGATTTAAAATTATGTCTCTGTTGGGTGCCAGAGTTACTCTCTGCTCAAAAGTAGCAATGAGCCTGTTTAGATGAATCTGTTGTCATTTAGTACCATTTGAGTACACTGAATTTCTTGGCTTGATACCTAATGACAAGTGCGCTGAAAACTATTGATTTAACTTGAAACAGTTTAACTTCAGAATTGATAAAGCATTTTAGAAATTGTAATCAAATTAGAATCATCTTTCTCCTTATCACTTATTCTTTCATATTCCTCAGAATAAAAAGAAAAAAATATGCTCCATTGCTGTCCTTATGAGGATTGTTCCATATGTAAACGTCAGTTCTAACTTTCAGCGGGAAATGGGTGAGCAGGATTGTGCCCATACTGTAAGGTGAGAGAGGCCAGTTGATGCCTTGTTCAAATTGCACACTGAGCACTTTCAAATTAGCCTATCACACTGGTCTCTACGGTAAATATTCCAAAACATTGTTCTTGTTTGTAAATTCACATAATGATGCAAAGGTCATCTACACTGAATGGTTGGAAAATTTCAGGAAAGTTTTAGGAAAAAGAAAAAAGAAAAACTGATAAAGAGGGACTTCCTGTATCAAAATATAATATATAAAGTCATTGATATCAGAAGAAATAGATTAATGGAACAGAAGAGAATGTCTAGAATCAGACCTACGTGTACCTAAGAATGTATTACATAAAAAGGTGATATTGATAAGTTTTAATGGGAAAGTGAGCCATCTTTTGGAAAAATTAATGGTGTATTAAAGATTTAAAATGGAAAAATAAAGCAAGGAACAATTTGAATTTTTCAACTTGAAACTTTGAGTCTTACTTTCACCTTTCTAAAGTTATTTTTTTCTTTTTTATTATACATATTGCTTAATGCAAAAATGCATGTTCATTACACTTTATATTCCATTTTATCTCATTTTAGTGTAATTGCCTTTATATATCTGAGTAGCATTTTCAGTTACATTAATGGTTATTTTAACAATTTTTTTTTCAGAAATACATAATTCATTCCCAACACTTTAATATAAAAGCCTTTGGAGTTTTTTCTCTTTCTATACAACTATATAAGAATATTTGTGCATTTGCTTCACTGATGATAATGGAAATATGCCATAAAATTATCATTTTTAATTTTTTTCTATATAATATGTTATAGAGAAAGATGACCTTTAAAAATCACATCATCTAATTGCAAGTTCAAAACACAAAGACCTGCTATGAATCTATTTGAAGATCAAACTGTAAAAAGTAAAGGATTTTTTTCCTAAATTAATTTCTAGTTGGCATTTTAAAACCTTTTTACTTTTAGTTATCCATTTTCAAGAACATATTGTTGCATTATTTGTATTTTTATCTGATATGCTAATCATTTTATGATTAGTTTATGACTTTTGTATGTATTCTTATAATCTTACTTTATAATTTAAAAATTTATACTTCTCTCACTTTTTTCTGTTGTGATATTATTTGTATGATGTACTTTTTGTTTAACTAATAAACATAATTTATTTGATAAATTTTGGAGGTAAATATCCTATTTTTAAATGAGCTGAAAAATTCACAAGTTTTCATGATATTGTAATTATTAATTTGTAATTATATACTTTTTTTTTCTTTTAAGGAAAGAAAAATAATTCTTATGCTCTTTGGTTATGTTTTCTGTTCCTTCATTTGGCATCATTACTTAAATGGGAAGGTCTTTCTTGTCATCATTGGATTGTTTTATTCCAACTAATTATTCAGTATTCCTAATAATGAGTAATACTCCTTGTCTTTCTGGTGTAATCATAATTATGATTGTTCTGTCAGTAATTCCATAAATTTATACTTATTGTAGAGATTGAATTCATTTTCCATCTTCACAGAACTTACCATAAATACTCAGCTGCCTGTACTTAGAAACTCTTTAATTCCTGTCCACAGAGTCCTGAATATTCTAAAGATATTTACAGAAAGCATACACTTGGTTACTAAATATTACATGTCTAAATTTTTTGTGTATTTTCACATACATATGATAGCCAGACTAAATAGATTAATTTTGGATGGCACCTTTATTTTTAAAAACTTTTAACTTTAAGATCATCGTACATTTACATTCAGTTGCAAGAAATACAGGAAAGACCATGTACTCTACCAGTGTCTTCAAGGGTACACATCTTACATCACTAAAGTCCAATATCACAACCAGAACATTAACCTTGATACTGTGTAGATATAGGACATTTCCATCACCACAAGAAACGGTCCCGTAGGTTGCCCTGTTATAGCCACTTTCATGTCCCTCCTGGTCCCTGCTGTATCCCTGGCAACTGTGAATCTGTGCTTTATAATTTTATCATTTCAATGATGTTGTTTAGATTAAATCATACAGTGTACTATCTTTGAGGATTAGCTTTTTACACCCAGTTCCCTGGGTATTCATCCAAGATATTATAAATATCAATAGTTTCTCATGTGTTTGCTTTCTAAAAGTTTTACAGTTTTATGTTTTATATTTAGCTGGGTGATTCATGCTTAACATTTAATAATTTCCTAAGAGATGTTTTGATTTTGCTCTCTGCTTCATTATTTTCTTTTTTCAATTGTTCTCTGACAAGATGAATTTTTATTCCAATTTTATTCTTCATTATATTGAAAGGCATCACTAATGAGTGACTGATTTTATGAATTATTTAGCACTTCTTTTGTTCTCAGGCTTATGTCCATTATCTCTTTATTGTCTTATGGTCTTTCAACAGCACCTGGCGCATAGTGGGTACTATATGATTATTTATTAAATTATTAAATTAATGGATATTTCTCATGTCTTTCAGATTATCTGGCACTTTTTCTATTATTTCACCTGTATTTTGTGTTTCTTCCTTAAGTTTCTATGCTATTTTACTAAATTCCATTAGAACAGTATTGATTGAACTGTTTGTTCCAACAACGACATGAGTTATAGCTCATGTTGGTGTTTCTAAAGCTTGTTGAGATGAAATGCAACAGTGTCCTATGAGAGGGTCAGGAGCTGTTCAAGGAAGGTGGGATGGTGACCTAACAGGCCATGAGATGTTTGGTGCATGAGAACTGAGAAAGAAATACACTGAGTAAGATGGAAGGTGTGTTTCTCACTGTGAGAGGAAGGAATTACAGATATAGAAAGCAAGGAACTTAGAATGTACCTTTTGGTGTTGTCTTGAATTTTAATCTCATGGGTTTCTAAGTAGAGATTAGATAGATAGATAGATAGATAGGTAGGTAGGTAGATAGATAGATAGATTAAAAAAATCTGTTCCCTAAGAGGGCCTAGGAGCAATGCTATGCTAATAACATGAGAATACCTATTACCTGGATAATGGTTTCAAAGTGCTCTTTGGAGAAATGGCTAAGCCTAAGACCTGAGGAAGAAAAGTACAAGTAGAGTCTGGAACTATTTTTTGGGGCCCAAAGTAAGACGTACTAGAGGAATGATAGGATACCTCAGAAAGATACAGGAGCCCACCTTAGGGAACTTCACTATTTTGATAATATCCTTTGATGCAGAAAAGTTTTAATAGTCGATGAATTTATTTCTTTTGTTGCTTATGTTTTTGGTGTCATATCACAGAATCCATTGCCAAATCTATAGTCAAGAAGATTTACCCCTGTGTTTTCTTCTAAGTGATTTATAGTTTTTATTCTTGTATTTAGGTTGTCACTCCATTCTGGATTACTCTCTGTATATGGTATGGGATTGGGATCCAACTTCCTTCTTTTATGTGTGGAATATCCAGTTGTTCCACTCTCATTTGTTGAAGACACTATTCTTTCTTCAATGAGCGGTTTTTGAACTTATTAAAAATCAGTTGGCCACAGATATACAGGAGATAGACACTTTTAACTGTGAGAATTTTGGCAAATCGATCTTATGCTTTTACTTTCTCACCTATAGAATGAGGTCGATAGCCTCTTTATCTCCAAGATCTTGTCAGGATTAAATGAGATGACATATGAGAGAGTCCATTGTAGTATCTGGCACAAAACAGGTTCCCCACTGAGAGAACATCTGTGACAGAAAGAGGACAAGAAGCAGGAGTAGGCAGGGAGAGTCTTTAGACCTAGCTACTGGTCTAACTGAAAAGACAGAAGGAAGGAGAACCTCTAATGGAGGTAGTGTTCTGAGAAAACTTCAGTCAGGCTGCTGGAGCAATTTGACAATCTGAGCACCAAAGAAAAAAATGAGAATGATTCACCATTCAGCAACGACCATGCGTATAGTGGAGAAACCTGGCAAATGCCACCAGACACTATCACCAGAAATGATATAATTGCAACTGTGTATGCCTGTGCTATGGGCAGGACGTGTGCTACTGAGAGCTCCTCCCTGAGGACTTGCCTTGGAGGACACCAATGTCCTCATGAATGCTGAGATCATGTTTTCCCAGGTGCTCCCAGCTAGTCACTGCGTGTGCCAAGGGTGCTTATGCCTGTTCGTTCCTGACTCAAGTGGGATTCCTCCAACAGGCAGCTTTTGCTTTCAGTGAACCTTTTGTGTTGAATCCATCTTGGCATCTACTTCTTGGAAGACTTAAAATGACACAGACAGATATGCTGCATTCGTGTGCGCGTGCATGTGTACACACACACACACACACACACACACAGAGAGAGAGAGAGAGAGAAATATCACATCTATGAAATTCCTGCCAGAAAGACATCATCTCAATCTTTTCATGAGGAAACACCAGACACAGACTGAAGGTCATTATAGAAAATAACTGGCATATAATTTCAAAATGTCAGGATTGATACTAAAAGTCAGGAACAAAGGCATCTAGCCAAGTGCAGCACATGATCCTGGACTGAATCTTTCAGTCACAAAAGACATTGTTAAGATAATTGAAAAACTTGAGCTGGTCCTCTGTATTGGACATTATCATACTAGTATTTATTTCTTGGTTTAATGGTAGAAGAGAAAACACTCAAGAATTCAGGGATAACAAATGGGATCATGATGCCTGAAACCAAGTTCAGAAAAACTGAGGTCTTTGCAATATTTCTGCAACTTTATTGTTAATATTTAAATCTTATTTTTCTAAAAAATAAAACTGGGTAAATATGGAGGATGGATTGGAAGGGCTAGAAAGCTATTTTAGGTGTCTTGGTTAGAATGTACCAACAGTTTTGTCAAGTGATGATTGATTCAAAAATAGATTCGAGTGACGTAATTAGTAGAACTCTTTAATAGATTGGTTTTGGGGGATAAGAAAAAAGAGTTATTACCATAATTATTTTGTTTCTGTTTTAGCAACCAGGTGGATGCTAACCATTTAGTGTAGTAAGGGAGAATAGAGGAATAAGTTTAGGAGGAAATTCCAAAGTTCTGTTTTGTATGTATTTTTATTGAGGAAAATATTACACATTGAGGTGAGATATTAGCAGGCAATTGGTAATATAGGTCTAAAACTTAGCACAGACGTCTCAAGTAGAAATGTAAACTTCGGAATTGTTAGCATATCGAGGCATTGAGATGAATGAGATCACCTCATCTAGAGGGAAAGAGTATATGTTAAGAAAGAGAGGCCTTAATTAAACCCTGAGGACCTCCGACAATCAGATGAGTTAGAAGAGGAAGAGCAGCTAAGAGTCCAGTTATGATGAGACAAGTTTAAATCATTATTAATCAATTCCGTATCCTGACATGCAGTAAAGGTGGTTGTGGCATGTTTAGCCAAGAAGAAGGTTGGGATTCCTCTGCCCCATTCTATTCCCTCTATTATATTGTATAGTTCTATTATAATTCCCCTCAGGTTTCCTAGCCCATTCCTCCCTTTCATCCATCCTCCATTATAATAGTGGCTGAAAACAGTGAAGATGAAATCTAGGCCTGGTTTTAAGTTTGCACATGTAAGAGTGTCACTCCTTAAAAGAGCTTTGAGAATTACTCCAGTGCTGCTGGAGCTCATTAGAAGCTTCTTGGGTTAACAAACAGGTAACTCTTGCCTCATTAAAGAGAGAAGACTATACTAATTTTAATTAAGGGACACTATAATCATCAAAGGGAGTTACAATTGAGAATTTTCTTAAGAAATACAATAAGCTTGTGGTCACTCAAGTCCTCTTTCATAAAATATTCTCGTGTCTTTGAAAGATAAAAAAACAGGTGGGTTGGTTTTTAAATATTTTGTTTTCTGTTTGGAAATTAAATAAAAATAGCTGATATTCTGTAGAGTAGGATTGGTAATATACCTTTTAGGACACCTCAATAACAGATGCGTAGAAAAGGAAAGACAGAACTAAGTAGGCATGAAAACAGGCCTTCCTAGGAGCAGTAGGAATGAAGTCAGGGAGATCGTGATGACATTTAAGGAGGGTTTTAGGAAAATGGTACCAAGTATTCATAGTGACTCCAAGGACTCTGTTTCAGTGTCCTGTCAGATACACACTTGGTATAAATCCTACACATGATCGTCTTGAGAGGGCTCCTGAGAGTCAATGTGGAAAGATGTGGGGAATCTTACTTGATCTATTGGTTTAACAGAAAGAGTTCTGTCCAAGCTGTCATTCACAGGAAAGCCTTCAATATACAGTCTTTGACCCTCACTTTTCCCTAGGTTTTCATTTTGATCCTTCCTACTTTGTAAATACAATCAGAGTTCTCGTCTCCTAATCTTCCAGCATGTAATAGTGAAAATCAGTAGTGGTAGGTTATTGGGTTACTTGGATGATAATTATCATTTGTATTAGCTTTTCATTGCTGCGACCAAAATGCCTGACAAAAACAACTTAGAGGAAGAAAAGTTTATTTTGGCTCATGGTTTCAGAGGTTCAGTCCATGGTCGGCTGACTTCATTACTCTGGCCCAAATAAGGAGGAATGTCGCGGCAGGAGGATATGGTTGAAGAAAGCTGCTCTGCTCCTTGCAACTGGGAGAGAGAACGAGAGTCAGCATGTAATCCCCAGAGGCACATCACCAGGGACTCACCTCCTTCCCCCATACCCCATGGGCCAACAGTCACCACCTAGTCCAGGAGTCCTTTCAAATTAATATTCCATCAAATGGATTAATTCACTGATTAGGTCACAACTCTCATAATCTAATCATTTCACCTCTGAACATTTCTGCATTCATATACGAGCTTTGGTTGGGGTACCTCATACCCAAACCATAACACTATTACACAGAACAAAAGAAACAGCCAACTAGAGAAAGTCTATTTTCCTAGTCAGTAGCCCATGCACAGTTGCCTTTCTTAACCTTTCTTGGAGTAGACTAGACAAAGACTCTAGTTAGGGCTCAGATGAAGCAAGTATATAGAAATAAAACATTTCACAGAGTCTTAGAGATACATGCTAAACTACACTTAATTCTTTTATTTTTAACACTCTGTCTTCTCAGAATCATTTGTTTTTTTCTCTGTCCTGTTCATTACTTTATAGTCAGAACGCAGTACAGTGCCTGGCACCTAGTATATACCCTGTAAGTATTTGTTCACTTACCAAATAGTAAAATTAATATAGTGAATAGTGGAATACTATTTGCTTACTGAATTTAAAAAATTACTTGAAAGTGTTAACACTAAATTATTTTTCAGTTTTCACATATGATAGAAATACCAGGAGATGGAGCTGGGGTTGTGGCTCAGAGGTAGAGCGCTCGCCTACCATGCGTGAGGCACTGGGTTCGATCCTCAGCACCACATAAAAATAAAATAAAGATATTATGTCCACTTATAACTAAAAAATAGATATTAAAAAAAAAAGAAATACCAGGAGATATAATTTATTGCTCACAAATATATTACATGAGGATCCTGCTTTTTCTAGATTACTGAAAACAAACATCAATTTCTTGTGAATTTGATAGAAACCTCCTGTATTTTTTTTTAGAAATTAATTAAGGGATTTTATAAAGTTAGTATAATGAATATGGTTATTAGGATTTAGAAGTTAATTTTCTTGCTTTTATTTTCAATAGTTCAAATTTTACTTTTTAAGTTTCAGTATTTTTCTTTATCTTGTGATACTGGGGATCAAAACCAGGACCTTGTGCATGCTAAGATAAGCACTCTACTACGAGCTACACCCCCAAGACCTCAAATGTTTATTTTAAAAAATTACTTTCTGATAGAAATTTTCACATTTCATGAAAGGGGAGGCTGTCTTAGATTCATAGGCCCAGATTTTTAGAAATGAGGAGAAAATATATCAAATACCCTGAAAATATTATTAATAGTATTTTAAACATTATTATAAATTATTATATATATTGTTATAAACATTATCTTAAACTGTAAACATTCTTTATAGTACTAGAAATTCATTAATTAAACGGATTTCAAACAATCAAAAGTATTATATTATTATATATTTCTGAGTATATATAATAAAATGTAGCAATAATTCATATAGATCATGTTAATAATTTAAACATTGTCCCTTTGTTTTAGAAATAAATTTCATTTGCTGATTTTTTCTCTATGACAATTAATGTAATTTAGTAAAAGGCAGATGATGTGTGTTTCCAGTAGGCTTTGGTCATTGTATTTTAAGTTTTTCATTTTAAAATGCTCTTATTTTTTTCAATTAAAAATATATATTATATTTATATGTGTAGAAATATACATATTTATAGGTATATATATATATATATAATATGTACATATACATATATACACACCTATACATATACACATATACGTAAAGAGAGAGTGAAATCCAACCAATACTAACAAACAAAAAGCATTACTGAAATATTTGTGATTCATTCAAGGCAGATTTGAATAAATCCTATTAAGCACACAGTGCTTGCTTCAGATACATAGACTCTGTCACTAGAAATGACGACAACAAATGTATTTTTCTAGTATTTCTGTCCATGTGCTTTTATAACTTAAAGTTGTAAATATCCATCTTGAATTTTCTTTTTTTATGATTCTTGATATTTATATTATCCCAGAGTAGAATTATTTTGTAATTTTGCAAAAAAAAAAATTTTGAAACAAATTCTCCATAGGTTAAAATATAAACTCAAAATAGTTCTCAACAGATTGCAGATATCAATCATGTGTTTTATTTGGTAGGAAATAAATCTCTAATTTAATCCTTCTCTCTGCTATAGAACATGTTAATTGACTAAATGATGCTAATTACTTATAAATGTAGAGAAACTTTGATAATCAGTTTTAATGTTTTAGTATTAATAATTAATACTTTATATTAACAAGCATTATATTTAATTTATAAATTATCACTCTTTTAAAGGTAAGTAAAATTATTTTTAACTTCATTAAATTTGCATTTAAATTTATAAAATTTTCATAATAGTTATTGTGTTGTAAAGCCCATGTTAGCATAGGCTCTTAATGAGGAAATACTGGTATTATCAAAATAATAAATAGCTTAAATGATATTTTCTTTTTTGTAGAAATAGAGTTCTCTGTGAAAAAGGGATCAGTGCTGTAAGTCCTGTAAGCTGAATTCTGTTTGCTCATTGACTTCCATTACATGTCTAGAGTTATTCCTTGGAAAAACTTCCGCCAGTCTATTTACCCATAACTCTGCTCTTAAGAGCAGAGCAGGGAGATTGCCATAGTAACAATGTAGCCTTTTCTCTAGTGATTGGCTCCTTATCTCCTGGGAAGCCCAGTACCTCTCTACTCACAGCAACTTATCTGGCTTACTCAAAAAAGTCTGCATTTTGGGGATAGTTCTGGGGCTTGAATATAAGGTAACAGCTAACCTTCAGAGCTCCCACTGTGGATCAGGCACAATTCCAAGCGCTTTACAGGGATGACCTAACCCTATGAGGTAGAATTTATTAGCCTTTTTTGCAAATGAAGAAAACAAGGGGAAGTGAGCTCTCATGGCTAAGAAGTGCTTTGGAATATAGTTTAATTCCACAGCTGAGTTTGGGATCACTATTATTGCTTTCCCACTTTTTAAACTGAAGCTTTTCAGTCATGAATATGCCACAAATTTACCCAGATATCAGATCCTTCAGCCCTTGGTGTTGCTGGGCAACACCTGGAGCCCAGCATGCCAGGTCTCTTACAGCTTTGAACAGTGTCATCCATTTAAACCAGTTGCTACACAGAGATGATTGTTCTCACCCCTGCCAGGGTGTATAAAATTTTGACAAGCATGCTGGCCCAGAACAAAGAAAACATTTAGAGGCAAATACATTGAATATATTTCTTAATCTGTAGCTGACATTAAATAAATGTCAAGAGTCAGCAATCCTTGGACAAGGGATAACTTGTTTAATTCTTTATATTGCTGCTTGTTCAAGTATTACATATGGAAAATGGTTTGAGAGCAAAGACTAATAATTTATTTCATGGATATTTTGTTATGCTCTATGTTAGTGATTCTCAACTGTTAATTAGGTAATCTGTATCCTAGCTAGAGTTAAAATGAAGTCTTAACACTAAAACTGGATTTATTCAATTATATTTAATAAATTATTTCTTACCATTGTGCAAAGTACTTATTTTCCAGTTAATCAGAATGGGCAAATATTTAAGCTTGAATACTGAGGTCCATGAGGGTACATGAAATTGAAAAGGGAATGCTTTCAAAAGCAATACTGGTGAGCTTTGTCTTAGAAATATGATGGAGATAATCAAATAAGGTTGCTGGGGAGTCCTTGAATAGCACTGACAAAATACTGCAGACTTCACATCACTTTAGTACCTGGAATCAAAGAAAGAACAAAATAGTTTAGAAACCCCAGGCATAATAGGAACAGCTCAGGGGAACCCAACTGGTTTCAATAAAAGTGTAGTGACACATAAGCATTTGCACTCAAATGTTTTCATTGCATTTAAAATGATTTGTTCACATTGCATTAATCATGGTAGTTCATCCGAAAGTGGCTGGTTTCTCCAGATTTTAGCTCAATAGACGTTTTCAGGTAAAAACCAGCCACGTTGCAGATGAGTCAAAGAGGAGGAAAAGAAGAAATCTTTTCCTTTAGATTATAATGGAGACTTGATTACAACAGCCAGAGAATGTTGCCCACTTATGTGGCTGATCCCTTTGAATACTTTGGTGAGGGCCATCTTGAGAGCACCGACTACTGGCTATCTGGTCTGCACTCTTGAATACACATGAAATGCCAGGCCAGGGGGAACAAAGGTGACTGAGGTTGTGAGCCTCAAGGCCTCAGTAATAATGAGCCATTGTCAGAGAAAGTATTCCAGGAAGAGGAGCTGGATGGACAGGTGTGTTGGTGGTAGGGAGGATGATAAATTTTTTGTGGAGAGTTCATGAAAGCAGTTGGAATGTCTTGCCTGGAACTGTGTAGAGAGATTAGGGTTGGAGTTGGGTTGAGGACTCTAATACTCTAGTCATAGGTTCTCCATAGCATCAGGGGGCAAAGAGAGACCTCCTTGGAAGAAAGCATCAAGATAAGCTAAAGGATATTTCATCATGTTACCTGGGTAACCACTTTTACAGGAGAAATTCTGGCAACAAAGCAGATGGGCTAACTGGCCTCCTTGATGTTCTGGAACCCACCAAATACCCTCCTGCCAGGGCCAGTGACTGAATGCTCTTCCCTCAGAGGCTGAAGCACTTCCTTTGTGCTACCATAATGCTCTCTGTGTTCCCAACACTGCGTTCCCCAGAGTATATTTATTTGATCTGTTTCTCTTATGATTTGCTACATAAAATATTCACTGAAGAAATGCGTGGGAGAAGTGGAATGTGAAGCAGTTGTGCGCTCTGCCTCATTTCAGAGATCAAGACCTGGGAGTTCTGATACACGGGTCTGATGACATGGTATTTCAAGGAAAATATCATTGGACTCCCATTGTGTACCAGGCATTCCTGGAACAAAGGCCAGGCATTCTTAAAGTCCCCAGGACTGTCTCCTCCTGACTGCTTTTCCAGGAACTGGAGTCATGTGCCAGTTCCATATTTTTCCATTCACGATTTAAAATTCACACCTCCACATTGATTCTGTCCCTGGTGGGGTCCCTTGCCTACCAAGTACATGGGGCTCCTGATGAAAAAACTGAGACCAGAAACCTACTCAGGAGAGAGAAGGCTACAGCTTCAAAAGCAGGGTGTGATCTGAGGGCAAAATCACAGTTCCTGAAGTCTGTTCTAGAAACCATAAAGAGGTCATCGTGTACTTGTGCTGGCATAATGATCTGAAACTAAGAGTAGAGAATGGCAGGGAAAGGGGAGTAGATTCACTTTCCTACTTTCCAATTTATTGTCAACATTACAATCTACATCATAGAGAACACAAGGCTGGAATTACCTTTGCTGTGGGTGAGGCTCCATCTTGGAAAAGTTTAGGAAAAGCCTCTGTGGAGAATGAAGCCTTTTGCCAGTATTAGAAAGTTGAGCCTCAGGGTTTTCCCCCAAACTTTTTCCCATGGTTTGATATGAAAATGTAAGTCAAATAAGAATTTTATGTAAATGCTCCATGAAGTTCTATAAAATTCTAGAATGGTTAATAATACAAATAGGCTGTGGAAATAGAAACGAGGCTAAAGCTAGCTCTACCATTTGCTGTTGGTGTGGTGTAAGCAGATAATTTAAGATTTTGCATCTCATTCTCTTCAGTACTTACCTTAGGGGTTAGATAACATGAATGCATGAAAAGCACTTAGCTCCTGATTCAGCACTACATTCAATATTGGGTTGGCATTACAGGCTTTACTGTGGCTTAAAACTTTTTATTGTAGGAAAACATGCATAGTATAAAATACTATTTTAAGCATACAGTTCAGTGGTAGCAAATACATTCATGTTGTTGTGCAGCCATCCATATCCAGAATTTTCCACCTCCCAACCTGAAACTTTGACCTCTTTCAAATTTACCTCCCATTTCTTGCTCCTCTGGACCAACAATCATCATCTTACTTTCTGACTCTTTGAATTTACCTATTCTAGGTGCCTCCTGTAAGTGGAATTATACCATATTTGTTCTTTTGTGTCATGCTCACTAAGAATTTTTTTTTTAAATAGCAAAAGCTTTATCTCATTCTCTTCAGTACTTACCTTAGGGGTTAGATAACATGAATGCATGAAAAGCACTTAGCTCCTGATTCAGCACTACATTCAATATTGGGTTGGCATTACAGGCTTTACTGTGGCTTAAAACTTTTTATTGTAGGAAAACATGCATAGTATAAAATACTATTTTAAGCATACAGTTCAGTGGTAGCAAATACATTCATGTTGTTGTGCAGCCATCCATATCCAGAATTTTCCACCTCCCAACCTGAAACTTTGACCTCTTTCAAATTTACCTCCCATTTCTTGCTCCTCTGGACCAACAATCATCATCTTACTTTCTGACTCTTTGAATTTACCTATTCTAGGTGCCTCCTGTAAGTGGAATTATACCATATTTGTTCTTTTGTGTCATGCTCACTAAGAATTTTTTTTTTAAATAGCAAAAGCTTTATCTAGACTTTTTGATCATTGATTACTGGGATTTCTGTTCTGCATGGGTCTCAATCCTCTGCATGGGTTACCATCTTCCTGATAACACCTACTAAATTTCAGACAATATTATCAAGAGAAAATGTCTCTACAGTCCATATTTAGATGTCCAATTTATTCTAACAAGCATCATAGAAGCAGACATTTTTTGGGGGGAGATTGTAGAATATCTGAAGACATTTCTAAAACATAGATTTTAAATTCTTGGGTGCTTTCATTGTGGATGAGGATGAAGGTTTCTGGTCTGGGCAAAGGACCTTTTCACTTACAAGTATCCCAAAATGATAGTTAAGTTATGCGGTTGAGAAGCAATGTAGTTGGCAATGAGTAAATATTTGTATATATTAAAAAAAACGATGAAAGCCCAAGTCAACAGATAAGAATAGTTATTCAGGAAAAGTTCCATTTTAAAGAAAATTTCTCTCACAGATGTGTAGTAATTACACAACCTGTTTCTTTTATCATGTATATGAGCTAAATGAGCCATTTCCTTGCCTTGAAAGCATGCACTCCCTCAGTTCTACAAATGATGCCAATTTGTAAACGTGGGCAAGAAACAGGAAGCCAGTAACCCTCAAGTACCAAAGAATTGGTTTCTGTAGCAATGAATCACCCACATGAAAATCCCTTAAGATTTTTACCTTCTTACTTCAGTGATCTTCTGATGCAAATGTGGCTCTGTCAATCTAGTGGAATGTCTGAGGCTGTCACCTAGAAATCTGGGGGCGGATGGTTTCTCTTCAGCTCAGCTCCTTTTCACCTGGTCTTTCTGATGGCCATGACCTAAGGAGATCATGATAACTTACTATGGCCCCCCAAAATGCTATTTCTGACTGCAGTTTTTGCTTTCTTTATATCATCAGTTTATTGTCTGTGAACCTGGGTTGTGTCATCAGTAAAAGGTGAGAATAAAGATAGCTTGTGGAAATGCCCTTCATAGTAGATGGCTAGTATAAGGTGCACATTTAAGTCTTGATTTAGGAGAACAACTTTCAAGTGTGTATGTTGTACTTTTCAATCCTCCTTCCTCCTTCAGGCTATTCACATTGCTCTACCAACAACCTTCTCACAGCTTCTTGCTCCCATTGTGGGGAACTGTAATTTCTACCTCATTTGTCTGTGAACCTGCAAGACCTGTCTAGCTTTGGGCACTGCCTGGCTTAAGCCAAGACTTACAGAAACAGCTGCCTTTGTGATTTAATTATTTTTATCTCACCCAGGCCTTTGGCCCTCAGGACTCTGAATGCTGCTTTGAAGAGCAGGTTTGATAGTCTCTTATCTTTAGCTTTTAATCTAAAAGAAATGGTATTGATTGAGGCAGACATTTGTAAGGACACTGTGATCAACAAGGGAGAAAAATATTCCATAAGAACATTAGCAAAAAAGTATCTTTACATGAATCTGGGCTCTGTTAGAAAAAGTGCTGTTAGAGTGTATTTTTATTTCCTCGAGCAGTTTTGCTAACATTTTATATTTTAACAGCCTGGGTCCCTGTGCTAAGCAGCTCACATATTTTATTTAGTCCAACCAGCAATCCTAGGAGGGTAGATGCTGCCTTTACCTATCTTAAAAAATCAAAGGCCTAAGTGAAGTAAGTTGCCTAGCTTCTCACAATAAGTGGCACAACTGTTTCAAAACCATCAAACCTGAGCACCCATGGTCTGACCACCTTGCCAGGGTATTCAATGCTATATTCAAATGTAGTTACTCAGTGCAGAAAAGATAATACTGAGTTATTCCTCTAGGAAGCTTGTAGAGGGCTTTAAACCATGGCCCTTGTTAACTGCACATTTTCATGCTCTTACCCTCTTTATTTTCCTTTTATTGAGGTTCTTAGGGTTAATTTTAAAAATACTAAACCCATTGTTCTTCTCTGTTCCTTGCAGTAAGAAACATAAGGCTTCGGGAGGGCCACACAACTATACAGGTTTGAAATTCCTTGTCAAGGACATGGCGACAAAACACCTTGAATCAATTCAAGAGTAAATGGTGACCTCAGTGATTCTAGTGGCTGGAATTTTTCTTTTGTAATCAAAACAGTAAGAAAGTTCAATTAACTCCCTGTAAAGATGCACCTGTAAATTAAGAATTACGAATGCTCTATGTCCAATATTTTATTTCTTCATGTCAGAAATTGAAAGTCCCATGTGTAGAATTTATTATCTATGTGAAAAAAAATCAGGACTCACTTTATTAGGTTTCATGTGGATTATTACTGTGGTCTCCAGAGAATTTCCATTTCTTCTATTAGAACTTCGATTTCTTCTTTTCCTTTCTTACTTTCTTTTTCTTTTCTTTCTTTTTTTTTGTGTGTGTGCGTGTGTGTGTGTGCGCGCGTGCGCGCACGCAATGAGGATTGAACCCAGAAACCCACTTTATATTGAACTACATCTCTAATCCTTTACATTGAACTACATCCCTAACCCTTTCTTTCTTTTCTATTTTGAGACAGGGTCTTGCTAAGTTGCTGAGGACCTCACCAAATTGCTGAGGCTGGCCTTGAATCTACCATCCTCCTGTCTTGGTCTCCCGAATCGCTGGGGTTACAAGCCTGAGTCACCACCCCTGGCTAAAACTTTTAGTTTCTATTCTTTGTTTTCAGCTCATTCATTTTTAATTTCTATCTTTATATACATTATAAAATGTACACAAGTGGCCTATAATGTGCAATAGTTACATGTAATTTATATTTGAAATTTTGTACTAGCACTAACACCCACACCCCCACACACATGATATGATACGTGCTCAAAAACTTTTTATTGACGAAGCAAGTGATCAATTTATTTCACTGGTATCATTATCTTTTGAAAGTATGAAATATTAGGAATTCTCATAAATATGGCAGTTGAACTTTAAACATTTCTAAAACGTAACAAGCATTTACTCTTTGTAATCCAAACAACTGATAGTTCACATACCCAGAACTTTTTAAAAAGATACATTATTTGTGTAAGAAAGAAATAAACCATTGAACATACATCAGATGATAAAGTTAAAAAGCCACTTGTACAACACGATAAGTTCATCTCCATTAAAGAACAATGATGATTAAAAACCAGGACAGTATCTTTAGGGCCTTGAAAATTATTAATTATCTTCTAGTCTAAATTATGCTTTCAGTCTAAAAGGAAAATTATTTTTTCGTGCCAGCCATTGGTAACTGACTTAACTTTTTTTTCAAGTTATTTGATTGTAATTTCAGTGACTCCTCTTGTCCCTGGTATAATCTATGTGACCTTCCCCGTGTCCTCATGCTGCAGTCCTACCTCATTGCTCTCCTCTTTTTCCCTTCAAATCTCTGCTACTTTCACTTCTTTTTCAACACTTTATTTGCTTTGAGTATTTACAGAATCCATTTCCTCTTTCTCAGAGAAACACTCTCCCCTGCTCTTTGCCTGGTAACTCCTCCTGCTTTCTGTCTCAGCTGACATATTTTTCCTTCCCCCAGTCTGCAGCAGTTGTCTCTCCTAGGTGCTCTAAGGCATCCTGTACTCTGTGATCTTCAGGGCTTATCACATTGCTTGTTCAGATGTCTCTCTTCCAGCCTCACATTTGTAAAACACTTTAGAATGTTGACAGAATGGGCTGTCTGGTCTCCCTTTCCTGGGCCCCTGTGTAGAGGAGAAGTGCCCTGTAAATCGCACTGTACTCTCCTTGTCAGCCAGTTTGAGCTGTGTGCACATTTAGGTGCTTTGACATCTTCACTTCAATCAACCATTTCCTCCCACACTTCCTTTTTCTTGTTCTCTTCCTTCCCCTCTTTTTTTTTTTTTTTGAACCCATAGCCTTGGGTATGCAAGGCAAGCACTCTACCAACTGAGCTAAATCTCCAGGCCCCTCCTCCTCCCCCCTCCCCCCCCCTCTCCCTCCCCATCTTCTTTCTTTTCTGTTTGTTAGACTGACAGGTTAGCCTTGCTAACCCTTCTGGTCTTCCTCCGTATACCTACAATCTACAGGAAATTAATCTATGTCTTCTGGGCAGTGCCATCAAAATTTAGGGGCTGACCCAGAGAGGGGCTAATTGAGCTACTGAGCAGAGCAAGAGGAGGCACTAGGAACCAGGGAAGGGCCAAGCTGATTTAAAGCAGTGGAAATTTTAAAGCAGACTTAGTATATTTGATCCTTGATCCAGCATTAGGCTTTTAATGCAAATTTTTCCCTAATTCAGGGAAAGAAACAGATTTTTTTTTCAGTTCCTAATCTGTTTTTTCTAAGCAAGCAACTGTATTTTCTCTATCCTTACACTCACTTCAATCAAGAGAAAACATGCTAGAAATTCTGCTGTCAGCAGAATTATATTTGATTTGAAAGACAAAAACACTGCTGAATTATTTGAAATTTGATTTTGGTTATCTCCTAATTAAAAAAATGACCTTGACTTTGTTTAATTGCAATACATTTGTGTACTAAAACCATTCGTCAGTCATTTTTCTAGATCATAAATTCAGATTTATGTTTTTTTTTTCCTGTTAGATTATTTGAAAAGTATTTTAAGTTGTCTTTGGGTTAAATATTTCTTTTGTGTATGTGAGTTACAGCTTTCCTCTACCCCTCTCTAACTTACACAAAATAAACAGATGGTTGTAAAATAGGCACCATCTTAGAGATTTACTTTTATGGCAATTTTTTTTTGTTGCCTCTAGTGCTATTGTTGGTTTAAATATCTTCTCCTGATTGTGCCTTACAAAGCACAGAACATTAAATTTGTCAATTTCTTATTGTTCAAAGCTTGGTTTTAGATCTGTAATAGGAAAAATGAACCACCTGGAATTGACATAATTCTTACTTAAAGACATCATTTGCCCTTTAATGATTTTTACATGATAAAGTAAATATCCTTAGGTTCATAAAATTAGAGTCATCACAGTATTTGTCTATAATTTATTTCAATGAAAGATACAAATGATTGGGAGACCATGTTTATGCAGAATCATGTTTTACTAATAGTCACTTATAATCGAACTATCTGGAGACAATCACTGTTAATATTCTAATTAGAGTCCTCTTTGTGATCTTTTAGTCTAAATTTTTTGTGTGTGTGGAGGGGTTATAAGTGGGGGAAAAAAGAAATAGTGTGTAAATAGAATATTTGTTAAAAATGAGAGAAAAATCCTATATACAATCACATTCTTATTAGTTCTTTTTTTAATAGAACACATTCTAGTTTTTAATACTCAAACTTCATAGACTATACACAGATACATGTGTATGTATATACATACATATATTCAAAGCTTCTTGACCAATTTTTAAACAAAATACATACATATTTATATCTTCAAAACTAATATAATCTTAACAAAGCATTGTTAATTGATCATATGTATTTTTCAATAAATTGCTCATTGATAGCGTGTACATTTGTCTACTGGAGTTTATCTTGGTTATTGATTTGTAGAAGGAGTTTAATATTTTCTGCCATAGTGTTTGCTTTTGGCTATGGTTCATGTAGTTTTGCTTTCTTTTACTGTATGGATATTTCAAATTATTTTATGTAATCAAACCAGAAAAATCAACAAATATTTCATACGTGGCCACTGAATTCTAGATCATAAGTAGAAAGCACATTTTCTCCTCAAGATTACAAAAGTATTTACCTCTGTTTTCTAATATATATGTTTGTATGTGTGTCTGTATAAAATATATATATATATATATATATATATATATATATATATATATATATATATATATATATATATATCAAAGCTCAATATATACCTATATATCATCTACCACTATATTAAATTAGATATTTAGTACATATAAAATTAAATTTCCCAAATGATTGGGGTAGGGATCTGTTTTTTCCAAAATAGATCCCTATTTGTCCAAACACTTTTCCTAAGTGCAATCATTATTATATTTGATTTTCCATATGTATCTGAGTTCATTTTGGACTTCTGTAGTCTGTTCTGTTGATATATTTATTTATTCTAGTAAAGGTGCCACATTTTTAAATATCTGCACTATTATTTTATATTTTTAAACCCAGTAGGACAGCTTTTGTTTTATTATTATTTTAAAAAAGTTCTTGAGTGAGCTAGAATCTTTACACTCAAGCTGAACTTTTGAATCAATTTGACATCTTACTCAAGTAAGTTTTCTGATTCAGGTGTGTATTTTGCATCACCACCAATCTGAACTGTTACCATGGTATTTGAAAACGTTTTAGAGCTTATCCCTTGATATTTTACATCAGAGTTGCTGGTGAATGAGATCTTTTTATACAACTTATATCATTACTTGGATACAGATGTAATGTAGGGAAGCCATTATCACTTGTAGTATCTATTGGGGAGACTATCTTATCTAACATGGCAGTTTCCAAGCAGATGATTTCAGTTCTCTGTTCTGTGGGAGGCTGAAGGGGAAATGGTTAGCAAGTTGGACTACCACGAGGGGTGTCGAGGTTTTGGCAACCTGTGTCTCCCTCCAAGTTTGTTCAGAGTAGGCTGTGATTTTATGTGACCTATTAATGCAACAGAAAAGGAAAATGAGTTGGGTTCCCAATACTCTTGACTGCTCCAGGAAACTCTGAGGACCAAGAAGTGTTGATAACATACATTCTAAAGCAAATTAACCACTAATTGAAAATAAATTAGGATGTTGGCATTGCATTCTCAGAGGGCAGCAGTGTTCAATTTAAAGATCTGGAAAAAAATGAGAAATATACTCTCTGCTAGGAAGGATTGTTTTAAAAGGCCTTGATTTGAAATGTTTGTACTATGATTCAGCATTTTATTGAGGTGGAATTGTAAGAAGGTAATTGACCACCAACTTGAATCAAAGAAACATGTTTTATACACAGCAATGGGACTCCAAGAAAAGGTGAAAAATATCAAAGCAGCTCCTTTGTAAGCAGATTCTAACAAATATTTATTTATTCTAACCACTGAAATTTTACACTGCTTGCAGTTTACGTTACTCTTTTACACGTTTGAGGTCATTTAATCTTCATAAAAATATTATGAGTTGAACATAGAGACTCCAGTGTGTTCTAACTTAGCTAATGAAAAAAATGGAAGTTTAACAAGGATTAATAGACAGTCCAAACTTGTGTAACTCTTAAAAGATCAAGTCAGATTTTAGATATAGGTTTCCTGGTACAGTGCAGTCCACACTGCTGCCTCCCCCGCAAGACTCAGCTTATTTTAAAACGAGATATATGAAATACCCTGTCATGCCTTTGATCAGCTTGTCATGTAGTGGTGCACCCATACCTGACATTAATATCGCAAGCTACACACAAATGCTTTACTAGGCCAGTCTAATGGTTGCTTTCTGCTATGGCCAGTGAAAGATTTTATTAAATTCCTCTGACCTATTTAATTTTATTTTTCTACCCATTGATTTCATGCAGGACAACTTGTGCTATATTATAATCGATTACATAATTCTAATAAAAAAAAATTGCAACTTAAGTTCAATGACCTCTACCCTGCCATTGGTATGACAACTTGAGGCTGATAAAGATTTGATATTTCCGTGGGTTTTGAAATCTAGAATATTTTTAAACTGTCCTTCTAGTCTTTACTTCCTTAACAATTTATTTTAATTGTGAGGCTGTAAAAAGCCTGAGAATTATTTTTCCTATCTCAAATATCTTCTCTGGTAGGGAGGATATGGGATGGAAGAGAGTGAAATATTAGGGATGACCCTTATCTAAAATGGTCTTGCTTTATTATTGTTTTTTTCCCAGAGAGCACCAATGGGTGTCCTTTGGATGGGGGAACATACTTTGAAATAAATTAGGCCAATAGAATTATCTTTTCTTCAAAAGTCTTTAAAATTCAAATCTTCTGAGGAAAGTTATAAGACATGGCCTGTGTATACTGATATCTTGAATCCTTTAAGAATTTTATATCTTGTTATGATTTTTACCTCTTAAATTTTATTTTCCTCTTTTTGTCCATTCTTATCACTTTCCCCTCAAAATTTTCAACAGATCCAGAGGACTAACCAATTGATTCAAAGACATCTTTCTTTAAAGAAGTATTAGATGACTGATGTGAAATATTGTTGCTGATATTTCAAGTTGAGGAATTTAGATGATAAAAGAATATCTTGTTAAGTAAGGATTACTTGTAGGGTTCGCTTTTGTGCTGACCCCTGTCAAGCTTTAATAATTTTAACTTTTAGCAGGAGAACATGTGACTGAAAATTAGTAATCAAAAGTGAAATTTAAAAATGATCAAAGTGAAATTTTAAAATACCCTTTGGGTGAAACTCACAGAAGATTCAGATCAAATAAGGAAAAGCCAGTGTACCACACTGTGTCCACATCATGTTTTCCAGATTCCATGTCAGAGTTTAACACTGCAGACTGTCAACCCAGATTAGGACTGGGTGAAAAGCCTTGTCCAGATCTGTGACTGCCGTAAGGACAGAGGAGGAATATCACAATGACATGCTTTATGTTAAAATAAAAGACCCCTATGCATAGACTCTTCTAACCAAACCCATCTTCATTTCATGCTTACATCTGAATTCGTTATAGACACATTGCTAAGATATATCACTTCTCTACTATCTCAGAGAAAATGTTATCTTAATGTGATAAACTACCCATGGAGAAATATTGTGCAATGAACACTGACATGTCTTTCTATACTACATTCTAACATGTATAATTTTCTCATTTGTTTCCTCTGAGTCATTTACTGTTTATTTGGTTGAAGTGTATGATATTATCATAATGGGCCAGATAGCATATTCCCTCATTACTGATGAAGAATTCTCTAAAGATTTGGTTTCTTAGCATCAGCTTTTACTTGGTTTTTAGTGGTAACAAGCTGCTCAGCTATTAAGTGATGTTAGAAACATACCATAAAAGGTTTTAATTAGACAGTAATTTTGATATGAACAGCTATTCCCTATATTTCTCCAGCAGTATAATATGATAAATGACCTCTTTACCATTCAGTGTCGATTTTGAGGGGTGGGGGTGGTTCTCTATTTTTGAAAAAGTGAGCTTGCTCAAAATAGTAATTTCTGAAATATATTGGCATTTAGAATTTATTGGACACTATGCTGATTTATACCAGTTTTATAGCTAAGAGTCACCCTAATGTTGTGTAAGGCAGCAGATCTAGTAAGTGGTAGAAACAGGATTCAGCCAAGAGCTATTTCAGCTTAAAGCCTGAAGATTAGCCAGACATGCAGCTACAGGATAGTAGAAGGCTTCCTGGGAACATACTCCTCAAAAGATTTTTTCTTTTGGGGGGCACCAGGGATTGAACCCACGTGCATGCAACACAAGTGCTCTACCACTGAACAATATTCCCCAACCTTTTAAAAATTATTTTGAGACAGGGTCTTACTAAGTTGCTAGGGCTGGCCTGAAACTTACCACTATTCTGGCTCAGCCTTCATAGCAGTGCCTTTTAAACAAGATAATTAGAAGATAATTATGATGATATGGTGGTAGTTATGGCTATGACAGCAACAGCAGTGTGAGAATAATATTAGAAGCTGGTAATAGCCTCGTTTTCCAATACTACACTGTGGTGCTTCCCAGGACTCTGACTGAGTACTTCATCATGAGGATGGCTTTTTATTTTTCCCAGTGGTGTCTGTCTACCCCATTATGTGGTTATTTATTTATTACTTAGTATTTATCACCTCGTACCTATTTTCTAGGTTTAGAAGTCAATCAGAAGTCAGATGTCTGACTTCTGAGTTTAATTCCTCACATTTAGAAAGGTAACATGTGGTCTTCTTAGCATCTCTGGAGGGACTGGATTGCTTTCTTTTCCTACAGTAATGATCCAGTCTTCCATATGAAGATACTGTCAGTAGATCATGAAAAGGAGTTTCTTTTCCTGATGTTGGTAGTGACTACACAGACAGTCCTACCATTTCTCTTTGTAGTGACACATATTTTCAGGATATCCAGTAAGATTTTAGTAGACAGAAAAGCTTGCAAACAACCTTGGAGTTTTGAAGTATAATTTTAATGGGTTGAATATGGATGCTTCCATCCAAGCATCACTACAGGAAAAAATTCAAAGTGTCCCACATATTGAGAATCTCATTCATAAGGCTTTCAGAAGCCAGGACTTTCTGCTTCTGAGTAAATAATTGAGAACTTGGTCAGGAATTAAAGCTAGGGCTTGTCAAATGCTTCTTTAAGACCTTGAACAATGCCACAGTCATTCAACCAGATGCCCGAGGTCTGCATCTGTCTAAGGACAGCATATTTGCAACTAAAATGTTTATCCCACCTCATTTTGGTCTGTTGGAGGTTGAACTGTTCTTCCTTCTGCCCAAATTCATGTTGAAATCCTAACCTCCACTACTTCAGAATGTGACTTTGTTTGTAAATAGGGCCACTGCAGATGTCATCAGTTAAGTAAGGATGAGGTTATTCTGGAGTAAATTGGGTTCCTAATCCAGTATGGCTGGTGCCCCTTTTAAGGGGAAATTTGGACTCAGTGATGTGCATGTTTGGAGGACACCAGGTTAGAGCAGAATTCAGGGTGCTGTGTCTACAGACCAAGGAACCGCAGATCACCAGCCAACCAAAAGAAGCAAGGAACAGGTTCTTCCTCACAAACTTCAGAAGGAGCCAATTCTGCTGGGGGGGAAAAAAACTGAAAAAAAAAAGTTTTTTTTTTTTTTTTTTCAGTACTGGGGATTGAACCCAGAAGTGCTCTACCATTGAGCTATCCCCAACCCTTTTAATTTTATTTTTGAGACAGGGGCTTACTAAGTTGCCCAGACTGGCCTCCAACCCTGAGTTGCTTGGATTACAAACCTGTGCCACTATACTCATTTTGCAACCTTGATCTTAGACTCTGACAATAAATTTCTGAAAATTAAGCTACCAAGTTTGTGGCACTTTGCTTATGAAAATCCTAGAAATGTGTATGTGATCCTTCACAGAAATATATTTATTAATTTGGAATGGAATATATTTATCTCTGCCTTCAGAAGGCTGATATGAGCATGCTCTGCTTTATAAATAAGACTTTATATTCTGGCTTTCCCTTTTTCCCACTTTCTGAGCTGAGCAGCTTTCCTCTTCCATACCCTTGTGCCAGGGTGTTCTGCTCCACCTCAGGCCCAGAGCCATGGAGTTGGCCAACCATAAACTGAAACTCTGAAAGAGAAAATGAATAGAACTGGAAGGCACCGTGGTAAGCAAAATAAGCCAGACACAGAAAGACCCTGCTGTTCAGAGAGGTCAGCTTCACTTGGGGGGAGGTCACAAAGGCAAAATTTCAAGTCCAGCCCAGACCCACTGCATCAGAATCTGTCATTTATCAGAATGTCCACGTGATTCACATATCTAATCAGTTTGGAAGCACTACCCTGGCAGACAGGAAGACTCTTCTACCAGCTGAGGGAAGATTCCCAGCAACACATCATTCAATGATCCATCCTTCATTAGAGAATGGGAAATTGCTCCATGGCCTTTAAAGGACCCTCAGTCCCCTAGATAGTTAAAAATTTAAAAGATAGCTCCATTATTAACTGGGATAGTAAATCTTGATTCTGGATGTAATAATGGAAAGAACTTGGAGAAACCCCATGGTTGGATCTTGATCCTGTCAAGTCCTGTGGTTGAAATTAATAAATAATAATTACCAAAACTTGAAAGCAACCAAGATGTCCTTAAACAGGTGAATGAATAAACTGTGGTATATCCATGCAACGGAATATTACTCAGTGATAAAAGATAAGTGATATCAAGTCATGAGAAAATATAAAAAAATGACATTTAAATTCATTTTTCTAAATGGAAGAAATCAATCTGAAAAGGAAATATAGTATAAGATTTCAACTATATGACATTCTAGAAAAGGTAAAACTTCAATAAAAAACAATAAAAAGATAATTGGTTACAGGACTTAGGGTGGGTAGGGTGATTAATAGGTGGTACATGTGGGACTTTCAGGGCAGTGAAACTATTCTGCATGATACTGTAATGGCTAATTTCAGTTGTCAACTTGATTGGATTAAAGATAAGGAGTATAAGGAGATTATGGGTGTGTTGGTGAGGGTGTGTCTAGGAATGATTGGCATGTGGAATAGCCAACTGAAATGGAGACCTTCCCTAAGTGTGGGCAGCACTGACCAATAGGATCATGTCTTGGATGGAATAAAAACTGGAAGAACAAGGAAGCAGCAGTAGGTGCAAGCTCTATTCTTCTTGACCTTGCTCTTGATTGATACAGCAAACCGCTGAGGATATGGGACTCTCGCTTCTTCACTCTTCCAAAGCAGACTCTGCCAGTGATTCCCCAGAAGCCTTCAGTCTTGGACTGGGGTAGCACCATTGACCCCTTTTGTTGTGAGGCTCCAGCCTCTTGGACTGTGCGCCTACTGGTTCTTCTGGCTGTCCAGCCTGCAGACGGCCATTGTGGACTATCCAGCTTCTGGTTGCATGAACCAACCTAATAAGTCCCCTTTTTATTATTATACTTCCTGTTGATTCTGTTCCTCTAGAGAACCCTGACCCACACAGATACTATAATGGCGGGTACATGGCATTATGTGTTTGGTGAAACCCCCAGAACTCTACTACGTGAAAAGTGAACACTCATGCTAACTGAAGATTGGGAACTGATGGAAAAGACTCTATGGGAACCCTCTGTACTTTGTACTTCATTTTTCTGTAAACTTAAAACTGTTCTAAAATCTACAGCCTGGTAATTTAAAAAAAAAGATTTTATATTTTGTAACACTATTGTTAACATACCAACATGCTATAATAAAGACCATTATAAAAATTCCTACTTGAGTTTAGTTGCAAGAAGAGTTTGTTAGGCTAATGTATATGCTTTACTTTTTTAAAGTATTGACAGTCCTTGATTTGGTGATGGTTCGACTTATGAGTTTTAAAATTTTGCTATTGTATGAAAGTATACACGTGCATTGGCACTGGGTTTCAATTTCAGGACAGTATTCAATAAATTGTGTGAGGTATTCAACATTGTATTATGAAATAGTCTCTGTGTTAAATGATCCTTCCCAACTGTAGGCTAATGTAAGTATCCTGAGAACATTTAAGGTAGGCTAGGCTATGATGAGTAGGAGGATAAATATATTAAATGCATTTTCAACTTAATGGTATTTTTAAATGTTGGATTTGTTTGGGGTGTGACCACATCCTAAGTTGTGGAGCATCTGCACACATCTTGATGTGTTTCTTTTTTGACTCTAGCATGCACAGAACGTAAAATCAAGCACTTTGCCTATCTGCAGTCCCCTGCACTTGTGTGCCTAAAATCATCTCCTTGGCTCCTTAAGATATCTCCCTTATAGCCTTACTTGTCCCATTGCGAATTTATTGAGAAGCAGTTTAGAAACTGTTAATGAAAATAAGAAAAAAACAATTTCAATTTTTAAACAAGAAAATGATAGCACATGTTCCCTAGAAGTTTTTAATCTGCAATATTTCCAGAGGGATTAAAATCATTAGCCACGAAATAGCATTTGGATAGTCTTGAGCACCAAACAACTACTGATTTTAAAAAACAGAGAAACATTCAACCTTTGACTTTTGGGGAATTAATTATTTCACATAGATGATAGTCTCTAGTTCCATCCATTTACCACAAGTTCATTCTTCTTAATGGCTGAGTAATACTCCATTGTATATGCATACCACATTTTCTTTATCTATTCGTCTGTTGAAGGCACTTAGTTTGGTTTCATAGCTTGGCTATTGTGAATTGTGCTGCTGTAAACATTGATGTGGTTATATCCCTACAGAATGCTGATTTTAGATCTGTAGATTTATACCAAGGAGTGGGTAGCTGTGTCACCTGGTGGTTCCATTCCTGGTTTTTTGAGAACTCACCATACTGCTTTCCACAATGATAGTACTAATTTACAGTCCCATTGACAATGTATGTGTGTGTGTGGGTGCCTTTTTCCCCACATTGTCACCAATATTTATTATTATTTGTATTCTTAATAATTGCCCTTCTGACTAGAGTGAGATAAAATCTCAATGTAGTTTTGAATTGCATTTCCCTCATTGCCAGAGATGTTGAAATTTTTTTCATATATTTGGTTGACCATTTGTATTTCTTCTTTTCAGAAATGCCTGTTTAGTTCTTTTGCCCATTTGTTGATTGGGTTGATCGGTTTATTGGGGTTTTATTTATATATTTATTTTTATATTTATTGATTGGATTTATTTATATATTTGTTTTGGTGTTAAGTTTTTTGAGTTCTTGGAATACTCTGAATATTATAATGACCTATCCGATGAGCAGGTGGCAAAGATTTTCTCCCATTCTGTCAGCTCTCTTCATGCACTTGTTTCCTTTGCTGTGCAGAAGCTGTTTAAGTTGATGCCATCCCATTTATTGATTTATGACTTCTTGTGCTTCAGGAGTCTTCTTAACGAATTTGGTTCCTGAGCCAATATTGAAGTGTTGGACCTATATTTTCTTCTATTAAATGCAGGGTTTCTGGTCTAATTTCTAGTTTTTTGATCCACCTATAGCTGATTTTTTTTTTTTTTTGCAGGGTGAGAGATAGAGGTTAACTTTCATTCTATTACATATGGATTTCCAGCTTTCCCAGCACCATTTGTTAAAAAGGCTATCTTTTCTCCAACATATGTTTTTGGCACTGTGTCTAGCATCAGATAACTATATTTATGTGGATTTGTCTCTGTGTCTGATGTTTTCTTTGATAGGTGGAAGCTATTCCAAAATGAGTGGGGGAAGAGAGAGAATGGGAAAAAAAGGGGAAGAGAATTTAATCAAAATAGAGGAAAGCTCAGTAGAGTCGATGAAGGGAATTGAGGAGAAGAAAGGAGGGATGGGAAAGGGAAGAGCAGTGGAATGGATCTGACCCAAGTTTTGTATGAACATATATGAATGCAGCACAGTGAATCCCAACATCAAGTATATCCACAAGATGCTAATTAAAAAAAATCTATAAATAAGATAGGTCAGTAAGATCAGTAGAGTAGAGGGAGGAAAGCAGAGGGAGGGGGAAAGAAAGGGGAAGTGCTGGGGACTGAACTAGAGCAAATTATATTCCCTGCTTTTGTGATTACGTCAAAATGGATCCTAATGTTATAAGTAAAAAGAACCAACGAGGGGGAATTATGCCTTTGGAGTCCAGGAAAACTCCTATGCAATCATCTATAAAAAGCAGCTAAGATTTTTTTTTTTCACTCTATGGTAATTGGTCAGTTCCCAATAGAATTCCTTTTCTAAACTTATGCATGTCTATAAAAGGCCCACCTTTTTTTGTGTAAATGCTGGAACAAGTAGAAATGGTGTGTGATTAAAGGCTTTAGGAAGAACAAGAAACATGCGGTCAGAAGAGCAGGGAAACATTATGGTGATGGCTGAGGTGCTGATGAGCAGGTGATGACATCAATAGTCAATACTGAATATCAATGGGGTAGGTCTTCATCTGGTATTGCAAACTGCAGCTTGCACCTGCAGAAGATAGCTGGGGAGTCTAAAGCTCACCTAAACCTTAATAACTCTCAGGTGACCCCTGGGTTCTAGATAGCAGGAAACCAGGGTACATCAACCAAAGCCCTCCCCATCCCCAGCATTCTGGTGATAGGGGTGGAGGTTTGTAATTACCCTGCAACTGAATATCCACTAGCTGTATGGTCACTCCATGTTATATTCCCTCTCCCTCAGCCACCAGTGTTGCTGCACATGGGACTGTGTGGATGCCATATGTTCTAGGCAGTTGGTCTTCCACAACCCTCACAATTGCATTTAATCTTGCTTTAAGCTAAGGAAACTGTGGCCCAGAAAAGTTACTTTCCCAAGGTAACCTAGCTGTTTTGCAGCAGGACTAGAATTCAGGCTTAGGGCTGTTGGTGAAAGTGTTCCTACTCAGCCTTTCCAGGGGAATAATCATTGCTATTCATAATGTTAACTCAGTCACTGTCACTGCCCAGAAATCTCTATATTCGATATTATCTTACACACTTTTCTCCTTTGGGAGAGTATCCATAGCTTTCAGCATGATGCCCTCCCCCACTTTCCATTAATGAAATCTTGCTATTTCATTAATGTTACATGCTCCATGGTGCTGTTGACTGTAGCTTTGCCCTGGGTTCTGAGGGCTTTCAGGACAGGATAGGTAATTATGTCCCCCCTGGAATCAGCTCTAAGTATACCTCCTGATTTCTCCACAGCATCTCAGGATGACGGGTTTTGTCCTGTGTGACCCTGTTAACTCACCCCTTTGCAAAGTCAGAGATGCAGAGTCATGACTAGTAAAGTCTGAACTTGTTCTCTGCAGAAACTTCAGTAGCTCTAGGCTTACACAGTAGACAATGACAAGACGGGCCTTAGCAACAAAGGGACATGTGTCGAGGAATGCAGGGATGCAGTTTTGGAAAGTGGAAAAGGCAAGGCAAGGGATTCTTCTCCAAAACTTCCTGAGGGAGGGCATACTGGCCAGTACCCCAACTTAGTCCAGTGAAGCAAATTACAGACTTCTGACATCCAGAATAGTAAGTGAATAAATGTGTATTGTTTTAGCTCCAAGTTTATGTTCGTTTGTTAGACTGACCATAGGAAACCAATGCACTTCTATTTTGAACTTCAAATAGAATGAGTCTAAAATATCTGGAATATTTCCGTTATTTTATTAAGAGCCCTCCAGAAAATAAAAACTTTGCAGCATTCAGCTCAGTTTTACCAAGAAGGGGCTGAATAATTCTCAACCGAAAGCCCTATGACGGACCTTAAAAAACACGTAGCCTCTTTTTTTTTTCAGGAAAAGAGTGAGGTATTATGAATCACAAACTTTCCCTTTTAACATTCTTTCTTCAGTTGGCATCCTGCAGCTGGGTGTCATGTTTGCAAGATGTGGCACAAAGAGCTCTTGAGTGTCCTTGGGTATATCCCCTCAGGGATCCATTAGTGCTGAGGGTCGAACTACAGACTGCAAACGTATTTCTTTGTTTAGATTTCATATTATTCTCTTCTGTACACCAGGTCTGTATTAGCTGCTTACTTCTAGTATCTGGGTCAAATTAGAGGTCTGGAAAAATGCCAAATGGCTCTACACAAAGGTGGAACAGATAAAAGGTTATCAAAGAATTTCAAATAAATGGGCATACTAATTACAGTTCGTTCTGTGTTTTTACCCGGTAAATCATATTACTACTTTTTCTCCTGTCCCTTCCTGTGGCTTGTAGAAATTTATAGTTAAAAACCTCTATTCCAGTTAGGCTTCACAAGAGACCTTAGGATTCAGCTACTTTCCTTTGCAAATTTCATTCTCAAGAGAGTGGAGTTAATGATTGCAGATTGGTGCAGTGGATATTTTAGAGAGGTTCTTAGACTCATGACCCAGTTCTGCTGCTACTCAGATTTCTAAATTCTACTTGGAGCTTAGCCAAAATCCCTTCAAAGCCACCTCTCCTTAGTCAGGGTGGTTTCAGGGTCCCATGGCTCTGGTTTATCTCAGTAAGGCTAGTACCTTTAATAGGCTGCTTTTCAAACCTATTAAAAATGACTTAGAGCAAGATGCCATTTGTTCTTCCTGGTTTCAGAAAATGGAATTCTAAAGCAGTCTTTCTTTTTTCCATTTTTCTTCTCTGTCTGTCTCTCCCTCCCTGCCTCCCTCTCTCTCCCTCTCCTTCTCCCTCTCCCCTTTGTCTCTTTCTGTATGTGGCTTTGGGAACTGAACCCAGGGACTTGCTCCTTCATATCAGGTATTCTACCACTGACCTATACCCCCAGACCCAATCTTCTAAGTTTAACTAGACATTATTTATTATAATTCAGAAATTAATGACTAAAAAAAATTTAACACTATTCCCTCAATAATGACTATGCAAAGATTCACCCTTATTGCAATTGTCCTAAATAGAGACATTTGAGTCAAATGGAACTTTGACCATATTTGAATCTGCTATCAGTTAAGCCTTATATGTATGTTAAGCTTTATGTATCCGCCACCTGGGTGCTGTTTTCATTGTGCAACTTGAAAAGCAGTTACCAAATTTGGAGTTGAAGTTGAATGTTCTGGGTAGATGGTGTGGTCCTTTTCATAATTCCTTGTGTGCATCCTTCAAGGCTCAGTGGAAATCTAGAAACACTAAGGAGTACAGGGGAGACAAGAGACTTAGCCCATGGGCAGAATACCAGGTAAGTTCAGTTAAACCACAGGAGGTATGACCTAGGTGGAAGAGCTGAATTCAGAGAAAAAAACTGAAAGTATAAAAAAATGGAGGAGGATAATTAGAGGTACAAGTTCAGAAGAGACAGAGGGATCCAGGGAGGTGAAACTTGTAACAGAAGAAGGGGTACATTCTTGGAATAAGAAAAGGGAAAGGTAGCAATAAGTATCAATTTGACACATTTTGAGATGAAGTTGAGGAATCTCAGATGGCAAATATTGTTTCAATAAGAAAAATAAAAGTGATACTAGAGTTTGAAGAGTGGACATGTTTGGTTATCATATTTGTGGGAAATAAGAAAAAAAGTCAATCTAAGATGAATGGGACCATTGTTGAGCAGAATGAGTGCCAGAGTGGGACTGTGTATCCCAAGTCTGTCATAGAACAGTCAGGCCATGCTTCTCAAACTCAGGTTCGTGTTCCCTTGAGCCTATCAGCATTGTGCCTAGGGTACACAAAGCCACAGGGACACAGTACTTTTCTCTAGCATCAATTTTACTTGAAACATTTGGGGTGGAAATTTAATTGCTTGACTAAATACTTTTAAACTTATTTTAATGCAACAGCATAGAATAAATCACCAGGGTAAATTTCTTCAGGTAAATGGGAAATTTAAACAGTTACCATGGTAAGCTGCTCTTTGTTATAACTCCCAACCCTCCCTAGGCTGCCATGGGTGTCTGATGAGTCTCTGGTGCAATTGCAGGACCTTCGTGGACAAGTTTGAGAACTTGGAATTCTGTTCCACCCAGTGTGAAGACAATGTGAGCAGGAGCAGAAAAATAATGGAAGGTGTGTTTTGACCTGGGGTTAGCAGAAGCCCCTATGGCTCTTAGATGGAAGAGCTGAGGCTTCCCAATCTGCTCATACAAAACACTGCAAGAGGACCTTTCTTCCTTGGGAAAAGGGGTTGTTACAATCCCTCTAACTTGGATGTTATATATTGTCCTGTTTCAGAGACTTTGTACCTGAACTAAGAGCAGTGAAGAGTTTGCCTAAGTCACATCGTTGATCAGTAACAAGGGAATTAACTGAGTGTGGCTGGGGAGACTCTAGTGGCTTTTGCAAGACAGGTATTGGAGGAGCTGCAGGATTGGCCATAGGCAGAGCATGGTCAATGCAGAAAGATAGGAAAGGGAGGCACTGTTATTTATTGGAGATGCCAACCTGATGGCTTACATTTAACAAAATTCTGTCAGCTTTATTCAAAATTTCACAATGACCTTAAACCTCCAACCAGCTGTTCAGAACACTTGTTCCTCCGCCTCCCCTACCCTCTCCTCTTTTCCAGATAACAGAAACTGCAACCATGCTGAGGTTTCCTAGATCAATCGCACTGAGGTTTCTTTCCTCTGTGCAAGAATCACAGTTTATACTGATTTTAAAAAAACTGGAGTAAGCTACATGGATTAGTTTTAAGTAGCTCAGTTTTTCTCCACACCACCTACTTAAGGAAAAGAGTCTAGCCAATTATATCTTCCTGCTTCTCCTCAATAACAGGCAGAAGTTATACCAAGGATTTGGGGACCTAACCCCATCACCCCAGCTATATATCACTGAGCCTGGTCTGTGCTTAGACTCTTTTTATTACTTTAAAAGAACTTTTCCATGTTAACATGAAAAGGGACTTTTTCAATCTCTTGGAATTATAAATTATGGTGGTTTTTGTGCATTTAATATATATATTTTTTGAATACAAGTTCCGTTTTCTATATTATGCTACTTTTTTTTAAAAAAAAAAAGGCACCAAGAAATTTATCCAGAACTCAAGAATCCTCTTTAGCTGTTCCCTAGCCTACCACTAAATCAGCTCTGAAACCATTTACTTTCTGATACATGGAAATTGTACACTTAGTGGCTCTGTGTCTTCTAACCCTTTGCCTCCTTCCCGGGGGAAGCTACTGAGACTTCGTGATGAATGACTGCCAAAAAAAAATCCCTCTGATAAGCCCAGAAGAGCTTAGAATTCTTTATTAAGAGCAAGGAGTAACCTTGGTCTTTTTTTCTGGAACCAATATTTCCAGATTCTTTGGATATATTTTTGTCCAAACAGGGGAGGCCGATTGAAGATATGTAACTGATTTTCAGATAAAGCAAGTTAATTGTTAACTTAGTTCAGAATTGGTTAACCTAACAAACATGCATCCGAATTGACCAAGATGTCCTCACCTCACACAAGGCAGTGAGCACATCGAATCAATTTTTTAGAACATCATTTTGTGAAAAGACGTGTGAGTTCATTTTTAATGGAAAATACTGAACACACAAATAAGGCTAAGACAAGTGAATGATTCATGACTAAATTTTGAAAACAAGTTGGTAAAAGCCCTGAAATTATTGTTATTCAATTGTAACAGTGCAGAAATGTCATAAGGATCATAAACATTGAATTCATAAATTACCATCTATTAGGCATCTCAGGGGAAAGGTAGCACTGTGATTTAAACAATAGTAGCACCAACAATAAACCCAGGGCCTCCTGCACTTTTCACTGGAGAGCTGTGGGGCAAGTCTGAGGGCATTTTCACAGACAGTTTGGAAATTTATCAGCATGACTTTCTCCTCCATGGATTCTATGGAAGGGCAGAGACGCAATTGGATGCTGTACATGCGTGTAGTTATTGAGGTTAAGAATCTTCTATAGGAGCAACATCATTCAGTAAGCGTTTTAGTTTGTGAATTATGTTGCAAACATTGAACAAACTCTGAAAACCTACAAATTCTAATTTTTAATCATTAAATAGAAATAAGGAGGTTTGAAGAGCAGAGCAATGTGAAAATAGCATTAACAGGTATAAACTGAACACCAAAAGGATTTCCTAACCCTGAACAAATTCAAGTATGCATAGGATAGGAAACGTAGAAATCAAAAACATTGTGTGACTGGGTTAAGTTTGTTAGCACAGATATAAGAGGAATTTAATTTGTTATTAAGCCAAGTTAGGAACATAATATTTTTATTAAAAAAATAAGAATGAGTTGAATTGATTGAGGTAGTTTTACTGTGAGCAAGTACTATTACCTTCCTTTACCTCCAATTTCTGTCCACTTTAATCTTTCTGGGTAGAAATGCTTGTTATAAAGGTGCATTCCTGTGGATTTCAATTTTCTCTATTCCTTTTGGAGATGTCCTTAGTATGGAGACCTTACTAAGGAAAGCCACAGTTGACTGATAATTGAAAGTCAGTGGTGAGGGACATATCACTTAGCTCTTTCCTATCCAGCCTACCACATCCTGCAGCCTTAGGGTCATGATAAACACAAGCATTGAGAACTGTGGCTGCAAGATGCCTCTTAAATCCACCCCCACTTTTGCGCATGCCCCACTTTAAGGCAAAAAGCAATATATGGCTTTCCTCACTGAGGAATTGACCTTTAATGTAACAATTTATTCTAAATTTATACTTCACCAACTTTACACTGGAGACTAGAGATGGGGTTATAATAGCAACTATTTAACTTTTGTTAATCTCTGGCATTCAAAAAGAGAGGTCACCTCCCTTGAGCAATTTGCCACCAAACAAGTGGAAGAAAAAAAATTAAATGGAAAAGATATTTCAATACTATACTCGAAAAGGTTTTCTAAGTGAATAACACTGAATGAGGATGGTAACAATGAGAAAATGATGGCGAGGAGGAGGAGGAAGAAGGCTGGTGTTCACCTGCGTTCTTGTTATGAGGCAAACAGGACCAGGCTACTTAATTTACAGGGGTCACAACTTCTAGTCTTCAATTTAACCTCAGGAGGTTCATGCTATTGTTTGAGTTCTCAGATGGGGAACCTGATATTCAGGATTAAGCAACTTGCTCAAATCCCACAACCAAAGTACAGTGGAGCAAGAGCCAAATTCAGGCTATGCGCCCTTAGGTCTATATGTTACTATTTGTGTCTACTTACCAGGTTGAAGGCAAAGGAAAGTAAGGTATTATTATTTTTTAAAAAATGAACAAATAGTATCTGGGAGAAAAGAGAAGGCAAGATGTGAGGGGAAGAAAGATGGATGGAGAAAGAAAAGAGGTCAGAAGAACAGGAGGAGGGAAGTCAGGGCAGAATGAGATGGTTCCGGAGTGCTGGTGGAACCACAGGAAGGTCTGGGTTCCCATCCTGCCCTTTCTCCTACGTGTTTCTTCCTGGGACACATTATTCCATCTCTTCGTTTCCTCATGGGCAGCCATGGGCCCAATTTCATATCCCAGATTGGTGGCAAAATACTTCAGCTCTCAATATCTTAGATTTCTCATTTGTATAAGATGAGTATGTACCTCACAGGGTCATTATGCAGATCAAGAGGCCACATGGAGAATGCCTAATACACAATATGTGTTCAAAGCAGGTTCACATTCTTATATGAAATCGGGAGTCTCAGTATTGGATATCAATTGGATGTCATGAGGAAGGTTACATGCCAAGTTTAGAGCACCCAGTAAAAACACAACCAAAATTGTTGTTTCTGTGCTGAGGTTTAAATCTGTCTTCTATTCCTCCCTCCCTCCCTTTCTTCCTTTTCTCAAGAGAACTTTCTTTTTTTTTTTTTTTAACACTTAAATCAATGTTTGCCAGTTTGTGAGTTGAACATTTTAAAAATCTGCCTTTACCAATGTGACTTCTGATTTCTGTACAGGATTCCTGCACTCAATAAACCTGCTCTCAGTAAACCAGTTTGACAATTTGGATTTAAAAACTTACCTCAGTTGATAATCCCCAGTCCCCTCCTACCACAAAGCAAATGTGGAATGAAAACAGATTAAAGATTTAAGGTATCTCTGCCAACCTATGGCAAATTTACCTGGGCCTCACATTGGGATCTTTTGTTTTCATTTAGCATGTTATAGAAGATGTAAATCAGACTGTGACAGACTGGAAGTGGAAGACACCCAGAGGGGCAGGTGAGAAGAGGAGCTTCAACTGAAAACAGAAAATAAAGCAAAACAAAACAAAACAAAAACAAACAAAAGAAGAGGAGAAGGAGGAGGAGGAGGAGGAGGAGGAGGAGGAGGGGGAGGGGGAGGGGGAGGGGAGGGGGAGGGGAGGGGAGGGGGAGGGGGAGGGGGAGGGGAAGGATTCAAAGTGAAATGAAATGTAAAAGCAGTAAGAGACAATGTGTACATCATGAAACCACCACCTGGTCTTTATCCAAATTTTGAAGTAAACAATAATACGATATAAAGCTTAAGTTATCTTTTATTGGCCAATTAAGTTCATCAGCTAGAGTTATAAATGGACGTTCTGCATGCAACATCTGACTTAAAAGCTGGATGGAGAGCAAACCATAAGCTATTGAGGTATTTCCAAAATCTGATGCTTGATGGTTGTTGGAACAAAATGCTAGAATGTTTAACCGCACCATTACTTCTGTAACAGTACAGGTGACCCACATTGCTGCAAACGGTTGCTGGGGTTTTGGGCACTGTTACTGGTGGGGACTGTGGTCGGCTATTCTAATTGCTTGGCTCTGAAGGCGACTTCTCACCAGATTTGGACAAAAGATGGGGAGGGGAAGTAGTATTAAATAAAATTTAGAATGATCATTTGGGTCCTTCAATCTTTTATTGACATTCTGTTTTATAGGTTCTAATGAGATGTACATCTAATGAAACCTAGCATAGAATCTATACTCTGAAAAATAAAAACTTATTATCTGTTTCTATACTAAGTTAGGCTGAAGTAGAGGGTGGAAGATTGGGATGATAAGCAGCTGTATTCCTCTTGAAGCTCCGTGGCTACCTACAGTCTTCGAGATTTTTGTTCACGTTTCAGTTGAAGTATCAATTTCACTTTGTCAGTTAAAAAATCAGTGATGTGTTTAGAGTATTAAAATAAGATTTTTTTCCACTTGGACTATAATGTTTCTGTTTATTCAAATGGAAAATATCTAACATTAAGTTGTTACCTTGTGACTTTGGATACTGTTAACTGTGGAAATACCTTCCAAAGATTAAAAAATTGAAGGAGTGTATGTCTAGTGATAACATTGTTATTTTAGGTCTAAAACCAAAATCAAAAGGAAATTTTTCTACTTTGGAAAGTTTCTTTACATTCTGAATTGTTCTAAAAGTTACTTCACTTCTGATTCTAACCCCATTTCTGATACTTTGGCACATTCACATAGAAATTCCAAATGAAGCAATGCTGTAGTACTGAATTAAAACCACAGGATGGCAGGATGCTAACACTTTTGACTCCACCAACCCTTGCTTTCGCATCTCTGAGTTCACTACCTTTTTTTTTTTTTTTTTTAAAGGAGAGTTTAAAAGCATATAGGGCTGAGGCTATAGCTCAGTGGCAGAGCACTTGCCTAGCATGTGTAGGGCACTGGGTTCAATCCTTAGCACCAATTAAAATAAATAAATAAATAAACAAAGACATTCTGTCCATCTACCACTAAAAAATTTAAAAAAAACCATAATACATATGCACAAATGTAAATGTTTATTTACGTATTAGTTATAAGTGAATAAGTGTAATGACAATCAAATATTTGATTTGCAGGAATGCATTCTTGCCAGTCCTGTCATGAATAATAATTTTCATATATTTTTGGAAAAAATGCATCCTTATCCTAAAAACTGACCTACTTGGACTCATTTGTGTGTCAGTTAATTAGTGGAAGATATTGCTCCATTCTTCAGGTAAGGTAGAAGAAAAATAAATACATTCATTGATGTTAAATTCTAGTGTTTTTATAAGGAAGAGAATGAGAATTTGTAATACTTTCATTTCCAAAGGTGTATTGAAAAAATATGATTTTCTATGTTTCCATGGAAACTGAATTCCATGTTACTGAACTGATTGAAAAGCAGAAAACAAGACACTTGGATTTCAGAAATAAGCATCTCAGCTGGGTTTTCCAGTGCTCAAATTAAAAAGCTTAATAAACTTAATTTTAAATGGAATTTTAGGAAAACCTGAGTTAAACTAGCATTATGTCTGAATCACCCCTTGCAAAAATCTCTTCAAGATCCGGTCAGAGCCTTAGTATTTTTCTAATCTTTTATTTTTGCACTAGTATTTTATGAATAACAATTGGAAAAATTCTATTTAGAAAAATATTTGAATGAAATTGGAATACTAACATACAAAAATTTAAGTAATCTGAACAAGGTAACATAAGACTTTTTTAGTGGTCAGTTTTCCTAAAATGATATATTTTTTAAAATTCTGTTAGTTTTATTGTAAGATCTTGCAAAAAAGAGGTAAGAATAAGGAAACTTAAAATATTTAATATACAAAACTACCAAGCAGAGACAAAAAAAAAGGGAAAAAAAGGAAAAGAAGTTCAACACTGTCATGAATGAACTTGGAAAAATTCATTGTTTCACATTTTTACATTTAGTGTATATTAAGTATGTGTGTTTGTAGAGTAAATATATGTTTTGATATATTGACATGTGCGAAGTGTTAAAAATTGCCATGTATAGTAAATCTGAAGTTTTCTGGTTATATGTTTTCATATGACCTAAGATAATGTATTTTTGATTCATCTATTAATTAATTATAAAAGCAAGAGAATGTCCACAGAGGAAAATCTACTTCTAGGAATGTTTATGTAGCATTAAAAAATATTTTTAGTTGCAGATGACCACATACCTTTATCTTTATTTATTTATTTATTTTATGTGGTGCTGAGGATTGAACCCAGTGCCTCATGTGCCATGCAAATGCTCTACCACTGAGCTACAATCCCAGCCTTGTGCAGCATTTTTAAGGCATTATATTTTTAAAAAGCAAAGGTCTTCCATATTATAACTATCCTTGGTTTTTGAACTTTGAAGTAAGTTTTGTACTTTTATCTTGATCATCTGTCTGATATTATACATTATTTGCAATGATTTGAAAATATGAAATGCCTTTCTATTTTCCAATTCTTTTCTCCAAGGTTTTGCATATTTTCTATAACTGTCCTCAGATAGAAAGCTATTTTGCAGAAGTGGGAAAGAAGTGGCTGTGCCTGTCTGTTACATAGTCTCAGATACCCTGCAGTTGCCTGTTCAGTCGGTTATCACATGCTATAACCATGAATTTATCTCTGGTCTACCTGTTCCCCTTACTTAATCATGAGTTCCACCATGCCAACGCCATATTTATTCCGTCTACCTTTGTGTCACCACAATCTAACGCGGTCCCTGGAGCTTAATAAATGTCTTCAAAATATTTGTTGAATAAATGATTTATGATCAGTAAGTATTGTATAAGACTGATACAATATAATTTACTTCTAAGACGTGGACCTCTGGCAGTCCTCATGCCCCATCCCCGACATTATCAACTCTATTCACAACTCTCCCAAGCACACTGCTCTATGAGAAAGTTAAGACAGTTAGCAGGCTTTCCACTGTGAAAATCCAAGAAACAAGTATTGTCTAGGAATTGAAGATCAGTTGGTCCTTCACACCTCCGTACCTACTGCTTTTATAATACCTGCAGATAACCAACTTGCTTAAGGTTGCTTTTCCTTGGAGAAAGAATGAGACTGAGGAAAGAGGAAAGAGAAATAAAAAGTTGAGCTATGTGCTTGTGCTTTCCCCTTAACTATCCTATATCCTTTCTCAATTTACCTTTGGGCACCTCCCTGGCCCCTTGATGACTCTCTGTCACATTCCACATTCAATCCGTCAGCAAATCCCACCGGCAACTCTACTGCTACCCTCCTGGTTGCAGTCACTATTGTCTTCCACTGAAATCACTCCAATAACTTCGTGAGTCAGCCCCCTGATGGTCCTTTTTCTCTTAACACATTACCCCTACTTGCTTAATCTGAGCTGGACTTGAGGATCAAATTTATATAAGATAAATTAACAGAAGAAAAGAATACAAATTCAAGGTTTTCAAGACATGGGGAATCTCATACACAGAAGCAAAGACCCAAAGAAATGGCAAAACCTACATGCTTTTGTGTTAGCTGAAACAAAAAGAAGCAATTATGGACAAGACAATAGGTAGGGAGGACAAAGGGCCACAGGAATTCTTTTAGCAAGCCTGTAGTTCTCTCCGCTATGGCTCGCCATTGAAGCATGATTCATCCTCTAGTTACAGGAAGAACATGTTCACGTGGGGGTTTGCCTGCTCTGTTTGCAGGAAGGAAGGGGAAGATTCCAATGCTCTACTTGCTTTTAGCTCAAGTAGTCCCTATGTTAAAATGGCACATTTTTGGGTGGCATTTTCTGCCACCCTGCAATAGTGTGACTCAAAGGCTGAGTCACAGCAGCACATGATATTTGGAAGGGTAGAGACCAACCTTTGTTGTCAGGTCATCCTACACACAGCTTAGTTTTGCTGAGTCTTCTGATTGGCATCCTGAGTTGTAAAAAACTCAGAATTTTCTGTGACTCTTCTGGGAATCAGATGGGCTTCTGTCAAAATCAGTGGAAGCAAGTGTGCTTTTTCTAGTCCCTTGAAGAGATAAAGGAGATGCCAGAATCGGGTGCTGTTCGATGTAATCTCTAGTTCTTTTTCAAGTTAGCTTAACCAGGAACCTCAAGTGAAGCTCTTGCCAACCTAACATTGCAGGTAAAAATGATTCCGATGGGAAATCTTCTAAGCAAGGATACTGAATCAGTTATCAAAGAATTTCCCAAGGCCTAAACTGACCTTGTGGCCAATGTGTAACAGGACTGTGTATGGACACCAACTAATAGAGAGCCCCTGATGCTCCTGGCACCCTGTCAGGACAGATTTACTCTCAGTGGAAACACACATCTGTCAAGAAAGAAAGCAGGACGGCTATTTCATCTGCAGGGAAAGCAGAGGTTCAATGGCAAGGAAGGAAAGGGGTCAGTGCCATGAGTTGACCCTTTAAAAACTATTATAGTTGTCTACGTCAATAAATTATCAGAAGTTCTATGTCAATAAATGAAATGAGTTCTCTTTAATTTGGTTGAGGAACATGGAACTTCCTTCAGAGCAAGGAAGGCCCTGAATGTTGAGGTGTGTAAAAACATGGGAGGGGCCACTGCACATGCCTATAATCCCAGTGGCTCCGGAGGCTGAGACAGGAGGATCAAGAGTTCAAAGCCAACCTCAGCAACAGTCAGGCGCTAAGCAACTCAGTGAGACCCTATTTCTAAATAAAATTCAAAATAGGGCTGTGGATGTGGCTCAGTGGTCAAGTGGCCTTGCATTCAATCCCTGGTACCAAAACCAAACCAAAACAAAACAACAAAAAGACATGGGAGGGAGGTAAAATTACCAGTGATTGGGGTAGAAAAGGCAAACTTATATAACTTACAACTTCATCTAGCCTGGATCCCACTGATAACCTAATGGGGATTGGGTTATCAGGTTCTCACAGGCTTTCGGCTGAATGCCCATTTCAGATAATTTTTCATGGCTTCCTAGAGCACAGCTTGAAGACATAAGGATATAAAAGATTTCCACTGTCCCCAAAAGAGTGTGGTGACCAGTATTGAATGTCTAGGAAGAGCAAGAAGAGGAGGATAGTTGTCAACCTAGCTACCAGCATTTTGGTGGAGCTTTTTATTCATGAATGAATTTGAAGCACCATTTTCAAAGTCTGTTCTTGAAAGTATCAAATGTGGTCACTGTATTTTATTTATTTATTTATTTTTAACTTAAAGGCCTTGCTGTTCATTGTACAACAAATCTTAAAACCTTAGTAAGGTAGATACTATGTGCTTACTTTTTCCCTGAGTTGAAAAGTCCAGGAAGATATGAAGCCCCAGAAGAGTATGCTGGGTACTGAAAGGCAGCTTTGCAAGTACAGTTGATATATACATCCACCCAGGGATATATCCATCCCAATATTTGGTGCAGTTGTCATAAGCATATACCCCAGGAGCCATGGTACACTAACAGGACATCCAAGGTCAGAACCTTCAGCATCAGCCCCTCTCCCCCCAGGTGCTGATTCTCTTGCTCTTGGAATTCAGTCTCTAAAGAACCCATATTGGCTTTCTCCCAATCTTCACACTCCATGCTTCTTTCTGTACAAGCCTATTTGCATCTTGCCTATTCCATTCTCCAGGGATCTCATGGGCTCTCCCAAGTTACCTAAATTGTGTGGCTTCCCCTTGCTTCCTTCCCCTTGCTCTTTACTCCTTCATCAAACCCTGTCCAATCTCCTCCTTGTCAGTTCCCACAAAGAGCCATCTAATAAGCACATCCCTCCACGGCACAGAAATAACTAGAGGTGTTACCTCCATCTGAAAAGGTGAACCAGGGAGTTAGACTACACCCTATGCAATGTGAAACGGGGGAGAAGGGCTACTGGGCTGAAGGCAGGCTGCCATGGTACCTGTTAGTGCATTAGACCAGCCTTTCCAGCAGCTCTCCTGGTGGCCAGAGATCACAAGTTCCTACTGCAAAATATTAATGAACAAAAATATTCTGTTTTCTTCTTAGAACTATGTGTCAACATAAACTGGAGGCAGAAACAAAATATCTTTAATGTTGTTTTTTTTAAATATTTCTTTTAAGTACCTCAGGACGCTTTTGTAAACTACTGGAACATGAGTTTTAAAGAGTTCCCTTTTGTCCTTGGTTCCCTCACCACAGAAAAATCTTCAAAACGTTTTGGGGAAAAAAGACAACTTGTCTGTGAAGAAAGGATTTTAAAAACTAAAGAACTATAAAGAAACAAGATTTTAATGATGGGAAGAAACTAACAGTGGAAGAAATTGGAAGATTCAACTTGGAAAGCAAAGCAAAAAATAGATGTGAACAAATAGAAAAGAGAAGAACAAAGAAGTAGAATATTAAGGCACTTCCTTTTTAAAGCCAGAATAAAATACAAACCTGGACATTATGAAGAGAAGCGAAAGGAGAAAAATAAAGATGAGGAATTTAGAGACATTTCTTTTAAGAAAAAAAGGCATTAACATTGAGTTATAAATTTTTTGAATTTTTATTTTTTCTGAAAATTTTAAATATAGGAGGTCATACTTGAGGTTTAATTGGACTTGTTTGACTGCAACACTTTAGATTTCTGTTGAAAATTTGAACCAGTAACTGACCCAAAACCCCTTCATGAAAAGATAGCAGCCCTTGAAGAGGAGATGACTTGGAGGAAGGCAAATTAAAAAGAAAACAATATCCTAATTACAGAGGTTGATTTGCTGCATTTGGGAGAAAGTATTGGATATTGGCTGACATTTTTGTAGTTAGCTACATCTGATTTAAATGCAGACTCTGACACCAGATGTTAGTGTGACCTGTGGACAGCTTGCTTAGCCTCACCTGTCTGCTCAGCTCTGAATTTTCTGGCTGCAGTAAGGCCTGCTACACCAAGGGAGAGAAATTAGTGTTTGTCAAATGAATGGGTGAATGGATAGATGAATGACTCATACAACATGTATAGTAATTCATACCTACTGGGGTTGGGTAAAAATCTGTTTAGAGAATATCTTCTGGCTTATTATGGTTAGAAGATAGTCTGAATTGAAAGTGGTCTATGCTGGGTAATGTGGAGTTACACATGCAAGGGGTAGTTCTTCGCAGGCTCTTGACCTGTATCCCAAGATCCAATCACGGGATACAAGTCTCTCAGAGATTGTGCTATGTCATCAGCAGATGGATGGGCCATTTATTCCATCAACCTCTCACACCCTGTGCTGGACACAGATAAATAATACATATCTCAGGCACAGTGTTTATCACACATTAAATGTTCAGGACATGATATGAGTGAACAGAGGAGGCTAACAGAGAGGGAGACAGAGGTGTTAGGACTCCATTGCCAAGAATCCCCTGGTAGCCCACACAACTCTTGGCCCACTGCACATCCTCCACTTGTCAGATCAGCATGGTGGCCAGTCTCTGGATTCCTAAATATGCTCCTCTTTGTACTCAGATTACACTTTGGTTAAGGTCCAGATTACTAGTTCCCCTAAATTTAGTCATTAGCTCTTCAGGTAAAATCAAAGTTTGGGAGATTGTGGAGACATACATAAAAATACATGAATTCATGGAAGTTTGTTATCAAGGGAATAAAAATTAACACAATACATGGGAATTCAAATAAGGGGTAAAATCCTTGTAGTTGACATTGGCATGGAGTTAGCACAATATGTGCAAAGACCCTCTAAACCTGTGAGACTCTTCTTGATAGATTATGAAGGCAACATGGTGGTGGACTGAGCAGATGTGGGAACTACTGACCTGACCCTCTGCCCTGCTACTCTTTACAAAAAGAAATGCTGAATAAAATATGTATTAAAGTGTCATTATTTAGATAATTTCAAATACAAGAATAGCAACCAACTAGGAGTCTGATACCAAGAGAAGACTCAAAATTATTATGATGAATGAAAGTTGAAGCTAGTGATCCTTGGCCCATGTACTATGGGATGGTCTTCCCACATCTATGAGGTGTTAGGCAGTGGGCACTATGCTCTGCATAGCTGACCTTTGAAGACATTGTCAAGTCCATAAATTTTGAGTGGATTATTCTGCCCATCATTAACAGTACTTGAGCACAGTTCAATGCCAGATCACTCTACTGGGCTCTAACATACAGACCTCCATAAGAAATATGAACAAATAGCTTGTGAGGTCTGAATGCACACTCTTATACAGGACAGGGACTTGGCTAAGAAGCCAATGTTAAAAACTAGTATGGAACAAAACTTTGGTGGAAGCAGGTGTCCAACTGCCCTCGACCAATCAAAGCACAGGAGACATTGCCACAGCTTCCTCCAGAAATGAGGTCAGTCACATCATAAAACACGCAAGAAAATTCACCAGCAACAGTGATTCAAAATACAAAACCACTGTGACCCCACAAAGCCAGACTTTATAAACCATAGAGTTATAGGAGATTCTTCAAGGCAAATACTTAAAATAATCAATGAGATAAAGGAATGAATAGAATCTACAGAATAAATTCAGCGTATTGGAGAAAATGACTGTTGGATTTATTGAGAACAAAATAGTCATTCTCAGGATAACTGAAATATGATCCCCGAAATTTAAAATAGTTAATATGATAAATAATAGACTAGACCCAGAAGGAGGAAGAATTTGTGAAGGAACTATGTCAGAGGAATTGCCTCAGAATGCAATACAGTGGGAACAAGAAATCAAACACATGAGAAAGAAGTTATATGACACAGAGAAAATAAAAGGAATGAAAAAAAGTTCTGAAGGTGCATACAAGGAGAATGAAATATAGGCATTGTATAACAATGGCTAAAGGTCTTCCAGAATTGAAGAAAAATAACAAGGATGGGAAAGGATTTCCCTCAGGGCTGGATTATTTAGAGAGCCTTACCTGATCTAGCTGTTCTCCAGCTATGGGCATTTTTGTCATAGATCCTAACACACTTTGGGCTCAGGGATGACTTTGTATTTACAATTTGTGTCAAATGCCAAATATCTTTAGCACACAATAGGAGCTCCATAAATGTATGTGGAAGAAGCAAAGAAGAAAGGAAAGAAAGGGAGGGAGAGGAAGCAATAGAAGAAGGGAGATGGGAAGGGGCCAATACATAGAGAAAGAATACAATTGATCAGCATTAAGTCCAAAGACTTCTTGAAAATTGAGGTGTATGTATATAAACACACACAGGCATACATACTATCGATTGCATGATAAAACTGATTAATTTACATCTTGAGTCTATTAATTGTTATATAAGAGACTTTATTTTTAGAAAGGCGGAAAAATAGTTTCCAAAGTTGGAAATGCTATATATGCAACATCTTTTCAAGGTTCAGTCATGATGAATAGTTATGAGTAACCAGCAGAGCAAAAATTAGTACAAAACTCAAGTACAGTGATTGCTTAGTGCTCACTTGGTAATTGACTTCCTGCCTGACTTTTTGAATGTATCTTGTAGTTTCAGGTGATCCAAGTATCTTAACTTCTTATTCAAAACTGAACCAAGCTGTATCTGCATACCTTTGTAAAAGAGATATATCCTACTTCAGAGACTCTTGACTTTTCAGCGATAGTTGACTTGATAAATGCTGATTTTCAATTTATGAAATAATTTTACTTTAAAAATGGAAAATAGAAGTTATGAGAAAAATGTTTGTGGAGGAATTTTAGTATATCATTATATTGGATAAATTGTATTTATATATATATTTGTTATTTTTAATGATGCATTATAATTATACATAATAGTGAGATTTGTTGTTATAGATTCAGACATACATGACATAATTTAACCTCATAGAAGAATTTGAAGAAATAAACTTCTACTATTGAATACCTCTATATTGTGCTCTCCAATGGCAGTTCATATACTTTATATTCTTTATATTTTCCTCAAACTCCTCACATTAGGGAAGAAGAAACTGAGGACAAGGCAAATTGTGTATACAGTGGAATAAAGTCAGTTGACAGGTGCATGATGTCCCCAAATTCCTCCCTATGTCCTCTGTCAATCACGGGAGTTTTTGCAGATTATCTGGATTGTTACGCTAGTCAATGTAAGTGATGATTGATATACAAACGTGGATGATGTGTAGACCTAATGAGATGTACTCTTCTATTCAATGATGAGGGAGTGCTTGATAGAAACCTGTCCTCCCATATAAGCAGCAGCAAAACTGGACAAAATACATGAAGCAAACCTTTCAGACATGAGCAGACACAAGCAGCACAGGAGTACAATCCTAAGAAAGTGTGGCTCACAACTTGGTTTTTTTGGATCAAAATCTGGGATATGGAGTCTGAGCAGAGTATAGAAGCCTCACTGAGCTCATGGAGGTGACTGGAGTTCAGAAAGAGAACAAAGATGAATCTGGGAGTGCTGAATTAGAATTGATGTATTAATATGAATTCACATTAATGAATACTTGTGGGTATAAATATGTGTATGCATACACATGTGTTTCCTAATATCTACTTTTTTTGTCTTTTTGTAAAACATGTTTTTAATTGTTGATGGATACTTTATTTTTTTTCTTTTATTCATATGTGGTGCTGAGAATTGAACCCAGCACCTCACACATGCTAGGCAGGTGCTCTACCTCTAGGCCACAATCCCAGCCTTTTTTTTTCTTTTTAAAATATATTTTCTAGTTGTAGATGGACACAGTTTCTTTATTTGTTTTTATGTGGTGCTGAGGATCAAATCCAGTGCCTCACATTTGCAAGCACTGAGCTATAGCCCCAGCCCTCCTTGCACTATCTACTGAACGGATTTTGGAGAGGCATTACCCCAAAAGCAACTGGCAGAAGTAGAGTGCAAATCTTCCTTCCCAAGTCCTTTTCATCTAAAAGGAAACAGGGTTCCTCAGAGAAATAGTTAACTTCAGGGTTGGGTGCCAAGACAAGACTGAGATAGCTTGTTGTACCAAAAAGTATGAAGAATGCTAGGGTCTTCCCAAAGAGTGCAAAAGCTCATGAGAAATAAAAGAACCAGTTAAAAGACACACACACTCTATTGGTCAAAGTGGGGATAATTTTGAGCATGAAAAACAATATAGACAGTGGTAGATTCTAAGTCAATGAATAAAGCAAAAAACTACAAGACCATAAGATATAAGTGAATGAAGAATGAATTAAAGATTGATGAAGAATGGCATATTTTCATAGCTTCAAAAGCTTCTTCCCATGATAAATACATAGTAATTACAAATGGGAAAAGAGGAATTTCATAGTGAAAAACCTGGCTGTCAGAATTCTCATCAAGTGATCAAAGTGCACATCGTGAGAGAGAAAAAAAATTGGCAACATTCCCCATCCAATAGGAATCAAGAAGACCACAGTGCCACCTGTGACATCCTGCCAAAGATGCCTCATCCAATGTAATCCTGAGGAAATGTTAGACAAATCCTAACCAAGGGGCATTCTATAACATAACTGACCTACAAATATCAAAAACATCAAAGCCACAAAAGTCAAAGAAATTCTGAGGAATTTTCCAGACTGAAAGAGACTAAGAAAACATGATCAAAAAAAAATGTAAAGACTATTTCAAACTGGTCCCCAACCTGTAAGGACATAAATGGGATAATTAGAAATTGGACCTAAATTTTCATGTATCAATATCATCTTTTGATTCTGTGATTGAATCTTGCTTCTATAAGACTGAAATAATTCAAGCATCTTCTCTAACCACAAAATGAAAATAGAACTCAAAGACAACCACAATAAAAATCTATCAAAATCCCCAGATATTTAGAAATGAAGTACTACATTTATTAAATAATCACAGATCAGGGAGAAATACTGAAGGAATTCTTAAAAATTTTCAAAATGTATAAGAATAAAGATGAAGTTATAAGTTGGAAAAACTGACAAAAGTAGTTCAAAAAATGGAATAAAATTTACAAAATGTAAAATTAACCATTGTAAAGTGTATAATTGGGTGGCATTGGGTACATTCACACATGTAACCATCCCCTTAATCTGGTTCCTCCAAAAGGAAACCCAAAACCTATTGTATCTGACCCACAATCCTTCCCACAGCCCCATGGAAAACCACTACTCTGCTTTCTGCCCCTATGGATTTACTTATTCTGTATATTTCATAGAAATAGAATCACACAACATATAACTTTTAATGCAGCTGAGGCGGGCACTCTAGCTCTCTGCTGTCTCCAGTCCTGTTCTGGATGATACTGACAATCGTCTTCACTCTCATTGCATCTGATTCATTACCCTTGAAGTCAGGAGGAAAGGAGTTAATTTAAAATGTCAAACCATTAACATAAGCCCAAATTAGAGGGTTCTGACTTGAGCCCACACCTTGGGGAGCTGAAAACAGAGTTCTCAGCACCGGTCATAGAATATGCTGAGGAGCAGTTAGAATTAGAGGCGATGGTTGGGGTGAGAGTAGAACTGGACCATTCACCAGGTCATAAGGTAGCCATGAAAGAACTAAACAATGATCAGAAAGAGATCCAGCACTCAGAGTAGAAGGCAGGCTATTGGTTATCATTTCAGTAGGCATTTAAGCAGTGTGGTGGAGAGAGCAACTGCAGAGGGAATGGATGCATGGAGGCTCCCAGCCCTGGCTGAGCTGCTGCATCAGTAAGTGGATGGGTCACTCTACTTCTCATCCTGGGTTTCTCAAGCATGATGAGTGGTGGGACTACATCATGTCCAAAGTCCTTTCCTATTCTAAACTTGGATTCTCCCAAAATGAATGCCATTGGCATAAGTAAATAAATAACTACAGTGACTTATGTGAGAACAGACATGGCAGCCTAGAGACTGGTGGCCAAAGAAGAAAACACCCAGTTTGGAAACATTGTCACAAAACAATTTGCTCTGAGGCAAAGAGAAATGCATACCAGTACCCAGCTAACATTCACTTAGTGTTTTTATGAGTTACTGTGCTAAGTGCATAGAAGCATTAACTTATTTTGTCTTACAACCCTGTAAGATAGAAAAATGTTACTATTCTTAATTTCAGGAAATTGAGGTTCAGAGAGATTAACTTCTTGAGACAACTGTCAAGTGGGAGAGCAGGTATTTCACTCATTGCGTATTTTTTTCAAGGTGAATTTAATCACTATTTATTAATATGTATGATTAAGCAAAATGCTTTTAAAGAATGCATACATCAATGCAATGTAAGTAGACCTAGAGGTAAATCCACTGATTGGGACAACAATCCGAAGGAAATACTAAACAGAGAAATGTTGACAGTTAAGTCAGAGCCCTTCAGGGTGGCCATATAAGACAACTTCCAAGTCTTAAAAATTTCAGGCACTCAATCAATACTATTCAAGGGATACACGAGGAGCATTCTGGCATATTTTATGGACCTGGAGATTTTAATTAAGTATGGTGGTTAGTACTTTTATGTGGGAACCGACATGGCACTGAATCTGGAGAGCACCAAATTAAACTCTGTCCCTTATTTTATAACACTATTTGCAGGAAAGAATTGAATTGTAAATTGGCATTGTGCATCTGGAGAAAACTTAAGAAAGTTCTAAAAACATGATACTTGTGCATTGATCATAAGCAATTTCTGAGCATTTATAGTTCATATAAAAAGATTAAGCACTCAGTTTATTTGGAGCCATACAGCTGGGTGCTGAATATCTAGTTATTCTAGTAAGACAATTATTGTACTGGTCAGAGTCCTGGAGGAAAGAAATGGCCCCCTCCAGCAGGACACATTAGTGAAGGGACAGTATGGGATCATTTACTGGGTAATGGGAAACTGATGAAGGGTAATGAAACACTGTGGGACTGGCAAGTGCAGGGAACCAACTCCCGTGGTAGAAGAAAGAGCAATTAATGAAACTGCAGAGTAGCTGTAGCCCTGGAGATCAACTCACAAGTCCCGTGGCCTGAGTGCAGATTGGCAGTTCATCCACTGTGACTCAAAGGAAGGGAGCCCGGGGGAAAATGTACAGAACTCAGTCCCTCCTGCCCTCTGAGTTACTGTTTGCATAGACAATGACCAAATCCAATCAGAAGAGAACAAGAAAGCGACTTGACACATCCTGTAAATGTCAGTGTCTGGGAAACAGAGGGTGATGGGGTCAGGAAAGGCTTTCTGAAAAAGTTGACTTTTGATCTGACTCTGAAGAACTAGTGGTAAAGAATTAGGAGAAAAATAGAGGAAATGTTTTCTGGATCCTCCAAAATGACATGACAGCATAGGACATTTGGGGACCAATAAAATGGGGGTAAGGCATGCTTGTAGGAAAGAGCAAAGGCAGGACTGGACAGTGAGGTGGCACCAAATTCTTAAGGTTAGCCAAGCACAGGACTTTGGACTTTGTACTGAAGGCAATGAGAAGTAATTTTAGTGTTTCTGAAATGCAACAAATTACATACTGTGTATGTTGCGGGGTGGGTAAGGGAAATGCCAAGACAATGCTATGTATTTTTTTTCTGTCACGTTATTTTCTTGGTAGGCACACAAGAGGATGCTTTCCAGATCCCTGGCATCTATCTAGGGCCCTAAAATTTGTTCTTGCCAATAGAATATGTGCAGAGTAGTGAGCACTCCTTTGGGTTCCAGCCTCTGAAACACCCTGCATCATGCTCCATGTTCTCTCAATTCACCTGTCAGTTGCCTAAATGAAGGTGATCCGGGGCAAGACTCTAAGGAAGCTCTAGGGACTGTGAAGCCCCATATATGGGAGAATGGTTGTCACTATTTGAAGATGACCTGTCCAGGAGAGCAGGCATTGCACTATGGTATGAGCAAGAAATAAACATTTGTTGTGGAAAGCTGCTGGGATTTGGCAATTGCCTGTTAGAGCAAATAACATGAATTACACCAACTAATACAAGAGAGTCCATTGGATTCTCAGCAAGGGAGTAATACAATCAAGTTTTTATGTAGCAAGATTACTCTAGCAGCTATATAAAGGATGAAGTAGAGGAGGTGTGGGAAGTTGGAGGCAGGGATGTCTGTTATGTGACCAGTGCAATAATCCAAACAGGAAATGAAGATATCTAGAATCATATTAGTGACAGTGGAGATGGAAGGAGAAGCTGCAATTTTAGGATATTAACAGGTCAGAGTCAAAGTTCAGTCACTAGTTTCATAGCTCTAGAGAAGTATTTCTTAACTTGGCTGTACCCTAACCACTTGAGGAGCTTTTAACAATGTCAATGTTGGGGATACACCTGAGATCAATTAGACCAAAATACAAGGATTTTTAAACTCCCCAGGTAATTACAATTACAAGGATGAACCACTGGTATAAAATATCAGTCCTCAAAATGTGGTCCCTGGACCGCAGTATCAGCATCAACCGGGAACTTCTGAGAAATGCAAATTCTCATACATTATCCAACATGAACAATCGGTCTGGTATACCAGGGACTAAAGGGCTTCAGAAAGAAAAGGTTTTTAGTGCTAAACCTGAGAGTTCCAGGAAACCTGGGATGGTTGGTCACTCGGTTGCCACACCAGATCTACTAACAGAAACCCTATGGTGAACCCAGCAATATGCATTTGAAGACTTGGGTATGGTGCATGTGTGAGACCTATACTTAACATGCTGACTACCAAGCTCACGGAAAAGGTGGCCTGAGGAGATTGATTTAAAGGGAAAATTATGGGTGAAAGGAAACGTCTTTTTTTTTTGTTTGTTTTGTTTTGTTTTCAACAGAACTATTATGGAAACAAATTGTAGCATGCCTACTGTGTTTTAAAAATGTTCCTAAATGGCCGGGGGTGTGGCTCAGTGGTACAGAACTTGCCTAGCCTATCCAAGGCCCTTTCCCCAGTTCCACAAAAAGCTAAAAAATTCCTAACCCTATTAACTAATATAGTGAAACCAGCTAGAGCCTAACATTTATCCAGGCAGAACTTGGATTTCCTGAAATTTAACTAGCCCAGGGATGATCGTTAGTGATCACGTGGTTTCAGTCCTCTTTTTTTTACTGAGACTTAGAAATGCTAAAGACATAGCCAAAGCCTCACTTCACACAAAGAGCAGTGTTAAGATCAGACTCCAGGGCTGGGGTTGTGGCTTAGTGGTAGAGCATTTGCTGAACATGTGTGAGGCATTGGGTTTGAGTCTCAGCATCACATGTAAATAAATAAAATAAAGGTCCATCAACAACTAATTATAAAAATATTTTTTAAAGATCAAACTCCAAACCAAGGGCTGTATCTTTACTAAATTGTTTCCTTAGCCCATAGGATCATATTGGACACATGATAAGCTATTGCCATTCTGTTGAATAAGTTAATGATTGAAGACTCATAGATCTCCTACCAAGATTTTTTTGTACAAAACCAGGTTCCTTTAACTCAGAAAACACTGTCCTCAGTCCCATACTGGTTGGAGGTACCCAGGTTAAATTTTTAGTTGTTGAGGGCTCAAATTGAAATTATTATGAGCTAAATTAGTTATTTTTCTTTCTAATTGGCAATCTTTCTTGGGTGATGGTTTTGCTTTGTTGTATTTGGCATAGTACTGATTACCTGGGCATTAAGCCCAGTTAGAATTAACTTGTGTTTTGTTTCCTTTTGCACAGGGCTTCCAACTTAATATAGATGTGTTCAATTCACAAATTATTATTGTTACTGACCTCACTTACTCTAATGAAAACATCTGTAGTCTAGGCACAGGGTTAATAGGTCAGACTCAGAGTTCTGCTTCTTACTGAATAACCCCAGTACATGTGGATAAGCAGTCGGCTAAGCAAACCCAAACACACCCACTATACCTAGAGGTGGGTTCAGGGATCAAGTATTGATACATAAGAACAGAAACTGTATACTGTGGTTTGCCTGGGAATGTGTTCTCAATGTAATAATTAATAATGCCCCCAGTTCGTTTTATGAGTGTCCCCGTTTGAATGATTAATTATGGTCATATGGTCACCCAACATGAGGAATTTGAAATCTAGAGAGTTGATGTAACCTAATTCTCAGACATGCAGTAGGTTAATGTCACGACTGGAAAAATGAAAAAAATATTGCTTTACCTCTTTGTATATTAATATACTTTCCTAACAATTCCAAGCTGAATGAGTTTTACTTTCCATTCTCAGTTATGAATATACTATGTGACTATGTCCAGTTTGGAGTTCTTAGAGGAACCCCCAAGGATTTTTCAACCTAATGACATTCAATCTAAAATTTTTTATTTTAAAATCCAACTTGCTTAAAAATTTCATGCTAGATATAGGATTCGGTAGCCAGATGCCTGTAACCACATCCCAACATTATCAAGAATCTTCCCGGCGACTTCAATTATTTCATGGCTCAGTTTCTTTATTTGTTAAAGAGATGATGAAGATAACTGCCGCAGTCCGGCTGCAGCAAAATAACCGGGGCGTGACGAATAACTTGTGCACATTGATACAGCAGGAGTAGGAGCCGTTTATTGTAGGACAACAGAGGTATTTATACATTTTGCACAGCTTATCTTAATTAGCATAAACTAGATACATCAGTCAACCAATAGGGACTCTCCACACTTAATGGCTCGCTTTTGTTACTTCTCAAACCACTCCCTCTGGCATTTTGCCAGGCACCATCCAGACTTGTTTACGAACTCTAACATTCCCCTGGCAAAATACCAGGTGTTATTTTGACTTGTCTACAGACCTTAACAGATAACAATACTAACTAATTCCTAGGATTTTTGAAAACAAAATTACATATGACTTAGTCACCTGCCACATAACATAGAAAGCAGTACACATGTGTTAGCCCTGATCACTGTTTGTTTTTTTTTTAAATCAAGATCTCATCTACAATAAAGCATTCTCCTCTCACCATTATTTCATAGTCCAGCAATGATAATCTTTAGCTCAGATAATGTTGCATTATGAACTTTGAATGACCCTAAAGTGAGTGCCACAGTGGCAGAGGATATGCCTTGGGGGTTACAGGTCCCAAGTTACCTGCATGGAGATGGCACCAAGGGAGGCTCTTAGTATGTGCTGCCTGAATTTATGAATGAGAGGATGAATAAATGAATGGACTTGTAGGTAAGATATGGCCGTGTTCCAACTTTCTCTTTGAACTTCATTCCCTCACGTTTCTTGAAGAAAATATATCCCACAAACTCTGTGTCTTCTATGAAGTCCTGATTCAGACAAGGAGGAAGAGAGGCTACATAAAGAGGCAGCAAGGGACAATGACCCCAGAGACACAATCCCAAGGGAAATTTCCCCCTTCCTATGGTGGTCTTTTATGCCCACATCTCTAGAATTTTAAGGTTGTATTTTTCTACATCACCTGTACTTCTGTCAGTTTCTCAATAATTTATATTAAGAAGTGTCTTTCTTGAAAAAGCTAAACTATCTATGGAGGGGGCAAGGAGCTATTTAAAAAATATCCATACATTTTAGTTCAATCTGGTTACATTTTTCCTGGTATCCGTATATCAAGAAAAATACACTGATTAAGTGATACTGACAAATTATTATCCTATATATTTATGTGGTGCAATGTGATGTTTTGACACATGTACATGTGGAATGCTTAAATAAACCCAATTACAATATAAATCACCACACATACCTATTTCTTTGTGGTAAGAATATTTAAAATCTTCTCTTTTCAGCTATTTTGAAATATACAACATTAGCCACAGTCAACATTCTGTGCAGTGGATCACTAAAATTTTTTTCTTCTGTCTCACTGGAATTTGGTACCCTTTGACAAACATCTCTCTTTTCCCTATTCTCTCTCCTTGTTCCCCAGTCCCTGGTAACCCCCTGTTTTACCCTCTATTTCTTTGAGTTTGATTGTTAAAAATTCCATATGAGTGAAATTAGGCAGAATTGTCCTTCCATGCCTGACTTCTTTCACTCACCGTCCTCTAGATTCATACATGGTATCACAAATGACAGAATTTCCTTATTTTTACAGGCTGAATAATATTCCACTGCAGTTTTGCAGAATTTAATGAAGAGTTTGACTATGTAAATGATTAGATTATGAGAGCTGTAACCTCATCAGTGGATCAATCCATTCCATGGATTAATAATATTAATGGATTACTGGGTGGTAACTGAGGCAGGTGGGGCTTGGCTGAAGGAAGTTGGTCATTGGGGATATGGCCTAGACTATATATATCTCTGGCCCCTTCCTCTACCTGTCTCTGCCTCAGCTTTTCTGACTGCCCTGTGCTGAGCAGTTTTCTTCCACCACAGCATTCTGCCATGATATTTATCTTACCTTGGGGTCACAGCAATGGAGTTGGCCAATGGAGTTGGCTGAGACCTCTGAAACTGTAAGCCACAGTACACTTATAATCTTCTAGGTTGTTCTTGTGACATATTTTGATCACAGCAATGAAAAGTGGACTCAAAAAAAGGAATAAGTAATTTTTGGAGCATGGAGTACTACATGGGAAAGACCATTTCTGGAAATGTAGCTGAGACAGACTTAAAGCCTGGATTCTGGAAGAAAAATAGAAAGAGAAGAGACAACAGTACACAAGGAGAGAATATTAAAATAATAACTTTCCTTGGCTACCAGATTTTTTTTTCCTAGAATCATCCTTGAACACAAGAAAGAGTTGACCACTTTTTTGGTCTTTATTTCTCTCATAACTACAGGAACATTTCTCCCCGAGTAGAGTTTATAGTAAGTGTTAAGAATAGCATAGAGACTATTCATAGATATAAAGACAGGAGTGAGTCATTTATTTAAAATTTTACCTTGATATAATGAGAGGTACATAATATAAATGATTAGAGTCAACTTATCTATATTCATCAAAGGGGACAGAAGGTTAAAAATAACCAATAAGTCAAATATTTTAAAACCAAGTCAAATAATTTTAGTCCCCTGAGTTTTTGAACTGAGGGACTGAATCCTGCTTCTCAGCCAGTCACTGTGATGCAGTGCAGGCTGTAGCCCAGAGGTTCTGTGGAATGACTGGATGGATGGATGGATGGATGGATGGATGGATGGATGGATGGATGGATGAATGGATGGATGGATTTGGTTTTAGAATCAAGTCAGTGACATGTTTAGTTTCCCTTTCTCATTTTGTTCCTCTCCTCCCTTTTTCACTTTTTCCTGGTCTAGTCCTGTAGTCCTTGAGGACTTGATTCTATTTTCTGAAGTGAGAATTATCTGAAACTCTCAAGCCAGCTTGTATTAAAGCTGTATAATATATGGAATCCAAAGACCCAAACGGCCCAGTCCAAGAAAGGTCCCTTAGAGGCAGGACCACACTGGCACCCTGATGTTGAAGACATCTACATATATTATCAGCTTGGCCTGTAGGTTAGGAGTTGTTTTTAGTCTCCTCTTTGCTCCTGGGAAGCCAGTGGTTTTGCTCCCTTGGTAAGGTGCACCTTTCTGGTTCAGTCACTTATGAATGGGAAGAGTAGAGTCCATTGGACTTAGGGTCTTCCTCTTGGGTTAGACAGGAGGGTGCTGTATTAGTTTGTTAGGGTGGCTTTAATAAGCTACCATTTATCAGGCAGCTTAAACAACAGAAATGGATTTGTTTTCACATTTCTGAAGGCTAGGAGTTTGGGTTCAATGTGTCAGAAGGCCAAGTGAAAGGATCTGCTTCAGACCCTTCTCCTTGGCTTAGCAATGGTTATCATAGTCCCTCTGTATTTGTCTGTGTCCCAATTCTTCTCTTGGGGGATCCTATTGGATAGGAATCATTCTAAGAAGCTCTTTTGAATCTTATCACCTCTGTAAAGATCTTGTCTCTATATACAATCACATTCTGAAACATTGGAACTAGGCTGTCCACACAGGAATTTGGGGGGGGGGAGAGGGAAGGGGTAATTGGGGATACACAGTTCTGCCTGTGGGAAGGTCCATTGTTTAAAACAGTGGCGGGAAAGTAATTCCAGATAATTGCTCAGATAACAAAGAGAAAAGGACATCAGACATAATATGCCTTAAACCTCCTTGTAAAATGAAAACATTTATTTTCAAAATGTTAGGAAGCTTCCTCCGCCCATAAAAGACCCAAACAGTCTTTTTATCATTCTTGACATTTCTTAGGAAATCTAAAATTACTCCTAACTTGATGTGGCAAGTCATCTGTGTCCCCAATTCATTTTTGAGGGATGTGTTACATATGGGATATAGTAATTATTCCTGACACTGAAGCCTGGCCCTTGATGTTTTAGAGAATACAGAAACAAATCAGCATAAAAAGCCTCTTCCAAGGCATACCAAATTAAGCTCATGCTCAGTTTTCAATTATTCATCATCCCCAGGGCAAGAGGGGTGGATGCCAGAGTCAAAACAATGGAAACGCACAGTCAGGGTCAGGGCTCAGTGGTAACAGCTGTGTACAAGACCAAGGAGACAGGAAGAATGTGACACATAGACTATGAAGCTCCAGCGGTCACTGCTGCTGCCTTTGTGTCTTACTAGGAAACAGCAGCCCCCATCCGTGCAGCCACAGCCCTCAAAACTGTGCATATGCACAGCAAGCGATGGACAAATGTGAAATCAAGGGAAAAAGGATGGAGATACAAATGAGCACTGCTGGAGTGCTTGGAATGCTGCTTATGGCTCAATGGAGTATAGAGACAAGTGATGGGAAGCTCACTAGGGACAAGTAGAATAGAAAAGATTGCACACTTTCTCCTATATCCAGATGATCTTATTTTAGAATTGTAAAACGAATTCCAGGGCAAGGCTATTGTTGTGTAGATGTGTGTACATACTCACACACATGTGCATGCATGATAATTAATTACTATTTTCATATTAACTGCTATTTAGTTTAACCCTGACTTAGAAACTAGACTGGTTTCTATATAATAGCAAAGTCATGAACATGAGGTTAGCTTAGGCAGAGCACCAGAAGGCGATGGTATTTGGTATTTCCCTTCTTTTCTAGGGCAACAGTGACAGATATCCACTCGGAGTTAGCATAGCAAGCTTAACTGCTTCATTCTTCAGTAATAAATGAAACTGTTAATGTTAAGGTTGACCTACAAGGCCTTTCCACTGAAAAATAAAGGCCCAGTCATTTCTTTTTTCTCTTTTCTCCTCTCCTTTCCTTCCTCTCTCTCTCTCTCTTTCTTCTTCCCTACAGCACTGAACTTTGATAAATCATTTTTAATTCTATTGAATTTTGTAAAAATATCTTAAGTGCATGTGCTGAAGGTTGAAAATTCAGAAGAGAAAGATCTGCGACTGGAAAAGGGACCCTATGTTTTACCAACAAACAAATCATGTAGAAATAGTTCATTTCTTAATGAAAGTGTAGGAGGGAGAAAAGAACTTATTTAATGAGTGCCTAATAGAATTGGTTCCAAGAATATGCATTTCCCTAATAAACTCACAATCATCCAATGAAGTGTATGATCTTGCTGGCAAGATGGGAATGGAACAGCTTAAGAATGAAAACTTCGTGCTGTTTCGTTTTGGTTTTTCCTTGCTATCTTAGAAAGATAGAATGTATGTATTTTTTTCCTTACTTCCCATCTACCCTGTACTTCCTGGGAGGGTTTGGGGATCATATCCTTCTAGTTGTGAATGAAAAAGGAGCTAGTTTATTTGTTGCTTGATTTTTCCCTGTAAAGGACAATTAGGATCAATTAGGAAACAAACAAAAGCAGAGAGATTTTTCCAAAGAAACACAGTGAATTGGAAGAAGATAGAAGCCCCTCAATTTACTCAACTATTAAGAAAAAGAGAGTCCCTGGGCTAGTGTGGGATGGAGAATGGTCTGATGTAGTGAGGTATTATAAGCACTATGCCCTAGAAGCAAACCTGGGAAGCAGAAATGCTCCAGAGAAGAATGGCTGGGTGGTAGAGCCAGAGCTGAGAACTCCAGGACCTCAAACGAACACTCCATGTTGACCAAGAGGGCCTCCTTGTTCCCCAATGCTTGAATAACTTTAGATAATGTACTTGACTGAAGACTTTTTTTCTTTTCTTTGTTTTCTTTTTCTTTCTTTCTTTTTTTTTTTTTTTTGGTTACTATGGATTGAACTCAGGAGGCACTCAACCACTGAGCCATGTCCCCAGCCCTATTTTGTATTTTATTTAGAGACAAGGTCTCACCAAGTTGCTTAGCACCTTGCTTTTGCTGAGGCTGGCTTTGAACTCTTGATTCTCCTGTCTCAGCACCCTGAACCACTGGGATTACAGGCATGCGCCACTGCACCCAGCTGGCTCTTCCCTTTTGTTAGAGCATTTATTTGAAAAGTCTTGAAATTGTCAATCCCTTTTCTGCCTCTTTATGATGTAAGTCTTTCCCCAGCCTCTTACCAATTTTATACCACAGGATTGTCTTTCTCAAGAATTTGGGAACCATTTTTTTTGACATATAATCCCCAACAAAGATGTGGCCCCTACCATCTTCTCCTCCAACATTGTTCTTAATTATTTTTCCTCTTGTTTAACACTTAAAATCTCTTCTCCTTTTCATTTCAACAAAGTTCAACATCTCTTACCCAATGTGACAATCTTAAAGTCCTATTGAGATATTTTGAATAAGGTTTTCCTTACCCATTTAACTCCTTCTGATAGAATTTCTCTTTGACAACATCCCAAGGCCAGAAGAAAAGAACTCTGATAAGGGACCCTGTGGAAATCAACAAGACAAAGTCAGAAGTAAAGATGGGAAAATGATCAAGAATCAGAAACCCTCTTCTTAACTGTTCAACACTGCATGCACTACAAAATGTGCCACACATCAGGTAGGAGAACTGTGTTAAATGACCCAAATGACTGTGTTACATGTCCTACCAGTCCAGCAGAATGAAGGCTCACGGTAAAGATACACCAAATGAAGCTTCCCTTCTCATCTCCACACACTGGAATATGCTTGCCACTGCCAAGAAGCTCCACAGCTATAGACTGATGCTTGTGTCCTTCAACAATTAATATGTTGAAGTCTTCACCACAATATGATGGTATAAAATGGAACCTTTGGGAAGAAATTAGGCTTAGATGAGGTCACGTGGCTGGGTTCCTATGACAGGATTAGCGCTCTTCCAGGGGAGAGCTCACTCTTTCCATCATGGGATGACCTCACCACAACCTGAACATGTCCTGATCTTGAAGTTTCAGCCTCCAAAACAGCGAGAAATAAATTTCTGTCGTTTAGGCCACCAGTCTATGGTATTTTGTCATAAGATGCTTATCAACAGAGAAAGAGCAAAAGGAAGTTGGGTGCGGTGGCGCATGCCTGTAATCCCACTGACTTCAGAGGTTGAGGCAGAAGGGTTGCAAGTTTGAGGCCAATGTCAGCAAGTTAGCAAGATCCTTTCTCAAAAGAAAAGAAAAGAAAAAACTGAGGATGTAGCTCAGTGATAGTGGTGGCGGCTGGGTGTGTGTGAGTGTATGTGTGTGTGTGTGTGTGTGTGTGTGTTAATCTTCAGCCCCCACCGCGACCCCAACACACACAAGAGAGGCAAAAGGAGACTCAGATTCACTTCATGATGATACAGTAGAGCCCAGAACATCTTCAAAGGAGAATCCAAGAACTGTCAAGGAGACTAAGTAACAGAATAGAAGATGATAAGTAATGGCTTTGGAAAGTAGAAGAGTTTATAGGAGGTTGCAGGTAAACCAGGAGATGTTACAAGAGATGTGGCACAAAAGAATGAAAAGAATCATGAAAAGAATCATGCTTGATTTTGGAAAATGGGCAGGATCTGGCCCAGAATTATTTTGAATATGTCAAGTTGTTCTTGCATTAAAATAGTGGTGATATTAACAACTTATGCTCATTGAAGTGCTTCAGTAGTTCAAGTTTCTGCTTTGCATCGTTTATCTAACAATAACATGAAATTTAGATTGCATAAGACAGCACATTAATCAATCCACCACTCAGTAGTTTTGACTCTTCTCTTCCTTCTCATCATTTATGAACAAATCCCGACAACCTTTAAAATAGTGAATTCCAACCATTTCCATCAGTTCCACAGTTATTACAACCCAGGACCCTTGCATGTCTCCCCTAGGTTATTACAATAGCCTCCTCTCTGGTCTCCCTGTTTCCATGCTTATCACCTATGATATCTTTTGCAGAGGAAACACAGGCAAGTTAAAAATGTGCATTAGATCATATTGCTCAACTACTTAAAATCCTCCAATGGCTTTCCATCACATTTAGATTAAAATCCCAATTCTTCACCATGATATTATCTGTCTCCTGCTCACACTTAAATTCACCTTTTAATACATCTCATTGGAATAGCCTAACTGGCTGAATCCTGCACACCAATAGCAATTCCTCAGCTGTTTTGCTTCCTCATCATCTGGTTCACAGCTTAAATTACCTGTCCTCAGACCAGCCGTCCTTAACAACTCTAACCAAATAGCTCAGCAACCGTGCCACTGCCTTTTCATCAATATGCGTTGCTCTATCTGAAATTCTTATTTCCTATTTGTGTAATTATTTATTTTCCCCTCACTAGAATCTAAAGAAAGTGTAGATACCATTTGTCTCTTGTGCATTTACTTATCCCCAGTACCAGTGCTGTTTGACTAAGGCTACTCAGTTACAAAGTGAAAATTCTAGAAGACAAGCAAGGATTCCAATGGACTGCCACATTTATGCCATTTAAATCATGGTGTAGTGCTTTATCATCTATCTCTATTTGTGTACTTCACAAATGTTGTGTGATGCTGGAGTCACATCTTTAGCATGGGGATTCAAGGCTAACTCCGGCCTTGCTTCTGCCTATGCAACTGGTTTTACTTCTCAAGAGTTCTCCCTCCTCTCTTTGCAAGCTCTCTATGCTACCCATATACACATATCTCATGGTCCCTGTAAAGTGTCCTGCACTCTTCTGGTTTGGATACTTTCACACTTATCCTACCAGATATAACATTTCCCGTCTTTCTCAGTCTAGGTAAGTCTTATTCTCAGCTTGGGTAAGTCTTACACATCTTTCAACCTTTTTAGTATAATCTCCAGAAAGTCCTCCTTGACTTCCTCTTTCTCTGTCAGGAACAGATGTGAATATGACACTTCTCCAGCAGATGTTTGTGTGCTCTCAGACCTTATCATTACAGTACTTACCTAACAACTTCTTAGCACCTTCTAGCCTCTGCCACCTGTTGCTTGAAGGTATGCTCATTCTCTCCTTGCTCACACACAGGGTGAGAATGCTGGGAGGCTAATAGCCCAGCACCCTGACTCTGGGGTGTGTGTCCTATACTAATGCCCTGAGCTCCCAACAGGTACAAGCCCCTTGGTTCACAGTGGGGAGTTACACTGCATCCTTTGTTGGATGACTTCCTTTCCTTTCTCACTTTTCTACTTCTTAACAGGTATATCTTTCACTTCCCAAATAAATTATTTTCAATCACATCTTTGCTTCAGTAGTTCTATTTCTCATGAAAACAAGACTAAGAGAGCATCCCATCATACTCTCGCAGTGTGTTATAATTATTTATTTGCTTTTGTGCTTTTGAGAGCAAGGTTTTCATTTTCTACTCATCCTCACACCTAGCAAAGACATGCTACCTCGGAAGCATGCAGAATGTGTTCATCAACTCAGTGAACAGAGCTTAATAGATACCTGCTGAGCGGAACTAGTAAATAAAATTTCTTAATCCAAGAAGGAAGGATTCAGATATTTCTCACATCACTTGGTTTTGGGATGGTTTTCAGTTTCTTACAGGATTTCTCTAATAAAATTCTGTTAGTGAAGATTTGCAGAATTCCCCCCCACCCCAACTCTGACATGGTTCATTCTTTGCCCTGATTATTCATAACTTAACAAAACACTAAGCAGTACTCTCTGTTAATTTAGAAATGATCAGAGGTTCGAAATTAACCTCAAAATGTCCCTTTCATTACCTTACAGCATTGCAATTTCTATATTTCCTTTTAATTCTGAGAATTAATGCCTTTTGTTATTTTTTTTCAATTTTGATTATTATTACCTAAATCTATTCAGGAAAAAAAAATCCTGGAGGATTGTACAACATGGTGGCCATAGTCAATAACAATGTATTCTAAAAATCACTAAAAGTAGATTTTAGTTGTTCTGATCACAAAAAATAAGTATGTAAAGGAGTACATATATTAATTAGCTCAATAAAGCCATTCTACAATGTGCATGTATTTCAAACATCATGATATACGTGATAAATGTATGTAATTTTTATTTGTAAACTAAAAAGAAAAAAAATATTTTTAAAATTTGCAGAGGAAAAACGTTTTCTTTTTTAATGGTAACAATTTTGAACTTTATTCTCTCTGAATATTATTCAGTTATTACATTTATTATATTAATATAGTTTCTCTTATAAGAGAACTAAAAATCCAAGAAAATGCTTATCCTCAGCATTGTCCATTAGAGCAGAAATATTTTTAAAATACCCTGTTTGCTCCTCTCTAGTGATAAGCTCAAATTTCATTCTATAGGGATTTAAACTGCCCCTGCTGGAACAGATTAGTCTGTCTGATTCCCTTTTTATATCACCACTCATTTTCTCTCTGTCTGGAGCCCTGGGCTTTGATTATTCCAAAAGTTTAGACTTTGTGTGTCATACTTTTTTCATATATTTATAGTATTTTTCAAACTTCCAAATACTTTTTTTTCCGTTTTCCTAACTTCACTTTTGCAACAGATATTTAGTAAACATTCCTTTTCCCTACTTCAAAAAGAAACACTCTTGTTCCATTAATGTTGTTCTTGACCGTGTGTCTTGTGTTGGGACGTGAGTGAATGTGGTCACCCTAAGCTCATGCAGAAGCTTTTCCTGGGCATCTGTGGTTTGCCTTGCTGGGCCTCTTTCACTATTGCCTCTGCATGGATGGTGACAGGAGCATGCCCCAGGGATGCCAGCCCTTTGACCTGAGTCCCAGAATGGCTGGCAAAGAATGCCAACTTCAATATGACCTTCAGCCTGAAGTGGAGCCAAACAGAGACTATCCAAAGAGATGTGAAGGAGACATTTATTTATGTTGTTAGCCATTGGCATGTTTGGGGGGATGCTTTATATGCAGTGTTTTCATCTAAAAACTGACAGAGAAACTCTCCATGATAATAAGTAAAACAATTAAAATTTTAATGTTCCAAAGTTGGTTTAATATTTGGCAACAGTTCTCCATAACTAGGAATAGTAGAATTCAAGAATTGATCTCATAAAACAACATTAGTAAACATCTGTGGAGCACTTTGAAAAATGCCTGAACATCACTGAGTTTTCATTTTGTATTTCTTCCTTTTTGTAGTCTGAGTTATTTTATATTTGTCCATTTACACATTCTAATACTCCAAATAAAGCTAAATAACTTTCAAACTAAAAAAAAAAAAAATTAACAACTTAAAAAATTGCCTCTTCAGCTGTTTTCATCAGAACGCTTATGAAGCTAATCTGGGAACTCATGCATGAGTGTAGGCTATATGCTGTGGAAGAAAGCAGAAAATTCACCTTGTATTCACAGGATTTGCATTTGACAGGCACACAGTAGGTGACTTATAAGCATTTGATTAAATTTAACAGCAGCATGTGGATGCTGCTGTACTCTGGTTAACCACCAGAGACTGGGACAGAACAACTTTTTTATAGGATTTTTAGGTAGCAGCCCTATGGTTTTCAGATGAACTTTTCTTGTCATCTGTTGAAAATTATAATTCAGGGTTCTCATATTCATAAAATAAATACATATTGATCACCAATGTGATCTCCATATGGTATCCACATTCCTACTTCAAGGTCTAGTTGAAGATAAAATGTAAATGTGAACCTGGAAGAAAGATAAGGACAGTCTGTGGCCTGTCATTGAGGAGAGCATATTTTGTTTCCTCTCTGTGCTAGGCGAGGAATTAATAGCCTGGCAGTTAGTTACACTCTTTTGGGAGAAGGAGAGGTTTTAACATGAAACTTGATTTTACCTCTGTATTATGAATATAATTTTTCTTGACCATACATCACTATTTTAGCCTCTAGCAATGATGCCAGTAATCTTTCTGCTTGAAGAAAGCTTATGAAAATGTTTTACAAAATTATAAAGTATTAGTATATTTCACCAAGAAATTAGCATAGATGCCCAGTGTCTATTTCTCATTGAAGGGCAAAACTAATTTTAGATCTTAGAGTTGGTTTAATCAGGGAAATAATCTTTTCTATAGATAGTTAATCAAAATCAAAGCGTTCAGAGTTCAATTTTAACATGTCTGATGCCTTACCAATTCCAAGAGAAAAAAAATATATAGTAAGAATTACTCTAGTATATAGATTAACAAACTATGGCCTGCTGGTCAAATCCAACCAAGCACGTTTGGATAAACCAAGTTTTGCTGGAGTATAGCCACACTCTTAATTTATGTTGTGCCTAAAACCCAGAGGCCTGCAAAGTCCAAGACTGTTTCCATTGCACCATTTATAGAGAAAGGTTGTAGACACCTGCTCTATTAGCTATATTTTGATCAATGACAGACTGCTTCTGCATTACTAGCTGAAGTCTGATTTAGGCATCATCTCAATTCCTAGATTAGATCTAAATTGGTAAGCAGTTCAAAATAAAATAATACATTATATTTGAGAGCCCCTTTGTTATGGGCCAGGCTATATGGACAACAACCAAACAGAATCCATTTTACCCTGAGATTCCATATCATGTAAGAAATGCTTCCCCCATGCCGCAGCCCAGCTGGCTGGGCAAAATAACCAGGGGGTGATGAGCAACTTGTGTACATTGATACAGCAGGAGTGGGAGCCGTTTATTGTAGGACAGGAGGGGTATATATACATTCCACACAGCTTATCTTAATTAACATAAACCAGATACAGCAGTCAACCAATAAGGAATCTCCACACTTAATGGCTCGCTGGCGTTACTTCACAAACCACTCCCTCAAAATGCCAGGCGCCATCTTGACTTGTTTACAGACTCTAACTCCCCCGTGGGAAAGCCCCGACTCTGTACCCATTAATAGTTACCTAGTATAACATACTTGGCAACACAAAATAGCAATTCTTATACAATGTAAAATTGTTCTCTTTGGTTTTCATTTTTCTTGGGCAATGTATTGTCAGAGATTATCTAGCTCTTAGTAAACATTCTATAACTTGTACTGAACTAGGGTTATTTTGGCCCTCTTCCTTTCTGCTTGCTTGCTACTATGCCAACCTGAAAAGTCCAATGGGAAAAACCAATGTACCCATTGCATTGTCTCACTATCTCCCCAAACCAGATTCTGCACCTGCCTGCTTGCAGCGACATCAACCCAGATGTGGTTTTTGCCCTTAAATATCCTAAAATGCTTAAGCTTGGGGGTTGTTCCTTGCAGAGACAATTATGGGTCTTGTGGAGGAGTCAAAGGCTGACTGGCTAAATAAAGACTCTTCAATTTGGACAAAACTGGGACTTTGTGTGCTTTCTGAGAGACCTGCCCCACAACACCTTGTTAGAAAATTTTAAAGAACTTTTTCACATTGCATATTTATCCTCTCAGCAAGCCTGAAACTATTGGGTCTTTTTATTTCCACTTTGAGAAAATCATGGTGGGAAATGTGTGTTTATGTAGTAAAGAAAAATGCTAGTGTAGCTAGTGTAGCAGTGCTCAGAGAATCAGAAAAGTTTTCAAATGATGATGAATCTCCTAAATTACATTTAAACATTTTGGGGGGATATGTTTTTAAATGGACTGTAAATGTGCATAAGCAGGGAGGAAGCAGGAAGTAAGAAAATTGAATTTCTTTAAAAAATATATTACCATCCATTTTTTTTGCCCTTATGAAATAGTCTTTTTCCTGCACAGAATGAATGTGGTGAGTTTCTATAATATCTATTGACATCTCTCTATTTCTGCATTAAAGCATCTATTATCTCTTACTGGGACAATTAGTAATTGTCCTGATGATTTACATTACTTGGTTTGAAAAAGGCTTAGAGTGATTCTTGACTTGATGTTTGTTCATGTTCTTGCATTTATAAGACACTGTCATGATTACTTGACAAATCTGCAAAGTGAACCACATCTGTTGGTTTTGAGCTGGCACAGCTGGAAGTTCCTTAGCTTCTGTACTAAGGTTTTTATATGGGTACAATTTTTAGTTGCCTATTCTGTCTGTATTTATGCAAATTACAGTGTTATTTATAAGCAAGTAAATAATCATTTTAAGACAACATCTGCACTTCTGTCTGAATATTAGACACCTGCAAAAGTCAGCTTGTTCTGAATGGAAGGCCATATAGCGCTTGGATCAGACCATAGCTTGAAATAAATTTCAATCATTTTTGTGCTTATTGATTTCAATCTTAGAGACGTTTATTTATTAGTGATTTGTCTTAGATAAACTTTTTATTCCAAAATATTTTTAGATCTTCCAAATATATATTTTAAAAAACTAATGGAATAAGAACTAAAGAAAAATACTTCTTTCTGAATTCCCAAATCATTTATAAATTATGTGATCTTGTGACTGTGTAATTTAACCTCTTAGTTCCTTTCTTCAACTGTGAAATATGGATAACTGCAACAATCTCATAGGATATTCTGAGGATGAAATGAGAAATGTACTTAAAGAACACAATGGTTATTGGTTTTCTTTCTCCACTTTACATTTCTCTTATCCTCTCCAAAGCATCATTGTCTTTTCCTCTAGCCACCAAAAAGTCCAGGAAATAGGTTGTAGGAAGAATCTGGAGACAGAAAGATGAGGAGTGAAGAAATCCTAAGCTTTGTGCAGGAGTACAAGAATTATTATTTGAACACATAAATGTTTCTTTTGGAAAACAATGAAAATCAAAAAGGAAACAAAATGGGGTTAGCAGTTACATGATTTCAATATTTGAATATTTGCAAGTAAGAGAATGAAACTATGATTAAATTATTTTTGAAAACCATTTATATAATTAATATAATATCATACTATATATCTAAAGATTATTTCAAACCTTAAGACACAATTTGGGAATCATAATGATTTTAGTTGCATCTCTAGCATTAATATTTCTGCCCATTAAACACATCCACAGACAAGTTTTGAATGGAAAATTGGATTAAATGAGAGTTAATAATAAATTAAAAGTCATCTCTGTTCAGTATCTATACAATTTGAAGAGACTGGTTTTATTTAATCCATCTTCAGCATTTACTCCTTGAATAACTACTAGCCAATTATAGTAAAATCATTACTGCTTGTTTTCCTAACTCCTCTATTGATCATTTCCCTTAACAGTTGTGCTCCTGTGTCTATCCCACGTATTAATTTGTTTCTCTCTAGTCAATGCTGAACTCTGTTCATTAGAGGCAACATCTGTGGACTTGAAAGCAAAAGAGCTGGGTTCTCATCTTTTCTTTCCCTCCAATTAGTCATATAACTCTGAAGAAACGAGTTTTTCTCCAAACCCCCGATTTCCTCTTTGATGGGCCCTTTTTGATTTATTTGAGTTATAGATTACTTGAAAAAAAAATACTGCATCAAAAGTCAAGAGAGTTGAAGCCTAGCTTAGTATTGGCCTTAGGCTATTTAATTGACCTTGTTGAGGGTTCAGTTTCCTTCACTGTAAACTTAGTGGGTCTCCTAGGTTCCAGGAACCTTTGCTTCAGAAAGGATCTTGAAGGTCATCTAGTCAACTCCCTTGCTTTGCTCAGGTGGAAGCTCAAAGAGGTCACATTCAGTCCAAGCTTCCAAAGGCTAAAGAGTAGCAGACCATGTTTTCTCCCCCTCCTGGGCCTGAGCTCTTCTCATTCTACCACCCAGGGTTCTTTGCAGCCAGATTACACAATTCATAAGTACCAAATAAAAATTGTTGTGTTGTTTTGGCATCTGATATAAACATACAAATTTAAATTATCAAAATTATAATTAAAAACTAGTTAACTTAGTTATCTGTTTTTAATTAATTAATTATTTTGGTATGAGGGATTGAACCCAGAAGCGCTTAACCACTGAGCCACATCTCTAGCCCTTTTTATTTTGACACAGGGGCTTGCTAAGTTGCTTAGCACCTCTCTAAGCTGCTGAGGCTGACTTTGAACTTGTGATCCTCCTGCCTCAGGCTTCAGAGTTGCTGGGATTACTAACAATTTGAAGTCAGGAAACTCTGAATATTTGCAGAGTGACAGCTTTTATGTCTCATCTGCCTTTTGGTGTAATGAAAAAGGAGGTTGGGACAGGAAAGCCCCAGGGCACACTAATTACACTAATGCATTACACTAATGTATCTTTGTAGTTGGTGAGATGCTAGAATCAATCTTCTAGATTTTTACTCCCCAACTAAGAAGAAATTCTCAGATACTTTCTGGGCCATTAGACACAGATTCTCTGATTTAACTTGCACTGGCTACAAGAATAGATGGGGATAATTCTCGCCATCATCCATGGATTTTCTTTCACTTATGAGATCTGATATTCTAGGCTTACTGACTTCTTTAGAGAAAATCAAAACATACAGTGCTGGAAGGACTGTCCTGGAAATGAAGTCAGGGTTGCCTTAATCGACCACTATGACACAAAGCGCATTTTGTAAAATTCATGTTCAAATCTTCCTTTCTCCAGAATGAAAAGTTCAGGTCTGCAATGTTGTGCTTTCAAAGGACTATTAGATATTTTTCACTTGTTAAATTATAGGGCTGTAAGGTTCCTGAAGTCTAACTCCCTTATTTTGTGTAGGGGTAAACTGAGTTGTACAAAGAGGTGAAGTGGGTTTACTCAATCAACTTGACAGCAGGTACTCAAAGACAAAAACATAGATTCTAGGTCTCCTTAGTCCAGTTCATTTTCTACTGTGTCATACACAATCTGAGAAGAGAAAAGCAAAGCATCATATTGGTGTAATAAAGAACATGCTTAATTGTGTCAGCGGGTGGATAATCCTCCATAAAGTGAAAGATGAGAAGAACTCTAAGAGGATCAAGCATTAAGGGGTATTCAAATCTAAAATCAACTTTCAGGCATGGGACTCCTGGAAAAAAATGTGTATTGAACAGACACTGTTTTAGGAATATATTCTCTAACATAGAGTAAATAATTGCAGAAGTCCTAAATCTTGTTACTTCTCACTGATAAGTAGCAACAGAGTTGAGGCTCCTCCTTCATTTCCATCCCACTACTTTTTTTTGTTTGTTTGCACTGGAAAGTAAACTCAGGGGCACTGGACCACTAAGCCACACCCCCAGTCCTATTTTGTAGTTTATCTAGAGACAGGGGTTTCACTGAGATGCTTAGCGCCTCATTTTGCTGAGGCTGGCTTTGACTTTCCAGTCTCAAACCTCAGCCTCCCTAGCAGCTGGGATTACAGGTGTGCACCAGAGCACGTGACTCCTTTTCCCTTTATATTAAAAAAGCCTGGATGTGTGTTGGGAGGGCAATTTGATAACAATGGAAAGACCCATATATTTCTTCAGGCTACAGGACAGAGGTTCTCACTTGTGTGAATGTCATGGACTGCCAGAGCAGCTTGTTCTAAGGCAGATCCCTATGCCTATCCACAGATGTCTTGAATCAACAGCTCATTTGGGTTGGTGACCAGTCATCAACGGGTCATTTACAGACACATATTGCTTTTTTGGACTGGGTATTATTTGTCTTGATCTTGTGGCCCAAAACCAGTCTTGAGTCTAAATTTTATTTAAAGGTAGTAATAACAGTGAAAGGTAGAACAAACCTACCAAAAGTGCTTTCATACAGGCACTTCCCAGTGGTTGGAGCTACCTACATTTCCAGCCACTGAGCTTCAGGTGTGTGAATGACCCAAGGGAAACAGGCGGTATCTTTACCAGCACACTAATTCTTGACAAGAAGATAAGAAATGGAGCATAATCAAATCAAACTGAAATGAGAATTATCTGCTGTTGATAACAACAAGTAAACAGCACCTAAACAAGGAATTGCAAATGAATTTCTTGCAATTCTGTCATACACTTCCTGACTTTCTCCTAAGGTAAAAGCCTGTGGGGCTCTGGAGCTGTTTTTGCTGTTAGGTCTGCAGATACGTCTTCTCTTGCTGTCTCTGCTCATTGTTCCATTTCTCTCTCTGCCACATTGTCCTTTCCGCATGCCAGTCCATGCTACAATGTTTTTCCCCCCCACAGATTAAATTTCTAAATATCAATTGGAAAGGATTTCTCATTCTCTGTATGCAATTGCTCAATGTTTAGATTTTCATAAGAATTCACTTACCAAATGAGCCATTAAAGATGTTTGCTTTTGTCTGTATTTGTTTTTTAAACAAACTATATTTCTGAAAATTCTGGTGGATTTTCTCTCTCTCTCTCTCTTTTTTTTTTCCATGTGCATCTCTATCATTTATAGCCATGGTTTTGGAGGACACCATCATAGCCCTCCATTTGGTCAGAAGAGAATTTAAACAACAAAACTTAGGGGCATTTACTCCTTCTTTGGTAGAACAGCAACACCGCAGTCATTTTTAAGAGACATCCACTATGATTGTAGCAGTACCTGAGGTTGATCTATTAACACCTATATTGTATCTGTTGTTTCATATGAGTAATATGATTTTTTTTTGGGGGGGGGTACTGGGATTGAACTCAGGGGCACTTGACCACTGAGCCACATCCCCAGCCCGATTTTGTATTTTATTTAGAGATAGGGTTTCACTGAGTTGCTTAGTGCCTTGCCATTGCTGAGGCTGGCTTTGAACTCACCATCCTCTTGCCTCAGCCTCCCAATTACTGGAATTACAGGCATGTGCCACTGCGTCTGGCGAGTAATATTTTTATAAATGCTGTCTTGATCCTGTTCAAAGACCCTAGCTACAGGTGGTCAGTTCTGCTTCTTGAGCAGCTGATTAAATCCATAACTCCAACCACTTCCTTTACTTTAACATTCCAACACTGGATTACTATCCACCTACTCTAATTACCTTAGGGCCAGGTGCTCGATGACCAGAGACAGCCCCTGTGCACCAGAATCTACTGAAATGATTCATTCCAGATAATCGTAAACCTGCTTTCTCTGCCTTGCCTGTTTCTTCCCACAGAAATCACAGCAAAGGTCTTGCCCACAGTTCCCTGCCTACCTCTGCTTCTTGACCAACCCTGCTGTTTCCCTGGAGTCCCTAGTGGATGTTCTGTGTTCTCTCCAAGAAACTATGAGTATAAAAAAAAGCAAAGAATCCTTTCTGATTTCTCTCTCTTGATCTACATCTGGCCTCACCATACCTCACCCAACATCATATGATAAAAACAACAGGCCATATATATTTCAAGTTTTTCTCAAAGATTATACTTCTTTAGACTAACTCCACTACATACTGAGGAAGAGAAGAAAAGGAAATTATACAATAGCAAACAAGTTTGCAATTCCTTGACGGATTCTCAAGCCTTAAGTACCGGAAACAATTTTTAATGTAAATACCATACACATCGAAGGAGACTTTCCATATTACATTGGAATTCACTGGATACTCTTCAGATGGTTTGTTTTTGTTTCATTACTTCTAGCTTTTGAAGATTCATACTTCATGGCATTATATAAGGACCACAAGTTTATTCCATGCCAACTCCTCTTTTGAAAAGCTGCACCCACATACCAAACATTTAAAACTTCAAATTTCCAGAGAATAAAACATTAGTTTCAGGTTCTCTGGGTTCCCAACTTGGGAAGCCTGGGGCAAAAGGTTTTAACTCATTTCAGACACATTGTGAATTTATTCTGTCCCTGGTGTTCACTCAGTCCTTCAGGATTCCAATCATTTTCTCTAGCATATTTAAAATCTGAACTAGATTAGACATACTTTGTTTGAAACATTTTCACATGCCCTATCTATTCTTTAAACTTAGCAGTGAAGAAAAATTAGGGAAATTAAAATGAAGAAAAAAGGAACAAAGAAATAAGAAGAAGGAATTCCTATTTGTTGCAGTATATTTAAAATAGTGATAAACACTACCAATTAAAAAGTGAAATGTTTCTGGCCATAAACAGCTAGTATACATAAGAATGATAATTAGTATTTCACTGTATCTACTTTCATATTCAAAATGAAATTATTAATTGAAATAGATTTTTAGATTAATTTATCTCATTCCCTCTCCCTTTTGCCAGTATTTTCCCAAGAGATTTTATTTTATTTTCCCTTTTTACTTGCTTACATTCCCTAGTAATTGCTATGCAAAGTTTTGAATAAATCTATGAAAGTTAAATAATGTCACTAAACTCACTACTGATTGATATTGCAAGTTATAGTTAAGGAAGACTGTCTCCTAAAGAAAACAACCTACCCTGAAATCTTATTTGTAATATAATCCATAATTTAGAGCTACTATAAATAAAGCACTTTTGAATTTAATCAAGATTAATCTTGTCTCTGTCGTCTTATGCACACCTGATGGACAATTCATCAATAATTAATCTAAAAAAGATTCCCAGTTGATGAATCCAAACAGAATTTTTCTTTCTAATTAGTTCACTGAAGAAACGGGTATTTCCTACTGTCATTGTACAGTCTTGAATATGCATAAAAGGATACTGATGAAAATTACATGACTTGCTTAGATGGCTTAACAATACTGAATGGCAGTAATTGGGCTAAATTTTGTATGCCTGGTTTCATTCAATGAATCTTTCCTGTGCATATAAAATAACATTCAATTTCCAATATATATTGCACAACTCATACCTCAAGAATCTTGTTTAAATAGTGGGTCACATTTGCAAGGGCAAAAGAAAAGACCATTTATTAATAGATATAGGATATTTTATTTAAAAAAAACTAATAAAATATTTGATACTTACCAAAGAATATATCTAATATATATAAAGTTATATAAACAAAATCTTGGAGAGGTAGCTTACTCTCATTGCCTCTGGTCTCTGACTCTTAATCACTGCTGCAGTCTCTTTCCTCTCTTTATTTCCGTGTCCAGATACAGAATCTGGCCACCTCACAATTCCTGTCATCAAATGTCAAAGATCTAGTCACACATCCAGGCCCACAGATGTGAATCTGACATAATCAGTTTGATTCAATGTCTACCTCCTGAGCCAAACTATGAATCCCAGGGAGATGGAATCACAGAGTATCAACATGCCTGCTGGGGCCACACTACCGGCGGGATCAGGGAAGTCTCCCAGAGAAGGAGTTAACTGAGTACCTGCCTTAATTTTTCTGCAGTGAAACTGCCATTTCCCATTTCCTGGTCCTTTTCTCACAGCAATCACTTCTAGGTGAAGAACCAGAATTCCCAGCTTTTATTTGGGTGTAGTTTTAAAGCAGATATTGGATGTGAGTATTATTATAAATACCAGTTATTTTGTTCCAGAAATGGTTTCCCTTGAGAGAAAGCAGCCTATTCACTTCTTAGTTGAGAGTGCCAGATAGTTAGGCACTATCTCATTATTGGCCATCACTTTCTAACACCAATTTCTGGAGGATGGATAGTTTTAAATATTCTCTAGTTTTCTAGCATGTTCCTTTAGTTTCCTAAAACTTGAAGGCTGCGGTAAAGAAACTAGCTGGGTTGTACCTACTTGGATCTGTCCTATCTTTTGATATTTTAAAATATTTAGAAGAAAAGCTTTTGTCTTATTCATCCTCACTTCCCCATCCCAAAATCCAGTCCACTAGATACCTTTATTTAGAGTATAATAAGGTATATGTAGTGGTTATATCATAAAATTTTTAAAGAGTTTTTCAATTTTTCAAAGAATTTTTGTAGTCATTAAGCACAGAACAAGATGCCAATATTTTTCCAGAATAAATTGAATCACGGTTCCTGCATTATCCTGCAAACCCTTTCTCAAGGTTTTAGGGGATGTGCAGATCCAGTAGCAGAGTTATTTTAATTCTTACTTAACATACAGGAAGCCTGGCAGTTTCTCTTTGTGCTGTTATCAATGTCTCTCTAGCACTACAGGGAGCACACTTGCTCAGAGCTTGGACTCTGTGTCCTGTGTCACACAGGCACGGGCTGGAATCCTGTTTTCATCTCTTTCCATTTGTGTGAGGTTGATCAATAACTAGGGTTCTTCAAATTAGAGTTCCATTTAAAAAATGTAATAGACTTGCTCTGGGTTATATTAAGGATGATAAAGGGTTTTCTACAGGATCTCAACTCTGATTAACACTCAAAAGGAATAGTTGACATTTACTGAGTGCTTATGATAATGCCCAACTTGATTCTATGCACTTTACATACTCAACAAAACCTTATGACAAAGGTACTACTCTTCTCCCATTTTACAGATTAGAAATTTGAGGCACAGAGAGGTTCAGAGGTTTGCCCAGGACAACAGTAACAAAGCTAAGCAGATTGGCTAACATCTGTGATCTTAACACCATGTGGTGTAGGCAACCAAATAATGAGTTATTCTTATCAATGTCAATGTTGTTTGTTGTCACTACATGGAAATTTGAGTATTCTGCACTCACACCACCACATCATTAATTAATTAATTAGGGAAAGAGTGTTTAGTTTTCCAAAGGGGAGATCAAGAACTTGCCAGGGGCCACTTATGTCAGCTACAGTTGTCTGGCAGGGTGTCTGAGAGCATGTGGTCTAGGGACCCTGGGCTGGGCTATCTTCTATCAGCTCCATGTGTCTCATCTTCTGTAGGCTAGCCTGGACATCTTCACACTTAACATTTAATTAATTTCTTATTGCATAAAAATCTATAATCTGTAGTAATTTGTCTGACAGTACTTTACAAATAAATATTTTGTAGAAATTACTGAGGAGACCTAAATATTATGCAATGACATGCCTAGGTGCTTCCAATAGATATATTATGGAAATAGAGACAAAATAATGACCTAGGTCAAGAAACCCTTCTGCTTCATAGTTTGTTAACAGATTAGAAAAGTACAGTACTCCCACTTCAGATTCTACTCAATTGCAATTCTCAGGTTTTCATTGAGTCAGAGACTACAACTGCTCATATATGTGGGTCAGCTAGTATCAAGCACCAAAGACCAAAGGACTGGCTTATGCACTGAGTATGAGGCTGGCCATGCAGTGTGCCTGGGCAGAGAAAGTGGAAGAAGAGAGTGAGACTGTTATGTGGCATGGGCTTTTAAGTTTGTTTGAGTTGATACTTTATTAGGAATCAGGAATAAAGCTGTGTTTATCAGTGAGTAATACCTTAGGATTTTTGAAACAAGAAAGCTACCAGGAAGACCAATAGATAAAGCATAAATGGATTGTGAAATAACAGAAAATTTAACTTATACTAGCTAACATCAGAAACCATTAGATTTATTGATCCACAAATGTTTACATTATCTAGGAAGCTGTCAATACAAATATTAGTATCTGTTCCACCCACTGATCTTTATTGCATAAGCAAGCATCTCTATAGGTCAAGTACTGATTGTTTAAGGTATGATATTTAAACTTATATTTCAAAGCTGGCAGTCCAGTTGGTCAAAAGACAGCACATCTCAATTCTTGCTTCTTTATACTTTTTTTTTTTTTAACTGTGGTGTAGAGGATCAAACCCAGTGCCTTACATGTGTTAGGCAAACTTACCACTGAGCCCTCTTGCTTCTTTAATTATGTTTATAAACAAGGCAATTGGTTAAATGAGGAATCAATTGAAGCCATTCATTTAATTTGGGCTGTACGTTTTCCACCTTGCATTCTATTTTTTAAAAAATTTGTTTATATCAAACATTTACCCATATTTAATTAGGTATATAAATACTAAAGCCATCCCTTTTCTAAATGACTTTTTAAATTTAACCTTCAATATTTCTCTTCTAAATTCACAAGTTTCCCTTCATTTGAGGGTGACTTCTTCCCAAGCTAGCTTTCCTATCTGGTGGTCAAATACAGATTTCAGTCCCTCTTGCCCTTCATTCCTCACTCCTACCTAACTGCCTCTCTTTTCTTTTTTAAAATTTGTTCTAATTAGTTACACATGACAGTAGAATGCACGTTGACACATCAGAAATAAATGGAGTATGATTTCTCATTCTTCTGGTTGAACAGAAAGTAGAATTACACCAGTCATGTAGTCATATATACATACAGGGTAATAATGTCCCATTCATTCTATTATCCTTCCTACCCACATTCCCCCTCCCCTTCTTTCACTTCCCTCTACCTAATCTAAAGTAACTCTATTCTTCCCTAGCACCGCCCTTATTGTGAATTAGCATCTGCATATCAGAGAGAATATGCGGACTTTGGTTTTTTGGGATTGGCTTATTTTGTGTAGCATGATATTCTCCAGCTCTATCCATTTAACAGCAAATGCCATAATTTCATTCTTCTTTAAGGTTAAACAGTATACCATTGTGTATATGTGCCACATTTTCTTTATCTATTCATCTGTTGAAAGGCATGTGGGTTAGTTCCATATTTTGGCTATTGTTAAATGAGCTGCTATAAACATTGATGTGGCTATGTTACTGTTATATGCTGATTTTAAGTCCTTTGGTATAAACCAAGGAGTGAGATAGCTGGGTCAAATGGTGGGTCCATTCCAAGGTTTCTGAGGAATCTCCATACTGTTTTCCATAATGATTGCACCAATTTGCAGTTCCACCAGTGCCATTCTGACTAGTGTGAGATGAAATCTTAGAGTAGTTTTGATTTGCATTTCTCTAATTGCTAGAGATGTTGAACATTTTTTCACATATTTGTTGATTGATTATATTTCTTCATCTGTGAAGTGTTTGTGCAGTTCCTTAGCCCATTTAGTGATTATTTTATTTGTATTTTTGGTTTAATGCTTTAACTGAGGTGCATGTAGTAAAGATTATCACCCATTCTGTAGGCTTTCTCTTCACATTATTGTTTTCTTTGCTGAAAAGAATATTTATAGTTTGAATCCATCCCATTTATTGATTCTTGATTTTACTTCTTGAGCATTAGACGTCTTGTTAAAGAAGTCAGACCCTAAGCCAACATAGTGAAGATTTGGGCCTACTTTTTCTTCTGTTAGGTGCAGGGTCTCTGTTCTAGTGCCTAGATCTTTGATCCACTTTGAAATGAGTTTTATTCATGGCAAGAGATAGGGGTGTGATTTCATTTTGTTATGGATTTCCAGGTTTCCTAGCACCATTTGTTGGACAGGCTGTCTTTTCTCCAATGTATGTTTTCAGCACCTTTGTCTAGACTCAGCAAATATTCCCAAGCAAATCATTTGTCTACCCCAGTATCATCATTTCTTTCCCAAGTCTCTGTGGAATGAGACCACTTCTTTAAACATGATAAACTTTCAGGTAACACCCTTTTTTTGGAGCATGTTTCCTCCAATGTGGGCTCTCAACTATAACCCTGAGACTCCCTGAGTTATATTAAATAATTTTCTATCATCTCTTCTTTTCTACACTTGGACCCTTGCCTCCTAGTCTTTCTCCTTCTCAATATTCTTTCTCTACTTTTTGTTTTTGTTGTTGTTGTTGTTGATTGCCACAGTCTGGCTGGGCACAATTCAGGAGCCACTTGTCAAAAGAAACGAACTTTATTTTTAGAACCACACACACCAAACAAAACAGCTCCTCAGGAAAAACCCTCAGAGCCCAACTGCCACCACCGGCTTCCCACGAGCTTCTCCACCTCCCCCACTCCTCCTGCTCTTGAGGCAGATTGGCTGGGTCGTGTGGGCGGAGCCAAAAAAGTCCCCCAATGAGCAGCTCCGTGGTCTGAAAGGGCAGGGAAACAGCCCAATGAGCATCACCGCAGAGGAGCCAGTCAGTTGGCAGCTAGATGTTGCTGGGGCCGCTGTGAGCCAATCATCAGCTGGCAGCTGGAAGTTTGCTGGGGCCCCTTCGGCTTTGGCTCTCAACAGTTGATGATGATGATGAACCTTGATTTTATTCATTTATTTATAGGCGGTGCTAAGAATTGAACCCAGGGCCTCACCCATGCTAGGCAAGTGCCCTACCACTGAGCCACAACCCAGCTCTCTACTTTTGATGGAACACATCCTCTAGTTGCTTCCTAAGAAAAATTCTCCCTCTAAAGTCAATATTTGAGAACTTTTATTTGGTTAATATCTTTATCTGCACACTTGATTAATCATGCCTCTAGGTTATATGTGATTGCACCTGTGATATTACCTAATAATTATAAATTCTGGGTTGCAAATGATTTTGTCTGAGTGTTTTGAAGGTATTGCTCCTTAATTTACTTCTAGAATCCAAAGTTAAGCTCCTGAGGTGATTCCAATAATAAAGTTTTGCATGTTCTCCTCTCATCTCAACCCCACATGCTTTTAGTCTTTTTCTTTACCAATGGGTTTGTTCAGAAATATAGAAAAAAAGCATTCTGTAGTCTCTAGATATTTATAGATATTTCAAGAAGAAAGAGGTTTAATATAGTAAATTTATGCAACTTTGGAAAACTGGGGAGTGAAGATAGGTACAGGTCCTCAGGATAGTGGAAGCTATTGATCTAGAAAGCCCCCAATAATGCAAACTCTTGTTACTAAAACTTGACTTAAAATTCTACCACCAATCCACTACAAAATTAGAAACCCAATTTCATTTTATGCCATCTAGCTGTTTGTATACTATAGTCTTTAATGTCAGATATTAGACTACACATAAGAAGGAAAAAAAAAACAGAGAAAAAAGTTTTGTTGACTGACATTCAATGCTAGGTGCTTTTTTATGTACTTTATTTTGTATTGCTATATAATTTATAGACCATAAAATTCACCCTTTTTATGTGTAAAATCTTGTGGTTTCTAGTATATTCACAAAGGTATGTAACCTAATATGCACTTTTTTCAAACTTCATGTTATTTATTCCTATCCATGTAAGCTCTGTCATTAACGTAATTTTCCTGAGAAGCACAGCAAAGCAGCCTCAAAGAGACTAAATAGCTTGCCCAAATCTTCCCATGTGGGGAGGATGGATCCTGAACTTGAATCAAAGTCTCTCTTCAAAGTCCAAACATTCCCATTTTATCTTGCCACTTAAGAAATGGCGAATTTTCATCATGTTCTTAATTATAACCATGAGCTATGAGTTATTAGTGAAACTCTATTCAATTCTATCAGAATAGAAAAAAAATAATAGCTACCTTCACAGTTTTACATTTGTATTGAACTATTTTTCTGAGCTCCTTTACATATATTACCCTACTTTATTCAAAGGAATATGAAGAGAATTTAACATGTAGCACTAAAGCAAATGCATTAAAATTCATATCTGTGTACATTAAATAAAAGATAATAAGCTAAATTGAATGTTAGTTGGATCATCCAAAATGATGTTTTCATCTCTATTCCTGGAGGATCACAGGTCAGGGACCTTGTATTCTTTCACAAAACTCTTCTAAAATCATGCTGAAAATGAAGAGCTCTGATTCTGCTAATAAGACTTGGAGTGCGGACTGAAAGCTTTCATAATATAATACTTAATGTAATCTTTTCTTTGATGATAACTTTTATACATTTTACAGATAATCCCCTGATATTACCTTCTGAGAGTTTTATTTCAAAACCTCCATGTTCACCCATTAATGTGTGTTATTGAGGAAAGAGCACATAATCCCAATGCTTATGTGAGATGTGCCACTATTTCCTAGACATACTGAAACCATGGAAACAGGAATTAGAGGTGCCAGTGCTGCATTTTATGTATGTGACCTTTGGCCTTATTTCTGTTTTTGAGGGGACTACTTTTGCCATCAGTATCTGTTATCAAAAATATCTATCAGAGAGATAAGAAGTACTCCCATCCCCCTATCTGACAAAATGTGTCAATGTTATCAAGAAAAACAGACCATTTTCTGCCTTAACTAAGGTTATAATAGGAATTGAGCCACAGCAGCGGCTCTTTAACTTAGTCCTCAGACCAGGAGCATCAGAATCACTGGGGAGCCTCTTACAAGTGGAAATTCATGGTTCACCCGCAGAATTACTGAATCAGAAACTAAGGGAGGTAGAGAACAGGCTGATTTGACAAGTTCTTCAGCGTGGTCAGTCTGATTGAAAAAGTTTGAGTATTTTTTTTCTGGTGAGAAATGTGAAGATAATAAACACAAAATAACAAAAAATCATATGAGAGACCACAATATATTCAGATTATTTTTGAGTTGTATCTTACAGCACAATTATAATTTTGACCCTAAAGGAAACTCAAGGATATAGTCTATTCCAGTCTTTGTGCAAAGTCAGGGAAATACGCAAACAAAAGAGAATCTATTTCTATGCTTTTTCTGAGTATTGGAATGAAACAGCCCTGTTGCTAGCTTGTCTACCATTTATTTGTTTGTTTGTTTATTTTGAGGCAGGGATATCACTGTGCTGAACTCTAACTGGATTCTAACTTCCCATCCTCCAGCCTCAGCCTCCCATAGCTGGGATTATTGGTGTGTGCCACCACCCTTCGTTTCCCCATATCTATCTAATGCCAATTATCATGTAGATTAGAAAAACCTGATTAAGACCTAATTTATACACATGAGATAAAAATCACAAGAAAAACAACAAAGATGTTAGTTATGACTATATTTTATTATATAAGAACCAACAACTTTTTCCTCATATCTACTACCACCTTTTATATTTTAATTTATTCTCTTAGAGAACAATCACTGTGTCTCCACATGAAAGTATTTTGTTAAAATGGATATAGACAAATTATCCTTATTTTAGTGACTGTTAGAGTGAAATATTGATGACTCAAAACTGGAAGTTTTCTGAGAGGTCATCCAAACTGTATATTGTGCCAGACTTATTTAGTGTATTTATTAAATTAAAATGTTTTAATTTATGCATCTTCAAAAAACATAGAAAAGGGATATGGAAAATAGTTACTTGTAAAGTCCCTATAGGTAATCATATTAACACTTCACACATAATCTGATTTTTAATCTGGTCATTTGGTGGTATTTATAATTCTGTATTCTTTGGGATTCTATATTATAAATATTTCCTTGTTATGAATATTTTCTTATGTTATTAAGAAATCTTCACAATTGTCATTTAAGACAATCACATAATATGCCCCCATATACATATACCACAATTTACTCATGTTTCATAATTTAGTGGGAAATTAGAACTATTTCCTTTTTCTTTTTTTTTTGCTATTATGCATAATTCATTAATGAACATATTTGCACATAGGTCTATACCCAACATTCTGGCCATTTCCATTGGATATTTTCTCAAATGTAGAATTATCAGGCCCTAGATTATGAATGTTTTTAAAACTGAAGTCTAATTTTCCCCCAATAAGGTTGCATTAATTTCCGTGCTCAGCAGCCCCTGAGAGGGCCTTTTCCAACCGCCTTCACCAACTGTGTTTCTACCTTGTTGTAGTCATAAGCAAAAGAAATTATTTCTTTTTTACCTTAATATGTATTTACCTCAATAATAATTAGGTTGAGTATACATTCAAATGTTTATTAGTCATTTGTATTTGCTTTTCTAAGAACTCTCATATTCTTTCTCCTTTTATCTATTAGCATCTGAATGCTTTCTTACTAATTTTATGAGGCTTTTTTTCAGATATTTTTCTCTATTAAAGAATATTGAGATTTGGACCTATATTACATAACACTATTAAAAAATAGAAACACTCAAACATAAGCCTAAGAAAGTTCTAATGCAAAGCCTTGTTTGCAGCAAGCATTTTTGCCAGACTCCTGAGTGGATGGCCCACCCTGCATCCTGTATTCAAGTAAAAATGCTTCACCTATAAGGCCTCCTTTCCCTAAACCTCTGTTGCAATCCCCCACCAAGACCTGTCCTCTTGCCTTCTCAGCATCTGGATCTGACTTCTGTGGTGTAAGCCATTGTTAGCTACTGCTGCACTATTGCAAGTACCTGCTGATTTCTGGAATTATATCTGTTTCTGCATACCCTACCTGCTCTTGTCCAAAAGAAGCACATTCTCTATATGAACTCTTTTCTCAGCCTTTCCAATGAATTTCTGATGATGTTTTAGACAATCCCATGACCACCCCCCAAATATGTCCTTAATCCAGAACCAATTGTCTTCTTTCTTCAAATATTAAACACTGATTGAGAACAGAGCATATCTGCAACAATAAAACAGAAAAAAGCAATCCACCAAACAAAACCTTCCAACTTCTCAGAATTTATATGTTAACACAGAGAGAAAGAGAGACAGACATTAATAACAAGATAGTAAGTAAACTATAGAGTAGATTAAAGGGAAGAAGTACTCTAATAAAATTTACCAGGGTAAGGGCCAAGGAAGGACTGGGGAGGGTAACAGTTTTGAGCAGAAGGTAGTTAGACAGGGCCTCTTTAGGAAGATGGCATTTGAATACAGACTTGAAGGAGAAAGATCACTGGAGGAGGAAGAAAATTAGGCACAGAGGACAGTCAGGCAGAGGTTCTCAAACCTGGCATTGTTGACACTTTGATCTAGATAATTCTTTGTTTGTGGATTATTGGATGTTCAAAAGCATCTCTGGCTCTGTTAGTCATCTTTCTATTGCTGTTGCAAAATACCTAAGGTAATCAACTTAAAAAGAGGAAGGTTTTTTGGGGGGCTCATAATTTCAGAGATCTTAATCCATGGTTGTTTGGCTATATTACTTTGAACCTCTGGCAGCACAGTATATCATGGCTGTAGTACATGGTAGAGGAGGCCTGATCATCTGATGGCAGTTAGGAAGAAAAGAGAAAGAGAAAGGGTTTGGGGAGCCATCTATAAGCCATGTGTAAACTGAGCGATATTCTAGCCATTAGGCAGAGAAATGGTCCCTTTGGGAACTCCTGGGTGGAATCCCCCAGTTCAAGAATGCCCAAATCATGCTGGCACCCTGACCCAGATCACAGCTCCAAGTTTGAACACAGCCCTGGAGATGGGAGTTACCCACCAAAAACCAAACAACCTGTTTAACCCCACCCCTATCCTGTTTTTCCTGAAGAAGTTCCATACCGATCCTCTTTGATCTGCACAGCTATAAATAAAGCAATCACAGGCCTTTTCTTGATTAGAAGCCAGACCCTTCTGGTTGGCTCAACTGATCATGCCCCTAATTTAAAAATATTCTTGTCTTTATTTTCTGATATATTTTTTTTTCATTGATTTTATATTGTGGTCAGCCCATCCTTCCAATGGATACCCATTCTCTCACCCATGAAGGATGTAAGCAAGAGTAGGGTCCCATATGCCTTTCAAGGACACAACCCTAGTAACCTAATTTCCTCCTACTGGGCTCCTTTTGAAGTTTCCCCCACATCCCAGTAAGTCCACAGTCTAGAGACCACGCCCTTAGCACAGGGGCCTTTTCAGGACACATATCCAAACTGTAAAACAGACCCATATGCACACAACTTTATTTCCCATGGTTGTAAAAATAAAAAAAAAAATAGATGTGGGGGAGGTGTTATTCCTGGTTGGAAGCACTAATTGTACAGTATGATGGTCAGTGGTGTAGTCTTTCAGTGCCACATGGCTTACAGCTGATCCCCAGTGTGGGTCATAGTATCTGGAACACTTTTGATGTATAATACATTTTTATTGACTGATTCTTCTCGGAGCCTCCTCCAATTTCTTCATCATTACTGGAGAAAACAAAACAATTAGAGTATTGTAAGGTGTTTTCTTTTTAAAATAATAACAAGATTATTTCCTGGTTCTCATGTGTCACAATTATCTTTCTGTCAATCTCCTAGTCTCTCAGGCAAGTCAAAGTTTGAATTATTCTGTCTCTTCCTCCTTCTTAACTTAATATCTCTCTTTCCTCTACTCAACATGATTTGTTATTCTTTCTTCCTTCCTTCCTTCCTTCCTTCCTTCCTTCCTTCCTTCCTTCCTTCCTTCCTCCCTCCCTCCCTCCCTCTTTCTTTCTTTCTTTCTTTCTTTCTTTCTTTCTTTCTTTCTTTCTTTCTTTCTTTCTTTCTTTCTTTCTTTCTTTCTTTCTTTCTTTCTTTCTTTCTTTCTTTCTTTCTTTCTTTCTTTCTTTCTTTCTTTTTTTTCCGGTCCGGTCCCCATATCCTTCCCTATTAGACTTCTTATAGTAAGGCCTTTGGTGTTTCTCATCAGAATCTCAAAAAACTTTGATGGATTTCCAGAGATGAGGGATGAGAGAGGTGTGGGAGGAAAATGAGGAGATGGGGGAATGAAGAACAAGGGGAGAGAGAGAGAGAGAGAGAGAGAGAGAGAGAGAGAGAGGTGTGTGTGTGTGCAGGATTATTTACAGCAGATAATTTAGCCCATGATTATAAATAATTGAGAAGAAATAAGATCCTTTGTATAATGCTGGTGACCCATCTTTAATTTTCACTATGGCAATTAATTTAGGTAAATACATATATCCAACCTGAATTTTAGCTCTGATCCTAATTTCTAACCAATGTGGTATTTCCTTTATTATCTGGCAATTATAAACCAATAAATAATAACATCCTTGCCTGAAATCATATTCCCATTTATGAACTCTATAACACTTTATTTTGAATTCTCTTATTCCACCTATCACTCCCTCTCTTTTATCATAGTTATTGAGCTGTACATCTTCTCTCTTCTCATGCATTACATGAAGACAAAAGCTTTATTTTACTGTCTTTATAGAAATCCCTAAGCACCAGGTTTCCTCAGTGAGTTTTACATTCTTGGAAAACAACAGAATAGTATCAGGTAAGAACTTCTATTTCTTGGCTCCAAAACATACAAATAAATGTATTTTCATCCAAGTCCTTCCTTGTCTGGTTTCTCATACCAATGGTGTGGTCACCATCTCTCATTCAAATCATTCAAGGCCAGTTCACTTCCTGCTTCTGAGCCTCTCCCACTTTTCAGTAAACTTCCCTCCTTCCCATTCTTTCGCATTTTATCGGTTTGTTGATAGGTAGAATTATTGTCTCTCTGACCTTAAAAACAAGACAAGGAGAGGAGAAGAGGGGGGGATGGCGTTGGGGGAGTGGAGGGTGTTGGGGGTGGTAAGGAGAAAGGAGCAGAGATTTCCCTCACAGCGCCTTCTAACCACAGAGCCCTTCAGTGCAGAAACACAACACCCTTGTCTTCAGGTTGCCTTTTTCTGTGAACTTCTTCCTCCTAGCTCAGCTAATTCATTGCTGCTCATTCTATCAGCTTCACACCCAAATACTTCTTTCAGAAAGTCTTCTGCAGAACTTTCAGGTTGAATGAGGAACCCGTTTTCCATGTTCTCACAGTGATTATTGTGAGATAGATATTTTTATTGCAGCTCTGCCTATCGGTCTCCTGCTCAGACCGCCAACAACTTGGAGACAGGAGCTATATCCTTCATTACTGACCCTTGTGTGACTAAAGGAACAAATGATAGGCACTCAATGGATAGGGTCAGTGCCATAGAGCTTGACTTTGAAATAAGGCAGAGTTGCATTTTATTCTAATAAAAAGTATTTACTTACATATTCCAAGTGTTCCTTTCTATGTTCCACTTGGAAATCTAACTTCAACTTTTTTTTTTTTTGTAAAGAATCTTAATCTTTTACTACAAAATGTAATGTTCCCATTATTAAATATTCACATATAAAGAAATGTGTTAAGAAAAATAAAAAGTAGAATTTTATATCCCTCTCCTTCATCTCCATCTCCAAAAGAAGCCATTGTTAACAGTGATTTAGGCATAAAGAGAGAGAGCTTTATTTTGATATACGGAGAGACCAGTTTGAAGTTTTGTTTTTTTTTTTTCCTTAACAAACAGTATTTTCTTTTAAAAAATACTGTTGCCTATTACCACACACCTCTGTGAATCTTTAACCACTGCCCAGCTACCAGCCACAGGGCAACCTTCATATACCAGAGATTAAGGGTGATGTGTGCAATTTTCTGGGCCAATTATACCACTGGACTGTTGTGAGCATGCTATGTCATTAACATAGATGAAACATGTTTTTGTTTTTCCATAATGTCAGAATTTATTGAATAACAGTAAATTCCAGGGCTACATCACTTTCATCAGTGGCTGTTCACCTGGTCATCATAAGCTGGGCAATCACAGGTATTTTTATCCCAATCTTAATTTCTAATATCTGAAACACTCAAGTTACACATCACACTTTACACAGTGATATAGATAGGTTACAGAGAGGCTGAGAAAGGGTTAAGGTGGCCACAGGGATTCAGAAGGCTGAACTGAGAGCAAAGACAGAGAGCAAATATGAATGAAAAGAGTCACTGTACGTGGTCAGATAAGATTATGAACCAACCAGAGAACTTGTTCAGGATGATGAGCTGTCAGAGCACAGGAACTTATTCTAGACCAACGTCCAGACAGAGGCAGTTTTATAGTGTCAGCTAAGAGTGTCAGCTTGATATGTCGGCTTGGAACAGGACTTGTGAAGTTGTTACAGGCCAGAGAAACCACACTCTACTAAGTCAGAGAAAAGATATTCCTGGTACCAAAAAAGAAAAAGATATTTGGAGGTTCATTATTGTGGCAATTTTCCTGAACAAGGCTTTTGATGAGTGACCAGGTTATGGGGTCAGGGTGTCTCTGTATCCAGTCTTGGGGTGCCCTTCCTTTTATGGGTCTTAAGTGATCTGGTATGTTTGATTAGCTTATAGTCTGGGTTTTTCTGATATGAGTTTGATTGGCTCATGAATCCTTGTGCTTCTGATTAATTTGATAAGTTTTTGGGTGGTCATTTTTATAAACACAGTTAATTTATTTATCAACTTATGCCTTATGGTTGTGCCAGGAAGACAGTTGTTATTTACTGGTAAAAACAAAATGTTGTATAATTCCACCTCAGCCCTTAAGATCAAAATGGGATAGCTTATGGTAAACTACTGTTTTACAAGGAATAACAAAAGTTTAGGCACAGTCTGAAAGCTGTTGTTCTCTATATCATGGAGTAACCCAGAGCAGAGCACAGCCTGCTCTCCACCAAAATACAAAGTGAAATAAAATAGTCAGGATGTGAAAGAACTGGTTTAGACCAGAGCTTCACAACAGTAGCATTATTGATATTTTGGAACAAAATAATGACTTAAAACACAATCAAACAAATAAATGAAAAATTCTGTTACATAGATATATCACTTAAATTCTCTAGGCTTTAATACTTCCTATACAGTTAGGGGCCAGATTAATTTATAAGATTTTCTAGAATTCCAGAATTCCAAATGAAGGAGAATTTTGAAAGGACTATTGTAAATAAGAGATTAATAAGTTATTTCTACTTATGAGTTGGGAGTAGATTTTTTTTCTGCCAGATAATACAATTACATGACACAATTACTTGATAAATATAAAACTGTCATTATTATATCTTATGTTGGGTTATTCTTGTTATAATTCTTCCTTTCCAGTAACTCTGCATATTCTGATTACAAATGAGTTGGTAGAGTTAATGTGTTTTAATAGCCTTGAGAAAAAAATCACCTTGTAAATAATACATAATTACTAACACAATTAGGAATTAAAATGCTATTTCTAGATCGGTCACCCAAGTTTACAAGCACCTCTTTCAGGAAAATTATGAACACATTTTTTAAAACTGCAATTAACTTCACAGAAAGATTTGGCCTATATTGTTCCCAGAATGACAAGCAAATTGCCTCAACACATTAATATTTGATAGCTCTTTGTACTGACAAAGCTAGCTTGACTTCTATTCAATTTGCTGAGACTACCTAGAACAAAATAATAAAATAAATTATCCCTTTATTTAGATGAGGAAAAAAATGATTAGAGAAAGCATAAAAAAACAATGAAAATTTTTGATTCATATATTTACACAAGCAGTGGCCCAATGACAAGGCACTTGACAAAGCCTGAAGCACATGAAGCCAAGCTCTCCTGTCTTCCCATATTCCCAAGCCCAGCCTTTACCCACCCCTGTCTTTCGATATCCTTCCCTCTTGCCTTTCAGATCTGTTTCTCCTGCCTGAATTTCTCTATGCTCTTTCTTTTATGGATAAAACTCTTAAGTCATCTATAACAGCCCAATTTTCTCCTCTCACTCCACAGCTCCCAATATCATAGCTGTCACCTACAGAGAACAGCATTGCCTCTCACAATCAGGTCTAACTTCATGGGACAGAAATTGATTCACTCATCCCAGGAAGGGGAATCCACCCCTGGTCTCATTTGTAACTACTGTCTGAAGGGCAGGATCTCCTGGTGTCTACGTGGCTTACTGATTTTTTAACCTCCAAGGACTTGGTAGGGGACATGAGGAGAGGAGAACTTAAAGAGAAATAAAACTATGAGAACACCTTAGAAGGTATCGTTCTTATCAGATGCAACAAAACCAAGTATAATATATCAAAGTTCCCCAATTGTAAACTGTCAAATGCTATTTAGAAGAAAGATAATCCTATTGCTTTAAATGAAGACATGACAAGAATAGCTATTATTTTTAGTTCTATGTCAATTGCATTTCCAAAGATGGTAATTGATTCTTTTTACAAAAAGTTTGAACTCTCAGAAAGTTTTTATTGGTTTTGCTGAAAAAATACTTAGGTAAGTTTTTTCTTCTTCTTCTTTTTTTCTTCATCAAGATCTGTTAGGTTCAGGAGAATTAATAACATTAAATCTGCCCCCAAAAGATCTTATGGTCTAATTAGAAATAATCATAGTCATAATAGAAATACTCAGGAAAGAGTATCCATACATTCAACAGATATTTAGCATCACTCATCACCATCTAATATGTATATGTGCTTTTACATTTTTAATCTCCCGTCAGAATGTAGATGTTATAAAGGCAGAGATTTTGTCTCTTACTCACTTTTTTATCATCAGAACCTAGAAGTGTCTGACACAGATTGGACTCTGAAATTTCCCTTTCAGGTGCAAAACTTTTTGTACATGAATTTCAATGGGCTTGTAGGCCAGGTTGTCGTTATGAATAAAGTAGACAGTAGTTTATCATTCAACAGCTTGTAATAAAGAGGGAGAAAACCCATACATTTAAAATATATAATCAAAACAATGTGACAGGAGAGAGTATATAATTTCACCTGAACTTGGGGGATAGCATATTCCAAAAGGCAGAGGAGATGCAGCCTGAGCTGTCTTGAAAGATGGACAAGAATTAGGCAGGCAAGGAAATCATTTCCCTGTCTGGTGAAATGGCTTCACCAGAGAGTGGACGCTGGGTGTACAGAGGCTTAGGATTTTACGTATCCTGGTAAGTTCAGGAAACTGTAAGAAGTTTGAGTTGATGGGAAGTGAGCAAAGGCACATGGAGTGAAATGGCTTAGTGCTAAAAAAGCTGTAAGGGATTCAGAGAGGCTGGGATGGGAGGTGTTGGAAAGGGAGCACCAGTTGAGCCCAGATCTGAGACTCTGGTAATGAGTTGGACTTTCTCCAAAGCCAGAGGGACACCAGTGAAAAGTTTTAAGCACCTGAGTTTTAGAAAGAGTATTTTACTGACATGTAAAATATAAACAAGGGAGCAACATATAAGCTAGATGTAGGAAGTTTAAAATCTGAAAGTAGAGGAAGAATGGATGGTTATTGGTTCAAAAAGATGGTTACAGCCTGGTGTGGTATTGCTCGCCTGTCATCCCAGAGCTTCTGGAGGCTGAGGTAGGAGAATTGCAAATTTAAGGCCAGCCTCAGTGATTTAGCAAGACCCTTAGAAACTTAGTGAGAGAGACCCTGTTTCAAAATAAAATACAAAAAGAACTGGGGATGTAGCTCAGTGGTAAAACACCCCTGGGTTCAATTCCCAGTACTAAAAATAAATAAATTAATTAATTACAGTAGAATAATGGAACATAAGGTGTTTAGATTTCTGCATAGGGAAAATTTTACAAAACCGATTTCACTGAAAATATAATAAGTTGAATTTCACTTAATTTTTTTTTTCATAATGAATGATGACTTTGTGGAGCATAAAGTTGATTTATAGTTGACTGAAAGCGCTTTGCTTTTAGCTCAGAAAACTCATTGGGTGTCTGATTTTTGACTCTTGATCAGCATAAGGGCAGTGCTGTTTAAGGGATATATATATAATTTAAATCCTAAACTTCCTTGGTGATACCAAGGAAGGGTCCGTTGGATTATCAATGGTTTTCAATTGGCATAGCCTGGCCTGCACATATGGCCATGTGTTATGGTTTAGATATGAGGTGTCCCCCAAAAAACTCATGTGTGAGACAATGCAAAAAAGTGTAGAGATGAAATGACTGCATTATGAGAGATTTCACTTTATCAGTGCATTAATATCCTGATAGGGATTAAGTGGGTGTTAACTATGGGCAGGTCGGATGTGGCTGGAGGAGGTGGTTAGCTGGGGGTTTATATTTTGGCTATGGTGGGTAAGAGACTCCCTCCCTCCCTCTCCCTCTCTCTCCATCCCTCCCCCACTACCCCCACCTCCATTTCCTGGTGACATGTCCTGAGCTGTATTCCTCTGTTACATCCTTTTGTCATGATGCTTTGTCTCATGTTAGGCTCAAAGTAATGGAGTTTGCCAACTATGGACTGAGAGTTCTGAAACCATGAACCCCCACATGAACTTTTCCTCCTCTCACTGTTCTTGTCAGTTCTTTTGGTCCCAGTGGTGAAATAGCTAACTGAAACATCATGTGAGCATAAAAGCACCATCCGGAACTCCTGCTTTGAACAATCCTAAAGCCTAGAATCCTTGCATAGATCTCTGTGGTTCAGTCTTGAAACAAAGTGTGGTGACTACAGACCCAAAGAACTTGCTTTTGGAGTACTAGCTGATTCCCCAGTGCTTGCCTGAACTTACTTTCTTTTGCTCCATTGTATCCATGGCCTTTGAGTAGAGCTATGGGTGTGGTGACTTCCAATGTAAAACTAAGGAACTTTTCCCAGACTCTAACAGAGAGAGAAATGTTTTCTCTATCCTTCCCATTTCTAATATTCTTTTACAATTTTATGATTTTTCAAACAAAAGGAGTCTACCAAAAATAAATTCTTCAAATTGCCTTAAAAGTATTACTTTAAACACAGCAAACAAATAATTTAATTCTAGAATTTCATAATTTGGCTCTTAAATCAAGTGTATTACTAAATATATTTAACCACCTAGAATATTTTTCTTCTCTGTTCTAGCACTAAAGCTACATTTAAAGCCCCATAGTTTAAAGAAGTATGGTGTGGGTGGCATTAGCAAATAATTCTATTTTTGATGTACACACTTTTACTTTGCAGAGGTAATTCATCTTAGGTGTGGCGTGATGTCTGACAGCTTGTGGGTCTACTTGCCAGTTCTTGATCAGAGGAAAACAACTCACATTTGGAGAGTCAAAAGCCATCTAGGTATACATCCTTTTGAAAACAATAGAACTTAGGAGTACTTTGTGGTGATCTGGACTCCAGTTTCATAAAAACACCACCTCAAGATGGATTCTAAAACCAGGGACAGCTAGTCACAATCCCCAGAGCCTGATTAAATCACTGCTGGCTGTGGCCTGTATACATGTAAAAAATAATAATAATAATAAATAAAATAAAAACCAAAACCTCATCAGTTTCCTGACACACAGCCAGGATTGAGAACTATGGAGCAAGAGGAAATCAAAACTACTTTACAAGGAGCAGCTCACTTGCCCTCTGTGTCCCCAGCATGAAGTGACATGCAGGACTGCCTACTTATACAGCATGCATGTGAGAACTAGTGTAAGACTCATCTGATGGAGAGTAAAGAGGTTATCTTGTCTTGACATTACTGTATTTCAAAAGCATTTGAATAGCTCTGTTAGTTATCTTTCCCCCTCTATTTTGGTCTGTAATTACACAATTTAAATTTGCTGTAGGCTTCTTAAAAATCAGTTAACATGGTGGCTTTCAATTTGTTTTTTAGAACCCTGGGACCCCTATGGTGACTCAGGCATCATTTTAGGGATTGGGTAGGACTGATGGCAGTCTAGTTCCCTTTCCTTCAACCAGAGCAGCTGGGCTCTACCTTGCTCCCTGTCTCTGTCTGAGAGAGAGAAAAAAGATGGATAGATATAAATTGGTAGGTATATAGTCTTTCCTTTGGGAAAAAAAGGAGGGCTTTTTAACTTCAGAACTAGTTGTTTTTTTTTTAAGTGTGATATAACATTTGACTGTTTATGTCTCTCCAAAATTCCTATGTTGAAGTTCCAACCTCCCATGTGAGGACCTTAGAAGGTGGGACATTGGGAAGTAATTAAATCATGCAGATGGAGCCTTTCTGAAAGGGTTAGTGCCCTTTCTAGAAGAGAGAAAAGGGGCAAGAGATTGAGCTCAGTGGTCAAGCATTTGCTTGGCATGTGCAAGGCCCTGTGTTAAATCCCCAGTACCATAAAAAGGAAACAAACAAACAACAACAACAAAAACAGAAAGCCATCCCTCACTAGACAGACTTTACCCTGGACTTCCCAATCTCTATAACTATGAGAAGTAAAGTCTCATATTAGTCATCAAGCTTAAGCCACCAAGTCTATTGAGAATTATTATAGAAGCTTGACTAAAATATATGCTTTTCAGAATAATTGGAATAGGTCAATAAAGTCATGCTCTGAAATAACTGATATTTACTTTTCTCTTTAATTTAACATATTACCTCTTGAGCTACTGGTAGATAGAAAAAAAAATGAAAGGCTGCCTTTATTGTAGAGATGCCACCAGGGTTTAAATACCTCTCCAACATTTTTCTTTGTTAGAAAGGGAGCTCCTTATTTGTCCTTGGGAGGAGGACTATTTATTATCTATTTAACTATCTAGCTACCTATCCATCTATTCACACACACACACACTTATCTGAAAATATTAACATTGATAAACGTGCATATATGTATGTGTATATATGCATGTTATTTGATATAAATGGGTGTGTATATATTTGTATATATATGCATATATATGTTAAAATTGGTTTGTGTAATAAAAGATGAAAACACATTCAATAAAATGGAAATTATTTGTTGTTTTGAGAAAAAAAAAGCACCAATTGAGAAAAATGAGTTGCTGAAATTTCTACTGTGAGAAGAATGATGACCATGCAACAGACTGAGACCCAAAATCATTTGTCACAGGGCTGGAGAGGTGCATTAAGTAGAAAGACATCACAAATAGCTGACAGATTCAGCAAATGCCCACAGCAAGCATTTGGAAGGGAACTGGTGATAGGCAGGGGAGACAGGCAGTTACTCGCCCCATAAGGGGGCCCTCAGTGGGTTCCTTTGCCTCCAGTGGCAATGAGAAAGGAAAAATGGAAAGTGGCAGGTGGTAAGAGGAACATTGAAGAAATACTAAATTGATGAGCTGGTTAGAGAGTAGAAAGGGCATATATAAAATAGTGCACACTCATGGGTGGAAATGTACTGAAATGCTGAAAATTGCTGCCACCTCCTGGGCATTGTTTTTGCAACTGCATGTTGCCATGGTCACTTTTATTCTATGAAATAGACATTTTCATTAAATAGAATAACAAAAAAAAATCAGGACTGATTTTGCTGTGCTTGCACACAAGGTTGATATTAAGGGAGAAATGAGCCTATTCTAAGAGCATAGGAGAGATATCAGCTACTTTTTACCAGAGCCACTCAGGAAATCACACAATAAATGTCTAATTAATTAAAGAAGAAAAACAGAGCATACTGTTAGGGACGTTTTAAAAAGGTGTCCAACTCAAGATAGGCTGGAAAGGCAATATATTATCAAAATAAATATTCCTAATAAAACACTTGAAATTAGGTTGGAAATCGGTGCAAAGCTTAACAGCTTAGAAAAAATAGTCGGAAAATTTAATGGAGTTGATTGTCTCTTGAAACTTCTTGGAACATTTTACTGTAAAAAAAGTAACCACCACAATAAAACTACATGCATTTAAATATTCATGCCATTGCTTACACTATTTTTTCAAACCTGTCTATTAAAAATCATCTCCTACACTGAGTTACACAATTTATGTTTCATCAAAATTCAGAACACTGAAGCTTTACTAAAGAGCCTATTTTCTTGGCAATGGTACATGAAGGCTTACATTTTTCCCCGTCTAATTAGAGGACCTACATAGGAGGTGAACAATCTGAAATAACCCAAGAGATTTTTTTTTTTCCAAGAAAACTCAGCTGGCTGTATAGAAAGAGCCTGAGAGCTGGCCTGAAGATTATAAGGCATTTCTTTTTTTTAAGATGTGTGTGCTAGTACTGCTGAAGAAAGATATCTGCCAATATTTGTTGATTGTCGAATATCAGTATTAGCTATTAAACACAGAGAGAGAGTTTTCCCATAAATCATTTGATTCCATCTTTATAATTCCTCATGTAGTAAATTATTCAAAGAAAACATGAGCCGTGAACTTCTGCCTATCACCTTTTATCCCTCCTCTTCATGTACACTTATTCCCGATAAAACACTTGAAATTAGGAATAATATTCCTGATAAAACACTTGAAATTAGGTTGGAAATCAAATGTGGCAAAAGATGAGTAGGAAGGAAATTCCATCTCATCTAGTCTTTTTTTGTAAAGCTTGTTTTACTAATTCTGTTGGTTCTTTGTAATGATTAAAAAAACATCATGGAGGTAAGCATCTATAATCCAACTAAGTGGGTTAAGAATAGGTAATAGTATAATACAAATAATTGCTGTGAAGAATTTTTCTGTCCAATGATTTTTATAATAAGTATCTTAACACTGTATGCTTTTGCATTTTTAAGAATGAGAATAAGAGTGTGGACATGTCCTTAACATACAGATTTTGTACTATTTGGACATAAACTCAGAAGTGGGATTGTTAGATCATATGGTAGTTCTATTTTTAACATTTTGAGGAACTTCCACACAAATATACAAATATACTCTTTTTTCCATGCTCTTGCCAATACCTGTTATCTTTTGTCTTTTTTTTTTTTTGTATTGGAGATTGAACCCAGGGCTGTATTATTTGAATTCTTTATGTATTAGGAACATTTACTCCTTTTCATAAGCAGTTGGCAAGTATTTCTTTCCCATTCTGTAGGTTGTCTCTTCACTTTGTTGATTGTATCCATTGTTGTACAGAAACTTCTTAGTTTAATTCAATCCTATTTGTTTATTTTGTTTTGTCGCCTATTTTTTTGTGTGTGTCATATTCAAAATTTAAAACCTTGTTGCTCAGATCAATGTCAATAAACATGCCCCTATGTTGTCTTCTAGTTTTAGATTTTGCACTTTATTCACAATAGTCAAGAAAGGAAAACCACCCAACTATCCATTGTCAGATGAATAAATAACAAAAATATGATATACATATATGATATATAATGGAATAAAATGTTATTCAGCCATAACTAAAAGGAAATCCTGCCATTAATGATAACATGGATGAATCTGGAAAATATTATCCTAAGATAAATAAACCAAGCTCTGAAACAGATACTGCATGGTCTCATTCATGTATGGATGAAGCATCCATTTATAGAAGCAGAGAGTAGAATGGTGGTTACCAGGGTCTGGGGCACGGGTGTTGGGAGAATACTGAGTCAAAAGGTACAAAATTTCAGTTAGGATGAATATATTCCGGAGAGCTAATGGAGAGTGTGGTAGCTATCGTTAATAATACAGTATTGTGTATGTGAAATTTGCTGAAAAAGAAGAGATCTTAATTTCTCAGAACATACACAAACATGCGGTAACAAAATGAAATGATAGTAGCTTAATTGTGGTAATCATTTTGCAGTATATATGTGTATCAAAGCATTACATTTTATACCTTAAACATACATAATTTTTGTCAATTGTATCTCAATAAAGCTGAAAGAGAATGAATTATGCCTAGAATTTGTATCCAGTGATGTTGAAACTATCAGCAAGGCCTACAAAACATCATTTACTACACCCTGATTCCTGGGAAATTTAGTCAAGACAATGAAAAACAAAGATATTTTCCTGTTGGAGACATCAACTGAAGAGGGCAATGACCTTCAGGACCAGGTTGACTGGAGGAACAAGTATTCCATTACCTGGGGAACATTGAATTTCTTTGGAGTATTTCTACTTGACTGTGAATCATTGCTGCTGCTACTTGGGCTATGAAGAGATGAGATTTTTGGAAAACTTTATGCCTCTGATGGTAGGGCTTCTTAGATATTATACATGGGAAGAAGAACAACAGCTAACATGAAGACCATGTCTGCCACAAGGTTGCTGTTACGGACATAGAATGTTGGAAGGGAAATGAGGGGTTAACAATGCTAATGTTAATGAGTAGTATTAGAGCCTCAGTGGCCGTGGAAACTGAGAAGTACAAATGAGTGCAATTAATAAGGCATTGGGTAGTTTGAATTTTATTGAGAGTTGAGTTTAATCCTTAGCTCAGCTCTCAAACTGTTGGTTGAAACCCTACTGGCAAAAAACTTGTTTCTAATAAATTAACATGACAGATTCATTTAGGAAATGTGGCTACAGTCAGATTCTTTATCCTATTTCCCTCTTGAAAACCTGCATCTCAAATCTCTGTCATCATTCTTTCTTTGAAATCTTCTAATATCTTTCCATTACCAGTGAGATCCTTTGAGGCCTCAAAGGATCCTTTGAGGCCAGGATACTCACTGATAACAATAAATTGCAATGTGCTTTGAAAGAGGAGGTAAGGAAGAGTTGAATATAGGAGTTTTATTTTAATTTTTGATTTGGAAAAGGATTTAATTTTTTCAGAATTGTAAAGAATAATACTCTCAGTTAAACCCAGTGAACAACTGTTAATGGAACCCAAGTGCTAATAATAGGCTTAAGGATCTAGTCAGCAACTGGGTTCTCATTTACCCCTTAAAAGATGTAAGATGCAGTTTTAGTCGTAGGAGTTACCCCATAAATAAAATCATGTAAGGATGTAAAATCCCATTTCCACAGCTTTTCAAAATCAAGAAAAGAATACACATTGCAGTATTGAAATAAACTTTAGATCATTAGAGTGCAAAAAGCCATTTAAGCATAAAATAGCTTGAAAACTTAAACAAGAGACCTGACTTTGCCAGAGCTCAAAAAGAGAAGAACTCTCATTTACTTTCATTCTGTTTGCATTTAGCACCCAGCAGTAGAGAACACCAGAGAACAGTTATTATAGATAAAACGAGTTTCTTTCCCAAGTTTTTCCCTTCTTCACAGAGGCCAATGATAGTTTATTATCTTCCTACAAAGGAAACACATGAAAAATACCACTGAGCTTTGGACAAATTGCCTAGAGCAGCATCATTGTAAGAAAAGTCATTTTTGATTGGAATCTGAAGACATAGATCCCAATCTCACCTTTGTTATTAAATCATTGGGTGAACTTGAGTCAAGCCAGATGATCAGGAGTGATACAGATATTTAACAAGTAGGGATTTTACATCCTTGAATGTTTTAACAACAGCTCAGGCTAATCAGATGCAGGTTTCCATGCTATAGAATAGATTGGACATTGGGTCTTCTTATGAACCTGGAACAGGATGGATTATCATGGTTTCTCAATCTCAACAGTACTGAAATTTTAGGTGGGATAATTATTCATTGTGAAGATTGTTCTGTACCTAATAGGATATTTAGCAGCATCCCACAGCCCTCGTTCTCAACCTTTACCTACCAAAAGCCAGTGTCAGAGTATCCTTTCCTCCTCATAACACACACACATACACACACACACATGCAGCTATAATTACCAAAAATGTTTCTGGACATTGCTAAATATTTCCTGGCAGGGATACAAAATTTCTCCAGTCAAAAATCAAAGAATTAGTCTTATTTATACAATGTCTTCTTTTTTCCTCCTCCTTGTAATCTTTCTCCAGTCTCTTAAATCTGCATACCTTTCTCCAACTTCCAAGTAGTTTATAACTTATCTTTATAAAACATATTGAATTCATATTGCAGAGATCGATAAAAAGACTAAATATTTCTGAAAATCTTTTGCTCTATTATTTGTATAAAATCTTTTGCTCAATTATTTGTATAAAATCTTTTGCTCTATTATTTGTATAATAGAACCTATTATACCTATAATAGAACCTATTATACAAAATCCTAGTCACTGAAATGTATTGCTTTATTGTTAGCAATACATTTCAGTGACTAGGATTTTGTATAACAGTTCTATTTACCATTATAAATAAGTTAGAATGTTTAGTCTTTAAAAAATTTTTTTAGTTGTAGATGGACACAATACCTTTATTTAATTAATTTATTTTTATGTGGTGCTGAGGATCAAACCCAGTGCTTCACACATGTGAAGCAAGTGCTCTACCACTAAGCCTCAATCCCAGCCCACAGAATGCTTTGTCTTTAACTAGAAAATTAAAATATCATACATGCTTATTGATTTCATGGGCAGGATGTCACCTTGAAATTTTAAAAATTTACTCTTTTCTGTTTGAGAATAAAAGGTAGTCAAAGGCATATTACAATATAAGTTATCTCTATTATGGTGATATTTTTCCATTATCAATTTTCATATGTGGGAGAAATTGGGTCATAAAAATAATTTTAAAATATTTGTGAAAAAATTATTATTATTATTATTATTAGTGATGCTGGGAATTGAACTGAGGGCCTTGCACATGCTGAGTGCTCTATTGCTAAGCAACACCTGGATCCCTCTGTGAAATTATTTCAATGGTTAAGCAAGGAAGAAAGGAGGAATGCAGGAAAGTGAGCCATTGTTGTTTGATAGAGACAAGGCAATAACAGCTTCCATAATAACTTATAATAATAACTTATAAGTTATTATAATAACTTCCTTATGTTGATTCATGCTCTAAATAAGTAATTTGTGTACTTCCATTTGATCAACCAATAATATATTCATTCAACAAATCTTTATTATGTGTACACAATGCTGCAGATATTGTTCCAAATGCTGGGAACAGAGAAATAAATGAAACATGTTCTTGCCTTTATTGGAGCTTACTTTCTATTAGTGGGGGCTAAGTTGAAGGTGGGGAGTGAGGTTGTGATAACAACCAACATTAAAAAAATAAATTAAAAAAAATAATAAGGTAACTGATGTGATACAGCAATCTGTATACGGGGTAAAATTGGGAGTTCATAACCCACTTGAATCAAACTGTGAAATATGATGTATTAAGAACTATGTAATGTTTTGAACGACCAACAATAAAAAAAATAATAAAAAAAAATAAAAAAAGTAAATAAAATAAAAATAAAAAATAAAGATGTTGTGTCCACCGAAAACTAAAAAATAAATATTAAAAAATTCAAAAAAAAAAAAAAGAACTATAGGAAAGAAGGAAGCAGGGCCATGGGATAGTAATAATGGTCATGGGTAGGGATTGCTATGTTTTAAGGTAATGGAAAGGCTCTTTGAAACTCACTGGAGCACAGACCTGAAGACAATGAAGGACCATCCTTCAATGAAAGAGCTTTCCTGATGGGGAAGTAGCAAGTAAAAATATTTTGAAACATTTTCTTGGCATGCTCAATAATATCAAGGTATGGAGAAATGGGCCTGGCAAAGGGGAGAGTTATAGAAAAGAGGGTGGTCCTCCCCGTCCTCCAGTGCCTTTGAGAATGTTGTTCAAAAAGGTTCTTACTCTTGATAGATAAGAAGCTGGGCATTTCAGCAGAGGAGGAGCCATCTGATTTAATGTTACAAGGAATGGTTCATGGAGAATAGAGCTGTAGAGCAAGACCAAACCAGATGATGAGGTAAACATTGTAACTTCTTCAATTTCACTGATAAGACTTAGTAAATTAACTTCCAGAAAGAAATAAGTAAAAGAGCGGTGGAATTAAGTTTCATACTCAGGGTCCATTTTCTCACCCGTGAAATCACAAAGGATTAAGCTCCTAAAAGAATATAAGCTCTAGAAGTCAGGGCCATGGGCACTTGGGTTATCAAAGGAGGGGAACTGAAACTCTTCTCACAAACATTCCAAAGAGAAAGGAAGACACGGTAATGATCCATCATCATTATGGATCATCAATAAGATTATGTAGAACGTTTGCCATCTTTTGATAGTTTTCTGAAATACATTTTAAGTGTTCTGTTCAAATCTTTTACTTGTAACGTATATATGAATACTTTAAATACTGAATACTTTAAATCTTCAGTTAGTAAAATAACTGAAAGAAAAGCCCGTTAATCTATGCATCTCTATAAAGCAAATCTATAGTGAGTCTAGTTGTTTTGAATCATAGGCCACAATCCGGATCTCAATATCCAGCAGATAACAGGGTAATCTAAGTTTTAGCATGTATTAATAAATATTTTCTTGGAAAGTCAGATTTAGAAAAGAATGGCATGTGTCATAATCACTTACTTGAAATTTTTTTGAACTGAAAAACTTCACTTCTGCATTATTGGGATTTTGAAAACAAAAGACCAATTGTTTTAGCAGAAGATATTTTTCTTTTTTTCAGCGAAGTCACTTCTAACAAACTCTGCATTGTGAATTATCACGTTTCAGTGAGTTTCTTCCAGCCTTGTGAGTCTACGATTCTCTTGGGGTCATTTTTTGGTTCAAACATAAGGTCAATGAAAATAATATGATGGCTTTTCTTTCTCTCTTGACTGATGAAATTCATTCAACCTCATGGTTACAGACTTTACGTCCTTACATTATTTAGGGTATAGAAAAAAAATAGCTTAATGTCTATTCAGTAGTTTAAATAGTAAGTTTTTCTCTTTCACAGTCAGTTTAGAAGTGAATGGTCCGGGGCTAGTGCAGCACATCTTCCAACCTTGAGGTATGACTTTGGAGTTTTCTGCAGTTATTGCAATTCCCTAGCCAGGCGGCAAATGGGAATGAAGAAATCAGAGTAAGCAGGAGTTTCATGCATTCCCACTCTCATCCTATAGCCTTACATCTACACCAAGTTGCAGAGGAGGCAGGAAGATATAGTTTCTAGCCTGGGCAACCATCATCCCGGTTAAAACTCAAACAAGTTTACTAATAAAAGAGAATAAGAGACAATTGATATTGGGGCATAATTAGCAGTTTTGCTAAAGCTCAAACTCTGGAAGTCATTTAACAACAACTATACATAGCATTAATATCATTGGCAGCAAAATGGAAATTCATCATGACATTAGAGCAGCAGCACTCTGTCCTTGGAGAGAAACTTCAAAGCTCATCCATTGTTGTAGGTCAGTAATTTTGATTGACATAAACCACATACACCAGTAGCATTTCACTGGTATCCAAAGGGGGACATAGCACTCATAGCAATTGTGAAGGAGTCAGCAGTAATGGTGCTGAAATCATTATTAGAATTACAGGCTTAGGGTGGTTATAAAAGCATGCAGAGCTACGGCACCAATTCCTGGGTTGACCCTTCAGCACTGTGCTATATTGAATCTAATTATTTTCTGCCTGGGCTGTTCTTCCTTGTATGTTTCAGTGGACCCTTGAGCTTATTTTGGCCTTGGCCTGACATTTTGCTGTGTCTTTTAACTCTCACAGCGATTTTAATTCCACTACTTGCAACATGCACTAGAGTCAACCTTTAGCTAGATCAGAGGAAATATTATGCAAGCTCAAGGAAAGGAAAGCAAAAATAAATGTTGCATGGGAAATTTAATGGTGAACCTGTGACATCTTCACGGCATTCAGATGAACACATACCATAAAAATGCTCCAAACTTCTGGAGCTGCTCTGAATAGCTAACTTATAAAAGGTTTCTCAGTGGTGGTCCCTGAATGCTGGTGTTCCTTTGGAAAAGCAGAGATTTGTAATATTCACAAGTCAAATGGCTTGTTCCTTGCTGACGTACAGTGAAAGCATAAAAGGTTATGCAGAAAGACATCAGCACTTTATGGGGTGGGCCTTTAAAGGTTAGTACTTCATATTTTGGGATTAAAGATACTATCAATCTAGAAGAAAGACATTCGAGCATCTAATGAAACCAAGCAGAAGAAGTTAAGTCAGAAGAGAGGAAAGTGCCAAAGACCAGAACAAAAGGAAACTGTTTTCTGTTTTGTAAAGATATTACAAAAAATGGGAGTTTCTTTTTTCCTAAAATTAAACCACATACATAAAACACATACACCAGTAGCATTTCACTATAAAACAGGATGCCTTTACTCTGAATTAAATTAGAAAACTCATCCAAAACTTACTATTATAAGTCTGGTTTTTTTTTTATCATTTTTGGAAGACTTAAAATTCTTTTTGACTTCAAGAGTATCAGAAGTTCTTGAGTTTAGCCCTGGCCAACATTGCCTGATACTACTGATAAAAAGGCATTGATATATTAAAGGCTCTACTTTTTTATTTAGAAACTGTTGTAATTATCAAAAGAGCTGATTATTTGAAAGTGCTTTCCAAACTGTTAAGCACGTGTGTGAGTTCTAAAGAAGGTGAAGATGAGGCTCCTTATTGAAATGCATTTGACGTGAATCACTTAAGCTTCTCATACACAAGTACACAACAGGTAAAATCTGTTTTCAAACTCACCTTCTTTTCTTTGGTAGCATATTTTCCTTCTTTCCATTAAATATCTGATTATCATTGTCATGGTGCATGCATGTAATCCAAGCTACTTGGGAGGCTGATGCAGAGAAAATATATGAAGGAGGCACAGTGGAAGTTGGCAGTGAAGTATGCAAAGTGTTTGCTGAGTTAATCAGGAGATGAGAGGTCACCAGCAGAAGGAACCAGGAGGAAGACTGAACCCAGGTCTGCATACATGCTAAGCACATGCTCTACTACTGATCCATACCCCCAGCCCTATCTTCTTATTTTCTTATTTAACTGGACATCCCTCAAGTCCCTGCTAGAAGTCATCTGCTCCGTGGAAGCCTTCCTATATCCCTTCACCTTTGAAATGTCCCACCTCAAACACAGATGCACACAGGGCCAGTTTCACTTTGTCCTCTGCACACTCATGTGTGGTCATATATACTGTGTTCTAGTATTATTACTCCTGAGACAGTAATTTCTCCTACTTGACTGAGCATTCCCAGAACGAAGAGATTCTGGTTTTTTCATTTTTATATCTCCAGTCCCTAAGAAGCAGCAAGCACATTGGAGACAAATTTAATAACTTACCTATAATGATTCAATAGAACTTTGTAGGAAAATAAGGTGAGAAATGAGGAATAATAAATTGGAATAAGTTTGAGGAAGATCTTAAAAGCACAAATTAAAAAATTTCAAACTTTGTACTATAGACAAATCCATTTTATCTTTTAAAATTGGAAAGTGGTCTCCAAAAATTGTAAGTATATTGCCCCAGGCATCACTAGCCTTTGATCAAAATGTTTATATCAGCTGGGCATGGTGGTGCACACCTGTAATCCTAGCAGCTTGGGAGGTAAGGCAGAAGGATCTCCAGTTCAAAGCCACCTCAGCAATGTAGCAAGGCCCTAAGCAACTTAAAGAGACCTAGTCTCAAAAAACCAACCAACCAACCAACCAACCAACAAACAAATATCTGGGGATGTGGCTTAGTGGTTAACCACCCCTGGGCTCAACCTCTGGTACTAAAAAAATAAAAAAAAAATTACTTTAGCAGTCACAGCTGACTTTCTATGTATATGGCCTCTACTACTTCTTAAAGAACTCAAGAACCACTGCCTGAGTCTAGTTAATTCTAGAGGTCCCAGAGGATCAACTGCATATGCTTTGTAGCAAAATTGTTTATATTCTTTTATTCTAGCCCTGTGTAGTTTTCTTGCTTACAAGATGGAGAGAAGCACTGTAAGAGTCCTGTGGCTGCCAGGGCCTCTGGGAGAGCTGCTCTTCCCAGTTTTCCATGACTATTCCATCAGGCCAAATTGATCTCTTCTGATGAGCTCCCTTAGCCCTCATAGAGCATCTGGAGACCCTTGAGGGAGAACTGTCTTTTCCTTAAATCTGTGTAGGACTTTGTCACAGATGCTGAGGTGGAACTGCCCATGCCCTCAAGTCCCTCAGGCCCTAAAAGATTCTTCCTTCCCTCTCTCTGACACAAGGGCAGACCTGATCTCTCAGACAGTCAAAGAAATGGGTACTCTCCACACCTCCCAGTCACCCTGGATTCTTCTCCTTCACCTGTCATCCCTCATCAAGTATCCATTCATGTCTCAAGCTGTTTTTCTCTTTTTCAGCTAACCTGAAAAAGTGGTTCTGTTCCAAAGAAAGACATCATATAAGCATGAAGAGTCTGGGAGTTGCACGCACCCAGTCCGTCCCACTGGCTTAACCCAGAGACCCTACAAAAGAAGATTAATCAGACAGTGGCATGTAGAGAGAGTAGAGAGAAAAAAGCAGGGAGGCATGAAGTTGCATTCAAAAGTTCATCATGTAGGAATAAAAGGATAAAGAAGTTTAAAGCTACTGTGGTTATGATCATGTAAAAGAAGAGATGGAGTGGTGAGTGATTGTGAGTATAAGTGAGAAAGGAATTGAATATGCTGCTGAGAATGTAATAGAGCCATTCTCTGGAAACAGTGGAGCAAGGAGAGAATTATTTTGATATTTAAGTCAATTGAGGCTTCGGATTGTTCAGTTGGGTGTGCTGGTAACTTTCCAAATGAAAATGATCAGCAGGAAATAGGAACTAGAAGACTTGTGCATTGGAGAGGATGTGGAACAAGTTATTTGAATCGCTCAACATTTTTTAGATTTGTTTTGATGATCAGAAAGGGAATGGGATCCCCAAGAGAGGAGGCAGGGAGAAAAGAGTAGAGAGGCAGTATCATATCATCTTTGATCTACCGTGTTGGTCAAAGTACCCCTGCTTCACTGATTTTGCATCTTCAAAATGCTCAATAATATTCTGTAAGCGTGGCAAAGTGGTTTTTCCTCCCAGGACAAAGGTACCAATGTATGAAAATAATGTTAATTAATAGAGAAATAGTGTTGTTACCTAAATCTCAGTTTGTAAACTAAAAATATAGTTAAATTATATCCAGTGTACTTTGTATTCTACATGTATCATAGAGAAAGACTACAATCCTATCTCTTTATTTTATTTCCCAGTTAAATGTTTGTGTTTCTTATGAATTCATGACACAAATATAGCAAACTTTAATGTTTTTTTAAATCCACGTAAATAGAAACATCCTTCTTCCTTATTCAAAGCCAGCAAGAGAAAATTGCCTCTGAATTCCCAATAACTAGCAAGGTGTCTGGCACAAACTAAGTGCTCAATAAATATTTATTGACTGTGAATGAATTAGAAAATAATATTCTATGTAATTCCCGAGTGAGAAAACTCAAAAAGCATCCAAAAAGCCCTAAAGGAAATTTAGCATATGGTCCTATTTAGAAAGATGATGTAGATTTTCACTTTTAATTTTTTTGTAGAAAACACTATACCTTTAAAATAGATTTTTAGAGCTTTTCAAAACCCAAATAGCCTGTTTATTTCCAAAAATGAAACTGCAAACATCTGGCAGCAAGATGCAAACTCTTGCCCTTGGAGATTATTCCTTATTTTAAGATTTATCCTCTGGTGTTGCCATGACTACTGACCATGAACTGAAATTGCTGTGTAATACGTTCTATCTCCCATAGCGATTGTATCTGAAACCAGCAGTAAATTTCTAGTAATTAGAGGAGATAGCCTCAAAGGTGGACTTGACGGAGTCTTCAAATACTGTTAAAATCTTCTCCAGGGGTTTAGGCTACTGGTTGTTGACTCAAATGGTTCATTAGCATGGACAGGATAATTAAATATGGAGCTGAGAATTTGGCCTGGGAAAAATCCTTTTGCCACATTTGAATGTGTCAAATCATGTCAAAAAGAAAAGAGAGAAAAATCCAACCAAACATTAATTGTAGGTGCAAGAACGTTAGTTATGTGTTTGGTAGATAAATGCCTGATTGTCTGAGAATGCCAAAAAAATGATTACCGACCCGAGACATATTAATTCTGAGTTGGAAAAAAAGGGATAACTTTTGGTCTTCCCCAAACTAAAAAGGGTCCAGTTGGGTATGCTTTTTAATCTATAATATCTAATGACTTGTTTTTTTATGGGACTGAAGTGATTTACATTCTTTTTACATAAAATAACAAAGCTCTCGTGAGTCATGTAGGAGAGAGTTTATCTTGCTTTATCAGCATATGGCCTCCCATAACTGCATTCTTCCTGAAGGCAGATAGATGGCTATCTTTTCCTAGTGTAATAGACTGACTAGGGAAGGGGTCGCTGCTGGTGACGATGTCTCTGGTCTGCTCTACATGGGCAAAAGTCATGGATTTTTGTTTTGTTTTGGTTTTGGTTTTGCCTGGTTTGGGTTTTATTTGTTTTGTGTTTTACTGAGGTCAAGAACTAAACCTCTTCCAAGGTCAGTTATGTCTTTTGCTTCCATATAATACGAACATACATTCATATTTCAGTACTTTGACCTGAAAGCAGCCACTAGGAGTATTCTTATTGTATGTTCTACATTGAGTTAAAAGGAATGCTACCATGAATAAGAGAGAGGAAGCCCCTACTTCATCCTCTTGGTGCATGGTAGTGGTGAATGAAAGGCATCACAAGAGGAACGACAGAGGGAGAGGGGGAGAGAGAGAGGGGGAGAGAGGGAAATGGAGGGAAGGAGGGAGGAAGAAAGGGAGGAGCAAAGAAGTTGACAAGTGTCATGAAGGAAAGAAGACAGGATGCTGAGTGCAGAATAATGGGTGGCAGGGAAGGTGGAAAAGATTTAAGGCAAAGTCCTGTGAAGAGGTAACGTTTAAAAGGTATCTGAAAGACTCCTAGGCCAGAGGTAGGACACTGGAGTGAAAAAGATTAAAAAGTTATAATTTTAAATCCTACATCTTTTATTTATTCTTTTACTAATTTAACAAATATATCAAGTCTCCACTACCTGTCAAGTCACAGTGTTATGTGCTTGAGGCCACCTCAGAGATCAAAACAGGCACAGCTTCTGATTCTCAGAACTTAGAGTCTTGTAGGGAAGATGCTGTTGACAAAGTAGTTCACTGTGATTTTCATCACTATAAATCTGATCTTCCATTATTCCTTGTAAAGCAGAATAGCACACTAAAGGTGGAATACAAGATTCCAAAGAGGCGAAAATGGTCCTTTGTAAAACTCAGGATATACCTGGTTCCTAGTGTCTATTGGAAGAATAAGCAAGGAAGGGGATGATTTATAATTGCTGGGCCTCAGGGAGGGCTCTTTGTGTGCAGGCTGCAGTTATATTTAAGTAATTCAAAGCCAAAGGAAGTCCAAAAGCCTATTTTCATCTCCTCCCTTACCCTTCAAATCTCTACCCCTGCATCCTACATTTGGTGCATGCCTGAGTGTGTGTGTGTGTGTGGGGGGGGATTGGTGCATGCTGGGAAGAAGAGCTTTTGCCCCACACCTTTTTGAGCAAGTCAAGAGAGCTGCTCCTTGGCACTGTTCCAGCTACATATAGAAGAGAAGAAAATCTAAAGAAGGAGATCATGAGACACTCTACAAGCATCTGAACTGAACTGATTGACTTGCTCATCAGAACAAAAGCACTGATCCCAGTGTTGGAGTTCAATAAAATGTACTTTGACTCTGACCTTTCCTTACAAATAAGTGAGTAGAAAAGTATAAGCTCCTCTGGCCAAAACAAAAACAAAAATCCATGATGACTATATCTCTTACATAAAATTATTACCCAAAGTGACATCTACTGTGTCTTCTCTGAATATAGCCTGCCCCAAGCACTGAGTCACTCTGTGACAATGTAAACCTCCAGCCCCCAACATCTGTAGGTTAAAAAAACAACCTTGGAGAATATCTACTCAATAAAAATATGGCAAGAGAAGCAGGAAAAAAAAAAGAAGGAAAACATAGCCACAGTTATAGTGATTCTTTCATCAATGTTTGATAATGTTTTGTAAATCGTTAGCTCTTAGGTTTCTTAAGGTGATACATGCTATCCCCTAGCCCATTTAAGCAGTATTTTTCGAGAAAAGCAGTATCCTTATTTAGTTTGTAGATCCTAGGACATGACTTAAGTCAAAATAGTGACCTGTCTTCTTCAGGACAAGTAGGAACTAACACTTTTAACAATAATTAAAGCTTTGCTTGAGCTGTCGCTTTTTGTCATTTTGAGAGGCAAAGCAAGCCATCATGAGCACAGATTAGAAGGTGTGAAACATGACTTTCTCACTGTCTTTCTCCAAGTTGTCTGAATGGAAAATCATTTGATGATATAAAGGTGACAAAAGCAATTATACATAGTAAATCATAGCAAAAGCCTTACATATTAAAACTAATGAAATAAGATACCTTCAGCTTACGGGATTCACAATACTTGAAAATTCCTCCAGACCAGAAATGGAATCATAGAAGCCCAACCTTCAGAGAACAGACAGTTCAGTCCTATGAAGAAGTGTAAACCTTCTGCCTCTGGTCTTCTCAGTTATAGCTGGCTCAAGAATGGTTTGGGTAAAACCTATATTACTTTCATTGTATGACAGCTTTACTACCATATTGATTTTTGATTCTACTGAATTTTGGTTAACATTTGTTTAAAAATAAAGAGGCAGTTTTGAGATGAAGGAGCTATTCCTGCTAAGGCAAGCCCTTGGATGTGGAGAACTACAAAATCAAATACATGGCTCATAAGCAAATTAAAGGATAAGCAAGTAATTGCAATCATATAAACTCTATCAAAAGAATATGTAAAATACTGAAGTCTTGGAAATTACTTTTGAAATTTCATCATGTATAACATAACTTACAACATACCAAGAGTATTATAATTCTAAAATTAGAAAGGTTATTTAGAATGTACATAGAATTCAGCTTAAAGAGAAGAATTAATACTTTAAAATTTTTTTCCATGAATTATTATGTGATAAAAGTAGAGATTATAAAATTATACCTGAGACAGGTTATTAATCTATTGGATGGATCAGAGCCAAAAACTATCAAACATCATTGCCAATTCCCAAACACTGTAATTAGTATTTTACTTTTATGAAAATCTTTTCCTATACTTGTATAAGGACATGTATCATTTTGAGGTAGTCAACCTATAAATGTGTGATATTAACATTATACAATCCAGGTGGTATATTTACATTTCTTCCTACTATATTCCTAATTTCCCTTTCCACTAGGAAAAGATTGTATTACCACTAACCAGTGAAAAATTCTGGCCCAAATAATAATTTTCCCAACAAAGAGCATTAGTCCCAGCAGTTTTGGTACAAGTTGTACAGCATGATAAGATGAAAAAAGAAATTTCTTTCTCTCTAGTGGCTCTATTTTTTTAAAATCACATGAATCAATAAGTGCATTTTAACAGCAGTTCTGGAATCTTATAGAAAAGTATGTTAAGAAGGTTTTTTTAATATATATATTTTTAGTTATACATGGACATAATATCTTTATTTTGTTTTTTTATTTTTATGTAATGCTGAGGATCGAACCCAGGGCCTCACATGTGCCAGGCGAGCACTCTACTGCTGAGCACAACCCCAGCCCAGAAGTTTTAATATAAAACTTTTTAAAAATGTTAACATGTATCCAGTTTCTATATAAATGTCTCAAGAAATTTCCAGGTTTAAGATACTAACAAAATTAATACTAATAGCTGGATGCAATGGTGCACACCTATAATCCCAGCAGTTTGGGAGGCTGAGGCAGGAGGATAGAGAGTTCAAAGGCATCCTCAGCAAAAGCAAGGTGCTAAGCAATTCAGTGAGACCCTGTCTCTAAATAAAATACAAAAATATGGCTGGAGATGTGGCTCAGTGGTTGAGTGCCCCAGAGTTCAATCCCTGGTATCCTCCTACAAAAAGTAATACTACTAATACTAGAATAATACGTAATAATACTAGTTCTAGTATTATTATATGTGTTTTGTTGTTGTTGTTGTTGTTGTTATTTGTTTGCTTGTTTTTTGATACCGGGGGATTGAACACAGGAGCTCTTAACAACTGAGCCACATCCTAGCTCATTTTATTTTTATTTTGAGTTGCTTAGGGTCTCACTAAGTTGCTGAGGCTGACTTTGAACTTGCCATCCTGAGCCACTGGGATTATAGGCATGAGCCACTTACCCAGCAGAACTCAACTATCTTCTAAAAGAAAAAAGATGCTGCTTTTACAAATATGTCTATTACTTTACACAATTCACATTTAAGAACATATGAAATGTGAAAATGTTAAAGGGGATAATGCTTCCTTTAATAAGAAATAGAATGAACTAGGAATCCTGTGACTGAAATCTGGGACTAGCTCTGTCATTCATAGGCATATGGTGTCACCAACCTCTCTATACATCTTTATCTTCACAAGCTGGCGGGGTGTGGGGGGAATGCCTGAATGAATAATTGAATTAATGCTTAATTTTTTTTGAGAGGGGAAGTTTAAGGATAATTTAAACAACATATGTAGAGATATTTTGAAAAGAATTAGAAATTTTACAAATATAGACATTATTATTCCTATATTTAGGCCAAAGTTTGGTATATGAATCAGGTTTTACATAGTACAGAACAGAGGTCTGGTAACCTAATTGAATTTAAAAACAGGTTATAATAAAATTTTTTAAAATAATATCAAGTTGAAGCTTATCTCCTAAACTCAAAAATTTAATTCAACCTTTTGACAATAAGCCAAAGTAAAAATTAGTATGTGTGTTAATTTTTAATAATGAAGAATGAGTTAGTCTTTGGTTTTATACTTCTGTTTACACTGAATGCTTGCTGCTCAGAAATTGACCCAAGGAAAAAAAAAGTAAAAAAGAAACTTAGGCCTTGATGGGATTCCAGAGAGAGGTCAGTGCCTCCCTCAGTATTTCAGATTATTCTAGGAAAGAGCCACACTGAGCAGTCAGAGAGAGAGTACTCAGGTGTGACTTCATTAGGGGCCTTAGCCCTAGCACAATACACAACAACCTGTCCACAGGTTTCTGGCCATCTGTGGAAGCAAGGGCCACTGTCATTATTTGAATGGGATGGATTTGGTAATCAATGGCTGCTCAATTTATTACTCTGCTAAAATTGACTTTGGAGTCTGGACCCTGCTGAACTTCAATTTGGGTCAGTCCTATCTAATGTCTACTTCAGAGCCATGGTCAATGTGGACTGAAACCCATGCTCACAAGCACTGAAGGTGGGAGCCCCTCGTGTATAATCTTCCCAATGAAGATGGCATGTTTGGGAACAAACATTGTGTGGAGTCTGGCTCATTGCAGAAGGTCTTCTACACAGGAGCAGGTCTATGATGTGGGTCCTAGCAGCATTTTTCAAAGGATTTCAAAGATAAAATGTCATGATAATGACTTGATTCAATGTTATTAATCAATATGGAGATAATTCAATGCTCTCATAAGAACAATTTGCACCTCTCTGCTACCACCCCTGCCCAATGTCTTTCCTTAGAGGTTCACTTAGATTTCCCATCCATAATGGTTCAGTTGTTATTTGAATCATAGTAATCAGAATCTCTACCTGCTGTGATCTGGTTTCTTGACAAGCAGGCTGGCCATTAAACCTTAGGCTTGATAAGGAATGCTCCTGCTTCATGTGTCTGCCCAGTTCTGTGGAATGTGAACTCTAAAAGGTTAGGGTGCAGATGAGTGATGATGATACAGCTAGGAGAACACACAGAGAAGGGGTCATTCACAAATGCCAAGTTAGCTGACTCCCCACCCCCAACTCTACCCTGCACAAAACTCAACTCAAAGTAGATCAAGGACCTAGGTATTAGACCAGAGACCCTGCACATACTAGAAGAAAAGGTAGGCCCAACCCTCCAACATATCTGCTCAGGAACTGATCTCCTTAACAAGACTCCTAAAGTGCAAGAAGTTTTGAATATTTTTTTCTATCAAAGTTTTAAAAGTATTCAAAAATAGAAAACACCATGTTTGTTCCCAAACATTTTTTCATTAAAAAAAATGCCTTTGCTTCTTGTGATGAAGAAACCAAATCCAACGGAAACAAAAGCACTTCCAGACGGGATTTGTAACAAAATCTACTTCTCTACACTGGAACTCTTAAAGTGGTGGGAGACAACGGGCAAGACGGAAATCTAATTACACAACAATTCCCTCCCCCTCCCAAATCAAAGCTAGTCATCATTTAAAATAGGCATCTTAATGACACTCCATATATTAAGTTGGAGCAGATAGCAAAGAACTCAATATAGAAAATATGAGCTTTTCTAGATAATTACTTTTTCACCACCCAGCCTATTCAAAGCACGTACTTGAGAGTGTGTGTATGTGTGTATGTGTGTGTGTATGTGTGTGTGTGTGTGTGTCTACAGCCATATGTTTTGAGTATAAATTTCTTTGAGTGAGCAACTTTTTTGAGCAAATTAGATATTACCCTTACAGAATAACCATGGAAAACAAATGACTGTAATAGGTACAACAATAGAACTTAATTTGGCTGAGTTACTCATAGAATGATATGAAACAGAGCCCTGAGCTTCAAACCAGACTCTGCAGTTAGGCCCAGGGAATTGGTAGGGCACTGAGGAAGACGTTACATCTCTTTGAGTCCATCAGCATCGTTATTTCAGTTGTGCTATAAAAGTGGATTATAATTGTTTAAGACACCTCATTTCAAATCTTAGTTACCGTCAGAGCACAGATCTTTCACTGGTCGTTTGCACACTTTCTGGATGGCCAAGTCTCAGGAATCCTTCTCTGAAGGCAATACTGGTAACAGTTCTCCCTCTTCCCAGAGAGCAGCATGGCATGAAGAACACAACGCCTGGTACGTGCAGTGGATATGCTGAATTCAGCCAAGAAAGGGCTCATTTCTGCCCCTGAGATAGAAGCACAAGGTGATAGAAACTCATCATGACCCCAGAGCAATACAAAGGAAAGGATGAACACATCTACCTGAAGTGTGGAGACATCCTCCACTTTCCCCTAACATGAATTTTTTTCTGTATATAACCCCCCAACTGAGAATTTGATCATTGTTGCTGACCATTCATAATTCCTCAACCCTTCAGTCTGACCTTTTAAATTCTCATTCCATTATTATTAGCTATTTTTAATCAACACAGAGGCCTCTCCCACTGAGTCACATCCCCAGCCCCTTTAATTTTTTGTGTTTAGAGAGCTTCTCACTAAGTTGTCAAGGCTGGCCTTGAACTTGCCATCCTCCTACTTCAGCCTCTAGAGTCTCTGGAATCACAGGTGTGCTCCCCACCTCCTGCTCCTGGGCACTGTAACTTTTCTGAATTATTTTTCTTTCCTGAATCTTCCATGATAACTATGTCAAAGTTTTTGCAAATGTTTCTCCCAGTCCTTCTCTTCTACCTGCCTGTGTAACTCCTTTTCATTATTTCCCCCTGTTATGGTTCGAACGCGAGGTATCCTCAAAAGCTCATGTGTGAGACAATGCAAGAGAATTTGGAGGAGAAATGACTGGGTTATGAGAGCCTTAGCCCAATCCAAGAATTACTCACTTGATGGAATTAGTGGAGTGGTAATAGAAGGCAGGTGGGGTGTGGTTGGAGGAGGTGGGGCATTAGGGGTACTTACTTTGTGTCTGGAGAGTGGAGTGTCTCTCTGTTTTCTGATTATCATGTGAGTTGCTTTTCTCCACCACATTCTTCTGCCATGATGTTCTGCCTCACATCAAGTCCCGAGAAATGGAGCCAGCCATCTATGGACTGAGACCTCTGAAACTGTAAGCCCTAAATAAACTTTTTCTCCTTTAAAATGAGTCTGGTAGAGTATTTTAGTCACAGCAGTGAAGAAAACTGATTAAAATACCCCATTCTCTGAGATGGGGTCTACTGTCTCCTTGATGATTCTGTAAGATCCTCTTACCATGAGAATCTGACTATAATTGTGCATTTTGTTCTTTCGAGTCTATAAAATATAATTTCCTCAGGATCAGAGATGGTATCTTTTCCATTTTCATGACTAACTCCTCGGGCCTCACTGAAGCCAGTACTGAGTCCATAAGTGGGCAGATACTGCAGCCACCTGATCTGAACTCCCAGTGTGGCCTCTTCTTAGCTTTGTTCTTAGTAAAAGTTAACTTGCCTTTCTGTGCCAAAATGTCCTCATCTGTAAAGAGGGATAATAAGTGTATTTTCTCACAGCACTGTGAACATTAAGTGAATTGATATAGATAAATTACTTAGAACATGTCTGACACCTCTTTTAGAGTTAGTTGTCATTCTGCTTCTGCACCATCAGTGACAGGCATAATGTAGGTAATTCACAAACTTTGTTACAAAAATAAATGGATAATTAAACATCAAATATAATGATTTTCAATTACCCTCTCTTTATTATCTGATTTTCTACCCCTTATTGTTTATAATTGGCCCATTCATTCAATAAGTATTTATTATCTACTTCAATAAAACTGAGAACTATGTTGAAAATACCCACTTCATTTTGTAAAGAGCTTTGAGAAAAGAATGTACCTGTCATAAAAATGATAGAATTGGGCAAAACTCATTCTCCTTCTAGAGTGCTCATAATAATAGCTTCCAGTTAAGTTTAAACTGGGAGCTCTCTGGGGTCTTTACAAAGATGAAGAAAATGATTACAACTTCTGATGTTTTCTTCATTTCCAATTTGTGAGAGCTTTTTACCTTCTTTTTGCACCTCACCTAACTATTATGCAACCAAGATCAAAGCAAGTTCTTAAGAAAGAAGTAAATCTACTGTGAAGCCAGTTATTTCCTAAAGCTGCATCTGAAAGGCAAACCTCAGGATAAAACTGACCAAAAGAAAAGACTCAAAAATGCTACAAGAATAAGTAGAAACTTCTATGAAATTAAAACTTGCCTTTTCCAAAAATTCCACTAAAACCAACAGATATTTTTAAACATCGGATTGCCCCAGACTGTACTTCTTAATCTTTTCCCAAGGAATTTGCCAAACTGAGCTGCTGTTCTCTAACTCACTTTCCTATTGCCTTCCATGATGTTTTCTCCCTGTTTTATATATGTTCTCCTCATTCCTGGACACCATCTCTGGAAAGGAAGGTTCTAGCAGCATTGGGGATGAATGATCTATACTCTGCATATGCTGCAGGGATATGGAGGAGCTTGTGAAGGAAAGCCGTAAGACAGGAACAGAGAAGGTAAGGGCATCCATCTCCAATTAGTTCTTTCTGTGCATCACTTCTCTCCTCCTCTACTTCCTGATCTCCCTTTCGTTCCACCAATGTTATGTCCTATGTCCATGTTAACGGAAATGAAGGTCCTGAGTTTTCTCAGTCTCTGTTTAACAAGGTTTAGCATAGCACAGGCTGATTCTAGATGCAGGTAAAGTAGCAGAGGTTGAGAGCAGGCACTTGGAGCTCCACTGTATCCCTACTACAGGGTGCAGCCTGGCATCCAGTTTCTACTGAAGGAGCATCTGCTGAGTGCCAGACGTTGTGTGAGCTGCTGGGGATGTACAGCGAAAGATGGCGTAGCCTGGCTCTTCATGTACTGGCTTGGTGACTTCAGACTACTTAATCTCCTCTCTGTACTTCAGTTGCCTCATTTGCAAAGAGGAATGATGACAATTTTATGAAGTTGTATAAGGATTAAGTCAATTAAATTCTAGTGTAGTACATAGTAGGAGCTCAAAAATGATAACCAGTGAATGTAGTGGTGCACACTTGTAGTCCCAGCAACTGAGGAGGCTGAGGCAGGAGGATCACAAGTTCAAAGCCAGCCTCAGCAAATTAGCAAGGGCCTATGCAACTCAGGAAGACCCTGTCTCTAAATAAAATTTAAAAAGTTCTGAGGATGTGGCTCAGTGGTTAAACACCCCTAAGATTAATCCCTGGTGTGTGTGTGTGTGTGTGTGTGTGTGTATGATAACCATTATTTTTGGTGATGATGGTAATGAGGAGGAGGAAGATGAAGCTGGAAAGTCATCCTAGCTTTCAAAGAGCCTAATGTTCAGTGAGATTTGAGGGACATAGTAAGAGTTTTATATACCTAATCATTTTGCTTGAAATTTAAAAGTCAGTGAAAACTATGATTATTGTATGATTCTTTTGTTTTTATTTTAATGTTGCATAATATATGCAATAGTAAGAAATAGAAGGATCAGAGATGCCACTTTTTTCAATGATGATTCTGATTCTATGGAAGCAATTCTCAATGTTCTGGAAGTGAAATCCCTACTAGTAAAGAGAGTCCCAGCAGAAAAGTGGTATTGCCCTTAGAGAGTACAACAATACCTTGTGTGGGGGGAACCCCTCACTTGTGGATAGAGAAGGCTGAGGCCCTCAGAGCTGAACACTGCTTGCACTGCTTAGAGTGACTTCTGCTCTGGAAATGAGAAAAAGCCCTTGAGAAGGTGCAGAGGTTTCTCACAAGCAACATAAATGGAAACACTGGTAGGCAAGCTAAAGTAATGACGCTTTCCATTCACCAACATTTATTGTGATCTGCTTACACACCAGGAAAGGTGCTCAGAGTGCTAAGGAAATACTAGTGAACCAGAGCCTGGAGTTTTTGCCCTTACTTAGCTTGTGAGCAGTGAAGGAATAAAGAAGATAAAGGAATAAAGAAAAAAATTAATAAGTAATCGCAACTGTTGACAAGCATATGAGGGAAATAGCTTGCTGTGTGGGGGAGATATTCTTGGTAGCCTCTACCACGACCCTGGGACTCCTCTGACTGAGGCAGGATGGTGTGGGAGTCCCATGCCTGCTGATGCCTTCTCTCAGTGACCACCCCAGGAGCTAGCTCTGTTTGGAAGAGTAGAGGAATCATGCCCCAGAGGGCTGACCTTAATCAAAGAGGGACCAAGCCTGTAGATGAACACTCCAGCCTTCCTGAGTTAGAAGGAGAACTATGCAATGAATTTTACACGACTCCTTTGAGAGCTCCCAGCATGAAGAAACCCACGAGACATAGCCATTATTAACTTCCCTTCCTTGTTCTCACTCCCTCCTCCCTTGTCACTGCTTCCTGGAGTCACCTCCTAAACCTCCCAAACCTAATGCCATCAAGTCCTTGTTCCTGGCTCTGTTTTAAAGGGAACTTAAATCAACAACCAGTGAAAGAGGATAGAATGCTGGAGGAGAGCGGCACAGACGCTGAGGATGAAGAGGCACCTCACCACAGGCAGAGGTCTGCTATCCAGACCAGGACGTCTGGAAGGCACTGGTGAGTGAGGAGTAGGAGGCAGCCCCAGGGGCTGGAGAGCAGTTTGAGAGGCCTTGAGTGACTGCTGGAAAGGGAAGCAGGAGGAAAATGCTATCCAGATACTTAGGACTTGGAAAGATGAGCATCGTGGAATTTTATGCCAACTAATTTCATGGTTTTTGTAACCCAGAGAGCTCGTCACTCCTACAGGTGGGCGTTTGGATGTATTCAGGATTTATCCTGTCTCTCCTCTCTCCCTTGCCAATAAACCTTTCATAATTTACCTAATGCTTTTGGCATTAATTCCTTTTCACTACATACATGGACATCTTATGCTTTTTTCGGGGGAGGGAGGCAAGAATTGAACCTAGGGGTGCTTCGTCAAATCCCCAGCCTTTTTAATTTTTTATTTTGAGACAGAGTCTCACGAAGTTGATTAGGGCTTGCTAAATTGCTAAGGCTGGCTTTGAGCTTGTGATCCTCCTGCCTCAGCCTCCTGAGCTGCAAGGATTACAGCTGCACCCAGCTTATACTTGGTTTTGAATCTCAGTCCTGCCAGTTACAGCTACATGACCAGCTCTGAACAGGCTGCTTAAATTGTTTTTGCTCATCTTCATCTGATAAAATTAATAATAACCAGTAAGTAGGGTTATTGTAGATATTACATGAGTAAATATATGCAGTAAACATTTAACTTTTGATCTTAGTAATAGCTCAAAAAAATGATAACTTTGAACAACAAAAGTAACAATGTATGTATCAGCACACCTTTAATTGGAAGAGGAAAATAAAGAACCTCAAAGATTTAACTAAGAAACTGCTTCACTATATTCCAGCAGAAAAATATAAGTATCTTTTCAGGGTGGTAGGGTACTGAATGTGTGCCAATGAAGCCTTGGAACTACCTAGATACTCTTAAGGAAAGAAGTTGTAAATCTCTGATGAAGAAGTATAATGTATTGATTTCTTTGACTTTGGCTCAAAAGCCTACCCTTGAGTGTAACTGTCCTGCTTTCTGTTAGGTAACAACAGTAAAACAGTAAAGTTCTCATGCGTTGAATGCTCTCCCTATTTTCCTCTGATCAAAGCCCCCTGGTCAGATGCATTCTGCTGTTAAAGTGTGATGGCTGGGCTGGGGATGTGGCTCAAGCGGTAGTGCGCTCGCCTGGCATGCGTGCGGCCTGGGTTCGATCCTCAGCACCACATACAAACAAAGATGTTGTGTCCGCCAAGAACTAAAAAATAAATATTAAAAATTCTCTCTCTCTCTCTCTCTCTCTCTCCTCTCTCACTCTCTCTTTAAAAAAAAAAGTGTGATGGCTGTTTCATTCTACTATCCTTCCTATAATTACCGTGTGTATATATGTGAATGCATGACCAATGTGATTCTGCAACCTGTACACTCAGAAAAATGAGATATTTTATCCCATCTGATTCAAATGTATAATATGTCAAGGTCATTGTACTGTCATGTGTAACTAATTAAAACAAACAAACAAACAAACAAAATTTGTGATTGCTTCTAGGCTGTACCTATGCATTCTCAGAAGCACCTCCTAGAGAATGGGCTTCTCACTGGTGTTAAATAACCAACAAGGACTGCACCCTGTGACATCTTTAGTAAAGCATCTTTAATTCTGATTTTCTCACTTGCTAAAGCATTCTCCAGTTCAGACTGTTATATTCTGAATTAATTTGAATAACTGATCTTAAGTATTTGATTTTTTTAATGGCTATGATGCATACAGTACAGTTAAGATAGCTCCTTGAAATAGAAATTACTCCAATGGAAAAGATCAGGTGAAACAAACAATTCGGCTCTCTTACAAATTCACGTGTCTTAAAAAGCCATTATTCTTTTCTCACGTAATTGAAGCATCCTGTAAGTAAGCACACAGGTGCTTGAGGAAGTTGCTGTTGGAAAGGTTCTGTTTTCCTGGTTCATATGTAAAGAAATCCTGCAACATTATTCTACTCTCCATATTCACCTATTGATACTCTTTCAAAGAAAAAGTATTCACAGCCTTTGTGTGTGAACTTCTAATAAAAGAGCACATTAAAATGAGCATTCAAACTATTGGCATGTTAGTCCTAGGCTTTCATATAATGCTCACAGTTTGTCTCCATTGTGTATATTCAAAACTGTTTGATTTTAAAATTGTATAAGGGCTTTATAAACTCACATTAAACCACTGGTTGCCTTAGCAATGGTTAGCTATCCTAACATAAAACTATCTGAGTGGAAGTGTGATATTAGTATGTGGTAAAGATTGAAGGATTTGATTCTGGTCTCAATATTTAGATTTTGGCATTAAGAGGAAGAATATAAACTCCAATACAGCAAGCAATTGCAATCTAACAGCGGATTAAAGAAAGCATTCTTTTCCTAAGCAATAGTCAGTTATTAAAACTATGTCATGGGTTGCTGGACCAAAACTCAATCAGGTTTTTGCATAAATTCTAGTTTTGCATTTCCTTTCATGTTTTCAGACCTAATAAATGTTAACTGTGGAGGCAGCAAATGACACATTGCTTCCTAAACATGGCTTTTGCACAAGGGTGTTAGAAGCCGTAATAAGAGCTTATACTTACTGCATACTTATTTTATTTCACTAAACAACTCTCAAATGAATAATAGTATTTAATTCTTACATATCAGAGAGGCAGTTACTTTTTTTCTTTTTTAGCATCTCCATTAAAAATAAAAGAAAAACTGATGGGCAAGAAGGTTCAGGAGCATGATAAATATGTAGAGTCAATGAGTCCTAGGAGAGGGACTCAGAGCCATCTTACCTACTGTGTCATCCTGTGTTTTGTCGACACAAAAATTGTCCTGACTTCTTTCACTGCCAATAAAGCCAGTTCAATCAAGGAAAGAGTAGGCAGAACAGAACACTGTGTATAGTGCTCACATTATTCTCACATTATGCTCCTGGGCACTGACCTATATTTCATCAAATTTAATATATAATGATACTAGAGTTTTCTTTATCTTAACCAAAGGTTTTCATACAACCGTATCCTTCTACCTCATAGCTTTAAGAAGCCATTGATTTTAAGGAATATCCTGACTTCATTGTGTTTAGTCTAAATCTTTTTTTAATATTTTAAAATCAGTGTAGTACAATAAATATTGATTAGCATTGATAATCAAAATTTATTCAATGGTAGTCTTGGGCCTCTGAGCAATCTGATTTTGATTAGCTGTCAGTAACAGATTATCCAAGAAAATAATCATTTAATTCTAACACAGCCTAATCAGCTTTTTCAAAGGATCTGTCATGTTCATCGATTTCAGTATGATTTCCATTCAAGCAGTCACAATTAGAATCAGCCACATCCTTTCTCTTTCCAGAATTAAAAGAAAAATTATGATGTTTGTAGAACTTGGTAATTAATGTCAGGTTTCATATTGTTGGGGTTGGAAATATTTTGGATATTTCAGTACCCATTGAATTGAAAAATCTTGAGTCAGGAGAAATCTTTATATTCTAGCTGATCCATCTTTCACCCCAGGTAAGAATTCTCTGTGGTAGATCATTAACTAACCTAAGATGCTGTGGCTGTGATATATGGTAGAGCAAATGAATTTTCTGCTGATTAAAGTAGGTAAAATGTTATGTTTTATCTTGCAAAATAAAAGATTCAAGATATTGGGTACAATATTATGTTGCAAAATCTTTTCCAAATATCTTTATCACTTGCTACATGTCAAAACTGGGTAATGGGCCATGCGTGGGCCATGAGAAGAATTCACTGAGACAAAGAGAAGCAGTTAAGAAAGTTTATTGGTGGAAGATATGTCACAAGGGTGCAATGGGGACACAACAAATACGTAGACTTGCAGTCTCAGCAGGGATCTAGGTTTACAACATTCTGAGTTCTTTGTGGGCCTTTGGCGGGCTTTTTGCCAGGAGTGGTTTATGCTAAATAAAGGGTGATTGACAGATTTCTGTGCCTTGCCCATAATACCCATTGTGCATATGCCAAATGCTTCTTCCTAGGTTTTAAATCACATATGTGAGATGCAAGTAATATAGGTGAAAAGATTTTCCCTTCTTAGGTTACTTTAGGGCAAACTTGGGAGCTGCCTTGCATGCTCCTCCAAATGGTTGGGCAATCTTTTGAAAAACAGGATCTGGCTGTTTACACTTCCTGGAAGTTAGCCCCTCCAATAACAGCAAAAGGGCCTGATGAAAGGGAGGTCTTTAGGTTCCTAGAGCTCTACTAATAAAGGCTGGGTGGAGCTTGGAACAAGAGTTCCTAATCTATTCTGCCCTACCATAGGTTGTGGCAATATCACTGAGTGCCTTGGGTCTAGACTGCTCAGGTGGCCTCCAAATGACTCCAGATTGCAGCAAATCAAGCTGGTAGATAATCCCTGTCAGTATTTCCATTGCATCCTTCTTTGCTCCACATAAGTGCATCCCCCAACCCCAGGAGCAACCTCTTGATGCCCTCCAGATAGTTATTTTAAGTTGCTAATGCTGACCCACTGAGGGGTCAGACTTCATATCCTTGCTGCAAGTTATTCTATTACCCAAGTCAATTTATTTCTGCAATAACAAAAAAATACCAAATAAAACCATCAAGAGTGGAGCTGTATCTGATAGGCTTTTCTGTTTCCCAGTGCAGAGTGACTCTCCTGGATGCGGTGCACGCATTGCTTTCATTGCTTTTGCCTATTTCTGGCTTCTTGATGATACCTCTCCTCTCCCCAATCTTGAACCGCCATGAATCCCCTCATATTTAGATGCCTCAGTTTCTCTTTGAGCCAGCAAAGCATTGGCCCTGTTTTGTTTGAGTTGTAGTGACTTCTTTATTTGTCTAACACACAGCAATTCCCTGACCCCACAATTACATTAACCATAAACCGCTTCTTGTGGCATGGATTTTCTCCTAATTTCTGCAGAGTGCCCATTGCATTTTGGATGTTAAGTCAATGTTCATTGAATCAAAGGGACAGTCATCTCTACCCAAGCCCCACGGTAATTAGTCAATCAGTGATGAGGCTCCTTCTGCTCAGCAGCCCAGTGTGAAAGATGTTCTAGTTACAAATGAAATAGAAGAAAGTTAACTCCTGTTCTCTAGGGCAGCCTAATTGAGGTGGGATTTCACCTTATTAAACATTGCTGGTAACTCCTGCATGCTCTTCTTTACTTATGATAGGAGTGCTTTTTCTTGTTGTTGTTGTTGTGGTGGTGGTGGTGGTGGTGGTGGTACTGGAAATTGAAACCTAGGATCTTATGCATGCTAGGCAAGTGCTCTACCAATGAGCTACATCCCCAGCCCAATCTTTTTCTGAGCCTGCCTTCCTTTTTGCTATATCTGTCCCTTTCTCATCCTTTCATTGTCACCCACACTGGCCTATACTCATACCTTCATCACTTCATACCTGGACTACTGCAGTAGCCTCTTTGTGTCAGTCTAACCCATCTGAACATCAGCACTCTCTGCTCACATCTGGGAGGAACACCAAAATGCATTCCAGTTTGATGCTCTCATGTAGTTGTCATTGCCTATAAGAGAATCATTGCCTGATGCCAGTTCTTTCTGGTTGCAATCAAGACTTTTCTTGCTCTGGTCCCCACACTTTTTGGTCAACTTCAGATTCTTATCTTCAAACTATTTGTGTAATTTCACTAAATAAACTGGTTGACAGCTGTTTGTCTAAATAGACTATTAACTAGGAATAGACAAGAATTCCTTGGTGTAGTAGCACTATTATCTGTCCTTCAATTACAAAATGAATCCAAAACAGATGTTCTTTTCCTTCCTGGTGACAAATTGCTTGATAGACATGGAAATTTTTAAGGTACTGTGGAGCTGATGGAGCAATGAAAACATACAGCTCCCTTGACACAAAACGGAAGGATTACCTGGGAATCTCACTAAATATCCTTGTAAAGTTTGTTGGCTTTTCTTCCCCCTCTAAAGGGAAAGGATTAAGGTTTATTGTTCTAAATCACTTTTTTTTGCCTGAAGATAGGGTATTATTTGTCATTCGTAGCAGGGCAGGCACCTGTTTGACATGCAAGGCTGCTTTGGGTCTAGAGAGGCAAATCGATGCATGGCAGATGGTGCTTCTATTAGTATTGACTTAGAGGCTTTAAAACATGAACATAGTGTTTTTCTTCTTTCATTTACACATTTAAATGTTCTTTGTCAAAGTTTAGATCTCCCTAACCCCAACTTGGATACTTCAAAGGACTATAGCTCTTCTAAGGATTTGACTTATATTGTTAAATACCCAGAAAATAATTAGGTTATAGAAAGACAAATAGTATATATTTCTGTCTTATTTTGGGAAATCTGTTGGAAAGGTAGCAACTCTTTCTACATGAAAGAGTTGTATCAGTGCTTAAGCTTTATGATAACCCAGCCTAGGGAAAACAGCAAATGATTCCTTGAACTCCCCTTTACAGGTGTGTACCACCTACAACTGTGGCAACGGCTTCATGATTTGCTCACTTTCAAATGAGACTATAGTGATATGAATTATGATTATTGTGATGAAGAAAATACTTCAGACAGCAGAATTGGCATCAGCACTCAAAACATTTCCATCATAACTATAATGCTATATTACCAATATCATTCCATAATGAAACACTCATTAATTTCATCAAAAAGATACCATCTATTAGCACCAACATCTTACATTTAGCATATATGCAAAACCTTCATTTAGGTGTTCTCTGGGATTATAATGTCACAAATGATACCAAAATTAATGTATTGCCATCAGAATGGTCTGATTTATTTGTCTATGCCTACATGACATTGTTTCAGTCATTTTTATAGCTGACTTCTTGAACCCAGCTACATTCTTCAATATTTCTAAGCATTTCTTATAGTCTGAACTAGAACTTCTCTTATTATCACCATCGCCATATTTAAGCACGCCCAACAATCTAGCCACAGCACACCTACAGGTATATCGCTTTCAAAATTAAACAGTGTCTTAAGCCCTCCTAGTGTGTATGTTATATACTCCAAAGACAAGAAAGTGAGGATAGTATTAAAAATATCATGTGCAAGAAAGTGGAGTATGTCAAAAGAGCTGTGAATATGATGCTTAATTATGTCCTAAAACAAGAGTCAATTGTAGTATACACTTCTTCTATATGGCAAAATCCTACATATTCAATGCCTCTATAGAGCATGATATACTGGGACCATTTATGCCTACACATACTGGTTACAAATATGTGGTGTTACAGTAATACATAGGCCAATACCTCTGAATCAGCAATACAAACAAATTTTAACTTTATCCTCATTCACTCTACCGAACCCTCACAATAATCACTTTGATGGCCAGTTATGCTTGCATCTAAACATAATGTGGAATACATTCTCTGTTCTATTGATCACTTAGGAAAATGAATTCACCTCATGGTCTACAAATACCTACCAGGTGCTAGAAGTCATGGCTGAAATTCGAACATTGATGTTAACAGAACTTCTCTTATTATCACCATCACCATATGAAAAGGGATGGTATGTTTGTAAATTTTGCATCACTGTGACAAAATACCTGAGAAAAACAACTTAAAGGAGAAAAGGATTGTTTTGGATTAGGGTTTCAGAGATTTCAGTCCATTATTTCTGGACCTGTGGTGAGGTACAGCAGTATGGTGGGAGGGCATGATGCAGTAAAAGCCACTTACTTCATGAAAGCTGGGAGGAAGGGACCAGGGACAAGATACCCAGTGACCTACTTCCTCCAACTAGGGTCCACATTCTCTATTTCCTATCACCCCACTATAGTCCGTTTAATTATGAACCCATCAATGAATTAATCCATTGATGATATCAGAGCCCTCATGATCCAATCACTTCCTGAAGTTCCACCTCTGAAATTGCTGCATTGGGGACCAAGCCTTGAACACATGAAAATTTAGGGGACATTCCAGATCCAAGTTATAATAAATGGGCTGAATCATCTTGTGATACATAGACCATAAATGGATGGTTTAATTCATCCACAATTGGCAATAAACTTTGTATACTCTCCTGTTAAAAAAGTCGAATGGACTTTATGTCATGATTTTAAAACCTTGTGAAGTTCTAGAGATCAAATTGGTGATAAAAACCATTTTTTTACTACAGTATTCATGGTACTTTACAGCAGGTTATTATTTGACATTTATTTCCAAACCAAGGATTAGAGAACCAATGACTATAGATAAATTCTTTTGTTTATCATTTAAGCATATACTCTAAGGGTTAATGAAGCAGACATCCAAATTTCTAAAAGACCACTTAAATGTTTATGATTCCTAATCCTAGTTCTATTTTTTTTCAATTACAATCTAAGTACAAAATAGATTCTCTAAAAGGAAGTGTTATGGTTTGGATATGAGGAGCCCCTCAAAAGCTCCTGTATTAATTCAGGAATGTTTGGAGGTGAAATGATTGGATCAAGCTGTGACCTAATCAGTCCACCCTAGTTTGAATGGATTGACTGCATGGTAACTGTAGGCAGGTGGGGCATGACTGGAGGAGGTGGGTTACTGGGGACATGCCTTGGAAGGGTACGTCTTCGCTGTGGCTCCTCCCTCCTCTCCTCTACCTCTGCTTCCTGACCCTGCCATGAGCTCAACAATTTTCCTCTGCTGGGTCCTTTCCCTATGACATTCTGACTTACCTTCTGTTAAGAGAAATGAAGTTGCCTGTTTATGGACTGAGACCTTTGAAACCCTGAGCCCCAAGTCTACTTTTCCTCCTCTAAGTTGTTCTCATTTTGGTCACAGCAATGCAAAAGCTGACTAAAATCGGAAAGAACCCCTCTAATTCATTATAAATATCATTTTGAGTAGCTTAATGGTGATGGTTAACACATTAGGTGATGGATTCTCAGACTAGCTCTTGACTTTTAAATTTTTAAGAAATATATGAAAAACTTGAGTATACATGGAATGATAGCTTTAACATTGCAGTGCCACTTAATATCACTCCAAATTTGACTGTCGTCATAGAAAGTTCTGAAAATGAAACTGAAAACCTTCATTTTTTTCCCTTTATGAAGTTATTTTGAGCAAATTCTATAAACAATAAGCAGTTGCAGATACATCTGGGATTTTGTACATTAGGAATGAATGTCAGATGCTCCAAATTTAGTTGAGGGATGTATAGAACACATGTAGATAAGCAATGATCAAAGGAACACATTAGTCAATCTCTGATAATTCCACTAGATCGAACTAGACTCAACCTATTTTAATACATGTTCTAGTGACTCCTAGGTGCATGTAGAATTAGAATCCTAGTACTTAAAGGAGGTGAGATGACAGTGGGATATCATACCATTCTGATTACCCAATGTGAAACAGCAGGTAACTTGAACTCCTATTTTAATTGATGATATCATGTCCCAGCACAAAAATGGATTTTATGGAATTATGACACCTGTGAATCTTCGAAACCTATTGAAATATCAACAGTCCAGGTAACTGTGACGATGGCACTAGTGCCTAATACTCCTCTCATTTACAGTCTTGGCAATTAGAAATTGATTGCTTACTTTAAGAATCTTACTAATATGATATATTAAATTAGAGAAAATAGCAAAATTTTGAGTTAACTGGTTGCATAACATTGGAACATACCATGAAGCTCACAATAGGAGGGAAAGCATACTTTTCTAGGACAACTAAAAAAAAAAGGAATCATCAAAAGTACAAATAATATACTGGATATCAAAACACCTAATATCAAAATGAGAGCAGTCAGTAAAACCTTAAACCAGCTAGATAAAGTAAAAGAACACCTTAGTCAGAAAACTGTTGAATTACAAGAACTTTGCAGACACTGAAAAAAGTAACAAGCACAGAATTTTCTAAAGATTATGGATATTCTAAAATGTGATATAACTAAGCATGCAATAAGTGCTTGTAAACCATGGAGTGTTATAAAATCTTTTTACTTGTAAAGATTTGTTGAAATAGTCTATGTGAATGGTCAAGAAACACATTTTCTTTGGTCTTTTACTGACTATATATGATATTATATAAAAACCTATTGTTATGCTTATTTGCTTAATTATAGGGTTTTTGTTAAATTGGTGTTAGGGAAAATATGTAAGGAAAATATAATTTAGATGGTAAGTGATTTGAAATCATATCTTTGAGATTATTCCAAAACCTGATAGTGTGATGTCTTGGGGTAAATTCCCTCATCCCTTTTATCAGATCCCCTATGGAGAACTTGAAGTGAATTCATCCTCCCCTGGGGAATATCATCAGACTCCCCAAATAACTGATAACTGAGAAACTGATTTCAACTACTGGGCTTCAAAATACATATACTTAAGAGTTTGACAGGCACTTTAAGAGCTCATATGGCAACAGGGCCACACCCTGTTATCCTTAGGGCTAATCTCCAAAGTCTGCATCCTCTAACATTGAGGGACCTAGTATGTCACCGTGGATCTCTGCTGCAGCAGCCGCACCAGCTTCTCCCAAGAACCACTCATATACAGGTATACATCAAACTTCAATTTGACTTTATTTCCACAGAGGCCTGCTTCTATCCCATGTGAGCAATTAAACTTCAGTAATTTTGGAACTCACATATTATGTACCCCATCTTATATTTCCCATAAGATTTATTCATGTTACTCTCTCCCTCTTCAAGAACTGTGAATCTAAGACAAAATTCTGTTTGCATGACAATAAGTCATGTGATTAATGAAATCATACCTTGATTATCTCCTTATTTCTACCATGGGACTCCAGTCTGGGGTTGTTAGTAACCTAAGTATCTGAAGATAGCATGTCTCAAAATGAATCCTACTTCCAGAGGTAAAGCAGGCTTCCCTCCACAGCAGCCCCCATCCCCTGCCTTGGGTGAATTGACCTACTGACTTGCTTCTAAGGACAGAATCAGGCAAAAGTGAGAATAGGTGTTTATGACAGTTTGATATGTACATCTAGCCCCTGGCTCACTGGCTTTGAGAAAGACAGCCTCCATAATGCAAGCTGCCTTCTACAACCCCCCAAAAGACCATATCCTACCAGGAGCCAGGCAAGTGAGTACAAGTGGGTCCTTCCCAGTGGTGCTTGGGTGAACACACGTAGGTCAGTGCCCTTCATGCAGCATATGATGGGTTGGGAACTAAGGCTCCTAACTTGCAAAAAATGTGACATAATAAATGTTTCAAGTCACCAATTTGTGAAGTAGACAGATACAGACTGACCCAGCCCAGTTTTAGCCTTTCTTAATTACAGATGTCAACACAGCCTCCCACTTTAGGAAAGAGTTCACCGGCACCATTACAAAGGGACAGGATCTACCTAGATTATGCAAAAAAGAGCATATGTTAGGAGAAGATTTGAGATAGAGCTATGGCTAATCAGTATATTCCAAGTGGATAAAAGAATAAAGTGGAAAAGATAAAACTAGCAATGCCATATCTGGTAGTGGTAGAAAGGAGAGCCTCAGATCAAGCCTGCTGCTGAATATAATTACAAAATAAATTAACAAATATGTCTACATATTTAAATCTGTAATGATATCAGAGCAATCCTATGGCAAGGTGAAATAAAGGGCTAAAATCCAGATCCAGAAGGAAACAGAAGCTTTGAGAAATGAGCTAGTGTGATTCTTCCATCCTGGACTAGAACTGACAAGCCACCTAGAACCTAGAAGTGACAAGCCACCCCAAGAGAAGGTATGCAGACATATCCAAACAAAAACTTGGCTCAGGGACTGGGACCCCTACGGGCCTAGAAAATGGAAAGAGATGGGCCCTCACCCAGAAGGAAGCACAGACTGTAATCCCAGGGTTAAGGGGATAATCCACAACCCAGGGTGATGAGAAAATCTCTCTCTTCTGAATAAGGCTATCATTCAGAGCCTCAAATTTCCTCTTCATCTTTTTTAAGACTCCAATGGGCAGTAAAAACTACCCAAGCAGAGAGGGCAACTCCTAACCAAAAACCATGCCCAGAAAATCAGATCCACCAGGCTCAAGGCAATTAAATCACCAGAAGCAAACTTTAAAATAACTATGATTAATATGATCAAGAGAGAATGAGAATTTCAGCAAAAAAACCACAACACACATAAATGCAATCAAAGGATGTTCTAAGACTGAAAATGTAATAACTGTACACAAGACCCAGATAAAGAAAATATGCAGTTTAAAGTAGAGAAAATAAAGGGAAAAAACTCTATAAGCAAACAGAATGATATGAAATTACCTAGCAAATGTGAAATTCGAATCTGAGGAGGAAAAGAGACCAGGAAAGAAGCAATATTTAAGGATAAAATGGTAGAAAATCAATAAAATAACTTCTGTTCATTAAATGGTACCATTAAAAATTGAGAAAGCAATCAAGATGGGGAAAAACATACTTGAAACACATCAGTCTGACCTAGAATTATATCCAGAATAGAGAAAGAAGCCCTATTCATCAGAATAATGAGACAAAAAAATCCATTTTAAAAAATTTATTTGTTTTTATGATACTGGGATTGAACCAAGGGCAATCTACTACTGACATACCTTATTTTGAGACATGGTCTTGCTAAATTGCCCAGGTTGACCTCAGACTTGTTATCCTCCTACCTCATCCAGTAGAATGGATGGTCCCCTCCTGGCATCTCCATCCTCAGTAAGTCCTCCAATCCTAATTACCTTTGAAGGGCCCACCAAACAGAATCAGTAGAGGATCAGGTTTCAACATATTAACAGACATCCAAGCAAAATACCATGCAGCTATTGAGAAATTATTTAGATTCTGATGCAAACAAACTTTATATTTTGAGACAACTAGAGAAATCTGAACACTGATTATATGAAAATGATAATAAATCACTGTTAATTGACTTGAGTATTATAAAGGAATTATCCTTGAGAGATATATACAAGAATACTTAAAGACTATTTAATGATATGATCACCCTAGCCATGCACAGGTAACTATCCAGGATGGTGATAGAGATGAGGGTACCCAGCATGATTTCCCCACACTTGTGTATGCCTGAAATGTTCAATAGAAACTTTAAATATTATATGTTTTTATATTCACTGAAATGAGAAAGCCTAAGGCAAATTGTTGAATAAAATGGTAAGGAACAGACTATGTAGGTTCATTTAGGTAAGATTAACATATCTGGGACATTATCCCCCCAAATAATTACCAAAATATTAATAGTAGAGTTCCTTTGGATTATGATTTCAGATGACTGTGATTTTTCTCTTTGATCCTTTCCTATACCATTTGAATTTTAAATAATCCCCCTATTTTATAATTGGATAAAGCAATGAGGTTAAACAAAGGATACAGAATCCCAAGTATTCAACCCCAGGGCTGCAAAAGCCCAGCTTATTGTTAACCAATCCCAAAGAAAGAACTTTGAGGACTCAATGGAGAGTGTTTGAACATCTTATTACTCACATGCTCCTTGGTGGCAGCAGGTTGGGATAATATGGAGGACTGTGCCATCTGTAAGCAGGGAGAATACAAGAGATGTTTTGTGCCTACTAAATTAGGTCACTAAATTTTGATCCAACCTAAAAGGATTAAAGACAAAGCTGGGGGCTGTGTCAGGAGGATTGCAAGTTCAAGACTAGCTTCAGCAACTTAGCAAGATCCTGTCTCTAAATTTAAAATAGAGAAAAGGGCCGGTGATGTGGTTCCGTGGTAGAGCACCTCTGGGTTCTATCTTGAGTGTAAATAAATAAATAAATAAAGATAGGAGGCAAGGGAAGTAAAGAGAGGTGGCCAATTTCCCTTCTCCTTCTCCTCATTATCACATTCTTTGAAGTCCTTATCTCACTGCCAGGAATAAGGCTTCCTAGGCACTGACTGGTGTTAGCCCTGACATTCAACACAACAAGATCTAAGGGTGATGCATGACAAAGACAGAGGCTGAAGCCATGGACCTCATTAAGGACCTGATGATCATCGACAAAAAAGAAACCAAGCTGGCAGCAACAGTTGATGGCAGAAAATGCCCATGTCCACAGATAGTGGACAGAGTGCCACAAAAGATCAGAGAGTCAGTCCAGGCAGACTCACTGGGAAGAAATGTCCAGGGACAAACTGGAAATGCAGATCTTCCCCCACAATGCTTAAATGACAAAGGAAAGGAAGCAAAGAGTAGGCTCCACTCACCGGGATGACAAGAAATCCTTGTCCTCAGGAGAAAAGTCTAAAGGTCATTAAGTGAGGGGCAGTTGAAGGGCTAGAAAATAAATCAACATAGGTCGCAGATTCCAACAGGCTCATTATTAGAGGAAAGGAGGAGAAACAGGAATGACACACTAGCCAGTATAACCAGGAGACACACGAAAGTTTTAGAAATTCAAATAAAATAGAACAGGCGAGACCATGAGAATCAATGATGGTACAGCAGGTCCATCAACAATTAACAGGTGGCTGGGGAAGATGGTGGGGTAGAGGGAGGCTGCATTCTATGTTGCTCCATGATCTGGGATTCTAGTAGTGAGAATAACATTTCTCTGTGAGTTATTAGAGGAACCCTGACAGCTGCTCCCACACAGGAATCTTGGCCTCTCTACCCATGCAGGTCTCCAAACCTCAGCATCAGCACAGGACTTCTGGCCACTCGCCCAGGAAGGACCACCAGCCGCCTTGCCCAAGCAGGCCCCCGAACATCAGCACCCAGGTGGGACACCTGCTGCCCACTTGTTCAGGAATCCCAGCTGCTATTCACATGCAGGACCTCTGGCCATCACTCCCATATGGACTCTCATCTGCCAACATAGGGCTCCCCCAGTTGCCTCCATCTTGGGACACTGCAGTCACTGCCATTGCCCCCTACATGTGGTAGCCTATACCTGGGGACATAGGACAGGGTCTGGAGACAGCCACCGGCCACAACACTGCATACAACAGAGCTCCATCTCTGAACATGCTACCCAATACCCAGCCCATCCTGACCCAACACCCCATCTCTGAAAGCAGCCTTTGTCACCAATTTAGGGGCAACTCACAGCTTGGGACACCTACTGGGTCCTGGAAGCAATATCAAGGAGAGGTATTAAAACACTGCAGGGACACTATAATCCCAAAAAGAAAAACTGTAATACCTCAGATCCACAGTGCTAGGAGAGAAGACACATGAACAACATGGAAAAAAGAAGGGAAGAAAGTGCCCCAAACAAACCAAGAGACTACATTATTAGATTCCATGGCTAGCACAGCAGAAGAAATGACAGAGAAAAAGTTCAGGATGTACATAATTAAAATGTTCTGTGAATTAAAGGATGATATAAGAGAGCAAATACAGACAGTAAAAGATCATTTCTATAAAGAACTAAATAAGCAAATACAGGAAGCAAAATTACTTCAATAAGGAGATAGAGGTTATGGGGGAAAATACCAGAAATCCTTGAAATGAAGAAATAATAAGCCAAATTAAAAACTCAATAGAAAGCATCGCCAACAAATTAGATCTCTTGGAAAACAGAACTTCAGATAATAAAGACAAAATATCTAATCTTGAAAATAAAGTTGACCACACAGTGAGGATGGTAATAAACCATGAACAGAACATTCAAGAATTATAAAATAACATTAAAAGACCAAATTTAAGAATTCCTGGGATAGAGGAAGGCATAGAGTTACAAACCAAAGGAATGAATAATCTATTCAATGAAATAATATTAGAAAATTTTCCAAACATAAAGAATGAATTAGAAAATCAAATACAAGAAGCTTGCGGGACACCAAATGTACAAAATCACAACACATCTACACTAAGGCTCATTGTAATGAAAAAGCTTAGCATAAGAACAAGGAGAGAATTTTAAAAGCCATAAGAGAAAGGAATCAGATTACATATAGGGGGAAACTAATAAGGATCGCTGCAGGTTTTTCTAACCCAGACCTTCAAAGCCAGGAGATCATGAAACAACGTATACCAAACTCTGAAAGAAAATGTATGCCAGCACAAGAGTCTTATATCCAGCAAAATTAAGCTTTAGATTTGATGACAAAATATAAACCCTCCATGATAAACAAAAATTAAAAGAATTTACAACTAATTTGTAGTCCCACCAACAATGTATGAGCATACCTTTCCCCCCACATTCACACCAACATTTATTATTGTTTGTATTATTGATAATTGCCATTGTGACTGGAGTGAGATGAAATCTCAATGTAGTTTTGATTTGCATTTCCCTAATTGCTAGTGATTCTATGATTCTTATGGGTTCCTCCAGGTGCTTAGCTCCTGTCATCAGCAACCCACCTCTTCCACAGATTCAACTCTAAAGGAGCATTTTTATCTAATGCCTTAAACGATGCTGGACCCTAATGTCAATCACTGAATTGTTTCCCATGCTATCCCTCCCTGGCTCCAGAAGGGCACCCTTCTGGTACCACCTGCGTTTTGTTCACACAGAAATGCGAGGTTGTGTTTCTTGTGTGGAATGAGTATCTCTCTCTCTCTCCCCAGAGTTAGGGCTTTTCCAGAAAGGTGCTTACAGAATATACAGAATCAGTTGTAAGACAAAACCCCAATGACATTCCCTCAGTTATCTCTTTCCTGCTTTTATACCAAATATCAAATGTTACTTTATTCTACAACAGACACAAATGTAAAATTTCCTCGGAAAAAAACCCATAAAACAGCTCCAAACAACTTTAAATGTTTGCCTATGTCCCATTTCCTGGCATTTTGGGGACAGTTGTGCACTGGCTTTGTGTACTACAAGTTGTACAGGACTGTGTTCCCCTCCGTTGCTGAATAGTAGAGAGACAGGGTGGGACTTGTGGGGCAGTGACCAGGGAAACAAAAAGGCAAGTGGGATTTTATTTATCAGTAGGTCATTCCCTATTAGACTATGATTTCACATCTTTGTTAAGACTGAGAGGCTAATCCAGAACTCCATGGGCTACACTGTAGGGCTTTATCACTGAAGCAAAGTAAACGCTGTATTTATTTAATTGCCTTGAATCTGCAGACCATAAAATGGAGGCCCATGTTTCAGGGGCTCCTACCCAAACCCATTCAGGCAAGGCTGACCAAATGAGGTAAACCCATGTCCAAGCAATTCCTGCCGCCCGCCATCCACTAGATTATTCTAAATTGTTGTACCCAGGGCAATCAGACCTATGAGGGAAGACCCGTGAGATAGTTGCACAGTCCTGTCTGCAGACAGGGCCAGAGGCAGCCAGCAGGAGATAAGTGATTGTCTGGTCTTTCCTCCACCCAGTCCTGCAGTCCTTGATGTTGCTTTCCTCCTGAGGTTTGAGCCCTCCCAACAGGCACCCAATAAGTGGAGGTCTTTCCCAAGGGTTCTGATCTAATTGACCTCTAATGAACAAAAAGGAGCCTTGAAGAGGTCCAGGCCTGTCATGTGCTCCCACATCTTGAGATCCTTAGGTTTCCCTCTTTGGAATCTAGAAACATCTGATGCATGGTTTTCTTAATCTTCACTGTCCTGTGAAGAAGATGAGCTTGTTACCCTCATTTTATAAATGACTAAACTGAGGATCAGGAGAGGTATCTGCCTATTGTCACGGTGCTAGTAAGAGACAGAGCCAAGACTCAGACCTCAGTCATGCAGACCCACTTAGAATCCTCTGCCCCTGAAACCTCCTCTCCACAACAAGCCATATTTTTTTTTCTAATATGAACATCATCTCCCAAGGAGAATGGCATACTCTGGCTTGAGGGAATGATGGAGAAGTCTAAGCCTGGAGGCCTTAGAGAAGAACTTTCCCCTCAACCTCTATCTGAGAATATCACCAACATATCAAGTTAGAGATATTTTCTGCCCATTTAATATATTTGTTTTATTAGCTAACCTTAAAAATCATAACACATTAATATAACTTTTCTTCTAGAAAAGTTATTAATGTATTTTTCCCTAAACAAAAAAAAGTTAAATTTCCCTATTAATAAAAACCAAGTCATTAGAAAATGGTCATTTAACAAAGTGATCAACCAGTGCACCTCTAAAACTCTCCTTGAAATTCCTCTGGACCCCAGTGGTCAGAAATCAATGCAAGGTGATACTTGGCTCCTGGGTAGTATCCAGCTAGCCCAGGATGCTCATCCTGACCATAGCAGAGCTACACTGTGATGTTGGTAGTGGACTCCTAAATGGAATCCTATGACCATGCAGGATTATGGGTCAAGTGGCAAGCTTACGACAGACCAGAATGAAGAAGTTCACAATCTCCTTAACCATTAGCCACTCAGAATGAATAATTAATAAAAACAAGGAACCAAGAAAAGGGATGTTTAAAAAAAATCACTGAAAAAGTAAGAATTTCTAGGATCATGGTCCACATATGATGACTATCATTCAAACAATGACCTGTGACCTGGGGAAGAGAAAAGCCACCATCATACATGAGCCAGTGATGCTAAGCATGAAAGCTAGAGGTACAGATTAGTATCATTTGGCATGCCCAAGTGAGAGCAGGCTTTGCCCCACTCTGAGCTATTCCATGATGAATGGAGTGGTAGTTTTCAGGCTGTGCCTAATCCTGACTTATGACATTTTATAAAGCAACAGTTTGCCATAAGCTACTCCATTTTGTACACAGTGCTACTATAGAATGACTCTACACCTTGTTTAAACGACAATCAGCATCTTCCTAGCACAACCATAGGCCCACACTGATAAGTTATTTATTATGCTGATAAGAATGACCAACTGTGAACTTTTTTTAATTAAATTAGAATCACAAGCATGAGTGGACACATCAAACCTATATCAGAAAAACTAAGTCCATGAACTTATCAAAAATATTAGATCACCAAATGAAGCAACTCCCTCCCTTGAGACCCATGAAAGCAGGAACACTCCAAGACAGGACATCATGACACACTGACCCCATTAACTATTCACTTGTCATGAGCCTCACCCAAGAATATCACCGCAACAATGAACTTTCAATTTCCTGTCCTGGGACTTCGACTTGGTAAGTTTTCTCTTACTCATGGTGATGATGCATATGCCCACTCTAGGCTGACACCTGAAGCTGATGTTTCAAGCTGAGACTAGGAAACTACTGTCCATCTGGGCCCTGACCTAGATTAAATTTCACCCTTTGACAGCTCTGTACCCTGAACAATTTCTTGAGCTTATTCATAATCTTATCATCACTTACCTACAGTGACTCTTACATTTGAATCTATCTGTCCTCTACCACTCTCTGTTCAACCTCCTGAAACCCTGTGACCACCATAACCTTTCTGAGCCTTTCTGTAACACGTATGTCTATCATTGTGTAAAGTGTGATGTGTGCCTTGAATGTTATTGATATTAGTAGTTAATATTGGAATAAAAGAACATGTGATTGCCTGGTTTATGTCAATCAAGTATTCAATGAATAAATATTGTGACCCCCAAATACTCAATAAATTGCAACTGCCAAAAGTAGTATAGCTTGTGAGTTTATTGTGATTCAATAAATTTTGACATTGTGGAAAGACACAAGCATGTGTAGTCTATGTCAATGGTATACTTCACTCAAGACACCAAGAAATCACCCTCTAGATTAGAGAATCTTTATTCCTCTCCAGTCCCCCAACAAAAATTCAGTCTTGCAACTCCTAGGGGAGCCACTTTCTTTTGTTAAAGAAAGAAGAAGTTAAATCCACATGAAGAAATTATCCCCAGGAGACTGCACTGCCAGTCTGGAGGTACACTGCTAACAACATTGAAAGCTACAGACCAAGGTTTCAAAGATCTCTGGAGTTAAAAATCAAAGGAGTTTTAAATTTTGTGATTTCCCTTCTACCCCAACTGCATGTGTGTTTGGAGGGGTAAGGGGAAAAACATCCAGGGGATCACAAAACAAGGTTTTGAAACTACTCCTAGTAATCCATAACCATCTCAACTATTATGCTACCTGCTTGGGCAATCTGAAGACAAACATTAGTCTTCTACGATGCACATTTTTTTTTCTAACAAGATATATAAATTTTTTTCTAACAAGATATATAAATTTAAATATATAAATTTAAAATGACATTTTCAAAAGAAGTTCTAAAAATCATAACCTTCAAGAATAACTGGATTAGGGCTGGGGTTGTGGCTCAGTGGTAAAGCACTTGGCCTCACATGTGTGAGGCACTGGGTTCAATTCTCAGCACTGCATATAAATAAATAAATAAATAAAATAAGAGTTCATCGACACCTAAAGTTTTTTTTAAAAAGAATAACTGAATTAATCTAAAAATTTATCAGGCCAAAGATAAGTAGGACTTTATAATAGATCCCCAAACTCAGCCACAAAGACAAATTTAAAGCTCTCACCAGGAATCTCTCCTTCTTCAACTTTTTCCTGCAAAATATGATTGAGGTTCTTTCAATAAAGGTGTCACAGATATTTTAACTCAAACCCCGACTTTTCTGAGAGGCAAAATAAATAGCACCACCTAAAAATAAGACCTATGCAAAGTATTATAAGTTATTAATATTTTTAAGCAGAGGAAGTACTCTATTATGCAAAGCTGAAAGGAACTGACCGGCTGGCTGTACCTGATGCTGTGTGGTTATCATTTACCTGACATGTTTCAAGAGTGCACAAGCTATTATTTTGAACTTGGCCTCAAATAATCTTGATGCTTTCACTAAATGAATATGAGCAAACATATAGTGACCAAATGATAAAAAGCATTAAAACTACCTAAAATTATCTTTATTTAATGTTAAAATTCAAGGTATGTTTTCTGTATGTTTCTGTTAAAATGATCTTATATTTCCAACTCTTAATGAATGGCACAAAGGCAAACATTTGCCTATGGTAGACAAATGTTTAATATCCTTAATTTATAAAGAATAGATGTAAATTGATAGCAATAGCTATTTAGCTGCAAAGAAAAATGAGCACAGGATATGTTTTTAAAAACTCACAAAGAAATATGACATTTTAAAGGGAAAATGTTTATTTGTACATAAAATTATGCCAACTGAAATTTTTTGAATTTTAGCTCTTGAACTGAGTAAGTTTCCTGTTTTTTTTTTAATTTTTAAAGCATTATTATTTTGAAAAGAGAAAACTAAAGCAAGCACTCTCTTGTGATCTTATGGAAATGAGTATAACATGCCACAATCTTTTAGGTAAGTAAACTTACAATATGTCTTCAAGACATAGTGCCTGTACATGCTGTATGTATGTATATGCACACGCGCGCGCACGCGCGCACACACACACACACACACACACATATACACACATAAATCCATGATTTCACCTCTAGGAATTTATCCTCAGAATCATTGTGACCTTGTAAAAATTTGAGAAAATCTAACTGGAAAGCAGTGAAATTTCCAACATCAGGAAGTTGAAGAGTTGGAAGATAAATTTGTACAACAATGCAAATCTCAGCAGGCTCTTAAATGAAAGGGGATGAAATAGGTGTGGAGCATTAGGGAATTGGGGCAAGGTGCTTGTGGATCCAGACATTACAATCAGAAAGAGACCCAGCATGGATCTTGGGAATTTTAATGAAGTAGAGCAGCTCCTTTTCTTAGAGCCCTGATGACGTGATATCAATTAAGGGAGACCAGACTGTACAGTGCAAGCACCTGTGGTTAAAAAAAAAAAATGCTGTATCTTAGAACTACAGGGTATGCACAATGCTTTTATTCCATCAAACCAGAATTCTCGTTGAAACTGAATGGTGTAAAAATAGGATCTTGATGTCCTAAGTTCAAATACTAGACTTGAATAGGAAGAAGTAGATACAATTTTTCATTCTAGAGTCTCAAAATTATCTGTAGCACATCTGAATAGAGTCTATGAACAGTGCAACAACCTAAATGCCACAATCAGCAGCATATAAACCCTGAAACAGTCAGGATTCTGTGGGAATCTCAGCCAGTTGGGAAATATTTACCAAAGGCTGACTCTTTTCCAGGCCTTATGCTATGTACAAAGATACAGAATCAGTACTAGTATATGGCCAGTACCCTAAAAACTATAATCATTTGAGTTAGAAGGGGAGAGATAACCTCTAATCCAACCTCTAATTCAGCCAGTGCTGATACCCCCACTCCATCTACAACTCTCCCCATGTGCAACCTAGGCCATACTGCCAGCTATTCTCTCTGAGCAAAACTTGAGAAATCTAGTCCCTTATTAGAGAAAAGAAAAGAAAAGAAAACCCTTAAAACTATATTGCAAATCAAGCTAAGTAACAATTTCAAATGTGACTTTTCTGATTTTCTACAAGGAAAAAATAACTTTTTAACTGCCAGGACAGAAGAGCTTTTAAAACAGGTGATTATGTATCATGAAAACAGCAAGCTAATGGTTCTATTTCAAATCAAGTGAGGCATGACCTCCCAAGGTAAGATTTCTAATTATTTTACAATGAACTCAAAAGTCATTTTTTTCAAATATCGTAATTAAAGAACTAACAAAGAACTGAATGTGTGAGAAAAAACTATGCACTTTTTATCATCAGAATTTTATGCCAAGTATTCACATAACACCTCTTTTAAAGCAGGATGTTTTGGGGACAATATTTTTAATTAAGCTTTAATTTTCTGGCTTTTAATATCATCTAGGTTTCTCTAGATCCATTCCATATAGGAGAAGCTAGTTCTAAAACAGCTTTTAGAATTCTACTGTAAAAACAAACCTGCTGTCCTGAGTGGGCTAACTTAACTACCCTCTTCATCTCAAATGTAAGTTGCTCTTTATGAGGACAGGCAGGAGGAAAAGGCTGCTCTGAGTTACTGCACAACTGTCTGTTCCCAGAGCTCCTTCTTCAAAGACAAAAGGAAGTCGCAGGTTATCTCTACACTAGCTTCATTTCTTCAACCTGAATTTCATTAGGTTTATGAAATGGTATTCCATGCATGTATTTTAGATAAGCTCATTAGTTTCCTATGGGTACTAAACGAGGCCTCATAATAACATCACTCAAAAGCTTAGATGATGGAATGCATTCTCTTTGGTCTTCAGCTCACAAAAATACAATTGAGGTATTTTTCCACAAATTCACAGGAGAGGATCTCTCATCACAGAAAAATTTTCAAAACCAAGTTACTGAGCAGCAACTTATGGGACCATATTTTTTTTTAGTTGTAGATGGACACGTCTCTATTTATTTATTTATTTATCTTTATGCAGTGCTGAGGTTCGAACCCATGGCCTCACACATGCGAGGCAAGTGCTCTACCACTGAGCCACAACCCCAGCCCCTAGGACTACATTTTCTCCTATGACTGACTGACCAAAGCATATGAGCCCTACATAGTCCAAGATCATATTTAGATTCAGTGTACTCCCCATCCACCACCACCAAATAGGACATAGAACTGGGAGAGATGGGGCAGGACACAAGGAGTACTCTCCTATACTAGTCCATTTTATCTTGATAAAGAACACCATGGATTAGGTACTCCATAAATAATTTATTTGGTAATTTATAAATAATAGAAGTTTATTTGACTCCCATTTGTGGAGGCTGAGAAGTCTAAGATGGAGGGCCAGAATATGGGAGGACTTCTTGCTATGTCATCACATGGCAGAATCTATAATATGGTAAGAGGAAGAGGTTGCCAAACTTGCTTTTGTAACAAACCCTATAATCATAACTAATCCACTCCTGAGATGATTACCAAACCAGATTCATTTTGCATGCCACATGAATTACTGAAGCAATAAGTTTTGCAAGATAAAGAGTTTATATATCACGTGCCACTTGTGTGGAGATGGGAGACAAGCCTCAAATCTGCTTCCCAGGGAATATGAGTTAGTGGTACATATGGCTCAAAGGAGAGGAGTAGTATCTGAGACATGGGGAAAGGTGATTAGAGGTAGGGAAAAGTGAAGTCATCAATGGTCTAGACGTGCCCAATCAGACGCCATGGCTCTTCACATCATGAACCTTCAGAAAATGGCAGGTTTAGCATGATCTTTAGTGGAGTCTTTTCACCTTCAGAAGGTATCAAAAGATCACCCAGTGAATACTCACACAAGCCCAAGTGAAGGGGCCAATAGCTTCAACCAGTTTGAGATAGACATATCTACCTTCAAAGTCCTAAAAAACAAAACCAAAAACCTAAATCATCATTACCAAGGTGACTACATATCACAGCTATTATCTAGTAGCAAAGTTAGTAAGGATCATTATTTTATTGTTTAGCTAAGTGATTTCCAAAATAAGTGATAAAAGCAAGTAACTAGAAGCAAGTGAAGTTAGAGGGTTTATTCAGGTTCTCCCTGGGTTTCAAGATAAGGAATTTAATCCATTCACAAAGGCGGGTCTCTGGTGACCTAATTACCTTTTCACTAGGCTCCACATCACCACATTGTTGCTTGGGATTATTTCCGATGCTTGAACTTTGGGGACATATTAAAACCATACGCTGCAATATTTTAGCTAAAACTTCTCTCTAATTATGGATTAAAGTATGAGAACAGGACCTCCCAAGAGGGAAAGAAATATCACTGTGCTTGACCATAACCAGTGGCCATTTCCTCCTATGCAGTGAGAAAACTCCAGCTGACACCTAGAGACATGAGTGTCAGGCCACATTACTTCACCTCCATGTACTTCCAGCCCCAGCTTAGAAAAATATTGGCTCTTTGCAGCAGGAGTGACATGATGCCTTTAACCTGCTTAGATGTTCTCCACAGGAATTGCTGAAAAATATTCCAAGATGTGCATTTAGGGATGATCCCTGAGCACCAACCAAATTAGCGACAGGAAGCCCAGGAGAGTCTATAAGTCACAGCCACAGGTGGCCTGGTCATGAAGATGGACCAGTCTTACAGCAGGAAATTCTTGCCTACTATTCCAATAAGGACAATTCTCTTATATTAAATTTCTGGAAGTAACCCAGAACTATTGCTAGTGCTCTCTTCAGGGCATGATCAGATACGGGGTCTCTATAATTACCTGTATGGGCTTCTCTGGTATTTGACTGTGTTCTCTGCTTTCTGAAACCCCTCCACACAATGTATAATTAAAAACACTAACTTTAAATTTGTCTTGATGATTTACCAACATAATTCAAATGATTTTAAAGAAAAAAAAAACCCAAGGCTCTTCTTGCTGGGGCAGGGATTGCAGCCCTCCCAACTCTGCTTCCCTGGTCCTGACCTGAAGGGGTCTGTCCTGCTGTCTCTGTTTTGGCCTCCTCTTCCTTCTCTGTTCCCCATGCCCATCTCCCTACCTGGTGAGATGGCACACTAATTCCACATGCAGCCACTTATTGTGTCCTGCTAGAGTTTTTAAAGTATTTCATAACATAACTACAACTGGAGAGAAAAAGAAGCATTTTTAAAATAAAAAGTTAGCACTTAATTGCCAAGGAATTAGGATTATTTTTACCTATGGCTGGAATGTAGTCTTTTTTAAAAAAATAAACAAATTAAGTATTTAAAAATATTAAAATTAAATATTTAATTTATTTTGTGTTTTAGAAACAGAAAAGGAGACATAAAATGTATAGTCAATGCCAGAGTCCACACACACTCCAGCAGGCATAGACCCAAGTCCTGCCCCAATTCCTCATACACATCCACCACTGTTTTTCTTCAGCCCCCCAATTACAGTTCTGACCTCCCTTCTCTGACATCCTTAATGCACCTGTTCCTCCTAGGCTGGCTGCACAGTGACTTCACCTGAGCAGGTCAGACCAAGTGGAGGTCAGTATTGACGGTGCCTGGCACATAGCCACCCATTTGAAGTTGAGTAAATGGATGCAGGACCAAAACAGAATGAGTTATCATTATTTCAAGTGCTTTCACCTTGTTCACATTATGGGCATCCATTGAAGAGGCCCAGGTAATATTCTTCACTGAAATGCATCTATGATTGGATGAGTAAAAATCTTCAGTACTTTTTTAGATGACTTTTTACCAAAAAGACACATTTCAGAAAGTGAGCCTTAATAGCCCTCTGCTCCAGATTTCCTTGAAGTACACTAGTGAGGTCCAGTCTACAGCACAGTATCCCTGTCACTGTCTACTCTCCTACTCATTCCTGACCACTACTGTCTCTGCCCCTATCATTGCACTCTCTCACTCCCCAACATCATCCCTGCTAACCTTTGTACCACAGATCTCTGTTCAACTTCTGTAAAGATCTAATTTCAGTACAGCCATGACTTAATCCCAAGAATGAATAGTTTAACTTTCTTGCACGTATTTTAACATAATCCACATTTTTTTTCAGTACCGGGGATTGAAACCAGGGGTGTTCTACCACTGAACTGCATCCCTGTCCCTTTTATTGTTTTATTTTGAGACAGGGCTTTCCAAATTTCTCAGGCTGGCTTCCAACTATCAATCCTCCTGCCTCAGCCTTCCAAATTGCTGAGAATGCATGTGTGTTTCAGCACATCTGGCCATATTTCACAATTTAAGTTAAGCATACAGCAAATACCCATATCGAATATTCTCCTTTTGAAATTTTAAATCTCTTCTTTGAACCACACACACACACACACACACGCCCCTGCTGGCTATAAGCATGGTGCTGGTTTGGGATGGGAACCTCCTGTAAAGTCAAAGCCATTTCCCTCTTACTACTAGTGTCTGATTCTATGTAGGGAGCTGGTTGTCTGTCCTCCATATAGCCTTCTCCGTCTCTGGGACACCTGAAACATCTGGGACACCTCTCACTGTCATCTACTTCATGGAGAAAAAGGTCTTCTGCAAAGATTTTCTGAGTTTTAAAAGAAGTCCCAATACCTAAGCAACTATAGATTTATTTGGAGAAAGAAGCTGCTATAGAATGGGTAGTTTGAAGGTGTTAGTTAAAGGAAAGTAGATGCAGTTTTGTCGTTGAGGACACAGAGGTAAGTTTTAAACAGACACATTTTATACAATAAGAATGACTAATTCTTAACTGGATGCAGTGCCTTAATGTTTGTATCCCAATGACTCAGGAAGGCTGAGGCAGAAGGATTGCAAGTTTGAGACCAGCCTCAACAACTTAGTGAGACCCTGTCTCAAAAAAATAAATAAGTAAATAAAAAGGTCTGGGGAATGTAGCTCAACCATAGACTGTTCCTAGATTCAATACACAGCACTGAAAGCAAGCAAACAAACAACAAAAACAGGCTAATTCTCAATACACATTCTTAAATTATTTCAAAATTAAAAGGTATAGTGATTGTATCTGAAGTGGTGCAATTCTAGAGACATAATGGTGGACAATTCTTTTGTGTATTTCATTGAAACTGTATTTTAGCCTTTCCTAGTTTCTTGTGATATTTCCTGGTTTGAAATTCACCACCCCTCAGAGACCTTTTGAGTAGCAGTTTAGGATTAAATAACAAGAATAATATTCCATTGTATATGTATATACCACATTTTCTTTAAAGTTAATTTTGGACACAAGAGGATTTAGATTTGAAAAAAATGGGAACACATTTATCTCCAAGAACCATGAGAATAACAACAAACATGTTGGAAAGTTTAAATAGCACAAAATCTTCAGCCAAGGAGTTTTATAAAATCTAGGCTTCCCTGACTGAGTTGGGAGAAAAAGAGAAAGGAAAGGGAGAGTAGTTGGTCTTTAGATTTTTCTTCCTCAGTTTACCCTGAGCTGGGATTATGGAGTGGAACAGAAGAGGGTGAGATAAAGTGGTAAATTAGTCAGGGTTCTCTAGAAGAAGAGAACTAGTAGAATATACAGATATTTAAGAAGGAGTTGATTCCTGAAGTTGGCTCACATGATTAAAGGGGTAAGAAGTCCTATAACAAGCCATCTGCAGCCTGGTGACCCTGTGATGAACATAGATGAACCTGAAAGACATTATACTCAGAGGGAAAAAAATACCACATGATGATCTATCTTACTTATATGTAGAATCTAAAAGTGTCAGACTCAGAGAAACAGAAAGAAGAATTGTGTTACCAGGGCCTGGAAGGGTGGGCAGGGAAAGGAAGATGTTGGTCAAAAGGTTCAAACTTTGAGTCATAAAAGAAGAACATTCTGGAGACTCTAATGTGCAATATGGGGGTCACAGTTAATGCTGTATCATATACTTAAATTTCAGAAAGTAGATCTTAAGTTTTTCACCCATCCCCCACACAAAAGGGGTGACTATTGTGATGATGAATATATTAATTACTGTGATTATTCATAATTATTTCATAATTTATATCTATATCAAATCACATGTTTCAAACCTTAAATATATACAATTTTTATTTTTTAATCATTCTTAACCCATTTGAAAGTTGGGTTCCTAAAGAATGAGGAATAAAGACTGCATACACAGGAGATCCCACAAGAAGGCTGGGTGGCTGAGCATGGAGTTGACAGGGCCAACTTATGAGAGGTGCTGGTGGAGCATCGGGAGTATCACCTGCAGGTGTCAGGACAGCAGATCAAGTTCACACTGGAACCCTATTCATCTTCCAGTTTGAAGTCAGATCATGGTGGGGGTATCAGGGAAAGACTTGAGAAAAGATAAAGCTCTCAAATCTGCAAAATTTCTGGAAATGATCATAACATAATGGCAATTTTGAAGATTTTTATAATCCTTATGTACATAATTAGTATAAAAGTGGTTGTATAAAACTGTACTGAAATAGTTATAGAACTCTTTATAGAATGGTATTTTTGCTCCTGTTCTAGTGATGTTCATGATTTCTCTTCAGAAGAAAACAGTACAGTAATTTAGGTAAATACTGAGCTATTGAAATATTTAAATTACACTCTGGAAAATTTGAAATTTTGGAAAATTATTTCTTTATTAATTTGGCTATACTGGCTTTGCATTCACATTCATTCATTGGCTTACAAAAATGGAAATATATTGAAACAATCATTATGTCAGGATGGTGGGATGGCTATTTTTTCAGAGTTTTTTTTTGGGGGGGGGGGTACTGGGAATTGAATCCAGTGCTTTGTGTGTGCTAGACAAACCCTCTATCACCAAGCTACATCCCCAGCCCTGAACTTTCTTTGTGATTAAATTTCAATAAATGTTCCTAAAAATGAAGTGTAAAGAATTTGAGTCTCTATACATTTATCCTGATTTGAACATTACATAATGTATACATGTATTGAAGCATCACATGGTGATCCATAAATAGGCACAATTTTTATGGATCAATTTTTAAAAATTTGAGGACTTTTCATCATTTTCCAACTTGAATATGAAGTTAAATGCCCCTTATATCTCATTTATTTTAAACTGTGTACCCACTATTCTTTTTAACCTTATTTTAAATTCAATAAAGTAAAATTGGAAAACGATTATCAACTGAAATTGTATAAATTTTCCACACAGACTAAGTGGGGGCTGTTTTTGTTTTTTCATATTGGAGTGTTGCTGTCAATTTTATATACTTAATGAAAATAGCAACAAATAATTCTATCTCTGAAACTTGGCCAAATAAAAACTCCTTCTTTTTTTTTTAAAGGTATTAATTAGGTCCTTCCTGGCTCTGGGTTTCATGTGGTACATTGATCAGTTTTTCAATGCTGAGACAAAAAGCTTGAGGAAATCAACTTAAAGCAGGAAGGATTTATTTGGACTCAGAGTTTCATAGGTTTTTGTCCATGGTTGGCTGGCTGCATTTATTCTGGACCTGTGGTAGGAAAGTACATCATGGTGGAAGGGCATGGTGAACCCTAGCTGCTTATCTCATGGTGGCTAGGAAGCAGAAAGAGAAAAAGAAGAAGGATCTAAGGATAAGCTATACCCTTCCAGACTTTCCCTTCTTTGTTTTTATATTTTTTTAAAGTTATTTTAATTGCACATATGCATGGGGTACAGTGTGATAATTTGATACACATACATTGTATGTTATATATTGTTATTTTTAAAAAGAAGAGCCTAAGGTAAGATACAGAATTGAATTAAGTTATTGAACATACACATAAACTAATATAAGCTAAGAAAGAAAAATGCATGTGTTAGGAAACTATATAACAGGGCTGCCTCATCCAGTAGAGCAAAGGTCTCTGAAAAAGTGCTTCTCTTGCTCAGACAGAGCTCATAAAAAGAGTTCCAGGTAAAGAGAGAGACACATGGGGAGAAGGCTTTGGCAGCAGAGTCAGTATGGCAAAGTCCCAGTGTGGGAGGGAGGGATGGACCCCTTCACTGATTGGAAAGCAGGCCAGTAGGATGGGAACACATCACAGCAGGGAGCCAGGAGTGGGAGGGAGACCTGAGAGAGAGAGAGGCCAGGATCAGGGTTCTCCACCATGGCACTTCTGACATACAGGCAGGATGATTCTTTGTTAGGGGAACTGCTCCGTGCATGATTTTAGCAGCATCCCGGGCCTCTGCTCACAAAATGTCAGCAGCATCTCTTCCCTTTAATTGCAACAGCTAAAAATGTTTCCAGATATTGCCAAACATCCCCTGGTAGGGACAAAGAGGAACAAAATATCTCCAAGGTAGTAATGACTGGGCCAGATCCTGCAGAGCTCTTCATAGAGGGATTTGGACCCCAAATCTTATTATATGAAGACCAATGGGAAAGACCTAAAGGATTTCAGTAGGATAGTTTATGACAGATCGATGGTGTACACTGTAAGGATCTCTCTTTTCTCTGGTAAAATAATCCTTTTACTTCCTCATATACCCACTCCAAATAAGCCAAGATATAAGCTTCTATGTGTGATTCTTATCACCCACCACTAAAATGCATATGCATAGCTATCAATTATGTTCAAAGAGTATCCAAACATTGGTTTTGAGCATATTGCTGTGTCACAATCTCAGAGTTATAATTATGAATCCTGCAGGGTTTGTTACCAATCTGTATGTTCAGTAAATGAGAACTTTCAGAAATGTATTTTGGGAGAATCATATGTATATCTGACTGTTATTCTGAGAAAGAGATATTTGGAGAGGTTTTTATGAGTACTTAATTTTTCTTCATTAATCCAATGAGAAATAACTTTTCATTTGGGGATGCTCTACAGCTTCTTTTATCTTTTTACTCTTAATATTTTTAAGTTGGCCTTGATTTTAAAATTCAGATTTAGTTTTTGGTAAAACCAAATGAAAAACACACATTGTCTGGTCAAGGGAAAACTGGCCTTACCTCAAGCCTCAGATGTTTAAATAAAGCATCCTTAGAAGATGTATTTTTCTTCTATAGTTAGAAAAAGACATCAAGGTAAGAATCTTGGCTCTGAGCTGAGATAAAGGTATTAATGAGTTATGTTTAAATATGCAAACTTTGAGAGAATGAATGGTTAATTTTCTCAACAAGCTGCACCTATGGGGGAGCAGAGAGTGGACTCAGGTGCCAGAAAGAGAAAAAGAGCTAAAGCTGTTGAGGGGAAGAGGAGGGAGGAAGGAACACCAGAACCCACCAGTGGAGGCCTAGAGGAGCCATTGCCCTATACTCTTAATTCTAGGAAACTGATGGTGAGTGATTCAGAGTTATAGCCAAACAAGATACCCAATGGTAGAGTGAAATACTATGAATGAAGAAAAAGAGTAAACCTAGTGGCTGGCATAGGAGTCCATGGCCGCAGAATCTGTAATGCACTGCCTGGGAGAAGGTCCAGCTGATGCAAAAATGTCCCAGTGACCAACTTCCCCAGTTTTCCCAGAGTTCCAGACATCCTGGGATACAGAACTTTCAGTCCTCAAAGGATCTTGGTTAGCCTACACGCACAGTGCCACCTTCTATAGAGGAACATGGAAAATAATGCAGCTTTGAGTGTGACAGCACAATAGAAGCAACAGCAGTAGAGCCCATGAGGGGAAGAGCCCCAGCACATAGACCAAGGGCAGCTTGGGCCCAGGCAGTTGACCTCTTCTAAAGATGGCCGCAAGGAGAGTTGACATGAACAGCGCTCTTTCCACCCAGGGTTCTACATGCAACGGAAAGACCTAGGGAGTAGAGATGATTGGGAACCAAATAAAGGATCCATATTTGAAATTGAATACATGTCCTCAAAATGATTATGGATCTACAAAAATCTAAATAGTAAAATAAAACTGGGATGGTACTCACAAAACTATGAGAAGTTGGAGAGAAGGGACTACGTCTTGCACACCATGGGTACCCAGTGCTTGGTGAAGAGCAGACAGTCCAAAGATTTTCTTGAAGATGGAAATAAGGAATGCCCCGTTATGTTATCACTCCTCATGCTTTTGTAGATTTTTACTCTTTTCCACGGCAATCCAGGACACTAGACCAAGAGCAAACTCAAATGTGAGAGCAACCCCATAAGCACAGATTCCCCCCAGAAGCATGGTGACACCTCACACAGATGGGTAGGCAGAGAAGCAGGCCAGTGAAACACAGTTCCAACCACGGTAGTTGGAAGGAGGGGTTTCATTTAATGGCCTTGCATTTCATTCTCCCTTATCCTAATTTCTATTATGCCTGGAACATTTGGGTCTGAGCCTATTTTCCTAGGTAGGAAAGTCTCATAAAATGAATACATACTCGAAATCACTATTCTCAAGATGTCAAGATGCATATGTCTAATGGCAGAAATAAATAAACAGGTGAAGTAGCAAATGTTGTAAGACAGTATTAAGTTGACTGAAATAGCTACTTAAAGAGGAGATCTTTGAGAGTAACAAAAATTGGAAACTGTGGTAGACCATTGAAGGATGGCTCAGATTGAGAGAATCTTCGAGTTGGGAGGAGAGATGAAAGTGAAGGAAATAAAAAGGAAAAGGAGAGAGAATGAAGATGTTGAACAGATCAAGAAGAGCTGTCACTTTATTATCATTACAAATATTATATTTATGTTGATTTACATCTAATATAAAAATTTATTATCCAATTTTTGTGCACTCACTATGTAATAGGAAATGTCCTAAGTGACAAAAATGTATTCCTTTAGTCCTCACGGGAACCCTGTATGGAGAAATTAATTGACTCCATTTAGAAATGAGGAGAGACTCCAAGAGGGTTTGCAAGGCTTGCCTAGAGCCTCTCCCTCAAGATTCAAAGTAGTAAATCTGGCTTCAGAGCCTATATCCTCCTTCAGCAGGCTACTGGGAAACCTTGTTATGTGCCCAAACCAGGTACATGTGTTAGAAATCACAGAGAAGCACTTTCAGGATAAAATGGAAAAGTCTTGATATGAAGGCAGTGGCATATAGACATGTGTTTACAGAAATAATTCTCTGGGCTTGAGAAAATGTAATTCTTGTTAGGCCTGTGTAAACCAGAACAAGGCCATTTTATCTATTTGATGTACATGAGAGAGTGTCTATGTCTTCTTCACATTTCAAAGGTTATAGAAAGGCATGCTTTATGAAAAGGTATAGTGGCTTCAAAATATGTAAGCAGTGTAAAGTGTCTATAAAACATTATTCTAATGCTGACTACTCATTTACAACTCAACTTTTATGTATGATAATATGATGTTAAGCAGAATTTCCACAATTCTTTATATGTAAGGAAACAAACCAAGGATTCAGCACTCACAGTGATTATTCAGTGATGTTTATCAGTTTACTAGTAGTACTTTAAAACTTGGGTTTCTTGCATGACTTTAGTAATTCATGACTTTAGTAAGAAAAATTACGAAGGACTTGGAGAAAGACCTAAAGTTGGGGTTTGTCTTTTCAATATCATAAGGAACAAAGACTATCAGGAATTATCTGAGTTTCTCATTATGTGTTACTGATTACAGGTTTCAGATTTCATGAGTTACTTAATTCATAGACTTTTATCCAGTAAAGATGGAAATAATATCTTTTCAGTAAAATAAATGATGCCAAAGACTTACTTTAAGTGACATTCTTTGTTAAATCTTCTCTAAATATCTTAGAATTTAAATGTTCTTTGAACCAGTCATAACATCTTGTTGGTTTCCCCATTAATTAATAGGTTAAATAAAGTCTCAATAGAATCATGATTTTTATTACCTTCTGATAATTATACTTTGACATTTTGGAAATGTATTTTGGTTGCAAGTTTCTCATTATCTGAAATTCTGAAAGACAGGAAAAGCTGTCCTGCTGACTGGTGACATGGATTTGACTTTAGAAAGCATGACTAAGAGTTTCATTTCTCTTCTTTCCTCACTACCTTATTCATTCTGTCCAGTAAGCTTGGGCATAATTGCATAAAATGTTCTTAAAATATAAAGTGTTGATCTTTGCTTAACATTATCTTCATAACTGATGGGAAAACAATGGAGTCTTCGGTGAATGAGAGGTTAAAACGTCCCATGGCAGTGGTAGCCCGCCATTTGCTTGTCTAGTAACAATCTACTTTAACATATAGTCTTCTGATTCTATACTTGCAGTTCAGCAAATTTTTTTTCTGAGAATGCAAAACAAGGTCTGCCTTTCCCTTATAATGATGAATCCTAGGAATTTATTTGGCAATATTTCCATATCCATAAAAACATTGTGGTCTTTATCTGCACCCTGTTTAAAAGATGGAAACAGGACTTTTGAATAACCAAGCATTTTCTCTTCCAAGATATATTATGAATAGGATGATGTCTGCTAAGAGAAAAAATGACCTTTAATGCAAAGATTTCTAACGTATTTGACCTTTGACCAACAATGGGACTCAAAATTTAAATGTAACCACAGATGACTATTTGATTTTTTTAAAAAAAGACTTTATTCTAATTCACTTTAATGAATGCAAAGATATTCAAAACTATTAGAAGGATGAATCCTAATGAGGCAAATTAGAATAAATTAAAATATTGCTCAACAATGTAATTGACCTTTCAAAATTGCAAAGGAAACCAAATAATGTTATACTGTGCTGTGTTACTTTAACAGAACACTATATACAGAGATAGTATTCAACATATATCATCACTGGCATTGTTTCCAGGGTGGCTTCTAAAATCATTGCCATTCTGCTGTAACGTCTAGTATTTGGAAATTGAAAAGTTCAGAATAAACTCGTTTACTAATAATCTGGGGGATTTTGATGCAGACACATATCAGTTTTATTTATATATTTATTTATCTTGAAAGGAACACACACACACACAAATATTATTTAAAAGCTACCAATTGTGTAAATTTTAAGAAAAATGCATATTATGGCCTGTAGTTAAATAAGCATGTTTTAGCACTAGGTTGACCACAGCCATACTATCAGAATGAGAAATATGTGGTTTTCTCTCTGACAACATTTCTACCCAAGGTCCAAGTGGTGGATTTTTCTTTCTCTGGTTCAGGAAAAGTCATTAAATGAAATTCTAGCTCAGTACTTCGATTACTGTTTTCTCAGGGATAATAAATTCCATCTCATATCTTACAACCAGATGATAACCTTCCATAGGATCTCAAAAACTAAGGAGCAGAGGAACGAAAAAATGTCTGACTTCAGCCATTACAATTTTGAGGAAATTGATTGTTATGGTTTAGATATGAGGTGTCCCCCAAAAGCTCAAGGGTGAGACAATGCAAGAAAGTTTAGAGATGAAATGATTGGGTTTATGCGAACTGTAACCTAGTCATTTTATTAATCCATTTGATTGGATTAACTGGGTGGTGAATGTAGACAGATAGGGTGTGGCTGGAGGAGGTGGGTAGCTGGGGGCAGCCCTTGAGGTATATATATATATTGTCCCTGGTGAGTGAAGCACTCTCTCTGATTGTTTGTTTCCATGTTCTGAGCCACTTTGCTCCTTCACACCCTTCTGCCTCGGTGTTCTGCCTTATCTTGGGCTCAGAGCACTGGACTTGCCATGCATGCACTGAGACCTCTGAAACTGAGTACCCACTAAACTTCTCCTCCTCTAAAATTCTTCTTGTCAGATCTTTTGATCACCATGATGAAAAAGCCAAATAAAACATTGTTGAATATATTTAATTCTTAATGTGAAAATGTGCCATTGTTTTTTCCCCCCAAAGAAAAGAAATAACAGTAAGGAACCCTTGCTTTGAACCAGACATTGAACTATCTCACGCTGTTTGGAGCTGCTGCTGTTCTTAGGTTGGGGGTTGGTAGAGTGAGGTGTAGAGAAGTTACATAACCTGTACAAGAACACAGTGAACAAGGAGCAAAGCTGGTGACGGACTTGCAGGCTTCTAGCTGCAAGCCACGTGTTCTTTCAACTGTACCATGCTGCACTCAATCTCCTTTACCCCTGACCTTGATGGAAATAAAGTATTTCTGAAGAATATTGCAGAGTTTGCTAAAAGACCTTTTTTTTGTCATCCTCTTATTCATCCTTTCCGGGTAACATTTCAAATGTGGTGCTTCTAACTGCATTCTGACAGAGGAGGAAAAAAAAAAACCGACTTGTTCAAAAACAAATGATTCCTTTTTCAGAAAGCCTGACAAAAACCATTCTCAGCCCTGCCTCCCCTTGTTCTCCAACCACCCCTTCTACTTATGTTCTTAGTTCTTCCCTTTTGGCTTCTGAAATGTAATTATGCATTTCCATGGAATCAGACTCTGAGTTTATATCACAAGAAGAAGACAACAATGACAACAAATATAGTATAGGACCTCAATTTAGATAGAAGAACAAAACCTAGTCAATCAGGGTATTACTTTATCCATTTATTAATTGAACTTACATAGGATGACCCATCAAAAATAGTTGTAATTCTGTAAGGGATTAAAACATTTAAACAGTTAAATAGTTGTGTGTAGTATTATTAATATTCTAATAAAGGTACAAACAGATTACTGAAAAAGCTTGGAGGCTGGGAAAATCCATTTTGCTAAAAGGGCCAAAGAGATTCTTCAGAAACACAGTAATTGAGCTGCATCTTTGAGAACCAAGAGTTTATCAGCAATATAGATGTGAGAGGCATTTCCAGCAGATGAAATGAGGTTAGCAAATCACAAAAAAAAGAAATATGACAGTAAAAGAAGGTTTGAAAATAGTGAATTGTTTCTCGTGTGTAGAGGATTGGCACATGAATCGGGCTGAGGAGTAGTTATCTAAAAATTTGCTCTTCTCAAGAGTTAGATTTATCCTGTAGTCAGGGATAGATAAGAATTGAAGTATACAAGGGCATATCTCTAATCGTGAAAAGCATGCAAATGGGTATTTCCTGTTCATCCAGATTTCTTGCATGGTATGAGGCATATTTATGTGATGACTTTAGGACAATATTAATTGTCCCATCCAAGATGTAGAAGGGAAAAAAACTCTTCTTTCCAATTCTCCCATGTTTTCCAGAGCAACCAACACTTCCTTGGTCATCTCTTTTAGACATTGAATTTTGGGCAAGAACAGGAGCAATGTTGTACAATACAAATACTACCACATGGTGATCAGAGTCAACCATGCAGCCATGTTGGCTAGCTCTATCATACTTCCTTCCTAATAGACTGGCCTCTTGTAGTGTCTGAACAAGTCAAAGCCTCCACCATGAGAAACCACAAACCTTCACAATACAAGAGGGAGTATGACTTGGTGCAGTAAGACTTGAGTTAAAATTCTGACTCAACCACTTAGTATCTGCCTTGGGCATGTTACTTAACTTCTTTGTAGCTGAGTTTTCATTTATAAAATGGGGATAATGGTATTTATCTTGCAGGGTTCTTATGAGAATTAAACATAATAAACGGAAACAATAGATCCTCAATAAATGGTACCTCTGCTGCAGAGCATAATTTTCTTTCCTTCACCTTATAAAAGAATCCATTCCATCAGGGGAAGAATCAGGCAAGAGGGAGAAGAAAGTTTAGTATATTATACATTGCTAATTGCATCTGGGATAGAGCACATTTTCTTTATTTTCCTGAGATTTCCTGAAAACAGATGATGGTATTCCCTATCCCTTGTTAATTAGTCATTCTCAGTTGAGAACAGTAGTGTTGCTATGTAATAACGAAATAGCCAATTATTTAGTTGGAAGCAAAGAGATTTATACTTTAGTGGAGCTTGCAGAAAGCTCATAATTTTCCATTTCCTCTGAGAATTTTTTCATTTTCTTTGATTATGAAGCAGAAGCACAATATTTTCAACATTAGATCACTCCGCACATGTTGACTTATTTAAACACTGCTACCACTTAGGCTCTTTGGCAGGAACAGAAGTTTGTTTCTTTGCTTCCAATTAGCCGTGGTGAGATTTGCCTAAAGATAATCAACAAATATTTTACTAGTGTACCCTGGTTCCAGTTTAAACCACGCACTGTTTTGGCCTTGGTCATACCTGAGTGCTTTATTCAACTACCCCCATTTAGAGACACAATTCTTATGTACAGAGTAGTGTTCCATTAACATTGTTGAATAGGTACAAGGCAAGGCCATTGTAAAAGCAGACATTTGGATAATCAACTGGATGTTTTTAAGATTTTGTGGTAATTTCCTACTTGTCACATTATTAGACTTCGACCTTCCTGATGGGTAGGACCATCCCCAGTATTAGTGTAGATAGCAGGCAGGGTTTTTTTTGAAAGTAGGAAAAAAATGTTTTAACTACTCTGGCATTTTACATCTGCATTGTTCCCTGGAAATGTATCATTTTAGCATTCCTTTGTTGACTTGACAAGAGGAGACCATGGTGAAGGAACCAATCCAGAGAATGTAAATACTGAGAATAAAACATGTTTAGAATAGATGCAGTGAAGACTAGGACCAGTAAGTAGATGAATGTCTTCTCTTCATTCCCGTGTCACTGCCAACTGTGTGACTCACATCATTTTCTTAGCTGGACCTTGCCAAAAAGGTTAGTATAAAACAGATTGAGATTAAAAAAAAAAAAAAAACATAGTTCATTCCCTCCTGCTCTCATTTGCTTTGTTCCTACTCAGAAAAGCCAAGGACACATTCCAGGTTATATGGGGCCCAAAGTTTATATAACTTGGGAGTGAATGCTTAAAGAAAAATAATATAAAATAATAAATGTGAAATTATAAATATGAAATGTAGAATAAAATGATGATTATTAATGATAAGAATTCATTAAAATTATAGACTTTAAAAAAAACAACAAAAAAGAAAATTTGGAAAAATAACAAAATATTTTTATTCATTACCGGGTAACAACTTTCTTGTATAGAAATAACTACAAACTAAACAAGTATATTCCACTAATTTCAAACTAAGTGTATCCAGGATTCAGCTTCCCCTTACCCAGTTTCAAAATGCCTATAGCTAAACCAGCATGACCAGAGAAATAATGATAGGGAGGGGAATGGGAGTAAAAAGAGACAATTGCAGTTCAAGCGTCGTCTTCAGATTTTACAAGACCATATTATTGTAATCACATTGCTAAGTCCCTGTGAGACTTTGGAAGAGGCTGTACAACTGAGGGGGCTTGTGACTTCAGCCTATTAGCTCATGTAAATCTGCCTCTGAGGGAAATTCAGGCAACAAGTGTTCTTTCTGCCTAATCACAGAGGTGACTGCCCAGGGCTTCTCAGCATCTCAAATAGCATTTAGTCAAATGAAAACCCAAAGCCTTTTTCATCTACTATAAATGTTGGCAGCTTTAGTTCCATTTAGAAAATTCTACGGTGTAAATGCATTTTTTAACATATAAAGTATGCATGCATTATATCTATACCAACCATCAAGTGCATATGAGGCTATGGCAAAAAGAATAGAGAATCCTAGCTCTCAAAGGGCTATTGTTGGAAAGGGGGATCACAAGTAATTAAATATTACAGTGTGCTTAAGCCATACTGCAGGGAAAAGCCCATGTGTTATGAAGCATGGAGAGATACAACCTCTATGAGGGAAGAAATAAAGTCTAAACCAAGTCTTAAAAGGATGATGAGGAGTTTTCCAAATGAAAGTTATAGGAAATGGCAAAAGTATGTCCCCGGGAAGAGGGGCATCACACACAAAAGAAGCACGTGCAAGAGATCTCATGGCATGACAATTTTTTAAAATAAGAATAGATGATCAAATTTTGCCGTGTTGCATAGGAATGGTATGCGGAGATAAAAATGGGGTGTCCTGAGATGAGAATGGGAAGGTTTTTAGTGTTGGGTCAGGCAGGGACTTATGGACCATATATGAGTGGGTGAGATATTTCTTAAGCATGTTAGGTAAATCTCTGAAGAGGACCTAATAAAGAGTCCTAGTAAAAGCTACTTTTAAAGAGATGATGTTGGCTTATAGTGTGAAGAATGATTTGGATATAACAGGTTTCTGTTTCAGGAATCTAGGCAAGAGTTCAGAGTGGGTAAATTCAAGAGGCAGCACATATCTCAATAGAACTTAAGACCTGGTAGGATGAAGTTAATGGAGAGAAGAGGAAAAAGAACAAAGTTCAAGTGTTTAGCCAAGTTTAGGATACCATTCATAAAATAAGCAAAACTGACCAGTTTGCTACCTCTGGAGTTTGAGCTGCTCAAAGAATATTCAAGAGAAAGGACCCAACAGGCACATAGACAAAGACTTCTAAGACTCTAGACAGATACCTGACTTGATTTAGAGATGGATAAATCATTACTGTAGAGCAGGTAACTGAATCAATATTTTATGATGATATCCTGTGGAGTTGGTGGAGTGTGTGTGATACCTCCTAGCCTGGGTTCAAGTTGGGTCCCCCCAACTATGTCCTTGTTCAGACACAGGTTCTCAGTTTCACTAGATTGTAAACTCTATCAGAAAAGGGGATATGTCTGCTTTGTTCCTTGTTTTTATGTCTAGTGTCTAGTACAATGCCAGATACAAGGTGTTTGCTGAACAAATGTTTGCTTAGTGAACAAATGAGTAATACTAGTTAAAGCACAGCAAAATAATCCAGAAAAGATTAAGGAGGAGTCAAGAAGATGATAAAACATTGGAATATTTCAGTGCCATGAAGTTCAGAAGACAAGTCTTAAAGAAAGCTGTTGTCAACTGAGTTACCTAGAACAGTGGTCAAATAAGAAAATGCCCAAGGCACATCTGTTGCATTTAACAAATGCAAAGATTGTTGCTTATCTTAACATAATTTCCATCTGGTACTTAGTTATTCCACATTCCATTAGGGAGACACAAAATGAAATCTTAGTTCTTTTGGAGGCTCCTCCTATCTCAGGATCCAGTCAAGTTTCTGGGGAAGTCTGGCACGTGGGAAGGTCAGGAGGAGAGGCTTTCAATTATTGGACACATATAGGGTGCCTCTTGGACATCACCTGTTCAAGTTTCCAGGGCTCCTAAATCCTGAAGCTGTAGCTCTACCTTCATGCTATGCTTCGGACACAAGCATCTCTGGTCTCCTTGTCTGAATACACCAGGAAGACATTTCCTATCTGGGACCTCCCTCAAAGCTCTGCCTAAAGAGCAAGGTACATTCTTGCTTGTCTCTTTTTTTTTTTATTGGTTGTTCAAAACCTTACACGGCTCTTGACATATCATATTTCAGACATTAGTTTCAAGTGAGTTATGAACTCCCATTTTTACCCCAAATACAGATTGCAGAATCACATCAGTTACACATTCACCTTTTTACATAATGCCCTATTAGTTGTATTCTGCTACCTTTCCTATCCTCTCCTATCCCCCCTCCCCTCCCCTCCCAACTTCTCTCTCTATCCCATCTACTGTAATTCATTTCTCTCCTAGTTTTTCTTCCAATTCCCCTCACAACCTCTTTTATGTAGTTTTTTATAACAATGAGGGTCTCTTTCCATTTCCATGCAATTCCCCTTTTCTCTCTCTTTCCCTCCCATCTCGTGTCTCTGTTTAATATCAATCTTTTCTTCCTGCTCTTTCTCCCTGCTCTATTTTTAGTTGCTCTCATTATATCAAAGAAGACATTTGGTATTTGTTTTTTAGGGATTGGCTGGCTTCACTAAGCATAATCTGCTCTAGTGCCATCCATTTCCCTGCAAAATCCATGAATTTGTCATTTTTTAGAGCTGCGTAATACTCCATGGTGTATAACTGCCACATTTTTTTAATCCATTCATCCATTGAAGGGCATCTGGGTTGGTTCCACAGTCTAGCTATTGTGAATTGTGCTGCTATGAACATCGATGTGGCAGTATCCCTGTAGTACGCTCTCTTAAGGTCTTCAGGGAATAGACCAAGAAGGGCAATAACTGGGTCAAATGGTGGTTCCATTCCCAGCTTTCCCAGGAATCTCCATACTGCTTTCCAAATTGGCTGAACCAAATTGCAGTCCCACCAGCAATGTACAAGAGTACCCTTTTCCCCACATCCTCTCCAGCACTTGTTATTGTTTGACTTCCTGATGGCTGCCAATCTTACTGGAGTGAGATGGTATCTTAGGGTAGTTTTGATTTGCATTTCTCTGACTGCTAGAGATGGTGAGCATTTTTTCATGTATTTTTTGATTGATTGTATGTCCTCCTCTGAGAAGTGTCTGTTCAGGTCCTTGGCCCATTTGTTGATTGGGGTATTTGTTGTCTTATTGTCTAATTTTTTGAGTTCTTTGTATACTCTGGATATTAAGGCTCTGTCTGAAGTGTGAGGAGTAAAAATTTGTTCCCATGATGTAGGCTCCCTATTTACTTCTCTTATTGTTTCTCTTTCTGTGAAAAAACTTTTTAGTTTAAGTAAGTCCCATTTGTTGATTCTTGCTGTTAACTCTTGTGCTATAGGCGTCCTGTTAAGGAATTTGGTGCCTGATCCCACAATATGTAGATCGTAGCCAACTTTTTCTTCTATCATAAGCAGAGTCTCTGATTTGATATCCAGGTCCTTGATCCATTTTGAGCTCACTTTTGTGCATGGTGAGAGGAGGGGATTCAGTTTCATTTTGTTGCATATGGATTTCCAGTTTTCCCAACACCATTTGTTGAAGATGCTATCCTTCCTCCATTGCATGCTTTTAGCCCCTTTATCAAATATAAGATAGTTGTAACTTTGTGGATTAGTCTCTGTATCCTCTATTCTGTACCATTGGTCCACCCGCCTGTTTTGGTACCAGTACCATGCTGTTTTTGCTACTATTGCTCTGTAGTATAGTTTGAAATCTGGTATTGCTATACCACCTGATTCACACTTGCTGCTCAGAATTGCTTTTGCTATTCTGGGTCTTTTATTTCTCCATATGAATTTCATGATTGCTTTATCTATTTCTACAAGCAATGCCATTGGGATTTTGATTGGCATTGCATTAAACCTATAGAGGACTTTTGGTAATATCGCCATTTTGATGATGTTAGTTCTGCCTATCCATGAACAGGGTATATCTTTCCATCTTCTAAGATCTTCTTCTACTTCTCTTTTTAGGGTTCTGTAGTTTTCATTGTATAAATCTTTCACCTCTTTTGTTAGGTTGATTCCCAAGTATTTTATTTTTTTTGAGGATATTGTGAATGGAGTGTTTTTCCTCACTTCCGTTTCAGAAGTTTTGTCACTGATATACAGAAATGCCTTTGATTTGTGCGTGTTGATTTTATATCCTGCCACTTTGCCGAATTCATTTATTAGTTCTAGTAGTTTTTTTGTAGACCCTTTTGGGTCTTCTATGTATAGAATCATGTCATCTGCAAATAGTGATAATTTAAGTTCATCTTTTCCAATTTTTATGCCTTTAATTTCTTTCGTTTGTCTAATTGCTCTGGCCAGTGTTTCGAGAACTATATTGAATAGAAGTGGTGATAAAGGGCATCCCTGTCTTGTTCCAGATTTTAGAGGGAATGCCTCCAATTTTTCTCCGTTCAGAATGATGTTAGCCTGGGGCTTAGCATAGATAGCTTTCACAATATCAAGGTAAGTTCCTGTTATCCCTAGTTTTTCTAATGTTTTGAACATAAAGGGATGCTGTACTTTGTCGAATGCTTTTTCTGCGTCTATCGAGATGATCATATGGTTCTTATCTTTAAGTCTATTGATATGGTGAATAACATTTATTGATTTCCGTATATTGAACCATCCCTGCATCCCAGGAATGAATCCTACTTGATCATAGTGCACAATTTTTTGATGTGTCTTTGTATCCGATTCGCCAGAATTTTATTGAGGATTTTTGCATCTAGGTTCATCAGAGATATTGGTCTGTAGTTTTCTTTCTTTGAAGTGTCTTTGTCTGGTTTCGGAATCAATGTGATGTTGGCCTCATAGAATGAATTTGGAAGAACTCCCTCTTTTTCTATTTCCTGAAATAACTTGAAAAGTATTGGTATTAATTCTTCTTTAAAGGTTTTGTAAAACTCCGCTCTATACCCATCCGGTCCTGGGCTTTTCTTGGTTGGTAGTCTTTTGATTACTTCTTCAATTTCATCCATTGATATTGGTCTGTTCAAATCGTGTGTGTCCTCCTGACTCAGTCTGGGCAAATCATATGTCTTAAGAAATTTATCGATGTCTTCACTATCTTCTATTTTATTGGAATATAGGTTTTCAAAATAATTTCTAATTATCTTCTGTATTTCTGTGGTGTCTGTTGTGATATTGCCTTTTTCATCCCTTATGTTAGTAATTTGAGTTCTCTCTCTTCTTCTCTTCGTTAGCATGGCTAAGGGTCTGTCAATCTTGTTTATTTTTTCAAAGAACCAACTTTTAGTTTTGTTAATTTTTTCAATAGTTTCTTTTGTTTCAATTTCATTGATTTCCGCTCTGATTTTAATTATTTCTTGCTTTCTGCTGCATTTACTATTGTTTTGCTCTTCCTTTTCTAGGGCTTTGAGATGAAGTGTGAGCTCATTTATTTGTTGGTTTTTCCTTTTTTTGAGGAATGACCTCCAGGCGATGAATTTCCCTCTTAAAACTGCTTTCATTGTGTCCCATAGATTCCGATATGTTGTGTCTGAATTTTCATTTATCTCTAAGAATTTTTTGATTTCCTCCTTTATGTCTTCTGTAACCCCTTGATCATTCAGTAACATATTGTTCATTTTCCATGTGATATTGGATTTTCCCTTCCTTCTTTTATCATTAATTTCCAGTTTCAATCCATTATGATCAGATAAAATGCATGGTATAATCTCCACCCCTTTATATTTATTGAGGGTTGCCCTATGGCATAATATATGGTCTATTTTTGAGAAGGATCCATGTCCTGCTGAGAAAAAAGTATATCCATTCGATGATGGTTGGTATATTCTATATATGTCAGTTAAGTCTAGGTTATTGATTGTGGTATTGAGTTCTATAGTTTCTTTATTCAACTTTTGCTTGGAGGTTCTGTCCAATGGTGAGAGAGGTGTGTTGAAGTCACCCATAATTATTGTGTTGTGATCTATTTGATTCTTGAACTTGAGGAGAATTTGTTTTATGTATTTCGCAGCACCGTTATTTGGTGCATAAATATTGATAATTGTTATATCTTGTTGTTTAATGGTTCCTTTTAACAGTATATAATGTCCTTCCTTATCCCTTTGGATTAACTTAGTCTTGAAGTGGATTTTATTCGATATGAGGATGGCCACACCTGCTTGCTTGCGCGGACCGTGTGCGTGGTATATTTTTTCCCAACCTTTCACCTTCAGCCTGTGTATGTCTTTTCCAGTCAGGTGTGTCTCCTGGAGGCAGCATATTGTTGGATTTGTTTTTTTAATCCATGTTACCAGCCTATGTCGCTTTATTGGAGTGTTTAAACCATTAATGTTTAGAGTTACTATTGATATATGGTTTGTACTTCCAGCCATGTTTGATTATTTATCTCTTTTTTTTTTTTTAATATTTCGTTTGTTTCTCCATGCTTAGCTTTCCCCGCTCCGTCTGTCTTTACTGAGGTACTTCCCACTGTTGGCTTTGGTTATTGTTTTCCATTTCTTCCTCGTGAAGTGTTTTGCTCAAGATGCTTTGCAACGCTGGTTTTCTGGCTGCAAATTCTTTTAGTTTTTGTTTATCGTGAAAGATTTTTATTTCGTTGTCGTATCTGAAGCTTAATTTTGCTGGGTACAGAATTCTTGGTTGGCATCCGTTGTCTTTCAGTGTTTGAAATACGTTGTTCCAGGATCTTCTCGCTTTCAGCGTCTGAGTTGAAAAGTCCGTTGTTAACCTTATTGGTTTACCCCTGAATGTAATCTTTCTCTTTTCTCTTGCAGCTTTTAATATTTTCTCTTTGTTCTGTATATTGGATATCTTCATAACAATGTGTCTTGGCGTTGGTCTACTGTGATTTTGTATGCTCGGTGTCCTGTATGCATCTACAATTTGTATATCTGTTTCCTTTTTTATTTCTGGAAAGTTTTCTGCAATTATTTCATCTAGTAGATTACTCATTCCCCTGGTTTGAATCTCTATCCCTTCCTCTATCCCAATGACTCTTAAATTTGGTTTTTTTATATTATCACATATCTCTTGTAGGTTTCTCTCGTGATTTTTAACCAGCCTATCTGAGTTGGCTAGACTCTTTTCCAGATGATATATTTTGTCTTCGTTATCTGACGTTCTGGCTTCTACTTGCTCCACTCTATTAATGATACTCTCATTTGAGTTTTTAATTTGGTTTATAATTTCCCTCATTTCTAAGATCATTGTTTGATTCTTTTTTATAGTCTCTATCTCCTGATAAAGATGCTTAACTTCTTCTTTTATCTGCTTATGTAATTCCTTCTCAATGTGTTGTTTCGCTGCTTGAATTTGCTGTCTCATATCCTCTTTAAGGTTCCGTTCCATCTGTCTCAGGTGATCCATGAGTTCTTTATATGACCATTTTTCTGGTGACTCTATATCCTCCTGAATATTTAGGCTGCCCTGCATTGTTTGCACTCCTTTTCTTCCTTGCTTTTTCATGCTGTTCATATTGTTTCTTGTTCTGTTTGACTGCTGAGTTACTGTTTACTCCTATAAATTTATTTGATGCTTGGGAGGAAATGTATTAGAAGGGATGGGAAGAAGTCACTAAAGAGAATGTGAGTAAGCAGGTAGAATTCAAGGAAGGGGGAATAAGAAAATTGAAAAGAAATGTAAAGGCAGGAGAAAAGAAGGAAAGAACAAAATAGAAAATTTAAAAGAATTTAAAAAAATAATAATAGTAGAAATGAAAAATGAAATTAAAAAAATAGAATGAAATAAAATAAGATGGATTAAAAAAACATTTAAAAGGACAGCAAAAAAAAAAATATATATATATATATAAATGTAGTCCTAGAGTTCGATGAACTGCTCTTCCAGTAGATGGAGCAATGCCTACCGGGCCAAGTCTCTCCTCTCAGTAGGCGGGAGTCAATCACTGTGCAGCAGTTCTTCCTCCTGGACTGGGCGAGTCTCCACTCCTGCTGTGGGCGGGGCCTTTCCGAGAGCTGGTCAGGGATCGTTTGCAGCACTGGGCCGGCAGGTGGGGGGTGGTCGTCTGTAGCTCCAAACCACCAGAGGAGGTTCACAGAGTCGGGCCGGCCGGGGCCGAGCAGGCAGCGCCCGCTCCCCCACTCACTGCAAGGTTGCAGGCAGCGGCTGCTTGGCGCCAGCCGGCGGCAGTTCACAAAGCCGCGGCGGGCGTGGGCCCTGGCAGGCAGCGCCCGTTCCTAAGTTTGCTGTAGCGTGTGGGCGGCGGCAGTTCACAGAGCCAGGTGGCGGGGGCCCAGGCGGTCAATGTCTGCTCCTACGTTCGCTGTGACGTGTGGACTGCAACCACCCGGCAGCGGCCGGTGGTGGATCACGGAGCCTGGCCGGTGTGGGCCCAGGCAGGCCGCGTCCGCTCCTAAGCTCGGTGCACCCTGTGGGCCGCTTGTCTGGCAGCGGCCAGCAGCGGTTCACAGAGCCAGGCCGGTGTGGGCCCAGGCAGGCCCGCCCGCTCCTAAGATTGCTGCTACGTGTGAGCAGCGGCTGGCTGCGGTTCACAGAACCGGGCGGCGGGAGCCCAGGCGGTCAATGTCTGCTCCTACGTTCGCTGCAACTTGTGGGCTGCAGCCACCCGGCAGCGGCAGTTGGTGGATCACGGAGCCGGGCCAGTGTGGGCCCAGGCAGGCCACGCCCGCTCCTAAGCTCGGTGCACCCTGTGGGCCGCTCGTCTGGCAGCGGCCAGCAGCGGTTCACAGAGCCAGGCCAGTGTGGGCCCAGGCAGGCCCGCCCAATGCTGCTACGAGTGAGCAGCAGCCATTTGGCGGCGGCTGGCGGGGCTGTGCCCCTGCTCTGCGTTGCCGAGATTCAGTAGTCTGTGACAAGCAGACACCTCCAATTAAACTTACTAGTTCCCGGTAGGTCTCCTTTCAGTGGAATTTTGCTTGAAGTTTCTCAGCCTGACGCCTGTGGGTGTATTAATGAGTCTCTCTGATCCCCTTACCACGGACGCATTGAATGTGCTGCCTCTTCGCCAGCGGCCATGTTGGCTTGTCCTTGCTTGTCTCTTGATCTTCACTTCACTAACAAGCTGCCTCATCTGTGGGGTTTTGCCTGCATTATCTATCCATCCTTCCTCACTTCAACCCAAAGACATATTTTCAACAGGGAGAGCAGATAACAGAGCAAGCAAAGCAATTCTCTTTCCTGTTCCCTTCATTTCATCTATAATTCAAACATCTTTTTACTTTTTTCCACAATGGAACTAAAGGGCAGACTCAAAGTCACACTCTTATTCCTCTCTGGTCAATCATCCTCTTAAGAAAAGAACCAGAGACCCAACTACCTGCTTGAATAGGGAGAAAGATAAGTGTGAAATATTATGAATATTTGACATTACTGATTTAAATGACTGACATTAATGACTTAAATACCTGACATTCATGTTTTAAAAATTATTTCACCATATGAAAAGGACAGTGTTCTTTCAGACAGATGACTAGAAAAGAAAGATTGGGGGCAGAAGTGGGATTGATGAAAGTTTTCATTTTTATGAGACAGAAAAGACAAGCATATTTAAATAATAATAGGATGAAGTCAACAGAGAAGTAGAAGTAGCAAAAATGAGGGGTCTGTCCTTAGAATGAGAATTCTATGAGGTTGGTAGGGGTTGCGACCCAGGTCACTGTGCAGTCTAATAAACTTTGACTGGAAGAGAAATGTCTCCTAATCCAGTATGAAGGACGGAGGGGAGTTTCATAGGTTCCTAGTGGGTAAGTGAAAGAAATCCATTGGGATAATGTCTAATTTCTCAGTGAAGTAGAAGGCAAGGTGGCACTCAAGGATCTGGATTTGTATAAAATGAAGTTGTAAAAGAATACCTGAGTTTTAAGGGTCTACTTTGGGTTGCTGACCATTTTTAGTGGTTTTCATCTGGATGGTTCAAAGTTTTCTTCAACAGGACTTAGCAGGGGCTGGGAATGTGGCTCAGGCGGTAGTGCGCTCGCCTGGCATGCGTGCGGCCTGGGTTCGATCCTCAGCACCACATACCAACAAAGATGTTGTGTCCGCCGAGAACTAAAAAATAAATATTAAAAATTCTCTCTCTCTCCCTCTCTCTCTCTCTCTCTCTCTCCTCTCTCACTCTCTCTTTAAAAAAAAAAAAAAACAGGACTTAGCAGTACAGGTTTAGGCAAAGGATAGGCAGACAGTAAGAGTGAGTCTTGTTTGGAATTTTGCCAAATAGAATGGATGAACAACAGTTTTCTTAATTTACTTATCAAGAGCAAGAGTAATGGATAGACAGTGGCTTTCTTAAATTTGTTTAGAAATAGTTCGCTATTTTGGCCAAGTTCAACTCTCCCACCTTCCTCTTAAATTTGACATAAACATCTTGTATATAATAGATCCCCTTAAGCCAAATGAACCCAAAGAATTGTAGCAGCTGTAAAGCAAATTCAGTGAACTGAAATCTGATTTAGTGAGGCATATGCTGTAGAAACAACCAAGGAGTCCCTGAGACTCAACAGAGGAGCTGAATTTGTGTTTATTAAAAGGGAAAGAAAAGGATGTTTATGGAAGTGGCAGCAGAGAGATTGTGAGCAAGCCATGTCCTTTGTTGACTTCTTACAAATGAGACTAGGTTTTGATGATTTGGAATCTAAGCCAAACATTCTAGGGGGACATGTCCTCCTTTGACATGAAAGTGAACTCTAATGAATACATTTGGATTTCAAGAGTAGGTTGCATTTCCTGTTTCTGTAGTTAAGAACTAACTAACTCAAGTTAATTATTTTAAAATAAATATATAAGTAATACATGAATGTATTCTTACTTTAAAAGGTTCGATTATAGAGAACTATATAAAATCAACAGTTTTCTTCACTTCCCTACTTTAATCTCTTCCTCAATCTTTTTCCCCACACTTGCATATAAATTTCTTCTAAACACAGTATCTGCAATTCCTTCTCAAAAATGTCACACCTATTTTATAGTACCACAAAGAGAATATCTATTCTTTAACTCTAAATGTTAGCTTTGAAATTTTAGTATTTTTTTAAGTTTTGGACTCTGAGGAGAGAAAATTATATATTAATTTGCATTTTCCAGAATACTAGTGAGACCCATTGTCTTTTCATTTGTTTTTATGGATATTTGAATTTCTTCTGTATATCATCTTTGTTCATCTCTTTGTTCATTTTTCTCAGTTATGTTATTTATCTTTTTCCCATAGATTCATAAAAGATTAAGCACTGTGGATGTATATCTTCATCTTTTAAATAAGTAATTAAAGATGAGTATATCACTGTTTCCTTCAGCGTGTTGCTTTTTTTTTTTTGCTTTGTGTATGGTATCTTTGTTGTTCAGCAACTTTTAATTTTAATATAGTGAAAAGTTTTTCTTTTCTATGCCATTAGGTCATAAATTTTGTATACTTCTATATCACCTAAATTATAAAATAATTCCCTTTTGTTTCATTTTAATATTTAATATGTCTAGAATTTATTTTTTTTGTGTGTGTGTGTTGTGATTTAGAAACTTTCTCTTTGCTTAAATTGTTTAATCATGTCTATGCCATTTGTTGATAGTTCTCTCTTCTGCACTGATACAACGAATTTCCTTTCTATAAATTAAATACCAAAATACAAGTGAACTGTTTTAAAGGACTTTCTTTTGTTCCATGATTTGTCTGTTTCTAAAAAAGTAATGATTTATATTTCTAGTTTTGTAATGTTTTCATATTGGAAAGATATCATTCCTGATTCTTTTCCCAAAACTTCTCTAGTTCTGTATAACTTTTTTCAGATGATCTTTAGAATTATCCTAAGTTTATTGAAAAATCCTCTTGTAGTGTTTTACAGATTTCTTATTAATTTTAGCTCTAAGTATTTCAAACATTTGCTATCAAAAATATTTTGATTGGCAATTGCTGGTGATTTGAAATTTTTAAAAATTCTTATTTGTCACTGATTTACACATTGAATTCTTTTGTTAGCTGCGACAGCTTCTCAGTTGATTATCTTTTGACTTCTAAGCAGGCAGTCATTAAAAAAAAAACAATACTTAGAGCCTTTATTTTATTTTCTTATTTTATTGCATTATTAAGATATCTGCTTGCATACTAAGGGTGATAGCATAAATTCTTGCCTTTTTCCTAATTGTACTGGGAATATTCCAAATGTTGCAACATTATAGTACTTGCTATAGATTTGTGGTAAATACCCTTTTTTACTCTAAAGTCTTTTTTCTTTAATTTTCTGAAATATTTGGATTTTCAAAAAATTCAGTCATGGGTATTGGACTTTTTAAAATTGTATTTGCATTAATTAAGGTAATTATATAGTTTTTCTTTGATGTGATAATAAATCTAGGGATTGCATTTAGAATCTTTCTAGGGAATTACACTTATGTTTTTCTGGGGAATTGAATCTAGAGTTTTCTAATGTTAAATAATTGCTACATTCTTGGGATAAATTCTACTTTTTTATGTCTTATAGTTTTAAAACTTTGTATTTTATTTGCTAATTATTTATTTAGTGCATTTCATCTACTTTCATAAGTGTTTTGAACCTTTTTTCTCTTGGTCATATTCCTATATGATTTCAGTTTTAGTATTAAGTTATTCTTACTGAATGAGTTGACAGTTTCTCCTAGTTTTGTTTGTTTTTTCTCTCTATAATTGGCATAGTTTATTATACATGGAAATTTATCATGCCTTGAAACTTATCCAGACCTGTGGTTTTTTCTAGAGGCAGATCTTTTGCTATCTTTTCAATATCTTTAACTTCCCTTACTATATTTAAATTTTTTATTTCTTTGTAATGCAAATTGGGCATTATGGTTTGGATCTAAAATATCCCCAAAAGGCCTTGTGCTAAAGGCTCAGTCACCAGCCTGTGATGTTATGGGTAGTGGGAAATTAGGCCTTGTAGCCTAATGGAAAGCAGTAGGTCCCTGGGGGCATGCCTTTGAAGGAGATGTCTTTTTCCTGGCTCCTTCCCTGTCTCTCTCACTTCCCATCTCTGTTTCCCCGGAAGCTATGAAGTGAGCAGTTCTGTTCTACTACATGCTCCCTGCCATGATGTTCTTCCCCACCATAGGCCCAAAGTGTAGGGTCCAAGGAACCATGGACTGAAACTTCTGAAATCATGAGCCACAAGAAGTCCTTCCTCCTTTAAATTCTTTTCTTCAGGTATTTTAGGTAGTAATGGAGAGCTCATTGATGCACTGGGATACTCACAATTCCTAGAAAAATTGTTCAAACTGTATTTTGATGGTTTAAAATAATAATACTGGTATTTTATTTTAAAAATATTTCATATCTTTATCATCTTTCTCATTTCTGATATAGCTTATGTAATCTCTCTTTTTTCCTTAATCAAACACTTCAAAACCTTTATCTTTTTCTTCATAGGCTCATCTCTCTGTATTGTCTGTTATTTTATGGTCTACTTAATTGGTTTTTGCATTTATATTTTCATTCCTTTATTCTTCAGAGGGATTTCTTTTTCTCTTCTTTTCTTTTTTCTTTTTGTGTGTGTGTGTGTGGCGCTGAGAATACAACCCAGTGCCTCACACATGCTAGGCAAGCACTTTACCACTGAGCCACAACCCCAGCCCCAGAGGAATTTTTTTATTAGTCATATTTGGCCTCTTAAATGCTAAATTCATTTATTCATATTTTTGATAATTTTATAAAAAACAATAAAAATGTTTTTCACGTCACTTGTAGCACAAAATTTAAGCCCATGCCCCAAAGTTCTGCTTTGGCTGCATAAAAAAGTTTATATATTGTGGAATATTTCAAATAATGTATAATTTATTTTGGAATATTTCAAATAATGTATAATTTCTTCTTTAATATAAATTACTTAGAAGTAATTTGTCTATATCATTTTATTTTAATTTCTACTTTTATTACACTGGGACCAAAGACTATAATCTCTTGGACTTTATTATAAACATTTAAACATTTTTTTGTAGTGAATATAATTAATTTTTAAGTGGAAACTGAGGAAAATAACAGTCATTACCTAGGTTGTGACCCAGATATTATAAGAACATCTCTTTGTAATTTGGGGGTATATCAGTTTTTTGTTTAATGCATGCTCAAGTTTGTATATGCTGACTGAAGAAAAATAGTGTGCATTCTCTGATACATGTCATCTTAATTACCACAAAGCTATCATTTGTGTTAAATTATTATTTTATATCTATTTGATCTGTTGATTTTTGAGGAATGCATGCTAAAGACTCCCAAGATGATCACTGATATCACCAGCTGGCTGGGCTGGCGATATGAACTGGGTTTCAGGGAGCTGGCTGTATCAATAACTAGGAAACCACGCAACACACAAACATAAGTTTCTAAGGCAGGATGGCTCAGCTTGGTGACCCAAAGATCAGCCCCAGGGCTGGAAGGAGCAAGACAGTGAAAACACCCCAAACCTTTTTATTTATTGGGAAAATACATTTGAGAAGGTTCCACCCAAATAAGCAAGGGATTAAGTTTAAGGGGGTTGCTCATCCCCATTAGGTAAAGCCCAGGTGGGGCTTAAAGCAGGCTCCGTTGCCGAATGAAGGTAAAGGATGCTTGCCTTGCACAGCTTTTGCAGGTGTGCCAGACCCATACCCCTATTGCTCAAGGTGGAGGGGAGCAAGCTCAGCTCAGGGGTTACAGGTGGCTCCTCACACATTGATATGTGGATTTCTTATTTAATCATAACTGTGAATTTTGTACTTTTTGGAAGCTATGATTATGATTCCAATAACATTTTGGATGAATTATATCCTTTTGAGAGTATAAAACGTACCTTTTTGTTTCACAAAATGCCGTATGCTCTAGAGATTACCTGGTGACCGAATTCTGGCCCAATATCTGGTGACTTGCCCAAGGCCTCAGAACTGCATCTGATTTTACTTTCAACTCCATTCCTTGAACTGCAACTCCTGAGTTCTCTCCACTAGACAACCCTCTTCATACACAGGAGGAAGCTGAGTGACTTTGCCAGAAAGCAGTTTTTGTTTCCTCTAAGCAGACATGGCAATTTTCACTTATTCATTCTGATGTGTTGATATTTAAGATATCTTAGAAATATCAATTAACTCTGACAACACACAGTAGTTTCCTGACAAGATGGAATGGAAACCAAGGAAAACAAAGCAGGAGAATAAATATAGACTAAGAAGATAATAGAAGTGAGTATTATCTGTACACTTATCTTTCAAGATCCTTTGCAAGCAAAGCCAGCACAACACTGAAGAAGCTAAAAGGAAAAAAAATGTCTATAATGAGACTTATGATACTGTATCCTCTCCTTAATATTCACACATGATCTCTTTTAATTAGTAATTTGCATAGGATAAGGTTTAGATAATACATTAGGCAAGAAAAAAATGAATGATTTAATGCTGTGCTTTTATTTCAAATCTGTCTCTTTCCCCCAGTCTTCCTCAGAGCACACAGCAGAATCACCTGGAAAACCTGTCAAAATGAAGATCACTGGATCCCATTCCCAGAGTTTCAGATCACTGGATTTAGGAGGGGATTTCTAAGAAGTTGCTAGCAAATCCTGATGTTGCTGACCCAGAAGCAACACATTGAAAGCCATCTTTCTAAACTAATATCTTTATTTGGGTAAAAGACCAGTGTCAGCTTCCTTTCCTGGTGCCCTCTGCAGTGGAGGTTGTCTCGTGTTAGGTCCTAGCCAATGGGCCCAGTTCATGCAACATCTGGGTCACCACCTTAAAGGCAAAGGGACACACCCTCCCTTTCCCTTTCTACCTTCCTGCAGGTTGGAATGCAGCCATGGGGGTCAGCCATTTGATCATGGAAGAGTGGAAAATACCCTGGACATAACAGAGTCCTGAAACGCTGTCAAGTATTTGACCAGTCCTGATCACATCCCAAACTACTTCATGAAAGAAGCAAACCGTCTTTTATAAACCACTGCCTTTTGTGGCCTCTTAGGACTACTTAAGACTCATCCTAACAAACTCGTGAACATTTTGCAGTTCCAGTTTACTTTCAACAAATCAGCTGAGTGATTCCTTTAAACTGTGAATTAGATCTCTTCACTTCTCCACTCAAAACCCTAATGGATTCTCATTCCAAAGCACAAGCCAAAGTCATTGTCCTTGAATAGGCCATTACATAATCATCAGTTTCTCCTTGCCTCTTATTCCTCTTACCCTTGCTTTCTCTACCCAAGCTCCATGGCACACCCTGTCAGTCCTGCTTCTGCACAGGACTCCCTCCCTCCCTCCTTCCCTCCCTCAAGTAGATCTCACATCCTCAGTGAGGTCTTCCCCAACTGCTCTCATTCAAACGTAACAGTACTCTTTCTCTCCCTTGGTCTGCCCATGTCCTGCTCCATTTCTCTCTATAGCACCCATCACCATCTGACACTGTGCATATTTTATTTATATTATTTAACATCATCTGTCTTTTGCTAGAACTTAGCTCCAGAAAGATGAAAATTTTTGCCTGTTTTGGTCATTGCTATGAACCCAAACCTATATGTAACCTGGAACATATAGTAAGTACCCCAGAAATAGCTACTAATTAATGAGTTAATGCATTCTTGAATTTGTGCTTGAATGAAAGAACAAAACAAAGTCGCAGGAGGCAGCACTGCATGATGAGAAGCAGAAAAGTGTGCTGGCTAATAACATGGACTTGGGAACAGACCAGTGTTTGGACCCAGCTCTGTCATTACTAGCTTTGGGACCAAGTGATTGGCATCATCTATCAATTAATTTGTATAATGTATGAGAAGGCAAGTCTACAGAGAATAAATATGTTTAAGATGAAAGAGAACAAACTAGGAATTACTCTTCACCACAGCTTAAATAAAATGTTTGAACCTTGCCTTCCTCTTAACACCTCTCCTTGAATCTTTTACTTGTGATCCCCTGATCCAAGGACTTTCACCATTCCTGAATTATCACAGAGTTGTTTCCCAACGTGTTTCAAGGATGGTCTCTATCAGGATCATCTGGTGTGCCTAGAAAAATGCAGATTCCTGTTCTCACAGATTTACTAACTGGGACTCCAAAGGGGCAGGACCTAAAAATCTACATGCAATAAATTCCCTTTGTTATTATGATGCAAATCAATGTTTGAGAATGACTAGCTCCTAAGTTTGCATTAGTCATTCTTTGAACAATAATGGATGAACAGGCTCACCATGGTACGTGTGAGAGACACTCAGGTCCCCATCTGATTTCCTCACTGAGATGTTAACATACAGGCTTAAGTCAGTACACCACTCTGGAGAAACAGATGCTAAAGATTACAAGCTTCTTCATAGTTGTATAAATTAGAATATTTAGATAAGCACAAAATTAAGATGAAACCATTTAAGGATAAATAGCTAAATAATCCCAAGTAATAAACAAATTACCTCCAATTATAAAGCCATAAATGTGTTTTTCCCCACTTCAGCTATCTTTAAGACTCTTCTCTCTATTCTAGCTGGTTACTGTCCAGCTCTGTTAGGGAGAGTGTGATGGGAGTCTCTATCCACTACCAAGTGGTACTGCTTCTGTTCTGTTGTTAGAGACCTGGGATCCTCTCTGCTTCCATTCTTCCCTTGGTTATCCTCCATCCCCTTGGTCAATTTATATATGACCTTTCCCTCTGAATATCCAGTTTCTAACTGGATATTACAGATTCTGGATATTACAGGGTCTGATATTACAGATTTTAAATACTGCAGCCATGATGTTACTTGCTCTGTGCATCATTGGGCCTGGGAACTCCTTAGTCCGCAAGGGAAACCTTTGGATATTGACATATCGTGGGCTCAGGCTGAGAACAAAAACACTGTTTTATTTTGGACACATCCTTTGGTTTGGCAGGTTCATCAGTCTGTAATCATGTTCTCTGGTTCTATATGACCTTCCCCATAGCATCTGCTCACTAGTAAGGCTAGTTTTTCCCAACCTTAATTCTACATGTTTCTGGCTTCTTCTTGTGGGTCCCTCAGATACTACAATCCTTCCAGCCGAGACCAGCTAAATGTAACAAGTTTCACTTAACAAGGGAAAACTTACGAGTTATTGACAAAGATACAAATATTAGAAACAAAATTGGTGAAATGAGTGAGATTGGGGAAGGGGAAGATAGGGTATTCAGATAAACTAGGAATTTTGATAAAAGTAGTCATGTGTCACAGAGGTAACAAAGGAGAGTTCTGCTATTTGAGAAGATAACCATAAGAAATTTTGAGTTTGAACATCAACTCAAAAGAGGTCAGCTTTAAAAAGTCCAAACTAGGGCTGGGGATGTGGCTCAAGCGGTAGCGCGCTCTCCTGGCATGTGTGCAGCCCGGGTTCGATCCTCAGCACCACATACCAACAAAGATGTTGTGTCCGCCGAGAACTAAAAAATAAATATTAAAAAAATTCTCTCTCTCTTACTGATTGTGTCAGTAAGTTCTAACATCCACAATCAGAGGTGTTGTCTTAAGGATCTTGAGATCCTAGAATGGAAAAGGAATATCACAGTAAGTAAAACTCAGGGAAATGAAATGGGGACTATCCTCAGGGAATGGCAGCAGGATGCACGAGGTGGGATGCTTCATGCCTTCAGATTAGAGTTTAGGGCAACCTATTTGAATTGCCCCACTGCAAAGATTTAGTCCACAAGAAGAAGCCCTTTTCTAGAAATTATATAGAAATAAGATGTGTAAATATGAACATAGTAACGCAGATCCAATAAACCCACTGAGCACTTAGCTCTATCAGCTTTATAAAAAATCCCAAGTAAAAATCTTTGGATTAAACTTAATGTATTCAGTTGGGACTCATTTAGATCTCATTGGAGTTCAAAGTTATTAATTTTATTTTCCCTAGAGATTCATCTTCTTATCTATAAAATGAATCCAATACCTCTTCACAAGTTTGCTATGAGTATCAAATGAAAATAATTATACGAAAATCCTTATCATCAATAGGTAGATAATTATAATTATGATTATTATATATAATGTCTATAGACGACGGGGAAAATGTATGAATATTGTGGAATGCTCTTTATTGGTATGAAATGGTAAGGAAAAAAAATGAGATGGAGCTAAGCCAGTTGAACCAACTGTCTCAAGGCAAAAGATGATTCACAAAGGTGTGCTCATCAAGGTCAAATATCACAGATGGGGACACCATCATGGATAAAAAAAGGACAAAATAAGTCCATACCTAGGAAAACTATCCAAGAGGTTGGATCTGTATCAAAATTAAATTAGAAAACAAACACAAGATAAATTCTGGCTAAGACAGAACTTGAAAATAGTTGGAATGTATCAGGGACCAATTTGGGGGAGATGATGTTAACTCCATATTTTGGGCCCAGTCTGTCAGATTTATGAGGCCTTACATATTCAGATATGCAGTGCCATACACATCATCCTGGTTGTTGTAAGACAGTACTCTTTTACATTTGTCATAGTATAATTACTAATAAGATCCATTTTCACTGGTTGCAGTGGCAGATGCCTGTAATCCCAAGATCTCAGGAAGCTGTGGCAGAAGGATCATGAGTTCAAAGCCAGCCTCAGCAAAAGCAAGGCACTAAGCAACTCGGTGGGACCCTGTCTCTAAATAAAATACAAAATAGGGCTGGGGATATAGCTCAGTGGTGATGTGCCCCTGAGCTCAATCCCCAGAACCAAAAAAATAAATAAAAAATACCTATTTTCACTTTCAAAGGCCTTCTATAAACTTGGAAATTAGTAGGGAAAATGAGATGGTCAGAGGCAAGAACACCAGAAACAATTGCAAAGGGAACAGAAATGTTGGAGTGCCCAGCAAAACCCCATTCCACTGCTTTAAAGTGAAAAAATGTTGCATCATGTTTTAGGCCTCAGTGGCAACATTTGTTCAAGTATGTATTTTTGAGTGTAGACAAATATTTCCTCCTCATTCTCCTTGATCTTCTGTCTGCTTTTGGAAATTTCCTAGCCAGCACCAAACAAGGGGATGAAAGATTTGAGAACAATTTCATGTAATTCCAAAACTTAAAAAGGTTTTTCTTTTTAAAAACCATGGCTTTCTTTTTTGTTGGCTATTTAGAGATACCTCTATGCAATGGTTCTGATGCTGTATTCTAACCTGAGGCTAGAAGGAATTTGTTTTCAATGCTGCTTTCTTCCAAAGGCACTTAATCAAGAGTTTGAACTATGCAGAGATCATGGGAAACCAGAACAATAAAAGTAAAAGATGCATTGCTTTAGGAGGCAAGGCTAGGAAATTGCATTCATAATAGGGGCAAATGAGCCCAGGATATGAAAACAAGCTGAAGATCTATACCAAGATGATGCAGAAAGTGGTGCAGAAATGATTAAACATGAATCAAAGACAAATAGATGCTATAAGCTGCACTGAGTCACATAGTATGCTGGCCTGACTCATTAATTTATTTCTCACACAGAGGAACAGATATTTAAGCCACTTATCTTTTCTCCCAGTTCTCTTCCAACCTTCGCATGGACTAATTTTGCTTGTGTCATTACTGAGGTTCACTCTGTCCACTTTCCTGGCCCTATAGAATCCGCTACCTTGGCCATTCGTGACCTCAGAGATAGGGTCATGCTGAAGGCCACCACTCCTATTCCTTTCATACCTGCCCTATCTGTCCTATTCAGCAGAGCATGGAAGACAAATGTGTGATATTTGCAACAATGTGTGAAGGAATTTAAAATTGATACCTGGGAGGGGAATTCCTTCATTCCTTTCAGAGACATGGTTATTTATTTAGTCTTTTGTTTAATTCCATGGGTGAGTCATGTATTGTGTTTAAATTAAGAATGACCCTCAGATACAGTCTTAGCCTCTGAAAAGCCTTTTGCATGAAAACAGGAAGTCTAGGAGTGCTACTGGGTGAAAGCATATGAGTAGGGTATCCCATGGGATGAAGCTCCAATCCTTAACTTGGAGAGTCACCTCTTTTCTTATTATTCCTAAAAGGCTAGGTTTACCGTTCACTGAGCACTTACTGCTTAGGAAACCCACAGCGGAGGGGTGTATCTCCATTTTGTAGGAGACTGATGGAAAGCTTTCAGGCAGGCCGCAAAGAGATTTGGAGAAAGAATGTTTTACTGAAGCATGTTGCTAGAGGATTTCATGAGTCTGTGAAAGAGCTTTTTCATCTTTCACCCAACTGTGTTTCTTTAACAACACTATAAAACAAACAGGGCAAAGGAGGCACCTGAGATAGAGAAATATCTGCCAGAGGCTGTAAGACTGAAGTGGTTTATGTCACTTTATTAAGTTACCCAGAGAGTTAGAGAGATGAGAAGATTGGGCTATTTTTTTAACTTTACTTTATATTGTTATTCTTTTAGTTTTAAACTTATGAAGCCTGAACTCAGAAAACTCAGTTCTTAGGTCTTCCAAAATCCAAACCAGATTACTCTAACTAGAGGTGAAGATCATAATTTCCTAAAGGTATTTTTAAGATGGAGGAGTGTGTGAGTGTATAGTGTCCCTCACTATAACAAAATACCTGAGAGACAAAATAAAAGGAGGATAGGTTTCTTTTGGCTCACAGTTTCAGGTTTTAGTTCAAGGCCTTTTGATCCCTTTGTCTTTGGGTCTGAGTTGGCAAATACATCATGGCAAGAACAGATGGTAGAGAAAGCCGATTCATCGCACAGCGGCAGGAAAGCAAAGAGAGGGTCCCAATATTCCCCTTCAAGCGTTTTCTCCTAATGACCTAACTTCCTTTCATCAAGTCCCACCTCCAAGAGGATCCATTACCTCCCAGTAATGCCAGGGACTTGGTATTAATCCTTCAATACCTGGGTCTCTCGGGATATCCAAAATTCAAACTATGTATTAAGTATGTGCTGAGTGGCCCTACTTCACACCATCTGAACCTGAACTCCTAAAGGGAAACCAATAGTCTAAGTGATTACATAGGTTATTTTTCTGTCATTGTCTAAGACTAAGATCTTTATTATAACAGCAGTGTGGTAGTCATCTTTTTTGTTACTGTCACAAAATAACTGAGGAAAATGACTTAAAAGAAGGAAAGATTTATTTTGGCTCTTGATTTCAGAGGTTTGACTCCATCATTTCTGGACTTGTAACAAGATAATATTTCATGGTAGAAGTGTATGAAGAGCAAAGCTACTCATCTCATAGCAGCCAGGAAGGAGAACAGAGGGGAGGCTCCAGGGTCAAAATATATCCTTCAAAGACATGCCCCCCAGTGACATGCTGCCTCTAAATGGGCCCTACCTCCTAATAGCTCTGTTATCAATAGTTATCAAACATCAATAGTTTGACCCAGTGATAAAGTTAGAATCCTTATGACCTAATCACTTCCCCAAACTCCAGTCCCTGAACATTGCTTCACAGGGGACCAAGCCCTCAACACTCTAGCCTTTGGGGTACAGTCCATATTGAAACCATCTAAAGTGTGTCCCTTTCCTAGGGTATGACGTATTTAAGCTTTAAGTCCATGGAATAACACATATGGATACATTCTATTCTAGGACTAGACCTCAGAAAGCCTGAATCCTGGTCCTATTAGAGGTAAATACTTGCAGAAATGTGAACTTAGATTCATCTACTTTTGGAGGAAACAAGACTGAGTTGGTGTGGTACCTAAGCCTGGCGGATTGGTGGGCTTATACCAGAAGGGTAGTTTTCAATAGCCTTTTTGTTGTTTCTACCCACCACAATTGAACCACAGTGATATTTCACCTACCTAATGTCCTTGTATAATATTTCCATTTGCTTGCTTGATATCCTTGTCAGTACTTGAGCCTTCAGTCTTTTTCAAACTTCAGCCTTCTGGTACACATATGGAGATTTCCCATTATAATTTTTATTGTGATTTTCCTGATGCTTGAAATATTTAGCACTTTTTCATCTGTTTACTAGCTGCTTAGATATATTCTTTTGTGGAATTTCTATTCAGGCATTTTTGCCCGTTGTTTTATTAGGTTATATTCCAATTCTTATTGATTATAGGAGTTCTTCATATTTTTCATTTATTGGTGCTGTCTTTTGATGGACACATTTTCTAATTTTAATCTAATCTGCTTTATAAGTATTTTCCTGTAGGTTGATGTCTTGTGTATCATGTTAAAATTTCCTCACATAATAGTAGTTCCTAACTCCTAGTCTTGTCACAGGAATTAAATTAATTGATGCTAAGTAAAGTGCATGGGTTCTTAGTAAGTACTCCATTTGGCATTTGTTAGGCCATTACCGTTGCTAGTGGATAATCTCACAAACTCTGTCATCTCCTAGATTCCATCATGGTATCTCACTTAATCCCAGCTGACTAGATGATTACATGGCTGCCTTCAACATGGAAACTTGTCACCTTAGTTCCAGTGGCTTTTCCTGACTCATTTGGAGCAAACCAATCAGAGAAACAAATATAGTTCCCAAAGTATCAACATGTCTATTAAGGACAGTGACCACATCGAATTGGTTTTCCCTCCCTTTATACTGGCTGTCAATGACATTACCCATTAAGCTTAAAGTCTTGATTTCAATTTTCAGGTAATTAAAAGACACAATCCCAGCTGCCCTTGAGATTATCATACTCCTAGCTTATTAGTGCTGTCCACCTTTTATGAAGAACAGAAAGGGTGAAAAATTTTCTATGTCACTGATTTTCTCTGAGGGCATTGTATCCATTTCAGCTCTAACTTAAATTAAGATCATGGGTTTTAAGTATGTGCTCAGTGGTACAGCCCATACATAAAAGACCTGGGTTGGATTGCCAGCCCTGAAAAAAAAAAGCCAATCAAATATTCTTATATGTAACTCATATTCAACATGCATTCAAATGATATCTTTCAGGAGGAAATTGCATCTGGTTTACCTCTCACTTAGTATTTCATCATGAGTTCACAATATTGATTGAATGAGTATTAATATAACACAAATTACATATGTGATAGAATATAAAATATATTTTTTTAACAGCTTCTAACTGGTTAAGTAAGCAAATACCTTACTTTCATAATTCAAATCCTGTATAGATCCTGGCCCACTGTTGGGGAAGAGGTGTTTAGGACCTTGAATTATATGTAGCAAGCTCCGAGTTCTTTTGGTGCTTCTGTAATTCCAGCATTAATTTATACATCTGATCAACCAAAAAAAAATGCCAGTCACATAATATGGGTAAGGCATTGAATTAAATTACATGAAGCACATAAGAAAATAAAGATGCATTCAGCACTTAGAGGCATGGTGATCCATTTGAATGACATTTGCAAACCTGTAATCATCAAACTTGGGTTTTATAGAAATTACCTGGAAAATGTTTAAAGTACCCAGGCTCCACTTGAAAAACTTTCAATTTGATAAATCTGGGTTTCAGATTGTAATGCTGCCTTTTAAACAAGCTTTCTGTTATTTTCAAGACAAAGTAACAGGGTCTACATTTTAACCCTTCCCTATAGCATAGAAGCAAACTTTGGAGGCAGAATTGAAACTGCTCCAAACAACTAAATTCAAATCAAGTTAAGCTCCAGAGTGTGGAAGAAGATACCTGGTTCATCTCTCGATGACAATTGATCTTTTAATCTTACTCTTATCTTCAAAAATTGGGCTAAAGAACAACTGAAGACTTGGAACTCTGATAATTTTTTAAGATTATGGTGTGAACAGTCACAATAGCAAAACCTTTAAATGATAGATGAAATATAATCCATTTAGTAAATGTTAATGCATAACTAAGCTTGCCAGATTGTTCATGAAATTCCATAATTTCCAGAAAAAGAGATAAAAGTTAATAAATGAGTGGTCTGATATTGCTTCCTCTTTGGAAGGTAGAGGGAATCATATAGATACTTTCTTCTGTATAGGAAAATGACTAGAGTCTTCTTCCTATCCAGGTATTAGTGGCAGGATGAGGGCACGTCTTCCCATGAAAAACTGATACACAGGCCTGTGGGTCTTATGCATTGGAATCTCATATTGTATTATTTTTGTAATTCTGGCGTTCTCAGTTTAAAAAATTAACAAAACATTCTGGAGTGACTGGCAAAAGAAAACAAAACTACTCAGGGAGGATATTTGCATAATTCAAAGCATAAGGTTTTCTGAAGTAAAAAAACAAGTCCCAATGAATATGAGAGCACAATCAAAATTCACAAAATACATGAGCAACAATCATTTATGAATTTTAAAAAATCAGAAAATGAAATAAGTATGAAAATAAGTTCCCTGGAACATGAAAATAATAGAATAGAAATCATAAAGAAAGATTTTGAAAAATACATTTAAAATTGTTAAAAAATTAAGAGAATGAAAACACCTAGGACTTTGAAATGAAAGCATTTAGCTGAATTGTAAGACACAATGACAATTTATGCAGCATATTGACAATAGCTACAGAGAAATTAATAATTTCTCTGTAAAGATGATTCTAAGGAAATTACTCTCCTTGAATGTCAGAGAAGTTAAGACTGGAAAGATGAATAAGATTTTAGGAGAAGTCCCCAAAAAAACAAAGGCCAATTTTTTTTCTGATATGCAGATGCTAATTTCACAAGGGGGGTTCGGGTCAGGAAGAATAGAAGTAACTATGGATTAGACAAAGGAGAATGAAGAGAAGGGAGGAGGAATGGGAATAGGAAAGATAGTAGAATGAATCAAGCACTACTATTCTATGTGCATATATAATTATATGACCAGTGTACTTCTACATCATGTACAACCAGAAGAATGAGAAATTATACTCCATAAATGTATAATATGTCAAAATACATTCTACTATCATGAATAACCAATTAGAACAAATAAAATTATTTTTTAAAAAAAGAAGTTAGGAGAGAGGACAATAGGAGAAAAAGCCAGTATTTATATAACATTTGCTCTATAAGAAGATAATAAAAATATTAAAAGATAGTTTCCAGATTTGATGAAATTCACAAATCTTGAAGTTGATGAAGAATAAAATGCCCTAGCCAAAGAAAAAAATGCGGGGTGGGGAGTGTTCAGGGAATTGAACTCAGGAGCACTTAATCACTGAGCCACATCCCCAGCCCTTTTACATTTTTTATTTTAAGACAGGGCCTTGCTAAATTGCTTAGGGCCTCGCTAAGTTGCTGAAACTGGTCTCAAACTTGCAATCCTGCTTTAGCCTTCCGAGTTGCTGGGATTATAGGTGTGCACCACTGAGCCCAGCTGAAGAAATTTTTTTTAAAAAATCTAAATCAAGTGATTCCCTAGGAAACTTTAGAACACGAAAAGGAAGTTTAAAGACAATCATAGATAAGAGACAAATCACTCACACAGAAGCAATTATAAATGGAGCAGATTTTCAATAGCAGTAAAAGACGTGAGAAGACAGTAATAATATCCCCCCAGTATTAAGAGAGAACAAATACTCAATCCATCTAAACCATTATTCAAAATAGGACAGAAACATGAACAATTTCCAAACAAATACACTGACAGGATTACTACTAAAGAATGTATGTCAAAACAAAAAACAAAACCAAAATAGAAAGAAAGAAAGTTAAACAGAGAATGCTGAAAGCTAATGACAGCAAAATAGTTTAAATATGAACCAATGTAATGAAAATCATCTCAATAAAGGAAAATAAAATTGTCTCAATAAAAGAAAATAAACCCTATTAATAGTTTAATAGGTTATAAATAAAATAGGGTCAAAATATTGACAATAATTCAGAATATAGGGGGCTGGTGATCAGAGTTAAAATAAATCCTTACATTATCTGGGACAAGAATGAAGTTTTTGATTAATTTTGGCCATTGGGAAGTCAAATACTCACATTAAATTAAACACAGAAAAAGAAAGTTGATTTTGTAACATCCAAAATAATAAAGGGCCAAAATAATAACAACAATAGAGGGCAAACAAAGAAAAAGTAAAACCTTATTCTATTTAATATGAGAAAGAATAATTTTCTTTTAAAAATGGTGAATAAAGATGGAAAAGAATATAGTAAAATAAATCTAAATATTTGAATAAGCCCTATTCAGGTAAATAGATTAAAAATAGAAATTAGAAGAAAAAAGTCTTTTAGATTTAAAAATAAAGTTGGTCTTACTATGAGAAATGCAACTAGAACAAATAACCCAGACATCTTGAAAATAAATGAATAGAAAATGATATAACCAAAAGGGCAAGATGATCATTACAAAATCTGAAAAACAATTTTCCAAGAAATCAAAATAACCTTGGGTCTGCAAACTCTTAACACAGTATCAAAATTTACATAAAAAAAATAAATAAATTTCAAAAAGAAATTGACAAACCTCTGACCATAATGAAGAGGTTTTTTTTTTTTTTCTTTTTTTTGTAGGGAAGGGTACTGGGGTTTGAACTCAGGGGTACTCCACCACTGAGCCACATCCCCAGCCCTATTTTGTATTTTATTTAGAGATAGAGTCTCACTGAGTTGTTTAGTGCCTTAATGTTGCTGAGGCTGGCTTTGAACTTGTGATCCTCCTGCTTCAGCCCCCTGAGCTGCTGGGATTATAGGTGTGTGCCACAGTGAAGAATTTTGACCTATATCTTTCAGTAATTGATAATAAAAACTTAGTGGTAACATTTGAAACATTAGTCCGTGGTTAAGACAACTAGCTGTTCACCAATAATTTGGGCTTTTTTTTTTTTTCTTAATGTGAAGTGGTCCCTGTGACGTGGTTGTCCAGGCCAGGACTATTTTCTAGCCACTTTTCATAAAGTATGACAACATGACTTGTGGTTAGTGTTCATTTGTTTTGATCCCATGGGACAGAAATAAAAAACAATTCGTATTTTTTGCTCATCAGGTTGAAAAAATTTTAAGCCTTATAACACAAAGTATTGGCAAGGATATGTAAATAAAATTGCAGTATATGGAGCTTCACCAAGACAGTTCCAGGACAAGTAACAGCTGAACAGGCACTGGATTTTCGTGCCTCACTAAAGAAAACTAACTAAATATGAGCAAATTAGATCCTCAGAAGCCAAGAAGCAAAGTATCCTCATATACGGTCTTGTGCAAAAATTTCAGGAGAAGCACATGAAGAACCCAAATATTTCTGTTAACTTCTGAGTTTTCTAAGAAATGCTCAGAGGTAGAAGATCATGTCTACTAAAGAGAAAAGAAAATTTGATGATATAGCCAAAGTAGGCAAGGACTGGTATTAAAGAGAAATGAAAACCTATATCCCTTCTAAAGGCGAAACAAAAGCTCAAGATCCCCATGGATGCAAGAGGTTTTCTTGGGCCTTTTTCTTGCTCTGTTCCGAATATAGCCTCCAATTGAAGGAGAGCATGCTAGAGGATGGATTCAGGGGTGACACTGTAAAGAATCTGAGAGAAGTATGGTCTAACACTGCTGCAGATGACAAGCAGCCTAAGGAAGGGAAGTCTGCTGAGCTGACGGAACAAGAAGAAAAGGGTATCACCGCATTGTAAGCAAAAGTAATCTTGATATAGCAATAAATAAATAAAGTTGTCAAGGACGAAAAAAAATAAGAAAAATGAAGAGAAGAAAGAGGAGAAATACGAAGAAGAGGAAGAGTAGGACGATGGTGATGGATAAGTAGGTTCCAGCAGTTTTTTTCTTGTGTATAAACATTTAACTCCCTTGTACATACCTCATTCCTATTCAAGGAAAATCATATTGAAATGTAAGGCTGTGAAAGATTTAAACTGTACTGTGCCCTTTTTTTTTTTTTGTATAGTTAATGAAACATAAAACGTGTTTTTAAACAGTCCAGTCTTGGAAGTCGCCAACCTGACATGGTAGAGTATGAGGGTTGAACACTGGCATGGATGTAAAGCAGATTCATATTGATGCCCAGTACAAATTAGTTCCATATAAGTTTCATAGTTTTTTCATCTTCAGTTGTCTCTGATGTAGCTTATACAAAAGAATTGTCTTATTAAATGAACACAGCTCTGTAATTACAAAAAAAAGCAAGACAAAAAACGAATTATAACCAATTTATTGATACTCTTAGTGCTTCTAAGTACATGCAACTTTTAATTAAAAAAATAGAAGGTATCATATTGTTTGTGTATTTGTTGTTGCAACTACTTTGAACTACAATTTGGTCATACATGGAAAAGTATAAGCGTAGTTAACATTTAATGAACCAAAAAAGTCAATGTGTAGGTATCTAGATAATTAGGATTAATGAATTTCAAGAATTGTACAAGAATATGCATTTCAGTGTTGTTATAGCAAGTGGAGACAAATTAACTGTACCTTAGAAAGAAAGAGATCAATACACTATACTTTATTCATACAACAAATACCATTAACCAGTTGTGCTATTTTAACCAGATCTGCATGTATCATGATGAAGAAATCCCCAAAATGAAATGAGAGAGAAAATAAAATTCAAAAAGCATATTTCCTATGGGATATTACTTATGAAGCTATTTAAAAACAGTTTCCTAATGCATTAAATGAACACATGCCTAAGTGGAAAGTGTACAAAGTCACATATAGCAATATTGCACATCAATTACACCATAGTAGATACCTCTAGAACACAGGAGAAAGAACAGAGAGAAGGGGTTTGGCAGTTTGTCTGATTTCTTTATTTGGCTACAAAAATAAAGCAAATGTGGTAAAATAGTAATATCTCTCAAGTCTGAACATTGGAAACCTAGTATCTATTACATTATTTTTGTGCTTTACCATACATTTGAAACAACAAAATAAAATATTATTTGAAATAATATTTTAAAATAAAATATTCCTGGCCTATAGGTCTAAAGAGTTAAACAATAAGCCCATATTTTTATGTAAGATGAGTCCTGATAACACAGGTCCAAGTGTTCCTAATCATAATACTCTAGAGTTGTTCATCAGAAAAAACATTTGCATTTTAAAAATCAATATGTAGTTATGGCATGATTATTTAATATGAATCTACTAAGTATTTTAAGTTCTGACTTGTTATTCTATTGCTTCAGCAAAAAAAACATACTCACATCCTTTATAATTCTTTAAATATAAAGAAATTTTTTAAAAAATGTAAAAAGAGGCTACAGATGTGTAGCTCAGTGGTAGGTCACTTGCTTAGCATGTACAAGACTCTGGGTTCCATCTCTAGCACCACAAAAACAAAACTCAACAAAACAAAAAGTTTAAAGGGCTTGGTAAAAGAGAAAAAAGATGAAAAACTTACCTAGAGTTGAAATTCCCATTTCTGAAGCAGGAGAATAACGTACTTATTACCACTATATAATGTTCTCCTTCATCAGTGAGACTGACAATATCCTGATGTGTTGTATAAATGAAAAACAGACTGGCAGAGACAATGAGATGTATGCTTAATGTTGTAGATTTTTTATCTATTATAATCAAGTTTATGATCTACTTGATAGAATACATAAAGCCCTGTATCTTTTTCTCTTTATTTTCTCTTTTCTGTCCTTATTTCTCTTCTTTGTTTCTTGTTCTTTTTCTTCTCCATCCATTTTTTTGCATCCTAGATATCATGTTTTACAATTGATATCCCATGTTATTTTCAGAGAAATAAAGTAGATGTTCTTATTTTCATTTGTTAGATTGTAGAATGGAGGCTTTAATAAGTGAGAAATGAGCAAGTCCTGAAGACAAAACCAGGTTTAAAAACCAGGACTTCTTGAAGACTAAAATGCATGTTTGGGGCTTTAATGTCTCCTAAAAAAGTTGAACCACCTGAGGAACCATCTGAACTTGGTATCTTTGCCATGTTCTGCTTTTAAAAGGAGAAGCCTAGCTTGACTGGACCCTTTAAGTAGAAATCTAGTAAAAAGAACAATTCTGAATGAGGAAATTAAAAACCCAGAGGATTCTGACACCATTTAGCAGAACTTTTGAATATCAGGGCTCTGTCTTTGAAGAATTATCAATCCAAAACAGCTCTAATGAAAGAAGTAATTTGTTCACTCAAGGTGCCATCTCCTTCAGGGATCCAAGGTAAAGAATTTTCTCCAGGCATGGCTGGATTTAGGGTATATAATGTGTCCTCCAGCTTTACCTTCTTTCAACTCTACCATTTCATGGTTTCCAGTAAAGCCAGCTTCATCCCTTGGAGTTTTAGGGGTGCTACAGCAACTTCTGATTCATGATTTTTTTTTCATTTCAAGATCAGAAGAAAGATTAAAAAAAAAAAAAAAACCTCTTTGGGGTGGGGGAAGACCCTATGAAACGAGTACTGCTTAGATCAGACAACAATCCCTAAAATGATCCACCTTCCCTGGAAAGCATTTTGATGATCTAAACTTTTGTCAAATTATCTGCCACCAGAGCTAAGACTATAGGCCTGGATCGTCCAGCAAAGTTGAAGTGGATCCTGGAGAGACAGCCAACACTATTCAACATACCTAATAAGTTACAGAATCCCAATGTTATCTCCATTCTTCGTCTCTCATTTTGCAGTCTTCATCTCACGTAACTAACCACCAAGGGTTGCAAGTAGTATCTCTTAAATAATCCTTTTTTTTCCCATACATATTACAATTTCTTTAGTTGTCTTAGAACATTCATTTAGTAGTTCATTTGTTCAATAAATATTCACTGTAATGTACCCATCACTGGACAAAACAACAAGGATATATATATAATAACTTAAACATGAATTGTGCCATTAATAAGAAGCTCATCTCTCATGTAGGTTAAGGCATAGATTATTAAGATATCTGTGATAGAAATAAATACAGGATACAATGGGAACAGAAATTAAGGGGAAAAAAAAAGATCATTAAAGGAGGTGATACCTGAGCTGAGCTTGGCAGTGGGCATTATTATAAGCAGAAGGGACAACCTGGGAAAATGTACTGAGGTAACAGCATAGTCAGTTTCTCAATTTCAATAATAGACTGTAGTTATACAGGATGTCATCGCTGGGAAACATCACCACTGGGCGACGGGTACATGAGACCTCTTCTTCTGTAATTTCTTGTAAGTCTATAATTATTCCCTCCATCCCCTCAAAAAAATGTTTTTAAAACTAGCACATTAAATGAAGTATTCTCAACTTGCTGGATGCTGCTGGAGCATCTGTCAAGAGGCAGTGTTTGGAAGAAGACAGACCAGGAATGGTGAGCAGATGCCATTTTAAAAAGTAGGCTCACCCTATGTTGTTGGAGAACTCTGAAGGAATTGAATCTAGGAAATGGTTTGCTTCCTGCTCCGTGCCTCATGTTTTTCTTGTACAACAAATTGGACACAAGTCCTGACTCTGCAGCAATTTTCCTAAGTCTCTAATACTTTGTTTGTTTCACCACAATCTTTTACCCTTTGGAATTTGATAGTAAAATGTACAGTTTATCCTGAGTGACCTCAGAAAATTCTTCAAGGCCTTGTTTTCTTCTTCCTCACATCAGTTTTTTTTTTTTAAGAGAGAGAGAGAGAGAGAGAGAGAGAGAATTTTTTTAATATTATTTATTTTTTTTAGATTTCGGCGGACACAACATCTTTGTTGGTATGTGGTGCTGAGGATCGAACCTGGGCCACACGAATGCCAGGCGAGCGCTCTACCACTTGAGCCACATCCCCAGCCCTCTCACATCAGTCTTGAAGTAAACTTCATCAACCCTCTCCTATTGGTTAGACTTGATACTGAGATTAGAAGCCAATCACAATGGCGGAGGAGAAGTCAGACTAGATAAAAGCAGCACTACCAAGGTGGCTGAGGCACAGGAACCCAGCAACAAATAGCTATGAAAAACCAGTGTTTAGTTTGTTATACCAATTAATTATTAGTTCATCCATTTATTTAAACTATTATATATCAACCACATAGTAGGTACTGGAAACAGAGAAATTAGTAGGATAAAATTCCTGTCCTAATTACCCTCATTTGAGGGGTCAGGATATAAAATAGTCATAGTAGACAATAAGATTCCTGTGCATGGTTTACAGAAGCAAAGTGTTGGCACAAAGAGAGATAATCAATTCTGCTGGAGAAGGTTGGGTCACCAAGGAGTCAAGGAATCTAATCTAACTTATGAGGCATGGAAACTGGGTGATGAGTAGTAGTGACCTGAAGTATATGAACTGTATTTGTCTTTATGTCCCAAATTGTCATCAACTTTGCATGTTACAAAAGCAATCTGGTACCTCTTCCAGATTGTAATGTGAAAAGACTTCAGCAACGCTTTCCTGTAACCTTGCCCATTTGAGAGGTTAGATGTTCTGAGATGTAATGGAAAAAAAAGAAAATTCCGGAGGGGAAACATTTCCTAAGAAATGAAAGAATCTAAATGTGCAACAACTATTTTAGATGAAGAATAAAGAGAAGAAGGGAAAGGAGGATATTCGATTCTTCATTTACTCATTCAATGAATATTTATTGAGTCCTTACTTCTGGCAAAGCACTCCACTAGTAGCTTGGTATTTTGAAAATTACAGAAATCAATCATTGGCATGAGTCTCTAAAATTACCATCTTGTCAGCAGGCTCTAATGCAGCCTCTTGCAAATGATTTCTCATTCAAAAATAATGAAAACACATGAAAAGAGGAATAATGATTTTAAAGAAAGTACAAAAACAGTTTTAACAGTCTTTGTTGTCTTGTTTGGTGGAGAGAGAAGGCTCCTCTCACTCCAAAAACCTGGGCTGTCATTACTCTATTGACCAGGTACGATATCCAATAATTCAAAATTTGAATTTTTTTGAAATACAGAACAAATTTTGAATTATTGAATATTTAGGATGATTTCACCTTTTGTATTCAAATAGTGGAATTTTATGCAAGTATTAACAATGGAATATAAGGTACATGTGTCCTTTGACCAGCATCTTCCCAACTCCCCCACTTGTTAGCCATCATTATACTCTCTATTTCTATGAGTTTGGATAAGTGACATAAAACCAAGAAGAATTTAGGTTGAAAGTGGGATGTTATCAGAGTGACCTGGAAATCTATGACTGATGAGAGAAAGAGTAGGAAGAAGTCAGTTCAGCCAAGTCCTTTGCCCCTTCAAGCTGTTGCTCAAGTCCCAGCTCATAGCTTTTCCTTTTCTCTCACTGTACTATGTCAGACTATCTGAATTTCCAACTCCTGTCATGTGTATAAAGGAATGAAAACTTAAAAAGTTTATTCCTAAATTTCCCTTGGAAGAGATTCCTGATACTGTTAGGTAGTAGCTAGCAATGAGAAGTAAAATGAAGGCAAGGTCACAAGTATTCTTTAAATTACTTTAGGGTCTTCTTTAAACTACTTTCAAAGTTAACAAAAAAGCTTAGTGTGGTAGTTAATTTGAAGAAAAGAAACAGAAGCAAAAGGAGCTAATTGAGAAATATATCAAGAGAAAAGGATTAATGGGACTAACTGTTGACAGGGTTTATTGATGTTGACATGAAGCTAGGAATTATGACTAAAGGTGTCTCCATTTATCTGGGAAGGAAGATACCTTTAGTTGTATAGGTGTGCTAAGGTAACTTCTGATCATCAATTGACCCCAGTATCCACATTAACATGGGACTGACTTGTAGATGAAGCTCCCCTAAATAAAATGGCCACCATGACAGTTCCAGAGAGAACCAACTAGGCTCAAAAACTCCACTACCTGACATGAAGGTGGAGTTGAACACCTGATTGGCAAAGAGTATGGAAGGTGGTCCCGAGTTCTCCTGGTAAATGTCAAACAGTAATAAAATTGGGGACAGCATTATCTCCTTTGTCGTTCTCTGCTTGGAGATGGCCCACTCTCTCCCTTGAGAGTGCTTTTTGCTTAAGCCTCACTTTCTTTTTACTTTATTTTCACCTCACTCTAACTTGTAATAAAGTCCTCTTGCATGACTTTTGGTGTCTGATTTTAAATCTTCTTTGGTTGGAACACAAGAGGCTTGGAGCTTCAGCTCTGTGCTTTCCTTTTGACAATATGAATTAAGAGTCTACAATCAGATGCACTCAACAGGACTTTGATTGCAATGTTATGCATGGAGGGAGACAGGTGAAGGACATTGGTTTGGATCATGCTCCTCCTGTAAGCTCTGAAGAGTGCAACAGGAACTTTCTGACCCAGAACTTTGGAATCCTGTTGGAGGCAGCAGCTTATGTAATAAATCACTCGATTGTGTGGTGTTGTTTGGGGAATTCCAGGAAGCTTAGCTTAGAGTCTGATTCTTCAGGCCATCCAATGAGTGTGAGCTATTAATGCCCCTTAGTAATTCCATTTTAGTTTAAACATGCTAAAGTAGGTTCTATTGTCTGCAACTAAGAACCAGGGCAATATGCTCACCAAAGAAGGTCCCAGCATGGATGAAACAGGTGAAAAGAGATATGTTCATTCAACTAATACCTATTGAGACCTTACCATGCTCTTAATGCTGTGTAATATCCTTTGTAATTTTTACCCATTACTAATAATGGTAGAAATGTTAACCAATCTTAGAACGTGTACAAAGTTCAAATGAAAAAGAACACTTCAAACATATATAAATGTAAAGTTCCAGTACACTTATACAATAGTTAACGTCACTTATGATACTTAAAGGCATACAAAAATGAAAACTTTCCTAAAAAGACTTGATTATCAAGTAGCTTCCATCATTGGAGTTGTTCAGAGATAGAATAATAATATAACACATTTCAACTGAGATGTGAAAAGATATATACATATGAGATCCCAACATTGCAGTGAAGCTTGATTAAATGATATTCTAAGAATCTAAATCTCCAACTAGGTAATCCATATTTCAGCCCCTGCCTTATACCCTTAAAGCAAAATGACAATGATTTGCACATGGATTCTCTCCAAGATTCTGAATCTCCTTTATGTATACAGTTGAAGTTAGCTGGTAGTTCATTTTGGTAGACAGATATAGCTTGATGGGATTCCATCCCTCCTTGTTCCTAATTTTCCTGCCCTGATATGGCAGTCTGTTTCCTTATATGGCAAGCATCTTCCCCCTGGTGCCGCCTCCACCTCTCCCACACCAGGGGAGTGGGAGAGCAGTCTGCAGCCAATTTGAAGTACCACAAGTGGTCCTCATTTGGACACTCTGTTCTAAATTTCCATCTCCTCCTCCAGGTGGCTGCACCCATCCTCACTGGTAATTACAATACCAGAATCTAGTTGAGAAAAACTTGACAGCTTTGCAAAAATGCATCTCAAATCAGACTCCTAATATTCTATATCATTAGTCACAGCTCATTTCGTTATGTTGTAATGATAGGAATGGTTTGGTGTGTCTTCCATTGGAAGAAAAATGAGTTCAGCAAAGATAGCTCCACATTCAAGTTCCTATTATATTTATAAAGTCAGTTTGTCCAATTCTAGATAGTTTCAGTTTGAACATTTTGATATCCAGGGATCACAAAAGGAGAACAACAGTAAGCCTGATGAAAAAAAAGTGTTCCTGGTGATCTATGTGTGTCTCTGACTAATGAAGCAATCACATGATATCCAAGGTCATTTTTAAAGGTCTTTTATTTCTGAAATTGCTGCCCACACGAAAGACTCAAATACGGGTTGGTCCCTTTAGCTAGTAATGTGTCCCTGAAAAAAAAAAAATGACTTAACAGAAGCATGAAAACAAACACTAATCTGTGTGGCCAGGACCTAGAAGAATCTAGCTTAGTCCTAATGAAAACCAGGCATGGGGCCAACTCCTTTTATATTTGGTTTTCATGAGAATCTGTCTGTGGGGGAGCTCTGAGTGTTTTTAGTACAATAACAAGCTTGTGTTCTCTGAGCCAATTAGTATGTAATTAGGTGTTGGCTAATGAGGAGGAGGATAAAAGGTGGAGCTGGCGGAGAGCAAGCAAGTGTGGGTGTCACTCTTGTGTATGCAGGTGGCGAAATGGCACATGTTGAGCACTAAATTGAATTTCTAAAACCCAATAATTTGTTACACACTATTAGTAAGTTCAGTGCTAGCAGCTTTTCACATCTCTATTGAAATATGCTTCCATTTCTCTCTGCAAAATAAGGTGTTCAGCACACGTATGTTAACATTTTTTCGCTGACCATTCTCTGCAAGTTAAAATTGGAGTTGGTTGTGATGCTTGTTAAGAACTGAGTTACTTACCCACAGGAAGACAAAAGAAAATCATTTTTTTATTCTTCTGCTCAACATATATTTCTTTACAAATTCATCAGTGCACTAAACAAAGACCCCTGCCCCTAGTCGAGTTTATATTCTAGTAGGGAGAGATAGGTCATAAGCAGCAAACACAAATAAAGAAGGTATATGCTATTTTAGAAAGTAAGGAAAAAAAAATTAAAGTGAGATAAAGGGTCAATAGCGCTCCTTCCCTACCAAGTGTTGAGGGAAGTGTGTAAGTTTTGAAAAGGTGGATAAGGGAGGCTTCACTAAGAAGGTAAGATCTGAGGAAAGACTTAAAGGAGTTATGGAGGGGAAAAGTTGGGGAATGAGGTGGGAATTGAAACAAGTCAGCAACATGTGCCCAAGAGGACTAAAGATTTAGTGAAACACCATTTGAAAAAGAAAATCTCATTCTTTTTTGATCCTTGCACAATTACTCTTTTAAAGTCTGCATTGGTAGAGGTACTCTGGGTATTCTTTTTTTTTTTTTTCTTTTTTTTTTTTGTGGTGCTGGGGATTGAACCCAGGGCCTTGTGCATGCAAGGCAAGCACTCTACCAACTGAGCTGTAGCCCCAGCCCACTCTGGGTATTCTTGTGGCAGACAGAGGCTCCTGTTCTATGCTCTCAGACGAGCTAAAAAAGAAAAAGGAAAAGAAAAAGAAATAAAAAGGGTAGAGAGCAGGGGCAAGAATGGAGAAATATGGACTTGGTCAATAGGAAGAAATTTGTGGTAAAAATTGTGGGGATGGGACAGATAATCTCCTTTTAAACAGAAAATATGTGTCAACTTGGTAAGAACTTCAAAGGATGCTAAACACTGTGGTGTGAGTTTTTCGGTGAGCGGACCCTTTGCTGTTTCTCCTGTTAAGTCATTCTAGTATCTTTAAGGCTCTATAGCAAGGCAAATAATTTTCTTGGCTCTTCTGACTTTTTCTACTAAAAAAGTAGAGAGATACTATAAGTACAAGTACACAAAAGAGTATACAGTCCTTAAAAATTGTTAAAGGCTACACTGTTGCTAACCTTGGGTATAAAAAATAATTCTAAATGATGATGGATGTGCTCATTCTTTCACAGGCAAGCAAGATGGTAATTTGATTTTCTACTTAACCTGATGAGTTTTGTAATTGTAAAGAGCTCTAAAATTAAGGAAAGCCTCAAATGATGAGAAAGTTCTAATATTGTGGTCTGTTCTCACCAGGCTAATTCAGTGAGGCATTGGTAGGTCCCCATTTCCTACCAAGGGACCTCTTACACTTGCCTGTGCCAAATGATGCCAAGGCAGGAAGCGGAATGAATCAAATCCTTTTATTCATAGGTTTGCATATTATCACCTTTCTACCATATTCATACATCATCATGGAAACCACATTACCAGGAGATGTTTGTTTTTGCTGTGCTATGCCCCTGGCAAACTGATAATCTGAAACTAATATTCTTTTATTATTTATACAACATTTGGCAGAAGTGGGGTAGGCAACTGTGAAGAGTGTTTATTTTCCAGCTTTGTTTTTAATTTCTACTCAAGAGTGCTTCTTTACTGGAAAGGAAACCCATTTACACCTATCCTGTTATGTAAGCAAATGAATATGAAAACATGGCTTATTATTGACATCATAGATCCTAATTATTCTGGTCATGTTTGGTCCTTCTAATACCTAGCTCTCTGGAAGTAGCCTCACTGAGCTGCTTCTTAAAACCTGTGAAACTCCTTTCCCATCTAATGTTGCTCTTTCACAAAGTTTTCACTAATTCATTGAAAATTCTTTCAATCATTACGGTTAACTGCAGGTACACATTTGATTTTTGAGCAGAGGGACCTAGTATTAACATTGTCCTTTCTCTATGAGGGTGACCTTAGTGATTGACCAGCCTTGGGGCAAACATTTTGATTTTTTTCTCCAGTAATGGATATAGATTTATTCTGGCATACTTATGTCCTTGTTGGGTGAAGCTGAGGCCATGAATCAGAATAAGGTGGTTTGGCCTCCATGGTGCACTGACCACATGACCACACAGTTGTTAGCGCCATAGGCTAATCTGCTGCATTAATGGTTACAGATGTCGTGTTTCATATCCAGGTCAAAGCTGACCTTTATAAAGCAGGACAGACACTGTGCTAAGCACCTGATATAAACCATTTTCTGAACTCTGCAACTCAGTGAGATAGTTTTTATCTCTGTTTAGAGAGAGGATTAAGAGGATTAGATCATTTATCCAAGGTGGTGATGAGAATAAATATAAAACCCAATACTCAAATTCAGAATTATTATAGAATCTTCACTTTTAACCTCTGTAATAAACTGTCTTCTTTGTTAATCCATATACAAATTTTTGCTCATTCTCTATAATCTAGCCTTATAATATTCAGAAAGAAGCTAAGGCTTCTATATTAGGTCTAAAATTCAGGATATCCAAGGTCAAGTCTAGGGAGTCTACCCTCAAAGCTTAGAGTAAAAAATTTCCTTCTAAAATCTAGCCATAGAGAATCTGTGCCTATATGTGGTAAATTGTCCTGATTTTTAAAATATTTTCTATAAGAAAAGATTCATTATGACATTATTTTACTGGATGATCATGAGGACAGCATCACATCTACTACTGCTACAGTGAGCTAACCAATGAGGTCAACCCCACCAGGGCAAGAATGAGACTCCTTTGTTGCCAAGTATTTTTTCTTTCTATGCTAATAAAACAAAAAGATTGAGACTGTAAATACCTAACCTTATCTTGTTTAGCTGGGCCACAATTGATGGGAAAGAGCTAAAATCAGAGTAACCTTCATCCCCGATAATGCTGGTCATTTAAGCGGTGCCTAGGGTTTGGCACTTGGGCTATGGAATGTGAATGTGACTAAATTACAGTTGATTACTCTAGATGAGTCATTTGCAAGTTGGTGTATTGTTTCTACTTGGAGGGGCTACTCTGACTTATATAATGATTTGGTTTTTCACAGTGAGGAGATGGGAACCAAATAACTTGTACTAAGGAAAACAAGGGTTTGGAGTGCTCTCTGATCCCAGTAATTTTTTCTATTCTTTGATAGAAAAGAATGGGATGGGATAATAGCTATTTTAGTGAAGTGCTATAAGGTTTTTATAATAACAATTTCACTGGGTCATATTAGAAAATCACATAAGAGAGGCACCTAAGATGTCAAACTGGCAATGTATCAGTCAGGCTTATGGCCGTAAACAACAAGATTCCCGCCTGGGATTTAGAAGAGAATTTTATAGACCTTCTGAACAGGTGTGAGTGGGACAAAAGGTAGCAACAGGTATGTCAAGGCATTGAGTGACTCCAAGTCCATTACCACCCCTAGGCATGAAGGGATGAAAAGGGAGCAGACGTCACAAGAGCCAAAAAGGGTAGGAGCCCAGGAAGGAGGATAGCATGACAAGACAGGCCATTGGAAGAATTCAAAAGTTGAAGAAGGGAAAGAAACACATTAGCTCCTATTTCCTCCCATTCCTAAGGTTTCTTTCCTGTAGCTTCCACTGGCAGGTCCAGCTAGAAGCCAGAGGGCTTTATATCGTATGGGCCACATTTAGAATATTTGACTTGATTTAACCTTTTTATTTTAAGAGATACAGAGGCAAACTAGATCAGGTGGTTGAAAAGGGTCAAATCAATGGAACAAAAGCAAAGCAGAGAAGGGCAGGCAGATGGAGGTGAAGAGGATTAAGAGGATTAGATCATTTATCCAAGGATTAGATCATTTATCCAAGGTGGCACAGAGTGTGAAACAGCGGTACATCCCTCAGTGCTGGTGAGCTGGGGTGTCGGCTTTGGTCCAGTTCAACATTTTTAACCACCTAGGTAAAGAAAGAGTGCCAGAATATTCCATCTGTGAATGGCAGAGAGTTGAAGCCTGTGATGGATCGACCAGTCCAGAGGCAACATTATCTTGATAGGCAGAAACCAACAAAATGGAATTGATCAGGAAAATTGGCTAAGTTCCCTAGTTAGGATAATTAAAATTGTCAAGAGAATGAGGAGAGGTGAGAAAAGTGATTGATGGCAGTCCATGTCCTAAAAGCCATCAGTATCAATGAGTGTGGGTCCTGATGCTTCCATGCTGAATGTAGCCCGAGGCTGCGCTTCCAGCTGCCTGTCTCAAAAATTTCTCACACCCCTTGTGCAAAGCCTCTTCCTGTTACCTGCCCATCTCCCTCCAACACTGTGGTCTCTCTTTGTTTAATGGTATACTGTCCACAAAGTATCCTCAACTAGGAGATTTGTAATCATCTTTGAATTCTCCTTTACTTCCTGTTTAATGAATCATGAAATGCTGATTCTTTCTCAAGACATGACTTAAACACCCTGTTGCCCTTCCAAACTCCAGTATCCCTGCCTTTTTCAGGCCCCATTCTTTCCAGTCTCTAGACTTCTATAACAGCTTTTTCATTTTCTGGACTTCAGTCCATTCTCCCTACATGTGCAGGAGTTACCTTCTGTTTTAGGTAGCTTTTTGTTGTTGTTGTTTATTGTTGCCCTGACTGAAGGAACAACTGCAGAGGAGGAAAAGTGTATTTGGGGCTCACAGTTTCAAAGGTCTCAGTCCATAGACAGCATGGCTCCATCCTTTGGCGCTTCAGTTGAGGCTGAACAACAGAAAAGTGTAGTGGAGGGAAGCAGCTCATGTGATGATCAGGAAGGAGAGAGTTCTCCACTTGCCAGATACAAATATATATATACCCCAAAGCCACATCTCCAATTCCCACCTCCTCCAGCCGTACCCTATACCACTTCAGTTACCACTCAGTTAATGCCTATCAGGGGATTAATTCACCAATTGGGTTAAGATCCTCACAACCCAATCATTTCTCCTCTGAACCTTCTTGCATTGTCTCACACTTGAGCTCTTGGGGGGAACACCACCTCACATCCAAACCATAAGCACTAATCCAGGAAAAGATCAAAATTCAATGTGAAGTTTCTACTGACTACATATCACTTCCACACCATTGTAGAGTTAAAAAATCACACATCAAATCATCAAAGTCACTCTGTAGAGTGAGACCATTATCTTTCACACCCTAGATAATATACTTTAATGCATTCATAATTTCACAAAGATTTAGTTGCTTTTTTTAAACACAGTAGATATTCTACCAAATGCCAGGGGAGTAAAAATGAATGAGAAGTAGTGGTGGAAGGATACATATAAACAGGAAGGGGTTATTGTAGAGTTAGAGCAAAGAGTTTTGGGTGCATTCTAGGAGAAAATCAGAAGAAGCTTGGGAGGTGTCTTGAAGGCTGAAGAGAGAAGTAGCTGGTTAAGGACAAAAGCACAGGGATTAACAAATTTAAAAATTAAAGCATGGGGATTTAGGTTGTTTGCAGAATAGCAGTTCTTTGTGGCTGCAGAGAAGTTCTACATGGAGATGAGTTGTGACAGTGAGCCACAGCTGCATGACATCATGTATTGGGAAGGCAAACAACTGATATGCTATAGTGTATTGTGTTGCTAACCAGGATGTTTGGTAGGTTAGGTGTATGAAATGCATTTAGACTTAAGATATTTTCAACTTATCATGGGTTTATCAAGAATCCCATTGTTATATCAACATCTATACTATATATACATCTATATCGTATGGGCCACATTTAGAATATTTGGCTTGATTTGGCCTTTTTATTTTAAGAGATACAGAGGCAAACTAGATTATAATCAGAAGAAGATAAAAGACATAGAGAGACTATTTATATGGTTTTCCCATTGTTCTTTCTCTGAAATAGAAATAATATAATTTAATCCATAGTCAATTCATACTCCAAATCATAGTCCTGTTTTATGAAGTTGAAATAGTAGAGTAAATGTATACACAGTGCTTACCTGCCTGATGCATAGTATGTATCCAAAACACATAGGATTTAAAAATTGTTATTGGGATTTTTAGCAGTAGGATGTTATAACATGCTAAAATATTATACCTTTTACTTACAATGTTATCTGTACCAATTACAAGGTAGAAGTCCTACATACGATAAATGTACTTATGTATTTTTACTCTTGCCTAAGAAAAGTACTTTTCACTCAGTTGAGAAGCAGAACAATTCTAATGTTACTCATTTCCTCTGTTTTGGGGTTGAATTTCTCCTAAACTATTCCACATATTATAATTTACCTCTTTGTGAATTAAAGTGCACTTAACTTAAAGCTACGGAAGCACACTCAGCATAGCTAATACAGAAGTGGCTTTGGCCAGAACCTGAGATCAGGAAGGACAGACAGTTTTGACAGGAATCAGTAACTCTGATCCCCAGGACACCATGGTCATGTGTTCTTGTATTTTTGATAGTATCAGTTGGTTTTTCAAATTCTAGATGGCTTTGGTGACTTCTGAGGCACATGATGGAAAATGATATCCATTTTCATCTAGATGGATTACTTCCCAGCCCAGTGTCTCAGGTAAGAGACTGAGCTCTCCAAATTCCAATGGCACATTTATGGGAATAAAAACTGATTGTTCATGTCTGAATCAATTCTTTCCATGATTAATCTATTGTGGTCATTGACAGAGAACATAATGACATTCTGCAGGTACCCCCATCCCTATCTTGAAGATCATAATTCTCAGAGACAGGTTTCTGGAGTGGCCAGCAATCTCAAATCTTTCTACTCTACAATTGCCCATGATCTCTTTGTCAAGAAACTAAAAGAAGTTTAAACCCATTCTCTAATTTTTTTTATAAAGCTTTTTTCCTTAGACCTAAAGTAAATACTTTCTGTTATTGTTTTATAACCTAAGTTCTTTTTCTGTTCACACTGTACATAAAATTTCTTGGTCATGTTAACTTCACATAATCACCTTTCAAATAAGATCACCAATTTCAATGTAGCAAGAGACTCTGAGAAACTATTTATATTTCAAATTCCAGCTGCTTAAAGGTAATTGATAATAAAACTGCACCAATTTGACTATCCTAAGTACCTCTCTGGAGACCTCTGGACTAGGGCAGTCATGTGAGAAGGTAGTAGAACAATGAGAAAATCACCTCTCCATATAGAAGAGAACATAAATCATATCAAGACAGAGACTTGCTCAGCTGCCAAGAAAAGGAAAAGATAAACAGAATTGGATTTTAAAGAGGAAGGACAGTGATCCTCTTTCTGGTGATAATTGGAGCTGATGCTGTGAGGAAATAGATATGCTGATAGCGAGAGGCAGAAGAATAAAATGAAGAGCTTGACCCAAAGTGCAATAGAGGGCCTAGTCAGAGATCCGGTAGGACTGATACATAAGAGAAACCGGTTTCATGTAACTATAGACACTGTCCTAATATTCTGCCAATAACCACATGAATAGCATGTATCATGAGAAGAGAAAAATCAGGATTTTCAACTTGGACAAAAGACCTAAGCAGATCCCTCACCAAAGAAAATATCAGATACAAATAAGTATGTAAAAAAAGACTATATATATAATTAGGGAACTGAAAATTAAAAGAATGGAATACACTACATATCTATTAGAATAGTCAAAATCCAAAAAATTGATAACATTGAATGTTAGTAAGAATGTGGAACAACAGAAACACTGGTTTATTACTGATAAGAATGTACAGCCACTTTGGTTGTTTGGAAATTTCTTATAAAACTAAACATAGTCTTACTGTACTATCCAACAATTATGCTCTTAGATATTTACCCAAATATTTTGAAATTCTGCACACAAATATTTTATAACTATTTTATTCACAACTGACAAAAAATGGAAACATAAAGTTGTTTTTTTGATAGATAAATGGACAAACTGTTGTCCATACTTCAAGTAGACTCTTATTCGATGATAAAAGGAAATGAGCAATCAAGTCATGGAAAGATATAGAACTTTAAAATGCATATTGGTAAGAAAGAAGCCAAGTTTAAAAGACCATATACTATATAATTCCATTTATGTGACATTTTGCAAGACCATAGGAACAATAAGAAGATTAGTAGTTGCCATGGGTTTGGGCATACGGAGAGTTAGGATGAATAGATGAAGGACAGGAAATTTTCAGAGCAATGAAATGACAGTATTCTGTATACAAATTATAAAGGTGGTTTCCTGTGGCTATGCACTTGTCAAATTCCCTAGAGATGCAAAACACAAAGTGTAAACTATCATGCAAACTGTAGTCTATAGTTAAAGATAATGTGTCAAAAGTAATTCATTTTAACAAAAGTTTACTAACACAAGATGTTAATAATAGGAGATACTACACAAGAGTGGGGGTGGGGTGGGAAACAGTGGTGAACTTGTGAAACTGTTTCTTAATTATTCCATAAATCTAAACTATGCTTAAAATAAAATTATTAATTGAATTTTAAAGGGACTGGTGTGAGTGCATAATTTATACCCATATTGCAACAGATTGTTTCAAAAATGGGATGCAAAAATATGGGAATAGAGATTATCCCTGGAAAGGTGAGGACTAGAAAACCAGAATGAGAAGGACAGGAATGTATTTTTTACTATAAAGTCATTTTTACCATTGGAACTTTTAAAATAAAATATAGGCATCACTTTTTAAGGTAGACTATTGGTTTCCCTTTCCATTGACCACAGATGTTTGTGGGACTGGGAGTTTGAAATCCAGCAAATTGGTCAGAGATGGATACTTCACAGCTGTAGAACATGGGAAGGAGTGGTGACCCATCCAGCCACTTGTCAGCTTTTGATCCTCACTCTTACTTCTTAGAGACTAATGGGTACAGTGCCATCCAGTCATAGAATCAGACTGTGAGTGCCTTGGTGGCAGAGCGATGTTGTCCCTTTCTTTTCCAGAACTCTTACATGGTAGCTCTGTGGTCAGCACACTCTCAGCATGCTGCCCTGCACTGCACCACGCTGGTGCTTGAGAGAAACTTGTTGACTGCTTTTGGAAATGACTGCAACTCTGTTATCAATTCCAAACCTGCTGAGCTTTTAAGATGCAGAACAAAAGAGTGAATGAATCAGAAATGACAAACGCCTGTAAAGCTTCCTGGCTCAAGAGAAGTCTAAGAAGCTGAGTTGATTGAACCTGAAGAAAAAGGATGACTCAATGCTTATTTTAGAATTGCAGAGTTAATAGGTGTTCTGTATTTGGATCCATTTGGTAAGGGTGAAAGGGGCAGAACAAGATGAAAAATGGACACCATTGGTTTTATAAAACGCTTGTTCCATATAAGAACATAATGTTTCTTGACAGACCATGCTCCTTAGGTCTCAGTACCATGAATATTGTCTTTCCTATTCATCTTATTCACCAAACTTCTGAATGTTAGGGCTCAGGCTTTGACCAGTAACATGTTGATCCCAAAGAATTCTCTTCTGCTTATATTCTTCTAAAGCCTGTGTACTTCCGGTTTCCATGACTTTTAGGTTTATATGTTTACTGTCATTAACATCCTGGCAAGACTATTTTCTCAGCGAAAATGGTCTCCTCCCTTCATGAAAAGCAATAGAAAACTTCAGGCCCCCAAATAAACTTTTGTTTCTCTTCTAATAAAATGGAATGATCTATAAACATCTTAAAAACACATAAGTAGAGGCTAGGGATGTAGTTTAGTAGTAGAGTATATGCGAGGCCCTAGGTTCAACCCCAGTGCTCCCCCAAAAAATCCCCAGAAATAATATTTATGAATTGCTATAAATCATAGGTATTATTTATAGTTCCTCCCTCCTTCTCCTCCTCCTCCTCTTCTTCTTCTATCATAGCATGGCATTTTAAGGCATCTCATAGATTTATGCCTTTATGAGTAATAAGTATATTGCAAATAATATTATTTGATATTAACATAATGAAGTGCTTTCCTTCACTTTCAGGTGTATCTGACTTCTTAGAAGTATTTCATGAAGTCATGAGATCTTCTCTGCAGTCACAAATAACATCATAGATCACAAGTTTTCTTACAGCTCTCTTGAAAGTGTGAAAGCGCCCCTTCATGCCACTTCTTTTGTACTTTAAATATTCTCCCTTTCTTACCAACATTCATTCAAAGGATTATGCCCCAGATTTTCTCCTGGTTACTCTTTTTCTCAATGTGAATTTTATTTCATTTATTTTGTTCATGGATATTTGCCATCTCGACTAAGTGGTGTGGACCCACAGACAGATGACACAGCTATAGACATGGTCACCTACACACATGTGTACAGTCCCTTGAAAGGGACTAGCAGGTACTGGCTCCACTGCCTTGCAGACATTTGCAGGCAACAAAACTCACAGGTGCACTGTTTCCTTTGTCCCTTCCTCCTTTCACCTAAGCCTCCCTATTCCCATTTTCATTTGCTGGTAACCTAGTTTAAATGACCCATTTTTTTTTTATTATTGTAAATGAGAACTTTGTTGTCTAGCAGTTAGTAGTCCACTTGGAACAAACTTATCTTTATGAATGTTTTCAATATGTGTTAGTGTTTTGCACAGGACCTAATTTTCCCTTCTGAGGTTTGCATACTGTAACCTATAAAGATACACAGAGGGCTCCCATTGCCACCTTCTTCAGAAGTCCCTGCAGAGTGAAGCATGAGACCCACTGTTTTAGCCAGATTTTTCACTGATGCTAATAAAAGACTTGAAAAGAACAACTAGAGGAGGAAGAGTTTATTTGGGGGACTCACATTTTCCAAGGTTTTAATCCATAAGATTCCGACTCTGTTCCTTGGGGCCTGAGATGAGGCAGAACATCATGGCATCAGTGTATGGCAAAGGAAAGCAGCCAAGGACATGGCCCCAGGAAGCAGAGAAAGAAAACTGGCCTCACTATGACAAAAGATAAACCCCAAAGGCACGCCCCAGGGACTCACCTCCTTCAACCACACCTGCCTACAGTTACCAACCAGTTAATCCCTTTCAGAAGAATAATGCACTGATTAAGTTCAGGTTCTCATAACCCAATCATTTCCCCTCTAAGTCTTCTTGCATTGTCTCACACATGAGCTTTATGGGAATACCTTATATCTAAAGCATAACATCCACTAATCAAGAAAATTTCATTTGCTGAGATTGAAACCTAACTTCTTTTATCTGGTTCTACCTGTGTTACCTCACTCCAAGTGGCCACAATCAGAGGCCAATAGTTGTACTCCCCAGTAGCTGAATATTCTTACATAGTTTTGCATTAGTCTTGTAGTATACATTTTATGCAAATTCAGTTCTTATGATGAACTCATTCCTGGTTTATTTGCTTGGCAAATCCTAAGACAGAAAGAAACTTTAATAGCTGAACTCAAAATGAGATTTCATCCTGTGTTCAAAATTCCTAAAAGGCTATTCCTTCTACACACCTTTCTTGAGTTTTGCTACTCACATCCACAGTGAAAGAAAAAGTGAATTAACCTGTAACTATATGACTTATACTTTTGACAAAAGAATTTCTTAGTTATGGCATAGTTCATGGAAATCTGAAAAACATCCCAGAATATAAAAACTATTCTCTGCAGCCTTAGAAACAGCCCATGTCAATGGGTTTTTAAATGCAATCCTTACAAAAAGTTCAATTTCAGCTAGTGTTATTAATAGAGGATCTTGTTGCCAAAATACATTTTAAATATAAATAGGAAATTGTTACTACTCACTCAGCAGTGGTATTCATATACAAACCCTTTCAAGAAAATGCATTATGCGTGGAAAACTAAAACTTTTTTGGAAATTTTCTCAACATTTTCTTTCCCATACATTAAGTATTTCAATGAGATTAAAAGGAAATGAGATTGCCAGGTGTGGTGGCACATACCTGTAATCCCAGCAGCTTGGGAGGCTGAGGCTGGCAGATCACTAATTCAAAGCCAGCCTCAGCAATAGCAAGGTGCTAGGCAACAATCTCAGTGAGACTGTGTCTCTAAATAAAATCCAAAATAGGGCTGGAGATGTGGCTCAGTGGTCAAGTGCCCCTGAGTTTAAAAAAAAAAAAAAAAATATATATATATATATATATATATATATATATGAATCTCAGAAATGATCTCTAGATAAAGATTAGGTTTTATGATAAATTTTATAATATTTATCAAAATTTTAATTGCATAAGTATTTTGACTGAAGAAATTAACTTCTAAAATAAAATATAACTATGTTCACAATGAGGAAAAGATAATAGAACATATAAAAATATTCATTGTAATATTTCTGCAATCAACTCTATCCCTTGTCCTGGACAGCATAATGATACATGTTTGTTAATATTATATTTGATAAAAGGTTAAATAAGGCACAGTTCAGAGTGAAGGACGCCCCGTGGAATTAAGAGACTCCAGAGGGTTGGTCAGGTCTAAGGGCCAGGACCCTAAATTTGTAAAAGCTTTGGAGTCAGACAGAATCTGTTATAAATCCTGTTTTGTATCAATTAGCTCCATAACTTTAGAAAAAAAAATTTAATCCTCAATTGTTCTTGTCTTTAAGATTAATATGACACTGTTTACCAGTAAAATTATATATTAAATTATATTAGGGATTACATCAATTTAGGTAACATGCATTAAGAGTTTATCAGAGAGATAGCAATTTATTATTATTATTGTTTCTTAAAGGCTTTGATGCATGATTTTGAAGGGAGTAATCTGAGGCATGTAGACTTTTTTAGAAATTAGGTAGACCTTAAATGCTCAGAATCCATAAATCCCTGGCCTGTTGCCAACACACCCCTACCACTACCATCAGATCTATGGCAGACATCACTAAAGGAACACAATGCTCTTTCCTACTGAGCCCTGGCAAGGTTCCCAGTGCTTTTCAACACTGCAATATAGAAACCCACTGCCAATCAATCAAAATAGACCTACTTGCTGAAGTGAGAACCTAGGTATCAGGAAATTGGACTGAAATCAGAGAAACTAGAAAAAATGATTAAAAATATGAAATAGATCATAAAGTAAAATAGAAGTAAACACATTTTTATAAGAAATATGGCCATGAGTTTGGACCAAAAAATTATTGTTAAGGGTACCAATCTGGCCTGACTGTGAAATTGAAGTAAAGATAAAAGTTTGAGGTTGTAAAAGTGACTATACAAATGTAAAATTCAATATTACACTGACTCATCTTACTCGGTTATTGTTATGGGATGAATTGTGCTCCCTAAAAAGAAATGGTACCCTCAGTACCTCAGAATATAACCTTAGTAGAAATGGAGCTTTGTGTAGGTAATTTGTTAAGATGCAGTCATAGTGGATCAGGATGATCTTCAAATCCAGTAAGACAACTTTCTTATGATAGTCATGTGAAGACACAAAAATACAGGGAAGACACCATATAAGGATGGAGACAGTTTAGGGTTATGCTATCTCAAGCTCAGTAATACCTGGGCCCATCAGAAGCTGGAGTTCAAGGAGGATCTCCCACAAAGGCCCCAGAAAGGGTGCTGCTTAGCTCACCCCTTGATTTAAGATTTCTAGTATCTGAATTGTGAAATAATAAATTTCTCTTGTGTCAAGCCACTTAGTTGACAATACTTAGAAAACTGATAAACTCAGTATGCAATCAAGATTATTATATACAGAACCATAATAAACGGTGTTCATGTCTGTAAGAGACATCAGGAAAGGTACCCTCAAATAATTCATCTACCCGACCCTCAACTTGGGAATTCAGGCAAGTAGGGAACGCTCCCTCCTAGCAAGTGGACTCACTTCACCTCCCAGTGCCTACCGTGAAGGGTCCACAGGTATCTCCAGAAGATAAAGATAGAAGTTCCATGACCCTTCCAGAACAGGCAAATAAAAACACCTAAACGTGGTATCTTGCTTCATGATCAGAGAAAATATCTCCCATAATGCATCAGGAGAGCTCTATGAGGGCTGGACCTACTCCTGTGGCTCCTGTGGACTGGCTAATTCATGCCATCTGCTGTGGGCACGATGATAGTCCTCTAAAATGTCTAAATCCTGATCCCCCAAATTGATGAATATGGAAAATGGGAATTTGCAAATGTGAAAGAATTAAGGAACACAAGAAGGACAATTGTTTTGGATGAGGCAGGTCAACCCAATCTAATTGCATGGGTCTTTAAGGCAGAAAACCTTTCCCACCTGGGGTCAGAGGGAGACTCGAAGACTGAACGAGGGTCAGAGAAATGGGAAATTGCTGGATTTGAAGGTGGAGGAAGGGACCATGAAATTAAAAAAAAAATGTGGGCAGAGTCTAAAGGATGGGGAAGTCAAGGAAAAATATCTCTAGAAGGAATACAGCTTTGTAGACACCTTGGTTTTAGCCCAAGGTGTCTTAGCATTGAACTGCAGAGTAGTAAGATAATACATTTATGTTGTTTATGCTGCTTAATTTGTGGTGGTTTGGGGAATTCTATAGGCACATTCTCTCTTCCCGTATATATTAGGCCAGAACCTGTTGTCTTTGTACACCCTACCCTCAGTCCTTTAAATCTCTTATCTGTCCCTCTCACCTTCATATTTCGACCACTCCCAGGATCTTGGGAGACATGTCTCCCTTCACATCAAACATCTCTTTCCATTGCTGAAAACCTTTGCCCTCTGGGCAGTCTTCTTCTCCAACCCATTTCCATTACTGGGAAAGGGCATGTTCTGAATCATGGAGAGAAAAACATCTCTTCAAATGAATTTTGTAATATTTATAAATTCTAAATTTAGGGGCCCTGGAAACAAAGTCCCAATTGTTTTTCCCTCACTAAAGTGCTGATTATACATTTGATTTATTGATTTTAACCAACTCTTCTATAAGCTGCAGCCAAATAAAACCTTTAATAATTTGAAGAAACCATTAAAATACTCAACAAGGACAGGAAAAGATCCATTTATTTTAAAAAACAAAAGAAAAAGAAATGGTCCCTAAGTTGCCATCAGCACCAAAATCCCTTTATTTTGTATTTGAAAGAGTTACATTAAAATATTTTTGTGAATGCTGCTACTGCTACTCAAGTGGAAAAGAAAAAGTAACTTAAATGATTTAAAGCTTTCGAACAACTGCTAGGTACTTAGAACAGCTAAAAGAAGAGCACTTTTGAGTGGATACGAATGAGAATTCTCAGCTCCTAAGTGAGGCAGGATGAATTGTGAAGTGCCAGCTGAGTGGATTCATTCCCTTTCCTGTTGGTTCTTCTCCTATCTGGAGGCTAAACTTAATGGTTTCCTTTGTAGTGGAGAGGGCTGGCCCTGACATCAAAGATCCCAGCTCCAAATTGCTAAATCCAGAGAAGCACTGTTCTTGATATGAAACCAAAGGAGTAGAGATGGTTATCACTTCATCCCCACCTCCTGCAGGAAAAGTGTTTAATTGGGGGCGGTGGCATGTGTGTGGAGGCCAGGAAGGGGGCAGAGAAAATTCCAAGGATAAAACAGATTAATCACCAAGAGTAAGAAACTGGATAGAGTTTGTGTCCTTTGACCTCTTAGTGTAGAATCATAAGGGCTGGCGATGGGTAAAGGGGTAAGACAAGAGGGAATAAAACTCAGGTCCTTCATAAAGTGTAGAGGGCACTAAAGAGCAGAGGAATAAGAACTGTTCCCTGATTGCAGCTTTAGAGGAACAACCCTGCAAGTGGGTCCTGCACCGCTAGGATTGGAGAAAGCCACATGACACAGTCAGTCACGAAAAAGGGGACTCTCATCCCCTTAGTGAGGTGAATGGCTGCTCCCCAAAGACATAGCCACATTTAAATCCCAGAAGCTGTGAATCAAACTTTATTTGGAAAAGGGTCTTTGCAGTTGTAACTAAGTATCTCAAGATAAGATTATCTTGGATTATTTGGATGAATCCTAAATCCAATAACAAATAATTTTTTTTTTTAAGAAATAGAAAGGAAGATGCTGACACAGGGAGAAGAAAAAACTATGAGGAAGAAGGCAGAGAATGGAGTTTTGCAGCCACAAGCCAAGGAAGCCCAGAAACACCAGGAACTGGGACCGGCAAGGAGGAAAATCTCTCCCAGAGCCTTAAAAAAGTTCCTGCCGCCATGCTGGTCTTAAACTGCTCACCTTCCGAAATGGGCAAAGAATACATTTCTGTAGTTTTAAGCTGCCAAGTAGGTGCCAATTTGCTCAGGTATCCCTAGGAAATAAAGATACATCCTCTGTATAACAATTCAGGGAGAACCCAAGAGAAGCCTGGTGAAGATTCATAAGCTTTATGTGCTTGCAAAGTGAAGAGGTAAAGAGAGGTAAAGCTTTATGTGCTGCCAAGGTGGGTAGAAGCAGCCAGATCACCTACAAGGATGGAGGAAGAAGAGAAACTGGAGTTGTACTGGAATCAAACCTATCATCCATGCGAAGTGGTGGCAGTCTAAGAAGTGAATTCCACCCCCTCCACTCACGGATAACTCCATCATCAGGCTCTGTAAGTTCCCCAGTGAATTCCTTAGTACAAGCAAGAGCTGAATAACTCACCTCAGCCTAAGCAGTGACTCTAGATTTGACCAAGAAATCACCAACTTTAGAACTGAATTTACATATAACCAACTAGATAAAGTTAAAGCCAAGAGACAATCTTGATACCTTTTAAATAAGATTGTCTTGTCTACTTAACTACAGATAAATTATTCAAAATATTTATTAGCATATAATAAGTAGAACACTTTAATTTTGTGAAAAGTTGAAAGGGTTTATCTATGAACAGGATGAAATGCCATATAGGGCCAGCATTGGGTTTTAAAGGGAAAAGTGCATAATATTAGAGAATACAAATTATTTTTTAAATTCCCAAATCTTTTCCAGAGACCAGTTATCTCAGGTGTTCACTGAGCTTGTTTGGGATGTAGGCCTAGAAAAGTGATTAATTCCATCCATACCCCCAGGCAGTGGAGGGTGGTTTATCAAAGTCAATCACAATCCTTTGATTCTCTTTGCTGTGAATCATGTATTAGAGACAGGTGGCCTAGTCTTGGCTAATGAGCATAGGAGGAAGTCCACTAGAAAAGCTTTGGGAAAAAATCCATACTAATAAATGCATCCAAAATGTTTCTCATTTTTATTTTCTCCATGTTGCATGACTTCATGTGACATTGAGGACTGGGTTATTCATCTTATGACCGAAAGAGACAAGAAGGACAAGCAGATGATGGCTGGGAAGAAAGACAGGAAGATCCTGGGGTCTTTTCATTTGCATTTGAGTCTCTGAGTTGCTAACTCTGGACTATCCTATTTCCAGAGTTCTTGCTTTGAGAGATCAATGATCCTCACTTTTGTTCCCTGGGGCTAAGAAAATGCTAGCTAAAAATAAAGTATTAAATTCTTTAAAAAATTTTTAACTGAAGACAGAGTTAAAGAATTCTCTAAAACTAATGTCATGTTCAATATAGCAAATCAGTGAATACCAGTAACTAAAATGCAAGCCACAGAATAAAATAAATTTCAGTGAAGATTTATTTAGTAATGTAGACAAAGCAGCTATGTAAATAAAAATTAACGAAGAGCCAGACATAAAATGCAATAGATTGCAAAGAATTTCTACACAGATATCTATCTTTATGGAGGTACATATTTCTATAGCAAACTGACAAAATGTTAAAGGCATTTTTTTTATTCTAAGTAGTTACACATTTCAGTAGGACATATTTTGACACACACATAAATGGAGTATAGCTACTTGTTCTTCTGGTGGTAAATGATGTAGGATCACTTTGATCATGTGGTCATATATGTGCATAGGATATTGATGTCTGATTTATTCTACTATCCTTCCTACCCACATACCTTCTCCACTCCTTTCACTCCCCTCTGCCTAATCCAAAATACCTCTATTCTTCCCTAGCCTCCCCACCCCCTTATTGTGAATTAGCATCCAAAAAAATCATTCAGCCTTTGGTTTTGGGGGGGATTGGCTTATTTTGCTTAGCATCATATTCTCCAGCTCCATCCATTTATGGGCAAATGCCATAATTTCATTCTTAGGTTTCTTTAAGGTTTCTCTTTATATGATATTCCTTCATATATGTATATATGATGGAATATTTTATATATACATATATATATCACATTTTCTTTATCCATTTATCTGTTGAAGGGCACCTAGGTTGGTTCCATAGTTCAGCTATTGTGAATTGAGCTGCTATAAACATTGATGTGGCTGTGTCACTGAGGTATACTGATTTTAAGTCCTTTGGGTACAAACTGAGGCGTGGAATAGTTGAGTCAAATGGTGGTTCCATTTTAAGATTTCTGAGAAATCTCCACACTGCTTTCCAAAGTGGTTGCACCACTTTGCAGTCCCACCAGCAATGCATGAGTGTACACCCCCCCCCCGCCCCGCCACATTCTCATCAACATTTATTGCTGATTGTATTCTTAATAATTGCCATTCTGACTGGAGTGAGATGAAATCTTAGAGTTGTTTTGAGTTGAATTTCTCTAATTGCTACAGATGTTGAACATTTTTTCATATATTTGTTGATCAATTGTATTTCTTCTTCTGTGAAGTGTCTATTTATTGACTGGGTTATTTGGATTTTTTTTTTTTGGTGTTAAGTATTTTTTTTGAGTTTTTTAATATATCCTGGAGATTAATGCTGTATCTGAGATGCTTGTGGTAAAGGTTTTCTTTCATTCTCTGGCTTCCCTCATCATGTTACTGGTAGTTTTCTATGCTGATAAGAAGCTTCTCAGTTTGAATCCATCACATTTATTGATTCTTGATTTTATTTCCTGTGTGTTAGGAATCTTGTTAAGGAAGTCAATTCCTAAGCTGATATGGTGAAGATTTGGGCCTGCTTTTTCTTCTATTAGGCATAGGAACTCTGTTCCAGTGCCTAAATCAGATGATCATCTGATTATTGTTTTTAAGTCTATTGATGTGATGAATTACATTTATTGATTTCCGTAGGTTGACCCAGCCTTCCATCCCTGGCATGAACCCCACTTCATCATGGTGCACTATCTTTTAAATAGGTTTTTCTATGTGATTTGCCAGAATTTTTTTGAGAATTTTTGCATCTAGGTTCATTGGGGATATTGGTCTGATGTTATCTTTCCTTGATTTGTCTTTGTCTGGTTTGGGGATCAGATTGATACTAGCCTCATAGAATGAGTTTGGAAGCATTCCCTCTTTTTCTATTTCATGGAATAATTTGAGGAGTATTAGTATTAATTCTTCTTTGAAGGTCTTGTAGAACTTGGCTGAGAAGCCATCTGGTCCTGGGCTTTTCTTGATTGGTAGGCTTTTGATGGCATCTTCTATTTCATTGCTTGAACTTAATCTGTTTAAATTGTGTACATCCTCCTGATTCAGTATAGCAAAATGCAGGTCCACATTGAAGAGTACACCCCAGGAATCTTCTTTGGGTTCTATTTGTGTGAAATGGGAGCCTGATCTTAGCCCCTTACATTGCCTGTGGACCCCACAATTCCTGCTCCCTAATTTAGTTTCCAAACTTGATCTCTCCTGCCCCTGCCTTTTCGAATTTCTGGTCAGGCACTTCTCTCCCAGGTAATCCTGAGGGCTGAGCACTGGGACCTGTGCACCTGTCACAGAGAGCTGTTCTATACTAGACAGATCAGGACCAGGCCCTGAGCTCTGCAGGCTGGCCACATAGCTGCAAGTGCTAGGCATGGTTGGTGGCTAGGGAGGGTTTGGGAAACTGGAAATTGAGGAGCTGAAGGGGTCTAGAGAGTGCCACACTGATGCCAGACCTAGCAGAATCAGTGGATTGATGGATGATGAGCTGGGGAGGAAGTTGGGGATCAGGTTGGTGCCAGGACCTAGTAAATACTGGCCCAAGTGGGCCCTGGGAACTGGTGGATGCCAGACCTTTTGGCTGGATGAGCTAAGAGCAAGATGTCCTCACAATGTCTTCCAACCTTTGGACCCTAAGTAGCCAGCCCCACCTGTCCCTGTGAGCTTCAGGACTTGTGGATTTGGGGAGAGCCTGACTCCCACCTCTCTAGCCTGTGTTCCCCTGGGAAAAATATTCACAGTTGCTGACTTTCCACAGGATTGCTAGGCTCAGACAGGCCCACTCAGACCTAGCTGCAAACTCATGAATTTTGGTTTCAGTTTCCATAGGCTCTGCCGTGATGCAGGCCCAAGATCTTAATGTTGTTTTAATTTGCAATTAGAGAGACTACCAGGGATGTGCTTACATAAAGGAAAGACGATGTGAAGAAGTAGCAAGATGGTGGCTATTAGCACACCTAGAAAGAAGACCTCAGGTGTAACCAAACATGCAGGCACCTTGATAATGGAATTCCAAGGCCTGGCCGGTATCCCAAGGTGGAGGTGGCTGTGTTTGAAGATAAGTCAGTGGTGATGTGCAGCAGGGTGGTGGCCAAATCCATTCTTATGTATACACTTAAGACAAATATTTCTTGAAATATTGATATACAATAAGCAAAGGGGAAAAATAGAATGAACTTTAGTAGAAATTATCCACACCAAAAAATAGAAAAATACTTATTGTTTTGAAAAAAGCAAATGGTGTTGAGGAGCTTTTGAGCTATGATACTACTGTAGGATGCTTACGTTTTAGATTAAGTCTAAACTGTTAAGATACTAATGCAGACTCTCTGTAACTGCTGGATTCCATCGTTAATAAAGGAAATGACCCAAGATGAAAAACTTCCTGTAGTTCAATGGTGGTTTGAATTTCCATGTTTAATCATTGGGAATTATATCATCTTTCTTTTTGTATTACCTTTCACCTTTGGCATACAAGGAGCTCAGGAATGTTTGCTGATGTTTAGAGGGAGGAAGATAGAACTAAAAGAATTCTCTAAAACTAATTTCATGTGAAACATGGCAAATCAATGTAGAAGGAAAATCTAATGATGGAGAAAGGATGCAAATGTTATAAGTCACCCTGTGCCAGAAGCTCAATGGTTGAGCTCAACCATTTGGCATGACTACTGTACCGCATGAACACAAGGACAAAATAAATCCAGTTACACTCTCCAGACTTCATGTTTGACCAAAAGAGCTTCATACTTATTCACATATTTAGAATACGATTACTATCATATAAAAATGATTCAGAATGTCTTAAATACCACACACCCCCAACCCCCCATGTAGTAGTCCCAGCTCACCAAGAGGGCTACAACTTCTCAGGGCAAGAGTCATATTTTTCACATTTTCTTTTTTCCTTTCCAATAGTCTAGTGCCAAATACATTGAACATACTGAATAAATACTTTAGCATTGGTTTGTGTGGGGGTTAAGAAGACAATCTCAGAAATCTGCCAGATAAAATTTCAAATGTTTCAGGCACTTATTTTCAAGTAAACTTGGATAAATCATCTAATTTGTTTTAGGCATCACTTTCTTTATTACGGGTCACAAAGAATAATCTATGAAAAGCTCCTGGTGGGAATAAGCACCACCCCAACCACCAAAGAGAGAATTTTTATTATTTCAGTATTGGGAGCAAGAGGAATGGAAGTATAGGTAAATAGTCAGGAATGAGACCACAGTACTAAAGAGCCAAAGAAAGAAAGAAATGAAGGAAGGAAGGAAGGAAGGAAGGAAGGAAGGAAGGAAGGAAGGAAGGAAGGAAGGAAGGAAGAAATTCTCTGTGGCCCAAGTAAAAGATGTACGCTCATAGCAAAGGGTTTAAAGGATATTGAGCTAGACATAAAGAAGAACTTTAAAAAGGGTGTTACAGTATTAGAATAGATAAACATTATGAAATTCCTCGAGATAAGTTAAAGATAATTCAGGGAGGAGATTAGGACAAGCAAAAGAAAAAAATTACTTGTGCAGATTTTTATGTCTACAGTGAAACAATTTAAAAAAACATAAGCATAAGAAAATTGAGATACATCAAATGCAATGTTGTGGTTAGAAAGAATAACACAGCTGAGGAAAAAATAAGTCATAGTTAAAATAATTTACAGAGTCAGTGAGATGAAGAGAATGTGACTCTCTTATATATATAAGGCAGAGTAATGGTTTAAGGGTAGAGCTCAATACAGCATATATTAATGTACATATCATGCCTAAATTGCTGTCATTTTAACAAGTTTCAACAGTAGGCCTGATAAATCTGTCATCCAGAGGTTTGATTTCTAGTCTCTTCAAGGCAGTGTGAACATGTTTGTAAACCCACCCTAGCATGCTGACTCACTAAACTTCATATCACATGCCTTTTGCCTTTGTCAGGCCACACCCTCTCTCAAACTCAATCCAAGGTCTATCTCCTTGGGGAAATCTTCCTTGCCTTTCAGGAAAATTAGACAATATCCACCATTTCATGCATCTGATCCATAGAGAAGACAGCCACATCTATTGACAATTTGACATTTGAAAATAAAAAGTCAATAATTTAAGAATAAATCATAAACATCACTCTGGTTATAGTAAAGAATTTTGCATAAGAGCTACTTTTGGATCTCATTTGTTGATAAATAAGATGAAACCTTATCACTGTTGTTCAACTTTGGTTATAAAATATTTCATTTTTTTTCTTTTTTTATTGGTTGTTCAAAACCTTACAAAGCTCATGACATATCTATTAAATATTTCATAATAGGAGCTAATGATCTTTTCGCCATCTGAAAGACTTACTTTACGGAGAGACTGAAGAATTCTCTTCATAAAAGCTTTTGTTCAGCAACCTACAAAACTTTGATGAGCTGGAGTCACTGCTGGTGATATCAACTCTCCTCTTTGTTCAAATATTTCAGGAAATACCTAGATAGCACTTGCTACTTAAAAACTCTGTCAAGGTAAAGCTTGTTCTAGGGTCTAAAAGAAAACTAGCCATTTCCTTTTTCTTTTCTTTTTTTATTATTATTGGTTGTTCAAAACATTACAAAGCTCTTGACATATCATATTTCATACATTTGATTCAAGTGGGTTATGAACTCCCATTTTTACCCCGTATACAGATTGCAGAATCACATCGGTTACACATCCACGTTTTTACATATTGCCATACTAGTGACTGTTGTATTCTGCTACCTTTCCTATCCTCTACTATCCCCCCTCCCCTCCCTTCCCATCTTCTCCTTTTCTAATTGGACAAAAGAAACCTATTCATATACTCACCAGCATTATGATTCAATAGCAATGTTTCTTGTATTTAGTTGTTTTTTTTTTTGATGCATGGAAAAAGGAAATAAAGGCTTTCATGATACTAAAATATTTGGAGCTTAAAAGGCAGTTTCAAGTAGAAAGTAGCTAGAAGAATGATTCCTTCCAGAGGAAAAAAAAATGGGAAGAAAAGCTGTGGGAATTCACAGTAAATTTTGATGACCAGAAATCTTAGAAAAAGGATCTTATAGCAAATTAAGAATATAGGTATGTCACCTGTAGTCCCAGTGGTTTGGGAGTCTGAGGCAGGATGATCAAAGTAAGCCTTAGCAAAAGTGAGGCACTAAGCAACTCAGTGAGGACTTATCACAAAATAGGACTGGGGATGTGGTTCAGTGGTTCAGTGGCCCTGAGTTCAATCCCCAGTACCCACCTGCCCTCCCCCCACCAAAAAAAAAAGAATACATGTGTGTTAGAGAAAAGAACTCTAATTATGGTCTTACAAAATTCAATTACAATAATATAAGTCACAATACACGAGGATTAGGAAAAGCAGGCACTTTTGTCTCTATTTGAGTCTTCCTTTTATCTTCCCTACTCTAGTACTATTATTTAATATTTAGATTGGTATTAACAAAATGTCTGATTATCAAAAATTTGGCAAAATAAACTTACTTAAATTTATTTTAAAGAATGAAATGTTTTTCTCATTTTCCCTGGCTTTCTATTACAAGCACATAATGTTATTGGGCATAGTTTAACCCTGGATAAAATTCTGATTGGTAAATTAAACTCATTAAAATTAAGGGCTGTAAAAATGGTTTGCATATAATCAGGAAAGACATCTATACTCTGCCCTGAAAATATTAAAAATAGACTGTTCCTATAAGTTGATTTAAAAAATAAAAAGCTCAATTAAAAAATGGGCAAAAGACGCAAATTGATATTTCAGACACAGCACACCCACAGAACTACATGAAAAGCTGCTGAACCTCACTAGATATCAGGGACACACAAATTAAAAATGCATGGATGGAGCTGGAGAATATCATGCTAAACAAAATAAGCCAAACCCCTCAAAACCAAAGGCTGAATATTTTCTCTGATAAATGGAGGCTAATCCATGATGGGGGTGGGTGGGAAGAATGAAAGAACTTTGGATTTGTGCAGAGGGGAATGAGGGGAAGGGAGAGGTGTGGGGATGGGAAGGACAGTGGAATAAGATGGACGTTATTACCTTATATGTATGTATGATTACACCACCAGTGTGACTCTGCACCATGTTCAGCCAGAGGAAAATGTTGTGCTCCATTTGGGTACAATGTGTCAAAATGAATTTTTTTTTCTACTGTCAGGTATAACTAATTAGAACAAATTTTATTTTTTAATGAAAATACACCGTGATAGTGCTACATAGTCACCTGATTGGTTAAATTAAAAATCTACCAAGCAATGGTGAGGATATGAAGAAACTAGAACTCTTACTTATTCTGGGAGTACAAATTGATACAACCACATTGGAAAATCTATTGGCAATACTGTGTCTGGCTATGATTTTAAATACTTCAGTGTTGACAAAGCTAGATAATTTATATTCTAGATGCAGTTATCATTCAAAGGAGTCTAACTAGCAGCTTACAGTCTAATAGTAGCTAGTTAGCATTTGTCAGATACTAGTCATGAGTCTTCTCTCCAAGGGCAGCAATCAATTCAAAAAGTGAAAATGCTGTCTAGAGGGCTTCTAACTGTCAAAAAGAGTAGCAAAAATAATTTTGCATTGATATAATGAGTGGTGTTCAAGAAACGTGGTTACCTAGATATGTCTTACAGCTATATTCACATTTTCAGGTATAGAGTAAAGTAATCTCATGAACCATCTTCAAGTTTTGTCTTAGAGCTAGAACCCAGGTCCCAATTCTCTTCCTTATGGAGACTGTGTGTGTGATTCAGCAGAAAGGTTGGTTGTTCCTATCAATACATGACATTTTCATTCAGGGTACATGTGGAGTACACCAAATGGTAGAGAAAAGAGACTCCGTAGCCAGCAGAACAGGTCGTATGACTGATCACTTACTGACAAGGGGTCTATGTTTGGTGGACCTCCATCTGATACCTGCTTTCATTGTAGTATGCCATCCACCATGTAGCAAGTTTGTGGGAGCAAGAATTCTTGATTGCCGCAGTCTGGCTGGGCACAATTCAGGAGCCACTTGTCAAAAGAAACTAACTTTATTTTTAGAACTACAAACGCCAAGCAAAACAGCTCCAAAGGAAAAAACCCTCAGAGCCCAACTGCCACCACCGGCTTCCACAAGCCTCTCACCCACACCAACCTCCACCTCCCACAATCCTCCTGCTCTTGAGGCCGATTGGTTAGGTCGCGTGGGCGGAGCCAGAGAAATCCCCCAATGAGCAGTTCCGTAGTCTGAAGGGCAGGGAAACAGCCCAATGAACATGACCGCAGAGGAGCCAATCAGCTAGATGTTGCTGGGGCCACTGTGAGCCAATCATCAGCCGGCAGCTGGAAGTTTGCTGGCAGCTGGAAGTTTGTTGGGGCCCCTTTGGCTGTGGCTCTCAACATCTCCCCCTCTCTGTTTAAACAACAAGCATGTGGCTTAGGGACCGTGCCTGCCTTAGGTTGTCCAATACTACATATGGTCCTTACCCGTCTTTGGATGAGCTGACCTCAGGGCATCAGCCTCCTGTCTTAGGTTGGTACCATTGTAATTACCCGTCATTGACTACCGGTCCAGTATACAGCCACACCTGTGGAGAGGTACCAGCGGGGGGCGGGGGGGTGAGGTTCTTTGCCTCACCTCTGTTGGCCCCCAAATTTTTGCTGAATGATCATGACAAGCAGAAGGGAGGAAGATATATCAAGCCAACTGACGGCTCCTTTTGGGAAAATTGTACCACCGATGACATCATCAGCAAAAATATTCCAACACTACCACAAGCCGCTGCACCAACAGATAGTTCACAATGCATACAAGTGAGTTCACAATGCATACAAGTGACACATAGTTTAGGCAAGTTCTATAAGCGGTTCAGTGATGGCTATTGCAGAAACTGTAGATTAGTTTTATCTTTGTCTTCACCAGCACAGGGATGAAGATAGGAATTCTGGCAATAATGGCTAAAGAAAAAATTATGTAACATTCCAGAAGGCACTAAAAGAAAACAATTTTCTTAACAATTTACATTATCTTCACCGGCACTGGGATGAAGATAGGAATTTGGGCAATAATGGTTAATATTAATAATTGTGTAACATTCCAGAAGGCACTAAAAGAAAACAATTTTCTTAACAATTTACATTATCTTGAAGAGAATTATTAAATATAATGAAAAGGATAGGTGAAAGTAAACAAACAGATCTGTTAACCTCCTTTTTTGTTTACATATTAAAACAATTCTTAACAGTTATTTACCCAATTTAAATTAAACCATTTAAATCACATGAATAAAAAAAAATTTTGGATCCATTTTTTCATGAGCGCTCATCATATATGATATATGGACATACGTACATTCAAACATATAACACAAAACACAAGTGTACACACATATAATACATACAACACATAACATAATAGTAAAGGCCTTATAACTTTTTACAGGTGAAATCTCCATTTCAATGTTTAAAAACTCTATAGTCAAAAAAAAAAAAAAATAGAACTGATCAGCAAAACATTAACCTAGGTCTGTATGAGCTCAAAAAACAAAATAGAACTTCATGTTATGGGAAAGGGCAATAATAAAACAGATATTGAAAAAAGCATCCTGGTTCTATCCCAGATGTAAGGATAGCCAAATTGGAGTTTTGGATATCAGCTGTTATTGATTTGAGCCAAATCATCTTCTTTTTGGTCTGTAGAATTCGCTTTAGTTAATCTCTCTGGAATCCAAATTGGCTGCTGTTCTCCCCATGGAAACACACAAACAGACCCCCGACTCCAGACAATCACTGGGTCAGGATTTTAGTTAGTCTCTCCAGAATCTAAATCGGCTGCTGTTCTTCCTGTGGAAACATACAAACAGGGCCCTGACTCCAGACAATCACTGAGTCAGGACCTTGGTTAATCTCCCCTTTGGCTGTGGCTCTCAACACTTGATGATATTCATTAAAAACACCTGGGAAGTTGTAAAGGAAACTGACTATGTCAAAACTCCTGAAGGCTGGGCACAGTAGCATACGCCTGTTATCCCAGTGGCTCAGGAGGCTGAGGCAGGAGGATCGCAAGTTCAAAGATAGCCTTAGCAACAGTGAGGCACTAAGCAACTCAGTGAGACTGTCTCAAAAGAGCTGAGGATGTGGCTCAGTGGATGAGTGCTCCTGAATTCAATCCCTTGTACCCCCATCCAAAAAAAAAAAAAAAAGGGCAAAGGGCTGGAGTGAGGCTCAGTAGTTAAGTGCCCCTGAGTTCAATTCCCGGTACAATAAAAAAAAAAGAAAAAAAAGAAAAAAGAAAGAAAGAATACTTCTGAAAGCTGGATTTGTCAGAATTATCAGCAAACCACTTAAGGCACTTATATTTACAAAATATCAAACCCTTAATTGAATCATAGACCTACCCCATCACAAACATGAAAAATAATCTGATAAGAGTATAATCAGGAGTTAGGTTTCCTTCTATAAATATTTATTAACTGCTATTGTATTTTAGGCACAGTGCTAAGTGCTTCAGGAGAATATAAGTTAAGTCCGTCAGTCCCTGAATGTCCAATAAAAGAGAGGGATGCCTCATTTACAATTATTATAAGTGTTATCATAAAGGATTAGTTAGGCATACAGAGAAGGAATCTTAATCAGAGTCATAGTAAAGGTACAAATTTGCTTTGATCAAGAGCAGAGGAGACCTAGTATCATTTATTAGCAGGGAGAGTACTATCTGTAAAACACCAGGATCACAGGCAAATCAGGAATGCAGGAAGTCAAGAGTATCTAGTCATGAGAATGTAGGAGATGGTGGATCAGGCAGCACAGGCTACATTCAAACCTCTCAAGGTAGAATCTCAGTTCCTCACCTCTTTAGCCACTTGTCCCAATAATATGAACTAGTCTCTGCAAACTGCAACTTCCCCATCCACACAAAGGAGATATGAGCAGTATAGTCCCCTCACAGCTGTTGTGAGGACTAAATAAGTTGAAGTATATATAAACCATATAGAATAAAACATGGCAGTCATCAAGCATTCAAAACCACACTAGCCATTATTTTTTATAGCTAGGGCTTCCATAACCGAGTACCACAAATGGTAACTCTGAAAACAGCAACTTATTTCCTCACAGTTGCAGATGTCAGAAATCAATGTGTCAGCATGGTTGGATTCTTCTCAGGCCTTCCTCACTCTGGAACCTGTGGACAGCCATCCTTTCCCTGCATTTTCACATGGTCACCCCTCTGTTCTTGTCTGTGTCCTTGTCATAAGAGAGCTATGCCATTAAAATAGATCAAACACATTTGTGTCCTTCCACAATGTCAGAATTTATTGAATAACAACAAATTGACAGGCTAGACCACTTTCAGAGGTGGCAATTCACCAAAATATTTGTGGGTCATCTGATAGTCATGAACTGGACAAACTCAAGTTCTTTAATTATCATCTTAATTTCTAATATCTATAACACTGAAATCACACATCATATTTCACACCATGACATAGAAAGAGAGGGGAATGAAAGACTATGAAAGGATTAAGGCAGCCACAGGGTTATAGGATGCTGAACCAAGAGCACAGGCAGAGACAGCTATGAATGCAGAGTCAGAGTTACTGTAGGTGGTCAGATAAGGATTTTAATTTTTATCGTACAAGGCATTGAACTCAGGGGCATTTAACAAATGAGCTACATTCCCAGCCCTGTTTTGTATTTTATTTAGAGACAGGGTCTCACTGAGTTGATTAGCACCTCACTATTGCTGAGGCTGGCTTTGAACTGGTGATCCTCCAGCCTCAGCCTCCTGAGCCACTGAGATTACAGGCATGTACCACCATGCCAAGGCAGATAAGGATTTTAACAAACCATTTTTGCTGAATCATCTAAACAGAGGATCTCATAGGTTGACAGTTTCAGTTTCAGAGTGTTAGCTTAGAGTCTCCATGCCCCTTCATCCTGGGCGGGAGAAACCACACTGTGCTGAAGCCCAATGGCACAGGAAATTGGAGATGTGTTGCTGTGTTGACTTTCCTGGCACACTGGATGAGTGACCAGGTGATGGGGTCAGGGTGCCAACTGTGCTCAGTCTCAAAGGGTTTCTCTTTTTATGGGTCTTAGGTGAGGGAATTGTGTCTGGTGATCTTGATAAGCTGCCATGTCTGGTATTCCTGTTATGATTTAGGATCTCCACATGCCCAGTAACTCCTTGATTTAGTTTGGTAACTGGCACATACAAGTTATTTATCAGTTTGTTCTTATGGTTGTGCGAGGCAGATGGTGATTGTTTACATGTACAAACAAGGTATGGAGACATTCTGCCTTGGCACTTGTACTCAAAATGGAGTCACTCATGGCCAACTACTGCTTTGCAGAAGGGAGTAACTCAGGTTTAGGCAAAACCTGAAAACACTGCTCTGTGTCCATTATGAAATGACTCTGGCAGAATGCCACATGCTAATGCCATATGCCACTGTACTAATTTCCTCTTCTCATACTAATTAATATTAGATTAGGAGTTACCCTCATGACCACATTTTGCCTTAATCACCTCTTTAAAGACCTCCCTCTCCTTATACTGTCACCTTCTGAGGTCCTGGAGGTTAAGACTTTATCATATAAACTTTGACATCACATGATTTGGTCCATAACAAGCATAGCAGGGCACATACCTTGGCACTGTGAAAAGTTTATTTTGTTGGTTTGATTTGGTTTTATTTTGTTTTTAATAATCCACCAAGAATCAGATCTGATGACTATTCCAATTAACTGCTCCTCCAGCATCTGTGGCTACTTTCCCTCAAGGCTCAATTCAAGAGGAGGTGAGTGAATAGGGGTGATGAGGATGCAAAGAGTTTAGGAACTGGATCAACAAGGAGACCATGAAGAGGGTAAAAAGAGAGAGCTTCTAAAGGAAAGTGATATCTTCCCTCCTCAGCCTTAATTTGCACTTCCTCTTGACTCTATAAATCCTACTCTTAGATCACATGGGCAAGAGGAATAGGAGGTAGGCAAAGCAATCTGGCCACAAACATTTTACTATCATTTTAAAACATATCATATTGCTATTGATAAGATCTGAGTTTTTAAAAGCTCACTAGTCACTTTGAGTTTGGATTTTATTTTATGAATGATAGAAGTAGGACAGATGTTTCTTGCTAGAGAATTGATATGATCAAGTTTTTGAGAATTTGTAATTTTGGAAATAAAAAGGAGGAAATAAGCTGAGCACAATGGAGCACGCCTCTAGTCCCAGCTGCTAAGGAGGACAAAGTGGGAGGATCATTTGAGATCATGAATTAGAGACCAGCCTGGGCAATGCAGAGAGATCTTGTTCCCCACCCCCCGGCTCCACCCACTCACAGAGGAGGTGGGGGGGGGGGACAAAGAGGCAATACCTGGAGGAAAGAAAGACCAATGTCAGAGAAGCCAAATCCAGCCTGTGACGAACACTTACAACAAAGCAAAGGCTGTGGAGGAAAAAAGAACAGCTGGATTAAAGAGATGATTTCAAGTGGGCAGAGTGTGGGTCCGTGAAAAGTAGCTATTGCTGATTATGGATGAGAAGCTAGGGATGACATCATTGACCAAGATGGAGAACACAGGAAGAGAAGCACATGTGAGAAGAGAGCCTGTCCAATAGGTAAAGTGTCATTCTTAGACAAAGTTGAGTGTCAGCAGCCTGTGACACAACAAGGTGCTGACAGCTGGAGCTCAGCTGAAACAGGTCTGGAGCTCAAGGCAGAAATATATATTTGGAAATTTATTGCCTTTTCATTATTATTAGTCTTGGAACTGATAATCCCAACCAGGAGAAAGAAATTGAGAAGAAAGGACAGCTACAGTATGGATATCTAGAGTGACGCAAAGGCAGGGAGCAAGATGTTTCCAAGTCAAAGGCTATGTTATGGTTTAGATAGGAGGTGTCCTCCAAAAGTTCATAAGTGAGACAATGCAAGAAAGTTCAGAGGAAAATGATTGCAGCAAGAAGCATGTAGCTGGAGGAGGGATCACTGGGGGTGCACCATTGGGGTTTATATTTTATCCCTGGTAAACAGAGCTCTCTGCTTCCTTATTGTCATGTCCTGAGCTGCTTTCCTCTGCCACAGCCTGCCACCATGGTGTTCTGCCTCACCTCAGGGCCACAGCAATGGAGTCAGTTGTCTGTGGACTGAGACCTCTGAAACTGTAGACCCTGTATAAAATTTTCTTCTTCTAATTGTTCTTGTCAGGTCTTTGGGTGGCAGCAATAAAAAAGCTGACTACAACAAAAGTGTGAAAGTTGGTGGGGAAGATTCAAAGGAGAAGGAAGCCCAACTCACGTGCATAAGCAGAAGCAAGTTCATGACTACTCATTTTTCCACCCCAAGAGGTGCATGAGTTCTGATGCAGTTTGCATAGTGGTTAAGCCATGGGGGCTCTGATTCAACATCCAGGTATACTACTTCCTAGATAAATGGCCTTGGACGAATTGCATAGCTTCCTCTCCCTTCAGCTTCCTCATTTATGAAATGAAAGTAAGAGTAGAACCTGTAATATGGGCCTGTTCATGGGAAATAAGAAACTATGTGTACAACTTAGTGTTAGATGTCATTAATAGGGAACAAAGGTTCCATATTCAACAATGGCTTCAATCTGAAGTATACCTTACAATGAGACCCAAGAGAGAGTCTACTGAGTTAGTATAGAAGCAAATAATGACATCTTATTCCTTTTGATTTTAAATCTTTTCTGGACAAAAATCTGCCCCAGGAGTTTTTCTCACCATCATCTATCACACTGCTGTCATTCAATTAAGCCAGTGTAGGAAAATAATGAAATAAAAAACTTGAGGAAGGATATTCAAATACACAAATCCTTACCTGCATATCTTCTAATAATTAGGAGCAAAGGGACCCTTCCAGGTATTTGGTAAAACTTAAATGGCATCATCTCTAAAGAAATACTAAAATCAAACCAAGTTGGATCTATATTATTATGAAATCTTCTCACCATTCATCAATTATTGATGCCCATGGCATGCTCTGGATAGAATATTTATTTTTGTATAGGCAACCCATTCATACATAATAAGCAGGTAATGAGATAGGAAATCAGGAGTAAAGGGAGAGATCCTGAGTCTCAAAGGAAGTGCCCATAGACCATCGAAATGCAGGAAGCACTCATGAAGCACTGAAATGTAGAACATACCCATGAACAATTGCAACTCCTGAGCAGCATGTCCTTGGCTCACACCCTTGACTCATGCCCCTGTAACATGAGGACAATGCACAAGTACAGAGAACACTGGCTGGAAATTATGTAACTGCACCTCCAGTTCAGACTCTAGCAACCAACCCTCTATAAATATTAGCACCCCATGCCAACCGGTTGCTGTCTGTTGCTCTGGAGATAGTTTGCATTCTCCCTTGAATGTGTTTTCCTTGCTTTACTTTGAAGGTGTCTCTTTCTTGAGATGACCCCCATTCTCCCTTGAATTTGCATCTATTTTTCCTAAATAAACCTTTGTCTATGCCTTTGACTGGAACATGCTGAAATTCTTTTCTGGCTTGAGTGCCAAGAACCCAGTTGGTCCTGAGTAAAGATCTCCCTTCTCTCGGACCCTTCCTCAGAGATATCTTTTCTCCTGTGACACTTAGAATCTCAGTCCACATGGGGACACTTGTTTCAGCACGGTACCTCAGGGATACATTGCAGTTCTCCTTCATGGACTACATAAGGCTTGGTTTTCTGATTTATGTGTCCGCATTTCTTCACAGACATTTCATAGATACGAAAGAGCTTTGTGTTTTTTATTTGCTTCCATACCTATGAGAGGAGCGCACTGACATCTGGAAAGGATTGAAATCTGGGCACAGCAGGATTAGAGTGGAGCCCAGGTTGGCGTTGACCTTCATTCTTCCCTCCTGAGCATTTGGACCCGGGGTGTTATTGCAGGTGAGAAAATCCAGTTTCCTATGGCAAGCTTATTTCCTCACAGTCTCTGTAGCAGGAGCTCACTGTTCCAGCCCTCTGCCAGCAGCCGCCTTCCTTTCATGTTTTCTTGGTCTCCTCTTTACATTTCCTCCCTCCAATAATAAAGTTTTATGCCAACTCATTTCAATATTAAAGTCGCATTTCAATAGAGCCCAGGTCTTAAATTTCAGCTGAATTCCTCAGGACATGCAACCTTCTACAGAGAGTGGGCTGAAACAGACTAGGCTGAAGACAATCAGCCAAACTGAAGTGTGCTGACCTCTGTCATGGGTCTGAGTCAGTTCCATGTGGGGATAATGATGTTCCCTGATCAGGGCAGGATGAAAGCCGCATATGAGAAAGAGTGAAATTATGAGCCTGTGGTAAATACCAGGAGGGGGATGAGTCATAACATTCTTTCAGAAGCTATTGTGTTAACTCAGCAGGGGTCATGGAGAAAGAGTTTTTCTGGTAAACAGCTGTTCCTGTTTACCTCCAGCTCCTCATTTTTCAATCATTTTGAACATCTTTTGGAGAGGATTAAAATTCATGGGCTGAATCTAAGGGATCAAACTGCTAATAACATATGCATTGAACCCAGAGGTCATCACTTGCTCTAGATTGAGGACATCACTTGAACTTGAATGTAGAGCTGTTACAAGCCCTCTGTGGTCTATAGTTTAATGGTGATCTTTAATTCATGAGCTGGTCTGATTAAAAAGTCACAGTTTCTCAATTAAAAGTCTTAAGCTGGGCTGGAGATGTGGCTCAGCGGTAGCGCGCTCGTCTGGCATGCGTGCGGCCCGGGTTCGATCCTCAGCACCACATACCAACAAAGATGTTGTGTCCGCCGAGAACTAAAAAATAAATATTAAAAATTCTCTCTCTCTCTCTCTCTCTCTCTCTCTCTCTCTCTCTCTCTCTCCTGTCTCACTCTCTCTTAAAAAAAAAAAAAGTCTTAAGTCATTAATTTAACAGATCATATTTTTGTTTTATCCTCTAGTTGTTTAAAGATCTGTTTTTTTTAAAAAAAAAAACAAAAACACTTATATTACCAAAGCTAATAGTTTGCACTTTGTATACAACATATGAGAAAAGGCAATCAAAGTCTATCAAATGTCTGGGGACTTTGTCTACTCTTGTTATTTATTTACGACAAAATATGTTAAAAAATCCCGTAGAGTTAGAAAGCATGTATTTACAATCCTCTCTTCCTATCCTACAAACAGATGAATCTTTAACACTAGATCTGGAAGGTACTTTGATTTAACAAGCAACTACCATTTGCTAGGAGAGGCCAACAACGACAGATATACAAACAGAGAGGTTCTAGAAAACGGTCATTAGTTTGTGGTAGAGGTGAAGAGATGGGAAAGGTTCATAGGGGAACAAGGAGTAGATGAAAGGTTAACCAACTCTTTCCTGCTGCACAAGAATCCATGGTTACCCTCTAACCATGTTACATGGAAGCCAGAAAAGATGACGTGTATTCATTATATTGTGTGTCAACCTTACTGTGGTACAAAGATCCCAGATCAGTAAAACCCACTTAGGCTAGGAGAACAACTGAGGCTGGGAGAACAACCAGGGAACTGCAACCACCAGATGAGGGAGCCATAGCTTTGAGCTTCTCTGAATGTAGTGACCCATGGAAACTGTGTCTGTACAATTTTCTTAAGCTATCTAATTAGCCCTGTAGGGCAAGTGGCTTCCTACATGTCAGAACAGCATCTGCACTTGCCCAGATGTGGATCTCTTTTTTCCCTGAGCTGTTCCTTGGAGAGATGATAGTTCCTGAGGGCTGTATAGATTGCAGCATCAACTGTTGCTTGAACAATAACTGTCAATTATTTTCAAACTCACCTTTTTCATATGGGACGAATGAAGCAGCACAGAAGCAATTTATGCTTTGCTAAATCCAGATGTGACTGGATCTAACATGTTTCTGTCTAACTTATTGACATTTCATGCCTATTATCCTCAACTTTGGGGCCACTGAGCTAAACCCTAAGAAAACAGGAAAGGTGCCATTTTTCATCCAGTTACATGAGTTAATTATATGTCAAGGCAAGTGAGCTAACCTTTCCATTTGCTACCAGAAGAACAAGGGGTAATTAATGGTACAATAAGCTTTGCATGACCAAGCAGATGGAAATGAGAATCTACCTGAGGTAGGGCAGTTCACTGTGTTTATGATTTTGTTTTTTTTGTATTTACCTGGCTACAAGGGTATTATTTACACGTTTACTGCTAGCGCGTTAAATGCCACTTTGACAGCCTGTCAGGAAGGTCTGCCAGAATTTCCTGCTGATGAATGCTTTTAGACTCAAATTTTGTTTTCTTTTAGGACCAACAAATAGCTGGCAAAAACATCAACAAAAAGAACTATACAGTTCACGTAGAGTAGAGCAATTATCCTTAATAATGTGGAATTTTATTTTTGCTTTTTGTTTTAGAAAGTCATCAATTAACTTTAGCTGACAATCAATAAATAGAACAATAGCCTCTTTTAAAAAATGCTTAATTCTACTTCTGAGGTGTATATTTGCTATTATAGAATTTCTTGCAATGTTTACTCCGTTTGGACACCTGTTCAAAAGATTAAACAAAGATGTGGGTGTTGAAAAAATTGGGGTGGGGCCAGAAGGTTAGGAATAGTTATTTTGCTTTTAGGCAAGCAATTGGTTCTACATATGTTAAAGTCTGTTGGATTGAGTCATGTAACAGCTTTTATGCAATAGATTTTATTCTTGTAAAGTTGTGTATAAATCAATTTTTATATAAATTGATTCATACTTTGAATGCATTGAAAGCTTGCTTTTTAAAGAAACCCTACTCTAAATCCTCTTGTCATATAAAGAATTCATTTTGTAAAATAGATAACTCATAAAGGAAGAGAGAAAGCAAGAGGAAAAGAGAGAAAACAGGTTTATTTAAAGACCTGCCTATGTAACCAGTCGTAGGACACCATCTGAAAAAAAAAAAAAAAAGGTATAGATGTTTGACTTATTTTTAAAGCAGCCTAGCATTGGGGTCACAGAAACTCTAATAGTCAAGAGCTTTGTGACAAAATTGTCCTTTCCAAATCCTGTAAAACAGTCTTTACACTACAGTCCATGTCCAGAGGGTTCTTGTTCTCCCATCTGCTTTCATCTGAGCATCTCACAGTGGTGGGTGGAAAGCGAATCAATGGGATCACATATTTTTTCCCCCAGCAGCAAGCAGGAAAATGCTCTGAAAGTGAAGCATGTTACTGGAAATGCAGGGCAAACTTATTTAAGTCATCAGAATAGTCCTGTCCAGAATAGTAACTGTCATTATGCATTTAACAGGTGAGGAAACTGAGGCACCAAAGGATTAAGAAAATTTCCAAAGATGCTTCATTAATATTGGCTGATTGAAAGTTTAGGCATTAACATTTTGATTCCGGAGCTCAGATTCTTTAACAACCACACCATATAAGCTTCATAGACACATGCCAATGGGTGGGTGGATGGATGGATGGATGGATCATGGGATAAATAGATAACTATGGATGAGTATATAAAATGTTTAAGCACTGTAGCAGAAAAAAATTATGAATTATTTGTAACTAACACTTTTAGTGTTAAGTGAAATAGAAGTAGGCAATGAATTCTGCACATAGTTCATTGGTTTTCTTCATACAGGAGGCTACACATTTATACTACATAAAAGTTTATAAAGGATATTCACAGCAATCCTGGATAATAATCATAGCCTTGCTTTGTAGCATGCAAGAGTTTTTTCCACTGGGAAATTTTATGTTAAATTTCAGCATCCTACTTGCTCTTATTAAACAGAACATTTGGCAATACTAGTTCATATTTTTATAAGGGAATAATCAGGTTGGGATTAGCTATGCTTTTCAGTTCACTTCAGTTGCTGCAGCGTAGTCTATCTTCCCTGTGGCTTTCCTCTCCCATTTGTTTTACCTCTTGGTTTCTCTAGTAAAGGAATGTTTGAATCTTGGGCACAGAAGTAAAACAAAAGTCATTGCCAGAGAGTTCCAGTGTACTATACATGAGAAATCTCATCTATTGTGTGCAAAAAATAATATTTAGGTCTACTAATCAGAAAGAACTTCCAAAAATAAAATTCTACAAACCACCTGTACTTACTACTTTTAGCATAATTATTCATTTAATTAATATTAGAATTTTCCACTGCAAGGGAGCATTCGATGTCTTGGTCTTACCATATTTGCTTTAAGAATCCACTGCTTTATGGATGAATTCATATGGTAAATAAGTGATAAAAAAAAAGTTCTGGTCTTTAGGAACCCTTTGTACTCAGGAAGGAAGGCTAGGAAAATTGGGTCATTTCTATGTGTTTTCCAAGTATGAGCAAAAAAGTAGCAAAAGGGATGTATGTATACACATAGACCTGAAACCAATAGAGAAATGAAGTTCCAGGCAAAAGAAACTTATTTACATACATTATTAAATTCTAAACTAAATGAATATTATTACTTGAAAGTCAATAGGGTCCTAATAAATATATACTTTACAAATCCTATCATATAATAGAAATTCGGACTGACTTAAGCCTTTCATTTTATTTTACTTCCATTTCCTCTAAAATCCTGTTCTGATTATCTCCAAAGGAGAGGGAAGGCAATATTTGTAAGAATCATAGTACTTTGACGGAAGTCTATGAAAATAACTATGTGCTATTCTATTTCTTTTCACAACCTTCCAAACACCATTAATGAGGAATCAAAAATGCTTCCCTGCAATCAGAACAGTAATATAAATACCCACTCACCCTCCTGTGCAGCCAGCACAAACAATGAAAGCAAGTTTCCTTACTAAACAAATACACTCCCTACTTCCTGCTGTATTGGAAGGAAGATGCCAAATGTAGGAGGCAGCCACGAATTCAGTCCACTGGAACAGCCTCTTTCAGTGTGCCGCTAGTCACATTTCAAAGAACATTTTGTAATCATCCTTGACAACTGCCGTCCAGAAGGGAAACACTGAAACATTTAAAAACAGAAGCATTTCGAAGCAAAACGAAGCAGCATAACACTTCTGAGAGGTTTATGATCTTGGAATGTCTACCACCATGTGAACAGAGGAGGGAAAACTCGGACCAAATATTTTATAAACTCCTTCACAAAAACCAGGGCTTGTTTCTGTGAGCCTGGGCAGCACCATATGCTTAATATGTCCTCCAGACAGCGATTAAATGCTTGATAATTTCTTCTTCTACACCCAAGATGAATGCTTTCATCTGTAATATTCTTTTCTGTGAATGCCTTGGCTGAATTGGTATCCAATTGTTATTAAACTTCACTTTATATTGGCTCAAGCTGTTCTCCCTCCACACACATGAAATTCCCCATTTTCTTCTTAGCTACATATAACCAAGTCCAGAAGCATCCATGGATTTTACCAGTCACCAATGGTCCAGTCTATGCCCTGTGTATTCTTACTACTAATGCTAATATCCAACACATTTGCTCAGCATTTCAACTATAAATGTTTATATAAGTTTCTTTGCTCAGCCTGATTTCAGTTTTGGAGTTCAGAAATGATATAATATATCATGACTCTTGATATTCTTCACAATACTCAATAATATATTTCTAAGCTTCAAGTGCATTGAAGAGTGATCAGTTTCCTAGTCAGTACAGGATGCTCATAGAATTTCTTGCAACAATATTATGAAGCTGCATCCTCATCAAATGAGCGACACAGCTCAAAGTTTAACACCTTGGGCTTTTTTTTTCTAAAGATATTTTATTTATGGGACAAAAATATTATATGGGTACATAGTACATAAATCTAAATGTGTATTTATAAGCTAAAAATGTAAAAACTGGAAAAAATACTAACAGTTATGTTTATAAGAATTTCTTGCATTGAGGTATTATCTTTTGCATAAACATTTTGAAATATGTATTTTTCCCATACACTGTATTATAGAAATGTCTTACTGAACCCATGAAATCCAGACAGATTTCTAATACTAGAAGATTATATACAAACTGAGAAAGAGCTCGTAACATGATTAAGTTTTAATGCTACACCCAAAGCTTTCTTCACCAAATTACTTCTACCCCCATTTTCTATTGGTGCATTATAGTTGTATTTACTGATGGGATTTGTTGTTGCATATTCGTACATGTACACAATACACAATATAATAATATAACTTGGCCAGTATCACTCCTTAGCATCTACCCTTTCTCTCCCCATCTCCCTCATCTTCTTTGATTCCTTTCCTCTACTGATCTCCCTTTGATTTTCATGAGATCCACCTCTATCTTTCTTTTCCTTTTTCTCTTTAACTTCCACATATGAGAAAAAAACATAGGTCTCTCAACTTTTTGAGTTTGACTTACTTTGCTTAACATAATGGTCTCTAGTTCAATCCGTTTTCCTACAAATGACATGATTTCATTTTTCTTTATAGCTAAATAAAACTCCATTCTGTATATATACTATGATTTCTTTATTCATTCATCTGTTGATGGACACCTAGGCCTGTCCCCTAGTTTGGCTATTGTAAATTGTGCTGTTATAAACATGGGTATGCATGTACCAATGTACTATGATGACTTGAATTCTTCATGATAAATACCAAGGAGTGGTATATCTGAGTCATATGGTGGTTTCATGCCTAGTCTTTTGAGGAACCTTTAAACTGATTTCCATAGTGGTTACACTCATTTACAATCTCACCAACAGTTAAAAGTGTTCTTTTCTCCACATCCTCTTCAGATTTATTATTAGTTGAATTCTTGATAGCTCCTATTCTGACTGGTGTGAGACAAAATCTCAGTATAGTTTTGATTTCTCTAATTGCTAATGATGTTGAACATCTTTCCGTATATTTGTTGGCCATTTGTATATCTTCTATTGAGAAATGCCTGTTTAATTTATTTGTCCACTTATTAATTAGGTTATTTGATTGTTTGGTGTAAAGATTTTTGAATTATTCATATATTCTAGTGTATAACTAGAATAACTATCAATAACTATCAATGTTCTGCCAGACCAAATTTTTAAATACTTCATTTTCATAACCTTAAGAAAGAGGAAAATATCTTGCATCATTTGGGAAACTGAGGAATTGATAACCAACCAACTGCTTGGCTGAGAGTTGAAAAAGGGAAAGATGGTTATTAGTCAAAGCCAACAGTCAGGAAGAAGATTAATTGCAAGTCAGGAAAGAATAAGGAGAAGCTTGGTCTTTTTAGGATCTTTGTGCAGGCTTACACCATATTTACCCACTAGGCCAAAACTGAACATACTGGAAAGGGGAGTCTATGAAATATAACTCCAACTTAGCCCTTTTTCTCCTTAAAACACTAAGGAAGGAAGCCTAGGAAGTTTCAATCATTTCTATATATTTTTCAAAGTATGAGCAAAAACTAAGTAGCAAAAGCAAATGCAGTGACGCACACCTGTAATCTCAGCTACTTGGGAGCTTGAGGCAGGAGGATTGCAAATTTGAAAGCAGCTCCCTAAATTTAGGGAGCTCCTGTCTCTAAAAATAAAAAGAAAAATGGTTGAGGATGTAGCTCAATGGGAGAACACCCTTTGATTCAATTTCTAGTACCACACCCATACATACATATACACACACACACACACACACACCAAAAAAAAAAAATGTCTATACATACATAGAACAGGCAGGGACCAATAGAAAACAGAAAGTGCAAGGGGAAAGAAACATAATTTCATATGCTCCTAAATTCTAAATTAAATGGAAATTTTCACATGAAAGTAACTATGGCCCTAATACGTATGAATATAAAATCATATCATATGATAGAACCTTAGCTGGCTTAAGCATTTCATTTGCAAGCCATCACTCTGGAATTTTCCCTTTAAGTGTCTCTCTCACTGCTTCTTAAGCAAAAATGGACATGAGTATGAATATAAATATGGGTATGTATATAGGTATGTATAGATAAGATTAATTGGATTTACATTTGGATTTACTTAGGTAAGTTACAAAATGATCCAATCCAATTTGGTCACTCAGCAAATGTCAGATTCTTTTAGTAAATATTAGCAAACTTTAAATAGGTGGGAAGTATACATCTCCTTTCTCACAGCATAACTAATAGATGCCATCTCACAATTAAAACAAATCTAAGAGCAAATTACACACTAAATTTACTAACAAGATGGTTAACAAAATTTATTAACAAAATGGTTCCTAAATGGTCATGCAACTGTTTCACAGTTTGGAGAAAATTCAGTCTCTGCCTAGATACACTGATTACCACCTTGTATGAGAAGCTCAATCATGTGCTGATGTTCTGATGGCATATCAAATCAGCCCTAGAGAAGAATCCTACATCTGATTCCTCCAAGAAGCAGGGAAACACAGGACCAATGGGACTGTAGATATATTGATTATGCTACCAATGACAATAAGTTGCTTGGCTTGTGGTTTACTCAAGGTGGTTGGGCTTCTTACAATATTTTAATTATGCACCTATTTAGATAACTGTCATTTCATCAATTATAATGATAAACACTGTGGGAAGTATTTCAGAAAATATATTTTAAATGTTAAGTTATCAATTTGAAAAAGTTGATTCTTAGTTAAATGGACTTCTAATGCTAATTACCGTAACCTGGCTGTGTGTGAGAGTTCGTTTACTCACACAGAAACAAGTGGAACTGTTTGTACAAAACTATCATAAAGTAAATCAGTACCCAAGCATTTTAATTATAAATAGTAAACACTCTAAATATAGTCATATAGAGTCACATAAACCCCTAGCTAGCTATACTGCTTTACATTTAGAAAGACAGAAAGAATAGTCAGTTCTCAAAAAAATCTTTTACTATTATTATTCAAGCAACATCTGACACACAGAAGATATAATGTAATGCTTATATGAGATTAAGGCTAGTTTAAAAATCCAACTGAAGTTTGCCTCAATCAATGGACCATTTTTTCTTCCTAAATTAGAGTTCTGTTCATAGCATATCAGCTAAAAGCCTGTGAGGGCTCCCTTTTCCACCTCTATCTTACAATACCTTATAAAATTGCCAATTCCCTGGGAATAACCCAGGAAATAGACTTTTTAATTTTATAAACCCTAGATTGAGCAAAATAAGAAAATATATCCTGCCTCTTAAATCACACACACACAAAATAAAACAGGAGATATGTGTGGCCTAAACCATGATCCCCTCTGTGGCTTTCATCCTCCCCTCCCCCCACTCACCCCCAGCTGTACCGAATGTATGTATTGCTGGTTCTGTCCTGGGAGAAGAGATGTCTCTGGAGAAGAGTCCCAAGAGTTTTCAAAGGAAAGGGGAAATTCAGCTTGGACCAGTGGGTTTATTTTTCATGTATTTGTGTTCTGTTTCCTCAATAATGTGATGATTTAAAAGCATGAATTTCTTTTATCCTCCCCACTTCAGTTTCTTAGTGTTATACTTAAGATGCCAGCATTATCAAAACAGCTTGCACCAATTAGAAACTCAGTATGTTAGATATTTTAGAAAGATGTTTTATCTTTAAGATAAATTAATTTAGATAAGATTGAAGTACTTGAGGTATTTTGTGAATTCAATGAAAGAGAAGGAATAAAGAATGAAAATGGGTAAAAAAAAAACTTAGAAAGTCACCAATCACTAATGGGGTTAGTGAAGAGGATGATTTCCTGAGGCCAAATGCAAAAACTAAAATAACATGAATTTTAAAATCAATTATCTTTATCGTATGGGAACATTTACAGCAGTCTGTACTAGGGTGCCAATTGGAGCTTTGCAGAACTCCAGTAATCACATCTAAAACAAATACAGTCTGTGAATTTATCTAGTTAGCACTGAATATATTAATTAATATGATTTTGTTAAGGCTTATTTTTGTAAAGAATACATTCTGATTCAATGAAATTTAGCTCATATTAACTTTGCTTTCTCATCCATTTTCATTAGATGTCTTGATAATTGCAAAAGTTTATTGAATACATGAGTCATCCTTTCTTCCAAGACTCATTTCTTCAGGCAAATAATTTTCAATATTTGAGTCTTCAGTTCCATGTATATTACAAATAATAAATTATTGAAATTCCTGACATGGTACCATGCATCATGAGCACCGTGATCTCTGTGACACAGATTAAATTGAACACATACTCTCTCTCTTTACAAGGATATCTGGAACTCTGAAAGTGTGATGAATTCACTAGAGAATTCACAATGTAAGGGCTGATCACAAAACAAGTTGCTTTAATTGTTTGCTTTTACTGAAATTACATGGACATTTTATCAAACTGGCTTGTTAACAGAATTATAATGACTAAGAATTTTAACAGGATGAATCTTGAAAATTTTTCATTTTACATTGTAAATTATTTTATAGTTCATAAAAATCAGTACACTTTGAGCATGATACAGATGCTTTCTCTAAGCTGACATCATGGAGATGCATATCTTTTCATGTATAGTCATGAAATATCATTTATAGTTTGTGAACTACATCAGATTCTTTTGGATCATAACCTGTATGGTCTATTACCATATCATCTTTGCCAACCATTAGTTAAATGATGTAAAAGCCCAATAAAGGTTTTTGCTGACAGCATTTGAGCATTGCTACACACAGATTCTTTAATACAGAGTTCAGTGCAAGTCCTCATGATGAAGACCACCTCTGCCATCCAATAGCTGTGAGTCCTTGGGTAATTCATTCAACCTCCTTGAGCTTCCATTTCCTCTTCTGCCCAACCTAACCCTGAAGACTGCTTCAGAAACAAACAAGTTAGTATCTGTAAGAATTCTATGACTTATCAAGCAAATCAAAGCTAGTTGTTAGTTTTCTACTGGTGCTTCAAAATATCACTGTGAATCTATTATCTTAGGATTCCAAAGATCCGAAGTTTAACACAGCCAATCTGGGCTAAAGAGCCATTTTCCTTTCTATAGGGAAGAAACTCTTCCCTGCCTTTTCCAGCTTCTAGAGGCTGCTTTATTCACAGGCTTCCCTCCATCTGCAAAGTCCACAAGAGTGACTGTCCCTTCTCAAGCATCATCATCATCATCATATCTCTCTCTCTCTCTCTCTCTCTCTCTCTCTCTCTCTCTCTTTCTCTCTACCTGGAAAAAAACAATTTCTCTTTTTAAGGGCTCACATGATAAGTTTGGGCTGTAATGCCAGATTCGTGGGACCCCAATAGACCTCCAGGAGCGGAATCCGATGCAATCACACAAGAGTCTTTATTGCAAGCTCCAGCCTGGACTCACAACCATTCCCAAGGAACGCAGCAGTCCCAGGGAGTGAGTCCCAGTCCTTTGTTCAGTGAGATTTTATAGGTTTGGGGGGAATACTTTATACGTCACAACATTACACAGCAAATCATTCCATACCGCAGGAAAATCAAACAACAACTCTTAACATTGATTAGCACATTCACTGGTGGGAACAAGTTGGGTAGGGGTGATTGATTAGTACAAGAGGGGAATTCCTTTGAACTGATTGGTTTAGGCCATGAGGGGAGTACATGCTAAACTACATGGTTTCCCAACATGGTATCAACCACCATAAACTACTGGGGGGTCATCTGGCAACCCCGGTATTCTTCCTGTCTCATGCTGATTGGTGGTTGCTAGGGGGTTGCTGTGGATCTTCACCTCGCCTGAGTCAGGGACACCTGGCACCACAGATCTCTCCTGTTATTTGCAGACAAACAACTCATCAGGGTGGGTATGTGCTTAGGAGTGCTCTGTGGGTTTTTCCCAGGACAAGGGGCTCATCCCCTTCCTTAGGACAGGCCTTGAGATGAAAGCTGGTTTCTCAAAAATAGGAGTCACATCAATTTCTCAGGGCCCATCCAGGTAACCCAGGATAATCTCCCCATCTTGAATTCCTTAAGATTACTTAACATTAATCACATCTACGAGTCTCTTATAAGGCAACATATTGATTGGTCCTAAGGACAAGAATGTGGATATCCTTGGGGAGTGCTCTTATTCAATTTGCCATGCTAGGCATTACTTGTACTAAACCAAGACTCGTTGAAGCCTTCCCAATAATCCTTCTGTACTCAACTGAAATTTTCTCCTGCAAATATTTATGTCTTCAGTTGATGTACACTATCACTTATTTATTTACAGATGGCCTTATGATTGCACTAAACCTGCATCACACATTCGTTTATTCTCTCCCGGTGAGAAACCAAATCCTAGCACACAAAATTTACTCTATAGATTCTTAACAAATGTCAGATACTCAAGTAGAATCATGAATGACAGAGAAGGTTTCAAGAGACAGAAAGCCTATTACCTTACACGCAGTGTTTTAGGTATGTCCCAAGTATAGGAGCAGAAGAGCAGGTGGGTAAGTGGATAGCAAGTGGTAAGGTGGTATTCGGCATCTGACTGCCCAGGTTCAAATCCCAGTTTTCTCTCTTAGCTGTATGATCGTGATCTTGCTGCTTAATTTCTTTATGCCTCAGTTTTCTTTATTACCAGGTAGTGATAATGCAGTTAACAATTTGTGGAGTTTTATGAGTATACAAGAAATACAAGTAATGCTACTGCAGTCTTGGTAAGAGTGCCTGGCATACAGTTGGCACTCAATAAGCTGTAAGTCGGCAAAACAGGCCTCTCCCAGCCCATAAAAGCAGACATATGTATTTCTGAAGCTTCATCTAACATTTAAGTTTTCCCATAGTGTTTAAATACTAGCCTTTTATCAAAACAAAACAAAAACTTTGGATTAGAAAAGTATTTAGCAAACTTTTTCAACTCAGAATGACCCAGAGATTCACAATTTCTACTTGTGAATAATCTGTTCCCTTTTCTATTCCTTCCAGTCTGACTTTGGGGCAAAACCCTGCTATTATCAGCTGCAATCAACAATAGGTACAAGGGGAGGAAAGAGAAAGATGAACCCAAATCAGTCTATATCTATGCCTATTAAACTATTTAGTTGGAAGTTTAAACCTATTAGCCATCAAAAGTTTACAATTATCTATGGATGTAATACTTCTGTACTTTTGTTGTCCTGAAAGTATAAAGGCCAGTTGAAATTTCAGATTTTTTTATCCCCTTCCCCCCTGATTCATTAGGAAGAAAAAAACCTAGACATCTACAACATAGGCACATCCCAGAGACTTTCTGAAACTTTCAATTGCATGAGTTTGAGAGAAACTGTTCCATGTCTATCCCTACAACAGAAGAAAACTTCAGGCTCTGGGGACTTCAAGTAGAAGTCATTCCCTTGAAAGAGAAATCTTTATAATGCTTTTCAGATCCATTTATGTCTGAGAGCTCTACAGACAAGCACACAGGAGGTTCTTGAGACAGCCACGATTATTTTAGTGATCTCAGTCCTTTCTGAGCAGGCGATTCTTTATCTGTACTCAACTAAAATTTTCATGGGAGCACTTGCAAAGCAGAAGCTCCCTTTGGTAATATCTGTTCTTCTGCTCTTCCTACACCTTCTGATGCAGAATCAGCCCAGCCCTGTCAGCTTCTCCATTATATATTCCAGTTTTCAGCAGTTTATAAATCATCTATAAATATTCACTTGTGGTAGGAAGAGATTTGACAGAATTTTCACAGTGATCATTTAAGAAATTATGGAACAGAAATTGCATCTTGCAGTTGACATGTTCGAGGAGAGATAAAAGAAAACGATCATGGGGCTGGAGCAAATGGAACTATTGGATATTCACAAGTTTTAAACAGCACGAGTTGTTCATGATCATGTCAGAATCAAAGCAAAACATTCAAAAATATTTGTGGTGAGAAACTTATAAAAATAAATAATTGGGAGAGTATAAGTTTTCTGTGTATGTTATGGAATCCAGTCTCTTCCATCTGGGGAGGGTACACTTGTTTATCTTGAAGTTAGAAATTCATCCATAAATTAAAGCAGGTGGATTGGCTGTCACCCAGGTTCCTCAGCATATTTTGGCAAGACTTGTGATGGCATACACACAAAGAAGCCAAAGAATACACTGGAAGGAGGAAAAATAAATATATAAAACACCAAACTTGTAGGAATGGAAAATAAAGATCTCCGAGAATATCTGTATGATTGCTTGTTCACCAAATATCCATTCTATTTTTGTAACATCCTGACACTGTGATTAATTTATTGATTTTTTGAAGAAAGAAATAGATTAAAACAATCCTTTCAATGAACCTCTTATGAAGAAGAAACAAAGGGAGAAAGAGGACCAAAAAATAAAAAAGAGTGTGGAGGGGTACTAACACGCACAAGCCAGGCAGCCCCGGGTGATTACAGATTTGGGTAGGAAGAACCGCTTTTCAGGCAGCAAATATGTTTTCCTTAATTAAATGAACAGAAGGGAGAAGAGAAGAAAGGCAAGCTATGTTCAAAGAAACACAGATAAAGCAGTGTACTTCAAAAGCAAGATTCTTTAAATGGGAAAACATAAAAGATGTTAGAAGACATGTATTTCTGAAGGAATTGAGACCTAAACTGTATAAAATAGCATTAAAACAAAGTTAAGACTTTTGAAAGTGAAGATACAATAATAATACAATATCTTAACACCTTGCAATTTTAAATCACAGGATATTGAGGACCACTTGTTTAAGCTGGATAGATATGCAGATAGGTAAGTAGGTAGGTAGATAGATAGATAGATACATAGATACATAGAAAGAAGATAGTAGATGATTGATAGATATATTAAAGAGGATTACAGGCAAGTGAAGAAGATAGATACAATTTCAATGCAGAATGATAGAAATTACCAGCACCCATCATTGCTGTTTGCAGTTACCATTACTGATACCACGCTATCATTTTTGTTTGTTTATTTATTTGTTGTTTTGTTTTTTGTTTTTTACTTCTAAGAGCTTATTAAAAGATAAAAAGTCAAACCCTGGACCCACTGATAGATTCAAGTTCAGTAGGTGTGGCCATGTCCAGGTGGTGCTGGGTCAGGAAGGCCATTTTGAAAGACATTGATATAAAGTGTCCTTGAGCCAAGAGCAGAGGTGATGCCTGAGGGATTCTGAGTGGTGTGAGAAGGGGCCAAGTGCCGAAATAAAAGGGCCAGTGTTCTAGCAATAAGTAACATGGGGCTCTAAATGACTCTTATATTGCTTTGATCTCCTAGACTTTGAGAGCCAATATATTCAATTTTCATTGCAATTCTTCTCTTGTTTTTGCCTCTGGAAACTCTGCTCTTTTTCAGTGCCTTGCAGAGGGTGTAATGGAGGAGATCTAGATGCTAGAGTGAAGCCTCATGCCATTTTCAAGAAGACAAGTGGAAGCCCAAATTGGAAGTCTAAGCATACCTTCTCATAGAAATACCACAAACTTAGTAGTTTAATTTTAAATGACTTTAGATATTGTTCTTCATCTAATTGGTTTAACAGATTTGTTAACCTGTGTGAAACTGCACCAATTCTTTATCATTTTATTTTTGTGACAAAAGATGTTCTCAGGTGTGAGTGCACCCTGCCGAGGTTGCACTTGCTTTTGGTGTGACTCTTAGATGAGGGCGATGCTGCTTGGCATTGGAAGTGCTTCGCTGTTATGAAGGTGACAAGTTTGTGTGTGTGCAAGGTGTAGGTTCCCTGAAGACAATATATAAGCAGGTCTGCAGCATTTGAAATTATTGTTTTAAACTTTAAAAAAAAGTCTAGAAAAGAAGATTGAATCAACATTTTGTATTTTAAAATTTAAAAGTGGAAATTTTGCCAGGCATGGTGGTGCACACCTGTAATCCCATCAACTCAGAAGGCTGAGACCAGGAATCACAGGTTCAAGGTTAGCCTCAGTAACTTGGCGAGGCCTTAAGCAACTTAGCAAGACCCTGTCTCAAAATAAATAGATAGATAGATAGATAGATAGATAGATAGATAGATAGATAGATAAAAACGGGGGAGGTCAGTATGGCTCAGTGGTTAAATGCCCTGGGTTCAATCCCTGGTACCAAAAAAAAAAAAAAAAAAAAGTGAAGACTGTGGTATCCCAATGGAAGACTGGGCTTTTGGGGGTGGGAAAAGACTGGGATTTTTGGGGGGTGAATAAGGGGGCTACCATCAACCAGAGCCTTCTAGCTCATATTAGCTAGTACAGATCTTCTGCTGCCATTGGATCCCTTTCCATGGATCCTCATCATTTACAAAGAATAATTTTATAAACTTCTTGAACTCCTTAAAGAATAGACCTCACCAAACATGAGACAAAGACAAGTGGTGGAAAGATGTCTGGAAAGTGTCTCCTAAGAACCACACCATGAAGACCTTAGTGTCTATACTTGGGGCCAGCTGTGGCACACTCAGCTAGGGACAGAGAAGTGAACATCACTATTACATGAACACAAACAAATAGAAATGAATTTGGATTCCTACCTAACTTGCAATTGTTAGTGCAAAAAGACAGGGATGGACACAAACTTCACAAATCAGCTCAGTTCTTCTATTCAGAAATGGAATCATGGTTCTGATGGTGGCGATCATAGTTCTGATGGTGGCGATCATAGTTCTGATGGACCTACTCTCCTTGTGGAAAATGAGCCACTGAACAAAGATAGAGACTGGGCTTATGTAGATTATCCTGAAAAGTGACTTTATTAATGAGCAATGTCATCCTGGGCACTCAGGAATTTGGGGTCTGTTTTACTGGCAGAAATTGGAGGGAGTCCAGCATTGGTGGTCAGTCACTGAGGTCTCCAGTTATGTTACTGGACTAGATGGAGGGCCTGGGGTCAGTGGTTGGTATAGGGAAAGGGCTTGTTAGGGAAGGATTTAATGCTTTAGCCTCTACCCAAGACTGCCGTTCTAAGTTTGATGGACACCTCCTCCCCAGGGTTTGTCTTATCACCGCCAAAGAATGTACTGGGAAAGGATCAGGGCTCCCAATTTATGGCTTTCTTTCTCACTCATCTTTTCTCAGACCTCATTATTTTGAGGTTTGTCATTTTCCATATCTAATAACAGTTAACATCCACCTGTTTCAAAACTTAACCCATTGTAGTTTGCTTTTGTTTAAAGGATATTCTTAATCACTTATTGTGTTCAAAGCACTTTTATGATTTTTAAGAGACACATGAGAAAAACTAAGAAAAATGAACAGGAAAGTATTTGACAAGGACTTTTCTAGCTAATGGAAACAACGTTAATTCTGGGGTCTTGGTCGGTAGAGCACTTGAGTAGCCCTGGCTTTCAGTCATAAAGAGTGGGGATGCCCCATGTGTTTTAACCTTTTCTTCCACTCAGGTTTGGCTGCAAGAGGCATTTGCAAATTAAGGGGTTACTAAAGTGATGGCACAGTCTCTGACTCTTGTATGAGTTTTTTTTTTTTTAATTTGTCCTTCATTGGATGAGAGGTTTCCCATAAGTGAATATTAAAATTATACATTAAAAGATTTAAGTTTTATTTTAATTCTTAATGTACATTAATTATACAAATTAATGGATGACACTGTGACATTTCCATACTTGGGTATATGGTACTTTGATCATCTCCACCCTTCTTTCAACCTTCTCTTGCCCTCCCCTCTCTCCTGTCTTCTTTCTCCTCACTGGTCTCCAAAATTGGCCCTCTACTATAGGTCATCTTTCTTTCTTTCTTCCTTTCTTCCTTCCTTCCTTCCTTTCTTTCTTTCTTTCTTTCTTTCTTTCTTTCTTTCTTTCTTTCTTTCTTTCTTTCTTTCTTTCCTATATCTGTCTCATTTTGTCTAAAATGATGTCTTCCAGTTCCATCCATTTTCCTGAAATAACACTATTTCATTCTTCTTTATAATTGAATAATACTTCATTGTGTGTGTGTATACACACACACACACACACACACACACACACACACACACACATATATATATATATATATATATATACATACCATAGTTTATTTATCCATTCATCTATTGACAGACACACAGGCTGGTTCAATATTTTGGCTATTGTAATACCAAAATAAACATGGGTTTGCAGGTATCTCTTTTGTATGCTGACTGCATTTCTTTGGAATAAATGCCCAGGCATAACCAGATTATACTATAGATTTTTTTTCTTTTTAGGATATTTTATGCTGATTTCCATAGTGACTCTCTTAATTCATGTCCACACAAATAATGTGTAAGTGTTCTTTTTACTCCATAAGCTCACCAACATTTGATATTTATTGTTGTTTTTTTTTTTTGATTAGCCAATCTGGCTGGGATGAGATAAAATCTCAAAATAGTTTTGATTTGCATTTCCCTGATGACTGAAGATATTGAGCATTTGTTCAAATATTTATTAGCCATTTGTACTTGTTCTTTTGAGAATTTTATGTTCACATCATTTGCCCATTTTTTATTGGATTACTTATTCTTTTGTTGTTAAATTTTCTGAGTTCTAAAAACTGTAATTAATACAAATTCTCATTATTTCAGAATAGTGAAAGCATGGAAAATTCCAATGGGATTTCTTGTTCCTCGTGTATAGGAAGGAAAAAGGCTATAGGGATTCAAATGAATGGTGTAAGAATGAGAGTTCTACTAGATGACATTGAACTCAGGTATGGACAATCACATCAAACTATAAGATTGCTGATATAAATATTTTGCTTCATAAAACCCAGTGGGTTTCTGTTGCTCAGAGGAAGAATTTGCATATCAACCATTAGATATTTCAGAATTTAAAAAAAATTCTTTTAACTTATTTTTTAATATTTTTAGTTGTAGATGGACAGAATATCTTTAATTAATTAATTTGTTTGTTTGTTTGTTTGTTTATTTATTTTTCTGTGGTGCTGAGGATCAATCCCAGTGCCTCAAGCATGTGAGGTAAGGGCTCAACCACTGAGCTACAACCCCAGCCTTGATTTGTTTCTTTTTAGATTCTCAAGAAAATGAAAGATTAGAAGCATTTCCTAGCAAGCATCTACTATGAAATAGGGTAAAGGAAAAATATGTGAATTAAATTTAAAATTGCAATCAGGAAAACCGTGATTTGTTTTGGATGCTGACGTGGGAAAAGGAAATTGCTCAAGAATTTGGCGACTTTGATATTTCTGTTGAACATGTCAACATTTTTTAATATCAACATCTTCTAATACTTCCTTCTTATTTTTTTTGCTTAAATTCAGTGGAACATTTTCATTAAATGGAAAAGACTCTCTGGAAACATTCAAAGTATTGATCAAAAAAAAGTAAGGACTTTTTAACAACTCTGGCTGAAGCACAGGAATGCTATCAACAACTGGACTTTCTGCTACCTTACCTTTCATTTCCCACTGCTTCCTGTTTATTTTACTCTAATTCTCTCTTCATCTCCTCCTTCATCACTATTTCTAAGGGCTTCCTTATATCTTATGTCCCCCAAATCATCCCATTTTCTTTCCTCACTCTTGTCTACATTTTTTTGGAGGGTACCATTTAATCCATTGAAAGTATATAATGATAATGCACTAATTAAAATAATAACACTTGTAATAGAAGAGAGATCAATGAAGTAGAGTCAGTAGATTAGAAAGGAAGGAGAGAAAGGGAAGGTACTGGGGAAAAAGATTGAAAAAATTATGTTATGTGTATGTATTAACATAGCATTATATATCTCACTATTATGTATAATTTTAATGTACCAATAAAATTAAAAACTTTAAAATTTTTAAATTATATGTTTTTTAGTATATACATAGAATTATGCCACCCTAATTCTAGGCAATTTTAGAGCATTTCATCACTCCAAAAACAAATCCTGTACCCTTTAGCTGTCACCTCTTGCTCTTCCTCACAATCCTTCCATATCTGAGCAAACATAATCTAATTTCTATGTATTTTCCTATTCTGGACATTTCAGAAAAGTGGAATTATATAATATGTGGACCTTTGTGACTAGTTTCTTCCACTTAGCATAATGTTTTAAAAGTTTGTTCATATCAAAGCATGGTTAGTACTTCATTCCTTTCTATTGCTAAATTATATCCTTTTAGTAGATATACCATATTTTACATTTTACTTTATCCATTCATCAGTTGGCAGGCATTTGGATTATTCCTATTTGGAGGCTATTATAAATATTGCTGCTATGGATGTGTGGTAGTAGGAGCAAATGTGACTCCATTTTGTTTTATGACTTCATCCTATAAAACAACCATGCCAAGTAGAAGAGTCATGACTGGGGCAAGATGTTCTTTTCCTTTTGCTATAGAAACCTTTAAGAACACGGAACTACCTAATGGGGTATTGTTTCTGTAATGGGGCTCTGATTCTGTAATTGGGGTGACTGGGCTAACTGTGATTGGTTAGGCTTCCCTCCGCTTGACTGCACTGTCCCACTTCTGTAACCTGGCTTGCTTGCATTGGCTAGACCCCCTGAACATCCCTTTTGCAGTTTTCAGGCTTATAAGGAGTGCCTTTGCAATTGTTCAGGGCTGATCAGGGGAACAGCTTTATGTTCTGGTCAGCTGCCACCAGTGTGCTTCAATAAAGGCTTGATTGGATTATACGTGAGTGGTCTGGAAGTCAGTTTATGAAACCCTGGGACGAAGCTTTAACTATAATAGATGCCCATGTACAAGTTTTTGTAGCACATGTTTTAATTCAGCCATTTTATATGCCTAGAAGTGAAGTTTCTGGGTCACATGGTAACTATACTTTCAATTGCTTGAGAGACCCTAGACTGTGTGCCTGCTCCATTGTAAATTCCTGCCAGCCATCTATGGGGAACTCTCCAGGTTTGTTCTAGACAAGACTTATCATTTGTCCTTTTGCTAATTGCCATACTAATGGATATGAAGTAGTATCTAATTGGTTTGATTTGCCTTTCTCTGAAAATTAATGATGTTGAGCATCTTTCTATTTTCTTATTGGGTATTTTAATGTCTTCTTGGGAGAAAGGTCTATTCATATCCTTTACCTATTTTAGATTGTTTGTATTTTTATTACTATTATAGTTCTTATATATATATATATATTCTATATTCAAGTTCCTTATTAGATATATCCTTTGTAGAAATTGACTCCCATTCTGAGGATTGTTTTTCATTTGTTCAATAGAGTCACTTGAGGCACAAAAGTTTGTAATCTTGATGAAGTCTAATTTACTTACTTTCTTCGTTTTTTACTTATAATTTGGGGTCATATGCTAAAATTCATTACCTAATCCATGGGCATAAAGACTCATGTTCTTGTTTTTGTGTTTGTTTATTTGTTTGTTTGTTTATTTGTTTGTTTTTGCTGTTGTTGTTTTTCTTTCTTTCTTTGTTTACATATAGGGTGAGATGAGGATCCAATTGTATGCATTTAGCTATCTAGTTTTCCAGGACAATTCAGTTTCCCAAGATTATCTTTTCTCCCACTGCATTGCCTTGGTATCCTTGTCAAAAATCAAATTCACCCTTCCAAGTATATTGATTCAAATCAGATTAAGCCACATGTTTCTTTCAGAACAATCAAACAATCAATTTTCTGTCCTTGCCTGACATAGCCCCTTTCAACTGTAGATGTTAATCCTTATCACCTGTAAGTTTATCCCTGCTTGGCTCCTGACCTAACCAAAATCACAACACAAAATGTCAACTTATGCTTTTGAATACAGAATCTTGAACTGTTGACTCCTAATTATGATCCAGCTTTAAAACTAGTTGGTTTCTCAAATCCAAGGTCTGTGTAGTTCCTACTTCTTCCCCTTTTCCAATGGCCAGGCTAATGAGAAACTAGTGAATCTGCTGATTCCTACCACTGATGAACCTCCATTTTCTAGGGAAAAATCTAAATGCCTTAGAACAGCTTATGATGCTTTTCACAACCCCAGGTTCCCTTCCAACTTTCTTGCCTCAGTTAGAATCTCATAACCCATACTCAGTCTAATGGTTCAGTTTATATATTCCGGAAACACTTTCTAAGTTCAAATGCAAGCCTTGAGCAAGTTATCTAGGCTTTGAAACACATATTCTTTAAGTAGAGATGTTCATTCCAATACTAATATACTTAATTTGGTGGGGGCCACAGTGAGAATTAAGTAAGAAAAGCCATATAAAAAAGATTAACACAGGGTCTGGCATATATTTCATGTCCACTGAGTGTTAACCATTGTATTTCATACCTGTAGGCCCTTGTGTATGCTACTTCCTCTCCCTAGAGTACTTTCCCTTTTCCACTGGGGAATTCCTACTCATCAAGATGAATTCAAAGTCACCTCCTCTGAGAAAACTTTTCTGGTTTTCTCCGGGGGTGGGGGGGGAGGGAGGAAGAGAGAGAGAGAGAGACTGACTCTCATCTCTGCTTACTTTTTTACTCTACAGGTTCCTTGACTATTCCTCTCCCTGACATGTGGTCTCTTACTAGACTGAGAGCTCACTCCAAACAATACTTATTTTCCTGTAGTGTTGACTTAGGCATCTGACATGATGCTTCATCTATAGCAGGTGTCACGTTTTGAGATTTAGGTAGGACAGTCTGACAGAGTCCCAGAGGCTTAAGTGTGCCTCTAGTTTTATAATGTGAATTCCAAAGAAACCTATAGGATTTTCTGGTCAGTAAGTAGACAGTAAAGGACTGTAGTATCATGCTCAAACATTGCATACTAAGAAAGGACTGCTGCATGATACATGAACAGGTCCAAGATGCTGGTGAAAAGATGATACCTAGATTATTTTAATGCCAAAGGTGTTAGATACATTCTAGGATGATACCACTTGAATAGAGACAGAATCTGTCACTAATAGAATATGACCAAAGTAGTGAGATAGTCACTGCCTTGAGTAAGGTCAATTATACACCAAATCAGATGAAAAATCCATAATCAGTTGATTTAAATTAATGAAAGAGTTGGTATCATGGATGAGCCTGACCAAGTAAGAAAAGCTCTTTTTAAAAATTTGTTTAATTTGTTTTAATTAGTTACACATGACAGTACAATGACCTTGACATATCATACATTTGAATCAGATGGGATATAATTTATCATTTTTCTGAGTATACAGGTTGCAGAATCACATTGGTCATGCATTCACATATAAACACACAGTAATAATAATGTCTGTTTCATTCTACTATCCTTCCTATCTCCCCAACCCCTCCCCTCCCCTCCCATCACTTCTCTCTACCTAATCTAGGGTAATGCTATTCTTTTTTTTTCCTCACATCTTCATACATGTATTTTGTATAACAATGAGGGTCTCCTTCCACCTTCTATGCAATTCCCTTTCTCCCTCCTTTTCCCTCCCACCCCTCTTCCCTATGTAGATGTAATCTTCTTCCCATGCTCTTCCTCTCTTCCCCATTTTGAGTACCCTGTTTATATCAGAGAGGACATTCAGCATTTGTTTTTTTGGGATTGGCTAACTTCACTTATCTTAATCTGCTCCAATGCCATCCATTTCCCTGCAAATGCCATGATCTTATTATTTTTTAGTGCTAAGTAATATTCTATGGTGTATATATGCCACATTTTTTTATCCATTCATCCATTGAAGGGCATCTAGGTTGGCTCCACAGTCTAACTATTGTGCATTGTGCTGCCATAAACATTGATGTGGCTGTGTCTCTGTAGTATGCTGTTTTTAGGTCTTTTGGGTATAGTCCGAGAAGAGAAATAACTGGGTCAAATGGTGGTTCCATTCCCAGTTTTCCAAGGAATCTCCATACTGCTTTCCAAATTGGTTGCACCAATTTGCAGTCCCACCAGCAGTGTATGAGTGTACCTTTTTCCCGCATCCTCACCAGCACTTCTTGTTGTTTGTCTTCATTATGGCTGCCATTCTTACTGGAGTGAGATGGTACCTTAGAGTACTTTTAATTTCCATTTCTCTGATTGCTAGAGATGATTTCTAGAAATGAAATTGAATCCCTATCTCTCACCATGCACAAAAGTTAACTCAAAATGGATCAAGGATGTAGGAATTAAACCAGAGCCTCTGCATCTAATAGAAGAAAAAGTTGGCCCTAATCTCCATCACGTGGGGCTAGGCTCCAATTTCCTTAATAAGACACCTATATCACAAGAATTAAAACCAAGAATCAACAAATGGGATGAATTCAAACTAAAAGTTTCTCAGCAAGAGAAACAATATATGAGGTGAATAGGGAGCCTACATCCTGGGAACAATTTTTTACCCCTCAGACATCAGATAGAGCTCTAATCTCTAGGGTATACAAAGAACTCAAAAAGTTAAACAACAAAAATAAATAAATAAATAACCCAATCAACAAATGGGCCAAGGACCTGAACAGATACTTCTCAGAAGAGAATATACAATCAATCAACAAATATACTAAAAAATGCTCATTATCTCTAGCAATCAGAAACGCTCTTTAAAAGAGGAGTTAAAGGTAAGAGACTCCCTGCTGCTTGTCTTCAAGAAGCAAATAGTGACATAAATCACCTAAGGAGAGAGGCAGTTTCTAGTTGCTGAGAACTTTGGTGCAAAAGCCACAACGACCAGAATTCTGCCAAATTAATTGAGCTTGGAAGTTCTGGATAAAGATCTTGGATATACTCCTGTGAGACCCTGATCTGAGGAACAACGAGGTAAGCCATACCTGGACTCCCAAACCATAGAAACTGTGAGATAATAAACATATTTCTTTAAACCACTAAATGTATGATCATTTGTTATATATTACAGAAAACTAATCCAACAGGGCTCAGTCATTAATGCCCCCTGCAACATGATCCCATGAGTTAGTATACGTGGGAGAGAGCCATTTAAAAATCCATCTCTCACCAGACAGTTGATACTTCATTAATTATTATTGATCATGAGTAAACAACTGATCCTGATTCTGAAAACCACTATTAAAATAGAACATATAAGTAAAATCACAGTAAAACCTTTAAAAAGCTGTAGTATAATGTTATAGCTCATAAAGCTATAAATGGTTTAGGAACTATTATATATGCAAATGGCCACATTTTGCATTCATCAGTAATTGGCCAATATATATCTTTTTGTTGCCTTTGTACATAGAACAATGTATCTACTTCAGAAACTATTGGGGAATACAAAAAAAATTAGAAGCAAAATTCAGAAGCTTACAAACAACAAAATCATGAGCACTTGTAGGTAAATGGATGGCGTTGGAGAAGATAATGCTAAGTGAAGTTAACCAATCCCCAAAACACAAATGTCGAATGTTTTCTCTGATTTAAGGAGGCTGACTCATAGTGGGGTAGGGAGGGGGAGCATGGGAGGAATAGATGAATTCTAGATAGGGCAGAGGGGTGGAGGGAATGGGAGGGGGAAGGGGATTAGCAAAGATGGTGGAATGTGATGGATATCATTATACAAAGTACATGTATAAAGATATGAATTGGTGTCAACATACTTTATATACAACCAGAGATATGAAAAATTGTACTGTATATGTGTAGTAAGAATTGTAATGCATTCTGCTGTCATTTATTTTTTAAAAAATCAATAAAAAAATAAAATGACATTTTAAAAAAGCTTACAAACAAGTTTGAGAGACACATAAAAATGTGAAAAGTTGATAGAGTGAACAGTAAATTTTTACACATAAAAATTGGGGCAAACAATAGGGTTGGACATTTCACAGATAGAGGAGACTACTGTGGTTTAGAGTCATCAGAAAGAATTCACAGAGGATCAGCAGTCTCAGCTTGAAGGATGAAGTGAAACACCCAAGGAAGAGAGGATTGGAAAGCTAATGCCCAGAGTTAATCCATGTATCAACAGCCACACCAAGAAAGAATGACAAAGTCAGCGACACCTGCTCGGAACCCAAACCAGCCCTCATATCAAGTAGTTTCATAACATGCTCCGCAATATGAAAAGTTTTTTAAAAGATGGAAGCTGTCCCAACTCTCCAGAGGATAGAATAAAAGTTAATGGGTTTAACAATCTCCAGGAGAAAAGGATTGGTTTTGATTGGACTAGAAGGACAATTTCTCAGTGTGGAGCGTTTCATAGGATTGAATTTTCTGACCCGGGCATCTTTTGCAATAAGAGCTCTTTGATTTGAGTATGGTAATAGAAATGGCATTGTGACAGCAATGAGAAGAACTGAATTGTGATGAACTCCCACTGTCCTTCTTATCTCCAGACCCTGCAATTCAAATGCCATATTTTTGTGGTAAAAGTAACAGTGAAACACATTAGCTTTCCAACCTTTCAAGATCCATCCAAGTATGCATCTTGACACGCTTTTGACAACTGTAAGAGCTCCATTTGTTCTACAATGACCAAGAGGAAAGCTACTCAAATACTCTCCTTATACTAAATTGTCCAGTGGTTGGTTTACTCATGAACACCTCCATTTATGCTATTTATTTTGAAAAGTTTCTTCTGAATTTATCTAGAACTAGAATCTGTTAGCACACATTGTCCTGAATACATGCAAATTTCACTGATGATCTCTTTTTTTCTTTACATTCATTAAGACTTCCTAAGAACAGTGGTGGAATCCTTATAATCAGTTATAATACTAATCCAAAAGTTCTCATTGAAAACACTTGTTCATGCCTTTTGGGGCAATTAAAGACTCAAGATTTCATGCTTGGGGTTAGAGTTAGATTGCCAATGTTATAATTGGCAAATAAGATACCTCGGATGATTAATATTCATAAAATAAGAAACAAGTTGCTTATCAGCAAATCCTTAGATGCCTGAACCCAGAAAATCTGGCCCTAAAGCTTGCGCCCATACCTGCCATGCTCCACTGCCACTGAAGCAAGAACCAAGAGGTGAAAGGAAATTCAGGAGAGGTACATCATGTGGAGTGGAAGGAGGAGGTCAAAGAAACCAGCCTTGAAGGCAGTTTAAAGAATTTATATTATTCTCAGGCAAGTGGTCAGCTTGTCAACAAGACCACAGTTAAAAAACATTGTAGTGCTCCAAACATTTCCCAAAGCTTCACCAGCTATGACATGGATGGCCATCCCTACAATGGTTTTGAGCATATATGTATTATTCCAGAATCAGCTATCAGCAATCTGCACCCTTCATCTCCCCTAAGAAAAAAAACTAGATGAATATAAACTTACTAGATGAATGTATCACTGTCCCCAGAGAAATTTTGACAGGCTGTTTAAGGATTCATGCCAATCACTTCTTTATAGTCTAAATAGAACCCTTAATGGACTTCATACTCCAGCCCACACTGCCTCTCTCTTCCCTCAATTAAAATTCTAATCATGGCTCATTCACACCACAACATCAAAATCAAGTGCTTTTTACTCTGCCTTTACGCTGACTCATATGTAAAAATTGTTATTTGAGCTTCGTTCTAACATTACAGGTGCCACCTGCATACTCCATCCTAAATCTTACTGGGAGATGCTTGTTCTGTTTTGTGCACTGGCCCATGGGTACTGGCATTTCAGGTTGTCTGGTAGGTCAGCCTTCTCACTAAGAAAGCTGCATTTTCAGTAAAGAAAGTTGGATGAAGTCGTGCTTAAAGCATGTTAAGTTTTCAAATTTGTATTTAACTCTGCAAAAATTTAAGATCTCACGTGTCATTTTTTTTTAAAGAGAGAGTGAGAGAGGAGAGAGAGAGAGAGAATTTTTAATATTTATTTTTTAGTTCTCGGCAGACACAACATCTTTGTTGGTATGTGGTGCTGAGGATCGAACCCGGGTCGCACGCATGCCAGGCGAGCGCGCTACTGCTTGAGCCACATCCCCAGCCCCTCACGTGTCATTTTGACCAGCATTGTCCTATAGCCACCATACATTGTATTAGTGTCTTCCCTCATGCCAGGGGTTTTCAAGCATTATCTCATTCATTCACAAGTTTGGATTCATGGATGCGGGACGAATGTAGCCACTCAGAACCCCACACTAGAATGTCCCTGGAATTGAGCCTTTTTAAAATGGTTAATAATTTTATTTTTGAACTTACTCTTTATAGGGAATCTATGGGCCAAAAGACCGTGGAAGCCTTGGTGTCTCGGTTCTCATATAGGAGCTCCTCTGGCTACCTCCTTGAAATAACTTGAACTTACACTCCTCTACTGTTAGTGCTGGAGCCCTGCCCAGGCTCCCCTCCAAACCTGTGCCCAGCCGCTGCTACCACCTCTACCTCTAGTTGGGATCTGGACAGACACCCAACAAAGAACAGAATTGGGCATGCACCCATGGTGTCTCTGGACAGGAGATGGAGGCAGCCTTTCCTGCCCCTTTCTAGGCTGCCAGTGGTGGCCCATTCAATAAGTGGGTCCTGAGCCTTTGCCTACCCCAGATCCAGTACTGAGCATATCTTGGCATCCAAGTTGCAATCCGTTGATGGTCACCAGTCTACCTTGTGTTGGAGCAGAAGGCCCATGGGAAGAGAATTTCCTAAGAAGGGTGAATCTCCATAGAAGAAAGTGCAACTGAGGAGAGAGAAAAAAAAAAAAAAAACCAGTGGAGCAATCAGGGAAGAATGGAGAAAGTTGTTTATTTTTATTCCCTCTAACAACAACTTTTTCTGCCTTATGTTTTCACCTTGCCCTGGGCTCCACACATTATGTATCCTGCCCTATCAAACCCTCATCACAGCCCTTCAAACCTTATATTTGGACACATATTTTACCAACAGAGAATAAAGCTCAAAAAGTGAAAAGAATCACAGAGCCTGTAAATAGCGAAGTTGAAAATCTAAACTGAGAGCAAGCAGGCTGGAAGCCCAGGCTCTCCACCTCCTGTCTTCCTCACCACAGCCTGCCCTCTCCGCCATCAGCATCCAGCCTAGGCACTCCATGTGTTGTTCCCTTGATGTTTTTGCTGAATAAACCAGAAAGACCATCTTCGGAAGTTTCTTGTCCCTCTTGTCAGCTTGTGCAAACATTTTTATGTGGAGAGAGTTCAAATAAGAACAAAGAAGTCTAAAGTCATTATTTCATCCTAATTTTTGACACATATTTTAATCTCCTGCTGCTTTGATGTAAAAGTAGAATCTTATATAAGAGATTTCAGGAAAATCTGACTATATCTAGACTCTGTTTTAGTCAGTAACCAAACAGAATATAATTCTTCTTCCATTAAGAAAAAGTAATGGGGCAAAAAAAACACATTTGACATTTGACTTTTTTTTTTTGGTACTACAGATGGTGATGAAACATGTTATCACTGTTTATTAATTTATCTTTGTTCACATTTTCCCAAATATTCACCTAAGAAAGCTAAAAAACGCACTTGCCTGTGTTCCCATAGTGCTCATGGATATCACATTTATCTCCAAGAATTGAATGTGCATATATATCTCTGCTTTTGAGATCTACAAATTACATGCTTAATAATCCCCATTTAATGATCTTTAAAATATATCGTAATTATGGGAAATTGTCAAGCAATCATTTGCAGATATATATGTAATTTAAAAATAATAAACAAGGTACAAATAGGTAGCATTTAGAAACCTAATATTCATCCATATCTGTGGAATTGTCTCATAAATGAATAGCAAAGAAAATCTTGACAAGCTAATGGACAGATATATCATCTTCAAGAATGAAAATTATCTCAGAAGACATGAATATGGTCTTATCCTTGCTGAATTAGAAAATGATTTCCCTTTTCTCTTTCTGTCAGAGTATTTCAGAATGAGACTGTGGATAGGTGAGGAGAGCCAAAATGCACTTTAAAAAAAAAAAGATTTACTAAAGAGCCAAGTCAAGTGTTAGTGGTATTGACACGTCAACATCCTAGGTCAACATAGAGTATCAATAGCACAAAAGAAACAAAAATCTACATGAAACTTTGGCCTGAGTCAAGATTATAAAGTAGAAAAAAATCTTTTTTCTTTGTACCTTGACAATTCTCCTTTTGTTTCCTTTTTATGAATTCAGTGATATCCCTCCCCTTCTTAAAGGGCCCCAGCATTCTCATAGACTCCTGGAATATCAGGACTGGAAAAGGCCTCTAAGATTAATCTGTTTCTTCTGCCTTCTCTGAAGACTTCAGAGAAAAATAAGGTCCTAAGCTCTGACCCAGAGGGATGCAGATTCATCTGTTCAACAAATATTGACTGACATCCCACAAAGTCCCTAGGTGCTTGGGATACAATACCTTGTGTGATTCAATCTGTGCTCTCAATAGGTTTACATTTCTAATAGAGAAAGACTGTAAGTAAATAAACACAAAAAGTATGGTGATAAAGCTAAAATAGGTTTTGTGGCACATTGTGGGGCATCTGATCCAATCTGCAGGATCAGGGAAGGCTTTTTTTAAAAAAAATATATATATTATTGATTGACCTTTATTTATTTATTTTATGTATTCATATGTGGTGCTGAGAATTGAACCCAGTGCCTCACGCATGCCAGGCAAGTGCGCTTCCCCATCAGGGAAGGCTTTGACGTCTAAATTACACCTGAAGTGTGAGTAAGAGCAAGTCAGGAAAAGGGAGAACACTCTAGATAGTGCATGTGGCACGAACAAAGACCTGGAGATGACAAAGGTGGAGCTTCTGTGCTTTTCACACTTCGGTGGGCTACACAGGAAGGACCAGGAGGGTAGAGACCAGAGGTGGCACTGTAGAGTCATCAAGGACAGCTACTTTTCATCAAGGACAGCTACTGAATAGTCACCAGGGATAGCTACTGAAAGGGCTTGCCTATCATCCTGTGGAGTGAGATGGGAAGATAATGAAATGTTTTAAATAAAAATGTGACACAATTAGATATTCAATTTGAAGGAGCTCTTTGGGCACAGACTCTAACTCCGGTAGCCTAATTGAGAGGTCATGATGAAGGTAGCAGCATACATGTGAATGTGCCCGGGAAGAAGGAGGAGGCAGAATCAAGAGAACTGAGTGATGGATCAGGCACAGGGGCCAGGTGTGGAAGACAAAGAAAAATGAGGACCAATGAGAACGTCCTGGTATTGGGTTCCTTCCTAGCTGTGACGCCTGTGAGGGGGAAGCCTAGTAGGTTATTTTGTGAACTTTCTGCAGGTGATTACTAAGAACCAGAGACACTAGTTCAGTGTTTTGACTAAATCATGTGACACCAAAACACATTAGGAAACTCAAGGCATTTCTCTTATTAGAAAGAAGGTACAGGTCTTGTCACTATATAATTTTAAAAATTCTCTCCTGCTTCACATCAAAAACTGTTCTCAGAATAGTATCTAATATGCCCACTGAGCCACGCATAAATGGAGACTTATTAAGACTCTGAAATTAAAGATAGCTAATCTAGTTCAATTCTTGTGCATATTTAGGAGTACTCATTTTCTAACTGGCCATTCTTTCTTCATATATGATTTATCCAAAGAAATACAGACCTATGCAGACACCACCACAGAGATTTTTCTCTCGCAATTCTGCCAACTCAGAGATCCTCTCCCAGTCGAGACTCTCTTTGGAATCTTTTAATGTATAATTGAGGTAGAAGTTTCTAGACACCAAGAATTCCAGAGCTCAGTGAGTTATTTTGACACTTCAAGTTGCTTTTCAAAACAGGATTAATCCATGTTCAAGGGTTAAATTAACATGTTGGTGTTGGATCTACCTGAGTAGAAAGCCCTCTTTTCTTGTGTCTCAGATATAACCCAATGCCTACTTCCCTTACAGCAGGACCCAAAACATTTCCCCTGGAACTGAGTGAAGTGATTCTGACCCTTTGGTCACCTCCTATATAATTAAAATTGCAGTTGATGATCACTTCCTACTGTAAGTCCATTTCCTATCTGAAATGGTCTAACAGGAAGGCCCTCTCTCTCTCCTGTAGTTGAAATAATAAACAGTCAAGAAGCCCAATTTTGAGATGGAAATTTCACCCAGAAACTTTGAAAACATTTCATGTTCAAGTTGTTGCAATGACAGGCATTTTAGCTTTCTGAGAGAAGTGCACATACATCTAGGGAAGACTTATTTTATAACAAGGTTTAACACAGAGACAATTTATGTCTATCTCTTTTCCTAAAGGAGAGGATAGAATAATTATTTATATGGTGAGTGGTCAATGAACTTCTAGAATACAAAGGAAATTTTGACTTGGAACATCCTAGAATATAGTACCTTCAGACCCTTATTTAAGAAAAGAACTTAAAGTCATTTAGGGCAGGTACCTATTTTTAACATCATCCAAAGAGGGTAAGTCATTCATTTTTACAGGTTTTATGCAATATGAGAGGTGCAGGGTACAAGGTTGAACACCAAAGTTTATGATAGACACAGAAAGTTTAGCTAAGATTGGACACCTTGTGGAAAACACCGAGAAAAGCTTCCTGTTAGGCTGTGACTCCTCATATGCACTGAGTTAAGTTTGTTTGTTTGTTTGTTTGTTTAAGAAAAGCAGGTAGAATTAACATGATGATTAAATGACTACTGTTTAATTGTTCTTAAGGACTTTTTGAGTCCGCACACAGAGGCAGACAATATGACTGCAATACAAAAAGAAACACGTAATGTTTGTATACCCCTCGCTTATGATACTCTAATCAGAATCATGAAACTTAACTTCTTATGATTTTATTTTTATTTATTTATTTAATATGCAGTGTTGTGGGTCAATCCTCATAGAGTACATGCTAAGCAAGTACTCTGTCAAGTCACATTCTTAGCCCCATGATTTTTTTTTTTAATAATTGAAGGAAAACCTAACCTTCTTGGTATCCTCAGAAAGACGGAAAACATTTATAACTGATGTCATCATAGGCCTGGAAGTTCTATTGCAGTAGAAGTAATAAAGGAGGATAGAATGCTTCCCATTCCCACCAACCTTTGCAGAACATTGATTCTCTGCAGAGACTTGACTCTTGGCTTCAGGCCAAACCCTGACTTCAGGTTCCATCTCCATCTCCAAGCAAGCCAGGCTGAAGGCAAATAAGGGAGATAAGGGTATCTTGGAAAACCCTCAGAGATAGTATGAACAACATGCAAAACAGTTACAAATACACACACACACACACACACATACACACACACATGCACACACACACGTACACAAACCAATCTACAAATAACAGAGTGGTTTTATTTTATTTATTTATTTTTTTATTGGTCGTTCATAACATTACATAGTTCTTAATACATCATATTACACGGTTGATTCACGTGGATTATGAACTCCCGCTTTTACCCCGTATACAAATTGCTGTATCACATCAGTTTCCCTTCCATTGGTTGACATATTGCCTTTCTAGTGTCTGATGTATTCTGCTGTCTGTCCTATTCTCTACTATCCCCCCTCCCCTCCCCTCCCCTCGCCTCCCCTTTTCTCTCTCTACCCCTTCTACTGTAAATCATTACTTCCATTTGTATTATCTTGTCTTGCCCCTCCTTTCCTCTTATATGACATTTTGTATAACCCTGAGGATCGCCTTCCATTTCCATGCAATTTCCCTTCTCACTCCCTTTCCCTCCCACCTCTCATCCCTGTTTAATGTAAATCTTCTTCTCAAGCTCTTCGTCCCTACCCTGTCCTTGTTTACTCCCCTTATATCAAAGGAGTCATTTGGTATTTGTTTTTTAAAGATTGACTAGCTTCACTTAGCATAATCTGCTCTAATGCCATCCATTTCCCTCCAAATTCTATGATTTTGTCATTTTTTAATGCAGAGTAATACTCCATAGTGTATAAATGCCACATTTTTTTTTATCCATTCATCTATTGAAGGGCATCTAGGCTGGTTCCACAGTCTTGCTATCGTGAATTGAGCTGCTATGAACATCGATGTAGCAGTGTCCCTGTAGCATGCAACAGAGTGGTTTTAATATTTCTTCAATCCATCTTATAAATGGCTAGTTGAAACACAAAGCCAAGTGGAGCTGTCCCAGTTCTGATCCTATGCTGATTCCCCACCATTTCTCTTTGCCTCTTCCCCCTACTTCTTCTTCCTTCATCTCTTCCTTTCCCTCTCCTTCTTCCATTTTCTTCCTCTTCTCCTTACCCTCCTTTTCCTTCCCTTTCTCTCATGCTCCTGGATATCCCACAACAGCCATATGCTGCAGATGGAATCTGCAACAGCCCACATATTCTACATATTTTTTAGCTTCCCAATATGTAGTTTCTCTGAGACTACCCATAAATAAAATCAGCAACCATTTTTCTACAGCTCTAACTGACACTGATACCGATGTACTGGTGTGCAATCCTGCTTCTTCCTATAGTGCAAAAACTACCTGGCTGCCATATGTAGTACCCTGAACTTTGCCCCAACAACAAAGATAGCAATTTGTAAATTTATGTTTGCTTGATTTTGAATAATTTTAGTTTCCTCTGCTGACCACAGGCTTCATGTGCGGAAGAAGAGTGTTGATAGGTTTCTCCTAGGAGCTCCCTTAGAGTAGATGCTCAGTATATTGTGTGTATGTGTGTGTGCATGTACACATGCACATGTGTGTATGAATGAATGGGTATTCTCTCTTCCTCTCACTACTCCAGGGTGGTGGCACAAAGGATCCCCCTCACCACCCACACACACCCTTACATATCCAAGGAAGAACATCTCCCAAGTCGACTGTCTCTGAACCACATCTTATAACCTTTTACTTTTCTGAGACCATTCAAAGTAGCTTAACTGTTCCATGAATTACACAGTTAGGTGCCCCTTCCATTGAACATTTTGCATTCTTAACTGCTCCTTTTACAATCTATAATATATTAATCCAAGCAAATGATCTTAAACATAAAAATTTTAGGACCAAGGAAACTGTTTCAATATGGAAACATTTTTTAATGTAACTGCCTGCTTTGCTCAAATACAGATCTCCCAAACCCCACAAGCACCTCTGGAAAGTTTCTGTAAACCCACTGGGACAGATGTAGATTTGTGACAAGCTTAGAGTCCATGGGAAGAACCAACATTCAACATTTACAATGTGTCAATCATTTTATGTATTTTATTTCTTTAATAACAACATAACTATGAAAAAAGACAATAGTAACTAATTTTGGGGTGAGGAACTTAATTCCATAAGTTAATAACTTAATTCCATAGTTAATAAACTTAGCTGCTAAATGGGAGAATTTAGATTCAATCTGGACTTCATGTTGTTCTCAAATGTCAAGTTTTTCTATCCAGACTTATATTCTCCCTTGAAGAAAGGAAGAAGCTCAGTCTCCCGCTCCTTGAGTAGGAAGGCACTGAACAAGCCATCTTCGCTTGGAAATCACTGTTTATAAGAGAAAATCAAATTTCATAAAGAAATATAATATGGCAGGATGCCCTCTGACAGTCCAATAATTGTGTCGCTAAAGAGATAACTTTAAACCATTGTCAAATCCACAGAGGCAATGAATGAAGGCAGACATTGACTACAATAAATACCCAAAATTTCTTACCCATCACCACCAACCTGTCTTTGTTTCTTTTCTCAGTTATGTTTCCTTGATGCCTCAGTTCTATATTTCAAATATTAGTGCACTGGCCAGAGCTTCTGATCTTCCCTTCCCTGGTGCAAAACACATTACTAAGACTCAATAAATGCAGGCCAATAACAACCACCTTAATCTTGCATCAGGGGAAATTTCTTTCCAGCAAGAGCTCATGATTGACTTACCTCCTGACAGCTATGATAAACCTCTGGCATTCTTACTTTCACTACACTCTCTGAAAAAAAACTGTTTTCAACACCGTTAACACAGTGCTTCCTTACTGATATGTGCTCTGATGGTCCTTCTTTTTGTAATTATGAATTTAATTTAACTGTGAGTTTAATTTAGGTGAAATAGAACATTTTCAGTAAGCTCATACCAATTAAAATTAAAAAAAAAATCAATGAACATGGCTTTGTATGGATTTAATCTTTCCTGATGGCACAGACACTATTTTTATCTGCAAGCTCTACAAGACACCACTCAACTGAGGCAATTTGGAGACAGACTGTGATTTTTTTTTCGATTTTTCTCAGCTAATTATTCATCGAAGTAAGAAAGATCTTTAAAATTTTTCTTTACATTCATACTAGTGACTAATTACAGCAAATATGAAATTGGGTAAAAGATTTATTTAGCCTTGTAACCAAAAGTTGACCCTCTCATCCCCACCCCCCAAAAAAATTGAATAGGAAAAACAGAAGTGCTTTTATTCCAATTAAAAAAAGGTCACTAAACCTGATTTGTTAGCAATCTGTATACGGGGTAAAATTGGGAGCTCATAATCCACTTGAATCAAACTGTGAAATATGATGTATTAAGAACTATGTAATATTTTGAACGACCAACAATAAAAAAAAAAAAGGTCAACTTTTAATACCCAGGGACTTCATTACCTTCTTATTGAAACCTTAGGTAAAGGCCTAATTTATAACTGCTTTAAATTTTTTTTTTCTACTTAGCTGCACTACCAAATTAAAGTCTAACTGAAAACACGAAGCTTTGAAAGCACAAGTAGGACTTAGGACCATCCAAGTGAGGCACACATGGGTACGGTTTTCATTCCTAATCATGTAATCTCTTTAAACCTCCTATTTGAAGACAAAAATGAAGATTGGTACATACAGATAGAAAAAAAGGTTGAGCTTATCCATTGTTTCTATAGGACTTTATTCATTTCAGTTATGAAAATTCAGAATCTGATCACAAATAACTGATTAGATAGGGGCTTATTCTACAATTACTGTCTTCTTGACTTGGCATTGTTATCACCTTCAGCTTTAATGAGATTTCGATAAGATTCCCATTCTATATTTTGATCATATATGTATGCTTTATTTCAAATAAAAATCAACATGTTTTAACCCAATATATACAATTTTTCTTACTTTGATTTTTTTTTTTTTGTAGTTATGCTTCTAATCTCACAATTTTTTTACGTTTTACATGGAACTTTTTTTGTGTGTGCCAGAGATTGAACTCAGGGGCACTTAACCAATGAACCACATTGCTGCCATTTTCATATTTTTATTTAGAGACAGGGTCTTGCTAAAGTGCTTAGGCCTTGCTAAATTACAGAGGCGGGCTTTGAACTCACAATCCTCCTGCCTCAGCCTCCAGAGCCACTGGGATTACAGGCAGATGCCACCCTGTAATGTTCCTGGCTTTACATGGAACATTTTGACTTAGACGAAGGGAATAAGAATCTGGAGAGAGAAAAAAATTTCTAACGCACACACATATATACACACATCTGTTATGGTTTGGATCTTAAATAAGTTCCCCCAGAGGCTCATGTCTTGAAGACTTGTCCTTACCTGATGGAGTGATGCAAAATAAGCATTTCTACTTATAAGTTGTTTATCTCATGTGTTTTGTCGCAATGATGGAAAGCAAACTGACATACATGCACATACACAAAGTTAATAGGATGGTAACTTGGTCATTGATCGTGATTCATCCACCGATGGCAGGTTAATCCCAAACCAGTGTTCTCCTTCATGCTAGCTCTGACACAGGAAGGATGGAGGACTGGACTATTACTGAAACATGTATGTAAAAGATCCCATATGCATGGGAAGAAATAAATTGATAATTGAGAAAGTCTTGCTTTCCTAAAGACACCAACGAATGAGGAGGAGGTAGTAGAGGAGCAGAAGGAAGAAGAAGATGCAAAAGACAGAAAAGAAAGAAATTTGTGTTTATTAATACCCTTTTCTGCCTTGTGATTTTTATCCATATGCTTGCTCTGTGACAATTTCTGTAGATTCACTCTTTATTCTGACATTCCAGGCAGAGAACAGCTAGTGTCAAGTCTCTCAGGAAACTGACCGCATTTTCAAGAAACTGTTGGAAGACCAATGTGACTAGATTGAATTAGTAAAGGAAGAGTAGTGAAGCATGCCATCAGAGAAAGAGAAAGGAGCCACAGAGGCAAGGCCCTGAAGCTGGAATGTGACTGTTCTTTATTGCAAAGGTTCAGAAGCAGTGTGACATGATTTGACCTGCATTTTAAGGGGCCCATTGTGGCTTCTGTGTTAAGAATAGATTAAAGAGAGGCAAGACTGAAGTTGAGAAATCAGAAAAGAGGTGATGGGATGCAGAATGGTAGCAGTAAAGGTGGGAAGAAGTGGTGCAATTATAGATACAATTTTGTTGATTGAGCTGACAGGATTGGCTGTTGATGACTTGTACATGAGAAAAGGATAGGAATGAAAGGTGGCTTCAATAAAAAGGTGAAGCTGAGTTTTTCTCTTTGTTTTCTTGGCCTGCACAACTGTAAGAATCAGTTATCACCTGAAATAGAGAAGGCTGCACATCTAGAAGTGACATTTGAGATGTCTGCTAAAGATCCAATGAAAAATTGAGTGGGTGGTTAGCTACATGAATATGGTGATATAAAGATATATTTGACATGAAATTATAAACTAGGAGTCCTTTGTTTTTTTAAAGAAATAGTTCATATCCACAAGACTTAATAAAGATCACCAAGTAGGTGATTGTATGTATACACAAAAGAAAAGAGTACTTAGGACTGAGTTTTGAAATATTTCAAAATTTTAAGGGTTGAAAAGGAGAGAATTAGTCCACAAGCAGAATTGAGAAGGAATAACTAGGAAGGTAAGATAAAAACCAGCCAAGTGTGGTATCATCAAGGTCAAGCAAAGAGAATATAAAGACGAGAGAGTCAGTGTTATTAAATAGGTTTTGAGATGGGAACTGAAAATTGACCATTGAATTTAAGAAAATCATTGGCAACCTTGACAAGAGAAATTTTTGTGCAATGGTAGAGTTGAAAAATTGGTGGAAAAAAAGTTTAAAAGATAATTTGAAAAATCAGAGATAGCTTGAATTTGAGGAGTTTCCCTGCAAGGTAGGGCAAAGAAATGAGGTTGTAGTAATGTGGGAATAGAAATGGAGTCATATTTCTTTAAGATGAGGAGAATATCATCACATTTATGTGCTAATGTGAACTCCAGTGGACAATGAAATATTGTTAATAAAGAAAAGAAAAGGCAGGATTTGGGGGGAGGTGTTCCTTAATTAGGCATGAGAGAGTAGGTGTTGGTGCACAAATGGAAGGATTAGTTTTAGATTGGATATAGGTAATTCGTTTTATGTAACTTGCAGGAAATCAAAAGAACTTAGTATAAATACTTATTGGAAACCAGAGGTGGTAAGTCTATAAAAGTCCATATGAGTCTATGGAATTATTTTTCTTAATCAGACTTAAATTTTTTTATTAGTGCATTATAGTTTTGAATACTAGTGAGATTCATTGTTTTATATTCATATATGCACACAACATAATTTGGTCAATTTCATTCCCTAGTACCTCCCTTTTTATGCAAGTTATTTTCTAATTGTTACAGTCTTGGTGAAGCAAAAGTCACCAACTGAGAATGAGGGGTTTGATGCTTGGGAACATGAGGAGAATAGAATGAGTTTTGAAATAGTCATCTAAGAGCGTGACAATTATGATTAGCCATCAATATTTAGGTTCCACTTATGGCTCATTCATGAATTCATAGTGAGTTTCTATGGTTGAATTTTTTAGACAATTGTATTTATTTGGGGTTGTGTTGTAGGTTTTGTTTTGTTTGGGTTTTGTTTGGTTTGGGTTTTTGTGATGCTGGGGATAGCACCCAGGATTTTGTGCATGTCAGACAAATGCTCCACTACTGAGCTATATTTCCAGCCCCATATAATTTTACCAAATGAATATAAAGCAAGAGAAGGTCAAGGAAGGCTGCATGCAAAGGAGTGCTTGAGTATTTAGACACAGTAAAGAAAGGGAGAACAAGTCAAAGAGACAAAAGGGATTATCAGTTCCAAACTACAGTATGTTATATTTGGAGCACCATAATCGGCTGAATTATTCAGGTTGGAGGAGTGTCAGAGATAGCAAGGTGAAATAGAGATTATGGAGGAATTAATTCCTGACAATGACAAGGTCTCAGTTACAACTTTGAAAGTGAGTGGATATAGTTACCACCATTCAAGATAGGGAAGATTGTGTAACATTGAGGGTCTCCTACCATTTCCATATGCTTTCCCTTCTCTCTCCCTTTCTCTCCCCCCACTTGTCTCTGTTTAATGTTAATCTTTTCCTCATGCTCTTCCTCCAGAATTGAACAACAGCAGATGAGGTAGAGAGGGAAGATGGGAGGGGAGGGGAGGGGGGATAGTAGGGGATAGGAAAGGTAGCAGAATACAATAGTCACTAATATGCCATTATGTAAAAATGTGAGTGTGTAACCGATGTGATTCTGCAATTTGTATTTGGGGTAAAAATGGGAGTTCATAATCCACTTGAGTCAAATGTATGAAAGATGATATATCATGAGCTTTGTAATGTTTTGAACAACCAATAAAAAAAAAAGATAGGGAAGATTATGGAAGGGCCAGGTTTGGGAAAGGAAGTCAAAATTTTATTCTGGAAACATTAGTTTTGAGACATCTACTAGAAACCCTGGTGATGAAAGAAATCTGGGTTTCAGAGAGAAGTTTTTAAATTTGGAAAAAAATCAATGGTAGATATCACTTGAAGCCATGAGACTGAATAAGTTTACACAAACTTATTATAAAATATGTCAGTACTTGCTGTTGCCCACATAGAATGGTGTTTTAGAGTGGTCTTATAATCAGAGTGTCTGAGTTCAAATTCTGGCTTCCTTCTTTCTACCTGTAAAACCTTGGAAAAGTTTTAACTTCACTGTGACACTAAGAGATGACAACTATCGTTTAGGGGTGTATAAGAGCTAAACAAGATCATTTATGTAAAGAACTTTTTTACATTAGATGGCATAGGGTGAGCTCTTAATAAATGTTAGAAAATATGATTAAGACCAAGATACAAGATTCAAGGGGATATGGAATAAGACCATTGGATTTCTTAGGTTTCAACATATGAGATAACGTCTGAAGTGAGTCTTAGAGGGTAGTCAAGAGTTTTGCAGAAGGGGATAATCAAGGGAGATGAAAAGAACCATAAGAGACAATAACAAGTGCTGACTTTCAGAGAAGGATAAGGAAACATATGTATTGAACAGTGCAGATATAGCCTGTGTCAATGCCATGATTAGAACTCCTTTCAAGGACCTATGATTGTTTAAGAAGAAATGATCTCTAAATGTTCCTCTTCTGGGAAAATGTGCAACTTTTTTAGTCAGCTTTTTCACTGCTATGACCAAAAGAACTGAAAAGAATTATTTTAGGAGGAAAAGTTTATTTGGGCTCACAGTTTCAGAGATGTCAGTGTATAGACAGCTGATTCCATTCTTTGTGGCCTGAGGTGAGACAGAACATCATGGAGGAAGTGTGTGGTACAGGGAAGCAACTGGGAACATGGCACCAAGGAGTAGAGAGAGAGAATTTCCCTTACCATGACAAAATATAACCCTGAAGGGCATACCCCTAGTGACCCACCTCCTCCAGCCACACCCTACCTGCCAACAGTTACTATCCAATTAACTGTTCAAGTTAAGGCTCTTATAACTCAATCATTTCACCTCTGAACTTTCTTGCATTATCTCACACATGAGTTTTTTCGGGTACACCACATATCTAAATCATAACAGCAACTTCCTGGATGATGGGAGCTTTATAAAGATAAGATTTCATTAATCTGAAAAAATCTATACTTATCAGATTAGTAATACAAATTGAGTATTTTCTTCAGATTATGAAGATACTTTTTACCTGCTTGAAGAATATATATATAAATATGACATTTAAGAGTTCGATAGTCATGATATAGAAGAGAATTTAAGACCAGAAAGTGAAATTCTGGAATATCTATGTATTAAAATTCAGAATTATTAAAATGATATATTTTTACATCTGAGCCCACTAATGGGAGATGTTTTACATGAATATTACAACACACCTATCTCTCTGGTGCTTATGGACATTTAATGAATAAGAGAAATTGAACTTTTTTAATTGTAAGACTCTCCTGAGGCTACTGAGCTTAGTGTATCTAAAGTGTTCATTTATTTGTATTTCTTCATAAGGCAGAGATGTAAGCTAAAAGAAAAACCTTCTGGGATGTAGAAAAAAAAAATGTAGCCAATGCAAAAGTTCTCTCCTAATCACTTTGCAAACCACAGCCATAAAATGCTTGATAGGGATTTTCAACCTCTCCCTGGAGATAGTGAAAGCTACACCTTTTTAAAGAGTGCTGCTCTTAGACCTTGTTTAGTTGTCATTAAAATACATATGTGATAAACAGAAGTGGCTTCATTCAAGAGTAGGGCCAATCTAGGAATTGGTCACATCTGGACATATGCAATGCCTCCACAAGGCAAGAGTTCGAAAAGGTTCCTTCTGCCTCAGATGCTGCCTTTCCTCTCTTGCTTTGAGGTATCACAGCAAATGCAAATGTGTCATATGGTGGGGTCAGGTTTAAGACTATTACCAACACTCCACTCTGTAGATTGAACCTGAGGTTTAAAAGGACCCTGAAAGCACAGTGAACAGGTTTTTAATGACTGGGAAGAGGGTAAGAGAATGTGTTAAGAAGAAGGGACATCCCATCCCGTTGGCAGGCCTAAGTCTGGAAGTCACACCTGGTACCTGGGTGAAAGGCCCCAAGGGTGGTCCTGAGCCTCTGCGGGAATGTGGCAGCCTGCTCAGGATCTCTGTGGGAGGATCATGTCCCTACTCTGTTGGGTTGACTAGCAACCCAAGCCAACCAATCAACTCTGGGCATCTTATCTCATCTTACCATGAATTGTTTTTCCAACCATAAAGTGGAAGTGGCAAAATCTGCCTGACCTATGTGCCAAGAACATTGTAGAGAATAAACATGTTAATATAAACTTGTAACCCTGGAGATTTTTTCAAGAAGAATGCTACATGAATTCCAGGAATGAATAGTTAATTATTATTGCAAATTGAGTTACGGTCACTGAAAAGATTACAATCATTTAGCAGTTAATCTTTATCTTGTGTAAAGCACCAAGAAGCTCTCTTATTTTCTACAGGTAAAAGTTGCCTTTGGTTAATGAGATAATACTTTTTACTTATTTTTTGCACTAAGAGAAGCTTAAGAATAATATTTAAACATGTGAGTTGAGTCATCAAATAAATAACCTATACAAAAATGCTTTACAAGTTGAAAAACACTGTATGCAAAAGTTATTGGGTAGTGCTATTATTAATCATTTGTCTTCCCTTTAAGATAAATGTTATAACAAAGACAAACTTTCAAAATCCAAGAATTAAACAACACTGCATATCTCAGAAATAATATAAAACTAGACAAAATATGTGCTTATTATACTTTTGTTGTAAATGAATATATTTTTAAAATATTCATTTAATAAATATAACACATTGGGATCTAGTTTTTGAATTTAACTTCAGTTCACATTTTAAAATATTCCACGTCTTGATTTTAAATACATTTCATTCACCAGAAAAGTTCATCCACGTCCTAAGGTTATAGGCAAGAAATGGTTGGGTTGCAACTGCCATTTCTCATCATCACAAGATAAAGAGAAACTCTGTTTTCTTCAGCTCATTTAACCAAGGAAAAGTTAAAAACTCAAAAGCAAACCTGGAAGATTGCAATAGAATAAACTCGAAGGTATCTCAGAAACTACTTGACTTTAATAGACTGTGAAAGTCATTTTGAGTCCTTGAAAAAGTTACCTTGATTTTGTTCTAGAAGCATGCTTCCAAGCCAGTAATCCAGAGATTGTGCACCCGTGTTGCCAAGTCCCTTGACCACTAAGTGGGCTGATGATATTTCCCTAAAGGCTCCTAGGGAAACCTCCCTGCAGCCTAAAAACTTTCCCTAAAGTAAAAAATGTTGGCACTGCAGCAAGGTGAACTTCCCAAGGTCGGAGAAGCAGAAAGTGATCCAAAGAACCAAAATGATCCTGTTATTGGGAAGACATGTGATTGGACAGCATTGTGCTGTATTGGATGATCTTCATACCAGGACAAAATCTCAGGAGCCAAGAAGCCTCCAGGTAGACAGTGGTAGTCACCTCTTATGAAAGTCACTCAGGATACTTGGATGGGTTTGCCCATGGGTCACTGAGCAAAGCTCAGCTTTGTCTAGCCAAACACAGATGGCCTCTTTGTAGAATCAGACCTTAAACAGAATGGAGAATTCTCACCCCAAAGCCCAGCCAGGTGTTCATAATACTACTGCAGTAATCTCTGATTCAAATGGATTCAGGGCTTTCTCTAGAAGACTAAAGGATAAGGACCAGATGCAAGGTTCCGAACAGGGACTGGCTAATTCCAAGTCCAATCTGAGAGAGCACTCTGCATTTGGCAAGGTGACTGTCTAAACCTTCTAAAAATCTGAAAGGACTTCAGGGACCCAAATTCCATAATCTTAGATTTCCATTTTGATATTTTTCCTTTTAGTGGGCAAGAAGACCCAGCTTTTATGTCTTATTGAAATCACTTGCTTTTCAAAGTTCATTCATCCTAAGTAGTTGCTGACAAGGAAAGCTGTTTAGGGCTTTTTTAATTAAAAATCTTCATATATCTTTTTCTTGTCTTTGCAGAAGTGAAATAAAACAGACAAAAAATGAATAAATGAAAAATGAATTACTTTGACCTTTTCTTATGGGACCTACTTTCCATCCCTCTAATCCTTGTCAAAAAAAAAAAAAAGAAAAAGAAGAAGAAAGAAAATGATTATATAGTCAACCACATTTTTGAAACACTGTTTAACTCTATAGTCCTTTCTTGAAAACTCCTGGTGGGTATTAGCAAGCCGGCAACCCATAATGCAACACCACTACCAGATAACAACAAATCCTTAAAATATGCATCCCTTGAATGATTGCTTCATAGATACATTTAATATATAAAGAACAGTGAGCCAGGCATGGTGGCCCATGCCCATAATCCTAGCAGGTCGGGAGGCTGAGATAGGAGGATCACAAGTTCAAAGCCAGCCTCAGCAAAAGTGAGGCACTAAGCAACTCAGTGAGACCCTGTCTGTAAATAAAATAAAAAATAGAGCTGGGGATGTGGCTCAGTGGTTGTGTGCCCCTGAGTTCAATCCCCAGTACCAAAAGCAAAATGCCAGCCTTAGCAATTAAGAGAGTCCCTAAGCAACTTAGAGAGACCTTGTCTCAAAATAAAAAATAAAAAGTTCTGGGGATATAGCCCAGAGTTAAAGCATCCCTAGGTTCAATCCCCACTATCAAAAAAAAAAAAAACTCTGAAATATACAGATAGGAGTTATTAGACTAGCAAAGCAATATTTCAATACACAATAATGCTCAAAACCCACGGATTGAATGACACAGTTGAAAGGAGACTTCATAATTAATCTTCCCAAAATCTGAACAAAATGTAAAAGTATTGGGTATCTTTCTCTTACACAGTGAGCAAACTTAGTAACTATGTACTGAGATTATCCTAGGGGTTTAAATTTTCATTTCTTCCTTCAGAACCCATTTTTACTAAGTTGCAGTTCTGTTTCTGGTCTGTAGCCATCATTTCTTATGTATAACTTTGTGCATGGACTTCTAAATCTATTAAAACGGTGTGGGTTGTTTCCCTCCCCCCACTCAGGTGGGTTCACCTGAGCTGCACTGCCATTCTAGCCATATGAAATGGAAGGATGGATGGCATCTCATGGAAGAAGCTGTGGTTTCTGAGAAGTTCCATAAAAGCAAAAAGAAGATGTAGAAAACACTTTTACCAACACCCGCTGCCCCAGAGTCCCTCCTCCCAACCACCCTTGATCCTAATTCCCACACAAGGTAAAACAGAAGGGAGGAAAGTTTTATACAAAGGACCTCACTGTTCCAGAAGACTCTTCACAGTGTGCCCCTGCATTATCCTGGGGTTGATCCAGCAGTGGACAAGCAGCAAGACAATGGGTTTGGGTAGCCCTCCCAGCCCGCTCCTTCTTCCTCTGTAGGTTAGAAGGATCCATGGATTTTTCAAGTGGCCCCCAGGGATATCTGGGGTCTCAACAGGGAGCTGAACAAAAGGGACTGCTATGGTAGGTATGAAGTGACCCGTAGTCAAAGGTTCCTGCCCTAGACATGGATGACACAACCATCTTGTTTGGATTCGAGGCATTCTGCTGTGAAGGTGAGGAACAAAGTAAGTCCAGTACTCAGGTGAATCTGACAAAGGCAGGAGGACTAAGAGCTTGCTCACCAGCTACACTCCCAGCATCAGATAACCAGAGTTTGCCCAAGAACAGATGGACAAGGGACCCCAAGAGAACACCAGAGGATGCAGGGTGAAGTACAGGAGCTACAGTGTGTATCTGAGTTCCCTCTAGCCCTTTCCTGTCTTTCCCACAACCATGAGATTACAGATGTCATCGCACACAGAAGACTTTGAATGACCAAAAGCCATCTTGGTCAGTGGCAGAGGAGGACAGGAGCAAAGTGAAAACTGAGCTTTGAGAAAAAAGGACTGAACTCTTATATTTACTTTATCCAGACCAGCTGAGTTTAGCAAGCTGGATTAATTTAGTGTGTCCCTCCATGCCTGTAACCCCCTGCTACCTAGTAGAGTACAGTTTATTAGGAGGCTCAATGAGCTATGGGAAATAAGCTACATTTTCTTTGCCCATTTATACATGGAATATGCAGATTTATCAGTCCACTGCACACAGAGATGCCCAAGTTGCTAAAATGGGAAGTGAACTCATTGGCCTAAAAATCTGTTTTACATGATGAGGCTGAAAGAACTATCTGGCTGAGAGCCTTTCCCCATTAAAGAATGTAGGTGATGCTTTGGTCAATTAAAAAAAAAAATGAAAACAAAAACAAAACATGGCTTTAGAATGAGACAGACTTGGATTCAAGCCTAAGCCACCACCTCCAACCTCTTTGAGACTCAGTTTCCTATTCTCAGTTTGAGATCTTACTATAAAGGGCAAGTAATTCCTTTTTCCTATAAAGGACTGTATTTCCTTTTTCCATGGATATGGAGTCCTTTAGATAACTTTAAATCTGCCAACTCAAAATAGCTACCTTTGAGCATTAAATGATTTAATTGTTGTTGTTGTTTACTCATAGTGAAAGGATTACATCCTTAAAACCCCAGGAGGACTGAGAGGCTATCAATGTCATAAATGGCTAAGTATTTATGGTCTATAAGTATATGTTTTAACATATCATCTGTCCCAGGTTGCACTTGAAACAGGTTGTTTTTGTTTTTCCGGCAAATAAAATTTCAGGAGGTTCGGGGCTTCCAGATGCCCAATGCATTTAGGATTTACTTCACATTAATCTTTCATGGGAAGCAATGTATTGATATTCTCTAGAAGCCCTGATGCTGAGGAAAAATTGAGGTCATAGAGTAAAACTAGGAAGATAGAAGGAAAGGAACTTAACCCTCAGTGTTCTCCAGCAAAAAGATAAAATGCTGAAAAGTCTCTGGGCTGAAAATACAGTCTCGAAGCTCAGGCCATTTGAAAGGAGTTGCATCGTCCTTTTCCCCTGAGCCTACCTTCCCCCATCCTCCTTCAGAGCTTCTTCATTCATCTTTCCTTTTTTTTTTCCTTTTTTTACTTACCCTGTGTCATTTCCTTTAATCAGCCAACAATACATAATTGGCTGTCACTCATCCAAAGTTGCTAGGGGAAAGATTCATTGGGGAATTCAGACATTTTTAGAAAAAGTATTTGCAATCACTTTATCTATGAGTCTTGACAAAAAAAAAAAAGGTTTAAATTCTTGTAACCATGAATTGAAAAGATATTTTTTGTATCACATTGGCCAATACGTAATTTTTGAATAGAGACTGTACAGAAAATTTTGTGTTGCAAGTTATTATGTATGGAAACAAACAAGAAACCAGACTTAGGATACTTCCTTGTAGGGAAAATATTTCTAAAACCCAATTCCCTTTATGTCAGTAATGGCCTCTATTTAGTAAATAATGACATCCATCAGTACATCTTGATATAACATTTTCCTGTCATAATCAGATAGTATTTTAATATTGCTTATTGGTGTATTTTATAACTCTAAACAATGACTATTATTTCTCTTTATAGGTTGATGTTTCAATGAACATACATTTTATTTGAATGTATTCCCTTTAGCTATTTCTTACCACCTCTTTAAAAAAAAAACCCATATGCCAAGTAAAAAATATATTAATTACTCCATTTCAACACAACAAATTCTGCCACTGTGTTCATAAGACTATTTTGTAACATAAAGCCACCAACATTACCAGTAATTTATTTTATTCAGGATTTGATTGCACAGCGCCTAGAATCTCATACAATTTACTGGAAATTTGGGTACAAAAACTCTGATTAATAATCAAATATTGCTCTAAGTATTATACTAACTTTCATCTATTTCTTGGTAGAGTGCAAACTCACAGTTGTTTGACATAGCCTAACAGCAGGATATTTTACTAATTACAATCAAATAATGATCTTCTGCTCAGGGAGTTAGCTAAGCAACATTCAGACCACACTATAGACTGCAGGGCTCTTCTAGACCTTTCCTTCTGCTACTCCTGGTTTCTTGGATGCCTATATAGGATGCCTATAGAACATCCTCCCCCCAATCCAGCAATTCCATAGCAGAAATTGTTCATCCTTTTCTTTCTTTGAAACATAAATTTTTCTTTAAATGGACCAAAATTCAAGCAGGTAGTAAACTTTAACCCACTTTAAAATGCCTAGAAAAATGTAATCACGGTTATTTCAAAACATCTTTACTTAGATATTCTCATGTTATTTACAAGTGCTTCCTATGTGTCATTTTGAAACTGGCCAATTATAGGTGTTTTTTTGTCATCTAAGTTCTGAATTATTGGTTTTATAAAAAGTAATCAAAACTCTCAAAATGATTTTGAAACAAATAGTTTTACTTATGAACTGCTCTTCCTAGCTCCAGTAATTCTGATATTCTTCCTTCATTTTATTTTCTTTCCATCAGTCATACAGTGTACTTGTGCTGAACAAATCCAATTTTTTTTTTGGTGTCTTACATACTATTTAAATTTCTCATCACTTTTGAATGATGGAAACGTGTGTGACAATCCTAGGGTTCACTAATGAGCCTAAAATATTGAGGTTAACCATTCCCTAGATGTGTAGTCTGATAATTTAATTTGAGTTTCTGATAAGATTCCAAATTGTGCCCTAGATATTTTTAAGTTTAGTCTATAGCAGATATAAATCACAGCAAGCCAAATCTGTTGATGCATCCAAATAATTGACGCACCTACTATTCGTGATATTGGAGACCACTGCTGCTACTAATGAAAGAGATAGAAACCTTTGACTTTGTCAAACCATACTCATTTGGTGGTAGGCAGCAGAGTGTAGCCATTAAGAGCTGGGATTTGGAAACAGCCTGGCTTGAATCCCACTTTTGCTTCTTGTTAGCAGGCTGACCTTGAAGAACTAGTTATCATCTCAGGATCACTGCCCATCTATAAAATGGGAATAATAAAACTGCCTACTCTCAAAGAGCTATGATGAGAAATAAATAAGATGTATGTATAAAACACTTCAATAAGAATCTTGCAAATAGCACATCATCAGTACTCAGTCTCTTTTATTATGATAATGAGTGTTCTTTTTTAGCCAAATATTAGGCCACAGCTATGGGTTCAAAGTGTTTCAGTTTATTTGGACTCAAACACTTGAGAAGTCTTCCCATACCACCTGCATCCACTTAGGAAAACAACGATATTAAGAGCCCTCCGTTTGCTAATAGAAAGATTTAAAAATATAATTAGCTTCGGATCTTTCTCTCAACTGGTTTACTCTCGAAGAAGAGGTAGGGCATGAACAGAAATCGGTGGAAAGCAAAGAAAATGGCAGTAAATGCCATAAACAAATATGCACTAGGACATTGTTATCCAAGTGGGGTTCCCAGACGCCAGCACCAACACCACCTGGGAACTTCTTAGCAGTGTAATCTCAGGCCTCTTCCTATCCCTGTGAATCAGAAACTTCAGGGTTGGGTGCAGCAAGCTGTACTAGTGAGACCTGCAGGTGATTCTGACCTGTTATAAAGAGGAGCGGGGCTGCTGGGAGGGAAGCTGTTCTCACTGCAGAAATCTGGAAGGGGGATGTCTGACCTAAGCCCCAAAATAGGTAGGACTTGGACATGCAGATATGTGGGAGCGATGAGGGGTAAAGCAGATAATTTATGGTGGAAATGTCAAGTGTTTCACCCTAGCTTGAATATTGATTATATAAAGTGAAGTACTAGAAAAAGGCATGAAAATTTTATTGAGGTTAAACTATGGATCTGAATCTGGTTATTATATGAATGGGATTCATCTTGGACCTCTTTTCTAAAGGTCTTTTGAATAAAGGAAGGTTTTTAGACAAAGGAACTTATGATCAGTCTAATTTAGCAACAATGTGAAGACTACAACAGGTAATGGTATCTAAATGGGCAGATTATAAAGACATATAGAGAAGGTTTGAAGACTATGAAGATTCTTGCAATAACTTACATCTCCTCTTGGGCTTTCAGGATATCTGGATTCTTATGCCCAAATTATTTCAAGAGTTCCACTCTAAAGAATATTATTGAACACTAACTGTAAGTCAGGCAAATGCTAATGCTTTATATGTTTCATTTAATCCTCACCTCCACCCAGTATCACCAGGAAGGTCATTCTAAAATCCTTCCATTATAAATGAGGCAACTGAAGGCTCTACAAGGTTATGCTGACGTGGCTAGGTCTCAGCTAATGTGCATGGAGTCTCAATTTGAATCCCCATGGTCAAACTCTAGAAGGCACACTCATAACTACTGTCTGTAACTACATGCAACCACACCTAACAGGAAATACAAAGAATCTTTTAAAGTGTAGATATATACAGACTTGCCTGAAGAAAAAAAGTATTAACAGGAGTATATACAACCTGGAATCTGAAAAAGACCCAGGAACCCATGGTGAAGGGCTGCATTAGCAGTGGGGACAAGAGGCAGTCCTGAGTTTCATTTCCAGTCAATCATTTTTTTTTTTAACCAGGGATTGAACCCAAGGGCATTTAACCATTGAGCCATATTCCCACCTTCTCATTTTTTTATTAACTTTATTTTTTATTTTGTGACAGGATCTCACTAGGTAGCTTACAGTCTCACCAAATTGCTGAGGCTGGCTTCAAACCTGTGATTCTCCTGGCTCAGCCCCCTGAGCCTCTGGGATTACAGATGTGAGCCACTGTACCTGGCTTAATTTCCTGTCAGTCTTTCACTCTGTGACTTTGTACAAGATCCTCCAAGTCTTTCAGAACTTCAGTATCTTCACCTGAAAAAAAGTTATTATGATGAGATATTTTATAAAAATATCTAAAAGGCATAGTACAGACTTTGACACATAGTAAGTGCTCAATAAATTAAAAAAGCAGAAAAGGGAAAGATATGCTAATTTCATTCCTGACTATCTCTGAAAGTTTATAAACAGAGGAAAACAAGTACTTTCTGAATATCCATGCTTAAGCATCAATCCATCTAAATAAAACCAAATAATTAAACTAGAAGAAGTGCTTCATAATGAGGAAAAAACTAGAGGTTCATGCCTTAGCCTGCCTACTGCTAACTAGGTCTGGAACCTTACTGAATATGGTAGTCATGGTTAGAACACAGTTAAGAAACTTCTTTCTGAACTCTCGGTTGCAGATTCATACAAGTTTCCTGGGGATACAAGAGGGGTTGAAGATCACCCCAGCCCCAACCTCACTATACCAAGAATTTTTCATCCATAAAATAGTGGGTATGGAAGGTATGAAAGGTTTTAATAAGATGATTTAAATTATTTTGATTTTAAAATTAGAACTGTTAATTTTAATTACTTTGCCAGATGCCTCTACCAGTATATTAATGAAATGCATCAAAATAAAAAGAAAATTTCATAATTAACTTTAATTTTTTTAGGTCTATTCCAATTAGATCAGAATGATAGGAGGGGCTGTTAGGACAACCTCATCCACAGGTTTTCATCAGTGGCTCAGAGCCCAAGCTAATCATTTTCTATCATCATCATCTCATGGACTACAATAAGCAAATACCAACCTGCTTTCTACTGCTTCCATTTTAGGAGCTAGGCAAAGCTGCCCGGGAACCAGCCTGAACACACTCCTCTCTTCTCACCCTAACATCTTTTAAATATGGTTATTATTTTTATTTTCCACTTAAAAAAAAATAAAAGGATAGTTCTTTGGAGGACATAGACCTTTGTGGAGAGTTTCACATTCCCTTTGCATCTTCTTCTTAGATTTTAGTAGCAAGACAAGCAAGTTAAGTATGTACAACACTTAGAGGCGTGCACAGAAGCAGTGAGCTGTAAGGTCTTATGTACAACAGCTGGGTCCACAGTGCTGTTGCCAGCAGCTCAGGTTTTGGAATTAGAGTCGGGTGGACCTTGATTTCAAACTCCTCACTGTGACCTTGTGAAAGTTACTCAACTGTTATGAGACTCCTTTACTAAATGGAGATGGCAGTATCCGTTTGAAGAATGAACCAGATACCCTTCGGTAGTTTTTGCAGCCCAGGCTCAGCATGCAATAGATTTTATTATGAATAAAAATTGTCATTTCTTTCTTTTTTTATTTCCTTCCCTATGATACCCAATAAAGTCAAACTCTAATACAAATTATAATATAGGGCTGCCAAGGCAAGGAGGTAGTCTAATAAATTCTATGTCCATGTTATGCTTTAAAACAAAAATTGTACTTCCCTCTCATATATAGGATAGAAAATGAATGGAAGTGAGCTTTGAGTTTTTCCCATCGTGATGAAACATTAACTGGCCCCTCTCTTCTGCCACACCTCTCATTACCCTTTGTCACATGGAAATCAAAATCTCCAGTGTACTTTGAATCTGCCACTCTTATGGTAAGTGAATATACATGACTTTAAAATATGTAAGTATATATATGTGTGTGTGTGTATATATATATATATATGTATATATATACATTTATATATAACTTTAAAACAAACTTCCAGGCTGTTTTCCAAATGGTAGTAAATTCCTGCATGCCCATGAGCAACATAAGCAAGTTTGTTTGCTCTACAGTATTTCAAGTACTTAGGATAATCAGATTTTTAACAGTGGTCATTCTAATGGGTGTGCTATGATCTTTCATTGTGGTTAAATTTGTATTTCCTTAATGAATAGTGATATTAAGCACTATTTCATGTATTTCTTTTTATTTTATCAGAATACCTACTTTGGTATCAAATCTTTTGCCCATTTTTTTAAATCAGGTTATTCATTTCTTTATTGAGTTGTAAGAGTTCTTTACATATTGTAGATACCAGTCCTTCATTTGGTAACTTTTTCACAAACATTTCCTTTCAATGTGTAGCTGATTTTTTATTTTCTCAAAAATAATCTTTTTCACAAAGCAGAAGATGTTTATTGTGTTGGAGTTTAATTTACCAATTTTTTCTTGTGTGCTTCATATTTTTGTTATTTTGCTAATAAATTGTTATTGTTCACTGAAAAGATGGAGGTTAAAACGAATGACTCTACTGCACATATGAGGTTCTAAAGTGTCATTCAATTTATCATGCACGTCTTTGGCTTCACACATACTAAAACCCTTCATGTGTTTTCCCCCCAAATGAAAAGAGAGTCATTCCAGAGTATTCTATTACCAGAAGAAATATGGCTGCTGATATTATGACTTACTTCAGAAACAAAAGTTATAAATCACTGCTACCTTAAGACAAGCAAGGGGGTTGGGGTTGTGGCTCAGAGGTAGCATGCTTGCCTAGCATGTGTGGGGCACTGAGTTTGATCCTCAGCACCACATAAAAATAAAGTAAAGATATTGTGTCCACCTATAACTATAAAATAAAGTTTTAAAAAAGACAAGCAAGGGATGAAGCCTGAGCCACACAGATTTGTCTCGAGGATCTCACTGTCATTCAACACAAACTACATTCCTCCAGAAGAAATGCTCATTCTATCAAATAACATGAAAGTTTTCCTTCCTGGCATTATCTGTTCAGATGGTGCAAGAAAGGATTGGCAGAACTTTCTAACTAGAAACTTCCTTGCTTTTCATCAGTTCGGTCACATCTGTAGAGTTTTTATTTCTGTTCTTAAGAGGGCTCCCAAGTAGTAGGCTGTGATGCACACTGCTTCAATGAGTCAAATTACTGAATAAGCCAAGCAGGATGCACAGCCAGATGGATGGCATCTGGCCAGACTGAGTTAGGACTTCAATACTCTTTCTGGGGGTGCCAGTTGATATATGCCTGGCTTAGTCTTTGAGGGGTAATACACACTTCTTGAGAAACTTAACCTTCTTTTTGTAATGGGCATGACCTAGAAAATCTTCCAAATTTATCCCTTTAAAGAAGAACTAAAAGCACAGCCAGTTTTAAGAATGATGAAATTATATAATCACACTACAAAGTTTACATAGTGGGAGAGCATAGCACAGTGATGGAACAAGAACCCTCTAAAGTCAGATCCCAAGTTCAAGTCTAGTCTACCTCTTACCAGCAACGTGACCTGACTTCAGGCCTTATTCAGGGTCTATAAAATGATAAGAAGGGAAGATGCTTAATGAGAATTGTTGTTAAGAATTCAACATGCTTCTGGGCCATGCCCAGAACACAAGGACCCAGTAGATGGTGGCATTGTTATCATTGCCATATATAACGCGTGACCTAATATTAGAGCACTTATTTCTCAGATTTGAGTGACAGTCCTCTAAGTTCCAGGCAAGTTCTAACTCTACTATTTTATATAAACAGGCCCAAGAAATGCTGTCAAACTTCCTTTCCTGCAAGTTGACAGGATGGCTGCTCCTGCTTGTCTTGTCAGCCTGGAGACCATCACCTCTGCTGTGACACAGCCTTTCTCAAACATGAGCCCTAACATCTCTGAGGCCTTCATCTTTCACTCCTCAGGATCACCTGCTCCTGGACTGCACCGGGCTCTGCTCCACAGCAGCCACTCTCCCTGCTTCCCCCCAATGCTGCTGCGCCTTCTAGGCCACTGACCTTGAACGGCTCCTTAAAGAACCATATTTCTTTTTGCCCCAATGGAAGATTTCAATCTATTTATCACAGCTCTCTGAAAAAAAAAAAAAATGTTGTGGCTCATAGCTTCTGGTACCCAGAGGATTATGTTTCAGGCTTAGGTCTCCCCTGTGGATAAACTTTAGACAAAATCCAAAGTCAGGCCCAGGAGCTGCATGTATGCTATCACCCCAGCCCTGATGAATGGGTCATTTTTCTGTTTGCCCTCAGATAAGATCACTCATGTGCCCCTCACCTGCCCTGACCCCCCGCGTATTCCACTAGGCTCTCTTACAAAACCCTCTGCTGTTAGGCGTGGGCAATAAGAGGCATGGCCCAAGTGTGGAAGGAGATAAGAAACCAGGATGAATCTTTCTCTCTCTGCATTAGGCAGCATCTTGTGAGAGGCTTGGTCTCTGGTGCTTCCAGCTCCTACCAGATAATCCTTCCCTCTAGGACCTAACTCCCTTGGGGCTACTCCCTAATGGTTCCAGCTCTGGCCAGGTGGCCCCAGCTCCAGAGCTCAGGTGACCCCACTTTCTCCCTTGGTCTTCCAGCACACAAAAAGCCATTCCTTCCAGCACTTGGTAATATCTAAGTCACCTCACCTTCCTCCCCTTGACTCTTCTAACATTACTGTCACTAATACTTATATTAAATTGCTTTCATCTGACTAGACCTTGGCAGAATCCACATCCTCTCACCCTTCTATACTGACATGAACAATGAATGCTATCAGACACCTCGTGGCCTTTGTTTCTCTTCTAATTCCTGCAAAATTCCGACTCTTCTGGAATGCATGCACCTGGTGAAGGAAACTTTAGATCCTTTCACATTCTAAAGAGTTCTCATTCCAGCATCTGAGGAGCTCACCATCTGTCTTCAAGTCATCCCCATGATTCCAGGACACCTACTCCTCCTATGTCAATTAGAACCCAGGTCAGATGTGGAGAGACAGACATGGAGGAGAATGTAGCAACAGTTGTAGCAAAGGAATTGCATCATACAATTTAAAAACCTGTGGTAGTTGGGAGCAGGACATAAAAACCAGGCCTCAGGACAGATTCCCAGTGTTATTTCTAAAAGAACGATCAAGGCTTGCCTTCAGAGGAAAATGCCCGTTTATTGAGGAATACCTCTGTATATTTATGGGGGGGTTTGACAATTGGCATGGGATGCTTTTTGATTGGTGGATAAGGATCAGGTGAGCCAGCAGGGCTAGCCTGATTGGTGGGTAAGGATCATGTGAGCCAGCAGGGCTAGTCTGATTGGTGGGTAAGGATCATGTGAGCCAGCAGGGCTCACCATTGGATGGCTCTTCTTGGGGGATGGGGAAGTTAGTCTTTGGAGCCAGGGCGACTCCCAACAACTTCAGAGAAAGGTCTGAATTTTAAAATAAAATGTGATATTTAAAAAATACATTTAAGCATACCAATTTACCACCTTCTTTGGTTCTAAAGGCCTTGTGGACCAATTCAGAGAAGAACAAGGTGTCCTCAGTTGGCATATCTATTGTCCAACCCTGACTAAAGTACAACTACCAAATTAGGGAGGTTCCAATGCTGTGAATCCCATGTTACCTTCACTTGACAGATACTCTTATCTGCAGCCAAATTCCAATTTTAATGAGAGATGCATTTCTTTTCTATTTTAATATACAATTTGTGTTCTAAGTTCTTTCCAACACTGTCATTTCTATGCCTATTTTTTCCCTGCTACATTTTAAAAAGCATGCATTAACAAAAATGTTTATTGTATTGTGTTCGCTGACCTTCAAGGTAATAAGAACTGTCTCTTTGGTCTTCCGTTTTATTACAAGGTGATACAGTCGACTTTTCCATTTTGAAGGTCATGAAATGAATCACTGTATAGGTCTCCGTCTGTCCTCAATGGCAAAGATAAATGTTGCTTTAATTTAACAGGAAAAATGAAATTCTTTCAATACTGTGCAGTATTTCCCTTTCTAGTGCATTCTTACTCACAAGAGCTAAGTTAAAAATTAAATGTTTAAAAGAAAAACTGTTTTATATCTCTTAATACATATGTCCAGATAGGTTTTCATTTAGAAATCCCACTTTTTGTGTCGATTAATATCTTTGTAGAGGAAATGGTGGAGTTTGAAATTATTCTTCAGAGTAGCTCTAAAACTTTAGATTAACTTCTGTAGACAAGCAACAGAGAATCAAAGAGGAATAAAAACAAAAATAACAGGAAGGGGTAAAAAAAGAAAAGAATCTCTGTTTACATTTCTGGGGGACTACAAATTGGTACAACCACACTGGAAAGCAGTATGGAGTTTCCTCAGAAAACTTGGAATCAAACTACCATTTGATCCAGTTATCCCACTCCTTGATTTATACCCAAAGGACTTAAAAATCAGTATACTATAGTAATGCAGCCACAACAATGTTGATAGCAACTCAATTCACAATAGCTAAACTTTGGAAACAACCTAGATGCCCTTCAATAGATGAATGGATAAAGAAACTGTGATACACACACACACACACACACACACACACAATGGAATTTTGCTCAGCATTAAAAAGAATGAAATTATGTCAGTAAATGGATGGAACTGGAGACTATCATGCTAAACAAAATAAGCCAATCCCAAAAAACCAAAGGCCAATGCTTTCTCTGAAATGTGGATGCTAACTCACAATAAGGGGCAGTGGGGGAGTAGGGAAGAATAAAAGTACTTTAGATTACACAAGGGGAAGGAAGGGAAGGGAGTGGGAATGGGAATAGGAAAGATAGTAGAATTAATCAGACATTACTTTTCTATGTTTATATATGAATACAAGACCAATAATTGTAATTCCATATCATGTACAATCAGAAGAATGTGAAATTGTACTCCATGTATGTATAATATGTCAAAATACACTCTACTGTCATGTATAACTAAAAAGAACAAACAAAATTGAAAGAAAGAAAAAATAAAATGTAAAAAAATGAGTATTTAAAACAAAATGTGAATGGAACAGATACTATATTCTTAGAACTCTGATTAACATTTCACTTACAAATGAGGTTAGTCATGTTAAGGCAAGAAGATTAATAACATTAATGACCTTTTATGTCTACCATAGATATAATAAAGGATAGAAATTGAAAAAGAACTCAGTAAATGTAAGAAAATGGGCAAAATAACTGGAAAATAAAAGGAAAGGGCTCACGGTATTGCCAAGTTGTATTTTATAATTCATTGGCTATTTCTGTTAATAAGAAATTGTGATAAGAAATTTTCAGCTTCCAAATACTTTAAATAACAGCATATACAGTGGGGCACAGCTGCAGTTTTATTATTTCTTCAATGTAAGTACTCAAGAGATAATATAAAGAGAAAATAGCTTTAAATACATATGTTAGTGTTTATGGGCAGAAAGAAATATCTGAAAAAAAAATACTCTGAAAACTTGATTGCAGATGATTCCCGAATAGTACAGATTCGGGCAATAGATGCATACATAGATACATACATATATACATAGGAAATGCCTCTGCATTTTATAATTTTTCTAGATTCTCACTGTGATATTTTTGTGATAGAAAAAGCAGATTTAAACTACTTTATGCCTTTTACCTTTCATTAGAGGTATTTTAAAACTATGCTTATTATCTCTATGAACTCTGTTTAAATGTAGTGTGAGAGAAAAATAGCTTGAACTATGAATGGCTCATTCACATTATGCAAAATGCAATCTAGATCTTATGAGAATTTTTATGTGCACTTAGGTATGTGTATGCCTTTGAAAATAAGATGACATATTTCATGCAGAATGTGTACATTATGAAGATATATTCTGTGCAAGTCAGAAATAGGCATCACTTTCAACACAGTCTGCTTGAAATCACCATTTCTGTTGCAAAAATGCCTGGTGACCAATATCTGCTAGTCCCTTAGGAAGCAACCTGAATTAGGCAGGTGACTGCAAGAAAGTGATTGTGTGTGTGTGTGTGTGTGTGTGTGTGTGTGAGAGAGAGAGAGAGAGAGAGAGAGAGAGAGAGAGAGAGAGAGAGAGCGCATGTGCACATGTGCAAGCATATAACTCTAGGAGGTCCTATATCTTCAAATAATAATATTAAGCTTATTTGAGTATTGTGTATTAAGTTTTTCTGGTTATAAAAATAATACATAGTAATTATAGTAAAGTGGGAAATTTAAAAATATCTGAACAAAATTCTTCAAACCTAAAATACCACCTCCAGAGATAAAAGTTAATATTTTTCAGATTTTCTTCCAGTGACATGATCTTTAAAAGTCAGGCATAGAAAGATAGGAAAACTTAAGATAAATTGAGAAAGATAAATATTTACATTTAGTATGCATTTGCTTATGCACTGATGAGGGAATCCATAAAAACTCTAGGGAATTTGAAATAAAGATAGAAATTTCATACTTGCCAACACATCAATAATTTATTTTAAAAAATAAAATATTTTCAGTCTCAAGAATTATCTTCCAGTTTATAAATCATCTTTAGCTTTTTTAAAAACCAAGATTATTGAAATATAATGTACATATAAAATTGGCATTTTTAGGTGTATGGTTCTATGAATTCTGACAAATATATAGGGTTGTGTTTACAACACTGCAAACAAGAGATAAAACATTTATATCCCTCCAAAATGTGCCCGTTTGTAATCAATTTCCTTCCTCACTGCCAGAGTCAGGCAACTACAGATCTCTTCTCACTCTCAACAGTTTTCCTTTGTGAAGACATCTTAATAGATTTGTGCAGTATGCAGCCACTTGAGATGGCCTACTTTCTGTTAATACATTTGAGATTCATCAGTGTTGTGATTCTCCTCAGTTCTTCATTCCTTTTAGTGCTAAATAGTATTCCATTGAATGGATTACTGCAGTTGTCTTCTTCGTTCACCAGTAGATGAACATTTCAGTTGTTCTCAGATTTTGACAATTATGAATAAAGCTACAAACACATTTGCATGCAAGTCTTTGTGTGGATATGCATTTTCATTTCCTTTGGGTAAATTCTCCAGTAGAGAGAGAAGTACATACACATGTACTGTACAGTATGGGTATGTGTAGTGTAAATCAAATTGCCAAACTCTTTTTCTAAGTGGCAATAAAATACTGCATTAGCATTGACAAGGTATGATACTTCTACTTGCTCCACATTGTTATAAATGTATTTAGGATCATCAGATTTTTAAAAATTTTAGCCATTTGGATAGATAGATTGTTATTATAACTTACTTCTTTCTAATGACAAATAATGGTGAGCATCTTTTCATGATTTTTTTTTGTTCCATCTTCTTTGATGAAGCATAGGTTCAAATATTTTACCCATTTTCAAAATTAGGTTGTGTGATTTCCTATTACTAAGTTATTTATATATTTTGGATGCCTGTCATTTAGCAGAGAGGTGTTAATAAAATTTTATTCCAAGATGTGGCTTGTTTTTCACTTTCTCAACATATTTTGTGAAGACCAAAATATAAAATTGTGAAGAAATCCAATTTATTGATTTTTTTCCTTTTACCATTCATGCATTTTATGTCCTCTCTAATAATAAGTCCTAGACTAACTGAAAGTCCCAAAGATTTTTATGCTTTTTTTTACAGAAATGTTATAGTTTTAGGTTTTATATTTGGGTCTATACTTCATTTTGGATTCATATTTGTTGAGTGTGAAATAAAAATCTAAGTTCTTATGTCCAGTTATTCCAGAATCTTCTATTGGAAAGATGATTTTTCTACATTGAATTACCTTTATCACTTAGTTACCAACCAATTGTATATGTCTATTTCTTGACTTTCTATTATGTTTCATCTGTCTTTGTGTTTGCTCTTTCACCACCATTACAACATTCTAATTTATAGTGAGCCTTGAATTCAGGTAGGTTTTTGATTTTGTTTTGTTTTGGTTTTTGGTACCATGGATTGAACTCAGGGGAACTCAACCACTGAGTCACATCTCCATCCCTTTTTGTATTTTATTTAGAGACAGGGTCTCACTGAGTTGCTTAGAACCTTGCTAAATTGCTGAGGCTGGCTTTGAACTCTCAATCCTCCCGCCTCCTCCTCCCTAGCGGCTGGGATTATAGGCGTATGCCACCTTGCCTGGCGAATTCAGGTTGTTTTAATGCTCCAACTCTATTCTTCATTTTCAGAATTGTTTTGGCTCTTTCAAGTCTTGCTTTTCCAAATATCCATTGTGCCAAAGTTGAGAAAATCTGATCTAAAGGTTTATGGATTTTGATACTTTTTCTCAAGGAATCAACTTTTTATTTTGACTTTTTTATTTTGCCTTTTCCATTTCAATTTTACTGATTTTGCTCTTTATTACTTCTGCTTTTGAAGGGAGTCATTTGCTCTTCTTATTCCACTTCTTAATATGAAAGTGTAAATCATAAATTTTAGGCTTTTCTTTATTTCTATTATAAGCTGTCAATTTTTCTCTAAACACCACTTCAGATGTCTCTCAAATTTTTGGAATATTTGAATCAAATTAACATAAATTTTTATTCTCTTTTGGTCCTAAAAATTTTCCAATTTTTTTTTGTGTGACTTTCACTTTTAGCAGTCAGTTACTTAGAAGTATGTTGTTTAATTTCCACACATTTGGGAATTATCCAGATAGACTTCTCATTGATTTTTAATTTAATTCCAATATGGCCAGAGTTCCCATTTTATATGATTCCAGTTCTTTGAAACTAGTCAAGGTTTCTTCAGGGTTTAGGACATGATCTCTCTTGGGTAATGTTCCATGAGTGCTTGAAACAAATATGCATCCTGCTATTGGAGTCCATGTTCTATGTACATCAAGTGGGCTGTCTGTTCAGGTCTTCCTTGTCATTACAGATGTTTTCTCTAATTGTTCTACTGATTACTGAAAGAACAGTATTGAAATTTTTGATAATACCTGTTTTGGTTTAATACTCTTTTCAGTCTTTCTTTTCCAAATAATTGTTTTTGCTCCATGTATTTTTGAAATGTCCTTACAGATACATGTATATTTAAGATTTGTATGCATTTTTTGGTGAATTAATTATTTTATTATCATATACTGCTCCTTCCATCTATCTATGGAAATACTCTTTTTTACAAAGTCAAATGTAATTGATATCAACATAGCCTCTCCATACTGGGGGAGTGAATCCTGTCTGCTGCCACCCTGGAATCTGGCAGTCTCTCAATTGAAGTGCTTAGGATTAATGTAATCATTAATATGATTTGATTTAGATCCACCATCTTGCCAGTTGTTTTCTATTTTTCCATCTGTAATTTGTTCTTTCTCACCTCTTTTTCTAATATTGGACTAAATTTTTTTTCAATGATTCCATTTATACGTGTATTTCTAATGGCTTTAGTGGTTCCCCTAAGAAGTATACATCTTTAACTTATCACAATCTACCTTCAAATAATGTAAAACCATTTCAAGAATAATATAAAATCCTTACAATAGTATACATCCAATTCCTTTACTGTCATTCTACATTTAAATTTTGTTATTAACACCACAATATTTTACTATTTTTCTTATAGAAAATAATAGTTTTTTAATCTTTTTTTATTTACCTTACTTTTTACAGTACCTGGCATTCTTTATTTCTCTTTATTGAAAGATATTTCTCCTATCTACTCAAGACTTTCTTCAATATTTTTTCTATCAATTGTCTGATGGCAATAACTTGTATCAACTTTAGATTATCTTAAATTCTTCACATTTGTTATGGTTTAGATAAGAGGTGTCCCACAAAAGCTCATGTGTGAGACAATGCAAGAACATTCAAAAGTGAGATGATAAGATTATGAGCAGTATAACCTTATCAGTGAAGTAATCCACTGATATGAATTAATTGGGTGGCATCTGAAGGTAGGTAGGGGGTGGCTAGAGGAGGTAGGGCCCTGGGGCATGCCCTTGGGGTATACATTTTGTCCTTGGTGAATGGAACACTCTCTCTCTCTCTCTCTCTCTCTCTCTCTCTCTCTCTCTCTCTCTCTCTCTTTCCTTCCTGATTGCCATGTCCTGAGCTGCTTCCTCCACCATAGCCTTCCACCATGATATTTTGCCTCATCTTGTGCCCAAAGCAATAGAGTTGGCAATCTATGAACTGAGACATCCGAAACCATGAGCCCCAAATAAACGTTTACTCTTCTACATTGTTCTTGTCAGGACTTTTGTTCACAACAACATAAAAAACAACATAAAACAACATCTGAAAGATGTTTTAATTGGCATAGGATTCTGAATTGACAAAAGCTATTTTTTCCTCCAGAACTTTAATGATGTCAGTCTTCCTGTAGCTTATGTAGTTTCTCATGAGAAATATGCAGTCATTTTTACCTTTGTTCCTCTGTATGTAATGTGTTTTGCCCAATTTGACTATCTTCAAGATTTTCATTTTATCTTGGTTTCAACAGTTTCAATATATTGTGGATGATTTAAATATGTGTGAGTGTGTATGTGCATTTTAATTCTTATTTGTGATTATTGGAACCTCTTGAATCAATGATTTAATGTGGTCATTTAGGGAAAAAAAGAAACCTAGACTTGACTTTACTTCAGTAATATTATTTCAAAATTTTTTTCTGCTCTTTTCTCTCTCCTTCGTACTTCTTGGATTATAATTATAGATTTAGTAAGTCAGTCTAGGGTATTATTAGAAAAAAATACAGTGAAAATAATATATACTATCAAGATGAGCACAGGTCTTTGGGGCAGTTAGTGAGAGAGAGTATATCAATCTAGGCAAGAGTTTACTTGAGTTTGGGTTTTTTGTTGCTGTCTGTACTCCATAAGCATCAAATCATTCTCAGGATGCCCTAAATGTAGCTGGGAGATGGGGTTGCTGTAAGGTTTCTCTCAGTATTTTTGCATTAACCCTCATCTGTCTGCCATCCATTTATGCCTTTGACACAGGGCCGAAGGAGCAGAGTCCTCGGCCAGGCTCTTGCCCTCCTTCAGTGGTGGTTGCATAGCTAGTTGCTGCATGTTAGATCAGTAGAGAGGGGCCCAGTTGTCCTGGGTGAGTCTCAATCTTAGGGAAGCCCTGTGTGCCTGAGCTTTGAAGGAAGGTTCTATCAACACTTTCCCCTCCTCTTTGGCAACCAAACTGCCTTGGGTCAGTGGTGGTTCATTGTGGGGACATGTTTCCTACCCTCTCATGGAGACAGGAGACGTCTACAGGTATCAGGATAGGCTCAGCCCTCTCTCCTTCCCTGAAGCCAGGAATAAAGAAGTTTTTTTCTCTCTTTTCCCAGCAATGCTCGTTCTTTACCTGTACCTGGATATAACAGAGTTCTCTGAAGCTCCTTCACATCCTCTCTCCAATCTTTTTCAGGAGCACTCAGTGGAAATGGAAAAGAAGCTGTGAGACTGCTGCCAATTCTTCATGCCTGACGCTCCCTTGTGTCTGTCGAACCAACTGAAATATCCCTTTGACGGGTCATTAGAATTTTGGCTAGTTCCCTCTTACCTCTTACATGACAGTTCTTTCTTCACACCATGGCCTTTCCTATGTGCGTAGTCTATGTCCCATCTGTCCTTAGGGGAGTAAGGAATGAAACATCTACTTTCTTTAGATTTGAGGCAACCTGATTCATCTGGGATCTCAGCTTTTTGTAAAGTTCAAAAAATTTGTATTTGTAGTTTATCTGGATTTTTCTCATTGCTGGTAAAGAAGTAATGTTCTTTCCAGCTACATGGTATGCAAAAACCAACCTTTTGCTTTTATTATATTCTATTATAGGTCCTATGGGTTGAATGCTTACATGTGCCCCAAAATTCATATGTAGAAACCTTAATTTCAAATGTAATAATGGTGCTTGGAGATAGGGCTTTGGGGGAAGTAATTAGGTCATAAGAATAAAGCCCTCATATGGGATTAGTCCCCTTATAAAAAGAGACAAGAAGGGTTTCTCTCCCCATCCCATCTCTCTTCACCCCTTTATCATGTGAGGATACAGTAAAATTGTCACTGGTTAGGATGCCAGCCCTCACCAGACATGGGACACTGGATTTGCCTGCACTTTGATCTTGGTCTTGAAGCCTCTAGACTAAAGAGAAACAAATATATGTTATTTAAGACACTTAATCTCTGGTATTTCTGTTTTAGCAACTCATTCTAACATAATATTTACACATGTCTTTAAAGAATCAGATAACTAAAAATCTCAGCATTTGAAATTAGGTCTTTTGCATAGAAATTAGAAGCAAGACTTTTCGAGATCGGCTTGTCCAGTTTGTGCTTTTCCTAGTTAATAAAGCTAGGTGCAAGCTGAGCTCTAGGTAGATTTCCTAGTTCTCAAGTGTGACCCTGCTGAATCCCTGTTCTGCTCTCCTTTCTTCTTGACCCCTTATTTGCAATAAAAGGTTATTTTACTTTATAAAAGTACATGACATTATTTCCTAGGAAAGTAAATTCTCTAGCAGATAAAAATTATACTTTGATGTACTAAAATTCAAGATATAAACAACCAGATAGAGGAAGGGATTGCTGTTCGGGACACAAATAGGCTGATCATATTTACACTGCATTCCTTCTACCAGAGGCATCCTCAGCACCCCAGACACCCACTGATAATATAACGAATGACAAAGGAAACAGAACAGCAAGGAACTGTCACTTGTCAATTAAATGTGTGGTTTCATTACTGACACAATAAAGCAGAATTGTCACTGAGGAGCCTGGCTGATTTTTTTTATCACATAAAAATGGGAACAATTAATTTGAAATATGTTCCCCTTTGGCTTACCAAGCTGCTGAAGCCTCATGGGAACCTTTTAAACACATTCCTGATAGAAGGTGGTTCATCAGCATGCGGTTGCCACAGTTACCGTATCACTGCAACGGCAATCCAAGTGGTGATACCTTGACATCCTTTCATTTAAAAAGACCAGGGGAAGATTATTTTTTAGTGTCTAGTCACCTTTAAATGTATAACTATTTCAAAGGAGAGGAAGACTATTGAAATGGTCCAAAATTTTCTCAAGTCTAATACCAACAATATCTCATACGAATTAGGTAGGATTAATTATTCTCTCCCATATGAACAGCTTTTAACTGAAAATTTTCACTGAAATTCAAATACAATTACACTAGATATTTTTATTAATTTTGAAAACATTTCTGATTTAAAATCATAAATTCTTTCTTGCTTTTTCACAGAAATTGATTAGTATGCTCGATCTTAATTTCATAATACAAATTATCAGTTTCTCTTTTTTAAAAAATAAACAGTTCACTATATTCATTATATTTCACAATCCTCTAGTTAACAGCAAAAAAAAATTGCCACTTGAAGAATGTTGATTGAACTGTGTTTAATGTTGGGTTTTTATGATTTATGTCTGTTTTTTTAATTAGTTCCTACCTTTTGGCATCGTTCTCCAATTAGTACCCATTTCTAGCCAAATTTCTCAAGTTTCTAAATGAGCATCTGACAAAGAAGATGGATTTGGGACTAACATGAACACTTTCCAAATTGGGATGAATCAAAACAACTCTCTCCTATATTTCCACAGTATTTCAACAAAATCAGAAGCTTAACTATAAGAAATAAAGCAGAGGAACATGTTCAACACCGAGGCTGGCATTTTGGAAAGGGACTCACTACTATAAAAATCACTGCTGAAGAAGAACAAAGAAAGATCAGATACAGAGGATGTGACATGACTGTGTTTTGCCAATAAGGAACAATATTTTAGGATAGTGTATCTTTTGAGATGAATATAGATATATCTGCAGAAGCAATTCTAGACAACTACAAGAGATACCATCTCTCATTCTCTCAGCAATGCAGTTGATGAACTATTTAATCAACAGATACAAGCAATATGTTTGGCTACTAAACAGTGTGAAAAAGACAAAATAAGACAGTGGTATGCTTCTTGACACTCAAGAATCTCTAATCTGGTTAGAGTAGAGAAGATTATAAACTGAAACAAAATTTAAAAACATAAGAATGTATATCATTGACTACTAAATTATGTAGCAAAATCTACATATGCTAAAGGACAGAAACACTGAAAATAATGTAAAATGTCTTCATTAGGCAAGTTGGATTTACACTGAGTCTTAAAAGGCATCCACTCATTTACCATTTGTTTACTTAGAAATGACTATCTAACCAACTACTGCATTAACTGATGAAGATATAAAGTTCCTCTATACACCAGCTTCATGGCACACACAGTTATTCTGGGAAAGGGCAGTATATAAACAGAGACATTGATACTGTATGAGGGCAATAATAGAAATAGGGGAGTATTGTGGAAGAAAAGGGGGTCAGGAAAAATCCTTCTGAACCAGATAATGCCAGAACTCAATTTTGAAAAAAAAATTATTGGCTAAATATGCTTGTTGGAGCAAGGATTTTATTAGACTAATTGTTTAGAATTAACAGGCAGGACCAGGATTGATGGAGATGATCATGGGACAGCATTTCAAATGCAGGCAACATTATTAAGTCATAGAGTGAGAGATGAGCATGGTATCTCTCTAAACCATCCTGGTCATGTAAAGAGTTTATACTGAGATAAGGGAGAATTTAAATGGGCTATGTAAAGCAGAATCTATATTTTCTAAGTAATGAAAACCGAGAGGTTTCCATGTTTGAGACCATGAGAGGGACACTTGTAGAGTCTGACACATTTACTTAGCAGTATTAATCTAGCAGGTGAAGGTAAGAATGTCTTAAATCCCAGGATCCTGGCATTAATGAGGTGAATAAGAAGTATGGCTAGAATCCACCTGGGATTCCCAAGTGCTATCTGGGTAGAACATGTTTGTTCAGAGGAAACAAAATCTCAATCTGATTAGTGTTAAGTAAAGGGAGACTTAGTGCAAGAACATAAGCTGCAAATCCACAAAAATCTCAGAACAAGAAAGAAAGAAGGTCAAGCCCCCTAGAACGCCAGCCAGTGAGGCTCCTCCTTCTACCACCCAGGAACCACCTGAGCTTCACCCAAAGCCCTTTCCATTCAGAGGCTAAGTATTCCTTTCTTCCGGTACCTGTTAGCCCTGTCTGTCACCAATCTACACATGGACAAAACAAAAATTTCCAATTCAACTTGACTTTTACTTGATATATCACTTGAGAATTCATCTCCAAATACCTAGCTTGCCTAAATTGCCCAACCATGCCCAGGTCAGTTGTGGGCAGGATATGGTGAGACACAGCTACACAGCACTGCCCCCTTGCTCCAGGTTGGGGATAGACAGATTGATTGCACTAACTAACGGGAGACATTGAGGCCATGACTGAGCTGTGCAGTAAGGTTACCTGGACTTGGACCACAGCAATGGGAATGGAAGAGACCTTTATTGAAAGAAACACAAAAAGGATTTAATGACTGACCATATATCAGGAAAGTAAAAGTAAAATATTTCAAAGTTGATGAAATGTTTACATTTAAGTGTTTGAGAGAATCATGACATTTTGATATGATCAGAGGATTTAGAAGGGAGCTTTAATTGGAGCTGAATTGCAATATACTCCATTTGAAAAAACAATAAGTTTGAGACAATGACAAAACATTTATTTACATGGAATTAAGTAGATAGCTAAAAATATAAGGCAATAAATAGAATTAGACATTATGCATTAAATAACAATATATAATGAGTCAAAAGTCATTCTAAAAGTAAAAATGGAAAAGGGTTATTCTGACTGAGAATGTAAATAGAAAAGAGTTAAAAGCCAAAAACTGAGACATTGGGAATAAATATACGAAAGGAAGATTTGAGGCCCATAACCAAATGGCCAGCAAAGAAAATAAAGACTGAGTGGGCAGAGAAGCCAAGAAAAATAGAAATAGAATTGTATTGTAAATGAGAAACAGAGCTAGCTTCTCTCTAGCTTTTGTTTTCGTTGTCCCAATTCAAGCTCAGAAAGGGAGCACATGACCAGGTAGGATTTTTACATCTCCGGTTTCTATTTTTCCTGAAAATAAGAATCTGATTTTTTTTCTAGTTTTAAACTATTTCCTAAAACATTTATCAGTTCTTTTTTTTTTTCTAGTGGGAAATTAGTCAGCTCTACACAGATAGCTAGAAGAAAATAAATGCTTTTCATTTAAACCACTCTTTCTTTCAGTAATCCCCTTACCTGATCAAAGATGAACTTTAAGTACAAAAGAGACCCGTTTCAAAACATTTGGAGCTAGAGAAAAGAGACTGAACAATGGAAGTCTATTTTCAATGGTAAAAGCTCTAATGAAAAATTGGCTACAGCTTCCTCCACACTAGAAAAAGAAAAGGGAAGCTCCTGTTTAAAAAGTTTCCTGCTCTTAAATTACAAAGAAAGAAAATGAAATCTTCCTGAAGTAAAATTAGAAGAGTACCAGGTCAAAGACTATGTACTTTACAGATAATCTGCTCTGGCATTATAAGAAGGTATTGAGAACATGGATCCAACCTCCTGCGAGGCAATTTTCTTTCCAACACTCCTATTGCAACTGGCATGACTGTATGAAATCCAGATACTCTACCTGTATGTGTAAGCCCCTTGGTTGTATGAATTGTTCTCGTAGCTATTCTGAACTGCTGATTCCTATTGAACCAACAGAGTTAAATCAATCCCCTAAGAATTTTCCACCCCAATGCCAACCAAGACTATAGGTCCCTCTTCTACATTTAATCAAATGATTTTTTTAATCTGAATTTGAAAATTTACATTTTCCTTAGGATGTCTTTTCTCTTACATTTTGGCCCACAACTTTCAATTTTCTTTTTCTTTTTTTTTTTTTTTTTTTTTTGATTTTTATGTTGTCAAAGACATGCTGTTTTTGTAGTTTTCTGGTACCTACCAAAGTAATTGCCATGTTATATTTTTCTCCCCCATTTTTTCTAAAGTTGAGTTTTTGCTGAATGTCAAACATTTTGCTTAGATGTCAGGAGAACAGAGAGGTATCAAATAGCCTATGCCCTCGAGAGGCCTATGATCTTGGAGAAGAAAAGGGAAAAAATAATTTTAACAAACATTGTGATAAATGCAATGAAAGAGACAGGTGTGATGTATATGAGATTCAAAACAGCCTGTCTTACAGAGGTGGTAAGACGGGAATATTGGATGGTGCTATAGGGGGCATAAGACGTATTACTATATCAGGGTGGACTTCCTGGAGAAAGCAATGTTTTCTTATTAACTACCAGACTACTGTTGTGACATGGTAAAGGTTCCTGCAACAAGCACGAGAGAACTCTCCAAACCAGTGTTTCTCAAAATGGGGTCCTCACACTAGCAGCATCAAATCACCTGAGACATCCAAGTTACAATTTCACATTCTTAGGCCCCAAAATACAAAATCTGAAACTCTGAGATAGGATTCAGAAATCTGTGTTTTTTAATGCCCTTTAGGTGATTCTCATGTTCACTGGAGACTGAGCACTTCTGCCCTTCATAATGTCAGTCTTTTAATCTATGTCTTACAGAAGGATTTTTGCTCCTGTGGTCACTGTGGAAAAGGGGAGATCCCAAAGATGAATTCAAAGGATTTGCTTGGGAGCATCAGCTCAACCACTCACTACTGCCTGACTTTTAGAAAACTGCTTAACCTTGACATTCAGATTCCCAGTTGATCATATCTACCTCAGAAGATTACTGTAAAAATCAAATGAAAATAAGTGTAAGTTTCTAGCACCCCAACTAGAAGAGGCCCTTTGTTTGATTACTTGTTTTACAACAGAGTAAGCCATCTACATTCACTTGCTATGAAATAGCAACACAATGGTCAAAAAACATTATGTGGAGAGTGGCTGAAGAATACAGAATATTTAAATTTGTTCCTCCAGATAAGTAGACATAAAAGCTGTCTCCAAGTATTTGAAAAAGCAGTACCTTAATCCATTTTAAGATAACTTTTCACTCATTAATCTGAGGAGAAGAAAGTGTTAAGATTTGGACTCGGACCAGTAAGAAATATTCTATCAGAAGACCAGAGTAGGGAGTAAGGGGAGTCATTGCAATTTTCTAACAGATAAGAAGATATTTTTACTTTTGTGGGAGAATCAACCATTTATCTTCCCAACTAAACATTGATATCTAGTTCCACATGATTATTGTCTTTAAGAAGTTATTTTGCCTTGTTTCTGAAGATTTCCAAACACTTCACAGAAATAATCACATCAGCTCTCCAACTGAGAATGCTCCAGCCCTCTACAAATACAGGTTTGTTTTGTTTTGTTTTGTTTTTACAAATGGCCATCACACGTATATTGACTTGACATCATGAATAGAAACACAAAATGTAACTACTCTCTACATACTCTGAAGATCTTCATGACACACTCTATTGGTGGCATTCTACCAGCCAGAGCTTCAAGTTTACAGGAATATTATGCCTTATCTTCATCTAGGTTTATAAAAGAAGAAGCAAATGTGCAAATATATTAACCTTATTAAAATTTATTCATTTCTCTGCTTCATGTTTTAGATGTTGTAGACATATGCATCATTTAAAAATATTTCCTGTTACTATTCTTTTTCACAATGAGGCATTTGTTCTTCACTAAAATGAGGTAAATCCTTTTTTTTAAAATCTAAGAAAGGTCTGAGATCTATAAAAAGGAAGTTTCCAATGAAATTAAATTTCAATGCTCAGAGAACTACATCGAAGCAATTAAGAAAGAGTAAGTTAAATATAGCTTTCCCCTGACAGAGAAGCTGCCCTTAGTAGGACACATTGCTATATTCTGTAACCAAATACACTGGCCCAGTTTACTTTAATTCTAGCTAAATCTACATACCCTCTAGAGTGGTATCCTTAAGAAGCAAAGTGCCATGGTTATTTAAATCAATGATAATGGGAATAGCAATAATGGAGCTTTCCAGGTACAAGTGATTGGCAGATCTGCACACCAGATTCAACCAGACAACACACACACACACTGACCACAGAGGTTACACAAAGAGTTGGTGACACCCAGGGCGACAGTGTGATAGGAAACACTGTAAGTTGACATTGATCCAAAAACAAGTCTTCTAAGATTCACTTACTGTGCATGCCCCCAAAGTTAAACAATAGAGTTAAACTCATAATGAAGCTACTTATCACATAAATGAGTTTCTTAAGAGCAAGGAGATGGTCTCAACCATTTTCTGTATCTCACAGGACCTGGCAAATAGTCAATGCTCACTGAGTGATTCACAAATAAGCAAATGGCCTGATGTGTGAGAGATGACATCTTCAGGTTCGTACATTTTCCCTTTGTTGCATTTCTTTTCATATGGACTCACCTACTTTAAAAATAACCACCAGGGGTTGCTGTTTTATATTTTATTAACTTGCAGTATCTTTAGCATGCCTTTTTTCCCCCTTTTAACTGTAACACAATACTGCAGATTGTATTTTCCAAAGAAGGCCTCAATAATATATACCATCTCAAACAGTCTTCCCACACATAACATTGATATTTGTCCCCCTGAGCAGTAAGGCCTACATTCCTTCTCTAGAGCCTGGATAGATTTTTGTGATTGTCCTGACTATCAGTGTTGTGGAAATGACACTAAATCACTAGATCACTTAAATGCCATGTATATCTTCTTGTTCTGTTAGTATGCTCGCTCTTGGAATCCACCCACTACTTAGTGAGAAAACCAAGCAGCCATATGGAAAGGCCACTTGTCCCATCCCAAAGTCCCAGAGGAGGTTCCAGACAATACTCAGCACTAACCAACAGTCATGTAAGCAGAGTCCCCAATGGTTCCTGTCTTCAAGTCACTCTTAGTTTTCAAGTCACCCCAGGTGATACAGCAAGGAGCATAGACAAGCTGCCCCTGCTAAATCCTGCCCAAATTGAGGATTCATAGAAAAAAGAAAACACATTATTCTTGTTTCAAACCACTAAGTTTGGAATGGTTAGTTGTGACTCAATAGATAACTGTAATAGACACATAGAGAAAAGTGGATAATAAATGTATAGCTCAGTAATTACTAAATGAGACCACCTGGGTAATCACCACCTGGTCCAAGAATTAAAGCATTACTCATGTCCCAGAAGTCTGTGCAGATCTGTCCCAGTTGCAGTCCCTCAAAGGTAACCATTATCCTGATTTCTAGCATCAGAAATTAGTTTGGACTGTTTTGAAATCTTTGTTAAAGGAATCATGCAATAGCTATGCTTTTGTGACTAATTTATTTTCCTGGATATATGTTTATGTAATTAATGCATATGGTTGCATAGAACTGTGGTTCATTTGATTTCATTGCTGTGTATTACCCTAGTGTATGAGTATACAATATTTTCTCTGTTCTACTGTCAGATATTTTAGGTTGGGACAAATAATGCTGCTATTAATATATATGCGCACATCTTTTGTTGTACGTATGAATCATTTGGGGTTTGTTACATTCATGAGTGGAAACTCTGGGGCATAGAATATACAAGCATTTATCTTTTGTTTATGATATGAAGCTCTTTTTCAAAGCCATTATACCAATTTATACTCCCAGTATAAATTTCCCCCCAATACTTTAATTTGAGCTATTCTGCTATATGATCTTATGTACATTTTCCTGATACCTAATGAAGTTGGGCCCTTTGTGCATTTTTTAACTATTTGCATATTTTCCTTTATAAATTATTTGTTAGATTTACAATTTCTGTGAACTTTTTGACTGGATAGTCTTGCTTTCTCTAATAGTGTTCATAATACGTTCTATAAGAGAATTTTCAACGGCTGGTTTTCCTTAAGGACTACTAGAATAATCTGATGATCAAGCAAAGCCAACTATATTAACCTACTGCAGTAATGGACAGCACCACTTTGATAGTCTTTAGTCTCAGAAAAAGGAAGTCAGGAGTGGATATTGTTGGGATTTGTATCTAAAATCAAGTGATGTAAGAAGAATCCTTCAATATAGACATCTGATTGAAACAGGACGAATTTCCTGATAAAATAATGCAAAGTTGGAGGACACAACAGGGCAAGGATCTTGAAGTGAATCTTCATAAATACAGTTACTTTGTGGGAGCTTTTCTACCAGCCAAGCAAACTTACTGCCCCGGGGAAGGGGTTATTTTTCCAGATGAGCAATCTATTGTTTGAACAGTTGTCATGAATTTCCTGGAGCAAGCAGTGAACTTATTTATTAGTTCATAGTCTTATCTTCCTTCTTTGGCAAAAGTTCAGAACAAATTGTAAGTGGTCTATTTTCAGTGCTGAGAACTAACTGTGTGGATGCAGGTGGATTCCATTGTCAAGTCCTCTGTTAGAGAGACAGTTTTCAAATATTGTCACTCCTTTGTTGCTTGCCTTTAGAGTGACCATCTGACTGGCTTAGAACTCTCCCAGTTTTAGTTCTGAAAAATCTTGCATTTCAGAAAACTCCTCAATCCCAACTAGGATGATTGGTCACCTTACTTACCCTATTTCTCTTAAAGGTAACTTTTGTCAGACAGAAGTTCTTTATTGTAGTCCAATTTCACAACTTTTCTTTAGGGTTACTCCTTTTTTGAATCCTGTGAAGAAATCTTTCTTTGGACAAGTTTTTATGTATCATCTCTGTGCAGATGATTATATATTTTTTCTGAAAATCTACATGTCTGACTCTATTTAATATACAATAGTTATCTATTGCTGCCATAACAAATCACCAAAAGCTTAACAACTTAAAACTAGACAAATTTATGATCTCACAGTTTCTGTAGCTCAGAAGTCCAACTGGGCTCAGCTGGGTCCTCTTTTTATGAGCTCATCAGGCTGCAGTTAAGGTATTGACAGGCCTCGGTTCCTTACTGGACACTTTGTGGGGAGAATCTATTTCCAATCTTCCCTGTGTAGTGTGTTGGCTGAGTTTTGTTCCCTCAGCTCTAGGAGTGAGACTCCACTTCCTTTCTGGCAGGGGGCTGGGGCAGATTTTTCTCCTAGATGCTTCTCGAATTTCTCCCCATGTTTTCCCTGTAGCCAGCAGGTTGAGTCTGCTTCATGCTTCAAATCTCTCAGACTTTTCCTTCTGTCCTATCTTTCTCACTCCAGCAAGAGAAGGGTCTTAGCTTTAAAGTCTCCTGTGATTACATTGGGTCCACCCAGATAATCTAGGATAATTTTCCTATTTTGAGGTCTAGAAGCTTAATTGCATCTGCAAAGTCCCTTTAGCCACGTAATGTGACATATTCACAGATCCTAGGGATTAGGGTATGAACATTTTTAAGGGACTGCTCTGATTAGTCATCCTCCCTTTAGTTCCATCTCTTGTTTCCACTTTCTATTACAACTGAAATTTCATAGTCCCTGACATTTATAGGATTTTGCCTCAAGTTCAGCCCTCTCTATATATATTTTAGGTAGCAGTCACAAAAGAACAAGAATCTGGAGAATTAGACTACTTGTCAGTAATACCAGGTGCTAAACGCAATAGAAAAATGATTTTACAATTTTGAAGGCAAATTATTTTCAATTTAGAATTCTAACCCCCAAAGATTGAACCAGTGTGAGTGTAAAATACAAATATTTTTAAGCAACCGAGGACTGAAAATCTATGTCCCATGTACCCTGTTTTTGGATATTGCATAAAAATGTACCCCAGCCAAATAAAGATGTAAACCAATCAAGAAGAGACATGAGAGACAGAAAAGAGTTTAACCAATGCAAAAGATAGTGAAAAAAAAGTCCTATAAAACTGGATGTTCAATGAGCCCAACAAAGCAATCCTTCTCTATTGGAGTTAGAAATGTTAAGAGATTCAATAGTGATATCCAGGAAAAAATGGATTCTATCAATATGATAGTATCTTTGAGATGTTTTAGGAATTCAGAAACACGGTCAAGATAAAAAAAAATGAAGAAAAATAAGTAAGGCAATTAGTACCCCAGGAAAAACAAAAAAGTGTCAGAAAAAAATTAATCATAGGTTTGATTCTTGGCAGTGTTGTGAATAATATTTATGATCATAATGTAAATATGGCTTATTTGTTTTTTAAAGGCATAGTCATTCTAAATGAAGGCATAAAAGAATTAATTATAATTTGGGAGCTGAATGCAGATAAAATCAGCAACAATGTAAAAGTAAGCAAATAAGCTAAAAGGTGGGGCCAGGAAATGAGATTTTAAAGGAAGGAAAAAGACACCAAAGCTCTTATTTTACAAAGCGCGAAGTTCAAAGACACCGTCCACAACAGCAGAAGATAGAGCTCTTGGTATTTTATTCGTCACTGCAAAATTTATTAAGAGAGAAACCAAAAACTAAGTATTAATAAAGAAACTAAAACTACAAATATGAAGTGAAATTGAACTACATCCTTCTTTAACAAACAAAAATCAATAAAGTTTAATATTGATAAACCACTTTTTTAAAAAACATAAAATAGGGGCTGGGGTTGTGGCTCAGCAGTAGAGTGATCGCCTGGCACGTGCTGGGCTCTGGGTTGGATCTTCAGCACCACATAAAAATAAAAAATAAAGGTATTGTGTCCAACTACAACTAAAACAAAATATTTTTTAATATGTTTATTTTTTCATTTTTTAGTTGTGGATGGATAATGCCTTTATATATTTAACAAAAAAATTTTTTTTAAAAAGAAAGAAACTTTCTCCTGTTAAGAAAAGCCTTTGTATTAATAAAATACTTCTTTTAAAAAAAAGCATAAATATTGTTAACAGCAGGGTTCAGAAAACAATGGCCTACAGACCAAATTCAACCGAAGACCTAGTTTTGTTTCCCTGATAAACTAAGAATGCTTTTTATATTTCCAAAGAATGGTCCAAAACAGAAGAATGTGTGACACAGACTATACATGACTCACAAAGCTAAGACTATTTGCTATCTAATTTTTTAGAGAAATTTTTGTCAACTGCTAGTTTAGAGATGTGGAAACTACTGAAAGACACTTCTCCTTAGATCTCTCATGCAGAAATACACCTTGCTGGGCATACTGAGAATAGAATGCCTGCCCACTCTTCACCAAACTATATCTCAAGACTGTTTGCAGTGAGCAACCTTCAAGAATGAAGCAATATCTTCCCAACAGGTCAAAGATTAAGCTTGTTTACTGCTGGTTATAAAAAATGAACTCCCTAAACTCAAGGATCCTGCCCTGTCACACAGTCCACTGCACGTGTAGGCCTTCAACTGGACCTTCTTGGTCACCTCGGTGAAACTTGAGGGGCTGAGGGAGCCAAAACAAACACAATTATGCACAGGCTACTAGCTGTGCTGTCAATAGGACATCACGTTTCTCTGACCTAAGAGCATCTATGAAACAATAGCAGATTAATTTACCCAGTTTGTCAGTAGTGCAAATTCAAATTCCTGACCCAGATAGAGACCTCCATCAGAAGAACTAAAAGCAGAAACAAGTAAATGTTTGCCTTTGTACTAGAGCAGAGGGTGGAGGCCAAACAAGAAAATCATTACTTTTCATACAAGACCTTTTTACTATTTGATTTTTAAAACTGTATATATATGTATATTACCTTGACTTAAAAATATGTGTTTATACAGTCATGTGTTGCTTAACGACAGGAATATATTCTGAGAAATGTGTTGTTAGATGACTTCATCATTGTGCAAACACAGAGTGTGCTTACACAAACTAGGACAGCTAGCACATCACCAGGGCATATCTCACGGGATCACGGTCGTGTATGTGGCCCATTGTCAATCAAAAAGACAATCCCAAGCATCACTAATTTTAATTGAATCAAGTCATATTTGAGATTTGTTTTAACAAACAGAATACAGCAGAAATGATACCATTCAACTTTCAACCCTGCTCTTTAAGGAATCTTTAGTTTCTATTAACTTTTAACCCTTGAACTCAGCCATGGTATTGTGAGGCTTCTTGGTCAACAGCCCCAACTGAACTTCCAAGTCAACATATAGCACCAACAACTAACCAAATGATGGAGATACTCCAGCCCATTTGAGAGTGCAGTTGAATCTGGCCCCCATCAATTAATCACAGAGAACTGCCTAACTGATCCCAATTAGTGCATACAACATGAAAGGTAATAAATCATTCTTGTTATTTTAAGCTACTAGACTTTGGAGTTGTTTATTATACAGCCAGTGATGGTCAAAATGGTATCTATTTAATGTATTTAACCCATGTAATAGAATAAAGTTATATGAATTAAAAATTTATCCCTGAATTGTCCACTTATCCAAATATCTTATTTCTAATCTTTTATAACTTCTGGCTATTGATCAGTCATGCATACATTATTTTCATTTATAAACAGCCATTAGTGAGGCATATGTCTTATCTCTTTTTTAAATAATTCATCGTTTTTTCTAAGAATAGATCTGCCACCTGTGCAGCACTATTAGAAAAATTTGCTTCTGAGGGACAAAAATAACTACTCACAGTTTACTCTGTTGTGTCTTATAGGAATGTTTACTTCACTATCATTTTACCAAGAACCTAATTTTCATTCTAATTGTTTTGATGAATTTTGAACACACAATTTTTAAAAATTGCTTTTACCTGCAAAGAGTACACATTGATTTACACAACAAATAATTAAGATGATATAAGATGTATGCCCTATGTCACTCAGTGATCTAAGTTATACTTTGGATCTTCTCATTCCTATGAAATATGCTAACATTAGAAGTGAGAACCCTGTATTTTATTTGTAATCCAAGTCTTTTGCCTCTGAACTTTACTTTCACTAAACCTGCTCTCTACTCTCATTGTTCTTACTCCTTTCTCCTGCATGTTGTCCCAGATATTAAGCCCTTTCCTGTAAAACTTGTTACACTTCCTTATCTGTTCTCCAGGTTCAGCCATTTCATTGGATCTACAGAAGCATTATCAGGCCCCTTGATCCTAGGCTAGGTTAATACCTGTGTCATCTGAACATGACTAGAGAAAATCACTATCAAATTTGTTGCATTAAGATTCAATCTAGCATCAGTTGAGATTTTATGGCTATTGAGCAATATTTTCTCATCTTGTGCCTGATGCTTTTTTTCCCCTCTCAATACTGTTTTTGACCTTTGCCTCTCTTCTCAAGTCCCCAACTTATCTGTAGCCCACCTGACCCTCAGTCCATGATCTCATCTCATGTTATCCAGCTTCTATTCTTTGCTTTTGTTAATATTTGGAAGAAGTGTCTATTCTGTTTTCCAAACTAAACTCTTCAAATGTGAATTCCGAATTATAGCTTCTTTTGTAAAGGCCTCTCCATTTCTTTTTATTGGATGTTACCCAAGGCCTTTCATAGACTTATGGCCTTTTCATGTCTCTTGGCCTGCCTGCTAGCTTTCATAATAATATATTAAAATTCATGATTCACTAGGTCTTATTAGTGTCACATTAATGATAATAAATCTAATTTATCTAGCTTATAAGCCAACTACTCTGTTCCTGTATTCTCTAGTGCTCTCTGTGTTTGCTCCTGGACTCCAGAAACTTGTTGTACTTTGACATTTTCTAATAGACACTTCTATTTCTACTTATCTAGCTCATACCTTTTTCTCTTCTTTGAGTATTGTCTTAATGGAATTAGAAGGAAGAAAAGATAAATGCATGTAATACATCTGCTTGAAATGGAATTTATTGTTCATTTTTCACTATCTGCTGATCTTAATTTACATATGCATACATATCTCTGAGGCTAGTCATTTAAGGTTTTGATTTTTAAAAAAAATTCCTGGAATTCTCCCCATTTCTCCTGATGCTTTTGTTTTTGTTTCTTGTATTACAGGCTTTCCTCAAATATCTGTGATTCTTTGTTTCTTGTTCACAAATGATAAGGCAATCAAAAGGCTGACCAGATGTGCTATGTGAGTAACTGAGTTTGTTGACTGGCAGGTTTCAGTTTAGATTGAGAGGGAACCTAGCTGTTACGCATCTTCTTTAACTCTGCAGCTCAGGTTGATCAGATATCTCTTGACTGAACTTGCCTTCGGAATATTCTATACTATGGTTTCCATCACTCAGTTCAGTAGTTACCAGTCTGCCTTCAACTTTATGACTTCTCAAGATTTTTTAAATGTTATCTGCACTGACTATCCCTTCTGTAGTTCATTATTTCTGTTGAATAATAACTTATTTATTATTATTTCTGTAATTAGATCCTGGAAGGAAGAATAAACAAATATCTCTTTAGTCTGATATTTGAAACTTGAATCCAATTTTTTGTTTTCATGAGAGATTTTTTGACATGTGGATCTCACAGCATCTCTCCTTATTCCCTCAGGGGCCACTCATTGGCTCTAGAATTTCACTGAGTTAAGATTATTAGCATATTAAAGAGCAATGGAATCATGGGTCTTAGATGTAACAGATTGATCTAGTTCAGTCTTATCTTACTGTGCTAAATAATTGGTTCCTAGAATATTGAGAATATAGGAAGATTTCCTGTTCACTAATATCTCCATCCACAGATGGTCTTAGGACCTTGATTGCCAGCAACAGCAACCCAAATCTGCATTGACCACTTGTAGACATTTATTTATTTCCATCTCCTCTGAAGTAACAGTCCTTTGTTCCCTCAAATCTTGGTAACTCAATATCCTGAACAGTATTCTGACCCTTCTCACCCGTCTCTATAAATTGCAGTTGATTATTTTGTACTCTATCATTCATGTGACCATCTAGATAAAAAAAAAACAGAAGGCAAAGTGTTATTAATTTTCTAATGATGATGGAAAATAGGGCACTAAGGAACTCAGTGGAACAAGCAATTTTGAGTCTTCTGTCTCATACCTCCAGGGTTCTCATTAAAAGTCAAGGAAGTAGTACAAAAGAGAAACACAAAGATATAAATCACTTAATTATTTAATAGTTTATTATATATGATCATAAGAGTTTCCTACGTAATAGATCTAATGCAGTTCCTATAAATTTGTGATGAAAGTCAACTCTTGGTCATACAATCAAACACGTAAAGAATATTCCCTTGGATTGACATTTAATACTGTGTGATACTTTAAGTTTGCAGATCAATGAAGGTATAAATTACTCTGATAAGAGGTTGCTGAAGTTGGAGATTTTCTAGCACTTTGTACATTTGGGTTTTACTATACTCATGATAAAAAAAAACTCTTTCCAATTTTATTGCTGTCACATCATTTTTTAAAAAGTCACCTTATTCGGACATTTATTCTATTTGTTAGCCGCTCATCATGAAAACTTTAAAAAAAAATTTTTTTTTAATTTTTTTTAAAAAACCTCAAGGCAACTTTTGGTCTCATAAATTGCCATGGGTAGCATCATTCATTTTTGTTTCTTGGCCTTAACATAAAGAAAAATATTTGATTCCTTAATAATTATAGAAATACATTTTGATGCAAAGGTAAGTATCTTGGATATATATGGAACTGCCAAAAAAACTAAAATAAGCAAAACAAATTAAATTTAAAGAGTGATTTGTATAATTCAAACCTACATCAAGAATTACCTCAGTCAGGGACTGGGGTTGTGGCTCTGTGGTAGAGTGCTTGCCTTGCATATGTGAGGCACTGGGTTCAATCCTCAGCACCACATTAAAAAAAAAGAAAAAAAAATATATATATATGAATTACCCAGTTATAAATCAATTGTTTATACCTGAACTTTTCATATATAATACTTTATCATCAGTTAACATCTAGACTTCTTTATTTCATATATGCATAGCTACTATCAAAATACCAGAACTTCTGCTCTTAAGTCTTCAGAATGTCCTTTCCAACAAATGGTGCAGGAATAACTAGATATCCAAATGAAAATTAATAGAACAGGACACCTAGCTCATATTATATAAGAATTGAATTCAAAGGGGATCTTAAAATCAAATATAAGAGATAAACTTTGAACTCTTAGGAGAAATCAGTAAATATTCTTAAAGTTGTGATAGGCAGTGATTTCATAGAACACAAAAAGCACAAACAGCAGTTTTTTAAAAAAAGTAGATTGGACTTGTCATGTTTCAGAAGACACCAAGAGAATAGATGGGAAGAAAATATGCAAATAAGTCTGATGAGGGAATTGTATCCAGAATAAAGAACTTTTACTAAACAATTAAAAATTCCCCAAATCCCAATAAATAAACAAGAAAAAGCACAAGAATATACATTTCTCCAAAGAACATACACAAATGGCCAGAAATCTCATGAAAATATTCTTAGTTCCTCTAGTCATTAAGAAAATGCAAATCAAAAGCACAATGAGGTACCACATCCTAACCACTAGGATTACTGAAACGATAAAAAGAGAGAGAGAGAGAGAGAGAGAAGAAGAAGAGGAGGAGGAGGAGGAGGAGGAGGAGGAGGAGGAGGAGGGGATGATGATGATGTTGGGGAGAATGCAGAAAACTGGAGCCCTGATACATCATTGATAAGATGTAAAAGGAAGTTCCCAAGAAACTCTTCTTTATCTCTAGAACCTACTTGTGAACTTTGAAATATTAATGTACAAGAGTGTGGATGAGAGGATCCTATGAAGAGGATTTGTTGTGATATGCCTCAAGAAAGCTCTAATTTGAGTCTTCTCCTCTAACACTTGGGAAAGGTAGAAGATGCCACAAATTCTCTGGAGGGAGTCCCTGGAGGTACTTGAAGAGCTTGCTGGACAACTGTCTAATATGGAGGGCCCAGCAGATGGAGATCAGAGCCTATGCAGGAATGGGTGGCATTCAAGAGAGAAGAAAGCACTTCCTAGGTTTGTTGGGAGCAAATGGAGGAGTGGGTGCTTCCCTAGAAGGAAAGCAATAGGGCAGATACTAAATCATTTTGGGATCTGTATGCTGGCACAGTTTGCTGGCACAGTTTGCAGGTACAGAAGGGCCCAGAGCAGAAAGCTGGAATTGGGTGTGTGCAGAAGAAACCGAAAAGTCTACCCAGAACAGGACAACCTAGCTGGGTCAAAAGCCACTCTGCAGGCTCTGAGAATAGTTTTCCACAGAGAATGGACAGCCAAAAACACGCAGTGAGAAGGCAGCTCACTACAATCCAGGAAGACCTACCCCATGTCCACCTCTTTCTTCTCCCTGTCATCTGTTCATCTCTGGAGGAGTTAAAACCCAGTTGGCAAGAGAGATTGGTAAGGCAAGAAAAAATATGAATAAGAAACCAACTCCACCTCCTTTACTTTCTCTCTAGAATCTTTAGGTCTGGCTCAACATGATGGTGACGACTGAAGGGACAATAAGAACAAAGGCATCATCTGATTTGGTATTTAGTTATTGTTCAGTATTTAATCCAGTGGCTGGATTACAGTAAGTACTCAAACAATATTTTTCAAAACTGAATAAATTATAGAAAGAACAAATCACCAGAAGAGACCCCTAGATTCTCCATACTTTCCATGTGTATATCTCTCTCAGGTTGTGTGTCCTTGTCCCTGTCTCAATACTCATTAACAAAAGACCACTGACAACCTGAAGATCTTGATTGCTTGATAGGCCTGTCCACTTTAATCTAAGTTAATGAGTTTCCTCCCAGGAAAACTCACATTCTCTAAAATATCTTAATTGCTTGTGTGCAGCAAAAGATATAACTTGGCCAAAGTTTTCTCCAAAACACTGTCACAGAGAAATACGGTACATTCTTGAACCAATATCTTTGGCCGTTTTCAATCAATTATTATTTAGACAGTCCAAGAGATACAAGGAACTTTAAAAATCAGCGTAGTCCTTCCCTCTTCATTTACAGATACTTACGTCCTCTGAGAAATTTGGGAAAAGTGAAAGAATGCTTACTATTCCTGCTGCAAGACATGAGAAACACACGACAAAGGAGTGATCAGTGGCTAGTTACAAGGCTGGCTTCTGGAAATTTTTTGGTGAAATTTAATTTGATGTCTTATTTTTTTTCAATTTATAATGTTTATATTTAATATATATTTCCTGTAAGTCCCAAAAAGTATAAAGTAAAAAAGTAAACATTTAAGTTAAATTTAAAAATTCAAAATAGAAATCAGCCATAATGCCATCATCAAAAAACACCCATAGGGCTCACTGGAGAGTGTGTGCTTAGCATGTCAGAGGCCCTGAGTTTGATCCCAAAGAAAGAGGGTAAGAGAGGGAGAGAGAGAGGAAGAAAGGAAGGAAGAGGTTGTAAAGATATATCATTATTTTAGTAACTGCATGGGCAGTTACAAAAAACAATAACACCTATGTTTACTGAAGTTAACTTAGATTAAAGTGGACAGGCCTATCAAGCAATCAAGATCTTCAGGTTGTCAGGTTGACTGCCATGATTTGCTCTGACTAATGGCCAAAACAATTATTTCTGTAGCCCAGGCAGAACCTTGGGCATGAGACTAGTTAACTGGTATATAGTACCACAATCCCATTTTTGAATAATGGCTTTATTGAGATATAATTCACATAGCATAAAATTCACCCACTTAAAGTATACAAGTGGGTGGGCTTTAAGATATTCACAGACTAGTACAATAGGCATCGCTATTTAATTTTAGAGTATTTTCATCAGTCCAATAAGAAACCTCACATTTTTTTAGCAGTCATTTCTTATTTTCTTCTCCTCTTAGCCCTGGGCAAATGCTGGTCCATTTTCTGTCTCTATAGATTTGTATGTTGTTTCTTTCACTCAGCATAATGTTTTCTAGTTCCACCCATTTTTTAGGATATATCTTTTCTAGGGATATATCACATTTTGTGTATGCATTTATCAGGGATGGATATTTTGATTGTTTCCACTTTGAGGCTTATTATGAATAGTGCAAATATAAACACTTATATAGAAATTTTTGTGTGCACCTGTATTTTCCATTTCCTTTCTTTCTTTGGGGGAATATATATATATATATATATATATATATATATATATATATATATATATATACACACTTTCTCACATTAATTAGTATCTACTAATTAATCTACTATATATATGAAATTGCTGGTATAAATAATACCATCCCAAATATGTCCATAAAATCTATGAATTTTACTTTATTACCCTGGGTCCTTCTGATTAGCTTCAAGTAATTAAAAATGAATTTATAATCAGGACTTATGAGGAGTCAGAACCACAGAAGAGGCAATATGATGTATTTGTAAGATGAAGGCAAAGGCCTCAAGCCACTAGATCCAGCAAGTGGCAAAGATATCACCGTTCCTCTCAAAGACTGCAGAGGAATCAACCCTCCAGACTCCTTGATTTAACCTAGTGAACATGACTTCATACTTCTGATATATAGAACAGTAAAAGAATAAATTTGTGTTTTCTTTACCCATTAAGTTTGTAGTATTTATTACAGGAGCAACAGGGAATTAATGCATGGGGTTTTATGGAAACTCCATGCTTAGCATTTTGAGGAATGTTCAGGCTTTTTCCAAAATGGTTGCACTATATTACAAGCCCACTAGCAATTTATGAGGGTTTCAATTTCTCCACATCCTTGTCAACACTTGTTATTCTCTGCTTTTTATGTTTGTCATCCTAGTGGTATGTTTAGGTTTGTGATCAATTTTGAATTACTTTTTGTATGTAGTATGAGGCAGGCATTGAAATTTATTTTTTTCAACTGCATGTAGATATGCAGTTGTCCCAGAACCATTTGTTGACAAAACTAATCTTTTTCTTTTTTTCTTTTCTTTTTTTAACTTTTACCATACGATTTATTTTTATTTTTTTTAGTGATACATGACAGCAGAATGTATTTTGACATATAATACATACATGGAATGTACATACATCAATCATATTGTCTATTCTATTCTGCTGCCCTTCCCAAAATTATTCTTTTTCTATTGAATTGTCTCTGTGCTTTGTTAAATATAAATTGATCATAAACGAAATCTCAATACAAATCCATTGACCTATATGGCTACCTTTATGTTAATACCACAGTATTTTGATTATAATAGCTTTGTGGTTTTGAATCAGTAGGCTTGACTATCCCAATTAAGTTTTTCCACAGTTTTTCAAGATTGTTTTGATCTCATGCTGGATCTCATGCATTTCTATATGAATTTTAGGATTATCCTGTTCATTTTTGAAAAAAAAAAGTCATCTTGGATTTTGATTGGATTTTCATTGCCTCTATAGACCGAGTTGGAAAGAACGGTCATTATAACCATTTTAAATCTTCCAAGCCAGTAGCACAGGCTGTCCTTCCAACTTTTAGGTTTTTAAATATGTTTTTAAATGAAATTTTATAGTTTTTGATATAAAATTCTTCTATTTCTTTGATTAAACATGGGTCTAATTTCTAGTGTTATAGTAAATGGAATTGTTTTCTTAATTTTTAGATAATTCACAAACCAATTTTAAATAACTTTATCTTTTTATAATAAAAACTATTGCTGAGATTTTCTTCTTTTTACATGTCTTTATTATAATAATCTCCCTCCATTGTACAATTTATATTATTTTTTCTTGCTCGAAAATTTAAAACTACTTTTATATTTTGTGTAAAGTATTCTCTTCTACAATGTATGGCTTTAGGGTATCATTGAGATTTTTTTCCAAAAGACTCTTAGAATTAAAAGGCATATTGTTGACCATATAGTCCAAACTATTTGCACCCCAAGTGAGGACCAGGCCCAAGATGTGGAATGATTGTAGAATGGAATGTAGGGAAGAAATGATGCTTCTGACTCCTGACTTAGAACATATTTCTTTTTATGAAACTAAGAATCTAACTTTCATTTGTCTTCAATTTTTAAATTCTTATAGAATGAGAAACATACCAAATTAAGTGCCTTTAAACAGCACCTATCACAACACATAGATATCTTAAATGGGTTCATTTCATTATGACAACTAAGTCTACAGAACCTCTGGTTCTCTCACTGAAGGAACTCCATCTCATGAAACTTCTATTTTAATGCTTTCTCACATTAATTAGTATCTATAAGACTTGTGATATACTTTTTTTTCTTTTGTTTTTGCCAAGAAATTGTATGTGCAGTATGACTGGGAAAAGTAGATAAAACCAGCTCTGTCTTCAAAATTTTTAGGATGGTAATATTCAGAATTATGGGTATTGTAGTTCTTTTTGATTGCAGAGTTCAAAAAGTTTCATACACCTTTTTGTGGTGATAAGAACCATAAATTACCTTTGATTTAATGACTGCCTACAGCTGCAATGACAGTACCTAATGGTTAGCAATTGACTTTGCTTACCTCAATTATTCAAATACAGGATTATATCTGTGGAGTAAATTAAAATAGATGCCATGCCAACTGGATGAGTTGGTATTAAGTGTAATTTTACCTGGGGTAGAGGAATTGATTCAAACTTGTTGAAGAAAAGTTGAAAGGGGATGATGTTTTTAAATATGCAATTAAACAACTTAGGTGAAGGCCAGTCTTCAAAACAGTCTTTTAGTGTGTTAATTAGAAATAGTTTCCTAATTCAGTGTATAAAATTCAGAAGTATAAGATAGAAGCATGCAATATCGGTTATATAATAGAGTAGAATGTTCCAGTGACAGAGAGGCATAAATAAGTGGCCTCTATAAACCCAAATATATTGAGTTATTAAATAATCCAGACAAATACATAAAAGCTCTTTGCCTATAGAAACAAATCCTTCCAGCACAGCAATAACACTTACCACCCACTGCTGAATCACCAGAGGGCTTTAACATCCATTTTCTGGGATTACTTAAAAATCCAAGCAGGTTCCAACAACTCTGCCATTGGGAGAACATACATCGGCAAACTGTTATAAGTTTATGATTCTTAAGATTTACTTGGGAGCACTGACAGTTTTCTAAACCAGTGAGTGGCCTCAATACTCACAGAGAAACAGAGACAGAGACATTTCAGGATATCTAGATTGAAACCCCCAATCCAGCTTCCATGAGGGCTGAATTCACCCAGCTCGCTGAGCAATTTCAGGTCCTTCCACTTTCCACTCTTTCTAGCAGAAAGCATATTTACTATTTGATTGAAGGACTAATAATGGTCTGAATTGCCACCTGGGGGATTTAATAGGAAATGTGTACATTTTTCTTAGTTTATTGACTCATGCAAATTATTTCCATATGAATGTGCAAGTTAAAGAAGGAAAGATGGGTGTAGAAGGCATGATATGAATTGCTGGATCCCTGCCTCCTCATCTCTAGCCTAGCTATGTGAAAAAGAGCATTTTAAAATGTTCCTTAAAGGGAATATTTTTGAGTTCTAAACAGAATTTTCTAAACTGGAGAGTATGCCATTTATGAAATAGTCTAAAAGAGCAAGGCATATAAAAATACATCTAAAGAGAAGGGAAAGCATTATCTTGGGCAACTTAGTCTATAGTCAATCCTAAAACTGACCTACCAGACTCACTTTAAGCCCCTCAAATTACAAGAATTGCTATTTAATTGCTCTTACAGTTATATAACATCCAAACAGCACCACAAAGAACTAAGATGCACTATTCATTGAGCATCTATAAATAGACAATTACATGACTCGGCATCACTGCCTTTGAGACTTGATCATGACAAAACTAAGATTATTACTCTGTTTTAAACTGCAATAGGCAGATGGCCCCCAAATCCATCCTTTCCTCTTACAGACTTAATATGCCTGGATTATGGACAATTAATAGCATTGAAAGCTGAAAGTGAGGGCATTAATGGCACATGGGGGTTGGATTTGTAACTATTACTGATCATTTTTTGTCCTCTAAATGCACTTTAAAATGTCTTGATCTGTTGCTCTTGCTTTGATGCACATTCTTCAAAAGGAAGATTTTATTTCTGTAAGCAGAAATTTTGTGAACCATGGAATTCTAAGAAAGTTACTATTTTCATTGTTGCAGGTAAGAGCTGCCAGGTAACTGTACATTGGCATCTTGTACAAAAACTAAAGCTGAAATAACAGTAGTTTCTAGCCTTTTATTTCTCATTCAAACTGGATGCCTGTTGATTTCAGTATGGGTTTCTAATGAAAATCCCGATGGTCATGAGAGTGAATTGACTATAAGAAGATTAGATGAAAATAAGAGACATTCTTCCAATGTATTAATTAGTACTCATGGAGGATAGGTTGAATAATGATTTGTTCCCCTCAACACACATGCATGTTTTCTCTTTTCTGGTTAGTATAACATTTTTTATGTAGGCATTATGGGAATATAACTTAATTTGATTTGTTTTCCTTTGTGGGTGGCCACTGCCTGATGTGAAATTGGTTCCACTCCACCCATAAATCAGTACATTGCCTTGTCATGATTTAAATCACCTAACAAGCTCTCGTCTAAGATTCCACATTCTCTTCTTATCCAAGCTCCAGGGACACTTTGTCCAGGGATAAAAGCTCCTGACTATGAAAAAAGTTCTATGCCCTGAAGAGATGGCACTAAGGGCATTTTAAATAGCACATTCCTTCAAAGTCCTAGCTAACTACCATTTCAGTAATATTTACAGAACACCAGCAAAGTAGATAATATCACCATTGTACTTTACAGATGAGGAAACTAACAAAGCATAACTACATGCCTCACCCAAGGTCAGGGCCTGCAGCTGGGTCTTTCTGTGGCACCACTGTGCTTCCTGGGAGTTAACATACACAGTATCACACTCTAGTACTGGGTTCATTGGCTTTTATAACCTATGTTAATGCTAAGCTAATATTCTAAACAGTATTTTACTACTTACAGATGAGAAACTTACAGGTGTGGACTAGGTAGGCAGAAAGAGAAATACTGAGATAAAAAGTGGATCTCTAAAATTTGAACTTATAAGTGACATTTCTAAGGCTATCTGTTTTGCTAACATATAACTGGCCTGTGGATTGTGCCAAAGTGCCATATTCCCTTTCCTCTTCAAGTGAAATAATTACCTCTGGGTTCTCATTTTGAAAGCATAATGTTTCTTCCATAAAGCACATAAGCAAATGCTTCATTTTTCTCCTTCTACCTTAGAGCTATTAATGTTCCATAAAGAAATGACTTTGCTAGAAAGAGCCAAAAACAAATGTTCCTCATATTTTTTTCATTAAAATTCATTTTAAATTTAAAAAATTTTAAGGTTTTGAACAGTCTGGATCAGCCTTAAAAACAGTTATCAGATTTTGCACAGTGTGTTAGAGTTGTTTAGAAATTCAACTTGACCTTATCCTGCTTCACTAAAAGTAGAACCTGGAGTCATTTTAGAGTAATTTTTTTGCTTTTACAATGGGTCCTGACAATGAACTTGGGCTCCTTGCAAGCACGTCATCACAATAACACCTACATTCAGGGGCAATTTCAAAACCAAGAGACCATCACAGACATGAATCATAGGATCCTCCCATCATTTCTAAGACGTATATATGAAAACAGATAACTACCATTTTGTAGAGAATAATTGGCTGGTGGCAATTCTCCTAAGTGATGGAAAGAATGAGTCTTTAGATGTCTGCGTCTGTTACATCATCCCACCACTTCGCTCATTGGGTGCCAACCCTATGATTCAAAGAGAAAGAAACCTGATCTGATTGAGGAGTTTTTTGTCTATCTTTTAGCACCACATTATCAAAGCTATTTCATGTTTATTCTTCCCTCATATGATTCTTTAATGACTTGCCTTCTACATCTTTCCTTCTAAGAAATTTTACTCAAATAAGAAAAATATTGGGGGACGAGGGATGTAGCTCAGTGATAGAGCATTTGCCTCACATACCATAGGATCCTAGGTTGGATCCCCAGCACTGAAAACTAAAATAAGAAAAAAAGAATGAAAATAGATCCAAAAGTAAGAGTTAAAATCAACTGCCTCAAAAAAAAAAAAAAGTTTCAGTGAAGCATCTGTTCAGGTGTGACTAACCAACTATAAAAGAACTAATAACAAAAACTTTCAATTTTAGACTCAACTCAAAGGAGCTTCTTCAGTTTATAATTGTTAACATTAAAAAAGTCACCTTTTAACATATAAAAATGTATGTTCTTGAGACTGTCTTCTTTCTTGTTATGTTGATGTGTTCAAGTCAGATTTTTGCCATTGTGACAAACATCTAAGAAAAATAACTTCAAGGAGTAAAGATTTATTCTGGTCCATGATTTCAGAGATTTCAATCGATGCTCCATTTCTCTGGGCCTAAGATGAGGACATGAATGGCCACACAGTTCATGGTAGCCATGAAGCAGAAAGAGAGAGAGGTAGAGGCCAGGAAGAAGATAAATCCTTCTGGGGCATGCCCCCAGTGACCTACTTCCTCCAAATAGGTCCCACTGCCCAGTTGTCCATGCAGCCATCAGTGGTTTCATCCATCTTAGCGCAGTGACAGATCTGCTTAGATGGGTTTCCTTCAAGGTCCCAAGATGGCTGTTACAGTTCCAGACATCCCATAAGACAAACACACCCTGAGGGAGAGGGAAAAAAATCACTTTATTTTCATAATTACCTCCATATATCATTTTTCATGCTTTCACCCTAAACTGTTTTTTCTTTCTCCCTTCACTCAGCATAGCCAACTGTAACTAGGTATGGCAGTGCTGCCCTGCAGAGCAGCAGAAGACAATTGGGCAGAGACACAAGGTCTCCCTCTCCCCAGAGGCTGGCTTCTCAGATTCCATAGAATGCCTGCCCAGGATGCACACAGGGTGTCAGAATTCCTCCTCTTGCCTGACCTTTGCTGCTTCACTTCTTTTGTTATAATATTGAGTAAATTGCAAAGTGCAGGTGCCTCTGTTATCGTCAGCTCACCGACAAGAGCCGACCTACAGATGTCCCAGTGGGCTCACTTCAGTAAAAGTAAAAAGAAGTGAAAACAATTTTTTTTTGCCAAGTTTAAGGTTAGCTATCAATTTTACAAATTATACTGCAAAAAGCAAAACAAAACAAAAAAATGGAAAGCTCAGATTGGATTAACATTGGAGAAGAAGGAAAGAAGAATAGGTTTCCAGGTTTTGTTTTTTCAAAATAAATGAGATTTTTAAATGGTGGAAGAAAATGTTTTATGCTCCAGTTTCTTGACTCATTGACTTTGACCTCAGAATTCTGATAACAATCTTAATGTCCATAGAACATGGAACTTCAAAATTAAATGGAAAAGTGTGTACAACTGTAAGGGGAACCCACAATGCTCCCAGAAGAAATACGCATAACTAGAATAAAAGAGGTTTGAATGGAAAGTTAACAGGGAATTAAGAAAGTATGAAAAGAAAGGGACTTTGTTCTGGACCCTTCATCAATATTCAAATCATTTTCTTCTGTTTACAAAATATTTACCTTTTTCCTACTTATGAAGCTTTAAAACATAACTGACAATTGTCTTATGCCATGCCATTATCATATTTAGAGCCTTATTGTTCATTATCTCATATTAAAACAAACATACTCTTCAGGGGATAAATTGCTTCCTTTAGATCATATAGAAATCATGCTGACCTAGCAGATGTGAACCCAGATCCAAAGCTACCCACTTCCTCGGGTCTCTTAACCATCTCATTACATGAAAATATGCAGGAAATCACTCAGAGAGATTGTGTCAAGATTTTAAGATTATTTAATTATTATCTGAATTGATATAAAGCCTGTGATATTGTTTACATTCTCTAGGAATCTTTTTCATTGCATCAGATCAATTTATACAATCTCCAGGTAGCTTCGCTTTTCAAGCCAAAGAATGTGTTAGGAGGAGAAACTGCCAACTGCTTTTCTGTGATACCACAGAAAAAAGCTGCAATATGTGAGTGTAAAACAAAATAACATGTCACTGTGGCAAGACTTCCAGTAGAGAGGAAAACTTCTTTGACATTAATCAGTTATTGTCGAAGCCTCACCACAGTGAGTAAAATGAGAGAACAAATGAGCACAGACTGAATCACCACTCATTGGTACTTAATTTACTTTAAGCTGATGCAGCCAGGCGGAGACAACTTTCTTATCAAATAGCTGCAGTGGTTATGGAAGATTTGGAATCTATTCCAGCCTTTTGCTTATTGTCTTCCGTTTAGATAAGTTTATCATTTTGAATCTCCCCAGTAAATTTTCTTTGTGTTCAAGTAAAGAATAAGCTAGAGGTCAGCAAACTCTCACCTTTAATACTGAATACAAATCTAGTCATCACAGTAGTCAAACTTTAGAACCTCCTTCCTTTTGAGAATTGAAGATTTTAGCTCTTACAAGACCAAGACATCAATAAATGAGAACAATCAAGGAATACAAATGCAAGAACGGGAGAGACTTAATCCCACAGATGGAGAGATGAACAAAGGAGTTTGGATTAATAAAGCAAATGGTCCCTTTAAACTACTTCTAATCTTTATAATGATATCTGTAGAGGTTTCTCAGTACTCACAGGGAATGAGACAAAGTCTGAAAAACAGGATATTTTACACACACACATCTTTCACACAACACTAAAATTAAGGTTCAGAATACGAAGTGACAACAAAAATTTATTTCCTGTTTAACACAATAAATAATTTTTTTTAATCTGAGAAGGAGGAGTACATTAGCCATTACTATTCTGTTTTTTAAAAAGTATTCTACCTATATTAGCTAAGAGGAAATAGTAAAAAAAAAATTGATGAGTGAAAACAGCAATAACCAAGGAATTCTTATCATATGAGATAAGATAATGGTCATGAATAAAATGTAAATAATGTCCATGAGCAGGGTAAATTATTAATATTTTAATTCACTGGGGTTTATTTATAGCTCCCCTCGATAAAAAAAAATAAAATTATTAGTTTGTGCAATGTTCTCTAATAAGAACTATTGTTCTTTTAAAAAAAATTTTTTTAAAAGAATGATACCAGCCATCAGCTAGAGTATCCAAGACCTATGAAATGTACACGTTCATATCAACTTTAAACACACCAACTCTTATTGACAGCACCAATATAATGAATAGGCTTTAGTTTAAACAGATCATTTTAATTTTCTAACAAAAAAGGAAAGAGAATATATTGTATCTCACATAGCTGGCTTACAAAATGACTTAAACCTATTCTTAAACCTATTAGGATTTAGTAAAGATAACTGACTACTCCAGACTTCTAATGGTGATATCCTAGCTATGGGAGCTGTGTCCATGGTTATGTGATCCTTAACTAGCCTTGTTGCCTTCAGTCTCGCTTGCTCTCATTCATCTTCTAGGCTGTAAAATAATCTTTCTGAAAACAAACTCCTATCCTGACTTAAAAAAAAAAGCCTACAGAATAAAATTCCAACTCTCTTTCTTAGCATATCTCATTACAGGGACCCTTTATGATTTGGCTGCTATTTATCTAAACAGCCTTATAATCTGGTACTCTCCAAGAATGCTGAGCAGCCAGCCATTCCTTGTGTGTGACCTGAAGTGTGGTTCCACATCTTGACCTCTGTAGCATCTGCCATAGGTGCCACCCATATCCTTCAGGGCTCACCATTTCTGTGAAAGCAAACTGTGGGCTTTTGCTTGCAACTCTTATCTATTGGCTTTGTCTGGTGGCTGGAGTCTACAGGAATGCATCTGTGAAAAATCTAAAATGCTAAGAATCAACATCTGTGAGCAGCCCTAAACCACAGAATGATTGGTGCTTGTGAGTAAGTCCAAGTGATAGTCCATAGATTCTCCAGGTTCTCCCAAGAGCCCGAGACATAGTTGTCACAGAGGAAACCTGCTACCAAAAAAAAAAAAAAAAAAAAAACCCACTCTTTATAGTCATTCTTACTTTCCTTCCTTCCTTGTCTAACTTCTCACTCTCCTACTAGTGCTTCCTCCCAAGTATATTCAACTCTGTCCCAGAGTCTACTTCTGGAGAGAATTCCACTCCAAAACCCCTTTAACATATAATTCCCACTTTTGGAAAATACTCTTCTCTTCCTCTCTATTTGCCTGGGAATTCCTATGCATCCTTTAAGAAAAAAAACTTCTCAAATCTTAATGTCATACAAATCACTAGAAATATTATTAAAATGAAAATCCTGAATTGGTATGTCCATAACAGAACCTGAGATTCTGTGGTTCTAACAGACTTCCAGACGATGCAATGACCTAGTATGATGGCTTGGGTATAATTTGAATGTACCCAAAGGTCTATTGTGATTGAAGCCTTTTTCGTCAGGACCATGCTATTTGGAGGTAATGGTAGCTTTGGGAGGTGAGGCCTGGTGAGACATCCTTAGTTCTTTGGAGGCATGCTCACGAGGTAATTCTTATGGGACTCTTTCTTGACTCTTGAAAGAGAGGGCTGTTATAAAAGCCTGAGTTCGGCCACATGCAGCTGTCTTTGCTTCTGGTTCATGATGTAACTACCTGTGTGCTCCTGCACATGCTCCACCATCTGCCATTTGCTATGAGGTCCCCAAATGAGCTGGGTCAGGCACTATGTCTTTGGACCTCTAAAAGTGAACTAAATAATTTTTTTTACAAATAACTTCAGTTAGGTATTTTGTTATAGTGACACAAAGCTGACTAATATACCTGATCTACAAACCATGCTTCAAGCAGCAAATAATTAAGACACAGTTTAAGAAACTTCTCCTTTAAAAGTCTCCAAAACTACCTTGTTCTCATGGTGAATTGTGCTTTTTTCTATGCTTAGTACACTATGTGGTAGTTCTATGCTTATAAGTCTGCCTCCCCAATGAGTGTGTCTTTAAGATGAGGATCATCTTTTTCTTATCTGTGTATACACAGTAACTAGCATATTGCCTGACATGTTATCCATACCTAGTAAGCATTTGTTAACTGAAAGAATTAATGAACACATTAAGATTTTATAGCAAGCTTCACCAATCTTTTTCTATGTACACATATTGTATTCTGACACATTCAACCAATTAGTCAAATGTACTTTAAATTTGAGTTATATAAATTATTTAGCTTCCTAGTTTATTATCCATGTTAAATCATGGACTTCAGGATTTCAGAACAATAAAACAGGTTTTAGAATTTCTGCCATAGGAATATTTAATGGTATATGTAAACATCTTCCTAAAATAATTTGCTGAATTCCCACCTAAGTGTTAGTGGAACTGTCAAACATCAGTGGAATTCCTTCTATGCATTCATATTTAAAATCTATGGATTGATGTTGTGTGAGTTAGTCACTCATTGGTTCCAAGGAGAGGTGGTGTGGTGGTGGTAGAGAGTGGAGGGTAAATAAATGCAAGAGAAATCACGAGGCCATAGAGAGAAGTACTTGAGGGATTCTTCTACTTTACCCACAACAAATTGCTTGCAAATACTATTGCCTTCAGAATCTCAGAAATCAACTCCTTGTTCATTCCAGCTGCTTCCTCCTTAAGAAAAATTCAGTGTAATGTAGTGAAATTAAATCTATCAAGGGAATAGCCTGTATGGTATCCTTAGATGGACAACTAATGGAAATAGCATCTGATCTTTCTACTTTAAGATGCAAGAAGAGAAACTAGGGTGTTTTCAGCATATCAAGTTCTGAGCTAGATAATAGCGCTGATAATGGACTAAAGTGAAATGTGAGGCCTGCAATAGTGGTTGTTGGTAGTCAGCTCCTATCTCATTCCAGCCTAATTCCCTCATCATTAGAAATCAACCTTGAGCACATAAGAAAGATGTTCTCATGACAAGGACAGTGGCAACTGAAAGGACTTGGCATATTAAGATTAACTAGACAAGAACTTGAATAATGTTTTGTATTTATTTGTATCTATTACATTGTATTGTAACTCTTAATGTCTAGGCCTAGGTTTCCAATTAGGTAAGTCAAGTCCTTGAGTCCAGGAATCATTTTAATTCTTCTTTTTCTCCAGAAAAAATGCCTGACCTATTGGAGTTATTCCATTAATAACCATTGCAATAATTATCCAATGAATGAATATAACCACATCATATTGTTAAAACAGCACCAAGCAATAGATTTAAGCTTTGGGAGTCCAGAGAGCAAGAGAGGCATCAGAATCAGTTTAATAAAGATTTTACTAATTCAAAAGGATGTATTTAAAATCAAAGCCAGGAATTTTCAAGATGGTGGATTAGAGAAAGGCTTCATTCCTAGTTGCTCCCTGACTCGGGATTCAAGCAGCAGGAATATAACTTCTCAGCAAGGTGGGTAAAAAAGCAATTTCACTAAATTCAATACTGGATAATAAGAGCATCTTAGAGACTCAGAAATTCAGGTGCATTGAACAAAGAAAACGTACACTGGAGTCAAGCCAGTTGTAGCAGTGACAGCAAGTGCTGGTTCACCACAGTGGAGAAGGAGAACACAAGGAACAGATTTGGCACTGAAAAATCTGTAGCTAAGCAGCCTGAATTAACTGATCTTGAAGCTGCACCAAAATCTGGTGTTTGAGAAGTGCCTGTGTTTCTCAACTAGCTAAGAAGAGGTGCGGTGGGAGCCATCGGCTATGCTACAGGTTGCTGCTGCAGGAGCCCAGGAGATCTTAGCCATACTGCCCTGGTAAGCACTTACTGTGTGGCCTAGGGTATACCAAATACCATGTGAATGAAACAGGCACAGGGAAGATTGTACTCAGGATTCAAGTCAGAAAAATAGAAAAGAGCCAAACTGGCTTTTCCTTTGAGTCTGGCAGCTCACACGTAATGGTTTAGATATGTTGTCTTTGAAAAGCTCACTTGTGAGACAATGCAAGAAGAAGGTTCAGAGAAGAAATGATTGGGTTTTAAAAGTCTTAACGCAATCAGTGAATTAATACCTAATAGGAATTAACTGAGTGGTAATTGAAGTAGTAGTGTGTGGCTGGTGCAGGTGGGAATTGGGGCATGGCTTCAGGGTATATATTTGTATCTGACAAGTAGAGATTCTCAGTCTCTTTGCTTTCTCTTCGTGGTGTGAGCTGCTCACCTCCACCAAGTTTTCCTGCCATGATGTTTAGCCTCACCTCAAGTCCCTAGGAATAGAGCCAGCCTTCTATGGACTAAGACCTCTGAAACCATAAGCTTTCAAATAAACTTTTCCTCCCCTACAATTGTGCTGGTCAGGTCTCTTAGTCACAGCAGTGAAAAAGCTGACAAAACATCACATGACCAGCTAAAAAGGAACAGGCATCTGAATAGGCAGTGTGAGTACATTCGGGGACTAAGTCTGGGAAGGCTGTGTTTGGGTGCAACAGAGTGGATGGGAGATTGACTCCCTTGCCCCAACAGTAGAATTCTTATGAAGCTCCTGACATCCAGACTTGCAGCAGAGATTTGCATCTGCCTGGCCCTAAGTATGTGTTGATCTAATCTCTCAGAGCAGATATCACCCACCAAGCCCCTAAGGCCTGATTAGACCTAAGCCTCTGCAGCTGGAACTTCTGTCATAGAACTCTTCAGTAGTCCCATCCCGGGAGTGCATTGATCTGTTTTATGTAGACCAAACTCCAGTGAGAGTACTTCCCACTCCATCCTATCTTGTACTGGTGAGAAGGGAAATTGAGAGCTATTTCAACTAGCTTCAGCCTTAGACCATTCCACTTGGCAGCTCAGTGAACTGGTTAGCTCTTATTTATTCATATTCTCTCCCTCTCCCTCTCTCTCTTCCTCTCCTTCTCCCCCCCCTCTCCCTCTCCTTCTCCCTCTCTTTCTCTCCCTCTTCCTCTCCCTTTCTCTCTCTCTCTCTCTCTCTCTCTCTCTCTCTCTCTCTCCATAACCCAAGAAGAAACAGAAAGGACAGTTGGACATAAGCCATGACCATTCATTCTCATTGACTATTTTGACCACTTCAGCAGAGACAATTTCTTCATATTAAGAATCTTTTTTCCATTGTGTGTATGTGTGTGTGTGTGTTTGTTCTTGCTGTGCTGATTAGTTCATGAGTGTATATACATATTTGGGGATTTCCCCCCCTCATTTTTAGCATTTTTTAATGAAGGGTATTTTTCCCTTGCCTTGTCTTTTGAGAGTTAGGATTTTGGTTTCTTTTACTGTGAATTGATCTTGGTTTTCTTGTTTCTCTTTCTCCTCTTTTTTCATCCTCTAGCAGTCAGATTTTCTTGTTCTCTCTCTCTCTCTCTCTCTCTCTCTCTCTCTCTCTCTATATATATATATATATATATATATATATATATATATATTTGTTTTGTTTTGTTTTTCCGATTTTTCTCCTATTTCTTTATGATCATCACCTGCTACATTTCTTCTGAATTCCCTCTGTTCAATTTTTCGACATTGTAAACACTCTTCTATCTTCCTATCACATTTTGTTTCCTCTTAATGAACTGAGTTTTTACCATCTTTTAGAATTAATTGGTTTATATAACTCCTGTCTCCACCATTCATGCGGTTGCAATTATTACTGTTGTGGATGACATAGTTGACACCTGCTGCTTGCTTTAATGCCAGATTTAGTTCATGATTATTTACTCTTTTTGCTATTGGCAAAAATTACTGACCTCATTGTCCTTGATTATTAGTCATAATTGAAAGGCAAGTGACTCACCTGAGATGGAGATTCAACCAAGAGATTTTATTGGGGCTCTGCCTGAAGGGGAAGAAAAGGAGAGGCAGAGAGCAGAGAGAGGAAAGGAGGAGGGCAGAGAGAACGAGAGAAGAGAAAATGAAGAAGAAGAGGGCAGAGAGCAGAGCTTGCAAGCTTGGGCTTAAGAAGGGTTGCGTAGGCGATGTGGTGGGTGCTGATTGGCAGGGTGACTCAGGAACAGCGATGGGACACTGTGTCCTGCGGGGGTTGGTGGAGAAAACTTTTGAATTTGGGGCCCTCTGACTTGGCACCCTTTGGAGAGGAGGGGGAGGGGTAAGGATTCCATGATGTTCTCACAAGACAGAAACTTAACTTCAGCGGGGAGTCTCCCACACACCCAACAATCATTAATGTTATAGATGTCATAGTAAGAGTCAGACATTTATTTTAATGCTGTATACAAAAAAAAATTATGGCATTGTTATAACTATTATTTGTTTTCCCCTGTTCTGTGAGGTACTGAGAATCTACAGAAACACTACAAGTTCACAGGGTAGAGACTCTGCAGCTTAACTGAACTCTGTCAAAGATAGTACAACTTGCTCCATACACAAATTATTGACACTCAAACTTTAGCTATACTTTAATACAAAGAATAGAAGAAACAAAATCCCAAACTAATAACCAGGCCCCAAATAGAAATGGCTAAGTTTGGGCCCTTGAGTCTCACTCATGAACATCTACTACTACAGCAAGAGAGAGAGAGAGAGAGAGAGAGAGGAGAGAGAGAAAAAATTAACACAAAGACTATTAGAGAATCTCAATCTAGATAATCTAGGATACTTTGTTCAGAGAAGGCTGTGGCCCTAGAAAGGCCCATACACAAGAATGGAAGAGAAACCCATCCCAACAAATGCATAAAAGCCAACACAGGAATGAAAGAAATTATGAAAAAAAAAGGAACATGAAACATCCTAAAGTTCATAATTCACCATCAACTGACCCCAAAGATATTAAAATGAGTAAAATATCAGGTAAAGAATTCAAAAGTATGATTATTAAAAATGGTGAATGAATTCCAAGAGAACACACAAAAACAACTGAATTATTTAAGGAAGTCTGTACAGAATATGAATGAGAAATTCAATAAGGAGATACAAATTCAAAAAAAAATCAATCAGAAAGACACAATAAATCAAATAAAATGTTTGGTTGAAAGTCTCTCTAATAGAGTAGACTGTACTGAAAACAGAATCTTAGAGTTGGAAGACAATCTATTTAGCCTTGAGGATTCAGGAAGTATTATTTTAAAGAAAATAAGTAACCACAATCAGAATACACAAGAAATCTAGGATAACATTAAGAGACCAAATTTAAAAATCACTGGAATAGATGAGGATTCCAGGATGCAGGCTAATGAAATGGATAACCTCTTCAGGGAAATGATAGTGGAAAATTTTCCAAACCTTGAGAATGAGATGGATATCCAGATACAGGAGGCAATCAGAACCCCAAACATACAGGATCAAAAGAGAACCTCTCCATGACACATTATAACTAAAATGCCTAAGATACAAATAAGGATAGGATTTTAAAAGCCTCGAGAGAAAAACATCAGGTCATGTTTAGAGGTAAGGCAAACAGAATTACTGGGAATTTCTTAAAGCAAACTCTTAAAGCCAAGAGGGTGTGGAATGATGTGTTTCAAGTCCTTTAAGAAAATAATTATCAAACAAAGTTGGTATATTCTGCAAAACTATCCTTCAAAATCAAAGAAGAAATAAATATCTTCCAAGATAAGCAGAAACTAAAAGAATTTATGAAAATTAAGCCAGGACTACATAACTTAATTAAATAAATACTCCATAGAGAAAAAAATCAAAAAACAAACCCCAGAGTTCACAAATGAACAAATCTCATTTGAAGAGTAGCTAAGAAAATGGAAACATGACTGCTGTGGTCATTTTTTTCTGCTACAACCAAAAGAAATGACAAGAAAAATTTTAGAAGAGGAAAAGTGTATTTGAGGGCTCATGGTTTCAAACATCTCAATCCATAGAAAACCAATTCCATTGCTCTGGGCCTAAGGTGAAGCAAGACATTATGGTAGAAAGGTATGGAGGAGGAAAGCAGCTCAGAACATGGAACAAGGAACCAAAGAGAATATGCTCCAGAGACAAAATATATACTCCAAGGATATGTCCCTAGAGAGTCACCTCCTCCACCTATACCTTAACTGCCTATAGTTCCCACCCAGCTAATCCATTCAAGCGAATGAATGCACTGATCACATCATAACCCAATCATTTCACCTCCAAACTTTCTTGCATTCTCTCACCCTTAAGTTTTTGGAGGACACCTTATATCTAAACCATAATATTCTTTTCCTGGCTCTCAAAAGCTTATGCTCATCTCACAGTGAAAAATACATTTACTCCATTTTGAGACTCTCCATATTCTTTTTTTAAAAATATTTTTAGTTGGACACAATAACTTTATTTTTTAAAAAGAGAGAGAGACAGAGACAGAGAGAGAGAGAGACAGAGAGAGAGAGAGAGAGACAGAGACAGAGAGAGAGAGAGAGAGAGAGAGAGAGATTTTAATTTTTTTTTTTTTTTTTTTTTTTTTTTTTTTAGTTTTCGGCGGACACAACATCTTTGTTTTGTATGTGGTCCTGAGGATCGAACCCAGGCTGCACACATGCCAGGTGAGCACGCTACTGCTTGAGCCACATCCCCAGCCCAATAACTTTATTTTATTTATTTTTATGTGGTGCTGAGGACCTAACCCAGTGCCTCACATGTGGTAGTCAAGTGATCTACCTACCACTGATCCACAACCCCAGCTTCTCTATATTCTTAACAGTTGCAGCATTATCAAAAGTTCATGTCCATTGTCTTATTAGAGGAAACCAAATCTGATTAAGAAAAAGAAAAAGAAAAAAGTTCATGTCCAAAGTCTCCTCTGAGACTCCAGACAGACTTTCAGTATGAAAGTAAAAACCAACAGTTGCATACATCCAATATATAAAGGCATAGAGTAAAAAGGGAGAGATAGGGACATAGAAAAAATAGATGGGACCAAACCAACACCAAAATTCATCTGGGCAAAAAAAAAAAAAAAAAAAAAAAAATCCTGTAGTTCCATTTGGGCAAATGGCATTGTGATTTTATTTCCAAAGCAGCTGACATGGCCTCTCTCTTGGTTTATTTCTGTTCTATTTCTGCAACTTTTCTCAATAGACATTCTGGCATCTCTTAATCTCAGGGTTTTCTCTCTGCTGCTTCAGCTTACTTTTCATATCTCATGCATTGCCCTCTCATAGGCAGCCCACAGGAACTCTGGCCCTACTGAATCTTGCCTTGAAATCTCAGTGGATGCCTCCATAACTCCCTAATTCCAGCATTCTGCATTTAAGTGGTTACCATCAAATTCTGCCACCATCTTGAGCAGTACTAAGCCTCCAGGGATGTTGGCTGTAGCAGTTTCTGTGTGCATTGAATGCTGAGCACTGTGAAACAACCTCATAGTCCCCTCTGTGTAAATAAGGTGCCCCAATGTACTTTTCTGAAAGCAGTTTTTACTTTTCTACTCTTGTGCCTGTGATGGGTGTGGTCTTACCAATTCCTGAGGTGCTTTCAAGCCATCTTTACTATTCTTTTTTAGTAAAGTATTTACTGTTTCTTTAGTGGCTGTGATGTCTTTAACAACCCCACCTTTCTTAGCCCCTTACTCATAGTTTTTTGCCCAAATTATAATTTTTTCGAGTCTTTAAGCTGGCTACTTCTGCTCCTGATGATCACAATAAACTTGGCTAAAAGACACAAGTAATATCCATGCCACAGCCTGAATAATACACTGCCAGAATTTTTTCTGCCAAATTAAGGAGTCCATCACTTTTAAATTCAGTCTTACAGAAATTCTAAGGGCATGGGCAAAATGGAAACTGATTCTTAGCCAGAATGTAACACAAATGGCCTCTACTCCCTTTCTAATACAGCCCTCCTTTTTCCCTATAAACCTCATGAACACAGTCTTTACTATTTATAGTCCTATCAGCATTCTGGTCTTATCAGCTCTCACCAGAATCACCCATTAAGCTTTGCTCATAACAATCTAAAACTTTTCCAGTTTGTATCTTGAAACTTGACAAAAATTTTCCCAAAAATTCCAAAAAGCTTCAAAAGCTTCTGAACCACATTGTCAGGTAAGACACAACAACAACCCCACTTCTCAGTACCAATTCTATTTTAGTCAGCTTTTTCACTACTGTGACCAAAAGATCTGACAAGAACAATTTTACAGAGGAAAATTTTATTTAGGGTCACGTGGTTTCAGAGGTCTCAGTCCATGGATTGCTGACTCCATTGCTCTGGGACCAAGATGAGTCAAGACATCATGGTGGAAAGGTATAGAAAAGAAAATCAACTCAGAATATGGAATCAGGAAGCAGGGAAAGGGGACTCTGCTTTCAAGGAACAAAAATATACCCCAAAGGCATGACCCTAGAGACCAACCACCTTCAGTAACATCTTACCTGCTTACAATTATCACCCAGTTAATCCATTCAACTGGATTAATGCATTGATTAGATTAAGGCTTTCATAAACTGACCATTTTATCTCTTAAATTTCTTGCATGTGTCATACATGAGCTTATGGGGGACACCTTATATCTAAATCATAACAAGGACCAAATTAAATATTAGGAATAAATTAAAATGGCAGAAATTAATAAACATCTCTCTATAATAAAATTAAATGTAAATGGTCTCAACCCTGCAATTAAGACATTGGCTATTAGAATGAATTGAAAAACAAGATCCAACTGTATGTTATTTGTAAGAGATGTGATTCGTCTTACAAGCAAACACAGTCACAGGATGAAAGTGAAAGGATGGAAATTGATATGAGATATAGCCTGAAAACAAGGAGGAGTAGTTATGCTTATATCTGACAATGCAGAGTTCAAACAAAAACTAATCAGAAAAGACAAAGAAAATCATTTCATACTGGCAAAAGTAACAGTCCAAGAAGATAAAACAATAGTAAATATTTATGCCCCAAAGATGGTGCAACTAATTATGTAAAAGAGACCTTGCTCAAACTAAAGTCTCAGATAGACCCCATTATAATAATATTGGGATATTTCAATACACCTCTCTCACCATTAGATAGATCATCCAGACATAAACTCAGTAAAGACTCTTTGGATGTGAAAATATTATAAATCAAGTAGACTTAATGGACATCTATAAAACATTTCATCCAACAACTAGTGAATGCAATTTCTTCTCAGTAGCTCATGGAACCTTCTTCAAAATAGACTGCATTTCAGGCCATAAAGCAACTCTTGGCAAATACAAAAATATATATAATTCCTTGTATTTTATCAGTTTATAATAAGATTAAATTAGAAATCAACACAAAAATACAGAAACTATATGTACACGTGGAGATCAAACAATACACTTTTGAATGATGAATGAGTGATAGACAAAATCAGGGGAGAAATTTACAAATTTTTAAACTCAAATAGAATAGTGCTGCAATGTACCAGAACCTAAACACTATGAAGGCAGTTCTAATAGGAAAGTTTATAGTTATGAGTGCCTACATAAGATAATCAGAAATGTTCCAAATAAACAACCTAATGATGCATATCAAGACCCTTAAGAAGAGCAAAACAATTCCAAAATTGGTAGAAGGAAGGAAATAATTGATAAAAACCAAAATCAATAAAATTGACCATTTTTAGAAACAAAAATTATCAAATTAAAAATTAAAAATTGGTTCTGTGCAAATATAACAAGATTAATGAGCCCTTATGCAAATTAGCAAAGAGAGAAAAAGACCCAAATTAATATAATTAGAGATTAAAAAGAAAAAAAGAGAGAGAGAAGTTACCACAGACATCACAGGAACACAGTGAATCATTAGGAACTATTTTGAAAATTTGTACTCCAATAAATTTAAAAACCTAAAAGAAATGGGTACATTGGTATACACATACAACCTACCAAAATTGAATACAGATATCATAGAAAAATAAAACAGACCAAGAACTAGTAATGAGATAGAAGCAGTAATAAAAAATCCTTCCAACAAAGAGAAGCCAAGGACTAGATGCATTCTCAGCTGAATTCTACAAGACCTTTAAAGAAGAACTGAACCCAATGCTCCTCAAATTATTCCATGAAATATAAAGGGACAGAACACTTCCAAATTCATTCTATGAAGCCAGTATCACACTAATACCAAAATCAGATAAGGACACATCAAGGAAAGAAAACTATAGATGGACATCCCTCATGAACTTTGATGCAAAAATCCTTAATAAAATTTTAGCAAATCTTATTCAATAACCTATTAAAAAGATTGTACATCATAATGAATTGGTTTTATCCCAGAAATACAAGAATTATTTAGCAAACATAAATCAATAAATGTAATTAATCATATAAATAAAATTGAAAACAAAAATCACATAGCCATCTCAATAGATACAGAGAAGGCCTTTGACAAAATTCAATACCCATTCATGATGAAAACACTGAAGAAACTAGGGATATAAGGAACTTAACTAATATCATACAGGCTATATAATAAAAACCCAAAGTAAACATTATAGTAAATGAGGGAAAACTGAAAACATTTTTTTAAAAATCTGGAACAAGACAAGGATGTCCACTCTCACCACTCCTATTTGGTATAATACTATAAAGTCTAGCTAGAGCAATTATTGAAAAGAAGAAAATAAAAGGAATAAAAATAGGAAAGGAATAGATCAAATTATCACTGCATGCAGATGATATGATCCTATACTTAAAGTTTCTAAAAAATATGCTAGAGTTTATAAACAAATTTAGCAAAATAGAAGGTTACAAAAACAGCATACAAAGATCAATACTTTCCTATATACCAACAATGAATCTGCTGAGAAAGAAATCAGGAAAACAATCCTACTCATATAGCCTCGAAAAAGATAAAATATCTAGGAATAAAGTTAACTGTGGAAATGAAATATTTCTATAGAACTATAGAACACTGAAGAAGACACAAGAAGATGAAAAGACCTCCCATGTTCATGGATAGGCAAAATTAATATTGTTAAAAGGCCATTCTATCAAAAGCAATATACAGATTCAATACAATCCCCACCAAAATACCAATGACATTCTTCACAGAACTAAAGTGAAAAGTCTTACAATTTATTTAGAAGAATAAAAAACTCAAAATATCCAAAACAATTTTAAGCCAAAAAAGCAATGCTAGAAGCATTATAATACCTGACTTCAATTATGCTACAGAGTTATAGTAACAAAAACTGCATGGTACTGGCATAAAAACAGACATACAGACCAATTATACAGAATAAAATACACAGAGACAAATCCACTCAGGTACAGTTATCTGATGAAGACAAAGGTGTCAAAAACATACATTGGAGAAAATAGTTTTCTAACAAATCATGCCAGGAAAAATGGTCATCCATATGCAAAAAAAAAAAAAGTGAAAATCTGCTTTATATCTCATGTTGCACAAAAATCAACTCAAAATGGATCAAAGATCTAGGAATTCAACCTAGATCTTCCATTAAGATGGTGCAACTCCTAGAAGAAAATATAGGCCCAGGCAACAACTTTCTCACTAGGACACCTAAAGTTCAGGAAATTATGCCAAAAGTTAGTAAATGGGATGGCATCAAATCAAAAAGCTTCTGTGCAGCAAAGGAAACAGTTAAGAATGTAGAGAGAGAATCTACTGAATCAGAGGAAATATCTGCTCGCCACTCTCCTGCTAGAGGATTGATATCTAGAATACATAAAGAACTCAAAACATTTGACATTTTAAAAATAACCTGATCAATAAATGGGCGATGAATTAAATTAAATTAAATTTAAAATTAAATTTCTCAAAAGAATAAGTACAAATGGCCAATGATTATATAAAAAATGTTAGACATCATTATCAATTAGGGAAATGCAAATCAAAACCACACTGAGATTTCATTTCATACAAGTTAGAATGGCAGTCATCAAAAATACAAACAATAATAAATTCTGGAGAAGTTGAGGAGGGGAAAAAAGAACACTTTTACATTGTTGGTGGGATTGTAAATTATAACAAACTATGGAAATCAGTATGGAGGTTCTTCAAAAGACTAGGCATGGAACCATCATATGACTAAGCTAAACCTCTCTTTGGTATTTATCCTAAAGAATTAAAGTCTTAAAACTAGAGTGATACCTGTATATCTATATTTATAACAGATAGGTCACAATAACCAAACTATGGAACCAGCTTAGGTGTCTATCAACAGGTGACTAGAAAGAAAATATGGTGTCTATACACAATGACTTTTTATTCAGCCATGAAAACGAAATTATGTCATTTGCAGGAAAGTGGATAGAACTTGAGACCATATGAGAAGTGAAACAAGACAAACTCAGAAAGTCAATGGTCGTATTTTTTCTCTCATATGTGGAAGTTAGAGAATAAAAAGGAAAAGAAAGATGGGGGGATCTCATGAAGATCAAGGGGAAATCAGTGGAATAGAGAAAAGGGACCAGGGTGTTGGAGGAGGGGAAAGAAGGAAGAAGTGCCTGGGAGTGTTATTGGCCAATTTTTATTGGTATATTGTGTGCATATGCGAATATGTAACAACAAATTCCACCTTTATGTACAACTATAATGTACTAATGGAAAAAAATAGGTGGAAATGATAAAATTAAATCCACAATGAGATATAACTTCAAACACATTAAGATGGCTCTGTAAAAGACCAACCAGATCGACAGAGGGAGAGAATGTAGGAAACTAGAACTGTCATGAATGGCTGGTGGAAATGTTAAATGGTACATCCACTTTGAAAAACAGTTTAGCAGTTTCTTAAAAAGTTATGTATATATTTACAATAACCCAGCAATTCCATTTTTAGTTATATACTCAAGAGAAATAATAACTTTCCATGACTTCGTATGAATGTTCATAGAAACATCATTCATAAGAGGCCCAAACTAGAAACAGCTGAAAAATTTATCAACACAGGTGAACTTTGAAGATATTATGCAGAAGCTATGGTATGAGATATGGTATGAGGGGATACTACGTAGCAATAAAAAGAATAGACCACTGATAGGTGCTAAAATATTTGCAAAATTTACAAAATTTAACTTATGCTAACAGAACTTTTATTATTTAGAATTCCTTTTCCTATCCTAAGAATTTGTGGAGTGCTTAAACTATCCATTAGACACTTCCCACAAAATCTTGTTATCACTGCTTACAGTTCTAGTTGTACCCCTCCCAAAACCAAAACTGTTTATATGGTTAAAATGCAAGTAAATTTATCAATACATGTTATAAAACTGGAGTTCAACTCAGAAATTCTAGTTCTCCTTCTCTCTCTGAATTCATCATCTTATTGCTATAGCAAAAACTGTAAGTCCTTTACTTCAAATCTGTGGACAATAAGTTTTATTAGCCTTTTATATGTGAAAATATCTTTGTTTTGTCATATTTGAATACTCGCATTGGCGAGAAATTGATTCTCTTGTACATTTTTAGTGGGAATGTAAAACAGTGCAGCCACTTTAGAAAACACTATGGTAGTTCCTCAGAAAATCAAAACTAGAATTACCTTATAATCCAGTAACTCTGATTCTGAGTAAATAACTAAAAGAATTTAAAGTAGGGTCTCAAAGACATAGTTACAACATCTGTATTCATAGCAGCATTCATTTGCAAAAGGGTAGAAACAAACTCCACTGGTAGCGAGTATGTAAGAAAAATGTAATGCATACATAAAATTAAATATTATTCATCCCGAAAAAGAGGAAATTCTGACGCATGGTATAACACGAATGAACCTTGAGCATATTATGTTAAGTGAAATAAGTCAATCACATAGATAAATACTAAATGATAACACTTATATGAGATACCTGGAGCAGTCGAATTTTTAGAGACAGACAGTAGAATAATGGTTGCCAGGGCTCAAGCAAGAGGAGAATGAGGAGTTGTTTAATGGATATAGAGTTTCTGTATTGTAAGATGAAAGAGCACTGGAAATTGCTTACACAGCAATGTGAATGAACAATATTGAATTACACTTAAAACGTTTAAGATGGTAAATGATGTTATGTATATTTTACTAGAGTTAAAAATAAACATAAATAGAAAAAAAGAAGAGTGGAGACAACTGAAGCCACACAGCAGGAGATTAAGGAGCAGTTAAATAGGAAATGAAAATCAGAGATAGTATGTGAAGATCTATGCTTTTAAAAATTAAAGAGTACATGAAAATCTATTCTTTCAAAAATTGAGGGAAACTTTCTGAGCATAAAAAACACTGGAAGAAAATGCAAAGTTATAACAGATCAACAATTCCAACTACCTAAAATTTAAGACATTTGAAGGTCTCACACACACTCTTAGAAAAATGAAGAGGTAAATATCAAATGAAGAAAAATATTTATTTAAAAAAAGTGACCTACAGAAGAATAATGTCTTTAATATTTAGATATCTAATAATAATAGATAACTTTTATTAGTTATAACATATTTTATCATATCACTTTTTGCAACCTTTCTTAGACCTAGAAATATTTATTATTCCCCACTTTAAAAATGAGAACCAAAGCACACAGTCATTCTGTCATCTGCCCATTCATGTTCCATTGAAGTGGTATAGCCAGCATGAAGCTCAGAAAATCCACTGTAGAGCACCTGTGATTTTTAACGACTGAACTCTGTTATGGAAAATATGAATACTCCAAAGAGAAAAAAAGATAAAGGAAATGAATAGTTACACTTATAGAAGAAAAAAAATAATAAAAAATAAAAACATATTCAACCTATGAGTCACCAAAAAAAAATACAAATTAAAATACCATTGTTTATATTTCAAGTTGACAGAAATTTCTTCCCATTATGATACTTTTTGAGCATGAGGTTACAAAGAGAAAGATTACAAAGAAATTGAAAAAGCTGGAAAATTGATGAGGCCAGGCAAAGAAAGAGAGGGAGGGAAGAAAGGAAGGAAGGGAGGGAGGGAGGGAGGCAGAGAGGTGGAAACATTTTGAGAAGGTTTGGAATGTGATAAATAATCATTTCTTCTGCAAACTAAGATCAAATTGTCAATTAGGAAACAATATTTTTACAGTATTTTCTCTTTTCTTAATCAGAACTTAAATTCAGCAGATAGTAGCTATGATTATTCAGTCAATATTCTTTTATCAAATATTTACTGAGTATCTATTACTAGAAGCCCAGTAGCGTTTGGACCCTGAAGATAGAGCAGTAATGGGGTAAAATCTCTACACTTGAGAGCTTCCAGTGGTAGAAAACATCCAGTAAGCATAAAAGAAAAAAAAATTTGATCATTCTAGGATTAGAAAGTGTTTTTTTTTTTAATAACTAAGGAGGTGGGAAGGGATTGGTTTAGATAGGATAATCTCTCAAGGTTTCTTAGAGGAGGGAGCATTTGATGGGACACCTGCATGCCTGTAATATTTAGGGCAAGAAAGAGTTGGGATGATTGAAGTAGTGAACTATGTCCAAGTGGCTTTGACCCAGTGAAAAATTAGGAGAATGGAAGAGAAGATTTCAGGTAGGTGGGCAGAGGGTCACATAAAATTTAAGACCATAGTGAAGAGATTGGACTTCATTCTAATTGTGATTGCAAATCACTGGGACTAGAAAGAAACTGATGTAATTATCTTTCTGGAAAAGTAAGGACATATGAAATGTTTTCCTAGAGTATGTCTCACCCCATACTTTGGCATGGGTCTCCTATGGTGGCAAGAATAGAATTCACTTAAGGGGCAATAACTCAGGGCCCAGAGAAACCAGGTACCCATGTAATATTTTAAGTTTCAATATAAGAAACAGATTCATTTCATTTTCAGAAATTTTAACTATGTTTCAAATATTAGATCATAACAAACGACTAAAGTCATTAATAAATTAGTATGGCTTAATAATGTGCATAGACAGAATAGGTGAGTTTGAGAAGTAGAAACACCCTCAGAATGGCTGCCTATTAACAAAACATCTCATGGGAGAGCTCAAGAAATTAGAAATACTGGTACTAGAGCAAAGAAACACCTAGGGAATGAGGCAATGGAACAGATGGTGGACAGGTACTGAGGATGAGCTTGAATATTTACATGAAAAAAAAATGTAGTCTTCCTTAAGGTAAGGGCCACACCCTTGGTAGGAATTATTCATACACTGAGCAATTGCATAGCTCTTACCGGTGACCCTTATTGGCAACTGTTGCCCAGAAGTCAAACTGAGGAAACCAGAAACTTTTATTTTATCCATCTCATTGATGTAGGAGGAAGGAATCTGGAAAGCATCACTCTCTTATCACTTATATAAGATGCAATTAAGTCAAAAGCTAACTGGTATCATCAAAAGAGCAAAACCAGAAATCTGAACATATTGAAAACCCAATACTGTTCCTGTACCCAGCTTCAATCTCAAGGACCTAAGCCAGGATTTCTACCCCATTGGTGAACATTTAAAATATCCTGCTGAAAAATTCAATAACTAAACTCACATGGACTTTAAAAATCTGAAGAATTTTCCTAAAATGTTTAAAATAAATTTTTACATTTGCTCGGTGGTCCTGTAGAAACCCCTGAAAATAAGTGACATTTTCCTCTGAACTTTCAAAACAAAAGAAATTCGAAAACTGAGCTGTCTTTTGTTGTTATCAAAAAGCTAGGACTAGACTCTATGACAACCAATATATTTTTTTCATGTGTTTGCCTTGTTTCTCCCATCTCATTGTAACTTCCTCAAGGACAGGAGCTGTTTACTTTTACAGCCCCCAGAGTACATGGTGGACACTCATTAAATGCTCTTGACTAACTGGCTCTCTGACACAACATAAACAGAATGAAAATAATTGACACCATCTCTATGGAAGAGGATGGAAATATAAAACTGACATTTCATATTACTAATACCCACCCTGTAGCATTCAAGAGTAGGTATTCTATCTTCAAAGTTGTTCCACAAATTCCAAATAACATTCGTTTTTAAAAATCAGTTTATCGTGGCCAGTAAGCTCTGTATTGACCTGGATATGATGTGGCCAAATTTAGACCTGATAGATGGATCTAAATGTTGTTAAACATTTGATGTTTCTTTTCCAAATTTCAAAAGCAGACACTTCACATAGAGACTTTTGCAGATGCCCTCCTCTGCTTACCTGTGTGAGTTAACAGACATCCTTCTGTGGATCCATCTTCCCTTGGGGATTTAGTATTATTAAAGAGGAATATGCCTTTGTTGCTATGGTCAAGTGTTATTCTCTTTTATAGACTGAATAATCAGGACAACAAAGGCCCTTTCCTTATTTCTCTCTCTTTTACTCTCTGGATGTTTCATGATTATGAATAGTAATGATGAAGTCTTATTTGATCGTATTTATACCCATTTATATTATGAAATGGTGATGTTGACATTAGTGCCCATTTGTCCTTCTTATTCAATGATGATAAAATAGTTGATGAAAATCGATCTAAAGAATGCTTGATTTGCATATTATCTGAATTCCATCAACATTATTTCACTTTCCTCTCTAAGGATCCTGCCTCTTTGATAGGAGTTTGAGAGAGGTTCCTGCTGAGTGGCATTTATGAATGGGAAGCCAATAATAACTGCAAATAATCAGGCCACTTGGATCTTATAAGAAAGCCACTTTGGGACTCTATCTAACAAGTCTCGGAAATTCTGACTTAATGTCCATGTTCTAAAGGTACTCTGGCTCTTCAGAAAGACCTGCTGCCAGAAAGCAGAAGTCTGGTTCAGAGATGGGAGCTGCTTGCCATGGTAATCTCAACTGGAAAGATGAGAGATTGTTTGTGAACTATTTGTGCATCTCAAAAATGGTGCAGCAAACTAACTTTCCTGTTGGGAAAAATTATTCTTTTTTTCCTCGAAGAATGAAAACCATTGGCTCCTTCTGAGGGCAAGAAATTCTCCTGAAAGTTCATGTTGTTGATGGCAAGTGGAACCATAATCATCAAACATTTAGAGGAAATTTCAGATGGCCCTAAAGAATGGAAAGGCTACTGGAGAATCCTAAATCCTTCCTTTATTTACACTCATTAGCATCACAATAAGGAGCCCTTATGCTATTGAGTAAAAGAAATGTTTCTTGGTATTGTCAGGCATAGAGCTGAGAGCTAAGGCTTCTGGGGTGAGCTTGACAGTTTAATCCTCACCTTCACAGCTCACCTAGGGATTAAAAGAAAGATAGACTTTGAACATACTGTCTTCACCTAACCTTCTTTATGAGATCCAAGAAACAGAGCTGGAAAGTACTTTTAAGGGAAGACCTGAAAGATGAGAAACTAAGGGCCAAAACAGGAGAGAAGAGTGTTTAAGGAGTTCAGAATACAAGTAGAGTGACCGACCACTAAGTCAAAAAAAAAAAAAAAAAAGTAAGCCATTTTTCATACAAAAATAATCTGACATTAACCCTTCCTTGGAAGTATCTTTTTATTTTCTCCCAAATATAACCTTATAAAATATTCTAAGCACTTTGCAAAGATGAACTCATTTAATCTTCAGATGGGGAGACCAAGACATAGCAAAGTCAAGCAACTTGTTTATGGTAACAAATCTAGTAAAGCAGAAGAAAGGCATGCAAGTTTTATGCTTTGTGCTTCTAATTTTGTTTTTAACCACTATGTGTAAACAATCTCTCCATCTATTTCTAAGATAAGAGGTTGAGTAATTTTTAGCCTAAATCTTAAAAAAAAAAATCAAGATTTCATTGAATAGTGACTGAAAATAGTTAAGGATTATGAAAAAATTACCTACTTATGCTCCCTTTTTAAAAAGGTTCTAATAGTGAATTCACTTTTATATATTCTAAGTCTAAAAGTCTAATAATAAATATGTGCATTCCCTATTTTAGCATATTGAATTCTCAAGAACACTGGGAGGTAGGCTTCATAATCTTCACTTTATAAAGAATTGAGAGTCAAACAGCTGAAGATATCTGCCAGTGATTGCAAAATGCAAGTAGATAAACTGGGAATCAAACCAAACTGGCCTTCACATCAAAAATCTTTATTTCTTTATCTATCACAGTTATAAATTAACAAAAAAGTATATGCTATTTAAACCTTAAGATTGACAGTTGTATTCATAGATCCTGAAAATTAGATATCTGTGTATACTATAAACTACCTCAAATTGTGCATCTTTTGAAATTACACAGATGACACCAGGGATGGGGACCCAGTAACAGTGTCTATAACCCTGAAATCAGTCCATGTCAGAATTCAGGCTTTTGAGATTCAGATTATGGAGGTGCCAAGAAAAAGGGAACCTTCTCAAACAGGGATGAAAGAGCTACCTGAGTAATTAAGAAACAATAGATGAGAGGGCTTGCAGGAGAGGAATTCACAAATGGATATAAGAACTGTAGACACTGATGTGCGATTAAGGGAAGAAGGTAAACCCAGAGGGAGAGGAGATCTAAGGTTGAATCAATATCCCTATATCAGTCAGAAGTATGTTTAAAGCTCTTAGAAATGAGAAAAAGCATTATTTGGCTAATCCTCCTATAAAAATTTCAGGAGATTTATTCTATATAGACCTCTGGGGGAAAAAATAAAAAGCATATAGAGAAAAATCTTCTATTTTCTTTATTTTTTTTTGAAATTTACAAATGTGTTAATAAGCTACTAACATTTGGCACATTCAGTTCTTTTAAGAGAAAATATTGCTTTATTTGTAGAAAATTGGTATGTGTTTACAATAAAAATTTTAATAATACTAATAATTTAAATTACTGCATACTTGAAAAACATCACAGCTGGGCATCATATTTCTGGAGCACATGGTAGAATACTATCTTCTGTCTGCTTCCTACCTTACAGTCACATGCACAGTCACACACACAAGAAAACTATCAGCTTATAATTGTAAATCCAGTACAACTAACTTTCCAGTTAAAACTGAAAAGGTTTAACACTGATTATCCACAGCATAGGACATTTTAAAGAATTCATCTCAGAAGGAAATCATACACTGTTGAATTTCTGAGATGAAGAAAAAATAAGAAAAATAAATAACAAAAAATGTAGCATATGTGGGCAAGTCTAATCAAAACATTGAGTATATAAAAGGGCAATATACCAAAATGAATAAACACCCTGAACAATAATAGCTTGTAATTCAGGAGAAGGGTGATATGAGTATTCTGCAAATCCTTCCATCACTTGGGAATAGGGTAAAAAAATATTATATTATTTCAATTTAGTCCTTGTTTTGTTAACATTCATGCTGAAATCTTTGAAGTAACTAGCAGAATATCACAGAATATATAATCTCACAATTCGTTGGAAGGAAATCAATAAATTCAACAAGAAGTTAAGAAAGAAAAGAAGCAAAAAGGAGAAAGTTTAAAAAATTAAAAAGAAGCTAGAAATAAGTAAAAAGTATCCATGACCTTCACAGATACCAAATCCATGGATGCTCAAGCCCCTTATAGTAAAATGATATAAGTATTTCATACAACCTCTGCACATCCTCCCACATAGTTCTAATCATCTCAAGATTACTTGTAATGCCTAATGCAAGGTGAATGCCATGTAAATCATTGTTTTACCATATTATTGAGGAAACAATGACAAGGAAAAAGTTTTTATATACTCAGCATGAATGAGTTTTTTTTTTTTAAATATTTTCAGTCCATGGTTGACTGAATTCATGATACAGAACCTGTGGCTACAAAAGCCAATTAGAGAAACTACTCTCCAGTTAAGAAGACAAATATTTTTAAACAATCAGTGGTATTGAGCTAAAAATAAGAACATGTTGGAAAGGCAGTTTATGTAAATACTAACTGAAATAAAACTGTCATAATCACATTTTAATGCAAAACACATTATCATATTATTACTCAGGCTTATCTATTTAATATTTAATAAACTGATTAAAAACGTTATCAAGTGAAAAAAGTAAGGACACTAATCTGTGCTGTTGCAATGTGACATAATTGTAAGTACCAGAAAGCTGATGCTGAGGTTTTCTTCATAACAAGTGTCTCCTGAAGAATTCATTCTGCACAACACACAGTATGTAGGCATAAAGATGAGATGGCTGCAGACTATGCACAATTTATTGTCCTTTGAAGATCAATGCTCTCCTTAACCACTTTGTTAAGTAACGAAAAATGCACCAGCAATAGTTTGTGCATTCCCAAATGTCCCGCCTGTCTGGTTCACTTTTGCTAATCTTTGTATCTTAAGTTACTCTCCCTGTACAAATGTATTTCTTTCTTTTTTGCTCTGTACTAAATGCCCAAGGACATAATGGATAAAGTAGAGGAATTCATCTTCAAATCAATATAGGATCCTAAAGTATAACCTTAAAATATTGCAGTAGTCTCATATTTTTATGTTGCTGGCAATTTTTCTGTTTCTCATAATTTTGTGCAGCAATATTTAAAAGTTTGGGACATGTAGAGCATAAAATAAGAAAAATACATTTACTTATTTATTTTTGAGATGAGTTCTCACTATATTACCCATTCTGTTTTCTCAGCCTCCCAAGTAGCAGGAACTACAGGTGTATACCCCATGCTTGGCTCCTACAAATTTTTAATCATTCAAATTAACACAAAATTTAAAACAATAAATATGTAACACAAAGCTTCTGCCTAAAGTTGTGTGATCAATGAGAGAATAACTCCTCTAGTTAAAATGCTTTATATTTTAGCATTGTGTTGATACAGTAATTATTGGACATTTGTCAATAAGTTAATAATAAGTAACTACACTTAAAATATGTTCTACTTTAGATATTTATTTAAATTTTCAATTTAACTTTCAAAGGAGAATACACTTTTTAGTATCAGTTTTGGGGGTCCTCAGAGTTGCTTTTCAGTCCTCACAAATTTGATCAGGCTTTATCCATTTCCAAGATATTCATCAAATTTTTTTAAATTCTTGAGAGCCTATGAATGAAGAGTAGGGTACTAATTACAGTGGATGGCAGAAAGAAGGAAAGGAACCCTTTCTTTTATTCTCTTCTAGTAGGAGGTAAAGCACTAGATTTATTAAATGTAAATGATAATATAAAGCAACAAAGCAGAAATGTTACAATAATTAGGTAATTATTCTAAAAGGTGCAAAAGAGAAGAGATTATTGTGAGTTGGCTAATCTGTGAAGCCTTAATCGAAAATGAGAATGAAAACTGGATATAAAGGAATGGCTGTAATGTACACAGACAGGGAAACTTTCATATTAAAATAATAATTTAGCAGAAAGTGAAGAGACAGGAGCATAAGGTAAAGAAAACGAGTAGAAGAGTATTAATTGCATTTCTGTCTCTTCCCTCACAGGAGAAATCGGGGAAATGCTGGGATTAACCACATGATTATTTCTGGCCAGAGCTTTTAATTCTAGGTCAAGATCCACTGGAGCTCCTTGACCCTCAGCCACAAGGATTGGAAGTGTTGCAACATCAGCCTGGGTATAAGGGCAGTGTGGATCAGAGGTCCAACTGAGTCTGAAAGACAGGTAATATACATTTCTTAACTTTAAACCACTGAGTTGGGGAGCTGCTCCTTACTACAGCATAACCTACTCCATCCTAACTATTTCACAGAAGAAAGAGAAGAATAGTGAAAGAAAATTAAAGAGATTATGGACAGTTTAAATGTCAGGCTAAAATGTTTGAAATTTATTAAAGAAATAGTAGGAAATCATTGAAAGTTTATGAAGAAAGGAGTTACTCAATGTAGAATTTTAAGATTAATGTAGTCACAGCAATAAATCACAGAGTGGGAGACCAAAGATATGGATACCAGTTAACAGGCTATTGCAATAACTCAATAAAAAATATGATATGTTCTCTAAACAGAAAATAATGAAAATTCAAGAAAATAAAGAGAATAGTGAATGATGATCTAGAACAGCAAGCCTAAATGCTAGGAGAAATGTAGGTTTACAATTAACAGATACAGAATAGTTCAATTGGGAGAATTATATAGTTTCATTAATAATAGTATCATTATCTTAAATTGGTTTTGAAAGAAAAGATTATTTTAGATGTGTCAGGTTTGTGACTGGGGTCAGTTAAGTCAATCTAACAGGAAAATGGAGATGTGGGAACATAGAAAAGTTCAAAGGTCAATGGTGGAGAATTAGATATGGGAACCATCTGCATATTGGCTGGTTTAAGTAGTTGTTGAGAAATTGCACAGTGAGAAGCAATTTGGGGAATACATCAGTCTGTGATTGATATGGTACACAAGATTCACAGATGAGGAACCACTGTTTTCACCCTGAAGTAAGGGACACTGCAGCCAACAGCACAGCTGAGGTCTGACAATGGCATAAGACGTGCCAGCTTCCTACACTTTTGTTTGTTAGAGCTATTTCTTCTACCCATATCACTATAGAAAAGAATCACTTCCATATTCCCCAGGGCTCATAAGTGCATCTCACTGACAGAACCTTAAATATATACAGGATACTAGTCCTAAGTGTCTTTAAAATGTAGTGCTTAGATTAATAACTCATGTAATATCATAAGAATAAGGGTTGTTGGAACATAAGAAGATAGACCTGAATACTGATCAAAACTAGACAATGTATCCAACCTATGGGGTTATGATAATAAATTCAGTTACATTTGTACAAATTTTGAGGCTCCCATGAGACATTAAAGTAGAGAAATCTAATATCTCTTAAGCAATTAAAAAAAATAAAAAGATTCTGGGCAGGGCACCATGGCGCAGGCTTGTAATCCCAGCAGTTTGGGAGGCTGAGGCAGGAGGATTACGAGTTCAAAGCCAGCCTCAGCAAAAGCAAGGCACTAAGCAACTAAGTGAGACCATGTCTCTAAATAAAACACAAAATAGGGCTGGGGATGTGGCTTGGTGGTCCAGTACTCCTGAGTTCAATCCCCAGTACCAAATAAATAAATAAATAAGATTCTGAGACCTTCGCTAGAGATCCAGATTGGATACCAACACTTAGGTAATAATTGAAGCCATGGAACTAAGATCATTTGGAGAAGACTCAGATCATTTAAAGTGATAAATCCCCATCTGGTGACCACCAGCTTTTTTTTAAAAAAAAAAAAAAAAAGAGCTTACATTTAAAAAAACAAGAGGAATATAGGGCAGTAGCACAGAACTGTTACCACAGCAACCTAAGAGGCTAAAGCAGTAGAATTGCAAGTTCTTCACAATTTTCAAGACCCCGTGCAAAATAAAACAAGGAAAAACAGACATCAAAGAGAATTTACTTGTTATTAGTCTTCATAGCACACCATTTCTAACAAAGAACTTCCAAGTATTATATTTGAAGCACTGTAGATTAACACCATATAGCTAAATTGAAAGAGTAATAGTAAAGATGTGATTTGAAACAGGAAGAACTGAACAAAACTGATAACCAATGAATAAAACTTCCCAATGGGAATATGCATTATATATATTTTTTAATGGAATTAACTGATAATTGATATTGAAATAAGATTTTTATTTCTAAAAATTGAAATTGTTTTATAACCTTAAAACTTGAACAAAATATTTTTTTTCATGCTATTTTTCTACTTGGAGCAGTTGCATTTTTTGAAAAAGTATTTCAACATGAGCACTTATTCTTTCTACATAGTATTAGGCATTATGCAAGATCCAAAGATAAATAAGATATTGACCTTGTCCTCAATGAGTCAAAAGTTATTGTCAGGCGTGGAGGCGAACACCTGTAATCCCAGCAGCAATGGAGGTTGAGACAAGGAGAATCTCAAGTTCAAAGCCAGCCTCAACAATAGCAAGGCACTAGGCAACTCAGTGAGACCCTGTGTCTAAATAAAATACCAAATAGGGCTGGGGATGTGGCTCAGTGGTCAAGTGCCTCTGAGTTTAATCCCTGGTACCAAAAGAGAAAAAAGTTATAAAATTAATATGTAACTTAAACATATATTTTAATACATTAATGCTGTTGTTATGAATTACAATTACCCATTGGAGTCATATTCATTGTTTAGAATAACTTTTTATTTTAAATTTTTATTATTTTTAAAGACTATAAGATAACCTTCAACTAAGTAATAGCTTCCACAAAGATTTTCCAATGCAAAAGATTTTTACAATAATTTATATTTCTCCTCAGATTTGGTCAAAGATTGAAATTATATTTAAAATACTCTCCTTTTTTAGTACTATATTATTCTTATTTTTAAACAGTTATCTGAAAAAAAATATACTTGTGCAAGGCTTTATGAGGCATAGCTATAGTCCCAGCCACACAGGAAACAGAGATAGGAGGATGACTGGAGCCCAGTGATTCAAAGTCATCGTGGGCAAAACAGAAAGATCCCATCTCAAAAGAATAAAAAAAGAAGAATATATCTGAATCTTTTGGTAATTCAAATTAAAACCTATCCATAAGCTTTATGAGACTACTTATATAATAAAATATATGCTCAGCCATTAACAGGTAATAAAACATACCCATCGAATTTGAAGCCTAATACTGTTAATGGTTAATAAATAATTTCATTAATCATGCTTCAGTTACACTTCCATTGTCAACACTAATTATTTGTTTTTCTAAAGCCAGAAGTTTCTACTTAATTAGGGTTATTAGTGGTAATGAGTAATGAAAATATATTTGATATTTCACAATGCCTACATTAGGCAACAAATCAATAATAGACAGAATTTTCACATAGAAATATCAATTAATTAGGCACATAAATATTGACTTTTAAGAAAAAGTCAAAAATTAACTTTCTTCAAGACTTATTCTTTATGTGAGTTTGTGTGTGTATGTGTGTGTGCATGTGCTCCATTAGTAGAGTGAATATGATTACAAAACTGTAAATATCTAAGTAATCGATATTTGTACAGACTTAGAGAACTGTAGTTTGGAGCTTATTATTTTGCTACATTGTTTGACTCAGATATTTAGGGATAGTTATTGATTTTTAGTTTAGTCCCAAAGTGGATTCTGAACACTGAGAAATCACAAGTACAGAAATCACTGTGTAAAGTTTCTGTTCCTAATGGGATTGTTAGCTCTTGTTTGTACTTTGACTGGATTTCAATAGAAAACAAAGAAGAGGTCCTGGGAACAGTTTGCTCCTGTTGAGCTACATAAAATTCCAGCATGTCCTCTGTAGTCACTTAAAGCAGTGAAGTCACAGGGACAAATCCCAGCCAAGTTAGATAGAAACTGAAAATAAAATACACAAGACAGTAAATAATAAAAATATCCTCAAAGCCAAAGTCCAAGTCAGAATCAGGGCCAAGAGTTGGAAGCTGGAAACACCAGAGTGTTTTTACCAGAGTGAAAACAGCTGGGGGAAAAATAAGGATGATTGTGAACAATTCCTGGTAACCACTTTGTGATATCCACTCCTCCACTGCATTTCTGTGTGAAATAGGTTGGGGAGGGTATTGCAAAAGTGGAGTGAACATCTTTCTAGAAAGCCAACTTGGGACAGAGTCAAATCAAGCAAGAAATAATAATAATATTGTATTATTTTACTGCATCCGTATATTTTATATATGTGCATATTATATACATACAAAATAATATGGGTTATTATTTTAATATTAAAATAGGAAAAATAGATGTTTCTTGAGATTATAGATTATTCATAACATTTACCTTTTTTCTGTAAATACAAAATCATAGGAATAGTTAATAGTAAACTATTAGGAGTAATTTACAGTAGGACTAATTAAATAATATGTGTAAACAATTGATATTATGTTTCGGTCATCCAAAGAGCAAATTATTTTAACCTTTCTAAACTTACTTGGATATTTAAATTTTATAGGCTATAGTAGTGTGTACTCTTTTTCATTTTCCTAGTTTCCCTTAACTTCTCAAAATTCAAAATTCATTTTAGATAAATACATAAAGGATTGGGGATATAGTTCAAGGGTAGACTGCTTGCCTGGCACATGTGAGGCTCTGGGTTCCATTCTCAGTGCCACAAAAATAAATAAATAGATGCATAGAAACATAAAAATTGCACATATTTATGGGGTACCATGTGGTGTTTTGGTTTATACATACATTATATAATGTTAAAATCAGTGTGATCATATCTATCTCCCAAAACATTTATCGTTTTTTATGGTAAAAACATTCAATATCTGTCTTCTAACTTTTGAAATACACTGCACATTATCATCATCTATAGTCCCCTGTTGTGCAAGAGCATACCAGCTGTTCTTATACCTAACTAAACTTAGAACTCATTGATGAAACTTTGTCTTACCTCCCACCCCCCTACTCTCTCCAGCCTCTGGTAATCACCATTCTACTCTCAACTTTTATGTAAAATCCACTTTTTTTTTTCTTCCATGTCTTATATTTATTACTAGGCACACAAATTCTCCTAAGCCATCGAGTCCTAGGAAAATAAATTTCTCTGAAGTGTGATTTCTAATGCTGTCTGTAAAATCTGATGATATTTATTGCTTAAAATACAAGTCTGTCTAGATAATGCTTCAGACAACAGACCAATTACAGTAAAGGGGTTATGTTATTTAAGTCAACAGAAACCTGCTTTATTCAAAGACATTACATCCTGTGTCAGGCACTAAGCCAGGCTGTGCCTCTGTCCATGGTTCAGATTCTTTTTGGAATGTAAATATAATCCCAGGTCACCAAATGTCCTCTACTGAGATCCAACTGGGGGGGTCCCAGCCCACCAGTAAAGGGAGCTGGTTTCTTGTCAAGTTCTGCCCAGTCTCAATAGTTTGAATGGCATGACTAAATTTGCATGGTTATTTCTCCATTGGCAAAGTCATCTGGGTTTCTTCCTTATTTTGTATTTTCTTTTTTTTTAGATTCAACATGTGAGTCAGCTCATGCAATACTTGTCTTTCTGTGCCTGGCTTATTTCACTTAACATAATGATCTTCAGTTCCATTCATGTTGTCACAGTATGAAGATTTCATCTTTTTTTAATGGCTGAATAGTGTTGCATTATGTTTATCTTCCACATTTTTTTATGAATTCATCAGCTGATGAACACTTAGATTGTTTTCATTTCCTAGTAATTGTGAATAATGCTGCAATAAACATGGAAGTACAGATGTCTCTTCTACATCATGATTTCATTTCCTTGGGAATATATACCCATTAATGGCCTTACTGGATCATGTGGCAGTTCTATTTCTAAATTTTTGAGGAACTTCTATACTGTTTTCCATAATGACTATTCTTTTTTTGGGGGGGGGCGGGGGGAGGGAGGTACAGGATTGAACTCAAGGGCACTCAACCACTGAGCCACATCCCCAGTCCTATTTTGTATTTTATTTAGAGGCAGGGTCTCACAGAGTTGCTCAGCACCTCACTTTTACTGAGGCTGGCTTTGAACTTGTGACCCTCCTGCCTCAGCCTCCCAAGCTGCTGGGATTACAGGCGTGCACCACCATGCCCATCTGATAACTGACATTCTTAATGAGAGTGTTGAGGGCTCCCTTTTCTCCACATGGTTGTGAGCATGTGTTATGTTTTGTCTTTTTAAGAATAGTCATTTTTACTGGGACAAGGGAATATTTTATTGTAATTTAGATTTTCACTTTCCTGATGAACAGTTTGTTCATATGCCTGTAAGCCACCTGTGTGCCTTCTTTTGAGAAATATATGCTTAGGTCTATTGCTCATTCTTCAATCAGTTACTTTTTTTCTTTGCTGTTGAGTTTTGGGAGTTTCTTATATACCCTGGGTATCAAATCCTTATCAAATATATAATTTGCAAATATTGTATTCCATTCTGCTGATTGTTTCACTTCTGCCAATTGTTTCTTTTGCGTGCCAAAGTTTTTTAGTTTGATATAATCCCATTTGTCTGTTTTTGCTTTGTTTCCTGTGCTTTTGTGGTCTTGTCCAAACAATGTCCTGAAGTGTTTCTCCTATTTGATTTTAGGAGTTTGGCAGTTTCAGGACTTAAATTATTAATCCATTTTGAGTTGATTTTTGGAAGTGGTGTGTGTGAGAGAGAGAGTTCTAGTTTCATTCTTATGAATATGGATATTTAATTTTTACATTTATTGAAAGGATAATAATTTCTCCAATGCATGTTCTTAGCCCTTCATTAAAACTCAGTTGGCTGTAGATGTATGGTTGTGGTTGGACTCATATGCTTTCTATTCTATTCAATTGACTGGTGTGTGTTTTTGTTTATATCACATATGTTTTGCTTTTTTTGTGTGTGTGTGGTGCTGGGGATTGAACCCATAGCTTCTTGCACACTAGGCAAGCATTCTACCACTGAGCAATGCTCCCATTTATACTCTTACATACAAAAAAGTAGATATTGTGTACTCTTAAGATTCATTAATGTAATCTTAAGAGGGAATGTATAATTACAATTAGTTAAATAGAGATTACTCATATTTAGTAAAAATATTAACAAGTTTCTCTTTGTCCCAAGATGTTTTTATTCTTTCTAGTTCTTTTTCCAACAATATTTCTCTGAACCAATGCAGTCTTTAGGCATCCTTCTTTCATTTTATGTAGTGGTAAAATTTAACATGAACATAGATTTCACTTTGATTTTCAGCTCTGTTCTTATCAGACCCACACTGCACTGATGCTTGGTCTCAGTCCAGATTGATATTATCCCTACATCTCCAGCTCCTCCTTTCATGTGTATGAAATCAAATGTATCATTAAATACTTTACCCTTTGAGAAAACTGAAAAGTAATAAATAACTTTTGTTATGAATAATTCAGTTCTATAGATAAGATAGCATACTCCTTACAACAGTGCTCTGTGCATGGTTCTTAGGAAATTTAGTGGTAAGATCTTCATTAATTTTGGGAAGAACTTACAGATAGAATGGTCTTCAACAAAATTTCTCTTTGCACTGTTTATGGAATATGCAGATAGATAAGCAAATTCTACCATGTATTTGATAAGATATCAGCACTCTTTTGTGTTTATTGAAAGGATAATCATTCATCCTGAAATCTTCATAGAAATCAAAATGTTTTGAAACTCCATTTTTCAAATCAAAATACCCAAGAACTAGTGGGGATATTTTTGTTGCTGTGATTTGAAGTATCAATATACTGTTGAAAGAACGAATTCTAGAAAGATATCAAAGAATCATTTCTCTAAGTTGCTCTAAAAATTTCTCTCTTCTGGGGTTAGATTCATAGGATATTATAAGATGAATTATGACCTCAGAAACTAACTTTCATAGAGCAGATGAGGGAATGACACAATAATGTGTGTCCTTTCCTGTGGTATGCTCAAGCAAATTCAGGAGCTTCTGTTTTTCAGCTGAGCATTGGTTTCTTTTTAGGAGATGAAAAATCTTTGCTTGAACTTCAGTACTTACCTGTCTCCTCCCGACTCAGGAGACTCACACTCCACATATGCTTTTGCATCACCTTCACAATCACACCCAGCCCCATACTGTTTTCTGACTGTCATGTGGTCATATTTAGGATATTTGCCTGTGTTGTCCTTACAGCTCTCATTTAGTCACACTTTGTTTTCATGATGTCTAGGTTATGCTGAAATTGATTTTAAAAATCACATTTTCATCTTCTAAAGTTAAAATAGCACATCTCAGTTAAAAGCAGTTAATCCATAGGCAAAATCAAAGACAGACTGTTGACATTCATACTTAGGATCTTCACCCAATTTAATCCCATCCATTGCTGTGAATTACAAATCATAATCACCAACATCAGTGAGCAGAGGAAAATGAGTGGGGAAAAAAATAGAGACTAGGAAGGGTAGATGTGGAATAGCATATTCATCTAAAACTAAAAACATTGTGGCATCAACCCCTAGTGTGGCAGCACCATTGACTTTCACACGTACCCCTTAATCTTCTACACTTGTGTTTGAAACCAGGACTGCTCATATTCTAGGGAGGGACTTCCTGGGACTTGAGACTTCCAGTGCTAAAATCTGAACAGGACCAAAAAGACTGGGGTGACTATTCACCTACCTAAGAGCCAGAGCATGGCAGCAGTCAGCCACATCTACTATTAAAATTTTGCATGAGTTAATCAGTGACCATTGATTATATAACAAAGAGTTCATTTAATCTGAGAGGTTGAAATATGTGAATATAAACTGAGCAATCATGTTTTGGAAAAACGTAGCACTTTCAATGTTTGTTCCTGATCCACTTTTGGTGAGAACAAACCTCTAGTTTGTTGATGGGAAAGATGGGATTTCTTCATAGACACCATTAGAACTTAAAGCATTTGATAGTTTGTCTCAATGACTAATCAAATATCAGGGTTTTTAATGCTACAATATGTGTAAACTCTAATAGACTTGAAATATGCCAATGGAACTTTTTTTTATTATGTTATAAGCTGTCATCTCTGAGGTCACAAACACAACTTTTAGCTAGCCTTCTTGATATTATGACAAATTTAAGAAAGCCTCTAGTAAACTGACTTGAACAGCTTTGCATATCACAAAAACTATATAACATACCTACACATTTGGAAAGCAACTTCACAGATAAGATTTCCCACAAGCTCAGACTTCCTACTTAAGCCCTTTTACAGATCTATAAACAAAAAGCTAGTAAGCTGGAAACTTGGCTCAAAGACACTCATGCAGTTTAAATTTTTAATGTTTTACTGGGAGCTCTTCTTTTGGGATCCTGCTGAACTAGGAGAACTTCAGAGCATCAAATAATGAACGAATGCTTCACCTTCTTGAAAAATATAGCTTGAGAAAAGGGTTCTTTAACCAAGACCAGGGTAATGGATTGTCAGCTTTACTATGAAAAAGCAGTGAATATCTAGTTTCATGCAGAAATTCAGAGAGTTTTACAGAATTCAGAATCCCAAGTCTTTGCGATGTGATGTGATCCCAATCACTGAACATAGGCAGGTAAGTTCATCATTACCTTTCCTTTCTTCCATGTACTTTGAATGAAAAGTATAGGAATGAGCGCTCTATACTTAATGCATGGCTGGTTTAAAACTGTATGAAGCAGCTTGGGTGGTAAAATGCTTATTTTTCAATTATTTTTTATAGAATTCTCTTTTTTCCCTTCATAATAAACAAAGGAAAGAAACCAGAAGTCAGAAAAACCAGAAGTTAGTCTCAGCCCAGCTACTCTGTCTGACCTTCAATGAATCAGATGCCTTCATGAAGAGAGGTCCATCCATCAACCAGGCCAGCGGAGCAAATCCAGAGAATCAATGTCTCCAATGTGAATTTCCCCTTCCACTCAAGTATAACTACTTGATCAACTTTGAAGAGTCCTGGGAAAGATGGTTCCCCTCCATGCTCATAGTGTTAACGACATTGCCTGTGGTACTTAGAAGGATAGACTGTAAATAAACATGATAAGGATTATATAGATTATAGAAGTTAAAACTGAGGCTTGGGTGAGAAAAAGTTGTACATAAATAAGTGTTATAATGTAATATTTTCTTATATTTCTAGAATTTGGCTTTCAAATATTTAGAAAATCTTTCAAATAATAAAAAATAATAATACCCAATATTTACTGAATATTTAATATGTTCTAAGTGCTTTGTATATTGTTTCATTCCTCTCAATAATATTTTAGAATCAGTACCATTATTATATCCAATTTACTGAATGAAAAAACTGAAACACACAGATTTAAGTAACTTAAACTAAATCAAGGAACTAGTAAATTGACAGGCCAGGATCAAACCTTGTTTTTATCTTAAGAACATGTGATATATGAGTTATTTCCAATGGGTAATAACTGTAAATATTTTTGTTTCTTAAGAATACTTAACTTCAATAGTATTTCAACATGGTTTGCCCAACAGCTGTTTTGGCAATAATCTGTGTTGGCCAATATGACTGAAGTCATTAAAATCACTTAAGCCCCAGAAGTTTAAACAGACTTTGCTTCAGTACATTTATGCCCCCCAGCAAATTTCTTTCTTGCCATCCCTCTATCTTGGGGTCCATAGCCTCTTTAGTTTTAATAGGGCATCTGACAAAGAAGCTACAGTTTTAGGGCTTAATCATCATGCAGAGGGCTATTAGTGGGATGTTGTTTATCACAGATCGCTAGAAGGATGTATCTTGCATGGATCACTGGAGGCAAGCTGGACCACACAGATTTTCAGTTAAGTGTATAACTATTCTTCCTTGGGCTTTCTTTTATTCGTTAATTTCAGAAGGGAGTTTAGCAATTCCTATAACCACCTTGAAGTCATCATGAAGATCATTCTTGTAGACTTCATTTTAAATGTGAGAAATAGAGGCACAAAAAATTACTTTCTTTCTCTGACCACTTTCAAATTATACAGTCACAGTATGAATATTTTTTCAGCTAATTATAAATGTATACTTTGATTATACTTTATAACAGTTTCTTCCAAGTTCTAGATGTCTTACTCATACATTAGAGGAAGCAAAAATTCAATGAGTAGAGACTAAGATAAATTAGAGAACTCAAACCTTCATTTCAGGGGGTGGTACTGCCAGTCCCTACAGACTGTTGCCCTAAAGCAAGGACTGTACAAAAGCCATTATCTGAATTGTTATTTGCAATTTCTCAAATGTGGCATACTTCTATGCCAGCCAAACTTAAATGTATAAAAAACGTAACCCACAGGTCCCAAGTTTTAATGCTTTCACAGTATCAGACATTTGCTTTGTTTTTCATCGACTTTTTAATTGTATGAATTTACCAGAGGTTTCTGTCTGAATATTTTTGCATCACATAGTAAAAGAACAAAACAAAATCAAACAGAAAAATTAGCAACAGAATAAGTACTAGGACTCAAAGCCATCTGTGTTCTTTACCATCCTCTGAGCACATTGATTTTAGAAACTGTGTGATCCTGGGGAAAATAGATTAATACAGTTCTCCTTCCTCCATGGGGGCATTTCCACAACCTCCGGTGGGTGTGCTAAACTCCATATACACAATTTGTCTCTGATAAAACTTGATCTATAAATAAGGCACAGTAAAATTAACAATAAAAATTAATAATAAAATAGTTATAACAAGTACTGTAATAAAAGTTACATAAATATTCACTCTCTTCCTCCCTCCCTCAAAATGTCTTATTATACTTTGCTCATACATCCTCTTGTGATGATGTGAAATGATACAATAACTACCTGTTGAGATGAAGTAAGATAAATAACATGGGCAGTCTGAGGCTATTACATAAGGATTACTTGAACATAAGTCCTGCAATGATGTGCAGTTGATTTGATAATCCAAGGGTCTAATACGTGACAAACAGGCAGGTAGTATATACAGTGTGGACACACTGGGCAAAGGGATGATTCATGTTCTAAGATGAACAGAGTGAGATGGTTTGTGATTTACCATTCTACTCAGAATAGCATACAACTTTAAATCTACAAACTGTTTATTTCTGGAATTTTTTATTTAACATTTTCAGATAATTGTTGACTGTTAGATAACTGAAACCACAGAAAGTGAAGCCAGGGACTTCTGTATTTCCAGTTTACAGAAAAGGTAAATGAGAAGTTCCCACAAGAATTTCAGATCTAAGAGTGGAGATTTTTTAAATCTTTGTAAATATAGTTCTGAGATTCCAGGAATTAGGAGATCATTTTAATTCCATCTCCACTTTAATTAGTGACCTAAACTCCCTGTGCCCCTTACCTGTGAAAGTAACATGAATACGTGCCTTAAGGTCCTATCTTCAAATGGTTGTGATGAGTCCCCACAGCATCCAGGTAATGAAGTCCACACTGCAATGCTGCAATGTCCAGGAGTCAGTGGATGGCTGACCATGTAATAGGCAAGGGTGAGATTCCTGAGGCAGGAAATGGTCTGTCTACTACATCCGGCCCTGCTTAGACTTGGAGGGAAACACTGTGATCCCTCTCTGTAGTGTAAGAGGGATCTAGCAAGATTAGGCAGAGCCCAGAGAAGAGCCATAAAAATAATTAGGGGGTTAAAAAAATTAAACGAAGAAGGAGAGATCAAAGAAGCCAGGGCTACTAGTCCAAATACAAGAAAACTCCTTGGTAACATGGCAACGGACCTCAAGACTTCCTGTGAAGGAGCTCCTCCCCAGCTCTTTTCCATCCATCACCACAGAGATTATAACTGAAGTACATGAATTTAAAGTGCTTCAGAAATTTCACATAGGTCTGTAGAGGAGCTTTTCCAGAAGCAGAAGTAGCTGAAAACATTTTTGTCTAGTGCATTTCTTTCTGAAGAGCTTTTTAAAGTAATCATCTCTTCTAGACAAATTACTGTGAATTTTGGGTTTTTTTCTAAGTCTGGGTTTTAGACTAAATTGTTGGTTGTTATTTTATTTTTATATTTTTTGTGAGAATCATAAACCTCTAAGAATTTTGTGAAAGCAATAGATCATCTCAGAAAAAAATGCACATGTTCACAAAGATTCTGAAGTTTGTAAGAAGCCTGGGTAGGATGATACCTGTGAGGTCTTACAGCTCCACAATTCTGAGGGGTGCTTTGCAATACCTGGGATAAAGGAACTCTGTGATCTGAATAGCACACTCTTATCTCCAATTATCTCTGACTTCTGGGATCAGGCTGGAATCCCTAAGCTGCCATTCTTCTTGCTCTACATCTCTTCTAGACACTAGCAGTCCACAGCTGAAACAGTGCATGCTGCCGGGTCAGGAAAAGAGGGAGCACAGTATAGCAAATATAGATATTTACTGCTCCAGCAAACACCTTTCCAAGCTCTCTGATGCTCCAAGCCTCAAGGCTCGCTCTTGGGAACCATGGCTGTGCCCACACTCCATATGCCCTTCATCAAAAATCAGCCAAAGCTGCCACACTGAACAAACACTTCAGGATGAGGGAGAAAATCACTGGGCCCTTCTTGGCTCAGCCTAGCCAAGCACATTAAGGCTAGCCTGGCTGAAGCAGTATGTCGATTGTTTAATTACCTTGAAGCCAATGTTCCTTACCAATTTGAGTATGGGAACATCAAATCTGAAGACTGGCAAAACCGAAAGGCTTCATGCCTACGTTTGTGTCTCCCCTAGAGCTTTTGAAGGCTCCCCAAAGCTGGCATTCCCAACACCCACGGCAATCACTACCTTAAAGAAAATTTTAACTGAAAATTTTAACTTCTCCATCTTTAGAATTTCTCTATTGACCATTATTCATGAGTTAGTTCATATTTTAATGTGATTTTTTGTTCGTTTATTTTATATTTTATTTTTTATTCTGATTTGTTACACATGATGGCAGAATGCAATTCATTTCATATTACACATATAGAGCACAATTTTTCAAGACACTGGTTGTGCACAAAGTATTTTCAAAGTATTTTTGTGTCTTATACATGTACTTAGGATAATGATGTCTAACTCATTCCACCATCATTCCTATACCCTTGCTCCCTTCTTTTCCCTCCCTATCCTTGCCCTACCTAAAGTCCCTCCATTCCTCCCATGTCGCCCCCATCGCCATTATGCATCTGCATCCTCATATCAAAGAAAACATTCAGCCTTTGACTTGGGGGGATTGGCTTGCTTCACTTAAGTTCTCCAACTTCACCCATTTACCTGCAAATGGCATGACTTTATTCTCTTTTAATGCTGAGTAATTTTCCAATGTGTATATATACCAAAGTTTCCCTATCCATTCACATACTGAAGGGCATCTAGGTTGGTTCCACAGTTTAGCTATTGTGAATTGTGCTGCTATAAACATTGATGTGGCTATGTCCCTGTAGTATGCTGTTTTTAAGTCCTTTAGGTATAAACTGAGGAGTGGGATACCTAGGTCAAATGGTGGTTTCATTCCTGGTTTTCCAAGGAATCTCCATACTACTTTCCAGATTGGCTGTACCAATTTTCAGTCCCACCAGCAGTGTATGATGTTTTAATGTTTTACAAAGCCATTAGAGAAGCATTACAGCAAAGAACTCACACTTTGAAATCAGAATGAGTCGTTTCAAGCCCCACAGCTATTACTTACTAGCTGTGTGACTTTGAGCAAATTTCTTGATCTGTCTATACTTGTTTCCTTCTATGTAAAATAGAGGAAGAGACAATTCTCCTTTCATATAATTGTAAAGATTAAGCGAAAGAAAATGCACTAAGTTCTTAAATATGTGCCTGACACATACTAAGTGCTGTCTACAGTAGTGTTGCTGAATATTTTCTCACACATTATCTCATTTGCTTCCTATAACACCACTTGTTGGAGGAGACAGGACGGAATTAACTTCATACATATTGAAAACAAAACTTCATAGCTATTCAGTAACTGATCACAGAATCATAGAGATTAGAGTGGAATGTTACTATTTCCCTATTGTGTCATTAACCCTTTTAGATATTTGTAAAAGTTGTGGACTTTTACAACCACCCCTGTGCACACCTACAAATCTTTCAAATTTTTGCCTATGATTTCAAATACTCATGTAAAAAAATGAAGCACATTCATAAAATATCCATGAACTCTACTTCAGAATTCTCTGTTCATTTCAATAATTTCAGAAGTCCCTGTTCTTTTCAATAATTTCAGAAGTCCCTGCTCTTTACCAAGGAAATCATTCTTTCTATGTTAGGTTTATTTATTTGGTTTTTTGTTTGGTTGGTTTGGTTCCATATAGGGAACTGAATTAAGGTACATTCTACCATGCAGCTACACCCCCTGTCCTTTTTTTTTATTTTTAAGTTTGAGACAAGGCCTCACTCAGTAAGTTGCTGTCAGTCTGGATAAATTGCTGAGGCTGGCCCTGAACTTAGGTTCCTCCTGCCTCAGACTGCCTATACACTGAGATTATAGGTGTGCTCCACTGTTCCTGGCCATTTCTTATGTTTCTTTCCCTATATTTAAAATTCCTGTCTGTCAATGATTCTCAATATGGCAGCTAAAGCACTCAAAGCATTTGAACTACTAGTCCCCTGACTCTCCTTCTCCACCTGAATCAGTGAGCTCATTCCATCTGCGCCTGAATCAATGCCCATTACCTCAATCTCTGCATCATTTCCCATTGGATTCTTGGTTGCTTTCTGCTCCTACAAAAACAAAGGTAATGAGCCCCAGTTGCATTTCCACTCTAACCCTTCTTAACATACACCAAAACTAAAGCTGGCCTGATCAAAAATTGCAGCAATTCAAGCAACTGCCAACATTTTTGAGGTTCAATCAGTCCATCTTTATCTTTTCCTTCTAGTTTTTTCTTTTTCGTTTTTTTCCTGGAAAATTAAAGTCTATGTTACATGTAAACTAATTTAACCCAAATCGTTAGGATATTTTTGTTCTTGTTTTACTATCATTTTCTCTCCAAAACATTTTATCTGTCAGTATCATCATTAAATTTAGGTTATTTCTACTTGCTAGCTCTTCAGATTTCCATGTGAGCAGACAGTGAGGAGAAAAAGAATGCATTTACCAGGAATTTGACAAGATAATCTTGTCTATCTCCGTTACTTTCTGTTAATGAGTCATCTTCTTAGAAGACAGGCAGTTACCAGCATTTTGTACAGTTTATGTCAGCTGAATTTTATGCAATCCCAGAACACAGAAATAACAAAAGATTTCTAACTCTGGAGTAATTGACACTCACTGTAGATTCCTAAGATTCTTCAGATTCACCTAACAATTCCTTAATAAAGTACAATTATGCCCTCAGCCAGAGCAGTGTAAGCTTTGCCTGAAAATCCAAACTTGCTCACAAGGAAAAAGTGGTCTGTCAAACTCTGGGAATAAATTTGGTATTAACACAATTTGTTGATGCTTCAATCTCAATTAAGGCCATTTTAATTTTGGTAACTTTGGAATGGGTTCCAAAAAATTGAAGTAAACGATACTTCATGATTCATCAATTCTAAAATATATATAAAAAATACTTCTTAAGATAATAAAGTGCTGCAAACCTTTCTATGAATTTATGAGCCATAGAGTGATATCTCCATGAGAAAAGAACTTTTCAAACTACTATAAAATAAATAACCACACCATTAGCTTCATTGTCATGCAAAACAGAAAACATAAATAAATCTTTTGAATCGGTGCAAGATGTTCTCAAGAAAGAACAGAAGATAATTAAACCATAAGAAGAACACAGCTTCCAGAGGAGCCAACTACTCTTTGTTTCCTTTCTCCCAGAATTACTTTAAAAAGGAAAAACAGAGGTCAGCACTGAAGACGTCTTCAGTGATGGGTACTCAGAATAGAGCAACCCACCATGATAGCATGGAGCCTCATCCAAGAGTAGGAGCAGTTCCCAGTCACTTCTACAATGTAGTTCTACAACACTCATCAACCTCTGAAAAGGTCTTCCAGAGAAACAGATCTATAGAATATAGATGATATACATGATAGATGGATGGATGGATAGACAGACAGACAGATATGTGGATTATTTCACATGATTATTGAAGCTAAGAAGTCCCACATTCGGCCTTCAGCAGACTAGAGGATCAGGAAAGCCAATGGTAAAATTTAGTCAATGTCCAAAAGCCTGAGAACCAGGGATCTGCTGGACTAAGGCCCAGGCCAAGTCTGAAGGTCCAAGAGGCAGAAGTGTCAATGTCCAAGGACAGGTGAAAACGGATGTCCCAGTTCAAATGGAGAAAGCAAATTCACTGTACCTGTACCTTTTTGTTCTACTTAGCCCTTTAATGGATTGAACAATATCTGCCCACATTGGTAAGGGCAATCTTTTTACTGTCTACTAATTCAAATTCTGATCCACTTCCAAAAACAACTCTTCAGAACATCTAGAAACAATATTTTACCAGTTATCTGGATATTCCTTAGCCCCATCAAGCTGACACATAAAATTATCCATCACAAGTTCTATGTTACCAAATAATCATTGTTTCAACAGTTACTGAGCACTTACCAGGAATTAGATATTTTCTTAGGCAGAAGGAGAAAAGATAAGTTGGGCACAGTAGCACACACCTGTAATCCCAGTGACTCAGGAGGCTGAGGCAGGAGGATCGCAAGTTCAAAGGCAGATTCAGCAAAAGCGAGGCACCAAAAAACTCAGTGAGACCCTGTCTCTAAATAAAATATGAAAAAAAAAGGCTGGGATGTGGTTCAGTGCTTGAGTGCCCCTGAGTTCAACCCCCAGTATGCTCCCCCCATCAAAAAAAAAATAAGGAAAAGATATATATCCAGCATCTCTATTGTTCCCATGGAAATATAAAAATCATCTGCAGTATAATAAGTGGTATAAGATATATATCAGCTGCTAGGGCAGCCATCATCTAACACATATTAAGCAAGGAAAGTGCCCCAAGACATAACACCCACAGACTAGAGACTATCTCAATCTACAAATCTGCAAATAGTATGGGTAGTCTTAAAGACCTTTAAGGATATGGATATAAGCATCAGATCCAAAAATCAGTGTCATGTTAAAGCCAAGAATTAAAAACCCTGAAATTGAATCCAGCACCACTCTTATAACCCTATGAAGGAGTAAAGGTTTACAATTACATAGCACATTGAATTTTTCAAAACACTTTCTAAAAAAATATTATGCCTTTTATGGTGTTTAGAGGAAAGACAGTATTGTTCTCATTTCATTACATATTTACTCTCTAAAGTATATTATTTATTACGATGATGGCTTTATGTATCTTATTATTACTTATCCATAGATTATGTAATAATATATGCCAAATATAATACAAACACCAAAAGCATACATTATATATAAAGAGTAATGCATTATATATCAATGCCACATTTTTGCATTTTTGTTTAATATTTGCATCTCCTATTAGAATTACACCACTGAGACCTTATCTGGTTTTTACATTGTTGTATGCTCATACTTATTTAGAAATGGGGATAAGCTGGCATTCAATACATAGTGGTTGAATGAATATTTAAAGAAATTTACATTTGAGAAAACAAGTTAAGTGACCAGCACACAAGGAATCTGCTAAGATATGGGAAAGACAAGATAGAATAAGTCTCTTGGCTCCTCTAAGATTCTACCAGGTTCCCCCCAATGTCACTAAGAACTTAGTGAAGAAAGGGTAAAGAAGATGGTATTTTCTTCCATCCCACTGTCTGCCCACACTTTCTTATCTCCATTATACCCACCCTCTCACAACCACTGGATCCATCAATCACAAAGGCCCTATGGATAGCACTTCAGGAAGCAGCACCTAAGAAGGCCTTGGCTTAAAGATCTGACACTTGCAAGCTTGTGACTCAGCACACTGCCTCCCTCTCCTCTGTAGCGAGCTGGTAGGATATGCCTTTGGTTAAATCCCACCTTAGTTACTAAAACAGTTTAAAAATAAAAACTTAAAAAGCTTCCCCTTTGATGGAGTTACAGAAGATAACGCTAAGTGAAGTTAGCCAATCCCCCAAAAACCAAATGCCAAATGTTTTCTCTGATATAAGGAGCTTCATAGTGAGGTTGGAACGGGGAGCATGGGAGGAATAGAGGAACTCTAGATAGGACAGAGGGGTGGGAGGGGAAGGGAGGGGTCATGGGGTTAGAAATTATGGTGGAATGTGATGGACATTATTATCCAAAATACAGGTATGAAGACACGAATTGGTGTGAATATATTTTGTATACAACCAGAGATATGAAAAAAATGTGTTCTATATGTGTAATAAGAATTGTAATGCATTCTACTGTCATATATAAATTTTTTTAATTAATTTAATAAATAAATAAATAAAGCTTTCCCTTTGACTTTGTATCACTCTGGTAAAACCATCAGAAGTAGAGCCAGACAAAAAATATCTAATACCCTATGCAATAACATTGGCATTGCTTTAATAAAAGAATTTTCATTTATTTAGACTTTATAGAATGCTTGCAGTGCTTTGTAGAATATAGCTATATGAGGAAAGCAAGAACCAACATCCAGTATGCACATAATTATTCAAGGCTTTACCTGAGCATAAGTAAACTAGGGAAGGTTCTTCTTTCCCCAAGAAATTTTTCCCATGATCTTTGTTTTGGTGCTTAGAATACTAATATTAATAAAGCCTTGGATTTAGGCACTGAAGATGATATTAAAACACAAATGGTCTTTTGTGGGGACCTCACAGTAAAGTATCATAATAAAAAACTGGGTCACATTAAAATATCAAAAAAGTTAACAATGGCTTTATTCTCAAAGAAAGGGATAGAAAACAGGGACATATAGGAGGAATAATTCCAAAATGTCCTTCTTTTTCTACTCTCAGTCCCACTGTTCTGTTTAAGCTCTGATCATCTTTTATTTTGATTATTAATTAGATCCCTTGTTCTAGTCTCTTAAATTTCCAAATCTCTGATTCATTCTCCAACTGACAAAAGAATGACAAATGTAAAACATAAATCTAATCATGTCATTCTCATTCTTAAAATTCATCTATAGGGGCTGGGATTGTGGCTTAGCAGTAGAGCACTCGCCTAGCAGGTGCGAGGCCCTAGGTTCGATCCTCAGCAGCGCACATAAAAATAAATAAATACAATAAAGATATTTTTAAAAAATTTATCTATAGTTCCCCATCCCTAAAACTGAAAGCCAAGCTCCTTAGAATGGCTGGGGATGTCCCACAATGGTAAAGCACTTGCCTAATATGCCCAAGACCCTGAGTTTGATTCCCAGCTTTGCAAACTCCTTAACATGTAAATACAGAGTCCTGTTTCCCGCCTACTTTTCAAGTCAGAAATTCATGTCCTCTCCCACGTGTGCCCACTTTGCTCATCAACCACTTCCAAGTGAAGTTGAAGAGGCCTTCCACTAACACCTCATTAGGCTTTTCAGTGTTTACAGCTCCATTGACAGTTTTAGTAATTAAAGTTTCAGACACCTTCCAAAATTCTGGGCTCTGTGCTCAGTGCTTTAAATATCCCATTTAACCTACCCCAAAATTAGATGTGCATACACCTTTTTTCTTTTTCTTTTCTGCAAGAGGAGACTGAAGCTTGCAGTGGTAAGCAACTTGCCCAAGGTGTTGGTAAATGGTGAAGTTAAACTTCATATCAGATCTGCTTAAGTCTAATGATTACTAAATACATAGAAATATATTAAATACATAAACTCAATTCAAACCCAACTTCCCTCAAATTTTGACTGGAAGAAGAGTTATTTTTGGACTCGTGACATTTTTGAAATAAGGAATAAGATCTTTTTTTCATATACAACTGTATACCAAGTACTGAACTCATTAGTAGTTCATTATAGATAATAAATATTTGTGTAGTGAACAAGTAAAAGATCAATTCTTGGGAAAAATCTATGCCATGTGTTTTCTTCTATATTCTTAAAGTATGCCAAGGTAAGCAACACTGGAAGAGCACTAGGTACCTGAATAATATATTAAATCCTCTAAAAGTTGTTAATACAATAACTATGCTGTGGAATGATTTCATTGGCCAGTTGAGGGACACTCTAAGGAGTTGAGGAGTTGGCAAATCATTTCATTACATTTCATTCTGTCTTTTTTTCTTCTAACCCTTGGGAGGAATGGCTTTCTGGAATAATTTTTTTCTGCATGAGACATTATGCCTTACTATTGGATTTGTGAATCATGGCACATTTCTTCTTGTATTATCTACTAGACACATTAGAGTCAAACCCCTATGCTGCAGTCTGGCTGGGCACAAATCACGAGCCACTGAAGCAGGAACAAACTTTATTTCTGAACTCCACCAGCACACTCCACACACGCCCCCCGGGAACTCCCCCAAATGCCACCCAGCTCCTCCAGGAACCAGCAACCGAAAATATCCCTCCTCCGGCATTTCCCCAACCAATGGGAACTCTCCGGGAATCCCCACGAGAGCTCAAGGGGAACTCAAAGGGAACTCCGCCAGAACTCAAAAGTCATCATCTTAATGGCTCGCTAGAGTCACCTCTCAACTGCTAATTCTGGCAAAAATGCCATGCGTCAACCCGACTTGGCTGTGGCCCTCAACACCCCTGAGCAAAAGTACTGAAGTTGATGGTATAATTTAGCCTAAATTTTGACTTAATTTTATAGCTCTACCTCTGCTTTCCACTCACCTAATTTCTTCAACTACAATCATGTTATACTTTGGGCCATTTATTCTTTTATTTATTTTTTTGGCAGAGGGGAGGTATTAGGGATTGAACTCAGGGGCACTGGACCACTAGGCCACATTCCCAGACCTATTTTATATTTTATTTAGAGATAGGGTCCCACTGAGTTGCTTAGCGCCTCACTTTTGCTGAGGCTGGCTATGAACTCAAGATCCTCCTGTCTCAGCCTCCCAAGAAGTTGGGATTACAGGCATGTGCCACCATGCTCAGCTGTTTATTCATTATTTAACAAGTCATCTATCTGCCTAAAGCTCTATTGTTGAGTTTTGTTGTTGTTCCATTAGTTCATTCTACACATAATCATGGATCACATATACTGTGCCAGGAACTTTTCTAGGATACTAGAAGTAATACAGATTGAACAAAATAAAATAAATAAAATAATCCCTATGATGATTATAATCTAGTTATGGAGGAAGACAACAAATAAGGTAAATAATTAAACTACTAAATATGGTAGTAGTAATTGCAAAGAAAAAAATTATCCTAAAATAGAGGTTAGGACATTTCAGGGACTGAAAGGATGAAGAGAAGCAATATTATAAAGAGAAGAGCTCATCATGAAAGTAAGGTTTGATTGAAGACTTGAGGCAGGTGAGACAGTGATCCATGAAGATAGCTGGCAAATGGAAATTCAGAGATTTAATGGGAACCAGAAAAGGCAGAACTTCGAAGATTATTTTATGAGTGTTTTCTTTTACTTGAGGGAAATGGAAAGCCACTAGAAATTTTTTTAGCAGAAATCTGATGTGGTCTACCTTGTATTTTAACAGTATCACTCTGGCTTCTCTATTGAGAATAAACCTTAAGACATCAGGATGCAAGCAAAGTTACATGTTAAGATAATTACATAATAGAGACAAAAGACAATGTCTTAGACCAAAAAGATTCCAAAAGGAAGTAGAGTCATCAAATTCTGAATGCATTTTCTAGGTAGAATTTACATTATTTGCTAATGAATATAAGGTTGGTCATCAGATAAAGAGTCAAGAATGCTGCCAAGATTTTTTGGTGTCAACAACTGGAAAAATGGAATAAGCTTTACCTAAGATGAGGAATACTGTGAATAATGCAGATTGTGAAGGTTTGGTGATAGTATAATTGGCTGTGTTAGGTTTGAATATTTATTACATTTCCAAGCAAAGAAGTCAAATAGGCGTAGAACATACTTCAGAAGAGAGGTCCAAAATAGATGGATATACAGCATAAATAGAGGAAAAGAGAGGTCCATGGACTGAGTCCTGACCACTCTGTTTAAGGTTAGAAGAGGAAGCACTACCAGTAAAGGAAAAGAGCAAAGCAAAGAAGAGCAGCTAGAGAAGCAGAAGCAAAACAAGGAGAGTGTGTTTATCAACACCTAGAAGAGCCTAGGAAATGATAGGTGCTGAAAAATGTATTTATTGAATAAATGAATGTATGATTGATGTTAAGAAAGATGGGCATTAAAACGCAGACTATTGGATTTACCAAGAATGGAGACTTATTGTTATCTCTCATCAGTGTAGTTTCAGGGAAAATACAGATGCAAGATTCTGACTGGAGAAAAGTAAATTAGATACATACATTTGGAGACAATGTGTGCGGATAACTCTTTTCAAGAGTTTTGCTCTATGAGGAGGGCATGATAGCTGGAGAGAAAAGAGATTATGTTATTAAGAGATTATGTTATTATGTTATTAAGAGAAATAAGAGCAAGTTTGAATCCATTCAAAAGAGAAAATTTTGTAATTTAAGAAAGGGTGTAAACCAGTGTGCAAGGTGTTGCCTTTTGCTGGGAGCTGCGACAAGTCATAGAGAAACCAGGAAGAAAAGCAGCATCTGAGACCGATGCAGGTGGGAGGGTTAGGCAATGTTGAAACTATGTGGAAATTCTCATCTGTCTTCTCTTTCTTTGCAGAATAGGAAAGAAAGTCATATGTTGCAACAAAAAATGTACCAGGAAATGTGCACAAAATAGGATAGGTATGAAGTAGTTGGTATAAGGAGAAGGGGAATGAATGGACCAGGGAAATGAACTATGTTTTCTGAGTAGCATAGACTTCACTTGATCTTGTAACTACGCATATGAGGTGTGCTCCTCTCCAGCACAGCTCTACCAGGCAGGTACAGATGCAGAGTGGGTAAGAGAGAGTGAAAAGATGATAAAAATTATGTAGTGACAATCCCAGTCAAAAGATTGTGAGCATTTCAAAGACATTATATGTCCTGGGTACTTGAAAGTCCTTTGAAATAAATCTTTTACAAAATTGAAATGTGGGGCTGGAGCTGGAGCTCAGTGGTAGAGCACTTGCTTAGCACATGTGAGGCACTGGATTGTATTCTCAGCACCATATGAAAATAAATAAATATTTACAATAGCCTAAAAAAATACTTGGGAATCAACTTAACAAAAAAGGTGAAATATCTATATAATGAAAACTACAGAACCCTTAAAAAAAAGAAATCAAAGAATACCTTAGGAGATAGAAAGATCTACCTTACTCTTGGATAGGCAGAATTAATATTATCAAAATGACCATACTACCAAAAGCACTATACAGATTCAATGCAGTTCCAATCAAAATCCCAATGGCATTCCTCATAGAATTAGAAAAAGCAATCATGAAATTCATCTAGAAAAATAAGAGACCCAGAATAGCTAAAGCAATCCTTAGCACGAAGAGTGAAACAGGTGGCATCACTATACCAGACCTTAAACTATACTACAGAGCAGTAGTAACAAGAACAGCATGATATTGGCACCAACACAGACTGGTAGACCAATGGTACAGAATAGAGGACACAGAGACAAACTCACAAAACTATAATTATCTTACATTAGACAAAGGTGCCAAGAACATACATTGGGGAAAAAGATAGCCTCTTCAACAAATGGTGTTGGGAGAACTGGAAATTCATATACAACAAAATGAAATTAAACCCCTATCTCTCACCATGCACAAAACTTAACTCAAAATGGATCAAGAACCTAAGAATTAAAACAGAGACCCTGCATCTACTAGAAAAAAAAGTAGGCCCTAGTCTCCATCATGTAGGATTAGGTCCCAACTTCCTTAATAAGACTCCTGTGACATAAGAATTAAAATCAGGAATCAATAAATGGGATGGACTCAAATTAAAAAGTTTCTTCTCAGCAAAAGAAACAATCTGTGAGGTGAATAGAGAGCCTACTTCTTGGGAGCAAATTTTTACCCCTCACACATCAGATAGAGCACTAATCTCTAGAATATATAAAGAACTCAAAAAGCTAAGCACCAAAAAAACAAATAACCTAATCAATAAGTGGGCCAAGGACCTGAACAGACAACTCTCAGAAAATGATATAATCAATCAAAAAATATATGAAAAAAGGTTCATCATCTCTAGCAATTAAAGAAATGAAAATCAAAACTACTCTAAGATATCATCTCACTCCTGTCATAATGGCAGCTATTATGAATACAAACAACAATAAATATTGGTGAGGATGTGGGGGAAAAGGTACACTCATACATTGCTGGTGGGACTGCAAATTGGTGAAGACAATATGGAAAGCAGTTTGGAGATTCCTTGGAAAACTGGGAATGGAACCACCATGTAACCCAACTATCCTACTCCTTGGTCTATGAACATCTATAAACATTGATGTGGCTGTTACTGGTACATCTACATACTACAGGGACACAGCCATGTCAATATTTATAGCAGCACAATTCACAATAGCTAAACTGTGGAACCAACCTAGATGCCCTTCAGTAGATGAATGGATTAAAAAAATGTGGCATATGTACACAATGGAATATTACTCAGCAACAAAAGAGAATAAAATCATGGCATTTGTAGGTAAATGGATGAAGTTGGAGAAGATAATGATAAGTAAAATTAGCCAATCCCAAAAAACCAAATGCCGAATGTTCTGTCTGATATAAAGAGGCTATTTCCTAGGTGGGTAGGGAGGGGGAACAAGGGAGGAATAGAAAACTCTAGATAGGGCAGAGGGGTGGGAAGGGAAGAGAGGGGAAATGGGGTTAGAAATGATGGTGGAATAAGATGGACATCACTATCCAAAGTACATGTATGAAGACATGAATTGGTATGAATATACTTTGCATATAACCAGAGATATGAGATATGAACAATTGTGTTCTATATGTGTAATATGAATTGTAATGCATTCCATTGTCATATGTAAATTTTTAAAAAAGAATTTCTTTAAAAAATTAAATAAATAAATAAGAAAATAAATAAATAAACTAATGTAGTGTGTGCATCTACAATTAATATTTTTAAAAAATGGATAATGTATATCTAATTAGTTAAGCACATATTTATTGTACCCAAGACTACTATATCCAGGTAGGAGCCCCTTGTATACTCTTTAAATGGAAATGTCAATTATTTTGCTGAGATGGATATTCCAGTAGATTTTGAAATACTTAAAGAAGTGAACCATTTTTAATTTTTATTATATTACTAGCACTAGCACAATAAAAGAAAATGGTTTGTTTAATCTAATTAATATACCTACAAAAAATAATTAAATTCACCGTACTATAGTGATGCGTGCCCATCAATGTTTATACCAGCACAATTTACAATAGCTAAATTATGAAACCAGTCTGGGTGTCCATCAACAGAATGAATAAATAAAATGTGGTATATATACACAATAGAATTTTATTCAGCCATAAAAATTAAAATTATGTCCATTGTAGGAAAATGAATGGGAAATAGAAACAATCATGTAAAGTGAAATAAACTAAATTTAGAAGGTCAAAAAACATATACATATATAGTTCTTATGGACAGATGAATAAAACATCTCTTCACATACTGCATAGTGGTTACTATGACAGCTCTACTAGGTTTGAAACTGTCTTTGCCACTTACTAATTATGTGTGGTAGCCAGCTTACTCTCACTGTGCCCCAACAGATACGTTAATAAAATGGCAAAAATACTACTACTAGTTGGGCTATTGAAAGGATGAAATGCACTTAATACACACAAAGCCCTTAGAAAAGCAACTAGTCCATAAATGTTCAATGAATGCTAACTCATTGTATAATATGTTTATTTCCCCCCTCCCTCCTTTTCAATCTGCAAAGATGCCTTTAATCCCCTGGTGTCCATGTGGGATTCGATTTATATTGATAGATATATTGTGTTTCCTCTTGGAAATCTTTAGAGTGGGAGAGGAAGTATGCCACTAAATTATGGAGTCTCCTTTGAAAAATTGTGCTTTATTCAATGTACACATTTCTGTGCCAAAGGCAATTTCTAGCATACAAATGTAATATGTTTACTTTAGTTGAACAATACCAGATACAGTGGTAAATTGGGAGTAATGACAACCCTTTTCTCAAGGTGGATAAATCTCTGAAGAAAACTAATAACTCCAAAAGGAGAGATAGAAAGTTAAGAAACAGAAATTTTCCTCCTTCACAACTTGGCTAGGCATGGACCGAGAGCCCTGCCTCTCATCCCCTTGGTAACATCCCTGCTTTCCTAAACCTGGCCATTTATAACATAATTTTTGCTAGTTGTCAGGTTAAATCAAAATAAATATCCACCTAGAATGGAGGAGAGACATTAGAATGATTTACCAATAACATGTCAAAATCCCACCCAGAGGATGTCTGAGGATGAATAAAATTGACAAAGGGAGAAACATTTTCTTAACTCTTACATCTTTCTCTCTCTTCCTAAAATAGTCTCTCTTTTACACAGAATACCCTAATTCCAAGTAAAATACCACCCACTCCTACCTTCTTCTGCCAAAGGCAGTTTGGTACATCTCCCAAAGAAAGCTTCTTTGACTCCAAATTAGAAGTACCTTTGAACAAACATGCTTAAGAAATTAATAAACATAATCGGCACATTAATAAGAGCAAGAATTTTTGAGATAAGGACTGTGACCAATAAAGCAAACTATTCAAAATGAGGGAAGATGTAGATGCCCAAAAAAGCTTCCACTAACCATGCAAGTGAGCAGTCCAGAGGAAGCTGGATTTGCTAAGAAATTGAAAAGAGAACTGCCACTAGCAATTTTCGTGCCTGAGTTACACTTGCAATGCCAGACCTTCGTCCAAATCTCCTCTGAAGGTTTATAATGACAGGAATGCTGTCACTTGAAGTAAATAGTTCATTTGCTGCTGTTCTCAGGGGCAAAAACACTGGAAGTACATAAACAAATGTCACTTTATCCATTTAACAAGATTTCTCACATGTGCAAAGTGAGATGTAACCCAGTTTCTACCACAAAAATCATAAAACATCTGAAATTATCCAGTGGTATGAAGGTAAATCTATTCTCTGTGGGGGTAGGGGGACTCTTGATTCTTCGTGTAAGTTCCCCACCATCACGAAGATATTAACAAGATATTACTAAAGGCAAAGCAACAGGCTGGTACCAGAAAACTCCAGCACACCACTGCTGCTCACCTGAAAACTAATTGCTTCCCTCTCCAGAATTGGAGCTGAAATGGTTATCAGGTGCTATAGAGTTCAACCACTTCATCCTTCAACCAACTGCAAAGGAACAGATGTGAATAATAAGGCATCAACATCTCCATCTTCAGTTGTCTTTGGAATGAAACAAAACCTTAAAACAGGGTGAAACAGATCCTTGCAGAAGGTCCTGGGAAGCTCCAGTAGAAAAGAGAGCACTTCATGCTGGCTGCACTTTCAGCCGTTTTCACTGCCACTAGCTGCAGCCATGGAACAAGTAGCTAAGGAGTAGGTGCTGATTCTATCTTGGTTTCCCACCGCCTCCTTGTTCCCATTGACCATACTGCCAAATCCAGAGCTGTCACTCCACTGGTCTATCATTGGAAGAAGGAGGGGGTGTCTAAAAAAGACCAGTAAAATAATTTCATTCCACCTCTTCACAAGTCTGCCTAGACTTGAGGTTATATAAAATTGACCAGTAGGGCCAAGGAAAATTTAATTAATGAAATCCTACAGATCATATTTCCAGAAAGCATATTTTCTTTGTTAATATGATTTTACTATCATAGCTACTTTTGAAGGCATGCTACCAGCACTTGCCACTCCATGGTTTCCTGGGCAAGGATTAACTAATATTGTCTCCATTGTGACAAGCTTTCTATTTGTGGCTGTAAACAGATGGACCCAGTTCTGTGTGTGCCTCCATTGCAACCACTCTACTCTGAAATTCTTTTAATTGTGGGGGGAAAAAAATCCTGAGCAGGGCCAGTCCAAGGATCTATATTTCCACTCACTCATACTCTATAAGTAAATTCTATCATGCATTATTAGGCATACCACTGGAGACTTAAGAAGTTTTTTCCCATTCTTTTAGTTTTCTGAGTCTGGGTAAAATCTGCCTCTAGAAAAATCTCATCCCCTGAAAAGCATGTGGCAAGCCTCAAGGTCAGGCTGTTAAATTTGTTCAGAAAATGAAGTTGCTTCCTGTGTTCCAGAGCCTAAGTGACAGCACAGCACATCTTGGCTTCTCAATGAAACTAATGCTTACGGTCATCTCTGGAATGGATTTGGTTCTGGTGAGACACGTTTACAAAGAACAGGGGTGTGCAACCTGTACACGTGGAAAAATGAGAATTCATACCCCATTTGAATCAAATGTAAGATATGTCAAGATCATTGTACTGTCATGAGCAACTAATTAAAAAAAAAAAAAAGAACAGGGGTGGTGAGAATCCTTCCTCCATCCTTAAGACAGTTGTGTGAGCACATAAAACAAGTGGGTTTTTTTTGCATTTTTATTTTTCTGACCTTTGTCACAAGTCTCTCAACTTCCTCATCACTTAGAAACATTCATTTACTTGTCAGTTTACATGCTTTGTTTTCCTCTCACTAAAATTCATATTCTGTGAGGGCACTGACCCTAGTGATCTCAAGATTGTTTTTTACTCCAAGCATCCAGAACAGGGGCTGGCACATACTAGGAACCCAAGCAATATATGGGTATTGGTATATTTCATCTTCAGAGTAGAGTATCTGTTTTGTCCTTAAAGCCTTCTTTACTACTTATCCTAATTCATGGTCTTACCTCTTCATGACTAGCTACAAAGATATGAGATGGATGGTGGAGACTCCAGACAGAACTAGATCTTCCAACTCCAACAAAGGGACAGACCCTGCTGCAGATTGTAAGAAGACTCCTGTCCACTGAAGTAGTCATCATCTCAGAGGTTCATCTCAGGTAGTGAGGGCAGAGAGCACTCTCAGCTTAAGAGATCCAAGCTGACAAGGACTGACAGAGAAGTCTGGAAACTGGAAAGTTCGCAAGATTCTGACTTGGACACTGGAGCAAATTAGAGATCCAGTTATTAGAACTACTGTTCACCAGAGTAGGAAAGAAATCCAGCTATCGTAACTGATGGACAAAGTCATAACCAGATTAGGAACAGGGAAGAGGATGCTAATCTCAAGAGTATGTCTCCACAATTCTTTAAATCCCTTGTTGGTAAGGTCAAAACTGATCTTGTGCCTGGAGTGAGGTTTGACTCATACCTGGGAGTCAAGCAAAGGATTGGGGCACAGGAGTTTATTACAACACAAGACACCCTCCTCCTCAATCAGAAATTCTATTGAGGGATCTGAACATGTGAGGGTACACATGAGCACGTACGCCCTCGCACGCACACATACACACACACACACACACGTACACACACACACGTGTGCACACACATTTTCTTTCAGAATATCATATTTTCTCACACCACCTTGACCACATTTCTCTGAAGGTAAATGATCTATTATGATCAGTCCAACTTTAATGTGGGGATCATATGGAAGTTCAGACAGTAGAAAACACGTGGATCTAAGAACTTAAATCCCAGGATTATCTAGTTCAGTGGCTTGTTTATTTTTTTCACAAGATATTGCAAATTGTCTTTTGCCCTATGGAAGTTTTAACAGGATTGTGCAATCAATTTCATCTCTCAATAAGACAGCCATGCCTGTGGGACCTGAAGCCTGGATTTGAAGAGATGATTCTAAAAAAAGAAAGGTCTCAGGAGGGTTCAGTGGTGACTTAACATTTATAAATTGACTTCTGTTGAACATAATCCTTACTGTTTTGTTTTTCTTCAGAGAAAAAAAATGAAAACTCATGAAGTTGAGGAAGGAAATTAAGACCATAGAAGACTGAGATATGGGTTTTCCATGGTTCAGCTTTACTAGCACGTATAGTGTGTTCAATAAAACCACATACAACCAGACTCTCTGTTCAGGACTGTCTGGAAACTCAGGGACTCAGGTAATCATCAAAGCCAGACTTCAGCAAAGAGTGTGACCCTGACCAAGATGACTCTTTCTAGTCTCTTCCATTCAGCAGAGTCACTGACTTAGAGTTTGGATCTTAGAGTGGTGCTACAGGGAAAGAAAGCAGAAATATTCTCCTAGAAATATACTCCTGGTCACTGGAAATGTCCTACCCATCCTATAATAACACCCTTCAGGAGACAAGTCGTTTTTCTTCTCTTGGGTTCTCCTCTGATTTTTCTGAGTCTCATCATCCCTGTCTTGTGGGCATATGGCCACCCACTTTGCAGGGTGGAAGTGATTTTTAAATCTGAGCACCTAAAACAAAAGTTTGGAAAACTCCTAGAAATAATAATAAAAGAAGTTTATTGGGATAATGATTAAAATAGAGAATGCCCACAATTATTGCCTTTTGCCTAAAATTTGTATTCCTGAGTAGTAATGAATCAATGTTTTGGAGATTATAGTGAGTTCAGAGGTACTCAAAAAATGTTACCAGAATTATAATGTTTCTGTGTAATAAAATGTGTCAGTGTAGTCAATACTTACAGTGCCTCTCCCAACCAGCTGCTAATTACCCCAGAATAGAGGTCTGAAACCTGTGGAGATGTTTATGGCTCCAGGAACTCATAACGTAGAACTGTAAAAATATTCCTGCTGACTGTGCAGCAGGGGCCCTTGAAAATAATTAGCCCTGTCCAGACATGCCATACTCTCCAGTGAGAAGGCACACTCCCCAGCAGATAAAATATAAGGCATGTGAACAAGGAAATAGAGGTGTGCTGTGTACACACACTCTAGACAGCAGAATACTGCTTTCCAGGGATTTCATGTCACAGCTCCTTGATTTGACATAAATCTTTGATAAATGTCCTGTTTCTTGTTTCAATACCAAATCATTTGTTTCAGTTATTTACCTTACTTTCTCACTGAACTTTTTTTTTTTTTAAGTTTAAAATTCCCTTGCCTTAGGGGCAGAAGAGACTTTAACATTAGGCATGATCTCTGACTCCTGAGGGTTTCCAGCTTTAAACAATAATATCCCTCATACATGAAGAACTTCATACATGGCAAAGGAATTGCCTCGAGACAATTTCAGTTACCTTTCATAGTAACCCTGTAAGAGAGGTGTCATTCCCATTTCAGACTTTCAGGATTGTCACGTGCCTGCATTTGTCAAAGCATTGGGATTAGAGGGGAATGAGAGTGAGATTCCCTAAAGAATTTTAACTTCTAATGGGCGGGTGGGAAACACACAAACAAGCGAGATACGTTCAGGTAGTTATAAGTGCTTTAAAGAGAATAACTGGTGTTAAGAGTGGTTGGGAAAGACCGCCAGAGGTGGGGACAACTGAGATAAGCTTTGAATGACCAGTAGAAGACAACCATGCAAAGAACTGGCAAACAAGGTGAATTCCAAGAAAAAAAAAAAATAGCAAATTTAAAGGCCTAAAACAGGAGTGAGCAGTAAATTGGGAGCCAAAATGTAGTTAGGGTGTAGTGAGCGAGAAAAGAGTGGGGTATAAGATTGCATCAAAAAGACAGTCTGGAGCTGGGGATGTTACTCAGTGTTAAGGATTTGCCAACCACACATGAGACCCTGAGTCCAATCCCTAGCACGCGCGCACACACACACATACATTCACACACAAAATAATAAGTAAAATAAAGATGATCGGGGCCTGATTACACAGGGTCTTATAGCCCTATCAAGGCACTAGACTTAGTCCATTTGCCACGAGAAGCCATTAGAACGGTTTAGCTAGATGAGTGACTTGATCATAAATATAGCATTTAAGAGATCAACTAATGAGCTAGGCCACTCACATTTAAACTCCACGTCTGTCAAGTACTAGCAGTGTACTCCTATACAAATTCCTTAGATTCCCTGTGCCTTAGTTTCCTCATCTATAAAATGAAAACAGATATAATATCCCTTTCAATGTGTTTAAAGGAACAACTACAGGCAAGGAGTTCAGAACAGGATCCGGCAAATAAAGTACCCATTAAATGTTAGTTATCATTATTACATTTAGAGAAAGCTCTGCGAGGATGGGCTGTGGTCAACCATAGTGGGACTATTTTGCCATGTCTAGGTAACAAACAATGAAGACCTAGATTTGAGTTGAAGCAGTAGAAACAGTGAGTAACTGAAGTCAGAATCTATTTGCCAACAGGTCTTACACAGGAAAAAAAAAAATGTGTATGAGGAAGGGTCAAATTTTATTCTCATGCTGGCATTGTTTGACCTGAGAATTATATAGATGGTAGTACTCTTGGTGCATACAGGGACCATGAAAACAATGGTTTGCTGATCAGAGATGTCTATTATATATATCTATACAGGGGTAAACACACAAGTTGCAACCCAGGACAAAGAGTTCTGTCTGTGGTGTTGTTAAGTTGTAGAACTACATGGAAACAATGGAAAGAATATTGATAAAAGAGAGAAGACAACCAAGGCCTATACTCTGAGGATCCCCAACGTTAGAGGTATGGTCAAGGGGAAGAATGAAGAATCAGCAAGGAAGACCAAAAAGATAAGAGAGAAGGAAACCCAAAAACTTGTTCCAAAAGTTGAGAGAAGAAATCATTTCAAAAACTATGAGCTTGTGTCACCTGTGAGAGACCAAGAAAATGAAGAGAGAGATGTCAGTATGGACATTGGCGAAGACAGATAACTGGTGACCTAAATAGTGAGAAAGTGGGAAGTCTCCTCCGACTTGGAGAAATGGTGAAACAAAATCCATACTGTAAGGGAATTCAAGGGATAAGAGAGCTGACAAACTAAAACAGATTTTTGGCAGTGGGATGATTCTTGGTGTTGATCTAGGAGTTAACTGTGTGAAAGAAACTACAGTTAGACCTGAGAATATCCAGCTAGGAGACAGGAACTAAGATGGAGGAGGAGGAAGGGACTTGTCAGAGGGAGAAAGTTCAGCAAGGACAGAATTTACAAGGTATTGCATATAGATGCTGTGGCCCCATGTATACAAGCGAGAATGGAGATGGCATGCTGTCAGATGAAATGCTGAGACGACAGCCTGTTTTGATTACGCTTCAACTATGTGATACACTTTGGATGCTGGTTTAAAAGCATCCTTTTATCATAAGAAAATGGGAAGAGATATTTCAAAAGAAGAGAAAGTTAAATATCCAAAATCATACATTGCATCGTTGCCTTTAATAGAGGAAATGGAATTGAAATGCAATGGAAAATTGAACAGCACTGTGGTGTACTAGATGAGACCTTCAAAGAGCAGCTGATGCACCCACAAAATCTAGAAGTCATCCTCCACTTTTTCAAAGCAGAAAATGCTCATCCTGTGCCGAAAGAAGTCCAGGATAAAAACATCTTACAAAAAGGAACAAAAACAATGTGTTCAAACTTCTTTTTATTTGAAATAGGAAGTGATATTTTCCAGAAAGTTTAATTTGGGGTATAGTGAGATCTTCTTTTAATAATCAGTAACAGCATAATTATAATCAAAGTATGCTTATGTTTCATTTTGGGGAAAAAAAGGAAGTTATTTTGCCCTTAGTTTTTAAAAAAGATTTAATGAGATATCCTTGTGATTAATTTTAAAATTGTCTTTATTTCCAGCTCTATCTTTAAATAGACACTGGTGAAATAGATATTCTCAAAACCTTCTAACCAGAATATTTTTTGAAAAATAAATTAGAATATAAATAGATAGAACTTCATAATCTCTCTACAGAAAAAAAATAGCATGAAAGATAGGAATTTAAAGATTGTGATATAAGTTGTTTTTGCAGTTTTAATAATTTCTTAGAATGATTTCCAAGAAAACCTCCAGAGATATCTAACCTTAATTTTAGTTCAGTAAAGTTTCCCTTAAGTTTTCCCTCTTGGAATTAAAACAAAAAAAATTTTTTTAATTGTATGTTAGAATGTCGAGGGAGAAGAGGAGCCACATTTCATGAAACCCCAACCAGATGAAGATAGGAAGAGAAATATATGACTTACCTAGCGGAGATTCCAGTTTAGAAAATCTCAAAATGCCAAGGGAATGGAAGGGCAGTCAGCCCTGGCCTACTCAAAGCTGTTTTCCTTCTGTTTCTAGCACTTTATTTGTTCTTCTTCTACAATACTTTCATTCTCAAATTTTGGAATAACTTGCAGTGAACATATCATCATGTCACTACAAATTGCAAACCCTCTGAGAACAAGATCTGTTTCATCATAACACTCACTCTGAAAGGCACAACCGAAGTTAACCAATAGATATTGGTTGTTTTAATGTCAGAATACATTTCTAAAGTTATGGCATATAATGTGTATGCCTTTTTTTATGACTGCCTCCTGTTAGAATTTTCTAGTATTTATGAAATAAAATATTAAATTAAAAACACTATATGATTTGTATAGGCCTACCTATAAATCTATAGGAACTTTTTGACTCTAATTTGCTAAGGTTTTAAAGTTTTAAAATTGAAGAAAAAAACTGTCTAATCTTATAAGTGAATCAGTATTGAGTTTGTTGTTCCAAAAGAAATTGTGTTAGTAGAGACTGTTAGCGGTCTATCAAAATCCATCCTCCCAAAATGTACCTACATTTCCCAGTCTCCACTGCTGTTGAGAATGAAGGTGTAACCAAGTTCTCAATAATAGACACAAGAGGAAGTATAGTGTCACTTTCAGACCTGGAACATAGAGAACCTCACAGGGAGGTGCCTTCGTACTTTTTCCTGCACTCCATGCCAGCTGATAAGGATGATATCCCCCAGAGCATCACAAGCTGGAAATAGCATTATCATTTTCATCTCAAGTCCTTGAATGATTGTGTAGAGAATAATTCCCTCTGCTGACTTGGAACATTTACCTTACTGTATTTTATAAGGGAAAAATAATGTTGCTTTGCTCTTTTTAATAAGGGAAAAATAAAATGTTACTTGAGTTTCAGCCATAACATCCCAAGCCAATTTGCAGTAGCACTATATTGCTCATCCTGGTTGATGTGAACAGCATTTACTCAGTGTCTCCTCTCTGCCAGGCAGTGTGTTACATGTTCCTATTCAATTTCTTAGATATTACAAACTACTATATTTTCAATTCAGTATTTTTGAGTTCTAATGCAATCAGGTATCACTAAACATTTATGTTTATTATCTCATTTATCCTAACAATAACCTGTAGGGTAGATACTACTATTTTTCCCACTTTACAAATAATAAAATTGAGGCTTAGGAAAGTTAAGAAATTAGTCCAAGTTCACACAGCTAGTAAGTAGAGAAAGTGGAGAGGAAACCAAACAAGTCCATAAGATTAACCCTTAAGCTATGATATCTTGGTCATATACTACACCCCTAGTGCTATAAAAGGGGCATCTCCACAGGCAAGTGCCACATTGAGAATCATGTCAAGGAAGTGACTTTGTCCTAAAGCCTGTGCCTTGTGTTCCTAGTATGATGCTAATGTGTGTGCTGCAACGTAGCTGAAAATAGCCAAGTGTCCTATCTAAGACAAGTCTTTGAGCCCCAACAGAAATTTCCTGTTCACCTCCATACTATGAGGCCCTATTAATTAGCAATCCCTTTGTCCATAGGAGATGTGCTAGTTGTGGGAAACAAACAGACGTCAATGTACAGATTCTGACCTTGAGGAGAGACAACACATATTAAGTACCTACATGAAACAAGTAGAAAGGACAGTTTTCATTGACTTAAAATTTTTCAGTGGTAGTTGATTTTGGAGATTAAATAACCTGGAACATAAGTCAGTGTCTGACATTTCAAAATTTGACCTCTATTGTGTAAGGGATTTCATAACTAGCAATTTCCTCAGCAAATACTGCAATTTTTGTTGCTTCAGAAAATGGTTTGAGTATAAATCCACTGGACACAAGGACTTTGAATGGAACGGTAACTGGTATTTGAGTTTCTTAGGATGCAGACTATTAAGAATAATATTGGCCCAACTTGGTAAAATTAACATCCCATCAATGAATATATATATATACAGCTATAACTAATTCCTTTAAATCACTCTTCAGTTATAACTTAGATTGAAATTTCCCTATTTTTAATTAAGGCAGCTGCTTATTTTGCTATAAATTTTATTACCACCATTGGCGCATACAATATAACTAGCTTTCAAAAAGCAGAGTACCTCTGAAACTCAAATTCTCATATCTAGATTTATGTTTGCTCAGCTTGAGACTGGCTTTTGCAGTATCAGCTTTTGGCTCAGCCTTGCCCTTTGGATATGGTTTTCCTGCTAAGTCTTCTTCCCCCTAAAAGAAATAGGGCTATATGACTAGCTTTGCTAGGAAGAATTTCTTGGCCAGCAATGCATTATCTCTATGTACATGCTGTAGAATACAATATCATTCAGCTATAGCCTCCTTTTTCCTAAACGCCCATGTTTTTTGCAACTTTACATAATCCCAGCAATAAACTATGTGGAACTTCAGATCTCTGAAGAAACAGAAAAGGAAGGCAGAGGATTTTAGATTTGTGTCTTGATCCCCAGCTGGGTGCCTTCATCCACAGCTGAGCCCTTCCTATCTAACTTCCTGTGGAATTGTTCATTAGGATTGTTGAATTTTGGAATATTTACTAGACTGTTGTAAATTATATTATTGTGCCTTAAAAGGCCTATAGTCACTCTCCCCTTCCCCCTTTACATATCTGATTTTATTTCAATGTGGTAAGTTAGTCTAGGCAAGCTCTACCTTCTAGGACAAAGCTTAGCATGTGTCATTAGGTTGGTGTGTCAGTTTGGTCTTTAGGGAAACAAAGGCCAAGAAAGAATTTAAAATGCAAGAGATTTATTGGGGGTATACCCTATGAACGATAAAGGGAGCAGGAGTAGACAAAGAAAGCCCTCAGGCTGCAAAATAGGCCTAATACATGAGATGAGAAAAGGGAAAGGAGGTGAGTGGTAGAAAAAAACCTCAAGTTGTTTTGGCACTCTCAAGAGCCTCAGACAGCACCATGGGGCACAAGCACCAAGGTTACCAGTGCAGCAGTCATGAGTTGAGCAGAATGGCCAGGCCAGGCTCTCCACCAAGCTTGATCATTAACCACAGTCTCCCAAGGAGAGAGAGTGATCTACTTGAACACTGCAGCAGATCTAGGAGGCCTGCAGCTGAAGAACTGAGTAGTGTGTCTCCAAGATGGACCACTGCAATTCTATCTGAGGTTTGCATGGAAATGGTTTATTTAAGAGAGCCCAGGAAACACCAGTAGGGAATAGAAAGGTAAACCAGGGAAAGGGTCAGACTAAGAATGTGTGTCTTATCATGTTAGTTTCCTGTTAATGTCATAACAAATTACCACAAATATAACCACTTTAAATACCATGCATTTATTATCTTACAGATTCTGTAGATCAAGAGTCCAGGCATCATGTGGCTGAGCTAATTTTCACTTCAGAGTCTCGTAGGATAGAAACAAAGATGTTGCAGGTCTGGCCTCTTATCTAGGAGCTCTGACTGAGAATCTTCTTTATGGGAGAGCTTATTCAGGTTATTGGCAGAATATTTCTGGCTGTAGGACTGAAGTCTTGCTTCCTTGCAGGCTACCAGGTGATAACAACCCGTAGTTCCTGAGACCTCTCTCTGGTCCTTGAACATTGGTTCTTACATCTCAGAGCTAGAAATGCTGCATCAACTCCTTCTTATGTGCCAATCTGTCTGACTTCTTCTGTCCCCAGCTAAAGAAAGGTCTCTGCTTTAAGAACACAGGTAATTATATTAGGTACACCTGGATAATGTTGGCTACTTTCCATATCTTAATACATATAACCTTAATTAATTCCATAAAGCCTCTTTTCTCACATAAGATTAAGATTTCCAGGGATGAGGGTGCAGACTTCTTAGGGGCCATCAATCTGCCTACTATAATTATTAAGCAGATTACCATTGTAGACAAACAAGTCTTAACTCTGCTGGGGAAACCTTGCAGAAAGTGTAGACTAGCCTCAGATGTGTTCTAACTGGATAGTGAAGAAGCTGGGGTATTTATCCTTCAATTCCCATTTCCTGAGAACTGTTCCAGACTCACCCAGCACTTCCAGCATTTGCTGCTGAGAATAAGCCCCAAGGCGAAAGCAAGGTGGAAGCGTCCTAGTTATATACGGTAGGATACCTTCAGCATATGCCAAGACAGTGAGTATCAAGAGAGTATGGATGGGATAAAATGCATTGACAAAAATGTGTTGATGTAAGAACAAAGTAAAATCCAGCCATCTTCTCCTCCTCCTCCTCCTCCTCCTCCTCCTCCTCCTCCTCCTCCTCCTCCTCCTCTTCTTCTTCTTCTTCTTCATCTTCTTCTTTTAATAAATTTTCACTTTATCCCAAACTTTCCATTCTGAGAGTGGAGTGTGGAGTGTGGATAAGGCCTTATTTAAACCTCAGTCCTAAATTCTGTAACTCAGTCTTTTTTCAGAGCTTCAGCATAGGCTATGAGGTTTATGTTCAAGTACTACCAAAGTAGAACTTTGATTCAAATGTATGAGATTCCTTATTTGTAATATTTCCACTGAAACCCCACAATCAGGAGGTGTGATTAACAAGGCAGGAGTAAGGTAACATAGATTTATGCTTTTTGGCCTCATGTTTGGGAATGTGCTCAATAGCATGATTTTGCTTAGTGCCCAAAGCAACCTTAGACAATATGTTGTTCTTACATGAAGTACTTTGTTCTTACATGAAGTCTCCATATCTATCCTTTATAAACTTCTAACAGCCAAAAAGAAGAACATACCTATTGAGGGAATAGAAAGGGCTGCCTCTGGAAGGCAGGCGTACAAAGCAGCATTGTTGAGGCAGAGGTTAAGTGATATTTACTCCTCTTGTCCACAAATACTAGATCAATATATTGTGATGAGCACTCAGCTATAGACTCCATTCCTCAACAACAATACTCAAATACGTTTGAGAATAGTTTGGTAGATGAATTTTTTTCACTCTTGAAAAATCAGCAACATTTTTCTGGTGAAATTTCGGCCTAGACAATATTACATATTGTCCAAGGTTGCTTTGGATGCTAAGCTTAATCATGCTATTGAGAACATTCCCAAACACCAGGCCAAAAAGCATAAATCTAAAGAATTAATGAAGTTAGACAGGTTGATTTGAAGCCTCAGATTTCCTACTTGGTTAATGTAGAAACTTGCTTACCTTGTCGTCATAAACACAAGAAAGATGGTTGAGGACTCTAATAGAGATAATGTATACAAAACAAATTGCAGCAATGGCTGTCACAGAATTCAAACAATGAGTTCCTTTTTTTCACATAATGTTAGTTCAGGGTCCTTGAAACAATTAGAAAGTGCCTTTGTTTTATTTGTCATTTTCTTTGGACTTGGACCCAATTCATAAAAGTTTTTCAAATGGCTGTCAACTGGCCCTCATCTCTCATTACCTTCACTCTGTCCTACACCTGATTGAGAGCTTGAGGCTCTGGATCTCTCCCTTGGGACCAATGAAAGTCAAAGATGTTACTTTCCACATCACAGGGAAAGAAACATGCTCTGACAGATTCTCTGTGTACAAGGAAGAGTTTCTTATTTATCCAACAAAAATATGTTCCTCTCAAATGTTAAAAAGGGCTAAAATCTCTTCATCAAATTTAAGAAACAAAAGCATTTTTAATACTATTTTACAACCTAATGAGGAAAGAAATGCTGCTACAATGCCATTAATAAGTTTGGGGGCCATATTTTAGATGTATTGTGCCCTTACTCAGGTAATGGGATGTTGAAGTAAGAACTGTATGTGTGTCAATTCTTGCTTTCTTTGAACACCTCACCTCATTTATAGGACCTTCTAATTTCCTGCATCCAGCTTCTATTATAAATTTCCCAGAAATTTATGTTCTAAGATGTGAATTAAAATGCCATTTCCCTTATAACAAAGCACCTTAGCTAAGTTTTGTATCAGCTACCTTTGGGTGGTGAGTACTAGAGAAAGCTCCCAGTTGTATGTTTTTGGGGAATTGAGAACCTTGGCATTTATTTATTCTTTAAAGTATGTTCCAGTATTGGTAAAAAAAAATGAGTCACAATTCTAATAGTAAACAGTAATATCTGCAGCCCTAAAGGATCTGATGGATTAGAGAAGTACAGTACTATGTGGTAAGGTCTTGGGGTATTGCCAACACCCAAGAGAATACAACATTTTATATTAACAGTAAACATGTTTACTGAATATTCACTCATAGATGATTGTGCCAAATGCTGCAGATGCTTTTTTTAAGTACAATAAAGTCACTGATTTCATGAAGTTTGCAATCTAATAGAAAGATTATATTGAACATACTGAACATTGATGAGTGCCAATTGGAACACCTACAAGCGGTCTTGATTTAAAAAAAAATCAATAAAGGGAGAACCTCAGAATCTCTTTGTGGACCTTGTATCCAATCCCCAACTTTGCTTTTCCTTTGGGACTTGTTGCTAGTAACCCCTGCCCCAGCCTCACTGCCCTTATTGGGATGGAGAAGAAGGATCTGAATAACAGATCCATTTGGAGAAGAACTGTAACAGAGTTCCCCTAAAAATAGGGAAAAATCCCAATTTCCTTCCTGGTCCATGGCAAACCTGAGGTGAGATGAAGATTAAACCAAACTGAAAAGAATAGAAGAACAAAAGAAAATGATCAGTGGGGCTGGGGATGTGGCTCAAGCGGTAGCGCGCTCATCTGGAGTGCGTGCGGCCCAGGTTCGATCCTCAGCACCACATACAAACAACAATGTTGTGTCCGCCAATAACTAAAAAATAAATATTAAAAAAATTCTCTCTCTCTCTCTCTCTCTCCCTCTATCACTCTCTCTTTAAAAAAAAAAGAAAATGATCAGTAATTTGATTATCTGATCTATCAGCCATACTGCATTTATCTTTACTTAGAAACCTCTTTAACTAAATCCATGTGTGGCTGCTAAACTAGTTTTTTATTTGTCCCTCAAAAGATCATCTACACACTTGTAAGTCCATATCCCCAAGAGCGGTTGGAGTTGCTGTTCCCACCAAAGACTCGGGCTTCCTGAGTGATTGACAAAGTATTTGCCCCATTGAGGATGGACCCTGCCTCTGTTCCTGTGTCACTACCACTATTGTTATTGTGGTGCTACTGCCGCTACCATCCATTATGGTAATAGCTACCACCATTTATTAAGCGCTGATGCCAGGCACTTGGTAAGCCCTTTATATTACTTATATTACTTGATTCTCACTGCAATTCCACAGGGACACTATGGTTTAGAGAGGTTGGGTAACTTGCCCAAGTCCAGAAATCCTGAGAGCTAGAGTTTTCTCTTAGGTTTGTCTGAGTCTATATTACTCCCAACCATTACATAATACTATTCTACAGCTTGAAAACAATTATTCTAAACTCTCTTTATCCAAATGACACTGACATATATAATGTGGCTTGGTTGTGGATTAGTTTGGGAACAGTAAAAAGATAAGACATTATTTAAATAATACATACATGCTGTATGTCCAGTAATTGCTACTTAAGTGCCATATTTTTCTTTATCCTCGATGGTGGTGTGCCACCTCTAAGATTACCAATGGTCTATTGATGAGCCCAGACATTTTTAGGTAAAAATGCCTGAACCAGGTGAGAATAAAATACTGGGAAAAATGAATCCTCATCAACCCTTGGTTGTTCTCAATTCTTCTGTGTGGAGGTATAATTACTCTCAAGCTCAGATTCTGACATCAAACTTTGGTTTCCAGTGACTCTTGTCAAATTCCTCTGATTGTAGGTTTGCTTCCCTGTCTCAGCCCTCTCAATTGTGTTTGGCCTACTGCCACATAACCTGCCATTATCACCACCAGGATTTAAGCAGTACCTCTTTAGACATACTGAACAATGTGAAACGTTCATGTTTATAAATGAAAGATATTATGGGCACTTCTCGTGGTAATAGCCCATTTTGAATTCTTTTCACAAATACAGAAATTGTCCCATCAAACCATTCAAATAATAAGTTAGCTATTCTGACCCGTTTCAACAGATATTAGTTGAAAACTATATGGCCATGCACTATGCTAGATTCTAGGGATAGAAAATAATTTTATGTCCAGGAAGTATCCAGCTAGTAAGAGAGACCAGTACACATTATAGCCACAGAACAGCCTCAATAATAGGAGAAGTCACAGGAGCTCTGTGAGCCTAGAGAAGTGGCATTTCCAGCAACTTGCAGGTTCAGAGCATCTTGCTGTACATGATAGTAGAAACTCGTAGCCCACTGTTCAAATGGCAGCGACACTTTGCCACAGACACTGTATGAAACAACAGTGGGAAAGATGATACCTATAATTTAAGTAGGCATAAAATGAAAGTCTTCACACACACTATAATTTTGTGTCTTATGCATACATACTCACATGACGATCATTCTCGGGGTCAGCTTCATGATGGTTCCTATACAAGCTGACAGTATGTTTTAGTGGAACAGGGACTCTCCAAGAATAAATCCAATGGGCTTTTATTTTCGTTTTTCCTCCTCAGCCTCCTTTAACAACATGACCCTCCTTAATGGAGCAGCACTATGTCTTACAGTACACAGTTAGAGATCAAAAATTCAAATGTAAGCCCTCCTAGGAGTCATGGAAATAAAAAGTCATGGTAAAGGCCTATTCTGTGGCAGGCATTGTGAGAAACATTTCAGTGTAATCATTCATTTAATCCTCACAATGTTATAAAAGGAGCACCAGAATTCTCCCCCTTGACAGTTTGGAACACCAAGCAGAGGGGTGGAGGAACATCCCACAGTCTCACAGCCTGAGTCAGGAAGCAAATCCAAGATGATTCAACTTTTGAGGAACCCCCATCCACTGGAATGAGTAAAGAATGAGTAGAAATCACTGATACCAGAAAATTTCCTAAGGCAAAAGAGTTAAAGCAGGAACATTCAAGAAGAGGGCAAGAGCTTGGGCAATACAATTACATCCTTTCTAGAATTTGGGCAGTCATGAACCTTACTCACAACCTATTATATACAGCCTTCTGGATACTTCCAACTCCAACACACGCACCACCCCACAAGCTTTGAAGAGGCTTAAAATTGAGCTTAATCTTCCACCTGTGAAATTTTAAGGCCAGTGCACGTTAGACTTATACTAGGCAAAGGCCCAATTCTCCCTCCTCACACAGCAAGCACATTTGGGGCACTAAATTGCAGGATGTGATTATCTTGATATTTTAAAGGAACTATCTTTAAAATCTAGTTTCAGAGTGAATAATTACTGAAGCAGCTGCCAAGCATGGACCCTCTGCCAAGCACTTGGTCACAAAGAGGTTTTCAGGACGTGAAGACAGTGGTTCTGGGAGCTGTGGGAATCACTCTGTAGGCATAGTTTACCTTTCTCAAGGTCCCCGTCTACCACTCCAGGAACACATAGGCTTTCATACAAAGCAAAAGTCTGAACACACTCTAGAAACTGACTCAGAGTTTCTGCATGCTAGCCTATACTCTATAAGCATGTGACCTTTAGAAATCCATTCTTTTGAAATCCCACTGTCTGTATGAGTAGAGAGGAACTACAGACCACCAAGGCTTTTCCCACTATAAATGTATCATTCTATAAGAGGTCATTTTAACTAAGACATAGACATAAATCCACAGAGGGTACAAGGCGGTATACTATAAGGGACACAAAAACAAATTAACTGCCCATGTCCCTAAAGAATTGCTTCATTTTAAGGACTGCTAGGAATACCAACATATAAAGTTATAAAATTATTACTGTGGTTTTAGCATTTCAGTCATTGTGTCTTTATACCCTCTTACTTTTTCTAAACACGCTGAAGTACAGATAGTTGTGTCTAGGGTGTAGCTCATTGTTAGAACATGTGCTTAACATGTATGAGATCCTGAATTCATTCACCAGCACTAAAACATTAAAAAATAAAAATAAAGTTAATTACTACAAAAAATAAAATATATACAATGTATATGTATCCAATCATATCTATCTCCCATCATGGTTGTCAGGGTTAAGCTAATAAATATATGAAAAGAGCCGAGAACACATGGAACGTTGAATAACAAAAACCACATGTTAACGGTGTTCTATGCAGGTATTTTGGGGATATTATGTTTTCAGATGTTATTTAATGCTCATGAAAGTCCTCAGAGGTATGTATTCCTGTACTAATTTTATAGATAAGAAATATAAAACTTGGAAAATGAAGTACCTTGTAAAGATCATACCAATCATTTGAATTCATTCCTCTCTCATTCCAAATGCATATATTTAATTAGATGTTATTTTTCTTCTCTAGTCACCCTTTCTACATTCAGTTGTCTCTGTTCTGCTCACTAATAGCATAACCTCTGCTTTTTTAAGTTCAATTTTGCATCAGAATTTCTAGGTATACATCCAGGAATCAGTGTCGGTAAAGACAGGCTCTCAGCTTTAAATATGTCCTGTGTCCTTTTAGATAGAATACTTAATATCATTTGCTCCCTTCCGTGGACTTTTTGAGTTTTTCTCACTGCATTATGGAAAATGATAATTGTCAAGGTTTGCTTTGGATCTTGAAGTCATGAGAAGTTGACAGAGGATTTCAGAGCCACAGGCTGCTCGCTCCCCATCTCTGCCTACTGCTCACTCCTTGAGGTGAGCTATCTGTTAAGACACACTGCCTTTTGGACTAGATCCTTGGCACCAATGCATGTACTCTCTCCCCTTTCTGAAATAATTCTGTAAGCATCTCCACTCATCATCACATCAAAACCAACTGGTCCAGGAGCACTCATCTCTCTATGGCAACGAGCACACATTACTTGTACACAAGTTTTTTGAAGACCACCCCTCCTATAGTCTGTTCTCAGTGTTGTCCCCACTCTGTCTCCTCACATGCATTTCAAATGTTCTTTCATGGCCTGAATCCAATAGCACTCACTTTTATCATTACTTGTCCTCTACCGAACAAGACTTTGCCTCCTCCTGGTTGTCCCTCTTGACATGTTTCCTACTTTTTTGCTGTTCTAATTGGATTCTGTCACAGTCCCTTTCCTTTAGAGCCACACCAAACTAGTGCTAAAAGTTCAAGTGACATCTTTTACTTTCTCTGCGTCAACCTCAATTCTGCTGTCCCCGGTAGATCTTGTCAGCCTTACCTGCCCACTCTCCTGGCTGTAAGTAAATTCTAGACTATTGACATATTTATCAGAGAGTTTTTACCTAACAATAAATGGGCCTCAGGAATTCTGGAAACATCCTGAACCTGGAAATATGGCATGAATTTGTGCCCTTGTCTAATGAGAGAATTTATGGCTTCCATGAGATCAAACCAAAAAAATCTAAAATCTTAGATGTAAATATAAATAGAACCAGACCATGTTGAAACTAGAAGAGACATTAAGGAAGATTTGGTTCGATTTTCTTATTGTGGAATTATACACACAGGAATTCTGTGATAATAGCAATGGGAATACTTAGCTATTTCAAATATTTCAAGAAGCACAATGGAAATCATAGCTTTATCTAAAATATGGTGATCACATATAATAGAAATTAATAGTTACTTTGATTTTTCCTAGAATTGAGTGGAACCTATACTGATAATGATTGGTTCATATTCTATAAAGCAGTCTTCACAAAGCTCTAAGCACTTTCTATACTTTATTATATAAAATTTTCAATGACTTATTTAAGTTTTTATATGATGGAATTAAGGTATATATTTATTTATTTATTTATGGGTACTAGATATTTAACCAGCAGTGCTTTACCTCTGTGCTACATCCTTGGTCCTTTTTATTTTCTTATTTTTGAGACAGGGTCTCACTAAATTGCTGAGGTTAAATTTGAAATCACAATCTGCCTGTCTCAGGCTCCTGAGCCACTGGAATAACAGGCACATGCCAACACAACTGGAAAACCTAGGTTTTTAAAATAACCCCAACATTGCCCCTCTTCAACATGCTGAGGAGCCAGGATCTGAACTGCAATGCAGTTGAAGACCATGCAAAGAGGGAATCCTTCTTGCCTCCCATTCTTATTGTCAATGACATATATTTAGATTAATAAAAACAGAAAAATATAATAGCTTGATTTTATTCTATTTTAAGCCTTTAGTTCTCAACTGGGGATGATTTTGGCTTTCAGGGGACAGTGTGCAGTGCCCAGAGACATTTTTGGTTATCACAACAAAGATACTATCTGTATCAAATGGGTAGAGGCCCATGAGGGACCTTGCAGTGGACAGGACAGCCTCCAGAACAAACAACAATCTGGCCCCAATGTCCACAGGCCATTTTTCAGAAACACTGCTCTACACATGGTTCATAGATTTATGGGAGAGTCATAATAACAAAAAAAAGTTCTCTGTGATGAAAACATTAAGATCCATTGATCGTGTTCATCCCTGAGATAGTAAATAATCAATATTTTTTTGTTGAATACATGAATCTCTGTATTTAAGAAAAAAAATATTTTCTTCTTTCTTGGCTTCACTTTATTTTTTTTTGGTATTATCCCCTGTGCCCTCTAATCCAGTGCTCTTAAACCTCAGTAAGCAATAGAATCACCTGGAGGGTTTCAGAAACAGATTGCAAGACACCAATGCCAGAGTTTGATTCATTCCGTCTGAGGAGGGGCCTGATGTCCTACATCTCTAACAAACTTCCAGGTGATGCTATTGCTGCAGGCCCAGGGACCACATGTGAGTAGCAGGGCAAATTACCTGTCTTTCTAGAGGTTTCCCCACCCTCCTGAAGAGAACACTCCACTTCCATATCAGGCCACAGTTCCTCAAACCTCTGCCTCCCATTACCTGGGACGTATGCTGCTAGGCTAGAAGCAGTGGCAGCCCTGAGTTGTTTATCCATCCATCACATTCACAAGATTAACAACAACTCTTTGATAACTTTGAACACATTGTAAGGAAAGATGAAATCTCACAACATCATGCTTCTATAATTAAAAAAAAAGAAAAAGTTATCGCTTTCCCGGCTTGCTCAAAAACCCACTTGCTTAAAAGTCTTTTTCTTAATTTTTGTTTGTTTGTTTGTTTTTGTTTTTGGACTTTGTAAAAATGCAGACACATTTTCTAAAAAATCAAACTCCTACCATTCCAGTCACGTGCATTCTAAAACAGTCATGGCACAGCATTTTAATATTCATATTTTGTGTGTGCAAGTGTGTATGTGAAGTGCCCACTCTCATGTGCCTCTCTTGCTTTTTAAATCAGAAAAAAAGTCTTGAATACTTGCTCCAGTGCATTTGTAGTTCAAAGATTTACCTATTTACCTTTGTTAATGGTCACATTTGTCTGATTCGTCATCACCAAACTGGACTCAAGAGTCTCTAGCTATCTTTTATGATTTCCACTGTCCATAGCCCATTTGAATTATATATTTTCTACACTTGTGTAGAATTGAATTATCATTCAATGATTCCTTTGAACTTCTATTCTTTCCCTCTTTAATGTCCCTTCCATCTAAATGGTGTCTTCACCTCAAATTCAGTGCTCAGCTCACACCTTTCATCTATATTCTCCTGCTTTGCAAGTTTCCTCTAGACCCCTCTCCACCTTCTCATTTTCCTTCTCTGTAGATGTTAGACAACATGCCCTTGTATATGGGATGTCTTCCTTGTCTCTTTTTCTAAGCTACCCCCCTCTTTGATAACCTAATACTCTGTATACTCTTTAGACACAGTATTGTAATAAGGATTAAAATAAATAATGAATGCTAAGCCAAGTCTTTCAATAAATGTTAGTTGTTAATATTGTTCTCCCTAGGTACCATGTTTATTTCCCAAGAAACATCTTGAATTCCTCTTGTTTTTCTCCTTTTCATCATGATTCCCTCCCTACTCCTTCCACATTGTTTCCTACTATGATATTTCCGCTCCTTTTTCTTTTTAGAGCCTCACCAGATGCAGGCCAATGATCTCCCTTTATCAAGACTTGCATAAATACACATCTCTCACCACATGCATTGAATTAAACTCACCTTTTATTAGGACACAAATGATTGAGTTCCTTCAGCTATACCCCAAAACAAGTCCTTTCATGCAACAATAATCATGTGAATGATTTTTCTGAGCTATATTTAGGTTCTCTTTACCAATTACAGCTCATCCTTGCCTCCAAATGAGATACACCACCATCATTCCTTACCAGAGTTTTATTTCACATGTATTCAAAAAAAAAAAAAAAGGTCTTTTAGAAGAACTGGAACTGGAAATAGATCTCAAACATGAATGGTTGATTGAATTTTTTTAATCAATGTCTCCCTACATCACACCCTTTCGTGTGCTCCCACCCTGAATCTGGGTATGACCACCAGGAATTGGCCCATGGGTTAGTGGAAAATTTAAAAGTGCATAAGCATTGGGCATTTGTTTTCCTTGCTTCGCTGGGAACTCTGTGAGTCCTGTAAGAACAAGCCCAGGCAAGCCTTCTAGAGGATGGAAGGTCACAGAGATCACATAGCCATTGATGAAAACACCTCTGATTTCTAGCCATTAGCCAGCCACATCTAGCCAACCCACTAACTAACCACAGACTCCAAATGAGTCTTGCCAGGATGAGCCAAAGTCAGCTCAGACCATACTTCTTACCCTCAGAATTGAGAGCTAAATAAGTGGGCACTGTTTTGAGCCATTAAATTTTGAAGTAGTTTCTTAGTTGGCAAAAGCTAACTATTAAACACACTTTAACTGATGATGTTCCATAGATAGTGTTTTGTTACATAAAAGGAGAAAGTTTGTGAAGTCACCAGAAAATTCTACAAACAATTAGAGTCCATTTTCTCTTTATCAAGTCTCATGAACACTCTTTTCAAAATAAATATTTTCTCCAAATTTAACTGTTCTATGCTGGTTTTGTTTTTTTAATATAAGTGAAAGGACAAATCCTTGAAAAGTACAACAGATTTAATACAAAGTAGAAAAAACAATAACTACTATATCTATTGAACAAATTGTATTAACAATTTTTAAATCTTCCCTAAAAGAAAACTTTAGGTCCAGATGACTTTGCTAATGAGTTCTTTCAAATATTTAAGAAAGAAATCAGATGGACATAAACTGACTCTAGAGAACAAGAAAAAAAAAAGGAAGACTTCTTTATTTGTTTTAAAAGATTAGCATAAACTTGATACCAGAAAATGATTAAAATATTATAATATGAAAAAAATTATATTCTTAATAATAATTTAATATAAAATATTAGGAAATGAATTTAATAATGTATTTAAAAGAATAACATACCACAGCTAAGTTAGATTTATCCCAGGAATGCAAAATTGGTTACATATTCAAAAGTAATATAACATTAGTAGAATAAAGAGGGGTAGAAATCTATGATCAACTCATAGATGCATATAGAACTTAATAAAATTCAATGTTCTTTTATTTTAAAACTCTAAGCAAGGTAGAACTCTAAATGATTTCTAAACTTGAATACAAAGTGTCAACAGAATTAAAAAAAAAAAGAACCACAAACTATCAAACTTAACTGGGTAATAGTGAAGAATTTCCTCCTGAGCTAAAATAAGAAAACAATGGCTGGAGCTGGGATATAACTCTGTGGTAAAGCATGTCTAGCACACATACAACTTGGGGTTCATCCCCAGCACCTAAAAATAAATAAATACATAAATAAATGAATGAAAGAAAGAAAGAGAAAACAACAGTTGCTGTCACCATTCCCTTCACCTTGTACTGGAGGGCCTACTAGGAAGTAAAGGTAATAAGAGGACTTGAAGATTGAAATGCAATAAATAAAACTTTTATTGTTTGTAAATGACTCTTTGATATATCTAGAAGATACAATAAAATCTACTGGTAAACTAGTAGAACCAAGTGAATTTAAATATCTGGATACAGGTTAATATGTAAAAATAACTTCTATTTGTACATACAAGCAACAAGTACTCAAAAAAATTTTAAAATGCCATTTATGATGTCAAAAAAAGAGGTGTACCATAATCATGGACTGGAAGACTCAATAGCGTAAAACTATCAGTTCTCCCCAAATTGATCTCTACAGGTACCACAATCTCAGTTAAAATCCCAATAGATTTTTTTTATGGAAATCTCTCAGCTGGTTCTGAAAATGTGTGGAAATTCAAAGAACCAAGAATAGCAAAGGCAAAAGAACTAAGTTAAAGGATGTATACTACTTCACATTAAGGATAATTACGAAGCTTAGTAATTAAAACAGTGTGGTAAGCAACAAGACACAAAACCATACCAGCAGAACAGAAGAAAGTATCTAGATTTAGATCCACACATACATAATCACATAATTTAAGGAAAAATTGCTACTGCAATGAAACAGAGTCTGCAAATAAATGATGATTAATTGATTATTAACTCAAGAAAAAAAAATGTTAATCTCTATTGCACACAAAACATAAATATCAAATAAGACAGATTATGTAGTAAATGTAAGCAGTAAAGCTTTGAGAAAATAACTTGAAAATATTTTCATGACCTTAGAGTAGGTGAAGATTTCTTAAATAGAACATTAATTATGAAAAGCATTAATCCTAAAGGAAAAGCTTGATAAATTTGAACTGCATTAAAATTAATACATTTTTTCAGAAAAAAAAATATTTAAAAGTAAAATATAAGATATAGAATGGGAAGGGGCTGAGGCTGTAGCTGAGTAGTAGAGCGCCTGCCTTGAGTGTGTGAGGCACTGGGTTCAATCCTCAGCACCACATAAAATAAATAGAGATACTGAATCCATCTACAACTAAAAAAAAAATTTGTTTAAAGATATAGAATGGGAGAAAGTATTTTCAATATATATACACATATTGACATATATATGTGAGTATGAATATGTGTGTATATAAACATTTTTAAATAGAACCTTTCTGTAATACATAAATAATTCTTACAATAAGAAAAGACAGACAACTCTATTTAAAGAGACAAAAGACTTGAAAAAATGATTTCACAAAAGAGAGCATATAAATTGCCAATATGCTATGTAAAGGTGATCACATTGTAATTACCACTACTTACTCACAAGAATGGCTAACTTGGAAAGGACTGACAACACTGAGTGTCACCAAGAATGAGGAGCTATACCAGAATTCTAATGCTGGTAGAAGTGTAAATTGATACCTTAGAAAACTTACTGAGATTGTCCACTAAAGCATTACCTATGACCCATTACTTCCTTCCTAGATAGAAAGCCAAAATAAGTTCTTACATAGGATACCAAATAACATACATGAATTTTGTGAAGTATGATTTTAATAATGCAAAAATAGAAACAATCCTAATTTATTTACCATGGAATAACAATTTGTGATATATTCACACAATGGACTACTGTTAATCACAACAACATGGATGAATCATAGACATGATGTGAAATACAAGAGATCAGACACACAAAAAGTATAATTCTATTTATAGAAAGTTCAAACTAGTCTTTGGAACCAGAAATCAAGTAGCAATTACATTTGAGGGTTTGTAATAACTGGGAGGAAGCACAAAGAAAAATTGTAGAGTGTTGGGAATATTCTATTTGTATTATAGATAGTGATTGCAAAAGTGTATATACTTTTTGAAAAATTCATAGATTTTATTTGGACTCTTTTCAATGCTATACTTTAAAAAAAAGATTGAAAATAAAATGAAAAATTAGAAAAACTATACTTTTATTCTTTTCTGGTCAGCTAGTTTATTTTTTTTTCATCTACTTACCTTGGTTTCCTTTTTTATTTCATTTTTTTCTTAGAAATCTTTAAATATCTAATTGGATGTTTTATAGACATACTAGATATGTCAACCACATTCTCTTCTTGTCATTTGATAGAAAATTTTCACATTTTTATTTTAACCTGGAATTCACTATACGGAGCCACTGAAAGAAAGACGTTTTATAAATCTCAGATCTTATTACACACTTGGCCAACCTTTAATGTTATAGAGGTGTAATTATATGTATGTGTCTTCTCCTCACCTGGATATAAATGCCTTCACACAGGGGCATAGATCTCATCATCTCTTAATCCTACTATCTTGGTCTTTGCCACACAGAGGAATTTAGTAACTTCTTGTTGACCTGAAAAACTGTATAATCCATTTTGAAGTCTTTCAGAGTGGCCAGAGGGCCAGAACTGAGAGTGTGAGCCTTCCTCTTTCTCTAGGGCCTAGAACTAGATTGTATAACCTCTTGAGGGCCCTTCTCTCTCTGACTCTATGATTGAGCAACTTACTGGTAACCTTTACAGCCTTCTTTTGTTACATATTGTACCTGTTGATAAGCCACTGAGATTTACTTTGTTCTTGTTCTTTTTCTTTATTTTCCATTGCTAAAAAAAGAAAAAATATATATCCATTTTATATTTCTCAGTCCTTTCCAAATTATTATAGAGCTACATACATTATAGTGTACAATTTTTATTTTATATTTATGTTTGAAAGTGAGAGTTCTGAATTTTATTAGTGACCCAGAACCATTTTCAGATATAAAATTAAAATCCTGAATAATAATTTTACTGACATGACAGGAATATTTAATTTATACCTGATTAATTTTTCTTACTCCAGAAAATAGCTAGTACTTAGTTTGTGGTATCACATATTGGAACATGAGAAATTACTAATTATGGCAGGTGCCTTGGCACACAGCTGAGGCAGGAGGATTGCAAGTGGAGGCCAACCTCAGCATCTTAGAAAGGCCCGTGGCAACTTGGAGATATGCTGCCTCAATATAAAAAATAAAAAGGAGGGGGGATGTGGCTCAGTGTTAAAGCACCTCTAGGTACAATCCCCAGTACCAAAAAAAAAAACTATTGGTTATAAAACAGATTAACCTTATCTGCTAGAATTTGATCAAGAAGACCTGATAAGGGAAGACTGTTGTCACAGGAGTTTAAAAGGAAAAGCAAGAGAAGATAGGAATTGGAACAAAACTATCTGTTTCTATGTATTTGATGAATTTCAGCTATTCTTCATGTTTTTGTTCAAATTCACATTAATGTCCTTCCAAAAATATTTGTTCTTAGACAGAATATGAATGCTACTGAGTTCACTGATAGCCTTTCAAACTTCGATCTTTCTGAATCTTACTTAATCTTACTGATTACTTACTTAATCTTACTTAATCTTACTAATCTTACTTAGTCTATACCCAAAAGTTGAATTTCTTAAAGTGTATTATTTTATTATGAACTTTATTAATTATAAACTATAAAATTTAATTCCCCAGTGATTTTGTGTCCATATACTAAAAATTAAGTCCAACCTTATATACTTATAAGTGATTGTGCTCAAAATAAGTACTCAAAAACTACTACACATCAACTCTGTACATGTCAATAAAAGTAAATTTAAATGAAGTCCTTTTTATCAAACTATTTCATAATTAAAATAAATCTTTGACTTCAAGTTTATTGCATCCCTCATTCCTCATTACAACTCAGATATCTATTTTCCTTTCACATACTTTCTTTGTAAAAGGCACGAAATACTCTCTTTCTCTCTCACATATTTACGAGTAGAGGAGGCAGATTTTCATTTTTTGATACTGACCAATTGGTCAAGTCTCCTCTCTCCTAAGTGTGATATTGTGATTGTATTAGTCAGGGTTCTCTAGAAAAAAACAGAACCAACAGCATATATCCATAAGCTATGATTATCAAAGGGAAATTTATCAGATTGTCCTACACAATCAGAAGCTGGATAGTCCCACCATGCATGTGTGCAGGCTGGAGAGCTGGAGAAGAGTGTAGCTGCTAAGTTCAAGAAGCTGGAGCCTCAGAACAAGAGGGATGAATATGCAGCATGGTCTAGGACAGAGGCTGGAAACATCCTGGAGAACTGTTAGTCAGAGTGAAGAAAGAGTGAAGGAGCTAGGGTCTGATATCCTGGAGAGATTGCAGCAGCAATCAAAGCACTGGCTCAAAAAGACTCTAGCTCACATCTGCTTCAGCTTCCTCCTTCTTCCACTGCCCACAGTCAGGGTCTTCCCCTCAATTTGCTGTCCCATATGCCGATCTTTTCCGGAACCCTCATCGACTCATTTAGAAGTCTCTTATCCTAGGCATCTTTTAATTCAACCAAACTGACAATCCAGATGAACCATCACGAGGATATACATTTTGGGGATTTTGTCCAAAGTTCCTGTCTCATCACTCCTTCCCTAATACAGGCTGTAGAAATTAGAGTTTCTCTTCCCCAAGGTGAATCACAGAAACTCTAATACTCCACTACCTTTCTCTCTTGAAGTTAGCCATAAAGAAACTCTGATCTAGCTCCTTCACTCTTCCAGAGGGGTCCTGCCCCATATCCTAGGGGAAGGAATGCTGCACAGAAGGCCAAGAAGAATCTAAATAGACAGAACTCGCTGGGGTTCTCATACAGTCTATTAGCATTAGATCATACCTTTTTTATCCAATCACATATAGGGTTTCTATACTTTGGTCATGCCTATGCAATGCAATCTCCATAAAAATCCCAAAGAACAGGATTCAGGGAGCTTCCAGATAGCTGAATGGGTAGTGGTTTCAGAGAGGGCATGGATGCGTTTCTCCCTATACCTTGCTCTGTACCTCTCTATATATTTATTATTTGTAATGTGCTTTAAAATAAAATGGTAAAGGCGAATGTTTCCATGAATTCTGCAAGCTACTCAATCAAGTTACCTGGACCCGAGGAGGGTGTTGTGGGAATCCTGATTTATAGCTAGTCATTCAGAAGCATAGGTAACACAACTTGGCACTTTGGCAGCTAAAAGCCAGGCATAGGGGGACAGTCTTGGAGACTCAGCCCTCAACTTGTGAGATCTGACACTGTCTCTAGGTGTATAATGTCAAAACTGAGATGGATTAAAGGACACTCAGCTGGTGTTCACTGCAGCATTGATTGCTTGCTTGGCATACAAGGAAAAAATTCTCGTACCTCCTAGTGTCAGAAGACTTCTGTATTGATTGGGAGCAGATGAAAACAAGAGACTGTGTTTTTCTGACAATCACCAACCAAAACTAATCTAAAGTTTCACATTATTCAAACTTGAATCCAAGTCTGTCTCTAAGATTGTGACCTAGTTCAGTGGTGATAATTTTCACAAATTAAACAGTGATTGATAGAAAACCAACTAGCATCTCTCCTCATCATGGTTCCTCCTGGAGCATTACAGCTATGGCTACAGGGAAGGAAGTTATTCTTGATGTAGCCCCATGTAGGCAGGGAATTGGCAAAGCCAGCCTTTGACATAAGCTGAGGAGGCAGCTGACTATTGTGGTTTGAAGAGTTTTGAAGTGTTTCCCACTATTTCTTTCAGGCACCTGTAATTCCCACATTGCTCACCCTTTTGAGTTAAAATGCAAATATCATGTAGAAAGTACAATACTCCACCTAAAATAGTTGTTGTTGGATAACTAAACCAACTTACCCAAGAAAATATGGGTTAGACAAAGAAAAGTAATAATCTGGGGACAGAGAGCAAGGCCGAAATGTTCAGAAAGGCAGGACAGATAGATCAGCCTAGACACAGATGTGAAGGAACTCACAAAGCACAGCTAAGAGAAAGGCAGAACCCTGACCAAAGCAGAAGGTTTTAAAAGAGTTATAAAAGACAGGTCTCCAAAATGGCAGAATAAAATAGAAAAGAAATCCAACAGAAGGTATCCTACCAAAATGCAAATTTTCAAAGAAATGAGCAAGATCCTAATGGTCTCTTAGCCACAAAGAGGAAATACCATCAAAGAGAACAGATGAGATAAAGATTTGTGAAAAAGCTGGTTTTGGAGGCAATGGTGGTGGGTCGGGTGAGATGTCCCCCTTCCCATGCAGATCTTATGAGAAGAGCTTCCCCTTTAGCTCTCAGTCAGGGGCTGATGTGTCTCCAACAGCAGGAACACAGCTGGCCAGGTATTTTACTTCTGCCTGGTAGTTCTAAGAGACAGAGATGGGCTCCCTGGCTGCTTGGGCAGCAGAGAAAATGGAATGGCACAGTCATTGAGATCAACCCAGACTTTTCAGGCAAAAGATAGTATTTCACACAAAAGAAATACCTGGTCCTAACCCCTTAAAGGTCTTCCATAGAAGACCTGGAAAATGGGCTGGGGGTGGGTAGGTGAGGGAATAAGAGCAGTGTGGGGGAAGCAATTGGAAGAAAATATATTGTCCTCATCTCGAATTTCCTCAGGGAGAGCCTTGTGCAAAGAAAACAGGAAGGAAGGAGTCAAATCAGGCATCTGTGGAATGTAAAAGGTCACTTTATTGTAATACCAGCATCTTTTATGCTATCTTTCCCATCCTCAATCAAAAGGGATAACAAACCTTGATTAGAAAGATAGGAGAACAGAGGGGAAAGAAATGTCTCTTAAATTTCTGTAGTAGATTCTTTCCTAGCTTAGTTTCTAGAAGTGGATTGATTGGCAACAAAAGGATATTTTTCATGTGCCTATTTATTACGTGAAATATCCTTCTTCTTGCACCTTTCTCAAACCTAACACTCCTCTCCTGCAGCAAATCCTAGCAGGGAGGAGATAATATTTCATTTATATCAAGTTCATAATTTTATTACTTCATGATGAGTTCTGTAATTACTCTTGCAATTACAGAGACTGGAAAATTCATGAATTAGCCAGCTATGCTGGCTAATACAGATGTAAAAGAAAGAATAGGAAGTCAAAAGTAGTGTTCTAAGAAGCAGAACCTGGCAGCCCTTTACCTTGTGATTCTACAACATTCCACTCTTGCCATCATGACATAGCAACGGAGAAGCAATCAGTCACTACTCACCCCATTTTGGAACCCAATGAGTCATTGAGCATGCTTCAAAAGCAGGAGGTGGTATCCAAACCACCTGTGTCTTACTCTCCCTGAAACACATTTAGAATACTCCACTTAGAAATTTTACATCATAAATAGGCACATGATTTTTTTTTCTTTTTGCTAATCAATCCACATTTAGAAACCAAGCCAAAAAAAGAAATAGTCTACTATGGAAAATCATGAACCCATTTCAAGAGAATTGCCCTTAGTTTTCCTCCTTCTATTTGTTCCTTTTTTTTTTTTAATTCTCAAGGACACCAGACCTACATGGTAATGAGAGGGAAATCCACTAGCAATGCTAACTTATCACTTAGAGTAAATAATTCAGGTATTAAAAGCCTGACCTTTGGGCTATATAGAATCAGCTAGCTACCAAAAGTTATGGAACCGGGGCACAAACCATAAAGAAAGTCACTTAACATGTCCCTCCTCACTAAGATTAGAAGTTTGCAACAAAATATATGAAAACGACAAATTATATTTGAAATATTTTAGCTGTCACAGTGAATAGAAATACTTCACAAAATCCTATACATAAATCTTAACTCTTTTGACTATTGCAGGCCAAGGAATTTCTAGTTGCTACTTGTAAATGTTACAAGCAAGATTTTTATTTTATATTTTTATTTTTTATATTGCTTACTCACAATGACCCATGCAAAGATTCAAAATGAAACTTGGATATAGTTTAGCATTGTCCTTGACTGGAAACTTGACTGCTTCCTATAAGGTTACTGTAGTAGATTAAATACCTTGACTTCTGCTTATTCAACAACCCTGTGACAATACTGATAGTAACCGACATAGCAATAAAATGGCCATGATTTATTAATGACCTGTTTTGCCTTTCTTTAAAATATGTATATTTCTCTTAAAACAAGGCAACTTCATCAAGGCAGCCTCAAGAAAATACAAAGAAAAACTAGGCACTTTTCCCATTCTGTTTTCTAAAACAATCTAGTTGCCAAATTTTTTACATATATATATATTATGCCTAACTATATAAGCACCTAGACACCATTACAGGTACTTGAATTCATTACAGGGGCAATTTGGTGTTCTGGATAAAGCTCCAGGAACATTAAACCCAAGGTGAATTCTGAAACAACTGTGTCACATTGAAACTCAATCTTTATTGATTGGTATCTGCCAACTCCAAGGTATGCATTCCACTGAGGCCTTACGGATGGAATCAGCCTCCTGGCTCATGTTACCCCTTGGCAGCAGCCTAAGAGCATTGCACCTGAGTGTGTTTTACTTTATTAGAAATCTGAGTAAACACAAAAGGATAAAACCACTGAAAAAATCTCCTTTACTACCAAAGATGCATAATAAATTGTGGCAAAGACCTTAGAGGGTCTGAAGGTGGGGAGCAAAGAGAGCATGAACGCTTTTCCTGTGCTTTCTTGATCCTGGAAAGGGAAGGTCATAAAACCCCATGGCGTACAATAAGAAAAACCCCACAGATGTATATACAAGCAGGAACTGAATGGAGACTCTAATGATAGGCTGACTCTAATTATGGGCCATCTCTAATGATGTCCTTCCTTGAATTAGCAATCAACAAAAGATATGCTTTGGGGGGAAAGGTCTAGTTAGTAACTAGAAATAGAGAAGCAAAAACAGGAAGCGGAGGTGTTCACTGATTAATTTCTAAACATCTATCAATATTTCCTAAGTATTAAGTCTGAATTTATTCATGCTTAGGGTTTTTATCAGGAGAGTCGGCAAACTCTTCCTGGCTACGACATTGTGTGTGACTATGAAAAGTAACCCCTCTACTCTCATGCTTTGGCCTTCCTCACCTACAAAATGAGGAGAAAAATAAATCCTATCTATTTTAGATGGATGTAATGAAGAGGATTCCAGCTTAATAATTCATAAGACTTTCTGGGTGAATGATTCTATGTAAATGCATGCATGAGTGGAGAAGCCAGTAATAAACTACAGGTTATTTGACACTGTTTGGTATTCGATCCACAACAATACCATTGTTTAAAAACATAGCTGAACATAATCTCTCAGAGTTCTCTCCTCTGCCTTGGGAGTCATCTCCCTCACAACCTGTTCGACTTTCTATTTCCCTATTTTGGATGAAGGATAGTCTTTTGCACTACAAAATAGATACAAGTGTTGTCAACTATCTTCTTTTCTCTCTTTATAACTTTTAAAAGACTTGTTCACTGGGTGATTGAACTTTTGCTCAGCATTTAGGAGTAGCATTTAGGTTTCTAAGTAAATGCAACATCTTTAGCTTTCTGATTCTACATGACCACAAATGGAATCCAGCTTAGGAGTTTATACTAAGTAAATAACCGAGCCAACTAACAGTGAAAGTTTGCAGCTGTTAGCTAGATTATAAACTCTTATATGCTTATTACACTAGTGTCCTTCATAATTTAAAAGTAGAACAGAGAAATTATAAACCATGAAAAGTCAAACCATATTACACACTGCCTTATACTCATTGGTACTAGGAATATTTATTACTTAAAGAAAATTAATATCATTGCATTTTTCATTTTTTGAGAGTTGAGTTGCTAACTGATACAAATATTTTCTAAATAGCATAAATAACCAGTAATAATATACAACAAAGCTACTTTGCCAGCATAAAAGAAATAATTCTGCTCAGTATTGAGAGCATATCAATCACACAGATAACAAAAGAGTGGCTAAGGGGCTCTTATCTGATGACAACATGAAAGAGTTCAGCAGAGAGGGCAGGAAAGAGTGGCAAGAACATACTGAATCAAAACTTCAAAATAGAAGATACAACTACCAAGAGAGGCTCCTAAAATACCTTCAGCAGGCAGACAAGCCTTCCACACAAAAATCGATGGAACTGGGTTCCATTTGAACAGAGAAGATTTCTATCAATAAGGCATGGGATAAGCAGCTGAGTACCTAGTTGAAAGAGATTTTTAAAATAGTGATCATAGCTACAAATCAATAGTCTTCATGGGTACAATTAGAAAAATGCTAACACTTTCATTGGGCTATTCTGGCACAATCAAGCATGGATAACAACATATTATTGATTTTTAAATCCTGCATGTAAATAGAAACAAAGTCATCAGAAAGAAGGAAGCAATTGTCTGGTTCTTCAAGTCAAGCCATGCCCCCAATAACAACAAATCTCTAAGTTCTACAATAAAATCATGGTAAATTTATTCAATAACTTTAATTGAAACAGAAAGTCATTTAAATTCCAAAATGATGTGAGTGCATCCTGATAAATATAGAAAACAACTAAATGTCATTTAAAGATTTTTAAAATAATAACAACTCTTTAATAGTAAAATAATTGTGGAGTCTGTCATTTTGGAGAAGACGAAAGCTCATGCAAGCAACAATCATCAAGACATAAACAGCTAATTTCAATTACAGCAGTAAGTACTGCTATCGTCTGGTTATAGATAAGTATATAAATTTTTTAAAAAACACTCAAAAGGAGGAGTCTGCTCCACTAGTAAACTGAATACATGCTGAATTAAAAGCAACAATGCTTAAATAAAGAACAAAACAACAACAAAAACCTCATACTCTAAACAAATGTAGTTAACACTATGTCTATTACAAAACAAAAATTACTGAGACGCTAAGAGGCCACAAATTATGACACATCATAATTACTGAGACGCTAAGAGGCCACAAATTATGACACATCAAAAAAAAAAGAATCAGTATAAACCAAATCTCAGATGACCCAGATGTCATATTGCCAAATAAGAACTTTAAATTACCTAAAGTAAATATGGCCCATGACTTTAACCAAAAGATGGTCATAATTAATGTTCCTATGGAGAATGTCAGCAAAGACATAGGAACTATTTAAAAAAAAAAAAACTTTGAGAACCCTAGAACTGAAAATAATAATACATGAAATAAAATATACGCTGGATAAGACCAACATTAAATTGGAGATAAGAGAAGAAAAACTTTGAACTTTAATATAGATCAATATGATTATCCAAACTGGAGAGGAGGTGGGGATAAACAAAAATGCATTAGGTCGCAGAGATCTGCAAGACAACAGAGAACGGCCTCACCTCGTAATCAAAGTTCCAGGATGTTAAAAGAGAAAAAAGAGGGGAAAAAATAATTTGAAAAGTAATGTCCAGAAATATTCCAAATTTGAAGACTACACACATCACAAACACACACACATACACACACACACACACACACACAAAGAGAGAAAGAGAGAGAGAGAGAGAAAGAGAGAGAGAGAGAGTTCAGTTAATCCCCAGAAAGATAGATAAGTACAAGGAAAACCATATATAAGTCAAACCTCTGAAACCAAAGATATTTTCACTGGTTACAGAATTCTAGTTTCTCCCCCACCCCCACCCCCAGTATTTTAAAGATGTGGCTCCAGCTGTTTTCTCAGTTGAATTGTTTCTGACCACAAATCTGCTGCCTGCTTATTTTGGTTCCACTGTATGTAACATCTGTGTTTTTTTGTTGTTGTTATTATTTCTTTTGTTTTTCCTCCTGAATCCTATTAAAATTTTCTCTTTATCACTGGTATTGAGTGATCATTATGGGGATTAGTAGAATCTGTTTTCATGTCTCTTGAACTTGGGGGTTATTGTTTTCTTGAATCTCTGGGTGCATACATTTCATTAAATTTTCCAAATTTATATGGTCATTGGTACTTCGAATATTTTTAGTCATTGTTTCTGCAAATACTTTTCTCTCCTCTCCTTTGGGAATTCCAATTACATATGCATTAGGCCACTTGAAGTTGTTGCGCAGCTTCCTAATGCTTTCAAGTTTGGGGGGAAGAGGCTGTTTTGTTTTGTCCCTTTCCTTTGCTCTTCATTTTGATAGTTTTCATCTGGTTTAACATTCACTGATTTTTTTTTCTGAAATGTCTAATTTTCCATTAATCCTATTCAGTGTATTTTATTTTACTTTTTATACATCGTCGTTTTCATCTGTAAAATTTCAACTTAGGTCACCTTATATCTTCCATTCCTTAATTTAAAATTTTTAATAAACAGAATATACTTATAACAGCCACTTTAAAGTTCTTCTGTTCAGTCTAGTATCTATGTCAGTCCCAAGTTTTGGGGGGGGGGGTTTGGTTTTTTTATTGTGTTATATCTTTATTATAGTTCATATTTTCTTGTTTCTTTACATGATTGATAATTTTTTATTGGATACTCAACACTTTAAATTTTAGGTCCTGAATATTTGTGTTTTCCTGTACATACTCTTGAGTTTTGCTCTGAAACACAAAATATAAATGGTTGAAAGAACTGTTGATCCTTTCATGTCTTGCTTTTGGATTTTGCTAGGCAAGACAGCTCAATCAGGGCTGATTATTCCTAATTACAAAGTCCCCTCTCTATTGTCTGCCCAGTGTCCCATGAATCATGAGGGTTTCTATTCTGCCTAATGGTAAAAGGCATGTGTGAGCACTGGGCATTGTTACCTTTAACGCTTTGGGGAAAGTTCTTTCCTAAGACTCAGCTTGTCTCCTAACACACCTGACTATAACTCAGGGAGTCTGGCAGGCTCAGCCTAGGTTCCTCTTCCTGGTACCATGGCTTGAAAACTCTCTGAAGCAATCAGGACCCATCTCATTTATCTCTCAGGGACTACTATGCTTCATTTTCTTGTGTCTAGTATATTAAATTTTGGTTCCCTATAATTTGCCCACTTTTTGGTTGTTTCAGGAAAGAGGAAAAATATAGTCCTATTACTCTATTTTGGCTGGAATAATTAAGTTTTCTGTTATATGTAAATCTAATTAAAATTCTATCTGAAAAATACTTGGGTACAAACTTGAAAATGGAAAATTAATAAATGTTGTAGTCAACATTAATTTTAGAAGACTTGATGAATTAGCTTGAAAAGTTGAAGAAAATATTGTAATACAGACCCAGTCAGTGTGGAGACCTGTAAACTTTGAGGAAAAAAATTTTAAAAACATAACTCTAACTAGGTGTAGTGGCACATACCTATAATCCCAGCCGATGGGAGGCTGAGGCAGAAGATTGCAAGTTCAAAGCCTGCCTCAACAACTTAGGGAAAGCTCTAAGCATCTTAGTGAGACTTTGTTTCTAAATAAAATATTAAAAAGGGCTTGGGATATGGCTCAGTGATCAAGTGCCCCTGGGTTCAATCCCAGGTACAAAATATATATATCTTTCCACTCTAGTATTTCATCTCAGTTTATTCATTCATGAGACAGAAGATATTGAGCCTTAAAAAAATTACTAGAAAATACTTCAGAGAGCAAAACAAGATACTAAAGAAATAGATACTCCTAATAAAATAATTAGGAGAGGGCTGGGGTTATGGCTCAGTGGTAGAGCACTTGCCTCCTATGTGTGAGGCATTGGGTTCAATTCTCAGCACCACATACAAATAAGTGAATAAATAAAGGTCCATTAACAATTAAAAAAATACTTAGGAAAGCCAATGTGAAGTCTGAGCTCATAAGAATAATGCTTATTGCTGTAAAGGTGAAAATATAGATAGGTTAAGATTGCTCAGAGTTTTGAACTCCAGGAAAAGGTGTTCAAATTTGATTGTCATTCAGAGGTGCTAAGAGGTGAGTCCTTTAAGAAGTGATCAGGTTATTAAGAAAGATAATGCTTTTCTCTTGAGAGTAATTTTCCTTCTTATATTTTGTGTCTTTTGCATGGGCTTGTTTCCCCTTGTGCTTTCTACATGAGGCCCTCACCAGAATCCAGAAAGATGGCATTATTATTATTAGCCTTTAGACACAGGAGCCATAATAAATCTCTGGCGTCTGTAAGGCATCCAGCCTTAGGTATTCTGCTATGGCAATAGAAAACAGAATCAGATATATAGCAAACTGCCTGGCCCTTAAAAATGTCTCCATTTATTTGTGTTTGTTTGCTTATTTATTTATTTATTTGCATATTGAAAATTGAACCCTTTGATGCTATACCATTGAACTATATCCCAGTCCATTTTTATTTTTATTGTAAAACAAGGTCTCACTAACTTGTCCAGGCTGGCCTCAAACTTGCAATACTCTGTCCTCAACCTCCTGATTAGATTGGATTACAGACGTGCACCACCAAACCTGACTCTCACTTCATTATATAACTAATGCTTTCTTCTTTCTCTCCTTTCACAAAAGAAATGGCACCCTCTTGCTTTCATCTCCTTGTGCAAGGCATTGCCCAACAATTCCTCTTATCTTTTCTATTTCAACTCACCCCTCCTCCTGGACCTCCTCCTCAGTCTCCAGGTGTCTCAGTTCTTTCCCCACCACACACTAATTTCCTATCAACCCTCTTTCTCTTCAAGTTCTAACCTCATTTCTCCCTTTCTCTTTCAGAACCAAATTTTTATCCCTACTCTCTCTTGAATTGAAATCTCTCTCCAAGGAAAGCAGTATGGGGCTTCCTTGGAAAACTGGGAATGGAACCACTATTTGACCCAGCTATTCCACTCCTCTCGGTTTATACCCAAAGGACTTAAAAACATCATACTACAGGGACACAGCCACATCAATGTTTATAGCAGCACAATTCACAATAGCTAAATTGTGGAACCAACCCAGATGCCCTTCAGTAGATGAATGGATAGGGAAACTTTGGTGTGTATATATACAGACACACATAAAATGGAACATTACTCAGTATTAAAAAGAGAATAAAATCATGGCATTTGCAGGTAAATGAATGAAGTTGGAGAATATAATGCTAAGTGAAGTAAACCAATCCCAAAAAACCAAAGGCTGAATGTTTTCTTTGATATGAGGATGCTGAGTCTTAATGGCGATGGAGGGGGAGCATGGGAAGGATGGAGGAACTTTAGGTAGGGCAAAGGGGAGGGAGAGGAGGGAGGGGGCAAGAGGGTAGAAATGATGGTGGAATGAGTTAGACATCATTACCTTAAGCACATGTATGAAGACACAAATGGTGTGAAAATACTTTGTGTGCAATCAGTTACTTGAAAATTTGTGCTCTATATGTGTAACATGAAATGAATTGCATTCTGCCATTGTGTATAACAAATTAAAATAAATAAATAATAATAATTTAAAAAGAAATCTCTCTCCAGAAAGTTATCCTTGATCTTCTAGTTTAAAACAATTCAAAACAAAAAAATCTCTCCATACTACTCTTTCTCCTTAAACCCTATACTATTACCTTGATGAGTTCCTTCCTTCCTACTTCTGAAATTTTATTTTCTTTGGTTTTTCACTGCCATGGGGTAAATATGAATCATCAGACCCATGGTTTCAGAGCAATACTCTCACAGGTTAAGCAATCTTAACCTGTAAAGCTCTGATCCCTTAGAGACTTGAGCAAAACAGCTCAGGCTAACTCCATGCCTGCTGGAACTAACCCTCACAAAACAAACTATACTAAAATATGTGGCAAAGTCTCATGCATAGCGCATATCTGTCGTCAAGAAATTGATGCCTTAAAAATAACAACTATATTGTACTCATTGTGATCTTAAATATCCAGGTCAGTACCATGTATTCATTAAATGAGTTCTCCTTTCTTAAATATATTAAAATGTGACAGATATTAACAAGTAGAAATACAATGAAAAGTGTACACCCACCCAGAAATTTCATAAAGCATAAAAGTTGTAGTTTCAAATTTGAAATTTGAACTTGTAACACCATCACATTAGATAGTGAAAACCTGCTTAGAATACATACTTTAAAAATATTTTGTTAATAGAAAAAAATGTTAACATTCATAAAAGTAGAAAAACAGAAAAATGATCTCATCAAACAGTCATGATAACTCATAGCTACTTCTGGAAATTCACTTTTAAACTTACTGAATTAAATTTGAGAAAATTAAAAAGGAAAATCATGAAATTATTTATGGCTAAAATCAATTTTTTTAAAAAAAAAAACTATTTCATATACATCAACTATGTTAAGAGCTTTGTCCTCTTTGCCATTCTCTGGAAATATACTGTCTGTCCTTCACAGTCAGTGACAAGTTCCCCTTGATAAAAGAAAATCCTTTAAGGAATAGATTTCTGTCTTGATTTTACTTACCTGCAACTGCATTATACAGGAATACTCACCTCAGCTACACAACAAACTGATAATGCAAACACATTGCCTAAGGGACTTGATTTCACTATCACCTAACCTACCAAGCAGCAGCTTCCAAGATTGCACTACCCAAATTACAAAGCGTGGACATTAAATGTTCCTGAGTTACCACAAACATCAGCTGAGGCTACAGTTACAGGAACCCCTCCATCTTGCTGATACAGTAGAAGGAGACTGGTGTACAATATCTCAAGTGCAGTCTCTGCAGGAAAGATGGGGGCAGAAGCCTTGTCCTAGGTAAGGAGCAGTCTAGTCTTTTGGATACATCAGGATTATGCATGGTGGTGTGTAAGTGCTTTATTTAGGTTATAACATTTGTGTCCTCTGAGAACTAACTCACTGGGCCTCCTGAGTTCAGTATAGCTTTAACCTTTTATGTAGGAATCAGAGCATTGTGAGCTGTCTTTCTGAAGCAGTGACTAGAGCGGGAAATAAATCTGTTGTGAGACACTACTATGTCATTTGACTTCTTAAACTTTACAAGAGAGTGAGAAAAAAAGACCACAAATGGCAGTTAGCAACATATTAATGCTAGAATCTAAGACTACATAAGAATCTATTTCTGATGGGTTTTTTTCTTTGTTTGCACAGCAATAGAGTTGGGAGTCTTGGTAAAATAAAGACTCCAAGTTTGGTCTGTAAGTTTTCAATTTTTGCTTTGATCTCCTCTATTACTGTATTAGTTTTTCATACTATAATAAGATAACTGACATCAGCTAATTTTGAAGAAAAAGAGATTTACTTAGTTCACAGTTTGGAAGGCAAAAATCCAAATGGTGTAGTGCAGGCTTGGCAAGAGTCACCCCTTGGCTGCGTCACTTCATGGCACAGACAGCAAGGGCAGGAGGACAGGAGGAGCAAGCAACTGACCACTTCTCAGACCAGGAGATGGAGAGGACCAAAGGGGCAAGGCTTGCTTCTTTTATAACAACCTTCTCAGGAGAACTCACTTCCAAGAGTACACCTCCAATGACCCAGGGATTTCCCACAAGGCCCCATCTCTTAAAGATTCCAGGGCACCTCCCAATACTGCCACCCTGCAGAGGGGTCTTCAATCATGTGAGCCTTTCAGGGGGAACATTTAAATCATCCAAACCATAGCAGTTGCCCTATTTAACTTTTGCTTTGCAGATGCATCAAGTGTTTCTTACTGCCCCAATTATCACAAAAATTTAGGTTTGAAGTGTTGGTTTTATGTTATTTTTTTATTATACCATAAGCCTTAATTTGATATCTGTCTCTTAAGAAATAACATGGAGGGCTGAGGTTGTGACTCCGCGGTAGAGTACTTGCCTAGCTCGTGAGAGGCTCTGGGTTCAATCCTCAGCACCACATAAAAATAAATCAATAAAATAAAGGCATTGTGTTCATCCACACTAAAAACTATTTTTAAAAAGAAAGAAAGAATGTAGTGATTCATTTCTTAACTCCTTGCTCTAGCAAGTGTGTTTCTTTTGAATTTATTTTTCCCAAATTTATTCCTAATAAAAGTCAAAATATCAAAAAAAAAAAAAGGTAAAAAATCAGAAGTTGCCCAGAGCAAATAGCATGAGGACAGGTGTTGTCTTAGATAATGAGTTACTTGAAGTTCTTTATGACCTCCACAGTGTAAGACACTCAGGTCTGAAGCCTTATTAAAGGCATTAAGACTTTTTAAAATAACTTTATTTATTTATTTATTTAGTACTGAGGATGAAATCCATTGCCTCATATGTGCTAGGCAAGCACTCTACCACTCAGCTACAACCAACTTTTGATTGGAGGAAGAGAGCACCAGTTTAGTATGATAGCTATTGGACAACTGTTGCACAACAAATATTTGAAAAACTGAGAAGCTCATTTTGCAGTTTTGTAACACATAATGATGCCATTGTTCTGATAGGAATTACCAACTTCACTCCCAGTTAAGTAAGTGATGATTGTTATTCTGAATAATAATAACTCAGTTATAGCATCACTAAAATGGAACTACTATTGTCTATTTAGATACATAATTTTCTTGAAGAATTTATAATTATAATCTTGCCTCAAAACCCAGCTTCTTTTTTGATTATGCATCAAATTTATCCTGAGAGAAGTTAAAGATTTTTCAGCATACAATCTATTAATCTAGGTTAATTTCTTTTTCATTTAAGTTACTGAGGAAGGGTTCATGCAGGTCACTTTTCACTGGGGTTTATAGAGCCATAGTGACTTTTAGCATTCTTGTAAAATTTCCCTTACTATTTTGAACAATCAGTCTTTCCTTCAAGGTCAAGACAGAAATACGTGCAAAACTTTCAATCCCTGAGCAAGTATTGATTATTTAGGATCGTAAGTTATTGAACATTGGGTAAGAGAATATAAAAGGTATCAGGAGATACATATATCACATATTCTCATATTTGGTATAGACTTGCTTTTTAATAACATTTGCTGTATGAAATTATTTTGTTCCTCACTTACACATAAAGGGCTACAAATCATTTTGTAGAATATGCACACGATTATGAAAAGAACAGCCTAAAAATAACTAAAGGTGTGCTCAATCAACAGATTTTACTCAGAAATAGAAATCTGGAAGATTTTACATGTCCTCAAAGGTGACAACATTATTGTCTTGGTGGCTGGCACTAGGTTTGTTTTTAGGAGAATTGGTAAGTCAGTGCAAGTTGTTTTAGTTCTAGGAATATCTGACTACTTCAGAAAAAGATAGATCAGGGCCCCAACACCATAATTGGTGTGGAGGATAATCCCAGAATCCCTGGCAGAACATCAAAGTGATCCATAAGTCTTATTTGCAAGGTTGATATTTCCAAATACAAAGAAGACTAGTCTTTTAATAATCCATCAGAATTCTCTTCTGGACCCACTTTTGAGACCCAGGCTCTTTCCCACTAACCATCTGTCCATCTGGTACTATCAAAGTTGTTTCAAAAGTACTTTAAGTAACCACTTTAAACTGTGAATTTCTAGAAGAATCAGGTATGTAACATAGCAGCCTGCTTTATAGTCCTTCTAGAGGATAAGTTCTTTTCACACCTGGAAAATTTGTATCAAAAAAATCTGAAAAATATATATTACTTAAATATTATAGTTTGTTTCATTTATCCCTCAAATAATATCTCAACATACATTTATTGAGTACCTACTAAATGCCAGGCACTCTACTGAATATGTTGAATACATTAGTTAATGTTTTCTTTTAAAAGTATGCTATCCTTGTGGAGTTTATAATCTAATCAAGAATATCATAATTGCTGTCATTAAACATAACCATTCAGTACAATCATGTATGACAAATATAGAAAACTGCATCATAATAATATTAAGGACATTATTATTTGCATATGAATTTTTTTCTGAGACACAAAACTGTAATACATTTGCCTAAGCTAGGAATATTATATATGATTTATTTATGTTTGATTCAAGTCTTTGTTCACATCAAAAAAATCACAGCATTTTGAAAGAAGCACCAACAATTTTAGCAATTCTAAGAAAAGGTGAATAAAAAAGTAAACAGTCCTACTCAACCAAAGGCAACTGTCATGCCAAATACAATAATCAGACTGTTCCCATCCAGAGAAGTCAATCATCATCCACTTCCAATTATTGTTTTAAAGGGTTATAGAAGGCAAAGCCAGATTTCTTCTTGTCATTCACTAAGACAAACACTGAGTCAAGGGTCTCAAATTCAAAAGCCTATGGTTCAGGAAGGTAATAAAAGAGTAAGCAAACCAGGTGTTAAAACAACTGCTAAACATATAACTATTTTTCATTTGTACTAAGTTTTGGCTCAAATACATTATATCAAAAACATGTATTATAGTGAAGACTACACTTTAAATCACCTATTGATTTAAATTATATCACATTAGATATACACATAAAAGCAGAAATTGTTGAGTATTGATTTTCTTTTTCCCAGTTATTTGTTTATTTGATTTAGAAGTGGAAAATTCACTCTTTTTCTTTCACACCAGGATGACTGTGTGTACTTGTGTGTTTTGCCCTGGTAGGCAGTACAGAATTCTGCCTTAAGTTCTTTAGGGAGAGTTTTATTTCATTTTATTCAGAAAAAAAACAGATATTCACAAATATAAATTGATTTGGATATGTATAAAATCTTTACATAATGTTTTTTACCATTAAAAAAACTACCACACAGAGATATTTGTAAAATTCTAGTATTTTAGAAGTTCTATTTAAATTCTCAGCAATTTAAGTGGAAGTTTCTGCAATTCAGAAACTTCACTTAAAACTCTTTGTTCACCTGATTGAAATTAATTGAAAAAGCTTAATTTTCTTAAAAAAATGAATGGCAGTTCATTCTTATAAACCTTAAAATCAGAGAACTCTGTCTCAACTTGAGTCTTGGGGGAATGTAGTTCATACCATACTTGTCATTTCTGGAAACCATTTCCATCAGGGGAATGTAAACCAATATTTCTTTGTCAGATAACTTTTCCAAAGATATCATTTTACTTAAAATGGTACATTTAATCATTTGGGATCCTTTGTGAATGTCCTTTCACAATACATAGATGAATACAAGATTTAACATCCCTCTGGTGAGCTAAAGCAAAGATTTTTTTTTTTCAAGATGGCATAAGCAAGTCTATTTCTTTGAACTCAAAAAAATCAACAAGCTAAAGTGGCACAACTAAGTCACCTTGTCTCTGCATAGTACAACATATAAAACTAAATTATGCTTCCAGAGCATCAAGGAAAGCCCTGAGGTCTCTACATTTCAAGCCAATGGAGCATTTCCAGCTTGCAGTGTTACTTACTTCAACCCAGACAAAATCCTTTAATCATTCAGTACAAAGTAATTCCCAAGAAACTGCAATGTGTTCATTTCAGAGGTTGGATGTTAACATATATTTCCATGGAGGACCCACCTATAATCACTCCCTAATATTTCTTGGCAGGTATTCATTAAGCATTTAAAGGTTCTTCAACACACAGATAGTATGCTTTCTGAGGTGGTGCCTTCATGGGCTTTAGATTCAAAATTTCTTCAGTATCACTTATATTCTCATTTGTAATACATATAAATATAGCTGATCTAGTAGTATTTGTTACACATGGGCTTTCGTGAGCTGAAATCAAACCCAACTCAAATAACTTCTTTCTCCAATTTATCCATTAGGTTCTCTGCTATTTCTTTATTATTCTAAGCTAATATTTCTGGTTGGAATTAAATTTGCCAATGAAAATAAATGTCTTGCATAATTTCTTGTGTCTATAATGTATATTATTTATACACTTTAACCTATAAAAAAAGTTTCTGATGCCAAGGCAATTTTTGGAGGTAATATTTAACTAAATTTTATAGTAGTATTAGATTTTTTAAAAAATTCAAAAGCAGACCCAGTTTTTTTTAAAAAAACTGGGTCCTTTTCTCAGATCATGAAGTTTTTCATCAAAAAAGTTTTTCATGTATCAATCATATTTCTTAATATAATTGCTTACATAATGGTATTTTAAGTTGCATTTTTGGACAAAGGTACATTTTACATATTCAGCACAAGAATAATCTTCACTTTGGGAAAGAAATATGTCTCTCTCACATGCTACCCTTTCAGCTTATCATTTCTTTTCTCTCTTTTGATGAGATATAAAAGCACAAGAAATCATCTTTTTCTCTACGAAAGAAAATAATAGACATGCAATGATCAAGGCAGCTGAAATTCAGGCTCCTTATCAGGGAGGCAAAAAGGAAACTGTGTTTCTCCCTTATGCTAAATTTGGGCCAAGTAATTCCAAATCTTCTAATTTTTCAGTGGCAGGCAAAAACAGATTATCTGCAAAACTGCTAACTTGTACATGCTGAGAACTAATTCAAAACATATTTAAAGCATTATTCAGTCCAAACAAAAGTCCAGAGTGCATTTATCCCATGGCTGGTTAATAGTGTGTCAAGTTGTATATCATGTAAACTGAGACCCTTGTCCAACTGCCCTATATCTTAATGACCTCAGATTTGACTACAGAGCATGATCTCATAAATTCTTAAACAAATTAATTATGTATGACCATTATCTATCAAAAGTACCGCTAGGAATTCAAAGAAATTATGAAACAATGGATTATTCCAATAATTTATCAACATTGTATCAGGAGCCACTGAAATATTTTAATCTGTTAAAGGAATTTTAATAAGAAGCAGTATTTCAACATAGCCTATATAACCTACCACACAAATGGATATAATAATGATCATATATTACTATTATCCCATTAAAACCAATGATTTTTTCATCACACATTGTCAAAAAGAGCCTGAAGAAAATTTTCACTATTAAGTGCAACCCAATAGATTTTACATATTCAAATATATACACAAAGAATAATAGACTTTTCCATCCTATGAGAAATCAGTACACAAGGATTTAGGCCCCTGAAACTCTCCAGAGACTCAAACTAACAAATAAATTATTGAGTCATAATGAACTGTGAAATCATCAAACTCAACTGTAATTTAACATGCAAACATCTGAGACCAAGATGGCACAGGAGATAAACCTAAAGGAAAAGCCAAGCAATTCAGCTTTGAAAACTGAAAATAAGGAGTGAAAACTACAGTTCATAAAATATATTAAATATATACATTAACTGTCTCAGAAAGAGCATATTAGGTAGTAAATTTGTCTAAAAGTAGGACTTGGAAAATCATAATTCTAGTTAAGTATCAGGATCCAAGATTATCTTCTCTTAAATCCAGAAAGAACCTTATGTATCAATAAAAGTTTACTCTCAAGAAAAACATGGTGTCATTCAAAAAGAATCCATCAAATGTGATAATCTTTAATGAAAGACTTTATCCTGGGGTCTATGGCAGACATCTGAGTGATTCATGAAGTCCCTGAAATTACATATAAAATTTTGTTTGTATGTAACTTTTTCTAAGGACCGAGTTTATAACTTCCATAAAAACTGTTTAAATAATTGATAATACTCAATGAGTTTAAAATTATTATTGTGCTGGAAATGAAATCAAAGAAAGCATTTTATTGGTATTTCTGATTAAGAATCTCAAAATAACCAAGCCTTATTTAAAAAAAATGTTGAAGTAAGTCATTAATAATTGCTTGGCCAGGTCCTCTAAAATATGCAGTAAAGAATTATGAAATTCGATAAATTAATTAGAAAAGGTAGTGGAGTATTGAAAAAAATTATGTATAAAGGAACCAGAAAGATCTACATTCTATCCAAGTTCAGTTGCTAATTAGTTACATGACAAAGAACAAGGTATTTAAATATTCTGATCCCCTATTTCTTCCTTTGCCAATGGTAATCAACAATTCTCCTCTTGCAATGACTACCTTACAGAGTTTTAGAGGAATTTAAACAATCTAGCCATTCTTGGCACTTCACAGGAACTCAATAACAGTAAGTTTCCTCCCTCCTTTCATTCCTATTGAACAAATGCTCCTCATAATGGCCTAAAATATTCTTATCTTTCATTCATGGAAACTATGGTGAAGGCCAAAACTAGGTAATATGTAAAAGAGACCACAGGATAGAAAAACATCTCTTATGTTTTTCAAAATAAAAACAACCTAACATTCTTTCAACCCTCTTAAAGCCAAGAAAGGCCAAAGTCATATGACAATTGTAAAAAAATGTTTACAAATAATGATAAAAATTTGACCTAGCCTGAGAGTAAACTCCAGCTCACAAGCACAGGGCTTATCATGAAAGGTAAATGGAGAATATCTGGAAGGGTAGTACTAATCCCAGTAAGTGAGGGTGGGAAAATCCCAAAGTCAGGGGGAGTGTCATTTTCAACTGAAACCAACATGAAAATCAACTGGAGAGAATAGACTGAAGGATTTCTGAGAACCCAGTGTAGCCCCTCAGCCCGCACATGTGGTTACAGTACTTGTACCCAGGACTCACAAAGTAGATGCAACACAAGAAATGAAGTGGGGCTTTCCCTGCTGAAAACATCCACAACTACCACAACTACTCATGAAGAGGGCAAGTATCAGGTGAAGCTTGAGGGCCAAAGTATGACCACATTGGCTCCCAGTGCCTATTAGAGGAGAGCTTCCATTAATTTGCGGGGAGGTGAAAAAATAAAGATCAATGTGCTAATAGTGTATATTGCCAAATTTCTACTACATAAGAAACTACCTTATATGTGTCCCACTTTAGAAATATTAATATGTTCTTTGTTTTATAAATCTATGATTAAGTATAGGTAGTAACTCCCAGTTAACTTATTATAAGTTTTAAAATTTAATTATCAAGTCATTTCTCAACCAGGAGTGCTTTACCACTGAGCTATATCCTCAGCCCTTTTTATTTTTTATTTTACTACAGGGTCTCGCCAAGTTGCTGAGACTGGCCTCAAACTTGCAATGCTCCTGCCTCAGGCTCTCAAGTCTCTGTGATTACAGGTGTGTGCCACTATGCCTGGCTCTTTTCTCAATTTTTAAAATTTTCACTCCCTGTGAAAATAGTCTATAACTACCAGTCTACAAAGTTGCTAAAGGAAAGCATACATGGTAAATTTATTATCAATTAATCATTTTATTATTACTAATATCATAAGCAATAGAAGATCCCCAGGAATAAAAAAAAAAAAAACAGAAGGCAATAAAGAAGATGACCCAGCTGGGCAATCTGAACAAATGACTACCAGTGCAGACATTAATGAAAAAACATTTTTAAAATTCTAATTAGAATTCTCAAGGAGATTTGGAAAATTAATATTGCATTTCAGAGTAAACTGCTATTTTGGAAATCACAATGGACAAATACATTTCAGTAATTAGAAAAATGATTGACAAAATTGATAAATCAATAGAAGCAATGATTAGCAGAAAGTGTATTGCTCTAAAAATCAGGTCTATGAATCAGAACTTGAGAAACTCTTCCAGAAAAAGATATGATTCTATATTTATGAATGATAGGTTAAATGCTCATTCTTGTGTGAAAGTAAGAAAAAATCACTTAGATGTTTAAATGGAACAGTCTAATTTGCAATCCTATTAAACTACATTATTCCTAGAGGTAAATCTAAAAAGAACTATATAAAATTTCTGTGAAAAAAAATTGTAGGCCAAGAGTGTAGTTTAGTGATAGTACTTGCCTGGCATGTGCAAGGCCTTGGTGGTTCAGTCCCCAACCCTGAAAAAAATAAACAAATGTGGAAAAAATATAAAACAGTAAACCTCTACTGAAGGGTATAAAAAGACTTTCTAAGTAAAGTGCATGATATGGCAGATTCTTAGATGGAAAGAATCAATGCAATTGTAATGATGTTCATTTTCCCCAATGTGATTTATAAATTTAATACACTTCTAATTAAACTTCTTGTAGAACTAAAGTTATGCATGAAATTTACCATCCTGATTGTTCGATTCATGAAGAGAAATAAATTTATGAGGATGACCCAAGACCAAAGAATTTTAGAAAAAGAATAAAGGGGGATGTTTGTTCTACTGAACAGCAAGATTTAAAAAAAAAAAAAAAAAAAAAAGCTACAGTGATTTCAATAATGTCAGTGGAACAGGAAAAGATTGATAAAAAAGACAAAATAAGACACAAATCCATATATGTGTGTGTGTGTATACACACACACACACACACACACACACACACTTTGTATTACAAATGTGGCATTCCAAATCAGTGGGTAAAAAAGAATATATTAAATGTGACAAATAATTTTGACACAGTTGGCTGACCATTTGGAAAGAAAAGTCTTTATGTACCCCAAACAAAATCAAGATATATTAACATTCAAATGTTTTAGCATAAAATTATTATAATAAAACAAAGGAGGCTATTATAATATTGAAGAAGAAAGGCAAAGAAATATTTCTTAGGCGATAAGAAATCCAAAAAGTGGTATAACTATGGGTATAACTATGTATTAATGTAAAATCTTACAAGACATGAACATTATGGCAAAATTAAACAGAAAGCATTATAATATGTACAACATACAATATTCATAGTATTTTATATCCTATTATATTCCTAAAGTATTATGTTATATTTAATTCTGTTGTAATATATAATACCCTAACAGGAAAATAACCATAGCTAAAGAACAAGCAAATCTCAGAAAAAGAAAAACAATATGACAAATTGCTCATTAACTACTAATTCTAAAATTAAAATAGAAATATTTAAAATTCTATTTTCTTTCAACCTAGCAGAATAGAAAAGTTTTAAGATGCGAGGTTCTGGCAAGGACATAAGAAAATAGATTTTTACAAAATACAGTTTGCAACCTTTCAGAACAACTACTTTGATATCTTTTAAATGTGCATTCTACTTGATTCAGAGATTTATTTCTGAGAATATACTTAAAATAATAAGGTAAAGATATATATACAAAGATATTTATTGGAATATAACAGCAAAGAGCATTAAGTGGAGGTTCTTTCTGGAAAAACATTAAATAAGTTCTTAAAAAGATGAAACCTCTTTTGAATTAGCATTAAATGGTCCACAAAATACCTTTAAATCAAATAGACATATTATATTCCTATGTTTTGCTTTGATTATATGTGCATTTACATATATATATGTATAATTTTAAAGAATGGAGGCAAATAAGCTAAAACATTAACAGTAAATAGCTTTACAAAGTGAGATTACAGGGAAGTTGAAGTTTTTCTGTTTTCTAATTTTTACCGTGATTTGTATTACCAGAAAGATAATTTTCATTTTGAAATAAAAGTGAATAAGAAATACCAAATTTTACCATTTATGCAAGAATCAGTTTGATTCACATTTTTATTCTAACTCTCCTTCCAATGAAATCACTAGTCTGAAGAAATGTTTACATCATCCATGAGCAGCTGTAAACTAGCGGATTATTTTCCAGTGCTTATGAACACACTTGTGGTTTAAAGCAAATAACATTTTTTAAAAATTGAATCCACAATACAGCCAAGTTATGGTTTCAAGAAATAATTTCTACTAACAGAACATCCAGAGTTCCAAGATATTTGAAATTCTTAGCAAGAAAAAAAAAACTGTATACACAATAGGGAAAAAAAAGGTTATTTTTTTCTTTCATTTTTGAAGGTCAGTGCTGTACAAAAGTCAGCAGAACATAAAATGGGTGACTTAATGTTTTGTAGATAAGAGAATGACTGATTTCAATATTAGGCATTTCAACTCGTTTGAGCACAGCAACTCATTTGCTCATTTATATTTCCTAGCTACCCAAGGAGGTCACTTACAAGATCAAAAGAATATGAGTTTTCATTAGATTGATCAAAAGATGCCATGTATGTTCTTTCTTTTAAAGATACCCATTAGCTTGAATGAAAAGAAAATGCTTATGAACCTGAATATATTTTCCTTTTGGTTTGTTCAAACTAATATGAAAGCACTGAAATGTTTTCCCTTACATGAAAATTTTACTAGTACCACAAAAAAAGACATAAAAAATTTCATACAAAAAAAATCTCTCTAACACAGTGTAGTATGTTACCCTAGAAGAAATAGAATTCTATGAAATCAAATCAACCATCCAACCAAATAAATCTGTTAAATAAATGTTCTATGCCTAGCAATGTAAAAATTTTGTTTCAAATATATATTTATTCCTAAAATGCAATAGTTCATGAAACAGGACTGTCAGCTGTGTAATATGTACATACAGTCTTTGAAAATTCATAGTTATATAATTATCCTTTAAATCAACCCCAAGTTTCATTATGACAGGTTGACAAAAAGGATTTGTGTGAAAATATAAGAAGTATTTTTTTTAAACAGTTTATTTACGATGGGTTCTCTAAGAACAGAAATATAGGGTGGAATATTTTTATTTGGAAGATATGGAATTCTTTGATTTAAATCATTTTGCATGATAAACAACTAAGCTGGATAAACAAATTCTTTGTCAGTGGTTTCCCTCTATTTAGTAAATGAATTTGTGTATGCAAACCAAAGCTACAAAATAACTTTTATGGGTAATATTCTTAACACCTAAGCCTACTGAATAACCAAAGTACCCATTTACCATTCTGAATAAATTGTAGAAACAGCAGCCAATTCGATGAAAATATAAGCTAAATCATCATTTCATTTTAAAAGCTAAAGCAGTAGAGGGCTTGAGTAAATTTTCAATGTCAAATTTTCTCTAGCACCGTCTGATCATTCCCGGATACAGTCATTCATTAGTCTGGGTGCTGTGGAGGGGCACGGGCATCTAATAAGCATTAGATTAGTCAATTATGACAAATAAGATGGGAAGAGAAGCAAAAGAACACCAAGAGACATTCATGCACCTTTCCATTTAAATCCTCCCACAGTTTTGAGAGTCTGGCTCTCTCCATACTATCATGAGAAAACAGGCATAAGGCAAATAAAATGTTTTCTTCCAAAAAAAAAAAAATACTGTAGTCAAGCATTAAGCCCAAGTTTCTGACCCCAAACAGGGGCTTTCCCTCTTCATCTGCCTCCTCAGGGGCCAAACCAGTGAATAGAGTGTAGCTATTTCAGCCATTTGAATTTATTTCATTTTTAGATCCATTGGATATTAGGTATGAATAATTCTAATTAAGAAACTAGTATAACTAGATGGAGCCCCAGGTTCCTCGGTTAGCAAACAAGAAAACTGAGACAGGAATCTAAGTTATAGAAATACAAACCTATTTTCTTTTTTGCATTTAGCTAATAATCTTAATTGTCTACAGAGACAAAATAGAATAAAATATTAAGAAAATGAAACCGTATTTCCAGTGTCAGGCAGTTGATTCTAATTCAGAATAGCCTTGGGAGAATTCTTTGCCTTTCTTAGACTCAGTTTCCTTGGCAGAAAAGTTTAGTAGATGATGAACTTTCAACCATTTAATCTTTTCTAAGCAATGGGGCAAGACACTCCAATTTTTCTGAGGAAAAAGTAAAACAAAATCTGTGTATTTCTTTTCTCCAGCAGGGCAAGAACAAGAGGAAAGAAGCTTAGGTTCTACTTACAAGAAAAAAATTCATTTAAATGAATGTCATTAAATGCTGGAATAAGGATAAAGGGTCAAAAGAAAACAAAGATGGGCTTTAGGTAGAGAATAGACTCTATCTCCTGGAAGATTCATTTAGTGCTAAAGGACATTGATTCCTACAAATCTGAAAGGTCTTAGTCTACATTAACACTTTAAAAGATAAACCATTTCTTATTTCTTCAATTTGCAAGCAAGAAAAATTAGACATGATGGAATAAAATAATAAAATGGCTGCTTGAAACCATTCCACGAATTTTGAGTATCACCAAAATTAGAATTCATTGGCCATACCTAAACTTCTCCGCCTTAGAAACACATTCTTTACTATTGTAGTTGGCAAAAATACAAAACAAATATACAAACAAAACAATATGGTGCTTGTAGTTTTGGGACCATGAGTCGGAGAATTGATGAAAACTCAAATCTCAATGCTGCATGATTCTAGAAAATACTGAAGCTAAGCTTCTATTTTTCACTCTTATCTCTTCGCATAAGTATTACTCCTTTTGTATCACTCTAAGAGCCATTCTTCTTCAAAGGCCTGGTTTTCTAGCTATTGACAAAGCTTTCTTGGATTTGGGAGTTTATACCAAAGAAGAAGGAATTTGAGCTTTAACTTTACAGATATGCAGAAAAAGTGCAAGTTTCAAATCTGCACACTAACAAGTTTAAATGAACTTTTAAAGTTAAGCCAAAGGTGTTGATTTTGTCTCTAATTTGATGAAGATTGAATAGATAGATAAATCCCCTTCATTCTAAATCTTATCACAAGTCAATCTTCTCTTTCATTTATTTTTTTGTACTGTCCTATTACCAACAAAGTTCCTAACCAGCATATGACTTCTGGTCACTTAATCTTTGCCTACATTAAACATTACTAATAAAAATTATAGAAGATTCACAGTTTGAATATATAAAGGAATGTTTTTAAACTCTAGTTTTCTAGCCATGAACTAACAAACATAAAACAAAAATCCTCTAAGATTATTTTTCTGGAAATCTTTAAAAGAAAGAAACATTGAAATTTTGCAATTTCTTTTATTTTTCAGTTTATGGAAACTGCCATAAAGCAAATGATTTCACCTTTATGTTCACACTTCATATCCAGTAATATTAATGAAAATGACACTTGGGAACAAATAACAAATGGGTGTTCAGTGCTGCTGGAGCCCCCAGTGCAACTAGTTAGCAACATGCATAGATGATGGCATGGTGAATAAATTTCTTTGAGGAAATTCCACAGCTGAGTAACAAGTTTGCAATAACAAATTCTATTATACTAACTGGTTTCCTTATCATCCCCTATGGCAGTATAGACCTGTTTGAAGTTCATAGGGTTTAAGTGATGAACTAGTTAACCTTTCAAGCTGTGTACTTTAGTGGTTTTTTCCACATAAAACTTTATTGAGATGCCCATCCTATGATATATTTGCTTTGAATCACATGCAATTGACCTATCCACAATAAAAGCATTTAGAATTACACAATTCATAATTTCCAGTATTCATGTAGGGCTGCTACCACCTATTAAGGATCCCTCTAGATCCAAATATGTTGCTAAAAATGAATATTTTTCAAGGAATAATTATGACCTCTCATATGCAAAGAAGGGCATAATGAAATTGTATACATGTAAACAAATTTAACGTTTCATTAGTTGAGTTCCAAATGTTCTTAAAGAACTCTAAAGCTTTCTTTCAAATTAACAAATACATTTAGTTTACACAAAAGCAATATCTTCTTTTTTCCTAAAGATTTCCCAGGACATACAAATTATTTGTTATAAGTATTAGAAACAATTATTCATAATTGATCATGGAATACACAATGTGCTGACCACAATATAAACATGCTGATATCACAGCCCAATCTTTGAGCTCTTATAAGCTACTTAAATATATGTGTTCTATGTAGATGGTGAATGATCTCATCACATTCCCTCCCACCCCAATCCTCTCCCTGCTATTCTTACAGGATATAGTAGAATTAAAAAAAAAAAAAACACTATATGATGGAAGACTTTCATGGGACATTTCTGAGAATCCATCTTTTTCTACAATTTTGTATGAAAATCTCTACATTTTTTAACCATTGAGCCCAAATTACAGTGTCAGAAAAGGCCTACCACATATAAGATTTAAATAAGATCAGTAGTCTCATTTCATTATACTCAAAAGCCAATTATTAAATATTCATGGATTTTTTTTTCAAGCTCATTATGAAACTATTAGTAGCTTGCAAGCAGCCATGGCAGGGGCATTTACACCACAGAAGTGGGAAAGCAATACAAAACAGAGCATTTTATTCAGAGAGTTTTTTGCCAGTGCACCACTAAACAGCAGTTTTCCTTCCACAAGCTATAGATCAATTCATATTTTGGCCCCTGCCTAATCTCCAGTCTCATATGTCATCATCCTCAGCAGTACTTATAATGTGCAGGTCCATGAGCATACTGCATTCCTTCTTGCTTCTTTTTTACCTGTTGTTCCCTCTGCTACCACCATCATCACCACATGTACTACCATTACAAGCTCCTCAAATCCACCTTCAGTTCCACTTTTGCCCAGATAATTCCTCCTGTGCTTAGATGCTATTTCATCCAGTAACCTTGCCCTGTTCTGGTTGACTTGGTTAGATGCCAGTGTTCTCTGTAGTTTTCTACATTAACTTTATATAACACATATCACATTGTGTTAAAATTCTTTATATACTTCTTAGTGTTTCAAATTAATGGATAAAACCCATGGAAACAGAGTTAGCATTGCATTCCCAGTTTATATACAATGGAGAACATATGGGAATTGTTGAAAAGTTATTGAATAGAAATTTCATTAACAAATTCCAGACTGATATTTGCTTCTTGGTTTCATTATCTTCCATGAGAAAAATATTTCCAATTACATTAGATTGGCTGGAAAATGTGATTTACTTTATAAAAAATTAAATTAAATGTTATTAACATAAACATATTTCATAAAGTAAAAATGGCTCTAACCACATATGCTTGCAAATATACGTATGTAGTTAGTACACATTTATATACTTACAAAAAAAGGCTTTCTGCCTACTTATGTTAAAATAATTTTTAAACAGTGATCATCATCATTAACACAATGATTACTGGTATTTTAGTTAATTTGCATTTCCATGGCACCAAATGCTACCAGGTTGAGTGTAATACCTCTAAGCACATTCTAATTGCTTTCCATCTATGTAAGGAGATATTTGTTTAGTCTTCATCACGGTTCTCCCCAGGGCACATACAAGATGTTTAAAATGGAAAAAAAAAAAGAAAGACAATAAAAAACAGGATTTTCCTAGAGGTATTAAAGGTATAATGTAAAATATTTCAATCAATTAGTTGCAGCCATAAGTATATAAAAGTGTCATTGTTCTAAGAAACAAACTAGAGAAGAATCCAGCTTTCACATTTTCCCTGATGGCCAGAGAACATTCTGAAAGTTTTGTTTCCAGAAGACACACTAAAAAAGTTGCTACCATAAAATTTGGTATTTGGCAGGTAGATTTTCTTTGTTTTTGATTTGTTTTATTTTTTACTAATTATTTCCTTTCACCCTAATTTTTGTGGATGATGAAAAAAATTTCTTTTTATATCTCCCATAAAAACATATTTCCCAGGGAATTTCTTGATTCTAGTCATGGCTAATTAGAAGGCAGCTATGTTCACCACTATACCACCAGTGCCACTTTGTGTCCTAGTCAATTGGAAAAGAATACCCTCAGTCTCTGAGACTGCACTAATGTTTGTATCCACTAAGCATAGTCATGTGCCACACGGCAAGGTTCAGTCAAGAATGGACCACATATTATTTGTTGCAGTGACCCTATAAGATTATTCATCTGGTGATATCTTAGATTCACTAAGATGCATTTCTCATAACTTGTGGCTGTTAGTAATCAATGAATGGCTGTACTTCAAAAATGTAAATGATGTGCTGGGGTGGTAGCTTAATGGTAGAGTGCTTGCCTAGCACATGTGGAGCACTGGGTTCAATCTTCATCACAACATAAAAATAAATAAGTAAAAATAATAGCAGATAAAGTAAAAAAAATTAATGTAAATTATTTTTATCATGATGAATAGTCTTCACTTTACTTCATGCTGACAGTATTTGAAAAGTAGAAATCAAAAGGTCATTCAAAAATAGCACCTCTAGTTAATGAATTGTGACCTATGAATGGAAATTAACAACAACCATCCAATAATCATGCACCAATAAAATAACCCTGGAATTTTGCTATTGTGGGAAAGATTTCCCAGTAAATTATAATGGATCAGGATTAAATACATCTGAAGATAAGAATCTAAAATATAAATTGAATTTGAAGATAAGAATCTAAAATATAAATTGAACTTTAATATGCTAACATTATACATGCTTATTATACCTGCCTTAATCACTAACTACTTGACCTGCCTAGCACCCTACAAGGTGTTTTATATATGGGTGGTTCCTTTGTTAATCCTTACAAAACCATGAGGTAGGTATCACCATTTTAAAGATTTTAAGACTGCTCTTGACTTACAGCAGGCCATAAAATTAGCAATTAGACAAATGCAGAATTTTAATAGATCTTCACATCTACAAAGCTCATGTTTTTTCTATTTTCCTGTGATTCCTAATTAGGGATACCTGTTATCATTTAATGCATGACAGGAAGCATTAAAAGGTGTCGAATTTCTTCATACCTCACCACACACTCGAAAAAGATTTCTATTTTTTAAGTTTTCATGAATCCTATTCATGGATTCCTTCTTGGATACTAGATAGACCAGAAATAAAAGCATTTATAATCTGCTATTTTCTTTCCCTCTATAAAGCACCAGACAAAAGGAAATCAAAACTAGAAAAAAATACAAAACATTTTTTTGGATTTTGATTCCTTTCTCGTGTACAGGAAAGGTTAGTTGGCATAGCAGCCTGCTTCATGCCAATATTTCCAGATTGATATCCTTAGTTGAGAATATAAAAATATGGAATCGGTCGCATTTTTTGTTAGCATAACAAATGACAACAGCATGTCAGCACTTTCTTTTCCTCTTTTTCTTCTGTTAACATATGTATGAACTCTTTTTCCTTATAGGGTTCTTTGGGAAAGCTAAAAGGAAGCCAGGGTTGGATACACATTAACATGTAAACAAAAACATCCTCATAAATACAAAAGTATGCATCGACTGTATCAAGTCCCAAGTTTACCTGAGAATCACAAGCAGAAACTTCTATGGGAACCTGCACTGGGGTAGAACAATTCTGAATTAGCAAACTAAAGGCTCAATGAAGACAAGTATGAGTTAAGAACTCCAGAAATATAAAAAGACAAAACAAAGCAAGTGTTGGCAAGGGTGAGGAGAAAGGGGACACTTACACGCTGTTGTTTAGAATATAAAATTAACAGCAAGAGCAATAATTAGTAAAACAAATTAAAGCTTCCAATTGCAAAAAAAAAAAATCAGGAAAAAGTGAAATTAATCCTGTTTGCTGACAACATAATCCCACATGTATAAAATCCTGAACACTCTTCAAAAATCAAAAATAAAACTCTGTGGAACCAATAAAGAAATACAGTAAACCGCAGGATACAAAATCAAAATATAAATTCAATTGTTTCTTTGCAAAATGACCTACCAAAAGGAAATGAAGAAAACGGTCCTGTGCTGGTGGCTTCACACTCTATAAATTTATTAAAAATCAATGAATTAGCCAAACTGGTGGCTCATTGTCATAATCCAAGCTGCTCTGGAGGCCATGGCAGGAGGATTGCAAGTTCTAGGCTAGACTAGGGAAGCTCACAAGACCCTATCTCCAAATAAAATATAAAAAAGAAAAAAACGTAGCTCAGTGGTAAAGTGCCTGTGGATTCAATCTCCATTACCAAATAAATAAATAAAATGAATATGTATTTAAAATGGTTGAAATTTATTTTATATTTCAATAAAGCTATTAAAAAAAACCCACTAAGCTATATTCAACCTTGATTACACATTCTGATCACCTAGGTAAGTTTCAAAATACACTCATGACTAAGTCCCATTGTCAAGATTCTGAGTTCATATTAGAATTTGGGCATCAAGGTTTTTCTTAAGCTTTCTGGATAATTCTAACATGCAGCCATGATTGGGAACCACTGCAATAATGCTCTGTCATTGAAGCCCTAAATGGTATGCTAAGCTCACCATTCCAACTCTGTTCATTTGTTTAGCAATTTATTGAACTTCCATTATGTACCAGGCATGATGTCTGAAATTGAAACCAAAAGTTAGGAAGACCTCATTTCTGTCTCCATAGAATAACAAACAGGGAGAAGTACATTCTAAGAACTATAACAGTGTAATAAATTTTATAATAGAAATAAGTACAAGGTTAGTGTAAGAGCAAATAAAGGAATGATCAGTTCTGAGCAACAAAAGAAAAGGTCAAGAAAAGCTTAAGACATAGTGATTCTTAATCCTGGTAGATTAGGGAGAGAGGAAGTGGCAGACAAAAATAGTCGAAGCATACAATATTTGGGGGAAAGCAAATAACAGTAGAGCTGAAAAATTGGGGAGAGTAAAAAAAAAAGGAACATCGGGAGAACTGATGAAAGTCAGAGTGAAATTTCAGAGAATTTCATATGCCATGGATGGTCAGCCATTGAATGGGAAGGATGTATTCATATTTGTTCTTTAAAAATAGCACTGGCAGCATTTAAAATAATGAATTAGGAGATTTCCCTATCCGATCAAGAAGAAAGCATAAGAGAAGATCTTTATGATGACGCTGCATTAGGCAAAGATTACTTAGATACAACATCAAAAACATGATTCCTTAAATCTAACTATATCTTTACTTACATTAAAATATTAATTTGCCATATTACTATGGACTTCCTGAAAAGGTTTAACTGTAGTCCTAATTCCTGATGGTCAACCCAACTAAAAAAGTACATGAAGATGCTTAAGTAAGAGGAAAGACCATGTGCAAATGTCCTATAGATAAGAGAGTCTTGCAGAATGGAAAAAGGTTCAGTACAGATGGGCCACAGAATACAAGAGGACGAGTGTCTAGAAAGACGTGGGTAACCTAAAAGGAAGACACATCAGACCTTGTTAAAGATTTTGAAGATCTAGAATAACACAGATTTATTCATTTGATGAACTGCTTATCTGTTTTCAATTCCTGTTCCATTTTTTAAAGGAAAATTTTTAATTCACTGCCATGTACTAAGGGCCTTCCACCAGTCATGTCTCATTTCATACTTTTTAAAAAAATGTTACAAAAATCTATTGGAAAAAAGTACAAAAAAAATTCAAAGATATTTACATATAATGGTTTTCTTCTAGCCAGGTATTAATTTAGATTGAAATCAAGATATGATAAATTTCTCACCCATTGTTATTAGCTAGATATAGTTCCTAAACATACTTCCTCTCAGTTTGGCCTTTAAAACTACTCTATAAATAACTGCCCAGTCCAGTTGAGAGACCAGGTGGGGGAAGATAGAGAACAAGGAACTACTAAAATTCATCCAAAAGGTAGAAGATTATCTCTTGGTGAAAGACCAAGAGAGAACAAACAACCTGCTGAGATCTGCAACTGTCCAAGGTTATTGATAGGTACTATTCCAACAAGAAAATGCTGAAGGAAGGAGAAAAGCAAATTTCCCAAACAAGAAAATACAAGCATAGACATGTCCAAAAATATGTAGATTTTTGTGTGTGTGGCTGGAATGTTGGATATTATAAGGACCGTGTTGGAAATAAGGATGAAAAACATGTCTTTGGATTCTGAGCTGAAGAACTTAGACTTTATTCTTCATGAAGACGGGTACCCACTAAAATTTTTTGAAGGGAAATAACAAATTTCCTCAAGTTTAAAACATGATTGATTTGAGAAACATGATTATCACATATCAGCCTGCTAATTATAGAACAGTAACTGTAAGATGCATCACATTTCAGAATATTAAAATGTTAAAAATGCAGAGTTTAGAATTGATGAAAATTGGTATCAATTGCAAAAGCCTAATGACTTTAGATATCACTATAAAAATACTTGATAAAGTCTGCTTCCCACTTTTATATCTCTTTCTTTTTATTAATCAAGGGATTCTATGTCTTTTAAAAAGTGAACTTATAGTTAAGATAAATTGAAATGTTTTTAACAGTATTGACTAGTTTTTGTAATTCGGGAGGTTAGTTGCCAAACTTAATGAGGTCAAAGGTTTGAGAAGCATCCCAGTGTTCAAGTTTGTCACCAAGAAAATCATGTTTATTCAAGTGTATGCTGATGTTTACAAAACTACCCAGAACAAGCACTATCACAAAATGATAAAATTAAAGAGATGGAAGGGATCACAGAAGTTATAAAGTCAACCCCTCCCAAGGCATATATCCTTTCTACAATCCTCCTCCCAGCTAGTCATTCAACTTTCACTTCTACAAACTTTCCTGCTAGACTCTAAGCCCATGAGCACAGAGATTTTCTGCCTTGTTCATTATTGTGTCCCCTGAATAATATACTATGGCCAATAAATATCCTTGAGTGAGTCGATGGATATTCTTGTGGGGGAATTGCACCACTCACATAGGGTGTCCATCTTAGCAGGGTTGGAATCTAGATGTCTGTTAAGCATTAAGAACCAACTCTTGTGCCTTCAGACTTTTCTGCTTCCTCTTCTTCAGTAAGTCCTGCAAATGCTTGCAGGCAGCTTCTCCAAAACAAACTTTCCAACTTCCTTCTACAATCTGTCATACCTTATTGTTTCCAAGACTTTCTACTGTCCCCCAATAGAAGCCATATTTGGTCAGTTCTTTTAACATTTGTGGCTCGAAGAATGAAATATATTAAATAAATTAATATATTCCATGTTACCTGGCCAGCCAGATGACAGAGTTCTCCTACTAAATCTATGTAAATTCTTCAATCCTCAGGAAAAATTACACCAAAAGACAAGATGATGCTGATCAGGGATCCTTCAGAGAACACTAGTAGGTAAAACCATGAACTAACCTCAGAAGGTTTAATTCATCTATTAAGGATTCATCTGTGAGAGACTAGAATGCTACAGGAGGGTGAACCCCTATATTCCCCAAGCAACTGAACCCAGAGTGAAATATTTCTCAGAGTTTTCCTTTCTGAATGGAAGCTAAATAAGCGTTCACCAAACCTGGGAAGTTCTGAGTCTTCAATTTGCATAGTGAATTGGAATGGCCTGTGGCAGGCTGAATATGAATGGAGATGTAGTAATTCAGTAACATAAAATGGGAAATGCAGTTTAATTACCCTGGATATTTTTTTTTCACATAGATTGCTTCTACTTTTATAATATGGGATCACGAACCCATTCACCTTAATGTGAGGTAATGAAGCCTATAAAGGAAGTCATAAAAATGCTGTGTTTGCAATGTTGTTTTTAGAAACTCCAATCTAATGGAAAAATCTTGTCATTATTAAAAGCATTTGTAGTTCTCCCAGAATTCTAGACGTAAAAGGATTCCTAAGCAGTGAGAAGTAAGGTCTCTCCTACCTTGGTTAATGAACTAAAGGATTAAAGAATCAGGTGAGAGAAGTATTTCTCAAGTTACTTCAGATCAATAGATATGGAACATATGCTTCTTTACTGGCAACCTAAAGTAGAATTTAATCTAGAAATGGCCCAAAATACAAGTATGAAAAGGGATATTGATAAGAGGTGACAGTATGGGACCAGTAGCAATTCCAAGGGGGAAAAAAATCTTTTATAAATTACATTTCTGCTGTTAAAAAAATCTGAGCAATAAAAATTCTACCTTTAAAAAAGGACAAATTTTAAGAATTACTAATGAATGCGAATTAAAGGAAGAATAACCACCTATTTTTTTTGCCCATTACATTAGTACAAAAGTTTTCAAGGCAACAACAGCCATAGCCATGAGAGTATGCCATCCTCACACTTCATTTATTTAAGCCATCCTTACACTTCGTGTATTTGAGTTGAGTTGCTACAAGTTGGAAAAAATAATTTAGAAATGTACATGAAAATTTAGAATGTATACTTTTAAACTAACAATACTATTTTTGAGGAGTTTCTCTTATAATCAGAAACATGTGTCTATGATAAATGTATAAAGATGTTTGCTACAGCATTTTTGTCACAGCAAAACACTAGAAAAAGGTGAATATATATAATTATGGTTAATCAATAAAATAGCACTCAACTCTTTAAAAAGTATAAATTTGATGTTAATTTTAATACTGGAGGGATGTCCTCTAATTAATAAATAACTCATGGTAATATCCATAACATAGTCCCTTTTCCTAAAGCCAAATAACAATAACATACACACACAAAAAAAAATTGTATATGAGAATTTATATGTTGGTATTAGCCCGGTGCTTTCAATACTGATTTCCTCAGTGTAGCAATAGCAGTAAGAAGCAATTTAAAGGTGACTTTTGATTTCCACATTCACATTAGTTTCCTCAAAAACTCACTCCACATAAACAATAAAAAGAAGCAGAAAGAATGTGCTTTGTATTTGTACACAGCTCCAAGAAAGTCTTCCTTTCCTTTCCAACCACTCTCCCTTTCAAGTCACAACACCTGAACTTACCTACATGAAAGTCTGAAATGTCGTAGTTTCAGAAAAGTGAAATCAAAGTGCTTTTCATATAAGAAAGTTTGGGAAAGTGCTTTTGTTTTCTTTTTCTGGAAGAAAATTCATTATAATTATAAAAAGGAGTAGAAATGTTAGTTTTCTTTGCATCAGTTTGTTCAGTCCCTGTCCCTTTATTATTTTTTTCCTGGCATTTTTGTCTCAACACTGTGGCCCAAATCCAGATACTATCAAATCTGTCAGGACTAGGAAGCATCAGAGTGTACCCTCGAATCATTCCACAGTCCCTGCTTTTTTGCCCTCTCTTCAAAGTTTATGTGGTAGCATTGGCTTCCATGTTCCCATACAGCATGTTTCATACAAAGACACTGGCCACAGAAGGACAAACAGGACCTTTCTCAGTATTAGTTTTCCAGGAGTTAGGATAAATATGCACAAGCTGTTGGTCTTTTATTCCTATGACCACTTCTCTTTTTACCCAAAGTGCCTACCATAAAATAAAGTTTTCTCTATGAGAAAACTTCAGAGGTTGCTTAAGCTTCAACTCTCACAGATGCCGAAAACTGAGGTTAATGCACATATAGTTGCCTGCGCATGTTTCCTTTATATCAATACATACTGTCTTTTGTGTCTATGTGGCTACATCCTGGTAAGTCTAAGCTTCAAAATGGCAGGAGCCATGTCTCTTATTATTTCCAGTGTCTTGGTAGAACACTTGAATGAATGAAAGTGCAAACAAATGACATTAAATCATTTTTTAAGTCAAGGAATATTAGGTTATTAACATCTCAAATTCTAGTTTATCTCTTGTGTAACATCAACTCAGAGACTATATATGAGAATCAGATAAGGTAACTGAAGTGAAAATAATTTATGAACTGCAAAGTATTGTCGCAATGAGGACTCCATTGAGAATATAATCGAAATAGGCCAGCTTTGAATGGATGGGTCTCTGCAAATGAGATTCATAAAAAGTCTTACAAATCCACCACAGGATAGATCTTTAGTCTCAGAAATATAAATTACACAAATTTAAAAATATAAGGCTTAACCAGTCCACTTTAGTTTTAAGTTGGCTATGTTTGAAGTTTCTTTTGTCCCTTTATTTTGTTTTGTATCATTGTAATAAGACACTTGGAACACATTTTTAGCAGACCCAAAGATCTCACAAGATTGAAAACCATATTCATTAGAAGTATTTGTATAAATAAATAATTTAAATTAGCATTTGTTATATTGAAATGTAACAAATATACAAATATGCATAATATAACATGAGGTTTAGTTAGGTGGGTTTTTTCCCAACTCTAGTGACCTTCAGTTTCTGAAGAATTCTCCACCTGAGATAGAAATAAGGAGGAGTACATATATTAAGGTCAATGAATGTGGCTGTGTCTAGGTCACAATTTACCTAATGACCAGATACTTCCTTTCCTTAATTTTGGTTTATTCTTTCTAAACTTCACAGCAATAAGTTATAGTATCTCTAAGATTACTTCCTTTTCTAAAATCTTAAAATTCTATAATTCAATTCAATTGCTTTCCAATTATAATTCTACTTCAAGCTGAAAAAACAAGCCATAATCCTGCTTTCTCATTTTGGTAAGGCTAGTTCATATAAACCATATGATAGATAATCTTCACAAGCACAAAACAGAATAATTATCAGTATCAGCCAATTTATTGTATACAAGAATCCAATTAATTTAGGACTTTCCAAGCTTCCACCTGATTTTTTTCAAACAAATACCAAAAAGTCTTGAAGAAACCTCATGCAAATAAAATCATTTATATGGTTTTGCACTTCATTAGCTTTCCCTTTCCATCTGAAAATCAAACCCTTTCCAAGTGTGTTCTTTTGCTATGATATTCCGGGATAAGTTTCTCCCTAGACTAAGAAACTGTGAGGGAAAATGAGTCTCTGTTTTCAACATCCAGTCTTTAAGCAAAGATCTCCCACCACCTGCTGCTCTCTAGACTCCAAAACTCCTGCTCCAGCTAGCCTTCCTGGGAAGAGAGGAGAAAACTGGAAGGGAGGGGAAGAAGGTTGGTGAGAGCAAGAGGCGGGGAGTGCGAGGCCTGGGAGGCAGGAGGAGGCGTGGCCCAGCTTGGGGCGGTTGGGATAAATACTGCGAACTGGGTGCGGGGTGCGGAGAGAGAACTCCGGAGGAACGCCTGAGCTGAGCAGCACCGAGGACAGCGCCCGGCAGCGCCCGCCCCCAAGTCCTGCTCCCCAGCCCTGACGGGCACATCGAGGTTCTTGCTCGCCCCACTCTCGCACGGACACTCACACGCACCGACACCTACCGCTCTGTACAATGGCAGAATCCCACCTGCAATCATCCCTGATCACAGCCTCACAGTTTTTCGAGATCTGGCTTCATTTCGACACTGACGGTAATTATTATCTATTTAACTGTTTCAAGACCCCTTCCCCTAACCCTACCCACCTACCCTTTCCTTGCACTTCCCTGAGCCTCCTGATCCCGTCGTCCTTTTTTTTTCTATTCTTTACTTCTCCCCCTACTCTGTTTAATTTTATCTCCCGTACCTGCTGCCAATCCTTCAATGTGAAAGTTTATATTGCTTGTGTGTAATGCTCAAACCTTAAACTTTCCTCTTTCTAGGAACGATAACGGTAGGAGAGAGAGAGAAAGAGCAAGGACTGGGGAACCCTGTCCACCCCCCAAAGTTTTTTGTGGCTGCGTTCAGCATCCTACTAGCCACCTTTGTCCTTAGTGCAGCTAAAGTTTGACACCCCAGAAGCGGGGAGCTGCCGTGGCTGTACCCTTGGCTGGTTAGTTAATGTGGAGGCCAGGGAGCCTCTTAGGTTGCCACAAAGATAGATGTCGTGGAAAGAGGACGCAGAAGAAAACTTGGAGTGAGGTATCTGACACCTGGGCCCCTCTTTGTCTTTGCAGGAAGTGGTTACCTGGAAGGAACTGAGCTGCAGAACTTGATCCAGGAGCTCCAGCAGGCGCGGAAGAAGGCTGGATTGGTAGGTTAGAGTTTGTGAAGGAGGAAAAAGACCTTCAACCCTAAAACATGAATATTCTTGTGTTTTCATAAGTCATCAGGGGGTCAAGGACTTTCCCGGGATGTAAAAAAAAATGTAAACATCTTTTGAATGAGAAAGGCGAGAACAGCTTTCAAATTGCTTAGATAGAAAAAGAGGGTAGTGGGGAGAAGGAGAGGGGGGAATTCCGGAGAGAGGGAAAGAGGGAGGAAAAACCTTACAGTCTTAAATCAGAGCTTTCAATATAGATATTCTATACTTGTACCTGCTTCAACAGGTCTGGAAAAGAAAGGTGGATATGTGAAAACCTTTAGCAGACCACCACTTCTATCATTGAATTCTGTTGGGTAATTTTTAACTTCTCTCTTCCTTGCTGAGAGAAGGGGGTAGAAATACATTTCTGCCCCTTGGTGGTCAGGAAACAGATCTGCAGATTATGGATCTCTTCTAATGCCAGTTATTGTTGTGATGTTAATGTAGTTGGGGAGCCGAGAAAGCATCCTGTCTTGACCCCTTCACTGGGGAAAGTTGGTCAATTGCTAATATAATAATGCACAAGAATTTAGCAAAGAAATGTCTTCATTTTTGTTAAAGAGAATTCCAAAAGCTAGAGAAATAAAATGTAAAACAATTTTAAGAATTCAATATATTCTTACAAAAAAAAAGAGAGAGATTCTAATTGGAAGCAATTAATGATGTTTTGAAAGAAGCTGTTTGTATTTTAAGCCATTAGGTAATTAAATGACATTTCTTACTAATTATAAATATCATTTGGATATAAATCAATCTGTTAAGATTGCCAACATAAAAATAAAATATACCCAACTTTTAACCATATGAGATGGTTGTATAGAGAAAAATGGGCTAAGAATTTCAACCAATATATTGGGGTTTATGTAAGACTGTCATTCAGAAGGTAGTGTTGGGTATCTAATTGGATATCAATGATCTTTGGCCTTTTTACTATGATTAGAAATAAATTTTTACATTATAAATGTTGTACATGTCATCTCTGTATATTAGATAGAAGATCAACAGCTTTAGGATTGAGTGATATGTGTGTGTGTGTGTGTGTGTGTGTGTGTGTGTATAAAATTTACTAAGGGAATTATCTTTTTGTTCTATCTAAAGTGTATATTACACCTCTCTGCACAACATATTTAAAAGAATTCCAGGAGGCTCTAAAGTGTATTATGGGGTATTACAAAACTGTGGGTTACTAAATTCATTGGCCAAATTGATTTTAAACCAGATCTCCTTCTAGGCATTGTTTTATACAGATTTAATATAATGCAAATCTTTTAAAAGTATAATAGAATGAGATCAAATTAAAAATGTCATATACTTTTACCCTCCTCCCACCTTATTCATTACTATGTAAATAAATTCATACAATCCTATCAATATAGCTCTATGAATCTTTGGCCAGTAAAAGCCCTTATCTTCCTTATTTAATAATATATATTTAAAATATATATAGAGAGAAAAAGAGGGTAGTGGGGAGAGAGAGAGGGGGGAATTCCTGGTTGAAAAAGTCTTACTTTTCATAAAATTTTCAATTAAAATTTTGAAAGATACTTCCAACAACTAAATGACTATAATTTTTCCAGAAGTAATTTTAATATTGAAATTTATTTTCATCTTAGATATTCAAATATTCAAGAGCTTTGTACGGTTTTTCCAATATTTCCTTTCCTCCTCCCATTTTAAAATTTGAACTTTTTTGTAAACAATATGTTCATATTGGAGTTTTAAAGAGTTTATAGCTTCATTATTTTTTTCTACTGCCTATACTCTTAAGTATGGAATGTATGAAGATCCAATTATTAGATTTTATTTCAAAAATATTCAACTTGAGCACAGGTAAATGATTATGTCAATTTATTTAATACCTTGGTTCTTGAGTATTTTTCTAGAAACTTCAAAAATTTTACCAAGTGAATATAACATAAATGAAAGATGGTAGTCCAATATATTTCTGAAACCTTTTACACTAAATATATTGTTTTGTCTTTAAATTTGTACTCCTCTTTATAAATCTTTAATGATCATTATATATTTTACAGTTTAAAAAATAGATTTTGACACAACTGTCACCAGAAACTTCACAACTAAATATCAAGTGTTCCGGTTAAACTAGTAGTTTTATGTAGTTGTAAAATTTAAGAATGAATGCATTGGTTTTACTTTAAGATTTGTGTGAAAAATATAGGGACTGGTATTCCTCCGTTGCCATGGGGATATCATTTTATTTTCTTGTAGTTGTTCTTCTAACAAAATTTAATAAATGCAAATGGCAATTTACCCACAGTAGAAGAGTTCTTATCAGACTACAATATAATTAAATTGTTTTGTTACTATTTATTACCTTAGTTCAACTAAAGATATTTGCATTGATATCAAAAGGATTTTGTAAATACAAGCAGTAATATTTAGTCTCAATATAGCCTTTAAATTACATTAACTTATCTATGCCTAGAACAAACCTGTGTGGTAGGTGACCATTGTGTTGTCAGTTATGATGAAAATTGAGACCTTAATTTGCTTTCAGAAGGATGTAGAATATTAGTAAGGGCTGACCTATTTTAAATAGGCTTCAGTTAATGCAACAGGGCTATTTTAAATGGCTTGTCGAAACCCAAGGGTAAAAAATGAAACTTCCTGAATAATAGCTCTATGTTCAGATCACAGCTTTTAGTTCAGAACTCTCTAATCTCTCAATATCAAAAGAGATTATAAAAGCAATAGACTATATTGAAAAAAGCGACAAGACAGCATTAACTTCTGTCACTCTTAAGCTTATTTTGTTGTACTACAATACATGGGGAAGAGGATATCATCGTGGATGAAGTGGAAACACTAAAAACTTCTTCCTTAATTACTGTTGGAGGCAAAAATCATAAGCATACAATCCACAGTCTAAAATAAGTTCACCAAAAATAAGGTCATCAATATTGTCTATCTCTTAATGAAAGTTCAAATTGATCAAATCATTTTTTTCATTTCATATTTTCCCCCCAATATTAATTTTTAAATTTATTTAATCAATGAATAGCTGTTTCATTCTGGGAACATTTCTTGCTCACCACGTAAATTACTCTTCAACATTCACTTTTTTTTTGCTTATCCAAACCAAAAACACATAGTACTACCATACATAATACATTATGCTAGCATAAGGAAAATGTTATAGGACAAATAGTGCAGAATATAAAATAATCTTTAATGAAACAAGTAATATTTAAAGTGTATTAATAACTATGATTCTATTTAAATTAACTAAAGTGAATAATAATGAGTAATTCTGATTATTTTCAAAGAATAGCATATTCTCAAAACTAATAATTGAAGATAAATTCTAGTGACTGAAACAAAAATTATCATAAATATTTAATTTGAAACTAACAAATACTGTATTAATTACTAATTAATTTTCATGACAATCATTTATCAACATGCATAATTCTAAATGGTTCCCATTTTGGCTTTTTATAAAAATAGATCAACACCATCACAAGCATAATTGTTTTGTTTTGTATTACAAACTTCATACCTGCTTTCATATCATTTTAGGAGTTATCGCCTGAGATGAAAACTTTTGTGGATCAGTATGCGCAAAGAGATGATGGAAAAATAGGAATCGTAGAGGTAAGGAACATGTGCATTTTTTTCTGATTTAATAAATGAGCTTCATTTTTTTAAGTTATATTCAAGTCAGACATGATATGACAAGACTCATTCAGAGAAGCCTATTTTACCTAAGTAATATATAATCTTCTGTTCAGAACATATGAAATTTTAAAATATTTAGAAAGGAAAGAAACCTAAGAGTTACCTAATCCAGAGCCTCAGTATAATATATTGCAAAGCTGAGACCCTCAAGAAGTGAAATGGTTAGCATCTGGTCACGCAGCTGTTTGCTGGCACCAGTGCAGTTAGAAGAGGAGTGCCCGACTTCTGGGTGAGTGCTCATCACATAACACCACCCGCCCTCACTTCAACTGCTTCATTGGTACATACGATCATTTAACCGTGTAGACTTTTCTGTTGAAATTTAAAATTAAATGTTTGCAGTTGTCATAAAAATGTGGCAAAAAGCTGCATCCTGGTTTCTGAAATTCTATTTTTGATTGGATGATGGCCTCAGTAAAACTCAAGAACTCAAAAAAAGTAAGTGAATATTTCATGCTATGTTATAGGTAAATATTCCTTTTGTGTCTCTAAAAGTTGAAACTGTGAGTGTCATATCCTTTCTTTTCCAGTTGAGGACAACTTACTTTGTGAATCAAGGAAGCAAAACTGAGGATGCATCCATTTTATATTCTCAGATTTATGGGGGGTGGGGAGGGAACACTGTCACTTCCCTTATTTCTACTTTTCCAAACTGGTGGTGCAGCAGCTTCTGTCTATCTCTGTAAGCTTAAAGCAGTTGAATGGAAAGTTTTTTCCAGAAAAAAAGTAATAAGGTCATTTTAAACTATGACAAATCCCAAGTATAATAATGCTTTCATAGAGTGTTCTCAGTGCATTAGATTGACAGGTGTTCTGGCTTTCAACAACTTTTAGTTATAACTTACCTTTGATTCAGAGAACTAACCTGGTTTTCAAATAATTGATCTTATTAGGACACTGTGGTGCTGGTGTGAAATACACTTAATTTTAAACAGCTACTACAAATAGAGTTAAGGGAGGGCATACTATTATTATCTTTGCAATTAAAAAATTTCCCTGGAGTATACCCTTTTCCCTTTGCCTATGTATAACTCATTACTATATAAATAGATATTAGTAATGAGACTTACAGATTCAGATAGAGGCCAATTAATCAAGATATAAAATCATCAAGAATAATAAAATAACTTTAAAATGACACAAATGAGATCAAGTAAATCAAATTATTCAAAACTAGCTTTCAGAATCTGACATCAGTGAAAGTCTAGATTAGTTATTTCAGAATTTGGCATACTCTATAATTGTAGTAGAGGGAAGACTGCCATCTTATATGCTATGTGTTACACCTTGAAGGACTTCAGTGGATCTATCTATTTATTCTCTCTCACTTCTTTGGTTATGCTAGGTTGTATAGTAAAAAACATGAATCTTATTCACATGAATTTTATACTTTTAAAATGAAAAAATAGATGAATTTGTTTTGAATCCAGCTGTTAGTATTTGTGATGTAGTTTAACCATTTATGCCTTATTATTTTCATTCTAATATGAATTAGAAGCAAGAGGTCACTTAGCAGATGCAGATTGTCTTGGATATTTGGTGATATATTTCTCCAAATGATTAAGATAAGAAATATTCAGGTTCGAGTTCCCTGGCTAAAAAATAGATCCTCCTATTATATTTAGACATTATTTTATTGTTATGAGGTCAAATAAAATAACTTTTTTGAAAACTTTATAAACTGTATAATGTTACACAAATTAAAATTCCTTTTTTTCACATTGGGTTACATCTTGATTAAACCCATTGGAAGCTGAAAGCAGCATAAGAAAAAATGCATTATTAATACACTTTGCCTACAGAACATCATAGCTTAGCAACAGAGAACATTGTGGAACAGAGTTGCAGACTCTCATGACTGTGTGGCTGACAGAGAGCTGCAGCTTGCTGCTACTGCCCAGTTTTAAAGAGAATATTCTACTGTATATTTTTATTCCAGGAAAATATAAAAGTTAATTTTTTTTCCAGAGTGATGGAATTTTTTCATTTGTTCTAATTAGTTGTACACGACAGTAGAATGTGTTTTGACATATTGTCATATTTGACATATTGTCAAAAAAATAATAATAAGCACAACTCAAAGCTGAGATTTTGATGTACAATTTTTACTGAATGTATACTGCTTTTGCACCATTGTAAAGTTGAAAAATTGTTAAGTTGAACCATCCTGAATCAGGGACTATATAGAGACGTTATTTGGCCCAAGAATCTGAAACTTGATTTGGGCAGATCGGTTAAAACAGAAAGAATTCAAAGAAGAGAAGTGAGACATATAAGAATTTGTTACAAGATTTTAGTGTTCTGGGACATGGCACTTTTTGCTAGATAGGACCCTTGAGAAGAAATAGCCAACTTCCTCATTTTCAGAATGAAGCAATTGAAGCTCAGAAAGTTAAATGATATGCCCAACAGCCCACTAACAGGGAATGACAAAACCTGTATCCAGACCTAGATCTGACTTTAACCCCACAATTCTTTTCATGTACTTGAGTTACCAGTGAAAGACATAGGAGGAATGTGGATGTGGATGTGGGAGCAGGAGGGGTAGGATTCATTGGAGATGAGAAAATGAAGGAATGGGAGACCAGGGAGGAGATTGCCATGGTAGTTCATAGGCACATTGCTTAGAGAGATTAACAAGCAGTAAAGAGCAGTTCGGAAAAAAAGCTGGAAAAAAAAAAGAAATTGAAAGTTACAGATAACGTGAACAAACTGAGGAAAAGAAAGCAGAGAATGCCTGAACTTACTGTGTGACCGCTGGTGTCACCAGAAAGTTGTGTTAAATGATGCTCATCCTTTCTTTATCCAACTCCAAATATATTACTTGCTTAGAAATCCTACATGTAATATGGAACACAAAGACACAAATCCTAACCAATTTTAAAAGAATATGAATCCCCCATCTTTCCAAATGTAATGTGTAAAAAGTAATGTGCACATATGACTTTTTTCTGAACATGAATACATGAATAATTTCATGTATTTAAATGGATTTTAAAATTCATACAAATTCAGTTCAGTAATAACAAGATTTTTAATATGAATTCAAAACAGAAGCATTAAAATTCTGAAATAATTTAACAAATACCACAATTAAAAAACGTTCTAAGTGTATGCAAACTAGTAAGTCTATTGCAAAGAAGTCTAATTAAAATAATTAAATAAGGAGACTGAATGATTTGCAGGGGACGGAATTTTCTTTTCTGGGATTCACACAAGTATACTTATTTTCTTTAGCTGGATGTCATATCTGTAAGCTTTTTTCTGATCCCTTGGGCAATGTATGGGACCCTACCATCTTCTCCAGTCTTAGTATTTTTATCTGTTCAGGTCAGTGCATCCACTGAAAAAAATAGATCTAAAAGCTATTTTAATCCTAAAAGTGTAACAACCCTCCCAGGAAAACAGGCACTTCTCTTGCCAATTTTTTCTTTCTTTCCACAGTGGGATTTGTGCATATAAGTTTAGGCAGGATGAATATAGTATTTCATGGCAGACTACTTATCTATCCACCTTATAATTTTTGTAAATGACTGACAATAAAATTTGACTCAAAATTTTGCTCTGAATAGATTTTTAAAAATAATTTATTAAGAAAACATTTTTGATTGAACATTTAAATGGAGGATAAGGAAGCTTGTAAGGGACAAGGATCTCAAAATCAAGAAAGTCAAACTGACTTCAAATGTGGCTCAAACTACAAGTAAGAACAGGCTATTTATCCTCTCTGAGCCTCTATTTTCTGAGCTCTAAATAGAGAGAACTATGTATTAATTTCATAGTTGTTTTGAGTAATAACATTAAATCTGATAATATATATCAAACAAATAGATAAATCCTGGCCCATTGTAAAAACTTAATAAATGTTTGTTATTATTATTAAATGTAAAAAAAAAACTTATTAGAAAATTTACATATTCTGAATATCAAGTCTTTCCCACCACTTGTTATATAACTTGTCAAATTCAAATCATTAGACTCAAGTAGCCTGAAATGTATGAGATCATTTGCCTTGCAAGTTTTCTGAACTCACTTCTTATTGGCTAGGATAATGTTACCCTCGTTCTCAAATGAAAAAGGGAATGTGTGGCTAATGGGCTCAAGAAGGTGAACATACACCAGGATTGTCTTTGGAAGTTAGGAATTGTGCTTCATATACCTTATGTATCTCAGTCATTTATATCTCTAATGAAATTCCCATCATGTGAACTCTTCTCACACCTAGCACTTAACTTTATCATTTTATCTATCTCCTGCTTGAAATTGTTAAGAAAAAAATATTTGGTTGAAGTCATCTGTCTCCCTGTAAGATTCTTACTATGGTGACTATGAATCACCAGCTAGTAACAGAGTGATCTAGTATTTAGTAGCCAAATGAACCACAGAGAGAGATTTACATCAACTCCAAAACTTAAGACAAGGGCTCCATACTATTCCAGAAAAAGAACAAGATGTAAAGTTATTGAGTTTCCTGGGAAGCAGATTTGAGTGGGAGAGAAATATTGAAGAGGGTGATTAGGAAGTGCTTTGAGATCATTTCCTGCATAAAGCCACGAAGAGAACAGGACTGGACAAAAGCAGATGCTGGGAAATGACATCCTAACGGAGGCTTTTGCTAACCTTACAGTGAGCTCTGAAGTAGGGGTGGCCCTTCAGAGATTTCCCAAGTTGAATGAGAAATTCAGGCCTTTATATTCCCAGGTGGGTTTGTAACTGGAAGCCACCTCTTGGGGTCACAACTGTCATCAGCCCAGGCATTTCCTCAAAGGAGCCTGATAGCTGAGGTCACAGCATACTCCAGAACCTGAAGGAGCTCTGGGTAGCATATCATAACGTCTACTCCAACCCTTACCCACAGCTCAATAATAAGTTATTTGAATTATTTCCCGTGGAATTTTACTTCCATTTACTTATAGCCTATCCTGACACTAGAAAAGTCCATTGCCTTCATTCATTGCATCAATAAATATTTACTGAAATTTGTGCAGTTGCTGAGCAAAAAAACTCAGTAAGTAAAACATAGATAAATAGAAAGTTCTACTTCCCCCGTCTCAGTAGCAGACAATTCTCACAAGTGAAGATCTGAGGGATTCTGTTTGTGTCTACAGGGATCCTCTTTCCATTCATCCTCTTGATATTCTCCACTATCTTCTGCAACCAATAAAAAAAAGTTTGGTAATGGCTAAGGACTAGAAATCACCAGCATCTTAGCATAGGCAGTACTGGGTACTTCTATGGACAACAGTGACATGGCAAATCTAAGAATAATGCAGCCCTACTTAATACAGTCTATGAAGACCCATATTGATGTGGTCTTAGATTTTGCAGCTGGAAAATTACTCTACCCACTCTGAAGGATCAATTACAACACAGGACCACCACAATGTTAAACCACACAATAAAAAGGATTTATGTTTACAACAGCCACATTCTTCCTATCCATATATATTCATTGATCTTTAATGACTGGTTTGTCTTATAACAATAATTTACATGTTTAAGATTCATTTCCAATGTTTGTAAAATAGGGCAGTATTGTGTTGAGTATATCATTAGTAGTTCAGCAAAATGAGAAAGAAAGAATATGTCACATATATATACAATCTGTAATTTTTAATCATTAAAGAACAAAACAGCATGAGCCAAGGAATACACATTGACCTTAGACATGACTAACAATTTGACCCTCTTTATGTTTGACATTCTAGAGACCTCTAAACTTTCTATGAGTTACATGAACTTTAATTTATGAACCTGAGATGGTTCGATTTCCACTAGCAACCCACTCACAGAAGAAGTGGAAAGGGGATGTTATAAAGAAAATAGTGTTCTAGTTTTCAGTGAAACGAAAACATATCCATATCATATCCAGACTATCTTGTCACATGTAAAAATTAGCCATATTTGCATTCTAAGATTGAAGAAGCAACCTATCTTATTTCTGTCTTTAAGAAGCATGCTGCTGACTTAACTTTCTAATAAGCAGCAAATTAAAATGATTTTTCAAAGTCTTCCAATCACCAAATTATTCAATCTCTTGGGTTTTAGCATCCTCAACTCAAAAATTGGGGCTTTAAATTAAATTGAATTACATCATTTCTGAATTATTTAATTCTATAATTTAAGAATTCAAAGAAATCAAAAGCCATAGAAGAGTCCTGAATGTATTAAGAGATCTGGATCTCTCTCGATATCTCTCTCTCACACACACAGACACACACACACACATGTACACACCCAGCAATGTATATGTGTTTTGGGACAAAAAGCTCACTAGGTTTTTAAAAAATTACTGCAAATCCTAAACTCCTATTTCCACTTTTTAGATTTATTGGTATCTACCCACACTCATGACCTTTGCTTTAAAATAAGATGTTTTCTGAACTGAGTCTTGCTAAACATCCTAATAAGATATTTGGTCCTTTGCCTTAGTCTTACCCCCACATGTATGACCAAAAACTAAAGTTTTTACTTGCAGTATTATTTCAAAGATCTAAAACAAGATAATTTACAGGACATATTATGCAGGCATAAGGAAGATGAGATTGCTTGCATTTAACTTAAAATGTTGTTTTGAATTAAATTTTAAACGAACTTAAGATGATGACACTTTTTAAAAAATAGGTGTGATAATCTAATATGGTAACATTTTTAGGACTTATACTAACCTTAAAGTTACTCTAGATGACATATTCTTGCTTTACACTGGAGGAATGGGGGTTCATGTCTGTGCCCCAGGGAATTAATCAACTTCTAAAAATTAGGTGAAGTATAGTGTATGTAGGTTCATTCTTTAATGTTGAAGACACAATGAGTCCAACAGAAGGTGTTTTGAACCCAGTACATTTAAGAGACATTGATTTCTCCTTCAACTTATTTTAGTGATGAGGGAGGGTACTGAGGTCCTGAAATGGCTGAGGGAGTTTCTGGGACCACAGCTCATTAGCAGCTAATCCAGAAATAGAATTCACATCTGCAGTGGCGCCATCAATCCAACTCCCTCCTCCTCTGTATGCAATAGATGGATTATATTAGTCTTAAAACGGGATCCAGAGTCCTCTCCCCCCACCAAAAAAAGGGGGGGAGGAGAAGTATTGAAGCTATGAATAGAAATCTAGGGGAAATGTCATAGACTTAGACAGTAAAGATCAAAAATTAACCTAAGCCCTGGGTTCAAGCAGTAGATGTCCTTTTCACAGAACCCAACAACTTGACTTCTCTGATGACTGTTCGGTTTCTCACTAGTTGTGAATTGTCTCTCAGCCTATCTTCCTGCAGCTTTACAGTTGTCTTCAGTTTACCGTCTCTTGCATCTCATAGTAGACGGTTCCCTCTGACTTGAAAATGCACCTTTTTTTTTTTATTCCCTCCTTTCCCCTACATTCTTGTTTCCTCCATTTCACATGAAATTCATGGCCAAATGTGCCATCTGTGCAACCGGAGAGGAAAGAGACTTGGTTCGTGGCACAGAATACTAAGGGTTCAAGCCGCCAGGGTACGTCTGCTTGTAGGTGCATAGACAAGATAGGGTCCTGCATCAGCTGTTTCACTGATGGGAGAACCAAGCACTTAAGAGCACCTGAGCAACAGAAAACCGGATAGAGTTTGAAGGAGCAGAATACCAGAAAGAGAACATCAGCTCATGTTTTTTCCTCTCCTGCTTCTCTAAGCAAAAAAAAAAAAAAAAAAAAAAAAAACTGCTTCTTAGGAACATGTTGAAGCAAAACTAAGCAGCAGGTGATAGCAGAGATTTGTTTTCAAGCTCTTTACCACAGTGTTTCCTTTCTTTTAAATCTTTTCCAGTTGGCTCATGTATTACCCACAGAAGAAAATTTCCTGCTACTCTTCCGATGCCAGCAGCTAAAGTCCTGCGAGGAATTCATGAAGGTAGAAGAAAGATGTTACTTTAAGAAAGCTGCTAAATGTGCAAAAATTGTCAATTTTCTTCTTTTAATTTTGTTTTTCTTATCCAAAATTACAGACATGGAGAAAATATGATACTGATCACAGTGGCTTCATAGAAACCGAGGAGCTTAAGGTAAGCAAATCAAAACTTAGGCTAAGCTTTTTCCTTTCAAATGCAATTATGAATTGCTAAGGGCTTCATAGCTTTTTTAAAAAACCTCCTACAAAAGAAACCAATGTTGAGCAATGGCACATTTTCACCCACTCTTCCATATCATTAATGAAATACCATATCAAAAAAGAGACTTCAAGTGCTTCTTGAAATTCTGTTCAGCAAAGCGAGAAATTAGCATTTCTGGGGTGTACATAAATTATTATATAAGGCAGACAGACAGATAGATAGAACTATGTACAAGGTGAAAAAGATACCCAATTTCCATTGAAATTGGAAATTTTATTTAATAAAATAAACACTTATATAAATAGACTTCTATTTCAAAAGAAAGACAAAGAGAAATTACGGGACACCAATTTCAATGCCAACTAGTTTATACACATTGTCTTATTTAAGTTTTGCATGAGTTTCAAGATTAATATTACCACAGTAACAAAAGGCTTCCAAGAAGTGATCTACTGCAGACCACATGGAAAAAAGACACAGGACTGCAGTGTTTATACCCAGACTTGTCTACCTTCAAAGCCCACCGACATTCCATACAACCTACTGCCTCTCAATAACATCAACAAAATATTAATAGAATTGAACTTGTGAAAATTGCAACTTTGAAAGTGAATTTATCAATTCATATCCCACAGAGGGACTGAGGAGGTGGTGTGGGAGTTGGATATAATGGAAAAGAAATCTGAAATCAAGTCTTACCTTGGGGCAAATTGGTCCCTGGTTCTATTTAATGTTTTTCATCTTTAAAATTGGGGTAATAATACCTTCCCCTCAGATGTATTGCAAAGCTCAAATAAGATGTCATATGTGAAAGATTCTGTGAAATGTAAGACATAATAAATCGTATTATACACGAACTCAATTTACTAGCCTTTCAGAAATGTGGACAAATCTTTCATCACATTTTCTCAAATCAACCTTAGAATGTTATGATTTGAAAGATTCTATATTCTTAATTCAGAGAGACCGAAAGGGGAGCAAAGTTAATATTTACTGATCACTTGAATATACACCTTCTTTGTGGTAGGCACAGTACTATGTGCTTGAAATGTATTTTAACATTTAATCCTCAGAGAAAACTTGCAAGGCAGTTTTCTTATTCGTTATTCCTGATGTATAGAGAGACTGAAGTTCAGAGCAATTGGATAATTTTTCAAGATTGCACAGCTGCCTAGGAATGGAACCCAGGTTTGGACTTAGCATATCTAGGTCCAAATATTAATAATGCCTTTTTCCTATAAAACCACATGCCTTCAAGCTTCATTCATTGAGCTACTTCTGCTGATGCTATGTGGGAAAATACAAGTATCAAATAGTTTCCTAGTCATAGTTCAACATGGGTTTAAAGAACAAATAATTTTAGAGATGGAATTGGAACTTTTGTACCATTGCAAAATTGCCAAAACGTATTCAACAGTAACCTCTAGAAATGTGAAGTTGCTGAAAAATTATGTATTTTACACTCTTGGGGCTCTGAATCTAGAGCCCACAAGGTGATAAGTGCAGCTATTGTGTCTTTTTTCCATTAGATTAAAAAAATTCTTTTAAAAATCACCTCAGTTCATAATGAAAAGCTTAGCGCATTTCCAATACTGACCTCAAAATATTCTGAAAGTCTCCTTCTTTGTTCTAAATTTTATTCTCAGAAAGAGATTCTAAATAGAAGTCCTGCTCCCTGGGGAATTTTGAAGATAAGTTGGCATTCTTTTTTAATGGATCTTTCAAGAAAGCTAATTTTAAGATCCGTAATAGAATAAAACATCGCTTGCTCTCAGACATGACTTTGAATCTCAGTGTTCCAAGGTTTCTCCCAGGCTATTTTTGTGACCACCATTTTAGTCTCTGATGAGGCTTTTTAACCCAATTAATCTCTGACAAAAGTCTCAGAAGTCTCAAAAATAAAATTCACCCCCACCAGATATCTGTGAATTTTCCATGCCTCTCTTTGGATATGAAACAGAATGTTTGAAATGAAAATAAATTTATCAAGCCAAGAAAAAGGTTTCCTTCCAGAAGAGACTGAAGTCAAATCAGCCCAGCAGAACTGTTCATTTTGGAGGGAGATAAACCACTGCCAACTCAAAGAAACCCAGTTCTCCAATAATATCTCAGCCCAGGATCTACTCAGTTTCCATATTGCATTAATTCATTTCCTGAGCAAATAAAAAGTTGCTAATGATTAACACAAGATGAAAGACTTTATATGCTTAAGGACTTACATTGTTATTTATATGGCAAGCCTTTATAAAGCTTTTATTTGACTTATACTTGTTAAAAAAAAATAATGAACTCACCCTAAGATTCAACTTGATGGTTAATCATCTTTATTCATCCTTCCCACATTAATCTCTTAATATGATTCATACAACCTTCAAGGATTAGATGCCATCATCTATGACCAACTGTTTTAGTTTGTACATTCAGCTAAAGCATGTTGACTAAGGTTCAACCAATAAGCCCTCTGGAGAAACAAACCTCGTAATAGCTATAAACTGATCTTTAAATACAGCCTGTGAGGACAGAACATGAATTTGAAATTAGAGGTAGAACTCCATCTGATTTGCTGGTAATTTTTCACATCTTACAGAAGTATAGAGAAAAACCCTCAGATTTCTTACAAAAAAAGTCGTATGAATACTTGTGAAGATATCATTAAGCAGAAAGGCATCCTTTGGGTTGGCTGGTTTTTAGTTTTAATTCACATTCCTAACAGTTCACAATCCAGATTCTACTATAATTGAAATCCTCAATACATGATATAGCTAAGGACTGCAACAGATCTGGTCTCAATAAAAAGCAGATGTTGAATCTATCAAAGGCAGTTTCATCAACGGAATGATACAAGGACCATGTGGTTCAGTCTTTTCTAAGGTTTTCTCTTCACCTGCCTCTACCCTCAAAAAGAAGCTTTCTTTGCATTCCTAGTATGTTCTATTTCAAGGAATTTGGAAACAAAAGCAGACAGTATATTATCAATGAAATTTATCTGAGTGTTCTTTGTCTTAACAGAACTTTCTAAAGGACCTGCTAGAAAAAGCAAACAAGACAGTTGACGATACAAAACTAGCTGAGTATACGGACCTAATGGTAAGACTGATCTGGAAAAGATGGTAGCCAAGAGCTCATGAAGTACAACTGTGTTCTTGCTAATTCTCCAGGCTACACAGAATGAAATAAACAAACCAACACATGCACATCATTTCCTTTGAAAACTGAAATACTTAGGATGTTTCCATCTTAGGTTGAATGCTACAGGGATTGGCTTTAAGGATCAATGTATGAACACTTCTTTTCTTGTAAGGCTATATCATTTTTCTCTCTCAAAAGATGATTTGTTTTTCTTATAAAGTCCACGTGACTATACCACCCAATTATATAATGTGTATATGTTATATATATAAATTATAAATCACATCACCCCAAATTCTATTATAGAGGTTCTGAATCCATTTTTATTACAGCTTATAAAATTGAACTTTTTAGAGTTTTAAGAGAACTTCTAGTTACTTAATTCATTAAGCCACTTAAAATGGATCTCTTTTCTCTTGATTGTTATATTTGGGCATTGCATCAATGCTATAGATAAAGAAATCCAAATACACCCTGAGTTCATTGCTTTGGTAAGTAGTATAAGCAAGATCTATTACAGGATATGAATAATGGAACCAAGAAAACCTCTTATACATAGGCTCCTAAAGTTTGAGGGAAAAAGTAATTAATGAGATTCTAGACTAAATAAAAACAGTGTCCATGAAGTTACTTTGTCTCAGGTGAAGTTTGTTCCTTTTAATTTGTGACAGGATTGGGACTTCCAGGATATACATATATTTACAGGTGTTCTAAGTATTGTGAAGGTACTTTTGAGTTCTTATGCCATGATTTAAATAAATAACCTATAAAAATATACTGTATACTATTAAAGTTGTCATACTACATTAGATTGATGAGCAACTTCAAACCTCTGGTTACCCTGAAAAACAATCTTGTAAAATAGGTATGAAATATTTGATGTAGCAGCTGAGGTTTGCTTTCAGCCTACTTTATCTAGAAAAACAAAGACAAAGTTATAGAATGTTGTTATTGGCTTATTCACTAAACTTACATTTATTATAAAGTGGGACTAATCTTTGGTTTTAAAATAATCAAAAAGTTTTGTGTGTGTGGTTCTCTTTAATTCCTAATTACATTTCCATTTACAATAGCATATTAGCAAACAATTGGGATTTCTTGCCATGTGCCACAATGGGAAGATCTAAGGCCTCACTCATGTCTTGTGAAATGGACAATAACCTACATTTATTAACTTTCTATGCTGCTCCAATATTAAAGGATGTCTATTTAAAGTAGTCTTCTTTCCAGGTAGAAATTTGAAGCAGCCTTTCAAAAACTACTCTGATGGGAGTTTCCCCCTGTTGGATTGGCCTGGTATATCTGATTAAATGTCATAAACCAGTTCAAATCCAGGAAGCAAATTAATCAAGAACTAATTAAAATTTAAATATATAGGTGGGGAAATATTTCCCTATGGGTTCTAAACTGTGTGATCTAGTTGTCCAGTATCTTGGTAGACAGTTATACAATATTAGAATTTATGGTTAATGTTATAGGTCAACACAGGACAATGAAAATTCCGCTCCTACAAAGAATTCTGAGAACATCTCAAACCATAGAATACCCTTCCTTTCTCCTTTAAAAGATCTCATTAAACCTAGGTCCATTATAACCTGATCACAACACTTCCTTTAAAAACAAAAATAAGGCTACTTGTTTACATACTTAGCATTCATTTAGTATACATATTTCATGTATTTTATTTCACATATACCAGTTCAATATAATAACAATAGTTGTTACTTTCTAAAAATGCAAATGCTTCCCCTAAATATATGAATGAGTGTATTTATGCCAGGACATGTCTCAGGGTGTGACAAGGGCATAATTATGTATAATGGAGAGCTATGGCGCTTATTGACTGTCTAGTACCCTGTGGAAAGTAAAAGGATTCAGAATTATTCAAGACTTCTGTTCTCTCATGTTATCTGCCTATTGCTTTTGTTTGTACTATTTTGTGCTCTAAAAGGGTAAAATGAATTAAATATTTATTTTCCTACAATCATTTGGAAGATTCAGGAAGTGCCACTTATTGCCAGGAACCACCCCTCTCACCTCTTTATATACATAAAAACATATGCAAGAAAAATGAATTATAATATTCTAGAAACCTAGCTAAGATCATGGTTACTCTGACTATTCTATATTGCTCTAATGAACTTTGGCAATTGACACAAGTTATAGAATTCAAAGTCTTAGGAGGCTGAGGCAGGAGGACCGAGAATTCAAAGTCAGCCTCGGTAATAGAGGGGCACTAAGCAACTAAGTGAGACCTGTCTCTAAACAAAATACAAAAAAGGGTTTGTGATGTGGCTCGATGGTTGAGTGCCCCTGAGTTCAATCCTCAGTAACACCCCCCCTCAAAAAAAAAGTTTAAAAAATGCTCATTTCTGAAATTTTGTTTTATGGATAATTCAAGCTGCTTGATTTTGAATGTTCATCTTTATTCAGTAAATCATTCCTCCATGATATTTTGTTTTGTCTTTGGAAACAAAAAAGCAATTTTTGTCTTTCAGCTGAAACTATTTGACTCGAATAATGATGGGAAGCTGGAATTGACTGAAATGGCCAGGTGAGTTTAGGAACTATGGAAATGTTATTAGAATAAACTGGTCCTTATCCAAAAATCTAATCTATTAATATAATGTTTTTCTTTCAAAAGGTTATTACCAGTGCAGGAGAATTTTCTTCTTAAATTTCAGGTATTTAACTTTTCCTCTATGGTGCAAAATACTTTCCTTGACTAGTTAGAATATGGGAGATTTGTCAAGAGAAATGTACTAAAATACAGTGACTGTGTTTTAACCTTTGCTCTGTCTCCTAGGGAGTCAAAATGTGTGGGAAAGAGTTCAATAAGGCTTTTGAGTTATATGATCAGGTAAATGTTTGTTCTTTTTTATTGTCATAGTATTTAGCATAAGATCTACCCTTTTAAAATTTAAAGTAGGAAATACAGTATCACTAACTGTAGAAACAATATTATATAGCAAATCTTTAAAATTTATTTGTTTCATAATTGAGAATTTAATCCCAATGGTTAATGACTCTCCATCTCCCCTTTTTCCAGCCCTAAAAACAACTCTTCTACTTTGTTTCTGTGAGTCTGACTCTTTTAGATGTATCAAGCAGTGTTTACTCTCCTGGAACTGGCTTGTTTAACACTTAGCATCATGTTCTCAAGATTCATCTATGTTGCAATATATTGTAGGATGTTTTCTTTAAAGGCTGAATAATATTATATTATATATCTAGACCTATCTAAACACACACACACACAAATTTGTCATTTCATGCATCAAAGATCTATTGTCTCCATAACCAGAACTCTTCATGATCCTGGTCTTTGGATAAATACCCAGAACTGGCATTGCTGATTACATAGTCATTCTGTTTTTAATTTTTTGAGGCACCTTTGTACTGTTTTCCATAGTAGCTACACAATTTTACATTCCTGCCAACAGTGTACAAGGGTACTGATTTCTTCACATCCTTACCAATACTTATTTTTTTCCTTTTGCTTGTTTGATCATAGCCATTCTAACCGGTATAAGGTGATATCTCACTGTGGTTTCAATTTGCGTTTATTAATGATCAGTGACATTGAATGTCTTTCTATAAACTTGCTGGCCATTTATGTCTTCTTCAGAGAAACATCTATTAAAATCTTTAGCCCATGTTTTAATCTAATTATTATTAGGTTTTGGTTAATGGAGTTGCAGGATCTCCTTATATACTTAAATATTTTATTCTTTACATTAAAGGAAATTAACACCTTATCTGACAGTTTGCAAATATTTTCTTCCATCCTGTAGGTTTCTTTTTCACTCTGCTGATGTTTGTTTGCAATGCAGAAGTCTTTGATTTGATATAGTTCCACTATTTTTGCCTTTGCTGCCTGTGCAGATGGGGCTCAGATCCATCAAATCACAGCTAAGAACAATATCATAAAGATTTTACCTATTTTCTTCTTGGAGTTTTACATCTTCCAGTCATAAGTTTTTATTAATTGTGGGTTGATTTTTTTATATAGTATAAGGATCCCATTTTATTCTTTTCATATGGATAATACAGTTTTCCCACCATTTGTTGAAGAAACTATCTTTGTCCCATGTGTATTCTCAGCATCCTTATCAAAGATCAATTGACTACATATGGACAGATTTCTGTTCCATTGGTCTGTTTCTGTCTTTATTACTATTTTTACTGATTGTGGTGGTCTTTTATATCATTTCAATTAATGTAGTTTGGTCACCTACTTTTTTTAAACTTTTTTTTTACTTGTAGATGGACACAATACCTTTATTCATTCATCTATTTATATGTGGTGCTGAGGATCAAACCCAGTGGTGCCTCACACATGCTAGGCAAGCACTCTACCACTGAGTTATAACCACAGTCCTGGTCACATACTTTGATATTAGGAAGTATAATGCCTCTTGTTTCATTCTTTTAAAAAATTGTTTTGGCTTTGGGGTTTTTGTGATTCCATGTGAATTTTAGTTTTATAATTTGGCAAAGAAAAAAAAGGTATTGGAATTTGGAAGGGGATTGCATTCAATCTATGGATTTCTGAACATTTTAACAGTAAGCCCTCCAGCCCACAGCCAGGGTATCTATATGCCTGTGTTTTTCATTCTTTCATTAATATTTTGTAGTTTTCAGTGTACAAGTCTTTCATTTCTTAGTTTACTCCTAAGTATATTCATTTTTGGTACTATTGCAAAGTGGGATTTTCTAATCCTTTTCAGATAATTTTTTGTTAGTATGTGAAAATAAAACTGATTTTTGAATGTGACTTTTATATCCTATAACTTTACTATATTTATTAAATGCCTAAGCTTTTACTGGAATCTTTAGATTTTTCTAAATGTAAAATTCATATTATCTGAAAACAGGGACAGTTTTACTTCTTCCTTTTTGATTTGGATGCCTTAAGAGTTTGCTTTTATCTATAATTTAATTCTTGAGAATTTGGAAAATGTTCACTAAGGGAAAGCAAAAACCTCAAACTCAACGTTCATATTAATAGAGAGAGACTGTGAAAATTGTACAACCAATGCATTCTTCTCATACAAGCGTATGACGGCATATCCCACATTGCATAAACCTTGATTCCAACCCCACCTTAGGATTGTCTGCCATGAGACTTTAAATAAAGGACCCAAATCCTCTGAGCCTCCATTTCCTCATTTGTAAACAAGTGATAATAGTTATGCTGACTTGCAGGGTTGAATAAGGATGAAGCTAGGGAACAACATCCCTCAGAAGCCTCCCATGCAGTCAATGGTAATACCCATATGTGCAGAAAGGCAGTTTGTGATGTCATCAATTCATGTCTTCAGCTTATTCCTCTAGTTTCTCTGCTCCTGGGCCTGGGTTCTAGAACAACTACAATCTCCTGGTGTGACATCAGACCACCGATATAGCTTCTCCAGGCCTCAGTGTCTTCACTTGTCATATGGATATATTAATGACTACTTATATTTATGATGATATTGTTGACATCAAGTGAAGGAGTAAATGTGAAGGCACTCTGAATAGTTCAAGGTATCTTGCAAGGCAACTCACCTATTTTACAATGTCAGAGTGGTTAAAAATGTTCAAGGCCTGATATAACAGGTTAGAATATAAGTAGGCCACTGGCAGATTATCTGAGGATTCCAATTATTTCCATTTTACTTCATTGCCTTCTACTGGGGATAGAATTAATTGTACACTGTTTTTTATTTCTCCTTCCCCCAGGATGGCAATGGGTACATAGATGAAAATGAACTGGATGCTTTACTGAAAGATCTGTGTGAGAAAAATAAACAGGTAATTTAGTTATTACTATGCCACTTATTTCTTTAATTGACTCTATTGAATCCATCCAAAAGCAACCACACTTCCATTTTGGAAATGTACCTTAAAAATTTATAGAGGAGTAGAAGTAGACTTCACTTCTTAACTCAATTTGATTCTGTCCTAAATCAGTGTAACTGTGAATAATACATTTTAAAAACAACCTTGTGATTATTCACATTATGGGAATTTAATGTAGCTCTTAAAGGATTGATGTAACAAGCAGTCTTCAACTCACATTTTCTCACTTGACTGTAGTTAATTAACTTTCATATTTAACTGGATTACGATGCCATCTATGTTCTATACAGGATCTGGACATTAATAATATTCCAACATACAAGAAAAGCATAATGGCTTTGTCAGATGGAGGGAAGCTGTACCGAACGGATCTTGCTCTTATTCTCTCTGCTGGGGACAACTAGAGTTGGTGGCTGCAACCACTTGCTAGTGATACATTGTATCTAAAAAATAACTGTGCACTATAAAGGAGTAGGCTGTATTTTCTTTTATATCTGTAAATTTCACTGCATATAGATAACTATCCAGGATGTGTGGCACATTCTTTTCTGCTTGTTTCTATACTGTTTGTAATGTACAGTTTTTGTAACTCTATGATTGATAAGAAGAGAGCCTATGCTTAGGTCAATCAGTAACCCAATTAAAAAAATAGTCTAACATATCCTTGCTTTCCTAAATGCAGCTGGATGTTAAGATTTCCCTAAATATTCCACCAAGATTAATCTCTAAAATTTTAGTCTCTGATGTGTAAATGCACATTTGGCTCTAAATATGAAATTATACATGGCAAGTCAAGCATTTTTATTTTAGACAATCACAGGACTGTTCCACAAAATATTTCTAAGCTGTATTTCCAACTGTTAAGAGGAATGTTCTTTGACTACTAAAATATTCACCAAATTACAATAAACAATTAGTATGTCTTTATGTAAAGTTAAAAGTATCACTAGGGATTTAGTTTATTAATCAACAAAATATTTACTGCTTGGCTTAAGTTGATTTGGTGGCAAGTCAAGGTAGTGCCAGATAATACATAAATCTGATTCTGTTTCCAACAAGTCTACTGTTTAAGAATATGACCTTAATCCATTTTCTAAACTATTTTCATGTGTTTCAGATATAATTATTCTAGTAAACTGCTCTTTATGTCATATTGTGTGTAAACTGATTAAATTTAATATACTGAGTATCCTGGTGTCAGTTTGCATACTTCCTGGATTTCTTTCTTTGTAGAACTGTTCATTTCCACCAAGGGTATCTGCTGCCTCTGAAAATATTTTTTTCTAGCTATAACAACTCTATTTTTTACTACATAATTGAATTTTAATGTAAAATTCATAGCATCCTGATTATTGAATGTTATATCATCAATACTTTTGTGTATTCTGTGGATTCTATATTTCATATTGAGATCAGCATTCAAAATAGTTCTATTTCTATCTGCAAATAGTTTCAAATGAGTTGAAAATAGTATTAAAGAGAAATGCTAATGTAATCATTTATCTTATCTAGTAAGGGGGGATTCTGAAACCTCTTTGACCCACATATAAGTCACAGTTTCACATTATTTGTAGCTAGAATATTCTATACTGGTTATAGTTGACATGTAATGGTTGGTGATTTCAGATTCTATGATTGTGAAGCCAGGAGTGATGAGAGAAGTGTCTGAGGGGAGTTTATAACGTAACTGCCAAAGAATTAATGATGGTACTGGGTCAGCTTCAATGTTCCCTTTCAACATTTACTTTTTCAATTCATAAAAATAACAACAACAAAAAAGTATGAGTAATCTCTTTCCCTCGAGACTGAACAGAAGAGATCCGCCAAAAAAATAAAATTTATCCAATGATGTAAGTGAGTGATAGATTGGCTTTGCGTGTAGTGAATAAATGGAAACACTGACATTAGACTGAATTTAACTACTAAGAATAAATAAAGATAAAAATGACCTGAATCTCTTGTATTTGCTTCTTCTCCAAAATATCTGTTGACATATAATCCATAAACAATCCAGGTGGGAAATATAGGATTCTCAAATAATTATAGCATATGCAATCCAAATAAATGCAAAATTGACTTAATGAATTATGAGATGACTTGGTGAATTAAGGAGTTTCTCTGACACTATACCTGACAAATTTCAAAAAATCCAAATATTTGAAGTATTTTTGCCAACTGACATAACCAGATAGTTCTTCTCATGCAATGTCTCCCAAGGAACAGGTGGAACAAAGAGAATTTTCCTACATTTCACCTCTAAAAAATAGCTATTCACTATAACATACACACAAAAACTATATCAAGTTTGGCAATCTACCCATAATGGCACAGAAAAAGAAAAAACTAATGACAAAATAGTACAATGGTAGTATTTCTGAAGAGATTCCTTAGAGAGGTGATGGTAATAATGGTCACGAATCTTCCATCATGATTGTCACGTTAGCCTTCAGCTCCTAAATACTACCAGACAAAGAAATTCACATACCTCATCTAATCAGTCACATTTACTTATATGTGACACATCTGCTTTCTAGAACAGAAAATAAGAGTGAAACACACACACACACACACACACACACACACACACGAAGTACCTACAAGGGTAAATAAATGTAAGACTATGAGCACAATGTCTACCTCACACCACACACACACAAAAAAAAATGCATTCCTAGTTTCTATCTAGGTGTAAAGGTATGCAGGCAATAACACGGAAAAGCATTTTCAAAATACCAGTTATGAAATATATTTTAACCAATTAGGAAGAAACAGACTGAAAATTGTACTACATTAAAATTAAGAACTTACATTCACAAGAGTTTTTTCATATTTAAATCATTTTTTAATATAGTAAAGTACCTAAAGGCAGTGGGGACAAGGGAAAATTTTTTTTATTTAACATCAATTTAAAATATTGTAGGAACTCACTTGCCTCTCAAACAATGATCAACTCCCTTGAAACAAACAGAGAAGTGGAGAGAGGTAGACGGCATGTCTAGGATCACCCAACCAGATGTCTAGATGAGCCCTCAGGACTTCAGACTCTGCACAAGTGCTCTGGATCTTAGGGTTGCACCAGAATAACTGTGAAAGGACTCTCAGTTAGGATAGCACAGAGCATCGTCATCCATACTGTCATCCCCAGTTCCAAACACTGAGTCCCTGCAACTGGAAGGCTCAAAGCCCTTATCTCTCCTAGGTTCCTAAGAACAGAGTCTGGCAGTAATATGTGTCCCAACCACATCATATATTCCTAAGTTCAGACAACCCTAGGCATAGAACAGTTGAATGGTCATGGAGCTATAGCCTCCCCTTACCTCACCCGAGCCCTGAAACCTAATGTCTTGGCGTCTGCTACAACTCCCAGAAAAGAGATCCTGATGAGACCCATCTGCCAAGAGATTGAACTAGTCATCCTTAGAAAAGATGTCACCAGTAATAGCATGGTCCTCCCTGATCTCCAACTTAGGCCTCTGATATTCATAGGACCCCAGATTCATCTTGATATGCTATTGTTTTGGACTAGCAGTCTCTTCCTCTAGGAACACACACAACCAAGTGGGTCCATCAGACTTTTCCACCATGTCCTGGCTTCCCGCTTGGTCTCCACTCCTACAGGCTCCCAACAGTCTATGACCATGATGGTTTCCTTCCTAGGAAGATAGGACGTTTCCTAAAGTGATTTACTAAACAGCAAAAATGGCCACTATTCTTTAAATGGAGCTTGTTCACTAAAATAAAAGACACTGTTAGGAGAGAAAAATAAAATTTCAGTGTGGGAGAAGATATTTGCAACAATTATAACACAAAAGCACGTATCAAAAATATAATACTTGTAAAAATAAATTTTTAAAAATATAACCCAATTGAGAAATGTGTAAGAAAGCTTAATAGGCATCTCACAAATAAAAGAATATGTAAATTTCTAATAAGCATATAAAAAGTAATCAATCAACTATATCACTGATCAGGAGAAATGGTAATTTTAAAAAACAAGATCCTACCATATGCTCATCAAAAATGCCAAAAGTAAAACGACTTTGCTAAATATTGATAAGGATGTGGTACAGTGGAGATTCTCACATACTACATGATGGGAGGTCAAATTGCAAATACTTGGCAAAGCCATTTAGAAGTATCTACTAAATTTGAAATATGCATACATTATAACCCAGCAAATTTCACTTCTATGTATTATCAAAATAATGGTGAAAGATATGTACATATCTGTGTGTGTGGATATATATATATATATCCACACACACTCCCCCACCCAAACGACAAGCATGTTCACAGCAGCACTATATTTGTCAAGGCCTCAAACTGGAAACAATCCAAATATCCACTAACAGAACTGATAAATTATGTATATTCATATACAGTATATATTCAAAGGAATGATCTAAGACAATGAGGATGTGCAGTTATCACACATAAAAAAGCCAGAAACAGAATATATGTTGCATGATTCTATTTATATAATTTCTAAAGCACACTAACTATGGTGGTGTTAGATGTCAAGATCATGATCTTGGGGCTGGGGATATAGCTCAGTTGGTAGAGTTCTTGCCTCGCATGCACAAGGCCCTAAGTTCAATCCCCAGTACCAAAAAAACAAAAGTGTTCTTAAAAGGATGCCGGGAGTCTTGATAGAGGATAGAAAGAAGGTTTCTAGATTTCTGGTAATATTGTTTCTTGACCTGTAGAGGTTACAAGTGTATGCTAATTTTGTGATAATTCATGATTGGTACACTTCTTAAATTAAGGCTTCTCCAACTATAAGATTCTACTATTCATGTGGGAGCAGTGGTATACTCCTGTAATCCCAGTGGCTCAGGAGGCTGAGGCAGAAGGATCAAGAATTCAAAGTGAGCCTCAGCAAAAGCGAGGCACTAAGCAACCCAGTAAGACCCTGTCTCTAAATAAAATACAAAATAGGGCTTGGGATGTGGCCTCAGTGGCTGAGTGCCCCTGAGTTCAATCCCTGGTACACACACACACACACACACACACACACACACACCCTGACACCCCCCCCCAAAAAAATATGGTGCAGTCACATTCCTGCTGCTTTAGTTTCCACAAGAACAAAAAGGAAGAAATGATTGTCCCTCTATAATGGAAATATTTCCTGGTGGTTTCCCCAAGTCAGTTTTAAGATGTTAACAACAGCCCTTACTTTAAATGGCTGCATATTAATTCTTCCATTAGTGCAACAGGAACAAGACTATAAGTATCTAAGTGACAGTAATAATTCTTTTTTTTTTTTTTAAAACTGCACCTTATTTTTTTTTTTTAAAGAGAGAGAGAGAGAGGGGGACAGAGAGAGAGAATTTTAACATTTATTTATTTTTTCTTAGTTCTCGGCGGACACAACATCTTCCTTTGTATGTGGTGCTGAGGATCGAACCCGGGCCGCACGCACGCCAGGCGAGCGCGCTACCGCTTGAGCCACATCCCCAGCCCCAGTAATAATTCTTGAGATGAGACACTGATGTGGTTATTACCCAAAGGCAGTCTGTAATCAGGACACTGATTATCCATAAGTAACATCTGTTTCTATTTCAGACTCAGGAAGAATGTCTGGTAGGGGAAATCTCCATGACCTCTATCTTTTTTGGTCCTCTCTGCCATGTTCATAAACTTATCTCCCTCATCCACCTCTTGTAATATGATAAGACAAACTTTAAGAGATAACTAATAGAAGGGAAAATGCATAAAACTCATAACAAATCAAAAATTTAAACATACCATTAAGGTTCCAACAAGTAAAATGACAAACACAAAATTCTCAAGTATAGAAAAGTGTTAAAACTCACTAGTAATTGGACACATTTGTAAAAGAGCTATACTTTGTTCCTTATAAAATTGGTAAATAGTTTTCATTGTTGGCAGCTATTTGTTGAAATTGGAATCATCAGACATTGCTCAGGGAAGGTTAAGTCCATACAAATTTTTGGAATAAAAATTTGGAAATGAGTATCCAGGGCATTTAAAAGCTTCAGAACCTTTGATTTATACTACTACTTCTAAGAATCTGTCATGAGGAAGCCAGGAGTGCAGTGGCATTACATGCCTGTAATTCCAGTGGCTCAGGAGGCTGAGGGAAGAAGATCATGAGATCAAAGCCAGCCTCAGCAACAGCAAGGCACTAAGCAACTCAGTGAGACCCTGTCTCTCAATAAAATGCAAATTAGGGCTGGGGATGTGGCTCAATGGTTCAGTGCCCTGAGTTCAATCCCTGGTACCCGCCTCAAGAAACAATCTGGCATGAGGAAAAAAAAAATCCAAATTATAAAAATGTTTTTAGCACACAAATATGTTCACATAGTTTTATTTATATGACTGAAAAAAAATAACCTATGATATCATTTACATGTGGAATCTAAGAATATTGAACTCAGAAGTAGAAAACAGAAGAGTTGTTTCCAAAAGTGGTGGAGGTGGGGAGTGTTGATCAAAGGAATTTTAAGACAGAAGGAACAGGTTTTGAGATCTATTGCACAGCATGGGAACTACAGTTAATAGTAATGTATTTTAAATTTCAAAATGACAAAATAAATTTCAAATATTTCACCATTAAAATGACATAGAGGGGCTGGGGATGTGGCTCAAGCGGTAGCGCGCTCGCCTGGCATGCGTGCGGCCCGGGTTTGATCCTCAGCACCACATACCAACAAAGATGTTGTGTCCGCCAACTAAATAAATAAATAAATAAATATTTTTTTTAAAAAAATGACATAGATCAGCCACGTGATAGATCTGTTAATTAACTTAATTAATCATTCCACATTTTATGCATGCATCAAAACATCAGGCTGTCCTCCATAAATGTATCCAGTTATGATGTGTGAATCAAAAATAATAATTTTAAAATGCACTGCCAAAAGGCAAACCAATAAGCATCTTTGAAGGAAAAAATTTAACTAAAAATAAGAATTCTAAGAACAACGAATTAAACTGTGATACTTGTAAACCAGAAGACACTAAAAATCATACTTTTATTTTTTAAAAAAGTAGGATCTGATTGGTCATATAATCTGAACTATGAAAAGAAAAGAAAGTGGTTGAGAAAACACTAGAGAAAATATTTTTAAAGTTATAAAAATATGAGTATAATATTCATTTACCCAATATATGGGTGTATTGGTGAAAGTAGTGAAGAGAGTGTGTCTGTGTCCCTGTATTTTTGGTGACAGGTGGTGGGTGGAAGGTGGGTATAGAAATGGAATAAGAATGCTAAACCATCATTCATGGAAGAAACAAACTTCTAAAACTGGAAAAATTTAAGAAATTGCAAATTAGTGTGTTGTTTTCTTTTTCTAGAAAGAAAAAAAAATAGTCAAAAGAGCTGAAGATAGTTGGAAAATGAGCAGTAGAGTGGGGACTGCAGTAGCCTCTGTGTAAATTATACAGAGATCACTTTCATAAAAATAATAAGTGAAAGAGCAAAAGGGTGAAAAATTATTCCAAAGTATGAACATAAGTTTTCCTTAGGAAATTAGTGAGCTTGTCCTTTTCTATTCTTTTGCATTCTCACTTTTTCTGTAACAATCAGGTCTTAAAAATAAAAGGTACAAAAACTAGAAAGGCCGTCTTTCATTTGTTTGTTTGCTACTTTACAGTGTTTTTATTTGTTTGTTTCATCTCACTTAACAACCCATGAAGCAGATATTATAATCTAGTATTTTATAGATGAAGAAAATAAGAAGTAAGACACAAGGTCTTAAAACAACCAGAACTTTTCTTTCTTAACACTATGGGAAGTACTAACAATTAAAAAAAAAAAAAGATCAGTGAGAAGAAACAAGGATTACTGTTTAAGGTAAATGGAGATGGGGTATTTGTACTGAAGAGTATATGGAAAGTGTTAACATCCTAAAAAGCTAGTGAAAACCAAGAGCATTTATTCCAAGCCTATAACATTATCCTGAGTGTACACTATAAAACATAATAAATGTAATTAAAAAGATTGCCTTAAAAGGTTTATAGCATATAATTCAAATAGGAAAACTGAATTCCTCCATGGACCTCTTCAGATGAAGTAAGATAGAAGCTGTTCCCCTATCTGAACAATTTGGGCAACAGGGATACTCAGTCTAGTGAACATGTTATCAGTGACTTCTATGAAAGCAAATGGCCTTTTTAAAAATATAGGTTCAAAATTATAACTGTAGACTTGAGCCTTTGGTTTTCTTATTCTATTCTCACGATTATAAATTAGTGAAAAATATGAAATTATACACACAAAAATATTTTATATGCTTTATTTATCTTCTCTACCCAGAGAAATCTAGTTTCTTTAAGGCTGAGATGAATGCTGTCTCATGGGAGCCACCTTCTCTGAACTTCAGAAACAAAATGAGTAACTTCTTCCTCCACACTTTAATACTGCTTGAATAAATGTGTCATGCCTAATTGTTTACCTGTCTACCTATCCTGATAGATAATGAAGTTTCAAGAGGGCAAGGGATGGGAATAGGAAAGACAGTAGAATGAATTCGACATAACTTTCCTATGTTCATGTATGAATACATGACTCCACATTATGTACAACCACAAGAAGGGGAAGTTACACTCCATGTATGTATAATTTGTTAAAATATATACCACTGTCAGGTATAACTAAAGAAAATGAGTAACTTCAAATTTAAAAAAGAAGATAATTCATAAGTTTAATGAAAAAGAAATTATTAGAAAGGTGGAATCCATTGAATTTAGTGTAGATTTCTTTCTTTTATGCCCTAGCACAATAAGCATAGTATAATATGCAACTTACATGCTACTCTCACCATCAGCTTTCCCTTGACTTTCCAGATCACAACTACCAGTGCCTCACTCTGTACTTTTAAGCACTTTTCACCTCTAGGCCTTTCTCCACTCTCCCACCTACTTAACAAAACAAAAAAAACTGAACAGGTGATATCCTATCTTATTCATCTTTAAATATGTAATAACTTCCACTAGCCAGGTACACAGTATACTCTCAGCAAATGCTTGTTAATTAACAATTTATTAGACTTGAAAATACTTGAAAGATTTCAGTCAATTTATATCATTTTTAGTCTCTAAATTTTACGGCACCAAAGATTAAGGCCAGAGTGATCTTAAGAGCCCTTTGTCTTTCGGATGAGTCCCTCTATTGTGTCCCACTCCTCCTTGGTGACCTGATAGAAGAGAAAACAATGTCAATTTAAAGGGGTTCTTGCATATTTACAAAGTTTAGCATATAATATTTAGCATATAATACTGCTAGCTACTAATATTGATTATATACACAAAATGGCATTACCTTCCTTAGGCTGTTGAATTCACCTGATATAAATACTTCCTCTCCACCATCAAATCTAATAGTCTGAAAAAAAAAATTAAAAACTCTGAAACTAGCTTCTTTTGAAAAGCTTCTTAATCATTCCCATTTTCTTTTCCTAATTAGTTGAAATATCTCCTTAGTATTTTCGAAACCAAATTTTAAAGAATAAAACTGATGATTAAAGTTAAACTGATATATTCTATTTAGAATACTCTTTCCAACAACTCCACAATTTCAAATTCTACCCAATCTTAAAAGATCATCTTAAAGCTGTGCCTACCAGGGTAACCTGCAATTAATAAAATAATTTAATGAATAATTTTTATGGGCTAAAATGTAATATTTTTATATTATTTACAGCTACATAAATATTTTAAATCATATTTATATGCAACATTATCAGAACTGCTTCCAAATTAAGGCTTCCCAAACTCCCCAAAAGTCAAGGGATGAAATGCTTACTGCTCCATTAATCCAAGAAGCATAATCACTACAAAGAAAAACAGCAAGATTTGCAAGTTCTTCCATGGTCCCCAGTCGTCCACAGGGAATTCTGTCAATCATTTCTTTCTCAAATATCCCAGCTGGGTCCATACGGCTAAAGGCACCCTTTAAAATTAAGAAAATCATTAGGTTTTTTTGGTTGTTTTTTTTTGTTGTTTGTTTGTTTTTGTGTGTGTGTGTGTGTTTAATCCAACTATTTTCCTACTTAAATTTGCAAAAAATGAAATTCTACTATAGTAGCCTGTTTGTACCTTAGGCTTTGTGAGTGACAGAATTTCAATAAATTCTTTAATATTCACTTTAAGCCAAAACAGGTCATTTTACCTAAATTTTAAATTTTAAAAATCAATGGAAAACATAACTATTAATCTTAGTTTCTTCTCTGTAAAATGAGGACATGTACCTTAGCTACCTCACCAAGTTATAAACATCAAATGAGCATATATATAAAAGTCCTCTGAAAAATGTATAAGCTCAGTGTGGTGGAGGCAGTGGAATTACTGGTCATTTCATTTAGTGAACAGAGAAAAGTTACTCAAGTAGGAGGTACTTTCTTTTCTTCTTCCCAGAATAATAGGAAAGGAATAAAACAAGCATGTTAAGATATTAAAATCACATAGATCTTAAACCATATCTAACTTAGCCAATTTGTTTTTATGTTAATGATGTGCAGGAACAGAGCAAGATGAGGTATAGATATGCGCTGATCAATAAAAATGACTGGAGCTTTCTGTCCTAGAGCCTTGAATTGTAGGTAATGGTGTTTCTCAACAGTTCTGAAACTGTTTATAGGTCCTCCAGTTCTCCCTAGGCAGATAGGGCATAGACACTGGTCCCAACCCTGGTTCTATCTGTACTTGCTAAAGAGCTTCTACTCTTCAGCTTTCTTTAATTTCTTTAAAACTATGTACCTAATTTTTGGGTAGAAGTCATATTTCCACTGCTAGACTATAAGTTCCTTGATAGCAAGAACTTTGTCACAAATGCTGCTGTATCATTCCCAGTACTTTTGTGCACAGTGGCCACTCATTAAATGTATGTTAAATAAATAGTAACATGAAAGTGATCTTTCCTAGATATTGGAGTCCAAGGAATAAGTTTCTGTGACTGCAGAATTCTTTTCAGATAATTCTGAGCACAGGCCACACTAAGCCATGTGTTTTAATAAATGTTTTTGAGTTATATTTTCCCTGCTCTTATTAGATTCTTTATTATTAAAGTGTCAGATAAGAAGATATTCAATCAAGCTTCACTCTGGTAATTTTTTCATTCCACACATTAAACAGCTAAATAAATTGTTCTTGCCATTTCCATGTTAAAATTTAATATCCCAGAGCTACCTTGCCACCCAAATGTTCTTTAGTATTATTTATTATATTCTTATGCATTTTGACTAGGTTTTCCAGCCATAACCCAGTTGAGATTATAAAATCTTGTTTCACATGCTAACAAAAAGTGTGAAAGTCAAATTATCTGGGGGTAATGTTAGAGAACAGAGAACCTGTGGACATTCTGAGCAACATCTGTAACAGCATTAGTGATAATTATGAGTTGCAATGAGTATCTGTAAGGATTATTAATTATAGGTGAAATGCATGCCTTCGGGAGGATTTTTAATCAGAGAAACGTAGGAGTTGGATGACATCCATAATTGATGGAAAGTGAAAAGGCACAGGAATGAGTCAAAGAAAATGCTACCTATAGCAAGACCGAGCCTTCATGATCAAATTTTAGGGCACTTCTTAAACTAAAAATATAGTTACATTTCCATGATTAAAAAAATAAAAGAAGTCAAAGTAACAAGAGTCCTTAAAATTTGGCAAAAAATGAAAAAAATACCAGACAATAACAGATTACAATAACAGAAGCAAATTGGAAAAACAACTCAGTACTGACGGTGTAAAAGGTCCTAGAAGACAATGAAACAGACCTCATCATGATGTTCCACAGCTGCTATATCCCTTCCCATCCCATTATTTCTCATGTTGAACAATGCCAAAAGCTCTCTTCCATACTGGACAGTCCTTCCTATGCCACCCAGAATGCATTCATCACTGCTTCATTCTTTAATCATTTACACTGTTAAAATAAGGCAACTATAACTTACTTTAGTTTTTATAGGCCCCGGCTGAATTACATTGAATCGCATTCCATATTTACCCCATTCAGCTGCAAGGGACCTAAAAATTTAAAAAGACAAAACACATTAAAAAGATTACACCATATTCTGAGAACCACAAATAACTAAGATTCACTGCATTCTTAATCCACACCAAAGATTATAATACTCCTCTAGGTACATGATAGTATTATTTCCTAAGTTATAGATAAGGTAAAGTGAAGGTAAAGACAGGTGAAATCATTTTCCCTAGGTTATATGACTAATCTATCAACCTCAAGTGGTCTAGCCCCAGAGTTTGTGCCCTGAGTCACTCTGCTGTACCACTACCATTTGTTTTAATGTCCTTACTCACTATGCCACTTATCATTTACACTGTAGAACAAGAAATCTAGTATTGACACAGATTTTAGAGTCGGTATACACTAGGCACATAAAAAATGTGAAAGCTTCAAGCCTTTCCCTCCCATTTTCTGGAATTCAATACTACATTTACAAAGTTCATTATAATTTTACTTGTAACCCTGGGCACTGGACTCCAATGTCTGCAGCATCACAAGTACTTTAATTGAATAAGAAGTGAATTACATAGACTTAAAATATCAACCACATCCATGTTTAACTAGTCTTTAATATAATTGTTGAATTGAGCTTTAAAGGTAATAAAAATCTAATGGAACCTTACTAAATATCTTGAAGCAAAATATAACATTAATAGCAAACATGGAAACTTGAAACAAACTGTTTGACAAACATACTTGACAGATCATTATTTTTTTTAAATATAAACTCATTTTATGAATTTATACTGTAGGTATATTTGTGTGTATACAGAAACTTAATTTAGTTTCAATTAATGAGTTAGGGTAGCTTAAAAGTATAGATAATAGATAATGCAAATGAGAAGACAGGAAAGGCAAGGAAAAAGAAAAGGAGAAGAAATACAAGGGCAAAGAATGAAATAAACCTCTAAATATCTTATGATGTTTCATATGATTGTAATAGGCAGGTCACAAATTTCTATCCACTCTTTCTATAACCCTATATAAAAAAGGTAAGCCTAATCATGGTTCACAGTGCCCCACAAAAAGGGGCAAGCTAGGGCTGGGGGTGTGGCTCAAGCGGTAGTGCGCTCGCCTGGCATGCGTGCGGCCCGGGGTCGATCCTCAGCACCACATACAAACAAAGATGTTGTGTCCGCCAAGAACTGAAAAATAAAAATATTTTTAAAAATTCTCTTTCTCACTCTCTCTTTAAAAACAAAAGGAGCAAGCTAATGCTTCAGAAAAGCACAATTGTTTCTGATACAAAAATTAGAATATTTCTTCCGAGAAGATTTATAAAAGGAAAACTGTATAACATAAAAATGTCCTTAAGACATTATATCTTTGCAGTGGATAAAAAAAAGGATAAGTTTTATGAAACTATAAGATATCCTTATTATAGTCAGACAGTACTTCAAAGGTCAATTCAGTAAAACCAGCTGTGTGTGATAGGGCACATGTGAAACAGTTCAGTCTTTTATAGTGACTTAGTCCATAGATGCATTTTATTTATTTATTTTTTAATTTTAGGTGAATAACAACCATACATAATAGTAGTCTTCACTGTGATACACTTTTTACCTTAGATGCATTTTAGAAAAATGGGTGGGTAGCATCTCTTTCAGGCAAATCATACATAAAATAAAAATTGCTTCTCTGAATGGTCCTTTTAATAATATTCATGACCATGCCTACCATAGGCATGTACCTACAGTACACCTACTCCAAAGTGCTAGAGAAGTAGTAATTTTATGTTTTAACAGAATTACTCAGCCAAGCAGAATCTGTCATCTGGTGAAATACTGAGCAACTTAGTAAGGAAATCTACCTAGAAGAAAAGCCATCCTATCTCTTCTAAGAGGTATACCAAATAAATCTGTTTCATGCTAGCACAATCTATCTGCTCTCATTAAGCTAAGTTATATACTGAAGAACAAACAGGACAAGGAATCTATCTCATTTGGTTAGATCTGCATGTTAAGTTGAAGTACAATATACTCAACACGTTAGCCATTATTATTCACGCAACAAATGTTGATCATAAACACCAACACTCTATAAGTACTGTTTAGTACCCAGTAAGGAAGTCAGTGTCTGTTCTCAAAAGAGTAGTCTATCTGAAGAGATGCCAATTTGGTTGTATACTTATTGTACCTGGAATAATGTAAAGTGTGTCATGGCTGCTTGAAGGACAAGATATCTACTCAAACTGAGAGGGCAGGGAAGCCTCCCCTGAAGAGGTGGTATGGAAGCTGGCACTTAAAAAAGATTGAGTTTGCTGCAGAAGGTGACGGCAGGGATGCAGGGATGATGGCAGGGATTCGGGAATCCAGGCATATGGAGAAAGAAAGACAGTTCAGGCATATGCGTCAGTATGAGTAAAGGGCAAAGGTGCAGACAACATGCAATATTTGGGAATCTACAGGCCTTTATCCAGTTGACTGTGTACTGTAAAGTAGAAAAAAGGGTTAGTTAGTTCAGGCTATTAAAAAAAAAAAGCACATATTTATTGAGCATTTATTAAGCTCAATACACTATGTAGGAACACAAAGAAAAGCCACATGGAATTCAAGTCCTGAAAGGATATGAAATTGAAACCTCTAACAAGGAGTCAAAGGTGCCAATGAAACAAATGCTGACATTACACAAATGCTATCATGTTTTCATCCTTTATTTCCAATTCTTTCTGACATTAAAAAAAGGTAATTATTCAGAACAAGATTTAACTTCTGAATAAAGTTTCTATGGTTTGACTGTGTCTCCAAAGGTCATGCATTAGAAATTTTATACTCAAACAATAGTTTGGGGAGGTGAGACCTAATAAGAGGTGATTAAGCCAGGAGGGCAGAATAAGTTAATGTTAAATCAGAAACGTGTTAGTTGTGGCGAGAATGGCTTCTCATAAATCAAAGTTGACCCCCCCACCCTTGCTTTCTCTTCATTTTGTGCCATGGAAGGATGTAGCAAAAAGGCTGTTGCCAGATTCTGGCAATTTGATATTGGATTTCCCAGCCTCCAAAATTATGAATAAATAAATCACTTCTTTATAAATGACCTGTTATAAATTACCCAGTTTCAGGGTTTGTTTTGTTTTTTGCTTTTTGGGTGCCAGAGATTGAACCTGTGTTCCCGGCCCTTCTTTTCTTTTATTTTTTTTTATTCTTTATTTATTTACTGGTTTTGTAGTTGTAGATAGACAGCATGCCTTCATCTTGTTTATTTTTATGTAGTGCTAAGATAAAACTCAATGCCTCACACATGCTAGGCAAGTGTTCTGCCACTGAGCTACAGTCCCAGCCCCCTCCTTTTATTTGAAACAGAGTCCCACTAAATCTCCAAGGCTGGCTTTGAACTTTTGATCCTCAGTTTCCCTACTTGCTGGGATTACAGGTGTGCACCACCGCATCCAGCTCAAGTATTCTTTTATAGCAGCACAAAATGGACTAAGATACAAAATAATTCTCTTTCTGTCTCAACAAATGTGTTACTGCAGATCTAAATGTTAAGAGTATTTTGAAACTTGAGGAAGAACAGAACAGAAATGCAGATCAATAAGCACTGAACATCAGCGATGTGCCAGAATCCTACTGGGTAATGAGGACACAAGAATACGGTCCCTCCTCTCATAGATCTCACACCCCAGTGGGGAAGTCAGCTTCAATGTTATGTTTAAAAGTCTATCTTTCCTTTCTCCGTGTCCCTGCTACATCAACATATATTAAGTTTATCTAGAATCTATTTTTCAGTGTGTATGTCTTCTCACTAGATTGGATTAAAGCAAGACTTAAGGCACAGAGAGTAAGTGATAATTAATTCTGTGTAATGAGGAAACGTGGCCATAGAGGTAAGTAGACAATATATCATAGCAAATCCAACAACAGACCAGTTAGAGACATAAAAATGTTTAGCATAAGCTAGGCATAGTGTGGTACACATCTATAAGCCCAGCAAGAAGGGAAGCTGAGGCAGGAGGACCACAAGTTTGAGGATAGCCTCTATAACTTAGTGAGACGCTGTCTCAAAATAAAACATAAAAAGGCTGGGGATGTGGCTCAGTGGTAAAGCACCCCTGGATTCAATCCCCAACACCAAAGAAATTGTCTACTGGCATGTTTAAGGAAAAGTGAAACAATTCAATGAAAATTAAAACACAGGAATAATGGATGAAATGGTGTAAAAATATAAATAGGTGAGGACCAAGGCTGTTCTATTTCCATAACAACCACATCCTTGGTTTCTGCACAAGGGCATGCACACAAAAAACACTTATTGAATAAATTGATTAAAAACACAAAGGCCAGGGACAAGACTGTTTAGAATGCTATACTTAGTTACAGCTTTTATTCCAAACACTAATGGAATATGAGCGAAGGTTTTTATCTAGGGAATATCATATACACACATATATATAAAGAACAATACTTCTGGTGAGAATGTGAACAAAAAATAAAAGGGGAAGAAGCTGAAAGAAAAGAAATATATTACAGGATTATTAAACCAGACAAGCAATGAAAACTCCCATAACATCAAATACGATGGGGAAAACAAACTCAAAAAGACATTGTAATCTGCCAAGGAAAAGCCACTAATCTTGGTAAATGCTCATGGACTATGTTAGCCCCATTAATCTTGCACAGTAGGAAAAATAAAAGGATGAAGATGTGTTCACAAGTTTAGAAATGGCATTAATAAAGACACATGGTAGAGTGGAAAAGGCTGTAGTCCTGTGGTACCTAATTAGTAGATACTGGCCCCAAGTGACTATTAAATTTTTTTTTTCAAAAATTAGTTTCTTAGTCACAGTAGCTACATTTCAAGGATTCAGTGGCTACATGTGGTTGTTGTATATTGGAATTATAGGACATTTCTATAACTATAAAAAGTTCTATTTATAGTGCTGCTATAGAAAAATAAAACTAATTAAGGAGAATGTGTGTCTCTTAGTGAATTCAATTTGTCTTGTTTTATTTTTCTTTGGGTGAAGACTAGAAAACAGGAATTTTAGTTCCATGAGCTATCTTCAGCAAGAGGTAGTAAAGTAGTTCTCACTTGTTCATGGCTTCCACACCTGCTTTGGACGAAGCACTTGGTACTACAAAACCAGATCCAGTCTCAGCATAAATAGTTGTAATGGCAAGAAATGCTGCTCCTAAAATGTTAAAGGATACAGTCAATTAATAATACAGCCACATCCATTTCCATCAGGAAGGCAATATTTACATGAACAGAATCTGATTCAAGGGAGTATCACAAAAACTAAAGTATTTTTTATTTTTTCTAAGAAAAATGTTATATCTTGCTACCAATCTTGCTGTCTTTAGATGGCCCAGTCTGTACATACTTAGAATTATATACGTAGTAAGTCAAAACAAAGGCTCTAACCTCAAAGAAATGTCCCTATAACATCTTCTATAATCAGCTAGTTGGGATTCCCATTAACTAAGTACCACTTAAATAAAAATAAGTAATACTTAAAATAAAATTATCATGAACTTCTGCCTTTAGCCATGAAAGATTTTTCATCTTTTTGTAAACATCAGAAAAACTAAACAAAAAACATGATACAACTATTTTCAGATACTGTACAAGGGGCAGAGAAGGACAGTGATACTTGAGAGAAGGAAAATGAATGAAATGAGCCCTAAGATCATCCTGGGGCCCTAAGATCATCTTGGGTTTGTGCCTAAAGGTACCACATAGACTGTGCCATAAGGAAAAAGAATCCAAGCAGAAAATGGCATTCAGCTAAGATAGCAATCAGAGTTTGGGGAGACTGAGGAAACTAAGCAGGGATGGAGCACTATAATTTTTCACAGTCTACTTGAGTCTGGCCAAATGCTGAGGTATGCACATAAGAGTGAAATTCCATAAGGACAGGCAAAAAACAATTTCTAGGGAGCTCTAAGCTGAACAACTCCAGAGCTCACATAGGACGGGAGACACAGGAGCTCTAAAGAGCTTCATTGAACATTCAGCGCTTTCTATAGAGAGCTCAAGAAAGAGAGCTTAGTAGGAGGGCTCAATTAACCTGAAAGTAAAGGCTACTCTACACCTTAAAATGATTGAGCCAATCCACAAATAATTTATCTGCTTGCTAAAATAAAATTCAACATACCTCAAAAGGAAACTTAAAATAAGGAACACATATACAACAACAACATATTTCACAGCATGCAATCAAGAATTACTACACATAGAAAGATTTGGAAATATAACCAGGACAAATATCAATTAACAGAAAGAATCTCAGAAATACCAGAGAATACAGAATGAGCAAAGACCTTTAAAAGGCTACTATAAACCAGACACAGCAGTGCACATCTATAACCCTAATGACATGGAAGGCTAAGGTTAGAGGATTTCAAGTTTGAGACTAGCCTTGGAAACCTTACTTCAAAATAAAATAAAAGCATTGGAGATGTGCCCCTGAGTTCAAGTCCCAGTAGGGGCAGAGGGGTGGGGGTGGGGGAGGGGGGAAATTATTAACATGCTAAAAGATTTCAAAGAAAAAATAGAATGAAAAAATAGAAAATAAAAAAATAGAAATAAATAGAATTTCTATAACAGAAAAAAATACTTGGAAAAAATTAAATAAATGAGTTTAGCTGCAGAAGAAAATATCTATGAACTTAAAGACCAAACAATAAAAGTATTCAAAACAAAGGACAAAAAGGGGAAATAGGTGACCAAAAATTTTTTAAAAGGCCAGAGCCTCAGTGACCTATGGAACAATATTGAACCTTCTAATATATGTAGAATTGGAGTCTACAAAGGAAGAAAAAAATACTTGAGAAAAAATTTCCAAATTTGGTAAAAACTGCCACTTTCCAGAGAGCTGAACAAATCCCAAGCACAATAAACAGAAGAAGGAAAAACCCACTAAGGCATATTACAATCAACCACTTAAAAGCAGGGATAAAGAGAAAGGCTCAATAGCAGCTGAGAGGTAAGGTGGGATGGCTTGGTAATCAGGGAACACATAATATTTCTCATGACTTCTCATCAAAAACAGTATAAACTATAAGACCATGGAATGGTATCTTTAAGGTGTGTGGAGTCAACCCTGAATTCTATATCTAGTAAAAAAAATCCTTCAAAAATTAAGGTGATATTTTCTGATACACAAATGCTGAGAGAATCCATTGCTGCTAGACCTGCACTAAAATAAGTTTTGAAAAAAGTTCATTAGGTTAAATGAAAGAAATACAGATCATCAGAAAAAATGATCAATATCAGAAATGGTAAATATGTAGGTGTTATGGTCCAGATATGGAATGTCCATCAATGGCTCAAGTGTTAAAGGTTTGGTCCACAGTTGGTGGTGCTATTGGAAGGAGGACGAAGCTAGTTAGAAGAGGTAGGTCATGGGGGTTGAGCATCTGAATGGTGTATCTTGTCCCTGGCTTCTCTTTCTGTCTCTGTCTCTGTCTCTGTCTTTCTCTCTCTCTCTCTGTGTGTCTCCCTCTCATTTTTCTCTGAGCAGATGTACAACACCATCTCTTTCCATAATGACTATGGTCTCACCACAGGCCCAGACAGTGAAGCAGGCCAAACATGGATTGAAACTTCTGAAATCATGAGTCAAAAATGACTTTTGTTGTAATCCCAGCAGCTTAGGAGGCAGAGGCAGGAAAATTAAGAGTTCAAAGCCAGCCGCAGCAACAGTGAGGCACTAACCCACTCAGTGAAACCCTGTCTCTAAATAAAATGCAAAAAAAAAAAAAAAAAAAGAGCTGGGATGTGGATCAGTGGTTATGTGCCCCTGAGTTCAATCCCTGGCATCCTCCCCCCAAAAAAAGACAGAGAGATCTTTCCTTATTTAAATTGATTTTCTCAGGTATTTTGTCACAGTGATGAAAAGCTAACAAACTCAAATGTTATGGCTTGGATGTGAGGTGTCCCCCAAAAGCTCATATGTAAGACAGTGAAAGGTTCAGAAGAGAAATGATTGGGTTGTGAGTCTTAACCCAATCGATGATTTAATCTCCTTATAAGGATTAACAAAAGTGGTAGGGTGTGGCTGAAGGAGGTGGGAATTAGAGTGTAGCTTTGGGTATATATTTGTATCTGGAGAGTGGAATCTCCCTCTGTTTCCTAATCACTGTGATGTGAGCTGTTTCCCTCTACCACCCTCTCCTGCCATGATGTTCAGCCTCATCATGAGCCCTGAGGAATGGAGCCATCATTCAATGAACTAAGAACTCTGACACCATGAGCCCTCAAATAAACTTTTCTTCCTCTACAGTTGCTCTAGTCAGATCCTTTAATCATAGCAGTGAAAAAGCTGACTAAAACACACAGTATGTAAATAGAAGACATTTTCTTTTGTTTTTAAATTTCTTTTAAAAATAATTGACTTTATAAAAAAACTAAAACACAAGAAAAAATAAGTAAAAAGGGGGGAAAAACAGATGGTATAAAGGTATACTACCTATAATACTACGTATCGATTTCCATAGTTTCCGCAATATTGCAGGTTCTCCATAAATAAAATAGATTAATGAAAGATTAAAAGAGTAATCTTAGCTCCAAGGAAATCAGTGATTTTCTATGTCTTTAGTTTCAGCACTGGGAAAAGAAAATATTCTAATATTTGCAAAAGGATCAAAATACATTTATATATTTTATAAAACATGCTTTAAGAAGTTAAAAGACTATAAGGGAAGTATTCTGAAAAACATTTAGATAATTTCTTTTTTCTCTTCCACATATTTAGTTTCTCTTTCCCTCAGCATTTTTTTTCTCAGCACATGCTAGAGAACATGGAGGTGGAGGAGGGGGCAGGAGTACCATTTTGAGGATATGAAAAATAAGATCAGTGATGTTAGTCATTCTGGTGACTCCTTTTATATATCAACCTCAGCTTTTCAGATCTCTGAATACTCCTTTGCTTCCAAAATCTTACTCTGTTAGAACGGAAGGATGCAGAACACTAGTGTGCTTCATCACAGTGCCCAGACACCAGATGCTAACTGCATGATTCTTATACTGAAATCTAAAAACCACCTCAAGAGTGCCAGTTACTTACACAAAACAAATGCTCCAACAGAAAGTGCACTATCTCTCAACTAAGATTAAATGGATGTTTTTTCCAAGTGTGGGAGAGAAGAAGTTAAGCCTTTAAATGTCATTTAGAGGCCAAAAAAGAAAAGTTATTGCATACTTCTCTTTCTCCCTGTAGGTTTTATTACTACTTAGAATTAAATACTGCTCATTTTTTATTTTCCCTGAGCATAAACAGGAAGAGAACTTTGAAACTGCACTGTTCCAATAGGAATGAATGCTGCACGGTGAAACAGTTAGCAGCTAGACTTCAAAAACAAACAGTGGGACCAGAAGTTCAAAGTAAAGATTTTCAGGGCTAGTCACAGATACATTTTCTTTTTGTAGGAAAGCCAGTCATTTCAATGAAAATAATTGCCATAGAAGGTGTCTGTAAGTAGCAAGTTTCTAACAGCCCAATACAGACAACAAAAATGAATTTATGTTATTTACTGAGGCCAAGAAAATGGAGAAAGGGAGCAATATTAGGCTACAAAATGGAACCCAGAGCTAGGCCCAGAGCTAGGCCTGTAATCCCATTGGTTTAGGAGGCTGAGGCAGGAGGATTGTAAGTTCAAAGCCAGTCTCAGTAACTTAGCGAGACCCTAAGCAACTTAGTGAGACTCTGTCTCTATATAAAATATAAAAAGGGCTGGGGATATGGCTCAGTGGTTAAGTGCCCCTGGGTTCAATCCCCAGTATCAAAACAAAAACAAACAAACAAACAAACAAACAAAAGACCCCAACAGAGAGACCATGGAACAGAATACAGAACCCAGAAATAAATCCATGTACTTACATAATAGTCAACTAATTTTTGACAAAAGTGCCAAGAATATCAAGAACAGGTACAGTGGTGCATGCCTATAATCCCATCAGCTTGGGAGACTGAGATAGGAGAATTACGAGTTCAAAGCCAACCTCAGCAACTGCCAGGCAATAAGCAACTCAGTGAGACCTTGTCTCTAAATAGAATACAAAATAGGGCTGAGGATGTGGCTTGTGGTCAAGTACCCCTGAGTTCAATTCTTGGTACCAAAAAAAAAAAAAAATATGATGGAGAAAGGACACTCTTGTCACTCTTGTCAATAAATGGTGCTGGAGAAACAACTGAATATTCACATGCAGAAGAATGGAACTAAATCTCTACCTTTGATCAGTTTCAAAACTTAACTCATAATGGATCAAAGACCCAAATCTAAGACCTGAAACTATAAAACATAGAGGTAAAAATTCAGGATAAAGGAATGAGCAAGAATTTTTTGCATAAGCCCCCAAAAGCACAAGCAACAAAAACAAAAATAAATGAGAGAAAATGTTTGCAAACTATTTAGCCAAGCAGAGATTAATGTCCAGAATATATAAGGAATTCAAAAGCTCAACAGCAAAAACACATCCAATTTAAAATAGGCAAATGATCTGAACAGACATTTCCCGAAAGATAATATACAAATGAGTATATGAAAAAAAATGCTTAATATCATTAATTATCATAGACATGCAAATCGAAACTAAAATGAGATACCATTCCACCCCAGTTAGAATGGCTATTATCAAAAAGACAAAAAATTACAAATGCTGGCAAGGATGTAAAGAAAGGAGAACTAAAATTGCCCTGTGTAATTCCAGTGGGAGAGGATTCTAAAAGCTGTTCTCCCCAGACTTGGCCAGGTATACCTTTTCCCTTTATTGTCTCTGCTTTGTATTCTTTCACTGTAGGGAACCATACCCATAAATAATAACTAAAAGATATAAATGAAATTTAAAATTATGCTAGCCTGTCCTCATTATTCTAAAATGGAAAAAAATTGTGTAATACAGAAATATTAAAAATCACACTGCATATTAAAATAATAAAATGTGCATAAGATTGGGTCCAATTTCAGAAGAAGACTCAAAAGCTCTAAAATCTTGTTTCAATACAAAGAATGAAAAGTATGGCAGTCAATGAATAGTTTTGGTTCCAACGGCCAACAGAGATGGCACTGTTACAGTTAAAGCTTCGTCCCAGGGTTTCATAAACTGACTTCCAGACCACTCACGTATAATCGAATTAAGCCTTTATTGAAGTGCACCGGTGGCGGCTGACCAGAACATAAAGCTGTGCAAGAGCACTCCTTATAAGCCTGAAAACCGCAAAAGGGATGTTCAGGGGGTCTAGCCAATGCAAGCAAGCCAGGTTACAGAAGCGGGACAGTACAGTCAAGCGGAGGGAAGCCTAACCAATTACAGTTAGCCCAGTCACCCCAGTTACAGAAACAGAGCCCCATTACTCTAGTTACAGAAACAATACCCCATTAGGTAGTTTTGTGTTCTTAAAGTTTTCTATAGCAAAAGGAAAAGAACATCTTGCCCCAGTCATGACTCTTCTACTTGGCATGGTTGTTTTACAGGATGAAGTCATAAAACAAAATGGAGTCATATTTGCTCCTACTACCACAGCACAGTATAGTACAAAGATACCTCGGCTACCCACTACTCATCTACCTCACAGAAAATGCCCCATTTTGAAACTAATAATATCATTTTTTATATCATTAAAAAATTTTAATAATCTGTAACTTGAGCTGATTCTACATTTGACTTCGCAGCTACTCTGCTACTTTCATTATAATCTGACTCCTGGCCTCACAGTTACAAATACATATATACCCACATCTCAAACCCAGATTCTGCCATCACCCTGGTGGCAACACCCACGAGAATAAAATCATAAATCCTATAGCTCTGTGACATCCCACCCCCACTGATCTCCAGTGCTTCTCCAATTAGGCCATCACCTGATCTATGTTATCATTACAAAATAATGAATACAGTGCCTCACTCTTAGGATTCAGTCCTTCCAATCCTCTCACACCTTTATACTACATGTATTTCTTAAAATTCTGTTATAAATTCTTGGTGTTTCTTTTCCTTCTTTAGGCTTATAATTTCCTCCTACTCTAATTTTCTGATGCTCATGCTGGACTATTACATGAATTAATCACTCAATTCCTTGCCATCATCTCTTAAACCATTCACCCACAACTGCCTCTCCATGCTTACCTAGAAGGAGTTTGATACTGTTACAAATGTGGGTGGATGTCACTGGAAAGATGTGTCTACACATTTCATCTGGGCTCTCAACTCATCAATTCTCAATATACATAATAAGCTCCTCCACCAGTGTTTAGGATTCACAACTCTTAAAACTAGATCATGTTTTTATTGGTTGTGTCTCTTTCTCCTTCATCTTTAACACCTCTATTCTTTGGGCCCTCCTCTGAGCCATTAGTCAAGGTCTTATCTCCACTCCAAACCAATCTCTTCCTAAAACCTTCCAGTTAAACATTACCCATCTCCAGAGGATAAAGTCCATATCTCTTAGCCTCATCTCCTGCCTCTCCAGGCATTGTATGGAACCCCTTGTACCTTTTAAACACACAAGTATGTGATTGTTTGCAGTTTTACCTCTTCTATTATTATTGCTGGCAAATAATCTTACCACAATCATAAGCAGAGAAACTTTTCTTTGATGAGGAACTCAAGGAAATCTGTTTCTCAGCCATTTTTCAATAAAGCACAGACTAATAGCTAAAAAGCATCAATGCTCTTAAAGTTAGCCAAATGCCCACATAATTTTTTAAGAAAATTGAGCAACACTTTATAAAGGAATATTATCTATTAAGTAACAACTCTTCTTGTTCAAATCTTTAATATATCACATTCTCATATAGGTTGCAACCTGCAAGTTTAATTACAATAAGTGGTAACTAGGGTTCTGGTTTTTCTAATCCCTTTAATTATGAGTCATAAGCTAAAGTTCAGGTACTTAACAGTCCACTAAAAGAAGCCTAAAAATACATTTACAGAGGAAATTAACATTTTTATTTAATGGCTAACCTGAATTAGCTTGGGCCAGGAATTATTGTTAATAGAAGAGGAAGAGACACAGAGAAGTAACTTGCCCCAGTTATACTACTAATAAGTAGTGTAATCAGGCTAAGCCATTTGGTTCTAGAGCCATCATTCTTTACTACTATATAAAAACAGTCTCCCCACAAAATTTCCTACTACATAGTTAAAAAGAAAAAAAAAAGATTTCTTTTCAAAATTCACAAATCACCTAATCTTTACATTATCTTCACAAAATAACAAAGACACATGGTTACTCCATGATTGTTTAATAAATGGAAGTGAAATCTTCCACCCAACTAGCAAGGAACTCTAGCAAAAAGGGATTTTTAAAGGATACTAATGTTGCCATAAAAATTTCAATTGATTACCAAAAGTATGTTTTCAAATAGTCTCTAAATGCACTTAAAGAAAGCCTTGGACATGATCCAAACAATGTGCCCATATGGTTCTTTTTTTTTTCTTTTTTTTTTATTGTTGCCCATATGGTTCTTATATACTTAAAAATCTCTACAACACACACCTCACATTCACACTGCTGACAAATATGCAAAGCCTATTCTGCTCTCCTCCTGTTCTAACACAAGCCATTTGCCTTCTTTCTATTGTGAGCTATCTGGTTATCTTCTTTTCCATCTAAAGGTAAAGTTGAAGGACACAATTGAAAGAAGGGTTAAATACATCCTCAACTACCTTTGTGTATTTCTACAAGGTTTCACTGAATGAACAAAGGACCATCTTTGTGTTTCACAATAAGAACAGTAAACAGCCAGGCACAGTGACACAAGCCTAAAATCCCAGCTGCTTAGGAGGCTGAGGCAGGAGGATCACAAGTTCAAAGCCAGCCTCACAACTTAGCAAGGACCAACTTAGTGAGACCCTGTCTCTTTTAAAAAGAGGAGGCTGGAGATGTGGCTCAGTGGTTAAGCTCCCTGGGTTCAATCCCTGCTACCAAAAAAGACACAATGATAAGGAAAAAGTGGAGAAAGAATATAAAGAGATAGAAAGGGTTTTACAGGTAAGAAAGAAGGAACCAGCCTTGTTGATCTTGATGGGTAGGAAAAGGAGACTTCTACCATAAAACAAGAACAACATGCAGCCTGGTTTTAAATGCTGAAGTCTACATTATAGCCTCTAATGAGGGAGTCCTTCATTGAACAGTGTGACTGAAGCTGGGCTAAATGATTCTGAATGGCTTAGTGAAAGAATGACTCTAGTCAGAGCATGCATAAGGGGGCAAACTAGAGCTGTTCTGGACGGACACAGATTGGACAGGTTGAGGGCACTGGATTACGGAAGATGAGGGAAGAGTAACTTATTATAGTAGCCTTAACTGTTTAAAATGTTTATTAAGACTAATTCAACAAAATAACTCTTATTATAGATCAAAAACATCACCTCTTGTGAATTTCAAAGCTACCTGTTGATTCTAGTATTTAACAGAAAAATTCAGTCTTTATGCTATCCATATCCCTTGTGACTAAACCTTCAAACCCATTAATGTGTCTTTCCTGTGACTGCCCCAATATCTTTCCTTGATTGATTTCTTACATGCTGAGCCACTTAACATACTTTTGATCACAGATTACCATGCATTTCTGATCCTGAACTGACTTCCAGGTTCATCCACATTGACACAATTGAGAGGTCATCTTAGCACTTGAACTCTTTCACTGTTGATCCATTGCTAGAATAGACCCTTCTGCACTGTACTTTCCTTGGCCCAGGGGTCCAAGTTCTCCAAACTCTGTCAGGTTACATCAATAACTGACAGGAATCTTGGAAGAATAAAAACTGGCTTCCATCTTTTAAAAGTCTTACCTAATATATTTTTAATGAAGCCCATAGAATTTTAATCCAATGTGATGAATAAAAATAGATCAAAGTCTATGTTAAAATGAAAGACAATAATGAGAAAAAGTCAGACAGAAATCTAAGGGTCACAGAGATGGGCAAGAGAAGAAATGAAAGAGATAATGAGGCAGAGAAAGACAAAATGATGAAAGAGATGAAGATAAAGAGAGAAACAGATACCCCAAAATGAAAAGTTCACAAAGGCAGAGAGAGAAATAAAGACACAAGCAAGAGGTAGAAGAGAGAAAAAAAAATCAGAAAGATACAGAGAAACAAAAGAAAAATACGAAGTCCAGAACAGAGAAGTGGAGAGAGAAGTAAGCCCATTCTTCCTGTCCCCCTCCCCAAATTTATCTATCCCTTCAGAAAATAAATAAAAAATGTATATAAACTTCAAATCTAAATCATATCCACTTTGCTGCAGTGAAGTGACCGGATACTTAAATTTCAACAAGCATTACAGGGAAAGGATGGAAGTTATTAGTATCCAAAAACAACAACAAAAAAAGAAGCTGTGCCTCTGCATCATCATCCTTCTACCCTTTCTCAAGCCTGATTGAGGATTATCCATGTTGTACAGAAGAAGACATTGAACCTCAGAAGACAAAGCCTTCTGACTCAGGAAGAGGAACCTGGCCAACTCCATGCCTGCCTTTCTCCCCTCCCTCCTCAAAGGCCATCCTGATGATCAGGAGGATTCTTCCTTCTTGTCCTTGTCCAGAGTGCTCTCTACCCTCTCTGAAAAGCACCCCCTCATTCAAGGTACAAGCCCAACTTATTCAGGGACAGAGTCTTGTCCACCTCTGCCTCAGGCATGCAGCATAGGGCCTGGTACACGCAAGTCTGCAGTTTTTGTCAATGAATATATTAAGTTGGTCCTACACATAAAGGTGTACATACACATATATACGTTATACATGTTTACTATGTATGTCAACAGAACTTGAATAAAGTTGTTCATAGTACTAACCAAAATATTGTAGTAATTTCCATCTACATCTACTCCCCCTCCAGTATTCTCAATCTCATTGATGTCATCACCATCCAAACTGTTCATCCCAGCTACAAATCCCTTTATCTAATTAGTAAAGCCTCTAGTTCGTATTTTCTATGCGTCTACTACTTTATCTCCCATGCCATGTATCCACATGCCAAAATTAAAAAAAAAAAAAAAAACAAGATCTCCTGAATGAGTCTCTTTAAACTTTTCCATGCCCCACATTGTTGCCAGTTACCTTTTGAATTAAGTCACGTTCTTAATGAAATACTTCCAATGGAAAGAATTAACATCAAACTGCCTATTTTGGTATTGGGCACTCTCCTGGCTATACCTCACCTACCTCCCCACAATCATTCCCTAGCCTTCTCTATCCACATCATTCCCTAAAAAAACACTTCTTTTTTCCCCCTTCACCAGACTTCTCTATCCAGGTACAACACATTTCCTTGTCTTCCCTTTTCCACATCTACTTTTTGTTTTTTTTAACATTCAGCTCAAATTGCATTTTATTCCTCAATCTGCTGACTGACGCTAGGGAGAGGAAGTCATTTCTGTATCTGGATTTCCAATGCCCTTGAAACATGTATATATTATGGCTTACATCTAACATATGGTAGTTATTTAAGCATTAATTCCATTCCAATCTTCCAGTAAAGATTGTCTCATTTTCTTTTTTAAGTGTCCCAGGGTTTAGTACAGAATCTGTAGAGAGGAGAGACCTAATAAATACGGGAAGAATAAACAAACATACCTTTCTGTGCTTTAATAAGCTGTTTTCCAATTTCAAGCGTCACATAGGCTGTGCCATTTAGAACTATGTCTGTTATGGTCTTCCAAGCATTGGGAGAGAGTCTTTCAGTGGGTGAAATAAAATTTCCTGCTGCGTTGTTTATCACAATCTAATAAGTGGATGAGGCAAGTTATAGAAACTTTCAGATAAGGTAGAATATTTTCCCACTAGGGCTTTTATTTTTGAAGCTTATTAATCCAAATAATATAATACGGCTTAAGTTCATAGTCAGCCTTTATAACAATACTATGAGACTGGGTTCAGTTTCATGTTCTTGGAGTCTGAAAATCTATTATTTCCAAGTTCAGAATCCTAACACGTCTTTAAATTGGGGTAGTTCTATTATTAAGAAAAAAAAAAGACAGAGTAAGCATGTCTATTGTGTAACTACACTATTTCAGGGAACCTCAAGAAATGCCTCTGGATTTCTATTATTTACTTTTTAACTTAATGAAACTCTTGGTCATTGACCTGTTTCTTCAGGATCAACTGCTTAGTTGTATGACAGATTCAATATTATTAGATGGCTTGAAAATATCTTTAATGTAGAAAAGGACTCACTTTGAGATTATTGGAAGAAATGGCTTATCTCTAATAAATGGACCAAATAAAATGTCCATTTATATCTCAGGTTTTAGAAGGAGAAATTTAGAACTTCTTGTAGTTTTTCTTAGTTGTATTGTTCTCCTCCACCGAGAGATAATCAAAAGTTATTAAGAAAAGCAAAGACCATGAATCATATAAACTAGATATTGTGTTCTTGGACTAACTGCTCTTGTTATTTCTTAATCTTATTACATAAAGTGAAATCAAGTTTGTTCCATGATTATAAATGCATTTTTAAAGTATTCCTGAAAGAAAGAAGGGTAGCAGTCCACTTAATCTTTTCCCTGCTTTGAGCCGAATTAGCATTTTCCTAGGGACAGAAAACATGTGCTTCTCTGTAAAGCCCTTGCTCACATCAAGAGTTTATTTCATTTTTGCATCCTGATGGGTGTTATCAACTTCAAATGACTCTCACTTTGTCTTCATCACCATATGCTTACATCAGGAAGTCCTGCGACTTTGATCAGTTCCAACACAGTCTTGTGAACCATATCAGGATCCCTCACATCACACTGAAGTGCATGAACCTGCATAAAACAAAGAGAAAAAAAGAATTCTACACTCCCCAGACTTCCTAAACCAAAACAGGAGTAAATTGTTTAAACATGTTATAATTCACAAATTTAATTTAAATGACTGCTTTTGAATTTACCTTATTTCCAGTTTGAGAAGAAATTTGTTCTGCAGTAGCTTTCAAAACATCAATCTTCCTAGAATTAAACACATGGTATGATGCATGAGTTCTGAAATGACTTCATATATTTTTCTTTTTAATTCCATAAATTAGAATCTACAGCTTAAAGTAATGCATTTTTGAGAAAATATGAGTTATATCTACATACAAATCAATTTGAATGAATTTATTTTAAAAGTTAAATTCGAACCATTTTTATATATTTGATAGTAATTCACTGAATTGGACACTTTTTTTTGGGGGGGGGGCGGAGGTACCAGGGATTGAACTCAGGGGCACTCAGCCATTGAGCCACATCCCCAGTTCTATTTGGTATTTTATTTAGAGAAAGGGACTCACTGAGTTGCTTAGCAACTCACTTTTGCTGAGGCTGGCTTTGAACTCACAATCCTCCTGCCTCAGCCTCCCAAGCCACTGGAATTACTGGCATATACTACCAAATTGAGCACTTTTATACCAGTTATTTGACAAATATTTAAATTATTTCCTTAATTATAATCATGTACCTGTTTTTTCCACCTGAGTCAGCTTTACAAAAATTAAAAATAAATACATTTATGCTATAATGTTAGTAAGTTGTTCAAATAACCTATATGCCTTCCGAATCTTATGTCTTTGAAATATATAAAATAAACCATGAATATAAAACTATATAGTAGTAAAATGAAAATAAAACTCTTAAAAACATTGCAACATAAAAACAAAAATATTCTGGCCAATGAGCATTTGTGAGTGACACAGTAACTGTCATTCAGATACCTAAAATTTTATACCACTCAAAACTGGAAGAAGGGGTAGATCTTATGCTAGTCTCCAGCGCTCCAGACTTATAGATATAGGGTACCAGATATGCCTAAGTAAGAAGATACACATTCCACTTGGTTTTACCCTTCCCAGATTCATCACAACAGATGTGTTGAAATATCTGTGCATCTAAAATAAAGTGGAAGGAAAACTTCTAATATCTTGCTACAAGGTTAATTATCAATTGAAGCAGTAATCACAATCACTCCCACTGAAAAATAAAGCAGCCTCAACATAGTACTTTTTTAAAAAAAATACTTTTTTAAGTTGTAGATGAACACACCATCTTTTTTTATTTTTATTTATTTATCTTTATGTGGTGCTGAGGATGGAACCCAGGGCCTCACACATGCTGGACAAGCACTCGACCACTGAACTACAACAACAGCCCAACATAGTACTTTTTAACTTCATACACAGAAAAAAAAAAAATCTATGGGCTGGATTTGGGAAAAGTAAATATTATCAGTTCCTTAATTGTCTTTTTTTCTACCATCTCAATCATAATGACTTTTTCCAAGGGAATTTATTTAGTAATCTGCAGAATACTTCATATAAGATTAGGATGCAAATCAAACAATCCAGCAAGCAGTGTTTTCAATATTATGACACAGACAGGTTCTTCACCAGACTTTGAAGTGAAGGGCTGTGACTGACTTACCTGCTGGCTATCACACATTGAGCACCCAGGCTGGACAGAAAAGTTGTCATGGCTTTGCCAAGGCCAGTACCTCCTCCAGTAATGAACGCCACTTTTCCTTGAAAGCTATTAGGTGGCAGCATCACTTTTTGAAGGGGAGGAAAGAATTTAGACTGTGAAGCTTCCATGCTTTGATATAATATTTTTGTTCCATAACTGAAAAACTAAAAGGAAAAAAAACCAAAATGAAACAAATTGAACTGCAGACATAAATTTGCACAAGAGATATTTAAAATTTATTCTTGAATTTAATATTAATTAAGTTCTTGGATTAATACAAATGTGCTGCAAACATGATTATTATATTTAATCAATTATTATTCTTTTTCTTTTTGAGTACTAAGTAATATATGAAGGGGTTAAAAAACATGGGTTCTAGAACTATAGACTAAATAGTGTGAAATTTTCTCCCTAGTCATATAGTCAACAGAAAGTTATTTAACCTTTCTGTGCTTAATTTTCTTCATCTATAAGATGGGAATAAAAGAACTCTCTTCCTTGACACTTTTAAACAGGTGCCTCCTCAATTAAAATTAGTAAATGAGCTAGGCATGGTGGCCTATGCCTGTAATCCCAGCAGCTCAGGAGGCTGAGACAGAAGGACCACAAGTTCAAAGCCAGTCTCAGGAAAAGTGAGGTGCTAAACAACTCAGTGAGACCCTGTCTCTAAATGAAATATAAAATAGAGCTGGGGATGTAGCTCAGTGGTCTAGTATCCCTGAGTTCAATCCCCAGTACAAAAAAAAAAAAAGGAGGTAAATATAACTGAAATAACTATGACTATAGTATATACATATAGCTATATATATAAAATACATTAGTATGCACTATATGTTCTATACATATGAACATTATTATTTGCAGGTGTTTTGCTTAAATTTTACTTTAAAAACTGATATAAAACATTTTTATTTTTAAAAAGAATAATTTGGGGATTGGGGCTATAGTTCTGTTGGTAGAGTGATTGCCTTACATGCATAAGGCCCTAGGTTCAATCCCCACTAACAAAAAAAAAAAAAAAAAAAAGAATAATTTGGATAAATATCACACTTCATTTCTGAATTACTGAAGAAAATTATTTTAAAATTCTTTAATGCTAATTACATCAAATGCCTCTATTTTGTTTTTTTCTAACCAACAAATTTAGAACAGAAATTTATAATCACATTACATTTGAAAACCACTGATATTCTCTCACAGTTAATTATAAAAACACATTGTAAGAGTTTAACATAACAAACAACAGGAGCTACCATTCATTAAGTGGTTACCATATGCCAGGGTCAGATATTAAACTACCTAATCACCACAACTAACACATGAAATAGTTATTTTTTTAATCCCATTTAGAGGAAGGGCTCAAACAGATTAAAAATATTGAGCAAGTGCAGGACTAAGCTTCAAACATGGGCTGACAGACTCTGGAGCCCTCCTCTGATAACCACCTTGTATGTTGCTTCTATCTAGTCTCTGAGCTCCTACTTAATAATCACATATGGGAGGTATGTAATATTCCCCCACCAGGAAAACAATCACAAGGTCAAAACTCCAGAATCTCATCTTTTCCTGCTAGAGTATTCCTATAAGCTAAATAAGCTGCCATCTGTTGATCCAAGATATCCAGAAACTTACCCTAAAGAAATAATCAGAAATATGATCAATGATTTAGAGTAAAGTTGTTTGTCAACTGGAAATTACATAAAATGTTTATGATGTAATATTGAGTAAAAAAAGAAAAATACAGTGTATATTCTTAAATAAAACCAAATGCTCAGGAAAAAAAAGACTAGAAGGAAATAACAGCAGTAAGCAGTAGACTGAATATTTACCATCTACCAAGGTCTATTAGACTTTCCTCCCCCCTTTACTTCCCTCCCCTCTTCCTTTACTTCATATACTAAATTCTGTTGCCATTCTCATTTTATAGATGGAGAAACTGAAGCACAGAAAGATCATGTATTATATTTTTATAGACAAATAATAATAAGTACTTCACTACTCATTTATATAGTTCTACTTATTTATAAAGTACTTACACACTAAGTACTTTACATGATCCACCAATAATGTGAAGAGAGAGCCTACAGAATGGGAGAAAGTCTTTATCACATGCCCCTCAGATAGAGCATTAATCTCCAGGATATATAAAGAACTCAAAAAACTTAACACCAAAAAACAAATACCCAATAAATAAATGAGCTAAGGAAATGAACAGACACGTCACAGAAGAAATACAATTGATCAATAAATATATGAAAAAATGTTCAACATCTCTAGTAATTAGAGAAATACAAATACACTGAGATTCCATCTCACTCCAGTCAGAATGGCAATCATCAAGAATACAAGCAATAATAAATGTTGGCAAGGATGTGGGGAAAAAGGTACACTCATACATTGTTGGTGGGACTGCAAACTGGTGCAACCACTATAGAAAGCAGTATAGCGTTTTCTTAGAAAATTTGGAATAAAACCATCATTTGACCCAGTTATCCCACTACTCAGTTTATAACCAAAGGACTTAAAATCAGTATACTATAGTGACACAGCCACATCAATGTTTATAGCAGTTCAATGCACAATAGCTAAACTCTAGAACCAACCTACGTGCCCTTCAACAGATGAATGGATACAGAAATTGTGATATATATAAACGATGAAATATTACTCACCCTTAAAGAAGAATGAAATTATGGCATTAGCTGGTAAATGAATGGAACTGGAGAATATGATACTTAGCAAAATTAGTCAATCCCAAAGAAACAAAGGCTTAATGTTTTCTCTGATATACGGATGCTAATTCACAAAAAGGGCCTGGGGGCTAGGGAAGAATAGAGGTATTTTGGACTAGACAGAGGGGAGTAAAGGAAAGGGAGGGAGTATGGTGGTAGGAACAATAGCAGAATGAATTGGATGTTATTATCCTATGTGCATATATGATTACACAACTGGTGTAACTCTACATCATATACAACCAAAAGAATAAGAAGTTATACTCCATTTATAAATGATGTGTCAAAATGCATTCTACTATCATGTATAAAAAGAACAAATTAAAGAAAAAAGCAATTTACGTGATCTAAATCTAAGATCTGACTTCAGAGTCTATCCTTTATAGTTATTATCTATAAGTAATGGAATTATGGATAATTATTTAATTTTTATTTCAGTTTGGTTGGTTTTAAATACTTACAAAAATCTATCAAGTATTACTTGATTTCATAATCATGAAAAATGTTATTGAGAGATAAAATTTGAGAATGTATGTAAAAAAATTGAAGATAAATTGACAAATCTGGTTATGTTCCATGCCAGTCATATTTCTTTTAACTTCATATTGACAAAGCTTTTTTTTTTTTTGGAATCCTTTTGCCAACGTTTGATAATCCCAAGCAACCTATAATAATCTTTTTCTACCTAAATGGCAGTTTTACCTAAGGCTGCCACCCACCTCCAGAATTACTGCATTAAGATGATGAATCAGGAAGTTTGCATGAGTAGGCTGGCAAATTTGTCACTACCTAATAATAATGAAAAAAAAATGTATTCTAATTTTCCAAAGGCTCTACCATGAATATTTTTTACTTAGTTTGTGGAGGAAATTAGATGGGAGGCTTTATTAAAAATAACTAAAGAAGATATTTTAAAACATTTTTTTCAACCTCCTAACTGCTAGGGGAAAGCTTACAAAAGTAAAACATCACATTTGATAATAATAATACCCAATAAACATCTATAACAGATTATTGTATAACAAGATCTTACCTATCTTTTTTGATCTGATCAATACTGATCTTATGACTTCATCACTTTACCAATCCAAAAGTGAAAAAAAAAAACACCCTGATATACTATTTTAATTCACATTACCCTCTGACCACTCATAGCATATATGTGAATATAAATTCAGCCATCCCTTGGCCTGATCAAGGTTAGTTGCTCCATATCAGCACTGAAATACATAGAGATTCTCAGGTCTCACAAGATCACATTGTATACACTCATATTTCTACAAAGAAATATTCTGAATAATAGTAATCGTACTTGGTCATTTCCTTTGAATTATTTTTTAAAAAGCGGATACAAAACAGGCTTTGAAAGATTTTTCATATCTTGCTTTGTAGTTTTTCTAAACACAAGTTGTTTAGAAATAAATTGTTTCTGAAAATGGAAATAACACCTTTCCTATCAAGATTGATTTCTCTAGAGATCTTTGGTGATCTAAAATTCTTAAAACTCTCTGAAGTCCTCCAATTTTGACAATACAGATTTATTTTTTAGTGTTAGAAGCTATAATCTGCCTCAAGAAGGTTAACTACCCCTGGTACACCCCACCTCCAAACTCGTCAGCTTCCCACTTTACATAAACAATATCTTCCTCCTTCATATATTGCTAAATTACACCTAAACTAATGAGTCACAACCAGCTTCTAATCCTCAAAATGGCAGTTCTAACAGTCTTGACCTTATCTCTTCCCTGGAGGATAAAAACTGTTGTCAATGAGAGTCACACCTAAATTACTTAAGGATTTGGACTAGTCTAAAATGTCTAGAGTCAAAATCTAAAGGTATATTGGTGATCCTAGGCCAAATGTGTTTTATAAGACCTAATTTGGAATTTTAAGTCAACATTTAGATATTGGGTGAATTCACAAAAACCAGAAGCTCTACTAACACTTGGGTCCAACTTCTTACATATTTCAGCCCAACCTGCCTGCCTCTTGGGACAGACCTAGGCTCTTTTTGGCCCTGACTCACATAGGGACAGTAAGCCCTTTTACTGGGTGGCTTTCATTTACAGAAACTTTACAAACCTGAGGTATTTTGAGTATAGAACCCTTAGTCTAAACAAAACCCAAGAAGCAGTACAAAAGAAGCGGGGCAGGATTTTGATTTGTGTGTTGGAGGGGGTTATTTTGTTTTGGCACTATATGTAAGTTTCTGAAATTTCATATAAAACAGATTTCTGTAAAAATATTAAGATATATATTTTAGAAAATCCAGTTTCAAATCTGTAAAAACTTATATAGTAATAGACTCTTATATGTAAGTTGTGAAACTAAGTTCATATTTAAATAAGCATTAACTTAGCTGTTTTACCACCACCACTATTACCACCACCACCATCATCATCATCTCTTCTGATGAAGCCTCCATATTAAAATCCAATCCCTCAAACACACTGATGTCCTCCAGAATCAAAAAGAAAAAGTCAAATTATTGACCCTAGCATTCAAACCGTTGTACAATATGGCCTCAGCCTAGCTTCCTACCTGTTCTATCTCACAGACTTACTAATTCCTCAGCACTCCCAAAAATTATCAAGTATTTTCACCTTCTGGCCTTTGCTCCTGCTTTCTCTTCAGCCTAGCAGAATCAGCTTCCAAACAAGGCAAAAATGTCAACATCTTCCTTGACACTTTTAAACAGGTGCCTCCTCAATTAAAATTAGTAAATGAGCTAGGCAATGGTGGCCTATGCCTGTAATCCCAGTAGCTCAGGAGGCTGAGGCAGAAGGACCACAAGTTCAAAGCCAGTCTCAGCAAAAGTGAGGTGCTAAACAACTCAGTGAGACCTTGTCTCTAAATGAAATATAAAATAGAGCTGGGGATGTAGCTCAGTGGTCTAGTATCCCTGAGTTCAATCCCCAGTACAAAAAAAAAAAAAAAAAAAAGGAGGTAAATGAACCCCTCCCTCCATCAGGCGCCAGACTTCCACACTAGACTGTGAGGACTCGGGAAGACGGAACAGTACTTTATTCAGCACTATAGCAGGGCATCTGGCTCCAATTAGGCATTCAATAAATGCTTATTTTATTGGATGTAACACTGTTGACCATGCTCCAATTCCATTCAAAAGTGCTTGGATGCACACATGTAGTCTTACATAAATATACAATACAATCCAGCTCTTTGCCACTTGTTTTTAAAAATTAGAAGTCACTTCCAATGACCATCAATTATGGTATCTTAACTGTGAGCTTATACCCAAGAAAAGAAAAACAGAATCTATTTGTATGCATATTATTAAGTCAACAGCAAATAGAAAAATGGGCTTAAAAAAGGTAGCCCACATAAAGAATATACATACAACCATATTTATAAGTGAATAAGCTTGTATAAACAAAGAAAGATATCAGTTTTCTCTTACCAAACTGATTAAAGTTCAAAATTTCATAATACATAACACAAGAAACAGCTTAGTAATGCCACTCTTACACTCTTTGATATGAATTGTGGTAAGTTCTTTCAAGGTCAATTTGGCCCATTTATCAAAATATTGAATATATAAAATTATATTAAATATAAATATATAAATACACTTTTACTCAGTAGCTCCACATTAAGGAATTTACTCACAGATGGACTCATTTGGGAGAGGTGGGAGAAGAAGCTCTCTTTGAAGATACATTAAGTGGCTGGTTGAGGGTGAAGGAAGGTAGAGCACTTACCTAACACAGGAGACTCTGGGTTTGATCCCAGCAAAGCAAAAAAAAAAAAAAAAAAAAAAAAAAAGAAAGAAAGAAAAGAAAATGAAATAAGGAAATTCTATTTACAATAAAATCTAACAAATCTAATAAAAGAAATGCAATACTTGTTAGCTGAAAACTATAAAACATCATTTTAAAAAATTAAAGAAACAAAAATTAAATAAATGAAAAGATAGCCTGTGTTTATGTACTGGAAAACTTCATTTTGTGTAAAGGGAAATTCTTCCCCAGAAGATTCAATGATATCTCTATCAAAATTCCAAATGGGCTTCCGCAAAGATCGTCTAAATACCTAAAATTGATATGGAATGCAACAAAATCAAAATACCCAAAGATGTTCATTAAAGCATGGATCTATTACCTACTAAAAGGAGAGAGAACTTATATGCTAAATGTAAACATTGTTATGTTGATTCACTCACTCAACAAACATTTGTTGAATACCAATAATGTGAGACATGTGTTAAGTGAAAAATTCAAGATAGAGAAATATATATCACATGCTCCCATTTGTGTGGCTTTTTAAAAAATGAGTATTTTTGTACATATGTTGATAAATATGCAAAATTTGTTGGAAGAACCCATAAGAAACTATTTATTGTAATATCTTCTTAGGAGAAGTACTTACTATATTGACAATCCTTTGATACAATCCTTTGATACAGCTTTAATGTTCCATATACTCATTAATTAATGCCATTAAAACAGTTAACACAAAACTGAATCATATATGCAAGCACACAATACATGAAGGACATAGAAAAAAACAAAGTTATTGGAAGAAGAAAAATGGCATAGAATCAGTTTCATAAGGACATATGCCTTACTTCAAGTGTAAGTACTCTATATTCATACTTGAATGTGAGCTTTATAATAGACAATGAAATAATTTCATTTCTTTTGGGGGAGAGGGTTCAAGGTATCTGTCAGTTTAGATCAAATATTTTTAAGTCGAATTTATTGACTCGAATTCCTATCCCAAGAGCTTTACAAGCTGGACCTTAGCTGTAATATAAAAATGTCAGTTGGTAAATACTGGATAACCATAGTTTTCAAAGGATGAATTTTAAAAACTTACATCTTTGTACTGCCAAAGCACCTCATGCATTTTCTGCACATACTAAGCCTTCTAAAACTATCCCAGCTTATTTTGTCCAATTGCTAAAAAGCTACATGTCTGTGCCATAAAAGTATTTCTTCAATGCCAAGACCACTGCTCCTTCAAAATGGTACATGTAGTTCTTGGCAGGAGGTATCCAGAAATACAAGAGGCAGCTAGGTAGGACACTCTACTGGATTTTTCACTGCAGAAAAGGATACTCCCATAGAATTGTCTCACCCCAAATGCCAGTAGCAAAGGTTGAAGAACTGAAGTACCCAAACTCTACCAAACCCACAGCTCACCAGAGGCCACATTAAGCTGGAGATCTGTGTCTGTGTGGATTGCTTGAGCATGCCTACCCATTCCTTAACTTAATGCAGCGCACTGCACAGAGGCCACTGGTGTCTGAGCTTCTGTCAACAGACCTCGTTGCCACAGACCTCGTTACCACAGCAACTTGAAGGTAAGGCTGAGCAAATATAAAAGAAAATGCCTCACTGGACTCCATGGCTAGGCTGAATCATGCAATTGCCGGTAGCAAGATAGAAATTACATTTTCGAGTAATGATACATCTTATAACAGGGAACATGAGTCCTTGAAAAAGTGGATACTCTGTTGCTACAGGGTATACTTCCCACTTTTATTACAGTTCTTATTTATCTGCAGTTAGATACAGACCAAATAGATGTTTCCTAACACTACACAATGAAGAGAGATGAAATCAGTAAATTAGGAGGCAATTTGAAATATTCAACTGGGATCTTCACTCCTCTGCCTTTCATTTGACCTCCTATTCCATAGCTAAAACTAATGCGACTCTCTTTTTGAGCCCAAAATCAGAACCCCTGCTTTTGCAAAGGGTTTGTTTTGATTTGGGAGTTTGTTTATATGAAAAAGCATTAAAGATAAGTGTGACATTATTATTGGGTATACAGTTCATTCAATTATTTATTCTGAGCAAGTTTTAGGCATTTACAATGCCCCAGACCCTGTTCTAAGCAATGACAATACAACAGTGAATGAAACAGATACAACAGTCACTCTTTAGTGAGTTTATATTTGGGAGGACAAGGGATGAACAAATTACATGAAACACATAGTATATTAAACATTGATTGGTACTGCAAAGAAAAATAAAGTATGGAATAGAGGCAGAGCATTGCTACTTTAAATAAGGTGGTCAGCCAAGGGCTCACTGATGTGACATTTGAGCAAAGACCCGAAGGTGGAGGGGAATGAGTCACTCAATTTCAGGCAAAGGGAAGAGTATGTAGTAAAGGCCCTTAGGAAGAAGTTTAGTATTTGGAGGAATGGCAGGAGGCCAGCATGGCGTGAGTAGGAGAGTCAGTGGGAGGAGAAGAGGACAGTGAGGCAAAGGGGACTGGATCACCAAGGCTGAGTCAGCCCCTAAACAGACTTTCACTTTTGCTCTGAGCTGACAATAAAGTCTACAAAATTTTGAGCAGAGTATTAATATAATCTGCCTTAAGCTTTTTTTTTTTTTTTGAGAATTTTTCTGGATGTTGTGTTGAGAATGGGGACAAGGGGGAAAGGTTAGAATCAGGGAGACTAAACCATTTGTGTAACAGGCCAGGCAAGAGATGATGATGGCCTTAACCAGGATGCTATCATTAGAAGTGGCAAATAAAATTACTTGCAAATGAGAAGGCTCAGGAAAATGAGGATGTAATGAATTACCCTACACCTAACATTGCCTGGTTCAAATCTTTCTTCTTACTTTAAAAGCCCAACCTCACTATACTTTGACCTAATTTGACTGAAAATGGATAAATAGGTCAGTTTATTTGTTTACTGAAAAGGTCAAGGCCATTCAACTGTGAAAGCTTTTTCTGCCTGTGTCAACATCACCTCAATACCTCTGCTACTTCTGCATTGCCTCTGTGTTCTAGAAAGATTAAGACTTAACTGAGGTAAGAAGAGGAATGGAGTCCTATCAGACAGGAGGCATTAGTTAGGTAAGAGATACTGAAAGCATTAGAAATAGAGACAACACAGCCACACATTGAACCTGAAAATTAGCTTGCACCAAATACTAGAAGTAATAAGAGAAGAGCTCAGGATGGCACTGTAACTAAAATAACTGGATTGATATGAGAAGACCCACATTGGAGGATTGAGGATAGAGTTCTGGACTAGTAATGCTGCATCTGGGCTCTTTGCCATATCTATCACAAGAATGAAGACCACTCTCAGCAATCAGCCTGCAGACATCACTCAGAAAAGATGCCCATTAACTGTGAAGAATCCTAGAAGAACAGTCCAGAGGGACATCAATACAGAACTCAATCTTCTTGGAAAAAAAAAAAAGAAGCTCCGTGCTGACAAATGATGGAGAAACAGAAAGGAACTGATTACTGTTCACACTGTCTGTAGCCACATACCGAACATGATCTAGGGGGCAACTGGCTTCCCTGACAAGATGAGGCCTGTGTATGCTCACTTCTCCATCAGCACTATTATTCAGGAGAATGGGTCTCTTCTTGGAATTTGAACTTGCTTGGGTAAAAATATATATATAGGATTTAGATAAGGACAAGCCCAGAAAGAAGAGTGATTCCTTGAAGGAAATGATACTGAACTTGTTTCAAATTCAGCTGCTTTGATTCAGCAAACCCCAACAGTTAAAAACAAGGATATCAGGAAATTCTCGTCAATATGTTTGTTCCTGAACAGTTCAGCAGAATGACAAATAAGATCTAACAGTCATCCTGTTTCTGTATAAGGCCCTGGGTTATGAAACCAACTTGTGATATTTTAATGACTCAGTAAAAGACCACTACTGTAAGGAAGGAAAGAAGGCAGGCAGGCAGGCCCTAAGCCAGTTTTGTAACAGAGAAAAAAATCAGGGTTCCTCATTCTAGCGCTTGTGAAAGCTCAGTTCTGTCACTGCTTTTAGGACACAGCATCTTTCCTCTCTATCCACTGTCTGATTTCAAAGCCCATATCTCACACCATTCATAAATACTAAGGACCTACTCGGTGTCTTCTTTTAACCAGTCTCCTGCCTGTGGTCTCTGCTTACCCCAGCCTACCTACAATGCTGATCTCCAGGGAACTCAAAATGTAACCATGTTAGTTCTCTCCTTAGTATTCTCCCATGGCTCCCAGAGCTGTATAAAGTGCAGATTCCTCAGCTTCACAAGCATTCCAAGTCATCAGGACCTGGCTCTTGCCCTTCTCTCCTGCCTCATCCTATTTGAAATTTATTCTCAGGGCAAAAAGTGCTCAGGGTTCCACCAGTTTCCTACCTCCCTATCTTTCATGAATCACTCCCCACCATCACTCCCACGTTCATCATTCAAACCCAGCTCAGAGTTCTGTCACCCTCTGACACTCCCAGACAGAATGTATAGGATGGTTTAGGCGACCCAGCACCTGTTGACATTTTGAGACTGACATCACTTACTCCTCTCCTCTACCCAACTCCCCCTTGAATGCCCTCTTGGATCATGGCACAGTCAGTCCTTAGCTCAAGGGCCAGCGACAGAAATCTGGGCTTTACCACATACCACACATTCAAACTATCATTCCAGATCATTTTAGTCCTTAGTAGCTTTAATACTGCCCTTGGTTCAGGTCCTCATCACTTTTGTTTGACTTCTGGTCTCCATAATGAAATCACCTTCCTACTTACAACTGTGATGTGATCATACCACTTCCTCAGCCCCACTTTTCTCCCCAGCTCCTGCTTTCAACGAAGTTCTCTCAACATAACCTCCTCAACATCCTTCCACATCAAGTCTCCCCACAGCGATTATCATTCCTCAGTTGATGCATGGACAATTACCCAGGTTTGACTATCTACCTCCACTCTAATTCTCAATTCCATAGCTTCGGAACAAAACTCTGACACCTCGTGGCCAGCAGGCTGCTCACTAACATGTCTCTAACCCCTCCCTCCTTACTCTACTGATAACCTCTATTTGGGGCCTTCACACAGGCTACTCACTGACCTAGAACTTTCTCACGCCTCTCTCACTGGCTACTCCTCCTCTTTCTTCATGAGTCAGATTAAAAATACACCCAAAACAATGCTCCCATGAAACTAGACACTCTCCAATGTGGAGTGAGGGAAGGATAGGAAATGCTTCTTCCAAGATCAGATGTTTCCCTTTCTCTTCTTTTTGTTGTTGTTGTTTTTATTTTGTTGTAGCACTGGGGACTGAATCAAGGGCCTTGCAAATGCTAAACAAGTGCTCTACCACTGAGCTATACCCCCAGCCCTTTGAGACAGGGTCTCACTAAATTGTTGAACCTCGAACTAGTGATATTCCTGACAGCCTCTCAAGTCACTGGGATTACAGATGTGTGTCACCACATCTGTTTTTCATGTTTTAAATATGTGTCTATCTTCTTCAGGGCAACCAAAAGAAATTGAGAACAGGGTTCATATTTTTTTAATTACTTCATCCCCAAGACATAGCACAAGGTCAGCAACAGAGCCTGTTCTCAATAAATGTTTTTTAATTTCGGCCTACTAGCTAAAGGCACAATCTAATATAGTATTTCACAAGTAGGTTTTATGACACATGAAACATTTCTGTTGGTTATGGTAACAAAAGTATTCAAATAGGGGTTTTAATTCTAACAACTTGTATTTGCCCTCAAAAACATGATGTTCCCTGGAACAAACTCCCACTTCACAGATGTTAAGACTTTTTTCTTCTACTAGAAATTCAAACTACAACCTCCATGTGCCAAAAAGGGGAAAACCATATTAACAGGGGGCTCTCTGGCCTCAAACCCCAAACCTCAAAACTTCCACTTCTCTTAAGCAAAGGAATTTAGTAAATAGTCAGGTTATAATTAATTTTTAAATGAGTCCATTTTCTTCTTCTCAAACTGTGCTGTCTACTTGTTTCAGAGGAACTGGGGTATGGCCTAACTGACCTTATTATTAAGATTAGTGGTTTGTGTTAAAAAAAAAAAAAAACTAAAACTTTTATATCAGAACTGTTGTAGATTTCAAATGAACACTTCTTAGAAGAGTAAGAAAATAGTTTTTTGCTTTTTCTTTCCCACAATTGTCTATAACTTCCTCTCTATAGAAAGAGTATATAGTATCAGCAAACCCATAGACATGCACAAATCTCTTTTTAAAAGTTCTCTAACTTGAGAGAATCACTATACCCATTCCTGTGTTCATATCTGGTACCACTGTTGCCCATATTTTTCTAAAGAAAACACTATAGCTGTTCACTCTGTCAAACTGATTTAAAAGGGGCAGGGAGCTTAACAGTTGATAGGTTAACTTTTCTACATTATGAGGTGCCTCTCTCCCAGATTTAACTCCAAGAAGGGGTCTATATATAGTTTAGGTTTAGTTTGTTTCATCTTTATGTGAATTTGCTTTGTGAAAATTCACTATACAATGTGGAGCCATTTCTGTCACATTCCACTAAAATGGATTGAGGGGCAGGCAGTTAAGAAAAGGACACCCTCTGCTCAAAAATACCTGCTCCAGGAACTGTATCACAGAACCAATCCAAGAAAACAAGCTGCCGGATCTTTAAGGTGGTTGTTGTTGTTGTTATTATTATTATTATTATTATTTTCTTAAAAACTAACTACAGAAATGCCAGCTATGACCTTAAGACCACATTTAACCACTGCAAATCGGAGCCAGCCAACTACTGAAAGTAGGGAAGGTGCCAATGAACTTTCTTCCAAAATAACTCTCGGGTATGAGATTTCTCTGTTCTAATAAAACTTCTTGGGGCTGGGGTTGTGGCTCAGTGGTAGAGCACTTGCCTAGCATGTGTGAGGATTCGATTCTCAGCACCACATATAAATAAATTAATAAAATAAAGGTCCACCGACAATTTAAAAAATATCAAAAAAAAAAAAAAAAACCTCCTTGGTTCTATGGACATACCAGTCACCCCATCTGTGCAAGTGGATTACAATCCAAATAAAAGTCCCTTGATGGCAGATTCGTCTCTGTATTTTTTGATAGGCAGTATTGATGACGAACTCACTTAAATTAACACATAAACGGATCTCAGTAGAGTTTCTGCCTAGCATGAGCCAGGGCCTGGGTTCATTTTCCGGACCGAGGGGAGGGGGTAGTGAAGAGTTCTGATGATGACAGCATCAATGCTCCCTCTGGGAACCATTCCCCATCACGACCCTCCCTCACTCAAGGTGGGATGTGCCCTTCCCTGCCTCTTTATACCTATTTACACACAGCTCTGAAACTTGCAGGAATTGGGAAAACTTGAAAACCACGAGCCTCCCTATCCACTTATGCTCAACAGCCTTCTTATCTGAAAGGGGACTGTGACCAGCGCCCGGTCCCTCACTGGGCACGCAGCTCCAGCCCTGGCACCTACACGTCCTCTTTCCGCGCGCCTCCCTGCGCCCTTGTCCTGGCTCCGCGCGTCCCGGCCGCCTCCTCCGCGGCAGCCTCCAGCCGGACCCTCAGCCCCTCCGGCGCCGCCTTACCCGCCGGGGGCCGAGGCCACAGGGCAGCTGGGACACCCGAGCAAAGCACACACGGCCCGGAAAAGCCATGTCACCTGCAGAACTCCGGCCGGAAGACTGCGGGGCTCCGGGGCGGGCCGGGAAACTAAGTTCCGGGGGCTGGGCCGGGGCGGAGGCCCGCGGTCCCTGAGGCGCGGGTCCCTGAGGCGCAGTCCCAGACTGCGGGCCAGCCAGCCCTGGTCTGCCAAGGACACGACCTCGGGGCCTCCCGGACACTTTCTCCTCGCCGCCTGGGCCCAGAGTGTTTTGTCGAGCGGCAAAAGCGGTTTGGGCGCCCCTGTTGTGGGTGGACCGACCCCGGCGCCCTATGAGGGTTTGCAAAACTGCATAAACGCGCGACACACCCCTGTTGCCCACCCAGTGCCAACACCCTTCAGGGTAATTTAAGTCTATTCCTTAAGGGCACGTTTAAGTTCGTTGTCGAGGTCGCGCTAACTCACACAGTAGCGGCAGAATAGTATCAGATTTAAAACAAGGCTTCCTTTTCCTAGGGGGAAGCGGCGGCAACCTTGCAGGACACACCGCCGCCTATCGCCGAAATGCAGCCTTACTTGGACCTCCCGGACCAAAGGAACTGGTACACAACTAAAAAGCAAAGTTCAACCCTGGAAGAACAGGGTTTGAACTGCACGGATCCATTTACTCGCCCCCCGCTTCCCCGCAAATTTTTTTCCCTGTTTTTGAGACTTGGAACATATGGGGCGGGGGGCGGGCTTCACAAACTATGGAGCGTAGAAATACTGAAAAAATGTAAAGTTACATATATCATGAATGCATAAAATACACCTAGCTAAGTCCTTTTTATCATGTACTATCATAAAATATGCACAATTCTATCTTTATTTATATATATTTTTTATTTATATAAAACAGTAAAATGTATTACAACTCTTTATTACATATATAGAGCTCAATTTTTTTATTTCTCTGGTTGTATACATACTAAAACAAATTCGTGTCCTCATACATGTACTTTGGATAATAATGATCATCACATTCAACAATCTTTAATTAGCCCCCTGCCCACTCCCTTCCCCTCCCACCCCTCTCACAATTCTATTTTTAAAGTTAAAATTTGTTAAAATAGGCGTGCAAACATGGACCTTACATGGTGCCATTTGTAGTCAAGAGAAATGAAAAACCAGTAAAGATTCAGTTTGAAATCACAGCTGCATAAAATTAACTAGTACATATTACATTACTTTGATAATTTTATAGCCACTTCCTTTTGCTATTTCTGTGAGCTTGGGTGTCACCATCTTTTAGTTGATCTGCAGTTCATATTGCAGTAAAAAGTGTTTTTTGTTGACATTAACATACTCATACAAAGTATGTGCTAATTGACTGTTATTGGTAAGGCTTCCAGTAGATAGCAGGGTATTACTAATTAAATTTGGGGGATTTTCAGAAGGGGGGAGCTTTAATTTACCATTCTTTTATCTCCCAGATTCAGCACAATAGTGACCCTTCAACATTTATCCGATGACTAAGTACTGATACTATTGCCATTTCCTAAACATGGACCACAAAAATAACTTAAGAGAAAAACTTGTAGCAGCCATAGGAGCTAGTAAGGAATAGATTAGAGACATGAAAGAGAAATGCCATTCCAGAAGCAACAAATTCTGTTAGGAGCCATGGGATCTAACTAATGTCAGTGCTTGGGTTTGGGGTTTTTTTGTTTTTGTTTTATTTTTTTTAATCAGCAAAGTTCAGCTTTTTATTGAACATGTTACAAGAATTTAGTCAAAAAGATCAAGCCCATGTCTTCAGCAGATTCTTCTTTCTTTGCTGCCACTTTCTTCTCAGCTGGAGCAGCCTGGTGGAGGGAGTAGGACGTCCTGCTGGTGCTGCATCAGCTGCTGGAGTAGGCCCACCAGCCCCTAAGTTGCTAATGTTGACATTGGCCTGGGCCTTTGCAAACAAACCAGGCCAAAAATGTTCAACATTTACACCAGCTGCTTTAATGAGGACACTGTTTTATCCTCCATGACAGTCACCTTGTTGTGCAGGATGAGAACAGAGTAGATGCAGGCCAGCTCAGAGACCGAGGCCATCGTGCTGACTGTGAGGCATGGTGTCAACCACCAAATGAAATGAAGGCCTCCCCCCAATGCGGCCTTAGCTTCATTGGAAGAACCAGGCACCTTGGCAGCTGACCCAAGGCATTTTTGCCAGAACAGAGTGGTTTAGAGGTGACGCCAGCAAGCCATTGAGATGATAATGGTTATGTTAAGCTGTGTATTCAATTGTATATTAGACCTCTTCTGTCCGCCTCAGCCTGCTACTTTGGAGTTCTCCGGGGATTCCTGGAGAGTTCCTATTGGTTGGGGAAGTGCAGGAGGAGTCATTTCCGGAGGAAGGATTTCCGGTTGGTGTGTGGTGTGTCCTCCGAGAAGGCCGCGTGCATGGTGTTTGTGGGAGTGCAGAGAATAAAGGAGTTCCTATTTTGAACCTACAAGGCTGTGTGGCAGCTCGGTTATTTTGTGCCCAGCCAGACTGCGGCAGGCAGCCACTGAGGAAAGGTTTTATTACTCATAGAAGCTAATATTTCTCAACATTGTTTTGGATGTCAGACTGTTCAACATCCTATGAATGTATTTCACTAATCCTCATAAGCATTCATGAAGTATACACTATTATTATCAACATTTGGGAAACTGAGGTAGAGAGCAGTTAGGTAAATTTTTCAACTTATGGAATCAGATGGAATCTGAGCCCAACTCTGTCTGGCTCTAGCACCCTTGCTCTCAGGTCGAGTGTAGACTTGGTCAACTGCTGAGGTTCAAAGTGAGCTATATGTCTCCCTAGATGTGTAATGTTTTAACAGGTATAAACCTGAGTTCCTTATCTGTGAAATGCAGATATTAAGAATTCACAAAGTTGTAGCTGGGTATAGATGAGATAATGTACTTAAAACACTTAGAACAGAGCCCAGCACATCAACAACCAGTAAACACTATTATGCACATAAAGAGTGGACCATTGTTAATCAAAAACTACAGGAGAACCTCTGACCTCATTATTATAATAATGTTTCTTTTTTATGGAATAACAGGCTGTACCTATTAAGCAAATTTAACAAGATCATTACCAAGAAAATGTACTATCTCATGGGGAAAAAAATAAGGAAGGGAACCTTCCCAGGAGAAGAGTGGGCCAGAAAAGTTGTGACTTTGCCCAAATACATTTTTGTAAACTGATTTTGGGTACTGTATATCAGGTTTGTAAAAACTCTCCTAACAAATATTTTAAATAGTACTGAGTAATTAAGAGGCAATAATGCTTTTACCAAGGCATTGACCAAAAGCTAGCAAGAGGCTTACTTAGCCTTTTTAAAGAAAGATTTTATATACATTTCAAAGATAAAGAATTTACAATGACAGGTTGTATTATTCAGCTTTCCATCACTGTGACAAAATACCTGAGATAAACAATTTATAAGGAGCAAAGGCTTGGTTTGGTTTCAGATCATGGTCACTTGGCCCTGTTCCTTTGGGCCTGTAGTGGCATGGTATATCATAGAGGAAGCACATGGTTGAGGAGGCCTATTTACCTCATAGCATCCAGGAAGTAAAAGAGAGAGAAAGGAAAATTCCAGAGTCCCAATATCCCATTCAAGGCATGCTCCCAATGACCTAACTTCCTCTCACTAGTCCCCACCTCCTAAAAGTTCTATCACAACCTCTTGCTACCTTTACAACCCAGCAATGTCTTTCTCAAGGACTTGAAAGCCATCCCTTTGAAATATAATTCACATGGAAGAATTCTCAAGGAAGACCTTGAAGGTAGGAACCTAATATTTGACTGTTCTGACTCCAAACAGGAAACCTATCTCCTATCATTAAGCTAGGACAAGTTTTTTTCCTTTGGATCAAATCAATTAGCTACCACAGACAGTTATCCCAATTACCAAGTGAATTTAGGCTGAACTATATGACAAGTGTTACTGCGCACTTTTCAAAAAAATCCTGAGTTCAATTCCGAGTAGCAAGAAAAAGGAAATAAGAATAGAACAGATAGATTCTTATTTCATTCCTGATGTCAAGGGGAAATGATCAATAATTTATCTTAAGTATAATGTAAGCTGTAATTTTTTTGTAGATGTCTTTCATCAGGTCAAGAATGATCCTTCTATTCCTATTTTTCAGTGAGCTTTTGTCATGAATGAGTATTGAATTTTATCAAATGCTTTTTCTGCATCTACTAAAATGATGCAGAAATTTTTCTCCTTTTTAAAGAATTTATTCTGGTGAATTATGCTGATTTTTTTTTCCTCCAGTGTTAATCCACCCTTCTGTTTCTGGAATATAGCCCACCTGGGTGTGGTTATTCTTTTTATAATACCACTTGATTCAATTTACTAATCTTGTATTAGGATTTTTTTGCATCTATGTTGGTAACAGAGACTGGTAAGCTAAGCTTTTAAAGTGGCATATTTTTATTTTCTGTTACAATCCGCTTTTGTCAACCAGAAATTACATGATCAAAAGTGTGATCTCAGATGTTTATTCAGCAATGTGCAAGAGGTGAATGGTATCCTTTTAGGGAATGCTGGGCCAGTAAAAGAACAGTTGGAAATGTAGTCTGTTCAGTACTTAGAATGGGATTGGATGAAAGTAGATCCTGATAAAATGGAGAAGTTGATTTAAACTTTAAAAAATATTTAATGTTATGAGTTTCCTTTCAGGTAAAATCCTTACCTTCATCATTATTGATCTAAGTAACAACCGAAATTTAATACATTGCAAATGCAAAGAACTAAACGATTAGTTAGCGTATTTGATCATAAGATTTCATCACATTGCTTTAGGGCTAATTTTAAAAATTATTTCCTTTCACAAACAGAAAAAAAAAATCTTATATTTTATGAACACCTTAAAATGAAACCCGGCTTTCATTCTCTTAATGCAACACCTTTTAGTTCATACTGCGTTGCTCCTTACCACCAGGTGGCGCCCTAGCGTTCAATAGCATTCCCGCCCCATCCCTCGGTTTCCAACAGGGCTTGCGCGACTGCCGGGAGCGCGCACGTCCTAGTGTTCCCGCGCATTGCCCGTGCTGTGATCGCGTGCACATCGGCTATCCGCAGCGAGGCGGCCGGTGGTCAGCTCCAGTCCTGAGGAGCCGGACCCATGTGGAAGCTCCTTCCCGCCGAGGGCACGGCCCGAGGTAAGGGTAGAAGGGAAAGATAGAGACCCGGCTTTCCCGGGAGCAGCTGCTGCGTGGAGTGTGCGGAGCGACGCTTCCGGTCCGCTCTCACTGCCTTCCGGCGCGGCCTCTGTGCCAGCCCTGGGATTCTGTGAGAGCGGGATGCGAAAGTCGGAAGTTTGCGTGAGGACGCCGTGTTTTCTTCCGGGACGGTGCGGCGACTCAGTCCACACCTGACGGGAACCAGCATCTGCTCAGGCGCCCCGATGGAGCGAGCCCCGGACGCCTTCCTTTTGGCACACCTGGTCGTAGGCTTTTAGGAAGAGATCACCAGGGAGTCAACAAAGCCAGACCACAGGATGACAAGGAAGCGATCCGTCTGGGGCAAAGCGTTTCTTTTTTTTTCTTTTTTGAAGAACCACGTGGCACACAGGAAAACATGCTTTCAGATTTGTTTCAGACCTTTCCCCCAAAATAGCTGTACAGTGGGAAAAGATGATTCCCCAACCCCTTTCCTGAACTTCCAGCAGTAGAAATTTTTCCTCATAAGTTACTGGTTGCCTCCTGTGTGTTATTCGTTGATAGAAAGTTAAGCAAGTATCTATAATTGGGTCTTGTCCTCAGAAAGTTTACATTGTGATTGGAAAAAAAAAATCAATGAAGAGGCTAAATTGATAATGTCTGGGAATGTGAAGATAACTAGAACAAAAATACATAGAAGAGGGCATCCCTGTGGCTTGGAGTACTGCGATTTGTCCACAAATTTTGTGTTTATGGACAAGTTAGGATTATGTTCATTTAAAGAAACCTGACTGGAGGACTGGGGTTGTAGCTCAGTGGTAGAACACTTGCCTAGCACGTAGGAGGCGGCTCTGGGTTCGATCCTCAGCACCACATAAAAATAAATAAAAGACATTGTGTCCAACTACACCTAAAAAGATAAATATTTTAAAAAACAAACGAAATCTGACTGGTTCTCAGGTCTCCTGTAGGTGTGTTATAAGAAAAACTTAGAGACCACCAGGGCTTATGGTGCATCCATGTAATCCCACTTACTTGGAGGCCAAGGCAGGAAGATTGACAAGTTTGAATTCAGTCTGGGCAGTGCAGGGAGACCTTGTCTCAAAGTGATACGATGCTTTCCTAGCTTATGCCAGACCCTAGCACTGCTGAAAGAAAGAAACTTGGAACAAATTAAGTTGAGCAGAGTTTGAAGAAATAAGGATTTGTGAATCAAGCATAACCTTAAACAAGTAGATGTTCAGAGCGTTTCGTTCAGCCTCTTGGCCAGGCAACGTTTATAGACAGGAAAGGAAGCCATACAAAACAGCTTGATTGGTTCCACCTCAGCATTTGCCTGATATGTAACCATGGTCTGATCAGTTGACAGGGTCTGATTGACTGATATTCAGGTTAGGTTGTAGTAGAGTGTCATGAACTATTATCATAATCTGATGCAAGCTATAGATCAGTCCCTTAATCCAGTTTGTGTTGTGTGGTAAACAACAAAGGTTTTTCCTTGAAACTATCCAGGTTAAGAATCTGATTAACAGGCCATGTAGTCCAAACTACTTTCCAGAATGGAGTTCAGGACTTTCCTGGGCTCCTTTCCAACTTGTCTAATATAACTGCTCTAATCATCCTACAATTGTGGTAATGGAATCCCCTGCTCCCAGGCTAAATTTCACAAATCCCCAACATACTGTTACTCTAACAATGTGTGATTTACAATGTGTTTTTAAAACTAATAATCATTTCCTATTGATGCTATGTTTAACATAAAAACAGAATTCCCCCAACTCTGCACTTGAATCCCATCCAGAATTTATTGCCTTGATCTATATTATTTACTCCTAATCCATTTCAGACCTTTTATGTACCTGTTTATGTTTGAAGGCTTTTTCTAATCATTTAGTTTTATTAATTGTACAAATTAATGTGTTTCACTGTGGCATTTCCATATGTGCATTATCTTTTTTTTTTTTTTTAATGGTACTAGGAAGAGAACTCACTTTACCACTGAGCTACATTCCCAACCCTTTTTATTTTCTTCTTTTTTTAAAATTCACTAAGTTGCCCAGGTGGGCCTCAAACTTGTGATCCTTCTGCCTCAACATCCTGAGTTGCTGGGATTACAGGTGTATACCACACCTGGCTACACATGTGATGCTTTGTCAACCTTCTTTAATACCCTCCAATTTTCTTCTCCTTTCTTGACAGTCCATTTTCTGTTTTCAGGTCTTTTCTTTCTTTCCTTCTTTCTCTCCCGCCCCGCCCAGTTTCTACATATCAGAGAAAACATGTAGTACTTAATCTTTCTGTGTCTGGCTGATAACCTCCATTTCTATCCATTTTCCTGCAAATAACATTTCATTCTTTTATGGCTGATTGAATTTCATTTTGTATATATACTGTATTTTCTTTTTATCCATTTGTTGATGGGCACCTAGCCTGATTCCCTATCTTGGCTATTGTGAACAGTGCCACAGTGAACATGTATATGCAGGTATATCTTGCATGCTGACTTCACCAGGAGTTGTATAGCTGTATTGTAACTTTCATACCTTTTAATTACTATGGCTTTATGGCATACTTTGCTATCTGATAGGGCAAGTTCCTGTAATACTATTCAAATTTTTCTTGGCTACTTTTAAACATACTTTCCTAATGAATTTTTTAATCTATGTAATTGAGTTCCAAACACAATATTATGATTTCTTGGTAATACATTAAATGTATAAGTTAATTAGGGGGAACATTTACTTCTTTCAATATTGTTTTCCCTTTAGAAAAATGATATAACCTTTCATCTATTTAGGAATTATTTTTTGTCCTTTATGGGGCTTTATTAGAAAACACAAGTTTGATATAAACAAAGTTGATTAACATTTAAACATCAAAAGTTTTATTTAAATATTTAACATCACATATTCTGTACACACATATATGTATGTATGTGTATTTACACATGTGTCTTCAATTTACTTTTTTTTTGCTTAGGAGAACCATACAGACTTTTGACTGGTATCGAGTACATTGTTGGAAGGAAAAACTGTGCCATTTTAATTGAAGAGGATCAGTCAATCAGTCGAAATCATGCTGTGTTAACAGCTAACTTTTCTCTAACCAATCTGGTATGTTACTAATTTTATTTCACTAGTTTGAAGTAAGGCAACTGAAATCATTACAGATTATCTTGGTGCATATGAAAGTTCATTGGACCTTTTGTTTTCATGGAACTGGATTTTTTTTTAAAGTTGTTGATGGACTTTTATTTATTTTTATGAAGTGCTGAGAACTGAACCCAGTGCCTCATGTGTACTAGGCAAGCGCTTTACCACTGAGCCACACCCCAGCCCCTGGATTTTTATCTTAATGTTAACAAAATTAAGTATTTATAATTTGGGTTGGGGGTATTGCCCTGTGGCAGACCACTTGGCTAACATTGCATTTAATTAGCAATACAATAAAAAAAAATTCTTATGGTTGGCAGTGGTACCAGTGATATTTGTGTTTGAAGTTTCTGTGTTAGTAACTTACTCTTAGTGATTTAGAAACTCAGAGGAAGTAGAGCATGTTTGTATTTCGTGTTAGCTTTTTATCACTGTGATGAAATCTAAAGAGAAGTTTTATTTTGGCTCATAGTTTGAGTCCATGGTTGCTTTGCCATATTGCCATGGACCCATTACCTCATAGTACATTATGGTAGGAGTTCTTGGTGGAGGTAACTACTCACTTCCATGGCAGCCTGGAAGCACAAAGAGCAAGGGCCAAGGTTCCAACGTCCTCTTCAGGGACATACTTCCTTTCATTAGGCTCATCTTTAAAGATCCCACCACCTCCCAGTGGAACCATAGGCTGACAACTGAGCCTTGAACACATGGACCTTTGGGAGGCACTCCAGATCCAAATTACAGCACATTTATTGAGTGGGTAATGTGTATCGGTCATCATACCAAGTCTAGGAATAGAACAGTGAATGATTGGACCTTCATGACTCTCCCTATGGACACAAGCATTTTCCTTATAAAACAAAATTTCACAGTAAAAATCATTTTATTGTACAAGGGAAGATAATTCTCAAGTATGCCACACAGCTCCTTTGAATAGCTTTGGTGATTTATTTATTTAATTATTTTAAATATTTTTAGTTGTAGATGGACACAATACCTTTATTTTATTTATTTTTATATGGTGCTGAGGATCGAACCCAATGTTTCATACATGCTAGGTAAGCCTGTACCACTGAGCCACAACCCCAGCCCCTTGATGATTTGTTTTAATAACACAAATCGCTTGTGATTTATTTAATCACAACCATGGATACAAATGTATGAAAAGAGAAATGTATATAAATACCTGTGCTCACAATAATGTTTGTGGTACTAAAAAAGGCAATCCATTATTTTGAGCAGTGACCGCATATAGCAAAAACTGGGTTCATTTTGTGATATTTTGGTTTTGTGTCTGTTCTTTTAGGTGTAGAGAAACATTATTGAAATTCCTACAGAAAAAGTAAATTATTACTATAAGTAAGAAACTCTAGCTTTTAACTCTTTATTCTTATTGGACCAGTTTTTACAATGTGATTTTGATCATTTAAAAAGGAAAAAAGAATTTTTTGGAAATGAAACTGACATATTATATGTGAAACAAACTGTCCTCAAACAAAAACTTCTAAAATGTGTGAAATCAGAGTCAGGAAAATCCTATAACTTAGGATTATTAATATAATTGCACTGATTTAAAAAAAAAGCCAATATATGTTATAAAAGCAGTAATCTGGGTTTAAGAAATTTTCTTAAGAAATTATTAATTGCCACTTCAGTGATTATTCCTGAAGGCAACCTTAAGTTATATTGTCTACTTAGCTTTTGCTTATTCAAAAAGTTATTTATCTTTTGAAATCCTTTCCTTGAAAATTGAATTTCTGAGTGGTAAAAGACTATAAATTATTTGTTGATTTTTTTTTTTCAGAGTCAAATAAATGAAATCCCTACATTAACGATAAAAGATAATTCTAAGTATGGTACCTTTGTTAATGAGGAAAAAATGCAAAATGGCCTTTCTCAAACTTTGAAGACAGGAGATAGGGTTACCTTTGGAGTATTTGAAAGTAAATTCAGGTGAGAAGTTTTAAATTTGACATTAAAATGAACAGTTTTATTTTATACCAAACTAGTTCTAAAAGATAAGAATATTTATGGATAATGAATTGAAAACAGTATATCAATATAATTAAATTCCTAGCACAGTAGTGAACCCTTGTGGTTATACATTTGTCAATCATAGATAGTGATAAAAGTGAACGGCAGTTTGTGCAGGCTCTGAGAACCATAATGGGAGTTCAGTTGCTTGACATAGGTGAAAGTATAATGTTAACTTTGATCATTTTATCTTTACTGGAACTCAAGACTTAGGAAATGATAATTTCATAAATTATAAAGTTTAATGATACATAAAAATGTGATGTGAGCTTAAAGGTTTAAATTACTTAAAATTACCATGTCTATAACTATAATAATAGAACTTTTTATAACTTATTTTCACTTACAGAGTAGAATATGAGCCTTTGGTTGCATGCTCTTCTTGTTTAGATGTCTCTGGGAAAACTGCTTTAAATCAAGCTATATTGCAACTTGGAGGACTTACTGTAAACAACTGGACAGAAGAATGTACTCACCTTGTTATGATATCAGTTAAAGTTACCATTAAAGTAGGTGTTAAAATTAAGTTCTATAAACCTAAGCTTACTCACCCACTAAGCTTTTTGTTTTTTTTTCTCAGTACCAGGGATTGAACCCAGAATCACTTTATCCCTGAGCCACATTACCCACCCTTTTTTTTTTTTTCCCACAAGGAGTCTTGCTAAGTTGCTTAGAGCCTTGCTTAAGTTGCTAAGGTTGGCTTTGAACTTGTGTTCCTCCTGCCTTAACCTCCCAAACTGCTGGGATTATAGGCTTGCGCCACCACATCCAGCCTGTACCTATACACAGACTTTTAAAAAGATTTGCTTTGAAACTATCAGGTCTCTTAGTCATAAATTTGTATATTTCCACTCCCTGGCTTTATTTGGGTTCACATGGCTTTTTGGATAACCTGTTTATTATCTGAGACAAGCAGAAGCACATAAAATTAGATTTCAGATTTTGATTTAGCATTTTCAAAAGGATTTGTGTTATCCTTTCACCATGAAGTTTAATGGAATTCATAATTTGTGCTCTCTAAAAGCAAAGAGGCTCGTTTTCAAAATTAGCATGCATGTCTCTTCTGTGAAGTTGTCTTCCTCCAGTTTCTGATATCATTTTATGATTTGAAGCTCTCTTAGTATTTTAGTATTTATTTGATTTAAGGCCCTAATCACAAAGACTTTTTAAGTTTTTATGTAGTTTAACATTAATAAATCTTCACAACCTAAAGATATATAGATGTGTATCTTTAGAAGATGCTGATTATATGTTAAACAGTAATATATTTTGGTATGTTTTCAGATTTTGCATCTTCCTCAGATTTGTTTATATCCAAATCTAATTGAAGAATGACATTGGGAGGTGATTCGTCTCCTTTTAAACAGGTTAACTATAGATATGTGGGATTGTTTTAGGTTAATATCTATATAGAGATGATTCAAAAATATTTTAATGTTCAATATAATTAATACAATTAAATATAAGCATTACTCTAAAGAAGTGTCATAGGCTTGCAGCTTAGATCAAACCTCAAGTTAAACTTGTACCTTGATTGAGGATACCTCTCATCAAGAATTTTTCATTGTTGCAAGTTTATGAAATTGATTCATATATTCAGCACATGAATAGCCTCCACAGTACTAATTTATACAAATAAACCCACAGATGGTAGATTCATAAGTCAGAATGTCTATTAATTTATAGTAGGAATATACTGTTACTGTGATTGGAATATTTGAGTATGGGCTCCAGGAAATCCCCATTAAAATAGTAAGGTACTTAAGGAAATGGAGTAAACAATCATATACTTCTTGTGTGGTAGGTGTAAAGTAAAATCAAAGGCAGTTAGATTGCCTTGAGAAACTGTACTGACTCCATGACAGAACTGAATAGTGAATCTTTCTCTATTAGACATTAACATGGTTTGCAGACTTTTTTCAATATTTTTTATCTTTTTCCATATTTCTGATTAATCATATGCCAAAAAAGAAAACATGGTCATTGTATTGTTTTTTGAAAATTTTTCCAAAATGCAAATTAACTTATATTGTTAAAATTATAGAATGCTAGAACCAAAAGAGAACCTAGAAGTACAAATTGAGATATGGAACAATTAAATAATTTTCCAGGAGTCACGTGTTATGGTTTACTCAATCCAGTATTGAATTGCACATTACTACTTCATGCTATAAGTTATTTATCTCATTCATATTGGAGGTTAGTATCTCAAATTCTGTTCTTGAGATGTGCCCTATATCTGCTTGTCCCTGTTTAGACCAGACCCTTTGTTATTAAAAACATCCTTATAAACTCTTGCTGTATTATTTCATAGATTTATGCCCAGTCTCTGCATTTTCATTTCAATTGCTCATAGTAATAGTTTCAAATCTTTTCAGAGTTTGTGACTGTATCTGATTTGAGGCTTATTTATTTCTTAATAGTCTCCTCTGCAGCAGATGCATTTTTTTAGGTCTACAATATGCTTTTCACATTTTAATGTTTTTAAAATTTTAATGTTTTAAATTGATTGATATTTTGTTACATGTCCCACCACCACCCCCTCAAAAGCAATTATTAAATTAAATTTGTGAATGGTTGATTTTATAATAACTTGTATTCTAAAACTAAGCAATGACCAAATACATTTTATAAATTGTGCTTCCTTTATAAATTTAGGACTCTAAAGGAAAAACAATATAGAACAGTCTCTTTCTAGTTTATAACTTAAAACATTTTATTTTTTTAAAAAAGTTGATGTATGATCATATATATTTATGTATATTTTCTTCATTTTAGACAATATGTGCACTCATCTGTGGACGTCCAATTGTAAAGCCAGAATATTTTACTGAATTTCTGAAAGCAGTTCAGTCCAAGAAACAGCCTCCACAAATTGAAAGGTACATTATGTATTTCAAATATAATATAACAAGATAGGACATATAAAACAGATGGCACTGATTTTATTTAGACTAATACCCTGTTTAATGACTATTTTAGTATGTAATAGTTGATGTTATAATTCAGTATTGCTAATGGCAGTTTTTGTTGTTGTTGTTGTTAGCTTATAAAGAAAGGATTTCCCAAATTCCTTGTAGGTTGTTTCTTATGTTCATAAAACAAACATTAAATAAATACTAATTACTTAAAGAAAAAAATGGAAGGAGAGTAAATGGCCTTGAGATTTGGTCAGAAGAGCATATGTTCCATCATGCAAGAGGAACCCCTGAAAATGCATGATGCAGCAACCTTCTTCAGGAGCCATGTAGCACAGAACAAAAATAGTAGCAGAGCTATGGCCTTGAGCATAGAGCTTGTTTCTTGTGAGCTTCAGTTATCTCATTTCAAAAATGAGACTTATAATTGTCCAGCTGTGTTCTTAAAAGTATTAGTAAGAGTATACAGTATTTAAAGTCTGAGAATGTCACCTAGTTTAAAAAAATGGTTCATGTTGCTAATTGAAACAATATATGGGAAGATTCATAAAAGCTTTATTTTATTATTAGTTTGATGCTGTGTCAAGTTTGTGAATCATCAGTCTACAGGATCTGTTCCCTCTATATTATGTTAGTGATGCGTAGAAATAATATATATTGTCCTTGAGAACAAAGATATTAGACTTTTTATTTTTCGGATTGCATAGTTAGTCAATTTAATAGCACAAGAACTTCTTTACTTAAAAATGCATGTCAGAAAATCATAGAATTTGGAGGGAAATGGATGGCATTAGAGCAGATTATGCTAAGTGAAGCTAGTCAATCTTTAAAAAACAAATACCAAATGACTCCTTTGATATAAGGGGAGTAAACAAGGACAGGGTAGGGACGAAGAGCTTGAGAAGAAGATTTACATTAAACAGGGATGAGAGGTGGGAGGGAAAGGGAGTGAGAAGGGAAATTGCATGGAAATGGAAGGCGATCCTCAGGGATATACAAAATGTCATACAAGAGGAAAGGAGGGGTAAGACAAGATAATACAAATGGAAGAAATGATTTACAGTAGAAGGGGTAGAGAGAGAAAAGGGAAGGGGAGGGGAGGGGAGGGGAGGAGAGGGGAGGGGGGATAGTAGAGAATAGGACAGACATCAGAATACATCAGACACTAGAAAGGCAATATGTCAATCAATGGAAGGGAAACTGATGTGATACAGCAATTTGTATACGGGGTAAAAGGGGGAGTTCATAATCCACGTGAATCAAACCGTGTAATATGATGTATTAAGAACTATGTAATGTTAAAAAAAAAATGCATGTCAGTAGATTACAGTCTGTATGGCACAATAGATTACCTATTAGCTTGTCATATCTCTATAGGACAATTCTAATATTTGAGCAAGTTTTAAAAATTAAAGTGTTTTTCAAGTTAAATCACTACTTATTGTAAGTTGTTTTGCCCAATGCAGAGTTTTTAGGTACTATTTATATCCCTATTAATAATAGATGTCTGCTTGTCTTAGTCACCCAAAATCAGATTTTTCACCTTATTTATTTATTTATTTATTGCCTCAAACTACTTTCTATTTGCAACTACATGATTTCATGCAATTTTTCTAAAGAATGATATAAAATAGATATCCTTGTATATAAATAACTTACATACTCTCCATAAAGTAAATGCTTAAACATGCTAGAACAAATCGTGCACTCCTACAGTGTTTTGTATACAACAGAGTTGATGCACAATATGTAAATACTCAAGTCCAATATTAAAAACTCAGGCACTTGACTAACTTTATGATAAAGTTTCTCAAACTATATCAATATATCTAAAGTGTGAGTGTGTGTGTATGTATATATATATATATATATATATATTTTTTTTAAGATTATTCTCAATAACTTCTCCATAAAAATAAGTTTGATGGTTTTGGCCCATCTAACTTCATTACTGAGTATGGACTTTGAACTTTTAATGTGTAGTAAGATATATTCTTTTTACTCTTAACATGACACTCATAGAATCAAAAGGAGCTAGTGAGGTGCTAACATATGAGGATTAATCCAGTGATTCCGGTCACAATGCATTCCAGGAGGAGGTATCCATGTCACTGGAATTGGGCGATATGGTTTATTTTTCCTTCCCTGATTTGGATAACCAAGTGGAACAGGAGGAAGATAGTGACTCTGATGGCCATTTCCTCTATACATTCCTGGTTTTTTCCTAGGCAAAAGGTGCCACTGGGAGAGGTGGGAATATCAGTTCTGAAATCTGGTACACAGGGCTCCGGGCTGCAGTCACAGAATTGGGTTTCATTTCCACTTCCTTACTTTGTCTTCATCTGAAGAGGAGGAGGATCCCGAGTGATAATCAGATGTAACTTTATTAAGGGCCCTGGTAACTTTCTTGGAGATCTCATCCTTGTTCTCATCCTCATTTTCAAAGCTTGCAACAATGAATTCATTGTTTTTCTCTGCATACCGATAGCACACCTCACATGGGTCCACCCAGAGAGTGAGCTCCTTTGGCAAACCCAGGTCACTGTATAAGATGCAGCTGTTCTCACAGGCTTTTAGGACATCAGAATCAACTCTCTGAAACTTATTGACATGAATGCATCTGTAAGCCTGTCCTTTTGATGGTTTTTCTGGATACCAGTGATTTTTATATTTTTCTTAAAGTATTAGAGTCAATTTCTCAGCAAATCTCTCAACTGCCTTTTTTTTCAGCTTATAATGTTTTCGAACTAGCTTTGTGAAAAGAAGACAATGGCAGCAATTTCATTCTTCATTTTTCCCCCACCGAGGTGCCACTTCTCTGGGGCTGCAGATTTAGCAGCCATGACCATGTCCAGCCAGGAACCCAGGGCGCCAGCTCAGTGGCTTTCGCTGGGCAACAGGGAGCCCTGGGAGCCTTGTCCTGAGCGGAGTGTGTGGCTCCCGAGTTGGGGACCGGCTGGCGGGCGGGCAGGCAGGCAAGCTTCACCTTCTTTATAATTTTCATTTGGGAGGTTTTTTAATATAACCTGGCAAATAATGTAACTTCCGGACTGTGGGAAAAGATTCTCAGATTTTGAAATAGAACATTCTTAACGTTTCTTGATTCCTAGACCCTTATGAGAATGGGGCTGTCCTTAGTAAACTTCACTTACATATTAGTAGCTTGCTTAGTATTTAACAGAATCATATTTTCCCCAGAAACTTATTCATGAACCTTCTAGGTAGTCCATAAATCCTGTAAATATTAAGCCATTGGTAATTTTAGAATACTTGAGGGTAGAGCATCTTGTAAGTTTTCACTACTGGTGGATACATTTGTGGTCCTGGAGTTTTCAGGATTAGTTATGGAGCCACTATGCCTGCCCATAATCCCAGTAGCTCAGGAGGCTGAGGCAGGAGAATTGTAAGTTCAAAGCCAGCCTCAGCAATTTAGCTAGGCCTTAAGCAACTCAGCAAGACCCTATCTCTAAATAAAATATTAAAAAAGACTGGGAATGTGGCTCAGTGCATAAGCATCCCTGGGTTCAACCTTGATACAAAAAAAAAAAAAGAATTAAGTCATTGATTCCTCTATCTTTTCAGATTTTCTGGTCTGTTTAATCTGGATCTGCCTTTGACTAATAGGTTCAGCACAGTTTCTGGCTCTACATGACTACAAAATGTCTGTAAGCTCATCGTATTTCTTCAGGACAGTTTTTAATATTTGAGTAGGTTTTAAAATTAAAATGTTAGGCTGAGGTTATAGCTCAGGGGTAGAGCTCTTGCCTACCACTGGGTGCATCACTGGGTTCAATTTTCAGCACCACATAAAAATAAATAAATAAAGTAAAGGTAATTTGTCAATCTACTACTAAAAATAATTTTTAAAAAATAATTAAAATGTTTTTCTAGATAAATGTAAACTATTACTAATTATTATAAGGTATTTCATTCAGTGCAGAGTTTTTAGGTACTATAAGATTGAATAATGCCTAATTCACTGTTAACCAGGAAAGTCTATTATATTAGCCCATATTTGATGATGACCATTTGTGATCAGGTTCTTAATATTTTAAAATGCCTATCATTTGCCTTAATAGATTTCTACACCTATCTGGATCTATTTTGATATATTTGTTGAAAATTTCTCAGTATTCAGTTACTGTTAGAAAAAAAATATTTTATTTAAAAGCATTAATTAGTAATAGAAACAATAGGAAACTAGTGATAGAAATGATACAAAGTTTATAAGAAATAAACTTACATGACTTTTTTATGTTTTTAGTTGTAAATGGACATAATACCTTTATTTTATTTTATTATATTTATTTATCTATTTCTGTGTGGTGCTAAGGATTGAACCCAATGCCTCACACATGCTAGGCAAGTGCTCTACCACTGAGCCACAACCCCAGCCCCTGAGTGACTCTTTTGATTACATGAATAACTCTTCTTTAGTTTTGCAAAAGCATGATTACTAATCCTATATTTAAGTTAGGAGGCAAAATATATTTTTACCCAAGAAAAAGTGCAGTCCTGTTTAGTTCAGCTATATCTGTATCTTTGCACTATCATCAAAAAGCAGTTGCAGTTTCATGTGCCTAACATGATTTGTGATAATTCATTTCAAAAATGATCCTCTCGATGTTAGTGTAGATGAAGTCATTTTTAAAAGATTCTGTTTAAGAGGAGTATTTAACTTTAATCATCTATATTCTAACAAGGGACATTTATTAAAATATTCTATATATCTGAACATATGGACATTACTCTTTAGAAAAGGACTTGCTTTTAATTTTTTACGGAGTCTCTCATATTATGGAGTGCTTAATATATTACCTTATTTCAAAAAAGTATTGTTTTTGGAAGATACTATTAGGACATCAATGGGTTAACACTGTGATCCCATTTTCCATGGGTCTCTTGCATTCATCCACAACTTGTTAGATATGCCAAGAATATACATCCCTGACATCCCTTTACACAGTCCACTTCTCAGTTATGTTTATAGTGAGAAACCTTGAGAAATGAAATAATGTCTCCCTCTTGGGGCAAAGAGCAGGCTTGCTTATAACTAGTTATAAAAAGCATAATTTCCCAAGGTCATTGTTCCTCACTTTTGCAACAAACTACTGTTATGTGCCTTCTTTGTTTTCCTTGTAGAAATTGGATAGGAGGAGATCTGCCACAAAACTTTCAACCTTTTGTAATTCATGTAATCTGTTTGGATCATATATATTTAATTTATATCTTGTTATGATTATCTACCTTGGATTATTTTTATTTTGAGAAAATAAAGACAATTCTGCTATAATATGTGGCACCTTTCACCATATTTTTTAAAAAGGGATTTAGATGAGTTTTGTCATTTTGTGCCAGATAGAACTCTTAATTGTCTTATTAAATACTAAGATAGTATTAATGAAATTGAGTCTTTCTACTATCAAATAGTCACATCATTTACTAATTTAATAGTAAACATACAGAGTGGTATATAAAGTATTCTTTAATTATTTTTACAGTTTTTACCCACCTATTGATGAACCAACTATTGGAAGTAAAAATATTGATCTATCAGAACGACAGGAGAGAAAACAAATCTTCAAAGGGAAAACATTTATATTTCTAAATGCCAAACAGGTAACGTTTCCCAAAGAAAACATACAGAATAGGGCTCATTAATACTTTTCATGATAGTTATTAATAGCATTTCATTTGGGAGCTTTGTGTAGCTTTGTGAAGTACAATAAAAAACTGCCCAGGCACCAGAACCTACCAGGTAATCCTGTGTATGATTATAGTATTTCTTATTATCAGTTAAGCTTATATAAATAAACTGGAGAGGACAGAAAACTTATATCTTAACTTGTTCAGTTGGTAAACATCTATGGAATGTCTTCTGTGTACCAAAATGGAGATTCCAAGAATTTGTGTTGTAGAGAATTATGCAGGTAAGTTAGACTGTGTGGTAAATGTGATGAAGTGCAGGCAAGGGAATTATTAAGAGGGCTGCAGAGACACCTGCTGAACCAAGGATTTTCCCAAAGTGGAACCTCAAGTTGCCTATTCAGCAAGTAGAACAAATTCTACTTCACATCTCCAATCAAATTCTTACATGTTAAGAATGTACTAAAAAAAATGAAATACGAATGTTACATCACTTTTTTAAATGTTTCTTTTCATTTTTAGCATAAGAAATTAAGTTCAGCAGTCATTTTTGGAGGTGGAGAAGCTAGGTTGATAACAGAAGAAAATGAAGAAGAAGATAGTTTCTTTTCAGCTCCTGGAATTTGTGTTGTCGATATCGGAATAACGAATACACAGATCTTAATTCCTGATTCTCAGAAAAAATGGGTCCATTCAATTATGGATATGCTCCAAAGGTACAGAATTATTCTTCATTAGTTAAGAGAAAAAATGCGGGGAGGAGATTTTATATGTAATTTTCCTTGTTGTACTTCATTTTAACAGAGAGAAGAATTATTATAAAGGATGTAACCTGTAATTTACACGAGAACTGATTGTGACTTGATATGCTAGAAATAGAATATCTGTGTACATAACAACTTGATCTCAAGATTGTCTGCCTTTTTTACTATAGAATTTGTAGAAACTTCTCTTTAAATTAATAAAGTAATATTAAGTTTTTCTGTAGAATATGTTACAAAGTGAACATTCAGAAAGTGATTTTTTTTCTGAAATTGGAGCTGAAATGTATTTGCCCCTTGATGTTTATTACCAATTAAAATGCATATAAAATTTCTATCCATCTTATATGAGTTCTTATGTACGTGGAAAATGTCACATACCTTAGAATGGTGTTTATAGTGGGGAAGGAGAATATAAAAGAGCTACAATCAAGTGTTTGTTTCCATACACTTTTTTTTCTTTTGTGGTATTGAGAACTGAACCTAACTCCACTATTCGGCCACATCTCCAACCCTGTTTATTTTTTATTTTGAGATAGGATCTCACTAAGTTGCCCAGGCTAGCCTTAGATTTTTGATATGCTGGCCTCAGCCTTCCAATGATGTGGAATTACAGGTGTACACTACCACACCTGACTTCCTTAAACTCTTTATTAATCATAATATTAGCATTGTTGAAGCCAAAAACTAATAGAAATACCAGACTTGGCAATCTGTTGATTAAATTTCTTTTCACCAGCAAAAAGTAGTTGAGTCCCAAAATGAAAAGTCCACAGCCAGCTTTCTCCAAAAGACCCATGTTTCCTTTCCCAGAAGTCCTTCTGATTATGGGAATTGGCTTTTTTTCTAAATAAAAAGTTAAAATTTAGTCATCTGTCCTGTAAGTATTTTACTTATTGAAGATGTATTAACTACTGTAAAAGTAGATTTTGTAACAAAGTTACACCAATCTACTACTACAACAAAAATGTACTGTATTTTTCCAGAACCTTAGATGAAATTTGGGAACTCTGCCTGTAACTACTTTAGTTATTTTTTTTAAAATCATCTCCTTCCCTCATCTATTTCCTAGGCTTGCACAAAATTGGATGAATTATAAATGATACATTGTCATCATCAAATCACACACAGTATAAAATCTTTTGATTTAATAATTATGTAATTAGTTACTTTTAATACTATAATAAATATTTTAAAATGTGCCACCTATAATACATGCTAGATCTTTGATCATTCTGAATCCTGGGATCTTCATTTATCTGCTTGTACTTTTGGGGAGTGGGTGTATGTGTGCATGTTATTAGGGTTCTGGCCTAGGGGCACTTTTTAGTTTTTTTTTTATTTTGAGAAAGTCTTGCTAAATTGTTAAGCTGCCTTCAGACTTGCAATCCTCCTGCCTTAACATCCTAAATTACTAGGATTACAGGCATATACCACCACACTCAATTTACCTGCTTGCTTTTGTGTAGTTTTATAGTTTTTTTAAATGTATTCCTAATATGGATTTGTATGTGTCTCTTGTATTTAACTTTATAAAATGGTTATTGTGCTACATGTAATCTTTGGTTCTTTTTTCTCTCTTTTCAATGTTATGTTGTAAGTATTGTGATACATGTTGTAAATTATTTGTTTCCATTGTAGAATATGTTTCACTTTGTGCATATATTAGTTCATTTATTCAGCCCCCAGATTTGTTATCTGGTTTTGAAACCTTGTTTCCAGATTTAAAAATTTTAAACACTGTTATCATTTTTTGTACCTTCCCTATTGGTACTGGTACAGATTCTTTTTTTTTTTTTAATTTTATTTTATTAGTTTATTTTTTTACATAGAACTGAGGGTCAAACCCAGGAATGTAAAATTCCTGTCAGGAACTAGAAATATTTCTAAAAGGAAATCTTGGGTCTATGGTAATGGCTAAGTGGCAGAGTGCTTGTCTAGGAATTTTACACATGCTAGACAAGCACTCTGCCACTTAGCCATTACCATAGACCCAAGATTTCCTTTTAGAAATATTTCTAGTTTTCTGATAGGTGGATGCTAATCTTATAATGTGGGGGGAGGGGCGTGGAATAAGTGAAGGACCTTTTGATTGGGCAAAGGGAAGGGGGTATGGGAATAGGAAAGATGGTGGAATGAGATGGGCAACCTTAGGTACCCTAGGTTCACGTATTACTTCACGAATGGTATGACCCTACTTTGTGCACAACCAGAGAAATGAAAAATTGTGCTGCATTTGTGTACAATGAATTGAAGAGCATTCTACTTTCATGTATAACTGATTAGAACAAATGAATAAAATTTTAAAAAATATTTCTAGCCAACAGATACGGTGGCCCATTCCTGTCTGTAATCCTAGTGACTCTAGAGGCAGAGGTAGAAGGATCACAAGTTTGAGATCAGCCTCAGCAACCTATCAGGGCACTGCAACTTTGCAAGACCCTGTCTCAAAATAAAAAAGAGCTGAGGATATGACTCAGTGGTTAAGCATCCCTGAGTTCAATCCTTAGTACCAAAAAAATGTCTGTGTTATGTGTACATACAATGTGCACATGCACATTTCTAGGACTAGAATTGCAGGATTATATGAATGCTGAACTTTGTTTTTCATTTTACATTCCTACCCACAATAGAAGAGATACATAGAAGAGATCCTTCTAGATGCATATCATCTTTTTTTAATGTATAGTTTTATTATGGCTTTTTAAATAGTTTTTTTTAGTTATGCAGGACAGTTCAATTTATTTTAACATAATTATATAAGCATGGAATATATCTTGTTCTAATCCACACCCCAGTACCTCAATACTTGGTATTGTCATGTTTTCATTTTTACCAGGTGAATGGATTTATAATCATTGCTTACTGTGGTTTTGATTTGTGTTTTTCTGATCACCAATGATACTTAATTCTTCACACATTTATAGAACATTTGTTTTTCTTCCTTTGTGAAATACCTGTTTATGTCTCTTGTGCAGAATGTGAAGTTTCGGGCTTTGAAAATGCTAGGCAAACACTCTACCATTGACCTATACTCCCAGCCCTGTGTTCTTTTTACTACAAATTTACCCAATATTCTTTATACCTAGGTTTATATTTTCCTATTTTTATTTTCCTCAGTTTTAGTCATTGGTGTGTGTATATTTAGTTATATAATTTTATCACATGTATGTCTATATTCATCACCAGGGTCAGCATACAAAATAGTTCCATCACCACAAGATCTCTCATGTTGTCTTTTTATGACTATATCCACCTCCAAATCTCCTTTCCCACTATTCATTCCTCATCCTGAAACCCTGCCCACCACTTATTTATTTTGTTTCTAACATTTTTTTTTTTCCGAAGGCAGGGCGGGGGTTTACCAGGGATTAACTTGGGCACTCGACTGCTGACCCACATCCCCAGTCCTATTTTTTATATATTATTTAGAAACAGAGTCTGAATTGCTTAGTGCTTCACTTTTACTGAGACTGGCTTTGAACTTGCAATCCTCCTTCCTTGGCCTCCCAAGGCTCTAGAATTATAGGCATGCACCACTGTGCCTGGCTTGTTTCTAACACTTTGCTTTTTTTTTTCTTTTAATATTTATTTTTTAATTGTAGTTGGACACAATATCTTTATTGTATTTATTTATTTTTATGTGGTGCTGAGGATCCAACCCAGGGCCTTGTATAACACTTTTAAATAAATAAAATGTCTTTTAAATAAAATGTATTTAAATGAAAACCAAGAGCATGTAATCTTTTGGGATTGGCTTTTTTTCACTCAGCAAAAATCCTCAGATTCACCTAAGTTGTATCAATAGTTAATACTTGTTTATTGCTGAGTAGTATTCCATTGAATCATTCACCATTGAAAGAAGTTTGCCCTGTGCATAGTTATTGTTACAATAAAACTTCAATTAACATATACAGGTTTCCATGTGAACAAATATTTATTTCTCAGGGATAAATGTACATAGATACCAATTACTGTACTATACAGTAATTATATATTTGTGCTTTTTGATTTATAGCAAGTTTTTCTATTTTCTTGATGTTATATTTCTTTTTTTCACTTATGTGCATTGCAAAATCTGTTACCACTTTATAACTTACCTTTTGCAGTGGGATGAAAAAGAAAAGACATCTAATTTTAATATAGTAAAAATTAATATCTTTTTATAGTCAGCACTCTTTTTATTTTGTACATAACATCTATTCATAGATCAAAAAGATATCTATATGTTTTTTACTAGTATTTTGATATTTTGATTTGAAATTTTTTAATTTATTCATTTATTTATTTTTGGTACAGAGGATTGAACCCAGGGAACCTTTACCTTTACCACTGAGCTACATCCCTAGTCCTTTTTATTTTTGTTTTGAAACAGACTCTTGCTAAGTTGCTTTGGGTAGCTTTCAACTTGGTATCCTCCTGCCTTAGCCTCCTATGTTTCTAATACTACAGTTGTGTGCCACTGCTCCAGGCTATGGTGCTTTTTTGTGGGGAAGGGTTGCTGGGGATTGAACTCAGGGGCATTCAACTTCTGAGCCATATCCCCAGCTCTATTTTGAATTTTATCTAGAAACAAGGTCTCACTGAGTTGCTTAGCACCTTGTCGTTGCTGAGGCTGGCTTTGAATCCTCCTGCCTCAGCCTTCCAAGCCACTGGATTACAGGAGTGCACCACCATGCCCAGCCAGGCTATGATGCTTTTTAAAATCTTGTTTTTTTTAGTGTAGTATTGTTATGATTACACATATAATTATATGATTACACATATAATTGAATCAGTACACACAAAAAAACATGTTACGTATTTTAAACTAATACAGCCATATAAAATGTCTTTACAATGAGTATTAAAAGACATTAGCTTTTTAAAAGACATGTAGCTTTTTGTTAAAATTTTAGGTATAGTTTTAAAAATTTTTAAATTTTAAAAATTTTTAAATTTTATTGAATAGGGCTGGGTTATGGCTCAGCCGTTAGAGTGCTCGCCTAGCATGTGAAAGGTTCTGGGTTCAATCCTTAGCTCCACATATAAAGAAATAAAATAAAGGTATTGTGTCCACCTACAACTAAAAAGAAATATTTTTTAAAAATTTTATTGAATATTCCTTGTTTTATAAAATCAGTCATTCATATTACAGAACAAAAGAAAATAAATTTGTCAGAAGATTCCTTTATTAAGATACCTTAATATATGTAAATTTGATAAAATGACTTAACTTATTAAACTTATACATAGTTATTTGTGCTTCTCTCCCTCCTTCTCTTCTTCTCTATTAAGTTTTATCTTAGAATCATAGTAATCATAAATTTGTTTTTAAAAGTTCATGTTGTCATTTCATCTGCGTATTACTCTTTTTATTCTGAAAATTATTGAATTTTAGAACTATTAAGATATGTATTCTTTCCTCTAGCTCCTTATTTTACAAGCAAAATTAACTGAGTTACTAACAGGTGATGGACCTGCCCTAGTAATGTTTCCCAGTGAGTAAGCTAGTGCCCTATGTATTTTCATACCATAAAATTCTGTTCATACCATAAAATTCTGATATGTCTTTGGGAGGATAAAAAAGTTGATTCAGTTTGACACCATTTCAGTAAAAGTTGTTTTAATATATTGTTATGCTTAAACTATTTTTTTTTTCTAATAGGCTAGGTCTTAGACCTATTCCTGAAGCAGAAATTGGATTGGCAGTTATTTTCATGACTACAGAAAATTACTGTGATCCTCGGGGCCAACCCAATACAGGTAAGTAAAGCATTATCTTATTGATTTCTTAGCAACATTATTATGTACATTGATGATAGATTATATGCACTTTAGAATTACACCTGCCAGGTATGACTGTATTCACTTTCCTTTAAAACTCAACAGTGTATTCATTTGTTTATTCATTCAATAAGTATTTCTGCCATGTATTAATCACTGTTCTAAGATGTTGAAGATTCTAGTTGTGAATAAAGTAAAGAACAGCATTATTCCTGTGAACTTTCTACTCTAAAGGTCAAGATTCAAATAGTGAACAAGCAGAAAAACACACACATGATTTCAGATAGGGCCATGTACAAAGAGGAAGGCAAAACAAGGTGATGTGATAGTGACTGGAAACAGGTTTTAGAGAGGTAGTCAGAGAAGATCTCATTGAAGATGTGACATTTGAGCTTCATGCATCCTGATTGATGAGAAAAGGCAACTATGTGTGAATCTGGCATAGAATCCCTCGTAGAAGGAACAGATCACTCTGGTGTGGAAAATGGATTACAGGGGTCCAAAATAGAAGTGAGGTTATCAGTAGAAAGCTATTGTGGCTATTGTGGAGGTACTCAGAGATGATCATTGTTATTCCTTTATTATATTCAGCCCTCTGTTTACCCAGGTTGTACATTTGAGAATTCTAACAAAAATTCTTCAGTCAAAAATATTTGGGAAACAAAAATATTGTATCTATTTTATCTATACTGAACATGTACATACTTTTTAAAATATTTTTTTTAGTTGTAGTTGGACACAATACTTTAAAATCAATATTTTATTGATTTTTTTTTATGTGGTACTGAGGATTGAACCTAGCACTTCACACGTGCTAAGCGAGCGCTCTGCCACTGAGCCATAGTCACAGCCCTCAGGAGTTAATTTATAGTATACAGGAAGTTGTGTATAGGTTTTATGCAGTACTATACCATTTTATATAAGACTTGAGTATTTTGGATTTTAGTATACATGGGTGGGGGTGAGTGGAGAGTGCTAGAGCCAATCATCTGTGGATAATTAAGGATGAGTGTATATTCCTCTACCTTTTATCTCTTTTTTATAAATAAATTGATACTGCCATTATAAAGATTATTCCTCTATTGTTTTCTTGCTTTTTTTACCTTAGAAATATTTTCATTTTTTCTCTCTAATCACTGCCTCTTCTTTGCCTAGCTACCAAAGCATTCAGTCTGTATTCTTGTGCACATTTATTTGCTTTCTGGTTTCTTTCTATATTTATTTCATGAACAGTTATTGGTCTTTGGCTAATAGACAAGTTAGAGAACAGTATCATATCATTATTTGCTACCTGGGGGTAGGAGTATCATTTACACTGTAGTCCATCCAATGGCACCTATGCAGTTGGGCCATGTACCTCCTGAGTGCTTGACAATTTTAATTTAAATGGATAAGGAATGTGTTAAGCTACATTTTGGAAGATGTGAACCATTTAGGACCTAATGACCAGGAATTAATTAGATGTGTAGGTCATTAATAATTATTAGTAGTAATAATAACTGCTGTCTTTTGAGGTGCAGATACCAAAGTTAGCATTTTACATACATTGCTACAGTTTAATTTGCAAAATAATCCTGTGAAGAAAGAGAATATCATATGCATTTTATAGATGAGGGAACTAATGTACAGAGAGTTTAAGAAATTAGCCAGTGGTCATATAGCAAGTAATTAATTCAAATTGACTCAGGTCAAAGCTGTTAAGACATTATTACACTGCAGTACAAAGGGCTTGTGTTTTCATGTTTGAAGTTTGGAGAAATGATAGTGTGAGATGATTGGGAGCACTGACTAGAAACAATCAGGTGCAATATTACCTAATTAATCCTCTCAGCATGGCACAGTTTTAACAATTTTAAATGATCAAATGTCCATCTCCTGTCTAATAATTGTGATATTTTTCTTTCCACTTTTATGATTTATAGGATTAAAGACAACGACTCCGGGACCCAGCCTTTCACAAGGTTTGTCAGTCAATAAAAAACTAATTCCAGTGGCTTCAGTGAATACTACAGCATATGTAGCTGACACAGAATCAGAGCAAGCAGATACATGGTAAAGCTTCTTTGTTAAAAATTATTGCTATTTTATGAATAAGTTAATAGAATATTCAAGAAGTCAAGTCAGTGTCTTTAGCAAGTCATCTCTTAGGAGTTAAAGTCTGGGAGTATGAGATGCCAGGAAAAATCATACCTTAGGACAGGAATCAACAAATTTTCTGTAAAGGATCAGCAGTAAATATGGCAGTGTGGGCCACTGATTTCTATTATAGCTATTTATTTATTTATTTTTATTGGTTGTTCAAAACATTACAAAGCTCCTGACATATCATATTTCATACATTAGATTCAAGTGAGTTATGAACTCCCATTTTTACCCCAAATACAAATTGCAGAATCACATTGGTTACACATCCACATTTTTACATAATGCCATATTAGTAACTGTTGTATTCTGCTACCTTTCCTATCCTCTACTATCCCCCCTCCCCTCCCCTCCCATCTTCTCTCTCTACCCCATCTACTGTAATTCATTTCTCTCCTTGTTTATTTTCCCACCCCTCACAACCTCTTATATGTAATTTTGTATAACAATGAGGGTCTCCTTCCATTTCCATGCAATTTCCCTTTTCTCTCCCTTTCCCTCCCACCTCATGTCTCTGTTTAATGTTAATCATTTCCTCCTGCTTAACTCTGCCATTGTAGCATGAAAGAAGTTAGAGACAGCCAGCATATAATTGAATGTGACTGTGTTCCAATAAAACTTCATTCAGAAAAAGAAATAACAGACCTGATTTGGCCTATGGGCTGTAATTTGTTAATTCCTGTCATAGGATAATTTGTTTCATACCTTACAAACATACATGGAAAACTAAAAGAATTATAGTACTTCATTTGTGACTGGTGAAATAAGTTTGAAACTTGGTAGTCTCCACTTATCTGCAGTTTCACTTGCTGCAGTTTTAGTTACTTGTGGTAAACTGTGGTCCAAATGTATTAAATGGAAAACTCCTGAAATAAATAATTCGCAAGTTTTAAATTGTACTTGTATCTGAATAGCATGATGAAATCTTTTACCATTCTACCCAGGATGTGAATCATCCCTTTGTTTAGGAAATTCACACTCAATATGTTACCCATCTGTTTGTTGGTCACTGGTAATCATAATGGTTATCAAACTGTCTTGGTATTGCAGTACTTCTGTTTAAGTAATCCTTACATAGTATCCTCACTCTTCGTCACAATGCCTACATTATTCATCTTTTACTTCATCTCATCACATGAACATTATTCATCTCACATCACAAGAAAGCTGAGTACAGTACAGTATTTTGAGAGACACTCTATTTGTGTAACTTTTATCATAGTCTGCTGTCATAAATTATATTACTAGTTTTTAGTCTCTTTATCTAATTTATAAAGTAAATTATCTTAGTTGTATATGTATAGGAAAAATGTTTATATAGTTTGGTACTACCATTGGTTTCATGCATTTATAGAAATGTCTTGAAATGTATCCCCTAAAAAGATGGGGATGGTACCATGTGTATATCTGTCTTGTATTACGATTTTGTATAGTTAAATATTATTTTTAATTTTTTAGATACTTGATAGGGTCTGCTAACTATCTGTATAGTTAATATTTGTCCATGAAGTTATTAATATTTGTCCATGTCAGTGGTTATTTGAAGAGGGATTGTAGGTTTGGTTTTGTTTTTTAATGGATGGGATTAGCTATTTTGTATTCTATACTATTTTTCATTTACAATGGTGTATTTCAAATATTCCATATTGAAGTATTTATATTAATGTACTTAATGATATCATTATATTAGATCATATTTATTTTAGTTTTTACTACCCTCATGTTTTATATTGTGTCCAGATTTAACTTTTTAAAGGTTGGATAGAATCATATCAGTTCATCTAAAGTGATCTAAATACCCTATTATATGTGACACTATAATAATAGGAGTTTATTATAATTTTCCAGTTTTTATGAAGGTACTTTTACATAAAAATACTAAAAAAAATTTCTCAACAAAATAAAAATCACCTGGTATTATCAACTAGTTTCATTTATAATAGGATACTAGGTTGATATTCCTTGTTTACTTGAAAGTCGTTTTGGTAGAACATGCCTCTACATATGTATTATAGAGGATGAAGAAGAGTAAGATACCAACCTTTTTCAAGGCACTTAGATGACAGAGGAGCTATTTTCTTGGGATAATATATTGCCCAAATTATTATCTAAATATAATCTTATAAAGTTATATTACAGTAGAACTATTTAAAGATCTTTGTTTCTACATAAAAGTTGCTGTGAACTTTACCTTCTGTTCTTTTGTTTTTCTACAGTATGTTTTTGAATGAAAGGCCAAAAGAAATAAGTATCTCCAAGATGGAACAAGAAGTCAGAATGCTTTCACAAGAAACATTCACTGTACAGGAACCTTCCAAAACAAGCTCCAATAATAACAATATAGTATTAAATACTTTGGTTAGGACAAAAGTCCCAAACTATCAGCTTTCACCAACCAAATTCCTAAGTGTAAATAAAAGTAGAGATCGGTCTTCTCAACAGCAGCAGACAAACTCCATCAAAAACTACTTTCAACCATGTGCCAAAAAAAGGTATATTTTCAATAACAATTTTTTTCTTGTGCCTGTGAAAAAAATTAGCATTTTTTATATTACTGTAGTAGAGTATTTGAGTCTTGTTATGCTCTAGTGTGCTCCTTTGGAAAACTCTGGCCCCCAGCTCCTTCACTCTGAGAAGTGCCCTAATTTCCTCCTTTATTAAGACCATTAGACAGATTCTTCTTCATCCTTCTTCTTCTGTACCTTAGCTTATCTGCTGTTTTGTTTGCTGCACTTCTTTTGAAGAAGAGTTTACTCACACCTACATTCCAAAATCACCTTCTTTGCTTTTTTTTCCCTTGATAATCTCTCTCACAAGGTAAATCAAATTTTACCTTATTATATAATCTTTGGTATTTCTCCTCTGTCTTCCCAAATGAATATTGTTGATCCTTATTTTCAGTGGCTTATCAGTCCTTCCCTTGCCATCTGTTTGTGTTGTCAGCTCCCTCCTTCAAACTCTGATCACCTAAGTTACTACAAAAACCTCTTGAATAATCTGTGTGCCCAGTATCCTTACATTACTGTTAATAGTACATCACCTTTAACTCTTTAATACACTATAAATTCATTAAGCTTCTAGATAGTAGATACTCAAGTCTGTGTCTTCTGTGGACTTCAATACAATTTGCATGCACAAAGTTTTCAGTATTTATTGAGTGAGTAATACAGTATTGTATAGAATACTCTGTGATAGATTCACATAGTATATGCAGTATACAGTTTATGCCATGTTCTAGATTTAGCCACTCTTGTTTATTATTTTGAATACACCTCCCATTAACTCATAGGATTATATACCCAATTTAATTTTTCCCTGCCCACAAGTTCCCTACATTATAAATTAAGCTGTGATCTCCTGGCAGTAGGTCCTTTGTGTATTTATCTCCCTTTTCTTTAACTTTGATATAACATCTGATTCTACTTCAGCAAAGAAGATAGAATTCTCCATTGCTTTAGGGTGGATAATTTATAGGGCCTGTAATTCCTATCAAAATAGAATGTATGTGAATTTGGTACTATTTTCAAATGCTTATTTGTTGATTTCTAGTGCTATTGTTAATAAAATCAGGATTACATTGTGAATTAAATGGAGTGAGTGGTGAATAATGTCAAATTTAAAAAATTATGTAGCTGTGTTAATCTTTTGGTTTTGTTCTCTCTCTCTCTCTTTTTTTTTAATCTAAGGGAAAGAGATGAAGAAAATCAAGAAATGTGTTCATCCAAATCAGCAAGAATAGAAATGTCTTGTTCTCTTTTAGAACAAACACAACCTGCTACACTCTCACTATGGAAAAATAAGGCAGAAAATCTATCTCAGAATGAGCTTGTGGACAAAAAATCAAATAACTTATTTACAGATGATGAAGATTTAGAATCCAGTGTGAAAAATTCTTCTGATAAATCTCTTTCTACAGAAAACCTTAGATCAATTAAAAAAAGAAAAGAAATTGATGATTTGGCCGTAGAAGATGAAATATCAAAACAGTTATTCAAGAGCATGAAACCAGAGTTAGAAAGTGAAGTAAAAGTTGAAAAACAAGAGGAAGAGTTCAATATAAGAAAGAAGTTAAGGATGGATATAGAAACAAATAACAATTTTAATAATGAAACAATACCAGAAAGCAGCAAAATATCTGTAAGTAACAATTTTAAATGAAAGCTATTGCCAATAGTAACTTAGAATATTAAAAAATACTCTAGATTTTATATTAACAGTATGAGTAGCTATTGTGTCTACTTGAAAAAGAAATTAATGTTTTGAACACCCAGTATGAAGTGAAGAATTTGCTGTTCAGTAAGATAAGTGTAAAAATACAGTGGCTATGCATCAGGATAAAATAAATAAAAACAAATAAAACTATTATACATGATTGTTTTGGTAGACTTCCAAATTAGGCTATACTGTTATAAAAGATTTTCAGCCATGCTGGTAAGTTAGTGGATGTTTTAAAAGAATAAACGGCACAGAAAGTAGAAGAAAGTTAGTAGAACAGAGCACTTTATCTACTAAGTAAATTTTTTAGATGAAAACATGTATGACATCACTAGGATGTTTTGTTATAAATTTTGTTCTTTAATATGCTTTTCTAGTTTTCATGAATGTTGGTAATTTATCTTACTTTAGCTAAGAAAGCTCTTCATATTATTTTCTATTTCGTGTATCAGTAAGTTGACCAACTATCTGTACTGATTAACTCATTAGATCAGAACACAGAACTGATGAAACAAAAATGTGAATTCTAAATGTCCTTTTGTGGACTAAGTGCATTAGAGTCACCTAGTAAGCTTTTTAAAAATATGATTCCCAGACCAAAAATCTTACAGATCCTGATTCAGTACATCTGACTTCCGGCCCAGAAAAAAAATTTCCTTCTTGTGTTAATTGAGAATTTTTTTTTTTTTTAGTTGTTGATGGACATTTATTTATTTATTTATTTATATGCAGTGCTGAGAATCAAATCCAGTGCTTCACACATGCTAAGCAATCACTCTACCACTGAGCTAAAACCCTGAGAATTATTTTTTTAATTCTTTTTTTTTCCAAGTTGTAGATGGACATAATACCTTTATTCTATCTATCTTTATGTAATGCTGAGGATGGAACCCAGGTCCTCATGTGAACTAGGCAAGCACTCTACCACTGAGCCACAACACCAGCCCCATTAATTGAGATTTCTTTTGATATTTTTTAAAATTCTAAAATTAGTGGCTTAAATAAGATAGGGTTATTTTGGGGGGAGGGGAAGGTTGTTTGTGTTTGTTTTACTTATATAAGAAGCCTAGAAGTAGATAATCAAACTCCTTTCCTAGCTGTTTGTCTTTTTGGCTCTGACATTCTACTTTCCAGACATCAAGTTTACCTTCTGGGTGTTTTAGTTCATTTTCCCTGACTATAGTAGAATTCTTGAATGAGTAATTTATAAATGAAAGAAGCTTATTTAGCTTATAGTTTCAGAGGCTAGATGTCCAAGGTTGAATAACTATATCTGGTAAGAGCTTAGTCCCGTGTCATAACATGGTAGAAAAGTAGAAATGTAGATGGGTCGATGTGGGAGAGACAAGAATTGAGGCTCAGCCTTGCTTTATAACAATCCACTGTTGAAATTACCAGTCCTGTCCCACAAGAGCAGCGTTCTTCCCCTTCCCTCTTAATCATACTTCAGACATCCTGGTCACTGTTAAAAATATATAATGGGCAAAGAAAACAAGCGTCACAACCTTCTACAATTCAGGAACTCATCTACTTAATGAGGTTGCTTAATATTATAAACATTTAGTCTTAAGAAAGATCCTATTTATATTATTTTGACCACATCTTGGTAAACTACTTTTCCTTACAGAACCTTTCCTCCTGTGTTTATTTCTGATTTTCTTTGACATTTTCTTTTTTTAGTCTTTTTTTTTTTTTTTTGGCGAGGGAGGGAGAGGGGGACTTGTTTTCCTTTTCCTTAAATTTCCTTTTCCTTAAATTTTGTGCCAAATTGGTCCCCGGATCACACTGCACACAGGTCTGTGTGGAAATGATTGTGGTTTTAGTTAATCACAGAATTCCTTGCTCCATCCTGTCTGACCACTAATGGATGTTTCACTATTGACTGCACATTGTCCCAGAGCTATTGTTACCCACCCCAGGCATTAGTCATTAGAGCACAGCCAGAGAAAGAAAAGAACAAAGCACTATGCACTCTTGACATGGGAACCACTAAATAGTCTTCTGGACCAGAAAAGAACTTTCATTTACTATGTAAGGTTTATATGATATATAATATCAGGTAACATGATTATTCTATTTTGCTTATGATTCTACAACATAATTTCTTTTATTTTACTGTTTCAAAATTCATGACATTCTAAATGAAAAATATAGTACAAGAACTTTGGAGAACAAATAGATATTTGATTATAACACACTTTAGGACATATTAAAAGTTAAATCATCACATTCCAGCACTAAATTTATTTTAATAAAAATCTAGGTACAAAACTGTTTTTGCTTTTGGTGTCAGTTATTTTTAAAAACTCTTTATTTAATTGCTAATTCATTTGTAGTTTTAATTAATGATGTAAAGAGATCCCATATAACCTCATCCCATTTTCCCTAATTATTTGGACAGCTTAACCAACTACAGTATAGTATCACACCAGGAAATTAACATTAATGCCATTAACCAACCTTACTCAATGGGAAGTTATTTATAATTTTTTCTTTTTTATCATTTTAAGAATTAATTTGAATTTATGAAAGCTCATCAATAAAAGGAAAATAGGACAAATGATTTGTTGGTTATCCTACCATCCACAGACAACTATAAAATATGTTGGTATTTGTATAGTTTGAATCAACTGTTAATGCAGTTTTATTAATTTATATTATGTTCCTATTGTTGACTATTCTCAACGTACATAATTTATATGAATTTTGATACCTTCCAGTTCTTTGTTTCAATATTCATACTAAAATATCCTTACATTTATTTTTATTTTTATCTCATAATTTAGGAAATATACTTGAAGGTCATATGGCTGGGTCAGTATGAATATCTCAAAGTTTTTAGAAAATAACTTCTGTGAACACTATTTTTTATTTTAATTTTTAGCAAGAAAACATAATGGGGAACAAATGTGAGCTCAAAGAATCACTGTGGTCAACTAAAGAAGAGGTATCGGTAAGGAAATTCTTTTGTATTTGATGTAATTTTCATGAAAATTTGACTTACAAGTATCAGCATCTTATTAGTTATATTCTTAGGATTAAATATTGCTTTGAATTTTAAATTCTGGACTATTTCATGATTGTGCCTCCTATGGAAATGGATAAATCATACTATAATCATGATATAGTGTAGTGCAAAGAAAAGCCTGGGTGTAATTCTCTTCTCTACTGCAAAGATAAGTGACATTGCACAAGCCATTTTCACATTTATGAACTTCAGGTTCTTTGTTTGTAAGATAAGGTTAATGCTTTTCTAGAGGGGTTGTTGTTATATCAAGTTCAATAACAGATTTATAAATATAATATTTATAAATTCCAAAAAAATTAGGGCATTTTTATTTAATTGAGGTCCTTCTTATATTCTGTCACTATCAGATGATCCTTTTCTTCTGGCTTTTCCCATTTTTCTTTTCTTCCTGTTTGTGACTATCTTAGACATGGTGGCAACTTTCATATGAATTATATAGTTCAGCAATTAAAAGAATTAAGATGGTTAGCCTTCAGCAGCTCTAACAATGCTGACCACTGAACAATTGAATGATAACAGGAAAAATCTTCAGATTTAGTAACTATTGACCTAGAATTAAAAAACACCTCATTTAATAAGGTATTATATTCAGAATTAATGATTAATTTTTTTGAGATATAAAAAATAACAAACTATTGAGACTTCAACAGTTTATAGATGAGAACATATGGAATGTTTTCAAAGTTATAGAATCATTTTCTGGTTTTGAAATAGATGTTTTGATTTCAAATACAAAATTCAGGTACAAGAAATAAACCCCTCTTACTGTTTTGTTTTTCAAGTATTTTAACTTTTTTCTGTATATACCCAAATAACAAATAATTTTCTTTTTCCTTCTTATTTCTTCTAATTTATCCATTTTAACCCCATTTAAGAACAGTGATGACCTTCAGGACAATAGTGAGATGCTTCCAAGAAAGGTGTTACTGACTGAATTTAGATCATTGGTGGTTAATAATTCCACTTACAGAGATCCATGTGTAAATTATGATTATGGTCAAATAAAGAATTTCAAGAAATTCAAAAAGGTAGGTGTTTCTTTAACTGTGTCACAAGAGGGCAATGTTTGAAATGTTTTTAGAAATACCAGTGGCATTAAATAGTAATAAAAACAGTATGTTGAAAAATGATGCTGGTTTCTCCCACTTTAAAAAAAAATAAGAAGGACTAAATTAATAATTAATATATAGAACACCTAAAATGACAAATATTTTATCAAGACTGAATTCTTTTTAGGTTGCTATTTACCTGGCATGTCCCATAAATACTAAGGATTTATTACTTATTTCCTAAAGTACAATAATATCAGTGTACTTGATATGAAGTTTACATAGGATTTTTTTTTTACCCCTTTGTTTTTCAACAACTAAAATGTCAACTGAAAGTATAAATTGTTTCCATCTCCAAAATGCCCTGATAAGGAACTATAAACTGAAAAGTTTTGAAAAGACTTAAAATTTTAATCAGTGTTAGAAAGGGTGTAAACCTTGAAATCTTTGAAACAAAATACAGTGCTTTAAATTATAGTGTGTTGGTTCACTTTGGTTGCTTCAATTGCTAGATGATAACCTAAGGCCATTTGTAAATAAAAACTACAAACTAAAACTTTTAAATACATAAATTCCAGTGGCATGTCTAAATCTTGATATGGTAATAACTAGAGAAAAAAAAACAGGTAAAAGCAGAGTCCAGTAACAGTTTCCTTTGTCTCATTTGTAGGATCTAAACATCTTTGAAAGTTGTGTAATCTTTGCTTTTTAATCTTTTTTTTTTCATGGTCATCTTAATTTACTAACATGTTTAACCTCACTGCTGTTATTAACAGGTCATATTTCCTGGAGCAGGAAAGCTTCCACACATCATTGGAGGATCAGATCTGATAGCTCACCATGCTCGAAAGAATACAGAATTAGAAGAGTGGCTTAAGCAGGAAATGGAGGTTTGTACAAAATAAGGCCTCAAAACTTTTTGACTTGCATTTCAAGTCCTTTGTGGTTTTCTTAGAGCAGATTCTTCTTAAAACCAAACTTAAGTGACCTAAGGTCATTCAAAAATGTATTTCTAGAATACAGGGTATTAATATTAATCTGTGACATTTCCTTAAGGGAATTGTGTATTTATTTTTATATAATATTTTTAGTTGTATATGGAAACAATGCCTTTATTTATTTTTATGTGGTGCTAAGGATTGAACCCAGTGCCTCACATGTGCTATGCAAGCCCTCTACCACAGAGCTACAACTCCAGCCTCTAGATTTATTTTTATTGCTTAAAAAAAGTAGGACTTAAACAGATGAAAATATAATGTAAAGGGGGATAAAAGACCTAAGTCACAAAAATCTTAAAGGAAACTAAAGAATAATAATTAAAAGGTTGGCCATATATTCATATGGAAAATTATATATAATATATCAATGATGTAATATATAAATGAAATGTCCTTTTTATATCTAGAAATTGTGTTTCAACAGTTCTGCAATTTTCTGGGGCTGGGGATGTGGCTCAAGCGGTAGCGCGCTCGCCTGGCATGCGTGCGGCCCGGGTTCAATCCTCAGCACCACATACCAACAAAGATGTTGTGTCCGCCGAGAACTAGAAAAATAAAATAAATATTAAAAAAAAAAAAAAAAAACAACAACAAAAAAAAAACAGTTCTGCAATTTTCTCATTATTTTCTTGAACATTACCCTTTCCTTTATCCATATCTCTTTCTAGAACTTTAATTTGAAATAAGTTAAATTTTCTCACTGTCTTTTTGTTTGTTTCTCTGGATAATATTTTGATAATTTATTCAGATTTTCTTCCAGTTTACTATTTTTGTCTTTAGCTCTGGTTAGTATTGCACCCATTCATTGAGTTTTAAATTCAGTCTATTTCATTTTTTCATTATTAGAATTATGTTTCTTTCTTTTCTAAATCTTATTCCCTGCTGAAGTGTTTGCCTAATGATACCAAAGTGTTTGTTGATCTGTTTTTTTGCTCATAGGGTATTTTATTTCTGAGTATATCATTTGTGATCTTTGTATATGAACAGATCATTTTCCTCAAAATGTAATCTGTAGGATTTTCTGAATCCTAAATTCAGATTTAGGACTAAGATAATGCTTATGTCTGCCAGACCTGCGGGCCCCCCCCCCCCACACACACACACACACTTTTTTTTTTGGAGTGCTGGGGATCAAACTCAGGATATCCTGTGTGCTAGGCAAGCACTCTATGCTAAGCTACATCCCTAGTCCTAACTTTTAAGTTAAAATCTCTTCTTGTGATTGTTTTAGGTCACTCAAGTGTTTGTATATATTTACAGTAGAACAAATGACAGCCAACTTGTCATTATAAACTTCAAGTGAGGGTTGGGGTTGTGGCTCAGCGGTAGAGTGCGCATCTAGCATGCACGAGGCCATGGGTTAAAACTAAATAAATAAATGTGATATTAAAAAAATATACTTTAAGTGAGATTTTCATTCTTTCTTTCACCAAGTGCCAAAGTCAAAATAGGCAAGTTTTTTACCATCTCCTATTATTTCTCTTTCTCCCTATAGTATTGGGATCTGTAAAGTCCCTTAGGTTATCTTTCATATCACTCACACCCCATGCAGATATCAAATGAGATCAAATTTTTCATGGTTGATGAGGGCAAAAGCTGACTCTAGTACTTGTTAACTTGTCAGGGTTCCTTTTCTTGCTTTATTGTGGGCATAGTGTACCTTTAGTGATTCATTTTTAAAAACACATTTTTAAAATCAGGGCTTTTTTTTTTTTTTTTTTTTGTGGAAGAGGGCTGTACCATCCCTGGAAGTATTGCAGTACCAGGTCACTATGTGACAGAGATATCTCCTTTTCCATCTCCTATTTTCAAAAATCCATTTAATATGATGTCCTCCAATAGAAGACATATCACATATTCGACTAACCAGAACAGATATTACATTCATTTTAGACAACGGCCAAGAAATACTGAAGTTGTTTTATATAAGGGTTAGGAAGGTTTCTCATAAAAGAAAGATATTAGGAAGGTCACTCACAAGATTTATTATCAAAAATTAAAGAATGGAAGTCATATCCACTCTTCTTTTTTGAAATAATAATTAGCTTTATTATTTTATAGCTGTGCATTCTTTATTTCTTTATTTATTTTTATTGTTGGTTGTTCAAAACATTACATAGTTTTTGATATATCATATTTCACACTTTGATTCAAGTGGGTTATGAACTCCCATTTTTACCCCGTATACAGATTGCAGAATCACATCAGTTACACTTCCATTGATTTACATATTGCCATACTAGTGTCTGTTGTATTCTGCTGCCTTTCCTATCCTCTACTATCCCCACTTCCCTCCCCTCCCCTCCCCTCCCCTCTTCTCTCTCTACCCCCTCTACTGTAATTCATTTCTCCCCCTTGTATTATTTTTCCCTTTCCCCTCACTTCCTCTTGTATGTAATTTTGTATAACCCTGAGGGTCTCCTTCCATTTCCATGCAATTTCCCTTCTCTCTCCCTTTCCCTCCCACCTCTCATCCCTGTTTAATGTTAATCTTCTTCTCATGCTCTTTGTCCCTACTCTGTTCTTAGTTACTCTCCTTATATCAAAGAAGACATTTGGCATTTGTTTTTTAGGGATTGGCTGGCTTCACTTAGCATAATCTGCTCTAATGCCATCCATTTCCCTCCAAATTCTATGATTTTGTCATTTTTTAATGCAGAGTAATACTCCATTGTGTATAAATGCCACATTTTTTTTTTATCCATTCATCTATTGAAGGGCATCTAGGTTGGTTCCACAGTCTTGCTATTGTGAATTGTGCTGCTATGAACATCGATGTAGCAGTGTCCCTGTAGCATGCTCTTTTTAGGTCTTTAGGGAATAGACCGAGAAGGGGAATAGCTGGGTCAATTGGTGGTTCCATTCCCAGCTTTCCAAGAAATCTCCATACTGCTTTCCAAATTGGCTACACCAATTTGCAGTCCCACCAACAATGAACAAGTGTACCCTTTTCCCCACATCCTCACCAGCACTTGTTGTTGTTTGACTTCCAAATGGCTGCCAATCTTACTGGAGTGAGATGGTATCTTAGGGTGGTTTTGATTTGCATTTCTCTGACTGCTAGAGATGGTGAGCATTTTTTCATGTACTTGTTGATTGATTGTATGTCCTCCTCTGAGAAGTGTCTGTTCAGGTCCTTGGCCCATTTGTTGATTGGGTTATTTGTTATCTTAGTGTCTAATTTTTTGAGTTCTTTGTATACTCTGGATATTAGGGCTCTATCTGAAGTGTGAGGAGTAAAGATTTGTTCCCAGGATGTAGGCTCCCTATTTACCTCTCTTATTGTTTCTTTTGCTGAGAAAAAAACTTTTTAAACTATCTTTTGCATTTTCTGTTCTCATATCTCTCTCTTTTTTTTTTTTTGGTTCTCTTTATTGTATGAAGTAGCTTTATTATTTTCTTTCATCTTTAGTTGTTCAAAATGAAATGTTTTAAACAGACATTCTCTTTGCTAAGCAAAGCATCTTGTACAGTTTTATTTGGGTATTACATTCTAAAGCCAGTGGGTAAGGCAAAAATTGAGTGTAATCAAAATTATTCATAACCCTCCTAGCATACCCTTAGCCAACAGAATTGCCCTGGTGCCTATCAGTGAAATAATCAAAAGCACATTGCATGTCCCACATAGCTTCTGTTACCTGGAAACATTGAGTCAGAAAAAGGAAGGACTCAACCGGAGTTGTGTGCTGCTTTTATTGAAAAGCTAGGCTAGCTCTCTTCCGAGATTTGAATTAAATAGCCTGTATTGGGAGTGCATTCTGTCCCAAAAGAAAATAACCAAGCGTTTTAGGTTGGTCATCTCACTTATCAAGAATCCTGGAACTTATGCCTTTGATCATTATCTGTTCTACTTCTTCACCTCCTGTGACAGTAGACCCTTTCTAACAGACTGCCAGCAATGTTTTCCCTTCTCAGGCTACCTTTTCCCCAAATTTGGTACCTTGGCAAGAATTTTCAGATGTGGCCAGTTCTATACCCCTTTTTAATAGGTTGGGACAGCACTGGTAATGAGGTGCATTAAAATCTTTTGGTTCTTTACACAGCTGTATTTTTTTTAGTATGTGGTGTAGGATTGTACTCAATTCATTACTGCAGTTGTTTTGTTTGGTTGGTTGGTTTGGGGATGGGGGAGGAATTGGGAGAATTTCATTAGGAATTAGAGGTGCTTCTGTGTTCTAGCATTTATATCATTGATTTTCTTTTTTTGCTAGAGTGAAAGCACCTGGGGAGGATTTACTCTGTAAAGCAAGTTTTCTTCTGCTGTGTGTCTACTTCATATATACATAAATATCATATTGTATCTTACTTACCTAAGTTTGCCCCACTACTATTTTTTTCCCTTCTCATAGGATTAGGTAGGGATTGAACACAGGAATACCACTGAGCCACATCACCAGCCACCACCACCCTTTTTAAAAATATTTTTTAAATTTGTTATAATTAGTTATACATGACAGTAGAATGTCTTTTAACACTTCATACATAAGTGGAGTATAACTTCTCATTTGTCTGGTTGTACATAATGTTACACAGGTCATGTAACCATACAGGCCCATAGGATAATAATATCTGATTCATTCTACTGTCATTCCCTATCCCCATGCCCCCTCCCCTCCCTTCACTCCTCTCTGTCTAGTCCAAAATTCCACTGCCCTTTATTGTGAATTACCATCTGCATATCAGAGAAAACATTCAGCCTTTGGTTCTTTGGGATTGGCTTATTTCACTTAGCAAAATATTCTCCACTTCCAATCCAGAGCACTGAATTTTCATTTAGTAAAAGAATTCTGCTGGAATGAACATTTAAAAGTTCAGCAAGCTAGCAATCTATGTTGGTTGCCTTTCAGAGCAGTTGGCTGGAGAAAGTTGTTTAATTAGCAATTTTGCAATAATAATCTTAGCATGAAGTGAAAATAGAAACTGTTGAATGGGAGAGATGTTGAAGAGGCAAGATTTATAATATCTCAGATGTGGAAATCATAAAGACAGCTTACCAAAACCTGTTAACAGGGCTGGGGTTGTGGCTCAGTGGCATAGCTCTTGCCTGGCACATGTGAGGCACTGGGATTGATTCTCAGCACCACATAAAAATAAATAAACAAAATAAAGATATTGTGTCCATGTATAACTAAAAAAAAATTTAAAAACCTGTAAATATAATAATTCATTAAGTTCACTACTAAGCAAATGTTTGAAATTCTGTTAACTTTGACAGGTACAAAAACAACAAGCTAAAGAAGACTCTCTGGCTGATGATCTCTTTAGGTAAATTATTGATTCACCTTTCTTATATACCTTTGAGAGATGTGAATAAAAAATTAGTTTTGCTCACAGAGATTAAAAATCTGTTTCTTCTTAGTCCCTCACCTAAAGAATATTATTTTACATATATATTTCTTTTTATTATTTTCACCTCTTAATTATGTTTACTGGATATACCATCAAGGTTTGGGGTTGATTAAGTTGTATAATAAGATATAGAAAAAAATTGTATGGGGCATTTAGGCAAAATGAAGTTTCTACTGGGTGAATTTGTGACTTGCTTAAGCTCTGAGAGGAATTATGAATGAATGGGTTTGAATTTAGAAGTAAATGCCAAACCACATGTTTAGTTTTAATGGGCACATAAATAAAAACAAAGACTGGATTAGGATTTCAGAGGAGATCATTGGAGTTCAGGGTGGTATGGCCATAGGCTGGATTAAGATTTCAAAGCAAGTTTTTGTGAGAGGCTTTAGGAGAGGTAAAATGGGTGATTATAATATAATCTGATTTAACACATTTTCACCATTTGTGGAGGCCCAACAAACCTTATAATAATTGCCTCTCAAAAACTAATAAAATACTATATAGATAGTACCTGCTGGCTAACAGAGAATAACATTTTCCCAAACTTACTTAAATACTATATTTTTAAGTATTTTGCAGCCAATTTTATGATTCTCTAATTTCACATTTCACATTATAAATGGCTGATAAAAATGTTGACAAATAATACTGATTTTTCATAAGTAATCAAATGAGACTATCTGGTTTCCCAGGTGTATTTACTTCATGGCTACAGGAGAAAACTTTGTTAAAAAAAAAAAAAGTAATTATATTTAGGTTAATTATGCTCTTTTGTGTGAATGTTGCACTTTAATTTGAGGAAAGGCAGATGTGGGACCTATTTTGATGCTATACTAGATTTTTAATATTTCTTTAATTATTGTAATGCTTTACACAATTTTTTGTTATTGGTGATAATTGTCTTTTACTAAATATTCATCAAAGCAATATTAAGAGAACAAAACAAATAAAAATGTGTTTGTTTTCTGATTCGGAGGACAAAAATTACCATTTTCATCTAATTTGTCAAAGTGTGGCTGTAGTTGGAAATCCCTTTAACTTTAAAGGCAAAAGAAATGGGATCACTTATCTAAATGAACACCATTTCTTGTTTTGCAGATACAATCCTAATGTAAAAAGGAGAAGATAATTGAGAACTTTAAAAGGAAGCTGTGGAAACAGATTTCCTAACAAGTATTTACTTCATGCTAACAGGGATGTCTCAATGGTGTATAGCAGAGATTTAAGTCCCAAGTACTCCATATCCTAAATTTATTAAATAAAGTGCCCAAAACTCCATTTGTTGTGTATGGTAATGAATATAGTTTGTTCTGTTTTCATGCTTTTGTCATTTCATTCTCATGATAATTTTTTTTCTATTTTTAAAATGTTTACTTTTTATTCAATGGTTAATATAAACATAGTCCAAAATCTTAAAAGTACATAAGGGTAAAGGACAGTGTCTCTTTTACTATCCATCTAGCTATTACAGAAAAAATCCATGATACTCATTTCTTGTGAGTCTTTCCAGATTTTTAATTTCTGTTCAAATTCCTATGATGGTCATTTTTGTTCATTCCTATACAGATGATAGCATTACACAGTGTTGCACCTTGCTCTTCACCTAATGTATTTGAAGATCTTAAGCATATCAATGTAATTTTATAATTTTTTCTTTTATACTGACTGAAGGCCTCCTGGTTCATGCAAGTTTTGCCATCCTATTAATATTACCTTTTTTTAGGTTAAGAGTATAAGATGTGAAACTATAGCATAAGTTAGTACATATAGTAGCGAGATCTTATGAAAGATTCAGTGTTCATATGCAGTCAAAAGAAGTCACCACATTTAAGTGTTTGTCCATGATACCCTTTGACCTCCCCTGAGAATATACTCTTTTTTAAAGGAGATAGTTTATAAACATCATAGGTCTTTGTTTTATTCTCACCTTTCATTGTACTTTCAAATTCTTTGTTTAGGAAGCATTATTAAACATGCAAAGCACTGCCCTCTACAACACTGAAAGAACTCAAAGATTAATAATTAAGGGTCTGTATTTGGAACTGATGGTCTGTTGTTAAGACTCTTTTATAAGTTTTTTAAGTGGATGGACGTGTTTCCCACTGTTTTGCACTGTTCCATCTTTAGAATATGGTTCTGACCTGAACAACTTGAGTCACAGACTTGCTTAACTGGGGTTTGTAATTTTCCCCCTGGCTTTGTTGGGAACTCCTTTTTTCTAACTCTTTTATGTGTTTTAGGAGAAAGAAGGAGAGGGATAATGCACCACTTTTCTTCATTAGATGAATGGGAACTGTGACCAGCCCCAATTCTACCCTAAGGATTTAGGTGCTAAGGATCAGTTTAGCTTCCCAATGGCAGGGAGGAAGTGACCTGTCTTTGGCCACAATCTGACAATTACCATTCCCCAGCAGGCTTCATGCCAGTGGCACACCCTCTTCTCAGGGCACAGCTTACTTACTATTCAGGATTATATTTCCCCCCAGACTTCTTCCTGATTCTTTAGCTAAGGCTTTGTGGTTGGTCACACTGGAAATCTACATCTGATTATCTGAATTAGGATCATGACCCAAATTCCTTAAGAGACTGAAGCAAATTGGGACCTGGATAATGTCTTCTCAAGGCTCTGTATAACTTCCTTTTTGAATGCTTTTGCCTTTTTTTGTCAAACAGATGACTCAAAATTTATAAGAATAAAAGTATTGAATCAGACCACTTCCCTTTAAAGATGATGATAGCTGGTACGTAAATGTGTTGGAAGGTATTTTACTGCTTTGAACTGTAGAATTGAATTGCTTCTTGATCTGGCACTATCCAGGCTAGCCTCCCAAACTAGGGGAACAGCACTTCTTTAAAAGGAAGCGTCAGCTTTCTTAGCAAGTTGAGAGAATTTAAACATCAGGATAAGAGGTGTGGATTTTATTCCATAGAAAGTGGGGGAGTTGTTGACACTTTCCAAACAGGAATTTCAAAATAGGTGTGCTAATTTTACATAAGCTGTATGAGGAAATGGAAGGCACAGACATTTCTACACTGAATACTAACTGAAGAAACTAATCACTATCTTAGTCAGGAAAAGATCATAAGGAGTTAGAAGTTTAAAATGGTTAGACTTGGAGCAGGTTCTAGTCAGGGTCTTCATTTAAAATTCCAGGAAAATTTTTGAACAGACCTATGTAAGTAATTGTTACCTCTGAGGCCTCAATGGAGTTCCAAGTTCAACAATACCTCCATGTACCTATGATTTAGAGAGAAGGAAACTCCAGTTAAGAATCAATACTACTAATCAGTTTTCTGGAGAAAGAGGAATGGAACAATGCTACTGCCATGGCTTCCCTTATAATTAGAAATAGCAAAAGGGACAAGAAGCTGGTTTCACTTTCCCTCTATTTGCCAAAACCTAATTAACCAATTTTTGCAAGTTCAGACTATTTGCAGGTAGAACTCTTGTAGCTGCAAGGGAGTCAGTCACATAGTTTATAAGCTTTCTTGGCCTTCCTAGAGAATGGAATGGGGTGAGCCAACCTACAATTTCTACTATAGGCATAATGATCAATTAAAAAATTGTTGAAATAGTCTAGGATATTGTGAACACTTTAATTGGATTTTTTGTTTAATTTTTTATTCTTTTTAGTTATACATGACAGTAGAATGTATTTTGGCATATCATTACATGGAGTATTAACTTTCCATTTTTGTGGTTGTACATGATATGGAGTTAAACTGGTTGTGTATTCATCATATACAAACATAGGAAAGTCATGTATGATTCAGTCTACTGTCTTTCCCATTCCCATTCCTCTTCCCTTCTCCCCTCCCCCCGCATCCAATCTGGTGAATCTCCACTCCTCCCTTCCCCCTGCCTATTATGAGTTAACATTCACATTGGAAGCTGTATATGAATTATGGGTTTGTTTGAGTCATCATAAGGCAGGGAGTTTGCTTTTCTGGGAACTCCTGGGTGAAATCCCCCAGTTTGAGAAAGCTCAGATCATGCTGGTACCCTGCCTTAGCTCACAGCCCTAGGTTCAAATGAAGTTGCACAGAGATGGGCATAACCTGCCAAGCCCCAAACAACTTGTTTTCCCCATTTTCACCCTGTTTTCCTAAAGAAGCTTCTCACTGAATCCCTTTGGTGTTTCACTATAAATAAAGCATTCTTAGCACAACATGTTGAACATATATTTGTTGATCAATTGAATTTCTTCATCTGTGAAGTGTCTGTTCAGTTCCTTAGCCCATTTATTGATTGGGTTATTAGTTTTTGGTGTTTTTTTATTTTTTATATTTGTTTTAATTAGTTGTACATGACAGTAGAATGCACTTTGATACATCATATATAATGGAATTTAACTTCTCGTTCTCCTGGTATACATGATATAAAATCCCACAAGTCATATGGTTTTATATGTACATAGGGTAATAATATCTGAGTCATTCTACTATCCTTACCCTCCTACCTCCACCCCTCCCTTCACACCCCTATACCTAAAGTAACTATTCTTAGATGAATGGATAAAGAAACTGTGTTACATATACACAGTGGAATATTACTTAGCATTAAAAGAGAATAAAATTATGGCATTCGAAAGTAAATGGATGGAATTGGAGAATATTATGCCAAGTGAAGTGAGCCAATCCCCAAAAATCATAGGCCAAATATTTTCTCTGATAAGTGGATGCTGATCCATAATGCAGTGGTGTGGGTCGGGAATGGAGGAACTTTGGGTAAAGGGGAGGGAGGAAAGATGGTGAAATGAGATGGGCATTGTTACCCTAGGTACATGTATGACTGCACATACGGTGGGACACTACATCCTGTACAGAGAAATGAAAAATTGTGCTACAATTGTGTACAATGAATCAAAATACATTCTGCTGTCATATATACCTAACTAGAATGAATAAATAAATTTTTAAAAAATAAAGTAACTATTCTCCCTAGTCCCTTCCTCTTTGTAAAATAGCATTCTCATATCAGAGAAAACATTTGTCTTTTGGTTTTTTGTTTATTTGTTTATTTTTAGTTGTAAATGGACACAATAACTTTGTTTATTGGTTTATTTATTTTTATGTGGTGCTGAGGATTGAACCCAGTACCTCACACATGCTAGGCAAATGCTCTACCACTGAGCTACAACCCCAGCCCTTTATTTATTCTTTTTTAAATATTATTTTAGTTGTTGATGGACTTTATTTATTTTTATGTGGTGCTAAGGATCGAACCCAGTGCCTCACACGTGCTAGGCGAATGCTCTACCACTGATCCACACCTCCAGCCCTGTTTATTTCAAGCTTTTATTTTCAGCCAGCCCTCATCTGTGATAATTACCTACTCCCTCCCCAAGCAGGCTGTGGCCAAGACTTAGGATTTGGGGGATTGGCTTATTTCACTTAGCATAAAAGTCTCCAGTTCCATTCATATACTAGCAAATGCCATAATTTCATTCTTCTTTAAGACTAATATTCCATTGTGTATATATACCACATTTTCTTTATTCATTCATCTGTCAAAGGACTCCTAGGTTGGTTCCATAGTTTGGCTATTGTGGGTTCAGCTGCTGTAAACCTTGATGTGGCTGTGTCATTGTAGGGTGCTGATTTTAAGTACTTTGTGTATAAATCTAGGAGTGGGATGACTGGGTCAAAAGTGGTTCCATTCCAACTTTTCTGGGAAATCTCCATACTTCTTTCCATAGTAGTTGCACCAATTTGCAGTCCCACCAAGCAATATACGGGGGTGCCTTTTCCCCCACATCCTCACCAACATTTACTGTTATTTGTATTCTTGATAATTGTCATTCTGACTGGAGTGAGATGAAATCTCAGTGTACTTTTCATTTGCATTTCTCTAGTTACTAGAGAAGCTGAACATTTTTCCATAAATTTGTTGATTGATTGAATATCTTCTTCTGAGAAGTGTCTGATCAGTTCCTTAGTCCATTTATTGATTGGGTTGTTTGGTTTTTTGGGAGGTGTTAAGTTTTTGTTGTTGTTTGTTTTTAATTTCTCAATTTTCTTTATTTTTTATTTTACATTTATTTATTCTAATTTGTTATATATGACAGCAGAATGCATTTCAATTCATAGTACACATATATAGCACAATTTTTCATGTGTCTGGTTGTACACAAAGTAGAGTCACACCATTTGTGTCTTCATACATGTACTTCATACATGTACTTAAGGTAATGATGTCCTTCTCATTTTTACCATCTTTCCTACCTCCATCCCTCCTCCCTTCCTCTTCCTCTCCCTTGCCCCATCTAAAGTTCCTCTATTCCTCCTATGCACCACCCCCACCCGTTATGGATCAGCATCCACATATCAGAGAAAACATTCAGCCTTTGGTTTTGGGGGATTGGCTTACTTCACTTAACATGATATTTTCCAACTCCATCCATTTACCTGCAACTTCCATGATTTTATTCTCTTTTAAAAAGTGTGGAATCAGCCTAGATGCCCTTCAATAGATGAATGGATAAAAAAAATGTGGCATTTATACACAATGGAGTATTACTCTGCATTAAGAAATGACAAAATCATAGAATTTGGAGGGAAATGGATGGCATTAGAGCAGATCATGCTAAGTGAAGCTAGTCAATCTTTAAAAAATAAATACCAAATGACCCCTTTGATATAAGGGGAGTAAACAAGGACAGGGTAGGGACGAAAGTTTGAGAAGAAGATTTACATTAAACAGGGATGAGAGGTGGGAGGGAAAGGGAGGGAGAAGGGAAACCACATGGAAATGGAAGGCGATCCTCAGGGTTATACAAAATGACATATAAGAGGAAAGGAGGGGTAAGACAAGATAATACAAATGGAAGAAATGATTTACAGTAGAAGGGGTAGAGAGAGAAAAGGGGAGGGGAGGGGAGGGGAGGGGGGATAGTAGAGAATAGGACAGACAGCAGAATACATCAGACACTAGAAAGGCAATTGGTCAATCAATGGAAGGGTAACTGATGTGATACAGCAATCTGTATACGGGGTAAAATTGGGAGTTCATAACCCACTTGAATCAAACTGAAATATGATGTATTAAGTACTATGTAATGTTTTGAACGACCAACAATAAAAAAAAAAAAAAGTGCTGAGTAATGTCCCATTGTGTACACATGCCAGTTTCTTTATCCATTCATCTACTGAAGGGCATGTAGATTAGTTCCATAGTTTAGCTATTGTGCACTGAGCTGCTATAAACATTGATGTGGCTGCATCACTATAGTATGCTGTTTTTACGACCTTTGGGCATAAACTAAGGAGTGGGATAGCTGGGTCAAACAATGGTTCCATTCCATGATTTCCAAGGACTCTTCATACTGCTTTCCAAACTGGTTGTACCAATTTGCAGTCCCACCAGCAATGTATGAGTGTGCCTTTTTCCCCACATCCTTGCCAACACTTATTGTTTATATTCTTAATAGCTGCTATTCTGATTGGAGTGAGATGAAATCTTAAGAGTAGTTTTGATTTGCATTTCTCTAATTGCTAGAGATGCTGAACATTTTTTCATGTATTTGTCAATTGATTGTATATCATCTTCTGAGAAGTGTCTGTTCAGTTCCATAGCCCATTTATTGATTGGGTGGTTTGGAGTTTTTGTTTTGTTTTGTTTTTTTGGTGTTATGTTTTTAAAATTCCGTATATATCCTAGAGATTAGTGCTCTGATATGCAGGTGGCAAAAATTTGCTCCCAATATGGCTCTCTGTTCATCTCATTGATTGTTTCTTTTGCTAAGAAGATTTTAGTTTGAATCCATCCCATTCATTGATTCTTGATTTTATTTCTTGCACTTTAAGATCTTGTTAATAAAGTCAAGGCATAATCCAACATGATGAAGATTTGGGCCTGGTTTTTCTTCTATTAGGCATAGGTTCTCTGGTCAAATTCCTGGTCTTTGATCCACTTTGAATAGAGTTTTGTACATGGTGAGAGATAGGGGTTTAATTTCATTTTGCTGCATATGGATTTCCAGTTTTCCCAACACCATTTGTTGAAGAGGCTACCTTTTCTCCAATGTATGTTTTTAGCACCTTTGTCTAGTATGACATAACTGTATTGATATGTGTTTGTCTTAGTGTTTTCTGTGCCATTAGTCTACATGTCTATTTTGGTGCCTATACCATGCCAATTTGCACATTGAATTTGTAGTTTGTGAAGTTGCTAATTTACCTTTAGTTTTTTTTCATATTCCTCAGGATTTTTACACACACAATTGTGTAATCAGTAAAGAAAGCTTTACATCTTCCTTTACAATTATTTTGCCTTTTCATTTTCTCACCTTATTGCATTGGTTACAACCATCAGAACAATGTTAAGCATGTTATTCTAATCTTGGTTCCTCAGATTTTCCATTTCTTTTGGCAGTTTGTGTCTTTCAAGGGCCTTATTCATTCTTTAAGTTATCAAATTTATGGGCATAGTTATTCATAATATTCCTGTTGAAATTTTCATGTCTGTTTGATATGTAATTTTATCTCCTTTTTCTTTTTTGTTATCAGAGCTTTGTTGGTTTTTTTTTTCCCAGTCTAGCTAGGGTTTTTCCAAAAAACATTTCATTGTTGTTTTGTTTTATTTCATTCATGTTATTTCCTTTCTTCTACTTTGGGTTTCATGTGCTGATTTTATTTATTTATTTATTTACTTATTTATTTATTTTTGTAGTGGTAGATGGACAGCATGCCTTTATTTTATTTATTTTTTGTATGCAGTGCTAAGGATCAAACCCAGTGCCTCACTCATGCTAGGCAAGTGCTCTTCCACTGAGCCACACAGCCTCAGCCCTCAAGTACTGATTTTTCTAGCCCCTGGAGATCATCGATTTTAAACTTATCTTCTAATTATCAGTATTAGAACTATGAATTTCACTTATCACTGCTCTAGCTGAATGTGACAAATTTGTACTTTTTGTTGTTGATATTCAGTTCACAATGTCCTAATTTCCCTGATTTTCATTCACACATGTAGCTTACACATTTTTGCATCCATCAAAAAATGAAAGTTAATTGGTATTTTATGTTTCTATTCCTAAATTAAATTCCACTGTAGTCAAAGATTATATTCAGTAAGTTTTTAATCTTTTGAAAATTTTTGAAATTTGTTTGTGAGAAGAATAAGATTGTTCTGTTAGTGAATATTCTATGTGTATTCTACAACTTAGAAAGTAGGTGTTCTAAAATTGTCAGGTCAGGGATTGATAATGCTTTGGAAATCTTATATCTTTTCTGATTTTATTATTATTACTCAGGAATAATAACATCTTCCGTGATTGTGGATTTTATCAGTTTTTCTTCTTAGTTTACTTTTTTGTTTTGCTTATATATCTTAAAAATCAGTAATAAGCTACATATACAAGTCGGATAAACCTTTTGTTATGAAACACCTCTCTCTAGTAACATTTCTCTTTAAGTCTTTATTACTGTTTGCATGGTGTCTTTTCCCATCCTTTTACCTGTGAAGGATTGGGTTTCTTTAACATGAGTCTCTTGTTACTTCCATATTGTTGAAAGTTTATATTCAGCCAGACACAGAGGCACAGGCCTATAATCCCCAGTGACAGGGGAGGCTAAGGCAGGAGGATTTCGAAGTTTAAAACTAATGTCAGCAAATTAGCAAGGCCCTAAGCAATTAAGTGAGACCTTTTTATTCAGTCTGATCTTTGCCTTTAAATTGATGATGCTTAATCCACATATATCCATTTTAATTATTGGTATGGTACGGCTAGAGTCTGTTATCACACTTGTTCTCTCTTTGTACTGTTAGACTGTTTTTCTTTTTTCCTTTCTGCTTTCTATTTAGTATTCCATTTTATCTTCTTTGTTGACCTTTTAGTTGTCTTTTTTCAGTAGTTGCTATAAGGATATGCATTCTTATTACAGTTTATCATCAACTACCACTTCATGTATACTGTATATACCTTATAAAGTATACTTCCTATAATTTTTTCTGTCATTGTCAGATATCTTCTATATATCCTAAATCTTCAATTCTTAAATCTATTAAACTGTTTAAACACTTTCCTTTTTAACAATTAGATTTTAAATAATTAAAAAAACTTCTATTTACCATTTCTGGCACTCCTCTTTCCTTTCACATAAATGTTTCACTAGGTATCATGGACCTTCAATGTGAAGTACTTCCTTTAACATTTATTATAGAGCAGGCATCTTGGTATCACATTTTCTAGTTTTAAGTATGTCTTTATTTCATCTTTGGAAGGACATTTTCATTGGATATACAATGTTAGTTTTGTGCTCTTATCTCTGCACTTCAAAACATTATAGAGTGTTTCTTGATACTCATCTCTCATCTTCTCTCTGAATTTCAACATTAAATCACTGAGATTATCCCTTAAGTCATTGTCTGCTAATTGTTTTTCAATCCTTTTACCTCTGTACTTCAGTATTGAAAGATTTTAACCTCTGCCATTAATGTACATCATCTCTTGCATTGTCCTTTACATTATGCTCAGAATTTTTTTAGTTGTAAAATTTCATTTTAAAAAATTTGAGATTCCAGTAACTGTCAACCTTTTCTAATATTTATATCAACTTTGAAAGGACCTATCTGCTATTTCCAACATCTCTTATCAACTCTAGGTTTGTTTTGATTGCTTAATTTTTCTCCTGGTTGATTGTCCCATTTTTGTTTGCACACCTAATAATTTTACTGTATGTTGGATATTGTGGACCCTATGTTCAGAGTCTGGATTTTATCTTCCTTTAAAGAATGTTTTGTGCTGGCAGGTAGCTAATGTATTGTCAGATCTGCTAAATCTTGTTGAGGCTTAAGTTTTAGGCAAGGTTACAGTAACCCTATCCTCAAGACATGGCTTTTTAGCATTTTCAGTTGAATGCCTTGTGGGGGAGGGGGAGTCCAGCAAAGTCTGTCTCCCTTGGCTGGTCAGCACTCCTGTCTTCCAGAACCACCTACCTCCAGAATCTCCATGTGGTCCTGGCTCCATGTTTCCCACTCTGCACTGTTTATGTAGTACTGAACCAGATGTAAGGAAATCACTGTTAATTTCTGGAGCTTCTCTGTGTAGCTTTCTCCTCTCCAGTCAGTACTCTACTCAGCAAATTGCACACATTTTACTTTGTTTTAGTTTGCAAAGTGCCCACAGGCAGAGGGTCATGATAATTAAAGGGGAAAAAAAAAATCTCATTTCTCTTAAGAATCTGTCCTGAATCGCTATGTTGTAAATACTGCTTTATATGTATTAGACTTTCATAGTTGACAATCATAATTCCATAAATGGAATCAGGAAGTAATTTTGTTAGTTCTAACTTTAAAATTGAAGGTTATTTTTCCTTCTCTTTTTTGGTTTATTCTGTGTCTATCTGCCCTGCTTTTTTCCTCAAAGACACCATTGTTCTTGAATAACCTGGGTGGAGAGCTAATTCAGGATCAGTAGGATGTTTTATCCTTCTTCCACATCCTCTCTTCAGGCTCACCTTCAGGACCAGGTTCATTACCCCCACCAAGAATGTACAGAATGGAGTTTTTTAAAGACTATTTGATCTGATGTGGTCAAAACAGCTTTATGCAATAAGCAGTCCTTTAAAAAATTAGATGATAAAAATGACATTTAAATTCAGTCTTATTTCATTTCATTCTGGGTTCCAGTTTCTGAAAGTGAAACTTAACAGAACTTGCTTTTATTTAATAATAGGGTTTATTTTGAATTTTTCACCACTTCCTATTGTTTACATACTTTAAAATACCTTTGTTTTTAAAAAATCTGCTAACTAAAATTTGATGCCATGGAAACATATTACATGATAAAACTTGGATTCTGAAAAAAAGTACAGTTGGATGAATTCACATACCCAAGACACTGAAAGCTGTAACTAAATCTTTTATCATTTTATATATTTTTAAAAAATCTTTAATAGATTGTGCATTACATTCTTTCAACAACTATGGACTGTTTGCCATATACTAAGATGCACTTGGAAAGACAACATCTTAACATCATTCCACGTCTATTTGAGTATTTAGTAATTTTCTTTTCCTTTAATACCTGGTTGATGCTGAAATGTAAGGAGATCTGGAATTATGGAAAAGAATTTAATGAAGTTTAGGGGCTAGGGTTGTGGCTCAGAGGTAGAGTGCTCACCTACCCCATGTGAGACACTGGCTTTGATCCTCAACACACATAGAAATAAAGATATTGTGTCCACCTCTAACTAAAAAAAAAAAAAAAAAAAAAAAGTGAATATAAAAAAAAGATTCAATGAAGTTTAAAAATAGAGCAGTATAATACATCAGAAAAAAATATTTACACGTTATATGTTGCACAGGACAGCTAGGATTGAGGGAGAGGTGGGAAATTCGAGATTGTCAGAGATGAAGTTACCCAACAGGTTTACTTAGGGCTTCACTGAAGCTTTACTTTCCCTGAATCCTTTTTTAGAAAAGGAATACTCTCATTACAAAAATTTCATTGGTTCAGTTAAAGCAGCCTTCCGAGATGTAAGGAGATGTCTACAGGTCTCATCCTTCCCTAGAAACCATCTTTATAACAGTCATTTAAATTTATCCAGTCCAACTCATTCAGAGAACAAAAACAAGCAAACACAACAGTACTTTGAATCACGTGCTGTCATAAGATGTTACACTATTTCAATAAAGAGTGAAATCAGTTTGAAAAAAGTTACCATCAAAATACTGAACTAAAACTGGATTACAGTTATAAAATAAAGTTAAACCTGACAATTACCAAGAGTTAAGAATTCATCTGAAGCAATCAATTGGAAGAAATGAATATATTCTGAATCATTTAAGGTAAATTATGATCCTGTAAACTAAGCACATAGCACTGCAATAAAATGAACAGAAAAAGGGGGCTGGGGCTGTGGCTCAGTGGTAGAGCACTTGCCTCACATTTGTGAGGCACTGGGTTCGATTCTCAGCACCACATATAAATAAATGAATAAAATAAAAGTCCATCAACAACTAAAAAAAAATTTAAAGAAAAATATGAACACATTAGTGCATTATTTTTAATTCTAAGAAAAACCGAAATTCAATGAGCATATTCCAGATGAAATAATTGTACCAAAAAAAAAAGGGCTAAAAAATTTAATTTTTCAAGAAGAACTTCAAAAAACTAACATTAAAAATTCTGGCAATGTATGGAAATGCAGACATGTGCACAAAAAATATAGATCAGGATTACTACAGCAGATAAACCCAATGAACAAACATTATTAGAGATGTCAAAGTAATAATCACCTTGGGAATAAAAAATAATCATTTTCCAAATTAACCTTTAATGATCCTGACAATAACCAAATGGTATTACAATTTTAGGAAGTTCTTACTATATCCAAATATCTTAGTTTCAGTGACAGAAATCAGTTACTCAATGTTCACACAAAGATAAGTAGTTCCATCCACAATTTATTGAATTATAAATCAGATTAATTAGATGTTATGATGATTAAAAGTAGAGAATAAACCTGAAAAATGTCACAGCGGGTTCTTGTATGTCAAGGTGCTTACTAATATTATTGGAATGTTTAAATTATTAGAAGTTAAGAAAATGAAGTACCTATCAAGGATTCAATAATAAAAATATTTTTAAAAGACCATCATATTTGGTAATAAATTATTTATAAAACTGACAATTTCAAAATAAATAAAACCTGAGTTGAAAATGCCTCCTCCCCCTACCCTGCCCTAGTATACATATTTTATATCCCCATTTTCACTTAGGCCAGTGTTCTCAACCTTTAATAAGCATACTGATGTCTTGATTTCTGATTAAGCAAGTATATTGTGGGGCCCAACAGTACATTTCTAACAAGCAACAGATAAAGCTGATGCTGCTGATCCTTGGACCATCCTTGGAGCAGCAAGGTGACCCAAATATGTCCTCACTAGGACAATGTCTGGCCTAACAAGTGTGTGGTTTTATGGACTCTAGGCTGTAATATTTTGCAGTCAAATAAATAACCCAAAATGATCACAAAAAAATAAGTCTTGGAAGAAAAGAATATTTTAGTTAAGCTTGAAGTTTACCAAGTTGGCAGTGTTTCTATTTGTCTGACATCTCCGATACATTACAATATAAATCAGTAAGCCAAGTTGTGGTAGTTATAAAAATGAAGTTACTATAGCTTGAGGCTCTCCTCCAGTTAATTCAAGTCCAGAAAATTCAGGCCAGTACACTGCAAAACCACTATTAAAAATCTTTAATAGTAAACTGTCCATTTAAATTCTTTGTAAACTTGTTTTAAGCTACCCCATCTTCTCCTCCTCTTTCAACAATCAAATGCTGCTTTTTCTTCTGTCTTGTAGCTAAACAGCGTGTAACACCCAATGCCCCTCCCTTTAAAAATCGAACAAAATTGTCTCCGACCAAAGGGCCTAATGCAAAAAGGTTGGCTTCTTTAACACATTCATAGGTATATGCATCTATTTCCACAGGATTACCCTTACATGTGATTGGCTGGCTTGAATTATGGCCTAGGTAACATCCTTGTTCCTTTAGGAAAGAAAGATTAGGATGAGACCCTATCAATACCACTGCTGCAGACAGCTTAAATATTTTCTTCAATCCAGAGATGCTTTGAAGAATGCATTTCATGTCCGACTTAAAGGAAAGCACATGGTGCTCAGGAAAACTGGTATAATCAGACAAAAGATTTGAGTCTGCAGAATATATCTGAGTACACATCATATGATAGACTTTATGATATTCAGGATAAAGCTTTTTGGGAAGCTGCTTGAAAATTAAGCTTGGATCAGTTACTCGTCTGCGGAAAACATGGATCACGGGGATATTATTGTTGTAAGCACACAGTACTGCGTCAGCTGCAGTAAGCCCAGAACCTACAATTAACACTGGATCCACTCTGCCATGTAACTTTCCTTTACTTATAGCAGCTCCAAATTCAGGCATTGAATGAAACACGAAAGGAAAATCTTCCCCTTCAATTTCGAGATGAGCTGGAGAATCCAATGTTCCAGTTGCTAGAGCTACATTCTCAGCAAAGAGGCAAAAGGGAACATGAGAACCATCTGCTATTCGCTGATAACCTCTGATTTCCCAGTTTCTCTTGACAAATTTTGACTTCTCTGTCTGTAAATGCTTTGTTGAAATATCTGAGTCTTGACTATCATTTTCATCCTGATCTCTGTAGAGTCTTGATACAGAGGTTATGTACGTATTCTCTCTGAAATTCTTCTGAAGACCCATGACTTTTACATAATGTTTATAGTAGCGAGCTATTTCCTCTGGCATAACTCGATCCCCTTTTAGATTCCTAAAAAAAGAAAAGAAAAAATATCTTATGAAGAGAGTACTTAAGTTGCCACATTTATTATTTCTCTAGTAAGTATTTATATCTTTTTAGTTATTCTGGACTGTCTTAGCTAAAACTTATCCTAAAACTTTATAAAGAAAGCATGTTTTTGTTTTTAATTAAAAACTTTTAATGAATAAGTTTTATCAACAAAAGAAGACACGAGGGCAGGGACATTAATGCATCTTTTTTCCTCTAGCGCCATTCATAGTGTCAGCTCAAATTAAGTTGTTTGATAAACTTTTATTAAGTAAATGAAGGAATTAAAATGTGGATATCTGAAAATTAGACTATTTTATATCTCAATTATAATGTGTAACTGTTAACTGAATTACATAGATTATAATCACTAAGAAATTACAGTTCTAACTGTAATATCTATGCTTCTTGAAAGATTTATATAATACCATCCTGCCATGATTTTTTATTTTTTTTTAAGGTACCAGGTATTAAACTCAGGGGTGCTTAGCCATTGAGCCACATCCCAGCCTATTTATTTTTTATTCTGAGACAGGGCCTTGCTAAACTGCTCCGGCTAGCTTTGACTGGTGATCTTCCTGTCTCTGTCTCCTGCAATGCTGAGATTACAGGCACATGGCACCCAATCTGACTTTTTTTTTTTTTTTAAGTTACAGTTTTCTAAAAGACCAAAAATAATTCATCTGTCTTCTGCTGTACAAAATAATTTTACATCTAAGCAAGTAAGATATTATATTTTGCTCAATGTGTTTTCCTCCTCAGAAAGAGAACTCAAAGTATAAACTGTTCTTCATGAAAGATGTACTAACGTACACTTGGCTTGTAAAACAAATGGTCAGTAATATTCCCAACAACTATGCCCAAATTACAGATAGGTAGCAGTAAAAACAAACCAAATCATTAAACATAATGCACTATTACTTGTAAACGGAAGTTCATAAAAGTTTTTTAAGTTTACTATAATTTATTTAGAATACATTAAATCTTAACATTTACAGAAAACCCATGAAATTGTTAATATTATTATCTCCTATTATTTCTATTCTTTGCAGAATAGAAAATTCACAATTACTTGAAGTTATTTGCCTGAGACCACTACAATAGAAGTTAAAGTCAAGCAGGGTGCAGTGTCACACACCCATAATCCCAGCAGTTTGGGAGGCTGAGGCAGGAGGATATGGAGTTCAAAGCCAGCCTCAGCAAAGATGAGGCACTAAGCAACTCAGTGAGATCCTCTCTCTAAATAAAAATACAAATTTGGGCTGGAGATGTGGCTCAACTGAATGCCCTTAAGTTCAATCTCCAGTATCCAAAAAGAAAAAAGGGAAGGACTCAAGCCCTACCAATCTTTTAAGAGACACAAATCTGCTCTTAACACTAAGATCAGGAGCTAAAGCTAATATTTATCACAAGACTAATTTTCACATAATATTCAAGATACAATATGCACAATATAAAAAGATAAATGCTTCTGTTAAAAAAATCATAAAGCTCCTTCTCTTACTTGTTTTACAAAGGGAGAATGTACCCAGCAATTTGGCTTGTTTACTTTAAAAAATAGGGAACTTGGTATAACGTGCCTGATTTTGTAACTTTGTTTGAAACCCATATATAATTCCATCTTAAAAAGCCTAAAAATGAAACTTTAAGGTTTTCATTTAAATTTTTTTAAATTTAAATGTTTAGGGGCTGGGGATGTGGCTCAAGCGGTAGCGCACTCGCCTGGCATGCGTGCGGCTTGGGTTCGATCCTCAGCACCACATACAAACGAAGATGATGTGTCCGCCAAAAACTAAAAAATAAATATTAAAAAATTCTTTCTCTCTCTCTCTCCCTCCTCTCTCACTTTCTCTTTAAAAAAAATAAAAATAAAAATAAATTTAAAGGTTTAATCTCAATTACTCATGCTCTAAATCTGATCATCTTAAATTTCAAATGATAGAAAACTTATACGGATTAAATGATTCTTATCTATCAGGGAGATAACTACTCAAATGTCACATCCCTATTATAACAAAGGTTAAATAACTTCCTGCTTTAACTTATTTCCATTAATAGTCAAAGTGGAATAGATTCTCTTTATTGGTAATTCCTCTCTAATATCTATCATCTGTGAAAACAATAGTGTTTCCATATTTTTCCTTTTTCACTTTTGGATTCTTTCCCTCAAAATAAAACAAATTTATATTCTTCCAAGATGATATTTTTTCTCAGTTATTTCTACTTTCATATTTTCTTAATTAAAGACTGACTTTCATGCCCAAGTAGCCAACCATATCCCAAATTCTGAATTATTCCATCATTCTACATAGTCAATCATACAATATACACTCTTTACCCTGAAAATCAAACACTTTGGGTATGTACACAAGATATAAATAAATGAAGTTATATATCAACTCATAAAAATGAGTGTTTGAAAGTGTAGAAAATGATATGTGGGTAGTTGAGAAAGTAACCAAACAGTGATTTAACAGGAAAGAAATTCATGATTAACAAACTTTAAAAAAAATCTATAAACACTTTCTTACTACTTAGTTTTATAATATCTCTAAAAGGAAACTAGCTCATAATTACTGCTTGCAGGATATATTTTCATCTGAAAAACATGTATATTTATATTATTCATCCAGGACAGGATCACAAATATTGTGAAATTTTTCCAGTCTTTTTCATTTTATAACAAAGAATTTTAAAATAGTTTGATCATTACCTTCGTTTGCTAGATATCCAATCTTTAAATTTAAGTCCAGGAAGCTCCATCCAGTTCCCAAAGCTGATTGTCAACATGGAGCCTTCCATATTCTGTTAAAATTAAAAAGTAGTAGTTAAAAAAAAAAAAAAAACACTATTAAACATATCATGGATTTTTATAAAAGCTAAAAATTCCATTTATAATAATTCAGACTCTAGACATGTTGTCCTCAATGTACTCATAAATGTTTGTATAAATTGCCTCCAAAATTTTATTCCAATAAACTTTTACATATTTTCATCATTTTGTATTATCCATTTATATATCTTCTTTTATACAGTTATACAACCATAAACATATTTAGCGGATTCTCCAATGTCTACACAATATTGATAGCTTTAGCTTACAATTGATATGACAATCATGTGTACATATTAACGTTGATAGCTTTGGCATATGATGGATACGTTAATTTAGATGTACCTGTTATAAGTCACTATTTCCACTGTTTTTAACAAAATGAAAAATATTCAATAATTTCTAAAACTTAAGATATTTTTCCATTTTAACATTATTTACAGTTTTTTTTTGTTTTGGCAGTACTATAGATCAAACCTAGGGCCTCCATATTCCAGACAAACATTCTACACTGAGCCCAGACCTCATTTACAGCCTTTTAAAAATTAGAAAACTACCTAATCCATCAATTACCCTCCATCAATTTTAATTCTGAAGTCTAGATTGGTTTGGATATAGCAACATCTTTTACTACAACTAGAAAAATAAGCAGTGGTTTCCTGAGAAACAAACTCACTGCTGGAGTTAATGCTGTCATCAAAGAGGTAAGCACTTCAAGCTCCTGAACCTACTTACTTCTGCTCTCCTTGATACAAAGGAATAAATGTCCAAGGGTCAAAACACTTATCCCAATAATCTCTTTCATCCCACTGTTTTAGATATTATTCTTCTTACCCTGTTTTTATAAGGCCCAGAACTGGGAGTGGGGCCTATATTATATTTTTTTAACTTACCATGTGCAAAGCCTATGGTGCATTATCTGAGACAGCATACAGATCACCACTACGGGTAGAGAATGCAGCAAGATGCACATGATTTGAGGCAGACTGGCTTTGATAATAGGTTCAGAATCAAGAAAATGAATCATCATTAAAAGGAACTGTTAAAAATTTACTGAATCAGAGATTTTCTGAAGCCATAATTGCCTCGTGCAGAACTCAACCTTCAAGAGGTTGAGAGGTAGCATTGTTGAGAGACCTAGTTCTCTGATCTCACTTTTCTACCAATCAGTGTCTGTCTGTTCTATGCAAACTATAAGACATGAATGTCTGTTCTTACGGAGACTGTAGTGTAATATGGGAGGCAAACCAGATACAAGTACAATATAGGAACATATGCAAAGTATTTTATTTCTTCAAGGATACATACAAATGGGCTTCTAGGAGTGCACAATTAGAAGGAGAATATTCCAGGCAAAATATAAATTTATGTAACAGCTTAATGAGAAAGAACTTAAGTAGCTTTCTAAAAATAAAATTTAGCAGACTTGGGTTATTCCAACCCTTCATATATTAAGAAAGGCTTGTCTTCTGGACACGGCCTTGTCTACTCCCTCCTAAGAGATTACTCTGAGCCCCTAAAGTATTGTTTTTGTTTTTTTTCACACCTGAGGCCTTGGACATGTTCTACCAGTGTGGCCATGTAAAATTATCCTAACGATATGATTTACAGTTAATACCAGTGTTTGTGCTGGAGGCAGAGGTCTGATGGCTGAGGTCAGACACACAGGCACTGCTGGCCTATATGACTGTTGGTCCATAAAAAATCCCTAGACACCAAGCATGAGTGAGTTTCCCTTCTTGGAAACTCTACATGTGTTTCCACACACTGTTCTGTTGGGAGATTTAGCACATCCCTATGTGTTTCTACTAGACTTCGCCCCATGAGCTTTTTCCCATTGCTATGCTAATCTATATCCACTCATGCAATAAACTGTAAGCATGAGTAAATCATTTTCTGAGTCCTGTGAACACTACTGCATCACAGAGCCTGAACATTGGATTCTGCAACATGAAAATGTCAAAGCATGGAATGAGAGTGTGGGGAATAAGACAAAAAAGCTAAATAGGAGTTAAATCACATGGAATATGGTAAAATATATCAGGAAGTTTGTATACTATACATCTGACAAAGGGGGAGAAATTAATGGCTTTATCCATGGCATAACATCTCAGATTGTGTTTTAGTAAGACAACTCTGTCTTTGGTATTAAGAAAAAAATTGAAAAAGACAAGCTGAGTAGAAAAGGCATTTAGAAAGAATTCTGCAATAATTTGGGCAAAAGATAATGATAGCCAGTATTTGCAAAATTACAATTATGATAGGGAGAAGCACGGTAGGCAGACTCAAAATATGTCTCTGAGATAAAGAATGTTAGGGCTGGGGGTGCAGCTAAGTGTATAGTATATACTTAACACACAAGAGATGATGGGTTGAATGCCCAGCACCAAAAAAAAAAAGAAAGAATGGAAAAGATTTTGTGATAAATTTGAAGTGGCAGTTGAAGAAAGAGACATTAAGGAAGACTCCCAGGTTTCTGGCTTTAGTAACTACAGGACTGTGTCATTTAGTCATAAGGAAATTAAAGAAATTAGATAATTAAGATGATCAGGGGCTGGGGATGTGGCTCAAGCAGTAGCGCGCTTGCCTGGCATGCGTGCGGCCCGGGTTCGATCCTCAGCACCACATACCAACAAAGATGTTGTGTCCGCCGAGAACTAAAAATAAATATTAAAAATTCTAAAAAAAAAAAAAAGATGATCAATTTTAGGAATGCTGAGTTTCAGGACACCTTTGGAATAAAAAAAGGGGGTTAGAACTTAGATGTAGGAGAAAGAATAATATAGTTTAGAGATTTTTATTTAAGAATCAAGCAGCATCCATATGCAAGTCGTTAGACTAGATGAAATAACCTAGAGAGTATGATAAGAAGACCTTGGCTTGGGATAGAGGTCACAGAAGCACAGTTTTAAAGAATAAGAGTCCACAAAAGTAAATGAAAAGGAGTACCAAAGAGAAAGAACATCAAGGAGACTGAAGGTTCAGAAAATATAAGAAAGATATTAGATTTAACTGTCAAATGCAGTAGATCTGTTATGGTTTGTATGGGAGGTATTCCCCAAAAGCTCATGTGTGAGACAATGCAAGAAAGTTTAGAGGCAAAATGATTGGGTTATGAAAGCATTAACCTGAGCATTAATCCCAATAGGGAATAACTGAGCGGTGACCGAAGGCAGGTAAGGTGTGGCTGAAGAAGATGGGTCGATGGGAGCATGTCTTTGAGGGAAAGACATATTTTGTCCATGAGGGAAATGCACTCTCTCTGCTTCCTGGTGCCATGCTTCCAGCTTCTGTTTCCTGCTACACTCCTCCACCATGATGTTCTGCCTCATCTCATATCTTGAGGAATATAGCCAGCTGTCTATGGATTGAGACCACTGAAACAATGAGCCCTCAAATAAGCTATCTTCTTTTAATTGTTCTTGTCAGGTTTTATGGCCATTGCAGTGAAAAGGCTGACTAAAACAAGATGTCAGGAAATTTTGAGAAGATCAAGTTAAGCAAAAAAGGAAATTATTGACCTTCAGAAAGAATAGTTCCTATGGAAAACCAGAAACAGAAGCTACAGTCAGGGAACTAAGGAACAGGAGGCAAAGGCATGGAAGATGGTATGTACAGGTAATCATTTCAAGATGTGTTAAAGGAAAGGATAAGACAAGCTAACACCTAATTTTTTTTAAAGACAGAAATAATTTTAGCACATTTATATATTGACCAATAAAAGCTGGCAGAGAACTAATGATATAAGAAGATAGAGGAGATCAAAGACTGTCCTTAAGACGACAAGGGTCCAGATATAGTTGTAGGTGCCCCTTAGATAGGAGAAGTGATACATCTTCCCTTATAACAGGGACAAAAAAAAAAAAAACAAAGAATAAGCATGAATACAAGTAAGTATGTAGGGTAAACTATGAAACTGTGGAGGTTCAATACTGATTCTATTTTCTCCGTAAAACAAGAACCAAGAGCACATCTAAGCATAAAACAGAACTCAAAAAAGACAGGGGTTTGAAAAGAACTTAGTAACTTTGGCAAGAAAATGCTACCAAATGAGGCTAGACAATACTTTTCAAACCAAATGCTACCAAATGCTACCAAAAGGTGTTTAGGGCCCAAATGAGGCTAGACAATACTTTTCAGAGTTGTATGATTTTTTTCCCCAGGGGGTCTAACAGCTTAGATTAAATACACAGTTAGATGAACTGCCTTTTTGCTAAACCCATCTAATAGAAGGACAATGGGCCAAGGAAATTAACTAAGGAAAATAGTTAAATCAGTAGACTGTAGAATCTAAGCTTGGTAAGAAGGTGAAGCTCAGGGCTGGACCACTCTGGTTTTGAGGTTCAGAGCAAGTAACTGAGTGATGCAGCTATAAGAACAGAAATTGTGTTCAGAAAATAAGATGTTTGAGGACTGGTTTCACAAACTGAGTGATTATGAAAGAGATAAGATCCATAGAAAAAACATAAAAAACTGTTGGCAATGAGGAGTGAAGGGACTATGAGGTTAAGGTGCTGGTTCTGCATCCTGTATGTAGTCATTCAATGTGACAATAAAATTTCGGAAATAATAATCAAAGACCATGAGCCAGATGTCACAGATTGAGTAATTAATGGATATAATTTGGAAAGGTAAAGGAGCTAGAAGATGACCTGTTCAAAGGAACGTGGGAATTTACAAAAGAGCAATGAGAAGTAAAGAGAACTCTAACCTCACCAGCAAAATGATAAAACATGAGGCAGTAGGAGAATGAACAGGCTTCACTTCAGAGAGCTGCAATGGGAAAGGTATCTTTAGGAAAAAACAAGTTTTCAAGAAAGGGAGGAGGAGCACCATATAACTCAAATAGTTAAGAATATAGGGTTTATCGCTGAGGTTCTAGAGGACACAGTTTATAAAGCTTGGAAGAGAAGAGAGTGGTAAAAAACCAGATCACAAAATGGAGATAAGAATGAGAGAGGGTAGATGTCTAAGGCTAGCGAGGATGTGCAGAGCACATGGCAGAGGGAAAGTAGCACAAACACCTCAACAGTACGATAGGCAAGCCCTGAAAGATTAAGATTAAGGTATGGAATGGACAGATGGGAAAAAATAATTATGCCTCGGAAAGTCAGAAATCCTCATTAGAAGTATCCTTGACAAATGTATCACAGCTCAAATCCCAGTTATTTATATCGATATTCTAGTTAACATATTCCTGAAGAAAAGATAAGGAATTTCTAAAATATGCTTTTAGAAATAATGGTTTATCCAGACTTTAACTTTTCTACATGAAAATAAAAGAAATGAAGTAAAAAGAGATCAATTATTCCCTGCACAGTTTTTTTAAGCAGAAAAAGTTAAGTATACAATAAAACCTCAGGAATTTAGAGAAGGCAATCTAAATACCCTTCCCCACATAAAACATTACGGCTTTTTCAAGAAATAAAGTTTCATTAAGAATTCTTCTCAGCATGTCAGGGTAGAGCTCAGTGGTAGAGTATATGCTTAGCTTGTGTAAAGGCTGGGTTCAATCCCTAATACCAATTACATAAAAAAGGAAGACAGTACTATTCATAGAGCAAATATAAACACAGCTTTGCAAGTAACAGAATTTTTTCATATCTTGTATTGGTGGCTTCACAGTTATAGACATTTGTTACAGATCATCAAATTATATACTAAATAAATGCAGCTCATTGTAAATCAACTATTCTTAAATAAAGTTAATATTAAAAATAAACAAAAATCTTAAATGAAAAGGTACAGATAGCTTGGCAGTTTCTACATAATACTATAAAAAGAATTAAGATTTTAAAAGTTATTAGTCATATATATTATATAAGAATATATCAATACCCTGACATAGTCACTTAACAAATGTAAACCACTTTTTAGATGTGTAACATTGTACTAATAGGAATAGCCAATTGAAATCTGTATTAAATATTTGATTATTTAACATGCTGAAGTTCTCATAAATCTGTATTTCATACAACAAACTAAATTATTTTTAATTTTTATTTTTTTTGGTAAAAACCAGGGATTAAACTCAAGGGCAGCTGCTGTAATAGCCACATCCTCAGCCCTATTTTGTATTTTATTTAGAAACAGGGTCTCACTGAGTTGCTTAGCACCTTGCTTTTGCTGAGGCTGGCTTTGAACTCACGATTCTCCTGTCTCAGCCTCCAAGCCACTGGGATTACAGGTGTGCACCACCATGCCTGGCCAAACTAAATTATTTAACATTTATTTGTATAACATATGACCATTCATTACATTTTGACAATTCTAGACATAGTGTTAACTAGGGATATAAGAATGAAGAATAATTGGCCCCCTACCTAATGAAATATACTGGATGAATCTTCAATTTATTGGTTCTCTTGTTTAACCTCTGCTATGGACTAAATTGTCCCCCTACCACAAATTATTATGGTGAAGTCCTAATCTTCCATGTGATGTCATATAGAGAGGGGGCCTTTGGGGATTAATGATGTTTAGGTGAGGTCATGCAGGTAGGTCCCTCAAAATAGAATTAATGGCTTTATAAGAAACAATTGCTCTCTGTACATGTGAGGACACAGTGAAAATGTAGGTGGCTGCCTGAAAGTGCCTGAAAGCCAAGAAGACAACCCTTACCAGGATCCAAATTAACGAGTACCTTAAATTTGGACTATGCAGCTTCCAAAAATGTGAGCTATAAATACCTGTTTTTCAAGCCACCCAGTTTTTGTTATAGCAGCTGAACAAACTAATACAACTTGTTTCTCTTAATATATTTTTTCATTTTTATCTTGAAAATGTCTGGGAATAATAAATATTGGTTTTGAAATAAGATGTTGAGATATTGTTAACTTGAAAATAAATGAATGAGTAAGTTTTGCTATATAAAACATTTCTGAAATGTTTTCTTTATAATTCTTGTAAGATACTATAGGAAAATGCTAGTTCTAAGATTGTATTAATAATAAAAATTTGGCCTTAACTACTATAGGCAATTAACTGATATTTAACCAAACTGAGGAGCATTAAAATTTTTCTCAGATAAAAATGCAGTAAACATATACAACAGTATTATCTTCATAATGCTTGAATCAAATTGATTTCATCAGGACAACAAATAATAATTCATGTACATGAAAAGGCTAAAAACAATATACTCACATGCCAAGCTCCACCAGGTGGACCTTTACCAAGAACTAAGTGAGGGATATAATGATGTTGCTCTAATTTCCAATGCAAAATGGATGGATAATCATACCCAAAGTCAGCATCTGGATGAAGAAGTGTGTCAAAAAGTACTGCAACTGGATTGGATGATCGGCCCTCAAGGCCTTCAGACAAGTATTCTAAGTCCTGAATGGAAAAAAAGGGCAGAGTCTGAAAAAAGTCATGACAATGATAATTATAGTAAAAGCCATTACCCTTAAGCATTTCCCAGATAGTGAGTTATAGAATACTGATGTTCCTTGAGATCTTAATGGATTCTTTGGTCAAATAATACAGGTAAAATTTAGGTTTCCACAAAGCTAACCAGATCCTTACACTGGAAAAGTTGAAGATGGCTTTTGTATGTAAAAAGCAGCACTTTCAAACTTACGTGAGCATACAGCAACTATTAAAATTCCACTAGAACACAATTTGGGAAATTATACTTTAATAAATTCCATAAAATAGGTAGACATAAATAGATATAACTTCACAGAATACACTTATGAATCTAAAATAAAATAACAAAGTTTTATTTAGAATGAAGAATTTTTAACTGAGAAACAATGCTTATATAAATAAAACTAATTTGTATCAGCATAAAAAATTTAAAAATTGACATAATAAACAATACCTGATCAACAATGGAAAGATGTCTTGCTTCTTCTAATTTACTATGTAAAATTGTATTTGGGTGTATTGTTTCTGATGATAAATATGGTCTATAGCCTGATAACATATAAGAAAGGCATATTCCTGAGGGTCCATTTCCTATTTTGAAAAAGGTAGAAAGAGGTGTATTAATACTCTTGTCACTTGGCTTTCCTCCTACTTCAAAGATGGCTCTTCTCCCTCACTTATTCTTTCTTCTCTAATCTCTTAAAGTTGTCTCAAAAAACAAGATGTCTCAAAGATTCTGATCTTTGCTTCTCTCTATTTTCTTTTGGGAATCTCATCTACTGAAAGTTTCAGTTCTTTATGCTATTAATTCTCAAAATTAGTTCTCTAGATGAACTTCCCCCCAGATACATCCCACATTTCCATATGCTACTTCCTCATTCCACCTGACTGACCTACTAGTAACAAAAATGATGTATTCAAAAGCAAACAGGAGTCCCTTCAAGTAGATGCTCTCTGCTTTAAATTTCATCACCCATCTCCAAGTATGATACTAGCAAAATCCTGAATTAATCAAATTCTGATTCTAAACCTATTTTCCATCAGTTGTCTTTGCTATTATCACTTCTGTACTTTCACAAGGAGGAATAAAGTCTTCTGTTTCTCCTTCTTGAGATTTACCTATTCCATTTGACATATTGCATCCACATAAGTTTGGTAAAACATAGTCCTCATTATGTTATCCCTCTATTCTAAAACCAATATTGCTTATTTCTGACTATTCAATGTTTCCACATTCTGGTAACAACCATCTTTCCATTATCAGCAATTAATAATGCCTTCCTATAGGTATGTATATTTTAATTAAAGCCAAATTGGTTTTCTTGATGAACCCCACTGAACTACTTCCATTCATGTAGCTCTGTTAGCCTAGGTTGCCACTTCTATTTTGAATCTCTATCAAAACTTTAATCTAACAGAGAAAATTGCTAGCCATCACGAAAAAAAAAATAATTTTTTGTCCATTTATTGAAATAAAATATGTTTAAAGACATAAGCAAAAAGAGTAAAACCATAAAAATACTAGAAAAAGGTAATATTTCTACATATAATGCTAGCATGGAAAAGCTTTAAGCATGACAGAAAACCCAAAAGACAGAAAAATAAACCATTTGACTTGATAAAAATTAAAAATAAGTGACAAACAGAAGTCAAAAAGCTAATTTCCTTGAATCAGAGACAAAAAAAAATAAAAATCACATGCTAATCGATACAAGCAAGAGTAGCATTTGAAAAAAACCGAACATTTGTTCATAATTAAAAAAAAACAGAGAATTTTCTGAACATGATAAACATCATCTATAATAAAGCTACAAACTGGGTGTGGTGGCACATGTCTGCAGTCCTAATACACAAAGGCCACAAGGCAGGAGGATCATATATTTGTAGACAGTCTGATTAACTTAGTGAGACTCCATCTTAAAATAAAAAATAAAAAGGGATATAGCTGTTGTTGTACAGCACTTGCCTAACATGCATGAGGCCCTGGTTTCAATCCTCAGTACCACATACAAAATAAACAAACAAAAAACCTTAGCTGACATAATAGTAAGAAACTAGATACTTCCCCTCTAAGATCAGAATTAAGACAAGGATGTTCCTTCTCATCACTTTTGCTCAACACCATAACCTAAGTACTAGCTAATATAATAAGAGAAGGAAGGAAAATAAAAGATACACAGATTGAGAAGGAAAAAAAAAATCCATTTTTGCCAATTACATGACATTTATGTAAACAATCCCAAAGAATTGATTAAAAAAAATTCTGGAACTAATAAACAATGACAGCAAGATTAAAGGATGCAGGTCAGTATGCAAAAGTCAACTATTTTCATATATTCTGTCAATGAACACATATAATCTGAAAATAAAAAAACAACACTATTTACATTTACACCAAAAAAGGAAGAAATACATAGGTATACATCTACTGAAATACATATAAGATCTACATGAGGAAAATAACAAAATTTAATGAAAGAAATCAAAGAACAGTCACTTAAGTTGAAAAGATATTCCCTGTTCACGGATAGGAGGACTTGATATTGTTGTCAGTTCTCAATTTGATTCAATGCAAACCGCCCCCCACCAAAAAAAAAAAAAAAAAAAAAATCCCAGCACTATGCAGATTTCAGAAAATTGATTCTAAAATTTATATAAAGGTAAAAGACCCAGAAGAGATAACACAATCTTGAAAAACAACAAAGTTAAAGGACTGACATTATTCATCTTCAAGTGTTACTACAATGCTACAGTAAACAGTATAGAACTGGTGAAAGAATAAACAAATATATGAAAGGAACAAAACAGAGCCCAAATATAAACCCACAAAATATAGTCAATGATCTTTGACAAGGGCACAAAGGCAATCCAATGGAAAAAGGACAGTTATTTCAACAAATGGTGCTGTAACAACTGGACATTCTCATGCAAACATAAAAACCTAGCTACTGACCTTACATCTTTCACAAAAATTATTTACAAATGTATCATAGACCTAAATGTGAAATACAAAACCATAAAACTTCCAGAAGACAACTTAGAAGAAAATCTAGATGACCTTAGATTTGATGATGAATTTTTAGATATAACATCAAAAGTCAGGTCTGCAAATGAAAAGATTAAAATTTAAAAATTCTGCCCTGCAAAAGACACTGCTCTCAAACGGGAGGGAGGTGAGGGAGGGTACATGGGGGCAGGAAAGATGGCAGAATGAGATGGGCATCATTACCCTAGGTACATGTATGACTGCACATATGGTGTGACACTACATTGTGTACAACCATAGAAATGTAAAGTTGTGCTGCAATTGTGTACAATGAATCAAAATGCATTCTCCTGTCATATATATCTAATTAAAATAAATAAATAAATATTTTTAAAAAATGAAACTGCTCAGAGAATGAAAAGACAAGTTACAGACTAGGAGAAAATATTTGGAAAATACATTGTGATAAAGGACTTGCATCCAAAATATACACACAGATTTTAAAACTTAAAGTTAACAACTAACCTCCACCAACCCCCCAAAAAAGAACCAGTGTAAAAGGAGGCAGAGTTAATCAGATGTTTTACCAAAAGCAATACATGGGTGGTAAATAAACATATGAAAAGATGCTAAACACCATACATGATTATGGAATTAAAAATTAAAACAACACTACACACCTAATAGGCTGAAAAGCAAAACAAAGGCCAAGAAAATGCTAACAAAGACGTGGATTAACCGAATTCTTGTTACTGCTCCTGGGAATACAAAATTTTATAGCTACATAAGAAGATAGTTTGCCAGTTTCTTAAAAAAGCTAACCATACTTTTAACATATGACCCAGCAATCATACTCCTAAGTATTTTCCCTAATAAGTTAAAAACTTATAAATATGCAAATACCTGTATATAAATGTTACTTTACTCAGAATTGTCAAAATTTGGAAATAAACAAGATATCCTTCAAAAGGTAAACAGATAAACAAACTGTGGTACCCTATATAATAAAATATTATTTGGTAATAAAAAAAAAGTGAGGTATCAAGTCACAAAAAGACATGGAGGAACCATAAAAATATATTGTTAAGTGAAAGAAACCAGTCTGAAAAGGCTATATACTCTACAATTCTAACTATATACATTTTAGAGAAGGTAAAGCTGGAAGACTATGGAAAGATCAATGTTTTCTAGTAATTGGGGGTTGAAGGAAAGGTATGAATAAGTGGAGTATAGATTTTTAGGGCAGTGAAACTATTCTATAAATACTGTAATGGTAGATACATAACATTATACACTCTGCTAAACCATGGAACTACTTATCAGAGCGAACTCTCATGTAGATTAAACATTTTAGTTAATAATAATGTACCAAAATTGATTCCTCAACTATAGCGATCATATCACACCAATACAAGATGCTAATTTTAATAACAGGAGAAAATGAGGCAGAGAGAGGAGAATATGAGAATTCCCTTTATTTTCTGCTCAATTATTTTATAACTGAAAATGCCCTAATAAAAAAGTCTATTTATTAAAATAGCCAACCAGCAGAAGTTACTAAATTCCTTGAAAGAAAAAGGTACAACACTCAAAAGTAAATAGGCAAAGAATACAAAAAGGCAATTCAGAGAAATACAGTGTAATAGGGAGAATGCACCCTCATCCCAAAGATGTCTCAGTACTAACTCCCAAAACTTTCTAATGTTATCTTAGCAAAAGATAACAAAAACAAAAGCTGGGGGCTGGGGATCTACCCCAGTTGGTATAGTGCTTGCCTGTCATGCACAAAGCCCTGGGTTCAATCCCCATCACCACCACCAAAAAAACAAAACAAAAAAACAAAACTATTTTTAATTAAGGATCTTGTGATGGAGAGTAGCCTGGATCATATAGGTAGGCCCAATACAATCATCCTGAGTTCTTAAAAACAGAGAATCAGGCTGCCCAGCATTGAAGCAAACATTACTGGCTTTGAAGATGCAGGAGGGAGCTTAAAAGCAAGTAATATGACCAGCCTTTGGAAACTGGAAAAGGCAAGGAGACGATTCTTCCCTGCAGCCTTCAAAAAGTTAACATAGCCCTGCTGACACCTTAATTTTAGCCAAGTAAGATCAGCTCTGAACTTCTGACCTAGCAAACAATAAGATAATATATTTATATTGTTTAAAGCCCCATGTTTGTGGTAAATTGTTATAATAGGAACATAAAAACCTTACATATATTAAGGAAATCAGCTCTTTACCTATGCTCAGGTATTGCTACTCCAAATAGTAATGGAACTATGTACATTAGGGTAAGCAACTCATAGGTTAGATAAGACAAATAGGGATAGATTGTTTTGGGAGGAATAGGGTAAACAGATGCAGATAAAGGTAGTTTTCTGAAAGACACGGTTCCTTGTCATCCTGGATGAAAAATCAGGATTGGATATAAAAGGGGAAAAAGTCAGATACAGGATATGGCCCCTGAGATGTATCTTGGATAGGAAATACTGTCATCTATTTCCTAGAGGAGAATCTAGTATAGAAGAACAATCTTGCTCTCCTGCCCATCTCCCTCCCTTACTTCCCAGTATCTCCACATGTTAATCAGAGAACACAGCTTTAATTCCCTTCCTACTAACTCTGAATTAAAGTACAAAGGATATACAACAGTAATGTCATGGTTAAGGGAATTATAAATATCATCGTACTACAATGTTGCCAATTAAGGATTAATATTACAAATTGGGTTACTAACTTGTATAAATCACTGTTTGAGTCTCTCCCTATATGTGTGTCCCCTGCCAACATTAGAGGGCAATAAGGTTATAAGGTATAATCTAATAATATACACCGAATGCTCACTTCAGACCTCTAATATTGGTTATTATCACTACCATGACACTACTATACAGTTAATAGAATTCTTATTATCAGGTCTCCAGTGAAATGTATTAAATTCTAACATAGCCACTAACATCAGATTACTTCCTCCAAAGATTTGATTATTAGTTTTTTTAACACATAAAACAACTTTAGAATACTTTTTAAATTAGAACTAATTCCTTTATTATCTTTTCCACTCTCCTTAAAAACTATTTTTAAAAATTATTTCTAAGTCACACATAGTTTAACTGTACATATTAATGGAGGTACTCCGGCATTTCAACACACATATACAATGTCTACTGATCAACTCAGGGTAACTGACATATCTATCACCATACACATATATCATTTCTTTGTGTTGAGGACACTAAAAATTCTCTGTACTAGCCATTTTGAAATAAGACTACTTTTTAATATAATGCTAAGAACTTGCACTGCCTTACTGCAGATTTATTAAAGTAGTAAGGGCAGTAAAAATTTTTAACAACAAAATGAAACAACTTACCTATTATTACCACAGGCAAAGTCACTGACGAATCTTCGAGTAAAGAAGTTTCTTCAACTAATGGCATCGCTTTAACTTTTTGCCCCAGATTATCACCAAAATATTGCACTAAGGAATTAAAAATCTCTCCTTCAGTTTCAGTGTCACTATAATTTCTTTAAAAGAGAGAGAGAGAGAGAGAGAGAGAGAGAGAGAGTCAGTCAATATAGCCTTGATATAAAAGTCACTTTTTACTCATATTTTATTTAAGCCACAAAATACTTAATAGTTTCACAATGCTTTGAAATTAGTAGTTTAGCTGTATGTCAACCTATCCTACTTTGAAGGCCAGAAGTTCTAAGTAGCTGTTTATCTTGTAGGCAAGCTTTTTCAAGAAGCTCTCTTTAATGATCAAAGACACAACATTAGAGATTTTATAATTCTGAGATCTTCTATGAAGACTAGTTTCTCTACTTTTTCTCATTAACTAAAAGGCGAATGCATTAAAATATACAGTCATAAATGTTTTAAGGAAAAGTTACTGTAGTTAAATATTACAAATTGGGTATTCGGTAAAAGAGGTTTATACACTTTTATTATCAAGAAAATATAAAAATAAGGAATGATTTTAATGTTGATCTCCAATCTTTATTTCCCAATTGCCTCTCTAGAAACTAGTTTTAGCACTGTGGCATGTTCACACAATAAATGGAGTATTCCCTGAACATGGGTAATGCTGTACTATTTTGTGGATTACTTTGAAATAGAATTCCTAAATTATTTTCCATATTCATACAGTCAGCAATAGTCATCATGTCTGGAAGTATTGAGACCCAGGAGTAGATATGTTTCTTAGTATTTCCCAAATGATAAATGACAGATAGATCAGCTATTTCACAAGACTAAGGGTCAACTCACTGATGCCAGAAGATGTTGGCAAATGAAAAGAATTAGATGGAGACAGCAAAGTCTGCTTCTGTGTATCCCTCAGAGGTCCCAATCTACCTTCAGATGGGGCAGAGTTCTCAAAATACTATGAGAGCTTTCTTAAACCAAAGAAAGTAATGTCTACCCCTAAATATCTGGACTCACCTAACATTGCCAAAATAGATAACCCTCTGGACTGGCAACTAAAGAAAGCCCCTCCTCACACTGCAAGGACACTATCCCTGGAAGGAAGCATCTTTTATGATCAATCCATCCCTTTCAAGAGCATTCTAACTACTGCCTCTGATCAGATCCAGATGTATCTACTGTCTTGCCTGCTTCTGCTTCTTAGAGTTTACACTAAACCTGAGTATTTTCTACTTTGGTCTGTTCCTGATACTTCTCCAAAGTGTGTGCAAAGGACAAGTCCAGCTCCTGTTGGAGGCTTCTGACCAAAGTCATTTTGGCTACCCAGGCTGAATAAACATTGTTGTAATGGTCACAATTCTAAGGAAATGCAGACTTCTCCCTTAATTTCCCAGACATCCCTACCTCAAACACTGTGCTTCTCTCTATATATATAAAACCTGGAAAATAATAACTTTAAGTCTACAAATAAATGCTGTGAAATTAATATGTAATATTCAAATGCTAAAAGGTTAAACTATAACTTATGAAACTACAAATTACTTTCACCTAAAGGTACAGTAGAACTCAGTTTCTACAGGACTCATTTTTAGGGGGCATTTAATATTCTAAGTCGAGCTGTCTCAAGCAATTATTTTTCTGGCAAGCCTTAGAATTTTATTCACCTATAAATTCTATATATAGACTATTATAAGCAACTATATTTCATTTCACTGAACTTGTCCTCTCAATCAGTTTATTTAGAAAAATAAATCAAGAGCTTAAGACAATCAGAAATAAAATGCCCTCTGGTGGGCTTCTGTTAATCAAGAAAAAAAAAAAGATAGCTTTCAAAAGCTCAAAAACATAAGACAATAGGTTACTTGATCAAGCCTTACATTAAGGCAAACAGAAGAAACACTAGAAAGAAATTTTAAAAGACTTTCAATGAATTATAATTCATACATAAAATTCACCCTTAGGGTGTACAACTTGATGGTTTCCAATATATTCACAAGGTTTTGCAACCATCATCCCCCTAACATAGTACATTCATTAGCAATGATCCTCTTTTTCTCCTTTGCCCAGCCACTAGCAAGCACTAAACTATTTTCTGAATTACTGAATTTGCCCATTCTGGACACCTCATATGAATGTGACCACTCTCAAAACATGTTGCCTTTTGTGTCTAGCTTCTTTCACTTACCATGTTTCCAAGATTCACTCATGTTAGAGCATGTATGAGTACTTAAATTTCTTTTGAAGACTGAATAATATTCAATGGATATGTTATACATGGATATGTTACATTTTGTTTGTTATCATTTGTTGAACACACAGGTTTTTTCCACTTTTCTGCTATTATAAATAATGCTGCGATGAACACTCACTGAAGGTTTTGTATTGACAAGTTTTCATTTTTCTAAGGAATATTCCCAGAGAATATACAGCAATAATTTGGCCATTTACTCTATCTATATTAACATCTTGAGGAACTGCCTCACTCTTGCCAGCATTATTAAGTCTTTTAGTTAACTATCCTAGTGTCTGTGAAGTGGCATCTCAACTGCAAATTTTGTTTATTTTTTTAATATTGGGTCTTGCTATTTTATCCAGAAAGGCCTTAAACTTAAAACACTCCCTCAGCCTCCAGAGCAGCTGCCTTTAGGATTTACATTCCTTAGTGACTAAAGTTAAGCATATTTTCAGGTGCTTATTTTCCATTTGAATATTTTCACTAAAGTATCTATTCAAACCCTTTGCCCATTTTTTGTTTTTGTTTTGGGGGGATTAGGGATTGAACTCAGGGGCACTCAGCCACTGAGCCATATCCCTTGCCCTATTTTGTATTTTATTTGGAGAGGGTTTCACTGAGTTGCTTAGTGCCTCACTTTTGCTGAGGCTGGCTCGGAACTTGCTATCCTCCTGCCTCAGCCTCCTATGCCGCTAGGATTACAGGTATGCACCATGGCACCCAGCCTTTGCCTGTTTTTAACTGTTTTTTTGTTAAAAAAAAAAAAGTTTTTTTATATATTCTGGACAAATATCCCTTTTCAGATAGTTTGGAAACATTTTCTCCCATTCTGTGACCTGCCCTTTCACTTTCTTGATGATGTCCTCTGAATGAATAAATTTAAATTTTTGACCAAATCAAATTTATTTATTGGTTGCCATGCTTTTGGTGGCATATCTAAGAAACTGCCGCCTGATCTAGTTACAAATATTTATTCCTACATTTTAAAATTGTAGTTCTTACTAATAGGCCTTTTGTCCACTTTAGTTTTGTTCACAGGGTAAGACACATAACTATCTTTTTTTAAATGTTTTTAGTTGACACAATACCTTTATTTTATTTATTTATTTTCATGTGGTGCTGGGGATGGAACCCATCGCCTCGCACGTGCTAGGCAAGCGCTCTACCACTGAGCCCCAGCCCCAGCCCCTAACTTCATCCTTTTTTGTGTGTAGATATCCAGCTGCCCTGAAATTCATTGAAGATAATATTCTTTTCCCATTGTCTCAGGTCCCTTAACAAGAGCCAAAGTTTCATGTTATTTAAGTTTTCTATATATTAGCTTGCCTAAATTTACACAGTATAAATAATTTGTTTTGATTTCTTATTATCACTGGTGTAATCTATCTGTGTGGCAACTATTTGTAATAAACTTGCATGGTATTTGATAACTCAATAGTGTTAATCAAGAAAAAAAGATAGCTTTCAAAAGCTAAAAAAAGAAGATAGCTTTCAAAATAGTGGTTTCATAGAGACATGAAAAATCCTGAGTCAACAGGAAAATAAAATGAAACTATGGTTAACTGATTTTACATATAGCAACAATGAATCAAAAGCCAATTAGTAGCTATTCTTTCTAAAAATAATCAAACCCTATATTATAAATTTAGTATTGCTGTACATGTTTTATAGTATATGCATATACTATGAACAATGTTAATTTCTACTTAGATTTTCCAACTTTATGAAAACTTTATTTAAGACCAGAATTTGTGGGCCAGGCACACAAAGGATGATCACAAGTTCAAAGCCAGCCACAGCAACCCAGCAAGGCCATAAACAACTAGCGAGACCCTGTCTCTAAATAAAATATAAACAAGAGCTGGGGATGCAGCTTACTGGTTAAGTGCCCCTAGGTTCAATCCCAAGTACAAAAAAAAAAAAAAAAGACCAGAATTTACTTTGAGTAATAAAAATCTACTTTTCCTCTATTTGGGGCATCAGTTAAACTGAAAAATATGTAATCAAATTTAGAAAACAGTAAACAACAACAGTTACCAAAACATTCAGTATCAAAGAAGATAACTAAGAGGACTTTAGAAGCTTCCCATTTTTTGGTTTTTGAAACATTACTGTCCCAAGTTTCAAAACAAATTTAAAAGGGTAGTGTAAGCAAAATATCTAGATAACAAAAAGACTTTTCCCACATTGTAGCAATATCTCTTTAATTAAAATGAAATGCTTTAATACCTCAATTTTTATAATCTTTGGAAGCACAATTCTAAATTTTACCAAATCAATACTAACACATGAAAAGAAGTTTTAAAGTCACAAAGGCAGTCACAATTATCATCTGCCAGAATAGGAAGTACTAGGTTAGTAGACAGTTCTCTCACTAAACATATCAATTCAAATATTAGACAAATCTCAAAATGTAGTTTGTCACAATCTGTATAAAATGTGTTTCTAATGAATCTGCACAAAGATAGCATTAGTAAATGAGAAACATTCCTAAAAAATGTTTTAGGTGACCTTTTTTCTTTTTTAGAGGCAGAAAGCTTGCAGGCTTGTTGTCCTTTCTCTTAAAGACCAAAATGTAGCCCCATGCCTTTTGTTTTTAGCCCCTATTCAAAATTTCAGTGCACAAAGATAAGCAGATGGTGTTTACTGCCTAGTATTTGAGGAAAGGATATAAATCCCAACCAGGCACCTTAAGAGTTCAGCTGTATACAAAAGATTGTCAAAAGGCTTTGGGATAGTATTTTCTAAAAGTGATGTTAGTTTCTCAGGGGTTTAAATTTAACAAGTTTCCATTAGGGAACCAGTTCTCTAAAACTCTCCAACTCTCCAAAATGTGTCTGATACTCTCAAAACCCTGTTTGTTAAGTAGACGACAATTTGTCTTGAAGTTACAAAAGCAATCTATTACATACTTTTTTATTTTTTATTGATTTTTTAATATCCAGAATTTGGAGACTCACACAAAACTCACTGGGCAAGCCTAGCTTATTGCTAGTACAACAGGAGTCCTGAACTTTCTCTGTGCCTTACATCCCTTTCATAATTTGGTAAAGCCTCAGGACCTCTTCTCAGAATAATAGCATTAATAGGACTTACAAGGAAACCATTAAAATAGTTATTAAAAAAAAAAAAAAAAAAACTCATGCGGTTGGGGCTGTGGCCCAGTGTTAGAGCGCTTGTCTAGCATGTGTGAGGCACTGGGTTCGAACCTAAGCCCCACATAAAAAAATAAAATAAAGGTATTGTGTACATCTACAACTAAAAAATGTATTTAAAAAAAAAAAAAACCTCGTGACATACAAGTAAATGTGCATTAAAGAACAATTTATTGATGTATAGTAATTACTGTAATTCTGAAGAAACATTAAGCATAAACAGTATTTCTAGATATCTGCAACTAATGTGATAGGGAAATATTTGTGATTTACATTGATGTCAATCATAAATACTACTTTGATTTGTTACTTATACTCCTAACTGAAGGAAATGCTAGTGTTGTGAAAATAATATATTTTCGGTCCAAGTTCATAGACCACCTATATCCTATGAACCCCAATTTAAAACTCTTGATTAGAGTTTCATAGCTTACTCCCCCCCCCAAAATAAGTGTTACGCATCATCATTCTGGAGCATTCAAACGTGTAAATTTCACCCCTGGGTTAAAACCATTTCTAGTGTCTTTGGTCTTCTCCCTTGCAACTGAAGTTCTGATCAACTGTGCTAGACATAGAAAACACACCCACTTTTATTTTTTAAATGTATTATCTTTCTCACCCCTTAAAACCTTTCCCCATCACTGAGTATAAAACTGTGACACTTTTTCAAATTTCTACTCTATATCTAGAAACTGACTTATCATAAGCAACATCTTAAGTCAGAACCTATTCGTAACCAGATCACGACGTTAAACGTAGTTTCCTACCTTCTGTCAACCCAGTAACTTATGTTATCAGAAAAAAAAAAAATTAAGTAACATTTTTTTTTTTTTTTTAAGGAGGCCCTTCGCGGGAATCCGTCGCTACAACTCGGCACGACTTGGAAGTCTCAGCCCGCCGTAACCGACCCATCCCGGGCCTAGCCGGTCTCGCAGTCCATCCCGTGACCCCCGTGGTCCTGGGCGAGGGAAGGAGGACGAGCAGGGAGCCCGTCGGCAGGGCGGACTAGGCGGGATCGCGACGCGGCGGGACCCCAGCGGCGGCCGAACGCAGCGCTGCCCGTCCTCCCCGCCCGCTCGGCTCAGCTCGGCCCACCTAGGCCCCCGCCGCGCTCCACCCGAGCCCGCTCCCTTCCCGTCCCCGGAGAAGTCACCTGAAATGACCGGCCAGGGAGCAGCGGCAGCACCACACCGGCATGGAGCGCTGCGCGAGGGGCGCCCGAGCTCAGCCACCACGGCCGCTGCCGCCGCCACCCCCGGCGGGGCTGCCCGCTCGGGGCGCCCGCTTGCTCGGGGTCGTGGTGTCCGCCGGGCGCCCCCGCCCCGCGCCTCGCCGTTGCCGCGGCTGCCCGGGCTCAGTCTGGCCGAGTCCGCCTCCGGTGGCGGCTTCCGCTTCTTGCCAGCGGGGAGCCGAGCGCCGGCGGCGGGTGATCTCGGGCGCCGCGGTGGGGGCGGAGCGGGGCGGGGACGCTGCGACGACAGCGCCGAGGCGCGCGGGCTCCTCCTCACAGGTGCGGCGGCGGCGGGCGAGGCCTGTGATTGGTGGAGCCGCGGAGACGGCGAGGGGCCGGGCCTGATGGAGAGGAGGCTGTGCTGGCCGCCTGCCGAACTCGGCGGGCCAACCGCGCGGCGGCGGCGGCGAGGCCCTTCCCGAACCTCGGCCTGCGCCCGGTATGCAGCCTGGGGGCTCCCAGGGGTCTGAGGCCGGAGCGGAAAAGGAGGCGCTGCTAATCCGTCCCTGGGGAGGTCCCCGCGTCCCACGCGGCCTTCGCCACCCTGCCGAGGTCCGCGGAAAGCCCGAGCTCCCCGCCCCGGCGCAGCCTGAGCGCATTTGCTCGCGCTGGCCGGGATGCAGACTCCCAGAGCTCCTAGGTACTGCCGTCCGACACAGCATCACAGTCACCTTGGGAGTCCTCACACCACTGGTGCCGGGCCACATCCCCAAAGATTGCAATTTTGAAAATCCACATTCCTGGAAGGGGTCAGCCTCCCTTCTTTCAGTAAGTGGCTCTCAGACACGCGCAAATGTGAGCAGTACAGACCTACCGAGTCAGTGTGGGGAAGTGGGACGGACCGGGTGCGTGTTGGAGTCCCTCTAGGTGACTGTGATGCGATTTGGAGGTAAAGGTAATTCGTGAGTGTCCCTATTTGGTGTTTGTCAAAATTAAAAGGCGCGGGGTGAGAGGCTGGCAGTGGACAACTGGAAGGAATTGATTGCATACTGTACTGAACAGAAATGCATTCTATCCTGCCTCCAGAAAAGCCCCGATTATTGGGGGGAATTAAAATATCAATATTTGTGTTTCGTACCCACTCCCCCTAACCCCTGGGGTTTGAGCCGCTGAAATGCAAAACTCACTAGCTTTGCCACTAAGCTGCATTCCTAGCCCTTTGTATTTTACATTTTGACACAAGGTCTTGTTAAATTGCCAAGGTTGGCCTCCAGTTTGGAATCCTCCTGGCTCAGCCTTCCTAGTTGCTGGGATTAGAGGCAAGTGCCCAAGAGCCCAGAGTGTTTGTGTTTTTAAATATAGTTTTTAAAACAAGTTTTCGGATTTTGCTGGATATTATCCTTGACCAGACTTGCAGTTTGCAGTTATTTTAGGTTTTGTGGTGCTTAAAGAGAACCGTAGGATTCAACTTGCCAACAGGTTTATACAATCAAAGAGTATGTTTGCCAATATTAAAAGTTCTCTTTTTCTCTTCTTTCAACTACTGACAAATGTGACATGTTCAGTTTAATGTTGGTTCTAAGAGTGAAGCATGAAGTTTAATATTTACACCATTATCCTTTTAAAAGCCCCTAAATTCTTGACAGCTATGCCAATCAGATCCTACACTGTTTTATTATATACATTTTTCCTTCATGGCTTTGTTTTCATTTTTAGTTTTCTTGCAGTATTTTCACAATAAATAAAAAGTAGGTATGTCAGTTTTGGGGCTTAATCTGGTTTATATTTAACCTTGTGAACTTGCTGTGATGGTTTAAACTTGATAACAGCTTGTGGTGAAACCAGGCCACAATGACTGTGTAGAGGATTTTTATTAGGGCAAATGAGGCATATCCGAATTTTCATATTTTTGAATTGAAATTGTGGGTGAAATGTTATTTAAGCATAAAACCCATGGTTGGTGAAGTAATGGGGAAATAGAATCAGATACTGTTGGTGAGAGTGCAGATCAGGAGGTAATCCAAAACTCTATCACTTGCATTTGAGGAACTCAATGTACTCTATGACCACAATCTAATTTACAGTGAATGGTAGTTCTGGGTCCACAGTGTCACCTGGTTGTAAACTCCTTACCAAACAATCTTACTGATATATACATTAAATTATAGTGTAGTGACCAAGAGGATCCTATACTGGAATCTTCACTATCTTAGCTGTGTGATCTTGGGCAAGTGACGTTAGCATTTCAGAGCATATCCTCATTTGTAAAATGAAGATAATGGAACTTACATCAGCAGTTGTGATGATAGAACATTTATGAGAATCACAGTGCCTGGCTCCTATTGGTTGCCAAATGAATGTTATTTTCAGTATTATTTGTAATATTGCAAAGTATTTTTACATTTCCTAAAAGCAAAATTCCGAAAAGTATATGCTGTGGACTGAATTGTGTCCCCCAAATTTTTTAATTGAAGCCCAACCACTAATGTGACTGTATTTGGAGCCAGGACCTAAAAGGGGGTAATAAAAGTTAAATGAAGCTATAAAGGTGGAGCCCTAATGGGTTATGACTGGTGCCTTATAAGAAGATAGAGCTCCTCCTTCAAAAAGAGGATAAAGGGGCAAGCTAAGCAGAGTGCCTTCACCAGGAATTGAATTCCCTGGCCACCTAATCTTGGACTTCTTAGTCTTCACAGCTGTAAGAAAACAAATTTCTATTGTTTAAGCCACCTAGTCTTTGGTATTTTATTATGGAAGCCCAAGATGACTAAGACAGTATGTATTTGTATTTTCTAGAAGCAAACCAAAACTTTTAATGTAAACTATTCAAAATAAACTGGTTGCAGTTCATAATCTCTGCAAATCAGTCAGTGGACCATGCCAGAAAAGGTAAATTGATAGTGTAAGACTCAGGTGGTTCTAGAAAACATTGTAGAGAAACAGTTACTCCTTTATTAAACTTGAAATTCTGAGAACCTCGGATGCCTTTCAGATTTTTTATCTGACTCAAGCCTGTTGATATACTTGTTTTTACACTAACTACCTCTGTTCAACTGCCAGCTTGGAATTCTCATCAATTCAATGTTCCATATAGATGGCAAATAATAAGAGTGCTTCCCTGAGTAAGTACAAAGTTGGAGACAGGAGCTATGTTTGGGACTTTAAGATGATGTTTGCTCCTACAGTTTGATCTCAGGGGACAGAGAGAAAAATACCAAGGTGGCTTCCTACTAAAAAAAAAACATTTTATTTTTGTGAATATTGTAGCAGTCATGTTCAGTTGCAGAAAACAATACATAAAATTCACTCTGGCTAATTTAAGAATACAGGTATTAAATATTTTGCAGACTTAGAGGAAGACTAAAGAAACATAGGTAGAACTCTGAAAAATTCCCTGTCACAGCAAGAGCAGTCACCAAGGGAGCTGTTGTCTGTGAATGAAAAGCTGCCTACCAAATCAGAAAATTTTGCTACAGCCTCTGATTCCAGAAATATATATACCTGATGTGTAATATTTTAATCTTTTTTTTAAAAAAATCTGCCTATAAGGTCCTTGCTTGGCATCTGGATGGCCATCTTAAGTGACAGCCATCATTTTAAGGAAAAAGTTTCACTTTCCCACCCAAGGGCCTTTCTGAGAAAAGCTCACCACCCTCATACTAACCCAACCCTTAACTGCTTTAATTAGGACCCACCTACTCTGATTCCTGAGTCTACCTTATAAAAATCCCAGAATTCAAGCCTGTTTTGCCTCTCTCTCCTATAGAGAGATAGCCTTTGTTTGTCAGCTCTGACAAATAAACTCTCGTATGTATCTCTGCATGGTTTCCATCTTTCATTTCTTGTTCACCTGTCTCTTGTTCCTCGATTTCCCTTCACTGCCTCCCTGTCCTACAAAGTGAGTTCAGGAGGTCAGAAATTTTTTTTCTTTGTTCAATGTTGTATACTCAACACTGAGAACAGATCTTGATATTGATAGGAGCAACACACAAATCAGATAACACTCACCCAATAAAACCAGCAGGGCCAAAGTTGGGTAAGCCTTGAACGAAATGGAAGGAAAAAATATTAGTTATGAGATTTTTCTATCTCATTGTTTATAAGGTCAATTGGAAGGCACTGTTTGCATTCTACAAGATAAGGAGAAGTAGAGAAAGAGTACATATGATAAGAGATAAGTCATAAGAATTAATCTAGATTTTTAGTATCAGCAGTTCCAGAAAGTGAGATTAGAGAAAGTGGTTGGATGAAAATTATTAACAAGAAAAAAGTTTTAGAACTAAAAGGAGACATGAGTCTGCAGATGAAGAAAACCTACTGAGTAAGTACTGAGCAGGAAAAAGAAAAATAAACATATGTGTATGCATACACACACACACACGCACACACATATACATATTTATGCACAAGGGAAAAAACAAAGGAACTTTTAGACTTGATAATATCCTGGAAATATTGGAAGAACCTGTTCTAACAATGGCGTGGAAGGAGACTTGAGACAAAAGTAAAAAGGCGATTTGAGGACTGAAGTAGCTCACTGGAGCATTTGCCTAGCATGTGTGAGGCACTGTGTTTGATCCTCAGCACCACATAAAAATAAATAAATAAATACATAAAATAAAGTTATATTAAAAATATTTTAAAAATGGCAATTTGAAATCTAGTGGGGTTGATTGTGTGACAAAAACAACCAAATAAAGTATAATCATAGAATACCATTTGCCTGGGCAAATAATACCATTTGCCTGGGTGAATAATGTTTAAGTAGACGAAATATAAACATTGTTTACTGATTTTCAAATTTACAGTCCACCTGTAGACAAAGAATCACTTAACTATGGTTACAGAACAGGTTGTAAATGTTAAGTATGTTAACATAAAAGAGAACAAAAGAAAGAAAGGTTATGGAATAAAAAAAATTCTTAACTGACACAGTGAAGAGATACTGCTTATAGTTGAAATCAGAAATATGTGTTTAAGTATAGTGTTCAAAATCACAAACATAATCAGTGAGAAAACTAAATAGTGACATAATTTATTAGGTATTGCATGTAGGTAGGGAGATTTTGGGGTGATCTAATGTAATTAAAACCTTATAATGACAAGAACTGGGTATGCAAGATCTAACATTGACTAATTGAGAAATAGTATTATAAGCATATTTTGAAAGATAGGAGGGAACTAAAACCAGTAAGATGTGATTGTTTCTTGAAAACAATTCCAAGGGTATGAATAAGATTGGTTGGGGACCTGCTGCTTTTTGCATTGAGCCCACTTGAATTTGTTCATTCATATAAAAATGTGTATATCAGGCACACATAAATATTTCAAATGGACTTTGCTGAATATTTGGAGATACAGGATATTTCTATCATAACAATGCCAAATTTCAAATTGAATATTAGATAACTTTGTTTTTAAAATTGTTTATTAGGCAATTGATGCCAACTGGTTGCTATCCTTTGTTCTCATTATTCCTCTTCCATTTTTATTCTCTAACACAAAGTTTGCAGTCCTCTGATATGTGGATGCTAACACAATAAAAACAAAGTCTTGTTTGTTGGTGTGGGGAACTCACAAAGGTGCAGTAAAGGAGAAATGTGGCCTGTCCTATCTTTTTTGTACCCAGGAATGGGTGGCAGAGGTCCCAGAATTTTGCAGAGGGAATTTCTGGTTTTGGCGTTCCAGATAATGACAGTACAGGAGCAACAGTGAGGAGCACATTAAGCAGATTACTTGAAAGCAGAAATAATAAAACAAAAATCTCTTTTTTACATAGTGGTTTTCAACCAGGACTGAATATTAGAATCACCAGGAAGCTTTTTAAAAAAGCATCAATGCATGAGTGTATGAGGTGCACTCATATATTATTGGGATTGCAAATTAATGCAGCCACTCTGGAAAGCAGTATGGAGATTCTTCAAAAAACTAGGAATGGAACCACCATTTGACCAAGTTATCCCACTCCTTGGTATATACCCAAAGGAGTTAAAATCACCATATTGCAATGATGCAGCCACATCAATGTTTTTATAGCAGCACATTTCACAAGAACTAAGCTATGGAACCAACCTAGATGCCCATCAACAGATGAATAGGTAAAGAAATTGTGATGTATATACACAATGGAACATTGCTAAGCTAAAAAAAAGAATGAAATTATGACATTCACTGGTAAATGGATGCATCTAAAAATTATCATGCTAAGTGAAATAAGCCAATCCCAAAAAACCAAAGGTTGAATGTTCTCTTTGATATGTGGATACTAACACACAATGAGGGAGGAGGGGAAAATAGTTCAGTGGATTAGATAAAGGGGAGTGAAGGGAAAGGAGGAGAGATGGGAATGGGAAAGACTGTAGAATGAATCTGACAACTTTCCTGTGTGCATGTAAGAATACACCTCAGTGAATTTCACCATCATGTACATCCACAAGACTGGGATCCTAATTAGAATAAGATATATCTCAAGTTTACATAAATACATAGCAAAATAGATTCTATTGTCATGAATAACTAAAAAGACCAACTATTAAAAATTATTTGAAAGTCAACATAACCAACATGAAAAAAATATATATAAATGCTAGGCTGAGGAGTAGCACAATAGTAGGGAGCACTTGTCTAGCAACCTCCTCCTCTCCCGAATCCCACCACTACCAAATAGATTAAGAAGTGTCTAAGGGAAGGACCTCAGGTCCATGATTCAAATCATAAGGATGTGAAGGCAATCTAGCTGTGACTTCTGTCACCCCATTGATCTCCAGGGTTGATTTCACTGATCTGGCTGGCTAGCCGAGTGTCTCCTTTCTTCCTCACTGCTCTATGTAAGTCCCTCCTGAAGCTGTGGGCTGGGTCAAAGAGGACGACCTTCCTAGATAGATGAGGACTGTTCTTTGATCATGGGTGTACAAGTAGCTATGCTCCCCTGCTAGAACCTCCAAACAAACTCTCAAATCATTAATATGCAATCTACATGCAATTTCTGCACAATTGATTGAATTAGCAAAACAAATTGAAGTGTCAAAACACTTTGTCAAACATTTTCCTTCTGACAATTGTAATATTGTTAAAAATCTGAGAAAAAAACTACAATCACTTCTTTGGTGTTAGAATACATAGTAATAGCATAAACATAAAATATATAGCTTTTATTTCATTAATAAAGTTAATTCAATAGTCAAAAGTCTCCCTGCACACCCATACCCTAATTTGTGTTCTTATCTCACCTGCTGGTATTCTCGAGTTTTTCTACCTTTCCAACATGTTCTCCAAATGTGCCAAGCAAATTCTCTTCCTTGGGGTTTTGTACTACCTGCTTCCCCTACTTGGAGTACCCACTATATAAATGGGTCACCTTTAGAATGAGGCTGACCTTGATCACCTGTTGAAAAGTTTTGACTGCACTCTGTTTTGAAATGTCACTTCCAATCTAACTTACTTTGCCCAATTTTATCATAAGCACTTTAGCACCTTCTAACATATAACTTGCCTATTTTTATTTTTTTGTTCACGCCCGCTAGAATACAAACCAATAAGATGGGTTTTTTTTTTTTACATTTTGTTCACTAGGGAAGCTAATGTATCTAAAACTACTGAACACTCAAATAGATATTTGCTGAACTACAGTGGCCTTTTCAATAACATTTAGCTCATTATAAAAGAGGTGTGTTTAGCCATGTTATATAATATGTGTTTGGAATGTGCTAGCATTACATTGTTACATAAAATCTTTGTGGTGTTCTAAATCTCCCCAGGCAAATTTGTCTCCCAGTGAAGCTGCTGGGCATCTGGAACAGCCAGCAGAAGACTGGGGCTTTGATTTTGTCTATTAACTAGATATATAATATTTGATAAGTTATTTACTACTATGAACTTTATTTATATAATCTATAAAGGAAAGGATAAATGAATTCTAAATTCCTTTCCTCTTCTATTATGCAGTATTTTATTACCAACTGTGAGCTTGAAATAAAATGAAGTGTTAATTTTATATTTTCTTAGAAAAGTTAAACATATACATATCTTCATATTCCAAGTTGAATTAGGTATAGTGATTAAGAGTTACCTCTTTGGCATCAAATTGTCTTTATTTTAAGACATTCTTAGCTACTTATTACCAAAGTATCAACAAGTTATTCAACTTCTCTTAGCCTCAGATGTTTCATCTGTAAAATGAATGCAATAATGCCATCAATTTCAGTAAGCATTATTATATTTATTGTGAAATTAAATTACATAATCTGTGTAAAAACATTTAGTACAGTTCATGATCCGTGATAAGGGCTTAATAATTTTTTACTATCAGCTTTTTATGAAATACTAATCATAGCATCATTTTCTGTTGCATGGGTTGTAGAAATAAGTAAAGACATTGGACTTATTGAGAAAAACAAAAGCTATTTATTTGGACCTATTTGCAAGGGAGTCAGCTCTTGCAAATGCTTGCCATTTCGGCAGATACTCAAAGGAAAACAAAGAGTGGGAAAGGTTCAGGTGTTCTGTAAGTGGAGGCTATTGGCATGGGGAAGTTGTTGGCAAGCTCACTAGAAGCAGGATTGGTTAATGGGTTACGTAGTTGGTTACTGGTTTTCTCTAGTTGGATCTAAGTTGGAAGTGGGAACAAAAATTAGGGGAACTGTCAGTTTCTAATCAAGTCCTTCTGTAACAATAAGTTACACAAGTTACTGTTTAGTTTCTCATTACAGAAGTTATTGTTATGATTCCTGGATTGTCACTAGAGATAGTAATCTGACTTTCTACAAGTCTGACATGTATCAGGCTGGCTTTCTAAGCTGCTTATTGTAGATGAGAGGTTTGGTTTCCTGATGGGTTGTTGTAGATTGTTGGTCAGAGTTCTTATTTTATATATGGTCTGGCTATTGTCCATTGGCATATTCAGCCTTTTATGTTCATAAGAATATAGTAACATTTTAATATCTTTCATATAGTTAGCCTTTTTAATATTTCAGAAAAATATTAGTGTGGGAAATATTTAATCAATTAGATTTATTAATTTACATGGATATATTCCTATTAGATTTTATTCCAATTAGGGGCTAATTTAGTGCTACAATAAGATTCTATTTGAATGATGATATGATGATAGTAACTGTGCCTTTATTGAGATTATTGACTAGAGAAATGGATGATTTTAGTTCTTTGTCTTGATGGAGCAAGGTTTATTTGATTTAAATATTGCTACTTGGTTGGTGCTATATAAGCATATCCAATCTGCATCTTGCAAAGCACATTACCTTCCCTTAATCCATTTATCTGTAAAACAAGACTTAGAATAAATACAATTTTAGATATCTTTTCTACTTAATCATCCTTTGTACTGGTATCTAGCCCATTAAACCAGGAAAAAATGTTAAGATGTATGGCAAAGTAATTTTGGAAAGGGACGCATTTGCAACATTTCAGTGCAGAAAATTCAGAATTTAAATTTATGCCACTAATGAATATTATTTTATGAGGGCACTGATTTTTTTCCTTTTAAGTGTATTGTGTTATTTTGTTTTTAACTTTATTCTGTTTTAGTTTAACTAGTCTCCCAAATCAACAAAAAGGATTTTATGACATAGCAATTCTTTTGTACATGAATTTTACATATTAATTGTTAAATTGCTTCCAGTCTTGGAGTTCAGAGATGACTGAACAAATAAGTGACTTTTTGAACATCCACTGCTATTCTGCATTTATTTCCTATATCGAAAGAAAGCACTGCAATATCAAATGCACCAGAGTTAAGGTTATTTGGAAAGAGTCTTGAATTTCCACCACTGTAATTTATTCTTGATATGTTTACATGATTTAAAAAAAATTGTTTACTTGACATTTTAAGACATTTAAAATTGTAGAACTATTTTATAATAAGATAACTTACATTTAGGTAATAGTGGTATTACCAAATATTTAAATGACTAGAATAGCTATATACTCTTTCTTGTTCTCCATCCAAAACCAGATATTTATAAATCCCACAAGTGATACCTTTAATCATAAGGGTGAATAGTTATTTCTTAAATTTTGTTTTAGAATATGTACCAGTCATGACATAATTAAAATAACTCTTTTTTGATAATCTAATTGCCTGTTACATTCTGTTTCTAGAATATTTAATAAGGGAATCCTTTTGTAGGATTGCCAAGGAATGTGCTTATTTTATGCATTTTTATGCTAATTTAAGCACCACAGTAGAAATCAATGAAAACTTATGTTAAATATTTTAGAAATTTAGTGTGACATCCAAAGCTTAAAATTAGTTTGAAATGAATTTCCAGAAAAGCATGAAAAACCCATCTAGCCTTCCATGTACAATTTCAGAGGGGAAGAATTAATCTTCTTTCCTGTTTAAAAATCCTTTGTATTCAAGAGTTAATTTCCACAGTTAATAATATAACATAACAAAGACTTAAATAAAACTAATGAAAGAGAAGAGATTTAAGCTCTATCCACTGTTTTTTTCCCATTATCTTATGTGTATTGTATATATTTTGCTTGCATTAGGTTTGTTTGGCTATTTTATAAATCTGTTAGCTCTTATTTAAAATACTGCTTTGTTCTTTCATTATGATTTATAATCTTTTCTTCCTTGTAAATATTTATTTCAAAGCATCTTTACAACTAGATTGTATCAGTTTTTCTTGTCCTTGGTAACAAATTCTCCTATTTGTTGGTTCTGCTAATCCTTTCTCACAGTGATTCACATCCTCAAACAGATTATAATCTCTGGCTATAAATTCATGTCCAGTGGGAGGTTGACTATTGGTATGTGGGCTGTATAGAATCTTAACCACAGGGCAATTTCACATTGGCCTTACTTAGACTGGGTGGGTTTTGCCTTATCTGGACCAACTCTAATAGAAATGTTAGTTCAGGATCATTTGTGCCAGCCAACTGAGGAATTTGGATTCCACACAAGAACCCACAGGTAAAGGGGCTGGCTTCCTGTGGGTGTTTTCTTTTTTTCCCCATTTAAGAACCTAGACAGAGGATGAGGCAGTTTCCTAGGCAGAGCCAATCCTTAACTCTTTCCTTTTATAGAAGAGTTACCCCCATGACTTCTGCTTGTATGCAGGGAACTTACAGTTAGGACTTTTGGCCAGGATACTCCTTGCAGGTGTTTATCAAGCATCCCAACTTATAATTTATCATTGAAATCAGGGCACTTTGGAAATTGAAAATGCACATTAGTATTAATTACTTTGAAATAGTAGGCACAAAGCAAACCTGTCCTTGGTAAACAAGCCCATGTATGGTCACCTTAAGCTATTTTAACTTCTGTTTCTGCTCACTAATCACAGCTCCACTTTTTCCATTCCTTACGTTTTCCATTCCTTTTTTATTCCTACAGTCTGGAGACTTTCCTGTCAATTTCTAACTTGACATTGTGTCCAAATCATACATTGTTATGTTTGATTCATGTGTTTGTGTTGGTAAGAAGGGATCCTTCTAATACAAGCTTGTGCTGATGTATAAATCCAAATTTATGAATTTAATATATAAAAATCTTTATAATCTTTTTTATTGTGAATTCTAGTTGGGCTTATTAATTACTTTCCTTTTTATAATTACATTTACTTGTATCATGGATACAAAGATAGTAAACAGAGATTATTTTTCTTTTTTTTAATCACCTTGAAATAGTTGAATGAACCTTTTCTAATATGTGGTTTCTGAATGTTCATCATTTCTAGGGTAAAGTAGAATAACATTTTTTTTCTTTTCAAAAGAATCTAACTAGTACTTTTTCACTTAAATTCACTACTGATATGCACAGTACTCAATATTTTATTATTATTTGGCATATTACAGCTAGTAAAACTATTTTGGCAGTAGCATTTACATCTAATTACTTGTTGCTCAAAGTCAGGATTCTGTCCCATTAAAGTGGGACTAACAAAAACTAAGAAGGCTTCCAGTAGGCTGAAGTACTCAGAAAACTAACTGGAAGTGACATTGACATTTAGAACAAAGTAGCCCTATTTTTAAATCTGAATTAAGTCAAAGTGGGCACTAGAGTTTTGGCTTGTAATAAAAGCCCAGTTACCAGAATTGAGACACAAGATGGACAAGCTGAACAAATCAGGCAGAGTCTATGCATGTGCTGAATTTAGACATACATGGCAGAGCCACAAATTAAGTGATTCTAAGTGGGGTATAAGCTTTCACCCAAGGAGTTATAACCTATTGGGGCTGATTCCTTGTCCTAACACCTACTCTTCAGTCCCCTATTTGTGCTTGTTTCTTTTGGACATAGATCCTTTCCTTACAACATGGTCCTCTGGTTATCTCTTTGGATGCTGCAGGTCCAGGCAGGGCACTCAGGACTGCCAAGGGGAGACTTGGTGAAATTATAGAACTTGGCAATAAACCTCCATTATTGTAACTGACTTTCTGTAAACAGTTCTAGTGACTGCCTTCCTTCCTGGGCCTCAAATTTTCCCTGCTAGCTATGATCCAGTTTCTTCCTATTTTATATTTCCATCTGGGGTACTCCTGTGATCAAATCATCCTGGTTGGCTTTGTTCAACTAAGCTTTTTATTTTCTTTTGTTGTTGTTGAATTTTTTTTTTTTTTTTTTTTTTTACTGTGGGTTGAACTCCAGGGTGCTCTACCACAGAACTATATCCTCAGTCCTTTCATATTTTAATTTGAAACAGAGTCTCACTAAGTTGCTGAGGATCTTGCCTGGCTGGCCTCAAACTTGGAATCCTATCTTCCTGCCTCCTTAGCTTCCCTAGCTGCTGGGATACGGGCATATATCACTGCACCCAACTTTATTTTCTTAAATTGAAAGCTGATCTGTAAAGTTTGTAATTCCTTTATGTGTTAAATTTCTTGACTTCATCTTTGGAGCCAAATCTGGAGAAAACGATTTAAAACTTTATTTATCTTATTGACAGAAGAAAATATCATATTCTTTTGTCCTCGGTAGTCTTTGGTTAGTTGAAAAAGTATACTTATTTAAATCCTATATGTTTAAATTACACCTTCTAGAAAATATAATGGATGCCATTGTTCACATCCCTGTCTGACTCCCTAGTCTACCTGCACAAGTTAGGGTACCTTGGCAATGTCAGTTCATGCACTTGTGAACAGATATTCTCTATTTTATCTCAGTACTTGCCTGTTGTCTTATTCAATCTAAATCCAGTTGTACAAGTTGGAATCACCTAGAATCTAACATTTAAGTCAGCATAGCATACAAGTTATAGAGTTTATTTTAATAGCTGTTTATCCCTTCAGAAAAACTCCAGGTGACCACCAAATTCTAATATTTACATTAGTACACCAAGCTAATTCTTGTCTTGAACTTTTGCACTAGTCATTGTCTTTTTTTTTTTTTTGTAATGTCCTCCCTTTTATGGCTGAGTAGAATTATATGAACTACCATAACCTACCAGTTAGCAGACATTGAGTTGTTTCCAGTTTGGGGCTATCATGAATATAAATTTAAAAAATAAAACTGCTCTAGACATTTGCATGCAGGTCTTTCTATAGATATATTTTCATTTCATTTGGGAAAATACCTAGGAGTATAAAGGCAAGCGTAAGTTTACTTTTTATTATGGTTTGGATGTGAGGTGTCTCCTAAAAGCTAATGTGTGAGACAATGCAAGGTTGAGAGGAGAAGTGATTAGGTTATGAGCGTCTTAACCTAGTCAGTGAATTATGAGATTATTTGATTATTAATTGAAGGCAGGTGGGGCATGACTGGAGAAGGTAGGGCACTGGGGCCGTGGCTTTGGAGAATATATTTGTATCTGGCAAGTGAAAATCTCTCTCTCTCTCTGCTTCCTGATGGTCATGTGCACCACTTTCCTCCACCACACTCTTCTACCATGTTGTTCTGCCTCACCTTGAACCCCAAGGAATGGAGCCTGCTTGTATGGATTGAGAACTTCAAAACCATGAGCCCCCAAGTCAACTTTTCCTCCTCTATGGGTTCTCATCAAGTCCTTTAGTCACAGCCATGAAAAAACTGACTAAAACACCTTTATAAGAAACTTCCCAACTCTTTTACAAAGTGGCTGTATCATTTTGTATTCCAACTAGAAATGCATGTGTACTTTGGTTGATCAGTATCTTCACTAACACTTGGTGGTTATTAGTTTTTTAAATTTTCTCTTTCTTTGTTTGTTTTTTTTTTTTTTTTTGGTACCTAGGATTGAACCCAAAGGTGCTTAACCACTGAGCCACATTACCAGCCCTTTTTTATGTTTTATTTTGAGATAGGGTCTCACTAAGTTGCTTAGGGCCTTGCTAATTTGCTGAAGCTGCCTTTGAACTCACAATCCTCCTGCCTAAGCCTACGGAGCCACTAGTATTACAGGTGTCTGCCACAACCCACAGCTGTCTTTGTAGTTTTAAACTTCTGATGATATATGTAGTGTCTTCTTATGGTGACTTTATTAGCTTTTCATGAGCAATTAACACTGTTGAGCATCTTTTGTTCTTTTACAATTCATATATCTTCTTTAGTGAACAAAATGTATTATTTTATTATTTTCTTGTTAAGTTACTTAAGTTTTTTGATTTTTTGTTTTTTGTTTTTTACTTTTAGATTCTAGAACAAATTCTGTATCAGAAAGCAGTCCTCTATTATATAAGGGTCCATTGAACTAATTACACTTAGTATTCACTGGTACAATAAAGAGAGTATAATAGTTTGTAAACCATAATACCAACTCTTTTTGTTGTTGTTGAAGATACAACATATATAAACCTTTATGCACCATACAACATAGCAACCACAGAAGAGGCAGAAACTTATAGAAAAATAAAGACAATTTGATGAAAATAAGACTTTGAAAGACTCTTGCCAGGCATGGTAGTACATACCTGGAATCCCAGCGGCTCAGGAAGCTGAGGCAGGAGAATCGTGAGTTCAAAGCCAGACTCAGAAAAAGCAAGGCATTATGCAACTCAGTGAGACCCAGTCTCTAAATAAAAAATACAAACATGGCTGGGGATGAGGCTAAGTTGTCAAGTGCCCTTGAGTTCAATCCCTGGTACTCCCCCCAACAAAAAGACTCTTAACAAGCATCTCAGAATTGACATATTACATGATACCAGTTGTTTTTTCGTATTTATTATATATTGGTTCATAATAGTTATATATAACATTAGTATTTTTTTTTTTTTGTACTAGGGATTGAACTCAGGGGCACTCAACCTCTGAGCCACATCCCCAGCCCTATTTTGTTTTTTATTCAGAGACAGGTTTTTTTTTTTTTTTTTTTTTTTTAAAGAGAGTCTCACTGAATTGCTTAGCACCTTGCTGTGACTGAGGCTGGCTTTGAACTCATGTTCCTCCTGTCTCAGCCTCCAGAGCTGCTGGGATTACAGGCGTGCACCACCGTGCCCCCCTAGGATTCATTTTGACATAATTATAAATGCATGCTCCAATTAAGTCTCCAGTACTTACCCTCACCAATCCCTTCCACCCTCCTCTTGTTCTTTCTTTTACTCTACTGATCTATTTACTTTTTTTTGTAAAATTAATGTCTTGCAGATATACTTAAGAGATTCACTGTAGTATATTCATATATGTACCTTGGAAAGTTAGGTCAGCTTCATTTCACTGTTTTTCCTTTATACCAACTCCTAAAAATGAGTCATGAGAATCCTACCACTATGCATAACCATAATTAATATTTTTATGCATTGTTTTATATAATAAACATATATACCTTCATAAATACAGATAGATATGTGCATACCTACATACACATTTTTAAAATCCTACTTTCATTAAATATCCTTTCAAAATACTTCAATAGTTTCCTAATAATACACTGTATTTTTCTTAGAATATTTAACTGTATTCCTTCCTGTTAAACATTTAGGCAAAAAAAAAAATAGAATTTAGCAACTCAAATATTTAAACCAGAGAAAATCCTTTCTGCACTCTTTTGCATGCATTTTTATCCTCAGTGAAGAGCAAGTTTGGGTTGGCTCAGCATAGAGGTCTTTTTGTTTCAAATCCAGTTTTCTGTGGAGAAAGCTGGAAGGTCATGGCTCTATCTCTATTACAGCTCTGTTCCTTCTCTCCAAATATGGCCATGGATTCACAGAAAGTTCTTCAAAAGAAAGAGGGAAAAACAAACCATGCTGAGTTCTAACGGGTGCCACCCTTCCATAGATTCCACCAGACATCATGCTGGTCACTGCTGCAAGTAGGGAGTTCACATAAGGTCAGTGTTTCCTTACCAGAAAAGCAAGTTCCTTATCTGGAATCAAACAATCTTGAAATGAATTAAAGAACTAGAGGATGCAATGTTGTCTTACTTGCTGCAGAGGATATATTTAAAAAAAAAAAAAAAGAACTAATCTGATTTGAAAGTAGATATAGAAACACCAGCTGGAAAAAATTCAAGGAAAATATTTAAAAACTTCATTTCCTTTTTATTTTTGGAAATATAGACCTCATAATTGCATAATAAGACAGGGCTTAGTGGCTATACAAGCTTGGTTTGAAAATAAAGGCTCCAGGCCAGGTGCGGTGGTGCATGCCTGGAATCCCAGCTGCTCAGCAGGATGAGACAGGAGGATTGTGAGTTCAAAACCAGCCTCAGCCACAGCAAGGTGCTAAGCAATTCAGTGAGACCCTATCGCTAAATAAAATACAAAATAGGGCTGGGGATGTAGTCTCCTCACAAGACTAAACTGGTCAGGATCACTCTAAGTGAATTTGGCGGAATAAATAAAGACACAGACACAGAAAGTACCTTTTTTTTTGATTCAGTGACTGCTCCTCAGCTGCAGCTCTCACCCGGGGGCAAGGCAGGCCAAGAAAAGAGAGCGAGGAGCACGTGCTGAATCCTTTTATTGGGGAGAAGCCATTCAAATGAGGCAAGAACTCAGGTTTCAGGGGGTTGAGACTAGCTTCATGATGTCTTGCTGTCAGCAGGTTGACTGACATCTGGGAAGGCCACGCCCATCTCATGTGCTCTTTGGGCTCATAGGCAGAGCCAGTGAAAAGACACATATGTTGTCCGTCCAAAAAGACGGCAACGTTGGTTCGGTCCACTTTGTGTGCCCAATGCTCATAGTTCACACACACAGCCAACGGCTGGCTTGCCATATCTCCACATTCTCGTTGCTCAAGGCTAAGGAGTGCTCGTTCCTATGTGCAGCTCCCAACAGGATATGACTCAGTGAAACTGAGTGCCCCTGAGTTCAATCCGCAGCCCCCCCAAAAAAAGAAGAAAAGAAAGGCTCCAAATGAAAATTTAGAAATGTGGTTTGTAATGGGAGCACAAAGGGCTGGGTGGGGTGGGAAGTGGGAGCGAAGAGAAGGCTCACAACTCTTTTTTCTCAAAGACCTCAGCAAGTCCTCTTCACTCCCCATGGAGATTAGAGGAGGGGTCTACTCCCAGGACAGGGACTAGATTTGCACCAAGAACACGTAGCCACTTCCAAATAGCTCTAATGTCCCACAGTCTAGCCTAGAAATTGCAAATCTGAGATTCTCTCCAAAGATTCCCTCCTTAAATGAATCTTTCATGAGACCTGGGATAATTTGGAAGTTAGGCCAATGAAACCACATGTTGGGATCACCATCCCTTAGATATTATGTTAATTTGGTGAAAGCAGTTGTAAGCAAAGATTCAGATTCTAAGGGCCCCATGTGAGAATAAGGAAGAGGGCACATAATAATAAATAACACTTATAGGATGCTTGTCAGATACTCCTAAGAGTATTATACAAGTTAATTCATGTAAGCCTCATAATACCAAGGAATTTTTTTATAAAGTTCATTTCTAATTATAGTAATCAGTCATTGGACATAATTGAAGCAGAGTAGGACCCATCCTCAAGTTTCATCCAGGCAATAGAGGAAAATATAAAGTATAGCTTTGAAAAGGGAGAGTACATTGCTATGCAAGGGGAATGGGAAGGTGTCTCAGTTCTCATGGTTTGTCATAATAACAGTGGATGACCCCACACAGTGGTAGTGCATGTGAGAGCAGCAGCAGGCAAGGCATGCAGGAGGGGCCAAACATAGGATGGTCCCAATTTACAACACCCCACTCTCCAATCACCTGTATAGACCCATAAGACCCAACCCACTCCCATGATTTGAGCATTAATCCTTTCTGAGAGTGATGTTCCCATCATTTCATACCTCCTTTCAGGCCCAAACTCTAAAGTTTCCACCATCTCTCAATAATGTAAATTAGGTACCAACCTTCCAGTATAAAATCTTTGGGGGACATATCATACCTGAACCATAGCACAAGGTATGACCTCAGAAACTCTGAGATAATAAAGATAAAAAATATGTAGGTAGGCCTATGATGGTTGCATCTGTATTGAACATGTATGAACTTTTTTCTTCTCATTATTCCCTAAACCATACAATATAATAGCTATTTTCATAGTATTTATGTATGTATTATAAATAATCTAGAGATGATTCAAAATATAAAGGAGGATTGAATAGGTTATGTGCTAATATATGTCATTTTATATGTGGGAATGGAACATCTGTGAATTTGGTGTCTGGAGGGGTCCAGGAACTTATCTCCCATGGAAACTGAGGGCTGATTATGTAGCTCAGTGTACAGCCGCAGGGAGGGTAAATCGTTTACCAAGATCACCAGGCTCAGAAATGGTGAAATCAAGATTTCAATCTTCAGAATCAGCATTTCCAGCCCACATCCTAAACCTCTGTACTCTGAAAACCTCAGTTCTAGTCCTTCCCAGTCATATGGTTGGGTAAGTCGCAGATATCCGTCTCTGTTTTCCTTCTCTTGATTCACTAACCTTAGAATGTTGATGAGTGTCGGAAATGATAAAACATATATAACACTGCAAGATACGATTTTTCATTGTTTTAAGCATAAAGTTCTAGCAGTTATGAGAGCACGTTTAAGGAAGACATATCAGTACTTCCTCTTGCTACTGATGGAACTCCTCATGTGGATTTCCTTTGCAGCCTTCTTTAGAATATATATATTTTGGACAAGACTAGAGAGGTGAGCACTGAGCTGTGCATCTCTTACTGCTTGGTTCCTACTCATGTAAATCTAAAAGAAAGGTGATGGAAGGTGTTGAAATAGTCCAGAGAAAGTGTTTATGTCTTCAGTTGACTTAGAATTTGGTCTATGGTATGCTTCTCTGTTGTTGTTTGTTTGATGTTTTTTGGTACTAGCGATTGAACCCAGGGTGCTTTACACTGAGTTACAACTCCAGCCCTTTTTGAGATTCACTAAGGGTCTCACTAAGTTGGCCAATCTGGTCTTGAACTTGAGATCCTTCTGTTTCAGCCTACCCAATCAATGGGATTGCAGGTATATACTGCCATGGCTATTGTTGTTTTGTTTTTAAGTCAGTGGCTGCTACTATATCTGCTCTGACACCTTTGACTGCCATGGTCCCTTATTTATCATGGATTAGGACTAAATAGTGGGAAGATGTTGGTAGATGGTGAGAGTAAGAAAGGTACAAATGGTGAGAGTAAGGAAGGCACAGAGTTACCACCGTGGAGTAGGGATAGAGAAAGTATAGCCCAATAAAAAGTATTTATGTGAATAATAATAGAAAAAAAAACATGAAATTTAGCCAGAAATTAGGCTAGACAAACAAGAGAAAATGTTATTTTCCCTCCCTCTTATTCTCATGCCACTGTGATTGGTATTGAGTGTTCCCCAAAGGTCCATATGTGAAGGCTTGATCCCCAGGGTGACAGTGCTAAGAGATACTTTGTATCTTTAAGAGGTTGGACCTAGTGGGAGGTCCTTAGGTCATGGGGGCATGCCCTTAAAGGGGATTGTGAGAACTCAGTCTTCTGTCTTCTTGACTTGAGGTATGATCACTTGATCTGACATGTGCTCCTGTTATGAAGAGCTGCCCTCACCAGAAGCCCAAACTAATGGTGCTGCCTGATCTTGGACTTGAACCTTCTGAAACATGAGCCAGGACAAACTTCATAGGTATTCTGTGTCAAGTATTTTATCATAGTGACAGAAAACTGATTATTACACATGCCTATTCAGTCATTGCTACAGTTCAGGGATAGGAGATTGATTATAATAAAAATAATAACCACACCTCCTGCCAATCAAAAGTCATAAAATTTAAGACTTTTGATTAACATTCTGATGATGAGATTTTCTAAATTTTAAGTATCTTGATGAATATAACCCAATCATTTATATAATTCTTATTAAGACCTAGAAGTGATTTTTTAAACATCTAAGAAAAAGCATAAATCCAATCTTCTAGTATAAATACTCTTTAATTTTTGCTATTTTTAACATTATATTGATTGTGAAATAAGTTTGAAATGATTCCTCTGTTATTTACATGCTTACTTCTGTATTTTTGACATACACAATGGTTTTGGTTCTCTTAGCTTGTTAGATGTTACATTGAACATTTGAGATGTTTTTAGATTGTCTAAATAGAATGTTTGCATGAGTCAAAATGTGAGGAAGACATACTGCTTCTGTTTTGGAAAATTCCTGTAGAAAAATCCATTTTTTTTCTTAAAAGACAAAGTATTTTTTTATTGTTTCTTTTACCTATAAATATACCATTTATATTATTTTCGATGAAGATTACTTTAAAGGCTTGGGGGATATATTGGATACGAGTGAGGGAGAGCTGGGGAAGTAATCTAGGTGATTAAAATTTCCATTGTGGAGCTTATTTAGTTATTTCATCAATCATGTGTTATTTTCAGACATAAGTGTGCCTAATAATAAATGCAAGCTTTTAGTATTTGGTTCTATTTTGGAGAAAACAGTTTAATTCCAAAGGGGTACAAAAAAGAACTTGTCAAGTGTTAGTTCCATTCTATTTAAAAACTCCAATATTTTTTAAGTATAGATATAGTTTTTGCTGCATCTGTGGTCATTAGCTATGTAAATATGCATATTTGCTTTATATTATATTCCATCTTATTAAGAGTAGACCACCAACTGCAAAGTAAGTAATGCAATATGTGGGTTAAAAAGTACAGAATGTCTGGAAAATTAGATATCCACATGCAGAAGAATAAAGCTAGAATCCTATCTTTTGCCAGTTAAAAAGTCAACTCAAAATGGATGAAATAATTAAATGTAAGACCTAGAAATATGAAATTACTAGTAGGAAATATGAGGAAAATGTTTTAGGTCATTGGAATGGAATTCCAACAGGCAAGGGTTTTTTGGTTAAGACAACAAGAAACACAGATAACATAAGCAAAAATGGACAAATGGAGGTAATGTTTCCAAATTACACAGCTGATAAGAGGTGAATATCCAGAATACACAAAGAACCTGATAGCAAAAACGTAAAAAACTATTTAAGAAATAGAAATAGACATTTATTAAATAAAGACATGAAAATAAAGACATTCAAATAGCCAACAGGTATATGAAAAGCATTCACAACACTAATCATTAGGAAAATGCAAATCAAAACCACGATGAGATATTACCACAGTCCAATTAGAATGCCTGTTTATCAAAAAGACAAAAGTGAACAAATCCTGGTGAGAATGTAGAGGAAAGGGAAATCTTAAATGTTAATAATAGGAATGGAAATTAGTTTAGCCATTATGGAAAACAATATGAAAGATACTCAAGAGTTAAAAATAGGATTACTATATAGTCCAGCCATCCTACTACTGGTGTATATAAGCAAAGGAAATTAAGTCAGTATGTCGAAGAGATATCTGCACTACCATATTTATTCTAGCACTATTCATAATAGCCAAAAACCTAAGTGTCCATCAATTGATGGATAAAGAAAATATGATACACATACACAGTAGAATACTATTTAGCCATAAATAGAATCCTGTCATTTGAAATAATATTTTGAAATATTTTAAAAGTTTTCACCAGAAAGAAATGATAAGTGTTTGAGGAGTGAGAAATATTTAAATGGGTTTAAACATGACACAATATATTCATGAAACATCACATGGTACCCCATTAATATGTGTAATCTTGTGTTTTATGTATTAGTGAAAAAAATAGATTTAATTAAAAATGCAGACTGTGATTTTTCTGCAGCTAAATCAAATATAAAGTTATTAATATAGGCCCACAACCCCTTATCTAAAACTCTTGAGGTCATATTTATTCCATAAGGTTTTTTGAAACATCTGCTTTTTGTCATTCAAGTGATATTCCATAAGGGTCTGAGGCAGCATCCTCTAATCAAACATATTAATATTTTTAAAACAACAATTTTTTGCAACAAAATGGATGCATATTCATATGAAGTGAAATAAATAAAAACCATAAATAACATCATCTTAGTTGGATTTTGCTACCTAATAAGTTTACGCTAAAATTATGAAAAACTTTTGGTAGGCTGTCTCGTCACTCTGTTCATTATTTCCTTTGCTGTGAAGAAGCTTTATATTTTGATATAATCCTGTTTGTCCATTTTTGCTTTTGTTACCTGTGTTTCTTGTTGTCTTAACCAAAAAACCCTCACCTGTTGGAATTCCATTCCAATGACCTAAAACATTTTCCTCATATTTTCTACTAGTAATTTCATAATTCTAGGTCTTACATTTAATTATTTCATCCATTTTTAGTTGCCTTTTTAACTGACGAAAGTTAACTGTAATGATGCCATAAGCTATATAGGGGTAAAATATCATATTTTTATTCATTATAATTTATACTTACGTAAAATAAAATGTATATTTTAGAAAGTAGTATTCTTTTAAAACCAAATCTTTTAAAAGGAAAAAGAATAGGTGTTGTACTTACTTTTTTGAGAAATGTACATCTTATAATCAATAGTGATTGCAGGCATATAGTCATTATTATTATTATTATTTTAGATGTTGATGGACCTTTATTTTATTAACTTATTTATATGTAGTGCTGAGAATCAAACCCAGTACCTCACACATGCTAAGCAAGTGCTCTACCACTGAGCCACAACCCCAGACCTATAGTCATTATTAATATTTAAAAATAAACTTTCCTAATGTTCTTTTGCAATGTTTCCAATTAACTTTAAGTACAATTAGTAAATTGATACTCACTATCACCCACTTTGCAAATATATCATTTACTATGAAAAGATATCTAATATTTGATTTAAAAACTTCACCCAGAAAAGAGTGTGATGAAATAGATTAAATAAGATGGGCAAAATATTAGTAATTGTTGAAGCCAGGTGATGAAGTTTTTCCATATCATTTTATTTTTGTATTTTTTTTTTTTACAAAACTTTAGTTGTCGATGGACACAATATCTGTGTTTTATTTATTTATGTGGTGCTGAGGATCAAATCCAGTACTCCACACATTTGAGGCAAGTGCTCTACCACTGAACCTCAACCTCAGCTCTTTTGCATGTATTTTTAAATTTCTATACTAAAATGATATTTATATACAAATGAACAAACTATTAAGGATAATATCTATTACCTAATTCCTGTCTTTTTCATTTCTGTTCTACTCTCTCTTCACACTTTTATGTTTTTTTTTTATGGTATTGAATCTAGGGCATTATACATGCTAGGCAAGAACACTATTTTTAAGGTATATCCTACCCTCTTAATGTAACGTAATTGAAAATCTCATCTTGATCATCCTATTATACTTCTCTGCAACAATGTCCTTATTAATTGAATTTTTAAAAATTATGATCCTAAATCTGAGTGTTATAATTTTTTTCTCAACTGAATTTCTAATAAATCATAATTTGTACACAAATGAAATCTTTTACATATAATTTATATAGTTATGAAAAACAAAAGCTAAAATTTTGTATCACTTAAGGAGGTGGGTGGATTTGTTTTGTTTTTCAATTTTTCAGGTTAGAACAGTTTTACATTAATGAATAGTATTAGTTGATAGAATGAGGCAAGATTCAGTATCAATTCCATTTCTATTTTTTTAAGTATAATATAATGGTGAGAAACTGGGTTTTCATAAATGCAAATACAAATGTATTTCAATACAAATGTAAAAAGTTTGTTGTAGCAATGTCATTTTGAAGTCTTTCCAAGTTATATGTCAACCCCCCTTCATAAGGATCTATTATTAAAGGTTATTTAAAAATAAGTATAAGTTGATAGATTAGATCCTATATCAATTCTGATAAAATCAAAGAACTGTAAAGTCAATTTGCTCCCCAATCTTTAGAAAAATTCATTTTCTCAACACCTATTTCAATACTTTATGATTTCCCTTTGTTTTTCCTGGGGGTGTTCATACCTGAAGCATTATAGTACAATGTGGGATTGAGAAGCATGTATTTGTTCTGTACCAGGGGAAATAGGTCATTGTAAAGAACTCTTGGGAAAGATTCATTTTAAGATGAAAATCAAGATCTGGCAAATGATTCCCTTAAAAGGCTTATGCCTTACTACCTCACCATTTTTGTCTTCAGTTGATATATTTTATTTTAAATGTTGCAAAAGTTATACATGCTGTTTGGAAATAAACTGGTTAAATGAAATAGATGTCTGTAATGCCATTTCCCTGACTCTTGAACTCAAATTTAAAGACTGCTCAACTAGAAATTTGATCAAAAGGCCTAGTCACCTTAAGAAGCAAGCCAATATAAAATCAGTGAGGTAAGAGAAAGAGCAGAGGACCATATTCAACCCTGGGCAAAGAAAAGGGTTCTTGACAGCCTGATGGACAGTGTAAAGTCTCCAAATATTTTTTCTCCTTTCAAATTTCTACGGGATTCTGGGTGTCCCTATTGCGGATTAGCAGGTTATTCCAAGAATCTGGGTTGTAGTGAATAAGCAATTGCCTATAAAGGGAGCAAAACTAAATGCTGCAGAAGTGTGCTGAGGTCCAAAACAGCAGAAACAATGGAGAATTTGTAGGTCAACCAGAATCAAAGCCAAACATGTAAGGTTACTGGGCTGAGGTTGTGGCTTAGTGGTAGAGCACTGGTCTAGCATGTGTGAGACACTGGGTTTGGTTCTCAGCACCACATAGAAATTAGTAAATAAATAATGGTCCATCAACAACTAAAAAATATTTTTTAAAAAGTAAGGTTACTGAACCCAGTCTGGAGCATAGAAAATCAGCAGGGGATTGAATTGGCAACAAACAGGCAAGACATGAATGAGCACACTGGCAAGTAATTTATTTTCTGGAATCTGAACACTTGTATAGACTCTAAATATCTCACCTTATTTGTGTCTTGCTTTCATGAGAGACCTGGGGCATGTTTGTCCTGATATACAGTGCTTTGAAAGAAGTAGGATGCTAATACTTAATTAAAGTTTTATCCCTTTGGTAGAGAGCATCTGAATAAGATTTCTATTAAAGTGCAAATGTGCATGAAAGAATGAATGATGAGTTCCTGAACTTATGAGATACACACACACACACACACACACACACACATATATATACACATACATATATATACACACACATATGAATATATATGATATACATGCACACACACATATATGCATATATATACATACACACACATATACATACATACTTAAAACAAAAGAAAATGTGATTTTTCCCACAACTTGTAAAACTTTATTGTGTATTTAAAAACAGTTCACTTTTTTAAATAAGTGAACAATTTATTGCAACTCAATAAAAACAATTTTTAAAAAATCAAGAAAATAAAAATTGCACCTCTCAGTTTTTAGGGTTAAATTTTTCAGTTGAGAGAAAATTGGACTAAATTTCCCAACTCTAAAGTTTCCAGCTCTGTCTCCTTAACTTGAACTTCTTGAGACATTGTCAAATCTGTGTACTTTGTTTTCTCTAAGAAATATTTGGTCACTTTAAAAAAATGTTTATCTCTTTTTATTTAAAAATATTTTCATTTGAAAATTTGGAAATGGTTGAAAATTACCAAATCTTACTGAGATTCATGTTTCTGATCTACTTTGAGTTGCAATTTTGCCTCCTTAGATGTAACAATTTTTAAAAATTTAGTTTCTATCCTATTATACCCTTCTTTATACAATCCAGACATACTTCTTTTAAAAACCAAATTGTTGCCAGGCAATGGTACACACCTGTAATCCCAGCAACTAGGGAGGCTGAAGCAAGAGGAACACAAATTTGAGGCCAGACTTGGCAACTTGGTGAGACCTTGTCTAAAAATAAAAAATAAAAAAGTCTGGAGATGTAGCTCAGTAGTAAAGCACCCTTGGGTTCAATCCCCAGTACATAAATAAATAAATAAATAAATACATAAATAATCATGACTAATATAGAATTCTGTAATTTGCCTCCTTTATTCAATGACATACCCTGACATCCTTCCATTATGTATATATCTACTTTATTATTTTAAAGTCTGACTCTTATTCTATTGAAAGAGTTTAACACACTTTTTTTTAAACATTCCTCAATGATTTTCCTTAAATTTGTTCTAACTCTTTATAATTTAAAAAAAATACTGTTAAGAATATTTTCAAACATATCCTTACCACTTTGGGTGATGATTTTTATTGGAGAAATACTAAGAAATATAACTACTAGGTCAAAGGATATGTATATTTTCACTTTTTTTGATAGCTACTATTATTTTACACTATCAAAATTCTTACATAAAAGCATCCTTTCCTCCATTGTGATTTTTTAATAAGATAATCTTTTTAGGGCTGGGGATGTGGCTCAAGTGGTACCGCGCTCGCCTCGCATGCGTGCGGCCCGGGTTCGATCCTCAGCACCACATACCAACAAAGATGTTGTGTCTGCCGAGAAATGGAAAATAAATATTAAAATTCTCAAAAAAAAAAAAAGATAATCTTTTTAGTAATTGTTTAGTTGTAGATGGACATAATATCTTTATTTATTCATTTATTTATTTTTTATGTGGCTGAGGATGAACCCAGTGCCTCACACATGTGAGGTAAGTGCTCAACCACTGAGCTACAACCCCAGCTCCCCATTGTGATATTTTTTAATACTTTCTGTCTGATAAATAAAAATGGTATTTTACTTTAATTTGCAATTCCTCATTTATTAATAAGGTTAAGTACTTAAAAATGGGTTCATTGGCCATTTGCCTGTATGTTCCTAAACTTGTCTGATTTTATCTATGACTATCAACTCCATTACCTGCAGGAACAATTGAGTTTTTACATTTATTTATTTATTTATTTTTGATAGTGCTAAGGGTCAAACCCAGGGCCTTGCACGTGGTACATGGTGTGCTTTGCCACTGAGCTACATTTCCAGCCATTATTTTGTATTTTTAATATCATGTTCTCCAGAGCCTCATGGTTTCATGTCCATGACTCAACCGGTATTATTCTGACAAGGAGACACAATTTTCAAAAAGCTGAACTGCATTGTGAAGATGAAGATAAATAGTTTATAAGTTTTCCTTTCCTATAAATATTTTTAAAAAGCAGGCAATTTTAATATTGAAGGAGCTAAAAATATACCATGCTTAATGTTTAAATATTACATGAAGAGTACCATATTATAAAATTGTTGTCATCACAGCTTTAAGTATATTATTATCAACAAATATTTATTAGGTACCTATTTTGTACAATGTAAAAGATCTGTGGACATTTGTGAAGTAGTTTTTTATAAATATAAATGTGTTAATAAATTTTTATATCCTATTTTATCTTTGTCTTTTAATATATTATATATTTAATGAATTTTTAAATGTTGAATTGGCCATCATCATACATTGCTTGTTTGTAAATTCATGTAACACCTTTGAAAAGTAATTTGGCGTACAATGTGCTTTCAGAATCTAAAATGTCACAATCTGTACAGGCTGCACAAACTCCACCTGCATCCCCTCAGGGTCCTAGCAGAGTCCAAGAATTAAACCAACATGAGACAGATCAACAGGAGAAAAGCATACACATTTATTTAATACAAATTTTACATGGCAAGTCAACTTTCATGAAGAAATGAAGACCCTAAGAAGCCAGTTACTGACACCCTGAATTGGACAAAGAAAAGTAAGTTTTGAAGAAGCAACAGAAACATCTGGGGAGTGTTAAAAAGATAAGAGTTGTTATAATAAGTTCTGAATAGGATTCTCTTGGTCTCCACTCGTTGTCCTTAAGAATAAGGAGGTTGCATGTTTCCCAAGAGAATCTCAATTTTGCTTATAAGAAATAGCATGAAGATCAGAGTGAATCTTTTGCACCTGCTTTTTTTCAAGTGCTTTGAACCTGAATATTTGACCATGATCAGCATGGCATATTTTTAGCTCCTTCAATCTTTATTTTATTTATTTATTTTGATGTGGTGCTGAGGATGGAACCCAAGTCTCACATGTGCTAGGCAAGTGCTCTACCACTGAGCCACAACCCCAGCCTCCTTCAATCTTAATATGCAACTTTATTTATCACTAAGAAAGAAGTAAAACTGCCATATGCTGGGTGGGACACAGTGACTTATTATTTGTAACATTTGTTTTATACTTTTTTATTTCAGAATTCTTCAAACATGAACTGTTATTAATAATATCGGTGTGTGTATAAAGTGTAAACTACAAGAAGATGTCTTTATAGTCAGAATCCAACTCTGTGTCACATTTGTTTGGAGTTTTATCCACGTTTTTCATCATTTTTATCCTCCATACATTCTATGGTAAAATACTACATCCTTCCTTCAAAGACAGCTCTAAGTGTCTAAAACTCATTGTATTTGGGTTAAATTTTGAAACATGTGCTTTCTTGATCTTGCCAAAAATGTCAATGGAGTGTTTTCAAATAACAATGAAGATTCTTATATTCTTCAAAAGACTCCTAACAGGCCCTTTAACTAAAATTCTGAGGGTTACAGTGGTCCAGTTGTTTCCACCAGATATATTCCCACTCAGTTCACAAATACACAAGGAATGACAACTACTGCAGGGCACTTTGAAACATGGGTTGTATGCTATGTCTCAATTTTGAAAATTTGAAAATGTAAAAGGAAGTACATTAGAGAACAAATGAAATATGGTTTACAATGGTGGACAAGATTTTAAATGATTTACATCTTTTCTTTTGCTATCAACAACCCATTTGCTAGGAATATTTTCTGAATAAATAATAATAACTGCAGAGAAGTCTGTGTACAAAGATGTTCACAACAATGTTATTTACATTTATAAACACCAAAATATTCTATATTTCTGGCTGTAGGAGAATTGTTAAATAAAACATGATAAATTCACAGAATACAAAACAGTTGTTCAGTAGGATTTCATTTATAGGTAGATAAAAATACACAAGCATTATGTTTGGTAAAAAGATAGCAAAAAAATACATCAAAACGTTATTATTTGTGTTTGGAGGTTTGTTTTTTGCTCTTTTCAGAATATTAAGCTTGGGATTTCTTTTTTTACAATTTATTTTAGATTTTCTAAAAGTATGCATTGATTTTGTTGTTGATGAATAATTTTGGTTTTTAATTATCTTATGAAAACCTCAGACCCATGTTATATAAAGCAGTTTTAATCACTTAAGTTTTATATTGTTATCACCTGCTATTTTTAGTGATTTTTAAACATTTGATGATATTTAATCAGAATGTTTAATGTGTCTACTCCTTCCCAAGATCTTTAGCTGACTACTGAGAATGTAACATTTCAGTCTTAAAGCACCATTGCAAATTAGTTCAGCTGCCTTTTTAGTTCCAAGCATTTTTCGTTTCCTCGGTGATCTAGAATTAGCAAGGCGTGTTGTCACTAAATTGTCACCTGCTCTGTCCTATGTATGCATGAACAATACAGACTTATCCAAAAAAATTTTGCCTTAATTTAGTCCAGGCAATTTCAATTGCTCAAATATAATACTTTCTTGTTAATATTATTGTATTTACTGTGTATAATACTAAATTATATTTGGCAAAAAAACAACCACATATTTCAGACAATTCTGACTTCAAATCTTTTCTTTCATCCCCACAAATACATTCAAATCATTTTGGGCTTTGGAAACTTCAAATCCAAAGGCTATTGAAAGGAAAAAATACATGAAATTTGTTTTGAAATCAAGATAGCTAATTATTTCTCCTGGCTTTGGGGAACAAGGCAATGTTATGAATTTTCAGATTAGCAACATTCATATCCAAATGTGGTTATAGAATTTCATTTCAAAGTTTATGAAAACACTTTTTTAAATTTACATTTTGAATCATTCACACTAATGTTGCCTCCCATAGTATCTGAACTAACTAAATAATAGTATTTTTCACATATATTCAGTTAAAATATGTTGGAGTTGATATGGGTTTGAGGATATGGAGTTATGTGTTGAGATATTTTTTACACTTTTGACCAGGTGATTTTTGGGTGAAGTTACTTAAATTTTCCAAAGATTGGCCTCCTCAGTTGCAAAATGGTAAAATGATAATATTTATCTGAAGAAACAGGAGGCCTTTAACAATTTGCTTCAACACTACTTGATAAAACATCTTATCTTTACAGTCTTATGATCTTATTAGTTCATATGCCTTTGTTACTCCATCTCTGATCTAGAAATCCAGACAGGGTACAATCCTTCCTGGCCTTGTAAATCTTCACAGGGTTCTATGTTGCAAAAGAAAAACATGCCTTGTGAGTAAGATAGTTTCCAAACTGCTTTAGCCAGGAAAGTGCTTGGGTACACTATGTGTACTATCTGTAGCCACAGATATTAACAAAGTCCAAAACATTTGTAAATATTGTGACCTGGGTACTGTCTTGACCCTGAGAGCAGGCACTTCTTATTCCATTACTCGGTACATATTGCCACCATTAAATGTGTAAGGAAAAAATTATAACATTTCAATAACTAAGATTTTCCATCAAGCTTTGGGTATGAAAATTGTAATGCCTTCTCAAGCTTGGTCAGTAGAAATAAAATTGTATTGCTGGGGGTGTGGCTCAGTGGTAGAGCACTTTGTTGGCATATGTGAGGCCCTGGGTTCAATCCCCAGCACTTCAATAAATAAATAAACCTTAAAAAAAACACACAAGTAAAATTGTATTGTCATGTTTTCTTTGTGGGAGACACTGACATTATACAAACTTCCAGACCCCAATACCTTTTCATCTCAATTTACATTTTCCTTTGATGGGCATACTAACGTTCTCCAAATGTTTTAAATCTAATAACAGAATGTAAAGAATAGTTTTGAGCAAGTTGCTGCTGAAAAAATTATTTTGGGGATATAAAGAATATCAAAAATCACTCTGTTATCTTGCATTTTGTTACAGAAGCCACCGGAAGATATGACTTACTCAAATCAAGTCATTTTGAGTAGAAAATATTTAAGAAGATGGAAAAGAAATTATTTGGTTTTGCAAAATAGTATAGTTTTAAAATCTTATTTTGGGTATCCATGGACATTGGCTTCAGGGTTCAGATGAATCCCCTTTTATTTCAAAGAGTTTCATGAGCACACTCCCCACTCCTCACTTTCCCCCATCCCCCCCAAGAAAAAAGGTTAAGGAACATTGGTCCCGTCTGAATAGGAGTCCTGTCTGCCTCTGGGAGTTGACTTTCCGAGTCAGCAGAACCAAGGTCAATTATCTGGAAACCATGCTGCCAATGTTGGCAGCCTGAACCGAGAGGTCTGGACAAACTTCAGAGTCTGATTATATCAAAGACAAAGAATAGTTGGCATCATCATTTCCCTGAACAAGCAACAAGTGGACATTCCATTCCAGGGTGGAACTGAGTGGCCTCATGATTCTTCCCCAACTGTGAGAAAGTTGCATTTAGCTCAGCTATTAGAAACAAAGAAAGGTTTATATTTTGTAAAAACTGTAGCCTGACAGATTTTTTTTCCTGTTTAGGCCGGACTTTTGTTGATCCAGAAAAGTTGAAATGTCATCAAATAGGCTTTCTTTGAAATATATTTTAACATATTCAACAAATTTGAAAATTGATTCTTTTTATGAAATGTTTATTGAGCTCTGGCTACGTGTTAGGAGCTTTTTTAGATATGGGGGATACAAAATGAATAAGACCTACTGTGTTTAAGGGCACATATATATTTCACGTGTAAGACAAATTTTGTCTCTTTTGTCATTGCAGTAATGACAATTAATCCAGGGAGGTGGAGTGATCCAGGAGAAATAGTAGTGCTTTATAGTCAGAAACACCTGGTTTTAAATGATGACTCTGTTCTAGTGAATGGTATGAACTTAAACAAGTTATTTAGTTTCTCTGAAGTCTCAGTCTCTCATCTATCAAATGGAGAGATGATATTTGTCTAACATTGCTGCTGAAAGGAATGGACATATATACATAAGTTACTGCACTACATAGCACAGAGCAAAAAAGATCAGTAAATGAATCTTGCATTTGCCTTATGATTTGTACTAGTAATAACAATGATAATAGTAACTAGTTACCCCTTTTATGTAGACAAAATAGATGTCAAAAAATAAAGTTTCCTAACTCTTAATGAAATACCTTATTTTAAAAGAATGTATTATTTTTCTTGATTTACTAAGGGTAGAGTGTTCACTAAAAAGATAGTGTCGATTCAACAGGTGTAATATTTCCAAAAAACAAACCTAGTGCCAATCTGAGGCGGAAATGGTCAGAGGACTGAGCTGAGTTCTGTTTCTGGTGAGAGCTCTGTGACACAGTGACTGGGAGCAGTTGGGCAAGCCCCTTCATGGGATGGAGTACAGGGGAAAAACTGGAGGGAGTGGTGGTCTTGGGAGGATATTAGCAACTTGAGCTATGTGTAGTCTAAGTAAAATCAGTATACCTGATTATACAGCAGTGTCTATAAAACTGGTCCTCCTGGCTTCTGGTCAGATTGTCATTCCGAGCCTTATGCACCGAGAAGATCTGGGGTTGCCACTGTCACCTTACTTTTAAGATCTTAATTTTTTCATCTATAAAATGAAGATTATACCAGTCTGACTTACTTGAAAAGTTTACTCTGGGGTGAAATCATATATTTGAACTAATACAACTATTTAAATAAAAAGCATCTTTTCCAGGTTGGGATTATGGCTCAGTGGTAACATGCTTGCCTTGCATGCATGGGGCACTGGGTTGGATCCTTAGCACCACGTAAAAATAAACAAAATAAAGGTATTGTTCCATTTACAACTAAAATAAAATAAAATAAAACCCCAACAATTTTCTCTCACTGTTCTGTTTATGAGCTCAGCTGGATGGTTTGACTTGGAGTTTCATATGCTTGTTTTAGACAGATGGCTGCTGAGGACAGTCATCTGAAGCCCTCTTCACTCCTGTGTCTGGCACCTGGGCTAGAAGTCCTAGAACAACTGGGACTGGGGAGAAAGAATTTTCAACCAGACTTTAATCTGCCTTAAAGTGGGACTGATATATATTCCCATCAGGATTGTATTCTCTTGCATTCCAGAGCTTTGTAATTTTATAAGTAAAATACGATATCTCATAATTTTCACTTTCATGGATCTGATTGGAATTTGGGTTTAACATTGTTTCATATGTGTAAGAAACATTTGTGCCAGGTGTGGTGGCACACACTTGTAATCCCAGCGGCTTGCGAGGCTGAGGCAGAAGGAATGCAAGTTCAATGCCAGCCTCAGCAATTTAGTGAGGCCCTAAGTAACTCAGCAAGACCCTGTCTCTAAATAAAATATAACAAAAGAGATGGGGTATGGTTCAGTGGTTAAGTACAGTGGGTTCAATCTCTGGTACAAAAAAAAAAAATTGTATTTGTGTGTGTGTGTGTGTGTGTGTGTGTGTGTAAACTATTAACTTTTGCCCATTTTTATACTGTTTTAGTTAAGCAATAAAGAGGTTTCTATAGGCTGGTCGTGGAAGAAGACAGAGATAATCGGAGGTCACTGAGCAGGGAGAATTTACTTTTCTCTGCACCTTCTAGGGAGGTGGAAAGGCCAACAGATAACTGAGTATTGTGTTTTGTGGATGTGGACTTTTGTGATGGAGGCAGCTTAATAAGAAGATTCTCATGTCTCAGACATGTCTCAGAAGTTATGAAAAAAAAACACAGATCTAAAGAGGTCAGTCAGAGAGGAATATTGGATTGGCAATATCTGCAGATAGATGATCAATGTACAGAAAGCCCTTTTCAAAGCTTTGGCCCTATTGTATAGGATCTCAAAACTATAGCTCAATATGAGGTGAAGTGACAAAATATGGAAACAGTTAATAACTGAGGCTAAGCCTTCTGGGAGTCCTGTAGAGTTAGGACTTGGAACATAGAACATTAAACCATATAGCTTGCCCACCCAAGATGGTGGACTTCACTGGTCCCCAGTCACTTTCTTCTGTAAAATCCACACCTTTCCATTTATTCGAGAAATGTTTTACTGAGTGTATGCTTTTTGATACGCACTGAATTAACAGACATGATTTCTACACTTGTGAATCTCAAAGACAAGTGGAATTAAATTATCATTCTATGAAATACATAACTATAATAATGAAAAAATACCATAAAAGACAAATAAAATTGTGATGAGACTTTATAACAAAGACCTGATCTAGGCCAGACTCAGGGAGCCTCCTTAACAAAATGACATAGGGTGGTTTGTGTTTGTGTGTGTGTGTGGCTTTTTGGAATAAGTGTTTGGAAAGATATATTAAGATTTTGAGGTTCATCAGAATGGTGATAGATTTGGACAATGTTTCATTAGATGTTGAGGAAGTGAAGAATGTATTTTTACTTTACTAGCTTTTTAAAATTTATAGTTTTAATCTATAAAAATTGGAATTTTAGATTAGGAAACTAAAATATAAGAAAATAATACGTGTCTTATAAATCATACACCTATAAGAAGTTTTTTAATAGCCCCAATATAAAATTACCTAAATATCCAACAGTAGGAATTCTTTCTTTCTTTCTTTCTTTTTTTTTTAGAGAGAGAGAGAGAGAGAGAGAGAATTTTAATATTTATTTTTTAGTTTTTGGTGGACACAACATCTTTGTTGGTATGTGGTGCTGAGGATCGAACCCGGGCTGCACACATGCCAGGCAAGCGCGCTACCGCTTGAGCCACATCCCCAACCCGGAATTATTTCAATAAATATGATTTAAACACACAGTGGAGTATGATTCAGCTTTAGAAATGTTGTGGATGGTTTATTGATTGGTTATATGAAAGTTTAGAAATAATAATATTCTATTTTTTTGTCAAAAACTTTAAGAGGTATATGTTAACATAGAAAGAGTCAGCAGGACGTGATGTTGCATACCTGTAATCCCAGTGACTCAGGAGGCTGAGGTAGGAGTATCACAAGTTCAAAGCCAGCTTCAACAACTTAGTGAGGCCCTAAGCAACTTAGCAAGACCCTGTCTCTAAATAAAAAAGCTGAGGCTGTCCTCTGTGGTTAAGTTTCCCTGGGTTCAATCCACAGTACCAAAAAAAAAAAAAAAAAGTTGAGTTATTTCTAAGCAGTTGAGCAGTAAGTTTATTTTCCTCATTTGGCATATCTGAATTTTAATTTTTTCTACAAAGTTTTATGTCAAGGGAAAAGTGATAAAAGACAATTTTAATGGAAAGGAAAATAAGCTTATAGTATCTTGGCTGAATATAAGAAGAGTTTGTGGGAGGGAGCTGGAGCTGGGAAGACAGAGGCAGCTATGCAGAAGAGCCCAAGTTCAAATGCAGCGTGTCCTGAGAACATGAAAAGTGTCCTTTTAAATTTCCACCAAAGGGCAGAACCAGAATAAAAGTACATAGCAGAAAATTGCAGTTCTGAAGATAGTAGAGTTTCTTTGGCAGAATTAGGATGACCCAATACAGGATGGGGTTGCCTTAGAAGTGCTGAGATTCCCTGGTTACTGTGTGAACTCCAGTTCTGTCCAAGAAAGCATAGGAATTAGAAAGGCAAGGGGATTTTGTATGGGTAAAGGTTGGACAGCTACTCCTGAGCTCCTTGTAGATTTAAGAGTCTGCAATTTTATGAACTTCAACATTTCCCTCAAATTGTGCAAATAAGCAAAGACATTCACTGGTTTTGCTCTAGAAAGTAGAAAGGATGCCTGGTTCTTTTATATTTTACTTCTTCACTAAAAATCAGGCTTGTGAAATTATGTGTGATGTTATCATCCTAATTTTTATTTGTTTACAGGCTCATTCAATTCAATTCTTTTTAGGAGGCCTAGAACTGCTTTATTTTTATTCAAATCCCTCCTTCCGAGGGGAAAAGTTTATTGTCTTCTAAATGTCTCATCTATTCTTAGAAAAAAGCTCTAAAGTTCAGTTGATTTGGGCCAAAATGGTGGTGACACAGTAGAGGTCTTCCTTGTTTTCTTAAAAACGTCATCTATCACAAAAGATGTACTTATGAGCACTTCAAATATGATATTAATACAAGTTGAAAGGTGGAGAACCATCTGAGGCCAGACCTTTTCCTGGGGCTACTGTGCTTTCTGTCCTGCATAGGCCCTCCTGTTGAGATCTCTGTGCTGAATCACACTGTGTGGGTCGTGTCCTGATCTTTATTCCTCCATTCCATTTTGGACTTCTGCAGAGAGCATGAGCCATTTTGGAACTGCATTCAAAGAAGTGTATGTGTTATTTTGACAGCGGCGCCACAGAGGCGAAGACATTTATATTTGCTCCAGATACCATGAAAAGCATGAGAGCTAATACTTTCAGTCACTTTCATTTTCTAGGAAAAATAATGGTGTCAGTTTATTTGGAACCCCCTCACATACAGTGAATTGGGATGCAAACCGCAGTTTTGATGGCCAGAGGGCTGGACTCTTTTAGAATACAAATTAAATGCTGAGCTCCCTCTAGTGACAATCTTGTTAGATGCATTTAAAAACTGATGGTTTACAAATTTTGCATTTCAATTATTTTAAATTTATTAAATTTAATTACCTTTATTCTTACTTAATTTTATACAATGGTAGATATTTACTGAGTCAGAACTTTTGTTAAGGAAATATTTTGTAAAACTATAATTTTAGGGCTGGGTTTGAGCTCAGTGGTAGAGCACTTGCCTAGCAGGTGTGAGGCACTAGGTTAGATTCTCAGCACCAAGTAAAAAATAAATGAATAAATAGAATAAAGGCATTGTGTCCATCTATAACTTAAAAAAACTATAACTTTATTTTAAATTTTAATTAATAAATTAATTAAATTTGTACTGGGGATTGAACCCAGAGATGCTTTACCGCTGAGCCACATCCCTCCCCCCCCCCCTTTTTTTTATGTTTTTATTTTGAGACAGGATCTGGATAAGTCCTTAGAGTCTTACTAAATTTCTGAGGTTGATCTCGAACTCATGACCCTCCTGCCTTAGCAATCCCAAGTTGCTGGGATTACAGGCATGAGCCCCTGAACCCAGCAAAATTATAATTTCAAAGGATTACTAAAAATGGAAGTTACAATAGCTGATGATGTTTCATGAGATTATAAAATAGTGTGAAAAGACACCATTCAAACTGTGTCCTTTGACACCTCAATTCTAATAACCATCAATTTACTCTGTAGAAGATTTACTTTTTTATGCTTCACTTATATGTGAGATCATAAATGAGGTATTTGTCTTTCTATGCCTGGCTTATTTCACTTAACATAATGTCCTTCAGGTACCTCCATGTCATCACAGATAATTGGATGACAGAATATTCTTTGTGTGGAAATTTTCCTTATCCCTTATCCACTGATGATCATTGGGTATGAATGATGTGGCCGTGTACTTGTCCTACATAGTCTTTACTCTGTTGTGGTATATTCTGTCTGTATGTAATCTGTTGTGAGTTTTGTTTAACAATGAAAGAATGTTGAATGGCTTTTCTGCATCTGCTGAGATGATCATGTGTTTTGTTCTTCATTCTGTTAATGTTGTATATCACGTTTATTTATTTACGTACATTGAAACACCTTGCAAATCAGGGATAAATTCCACTTGATTGTGCTGCATGATCCTTTTAATATTCTGTTGAATTGGATTTGTTAGTATTTTTTTAAATTTTTTTTCCTTCTTTCCCTTCTCTCTCTCTCTCTCTCTCTCTCTCTCTCTCTCTCTCTCTCTCTCTCTCTCTCACTCTCTCTCTCTCTTTTTTCCTCTATTGGGTATTCAACCAGGGCTTCTGCCTGCATTCTACCACTGAGCTACATCTCCAGCCCTTTTTGTGTTTGTTGGTTGGTTGGTTTGCTTAATATACATTTTTTTTTTAGTTGTAGTTGGACACAATACCTTTATCTTATTTATTTATTTTTATGTGGTGCTGAGGATCAAACGCAGCACCTTGTATATGCTAGGTGAGCACTCTACCACTGAGCCACACCCCTAGCCCTACATCTCCAGCCCTTTTTTAAATTTTATTTTGAGATACTGAATTGCCCATACTGGACTCTATTTTGGGATCCTCCCGCCTCAGCCTCCTAACTGGCTGGAATTGCAGGCTTATGCCACCATACATGACTGGATTTTCTAGTATATTGTTGACAATTTTTGCATCAGTATTGTCAGAGATACTAGCCTTTAATTTTCCTTTCTTATGGTGGTCCATCTTGGGCCTTTCTAAGTGAATTTGGGAGTTTTTCTTCCTCTTCAAGTTTTTGGAAGAGTTTAGAAGAATTGGTATTAGTTCTCTTTAAATGTTTGGTGGAATTTAATAGTGAAGCTGTAAGGTTCTGGGCTTTTCTTTGATGAGTGATTTTTTTTTTATATGTTACTGATTCCATCTCCATACTTAATCATTTTTCTGTTCAGATTTTCTATTTTGTCATGATTTAGTCTTTAGAGATTTATGTGTCTAGAAATTTATCCATTTGTGTTAAGTTATTCAGTTTTTCAGTATATAATAATTCATAATATCTTCTGTAAGGTCAGAAAATGGCGGCAACCAAAAGGAGGCAGATTTAAAAAGGCCGCTGAACAAAGCTTTATTGAGACTCCACTCCTTGGAGGAACTCTATCAAACTAACAGAGTGGATAGGAAGAGGGTTTGAGGAGAAACCACGTGGGGGCTGTATAGGACTGGAATTTTATGGGGCTTACAGCAGGAAAGGAAGGGCTTGGGACAAGAAAAGGGATTTTTAGAGTCCCTTGTCCCAGTGGAGTTGGTTGGGGGGAACTGGCTGAGATCCAGGATTGGCCAGGAGACTCTGCTGATTGACAGGTGGTTCACTGGTGCCTGGTTGATGTTTCTTTCCTGTGTATGGGCTGCTTGGTGCTTTGTTCCTAAGTCACCACCACTGACCTGACATCTTCCATGATCCTTCCTTTTTCTGTGGTATCAGTTGCAATTATCCTTTTTCATTTCTAATTTTATATATTTGAATTTTCCCTTCCCTCTCTCTTTTTTTTTTTGCCTTTTGCTCATTTTATTATTTTTAAAATTTCTCCTTTTCCTTAGTCTAGCTAAAGACTTACCAATTTTATCTTTTCAAAAACCAACTCGGCATTTTGTTGAACTTTTATTTTTATATATATAGCTTTATTTTATTCACTTATTTGATGTGGTGCTGAGGTTTGAACCCAGGGCCTCACATGTGCTAGGCAAGTGCTCTATCACTGAGCCACAACCCAGATCTTTGTTCATCTTTTCTAATCTCTATTTCTTTTATTTCTGCACTGACCTTTATTATCTACTTTCTTCTACTGACTTCAGGCTTATTTCATTTTTCTTTCTCTAGTTCCTTGAGATGTAACATTTGACTGTTTATTTGGGATCCTTCTTCTTTTCTTGATGTAGGCCTTTATTGCTGCAAACTACCCTCTGACAACTGCCTTTGGTGCACCCCAGGATTTCTCTCAATGTATTTAAAATTTTTCCTTTTAATTTCTCCTTTGATACATTAGTTGTTTAGGAATATTTTGTTTAATATTTGTAAATTTTCTAAAATTCTTTTTATTTTTAATTTCATATCATTGTGATTGGAAAATATACTTAATATGACTTAAACTCCTTAAATTTGTTAAGAGTTACTTTGTGCCCTAACCTATGATCTATGCCAAACAATTTCTTGTATGCCCTTGAGAAGAATGTATAATCTGCTGTTGCTGGATCGAATGTTCTGTATGTGTCTGTTCAGTCCATTTGGTCTAAAGTGTATTTTAGGTCTGATATTTCCTTATTGATTTTCTGTCTGAATGATCTATTCATTGCTGAAAGTGTGATATTGAGGTCTCCTACTAATATTGTACTATAATCTATCTCTCCCTTCAGATATATATGATATTTACTGTATATATTTAGGTGCTCTGATGTTGAGTGCACTAAGATTTATAATGGTTGTATTCTTCTGATGAACTAACTCTTTTATCATTATGTAATGACTTTCATTATCTCATTTTACAGTTTTTGACTTAAAGATCTGATGTTATATATACACACACATACATACATACATATACACATACATACATGCCTCTGCTCTTGGTTTCCATTTGTGTAGAATATCTTTTTCCATTTCTTCACTTTCTGTCTATTATATGTCTTGAAAGGTGATGTGAGTCTATTGTAGGCAGCATGTAGTTGGGTCTTGATTTTTGTTTGTGCTTTTTAAAAATCTAATCAGCCACTCCATGTCTTTTTTTTTTTTTTTAAGAGAGGGAGAGAGAGAGAGAGAGAGAGAGAGAGAGAGAGAGAGAGAGAGAGAGAATTTTTTAATATTTATTTTTTAGTTTTTGGTGGACACAACATCTTTATTTTATTTTTATGTGTTGCTGAGGATAGAAGCCAGCGCCCCCTGCACACCAGGTGAGCGCCCTACCGCTTGAGCCACATCCCCAGCCCCCACTCCATGTCTTTTGATTGGAGAATTTAATCCATTTTCATTCACAGTAATTATTGATAAGTAAGGCCAACTGCAATTCTGTTAATTGTTTTCTAGTTGTTTTGTAGCTTTTTTGTTCCTTTTTTTTCTCCCATTGTATTTTTCTTTGATTAGGTGATTTCTTCTAGTGATACACTTTGCTTCCTTACCTTTTATCTTTTGTATTCCTACTGCAAGCTCATGGCACACAAATAATGGAGGCAGGAGATAGGAAGCAAACCTTGGATCAGCAAGCTTTCATTTATTCTTCAGTGAAGTCAATCAGGCACAGGAGGGCTCATTTTCTGGGTATGGAAATGGCCCCCGAGTTACAGAAGTAGTCTGGGTTTTATAGTTTAAAATGAGGGTGAATTAGTCATTTGAGACTGCAAATGTGCCATTCAGACAGTCAGGGATCTAGTTGTGCAGGTTAAAATTTTAACTCAGGAAGGCAATTATAGAAAGTTTGAAACTCATTGTCATTGGGGAAAGCTCATAACTTGGTGTTCACTGCTTATCTTCCTTACTCTGTGACACATTGTTACCTAAAACTTCACTATTTGCTTTTCTCTTTCCAGGAGTCATCTGCAATGGGAAAGGTTGGAGTCCAGGGTGCAGCATTTCAGTATTCACCTCTTCCCTTCAGGACTTGTGGTTTAGAGGGGGTAAATGTTTGCTTTTGGTGGAGGTGCTGGGGATGAACCAGGGAAGGTATGAAAGTTTGCTTTTTTTTCCTTGGGGCCCATTGTTACTGGGAAAGGAGGTACTGGGAGAAGTTTACTGTTTGGTTAATATCCTCTCCCTCCTTCTGAGTCACACTGTCCCTCCATTTTTTCCCAGGGGAACTGTCTTGTAGGAATATTATTTTCCTTCACCTACTATACATTTTTGCCTTGTGGTTACCATAAGGCCTACATAAAACATAGTTATAACAGACTATGTTAAGCTGATAACAACCTTTTTAAAACTTTTTATTTGTTCTAGTCAGTTATACATGATAGGAGAATGTTCTTCGATTCAATGCACACAAATGTAGTGTAATTTTTCACCTCTCTGGCTGTGCAGGAAGTAGGGTCACATCATTCATGTAATCATACATGTATGTAGGGTAAGGATGTCTGTCTCATTCCACCATCCTTCCTATCCCCATGTCCCCTCCCCTCCCCAAGTTACTCTACCCATCCCATGCCTGCCCTCCTCTTATGGATTAGCATCCAGAGAAAACATTTGGCCTTTGTTTTTTTGAGAATGACTTACTTCATTTAACATGATATTCTCCAACTCCATCCATTTATCTGCAAATGTCATGATTTTATTCTCTTGTTGATGAGTAATATTTCACTGTATATATATACAACAGTTTCTTTATCTATTTATCTATTGAAGGGCATCTAGATTGGTTCCACAGTTTGGCTATTGGGAAGTGTGGTGCTATAAGCATTGATGTGGCTGCATTACTGTAGTATACTGTTTTTAAGTCCTTTGGGTAAAGCCCAAGGAGTGAGTGGGTCAAATAGTGATTCCATTCCAAGTTTTTTAAGGAATCTCCATATTACTTTCCAGATTCGTTGCACCAATTCGGAGTCCTACCAGCAATGTATGAATGTGCCTTTCCCCCAACATCCTCGCCAATACTTATTGTTGCTTGTATTTTTGATAACTGCCATTCTGACTGGCTTGAGATGAAATCTTAAGAGTAGTTTTGAATTGTATTTCTCTAATTGCTAGAGATGAACAACCTTTTTAAAAATATATATTTTTAATTTTAGATGGACACAGTACCTTTATTTTATTTATTTATTTTTATGTGGTGCTGAGGATTGAACTCAGTGCCTTACACATGCTAAGCAAGTGTTCTATCACTGAGCTACAACCCGAGCCCCACAACGCAACTTTTATAGCATAAACATACTCTACACTTTGATTCCACCCCACCTACATTTTATGTTTTCATTGTCACAACTTAAATCTTCTTACATTGTGCATTCCTTAACAAATTATTATAGCTACCACTTTAAAATTTTTTTCTTTTAACCTTCATACTAAAGAGATAAGTGATTCATACTCTACCATTACAGTATTCTAAACTTGATTGTGCCCTTACTTTTTACCAATGAGTTTGATGCTTTAATAAATTTTTGTGTTACTAAATAGTTTTCTTATCTTTCAGCTTAACGGATTTCTATTAGTATTTCTTGTAAGATAGGTTTGGCATGATGAATTATCTCAGCTTTTATTGGTCTTGGACTGTCTTATCTAGCTTTAATTTCTGAAGAACAACTTTGATGGACATAGTAGTCTTGTTGGACATTTTTTTTTCTTTCAGCACTTTGAATTGTCTCCCAACCTGTAAGTTTTCTGAGGAGGCATCCATTGCTAGCCTTAATGGAACTCCCTTGTATGTGATTTGCTTATTTTCTCCTGCTGCTTTTAAGATCTTCTCTTTGCATTTGATTTTTGACGGTTTCTAATATGGCTTGGTGTAGTTTTGTTTGGATTGAATCTGATTAGAGACCTTTAACCTTACTGACAAGTATCTGGATATTTATATCATTCTCTAAATTTGAAAAGTTTCCAAATTTAGAAACAGGTGCCTACCCTTTATCTTTCTCTTCTCCATTTTACATTCCTATAACTTGCATATTTATTCTTTAAATTCCCTCCCACAAATACTCTAAGCTTTTTTCATTCTTTTTTTTTTTAATCTTTCTCATTTTTATCCTCGACTATATATGTTTCAAGTAACTTGTCTTTTGTCAACCTGTTCAGACATTATGGGCAGGTCATGTGGAATGGTCTAGGCAAGTTAGGGTCATGACAGGCTGGGAGGGTGCCTGGGTCAGCAGCTGGGTGGGTCTGGATCTTGGACTTTGCATCCATTGGGCTGGACCTGTGATTAGGTCCATGGGGGATATTCCTGGAGAGTGAATCTATGAGGGGTAAACCTGGAGCTTGTATCTGCTTGGGGGTCCCCTGAAGCCTGGGTCCACAGAACCTGAACTTGCACTGGGTTAGGCCTTGAGTATGAGTCTACAGGGCCTAGCCAGGTTCCAGAATGGTCCTGTTGTCTGGGTCACTGGGATGGGTCTGTGTATTCAATCTATAGGACCTGTTAGTGTCCCCAAATATATGTCCCTCCCTCCTTTCTTTCACTCTTTCCTTCCTTCCATTTTTCCTTGCTTCCATACTTCCTTTCCAACCCTCCCTGTCAGTCTTCTTAAGACTTGGCCCAAACACCACTTCCTTACAGATATTTTGTTCAGGAAAATAATTGTAGAGCATAAAGTGTTCTATATAAATACCTCAGTAACTTAAAATATTATGAAAAGGGCTCAGGGTGTGGAGCTCTTTAGGTAGAACACACTTGCTACTGGATGAAGAGATTTATCCCAGCTCTCTCACCCTGGTTCTTAACTTCTGTGGAGAGGAAGAGATGCCATGTTTACTGTTCACTAGAGGTGCCTGGTTATTGGAACTGTGAAAATATTTCTCAAATCTCTCATTTTGCTAATATTAATGGGCCCTGATACTTCTGAGATATGACAAAAACATACCTATTTTTAACCTTCCTTAGGTTTAATTTAGAATTTTAAATTGATATTGGTAACTATTGCCAACTTTTAGTGCTGAAGGTACAAAAAGGAGAATTTATTCTCAAAGCAAAACATGATGACATATATTGCTTCTAATACCACAGATCTTTTCTCTAACCTCCTGCATTGGCCTCTACTGCCTCATTATTGTTAACTGGTGCTACCCAAAGCCCTTCCACATCTGTTATTTCATCTTCCCTATGAATTTACAAGAATTGTTTTTCAAATGGGCTTAAAGTGACCTGGAATGAGAAATGGAGAACTGTAGTTAGCTTTTTCCATTTTGTAGGTACTAGTGAGCCACTGAACAGAGATCCTTTTACTGAAACTCTGTGTCAATTATTATTCATTTTGAATATTCTAAGGTAGGTCTTATTCCAGAAACTGGAGGTAGGATTAGATGTCTCCTCACCTTCCTGTGTGACCTTTTTTGTTATTGTTCAACAGTTATTATCAAAGTTATGGGTAATGGAAGAAAGACATAAGAAAGGAGATGATTATGGATTTAGGAACATATAATATAAGCCTGAAAGTATGGAAAGAACATTCTGAAAGAAAAACTTGGAAGTACATCAGCAGCCTTCCTCAGAATTGGGTGAGGTTACCTGTGTTTTTCACCTCTAGGACTGAAATATGGCTTCTCCAACACTGCATGCTCTCTATCCTGCTGCAATCAGTGAAGAATTGACTTCACAGACCAAATAATTAGTTATTAAAGAAAAACTATTTTTAATTGATTTTATTATTTTTCAAATACACAACAGCAGTGGAATGCCTTATAATCCTTATTACAGATATAGGGTGCAATTTTTCGTATCTCTGTATATAAAGTATATTCACGTCAATTTATGCCATTATACATGTACAGTTTTTGCATTACAATTCTTAATACACAGATATACCACAATTTTTCATATCTCTGTTTGTATACAGGTATGTTGACACCCAATTCAAGTCTTCATACATATATTTTGTATATGTATTATCCTTGCTAATCCCCTTCCTCCTCCCTTTCCCTCCCACCCCTCTTCCCCATCTAGAATTAATTTAATCCTCCTACGCTATCCCTCCCTACCCCACTATGATTCACCCCGCTTATATCAGAGAAAACATTCAACATTTGTTTTTTGGGGATTGGCTGACTTCACTTAGCATTATCTTCTCCAACGCAATATATTTACCTGCAAATGCCATGATTTGTTCTTTTTTTAATGCTGAGTAATATTCCATTGTGTATAAATGCCACATTTTTTTTATCCATTCATCTACTGAAGGACATCTAGGTTGGTTCCACAGTTTAGCTATTGTGAATTGTGCTGCTATAAACATTGATGTGGCTGTGTCCCTGTAGTATGCTGTTTTAAAGTCCTTTGGGTATAGTCCGAGAAGAGGAATAGCTGGGTCAAATGGTGGTTCCATTCTCAGATTTCCAAGGAATCTCCATATTGCTTTACAAATTGGCTGCACCAATTTTCAGTCCCACCAGCAATGTATGAGTGTACCTTTTTCCCCACATCCACGCCAACACTTCTTGTTTGTCTTCATAATAGCTGCCATTCTGACTGGAGTGAGATGATATCTTAGTGTAGTTTTGATTTGCATTTCTCTGATTGCTAGAGATGATGAGCATTTTTCATATATTTGTTGATTGACTTTATATCCTCTTCTGAGAGGTGTTTGTTCAGGTCCTTGGCCCATTTATTGATTGGGTTATCTGTTTTTTTTTTTTTTTGGTGCTTAGCTTCTTGAGATCTTTATATACCCTAGAGATGAGTGCTCTATCAGATGTGTGAGGGGTAAAAATTTGCTCCCAGGATGTAGGCTCTCTGTTTTCACAGATTGTTTCTTTTGCTGAGAAAAAACTTTTTAGTTTGAATTCATCACATTTATTGATTCTTGATTTTAATTCTTGTGCTATAGGAGTCTTATTAAGGAAGTTTGGGCCTAATCCCATATGATGAAGATTAGGGCCTATTTTTTCTTCTATTAGACGCAGAATCTCTGGTTTAATTCCTAGGTGCTTGATCCATTTTGAGTTAAGTTTTCTGCATGGTGAGAGATAGGGGTTCAATTTCATTTTGTTGCATATGGATTTCCAGTTTTCCCAGCACCATTTGTTGAAGATACTATCTTTTCTCCAGTGCATGTTTTTGGCACCTTTGTCTAATATAAGATAATTGTAATTTTGTGGGTTAGTCTCTGTGTCCTCTATTCTGTACCATTGGTCTACTGGCCTGTTTTGGTGCCAATACCATGCTTTTTTTGTTACTATTGCTTTGTATTATAGTTTAAGGTCTGGTATAGTGATACCACCTGCTTCACTCTTCCTGCTAAGAATTGCTTTAGCTATTCTAGGTCTCTTATTTTTCCAGATGAATTTCATGATTGCTATTTCTATGAGGAATACCATTGGGATTTTGATCGGAATTGCATTAAATCTGTATAGTGCTTTTGGTAGTATGGTCATTTTGATAATATTAATTCTGCCTATCCATGAGCAAGGTAGATCTTTCCATCTTCTAAGGTCTTCTTTGAATTCTCTCTTGAGGGTTTTGTAGTTTTCATTGTCTAGATCTTTCACTGCTTTTGTTAAGTTGATTCCCAATTTTTTTATTTTTGAGGATATTGTGGATGGGGTAGTTTTCCTCATTTCATTCTCAGAGGATTTGTCACTGATATACAGAAATGCCTTTGATTTATGGGTGTTGATTTTATATCCTGCTACTTTGCTGAATTCATTTACTAGTTCTAGAAGTTTTCTGGTGGAGTTTTTTGGGTCTTCTAGGTATAGAATCATATCATCAGCAAATAGTACTAGTTTAAGTTCTTCTTTTCCTATACTTATTCCTTTAATTTCTTTTATCTGTCTAATTGCTCTGGCCAGTGTTTCAAGAACTATGTTGAATAGAAGTGGTGAGAGATGGAGAAAAACTATTTTTGAATATTTAAAATATACCTATTCATATAGATTAACTCATCAAATATTAATTAAATATCTATTACATGCCAGGTTCTGAGAATACAATGATGAAGAACACAGAAAGGATCTCATAGATAAGTGAGGGTCATAAAATAATAATGACCTTTTACTAAATGCTTACACCATGTAGAACTTGTTTACATATGATATTATTTAATCTTCATAACAAACCCCATGACATGTTTATTATTATTTTCATGTAACAGACATTGCAACCAATTACAGAGAGGTTAAGTAACTTGTCTAGGGTTCCACAGCTGGAAAATGACTGAACTGAAGTTTGATCCTAGGGAGTAGCATGCTAAAATATTTCCCTTGACTTCTTGGTCTCTCCAAATAGTTCTTCTGTGGTTCCTTTGGGAAGCATTTTATTGATTGTATTGATATGTTCGACTTGTAGTGGATTCTGTGGATACTCTGGTGTTTAGAATTGATAACAAATATGTAAGCCAATTGACAATTATGAAGTAGTGTCTTAGGTGGTTGTAGAGATCCATGTAGGATCTTAGAGAAAAGATTGGCTAGAAAAACCTCATGTAAGAGTCCATACGTACTCTGAACTCTGATAAATGTGTGGGAATCATCCAAGAAAAGTGACTTCCAGGAAAAGGAAGATGGCTGGATGTGTGTCACATTCTCCTGTGTTTTTCACTTATTTTAGTCAGCTTTTTCACTACGGTGACTAAAAGTCTTCACAAGAATAATTAGGAGGAAAACTTTATTTAGGGGTTTATGGTTTCAGAGGTCTCAGTTCATTGAAGGCTGCCTCTAATGCTTGGGGCTCAAGGTGAGGCAGAACATCATGGCGGAAGAGTGTGGCAAGTGGCTCACATTGATGATCAGAAAGAAGAGAGAGACTCCACTCAGCAGATACAAAAATCCCATCAGGGGATTAATTCACTAACCCAATAATTTCTCCTCCAAATCTTATTGCAATGTCTCACACATGAGCTTTGGGGGGACACCTCACATCCAAACCACAATGTCACTATTTGTTCATTGCCATAGCTTTTTATTTGTAGTTGTCTTGTCAGCCACATCACAGCATTTTAGTTGACAGCATTAAGCAACAAACTAAAACCAAAATAAAAAAAATAAAAAGGGTTGGGGATGTAACTCAGTGGTAAATATAAATGGGATGGTGCTACCAATTTATCACTCCCAAATAAACTGAGCACCTAGCTACTCCTCTTTAACCTCATCTATGCTTTTAAACAGACTGCATTAATTATATTTGTTTAATTATCATTTCATAAATACTCACTGAGCATCTACCATATTATTTTAGGCCATAGAGATAGGTTGAATGTAATTAAAAAATATTTCTTTGCTCAAGAAGTTTCTAATATAGAGGGAAAAACAATTAAATTTAAAATTTGTATACTAGGTGTTATATATATATATATCTATTAGCTTATTGATTTATTAGTCAATCACTGATAGGATATAATATTTTTCAGAGTCTAAAGTCATGAAATAATTAATTAATGGCTTTCTGGACACCAGACACACCATGCAATTGGCATTGCCAGATGTACAGTCTGATGACTCTCAAGAAAGGAAATGAAGTAACTGAGGCATGACTTGTCCTTCATGAGTCCATGCTGATTTGGAGTGGTCACCGCTTCCCTTTTTCCAACTCCTTTTGTTATTTTAAACATTCAAGTAACTCTTTTTTATTCTATTTTGGTTTGGGGATCAAACTCAGGACTTCATATTTGCTATACAAGTGCCATCTCTATCCCTGGTCTCAATATTTGAATGGTATTTCATTAGTTATGTTTAGAACCATCTATATTTCTTTTCTCTTTAATAGTCCCCCGCCATCCCCCACTTTTTTTTTTTTTTTTTTTTTTTTTAGTTTGGATTGAATCTGGGAGTGCTTTGCCACTGAGCTACATCCCCATCCCTTTTCTTTTTTTTTTTTTTTTTTAATTTTGAGATGAGATCTCACTAAGTTGCCTAGGCTGGCCTCCAACTTGCAATTCTCTTGCCTCGGCCTCGTTAGTCACTGAGATTACAGGAATGTGCCACCATGGCTGGTTGTATTTCATTTTTTTTTTATGGGTTCAGAGCTTCCTGGAATCTCTCTGAAAGTATTAAATGTACTTACTTGTCACTTTATTTGATGCCCATGTTGCATTTTGTCAGGCCTTAGTTCTGCTTTTTGAGTTTGGTGCTTCTTTTTGCATTTTTGATTGGTGGATGGCTCTTGGTTGTTTGGACGTATTTGTAGACAAATACTAATTTGAATAGTATGAATGACTGGAAAGTGTTAAAATTCTTCTTTGTGTGGCCAGAGTCTGAGTATTGGGTTAAATTATCTCAGGTGGTTGTGTGTAGTTGTGAGAAACACAACTACACACATGCTCCTTTGTCCAAACCCAAAGAAACATAACAGACATAAGGTAGAGCAAAAAGCAAGGCTTTATTGACAATCTTGCAAGATAGGTGTCTGGGGAAAACAGATCTGAGGGGAGGTTACAACCAATATTTTATCCCCTAGAGTGCAAGGTCCCTCCCACGGTTCCTCAATGGCTGAGTACTATGTGATGCACAATCTTCTCAAATGTCACCTAGATTTTACTGACTCCTATTGGATTATTTAAAGAAATACTCCTTTATCTGTTCCCACCTCCCTTTGTCCTCTTGTGGCAGGAAGGCCTTTCTGGGATTGAGTGCATTTTGGCACGTATGAAGTCTTCTCTGTTGGTCAGGCTGGCCCCTTCTCTCTCACCTCCTGTCAAGGGGCTCTGGAGTTTTCACACTCTTGTGAAACCTGCTTGTAACTTTCATTCTGTTCTCTGCTCCAGTTGCCTGTCTTATATCCCAATTTTACATTTAAGGTGAAATACCGTATTTGAAAATGGACCACTGGACCTTTTATTTCTTACATAGTAGAGAGAGGGTGGACATTTCCTTCAGCCTTGAGGGTGCTTTGTTTAAAGGATGCACAGCTGCCATTTGCCTGTGACAAGGACCTCACTCTCTGGACCTCTTTGAGACTCATCTGCATCAACCCTTAGGTGGAGTAAGAATCAACTTTGCCTTTCCAACTTTCCAACTTTCCAACATGCATGCCCATGTCTATTTCTCTTCCACATCTCCCTCCCTCCTCCCTTCCTCCCATCTTTCCTTCTTTTCTTTTTATTTGTTCTTTTTAAATATACATGACAGTAGAGTGTATTTTGATATAATATACATACATGGAGGCCTCACTTCTTCCAATCTGGGCCTACTTAATTTGAGTGTGAGTCTTTTACAGAACTCTGCCAAGAAAATTAGTTTTCAGTGTTATCTTTCATGATCTGGACTTGTGGGTCTTTCCCCCCCCCCCTTATTTTGGTGGTGCTGGGGATTGAACTCAGGACTCACTTGTGAGGCAAGTGCTTTATCAGCAAGCCACATTCCTAGCCCCTTGTGGGTCTTTCAATTCTGTTGTGTTTGGGCATCAGTGTATTCTGGGAATTCCTCAACGTATTCCTTCTGAGTTTTCTAAAACTTACTTAGGTTAATTTTTATTTAATTTCTCTCTTCTGACATTTTGTTGGATTTGGGAAGAAGGATGAATGCACATATCTAGCCGGCCACCTTTAATGGGAAACCACCCTTTCCTTTCTATGATAAGCAGTTGTTAGAGAGTTCTACTTTGAAATCTCATCAACCTCACCCAGCATGTGGTAACTAGAAGAAAAGTTTTTTGTTTTTTTAAGTTAAGGCATGCCCATGTCTATTTCTCTTCCACATCTCCCTCCCTCCTCCCTCCCTTCCTTCCTTTCTTCTTTTCTTTTTATTTGTTCTTTTTAAATATACATGACAGTAGATTGTACTTTGATATAATATACATACATGGAGTATAACTTATTAGGATCCCATTCTTGTGATTGTACATGATGTGGAGTTTCACTGGTGGTAGATTCATATATGAACATAGGATGTCTGATTCATTCCACTGTCTTTCCTATTCCCATCCTCCCTCCCTTCCCTTCATTCCCTGTTGTCTAATCTACTGCACTTCTATTCTCCCCACCCCTTATTGTGTATTATCTCCACATATCAAAGAGAAGTTTCAGCTTCTGGTTTTGGGGAATTGGCTTATTTTACTTAACATTATAGTCTCCAATTCTGACCATTTACTGGCAAGTGCCATAATTGCATTATTCTTTATGGCTGAATAATAGTTCATTGTGTATATATATAGTACATTCTCTTTATCCATTCATCTGTTTTAGGGCACCTAGGATGGTTCCATAGCTTAGCAATTGTGAATTGATCTGTTGTAAACATCCATGTGGTCATGTCAGTGTAGTATGCTGATTTTAAGTCCTTTGAGTATACCTGAGGAGTGGGATAACTGGGTCAAATGATGGTTCCATTCTGAGTTTTTTTCTGAGGAATCTCCATCCTGCTTCAGTGTGGCTGCACCAATCTGCAGTCCCACTAGCAATGTGTGGCACCTCTCCAATTTGTTGTAATTTTTCAAAGATTATCAACGGCCGTCTCTCACTGACACGTACAGCTCCTTTTAGTGCTCTGAAAAGTATTCCAAATTGAACAAAGAAAATAACTAAATGGGATTATCATTCCCTCTTTCTCCTTAAATATTCTTGTTTTATGTTTTGAGCTGGTGGAGCTTTTCATTGAAGATCTTTTCCTTGTTAGAGCAGAAGAAAGGCAGATGTAGATTGCATAGTTCTACTTTCTTTTCCTCCAGTTAAATGTTGCGCCGCAATAGCTAATAAGGATTCCCTTTTGTCTGTTATTCCCAAACTTTAATTGTTCTTCTGAAGACTCGTTTAAAGCTCATGTTAAACTTTGGCATTCCTTGCATTATTCATAGAAGTCTGGCTGGGACTTTCAAGTTGTTCTTGATTTTATACCACTGCTGCTAATTTTTGTATCTGTTCTTTGTAAGTCTCAGCTTTAGAAATTACTCTCTGTGCAATGCTGATAGTTCAGGCAAATTAACAGAGGGAGAAACTAAAGGTCAGAGAGTAAGTAGTGAATCATTAGTGATGAAATAAGGCAGTATGATAGCAAATTCTGAAGAACTCGCTGGTGAAACTTCTCATGTGTAATAGCTCCTCCTGCTAAGGTGGTCAGCTGAGTCAGTCACCCGCTGACCATGTTGCTGTTGCTTCTTAGAGGACACTTCTGAGTCATCTAGACCCCTCCCTCCCCCACTTTCATCACGTACACAATGTTTCACTGATTCCAGATCCTTTCAGATGCTATTACACTCAGTACACTCAGATCCTTCCCATTCTCATTAACAATTGTTGAAAGGAAGGAGGGAGCCAGTGGCCAGGGAGAACTGTTTTCAGACAGTGGAGAAAGAAACCAGCAGGGAGAAAGAAGTGAGGTCATTGGGTGGAGCAAGTATCTTCATGATTCCATTTATGTTACATATACTGAATAGGTAAATCAGTAGACATGGGACGCAGAATGTTAGTTGCCAGAGATTGGGGGTTGGGGGTGGGGGGAGGAATGAATAGCAACTGCTTAATGGGTACAAGTTTTCCTTTTGGAACAATGAAAATATTTTAGCACTGGACAGAGGTATTGGATACACCACCTCATTGTGAATATGCTAAGAGCAACTGAATTGTACACTTTAAAATGGCTCTTGTGAATTTTACCTTAAAAAAATATGCAGAACATGAGCCCCTTTTCTTCAAAAACATTTATACTACTTTTTTTTTTTGGTACTGGAGATTGAACTCAGGGGCACTCAACCACTGAGCCACATCTCCAGCTCTATTTTGTATTTTATTTAGAGACAGGATCTCACTGAGTTGCTTAGCACCTGGCTTTTGCTGAGGCTGGCTTTGAACTCTCGATCTTCCCTGTCTCAGCCTCCCAAGCCGCTGGGATTACAGGCATGCACCATCATACCCATAACAAAACATTACTTCTAAAATTACTTGACCTGGAGGCAATCTGTATATAAATCTGGAAATTCATTCTCTGCTGTAGATGAAGGCTCACTCCTGATAGGTGGTTAATGTGATGAGAAAGACAACATCAAGAAGCCTTATTTCTGACCATGATTCAACACATGCAGGATAGAAAATAATTATAAATTTTGTTCTAAGTACATTTCTGCTTGGTAACAGATTAATGGCCCTACTAACATGAAATAAATAGAATTAGAGAACAGCTGTTTTAATTTCTTAATCCTTTCATAATGAAATACAAGAAATTTATACAAACTGTATTTTTAAAAACTACACAATTTAACACATGTCCAGCAAGTATGACCCACAGATAATAAATCTGATACTCTTTAGGACTGTAGAAATGCATATTTGAATGTCATAGGGCTTGAAATATAAAGGGTATTGCCATAAATCATGAAAAGAAAACAAATTTCACGTAAATATGATACAATTTCTACTAAACCTAAAAGCTTAGCACTTTTGAATAAGTCTATTTGTTTCATTTAAAAAATTATATATAGTACTTGGTTTCATTTAGACAAAATTATACATACAAATAATTTTATTTCAATTTCTATCCTTCCTTTCCTCCCTTACTCCCTCTCCTTTTCACCCTCCTTTATTTATTTCTGATTGGTACTTTCTACGTATACTTAAAGGTGTACATTTATAAACCCAGGGTCTCACACGTGCAAGGCAGGCGCTATACCGCTGAGCCACAACCCCAGCCCCAAGCCTATTTTTAAAAAGCATGTATTTATGTATAGGTTTGTCTATAAAAATCTGGAATAATATGCAGCAAAATATTAATGGTACTTATTTTGTGCTTAAGTAAAGTAAGCTCATTTTGTGATTATCTGTTCCTCTTAACTTTAAAAAAATTGTACCTTTTAACTTTTCAATAATGAATTTACATTTTACTTGAATAAAAATCTAGTTTTTTCTTTTTTTTCCCCATGCTTCCATATTTAACCTTCTCTTCTTCCTATGTAACCTCAGGCATAATCCTCACACATGAATTTTAACTGAAAGTATCAGAGCAATGCCTATTTTCCAGCTTCCTGGGTACACTTTGGGTGGTTGTCCTTCTGTCCCTCAATAACCTGTTCTCAAGTCACATCACTCCCAGACATCTCTACCACCCAAATGTGGCCTTGGGACAAAGAGAAGCAGTATGAGGACTCCTTGGCAGCACATTTCATTTTTCTTTCCTTGATAGGGTCAGCCTCAACCAACTTTCTCTTCTTTGGTTTTCACACTTCACAGTGTAGCTTTCTTCATCTTCCAGACCCAACAAGACAATGTGTTATCTGCATAAGCATAGCATAGTAAAAATGTAAATGTACAGACGTTGAGGTACTCAGGCCAAAATTTCTGTGCTTAAAAAAAAATCAAATTAAATGATACAGGACTTTGGTATAAAATGAGGGTACTATTATCACTTTTAATAGATATTTATTGAGTACTTATTATTTATTTCTAAGTCCTGTGGCTCAGTGGTAATAAGGAGAGGGCACATCTCTGCCTTTAGGGAGCTTACCCGATGGTGCAGTAAACATAAAATAAACAGAATCAACATGAAATAATTGCAGATCATTATTAGAACGTTGATGCCCAAGGAGGAGTATTAGCGACCAATGAAGAGACTGACATTATTATAGAGTGTTGGGAGCTGCCACATAGGAGCTGAGCGCCCCTTAGCTTTGAGCAATGGAAATGTGGAGACTGGCTGGGAAGCAGGTGGATCCCCCGCTCCGCTCAGGAGAGGAGCAAAGCTTTGGGAGTGGGCATTACCCAACGGAGTGAGCTGCCTTCTTGTTCCTTTGTAATATTACCCCTGACCTTTTTTTTTGGAAATAACATTCCATGCATTTCATGGAACTTCCCTTTGTGTGTCCCCCCCTATATAAGAATAAAGAATTCAGGTGGTGCTCTCTTTTTTCCAACGACCCTATGGTGGAGAGCCATCTCCGGATTTTGAAAAGGTACTTCTGTGTGCTTGCGTGCTTTCTTCACCGTTTTCTTCGGTTATTGTAGTAGTCAGATTTTGTGAACCCAGCTTAGGTTGCCAGCTCAGATAGATGGCAATAATAGAGCAGTTGGGGAAAGCCTCTCTAAAAAGATATCATTGAAATTGACAACGCAAACTGATGTCACCATCCGAGGGTCCAGAGAAGGCATGATTTCCCCCCTTCCAAAGGATATATTTAAACTTCTAAATTTCTATTAAATTTAATATTACCTAAACTATAAAGGTAGAAATTTTAGGCAACTTCAAAGATGAAGTAAGGCCTCATGAGTTAAGAACTCTTGTCCAAGGTCACAATAATGGACAAAGTCACCTCTAGAATCCAGGCTCCAAATCTACTGATTATTCCTCTAAACCTCATGCCTTGGATGTGAAGCCTAATTTTAAAACAATCTCCATGGCAATCTCTTGGTTTAGTTAGAGAAGAAAGAAAATATAAAATAGGATTTGTCATTCAGCTCTATTTTAAAGTTCCTCACTTAAACGATTAGTTGCAGACCAGCTAAAAAAATGGATTAGTTGCAGACCAGCTAAAAAAGTCAAGTTGGGTGAGACACAAAGATTGTTTATAGTGTTTTTAAAAAAAAGAGGCTAAAGATTTTCATAGAAATTTCTACTTTCCTGGAAACCTTTTACTGCTTCATCTTTTTCTTTCTGTTCATATACACATTCAAGTTTTTCTCTTCCCTCTGATTGCACATGAAAAGGATATGTTGAAAGCAAGTCCAAAGGGATAGAACTAAGTGGAAAGGCTCACAGTTGAAGTGAGTCAGGAGTAGATTAGTGAAGTGGAACCCACTGAAACAATTCCTTTACTGTTAGTATTTGGAGAACACTAGCAAAGGAAATTGGTATTGCTTTATTAAACACTACCAAAATCAACACGCCTCAAATACTTTGAAGGTAATTTATTTATTTATTTATTTTTTACAAGGTTAAGATTATTTACTAACTTTCCTCTAATGAGATTCATAAGAACATAAGTGAATGCTCTTGATATTATTTATAGATTCCCCTGTCCAAATTATAGATAGTGATTGAGTTTTCATATTAAAACAAAACAGATATCAGTCCAAAATAATTAATCAATACTTTAAAAATCTTGGTGGTAAAGTAAACCAATTTCAGCAGAGAAAATGTTAAACATCAGAAAAGAAACTAATACAGAATCCAGGCTATAGATAAGAAAAGCCCATGTAATTTGAAAATGTGGTACATGGCTATAGGTATTCATTGAGATTTTTCTTGTTCAACAAGAAAAATTTTCTTGTCCAACGCTTTAGACAAGAGCAGCAGACCAACCAAAAGTATTTTGTTATTGAAACTACGATATCTACTCAAAAACAAAAAAATGGGAAGTTGCATTACTGACAACCACCCTGGGAAATATTAACTTTCAGTATTGTGAATTCTGATTCCCAGAAGCATTGAAACGAACTTCACACTTTAGGAGATGGAAGATCTTCAATTAAAGACCCCAATGAAGCTGGGCGCAGTGGCACATGCCTGTAATCCCAGCCACTCAGGAAGCTGAGGCAGGAGGTTTGTGAGTTCAAGGCCAGCTTCAGCAATGTCAAGGTGCTCAGCAACTCAGTGAGACCCTGTCTCTAAATAAAATACAAAATAGGGCTAGGGATGTAGCTCAGTGGCCAAGTGCTCCCTGAGTTCAATCCCTCGTACAAAAAACAAAACAAAACAAAACAAAAAAACAAAAAAAAAAACTTCAATGGAACAAAAAACTATGATTTTCTTTAAAACAAACAAGCAAGCAAGCAAGCAAGCAAACAAACAAAAGCCCACGATCATATCAGCTTTATTAAAATATCCTCTATTTTTCAAGGTGATTTTTTTCTCCTTTGTCTTTGGCAGTAGAAAGAATTTGATTATTACCTTTTGTAAATGCTGCATTTAATATTGTCTTTAGAAAAGGGGGCAACAATGAATAGACTTGCATTCTTGAGCCATGATTCAATGTGATTTTTTTTTTAAGAAACATTAAACTGTTTCCTTGTTTTGATTAAGAACATCTGATTTATTATCTTTAATGCTCAGGGGGTAAACTGTCACATTTTCACTTTGAAGATAAGAATCATCCCACACTTTCCTGCACTGAACAAATACTGATATTCATAAGCAAGACTAATGATAGGCATCAAAATAATAAGTAATTATCCCCATGTGTAAGAATATAGAAACTACTGTTTTCCCCTGTGGTGGTCATCAGCTAGTTTGCATAGCTGTAGAAATTGCAAGTAAAATGTGTTTTGTGCTTCATAGGATGGAAAGAACATTTCAAACACAGGATCTTAGGCGAATGTTCACAACATCTCTGCCACAAAAGCATGATCATCCCTTTTCAACCAATTTTTACTGGTGTCTTATAATTATACATAATGGTGAGATTCATTGTTTCATATTCGCATATGCACGATATCATCCTTGTTTTTCCTGATGAAGGAAAGTCAACCCCAGAGAAGATAAGCAAGTAGTAGAAACAGGGTTCAAACTCTGCATTTTAATTCAAATTATTGACTTTTTTTTCCTATAACACTTTTTTCCTTTTCTCCCTTTCAAAGTTTTCTTTCCTACCTTTCAACTCTTCTCATTACCAATTCTTAGGCAAACATACCCTCAGACACTTGTTTATCCATGACAGTTGTTTATAGTCTCTTTTGAGTGTCCCATGGGGTGGGGAGTGGGGAAGGTGCTTCTGATTAGGCTTTTCTGTTACACAGATTTACTTTAAGAATTGAAAGTTGTTCTTTGCTTTCTAAATCTTCCTCTTTCTCCTCTCCCTTCTCTATTCTGGGCATCAGAGAGAACTTAACAACCTAAGTTTTGTTTTAGTTTTCCCTATTTAAAAAAATGGTGGTGAAAAAAACATAATATGAAATTTACTCTGTTAACCATCTTTAAGTATACAGTTTAGCACAGTTAACTGTATGCACAATGTTGTGTAACATATCCCTGGAACTTTTTCATCTTGCAAAACTGAAGCTCTTTACCCATCAGAAAACAACTTCCCATTTCACCCTCCAGCAACTCCCTGGAAACCACCGTTCTACTTTCAGTTTCTATGATTTTGACCACTCTAGATATCTCATGTAAATGGAATCAAACAGTATTTGTCCTTTTGTGTCTGGCTTGTTTTGTCCACATAATGTCTTCAGGTTTTATCCATGTTATAGCATGAGACAAGATCTCCTTTTTTGAAAGGGCTGAATAATTCCATTGTATGTGTATGACACATTGTCTTTATTCATTATCTATCAAAGGACATTTGGGCTGTTTCTTTGAGTTGGCTATTGTAAATGCTGCTGCAATGAACATAGGGGTACAAATAGTTCTTTGATATCTTGCTTTATATTTCTTTGGGCGTATTCCCAGAATTGTGATGCTGAATGCTATGGTAAGGATTACACTCCTCTTCTGAGAAAACTCCATACTGTTTCCTATCACAGCTACACTATTTTACATTCTCTCTAGTAGTACACAGGATTCCAATTTTTCCACATTCTCAACAACATTTGTTATTTTCCTTCTTTCTTTCTTTCTTTCTTTCTTTCTTTCTTTCTCTCTCTTCTTTTCTTTTCTTTTTTTTTCTTTCTTTCTGTCCTCCTACTGAATGTGAGGTGATATTGCATTGGTGTTTTGATTTACATTTTTTCTAATGATTAATGGGTATGTCCTTTATAAAAAAGATTCAAAAATACATATGTTCTAGGTACTGTGCTAGAAGCTTTGCATAGAATATCTTGTTACTTTTAGTAACCATTCAATGGCCTAAGTGGTGCAAGCCTTACTGTGTACAAAGGAAACTGAGAATCAGAGGTGAAGTCATTCTTCTAAGGACAGAAAGCTGTCAAATGATAAAGCTGGTATTCAAAACCGGGTCTGACACCAGAGCTCTCTTTTCCAATCTGAGCTACTCTTTCTGTCTTTTACTTTGCTCGTTAATTCCCTAAGGTTATATTTGGTGGCTTGCACAGTCCTATACAAAGGAAAGGGGAAATAATATTCGGTCTTGTGCTGGACACATTGCTAAATGCTTTCAGACGTGGATGCATGCATGTGTTTTGGAGGAAGTGAAAGGGGGAAGTCCTTTCATTTTATACGAACGAGCATTTACTCCATTCACATGGTTACGAATGTAAGTCTAATTGTGCAATAGGAAGAAAAGGTGAGCTTGACTTTCTTAAAAAGATATTTTTAGTTGCATATGGACACAATATCTTTATTTTATTTATTTGTTTTTATGTAGTGCTGAAGATCAAATCCAGTGCCTCACATGTGTGAGGCAAGTGCTCCACCACTGAGCTACAACCCCAATCCCTTAAAACTGACTTTTAACTGGTAAATATAGTATCAAGAAATATGCGGGAATTCAGAAGAGAAACTCTGATTCCAATTAGGAAGTTGATTTTATCAATGAAGGGGAGGGGGCATCATCAGGAAGAGGGTACACAGGCAATGAATCATGAGAAAGAAGAGACTTGGCTTGGGATAAGAGAGAACAAAAGAAATAATTATATAACTACAGGAGGTACCAAGTGGCCTCTTCTCTCTGACTCTGATCCTTATTCTACCAGCTATCTTTTTCAACTCCACTATCTTCTTATGTTAGTAATACAAGCAATGGGTCAAAATTCATAAATTTAGTTTTGCTTGTGCAATGACAGAATCTGAGCTGATTGTGACATTTAAGATGATCCTATTGGGGTAAAAATGGGAGTTCCTAACCCACTTGAATCTAATGTATGAAATATGATATGTCAAGAGCTTTGTAATGTTTTGAACAACCAATTAAAAAAAAAAAGATGATCCTAAACACAGAAGATTTGGGCCATGTGAAGACCTGACTCTTGACATCTGTGGGAATCCCCTAACACTAAAATCTTAATTCCAATCTTCACTTGGTCATGAAAAGCATCAAGTAAAAGTGAACTTTAAATTATTTTATTCATGCATTACAACTAAAAACCATAACAACTCCTACCTCCATTTACCTGGAGAGAAATAGATTAGAATTTACTACTGTAATTTTCCCAGTTTATCATATTTGATCACAAACAAAAACATCTCTAGGTAAAAAGAATATAAATATCCCAATAAAATTATAAGAGAGGCAACTGAAATGATAGTTGGTATTTACAATAGTCAGCAAGTGCTGTTAATGACACAGAAACAAATAAGCTAGTCAGCCTTCTATCAATACAGCAAGAAGGCAGTAATACTTTTTGTATTACAGTGACAAATCTGTGAGCCAGAAACAGCAGGTTATATTATCTCAGCATTTCTAAATATTATAGATTTAGAATTGCTGAATTGAAATGAAATGATTGAGTGTATTAGATGCTGCTCATAGATATCATACCTGGAATTGTAGCCATCTGTGAAAATTATTCATAGATTCATTATTGCATTTCATTAACCCACTTTATCTGTTCTCTTTACAAATACTCATTCACTCGTTTTTCTTTCTTTTCATCTGTCATGGATTTGCTGTTATTTATTTCTTTCCTATTTTATAAATAGCTTAGACTCTCCCAAACAAGTCCTCTAATGAAACTTCATTAGCTTTTTCTTCAAAAATGGATTATGATGATGAACTATGAGTACCATGCAAGAAAACAAAATGAGAACCATAACTTGATATAAAAGTTAAATACAAAATAAAAAAAAATGTGTTGCAAAGAAGGTAACAAATGATTTTCAGATAAAATATGGGGGTGGGGGGATGCTGGGCCTGGGGATCTAATGCATGGCCTTCTCTGTGCTAGGCAAGTCTTCTGCCTCTGAGCTACATGCCCAGCCCCATCTGATGAATATATTTTTGCCATATTTTTAAATTTGTTCTTTTTAGTTATTCATGTCAGCAGAGTATATTTTGACATTTATACAAACATGGAGTGTTTCTTATTCTAATTAGGATCCTAGTCCTGAGGTTATACTTGATGGTGAGATTCACTGTGGTGTATTCATATATGTACATAGGAAAATTGTGTCAGATTTATTTCCCTGTCTTTCCTATTCCTGTCCCTCCTCCCTTCCCTTCACCCCCTTTGTCTACTTCATTGACTTCTATTCTTACCCTCCTCCTACTCTTGTGTGTTAGCATCCACATATCAGAGAGAACATTCACATGAACATATATATATATTTTGTGGTGCTGGGGATTGAACCCAGGGCCTTTTGCATGCGAGACAGGCACTTTACCACTGAGCTATATCCCCAGCCCTTCACATGAATATTTTTTAATGAGGGATTCCAATAACATTTTTTTATAATAAATAAATTTCAATTGACAAAAAAATTGTTCCTATGGGATAGAATTAATGATATTTATCTTTTTAGTTTGCAAATGAGAAAACATAGCTTTAATAATATTAAGGGACATGCCCAAGGCCATACAATGCATAAATGACTAAATGGTATTTGGATAAAGATTCTCATATTCTAATCTAATCTGACCCAACATATTATACAGTAGTCCTTTCTTATAGTTTTGCTTTTCAAGGGTTCAGTTGCCACTGGTCAATGGTGGTTTGAAAATACTAGATGGAAAATTCCAGAGTTTTAATAAACAATTCCTAAGTTTTAAATTATGCACTGTTCTGAGTAGCATGATGATATCTCATGCTGTTCTACTCCATCCTGCCTGGGACATGAATCATCCTTTGTCCAGCATCTCCATGCCCTCTATGTTACCTGCCCAGTAGTCACTCAGCAGTTGGCTGGTTATCAAGTTGACTGAGCTATCAGTGCTAATGTTTGAGTAAGCCTTATTTTACTCAATAATGGCCCTAAAAGTGGAAGACCAGTGTGATACTTGCAATTCAAGTATCCCCAAAAGAGGCCATGAAGTACTTCTTCTAAGTGAAAAGCTGAAATTTTGTAATTTAATAAAGAAAAAAAATGTATATTAAGGTTTCTAAAATCTATGTAAGAAATTATCTATTCAAAAAAGACGAAGAAAGAAAAAGCACATTTTAATAATTGCTCTATTTTACTATTATTGTTGCTATCCTCTTACTGTGCTTAATTTATAAATTAAACTTTATTATAGATATGTATGTATAGAAAAAACATAGTATACATCAGGTTCATTACTATCTGCAGTTTCAGGATCTACATCAAAACTATGGGTTTTAAAACATGTCCTCCAAGGATAAGGGAGGACTGCTGTACTATGAATGCTATTTTAATATTGTTATTTTCATTTAAATATATATTTTATCATGAATTTTTCTGCTTTGTATGGATTTTGTATCATTTTATAAGCTATAGGATGATGTCCTATCAAGTTGCTGCATATTTTGTTATTCTTTATTTTTTTTTTTTTTTTACAAATACAGGTATAGCTGACCTTGATATACTTTTCTTTTCATGTTGATTAAATTTTACCTTTACAATAAATTACTACATATGTAAATGTTTGGTAAAGAATGACGTGTGTGTGTGTGTGTGTGTGTGTGTGTGTTTTACTAGGGAATCACCCCAGGTGCTCCACCACTGATCTATAAACCCCCAGCTTTCTTTCTTTTTTCTTTTTTTTTTTGAGAAAGGGTCTTACTAAGTTGTCAAGGCTAGTCTTGAATTTGCAGTCCTCTTGACTCAGCGTCCAGGGTAACTGAGATTTTAGGCATGTGCCACTGTGCCTAGCAAGAATTATTTCTTTAAAAAACTAACTTTGCTTTTCACAGGTATTTCTTTTATTTTTTTTAAAAAAACAAGAAACCATGTGTGAACATATGTCAAAAAAATATTCAAGTACTGTAGTGAGATATTTTCAGATTGTGTATATTTTACCTACACTGATTAGCATTGGTCTTTCAGACTGTGTTTTCCTTATGAGTACATCAATCCTGTAACAGAGAGCCCAAAGCAGCATTGGTAGCTGAAGGAATGATAGTTAAACTGTTGAAAGATGTTCTTTATCAGAAGACACATCATGACTACCATGTTTTATGAAACAATATGTTTATGGTTTTATACAGATGAAAATTTAAATCCTTTGGCATAAAATTCCAGGATTGCACAAACATTCCCAATATAAATAATCACACTTACTGTGTTGTTCTCTTACAATATAATTACTCATAGATTAATTTTTTTATATCTTCTTCAATTTAGTTGTTTAGTTTCCTATCTGGGCTTCTCTTCACCCAGGAAAACCTTTTAATCATATATATATATATATATATATATATATATATATATATATATATGTATATGTGTGTGTGTATATGAATGTATATATGTATGTGTATATATATATATATATATATCTTTATTTTGTTTATTTATTTTCATGTGGTGCTGAGGATTGAACCCAGTGCCTCACATGTACAAGGCAAGTGCTCTGTCATTGAGCCACTACCCCAGCCCCCTTAATCTCATTTCTTATGATCACAAACACTGCTCACCTTACTCGCTTTTGTGGTTATTATTCATTTATTTATCAACAGGCAATTGGCTAGTCTTCTAGATACTGAGGTAAGAGCAGTGTTTAAAAAATAGACGTTTCTGTTTCTGTAGAGTTTTGTTAGAGGGGATAGAACACTCAAAGCAAATAAATAGACACTTTTAAGTTTGATTAATAAAAACTGAGATAGCAAAACAAGGAGACGGGTCAGGGATAAGAGTTGGGCAGGTCAGGGCTACCATCTTATGGTAGTAATGAAAGGCTTCTCAAAGTAGTTGAATCATAGCCTGAACGCTGAGGAATAAACATTCCAGGAAATGGTGAATGCAAATTCCAGGGGGAAACATAAGGGGTTTTCCTGTAAAATAGGAAGAAGGTCAGAGGGATGGAATAAGTGGATGTTGCAAGACAAGAGCTTGTTGAAAGTGTCAGGGACTAATCATGTTGGATGTTGTGGGTCATGCTGAGAGGACCTGCTATAGTTAATGAGTTTGCAAATGGAACCCACATTTGAAAGTTATTCAATAAGAGAGTGAGATGAGTAAGATGATGTGATTTATTTTTTATAAGACTATCAGGCTGCTGAATATCTTATCCAAGGTCAATCTTCACCCCATTGCTTCCCATCACACCCAGTGTCTAGCACATAGTAAGTGCCCAATAAGTACACATTATCCTTTATATCTCCAATATCTCCCCCCATGTAGTCTCTCATTAACTGCCCTTTTTGTCCTATTTGCCTGACTTGATGGGAAATTCCTATTCATTAAAATTCAGCTAAAGCATCTCTGTCCCGGGAAGCCTTCCTAATCTGCAGAGCTGAGGGAAGTACCCTCCTCTGTGGACCTTGTATTCTATAATATTCTATTCTTGTATTCTGTAATAATACCAGTCACACGTTATTGTACTTGTTGGTTAGGTTGTCTCTCCCTCCATATAATTCTTAACAAAGCTTGTTTCTTTTTTATTTCGATTTTTTGCAAGGGTTGTTTCTTATTCTTTTTATTTATTTCTTTTTATGTAGCACTGAGGATTAAAACAGTGCCTTACATGCACTAGGCAAGTGTTCTATCACTGAGCTACAGCTCCAGCCCATTTCTTTTTCTTACTTAATCTTTAGTGACTATGTTAGATGATTCACATATCTTCTATTCTATCTAAACTGAACTGAAAGAGTGTATCATTACTTTTACCCAACTTTAATATTGACTCTAGAAATGGTGATTTCTCTATAGAACCTTTGCATATTATCCCAAACCATCCCCATGCCCTTTTCACACTATTGTAGTATCACCCTAGGTAATTCTAATTTTGCACTAAAAGTTGGTTTCCAACTATCTCCAAATTTAGTGTGAACTTATTTCTAAGGCCCAAATTCTTTGAGTACAGAATTGTGTCTAACTTATTTCTGTAATCCTGGTCCCTATTACCACATCTGGCATATAGCAAATATTTAATAAGTGATAATTATTATGAGCCCAAGATTCTTTTTTTTAAATTGTCTAGTTGTCAATGGATCTTTATTTATTTATATGTGGTGCTGAGAATAGAACACAGTGCCTTGCACATGCTAGGCAAGGGCTCTACCACTGCATCACAATCCCAGCCCCCTTTTTTTAAATATATATTTTTTAGTTCTAAATGAATCTTTTATTTTACTTATTTATATGTGGTGCTGAGGACCGAACCCAGGGCCTCACATGTGCCAGCCAAATGCTCTACTACTGAGCCACAACTCCAGCCCTGAGCCCGAGATTCTTGAAGCCATGATCCATTGATGTTTTCTATAAAAACAAGCTACATCAGTAGAAAAAATATAAAATCTTTCATTTACATAGTGTTTCCAAGGAATAAATATTTTTCAATAGGAAATATTTTTCATCTTTTCAATGATTCATAGGAACAAATCTTCATATTAAAAAAAGTAGTTATGACAGAAACTTCAGTCACACATTTTAGGAAAAAAACAACAAAAAAATCTTTTCCAGTAGTTACTAGTAGCAATCTATCTATCTTGCACTTCATCGATAATGATGTTGAAATATAAATGAATAGAAATCAGTTTTCTTAACTGTGGTAGACAACCCATCTTTCAGACTTGGATGTGCAAGAAGGGATAAATTAACTAAAATGAAAATTAAGATAAGTTTTATTCCTTATTCTTTTTTTTTTCAAACACTTGGCTAGCTAAAATAGAAAATTAGGAATTCAACCACATGAATGTCTTCAACATCTACTTTTGTGGTTAGAAGAGAGCCAGCTTCATGGCTTTCTGAGCATAGAAGACAGATCAGCTTCTCTAAACCCACTTCTCTTTCCTCTGCTCTCAAATTCCTAAAATAACAACAAAAATAACCAGAAAGTATAGTGCTATTAAGATCAGTGTACAGGAAGGGAAAGATGAGATTTTTCTATCACAATTATTTATTGGAGAAAAACAATTTCTCGTGTGGCTAAACTGTAATTAAGTTTACAAACTCAAACTCTTAAAACCTTAATAATTAGAAACTCAAGAAGAACAGAGGAAAGCCTTGTTTTCCTGATTACCTATCAAAGTGGCAAGGGTATAGAGGACTCAAGGGGGGCATGTGTTGTTCAGATTCCAGGTCTTGCTTATCTTTGGCCCAGGCTTCTTGGTCTCTCATAGATTTAAGAAATTCTAATTGAGGTTGGGGATTTAGATCAATGGCAGAGCACATGCCTAGCATGTGTAAGGTCCTGAGTTTAGTCCTCGGCCCTTAAAAAAAAAAAAAAAAGAAGCTCTAAGATGCACTTCTCTTATTTTAAAGCTGGGTGGAGATGTGTGAATATTCTTAGAAACATAAATATAGAAAATAAGTAAGACAAGAGAGGCTTTCTCATTGATGGCTATTTCTGTGAGGTAGACATCATTTGTCTACATTGAAGAGCAGAGCGGAGACGGGTGTGAATCATTCCACATGGGTTGTGCTTAAACAGTAGTGAGGTGCCCTTCCCTTGAGCCCACATTCAAGAGCCAAGAAAATGGGTGTGAAGGATAAATGGCTTTATCTGCCATCAGTTAGAAGATCTGCTAACCCAGAAGCTGGTGTTTCTATGTAAATTTGGTGGCAAGAAGGGGAGAGGTTCAGATGGTGCACATCATGAAGCACTGACGTTTTACTTTCTTACTCTCAAACTAAGAGAAATCAAAGGTCACACAAGAACAAGATAGTAGAACTGAGATCCACTTGTACTTGACACTTTGGTCACTTTTTAGGAGGAGGGGGAAGGTGGGACAAAGGCAGACAGGACCAAGTGCTGCCAAATACGATTTAACGCAGACACTAGACAAGACAACCAAGAGGAAATGAAAAACTGAGACAAACCATTTCTCTCACTGGACAGAAGCAGACCTCACTTATCATTAGCAAGAGGGGGCCTGGTACGATGGGAAAGCCACAGAAGCTGGCGTCAGAGACAGGAGAATGAGTCCTGAGTTCTGTCATTTACTGGCGTGTGATCTTGGATCAGGCCCATCACATTTCCCTGAATGATTATGTTTACCCACCTCAAAGACAAGGACAGTTATACTCTTAGCAGCAACAATTTCACCAGGTTTGTGACAGTAGATAAGATTAGTAATGCTAATTGTGAAAACTTTATTATTTAAAGTTAAATTGCTTCATCTTTATTATTCACCATCCCAAACTACAATCATTACCCAAAAACCTTTTCTAAGTATGCCCATACTAACGTCCTCTATTCTCTTTATAATTCATTTGCTGTCTGCTTGTCCCACATTAGTCTAGCTAGTAGCAGGGCAGCTGAGATGGCCAACCAGGAACGTACAGTGGGCAGACTGGAGGGGATTTTAAGCACCTTGAGCAAGGTGTGCATGGATATTGGGTTTTGCATAGCCTTTGCTGTGCTCATCAGTTGGCTCCTTTGTATTCATCCACTCAGCACTTCTCTGCATTAGTGCTTTGCTGAGTAATGATCCCGGCCCACGACCATGCAAGGTGTACGAAATGACTGAGCTGCTGTGTGCTTTCTCACTTCATGGGAGTCATTTTAAAGGGGCTGTATTTATGCAGAACCTGTGAAAGACAAATGTGACTGAAATAGAGACCCTACTTTAGCATTTTAAATCACTGGAATAGGTTTATGGAGAAAACAAGATCAAGATGTACTGGAAGGGTATGGCTGGGGTTATTAGCACCACTGAACCTAAGAAGCTATTGATTTCCCTTAGTTGAGCTTCAAGAACATGAGTAGCTAAATCATTTTTGTTTTTCTTTCCTGGATGCAATAACAATTGATGAGTTCAGTCCATTGAAACAAAACATGGTCACTATAGTAAGAATTAGTCCTAGAACATGACCAAGGACCTTATTACTAAGTATCTGAGAAGGGAGGAGGAATCAGAAAAGAAAATAATTAGTAGAAAAAAAGGTCATTAGTGAGAACCTATGGTTCACTTTCAGGACTCATTTAAGTACACAGAGATTTGAAATCAATTTACATGGATGTAGTGCTACTTAAGAAATTGACAAATCATACCAATAATAGCAAAATTTGGTGTGTTGATGATCTCTATGTCTTATATGGAGAGATGTCAATAAGCTCTTAAGTTATTGTACAGCCTAAAAGGAACCTAATTAATACCCATGTTTCTCTTGGTTCATTTCCTCTCAAAAACCTAAAGTCATATTTATAAAGGCATATTATGCCACAATGTACTGTCCGATTAAGTTCATAATATTTTTCTTTTTTTCCCTTGATTTTACAATGAGTTAAAATATGTATTTTTTAAAACTGTTAAGTTAGGAATCAGAGCTGGGAATATCACATCTGTTTTCAGTTTTTTCAAAGGAGATGTAAAAGTTTTAAAAAGGAGATGAGTGAAATCAGCCTATAACATTAGGATACTGTGAGCACAATTAATCCCTGATGTTGCTCTGGTCAGCCAACCTCCTGGTAAAAATTTGTTGTAGACAGAGGAGTAATTTGTTGGGTAGCACATTGGGAACTTCCCCGAGGTCACAGGTAGAGTAAACAAACACGATTGAGAAACTACTGTGTGTTGACCTGTGACCACCTTGGCTGTAAATAGGTTTCATGACATTAGGAAATCTTATGCCTGATTTTGTGATTCAGTCTTTCCATAGAGAATCAGAATCGCCCTCCTGATATTTCCTGGTGTGCAGAATGTGGCCTGTAGTTGATAAGTGTGACAATAGTGAATACTTCTTAATGATCTGAAGAATTTTTATCAGTGAATTTAGGTTATTATGTGAGATAGTCATATTTATGTCACTCTAACAAAATAACTGAGATAATCAACCAAAAAAGAGGAAAGATTTATTTTGGCTTACAGTTTTGGAGATTTTAGTCCATGATAGATTGACTCATTGCTTTGGACCTGTGGCAAGACAATCCATCATAGTGGGAGCACAGAGCAGAGGAAGCTGCTCATCTCATGGTAGACAGGAAACAGAGAGGAAGGGGCTAGGGTTCCAGTATCCCTCACTCTGCCCTGTGACCTAAATTCCTTCCCCGGGGGGCTCTGTGTCTTAAAGATTCCACCATGTCCTGATAGCACCCTGGGTTGTTGACCAAGTTCTTAACACAAGGGCCTTTGAGGACACTTACCCAAACCACAGTGCTATGCCAAACTCTGTTGTAAACACTAAATGTAGAACTGATTTAATCTTTATGATATTCCCATACTAGTATTTTCTAATTTGAAAAAATCACAGTGGCCTGCCATGGTGACACATATCTACAATCCCCAAAAGATCTTAAGTTCAAGGCCAACCTGGGCAAATTAGTGAGTCCCTGTCTCAAAAGAAAGAGGGATGAGGATGTGGTATAGCACCTCTGGGTTTACTCCCCAGTAGCATAATAAAAAGAAAAAAAAAACTTAGTTGAGGGAAAGAGCAGTAGCTTGTTTCAAACTTATCACAGCAACAGCATCATTTGTTCTAGGACAGTATAATAAACTACATAGTCAGAAAATGACAGTCACAATGAGTGTGGGCAAAGAAATGGCCAATCGTAAGTTTCTGAGAAGAAAAATGTGAAGGCCAGTACACTACTAGAAAATTTGAAAAGTAGCTTAGGAATATCAAAATTGCATCAAAATGGAAGATTTTTTTTTCTAGGCAGAGATGGATTCTCTTTAGAGAATTTTCTCTGGGATCTCTATTTTCCTTCTCTGTCTTCTCCATTAAGATATTGTTATCCTGAAATAAAAACAACTGGTATGGTCTTTGTTTCTGAAAAAGTCAATTATGTTCACTTCCTCTACAAAAATGTGTATAATGATGGAGGAGTCATTAAGTTTTCTATTATATAAAATGAATTTTCTTGTCCTTGCCGGGTGATAAAAGAAATTTTGAGGCACTAAGTGTGTGACAGGCTGGAATGGGGACCGCATGATTTGCATCATGCTACTGTGATCATGAATATATCACATTATGGTTAATGTGTTACATTAGGAAGTTACAGCTGCACAAGCAATTATTTAAAAAGGAGCAGGAGAGGTACAAAGTGTGAGAGTAATTCTACACTTTCCTGGGGACTTTGAACCTGGAGGTAGCAAGCCAGGAGCCAACAGGTATGGGCAGCCCTTAGAAGTTGCAAACAACACTTAGCTGTCAGCAAAGGGGACATCAGTCCTATCACTGTAAGGAAACTAAATTCTAGCAGTACCTCCAACAAGCAAGACAATGGTGTCTCCCCTAAAGCCTCTGCAAAGGAATGCTGCCCACCACACTTAGATGTTAGCTCTATTACTTGTGTCAGAATCAGACTTTTGACCTATAGAAATGTGAAATAGCAAATGTGGGTTGTTTTAGATGCTAAGTGTGGGTCGTTGGTCCCAAATACTATTCACAAAAGCCGGACTTCATCCATGGATTCTAGGCTCCCTTGCTAAACTGTTCCTGGCAAAGACATCAATTCTCACTATAGCCTTGAAGATTCCCAGTCATTGGCTGCATTTAACTTTGCTGAATTTATTCAGAAAATGTTGAGTGACAGCTAAGTGCTGGCATTGCTTTGGGTTCTGTAACAACAAGCAAGAGAAACTTGGGGCTTACCATTTACATGAAACTTGAGACAAGTAAATGAATACCCACAATATAGAACGATAGAGGTAATACCCAGCTCCATGAGAGCACAAAAGAGTGGCATGGATGGTTCTAAGATGTGGGCTCTGGAAAGGCTTGCTGGAATTGATGGTAAACTAAGAACTTGAACTACATGCAGTGGGGTGGGCATGAGTGGTGCAAATAGCAGATAAAGTATGTGCAAATGCTTTAGAATGCCATCAGCCTCTCTGTTTGAGCCATCACCAGCCACCCTCTACATAGCAGTCTTAGGAATATAATTCCTATTCCATTTTATTAAGATAAAAATTAAAGTTTGACAGCCTAGCTTAAGGTTCAGTTTTATTTTAATACATTGCATAAAAATACCAGATCTACAGGATTGAAAGTTATCTCTGACTTCTAAAGTGCTATGTATTTGAAAGATGTAAAGAGCTATGCATTTGAAAGATGAACAAAAGTTACACATATATATTGGACATGCTGTTTGGATTTTTAAATAAAAGCTGTAAGAAATCCCAGAGAGAAAAAGAATACCCCTTAGCCAGGCTCGGTGGTGCAAACCTATAATCCCAGTACACACTTATAATCCCAGCAGGCTGAGGCAAAAAGAGTACGTACACCTTGCACTCTCTTTCTTTTCAGATAATTGAACAGTTAAGTTGATAGAAACAAACTTCCTTCTCCTGGGGAAAACCCAGTCATGGTCCATCTGCCCAACTAATTTAAGTATGCCCTGAGCTGAGTCAGAAAGCAATCTTGTGCCTCAGCAGAGACCTCTGATTGGCTGAAAAGAACTTGTCCTTTCGAAACATGATCTGAGAAAAGCACAAGTTCTGCCCATGATATGGTTGGAAAGCCCAGAGTACTTTTAATGCACCAGGGCATATAGAATCCTGCATCTATATCTAGGGAGAAGGGGTCAGAGAGAGTGGCTGTAGTTTGGCACAGGAAGTAAAAAAAGGAGGCAAAAGAGAAGAGATTTTTGAGTATGGAAAGTAGTTATATGGTTAGGGAAGGATTCTACCAGTATGAAGAAGAGCAATAGTCAATTTATTTCCTTGGGAATCTGAAGACTTTTCTGACAAGACCACTGGCCTTTTTCTTTTCTTTCCTTTCTTTTCTTTCCCGAGAGCTTTATCAGGTCAGTCTTGGTCCTACTGAGTAGATTTCTGGAAGCCAAACTCCTTTGGTGGCTTCTCAATTTGCCTATTATCTATCATTTAAGGCCATTTTAGTGTGAAGTGCTCCAGTGCTATTCCCTAGTGATTATTACATACACACAAGATAAACGAGATACAAGGAAAGAGGGATGTTTCCTCTTTGCTGGTAAAGAGCTCTGAATTCCTGAAGAGTTCATCTAAAGAGATTTGAAATAATAAGTATTGATGATTTCTCACCACAAAGAAGCTACCAATCTTCTATTTGCAGATTACTAACTTAGAAAGGGTGTGTTCAGTCATCGTTCATTAACTGTGACCAAACAACATATTTAAAAGCAAACTGAGAAAAGAAAAAGGCATGGGGGGGTGAAGGTGGGGTGAAAACTAAAAACAAACCAAAGGAAGGTGTGTGTGTGTGTGTGTGTGTGTGTGTGTGTGTGTGTGTAGGGGAGACTCAAAACACAAAGAAGCAAAAAATGTTTTTCAAGATTCATCTCTTTTGGGGGTACCGGGGATTGAATTCAGGGTCACTCAACCACTGAGCCACATCCCCAGCCCTATTTTGTATTTTATTTAGAGACAGGGTCTCACTGAGTTGCTTAGCACCTCACTGTTGCTGAGGCTGGCTTTGACCCATGATCTTCCTGCCTCAGACTCCCTATCAAGTTGTATATATTAAATAAATAAAATTGTATGTCCACTCATGCCTTAATAAAAGCATTATAAAAAAAAACAGGAAAAAAGTATTTTAAAAATTTTGAAATATGTGTGCTTACTTCTGCTTAGAAATGGCTACATTCATATATTTAATACTTTGGGACAGATGTAAAATGTATATGTTAGAAGCATCAATATTTAACAAAATAATTCAATTACTCAAGTTAGAAACTGATATAATTAATCAACATTTGAAACATATACAATCTACTATTAAAGTTAATTTTATTAACCAGAAAAAAAGATCTCTTTTTCCAATGAAAATCAACGCCTCCTCCTTACATAGATTTTCTTTTAAAGAGCACTTATTAAAGGTAACATCATTAAAAAAATTTTTTTTGTAGTTGTAGATGGACAACATGTCTTTGTTTTTATTTTTATGTGGTGCTGAGGATCAAACCCAGTGCTTCACATGTGCCAGGCAAGCGTTCTGCCACTGAGCCCCAGTCCCAGCCCTAATATCATTGTTTCAAAAATGTACTGGTTTAGTTCCAGAATCATCATGAGTAACTTAAAATTTTTAAACAAATCTAAAATATATACTAAAAATAAAGAAGTGATAATTTTCTGGTTTGTCTATGTATTAGCATTTGGATAGTAACTATCATTTGCTGTATCTTAATACACTTTTATTTTTCTAGTCTTCTTTATTACCATTCTGGTGATTTCATCTGTTTTCATGAAATTAAGTAACATCTATGTTATTTATATATTGATGACTATCAAATTTATTTATCTGGCTCAGACTTTTCTGATCACAGACTGTGCTTTGTAGTTTTGGACTTCTTATTGCATTTTGAAACTTAATACCAAACTCAACTCTTGGTATTTTTCACTTCAAACCTTGAGGAATTATAATTTTCTCAGAAAATTGGATTGTTTTTCTTTCATGTTCACAGCTAAAACTTTGGGGCTTGTCTTGATTCCTCTTTCCCTTCTTACCCACTGTTCTCATACCCAATATGTAGGCAAATCATGTTGTTATATCTCTAAAATAAGCCTGAACTCCAACACTGCTTTCTGTCCCCACTGTGGAGACCTTGGTCTAAGTCACCACAGTCTCCCACCTAGACCAGCCTCCTAACTGGTGCTCCTTCCTTCACTTCATATGCGCATGTAGCAGCTTTTGTGATATTTAAAAATTCAAATAATTATGCTTTTACTCTCCTGTGAACCCTCTCAGAAGTTCCTTTTGCACTTGGGATTATATGCAAACTCCTTCCCTGCTCTGTAAAGCCCTGTATGATCTTGATCTTCCCTACCTCCTTTTATGAGGTATTCTAGTTACACCAAAAACAAAAAGCAAAACAACCTTTTCCATTGCTATTTTGCATTTCTGGTTCTCCCAGATTAACTAGATGGTCATACCCAGGAAAGCTAGCTCCTGACTCCAATTTAAAATTCAGTGTCAATGACACCTCTTTATGGAGGTCTTTCCCAACTACTCTAATTAATGTAAGTTTCTTCATTAGTCATTCTTACTCCTCCTCCTTGGGCTTCAATGTTTTAATAACAATCTGTAATTATTTTATATTTGATTCCATTTATTGTCTGTTTATTTCATAGTCATGTGAGCTCATTTAAGGCAGAGATGACCCCTCTCTTTATTACCAATGAGCCACAGGACTTAGAAATAAATAAAAAATACTCAATAAATATCTATTAAGTGATAATAGCATCCTCATTTTATTCCAAAGTCATTTGATTTTTTCAGCACAGTAATTTTGACTACTTTTAGACTACTCCAACATCTGTACATTTACATTTTTACTATGCTATGCTTATACAGGCAACACATAGCCATCTCTTGATTATGGCACTAAAGAATTTGTAAAATTGTCTAAAAAAGATTTGATAAACACATAGACATTTAATTAGCATTGCAGTCTGATGAGTAATACTATTTCTGGGTTTGAACATACAATCTGCTCCTACTTTTATATCTTAGGCAACAGTAGTCTTACTTAAAATTGATCAAATTATACTGTTTTATTGTGTGAATGTATGAATATAACAAATGAAAAATAAAAAAAGAGTAGGCTCATTTAGGATGAACACTACTGTAAGTAAGACAGAATTCTTTTTTTGGTACTGAAAATTGAACCACTCAGCTACAATCCCAGTCTTTTTTATTGGTTATTTTGAGAAAGGGTCTTGATAAATTGCTGAAGCTGACCTTGAACTTGGAGATATTCTTGCCTCAGCCTTCCGAGTTACTGGAATTACAAGTATGTGTCACTATGCCTGGAAAACAAAACATATTTCTTGTCCCCAAGGTTTAATGGGGGATTTAGTCCAATAGTAAGCAACTATAAGACAGGAAATTAAAACTGTGAAGAGGCAGGTTTACTAATTTTCTATTGCTGCTGTGACTAAGTACCATGAATTTAGTGGCTTAAAACAACACAGATTTATTCTCTTCTAGTTCTGGAGGCTGTTAGTCCAAAATCAGTTTTACTGGGCTAATGTCAAGGTGTTTGCAGGGCTGGTTCCTCCTGGAGGTTCTGAGTAGAGGGTCAGGGTGTCCTTTCCAGTTTCTACAGCTTCCTTACTTGCATTTCTTTGCTTTTGGTGGCTTCCTCTATTTTAAAGACATATCATCTTCAAATCTCCTGGCTTCCTTGATCACATGCTATATTTCTTTTGTGATGATACCACCTTCCCTCTGTAAGGATGTTTGTGATTAGGTTTAGGGTCCACTCCCACAATCCAGGATAATTTCCCTGTTTTGAGATTCTCCACTTCACCATATCAGTAAAAATCTCTTTTGCTGCACAAGATAATATTCACAGGTTCTAGGAATTAGGACTTGGGCATCTTTGTTGTTGTCGATTGTTTAGCAGTAGGTAAAGAAAAAGATCTAGGCCTATGGGAAGAGACCAATGACTCAGGATCAGGTGAGGCTCAATGGTAGATTTCAAAAGCAAGACCCTTCAGAAAAGCTTAGGATAGCCTGAAAGGGAAAAGGAAGAAGGGTCTTATTAAAATAGCAGGAGTCAGAGAAGGTAGCTGAGGTTATGTGGACTGCTGACAGCTTGGGTGAATTAAATTCAACAGAAGGATTTGGAGAAAGGAGAGGAAAGAAAGTGAAGCTAAAGCAGAATTTGGAGGCCTCTTATGGCCTGGGACAATGAAAAACCATCAAAGGATACAAAAAGGGAAGAAACGGATTACACACCATTATTTTTGGTTCCTATGTTAAAAAAATGTATTGAGGAATGGAGCAATGAATCGTTCATTCAAATTCAATAAATACTTTCTTGGACTAGTAGGATATGCTAGGTAATAAGATACTTAGAATAAAATAGCCATGGTTCCCACCTACCCTTATGAGATTTATTTGTTGAAGATAAAGCAAGTAGAAAATAAATAAATGAAATATTTACCCATTGAGATATGGTACAAAAGGAATACATAGGGCTGAGAGTAACTGGGAACCCACTTAGATATAGTGACCAGGGAAGGCCGTTCTGAGAAAATGAGATGTGAGCTGAGATTTTGAAGGACCCAGAAGATTCATGTCAAGAAAGATCCCATTTTGAAAGGGCAAAGGTGAGCTCTAGAGGAGCCTGCAAGGAGAAGGATATGACATAAGATCAAAGACCAGCATGCTCACATCTTGTAGATTTCTTTTCCCTTAAGCATGAAGAGAGTTTAAACACGGGCTGAGGATATAGTTCGGTTGGTAGAGTGCTTGCCTTGCATGCATAAAGAACTCAAAAACTTAACACCAAAATAAATAAATAAATAAATAACCAAATAAATAACCCAATCAATAAATTGGCTAAGGAACTGAACAGACACTTTTCAGAAGAAGATATATAATCGATCAACAAATGTATGAAAAAATGTTCAACTTCTCTAGTAATTACAGAAATGCAAATTAAAACTATGATTTCATCTCATTCCAGTCAGAATGTACACTCATACATTGCTGGTAGCACTGCAAATCGGTGCAACCACTCTGGAAAGCAGTATGGAGATTCCTTAATAAAAACTTGGAATGGAACCACCATTTGACCCAGATATCCCTCTTCAGTCTTTACCCACAGGACTTAAAATCAGCCTACTAAAATGACACAGCCAATATTTATAGCAGCTCAATTCACAATAGCTGTGGAAGCAACCTAGATGCCCTTCAATAGATGAATGGATAAAGAAACTGTGGTATATATGCATAATGGAATATTACTCAGCAATAAAATAGAATAAAATTATGGCATTTCAGGTAAATGGGTGAAGTTGGAGAATATCATGCTAAGTGAATTAAGTCAATCCCCCAAAACCAAAGGCTGAATATTCTGATAAGTGGATGCTGATCTATAATAGGGGGGAGCATAAGAAGAATGGAGGAACTTTAACTAGGCTAAGGGGAGGAAGGGAAGGGGTGGGGGCATGGAGATTAGAAAGATGGTGGAATGAGATGGACATCATTACTCCAGGTACATGTATGACTGCACATATGGTGCAACACTACATCATGTACAACCAGAGAAATGTTGTGCTCCATTTTTGAGCAATGAATCAAAATGCATTCTGCTGTCATATATACCTAATTAGAACAACAACAAAGAAGGAAGAGTGTAAAAAAAAAGTTTTGGGCTGGGGTTATGACTCAGTGGTTAAGCGCTTGCCTCGCATGAGTGGGGCATGGGGTTCGATCATCAGCATCACATAAATAATAAAATAAAGGTATTGTATCCATCTACAACTGAAAAAAGGGGGGAGCAGGTTTTAAGCCAGAAGCTGACTTGGGAGTATTTACTTTTTAACAACCTGATGATAGAGTTGTCTGGGAAAGAGAAGTTGTTTATTGACCTGCAGTATGATATCCATCAATGAGGATGGAAAAAGTGGTCAGGCTGTAGATATATTCTGGAGGTAGAACTCGTAGGACTTGAGATTAAGTGAGTATGAATGGTGAGGACCTTGAGAGTAGAGTAAGAAGAAGCAGAGGGAGGGAGGAGCCGGTGTTATCAGTAGAGGGTTGTCTTAGTTGCTGAGAGAAGACACAGGAGAAAGAAATAAAGTTTTGTGTGATGTTGCAGAGAGGAATGAGGAGGTCAGGCTTGGAATGTGGAGTTTCCTGTGGAGCAGTCAAGAGGGCTGGGCTGGTAGGAAGTGAACCTCGAGTTTAGGAGAATGAGCTGACTTTGGACTCATGGACGTCGAGGTGATAACTAAAGACCATGGAGGGGGATGTGGTAGATCAGGGAAGTGACAAGAGGTAAGTGGGTTAGGAACATGAGAAGGTCCAGACTGTACCTGGAGTAAGTACAATACCTAAAGTACTTGACTAGAACAGTACTAAGACCTAGTAGAAAAACCAGTGATGTGTGGTGCCATGAAAGAGGAGAGAACTATTTACAAAGGAGAGAGTGGCCAGCTACATCAGACAGGGAAGGACCGAATAGCTTTCCCTGGGCTTAGAAACTGGGAAGATGTATTAGTCATTTTGGGCAAGAACAATTTCAGGGGAGTGGTTCAGATAGAAGCCAGATTTACTTATTTATTTATTTATTTCCTTCCTTCCTTTATTTATTTTCCCAACTTTCTGCTATTAGAAATATATATAAAATGGCACATGTCTAGAAATTTAACTTCTTGGGTCTAAAAGTATAAAACTTTAAATGTCAATGAATATTGGCAAATTCTCTTCTAAAAGTCTGTATCAATTTATACCCTCAACAATACCTAAGTGGATTATAGCCAAATAAATAAATAAAGGCCGTGGAATGAGTAGGGATAGTAGGCTGTTAGAAATCAAGAATGACAAGAGACTAAAGAAACATGTCAAATGTCTGCCTTGTCTACTGACATACCTATATACCAAGTTCTTGAAAATCTCTGGTACACAGAGGATGCTCAGTAAATATTGTTCAATGAATGAATGATTTGTCTCCACTGCTGATTGGCAGGCTTATCTCTGTATGATTGTGTATCTCTAGCTCTATCTTCTTAGTTATTCTGTATGTATATTTTCTCCCTATGACTACAGTATGGGCAACTTGAGAATAGAGGTTCACATCATGATTCTTCTTACTAGTTCAGATAGTCCCAATCACAGATAATTCTACACAAGGTGTCTAATAAAGACAGATCAATTTAATGTGATCCATGACTGACTTTTCTGTTTTGCTCTGTTAGTCCCACTTTCACTGCTCTTTTTACCTTGGATTAAAATGATATTGTTTCTTTTAGTGTAAAAGAACACAATGCTGGGGGGCATTATAGTAGCTGCTTGAAACGTATCATTTGGGATTCAGCAAATGAAAATAGAATCTATTTAGTAACAGGATATAAGAGCTGGTTAAAAAAGGTTATGGTGGCTAATGGAATCACTGTGGGTTCAGAAGAAGTCTTTCTAGACTCTGCAAATTACTAGCTGGGTCACCTAAGACAAGTCACTAAAACCTCAGTTTTCTCTCATCTATATGATAAGGATAATAAGAATATCACCCACACAATATTGTTTTCAGAAATACATTAGATGATATTTGCAAAAACACTTGAATGGGTTGGTTAGTCTAATACAGAGCAAACATTCAAAAGATGATAGCTACTATATTAAGCAATTCCAGTTATATAAAAACCATCTTTTTGCTAATGATTTACACTTAAATCTCTGATCTGGTGCCCATCTGTGATCTTCTTCTGTGATCAACTGCCTACTTGTTCTCTCTGATTGGTGTCCGAAAAAGCGTCTTGAATATATTGTATCCAAAACAAATATCTTCACTTCCCCAAAACCAATCAAAATAAAACAAAACCTTTTCCTATTCTTTTTCCATCTGCTAAATTACTCAGGTCAGGAGTAATCCTTAGTCCTTTTCTTCTCTCACATCTAGTCCATTGCCATATTGTGCTGTTTCTCGCTCTGGACTATATATCAAATCTCTTCTGTGAAGACTGGCCTACTCCAGTCTAAACCTTTTAAATGGAGTCTCACAGTCAACTCTTGCCTCCCACCCCACAAAGAATCCCTTTCAAATGAAGCCTTCAACATGTTACATGATACATTAGAGTAAAATTAAATTTCTTACCAGACCTAATCATATGTCACCTTTTGGGCTGTGTTTCTTTCTCCTGTCATCTCTCATCATCTCTATTGTCTTCCATCCTCACTGCCCACTAATGTTTTATCACTAAAGTCCTTTCCCCACCCCTCATCATGGCTGTCCCATTCTCCAGTGATGCACTGTAGCATCCCCTTCAGAGAGAGATGTTCCCTACCAGCCCATGCAAATTCATTCTTTCTACCTCACAAGCAAATTCTATCAATAGTACTTGTTTGTTTCATTTCTAGCTCTATAATCTATAATTATCTTCTTTTGCTTGTTTATAGATTGCTGTTCCATTCAGCTGTGAAAAGATGATTTTCTTGAGGGTAGAGTCCTCTTCAAGAGAGTAGACTCCTTTAAATACTTAGCGAGGCCCTAAACAACTCAGGAGAACCTGTCTCAAATAAAATATAAAAAAGGGCTGGGGATGTTGCCCAGTGGTTAAATGCCCCTGGGTTCAATCCCTGGTACCAAAAAAAAGATGGTATTAAATTATTAAATGCCCAGTGTGGTGGTGCATGCCTATAATAACATTGGCGTAGGAGGCTGAGGCAGAAGATTGCAAGTTCAAAGCCGTCCTCAGAAACTTAGCAAGGCCTTAAAAAACAAAATTAAAAATAAAAAGCTGAAGTCCCTGTTAAAAATGTTTTCCTCCTCTTTTTATTGCATTATTTTATTTTGGAGTCAGCATTTTAGAAAATTTTTGGTTGTAAGCATTTTCTCATCTTTTTGAAAAACATATAAATCCTCCTGGAGAAAGGTCTTTAAGCAGCTTTATTACTCAGGAGTGTCTTTCTCAAAACCCAGGAGCCATTTCTTTGTAATGTCATCATCCAGGAAGATTCCCCACTCCTACCCCCCTCCATTTTGTCCTTGAGGGTTGCAGTCTAACTTCAGCAGGCTGCCTGACTTCAAATCGTACTCTTAATTCCTTTAAAAATGATCATCTTTCCTTTGGACAAAGAAAATCAGTTAACACAATAGATCATCCCAATTACTAGGTAAAGTTATGATGAACTATGCATGATGGAGAAAAATGACGGGCGCCCACTGCATGATATTATTTAAATGCAAGGGAGGAGATATTTCAGTTGTATTGGCAAGCCAACTAGAATTAGGAGCATGATGTTTAGCTAGGGAACCATGCTTTCAGAAGCATTCAGACCATCCCTCTTAAATAACCATTGAGGCAGGCAGGGATTATTCTAAAGAAGAGCCAAATAAAACAAAACATCAGGAACAGAAGAGTTGCCTAAAATACACATAAAGGGCTATCATATGGAGAAATTAGATTTACTCCAATACCCCATTCTTTCAATCTTACCTGTTTCTTCGGTATAACTTTTAATACAACCTGGTATTGCTTCTTGGGTTGTTCTTCCTATGTCAACTCAGCTCTCCTGCTGTCATCATTTAAGTGTTCCTTCTGAAGTTCTTCTTAAAAAATTTAGTTTTAGATTCTAATCTGATCTGAGGGTCATGTTAAGCAATCTTTCCAAAATACAATATATGACTAAAATGCTTTGGGAATTCAGGTTGGATGCAAAAGTAAAAATTTCCAATCAAACCTCAGTTCAGAGACTATACATTCTGAAGACAAACATGGCAATCAGAAGTAAGAAAAATTGATTTGTAAGCCTAAAGAGAAATTATGTTATACACAGTTCTACCTATAGTAGTTCTTAAAACTATGGTCTTGAGATTGCCAGGAGGATTTGTTAAAACAGATTTCTGGACTCCACCTCTATAGAGAAGCCTTAATTTGAATTTCTAACAAGCTTCAGGTGATGCTAATGCAGCTGATGTGTGGACTACACGTCCAGACAGCACAGCTATAAAATACAATGTAAAGAATGTCATTTTCTAGTCTAATTAGGATTATCTGGCTGGGCCTGGTGGCACACACCCGTAATCCCACCAACTCTGGAGGCTGAAACAGGAGGATCACTAGTTCTAGGACAGCCTCAGCAACTTAGCAAGTCCCTGTCTCCAAAAAAAAAAAAAAAAAAAAAAAAAAAAAAATCCTAGAGACTGAATCCAACTCATTGTTCTACTACTTCTGTGTGATTGTTGGCATACTCACGTACCACCTATTTACAATTTCTATTTCAAAGTGTCTTTTTATTTGAATATTATAAAACTTTATATATTATTACAAACATAAAAACCAGGACTATTTGTCAAACGTGATTTGTTTTCAAAGGAAATACAGTTTAAAATAATTACAAAATTCTTGCTAATATTCTATTCTTAAGTATTTTTAAAGTTGTAGATAGACACAATACCTTTGTTCTATTTATTTTTATGTGATGCTGAGGATCGAACCTAGTGCCTCAAACATGGTAGGCAAGCACTCTACCACTGAGCTGTAATTTGTAACCCCAGGCCCTTGCTAATATTACTTCTGAAGTTCTGTTAAGGGAGATCAAAAGATGATAGCACAAAATTAAGACATTTCTCTTAATCAGAAGGCTCCAAAATGGACTGAATGAAACTCATTTACTATATGATTCAAATGTTGTTTAGTGTTATATCTGTGTACTTCTTAACCCCATTCACTATTAGCTGTACTTGTACTACATTTTGGGAAATGTGATTAAAGTGAAATACCCTCTTTTCTTCTCCAGCTTTTATTCCACTGATTAATTATTCATTAAAGAGTATTTTAGAAAGGTGCCACTGTATGTGCCTGACCCTATTCTGTATTGACTGGCCCTAATCAGCATACTGTCTCACCTTCTCCCAAAGCATCACTATATTTTTAAATATGGGTCATCATGAAAATCAGTTGCGGAGATTCTAATAATTCTATGAAAGGAGGTGAGTTCATTGCAGATTCACTCTGATCCTTGACACCATCTTCTTATTAATCAATATGTTGTTATTCATGTAGAGTTTGAAGAGCTGATGATGGATGACTATATCTGTGTCCTTCACACAGTGATCCATGGGAGAAAGTGTGCGGTAAGCACATAGCCATAGCAGAGAGTTGATGAGGTTTTAGATCTTTGAAGAAAATGGAAAATGCAGGGCAAAGCTCATTTTATCAACTCACATATACCACCCCCAAATCAACATAAGTCAGTTTGAGGCCATCAATATAAAAAAATTTTAAAAAGAATATACAGAGAAGAAAGGGAAAGCCTCCAAAAGAAATTTTTTCTTCTTCTACTGATTGTTTCCCAAATTAAACCTTTATATTATCACTTTTTAGAGTTACTAGGTAGCTGTGCTGTTAATTAACTAATTAGTTTTCATTTTTCCCTATCAACTTCCATACTTCTCAAAGGCACATAAGGAGACAGCAAAAGTTAATGAAATACTACAGGAGATTGAAAGAGTTATTTTAAATAAAAAAAATTTTAATCGCCTTAATGCCATCAAATTTCTTTTATTCGTTTTTCTTCCAGTTAATTTCTTTTATTTTTTTATTCAGTTTTTTTTCAAGTTATGGGTCTGGGGTTTCTTGAAAATTTGTACTTTCAAATTTACCTTGTATCTTACTTTTTACTGATTTTGTTAGATGTTTTTCAGGAAAAGGCTACTATTCCTTGTAGGTTTTCATTTAGTGATATAGCCCATTATTAAAAAAACCATTCACATTGTACCTTTACTGATTGGGCTACAGTTGGGGTGAAGAAGAAAAAAGAAAAAAGAAAAAAAGCAGTCTGTGCAGCAATTAAATAGTTAGATCTATATTTGATCTGGACAGTTATACATGCTGTCCTACTAAATGCAAAAAGTAGGCTGCAGGATGATGTTTAAAGATAATAATATTAAGAAATGACCTTCTCTCAAATTAGCATATACTTTGTTATGAGCAAGAAGAGGTGCATGAGAATACACATCAGGCTGCTAACCTTAGTGAACTTGGTTGTTATTGACAGTGGGTAGGGCTGAGGTTAAAAGTCGGGGCAGGGGGGTGAGGTTGTAGCTCAGTGGTAGAGCACTTGCTTAGCATGTGTGAGGCTCTGGATTCGATTCTCAGCACCACGTATAAAATAAAATAAATAAAATAAAGGCCCATCAACAACTAAAAAAAAATTTTTAAAAAGTCGGGGCAGATAATGCTATTAAGAGTATTCCTTGAAATAATCCTGTTTTATAGGAAAAATGTAACCTGGAACATGGAGTTTAGAATGAATGATTTTTTAGAGAGAATTTGAATCTGGGAAGACAGAGTAGGAATGCTTTGCTATTTCTGGTTTGTCTATAGAGGGTCTACACTTCATAAAGATCAAATCTTAGGCGAGTAATAAATAATCCACAGAGAAAATGAGTGTGCAAATGGCTTCTATCAGAAACACAGGATACTTTAAGACAACTTTTAAGTACAAGAACATTATTACACTAAACATAGTTCTAATTAATGAAAGAGGCAGTAAAATTGAAACATGTAGCAAAAATGCAAACTTTTTACTTATGTTAACTTAAAAAAATACTGCAATATCATGGAAGGAGATAACATTTGCCCTCCAAAAAATATCTTCAGTAAAGCTTGTAATACTCATATGGATTTTGTAAAAACAATGTCAATGTAACAGAGATATAAATAATCTTCTATAAACTGACTTTTCTTCTTGAAAAAGACTTATAAACTTTTATTTTGAGGGAAATTTGAAGATGGTAGTCTGGAAACCACTAGTATTTCTGGGTAGGGTTGAAGACCCATTTGTTTGTTATCTTTCAACTTTTGTACTATAACTTTAGCAAATTCTTCTCCTTGGATGTCACTGGTGTCCAATAATTGTCTAACTTTTGAAGTCCTTGTAGGTTTGGTACTAATAAGTTCATAGTCCTCCTTCATGATCAAGTCCCTGGACAGGAGGGCATCTAGTGATTGGTTAAGGCAGGCTTCAGTCATTTGGTTCACAATGTCTTCCCTTTTGCTCTGGATCCACTGTTGGGCTATACCAGGTTGTAGACGCTCTGTAAAGGTAAGGGATGAACAATTAAGAAGGTGAGGATGGATATTTAGCAATGACTAAAATTACTAAAAAAAAAGTAGGCATAAAACCTAATTTTTGTATGATTGTGCTAATGTGGGACACTGTATATTTTTTCAGGAAACATGGAGATCTGGATTATCTTTCCTTCACCTTTCAGAAAAAGCACTACCCTTTTATATGCCACAAATCATGGGGAAAATATTCTTTTATTCTTTGGGTTTTGTTTTTTGATTTCTTTCAAATATACAGGATATATGAATATTTGTTAAATTAAAAAATAGCTTTACCTTTAGTGACATAGTAATACCTCCTGTTAGCACTTCCTTCTTAATTAGATGTTCATGGGATATTATGTCAGCAGAGTTTGAAAGTGTTTTCCTACTTAAGAGGGTATGTATTTATTTATCTTACTGAGGAAACACAACAAACATATCTTGTCCAGTGCATCTGCTGGATATATACTTATGAGGTAAGATGGCATCATTTACAATATGTCTCATGGTAAACATTTACCTGAATACCTCTCAGTTAAGAATGAATTTATTATTGTTGAAGAGCAAGGGGTGGTCTTGTGATCACAGAATACAGCCTTCTGAGATGCAGCAACAGTACTATCCCAACTGTGATTTACTGACTGATGTAGATTCATAGAAGAGTAGTCTGGAGTTTTTCCTATAAAACACAAGATCTTCATTAGGGCTGAAATATTCCTTAGATATTCCTATTAGCTAAAATATCAACATTCTGGTTGCATAGAAGGTAGGCCCCAATCTCTTAGGTTTTCACTGCTCTTAAAGTTGCTTCAGGGGCTGGGGTTGTGGCTCTTGCCTCACTGGGTTCGATTCTCAGCACCACACAAGAATAAACAAACAAAATGAAGATGTTATGTTCATCTATAACTAACTAAATAAATAAAGTTGCCTCAGAAAACTAATTCTGCAAATAAACAGGTTTTAGATCAAATAAGGGTATATACCATATGTTCTTACTATACTTTTGTCTGTGTTGTCTATTCTATATTAATTATGAGCTGTGGAATTTCATTTCTTCTCATAGTCCCATATTTATTCTCTGTCTTCTTTTCCTTCCACTGCACTTTAAACATGAGCTCTATACATGTGTCAATATGTAGTTAATATACATTTTTAAATGTATCAATCTATATATGACATTTATCTTCCACCCTCTCCCAATTCTATCCAGCCTCACTCAGAGTCTCAATTGTCTATTTGTGTTCTCAGATATGTGTAATTAAATTTTCTGTCATTGTTGAATATGGTTTTACATTTTCAACAGCCCACTGGACATCACCTCCATATGTAATGCTAGAACCTCAAATTAAAAAAAAAAAAGTTAAAAATTTCCACCATCATTCACTAACTCTAAGACCTGCTTCAACTCTTATTTTTGTGAGTAGCATTAATATTCACCCAGGGACCAGGTTTAACAACTTGTTTATCTTTATCTTTTTTTTTTCTTTCTTAACTTCTTCAAGTGAAAAGTTACAACTCCTATCCGTGAGGCCTCCATAATAATTCTCACACCATCTCTGCTTGTTTTCACTCTGGATCAGTTTTCATAATCACTTACCAGTACTTTGGTAAAAGTCTCCTACATTGAAGAATTTTATCATAACACATTCCTGCTCAAAAATTTTCCAACATTACTCCCTCCTCAATTCAACATACGAAGGAGCTGAGTTGAGTGTCAGAATTCTGGACGATGTAACTCCCCTGCCTACTTATCTATCTTCTTTCGTTCACCCTCTTCATCAACCAAACCAAACTACTCACTGTTGTCTGTCTTCTTGGTCTTGGGCCTCTGTGTTGTTCTTTTTCTCTGGAATGCTTCTGCTTTATAACTAGATGTCCAGGCCAGAAACGGTGTCATCATGATAACAATTTGGTGTATCGGAGTGACATAAAAGTCCTCCTTAAAGGACCTGATTTCAGTCCAGTCTTGGGTTTGCCTGCTACTAGCTCTGTGATCCAGAGGGTTCTTAATCTATAAAAATGAAGACTACCTCCCTTTCAAAGCTGCTGTTGAAGTACTCTGTAAAGAGCGGTACTCTGTAAAGAGTATTACTCTTGAAGTTAGGTGCAGTGATGCATGTCTATAATCTCAGTGATTTGGGAGGCTTATGTAGAAGGATTGCAAGTTTCAGGGCTTGAGATGTGGCTCAATGGTAAGGTGCTCAGTGTTCGATCCCTAGTTACCAACCCCCACATCTGTTTCTATTTCATACTGCGGTAACTTACAAACATTTCTCCTCTCTTGTTAATAACTTTTTTTTAAAGTATCTAACACAACACCTTTAATACTTAAATGTGTGTATTGAACATGCCACTGCTATCTTCACATCTTTAGACCTTGTCATTTAAGAAAATGAGTTATGAATACATATGAAAGTATATTCAATACAAACCATAACTCCCTGCCAAGAAAATGTCCTTGAAAGAAAATGGAAAACTTGAAATCAATTCTGATTGAAAAATTAATGTACCAGATAAAAAGTCGTTTTCTTGGGGAGTTGACAGGGACCTCGAGGTTCCAGGAGAACTAATGCTTTTATGAAGCTGAGAGGATCCACATGATTCCTAAAGTAAACAAATGATAAATAGGTTTAGGGAGACTACTCCTAATGGGTAATAAAAAATTTTTTTTTTAAGTTATACAGCTTGAGTTTCTAACAGTTCTTGCTTTTGGTTTACAAAGATTCAGAACTATTAACAGATTATAACTTAGAGAATTAAAGGAACATATATAAAATACTCAACAAATACAAACTTAATTTTCTTATCAAATGGAGGAGATGGGCAACAATTACTAGAAATTTTTTTTCAGTATAATCTATATGATCTCAGAGGCTTTGTCCAGTGGCTTGAATAGTGGATAAGAAATTTGGAATCTGGGTTATCTACTGACTTACCCCAATGGCTTATTATTAGGTTCCTTCAATAAGAAGTGGAAACCCTTGAAAAAGTAATGGAGAAATTGACTCTTCTCCTAGCTCTGTCATGGAATTACTGACTAATCTTTGACAAGGCATTTAACTCTCTGGCTCTCTGATTCTTTGTACTGTCTATCTCAAATATGCATGCATAGGTTCAAGGATCAAATGAGATGGTTTATATAAAGTGACTTAAAAAACCACATATTCTGCTTTAGGTTTTTTTTGAAGGCATTATTACTTTTCTGAATCTGTAAAGTGAATATATATATTTTTGAAAAAACAACTCATGAAATAAATCTGGAAGAGTGCTCCAAAAGAAATCTTTCTTCTTGGTGAGGAAAAAAAAAAGACTTTCTCTCTTACTAATTACTATAAAAGGCAAGGACTAGGCAGCATAAATAATGTAGTAGAGTTACAGTCAATGAGTTGCCCATATAACACACCCTAGATCATTATTAACTGTACAAAATGACAGGGACAGAAGTCAATGCCAAAGAAAAAAAATTTTATGATTTGATGGGATCAGTGATGAAAGAGAATCAGAGAAGCTGATTTCAAGTTTTCCCTGGGCTACCAAATTCCAAAAGCTTCCTGAGCTTTAGTTCCCTATTGTTAAAAGAAGGGGTTAGACTGAGTGATTTTTCATATTCTTACATACATATATATATATATATGTAAGAATATATATATATATGTGTGTGTGTGTGTGTGTGTGTGTGTATAAAATGTACATTTGCATGTGTGTGTGTGTATTTTTTTTTTTACCTCCTGGGGACCATGATTTACAGGTATGTTCAGAGACACCTCCTTCCTCTTGTCACATGAGTGAATAGTACTCGAGGCACTCTGTAACTGGAATGAACATATACACGCACTTTAATTGGAAGCAATTAGGAAATTAGAATTAAAATACACTTACTTAACACATTTTTAAAAAATATATATTTTTTAGTTTTTTTTTTTAGGTGGACACAATATCTTTATTTTATTTTTATGTGGTGCTGAGAATCGAACCCAGTGCCTCACACATGCAAAGCGAGCGTGCTACCACTTGAGCCACATCCCCAGCCCATACTTAACATATTTTATATATTTATACAAAATCAATGGAAACAAACTCTAGATTGGTTGAGAACACAGTATATAACTTATAGGCAGAGATAGTATAAAAAAATGGAAATATCCTTAGATAGAGAGACCTTGAATTATGTCTCATATTAATTAGTTGCCTTGAGAAGATTATTGATCAATCAGAGTCTCAGGGCTTCATTTTTAAAATAATACCTGCATGCAGGATTGTCCCTAAAAATTGAGATAATAAATATAAAGTGCCTGGTAAGAATTAGGTACTTGGGCTGGGATTGTAGCTCAGCGGTAGAGCATTTGCCTCGCATGCATGAGGCCCTGAGTTCGATCCTCAGCACCACATAAAAACAAAAACAAAAACAAATAAAAATAGCATGTCCATCTACAACTAAAAAAAAAAATTATTACTTATTAAATTTTGGTGTGTGTGTGTGTGTGTGTGTGTAGCACACACATACACACATTTTCTATCAATGATTATTTAGCATTAACTGTTTCATGCACTGGGTTTGTACTATTATTTTTGTTTTATTGATAAGAAACGAAGGCTTGGACTTAGTAAAGGAACTAATATGTTATAATGGAATGGTGGAGGTCAAGTATCCAATCAGATGTGGTTCAGAATCCAAGAATACCTAACTATTTGACCTCAAGCATGAGAATGTATCTCAATTTATCATATCTATAAATTATAGATAATAATACGTTTTATACAATTACTATAAGGAGAATTAAGTGTAATATATGCAAACAGGACCTATGATTACTAGTAAAAAATGAAAAAGGCTCGAATGTAGCTCAGTGGTAAAGTACCCCTGTGTTCAATACTTAGTACTGCAAAAAACCAGTCAAACAACAGAAAAACAACCTATATGTCTGTTTTCTTCCTCAAACCAACATAATGCCAACTGCTTTTCAGAACTTTAAAAACTGCTGAGTTTTGCACCGAGCCCTCCATTATTCAGTTATGTCTACCTGTTCTATTAGAAGTAAAAAATTCCTATTCAACTGTGTATACAACACATCAACTATAATATTTGGTACACAGTAGTTCAATAAACATCCATAAACTTGTTTTTTAAAAAATATTTCTTTTAGTTGTCGATGGACATTTATTTATTTATTTATTTATTTATTTTATTTATTTATTTTTTTATGAGGTGCTGAGAATTGAACCCAGTGCCTCACACTTGCCAGGCAAATACTCTACACTGAGCCACAACCCTATCCCCTATAAATTCGTTTTTATATGAAACTTAAAAAAATTAGTTTTATTCTATGTGTCCATTGTGTAAGGTTTTCTGTAACTTGAACAAAACATTTCTTATAAATGTAACTGAATATGCATTAGTAACTGACCAGGTGATAATTCAAATTGCCCATCAAGCAGTAAAATCAGTCCCTAAGAAATGAAATAATTTTTTAATTCAAGTTTTACTATTCAAGATGTAGGAAGCATTTATCTGTGGAAACATGAATTGCAAGAGCTGGTTCAAAAAATTGGAAAAAAATGTAGGAAATGCAAACAAAATAAGTCACTCTAGATAGTGATCTTCATTTTCAGAAATTTCTTTATGAAAAATCTTATTATATTTGTATTCTACGGTTGGCCCTGCTATTAACTAGCTATGTGAGGTGTTATTTAAGTGACAACTTCTCTATATCTTAGATATCTAATCTGTAAAAATCAGATGATATTTTCACTTTAGCAGCTTCACAGAATGACACAAGGGTTTAAAGAGAAAACCAAACCAAATAAAAACACCCCAAACTATAACAACTCCAAGTGAAAGCAATACTGCAACTTAAAAACACTGAAGAAAGTAATGCTATTACTAAATGGTATTAATATATCTGAAAATATATACTTTACTTTAAAGGCCAAAATTTCTTTAAAACTTAATGTTATATATAGAATCCTAGTGCTAGAAACAAAAATGATCTAGAATGGTTCTCGTAACTGTCACGAGCCGTCCAACGGCTGTGTGTGGACTCTTGTGCATAGTAGCCTAATGAGGGAACAGGTCTGGCATTGCCAACTCCCTGTAGCACCCCCCAGGGTCTGATCGACTGATGCAGGTGAACCTCCCCCTCAAGCTCTGCCCAAGATCCCACAGGGCACCTGAGATGGGTGTGACCTGCCAAGATATCAATAAATCTGCTGACCACAAGACATCAGGAAAGTAAGACTTCACCCTTGAAACTACCCCTGCCTTTGATGTACTCCCTTAAATAAAATACTGGAGCCATTTTGTCTTTGTCTAGTTCAAGAACCCATGTGGAGTAGATTTATTAAGGGCTTCACTTTTGTAAATATATATTCTGAGTGTTTGTGTTTTATTATTTGTTAATTATTTGAGATAATAAGATTTAGGGTGGCCATTTATGGTGGCCTGGATTCCCCTGGGCAGAAGAATCCCCCAGTGAGACACTGGCCATCATCCCCTTGAAACTTCCCCTTCATAACTAAGACAATAGGCCCTTCCATCCAGCTTTGTTTGGAAGGACAAGAAAAAATTGTAAGGAGGAAAAAAAGGAACTGAAATAATTAGGCAGAAAGAGATATTTTCTGAGGTTTGTATCTATCAAGTGGAGAAACTGGTATGCTCTGGAAAGGATTTCTCAGAAGTGAGGGAGTCAAGCCCTGCGCACGCCTGTAATCTCAGGAGGCTGAGGCAGAAGGATCCTGAGTTAAAAGCCAGCCTCAGCAAAAGCAAGATGCTAAGAAACTCAGTGAGACCCTGTCTCTAAATAAAAAAATTGGGCTGGGGATGTGGCTCAGGGGTGGAGTGCCCCTGAGTTCAATCCCTGGTAACCACCCCCAATCCCTGCAAAAAAAAGAAGAGAGTTATTGAAAAGTTTATCAAAAGATCTCAAAAACAGTAGTTCCTTTTTAAGTTCCTGCCAAAACTCAGGCATGAATATTGCTACCACAAATTTGAAGTTGGATTAGTTGTTTCCTTTGTATTTCCTTTTAAACTAAACTAAAGGTTATGTTAAAAGATGTAGTGAATCACAAGGAGAAAGCAGTCTCATTAAGTAATAAAGTTAACTGTAGACTGTGCTTGTTCCATAACCTAAGAATTTGGCTAACTGATGTCTTTTTTTTTTTTTTTTTTTTTTTTTTAGAGAGAGAGAGACAGAGAGAGAGAGAGAGAGAGAGAGAGAGAGAGAGAGAGAGAGAGAAAGAGAGAGATATTTCGGCGGACACAACATCTTTATTTTATTTTTATGTGGTGTTGAGGATTGAACCCAGTGCCCTGCACATGCCAGGCGAGAGCGTTACCGCTTGAGCCACATCCCTGACCCCAAACTGGTGGTTTTTATTATCAAATATTAAGTACAATTTAATGAGACCTAGCAAATGCTAATCCATCCTTACTCAGCCCTAAAGGACTACAGCAGCTTTTTAAACAATTTTAAATAATCAGAAAACCCTAGAGTAAAGTCCTTTATGTTCTTCTGATCCACAGGAGCCAGACTGATCAAACAACTGTCCTAGGTAATTCATATTAAAATCCAAGAACCCAGGTATCTACTACTTTGTAAGATATTAAAACTTAAGGAAGGTAAATGTAAATTAAAACACATATACACAACCACCCCTGTGTGATATTCACACTCATTATATATAGATGGCCTTTCATTACACATTTTAAATTTACAGCTGATATATGAAGATTCTGGAATGTTAAATCTGATCTTGGTCATTTCTGAAAAATACAGAAAAACCCTGTGGTGACAGGGAAAGGTAGTATTCAAAGTCTCTGATAAATTCTCCTATCTTAAAACTATAACCCATATCTGTGTAAAGTATATAGATAAAAACTAATCTAAAAACTTCATAAGTCACAGAGAGTTGTTTAAAGTTCCAATTTCTAGCATTTCATAGGGCAATTTACCTTTGTTTTCTTTAGCTGAATAACAGCTTCAAGAAAAGTTATCTCTTCATATGTTCTCAGAACTGGCTCAAGCTCTATTAAACACTCTAGATAAGAAAAAACAAATCATAATTTGACTTCAGATTGATTGTAATCATTAAGTTAAAATGTTAACATTTAAGTCATAAAGCCCTAAGTTAAGCTAATGACAGCCAGCTTTTTTAAAGAATTTTTATTACTGGTATAAAGTTAGACATAAGGATCAAAGGAATAGAATTGAGAGTCTGAATATAAACTCTTACAATCATGGTCAACTGATTTTCAACAAGGGGGCTAAGTCGATTCAATGGGGGAAAGGGCAGTCTTTTTAAGAAATAGTGATGAGAAAACTGTACAGTCACATGAAAACCGGTAGTTTAGATCCTTACCTCACCATCACACATAAAAATTAATTTGAAAAGGATCATAGCCTAAATGTAAACATAGAAAAAAATCTTCATCACCTTGAGTTAGGAAGATTTCTTAGATAAAACATCAAAAACAGGATCCATAAAAAAACCCTGATCATTGTACTTCAAAAATCTGAACATTTTCGCACTTCAGAAAAATACTGTTAAGGAAAAAAATAAAAAGATAAGCTAATGATTGGAGAATATATTTGCATGTTACATATCTGCTAAAGGACTTGTACCTAGAATATGTAAAGAACTCTGACAGTTCAATAACAGAACAAATAACAATTTAAAAATGAGTAAAAATCTTATATATAAATTTTCCCTATTTCTTTCCAGTTAATTGATTTTTAGATATACATCAGTCTGCTTTTGTATTGCCATTAAAATTACATTTGTTTGAGTTTCCAATGATGACAGTGATGGGAAATTATTTTATTGTTGTTGTTTTGCAATGGGGTGTTGCTATGTTTTCTAGGCTGACCCCTGAACTTGAACTCCTAGGCTCAAGAGAGCCGCCTATCTCAGCCTCCCACCACTATACCCAGCTAACCTCTTATTTTATTTGGATTCTTGGCAGATTAAATATGGCTGACTGGTATTTCCTCCCAGAAACTTTTCTTCTTGTGGCTTCTGAGATACAAGAAACTACACTTTCTATTTCTTCTAATTTTTAATTTCTTTTCTTCTTCTTCTACTCATGTTTCTAAGTGCTTGAATGGCTCAGAGGTCTAATATGGGTACTTGACTCTTTATTGTCAATATTCTCTACTCAGTCCAGACTGTCTGTGAATGAAGTTCAATTTTATACAAGGAGCCCTAGTTTCTCCCTTGAGCAACAAATTTGCATATTATTATAGTAGTATCAGTAATTATGATGCTTTCCACTTGTTGGCAATCTGAATAATGCTACAATGATTATTCATATAAAAGTCGTTGTATGAACATGTTTTTATTTCTCTTAGGTAACTACCTGTGAGTGGAATTACAGGGTTGCACAGTAAACTTATTTTTCATTGTTAATAAACTTCCAAACCATTTTCCCCATGGCTGGTTTGGATGTGAGTGTCCCCCAAAAGCTCGTGGGTGAGACAATGCAAGAGGTTCAGAGGAGAAATAATTGGATTTTGAGAATCTTAACCCAATGAGTGAATTAATCCCTTGATAGGCATTAACTGAGTGGTAACTGAAGTGGTAGGGTGTGGCTGGAGGAGGAGGGAACTGGGGGAGTGCATTTGGGGTATATATTTGTCTGTCAAGTGGAGACCTCTCTCTCTGCTTCATGATCATTATGTGAGCTGCTTCCCTGTGCCACATGATGTCCTGCCTCACCTTGAGCCCTGAGGAATGGAACTGACTTTCTATGCATTAAAACCTCTGAAACTGTGAGCCCTTAAATAAACTTTTCCTCCCCTAAAATTATTCTGGTTGGATCCTTTTAGTCACAGCAGTGAAAAAGCTGACTAAAACAACCACATTACATTCCTATCCACTATCTCTGAGTGTTTTGCTTCTTCATGTCACTGTCAACACTTATTATGTGTCTTTTTAGTTAAAGTAGATATGTAATGGTATTTTTATGTAGTTTTTTTAAAAACATTTTTTAGATGTTGATGGACCTTTATTTCATTCATTTATTTATTTATATGCAGTGCTGAAAATTGAACCCAGTGCCTCACATATGCTAGGCAAGTGCTCTACCACTGAGCCACAAGCCCAGCCCTTGTAGTTTTAATCTGTATTTTCTAATAATGTTAATCACCTTTTCATTTTTTTAATCATTTGTATAATTCCTTTGGTGAAATTCAAATCTTCTATTCATTTTTTAAATTATGTTATTTGACCAATTATTGAATTGTCAGAGTTCTTTATATTTCTAGATACAAATCCTTTTATCAGATACATGATATACAATATGTTTTCTCTATCTGTAGCTTGTCTTTTCCTGATTCAGTGTGCATTCTGAAGCTTAAAAGTTTCCAATTTTTTAAAGTCCCACTACCAATTGTTTTTATAAATTCTGTTTTGATGTCAAATTTCAGAACTCTGCTTAATCCAAGGCCATGAAGATTTTCTCCTACATTCACATTTAGATGTCTTTCACCAGAATTTTGTCACTGTACCTCTGAAATACATCTTAAATCTGTATAATTTTTCTATCTCCAGAATCATCACCTAATTAGACAATTAATGAAAGACTTCCTAGCTGGTCTCTTTGCTTCTACTCTTGCCTTTCTCCAGTTTCCCACACAGTAGCAAGAGTAATTTCACCTAGTCTTAAATCAGACCATACTTCCTGTAAAACACACTATGATGGCTTTCCATCACACTTGAAAAAAAATTTAACCTTCTACGATGGCCAACATCTTTATCACCTCTCTATTCTCACCTCCTTTACTTCATTCCTTGCTCACTAAATTCCAGCTAAACAGACTTTCTTTTTGTTGCCTACAAATAGAAATGTTTTCTTCTTCTAGGCTCAGAATCTTGCTGTTTTCTCAGACTGAAACACTCTTCATTTAGCTTTTGAATGACTAGCTTTTTTTAAGCTTCAAATCTCAACTCAAATATTAGCTCCTTATAAAGCCCTTTCCTTAACTAGTCTACTATCATGCTTATTGTCTCATAAGAATTTACAATCTGTACCTGATTTGTTTTCTGCCTTTTTGACTAAATGTGAGCTCTTGGGAAGTTAGTAATTTATATTTTGTTATTTGTTTTGGGTGCTTATCCCAGTGAGTAGGTGTCAGATGCTAAGTGTTCAACAAATACTTGCTGAATACATGAATGGAACTGTTACTCCTGTCAGAAATTTCTCTTTTCTGTTATACATTCTCTATTCTTCTCTAGAAACAGTCCCTATATATAAGTGCTATGAGTAACAAAGGTGAAAAGAATTCAGACAACTTTGAGCTACTCAGGTAATTTGCATAATTTCCAATATTTTATTCACACTCTATCGGTTATTTCTGTAATTCAAAGGGTCCAGATTAAAACTGTATACTCACTTAAGAAAGAAGGTCTTTCATCTGGATTTTGTGCCCATCCGCTTTCTATTAGAGGGGTCATGACTGCTCGATGAGGTATATCAAATGGCAAACTTTCTTCAGTAGTGTCAGGTCGATGTCCTTGAGACACACTGTACATAATCTGCAAAGGATTGGTGACGTCTGTCAAAACAAATATGTCATTAAGTAGAAAGATATTATGCTCCAGTATATTAAACACCCAATCTAGCCAAATGAAAATGAGGGGATCTTAAAATTCTAGGAATCATTCCTAGAATTCCTACTACCCCTTTCTGTAAAAGGAATCTGTGCAATTCCCGGGCAGTGTCAGACCTGTCCACCTCCTGTGGGAGGAATTTACTTCCTCATTTCATTAATTCTGGGCTTGGCCCTGTTTTGCGATTTTGTCAAGGGGACATGAGTAGAGCAGAGCTGGGCAGAGCTCAGTAGGGCTGAGTGAAACCTAGCAGGGCAAGAGGAGTTACAGTGACTAATATCTAATGTGCATAAGAAATAAATGTTTACTTTGTAAGCCAATGAGATTTCGAAATTGGTACACAGCAAGCTGACCTATATAAACCTCCAAATAAAACCAATATTATCAGAGAATGAAAAAGACATTATTTTTCAAAGTTTAGCAGTCTTTCCAAAAGGAATATTAATTAAATTTTTATAGAATGGATCTTGGAAATAGTTATTCATAACTCTTATAGAAGACAAAAAATGAGAAGTCAAGAAGCTTGATCATGAGCTAATTACTGTCAGATCAAGAATTAGAATCTAGATTTTTCTGATCTTTAATCCAGTACACTCTCCAGTATATGGTGAAATCAGAACAGATCTTTAATCCAGTATACTTTGGAGTACACAGATATGCATAATTAATAAACTGCTATATTTTTATAGTACTTTTTGTATGAAATAAGTTATAGATTTAAAATAAGATAAGCTTTAGATAGTTCTGAGTATGGCCTAACAACCTGATGCTACCAAGAATAAGGAAGTCACAGTAAGTTACCTTCAAAAGGCTGTTTTCTGGATAACACTTCCCACATGATAACTGCATAGCTGTTTAAAATAAAAACATTTATTTTAAATTAAATGTGATTTATATATTATATGTTATATGTGAGCTTTGCATAATAAATTAAAACAGAACTAATTTGAAAGCAGACTGTGCAGATAGCATTTCTTAAAGTGAAGGTGGTTGAAATGCTGCTTAAAGAATCACCACATGCAACCAAGAGGATGAATGCTCATACAAAGCATTATTTTGAATGGGAATTAATCTTAACTTGAAAACATCCAGGAAGTTACTGTAATAAAAGTTTAAAGTTACCTTTTTAGAGGAAAATTAATTGTCATTCCTGAATACTCAGGTAAGCCATGCTCTCTAATTACATGATTCTACTTTTTACACAAAATAAAGAACATAAAAATGTCTGTCTTATGTAGCCCTACTCTGTTGACTGTTTATTCTGAAAATATTCTGCTTACAATTAAACTTTGATTGTAAATCACTTAGGGTTCACTAAGCTTATATTTGGGATCAATGATTAAGTAGGATATAGAAATTTTACTGCACTACCAAATTAACTGTGCATCCAAAATGGACACATTGAATCGATTAGGTACTGATACACAGTCTTAGAGGGAGAGTGAAGATTACAGAGGAAATGCTCACTCAAATCAAGAAATAACATTTCCTCATTTTCCCTGACAGGGAATACCAAAATTGAACATAATGGCATAATTCACAAAATGAATAAGTAGATTTAAGTTGGTCTTTTTTTTTACAAAATCAAATCAGCTTTCAAGAATTGTTGGCTAGAATATGTAAATATTTTTGTTCCCTTTCCTCAGAATAATATATAAAATCAGCTAAAAATATCAGGGAACAGAATATAAAAAGAATATTTATTCATACAATAGTGTGAATGTACAAGATTTATACCTGGTGTTTAAATGCAGTCACTAATATGTATTGGCTGGCATTGGATTTAATTAGAAGTAACAAAAATTAAAATCTTTTTGGAAAAGATTAATTAACTCTACAGTTTTTTTGTAGAGCTACAGCATTAATTGCTGAAAAGCATCTTTATATTTATCAGGTAGATTATTTTTTAAAGATAGAAAAAAGTTCTTTTAAAGGGACATAAAATGTGTTCATGGTAAATGTCTGATTTTGCATAAATTATCATGTTAAAAGACACTAGTTTAACTTATACATGAAGTGAATGCACCCACTCCTAATTCTATGCATTAAAAATTATCACTTTCCTTTTCTCTTATCAAATAACCACTACCAAGAACAATGTATTATACTTATTACTGTATTATGAGATTATAAGTAATCTGCATTGAAACACAAAAACACGATTTTATCAAACAATGATTCCTTTGGCACACATTTACAAGCATCAGGGATTCTTAAAATAGAAAAATCCCCAGTACATTTATAAGCTCATTCATTTTTTCTGAAAATATGAACAGATAACAGAGATTGAAAGGTTGAAAAATTTAAAGCTAAGCTATGAGGAATCAGTTTCTCTATGCCTCCCCAGGGCATATGATAAGAACATTTGAGTACATATTACAAATTAATAGAAGAACTTTTAACATTTTTTTAAAGAATACAAAAGTTTCTTAAAGGACAGCACCTTTAATTTGAAAAATATTAATTACTGTGGTTTCTAATTTATGTTCACCACAATTACGGAAGAAGAATTAAAAAATGATACTTTAAAGTTTCAAAATTCTGGTTGATTAACCTTATGTTTTAGACAAGATGTAGTACCTATATATATCATGTTTGACACTGGCCCTTGATTTCTGTCCAGGTTCATAGTTTTCAGGTGGCATATAGATAATTGTCCCTCCTTCTGGAGCAGATTTGTTACTTCGTGATTGTGAGAGAGACATCATACGCCATTTTGATAAACCAAAATCTGCAATCTGCAAAAGAAAAGAGTACATAGCTGAATTTAAGTATTTGCTCTTTAAAAAGCCCAAGAATTGACTCTCTTTGTGTTTAGTCACTGTAGTTAGTTATCACAGATGTCATATATGCTAATATTTTATTCCTATTTATTCTGCCAGTTTCATACTGAATTAAATTCCATAGTGCTATGCCCCCAAATTCTTGAAATAATAAATACTGACTTGAAGTTTAGCACACTATTACAAAATTTACAAGGCAATCTAATGGTTTTTGCCTTATATTCTGAATGAATATATACTCAACAGTAATTTTTTATTTTATTTTTTGTACCAGGGATTGAACTCAGGTGTATTCAAACCACTGAGCCACACACCCAGCCCTATTTTGTATTTTATTTAGAAACAGGGTCTCACTGAGATGCTTAGTGCCTCCCCGTTGCTGAGGCTGGCTTTGAACTCATGATCCTCCTGTCTCAGCCTTCCAGGCACTGAGATTACAGACACTGTCATCGTGCCTGGCTTAACAGTAATTTTTAAGTCAAGTAATTTTATAGCATGTGCTTTCCAAATTCATATAAATCTCAGAATTGCTAAGTACATTTCATACAACTGTTACTAGGCATTTTTCACAACTTCGGTTTATATGTTCTTATTCATAATGTCCTAGAAGTCCTTAAGTTTTGGAAAAAGTAAAATCTCAATTGTAAAGATTATCATTATATGTCTAATGCTCACTACTAAAAGTGTCATATTTGGTAAAAAATAATATAGCTACCATATAGGCGTATTTAAGACCACGACAATGGGTATTTAGAGAATTATCAATGAATAACATTCTACACATTTTATATATATCCTTTACAGTTTTACTTTAATTGCAAATATTGTGGAGATGTTACATAATACCTTGTAATTATAAATATTTAAAAGGTTCTTTGTTTTTAAAAAAATAAAAGGCAAAATGCAAAAAGAAATGATATTTAGTGGACAAGGAATTATGGGAAAACTTTAAAGACATTTAAATTACTTAGAGTTTTATAATGTTTACTTAAGAAATTGACAGGATGGAATGAGCTGCAACCAATACATCAGCTGTATTTTGATTATTTAACTTATATTTTTATTGGTTTTAAAAGCATTTAGATGTATTTGAGATTAAAAAAAAATGTAGCCTCTCATCCCTAGTAGGAAGATAGAATACATGAGTATTCTACCTTTAATATAATAAAAAGGCAAGTATAAGACAAAAAAAGGAAAAAAAAAGAATAAAAATTGCAAGAAAACATGGTGTCAACATGTGAAACTCCAACCCTGACTGATACCTGGGACTTGAAGTTCAACTACTAGAGCAGAAAATAAGGACAGAGTTTCCCAACCCCAAACCTGGATCAAGGTGGGGAAGGTAAAAGGGGCAACCCAGAGAGAAACACGGAGAAAAAAAGCACAGAAGGCCACTCCCTTAACAACAGCTGGAAAGAAAAGCAGACCAAATTAAAACATGGTCACTGGGGGAGATCAAAAGTTTAAACCAAATTATAGCCAGAAAGACGTTCAGGACATGGCAGCCTTTTTTGTGGAGCCCACAACACACTAGTCACCCAAGAAGAAATTAAACATGGCATCTTCCCACCTCTGTACAGCAAAAACTTGAACCAGAGGGAGGACCCCTGCAGTGGGTTGTCTTAAGAATCCATCTAGAAAGAACTTGTAGAGAGATTGTTACTAGCTGAAAGTGGCTGAAACCCCCTCTCCACTGTGAACATGGTAGAGCAGCCCCATCTGGGGAAGGGTCAGCCTACCCCAGCATACCACACAGCCTCCACTGGAGCCTCCTTAGTGGGAAAGTAGTGCTGGGAAGCTGGTCACAACTGGAAGCTGCCTGTGGGCCAGGCAGCAAAGGGGGAAGAGGTGCCTGAGGCTCCCAACTGGGGGCAGTGGAAGCAAGAATCTAGGCAAATTGACTGAGTCTCTTTACCTAATAGTAGGGACAGTACCCTATGAGTTGTGTTGGCCAGGGTGGATGTTTCTGCACCACAGATTACCCAAAGAGAATCCACAACTACAGGACCTGTATTCCAGACAGCCACAGGATCCATGCCATTTTGAGAAGGGTCCTAAGGAGGGGAGCAGGTACAAGGTGACCCATAGCAATCAGAGAGAAAGCTCAGAGCCCTGCATCCTGAGTTGCTGCACACGACAGAAAGAGTCAGCAGACACAACATGACACCCTCTGAACAGCCAGTGTCAGGCCCCAGGGCTGACAAGGAGCACCAGCTGGTGGGAGGTCCATAGCAACTAGCGAGGCTCTTGTGTTCCAGCACCCCTGGAGGGATCCAAAGCCAAAGATCATGGATATCTTTTAAAGATCCCAAATCCTGATGAAATCCAAACCAAGACTCAATAAGGATGTCCTTTACCTTGGCATGGTTTACTATAAATAGCTCTAATGTCAACTTTGGTCATATATACATCTCTCATTTTGATAGTTGTTGCCCTAGTAGACAATACCGTGCTTTCAACCCATTTGACTATATTTCTCCTAATGTTTTAAAGCATTAATTGGAATCATTCTTTGTTTTCCTAGCTCTGGTTTATACTTGCTGTTCTTACCCAGTCCTTTTACCTGCTACTACCTCCAATTCTCCCCTCTATCTTTTTCTTTTCTTTCTTTTTTAACTTTGTGTGTCTATCATTTCTTTCTTTTTTCTCTCTTTTGCTCAATTTTTCTCTCTTCCCTCATTCAGCCTCTATATAATGTTCTAGCAATTTTACTTTATTTATAAATAAATAATTTTTTCAACCTATTCCAGAACTTAACTATAAGTTTATACCTGAATTAGAGGACCTGTGGTGCACAATATCAATAAATTTTCATTTTTCATAAGGCTGAATAAAAAAAATAGTATGTGGGCTTTGCTCTGAAGTGACTGTAGTAAATAGGGTTCAGTGTCTTCTCTCAAAATGGTGCTGATATTGGGAATAGGAGAGTTCACACTCTGAGTTAAAGTATCTATACCTGGATATTCTCCCAGCCTCGGCTTCTTAAGAGAAAGAAGCGCACAAAAAAGTCCCTTGTATAAAGGTAGAAGTGATAACCATCCCAACAGATGGGTAGATACAGAAGAAGTATGAAAAACCAAGGGAACAAACCACTTCAAATAGCCCATTTCAACAACTGATTCTGCTGACACCACAGTGGAGGAAATGTTGAAGAAAGAAGTAAAAAAGTTCATAGTTAAAATATTCAATGAGATAAAAGAAAATATGAGAAGTAAAATTAGGGAAAAAATAATAGGAGGTGAAAGATCATTTCAATAAAGAGAGAGTCTTTGAAAAAAACCAAACAGAAGTCCTGTAAATGAAAGACTCAATAAATCGAATTAAAAATTCAATGCAAAGCATCACCAATAGATAAGACCACTTTGAAGACAGATTTTCAGGCTGAGAAGACAAAGTATATAATCTTGAAAATAAAGTTAACAATAAAGAAAGGATGATAAAGAGACTATGACCAGAATATTCAAGAAATCTGGGGTGACATCAAGATATAAGAATCACTGGAGTAGATAAAGTTTCCAAAAAACAAATTCAAAGAATGAGCAATCTTTTCAATTAAATAATATTAGGAAAATTTCCAAATCTTAGGAATGAAATGGAAATCCAAATATAAGACACATACTAAACTCCAGATAGGCAAGACCAAAAGAGATCCTCTCTAAGACACATCTATACCAAGTAAGGACAGAATTTTAAAAGTCACAAGAGAAAAACAGGAGGTTATATTTGGATTTCAACTGATTTCTCAAATCAAATCCTCAAAGCCAGGAAGGCTTAGACTAATACATACAAAGTCCTGAAAGAATATGGGAGCCAACCATAATTACTATATCCAACAAAATCATCCTTCAGAATTTAAGATGAAATAAAAACTTTCCATGATAAGCAGAAACTAAAAGAATTCATAACCACTAAGACTTTATTACAAAATATATTCGATGAAATATTCATGCAAAAGAAATAAAAAATTAAAATGAAAATCAGCATTTGGATGAACTGCATTAGAAAAATAGTTAATTAAAAGAAAATCAAGTCCAAATTAAGCATTAGAAATAAATCAAATTGGCAAGAAATAATTAAAAAAAATCACCTCTCTATAGCAACACTGTATGTAAATGGCCTAAACTCTCCAATTAAAAGACACAGATTGACAGACTGGATTAAAAAGAAGACCCAACAATATGTTGTTTACAACAGACTTATATTACAGATGTAGACATCCACAGACTGGTAAAAGGATGGGAAATATATATACCATGAAAATGTCTCAAAGTGGACTTCAAGCCAAAGTTAATCAGAAGAAATAAAGAAGGTCATGTCATGGGGCTAAGGGAACCATACAACAAGAAGATATAGTGATTTTAGATCTTTATGCCCTAAAACAATGGTGCATCTATGTACATAAAATAAACTCTTCTCAATATAAAGAATGAAACAAGCCACAATACAATAATACTGGATAATTTCAACACACCTCTCTTAACACTAGATAGGTCATCCATACATAAACCAAATTAAGATTCTTCAGAACTAAAAAAGTACTATTAATCAAATGAACCTAATCGATATCTACAGAATATTTCATCCATCGACAACCAAATTCACTTTCTTCTCACAGCACATGAAACGTTCTCTAAAATAGATCATATTCTAGGGCGCAAAGCAAATTTTAGCAAATAATAATTAAAAAAACTCAGATAATCAATCAGATCATAATGCAAAGAAATGAGAAATAAGATTAAAAACCAGGAACCACTCTTAACACGTGGAGATAAGATAATAATTTTCTAAGTGATGAACAGATAGCAAAAGAAATCAGGGGAGAAATAAAAAAAATCTTAGAACACAAATGAGAATAGTGATGCAACATACCAAAATCTCTGGGGCAATGGTAAAGGCAGTTTTAAGAGGAAGGTTTATAGAACTGAGTTCCTACATTAAATAAATAGGAAGATACCAACATAAATAATCCAATGTTACATCTCAAGGCCTGGAACAAACTTACACCCAAAGCAGAAGACAGAAAATAATTAAAATCAGGGCCAAAAATCATTGAAATTGAGAATAAAAAAAGACAAAGGATCAAATGAAGATATATGAAACAGAGTTCTTTTCTCTAAAAGGATGAACAAGATTGATAAACCTTAGTCAAACTAACCAAAAGAAAGACAGAAGACCCAAATTAACAAATTAGAGACAAAAAAGAAATATTATTACTACTAAAATCCAGAGGATCACTGGAAATTATTTGTAAATTTATATGCCAACAAGTTTTGAAATCTGACACTGACAAATTCCTAGAGACATATGACCTACCCAAGTTGAACCATGAGGATATAGAAAACTTAAACACATCAATATCAAGTTAAAAAAAATTGAAGTAGTTAGTAAAAGTCTTCCAACAAAGAAAATCCCAAGGCCAAATGAATTCTCAGCTGAGGATGTCTACCAGACATTTAAAGAAGACATAATATCAGTCCTTTTCAAATTATTTCATTAAATAGAAAAGGAGGGAACACTGTCAGGTTCATTCTTTGATGCCAGGATCTGTCTGATACCAAAAACAGACATATCAAGAGACAAAAATTTCAGGCCAATATCCTTGATGAACATAGATGCAAAAATTCTTAATAAAATACTGGTGAACTGCATTCAAAACCATATTAAGAAGATAGTGCACCATGATCAAGTGGGTTTCATTCCAGAGAAGCAAGTTTGTTTCAACACAGGCAAATGAATAAATGTAATTCACCACATAATTAACAGTTAATGATAAGAATCACATGATTATCTCAATAGATGATGAAAAAGCATTTCACAAAATATAGTACCCATTCTTGTTTAAAACATTAGAGAAACTAGGGCTAGAAGGAACTTACCTCAACATGGTAAAATCTACATATGACAAACCCAAGGTCAACATCATACTGAAAAACTGAAACCAATTTCTCCAAAAACGGGAAGAAGACAAGGACATCTACTCACACCACTCCTATTCAACATAGTTCTTAAAATTCTAGCCAGAGCTATTAGGCAAGAGAATGAAATTAAAGGGGGTCTAAATAGGGAAAGAAGAAGTAAAATTATTTCTGTTTGCTGATCAAATAAATAAAATAAAACCAAAAAAAAAAAAAAAACTCCACCAGAGGATATCAAGAGCTGATTTAAAAAAATTAGTAAAGTAGCAGGATACAAGATCAATTTACATAAATCAATTGCTTTCCTTAACTCCAATAATAAATCTGTTGAAAAAGAAATTAGTAAAACTATCCCATTCACAAAAACCTCAAAACAAACAAACAAACAAACTTGGGAATTAATCTAACAAAGGAGATGAAACCTGTGTAATGGAAACTATAGAACAATGAAGAAAGAAATTGGAGAAAACCTTACAAGATAGAAAACTATCCCCTGTTCTTGGATAGGCAGAATTTAATATTGTCAAAATGGCCATACTACCAAAAGTGTCATCCACATTCAGTATAGTTCCCATCAAATAAAACACCAAAGACATTCATCATAGAACCAGAAAAAACAGTTCTAAAACTAATTTGAAAGAATAAGAAACACTAAATAGCCAAAGTAATTCTGAACAAGAAGGGTAATTCTGGAGGGATCACAATACCAGACCTCAAGTTATACTACAGAGCTACCTTAACAAAATCAGCATGGTATTGGCACCAAAGGAGACACAAAGACCAATGGAATAGAAGACACACAGATAAATCCACATATTTATAGTCATCTGATCCTTGATGAAGGTGCCAAAACCATATGCTGGAGAAAAGATAGTTTTCTTAACAAATGGTGCTGGGAAAACTGAATATCCACAGGTACAAGAAGGAAACCTGACTCCCTATTTCTCACCTGCACAAAAGTCAACTCAAAGTCGATCAAAGACCTAGGAACTAGACCCAAAACTCTGCAACTGCTCGAAGAAAATGAAGGCTCAACACTGCAACACAATGGCATAGGCAATGATTTCCTTAATAAGACTTAAAACACAAGGAAATAAAATCAAGAATCAATAAGTGGGCCAGTTCCAAATTAAAAAGCTTCTGCACAGCAAAGGAAATGATTAAGTGTGAAGAGAGAGCCAATACAAAGGGAGATGATCTTTGCCACCTATTCTTTCGGGCATTAATATCAGAATATACAAAGAACTTAAAAGACTTACACACACACACACACACACAAATAATATAATTAATAAACAGACAAAATATCTAAATAGATATTTCTCAAAGGAAGAAATAGAAATGGCCAATAAATATATAAAAAAATATTAACCATCTCCAGCAATCAGAGAGTTGCAAATCAAACCACATTGAGATTTTACCTCACTCCAGTCAGAATGGCAATCATCAAGAATACGAATAATAATAATAAAAGCTGGTGGGGAAAAGGCCCACCCATACATTATTGGTGGGACTGCAAATTATTGCAACCAGTCTGGAAAGCAGTATGTAGATTCCACAAAACAAAACAAAACAAAACACAACACCAGGAGTGGACTACCATATGATTCAGCTATCCACTCTTCAGTATATACCCAAAATATCTAAAATCACCAAATACTATAATGGATGCAACCACATCAATGTTTATAGCAGCACAATTCACAATAGCCAAGCTATGCAAACAACCCAGGTGCTGACGGAGAGACGAATGGATAAAGGAAATATGGAATATATACATGATGGAGTGCTAACTCAGCCATAAAGAAGAATGAAATTATGGTATTTTCCAGTTAATGGATAGAATTGGAGATCATCATGCTAAGTGAAATAACCCAGAAAGTCAAAGGCTGAATGTTTTCTCTGATATGTGGAAGCTAGGTCAAAATAAGAGGGAAAGGGGGAAAAAGGAAAAAAGTGGGAGTATGAAATTCCATGAAAAATAGAAATCAGAGGAGAAGAAGAATAGGATTCATGGGAAGGGAGGAGGGACGGAAAAGGGAAGAACGGTGGAATCAACCTGACCTAACTTTCCTAGGTTATCTATATGAATATACCAAAGTATACATATACATAAAGTATACCTTTATGTATACTGATAAGGATTAATTTAAAAAATTATTAAGTAGAAGAAAGATCAGTAGAGTAGAGGTAAAGGGTCAGGGAGAGGGAGGAAGAGAAGAAAAGGGAAAGTATTTGGGACTGGTTCAGAGCAGATTATATTCCATGCTCGTACAATTATATCAAAATGAACCCTAATATTACGTATAACTAAAATAAACTAACAAAAATTAATATGTATGGGGGTGGTGGGACAAAGGGAGGGACGGAGGGAGGAGAGAGAAAATGTGGGTTCTGGAGCCTAGATTAAATTTTTATTCCAATTCTACTGCTTTTTTATTTGTGTGAACTTTAGGAAGTTGTTTGATTTCTCTGTGCCTAGAATACCCAATCCTAAACTGGGGATAATTTACCTCATAGGGGTATATTGAGAAAATTAAATGAGTTGTATAAGTAAAGCATTCAGAATAATATCTGACATATAATATGTGATCCATATATGTTGGTTGCCATTATTAATATTTTAAAGACAGGAAGTCTCTAAATAAAAATTGCTGTCATTCACATAATACCAACAAAAATCAGAACAAAGTTTTAGGGCCTTGAATCAAATCACAATTGAGGAGTGAGGACTCTAAATATCACCTTCTCTACTTGCCACTTCTATACTTGCCCTCTACCTACCATCTAAAATAAAAACAGTTCTCTAGTTGCATATCTGCTAGGATAACAAAGCATTACTATGGCATAGTTTATTTTTGTGCTATAATTAGAATTGCTAAAAAAAAATGCAGTATGTTGTCTCACCTTACACTTGAACCATAATTTCCAAACAACTGGAGGCTAACTTCTCTTAAATGCAGTGCTAGAGAAAACACATTCCTTGGCTTGCTTCTATATGTGCTCCTTTTACTTTACGTTGGACATTCATCTTTGTGCTTTCAAATGTGGCTGAGAACCTCCTTAATAAGAATTCTTTCTATTAGATGATTTAGATTAGTTTTCACATCAACCATACTTTTCCCTTTTCTGTTACAAATATAAGTAAGATAAAATTCACTACGTCTTGATCTTCAGTAGAAAAGAACATTGGGAAGGGGAGAATGCAATGGAAGAAATAATTATATAATTTTTGAAGGACTTGAGAAACAGTGAAAATTGAGAGCTGGAACTTTCTTATTTGAGACAAGATCTTTACAGGTATTTCAAAGCTAATGGAAAAGATGACAGAAAGATTTAAAAATATTAAAATATACTATCCACAAAAATCTGCCATAATCCCATCATCCTACTAGACTACTTTCATTTTAGGGAAGGAGAGCATGGGAGGAAGATTATTTCTAGATAGAGAAGAGGGGTGGGAGGGAAAGGGAGGGGTAAGGGGAATAGCAAGGATGATGGAAGGTGATGGTCATCATTATACAAAATACATGTATGAAGATTTGGTGTCAACATACCTTATATACAAACAGATATGATAAATTGTGGTATAAATGTGTATTAAGAATTGTAATGCAAAAAAAAATAGAATTCATGTATAATGGCATAATTTGGCGTGAACATACTTTATATACAGAGTTACAAAAAGTCATGCTGTGAATGGATAATTATGAATGTAATGCATTCCTCTATTGTCATGTATGTAAAAAATAAAAAAATAAAAATGCTATTCATATCTGAATATCTATAATATTATTGTCTGCAAGAAACTGTGAAGAACAGTAAGCACTCTGGTTTCCACACAAGATTGATATGACAGCAGAGAAAGCAGAAATGGTAGGTATAATTATTTTCTTTTCAAACTGGTTTAACTTTTAACACTGGTTTCTCTCTTTCTGGGATGTATTTGTAGACACTAAGCAGACACAGAGAAGTCTCAACTGCCCTTAATTGGTTGTAAATGTTTTTCTATTAGGTACTATGTTTCTAGTTAGAATTCCAGTAAGAAAATTTGCTTCAAAAAAATGGTAGCAAGGTACTAATTTCAATTTAATTTTATTATCTATCTTAAAGATTTTTTTAGAATTCATTTAAAGGCCCTACAAACTGGTAAGTTGATTAAAAAAACTATGACTTCGGAGATCCAACATGGCGGCGGGCGCGGAGAGATCAAGTCTCTGACCGATTCAGCTGCGCAGGCATAGGGAGTCTTAAACCGTCTAAATGCTGTTTGCTCAGGATCACTAGCCAATGCTGAGCTGATGTGGATCTGGGGCGAATAGTCTGGGCCTCTCAGAACACACACTGAGCCCGGATTGGCTGAATTCAAGCTCCCGTTCACCTGCTTCTCGCAGACAAACTGCTGTGACTCAGCACTAAACGATCCCGCTGAAACAACTGGGCGGCCCTTTTGAACCTATGGAGGTAAATGCCAACTGAGCCTTCATAGGCAGTGGCCACAGGATTGAAACGGGGCTTGGGAGAGCCAGTCAGGACCCACCCGTTGCATTGGTCACCTGGCAAAGGGAAACGAACTGTAGCCATTTGCATGGGATTCCACCATGGCAGAGGACTGACATCACCAGAATGTGGCAGAGGAGATAACTTCACTGAAACCAGCGGCGACAGGTGTGTAACCCCCTAGCCTTCCCTCTCCACACAACGGGGAAACCTTAAGGGCCCCTCCCAGCTCTCCCGTAAGGGCCCCTCCCAGCTCTCCCGTGCGCAATAGCCAGACCAAGGGAATCAGGAGTGGTGCGGGACTCGCGGCGCAGAACTCCCGGCTACCGCTCCCACCAGTGCTGACAACTGAGGTCTCTTGCACCAGCTACCGGGGGCGTGGCTACCGAAGGGCAAGCAAACTCGCTGAGGGTTCTCAGCCCCAAGCTCTACAAACTTAGGGTCTGAGGGAATGGCAAACAGGGAGAGTGTGCCCAATCATTCATGAAAACAGGGCTCCCGGGAGCAGCAGACCTGGCGTGTAGACAGTATTGTGGTGAACATCACCGGTGAGCGGGGCCTGGCTTGAGGAAAAGTGGGGAAGTGACTAGACACAAGAGAAGGCCCTAGGCACTCAGGATTGGAGACCCACCCAGTCTGGGAGGAGGAGCTGCTGCACAGTGATTGGTTCCCGCATATTGACAGGAGAAGCTTGGCCCGGTGGGCACAGCTCCACTTACTGGAAGAGAAGTCAATCAAACTCTAAAACTGCATTTATTAATTTTTTTTAAATTTGGGGTTTTTTTATTTTCATTTTTTTTGTTTTTTAATTTTTAAAAAAAATTTTTTAATTTTTTTTAATTTAAATTTTTATTTTTTTATTATTTTTTTCTTTTTTATTTTCTATTTTTTTCTTTTGTCTTTTCATTTCTTTTCAATTTTCTTATTCCCCCTTCCTTGAATTCCACCTGCTTACTCTCATTCTCTTTAGTGACTTCTTCCCTTCCATTTTAATACCTTTCCTCCCAAGCATCAAATAAATTTATAGGAGTAAACAGTAACTCAGCAGTCAAACAGAACAAGAAGTAACATGAGCAGCATGAAAAAGCAAGGAAGAAAAGGAGTGCAAACAATGCAGGAAAGCCTAAATATTTAGGAGGATATAGAGTCACCAGAAATATGGTCAAATAAAGAACTCAAGGAATACCTTAGACAGATGGAATGGAACCTTAAAGAGGATATGAGACAGCAAATTCAAACAGTGAAAGAACACATTGAAAATGAATTACATAAACAGATAAAAGAAGAAGTCAAGCATCTTTATCAGGAGATAGAGATTATAAAAAAATCAAACAATAATTCTAGAAATGAAGGAAACGATAGACCAAATTAAAAACTCAAATGAGAGTATCACTAACAGAGTGGAGCAAGTAGAAGCCAGAACGTCAGATAATGAAGACAAAATATATCATCTTGAAAAGAGTCTAGCCAACTCAGAAAGGCTGGTAAAAAATCATGAGAAAAACATCCAAGAGATATGGGATAACATAAAAAAAACCAAACTTAAGAGTCATCGGGATAGAGGAAGGTATAGAGATTCAAACCAAGGGAATGAGTAACCTGCTGAATGAAATAATTACAGAAAACTTTCCAGAAATGAAAAAGGAAATGGATATACAAATTGTAGATGCATACAAGACACCGAGCATACAAAATCACAGTAGACCAAAGCCAAGACACATTGTTATGAAGATATCCAATATACAGAACAAAGAGAAAATATTAAAAGCTACAAGAGAAAGGAGGCAGATTACATTCAGGGGTAAACCAATAAGCTTAACAAGAAATTTTTCATCACAGATGCTGAAAGCGAGAAGATCCTGGAACAACGTATTTCAAACACTGAAAGACAATGGATGCCAACCAAGAATTCGGTATCCAGCAAAATTAAGCTTCAGGTACGACAACGAAATAAAAATCTTTCATGATAAACAAAAGTTAAAAGAATTTGCAGCCAGAAAACCAGCACTACAAAGCATCTTGAGCAAAACACTAGACGAGGAAGAAATGAAAAACAATAACCAAAACCATCAGTGGGAAGTGCCTCAGTAAAGACAGAGGGCGGGGGGAAAGCTAATCATGGAAAAACAAACTAAATTAAAAAAAAAAGATAAGTAATCAAACATGGCTGGAAGTACAAACCATATATCAATAGTAACTGTAAACGTTAATGGCTTAAACTCTCCAATAAAGCGACATAGGCTGGTAACATGGATTAAAAAAAACAAATCCAACAATATGCTGCCTCCAGGAGACACATCTGATTGGAAAAGACATACACAGGCTGAAGGTGAAAGGTTGGGAAAAAATATACCACACACACGGTCCTTGTAAGCAAGCAGGGGTGGTAATCCTCATATCAAATAAAATCGACTTCAAGACTAAGTTAATCAAAAGGGATAAGGAAGGACATTATATACTGTTCAAAGGAACCATTCACCAACAACACATAACAATTATCAATATTTATGCACCAAATAATGGTGCTGCGACGTTCATAAAACAAATTCTCCTCAAGTTCAAGAATTAAATAGACCACAACACAATAATTATGGGTGACTTCAACACACCTCTCTCACCATTGGACAGATCCTCCAAACAAAAGTTGAATAAAGAAACTATATAACTCAATATCACAATCAATAACCTAGACTTAACTGACATATATAGAATATATCAACGATCAAGTGGATATACTTTTTTCGCAGCAGCACATGGATCCTTCTCAAAAATAGACCATATATTATGCCGTAGGGCAACCCTCAGTAAATATAAAGGGGTGGAGATAATACCATGCATTTTATCTGATCATAATGGAATGAAACTGGAAATCAATGATAAAAGAAGGAAGGAAAAATTCTACACCACATGTAAAATGAACAATATGTTACTGAATGATCAATGGGTTACAGAAGACATAAAGGAGGAAATCAAAAAATTCTTAGAGATAAATGAAAATACAGACAAAACATATCGGAATATATGGGACACAATGAAAGCAGTTTTAAGAGGGAAATTCATTGCCTGGAGGTCATTCCTCAAAAAAAGAAAAAACCAACAAATAAATGAGCTCACACTTCATCTCAAACCCCTAGAAAAGGAAGAGCAAAACAACAGCAAATGTAGCAGAAGACAAGAAATAATTAAAATCAGAGCGGAAATCAACGAAATTGAAACAAAAGAAACTATTTAAAAAATTAACAAAACTAACCCACTTGAATCAAACTGTGAAATATGATATATTAAGAACTGTGTAATGTTTTAAACTACCAACAATAAAAAAAAATTAACAAAACCAAAAGTTGATTCTTCGAACAAATAAATAAGATCGACAGACCCTTAGCCATGCTAATGAAGAGAAGAAGAGAGAGAACTCAAATTACTAACGTGCAGGATGAAAAAGGCAATATCATAACAGATGCTACAGAAATACAGGAGACAATTAGAAATGATTTTGAAAACCTATATTCCAATAAAATAGAAGATAGTGAAGACATTGATAAATTTCTTAAGTCATATGATTTGCCCAGACTGAGTCAGGAGATTACACACAATTTGAACAGACCAATATCAATGGATGAAATAGAAGAAGCAATCAAAAGACTACCAACCAAGAAAAGCCCAGGACCAGATGGATATACAGCGGAGTTTTACAAAACCTTTAAAGAAGAATTAATACCAATACTTGTCAAGTTATTTCAGGAATTAGAAAAAGAGGGAGCTCTTCCAAATTCATTCTATGAGGCCAACATCACCCTGATTCCAAAACCAGACAAAGACACCTCAAAGAAAGAAAACTATAGACCAATATCTCTAATGAACCTAGATGCAAAAATCCTCAATAAAATCCTGGCGAATTGGATACAAAAACATATCAAAAAAATTGTGCACCATAATCAAGTAGGATTCATCCCTGGGATGCAAGAATGGTTCAATATACGGAAATCAATAAATGTTATTCACCACATCAATAGACTTAAAGATAAGAACCATATGATCATCTCAATAGACAAAGAAAAAGCATTTGACAAAGTACAGCATCCCTTTATGTTCAAAACATTAGAAAAACTAGGGATAACAAGAACTTACCTCAACATTGTAAAAGCTATCTATACTAAGCCTCAGGCTAGCATCATTCTGAATGGAGAAAATTGAAGGCATTCCCTGTAAAATCTGGAACAAGACAGGGATGCCCTCTATCACCACTTCTATTCAATATAGTTCTCGAAACACTGGCCAGAGCAATTAGACGGAAGAAATTAAAGGCATAAAAATAGAAAAAGAAGAACTTAAATTATCACTATTTGCGGTCGACATGATTCTACACCTAGAAGACCCAAAAGGATCTACAAAAAACTACTAGAACTAATAAATGAATTCAGCAAAGTGGCAGGATATAAAATCAACACGCATAATTCAAAGGCATTTCTGTATATCAGCAACAAAACTTCTGAAACGGAAATGAGGAAAAACACTCCATTCACAATATCCTCAAAAAAAATAAAATACTTGGGAATCAACCTAACAAAAGAGGTGAAAGATTTATATAATGAAAACTACAGAACCCTAAAGAGAGAAGTAGAAGAAGATCTTAGAAGATGGAAAAATATACCCTGTTCATGGATAGGCAGAACTAACATCATCAAAATGGCAATATTACCAAAAGTTCTCTATAGGTTTAATGCAATGACAATCAAAATCCCAAAGGCATTTCTTGTAGAAATAGATAAAGCAATCATGAAATTCATTTGGAAAAATAAAAGACCCAGAATAGCAAAAGCAATTCTAAGCAGGAAGTGTGAATCAGGCGGTATAGGGATACCAGATTTCAAACTATAATACAGAGCAACAGTGACAAAAACAGCATGGTACTGGTACCAAAACAGGCGGGTGGACCAATGGTATCGAATTGAGGACACAGAGACTAATCCTCAAAGTTACAACTATCTTATATTTGATAAAGGGGCTAAAAGCATGCAATGGAGGAAGGATAGCATCTTCAACAAATGGTGTTGGGAAAACTGGAAATCCATATGCAACAAAATGAAACTGAATACCCTCCTCTCGCCATGCACAAAAGTTAACTCAAAATGGATCAAGGAGCTTGATATCAAATCAGAGACTGTGCGTCTGATAGAAGAAAAAGTTGGCTCCGATCTACATATTGTGGGGTCGGGCTCCAAATTCCTTAATAGGACACCCATAGCACAAGAGTTAATAACAAGAATCAATAAATGGGACTTACTTAAACTAAAAAGTTTTTTCTCAGCAAGAGAAACAATAAGAGAGGTAAATAGGGAACCTACATCATGGGAACAAATTTTTACTCCTCACACTTCAGATAGAGCCCTAATATCCAGAGTATACAAAGAACTCAAAAAATTAGACAATAAGATAACAAATAACCCAATCAACAAATAGGCCAAGGACCTGAACAGACACTTCTCAGAGGAGGACATACAATCAATCAACAAGTACATGAAAAAATGCTCACCATCTCTAGCAGTCAGAGAAATGCAAATCAAAACCACCCTAAGATACCATCTCACTCCAGTAAGATTGGCAGCCATTATGAAGTCAAACAACAACAAGGCAAGGATGTGGGGAAAAGGGTACTCTTGTACATTGCTGGTGAGACTGCAAATTGGTGCGGCCAATTTGGAAAGCAATATGGAGATTCCTGGGAAAGCTGGGAATGGAACCACCATTTGACCCAGCTATTGCTCTTCTTGAACTATTCCCTGAAGACCTTAAAAGAGCATACTACAGGGATACTGCCACATTGATGTTCATAGCAGCACAATTCACAATTGCTAGACTGTGGAACCAACCCAGATGCCCTTCAATAGATGAATGGATAAAAAAAAATGTGGCATTTATATGCCATGGAGTTTTACGCAGCACTAAAAAAATGACAAAATCATGGAATCTGCAGGGAAATGGATGGCACTAGAGCAGATTATGCTAAGTGAAGCTAGCCAATCCCTAAAAAACAAATGCCAAATGTCTTCTTTGATATAATGAGAGCAACTAAGAACAGAGCAGGGAGGAAGAGCAGGAGGAAAAGATTAACATTAAACAGAGACATGAGGTGGGAGGGAAAGGGAGAGAAAAGGGATATTGCATGGAAATGGAAGGAGACCCTCATTGTTATACAAAATTATGTAAGAGGTTGTGAGTGGAATGGGAAAATAAACAAGGAGAGAAATGAATTACAGTAGATGGGGTAGAGAGAGAAGATGGGAGGGGAGAGGGGGGATATTTGTGGATAGGAAACGTAGCAGATTACAACAGTCACTAAAATGGCATTATGTAAAAATGGGAGTTCATAACCCAATTGAATCTAATGTATGAAATACGATATGTCAAGAGCTTTGTAATGTTTTGAACAACCAATAAAAAAAAACAAACTATGACTTCTTCATGAGTCCCTGATGAACTTTGATTTTTAAAGGATATTCATAAAGAAAAGGTAGAGATACATAAGGATGCATATAAAAGAGTATATGTTCTTTTGTATAAAAGAAATTTATAAGAAAAAATATTTACAAGAAAAATAATAATTTATGAGAAAAATATCAGCAAGTTCAGAGTACTATTTATCCTAAAACAAAATCTATAAAAAATTCACAAAACCAATAATATTTAAAACACTCATAGCACAGAACGACCAATGGTACCCTATTGGTGGATAAAAAAGAAAAAGTGGAGGACATCAACTTCTGTCTTATCAGGTTTATGGACTATAATAAAGGAAACAAGTTGCAGGATGTTGAAAGGTACAAGGATCATTATAATTTAAAGTTGAGAAAACCTACAAACACTTCCACAGTGCTATTAGTGTTCTTCTGAGACAGAATAAAGAGAAAATATAGTATATTTAAAGTGTTAGCATCTAACACTCGAATAGAAGAGAGTAAAAGAGATGTTACTAGAGACTTGGAAGTGCAGGGGTAAGGGTAAATAGAGTGCCACAATACAGTCAGACAGAAAAAATAAGTTCTGTGTTTTAATAGCACAACGGGGTAAACGTAAACTACAATAATTTAGGAAATATTTTAAAATAACTAGAAGATTCTGAAAGTTCTCAACACATGGAAATGATATATGTTTGAGAAGATGGAAATAACCATGACTTGAACATGAAACACTATATACATGTACTGAATTATCATCTCATAGCTATTATAAATATTGTCAATTAAAAATTAAAAACAAAAAAGAAAAGTAAATGTCAGTCTAATTTAAAAAAATGATGATTTTACAAATTTACATACCTACTAAGATATTGTCAGTAAATCCTGGTTTAAAAAAGCTTAGAAAATTTCACAAAAGTTCAGCTTTAGGACCAAAATTTAAGGGAGACTCAAACAAACAGATGCATCTAAATAGCACCAGGGATTAAAACCTATGTAATAAGGAAATTTTCAGGAGGAACTAAGGATATTTAGCAGGAAGAAGGACAAAATCTATGGGCATGTGAGGAGTGGAAGAATCATAGCTATATTCAAATATTGGAAGGGCTGATATGTGTAAGTAGATTGGGTTTATTCAGTTTGAACAAAGAGGTAAAGTAGGACAGATGGGTGAAGGTAACAGGGAAGAGATTTTGATCTTTGACTGATAATACAAGAAAATATCAGTCACTTAAGTAAGGATGTTAAGTCTCCTTCATAGCATAGTTGTCTTGGGAAACAAGGTCTGCTACACATGAATTCAGAGAACTTAATGCTGTGTAGAAGCTTTCTTTTCTTTCTCACTTCCCCTACCACTTCATTCCAGAGAAAGGAAGTGTCTTAAATAAAGAATGCTTTGTTCCTTAATTTTTCTCATCATTTTATGTCACATTTCTTTTCTTTTTTCCTGGTACTGGGGATTGCTTTATGGCTAAGCTACATCTTTTTTTTTTTTGCACTTTGAGATAAAGTCTAAGTTACCCATGCTGGCCTTGAACTTGTGATCTTTCTGCCTTAGTCAATATAGTCATTGGGATTACAGATATGCGCCAGCACTCCTGGCCTTGTGTTAGTTTTTCTATTGCATCAACTTCTCTATTATTAATTTGTTTGAACATTTTTGATGCTTATGCTAGTCTTCTGATTATGTTATTGAAAAAGTATAGAAAAATAATATGTAAAAATAAATTTTATTGCATTCAGTGTTGGCAACTACTTTTTATTTGCTGTTATTAGTTAGATGTAGGGTAACTAAAGTCACTACATGAGTGCTATTAGTACCTAAGCCTTACACTTCTTACAAAAATAAAATCAAAACAGATCATAGATTTTGACGTAAACATAAAACTACAAAATCTTTAGATGATATCTAGAAGGAGAACACCAGTACCTAGAGCTGATGCAAAAGCATGATACATACAGGATAAAAATGATAAACTGGATTAAAACTTCTACTGTGAAAGGATCTATTGAAAGGACAAAAAGACAAACCATGGATTAGGAGGAAATTTTTGAAAACTGCAAGGACCCATATCTAAATCTAAATCTATACAGAATTCTCAATACTGAACAATAAAAGCCAAAAACTCCAATTAGGAAATGGGCTTATGACATGAAAAGACATTAAACTAAAGAGGCTAAAGAGGTGGTAAGTAAGCAAAAAAAAAGTTTTCAACATCATTAGCTATTAGGAAAATACAAATTAATATAGACATATGAATAGCTAAATAAAAAACAGTGATAATACCAAGCGCTGGTGAGGATGTAGAAAAGCTGGGTCTCTCACACATTGTTGGTGGAAGGTAAAATGGTACAGCCACTCTGGAAAATAGTTTGATAGTTTCTTAAAATACACGCACCCTTACCATATGACTGAGAAGCTGCACTCTTAAGCATTTACCCTTGAGGAATGAAGACCTATTTAGTCGTAAACCTGTAGAGGACTATCCATGGCAGCTTTTTAACTGCCAAAACCATGGTAAAAGCCCGATAGTCCCTCACTGAATGTCTAAATACCTGCAGTACATCCACACCATAGTATACCATTAATTAATAACAATCAACTGCTGATACAAAGAACAGTTTGAATAATACAAGGCTATTATGTTCAGTGAACAAAACCAATCTCAAGGTATAGATACTTTATAATTTCATTTTTACAGTATTTTCAAAATTATGGAATTATAGATGGAAGATAGATTAGGGATTATCAGGAATATGTGATGGTGAGTGGGATGAAGTGGGTATAATTATAAAACGGTAGCTTGACAAATACCTTTGTGGTGATGGATAAGTGCTACACACCCTGATCTGTGATGGTTATGCAATTATATACATGATAATGTCACATAAAGACATACACACATTGTATCAATTCCTGTCAAATTCTTAGGTCTTGAAGGTGTACATTGTTATGTGTTATGTAACACGGAAACTGGGTGAAAGGTACATGGGATCTCTTTGTAACTTACCATGAATCTATAATTTCAAGATACAAAGTAAAAAAATAAAAAGGTATTCTTAACAATTTCACTTAAGAAACATGATGAAAGCATTTTGTGCCATAATTCTACTTATTTCTGAAGTTGAGGGATAAATAAGTCACTACAGTAGGAAGAAGGGGAACTCAACATAGGAACTAGGGATATGGAAAAGGTATTAAATTGGCTAGGTGTAAGAAATAACTAAAAAGACTTTTAAAACAGATAAACTTAAAAAAAAATAATTACCTTAACATGAAATTCACTGTCTAACAAGATATTCTGAGTCTTCAAGTCATGATGAAGTAGAGGAGGATTCATATTATGCAGGTAATTTACACCAAGTGCGATTTCATGCAGGATGCGGAATCTTAATGGCCAAGGAACATCAGGATATTCAATTTTCTTTATATATAAATGAAAAGGAAAAAAAAAAGAAAATTAGCATCCAAATTTCTCTCCATTTCACACTTAGGAAATTAAATCCATGAGAAAAAAATACTGTGAACTAAGGTCAAGACATATGCTCATTTTCATATGATAGCATCAATTTGATATTGTTTAATGTTCTTACTTTCCTTACTTTTTAGAGAAAATAATGATAATCTTATAGCATTAATATTACCTTAATTTATATGCAGTCACATGGTATTGGTTCTTTTTTTTTTTCAAGTAACATGGCTCTCAATTAATTTCTGCCACTTATAGCCAGATTCATATTCCTGCACTTATATCCACTATCCCATTCTGATTTAGTAACTTGTGCACTGGCCAGCACACACACAGAAAATTACACTTGATTTGTTTCTGATATATACCAATTCATTCAAAATTTACATTTTAATTTTCTACTAGTATAAAACCACACTTCATCATAATAATCTTTGCATCAATTAAAAATTATGACCATGTTATATTTTTGCATATTAACCATTAATATCTCATACTTTATATCATAATTTATATTCCCTCTTGAAAAATTAATCTTTGAGAGTTTTCTTTTTCTGAAGGAGACAAAGATCATTTTTGTTTCTAAACCTATGTAAAGACACATTTGGAATGTTATGTTTTAAATTCCTGGTATTTATAACTGCAATATCTATATGAGCTTCCTTAAAATAAGTATTTTCTGAACATATCTGTCAAAAAAGTTTCCCAGGAAAATGAACATACTCAGAAAAATCAAATAATTTGGGAAGACTGACAATGAATCATCAGGCATACACTGCTTGGTACACTTTTTCCAAGTGCTATGAAAAAATCTGCTGCTACTGAAAGTTCAAAACTGTTCTTGAGAATTCTTTCTTCAGACCTTTTGTGATCATTAGTTACAATTTAGAAAACTAAAAGACATCTAAAACACATGCATGGAACACTACTTTCTCTGGGATATACATGGCCCTATTCGCTGGAGTAAATGACTTTTAATCTCTAAAAAGGGAAATTTTTCTAAAAATTCTGCAGTTTAAAGGAATAACAAAGCCTCCCAACAGCATAGTGTTTGCTGTATGAAGGCTTTTGGGCATGGACACAGGTGGAGGGCACTCATTATAAATTTATACTCCCCGCCAGGAATTAGCAATACCCAGAATTTCCAGGGGCCTCCAAATTTGGGTTCCAGAGTATCTCTAGGGAGTGCACGAAGAAACCATTAGAATTTCTACTTATATTCATTTCTCAAGGAAAACAATTTTTTGCTTTTTTAATATTTATATTTTGTTTCCTGAGGTGGTTACACAGACTGACAACAGTTACTTGACTTGTTTCAGATGTCACAAGTCATGAGCAGAATGGGATGTATTCTGAAAAAAGAGGAGGCTACTCCATGAGTGGCTGATGATGCTGTCCACTTTCCCTTGGTGGCTGACAGAACATGTGATATATTGTAATTAGATTTATCTAATTAAGTAATACATCGTAATTAGATTTATCTAACCAGATTTTATAAATTATGCAGTTTTAACTAAACCAACTCTCACAAAATGGACCAAGTGGTTTACAAGATTTCTCAAGAGAAAATGCAGATGGGAGATAATTATAAGGTAAGTTCAAGCAAAAAATAATAATTGAATTTTGAGAATGAGGGCTTCCCAAACTGGCTTACTGATAGAACTGAAAGCCAGAAGAACTGAAATCTTGAGAAAAAATATAAATACCTCAAACTGCTGTCTCTTATTGGCAAACTTAGAGTATCTGGTACTCAAATAATTAATTTGGCCTGTTAATTCAGAACTTTATGGTAGGTATATGGTATTAGAACACTTAGTACTAACTCTAAATGTCATTAATATGAAAGGATGGCTTAACTGTGGATTATAGTATATGCAGAGCTTCTCTTTTCTCTTTCTTACTTGTGTTCACTCACATATGGGAATATTGGAATTCATTATAAACATCAGAAACAGTAACCTAAACAAAATAATCAAGATCTCATGGAATACAAGGCTTGACTCTACAGTATATCTTAATACCATGAAGCCACAAAAGTGGAACTTTATCACTGCCACTGTTTTTCAGTATTCTTACTTTGATTCACTGAGATACCCAAATAATCAAAATGAATGTAAAGCCAAAATATAATGTAGTTTGAATAACAGAAATGGTAACTAATGAAAATGAATAATACTTACCCTATGTAGGAGTTCATTTAATGATCCATTTGGCATGTATTCAGTAACTATTCCCAAAAATTCTGGCTCATTGCAAATTCCCAATATAGGAAGAATGTAACTAAATCTTGCTTTGTGCAAAATTTCAGCTTCTCTTAAGACGTCATTTCTTTCACTAAGGAAAAAAAGCATAAATATTTTGGGTAATGAAAAATATACAATTATCATATCTATAAGATTAATTAACCCTGTATTTTTCCTTAATTATATGACCTCAAATAAACCCTGCAAATTTTCTGTCCCTTAGTTCCATTACATTTAAAACAGGTAATATCCACCCTATGTATTCCACAGGTCTGCTTACAGACCAAAATAACTTTTAAAAAACCACTGTCAGGGCCAGGGTTGTGGTAGAGCACTTCTCGAGCATGCATGAGGCACTGGTTCGATCCAGGCACCACATAAAAATAAACAAAATAAAGGCATTGTGTCCATCCACAATTTGAAAAATATTAAATAAAACAAAACAATGAAACCACTGTCAGGTCAAAGTGCTATACCCATGTTACTATTATTGTGTTTCCTAGGAATGGGAAAGAATACAGTGTTTTAGAGAAGTTTATAAAGCCTATCTATGTTAGAATGATTAGTGCTTGAACTAATTATGTTTATTTTGTATCAAACAGATTCAATTAGAATATTACATTAAATGTTATGGTTGCATACAATGTACATTTTCCCAAATATTCTGAATTTTAAAACATTTAAATGTTGTAGATTTAAATGACTAGATGATAATGGCTGCATAAAGATCAATGATGCTTAGAAAAGAACACTGAGAGCAGATAAATGCTCATAACACATCCCAAGTATAACTCTGGATACCAGGTTCATTTGCTTATTCATAAACAAAACAAATAAGTATTTTAGTATAAGAAATGTGCTCAGCATTATGAAGCATATAAAAATAAAAAGATGTATTCTTTGCCTTCAAACTGCCTGAAAATCTTTTAAGAAAAATAAGTAAAAGTGTCAGACAGAATGTGATAAGAGCCACCAAAATACAAACAAAAATAAAAAAATATATATACATAGTAGAATATTTGTATTTAATTTTTAAAGTTAAGTAGAAAGGGAGAAAAGAAAATATAAACATATATGAACAGAAAGAAAAAGAAAAAATAAAAATTATGGGAGCTCCAAGGAAAGAATAATTTTGGTCTGGGGAAGTCACACTGTCTGCAGGGAAGTAGGATTTTGGCTGTACCTTAAGGATGAACAGAATTTCAAAACTGGAGACAGGGCAGTTAAGATGGATGAGGATGGACCATGCTTTTCTAGTTCACATGTGCACCCCTGGATGTGAAGAGTACCTTGGGCATAGTAACATAGATGTCCAGTAGATATGTGTCAACTGATTTCAAGGAGTAAAAATGAAGGTTATGTTTGGGAAACTGCAAACTGTTTAAAATGGATCAGGATATGCAACAGTGTATATAAAAGGAGTGAAGGACAACAAGACAGGCTGGGGCTACCACTGAGTCCTAAAGGCAGGTTAGGTGGTGACTCTTTATTTGATAGTTGTGATTAAAGGTTTTGAGCAGGAGAATGACATCAGTAAAACAAAAGTTTAGGATGGTTAACTTGGCAGCAGGATACAGGATCAATAGAAAGAGGAAGAATTTGAAAGTCAGGTGTTGGGAGATTTTAATACTGGTCAACTTGTGAATCAAGGGGAGCCCTACACTATGTGGGTAGCCATGGAATTGCAAAGGAAAACACGAGCTGAACAGAATGCCTCAGCTGGGCTGTGGTGACTGATTATGGGGGATTAGAAAAATGGAAGGGAAATGAAGACGTCATCAGTTTTTAACCTAGATGAGTGGGTGTTGGTAACAATAACAGAAATAGAAATGCTTCCAGGAGAAGTCTATTAGGTAAGTGGTGATGATTAGTTGGCTCTTAAAACACCCAAGCTCTGGATGAATGGTTGTTGAAAAAAGAATACCAACAGACATTCCTGACCAGACTCATAAAGCCTGTTTAAGAACCCATAAAAACCAAAACAAAGCAAAAATAAAAATCTTATTTTTTGAGTAGGTAATATATTTTGTATGTTTTAAAATTCAAGAGTTGCAAGAAGACATAAAGTGAAAAGTGTCTCTCCTCCTTCTTGTCCCTCAACCACCTCATACCTTAAGTGTGAGAAAACCAATTTTATCAGTGTATCTGTTTAATTAAACTCATACTCCTTAAGTTCAGAGTGTTCTGTATTTTCCCTAAAGACATGAGCCATTAAGACTGTTACTGGGTAGTACCTTTCCAGGGAGTCAAAGAATGAACCTGACGATTCCTGGATACTAAGAACTACTGAGAGGAAATATTGTGAAAGTTCCAATGGTATCTAATACATTCTTTCCTCCTCTTGTGTGCTATCATCCTAAGATCAATCCTCTAAAGTTCTCTTCATTATCTACACTTTATAAATAAGGGCACTGGGGATCAGAAAAAAGGAATAATTTTCTAATGACTATACCACTACAACCAGAAGGGCTGGAATCAGATTTAAATACAATCATAGTATTCTAAAGCCAATGTTCTTCCAATTGCATTTCTTGATTAGAGAAGCAAGGACAGTTCATGAAGACTAATTTTAGGAAGACTTTGAGAGTTGGAACATTTTTAAAAAGGCAAGATGTGAAAATTAAAAATGTAAAATATAGCTTTTTATAGGTGGCTCACTAAAATTACCCAACTCAAAATTTCAATAGAAAAAACAGTTATGTTACCCATAGGGTACTTAAACAACCAATAGGATTTATCTCCTCAAAAGGAGAAAGATGTTGCAGAATTTCCACTCACTAGATAAAAGGTTATGAGGAATGATCACCAATCACTAAAATAACATGTAACATCTCATAAACTTATTTTTATTCCATGTGATCCCAAAGAACAATGCAAACATTATCCACACCAGAGTCTAAGAAATATATGGACTGTATTATTCACATTTCTTTTACGTGAGGAAATAAGACACCCTACAAGTCAATTGCATAAGCTTAGCCCTATTCTCAGACTACATAAATACTGCTAAAAGATCTTAAGCAACAAGTGGGAGAAAAGAATGTGATATTGAAATGTTAGGGTTTTACTGGTCTTATGGCTTCTTTTGAGGATAGAATTAATTTCTTACTCAATTTAGTGACAAATTTTATACTATGAAAGCTTTTAATGAGTATGGGAAGAAAACTCCCTTCTCACCCCTTGTCCTCAAATGGCGCAAAACTTAGAAAAATTAAAATCTTGAAAAGCAGCATCCAAAATGGCAGGATCAATTGGCTTTAGAATACGTAATGGTCCAGCAGTGCTGCATTTGTATATAGCTGGTTCTAAAATATGTCCACCACCATTAAAAGGTGACGACATACACACATTGCCCAGCATCTGCTCCACAGACTATAAAGATCCAGGGTAAGTACACATTACACTTGGTACGTGGCTGAACTGGATTATAATACAAAAAAAAGTGTAAACTATTTTTAGAGGTGTTCCAAATCTACAATGGAATCTAGCCCCCACAGGCAGATGAAAATCTAGAATTTGGCAGTGGTAAAGTTGAGAGATTTATCTGATATTGATATTAACAGCCTTTGAACAAGCACTCGTCTATCATGACATATTCTCACAATAGACACAAAAGAAGAGGATGCCACAGCAAAGGATGTTAATTCACCCAGAACTGAAAGTAAAGTTCTAGTCAAATTCCACAGTACTAGTGAATAGACTATGACTGAAACATCCAGTCACAGGTCCATGGTATGTGATTGTAATGGAAAGAGAAACTAATGCCAGTTTTTTCTTAAAATATGAACACTGGGGCCTGTGTTTGAAGCTCAGTGGTAGAGGCTTGCCTAGCACCTATGAGGCACTGAGTTCAATCCTCAGCACCACCAAAAAAATATAAATAAACAAAATGTGTCTATCTACAACTAAAAAAAATTAAAAATAATGTGAACACTGGGCTAAAATTGTTCCAGGGTATGAGAGATATTCACAATTTTTGACCATTTGATCTTTTTCTAATTCAATTTATTGTTAGCAAAAATAATACACATTTCCTCTGTGGGCAGTGTTCCCCTGTGACAGTAAGAGAAACTGAACTTCTATTAAAGAGTTTGACATTTGAACTTTCATGACCACATGTAATAAACCACAAACAAAACAAAAAACCAAACCCAAACATCTCTAGTGTAGCACTGTCCAGTGAAAATATACAATTTTAGATTTTCTAGTGGCCACATTAAAAAAAAAAAGAAGCACTAGATGAGTTTTTAACATCTTACATTTAACCCCCCTAAAGATTCCATTTCAGTATGTAATCAATATAAAACTATTGAGATATTATTATTAAAAATCCGGTGTGTTGGGAGGATTAGATGAACTCTAGATAGGGCAAAGGAGATGGATGGGAAGGGAGTGGGCATGGAGTTGGAGAGACGATGGAGGGAGGTGGATATCATTACCCTAAGTACAAGTATGAAGACATGAATGACTCTGTGTACAACCAGAGATATGAAATACATATCATATATTCTGCTTTATATAATAACAAATTAAGACATAAATAAAATAAAAGTAAAGGTTAAAAAAATCAGGTGTGTCTTTCACATTTCTTGCCTATCTCCATTCAGAGGGTCACGTTCCAAGAACTCAATAGCTCTTGTGTCTAGCTCCAGAGTGAACTGTGCAATCTTAAGAGTCCCATTAAAAAATATAAAGCCAAAAGCAAACAAAGCCAACACCCAACACACAAACACATAAGCTTCAATAAACAGCTTTTCGAGTTGGGCTGTCATTGCTGATTTTTGGAGTAGGGAGAAAAGACGACTTGGAGAGTAGGAGGTAAGGCGAGAAAGGACGGCGGAGAGAAGAGTGCAGGAAAGCGACTGACTCATCTCCAGCAGTGCAGTTTCTCCCCACCTTCCACGGCGAAAGGCTTGGGGGTCTACCTAGAAGTGACGAGGGGTGGGGCCAAACCCAAGGGTCTCGGTCGTCAGGATTCTGAAACCCGCTCGCCTGGGTGTGTGTGCGGGGGTGTGTGCAGCAGCGCTCGGGGATCCACCTGGAATCCGCGCTGGCGCCCTACCTGTCGAGCAGCGGGGTGTGGATGTGCAGGTGCTTCACAGCCACCTGGACGCGCCAGTCTGCGTGGCGGGCGGACGACACGGTGCCAGAGGCGCCGCGGCTCAGGTAGCACAGGTCGGCGAGCTTGCGGTAGGGAATGGTGGGCAGGGCGCTGCAGATGGCCTCTCCGTTCATGGTGGCGGCCGGCGGATTCCGGTGCGCCCGCTGCTCCTCGGCTCCGGACGCCGAGATCCCGGCCTGCCCGAGTGGCCGCGAGCTCCTTCCTGTGTGGGACGCTAGGTCGCCCGGCCGCCCATGCCCCTGGCTCCCACCGCTTTCCCGGCCGATCAGACTCCCGCGGACCCTCGCGGGGGGGATTCCTGGTCAACTACGCAGCGCCGCGTCGCGCCAAGGAGGAGCTTGCTCTCGCGGACCCGGCCCTCCCCGGCGCGCAGCCTGGCCGGCCAGCCGCGCCCCTCCCGCTCCAAACTTCCCAGGCGTGGTCAGCTGGCCACTGGGCGGGGCGGGGCTAGGCGCCGCCCACTCGCGGCTCTCGGGGCGGGTCTCGCCGAACCTGAGCGCGGGATCCTTCGCCGCCCCCACGGTCCGCGCGACTTCGAGGGGTTCGGCTGGTTTTCCGGGGGAGGCTGGGAGAGGGAGTTCCGGGCGCGCCTTTTGCTTGCTCTCCTCCACCCCCAGGTTTGGAAGAGTTTTTCTTTCGGGAAAGTCCCTCTCAGAGGCCTGCTGACCGGTGTCAGGCTAGTCAGCTGGCCTCCACACGTGGGAGGATTTTCCTCCGGGCTGCGTGCCTTCCTGTAGCCCCTGGAATCCCAGGACAGCGGGTGGGGAGTGGGGTCCCCACCCCTGCTGCAGAGGAAGCGTTTGAGGCAAGTTTTGTGACTTCTAGGTTCTCCACACTGAATGAAGGCCTCGATTCGCGTACTTACCTGGACTCCAGCCTTCCTCACTTCCTGCCACTTAAGGAGTGAGGTTTGGAGGAGAACTCCACCTTGGTGGAACACGTTCAGATGTTTAGCTCACGTGACGTGCGCCTCTACTAGGGAATGTTTTCCCACCTCTTAACTCACATAAGCATATGTAGAGGTTGAAAAAATAACCTTGAGAGAATCTATCCCTCTGACTCTAGGTAAGACTGCCAAGATTTCTTACGGACTGGTAAGATGCAGTGTTAAATGCCAAAAGAAAAAGACTGCAACCATCAATCCATTTAAACAAACACCTTTCTAATTAGATGCACTTTACAGGGTGTGTGGTGCAGTTAGTTCTTGGCATCCCATACTTGTGGGGGCCTCGCTTGTAGGACACTAAAATTTGCAGATGCTTAAGTCCCTTGTATAAATGGTAGAGTATATATAACCTAGGCATATCTCCCCTATCCTTTTCTTTCTTTGTTTCCTTTTTATTTTTGTTGTACTGAGGATTAAACCCAGAACCTCGCACATGGTAAGCAAACACTCTTGTCCTGAGCTAGATCATGAGCCCCTCCCCTATACTTTAAAGCATCATAGTTTTTACCTGTATACAATATGTTAAAAATATGTGTTCTTGGTTATATATGGAAATGAATTAAACTATATATTTCCAACTAAGAATACATATTTTATATAAATGGAAAAATTTTCTACCTGGGAATATATGTGTGTGAATATATTATATATTGTTTAGTTTCCATAATTAATTGGTTAAAGACAGAAAGCTTAAGGAATACTAATACATTGATAAATAAGAAACAAAAATAGAATAGTTATGCAAATTATTCTTAAAACCAAGCATCATTTCTATATGTTGGATTCATGTGTTTGAAATTATATCAAACTGGGCCAGTGGCACAGGCCTGTAATCCTAGTGACTGGGGCGACTGAGGTAGGAGGATTTCCAAGTCCAAAGCCAGCGTCAGCAACTTGGCCAATCCCTAAGCAACTTAGGGAAATCCTGTCATAAAAAATAAAAAGGACTGGGAATGTGGCTCAGTGGTTAAGTGCCCCTGGGTTCAGTCCCCTGTGCTAAATAAATTGATAAAATTACATCAAAATTTGTGTTCCATTCACTTTTTAAAAATTTGTACCTGTTTGTGTAATTTTAAGAAGTAGCAATATTAAATATCTCATCTCTTCAATTAGAAACAAGAACAAAAAAAATTGAAAAGCCACTTAAAAGCACACAAATCCAAGAATTCCCAACATCTCATATTCATAAATGTTCTGTTTTTCAATCTAAAAGTACCTTGAAATTTTAAAAACACAAATGCCAGCAAGTCTGTATAATTGTATGATAATGAATGTTCTACATGAGAAAACTAATGCTTTGGAGTACATTTGGTATCTTTCTGCACCCCCCAAACTAAAAATCAAACCTGCTATATCTAATGATGTGGAGTTTCTTATGAGTAAAAGAATACCCATTTTTGCAGTTAGAGTACAATTATGTTTCACATTTAGCCATTTCATATTCAATCCTAAAATTGACATAGTGTCGTTTAAAAATGGTTTTTCTAAGATAATTAAGCTGCATTAAACAAAATGTTTCACATGTCAATTGGAAAAAAACTAAACACTTCTCATTTTAGAATTCTTAGTAAAGATTACATTAAAATCATAGTATTTACTAATTCTATATTAGTTACATTTTAGTTTTTTCTATTATTATTATTATTTTGGTACTGGTAATTGAACCCCAGTGCTTAACCACTGAGCCACATCCCCAACCCTTTTCATTTTTTATTTTGAGACAGGGTCTCACTAAGTTTTTATAGAGTTTCCCTAAGTTGTTGAGGCTGGCTTTGAACTCATGATCTTCCTTCCTTAGCCTCCTGAGCCACTGGGAGACCAAGTACTATGAACTGAATTGGGTATCCTCCCTAAAATGGAAGTCCTAACCTCCAGTTCCTGTGACTAACCATATTTTGAAATAGGGTCGTTGCAATGATCAAGTTAAAGTCATTGTAGAAGGCCTTAATCCTAGATGACCTAGTCCTTATCAGAAGGAGAAATTTGATTTCAGTGACAAGAATGCATAGAGGGAAGACACTGCAAAGATACAGTGAGAGTGTCATCTCTAAGTCAAGGAATGACTGAGGCCACCAAGCTGAGGAAAACTGAATCTGGGAGTGAGAAGTGGAACAGATTCTCTCTCCCAGTTGTCAGAAGTAACCAACCCTGCCAACATCTAGGAAATGAGTACACTCAGGGACAATGTTTAAAAGCTTTTATAAATTCACAGAAGTTCAAAAATAATGCATAGGGCTAGGGTTGTGACTCAGAGGCAGAGCACTTGCCTTGCACATGTGAGGCACTGGGTTTGATCCTCAGCACCACATAAAAATAAATAAAGTAAAGATATTGTGTTCATGTATAACTAAAAAGTAAAAAAATAATAATACAGAGAGGCACCATGTATCATCACCCAATTCCCCTCATGATTGCACCTTATGTAATTAAGATACAATATAAAAGCCAGGAAATTTGGTATTCATCCCATGGGAGTTTATGGTCCTGTGCCCTTCTCATCTCTCCTCAAACTGGAAAGTCCTGGATTTAAAATAGAACTGAGGGGATTAACACTCCTTAATCTTTTCTTCATAATAAAAGAAAAAAAATTTCATTCAAATGAAATTATATTTTAGTCTACAAAATTAGACATATGGTTTATTATGTGGAAGATGAATAAATAATTCGTCTTAAAATCATCACTTTGAATCCCATGCCCAAAGAAGAAAGGAAGCCGAACAATGTTCAGTGTCCTCTACTCATTATTATATGTTCATTTGCCTATATATATATCCAAGAAACATTTTCTTCTATTCATGTACTATGATTTTTAGTTAAAAAGAAATATATGTACCCAATAGGCATAGTAAAACATTCAAACATTTTTAAAAGACATGCAAATGAAAACCAAGCCTTTTTAGTATTCCAGATCTTTACTCAGCGAGAGAAAGAGACCCTTATTAGATGGAGATCCAGATCTGTGAGCATGACCAGCTACACTTGCCTCTTTTGTTATAAGAGCAAAATCTCCAGTGTATGCGTCTAGCAGATCAACCAGAACAAAAACATAATCAGTGTAAATGTCACCAAATTCAAAATGCCTGTGGCTGATTTATGGCTAGACTGCTTAACCAACCCCCCAAAATTCTAAACCCCAAAGATCAAATGATTGATGTGAAATTTGATTTTCACAAAAGCTTGCCAGTGAATCTGCACATTTCTTCACAGGAAAATCATATATGGAATTAGAGAGCTCAGCTTTGGGGGTGTCACTCATTTTCTCTGAGGGGTAAGGGGCTTCCACACTCTGCCTTTGGGTATACCTTTATTTTGCTCCTTTAATAACTTCTTGCTTTCAATGTGGCTTGAAATTCTTTTTAGTGGGAGAAGTCAAGAACCTGTGTAGGCAAACTTGAGGTCCAACTGCCTTCTTAAAGGGACCTCCTTGGATCCCTGTCTGATGACAAACCCACCTACCCTTTGCCAATAAGTAAACTTAAGTGACATTTTGTGGATATAAATATTGGTGGTCTCTACCCTCAAAATGCTTTGAGTGTTCTAAGAGGGTTAGACACCAGAACATTTGGTTTTGAAAGAGAAGTCCCAGGGTATTCCCCTGTAACAGAGGACAGAAGCATGTGTCTTAATTTAATAAAAGCCAGGTTCATAGAGGTTAGGTAAACTGATAGAAGCCATAGTTGTAAGTTACAGAGACATATTCCCCAACAAATGTGTTTGAATCAAAGTCCGTATTCTTTATGGGAACTGCTTTAGTTTGATAATAATCAGTGGTGTTTCCACTTTCAGTTTCACTTTATGTGATGCTTAGGAGAGAACTTTAATGAAAAGAGGGAATTTCCCACCTACAAAAATATTGTGCTTGCAAAGATTTTTTTATTAGAGAAATTTCATGGGAAATTCCATTTTCCTTTGAGATTTAATTGTTAGGTTTCTAAGAATGTGGAAAAACATGTAACTAGTAGCTCGGTGTACATTTAAACATTTCAGCCCTGGAATGTAGGAGAATATTTTGCTTTTTAATATTTTGCTTTTTAAATTTTTCTTTTTCAGAAGTCATAATCATTTGTTACTTCCAGGCTGTAAGCAAAATATACTAAGGTATATTAACTTTTTAGGCAACACACATACTTATTTTTGCTTTAGGAAGTTACTTGGTGAAGGAGGTTATAAAAGGTTAACACCCATTTAAGCATCCTGTTTTGGGCAGGCAGACATAGCTGTGGAAAAAGGCAGAACTTTCTCACTACTGTAGCCTGTATAGTTTAGTTCATAACAGGATAGGCTGGTGCAATTTTCTGAAAGTGGAAACTGTGACTGAATCAGCAATTCAACGTCAGCAGCTGAACAGATTGCTAAGGAAAATGCTAAGGATTATTGAGAAATAAGAAGCAATCCAGAAGCTTCTGTGACCCAATTTTCATAATTGTCAAAAGGAATAGAAATATCCCTCCCAGGGCAGTCTTGTTGCACAACTGCAGGGGGCGTTATTCACATCAAACAAGTATCATTCACGTGAAATACATTATGAAGGAGGCCCCTGCAGTTGTGCAATGAGGAGGCCTTCTGGCTTACTTATTTTCCAGGATTGTTCTGAGAGGCTCAAGTTATACAGTGAATACAAAAGGACTTTAAAAACTGTAAGCCTGACGATATATATAAATAATAACAATAATAGTTATTTTCCTGGCCGGTTCTTCCTCCTGAACGAAACTGTCTTATCTACTTTGAGAACTAGTAAAGCAACCTCTGCTAGCCTGGAGCTGCCTGGTGCTCACAATGATATTGCAGTGTTCTCCTGTTGAATATAAATGCTGTCATAGAACACCAACCTTAGATAAGAGCATTTGTGACTGTAGTAGAGCAAGACAAAAATAAGATCATCATGATTATGTCTAAACAGAAAATATAAGATCATTTTCCAAACCATGAAAATGAACAAACACCTCCCTTTCTTGGCTAATAGTGGCTGACTACTGCTTGTTTTCCAACTATAACATCAGCTTTTCTTTATGTCTCTAAGGTTTAGGTAATAATTATTAAGATACTTAATCAGAGAATCATCCGTGCTTCTGGACAGCATCCAGTCCAGGGAGGATCCCTATTTTCTTGAATGCACCCAAGTCCCAAATCCTATACTAAGATCTTTCTAACATTGTCTTATTGAGGTGCCCTGTGGTTCCCAATGGTATTTGTTTCTCCTCCTTGCAATGAATAAATACACTCAGCTTAGTAGACCTGCAGATATGTTCCTAGTCATTGACTAAAAGACATATGAGTTCATAGAGTAGTTATTACCCTGTAGGAGCTCTCACTGTCTCTTAGGCAGAGAGCTGGTTCCTCTGGCTTTTCTAGAGATTTGTCTATGGTATTAGTGGTATTTCAGAACCCAGACCTTGTGAGGAAAAGACTGTGGCTAGTTGTAAACTCAGACTCCCGTGTCGTTTGTGGATTATGGGGACATGAATCCAAGATACTAAATTTCTTTAAAACAATAGCAATAAAACTAACACTTTCAAGATGTTTACCACATGCCAGGCACTCTTCTAGGAATGTTCTTAAAATAGCATTTAATACAACACAACAATAGAGTACATGTTATTTACTTTCTCACTTTACAGATGAAGAAACTGAGGCACAGAAAGATTACTTACTTGATGAAGTCACACAACTATAAGAATGCCTGGATTTGAATTAAGGAAATCAAATCATTGCATTCTGAATTTATTCAACTGTTCTTATAAAATGGTATTAGGTCACTGAGAGATGGGAGTGTGAATTATTTGATATAAATCAACGTGCTTTTGTATGAAGAGTTACTTTATCTATGATCAAGGATGTCTTTTAAAGAAGGGCAGTCTAGTAATCTTAGAGTATTAATGTGTCTGTAATAAAAATTTGTGGTTAGGAATGATTTAAGCTTTATTTAAAGAACTAATTCTATAAGGGACATATAAGCTCTATGTTGCTACCTACACAGGCATAATGCCAGATCTTCATATACATCATTTTTCCCTTAAAAATCTTTTTCATTATCATAACAATTTTGACTTGGGATATAATTGACACTATTTGATTAATTTTAGCAGAAAAAATAAGAACTTCAGAATTGAATGGAGATGAGTTAGTCTCCTTTATCTAATATGTGTGATCTTTTTGGTATTATGTAATCTCAGTGAGCCGATTACCTTCATCTTTTAGTGATAGTAATAACTTTTCTTGAGGATATTATAAGAATTAAGATTATGTGCATAAGGTTATATCAAATGAATATTAGCTTCCCTTCTTCAAATAAAATATTTGTGACCTTGTTAATTTTAGTATGAGAATTATCAACTTTTAAGGTGATTGTCAAAGCTGATTTATGAAATGTTATGCTCTTGTTTCAAATGGGAGCCCCATGAAGACAGAGCCATATTTATGTGTTTACCAGTGCCTAGGACCATAAACAAAAGTGATAATAATTCACCTTTATTACCTTAGGCTGTAGGAGGATGCTATATGTCATGGCAATTTGAAGACCACAATTCTCAGATTAAAGCATGCAGATTTATGTGATATGATTATTCTCAGCTTTCTCAGAGTTACCAAGTTCATATTTAAAAATGATTATAATTCACAGATATAAAGCTGTAAAAAAGTGCATATTTAAAAAAGTTTTGTTACCAATATTTAGAGACTATATTCTAAATGCTAGGCTACATCCAAATGCAGTGTATTTCCTATTACCTATTTAGAAAATGAAACTTTACTGTTTGACTGAATGAATAAACACATATTAAAAATTATTAGGAAGTAAATAGATAAATTAAAGAAGTGATAAAATTGAAATATGAACTCCTTATATATAAAAGATGTTTAATATGCCACCAAATACAATATATTTAAATACAATCTTGTAACTTATATTTAGTGTTACATAATGCGGCTAATAAATGATATCCTTTATCTAAGTTTGGAACCAATGGGGCAAGCAAGAACAGCATGGATGGAGACCAAAATGTGAATTTACTGAAATTTGGGGAACATGATTTAGATGTATTGGGCAAGCCAGCTTGTGAATCCTGTTGCTACCTGACCACAGGAAGGACAAATCCAGGCCTTTCTCTGTGGAGGTCTTCCATTGTCAAGGGTCTGGCATTGAGGAGCAAAGCAGAATGCATTCTCTCTGAAGGCAGGAAGATTCCAAAGAAAGAGGGGATGAGCTGCCATGTTTCCAAACTCCCAAGTCAGGTAAGATACTCCTCCTCTTTTAGGAAGGAGCACTGGGTCTAGGGAGATGTGGGGAATGGATGGTGCAGAGAGAGACCACAAAGTTACTCCAATAAAAAACTCTCCTCCTAGAATGAAATGTCCAGAATGGAGGGATGGTGGTAGGTGTTCTTGTCAACAATTTCCAACTTAAAGAAGATAATCCTGAACCTAAAAGTAGAGTGATTGGCTTCAAGCAGGAAGTGATAGAGCTGTAAGTAAACCTTAGTCTAATTCAGGTTTATCAGAAAGTCCTTGTTAATTTAGTTCATGATATGATATCTTAGAGTTAAGTAAAAATTTGATCCTAGACATGTAAATATCAGAGCCAAATATTGTAAATTTGCAGCTTTCTATTTGCTTTGTAATAGGAAGTGAACTCATTAGAATAAAGGTATTGTAATATTTCTATTTAGTGAGTACTCAAATAATGCATACAAAACCAGCTAAGTAGAGCATACCTATAATTCCAGTTACTTGGGAGGTGGAGGCAGGAAGATCACAAGTTTGAGACCAGCCTGGGCAACTTAGGGAGGACCTATTTCAAAAAAGCAAAACCAAAATTAGTTGGGGATGTAATTCAGTGGTAGAGTACTTGTCTAGCTTGTGTGAGGTCCTGGGTTCAATCTCTAGTATCCTGCCACCAACCTCATGCACATATTTGGATTAAGTTTTATGAAACATCTTAGTCATTAAGTGCCTTGCCTTCTAGACATACCAGAGTGTATATGTGTATATGCACAAAAATATTTAACAGAAACACAATGAAAAGTTTCAGTAGTATTCATGCTAAAGTGAGACAGTTACTAGGGAGGTTATGAATAAAGAATTCAATTAGAAGTATTTTGCAGGATGTAAATGATTAGGATAAAGTTAAGGAAAGAAGGGCAATTTACAAGAGAAAACCATTTTTTTTAATTACAGACAAGAAGGAAGTTCATATGGAGTCTGTATGACGCATTTTAGAGAAGACTATAAAGTCTAAGAGTGAAAACACATTATTCCGTACCACTAGTAGGCCTGCAAGCTACAAGGGATCAGTAGTCGCAGTTAATCAGGTCCGTACTCTCATGCACTCTGCAGCAATGAAATGTATTAAGAGTTGAGTGTTATGAAGTAAGTTCTTCTTTACAACTTGTGGGTATATGGGTAAAGGCTCTAAAATTCTATGGTACTTGGCTTTACTCAGACATACAAAAAACATGTTAACAGGACCATGCTTTGTTTCAGGCCCATTCTTCATTTTGGTACCCACATTGCCTATTTTATGAAACTTATCTTTGTCATTTGTAAGGGTTCCAGGGAGAAGTCAATGAAATAAGGTATGTGCAAGTGCTTCACGAACTCCAACATGTTCATTAAGTTTTGGATCCTGGCCCTACTCTAAAATTGTCGTTATTTTAGTTTAATATTGTTTTGAGGATGAATATTATGTTGGGCACATATGGGAAAACAGGATATCCTGCTTTCTAGGTGTTCTGGAAGAAGAGTGAACAGTTTTTAGAGGCTTAGCAATTATTCCACCCTGTACGTTTTCTGTTAATATTGTTTCTAAAATTATTCATCTCTGGGAAGCTTAATAAATATTCTTTTACTGACTAACATGTTCCAGGTGGATCGGGTACTCAGAAGTAATATGTTCATTGATACGGTATAGCCTGTGATCTTATATATGGTGATTGGCAAAATGTGGGAAGAGTAATCAAATTGGCTTTTAGGATCTAGCTGTGCCAGTTTGATTTTGATTTATTATCTCTCCTATGCCTGCTACAACTTGTACTTGTTTATATAATATCATGTAGAAAATATAATCTTTTAGCAAGAACTCTGGCCCTGAATGCAGTTGTACCTCAACTTGAGTAAGGAATTGTTTTCTAATCCAATACTTCCCCTAAACCTCAAAACATTCAAAGGACTCAGAAGCCCTCTGTTTGCCTCAGTAGCATTCATGCAACAGTTTGGCAGCCTTGGCATGGTGTTGTGTTTGCTTTGACTGTTGAGCTTTCCAGTCATACAAACATAGGGAAACACATTCAGAAAGTACAAAGGTTCAACATCTTCCTGTAAAACCAATGATTGAGTTATTTTACTAGTTAACTTTTAAAGATAAAAAAAAAACCTGTTACAATTGACTACCTGTTGATCTATGTGATAAAAACTTCCATTGTTCATTTTAAAAGATAAATATTGATGCCAGTTTACTGGTGAGGAAGTGGGAACCTGGGAATTCTAGTGGGGATGAGACCTGCTGGCAGGCAACGTTGGAGCCGGAACATTGAGCTGGTTTGAGTTGTGTTTGCCTTGTGACTTTATCACTGACCATGATCCTTGGGGTGAATGACTGCATCCTATGAGATTTCTGAGTCAGTTACGAAGTATGTTCTCATGCAAGTTAGGCAACCATATAAAAGTACTATAAAATAGCTTGTGCGCTGGCCCAGAGTTGAGGTGTAGGATGAGGTAGGTAGACAGAAGCTAAAGGAGACATGTTTACACAAATGAGAAAATGGCCAAAGTAGTTTTACAGGCAGGAGGTTGGGAGGTACAGAATGGGTTGTGGCTTATCCTGAGTTCTTAAGCATGGTAAGAGAAAAAATGCCTGGTTTTACTCAGGGGCACTTTGGATCAGTAAAGAGAGTCTGATATCCACGTGTGTTTATGTATTTCTAGCTCATACATGTGCATTACATAAAGTTTAGAAGAAACAAAAAGGTACATAGTGAAAAGTTAGTTTCTAACCCTTTCATGTCTCCCACTCACTTTTCCCTCCTGGTGACTGCAATTGCCAGTTTCTAACCCCTTTCTTTCTGCTTGTTCTTTATTCTATCGCTAATTAGCCTCACCAAGCTCAAATATTCCTTTCCAGAAACTTTCTAGGTTAGGTGTTTTCCTGCCTGGTTACACTGGATCTTACTTAACGTTGTTCAAAGCCTCAATGCTTTATTCATCTTTAATTCATCTTCTTTTCCAGTTCTACCTAGTATGGTTTTATTATCCCTACACGAACTGCTCCACTTCCTCAACACTGTTCTTGGTCTTTGTTCTTCTTTGGCCTGCCTTAAATTTATGCTTCTTTGAAACTGAAGCCAGGCCCCCATCTCTTCCCTCTGTTCCATCTGCTATCCATTTCCTTCTTCTCTGAACTCACAAGTCATCAGTATTCCCAAAACTTCAAAGTATGTCAAATAAAATTTTAAGTTGCGTTTTTTTTGGCTGAAACTGTATAAATTCAAAAGAGGCAAAGAGATTAGTGAAAAACTATCAAATGTTATAATTAAAAGTTTGTATTTGGTTAATAAAAATTTAAATGATATTGTTCAAGGTAAGGTCTTTGGCAGAAATGATGGAGAAAAGTTTTGAAACATCAAATGTACATATATTCAGTACTTATTTATGTGAAGACAGTGTTGACAATATGATCTTTGAAGTCAGGCAGCCCAGGTTTTCTACCTAGGCAAACATATTTGTATAACCTTGGACAATTTTTTTCTCATAATTTTATTTCTTACCAAAGAAATGACAGAAGGCAAGTAGTAGCACTGAACAGAATACCTACCACATAGTAAATGCCACATAGTAAATGTTTAATAAATGTGATGTGCTGTTACTGTTAAGCCTTAATTACAATTTTATGATTTGTCCCTGTATTAGGCAGAAAAATTGTGTTACCCATCCCCACCCCCAGTGCTCCACTAACCTCACCAGATGTCTACCTCCTAATCGCCAGAACCTCCCATGTTACCTTACTTGGCAAAAGGGACTTTGAGGGTGTGATTACGTCAAGGATTTAAAAAGGAAGATTATCCTGGAGTTTTCAGAGGAACTCCACGAAATCACAAAAATGCTTCAGAGATGGAGGGGAGAGGCAGAAGAGTTAGAGAAAATGGGACAACTCAGTTAGGGGCAGAGTTAGAGTGGCTCTGCAGGAGAAGGATTCAACCTGCCCTTGCTGCTTTCCAGGTGGAAGAGGGGGCTGTGAGCCAGGGAGAGTAGGTGGCTAGTAGAAGGGAGCTGGAGAGGGTAAAGAAGTGGGTTCTCCCTTCTAAAAAGGAACTCTCTGCTGACACCCTGATTTTATCCCTATGGGAACCCATTCAGGTTCTCACCTCTAGTATGGTCAGATGATAAATTTGTGTTTTTTAAAATCATTAAGTTTATGGTGATTTGATAAAGCATCCATAAAAAAAGAATATTTCTCCCTAGCAGAACTGCTTCTGAGGACCAACTCTGTACAGATGTAGTGCTGAACAGTAAGTCAGAATTACTATAAGAAAGGAGTTCCCATTTTAATTTCTTCCTTTTTTTTTTTTTTTAGTGGAGATGATGAAACCAGAGTTAATCATAAGCCAGTCCTCTTTCTCAATATAGATTTTCATATCATTACAAGTTAAAAATATAGGGGAATTTCCTCATCTCACTGCCAAGGACAGACCTAATTGACAATAGTTTTATCTATACCTGAATCAGGGTTTTCCCCTTAGTGTCTCTGCTTTCCATAATTATAGCTACTTTGCAAGATAAATAATGGCTACCATGTGTGGAGCACACGGTATGTACCAGGGGTTATGTTATCTATATGTTATCTTACTTCATCCTCAAAAATCTCCTATAGAAGTAAAAAGAATTTTTTTCCAAATTTCAAGTCATGACTCAGTGAACCTTAAATTCAATTTTGTGGGGAGTGACCAACACAGTTTTTTTGTTTTTTTAATTTTGTTGTTGTTGTAGGAGGACACAATACCTTTATTTATTTATTTTTATGTGGTGCTAAGGGTCGAACCCAGTGCCTCATACATGTGAGGCAATCGCTCTACCACTGATCCATGAACCCAGCCCCCCAACACAGTTTTTAAACAATGTAATTATAACATATTAGTGCATTGCATGTATGAAGAGTACATTTTAGTTTGAATTATATATGTATATATAATTATAGGGTCTTGATTTAACATTCTAGCAGCCATCTTAAATGTTAATTGCCATCCTATAAATTTCACTTTCCTGTATTTTCTCTTACCTGAACTCCCTCACACCCATTAGTGACCTACTCCATGGTACCATAACCCTGAGCTAATCCCAGAAGGACACAACCCCTTGACTGTGGAAACCCCATGGTGCCATGACTTAAGCCAATCCCATGCTATTCCCACCCGCCTAGCTCTGATGCAAGCACTGTGAGCATATCCCATAGCACCACAACTACAACTCCAAACTCCTGCCCCACAAAAGCTGAACATCTGAACATCTCGGGGCCTCTCTCTCCTATAGAGAGATGGCCTTTACTTGTCACCTCTGACAAATAAACTTTTGTGTGTATCTCTGTATGGTCTCTGTCTTTCATTTCTCACTTACCAGTCTCTCATTCCTTGCTTTCCCTTCAATATTTTATATAAAATTAGATCTATATCTGTATCTATAGCTCTATATCTGTACCTATAACTATCTATATGTATATATCTACATCTATATATATGTATATATATATGTGTGTGTATATATATATGAAGGAAAAAACAAAAGATAACAACAACATTGACAAAGCTACTCTGAATATCAAGAGAAGAATATGTGGGGGACTCCGGCGGGGCTGGACGTATAGAATACACTGATGACTCACTCAACCTTTTATAGTAGAGGTCCCATATGGATTATTACATCTAAAGGAAATCAGACCAAGGAAGAAATCACATAAGAATTTGGAGGGGAGTCTGCTGACTAAAAGCTTAATAGGTGATGGCAGTTGGCTTTGTCAATGTTGTTGTTATCTTTTGTTTTTTCCTTCTCTATTTCTTCTGTCTCCTCCAGTGGGCAACTCAGGCATTTGTCAATCTCTTAAAATATGTTTTCACCGTACCTGGTGATTGAAATATATAGCCAGGTTGGATTGCGTTTATAAGCTCTGAAAATATAAGAAATTAGGAAGCAAATGTCTCTTAAGTTACATGTAAATCTAATTGAAGATTTCCCAGCTTTTATAAACTATTGATTTTAGTGTTCATCTAATATCACATTTAAAATATATTTCACATCACTTCCAGATTCTTGACTCTGAAGTAATTTTGTTTCTAGTTACTGTACTTCTGGAAAATGTGTTTTTAGGCTTTAAGAATTGGGAAGGGTGTGAGTTCAACTTCTCTAACAGGATCTAGCAAGTAGATAGCAGTGTTTAGAACAACCAGCAAAAGGAAGGAGGTATAACCCTAACCCCCCACATGTCAACACATCCATTTCCTTGTTTTAACAATGGTAATCTTTCATTTGCTAGTTTGGTTTGAATGTTATTTGTGGCATGTGGCCCTACTGCCTTAGAGCTTTAAGGGAAAAAAGAGTGCCAATAATTCCCTGCATAGATGTTTCCCTCTCTTTTTAAGCCTATGAATAATTCTTGAGGTCAGTGGTGGCCTAAATGAATAAGCAGGTCATGTGTGGTCACTCAGTGGTTATAATTTTGCAAGACACTCCGAGCAGCTGGTTTTTAACCTCTATGCATAAGATTCTAGCAGCAGAACCAGGTTTCTACAACTCTATCTGAGAGGTATTTGTGAAAGTCCTAGGGGAGCTGTGTATCTCATTGGTCTCTAGGGGACAGGTACATGAGAATTGCATGAGGATGGGGGCAGTGACTTTATATTGAATGCATGTGGAGGTTTCTGATGCTTAGAAGTAGCTTGGGTGGTCACTATTTCTGTGAAAATGTAGAGAAAGCAGAAATGTATTTGCCTTTTAGTAGGAGTTCATATTCAATTCTGCCAAATACAGTGCATTCTCACATCAGCCTTCTTGGAGCAGGGAAATTTTGCTGGACCACTGAGGGGAAGGGAGTTAAGAAAGCCCATGTCGGATGCTCTTTGGGAATAGACACATCCTGTTAGGAGCCTGGAGAGGAGCTTAGTAGTTTTAAGTTGCTATAACAAAATACTATGTACTGGGGAGCTTATAAATGACAGAAACTGATTTCTTACAGTTCTGAGGCCTAGGAAGTCCAAGATCAAGTCACCAGCAGATTCAGTGTCTGATTAAGTCCCTCTTTTCAGTTCTGAAGGAGATGTAGAAGGGCTTAGGTAGCCAGGGCAAGATGGCAAGAGAGGTGGTCAGGGGCAGAACAAAGGAGTATGAGATCAACTTCCTGTTGACAACAGCACTTGTGGACACAAGCGGGGACCTAGTCAGATACACTTCCATACTTGTGCTAAGAGGTGGACCTAATAGACAAACTAAAACAGATGCATGGACTGAGGGGGGCACCAATCAATAATAGTAAGGTGTGTGTGGGTGGACAGGAAAGGAGCTAAGAAGAGGAGGAAATTCCAGAAACCACAAAAAGAACAAGCCAAAATTCTGCCATTGGATTCCTAGCTCTGGAGCCCCTTTTCTTTGGAGAAGTTTGTCTCTGATGCTTTTGCAACGAACCTACTTTTTGCTTGCCACCGCTATGTGCGCTGTTCTTCAATTCTGGGCTGAGCTGAGACAATGAACCTAGCACTCCTAGACAGTAGCAGTTCATAGAAGACATCTTCTAGCTGCGTCATTACACAACAAAGGAGCAAAACAGCTCTCTTTTTCCTCCTTAATAAGGGCAGTAAGCCTACCCATGACAACTCTGCCTTCATGACCCCATCACACTTCAAAGGTCCTACCTCTTAACACCATCACATTGGGGATCAGGGTTCAACATATACATTTGGTAGGCAGGGGCATAGATATTCGGACCATAGCAAAAGGTAAGAAGGCTATGGGGCTTGCAAGCCCCATTGACCACGCATGCCTTTCCATGCATTTGGTAAGGAGTAGTTTTGCTTACTGGACCAATGCCTATTTCTCAGGCATGTTAGTGAGCAGCAGAAGCGTACATCAGTCAGCATATCTTGTAAAAAGAAATAGCTCTGTAACAAAAGAAGCCCACTTACAACGAAACGTTTTAATGATAAAAACGTCATGCTTTGAGAGGACTCAATAAGTAATATCTTCCTTTTCCTCTTGAACTTGGAGGGATAAATTAGATAGCCAGCAGATAGAGATCAATTGTGCGTTCCAGTACTGACGAGCACTGGATTGGAGCAGAACTGATGAGCACCTAGGAGTACAGACGTAATGGATTTGTCAGATTTCATCTCTGAATCATGTCAATTGACAGCCCTGGGCATGGCAGGACAGCTGCCAGCCTCTTTGGAGGGGCAGACCCTGAAACACATAATATAAAGCAGAGGGGATTTATTAATTTATTAAAAATAGTTATTTGTAGTGCACCCATGGTATGCTAGGCATTGTTTGAGATACAACAGTGGGTAACAGAGACAAGTCTTGCTTTCTTGTGGTTTTATTTTCTTGTGTGTGTGTGTATGGGGGGCGGTGGCGTTGAGAATGGGGGGAGTCACGTGGGTATCACAGACATTAAAGACAATAAAGAAGTTTCTGCCTCAGGCTGACAGACTGGCTCTGAAAAGATTGAGACAGGGCTTGTACAATGCGTGTATTACTTTTCCTAATTCGGATATCACAAAATTCCTTGGGAAGAGCTTGGAAGTATGGGAGAGATGTGTGAAATATCAGACTAGTGTTTTCAAGAGGTAGGGAAATGTGGGTTTTCTTAACAAAATGTTCTGTCTATGCATAACATTTCAACAGATGTGCATAAAGCTTCTCCAAATCTCCCATAATGTCACTTTTTACACCCCACTGTAAAATAATTGTTGTTACCTTTTCTTGCTTATCAGTATATTTTCTATCAATATAAAGCAAAGTATGCATACTTAACCTTTAAAAAGTGTTTGCTAAATATAAACACGTGAATATGGAGTGAAAAAGATAAAAGTAAGAAAGTGCAGACTCTCTAGGTATCATAATTAAATACAACTATTAGTAAATAATATTTTCCTTAACTTATTTTTCCCCCTAATGTTAGGGAGGAAAAAAAACCCAACATTTTAATTTTCTTGCATCTATTATAATCCTAGACCTTGAAAAATCTTGAATCTTTGCCTAATTAATGAAGTATACTCCATTCCCCAGACATTGTGTAAGTTACAAAAATGGGAAGAATAATAAATGCTGACATCCTTTCAAAGTGCCGGCCTGTGCTGTCTGTGAGCTTCAGTGCCTTTTTTTTTTTTTTTAAAGAGAGAGAGAGAGGATTTTTTTTTTTTTAAATAAAGATGGACACAACATCTTTGCATGTGGTGCTGAGGATTGGACCCTGGCCGCACGCACAGCAGGCAAGCGCGCTACCACATGAGCTACAACCCCAGCCCTTCAGTGCCTTTTTTTGCAATGGGCTCCTACTGAGGGTCTTTCTTCCAGGCATAACATCCTCATTTGTGCAATCCCACTAATCAGCAAATTCTTCTCTTGAAGTAGGGGTCTTAAAGCTTCGTGCTGTGTCTCCTGTATCTTGTATCCTGTTTCTTACTTTTCTTAATTTCTCTTACTCTCAGAGACAAAAGGATAGTGACAAAAAGTGCCACTTCATTTCTCTAAGTTTGGAAAGAGTTATGTATTGGAATTATGATGTTAGCTTAACCCTTACACTTGCAGTTTTTCACATCAGGTGAAAGGTTATTTTGTGCGGAAAAAAAATTTAAAAAAATCACTCTTGTTTCAAGTATAGCATAACCTTTTAGATAGACTGTATTATAACGGCTGGTTGTAGTGACTTCATAAAAGATAATTGAAAGGAAATGCACTAATATCTATCCTTTTCTTTGAGATACCAAATATGGGTTTCATTTTAAGAAGAAAACTCAATTTTCCTCTCAATTAAGAAATTACTGTAAGAAACTGGAATGACACACCAGAAAGGGTTTCGTCACATTGGGATGACTAATCACTTTTAGAATGGGAGTTCTTTATAAATATAGACTGGAGGATGGATTATGATTTAGCCAGGGTTATGGATTGCAGTTGAATGTCAAGGACAGAATGGATTTCTTTTTCTTTCTTTCTTTTTTTTTTTTAACTTGTTGGAACTGAGCAGTGTTAGAAATAGGGAAATAACAGGGGCCAAGTGATTCTCAGCAACTCTGGTTTGCTTACTTGGAGCACTTTCAAATGTTAACCAAGAACACTTTCTCTTTCCTTCCCGAAGTTTATTCCTCAAACTCTTCTCTATTCTGCCTTCCTTTTGCTCACAGTTTTCTACTTCCTTTTGCTACTGCCTCTATTTTTGAAACTTACATTTTTAAAGTCTAATTTCTTATTCCAATTCTCTCTTCTTACCCTTTGTATGAGTGTCTTTTCTTTAGTACAGGGTATTTATGCTTCAATAAAAGATTGAAGATTTCTAAACAGTATAATACATATTATTACATTTATTTTTGGTACTTGGTAGAAACTATGCATGTATATATCTCTAAGATGACAAGATCTTTGATTACTTCTTTTTTTTTTTGGTCAATGTGTCCAGGGCTATATTCGATAAGTACTTATAAGAATACCACACGGAACAATTTTACCCAAACCATAGTAGCTGCTGAGATGCTACAGGTCTCCTGCTCATGCTCTTAAAAATCTGTGTCCCTAGGCCAGTGACATCATCTGAGGGGGCTTGTTGGAACTGCAGGATCTCAAGCCCTGCCCATTCTTATTGGAACAGAAGATTCTCAGGGGTTTCATATGTATAATACAACTTGAGAAAGACTGTGCTGAAGGACATATAGAAACCTATTTCTGCTAGAGTGTTTTCAATGTCTAGAATCTTATCTGTACCTTTAATTTAGTATACTAGAGCATAGAACCAAAGGCTTTCTTGGTGACTTCAGAGAGTTAATGTCATGTAGTATAAAGTGAAATCTTAAGAGTGACTTAAGACACTGAGAGAATCAAACTTATTATATGTTTGGAATGTTTTAATGTGTCTGGGGGTTATGAATATTCTGTCTTAGCCTCAAGAAATGATGGTTACTTTATGTAATAATTGTTAGATCCTGTACAGGTTATAGTTGTTATCCCTGTGCGTAAACAAATAGTATATTTCCATAGTCTTTATTTGAATGCCTAACCAGTTGGAGAAGCTAGACATGTGTAACCAGTTCACTTAACAATCAAGTTCCAAAAATAATACATTGACTTCCTCCTGGTTTCTTCTCTGCTCAAGGCTTCCAATGATTTGGATAATGCTATAGACTTAAGGAAGCTGGTAGGAGTCCAAAATTCTCAGGGTGCTGTGTGAATCACTCTACCTGATTCATGTATGTACCTCCATAGGCTTTTAATATTGAGGGATATTTGGAGATGAAAAGATTAGAGTAATTATAAGCCCATTAAATTATAGGCTGACAACTTTTATGAAGATTTATTTTCCTGGTACACATATTTTCATCACTTTAAAAAAAAATTGTCCTTAGATTTTGGGCACTCTATTAACGAAAAATCAAATATAGTTCTTTAGATATTCTGCTTCACAATTATGAATCACAACGTGAATGGCTATTAGTATCCTCCAACCTTATCCCTATTAGTGAGTAAAAAATAAGTCAGGCCATGATTCATGAAATTAAGGTTTTATTTTCAAATAAATGACTGAAAGTGTTATAGTTTTGAATGACTATGGAAAATTTTTTTTTGAAGGCAGAATTGTTAAAAAAAAAATACAATCCTTTGGAACCATGTGCAGTGGTGCATGCCTGTAATCCCAATAAGTGGGGAAGCTGAGGTAGGAGGATTGCAAGTTTAAAGCCAGCCTCTGAAGTTTAGTGAGACCCTGTCTCAAATGAAGGCCTGGGGATGTGGTTTCGTAGCGAAGTGCCCCTGGGTTCAATCTCTAGTACAAAAACCAAAACAAAACAAAAAACAATCCTTTGGAAAACAGAGTGCTAAAAATGCAGAGGTATTGCCGCAACCTTTAAGAAATTTGGATAGAACCAGTAGGCTGCTGATGCTCCTTAAAAGGAAACCTATGGATTTTCTCATTGACCAACACTTTGGTCCTCCATAGCTGGCAGCAGAGTGAAGTTTTGTGGAGGAAGGCCCCTAGGACTGCAGTCAAGACTACTTGTGCCGGCCCCTTGAGGATCTCACTAATCACTGTGGCCACTCCACTTTGGCCCCAGAGAAGACGTTGAGATCTCTGTCTTTAGCACCAGGCCTAGCTAGGGCACACTTCCCCTCCTGAATTCCCCACAACATGGTGAAGACCACACTGTAACTACTAACAAACATTTACCAGAGATTCAGGGATAACAACAGAGAATATAGTATCATGTGGCTTCCTTTTCATAGTGTACAAGACCACAAGGAAGGAGGGCAGGGAAGAAGAGGGCAGTTTGGGAAGGTGTCTGTTTAATCTTTGCCTTTTTTTGGTCTGTCTTTGGCTTCTGTCCTCCTCTCACTTAGGAGGAGGTGGTTCTCAGATGACTGGCCAATCACTTCTTGGAGTCTTGAATGCAGAAGCTGGTCTGATTTGAGGGGAAAGCTTAAAAAAGAAGACATCATGGGAACTCTTGAAATAAAATGCTTTGGGAGTCCCATTGTTATTGTTGGGATGTCCAGTTGAAGTCCAGGTCCTTGATGTCCTGAACAAGGAATCGAGCAAGACACAGAGAAATGACAAAGTACAGATTTATTGAAGATGAAGATAGCCCTCCAGTAGGTAGAGCAGAATATGCTGAGTGAGAGACGAGGATCAAGGCCTCAATGTCTGGAAATTAGAGTCTTAAATCCTGAACAGTAGGGTTTGCTCTTCCCTATGTGGACCTGATTGAAGACCCATTTGCTCCCATTGGTTACTTTATGATATCTGATTAGAATATTTTCCAATTTTTTCCCCCATTGGTTACTTCAGAAAACCTAATGAAAATGCTGCTTACTTTAACTCCATTGGTCATCTTAAAATTTGATCCTGTAGCAGCAGTTGTCATGGTGATAGTCCTCAATGGTGGGAGTTGTCATGGTATTGGGATTTATTGTAAACTGGGACAGGCCTTGTCTCCTTGTCTTGCCCTCCAGCAACTTCTTTCTAATACCCTGTCTCTGCCATCTTGGGGTCCCTGAACTCCTACCTAACACCATCACTGCCATTTTCAAAGGGAAAGCTCAGTGGGATACAGAAATTTAAGAAGAAAGCAAGCAACCAAACAAACCACAAACACCTTAAAAAAAATTCCAGAGTGACCTTCAAGACATGGTTTCACATGCAGAAATTTCACAATGAAAAGTATTTCTCACAACATGTTTTATTTCACATGGTTCAGTAATGAGGGTGTTGTGGATAGTTGTGGTATGGGGCTGCCCTATTCCCTGCTTATTTTCCCAAACTTTTATTTGGGAAATATGACATTCTCCATTGTGAACTAAAGATACCTATGTTGGATAACATAACTTTAATTCATATGAAAATATGGTTTTCTCTTGATATCCACAGAGGTTTGGATTCCAGAACCCCCGTGGACACTAAAGTCCACAGATGCTCACTCAAGCCCCTCAAATAAAATCGTCTGGTATTTGCATATAACCTATGCAATCGTCCTATATACTTCAACTTATCTCTAGACTACTTATACTACCTGACACAATGTAAATATTTGTAAATAGTTGTTATACTATATTGGTTAAGCAATAATGACAAGAAAAAAAGATTATATCATGTTGAGAACAGACGCTTTTTTCCCAAATATTTTCATTGGTTGAATCTGTAGACGTGGAACCCAGGGATATGGAGTGCTGACTGTATTTGGTTATGTATATTTGGAGTTAGATATTTTGCACGCCACCTTCTGGCCACTATTAAGAAGGTACCCAAGATGTCTGAAGGCTGATTCTCTAACCACACCCTTATAACTGCTTGTAGTTTTTGTTAAATGTGGATTCCTGGACCCTATCCCACCTTTCCATAATTAGGATCTATGGATGTGTAAAGAGAATATGAGTTTGTAACAAGCCCAGGTGATTTTCTTGCCCACTAAACTTGGAGAACCATTGGTATAGGGATGTAGCATAAATTTTGAGATAGAACATTTTCATTCCTAATTAGTTATGTTATAGAAGATAACATAGGGAAATACTTCTGTAACCTTGATTTAGGCAAATACTTCCTAAGTCATAAAATGCATGAATAATATGGGAAAATCATGCTAAAAAAGAATTAATAGAGATGAAAAAATGTTTGCTTTTCAAAACACATTGTTAAGGAATAGGCAAGCTACAGACAGAAAGAAGATATTGGCAAAACACATATGACAAAGAACTTGTGTCCATAATATCAAAAGAACTCTTACAATACAACACAATAATAAATAGACACCTGGGAACAAAAATAGCTTTTGAAAAATTTGTGGACACTTCACCAAATAATTTGTATGAATTATATAAACAATATCCTAAATGTTATGAGTTATTAAGAGAATAAAAATCAAAACAACAATGATATGTCCAAAGAGTGGCACGTGAATATTTATTTTTAATAATCAAAATCCCAAATGTGCCTCACCTGGGAATGAGCAAACAAATTGAAATTCTACTCAGTAATAATTAAAAGACTACAGATAGATGCAATGATGTTGATACATCTCAAATTATTATGATAACTGAAAGAAATCCTTCTCAAAATATTGCATAATTTATGAGTGCATTTACCTGAGGTTCTAGAAAAGACAAAACTATAATGACAGATAGCAGATTGGTGGTTAGGAGGGGCTGGAGTCGGGGTGGGGGAAGGGATTGACTGCAAAAGGGCACAAGAAACATTTTGGATGATGGAAATATTCTACTATCTTCATGTGGCAGTTGTTTCATAACAAATGAATAACTGTATTCATTTGCCAATACTAATAAAATTGTATACTTTTGTTATGGTTTTGATCTGGAATGTCCCCCCAAACCTCATGTGTTTGGCAATGTAGCAGTGTTTAGAGGTGAAACGATTGGAACATGAGGGATTTGACTTTATCAATGGGTTAATCCATTTGATGGATTAATAATTTGAACAGACTCCCTGGGAAGTGGTAAAAACTACAGGAAGGTGGGGCATAGCTGGAGGAAGTAAGTCACTTGGGGCCTGGTCCTTGGCACTATATCTGTTTTTCGTCCCTCCAGGACTTTCTCTCTGCTTTCCAGCTGCTATGAGCTGAGCGGCCTTCCTTCACCATCCCTTTCTATCATGATGTTTCTGCCTTGGAGCCTGCTAATGGTGGGCTGTATGGTCTGAAACTGTAAGTCCAAATATATCTTTTCTCTTCTAAGTTGATTTTTTTCAGTCATTTTGGTCACAGCAACAAAAAGCTGACTAACACAACTTCAAATTGGTGAATTTTATTGAATGTAAATTCAATAAAGCTCATTTAAAAATATTCAGGGTAGAGATGTGGAATAGAAATACAAATTTGAGACTCATGAGCATATAAATGGTATTTAACAGTATGGAATAGGATGATGTCACTGAAGATAAATAGTGAGTTGATGTCTAAATGGAAAAGAAGTAAGTGTGTGCAAGCCTGGGAAACAAGATGGAAGTAGCATATATGATTCAGAAGTAGTTAGTGAGGAAAACTATATGTGGTGTCCTGGAAGCCAAGTGATAGAAGTTTTTCAAGAGCAAGTAAGTGAATGTGTCAAATGCTGTTGACACATCAAAATTTTGAGGACTGAGCATTTCTTATTGAGTTTAGTGATCACCTATGAAGGGAAGTCATGTTTTTCTCTTGACAAGCAGTTTTTCTGGGGCTGTTTGGAGTTGGTTCAAAAGAGAATGGATGCAGCTAAGTCGCAGCCATTGGATACAGACAGCTACAAATTAGGAGTTTTGTTTAAAGGGAAGGAATGTAATGCAGTGCAGGTTAGAGGGCAAGTAAGCTAATGAGAGAGCTTGTTAGTAATTTTAAATGGTAGCAATATTGCCATGTTTTTATGCTTATGGGAAAGATTCAGCAGAGGAGGAAACATTTATGACATAGGAAAAAAGAGGGACTATTTGCCGGAACGACATCTTTAAGCAGGAAAAAGTTGATGGCATCTGGTGAAGTTGAAGTGGTAGGCCTTGGGCAAGAGTATGGACAGTGTCATTAACAGGAAAAGAGGTGGAAAGAACAACGCAGGTAGTCACTGTGATGGTAGCTTGTGGGGTTTCTCCTCGTCTTAGGTCTCTCTCTCTCTCTTTTTAAAGATACAGGAAGCAAGACTATCAGCTAAAAAATAAAGATGAACCACAAATTGTTGGAGGTTTGAGGAGAGAAAAGGAGATATGAAGCAGTCACATTGAGTGGGAATGTGAATGAACTAGGGGAAATGTGGTTTGATTGTTGGGCAGAATTAGGAGTCCAGTTTGACCGAAAATTTAATGTAAGACCAGTCAACATGGTAGAGTGTTTGTCTTCAGTGTGTTTTTCATGAAGCTACAAGGATGCAAACACAAAGTAGATGGAGAAAAGAATCTTTCCAGGATTAAGATCATTCCAGGAGAAAATGAGAAGGGAGAGGAGAAGCAGAGGAGTTGGAAATATATGCCAGAGAATGATTATAATAAAGATGGACTTGGACTTAAGCTGTGGAACGAAGCGAGGACATGAGGAAATAACGGACGATGCCAAGGTAGTAGGATTGGTGGTGTAAGAATGGCTAAGAGCACAGTATGAGAGTAAGTCTGAAAGATGGGTGAAGGGATTTCTTAAAATTGTGAGAGGGAAGGGGTTAACTCATGTTTGAACATGAGAGTTAATATCGAGAGGTCAAGTATGAGATCAATGCAGAACAAAAAATTGCAGCTGGGTTTTTCATGGCCCTGGGTCCCAGCCCTTGGTTTACCTGATTTCAGTAGCACTTTCGGGAGCCCTTCCAGTGTTGGTTGATCCCCTTTCACCTTAAGTACCTGCTTTGTTCTTGCTTTTCTGCCTTGGGGCCTTCTCTGAAGCCTAGATAAGGAGGCCTGGAGGAGTATAGTTTATATTTCTGGTGACAAATCTGGTGACAAACCAGCTGGGAACAGGAATTGATGAATAAATATCCCAGCTTCCCTTCCAAAGGGAGCATGATTCTTCAGAGGGTCTTCAGTGGAAGTGACTTGATATTGTATATTTTGGTAACTAATACAGCAGCACATGCTTTGATCTCACTCTTCTTATATCCTCACTCTTACATTCTGGGATCATCTCTGAAACTATCTGCATGCAAGTATTTGTCTTGAATTCTGCTTTGGGAAAATTAGATCAAGGAACTGAGATGCCAGGTTATTCAAAGCATCATTCAAGTAGATATTTAGAAGATAATGGTAATGTTGGAATAAATGAAGTAATCTAAGTGGTACAATTTGCAAGTACCAGGGGACCATTACTTATCACATAATATAGTGCCTGGACTTAATAATGATTTGATGTATATTAGTGGAATAAATAATCTCTTCGCTTTTGTGAATTTATTTCCTACTGTGGAAATTTCTTTCTTTCTTCCTTCCTTCCTTCCTTCCTTCCTTCCTTCCTTCCTTCCTTCCTTCCTTCCTTCCTTCCTTTCTTTCTTTCTTTCTTTCTTTCTTTCTTTCTTTCTTTCTTTCTTTCTTTCTTTCTTTCTTTCTTTCTTTCTCCAGGGATTGAATCCAGTGGTGCTTAACCACTGAGCTATATTCCCAGCCCTTTTTATATTTCTTATTTAGAGACAGGGTCTCACTAAGTTGCTTAGGGCCTGACTAAGTTGCTGAGGCTGGCTTTGAACTTGCTATCCTCCTGTCTTGGCCTCCCCAGCTGCTGGGATTATAGGTATGTGCCACTGAGCCTGGCTGGGAATTTCTAGAAGAATCATTCTGACAACCGTTGTAAGATATCTGTACTACATTAGTCTGACCATAGAAATCATGAGGGGTCTAATGGCTGGTTAAGGCCAGAAACCACTCTTAAGTAGGAAAATCAATCATGGCACTTTGAATTTTCTATGGAAGGAAATGTCTGGATATTCATTGAAAATGATCTAATGAAACCATTCTGTGTAGCTTGGGGAACTGGAGCAAAATACTCCAAGCCCATTCAAGATGACCCTTCTTCTATTCCTCTTCTTACTGTGCCCAGATAACCTCTTTCTGGGTGCATTTACTTTCACAGGATACTTTAAAAGAATGCAGGGGTCTTTCTATGGCTCTACTTCTTTTGTATCAAACAGCTCTAAACTAATGAAATGTTACTGTAAATTCATTAAGAAATATGTTTACAGCCTTAATATTTGTGTTCCCTAATGAATACTTAAATGGTTTGTGAAAGCTAAACAATGATGTAGGCAGTTGATTAACTTTAAACATTATCTCCAGAAGAAACGTAACATATTTATAAGGTAAGAATTGATTAATGTTGAACAGGAAAATGAGAGGAACTGACACAAATATTCACATGGAATTACACCTGAGTTGCCGAGTTTCTAAATGTAATGCCTTTTCTTATCTCTATAATGGAAATTGTCATTAGGAGGATGGCAGGAGTAGGTTGTTACTGCTGGTAATGAAGCAAGACATGAAACACTAGAGTGTATACTCGTAAAATTGCATTTATTGGTAGAAAGGAAAATGGGCTCATTTATATCTTAAAGACACTAATGTACATGTTAAAGACAACATTCTGTTATATTATTCCAATACTCATAAACATATATACAGACCAGATCATTTGTTTTTAAATGGCTGAATACTAAGAAAGAATATACTTTGTAATGAAAATTTAGTTTGTATGATTTTCTAGTTATTAAAATGTTATAGACCCCAAATATATGACTTGGTTTATCTATCATCTATTCACCCATCCAGAAAGAAGTGCTTCTGAAATATCTTGGGTATGTCACTTGGTTCTTTGTAGTAAACATGGAAAAAATGTAGGTAATAAAATTTAAACCACCCACTCTTTCACCTCAGATCATTGCTCTGATCAGAATATGATATTTTGGGGAGGACACTTTGAGAATTTGAATCAAAAGTTAATTTGTATCAAGGGATATATCTTGTTCTTGACTCAGGAAGGTATTTATCTTAAGAAAATAGCTACTGATGGCTGGCTGGTTTACACTGTATAGGGTGCTGTAACAAATTATCAAACTAAGTGACTTATATAAAAATTTATTTGTCACAGTTCTGGAGGTTGGAAGTCCAAGATCAGGTGCTGGCAGACATGGTGTCTGAGAAGGGCCCTCTTCCTGGCTCATAGAAAGCAGCTTCCCCTTTGTCCTCATGTGATAGAATAGGATCCCTCTGGGGCCTCTTAAATAAGGGCAGGAATCTCATTCATGAGGCTCTGATGCTGGCATTCAGACCATAGCAGGTATCTAGGGTATTTGTAATAGTATTGTGAATAATAATTCTAAACCAGAAAGGAAGGACATTATACAAAGCTATTTGCTAGTTTCATCATAGCCTAGTTGTATAATTAAACACTAAATGATCAATAAGAATTATATTGTAGAATATTTAATTTAAAAAAGGCTAGGTGCATGCACATACACACATATAAGAATATTTAGTGACATCAAAAAATCTTCTATTTACAGTTAAATAAAAACAGTAGTGTTGGAATAGTAACCCACGATGATGCATGTTGTGTGTGTAGGTATGTATACACACCTCTGTGCTTGGATCTATGTATAGAAATGACCATAGGTATGCCCACACTTTCAATGGTGAATCTTTTGTGTTAGGTGCTTCAATTTTCTTTTTGCTATCTGTATTTACAGTTTTTCTACAACAAATGAGGGCTTTTAAAAAAATTTATTTTTTATTAGTTCTAATCAGTTATACATGACAGCAGAAAGCTTTTCGATTCATTGTACACAAGTGGAGCACAACTTTTCATTTCTCTGGTTGTATACAATGTAGAGTTGCATCACATGCACAAGTCATACATGTACTTAGGGTAATGATGTTTGTCTCATTCCACCATCTTTTCTACTCCCATTCCCCCCTCCTTTCCTCCCTCCTCTTGGCCCAATCAATGTTCCTCTATTCTCCCCTCAACCCCCACTATGGAAACAGCATCCACTTATCATAGAAAACATTTAGCCTTTTTTTTGGGGGGGATTGGCTTGGCTTACTTCGCTTAGCATAATATTCTCCGACTCCATCCATTTACCTGCAAATGCCATGATTTTATTCTCTTTTAATTCTGAGTAATATTCCATTTTGTTTGTGTGTGTGTGTGTGTGTATATATATATATATATATATATATATATATATATATATATATATATATATCTCACAGTTTCTTTATCCATTCATCTACTGAAAGACATCTAGGTTGGTTCCACAGTTTAGCTATTGTGAATTGTGCAGTTATAAACATTGAAGTGGCTGTGTCCCTGTAGTATGCTGATTTTAAGTCCTTTGGGTCTATACAGAGGAGTGGGATAGCTGGGTCAAATGATGGTTCCATTCCAAGTTTTTTAAGGAATCTCCATACTGCTTTCAGGTTTGGTAAATGAGGGAATTTAAAAAATAAATTTGAGCAATTGTGGGTAAGAAAAAACTTATATACATATTTTAAACCTTTAAGTGGAGATATTAAGATATGGAAATTTGAGAGGACATATTTATCAAAGATTGATATCTTCATCTTATAAAAATTTTAAACATAAATTTTGAATATCTGCATGAAATCTTCACCCAGAAGTTTAAAGAATATATCTGGAGATAGGCAGAGGCCTCAGAAAAGGTGATATGGTGATAAATGAACAAAATTTAATTGAAAATAGTGCTTAAGGCCAGACCTAGTCTCTTATCCTTTTCACAAAATTGAAAGTGACTCCCTTTCAGAAACGGGTCCCCAGAGGGGTGGCTGGTTCTGGCTCTCTGTCCACTCCATTATTCATCTCTGGAGAGTCCGTGACAGGAGCTGAGAAGACAGAGACGTGGCAGGTGATGCTGCAGACACACAATGGTGTTCTTCAGCTGTTATTCTAATAAGATTTGTTTTGTTTAATAAGCTGCGAAACTCCTCTTTTAAAGTACTCCTGAGAGATTGAATCTAATAGTCAAAACTTACCATAAATAAAACCATAAATACTTACATTTCCCATTTTCTTCTAATTGAAGTACACATAATTGAATGTTTTATGGGAGAAAAGCGGGTTAGAGAAGCAATCGAGTGGTTATTGGTGATGGTGGGGCTGTCTGGGGCCATGATCAACTGGAGGATATTTTGATACCTGAGGTGTTAGCCTGATACTTGATACCTGAAGGGGTGATGCCTGGAAGTGAGTCAGAGTACAGAATGGGTTGTTCACTTTTTCTGTAAAGAGCAAGCTACTTGGTTCCCGTTTTAGCACTTAAATTAACCCTGGACAGTGCTTGAACCATGAGCCTGTGTTGCAGTAAAATTCCACTTACAAAAATAGGTTGCAGGGCTGGGGATATGGCTCAAGCGGTAGCGCGCTCACCTGGCATGCGCGAGGTGTTGGGTTCCATCCTCAGCACCACATACAAATAAGATAAAGATGTTGTGTCCACTGAAAACTAAAAAATAAATATTAAAAAAAAAATAGGTTGCAGGCTGGATTTTACCTACAGGCTGTAATCTGCTGACCCCTGGTCTAGACTTAACAGTAAGAGAGTGATGGGCAAAATGCTAATGATGCTGAGCAACTGAAAGTGTGTTGTGTGTATGGTCTTCTTTTTTTAAAATATTTTTTTTAGTTGTTGATAGACCTTTATTTTACTTATTTATATGCGGTGCTGAGAATGGAATCTGGTGCTTCACATGTGCCAGGCAAGTGTGCTATCACTGAGCCATAATCCCTGCCCTGTGTGAACAGCACACAAAACTGAGAAATGTGATTTTAATGTTTAAAAGATATTTAACAAGTGAGTTGCTTCCATCGACAAACGAGTCAAGTTCCATCATTTATCTGTATCATTTCCTTTATCGTATAACTCATTAATGGAAATACAAAGATCCACCAACATTTATATCCAAACTCTGAGAGCAGCTTTACCAGCACACAACTGCTCCCTCCTGAGGGCCCTGGGGCTCTCATGCCTTCTGTTCCAACCTCTGATGAAGCCTCTGATTATGCTGTAGTGATGGGGATGCTGTTTCTAAAATGGCACTAGCAAGATCTGCTCCAAGGTGACTATACAGAGCATATTTCAGCTTCTGTTGTTGAGGAAGGAAAACTTAATTCCTGGTAGGTCAACCCATTAGATATAGGTGTGTTTGATTTTTTATTTGACAAGTAAAAATTATTCATGTTTACTATGGTTTGAAATATGTTCCAGGTGTGTTTTAAACATGTTTTAAACATATCATGTGCAAGGAGTAGGGGAGAGCATTACGGTGACTGAGTTCCTCATTGGAAGAATGTCTTTTTTTTCAATAAGTCACTCGAAGGAGCCACTTGGGTGTGAAAAGTTGGGTCTCAGGAGAGGTAGATGAAAGGGTGACTGGCTATGAATGAGAAAATGAGAGGATGTTGTGCCTCCTACACACCCAGTGCTGTTCTAGACACTGGGGATAGAGTTGTGAGCAGGATTAAGAAGGTCTCCTGCTGTCAAGTAGCTTATTTTTAGTTTAGCTGGAAAAGAGTGAAGAAGAACTGCAGGTGCAGAGAAGAAGAGAGAATTCAGCAGAGGCAGGATGGGATTGCAAGAGATGAATAAGATGAATGTAAACCCTGCAAGGATCATTTATGATAGGGATAGCGGTAAGGGCTACAAGAGATAGAGCATTTCCTCACCTATGTGGGGCCAAATTTCAAACAGGAAAAGGTGATTTCAGAATAGCTGAGACAGCTGACCTTGGATTACCCTCAGTGATAGAAGACAGTCTTTTTTTTTTTTTTTTTCCCCTGTAGTCTTTCTCTTTACTTACTCTCTTTGCCCCCACCAAGTGGCACAGTAAGGAATATACTGTGAGACCTTGATTTAATTAACGTTGGAAAGATGCCATTAGTGATGGTTATGTTACATGTGCTTGTGACTGAAATGAGACACTCTTGTCTAGGACCACAGTTATCTGATTTAGTGCCACTCTGATGTTAATGCTTTAGAAACGTGATAGGACATTGATACACCTTCCACAACACCACACACCAGCGTTTTGTATTTGGGTCAACATAGCTGCTTGCTTCCTGCAGGTTTGGACTGAAGCTGCTCACACTGTAAGAAACACTGTGTAGTGAAATTTCTTTCTGAAGTGAGTGTTTGCAGCAGCCCACTTAAAATCTGCACGTGGCAAGAAACAATGGGACAGGTTCTTCCGGAATAAAAACTGTGTCATGTGACTCTTAACTGTCACTCCCTGCCCCCAGAAAATTACACTCATTCTTTGTTGCTAAAGCACTCCGTTAAATATTTTTGTTTCTTCATTTTAAAGAAAAACCACGCCGTGTGGAATCTAAAGTTTAAAATCACATATACCTGTAGTAGAAACTCTAAAAAGAACAAAAAAGAAATGATTGGTCAGACATTTATTTGTAATTTAAAAGTGAGTTATTAGGCAATCTTAGATGTTTCAACTTAAATGGAGACTTTACTGACTGCCTTCTGGACAGGCTTCACCTCAAGGTTAGGTTTATGTGTTCAAATTCTCTAGTTTCATACAAATACTCATCATAAACAAATAGAATGAAATTTGAATATTTTGAAAAGCACAGATCTTTTCTTAATGCCACCCTTTTCATGCTGTTATGAAAGTGAGTTACAGAGTTGACTTTTGGAAATGTTAGTCACAGAAACCTTTATTTTTGTAAAAATGTCAGGTTTTTCCCCCCAAGATGCACTTCAAGAGAATGACCACTAGATGGCACCAGTGTAACACTCAGATGGAAACAAATATCAGATTCTTAGAATTGAGTTGACTACTTCAGCTTCGTAGCCACACATCTATTCAAAAAGTAAATTTCAATAAAAGAGATTTCTTAATGTAGCCCAATTATAGTTCTTATATCACTCAAGGAACTTGGGATAAGTCCGGTATATTTTGAGTTTTTTATTTGGGTAATTTTAATTATTTTATTACTCATCCATCTTCTTTAACAATTTAGCTTATGAAATCTAAATACTCTTTTTTTTTAACAAAAATCGATTTTACCAATTTTAAGAAGTAAAAGAAAGCACATATCTATTTAATATTATTATGTCTCTGTGCCTCCATAGTTTTGACAAACCTGTGATCACGACTCACAAAATTCACAGTAGAGGGGAGTAGATATTACCTTCACAATCCGTTGGTCTAGCCCAAAGAGTGAGGTCCCCTGGTAGCAAGATCACAATCATTTATCTTTCTCAGCCATCTGGCTAGTAATAGACAATTAGGGGGAGATTTCTTTGTAGGCTGAGTGGTCAAGGAAGAAATGTGGCATTTCATTGGCACAAAGTAGCCACCTCCCTGTTCCCGCTCTGGTGTTTTTTAGCAGCATTGATTCTCCTCTTTGCACACCCTTCCTGAAGGCATGGAATAGCCTTTGAGTCCTCATTCCTCTAATCAGCATGTTCAAAAGAATGTCTCAGGCAGGATCTCATAGTCTTTAAGAGCTCAGTTCTGAAGTAAGAAGGTCCTGGGTCCTATCTAGAGTATGCCATTTGATATAGTCTTTGGTGGTTTATTAACTCTATTTGACTTGTGTTTGCCTTGGGTGCAAAATGGGTTTGGATCTAGAAGATTGGCTGTGAAGATTAAACAAGATAAGGTATAGAATGTGCTCAGCACAGTATTGTTGGTATCACCTGAAACATGCCAAGATTTCAATTTGTTTGAACAGTTTTGAGACAGAATTAAAGAGTGATCATGACAATTTGTCTCTCCACCCCTGTAGATAAAGAATATATAGAGCAGATATATCAGAAACAATTTGTAAAGGGTTTTTTTCTTTTTCTTTTTTGTAAATATTTAAAATAATTCCAGAAATAATTTGTAAAGTTTTTTTGGTAGATACTAAAAATAATTCCCATAATTGTTAAGAAGTCTCATTTATAACATCTACACTAGATTTGGTATTCAAAATGGAGTAACTTTGGATGGGACAGAGGGGAGTGGGGGAGGGGGAGGGACAAGGGGGTACAAAAGATGGTGGAATGAGACAATATTATTACCCTAGGTACATGTATGATTGCACAAATTGTGTGACTCCATGTACAATCAGAGAAGTGAAAAATTCTCCATTTGTGTACAATGAATCAAAGAGCTCTCTACTGTCATGTATAACTGTTTAGAACTAATAAAAAAAAAGAGGAGAAATGAAAAAGAATGCAAATATAGGCTGGGAATGTAGCTCAATGGTAGAGTTCTTTCCCAGCATGCATGAGGCTCTGAATTCTACTCAGTATTGAAAAAAAAATATATGTATGCTATTCATAACTCATGAGCTTTTATGATCTGCTATAGATGAAGCATTTTGGCAAATTCAAAGGAAATACATTCAGTTGACAACTCTAGAAATAAATTTACAAAAAGTACTATTTCACAGCACTGTTTTTAGTCAGTTTTTTTTTTCTGCTGTGACCAAAAGAACTGACAAGAGAAATTTAAGGAGGAAAAGTTTATTTGGCATTTAAGAATTCCAGAGGTCTCAATCCATAGAAAGCCAGTGAACTCCATTGCTCTAAACCTGAGATGAGGCAGAATTTTGGCGGAAGGGTGTGGTGGAGGAAAACAGTTCAGGACATGGCCACCAGGAGGCAGAAAGAGACTAAGGTAGTCTCACTGAGGACATAATATACAGCCCAAAGGTATGCCCCGCAGTGACCACCCTCCTCCAGCCACACCCTACCTACCTACAGTTATCCGTATAAGGGAATTAATGCACTGATTTGGTTAAGGCTCTCTTGACCCAATCACTTCACCTCTGAACTTTCTTGCATTGTCTTGCACACGAACTTTTAGGGGACATCTCATATCTAAACTATAACAAGTACCTAAAACACAATGGACACTCAGTAATGTTTAAAGATGTAATCAAAACAGTAAATTTGGAAATGAACAAATAGATACATGACATATAAATAAGTGATAAAATATTACATATAGATACATTACATATAAATAACTGATAAAATATTCATTGTATTAATCTGTATCTCTTAAGGATGAATTATTTATTTTAGTAGAATCTGTTGTGATGTTGAGGAAAACAGGAAAGTTGTGCAGAGGTACAGAACTGGATAGTATAGGTGGTTAACTTCACTTTCTCATATTGGAAGAGTACATGATTTTGAGGGACAGGTGTTTTAAGAGCTTATCAATCAAATTCTGGTGCTGATCAGAATTAATATTAAATAAAAAAACTGATAAAGTTTTGCACTTGTTAAAGTAGTGGATATTTACACACGTAGAATTCTAAATGTAATTCTTCTCAAAGCACCTATTTATCAGCATTGGGATAAAATATGAAAAGTTTAATTTTTTATCAAATTAATGTTTTCAACTATATTCTAAGCTCCTTTTCTATCCTTTAATGACATACCAGGTTCTCTAATATTTAGGTCACTTATTATTAAAATTCATTGTAGTACAGCTTAATATTTCCAAAACTCTATGCGGGTGGCTCTCAAACTTTAGCATGTGTCAAAGTCACCCGGGAAAGGTTTGTTAAATATACTGATTATTGAGTCCTAGCCGCAGTGTCTCTGGTTCAGGTCTGTGGGAGGGGCTGACAATGTGTTCCTCCTAAGTTCCCAGGTAATGCTGTTGCTGCTCTCTGGGGACCAATAGGTGTGCACCTCATCCCTCCTGCCTGCTTTCCTAGGTGGTAAATGCTCTAACCCTCATGTTAGAATAGAGTAGGACAAAGGAGAGGGACAGGGAAGAGCTCTTCTCCTTCATTGGCCACTGCCATGATCCACTGCTGCTCTTGTGCACTGCTACTGGCTGTTGATGTCTTCTGACCTTCCAGTGTCCAAAGGCCGTCTCCCTTGGGATGTCATGTATCCACATGGGGATATCTTACCATTTCTTCAAGGGTCCCTGAGGAGCATGTGTTTCCCCATCGCACAGTTCCCTGATGTGATAGGCTCTGCTGTCGTTTGACACTCTTGCCTTTTTTACCTGTGTGCCATGACCTGCACAGCCATTGATTCAGGTAACTGGACTGGGCAGTGAGGGGATGAAGAAAAGACAAGTAGATATACCAATACAGAAAAAACAGGGTCTCAGTGGTCCACTAAACCTTGATAGGGAAATAGTGACTATATACCAGCTCAGCACATTTATTGTATAGGTTTTACCATTAAAAGGGTTATTGTGAGAAATTTCTTCAAAGCAAGCAGAACCAAGGTCATAAGTATGAGCAGCCTGATTACGATTATCAGCTTGTGTCCATAACAGTCTAACCCTAAGCAGCTGGCATCTGAACCTCAAGGTCGAGAACTGAATAGCTCCCGTGGCTGGCATAGAACCTCCTTTCGAACAGGGTGTCACCATAGCAACTGGGTGGCCTCTACCAGAGCTTTGCGCCTAGAGTTCCCAAGAGAGGCATCACCTCTTTCACAGGACAGGTCAAGACCCATTATTCAGTTGCTGCTCCTGACACCTGTGTTCCCACTACTTCTCTTGTTGCCTTGGGCTCCTCTAAGCCCCTCCATGAGATTGCCAGAGTAGTCTTTAAAGATCCTGAATTGGATCATATTATTTCTAGCCTCTCATATTCCCTCCTCAGCCCCGGCTTCATACCTTCAATGACACCATGAAATCTTAACTCCTTACCATGGCCGCTGTGGCCCCGAGTGACCCGACTCCTGACTGCCTTGCCAACCAAGGTTCACCACATAAGCCTCCCACTCATGGTGCTTCCTTCCTAAAGCCCCACCTTAGTTCAGACCTTGCCATTTGTCTTTCTGCCTGAACTGCTCTTTCTGAGGTCTTAATATGATTAGTTCATTCTCCTCCTTAGTCTCAGCTTAAATATCATCTGTCTGAAGGCATTTCCATCCGGTACTGAAATGGCTTCTCATCATACTCTCTTAGAGTATGATGTCTGTTTTTTTTCCTCCATGGGGATTTTTGCATTTTTAACTCCATGTTCGTATTTATTTGTTTGATGCTCATTTCCCCCTCAAGATGATAAGCTGCATTAGAGCAGAAACCTTGCTTGCACTGTGTACTCAGGACCTAGGACAATAATTTCCACAAAGTAGGTACTCAATAAATTTTGACTGTCTGAAGGAATAAATGAAAGAATGAAGGGATGGTCATCTGGGCTGGTCTCGAGGTTCCAGGCAGTCTTCACTCAGGGCTGGAAGGTCAAGAAGACAGCAGTTTAGACAAGTCATCACAGGAGAAAATGAAGTGGTTTTGGGGAAGACCATCACAAGAAAGACTTATTTTTTCTGGGAAGCTTATATGTGTGCTAAACTGAGGGACACATTCCCTGGTGTTAACCAATTTTCATGATAAGTAGTGGAATGCATTAAGCTTTTCACTCAGTCAGGATGTTACTTAGGGTTCTCTAAGAAGCTGACACCAGTGGGAGATCAGAAGTACAAGAGATCGCACCACCCTCTGCCTACCCCAGGGAAACACTTTTAAGGGAAATTGGGAGAAGTACCAGGAAGGAGGGAGAGGAAGGTCTTAGACTACAGTGGAATTCTGAGTTTTGGCAAAGTTAATGTTAGTCCTCAAACTTTTATGGCCCCTACAATGTCATCATTTCAGAGATGGGTCATCTTCAATATCCTGGCTTCACTGAGTAATTGGTTGGTGCCACTCCTGGGAGATGTAGTCTCAGAGCAGACATGGTGGTGGATTCAAAGCATAGTTGCTGATGTCTTCAGTTAATCATGGACAATAATAGGAGATCTGATAGATGTATTTTGAAGTCCAGTAGATTCTAATATACATTTATTTAAAAATGATATTAGTAATATTATTTGGAGTATTCTCCTATTTGTTTTAATTTGGAAAGACACTAACCCTGTATTTCTCATTGTCCTGTGGTTATATCTTTAGGTTTCCCAGTCTTTTGTCTTTTAAAATTACTGTTAATATATGCATAATGCTGTTAGCTTTCTGTCACTAAAATGAATACTTGAGAATCACCTTTATCAAGAAAAAGTTTTATTTTGGCTCAGTTTTGGAGGTTTCTGTCCATGATGGATTGGCTCTGTTGATTTTGGTCCTATTGTGAGGTTGCACATCATGGTGGAAGAACATAGTGGAAATAAACTGCTCATCTCTCAGCCAGGACATGAAAGAGAAAGAGGAAGGAAGCCGGGTTCCACAATCCACTTCAGGAGCACACCCCCATTAACCTGAGAACCTCCCACTAAGCTCCACCTCTTAAAGGTCCTACCATCTCCCAATAATGCCAGTAATGCACCGGAGACCTAGCCTTTAACGCATAGATCTTTGAAGGACAAGTTATTCAAACCATAGCATGTGCTTATTATAAATCATTTAAATAATAAAGGGTTATATTAAGTGAAAAATAAATTCTCCATTTGTTCTTCTAACACCACCCATCTTTGCATGTTCCCTTAAGTAGTAACCACTACCAACATTTGTTGAATCGGTGTCTAGACTTTTGTATAATATTTGCTTGCATCCACATATATGCTTAAAAACATGCACACATTTGTATACACAAACATATAAACACTTACACATACATTCATACAGTTTTGTTTTTATAAACACAGGCTTGCATTTTACATATTACTCTGAATCTTCTTTTACTTCTAACCATTTTATGTAGGAAAACTTTCCCTGTTGGAACACATAGTAGTGATTTTCAAACTTTTATGAGTAAGAATCAGCAGAGGTTCTAATTAAAGAATATATGTCCAGAGCTCCGAATTTTTTGCCAAGGCTGTAGCTGCTGATGAAGCCAAGATGGGAGGCAGGCCCTGCCCCACAGGAGCTGCTGTGCGCTGGTGTAAGGGTCTCACCCATTGAGAAAGAAGGGGAGTGCAAAGAGCAGAATTTGTCTTGGCATAGGAAAGGGAAGACTGTAGTAAAACCGGCTGAACTCCTCCTAGAAATGGTGGGAAAGCAAGATATTCTACTCCTCTAGGGTTGAATCCTTGGTGCTAGGTCCAATGCTGCAAGTGGACATAGAGCTCCATCCAAGGAAGAGGAGCCCACCCACGCGATAAACCAGGACCTACGCTAAGGGGAGGGGGACTTGATCCTATGAAGAAAAATAAAACGCCCAGGGTTCAGTCTGAGCCTCCATGGTAGGAGGCCAGTTGAATTGGGTTGCTGGCGCAAAAACAAACAAACAAACAACAACAACAACAACAACAACAAGACCCCAAAAAAACAACCCTTTAGCTTCTATTCCAAACCCCTTCCCTGGGCCGAGGTTGTGACAGCATCTTTTCTTTCAACCAGTCTCCTTGCTGCACTTCATGAAAAGTGATAACTATTCTATGGCTTTCCTGAAAGCCCCATTATTTCAGTTAATTGGAAACAAAATATACTTGGTTAATGAAAAAAAAGAATATGCCCAGTGAATTAAGTAGGTCTTGGATGAGGTTCAGGAATCTGCTTAACAAAACCCTGGTGTTTCTGATGGAGGTGATCCTTGGAGCATGGTAGGAGAAACCTTTGCAGAATTTATCTCATTCTTCCCATGGCTATATTAATATATATTCAATAGTATGGATGTTTTATGATTTATCTTTTTCATTATTTATGAACAGCCTGATTTTGTTTTTACAAGTGAAGAGTATAATGAACATTCACTATTCTAGTGTCAGTTTCAATTTATACATAAAATATTCCTATGCAGGAGTACATACATTTGTTTCTCTTGCAATTCACACTTAATATTGAAGAGGTCAATTGTTTACTGTCCCACTTAGCACAAATTAATATATGATTTTCATCATGTTAATTCCAGGTCATATTTTGACTCCATAATCTAACATTTTGAAATCTGATTACCTTAAGATACACGTCAAATGGTTTCTGTTATTGCCTTATTCAACATCTTTTGGGAATTCTAGTTTTGCCCTAGTTATTCTAATATTTAATGAAAAAAATTTCTCTAAAACTGGGCCTAGGGAGGAAGGAAACGTTTAATGAAATTTTAAACACAATTGAAGTTTGAATTCAAGGCAATTCCTGGAAATGACTGCTGACAAAGATTGAAGCCAGTGCAACCTTTAAATCAAATCACAGGTTACTGTTGGTAGGTTTTATGAATGTGTAAAAATCATTTTTTTAAAATTGGTCATTTTTTTCCTGCTTTAACCTCCCCCAAATTCAAGTTCTGCAGAAGTAGTCAAAATAAGATTTTATTTCCTTACCTTTATCAAAAATAAATTCTCATGCTCCGGAGCCTGCTTTTTTAGGTAGTATTATGCATAGAAGTATGGGTCTTCCCTGAGGTCTCTGATTCCCCCAAAGCCTTCTTAACTGGTGGCTGTCCTCTCTCCCACCCTACCTCACATCACTAGGACAGTAAGTGGGGTGGGGTGACATTCCTGGTCATCATTTCTGCTTTTAGTTCATTCTCCCATTCTCGTGTCCTCTCCCCCATACTCCCTCCAGCTCTCCCTACTTCACATACTGGACTGGAATGCCCATGATTTTTCCAACAGCAGTTATCTACAGTCTCCTGGACTGGATCTCCTCATTCCTTAGAGATGCTCTGTCCTTGCCCACTGCATCCTCCCTATCCTACCACAGTTATAATTCTTGTTTATTTCAAGTGTTTTCAAAGACAAGCTCTCACATAACCTGGTGTACTCCAGTGATGTTCTCATTCTGCCTTAGCTACTTAACCCTTGGTCATATCCCAAGCTTTGTCAGTAACTTTTTTTTTTTTTTTTAACATCACCATTATCTCAATGTAAATTTTTCATCTTTACTGTCAGTTTCTGTCTCTCCAGTTTTTTCCCTTTAGTAACATGAGTCCAGCAATCCTTCAACACCATCTGGGTCAGGGGTGAAGACAACTTAGATATTAAAAAGAAAGGTTTCACACAAGGCATGATAATACCAGCCAGCCGTGGGGATCATGGAAGCCCCCTGTGATCTGCCTGTTACAGATCTGTTGTTCATCTGTCTTTGTTATTCCTACTCATGTGGATATGGAAGGACACTGGTACATAATTGCCAATTGGAACATAATTGCCAAGCAAAACTGACAGCATTCTGAAGTTAGGGACTATTTGGTCGGAAGCATCCTGGATCAATCACAATACTATCAGATTCTTTAAATAAATGAGGTATTGCAGGTATTGCTGTCTTGGGGTTGTTAAAACTTTTTAAATTAAAACTTTTTCTGCAATATCCATATGAAGATATATAAACACACACAGTAGCTTAATAATGATAATGAAATGAATATCCACTCATCCACCACCAAGTTAAGAATTACTGCTTGGCCAGTGCTATAGAAGCCCTGTGAGTGCCCTGCTCTGATCATTTTCCTCTCTTTTCTCTCAATGCTTATCAATTCTGAATTTCCTGCTATCACTGCATGATTATTTACTATTTTACCAGGGTATTTTTCTACGCCTAAAGTAAAAATTATTTGTTTTAGTTCTTCTTGAATTTGGTGCATAGTGTGATTCTCTTCTTTCATTCAATATTATGATTTATTATTCTTGTGCATTGATGTCTGACTGCAGTTATGTTCACTGTATATTATTATAATACCCATTGTTTGAATATATTGTAATTTATGGATCCATCCTACTGTTGATGGACTTTGAGATTCTAACTTTTTTTTTTTCTTTTCTGCCATAAGTAACGATGCTGTGAGCTTCCCTGTTGATGTCCACAGGTGTACATGCTCAAGAGTTCTCTCTGCCACTTAGGAGTGGAATGACTGGATCATAGGGGATGTGCCTATTCAGCTCTTCCCAATAATGTCTAACTGTTACACAAATGGTTGCACCAGTTTACTCACATCTGCAGTGTAAGAGGCTGCTTCTTTTAATAGGTGAAGCTTCCCCAAGAGTCAGCTTTAAAAGACTGCCTCATCAGAGGGACGATGATTGAAATCAGTCATGTCTAAATTAAATTCTTGAGAGTAGAAAAATGACAGCTTGAGTAAATCTTGTTGGCAAGTGGGTACATTTAAAATAAGTTTTAAAATTATAAACCTTGAGAGAGTTTAATTAAAGTTTAGAGGAGATTACAGCACAAATGCTTAGGAACTAAAATTCCCCTTTCATGTCCATTACCAATTAATTATTTTTCTCTTCCATTTCTAATTTGTCAACTTGCTTCTCTTGCATTGATAGCACTACTACAATTTTATATACTTAGTGGTTATTTTAAACCCAAGTGGATACATCTACCAATCAGTGAATTTAGGAAAGTGAGGCCTGGTTGGCATATATATGTGTACATGTGTGTACACACACACACACACACACACACACACAACACTTGATTAGATTACTTAGAACATTTCTGGAAAGGTCATCTGAAATACCTTTATCTTAAAAAAAATTCTGAGGTTGCAGAAGAGGCCAGAAAGGAATTTATCTGCCATCTCCTTATCATATTTGTCCTCTGGGACTTTGCACAGCCAATTGTATTAGTTTTGTGTTACTACAACAAAATACTTGAGATACCTAACTTATAAAGAGAAAAGGCTTATTTTGCTCACAGTTTAAGAGGTTCAAAGTCCAAGATTGAGCAGGGGATCTCGTTTGTTTGGTCTATGGAAAGGGCAGAGGAGAGTGGCACATCATGGCAGGAGAATGTATAGGAGCAAATAGTTACATCTCCAAGTGGAACAGAGAGGGGGGAGGGAAGAGAGAGGGAGAGGAAATAAGAGAAGAGAGAGACAGACATGGATCCCACAATCCCCTTTGAAAGTATGTCCCTAATTACCCAAGGACTCCCCCCCCCGCCCCGCCCCGAATTAAGCTCCTCCTCTTAAAGGTCTACAGCATCTCCCAACACCACTAACCTGGGGACCAAACTTTACATGTGGACTTTGGGGGTCCATTCAAAGTCTGAACCATAGCACCAACTCCTATGAGAGCCTTTGGAAACTCAGGTCCCATGCTCCATAGTGAATGCTTTGTCTAAACCAGGAAGTAATGGGAAAAGCCAGCATCTCTGTGGGCAAGTTAACTTATGCTTGGACTTAGCCTCTGTCTACCACCAGGAAGAAGTTGAAAATAACCAAGAGTTTTACCCAAGAGGCTGGTTGTGTAGCCTGGGGCCAGTTGTATGTGTGGGTTGCTTCAATGGCTGACCTGGCTCAGCTACTATCCTATAGGTCACCTCTGTGGGGGAGGCTTTAGTAGCTCCTCAAGTGGCTTTGAGATTGCCCTCATTAACTCACTGTCCTACTTGCCTCAGGAAAATTGGGATCAGAATCCGAAATGCTTCTTTTCTGTACAACCATCACTTAGGAATGTGTTTTTGCAAGTTTTCAATGAGAGCAGAAGAGAGCAAGGGTTGGAATAATGGAACCAGAAGAAAGATGGCCATTGAGAGCATAAATTTAATTTTTAATTAAAGTAAAGGTCTCTCATATTGGAGATATGCTTGGATTGGAGGGAACATTCAGAAGTCAAAGGGACAGGAATAGAATTAAGATCGGGTAAGTCTCAAAATTGACTCTTAAAATATCAATAAAATATCAACCAGCATGGCTTAAACTACTTGTACAGTCAGGAAACTCATTGGGTGGGAGGCTTGCACAGTGGGATTTGGCTGGATGAAATTCTTGGTGCTGGTGTGAGGTTTGGCAGGATTATGCATGATTTCTTCATGGTAGACATCGTGGACGTGAAAGCAGGATCTAGCCCTCAGTACCATATGCAAGTGAGAGAAAACTTTAGGAAAGATTCCAATATTTAGTTGAGTACAAGGCTATGCCAGCAGAGAAATAAAATAATGAAGGTTTCCATGAACTGAGCCAAATATTAGGCTGAAGATTGAGGAGAAAGGAGAGAGCAAGACTGTCCCTCAGTGGTGTCCTGGATACCCTGCTCATTGAGTATGATGCGCACTAGATGTGCTTAGAAAATTAGGTTTTCTAACCAAATAGCAGTAGAAACAAAACAGGGGAATGATTAAAAATGTGAATATTATCTTTTTTTTGTTTGAAAATTCTTTCAACTATGTTATAGGAAGTTGGCATTTTTATTGCAGAAGGTGTTCTCTGAAGATCTTTAAAAAGTCAGTGTGACAGATCTCAAAAGTACTTGGAATTCCTTTTTGGATTCTGTGCAACTGAAGTTTATTTATTTTTTTAAAATAACTCAACTTATTCTTCTTAAATTTTGCTTATAGAATGAAAAGGTGATTTTTCTCATCTGCTCTGAAAATATTTGATATGAGTAACCTCATCCCTTCAATCAGCTATTTTCATTTTACTCTGAAATAATGAAATGAAATAATGAAAATAAAATACTTCTCAGAGGCAAGAATTCTGTTTGCATATAGACCTCATGGAAACAGAGGGCCAACTATTTTTTAAAGCCCTTTTAACCAATTATAAAACACATTACTTACTATTTTTTTTGTTCCTGATTTTATTGGTTGAATTTTATTCATTTTAATGAAGACATTAAATTTTTTCTTTAAAAGACAAGAACAATTTCTTGAAAAAGTATTGCTGGGGGCTCGGGTTGTAGCTCAGCAGTAGAGCGCTGGCCTAGCACATGCAAGGCCCTGGGTTTGATCCTCAGTACCATGTAACAATAAATAAAATAAAGATATTGTGTCCTACTACAACTAAAAAATAAAAAATATTTTTTAAGAAAGTATTGTTACTCTTGTTGCTTTAAGGAATTATTTCTCTTCTGACCAAATTGGAATGGAATGGCTGAATTTGTGACCCTGGACTTGCCTATTTGTTTCTACTTCCCCCTCTCCTCCCCCACGTGCTCCCTATTTTTGTTCTAGCTGAAGTCTCTTTTAAAAGTTTTCCATCTCTAGTGTCTGCTTCTGTGCACTTCGCAGTGACACATCTTCGTTTGGCAGCTGTTTTGCTCTGCTCTGGTGCCTTCTTCATCTTCTGTCTATTCTTCCTCTTCTCAGATCTCAGCCACTCACAGGCAGAGCCCCTTAGAAACCAACAGGGTGGCAAAACCCAGCAGCTGTCAGGGGGATGGAGCTTGACATTGGGGAGACGAAGGGGGAGACTCAAACCAACCAGTGGATGTGCCTCTGCAGGGGAGAACATTTGACCCAGAAATGGTTAGGTGTGCAAGTGATTCTTGAGATTGACAAGTCTGTCTAGCCTAATAGGATAGACTCCGACATTCTTCTCTCCCCTACTCACCTTCATGTACATTAGTGAAGGAAAAAGTGCCAGGTGTTGGCCAAGAAAGAATAATTGGCAAGACTTGGAGATGATTTATAATCAGAATATTTTGTAATTATCCATTAATGTCAGATTAGAAGGGGAATGAAGGAAAGTTTCAAGGAGGTCTTTTTAAACCTTGGCCTTTAAGCTGCTGAACATTTTGCCTGACTGTGGCATTTGGTTGCTTCCTATGAGGTTCACAATCTCATTTTGAGGCTTCAACAATCTCATTTTGTGTCTTTTCTCCTGTGCACACTTAGAACAGTTGTATCTATTTGTTGGGATTTCAGCCAGAATACCTTAGCATAATTTAAGTTTCTTTCTCCAGTGTTCTTGCTTCTGTGTAGACACATTTGCTTTAGTCAAGGATGCCACTGGTAAGTTCCCCCTGACTGTAGCTTTTGTATTCATTTTTGTGAATTGGTGGCATTTCTGGAAATTCCATGGTTTATTATATATTATTGATTATGAAGACCATCCTGTTCAGATTGCAGATGTATCTGAGTCTTAGGAAAAATGACATATTGAGCACTCCCAGCTTTCTGGGCAGGCGGACAAGTTAGGGAAGGCCAGCACACATTTCACTACACTATTGGCCTTTATCATTCTGAAAGACATCTTTTGTCTTCCACTTGCAATTTATTGATTTATGGAATGTTATGCAAAAAAATGCATATTAATTCATTCTTTCAGTTGATGGAATAAGCCTTTTTAATAACGATGAACAAATTGTTAACATTCAGTCATGCCATTAACCTTAGATAAAAGTTGACAGAAATTATAAACTAAATAATCAAAAGACCCAATGTTCATATCTCTTGTTTTTGCTTCTGAGTCTGGAGTAAGGAAGATGGAAATAATGCTTCCTTTTACCTTTTTAGTCATTTATTCATCACCATTAACAAGTTTTTATTGTCTACCATGTAGCAGCATGCTAAATTCTGTGCAGACATAGGATAAGTAAGTCTCCCCTGGAAGAGTCCACTGTCAAACGGCTAAGAGACCCATGAATAGACACAATTATATTTTAGTGCAATCAATATTATAATAGAAGCAGGTCCAGAGTCCTATTAAAACACAGAGGAGAGAGAGAAAGAGAGAGAGAGAGAGAGAGAGAGAGAGAGAGAGAGAGAGAGAGAGGAGGGGAAGAAGGAGAGGGAGACTTGTCTCACCAGATACAAAATATATACCCCAAAAGCACATCCCCAGTGACCCATCTCTTTCAGCCACTACCTGACTTCAGTTACCACTCAGTTAATCCCTCTCAGAAGGTTAATTCACTAATTGGGTTAAGGCTCTCATAACACAATCATTCCACCTCTAAGCCTTCTAGCATTGTCTCACATATGAACATTTGGGAGACAGGAGACACCTAATATCTAAACCATAACAAGTTCTTTATAACAAAGTACCATCGACTGAGGGAGGAGTTTATAGAAGAAGCCTCATAGTTCTATCTGTTGGGCATTGACAGATCTTGAGTCTGGTGAGGGCCTGTTCCTCATAGGTAGCTCTTTCCAGCCGTGCCCTCATAAGCTCTCTTAGGCCTCTTTAATATGGGCATTAATCTCAATTATGAGGGCTCTGCCTTCGTGGATTAATCAGTTTTCAAAACTCCGCCTCTTAAACCAGCATCTTGTTGGTTAGGATTTCACCATATGAATTTGGGAGACATATTCAGACCTTACCAGTGGAGATGAAGGACTTAAAAGAATGCCAGGATTGGGCATCTGACTGGACAAGGTTGGTGCTGGTGGAGGAGGTATCAAGGAAAATTCCAAGGTCTTTAACATGAGAATACAGGTAAAGATGATTCTGTGAACTATTGCAGGAGAAGGAGAAGAAAAGGAAGGATAGGTAAAGGGTGGTTAAGGGATAAGAATCCAAGTGACAATGTTCAGTAATAGAAGAAAATGCACTTCTGGAGTTAGGTAAGTTAGGTACGAATTTGGGAGTCATGAACAGTCAGACAGAAATGTGACTACTACATGTGAATGACAGGTAGGCTACTTGGAATAAAAAGAAGAGACCTTGAGATGATTCTGGGTGACATTTATATAGAGTATGATAAATATCAGGATAAAATATGTCATAAACTAAATCTATTTAATCGCTGTTACTCATCTGTTCAACAGGAAGTACATTCTAAATTCCAGATACTCTATTGGGCACTAGAGATTAGAAGAGGAAAAAGATAAGACTTGTTCTTTCAAAGGGATTATAGACTAGGGAAACAGGTTAGAGAAATAGGCAGAATGTGTGTGGTAGGCGCTGCTGAGTTATGACAGAGGTGGGCTAAGGGAGAAGTGGAAATGGACATGTAATACGGAGTTTAGGAATGGTTTAAATTAGGAGTGGAATTGGGTATTTTCCTAGAGAGTGAAGAGATTGCTGAGCTGAGTCCTAAAGGACAATTAAATGATAATCAGGTAAGAAAGGTGTGTGTGTGCGCGCACGCGCATGTAGGAGGTGGAGGGTCTATTCTAGGGTCCTTTTTCCTTTTCCTTTTTCAGTACCTAAATCTTCTGAAGAAGAAGGAAAAATGTCCCTTTTCTGATTGCCTATGATTTGGCCTCTCTCTATATCTGATTCCCAGTAGGGAAGCTTTGCTTCTCTAATTGATACCTGCTGGGCACCATCGGCTTCTTCTCTGTGGTAGACATCTGAATGCTGATTCTCTCAAATAGCATATGACTATGACTTGAGGTTCTAGAAGGGTCTCACTGGACTTCTTTTTCTGTACAGAACCCCTTTCTTGGGGTTCTCTTCAAGGACCTCACTGCTGAGGGTGTTCATGACAGTGGGCATGGCAAAGGTTGCTCATCAGACATGAATTGTGCCACGAAAATTAAGACTCATATGTTCTTCATTTGGCTCAAACTATATCTTTATTATTGTTATTCTGTTCCATAATGCAAAAAAATAATTGTCATGATTTGCAGGTTAAACTTATTATTCAATACAACTGTTTAAAAAGGTGAAAAATCTTGAGTTGGTTAAAATTACTCAGAAAGTACTTTCAGGTATCCATAGGCCACCAAATCTTATTGAAACATAAACATGTACTCTCTTAAGTAAAAACCATCCATAAAAGTATTGAAAAATATAAACAAGGAAGGAAGTGATGGCTCAGTTTTAGTACTTGCAGCATCATGTTTATATGAATTCATATATGAGAAAAAGTTGCAGTTCCAGTCAAAGTGGCACCAACATATGTCATGAAATGTTTGTGGGTGAAGCATTTTCTTACAGAAAAAATATGTAGCGAAAATCATGAGTTTATGTTTTCATAAGATATCCAACCACTGGAGGTCAAGCTTACTGCAAAACTGATAAAACTCATGTGGTGGAGTGGCAGTTGTAAACTCTAAAGTATTACTAAGACACAGTAATGGTTATCAGATGGGCTGTGGTGGGGGGTGAAGTCAGAGGACCTTGGTGTGGTCCCAGATCTGCATTCTGCTAATGGAGTGAAATTACTCAACTCAATTTTGAACTCAAATTTCTTTTAAAACAATTTTTAAAATTTGCTCTAATTAGTTATACATGACAGTAGAATGCATTTTGACACATCGTACACAAATGGAGCCCGGCTTCTCATTCCTCTGGCTGTACACAGTACAGAGGCATACTGGTCATGTAATTGTAAATGGATATAGGGTAATAATGTTTGTCTAATTCTACTGTCCTTACCACCCTACACCTCCTCCCCTCCCCTTATTCCCCTCTGCCCAATCCAAAGTTCATTCATTCTTCCCTACCCCACCCCCATTATGGATCAGCATCGCTTATCAAAGAAAACATTTGGCCTTTGTCTTTTGGGATTGGCTTATTTTGCTTAGCATAATATTCTCCAGCTCCATCTATTTACTGGCAAATACCATAATTTCATTCTTCTTTAAGACTGATAAATATTCCATTGTGTATATATACCACATTTTCCTTATTTATTCATCTGTTGAAGGGTATCTAGGTTGGTTCCATGATTTAGCTATTGTGAATTGAGCTGCTAGAAACATTTATGTGGCTACGTCACTGTAGTATGCTGATTTTAGGTCCTTTGGGTATAAACCAAGGAGTGGGTTAGCTGGGTCAAATGGTAGTTCCATTCCAAGTTTTCAGAGGAATCTCCATACTACTTTCCATAGTGCTTGCCCCAATTTATAATCCCACCAGCAATGTATGAGTGTTCCTTTTCCCCTACATCCTCACTAACATTTATTATTGCTTGTGTTCTTGATGATTGCCATTCTGACTGGAGTGAGATCCATGAAATCTTAGAGAAGTTTTGATTTGCATTTCTCTAATTGCTAGAGATATTGGACATTTCTTCATGTGTTTATTGATGGATTGTATTTTTGAACTAAAATTTCTAATCTTTAAAATGAGGGAGTGATACAGGTCCCTCATAGAGTTGTTATAAGGGATTAAATGAGGTCATACAATGTTTAACATAGAGCCTGGCACATACTAAGCATTCAATTAAAGTTAACTATTACTAATACAACTTAAAGTAGTTTTCATCACAAAGTATTACAATCATGGGCCAGATTTTGATTTTATGTAGTTTTATGATAGATAACCCATTTGGGCAATTATTTTTTTAAATCTACAAAGCTGGTCAAGTTGGTTCAAATAGGAAAGAACAAACGTACCAAAAAGTATAAACACTTCATTTTATTATTGAAAGCATGGAAATAGTGGTACAAAGTTTTCTCAGTTTTTTGAGTGATAGATCTTGTACAAAGGGAAAATTTTAGCTGAAGAGTAAGATGAGGCTTACCAGTCATCTAGTCACCTCTAGTTTGGAGATAATGAATGGAAAAAAGAGGCATCAGAGAGTGGGAAGGAATTAATAAGATCTCAAAATTTCTGCAAGGGTCAGCCATTATCACTTATACATGAAAAATGCCATTCATGTTTCCTTTCTGATAGCACCTGTGCATATAAATGCATGTGAATGCTATTGTATGTAGCTTTTTTTTTTCATGACACCATTACTATAATAATCTTACAGTGAGTAGTGTGTACCATTTCCAATGAAGAGATGAGGAGAAATCCCCATTATAAGCCAATACATTGAAGGTGCAAAACACAAAGGGAGAGGGCTTGAAATCCCCCACATTTTAATAGAGCTGCTTCTTTGAATAGGCTAAAACTAACGAGGTGGCATATAACCTACCATTGGTTTCTGGGGTAGTATTCAAATATGGTCAAGGTTAATCAAATGACACTGAAGCAGAAATATTTTGTGTGCTTTGTTTAAGGTAAAGGAGAGTTTTGTAGATAAAAGGGAAGGGGAATGTACCTTTGGCTCATTAAGTGTTTTCACAAAACAAGTGCTCAGTAAATGATCATGAAGGAACCATGAGATTAAAGGAAAATGACTTTGAAGTCATAGGACTGGGGCACAGTTTCAAATGCTGGGCATAATTGAAATATAACTCTTCTTCTTCACTTTCTTAAATGTGACAAAATCTACTGCTTTTTCTGGGCTTTGTCAGGGTAGACCAGAATATAAACTGCAGGGATTGTATAGGATCGTATCATTGATTTCTCCTCATCTCTTCATTGGAAATGGTACACAGTACTCACTGTATCATTGAAAAAGCTCAAAAGACTGCATAAAGGTTGATTTTATGAGGCTTTAACCTAGGTGACACAGAACAGCAGAAAAAGAAAGCAGAGGCAAACATTGGGGAGATTTGAGACATCCTGATGCAGCTTTAAAGTTCTCTCTTGGTCGGATAAGTCACACTTAGTTTCTGGATTATAATCCACTAAGATATGTGGAACCAGTTGCTATGGCTTGGATCTGGAATGTACCCCAAAGGCCATGTATTAAAGATTCAATTCCTACCTTGGTGCTTTGGGGAGGTGGTGGAAACTTTAAGAAGTGGGGCCCAGTGAGAAGTCTTCTAGTCATTGGGCTATATTCTTGAAGAGGTTGTTGGAACTTCAGACTCTTTGCGTCTTTCTCTCTTTTGCTTCCTGGCTGTTAGGTGAGCAATATTATGTTACTGTGCACTTCCGCCATGATGTGCTGTTCCATCACTGTCTCCAAAAGCAACAGGGCTTAATTGATCATGGACCGAAGCCTCCAAAACTGTGAACCCCCCAATTTTTTTTTAATAAATCCATTGTCTTAGTGTTTGTTACAGTGACATCTGACTGATGGAACATGGTAAAAGCTTACTGAGGGATCTTTATATTTCACTGGTGGCATAGCCCAAATGAGGATGTGTTACCAAGTACACCGAATATGCACTGTTAATCTACACATTTTCAGTTAACAGTGTAGACAATTGGTATAAAGTGATTTTAGGGGTATTTGAACTTGTAAAGAGCACATTATAAGCAACAGTTAGTGTGTCTTACCTTTCTCTTGGTTAGGGGGGGTCAAATCCATGCTTTCAAAAGTCCTTGAAAATAAGCTTGGAGCTGTCACGGATTAGCTGCAAGTTAACTCTATCTCTGCCTATATGCTAGAAAGGGGAAAGGATAAAAGAAAATGGATAAAATAGAGCATGGTTTGTTCAACTCAGCTAGTCCCCAGAAAAGTCCAAGCAGAATGAATCCATTTGCTGGTAAGTTTTTATTCTTCTTTTAAAGTTTAACTGTGGAACAGTGGAAAGAGCTTTCCATCTAATTAAATGTCTGGCAAGTTAATGTGGATAGAGAAATCTGCAGTCTTTGACACTTTGGAGTGAAACTCTGCAATTCTAGGCAGAAGTCCAATTTCATTTTGTTCTATCTAGGTACTATAGAGATAGAGCACGAGAGAAGGCAGTCCCCAGGCAGCCAATGAGAGAGCGGGAAGCAGGACAAAGCAATTTTTCCTTATTGCTCTCAGCTTGATCTGCAGGAGCCTTCATGATTCCATAGCCAAATTGCTACCAAAAGCCTGGTCTCCAGCCACGGCCTTCCCACTTAGACATGTGTTTCACCTTGGGCAAGTGACTTGACTCCTCCAAACAACAGTTTTCTTATATATAAAATGGGGACAATGATACTAACCACATCAGGATATTGCAAGAATTGAATGAGACAATCTACAAAAAACATGAACTGCAACACATGGAGGCTCTAATTATAATTTCAAAATGTCTTTTCCCGAGATGTAGGGATTAATATTTGTCCTTGCAGTTATTTTCTAACAACATCAGACTTCTAAGCAGTCAGTCCTTGTAAAGTTATGTAGTTTAGTAGTTGGCACCTTCCCGTTTGAACATAGGGATCCCTTTACGCTGTTCCCTCAGACTTGAAACCCTGATACATTATTTTCATATACCACTTCACAGCTAAACCAACTTGACACACTGTATTAGTTTCTAAATGCTGTTATGACCACATACCCAGTGTCTCAAAACAATACAAATGTATTCTCTTACAGTTCTGGAGGGTAGAAGTCTGAAGTGGGCTTCACTGGGCTTAAGTCAAGGTGTCAGAGGCTGGTTCCTTCTGGTGAAACCTTCTGTCTCTCAAGGTGGAATCCATTTCCTAGTCTTCAGCTTCAATGGCTGCCTGTATTCCTTGACTCCTTCCTGCACCCTCAAAGGGCATCTCTCCAGTTTGTGCTCCCATCATCCATTGACTTCCCTCACTTGGCTTTCTCCTCTCATAAGGACCTTTGTGATTATCTAGAACCCACCTGGATAAGCCAGGGTAATTTTTCTATTTTAGAATCCTTCACATGGTCTTATTTGCAAAGTTCCTTTGGCCCTATAAGATAAAAGTTCACGGTTCCAGGCTTTAGGACATGAAGGATGATTAATGAGCCTACCTACGCATACACATTATTTTGTTTGACTCTCATATCAGGATGAGATAGGCTGTCTCATTTTTAGGATGTCCAGCTGTGACATAAAGAGGTTAAGTGACTTATTGGGTACTAGGGTAGCAGTGTAACTATTTACAGCACAGAGCTAGTAAGATTGCATTTTGTAAATTAAGAAGACTTGATGGAAACATGACTGGTTAATAGCAATATTACTTTACAGGATAGCTGGTAACAAACCACTTATTTAGTTCTTATGAGTTAGGTTTTATTTATGACTTAAGTCATTCTTTTTATTAAGTATTTGTACTGAGCTTCTATAATAGGCCAGATCCTGTGCTAAGAGGTGGGAGTACCTGCATTAGAGACTGATAAAGGCATGATCCTTACTGTCATGTAGTTTATATTCTAGTAAGAGAGATTCATAAAACATAATCAATTAAACAATTATAAATCGTGATTAAATGCTGCAGGGTTGGGGTTGGGGATGTGGCTCAAGTGGTATCGCGCTGGCCTGGCATGCGTGCGGCCCGGGTTCAATCCTCCATCCTCAGCACCACATACAAACAAAGATGTTGTGTCTGCTGAAAGCTAAAAAATAAATATTAAAATTTTCTCTCTCTCTCTTAAAAAAATGCTGCAGGATAACAGGTGAGAGTGGGTAATGGAAGCTAAGAATGATGGAACGACTCTCACAGTGTTATCCAATAGTAAAGGGAAAAACCAGGTCTTGAGTTCACCTTTTAAAAAACTTTTATGTCATGATTATATATTTTTGCATATGTAAGATAAACTCTGCATACACAGCATTTTTTTTAAATGCTGAAGTTATCCTAAGATTTAAGTTTGTTCAATGAGAACCATTGTTCTCATGGTTGATGATTCAGACAATTTATGTTAATAAACAGTGTAGGGGCTGGGGATGTGGCTCAAGCGGTAGCGCGCTCGCCTGGCATGCGTGCGGCCCGGGTTCGATCCTCAGCACCACATACCAACAAAGATGTTGTGTCCGCCGAGAACTAAAAAAAAATAAATATTAAAAATTCTCTCTCTCTCTCTCTCTTTCTCTCTCTCCCCTCTCTCACTCTCTCTTAAAAAAAAAAATAAATAAACAGTGTAGTTGGTTCCCTGGTGATGACTGTGCTGCTAGTGAATTTTCTGTTCTGTTTAATGCTGAGCAGACTCAGTGAGTATTAGGGTAAGTCTTTTTATTTATTTTTTAGAATCATGCACTCAATAGTATCTACCTGACAAGAAGAAGAGCCAAAGCTAAATTACTGACATCATGCTCATGTAAGCAAATTTTTACGAATTGTGCTTTCAGAATGATTTATTGCAGCTTATAGTTTTTGCTGTGGCATGTTTTATCTACATTTAAAATTTTTGTTTAAAATAAGACGAAGCTGGAAAGCAACTCTGGTAAAAGCTGCAGTGCACTTGACTAAGATGGTAATTTTTAGTAAGTTCTCAATATGCATTCTCCTTGTTTTTAAAACAGATCTGAGGGTATGTGCTGGGTGAGTTTTTGGTGCTTGGGGAGGATGCTGTCGGTGGTCACTAACTGCTTCCAATGAATTGGAGTTGCACATAGTTAAATACGACTCATTATAGAGCAAGACCCACCTGTGGAGCCTAAGCGACTGCAGGGGTCTGTGACTGATTCTTTGGGACCCCCTAGGCGGGATTTCAAATGAGTCACACATAACAGCAGGCAGGAATTTATTAGAAGGGAAAGGAAAAGGTTGAAAAAGGGACACTTTTAAGGGAAAATGAGAGAGAGAGAGTGGGTCCTCTCAGAAAAGAGAGGGGCAACATGCACCCAGTTGTTCTTCAGTTTCCTGGGGGTCCTGAGGAAGTCTCTTGAGAGTCCTGCATCTTTTTGACTGACAGCAGGATCACATCAGACTTTTAACTCCCTACTGTATGTGGGCCTGTCCCATGGAGGGGAAATTTTATTATTATAATTATATGTTAAAGATCCAAAGACAACTTTGGGTCACCTTGGCCAATGCTGAGGGGTTCTAATTGGAACTGTTCTTACAGATTTTTATGATGGGTGGGCTTTGCTTCTAATTATCCTGTCTTTCTGAGTCCTGGAATTTGATCCAAGTACAGGTCCCCCAAGTACAAAGTCCCCCTTCAGGATAACTTGTGCTTTTATCAGCAGGGAGGAGACTTTGAGCCAGCATTTTTCCCAAAGATAATAGGTTGTGTGCTGAGGAATTTATCATATCTTATTGACTTAATCCAGGGCAGAGCCAGCATGGCCGTAGGTAAATGACTTTTTAAAAGAAAGCATATAGGGTGTCATCACAGTAAGCTCAGTCGATAGAATTATCTCCTTAACTTCATGTTTCCCCCACTCATTTCTGTCTGTTAAACTGAAGGTTCTCTCCACACTGTGTGACATCTCTGGTGGTCTTAGGTATGTGGTCAGTACTCACTGTTTGCAGAATTTTGCTTTGTCTGTTATACTGTCTTTTCTTTTTTGTATTTTTGTTTGCAAAGAGCTGCCATTTTTCTCAGGGGTTCTCTCTGTCCTGCTCTGTTTAAAACCTAGGCTCAGTAAATATATGCTGAGAACAGGCAGATGCAGTCCGACATATATGACTTTAGGCAAAAAGACAACTACTTCTGTAATGTAACATCAGAACCCCATGGCAAGTTCTCAACCCACTAAAATATCCTTCCTCATGCTCAGTGAAGCCTGATATTATTAAATAAATATTATATTTAATTTCACAAGGAGAAGCCATATCTCAGGAATGCTTTAGCCTTTAAGAAACTGGTTTACTAACCAGGTGTTACATAATAGGATTTTCTTTTTCTTATTTATTAAAATATAGGGCTAGTGGCTTAACAATGTCTGGGTGCTAAGTCAGTGTCCCTGTTCCTCGCTTTTTTCATGGTGGAAGACAGCTACCATAGTTTCAGGAGCATTGGCAAAGGCAAGAAACTCCTCTACATGTCATATGATAGAGGACAAAGCCATCTTCCCTTCCTCCATAAGACTTCCTCTTATATCTTATTGTCCAGAACTTGTTGTCTACTTACTTTAGACAAAGGGCCAGGTCGACCTGCTCTGAGATGAGGGGCTACCTTTATTTCTGAACAGAATCCTGATGCTAGTAGCAAAGGAGTGGGGGAAGGAGGGATCTTTGGGAAGACAACAGACTGCTATAGAAGTATGTAGAACATACACAGCCAGTCTTTGTTGAATGAATGGTCATAAATGCAAGTTATCTTAGAACATGTACTGACTAAAATATATTTAACAATGTAAAAATGTGATTCCGTAGTGAAATCTAAGGGTGGGTGTAAAGAGTCATACTCCCTGACTTAGTATAAAATGAAACGTATTTGTGAGTCTGTTTGCATGTGTGTAGTGGCAACAGAGAAAGGAGACAGACAACAGGCAATGGAAAAATAAGAGAAAGGAGAAACTTAAAAATGTTTTTAAAAAGTGTTGATTTTGCTCATGATAACAATAGATGAAGAACAGCAGATGTGAGGGGCATGAATTCTGACATTACTACAGTCAGAAATATATTGGTTGAATGATTTCTGATGGTACTCTTTGTGTAATTTTCTCTGCAAATGCTGCTCTCTGGAGTTGTGCAGTGCAGACTATTATGATTGTACACTGACTGGAGAAGGGGACGATCTTGCAAGTCCAGCCTAGGCTTAAATTTGTCCTACCCTGGTGGTCTCAATATGTAATCTAATCAGTGTTTAGTATATTCCTTGATTAGTGAATGTAAAGATGAAAATTTTTATTTAAATTTGCCTTGTCTTAAAATGTGCTACTCTTCTGTGACACAACCTCATGAATTACAGTTTCTGAACTTTTTCCTTTATATTGTCTCCTTGTTCTCTAAGTCTTCTAAGTATCCCCTTTTCAATTAAGTGGCAAGCTCTCTAGAGGCAGTTTTCTACTTCATTTGTGTCTTTCATGTTACTTAGGATAGTGTTATATACCTCATGAGTATTTTTCTTTTGGATTTATTAGCTCTTTATTTTAAGATACTAAGAAAGTGATTAATTTCCTCATTCTTGGATGTTGGAAATGATTACTATAATTGATTTTTCCTGAAGAAATGTTTGGAAACAAACACAAGCAAAACAAACCCCTTAAAATGTTTATATTTTATGCTGTTTTTATAGGTGTACACAGAAATATCTAACACATAAAGAAAAAAGATTTCTGCAGAAGTTGACATACTTCTTAGGAAAAAGTTATGTTCAAAGTGTGAACTAAACATTTTAGATGAATGGAGTACCATTTACTGCATTATTAAATGCTATAACATTATTCATTAAGAAAGAATATTTCTTCCTTGAACATTCCACTTTCTTTCAAGGAGTGATTTGCACATTGGGCAATTTGCTTTGATAAAACCTAGACTGCAAATGCTTGGACTAGAGCCTGAAAGCGTAGAAAAGGGTCAGCAATGTAGTGGGGAAAGTCTATTTAGATTCCAAAAGGGAATTACAAATTATTTGCTGTATTCCAGTGTTGCTTAAGAAGAAGTTTAAAATTAATAATCAGGCATTTCTATTCTCTGAGAATAATTAGAAGAGGGAATAGACAATCAGGAGGGGTGATTGAAGGAGGCAATATGTGTAAATTAACGCAGGAGTCACACCGTGTGCTGAATATCCTGGGTAGACACGCCGACTTGTCAGCAATTCTTGCCAAGTGTCATGAGGACAGACAAAGCATATGGGAAGTAATTTTCATATGTTTCTAAGCATTGGGGAGAAATTAAGAACATTATTTCCCTAACAGAGCTTGAAAGTGGCTATTGACCAACACGTACTAAAACTTAATCTTCACCATTAATTAGGAACATTCTTATTATATATATAACTTTTTCAGTGCTTCCATAAAATACCTCACAGTATCTCAGAAATCACACCCCTCCTGCCACAATTAAATTATATGTACATGATATTTATTTAAAAAATAATGTCAGTAATCATGTGAGTAATAAAACAAGCCATAAAGTCTCCTGGAAACCATTTTCAGAAGATAATAGAACTTCTTAGAAGTCAGCAAAGCTTTTATTCAGCATCAGGAATGCCAAGAAAATGCTGGAGATTTCAAATAGGACAACACCTACAGCATTCCTAAGAAGCCATATAGCAATGCAATCTTCAGGGCACTTTAGGGCTCCTGTTGCTGACAGCACCTTGGCCAGAGGCCTCTGAATTGCTGTGCTACCACAGTGAGTTCTGAGAAAGGCCATCAGTCTTCAGGAGACAATGGAGGAAATTGTATCTGAGCCCTTCCATGGGAGGGAAAGGGAGGGAGAATGGGAATTGCATGGAAAAGGGAAGGAGATCTCCTTTGTTATACAGAATGCAGGTATGATGATGTGAGGGGGAAAAAAAAGAAGTGGGTCACATTAGATTGGGTAGAGAGAAGTGATGGCAGGGGAGGGGAGGGGAAGGGGGGAATAGAAGGACAGCAGAATAAAATAGACATTATTATTGCTGTGGGTATATACGTGACTGCATGACCATGTAATTCTGCAACCTGTACACTCAGAAAAATGAGAAATTATATCTCATCTGATTCAAATGTATGATATTGCAAGATCATTGTACTGTCATGGGTAACTAATTAAAACAAATAAAAAAAAGAAAAAAGTTAATCAGCTTGGCTTTCAGAATTTTCCCAGAGTTCCATAAGTTGTTTCTCAAAAGGAATATTCAGTGGATGGTCTTTTGGGTTTGGGAATGTGTGGAATGGCACACTGCAATGCATATTAGATTCTGAAAAACAATTCGATTTCATATAGCATGAGGTCTTCCAAACTTAAACCCCAGTGAAAGGTTCCTCACCAGAAAAACTAGAGTTTTCTGTCTGGAACAATCTTGGAGAGATGCCTCTCCAGTCCACTTGCATCTTTACTGTAATTCCCTTCATGGAATTGGCCCCTAAGACCTGCTGAACAAATTTAAAGTCTTAAGAAGCCGGGCCCGGTGGCGACACCAGTAATCCCAATAGCTCAGGAGGCTGAGGCAGGAGGATCGCAAGTTCAAAACCAGCCTCAGCAAAAGTGAGGCACTAATCAATTCAGTGAGACCCTGTCTCTAAAAAAAAAAAAAAAAAATTACAAAATTGGGATGGGAATGTGTCTCAGTGGTCAAGTGCCCCTGAGTTTAATCCTTGATACCTGCCCCTCCCACCCCCCCAAAAAAGTCTTAAGAATATCTTAAAGTCTTGAGAAACTTCTTTAAACTTCAAAGTTTCTATATAAGGAATACTGATGTTGGTGTGAGATTTATATTCTAAATCATATTTAATAGATTCCCTTTTATTTCTAGTTTACAAAGATATTTTGAATGGAACTATTTGTTTTACAAAAGAATTTTTTATTGCACCAATACGTTTGATTTATATTGTTAGTTACTGGATTATTACAGCATGCTGCATTTTGGGGTAATACTTTCTTGGTTGATTATGTTTATTCATCAGTTTATTAGTATTTTTCTTAGGATTTCAATGTCCAAATTTCTAAATGAGTTGGGACTGTAGTAGTGGCTCACCATGATGTGGATACTATGTTAGGGATCAGAAATCATTCTGCTGAGAACATTCCTGTTTTTATCAGATTTATGAATTGGCCTCCTATGTAAGATAACATGACTGTGAATGGTTGAATCACAATTGCAGGCTCATGGGTTCTTTCTTTTTGCTTTTTTTTTTCTAATTTATTAATTTAGGGTTTTGCTAGATTCCAAATGCATTGGACACTTTCCTACATTTTTTTTTAAGATAGAAGAAGAAGAAGAAGAAGAAGAGAGAGAGAGAGAGAGAGAGAGAGAGAGAGAGAGAGAGAGAGAGAGAGAGAGAATTTTTTAATATTTATTTTTCAGTTTTTGGTGGACACAACATTTTTATTTTATTTTATGTGGTGCTGAGGATAGAACCCAGTGCCCCGCGCATGCCAGGCGAGTGCGTTATCGCTTGAGCCACATCCCCAGCCCTTCCTACATTATTTAATGCTCAGAAATTTTTGCCTTGACTTTGGGATTATCTGTTTCTTAGTAGATTTAAATAATTCAACAGGAAGATTCTCTATCTTAGGAAGCACTTATTTTTACTTTTTATCTTTTTATTTGTTCTTTATAGTTACACATACCAATAGAATGTATTTTGACATATTATACTTACATAGAATGTAACTTCCCATTATTATGGTTGTACATGATGTCGAGTTACACTGGTTGTGTATTCATATATGAACATAGGAAAATTATGTCAGATTCGTTCTATTGTCTTTCCTATTCCCATCTCCTCTTCATTCCCCTTTGTCTAATCCAGTGAACTTCTATTCACTCATATTTGTTTTCTCCTTATAGTGTGTTAGCATCTGCATATCAGAGTGGATATTTGGCCTTTGGTTTTTGGGGATTGACCTATCTCTCTTAGCATGATATTCTCCAGTTCCATCCATTACCGGCAAATGCCATTATTTCATTCTTCTTTATGGCATTCTTCCATTGTGTATATGTACCACATTTTCCTTATCCATTCATCTGTTGAAGGGCATGTAGGTTGTTTCCATAGCTTAGATATTGTGAGTGCAGCTTCTATGAACACTGATGTGGCTGCATCTCTATAGTATGCTGATTTTAAGTCCTTTGGGTATATGCAAAGGAGTGGGATAACTGTGTCAAATGGAGGTTCCTTTCATAGTTTTCTGAGGAATCTCCATCTTTAGAAAGTATTTTTAAAAATACTATCTCAATAATTTTTTGAAAAATTTTTTAGGCTTCTCATTTCTTGAGTCATTTGTTAATTATTTTCCCCAACTCCACTTTACCTAAATTAGAGGTTCTCAAAGTACAGTGTTCAGGCCAGCAGCAGCAGCAGCACCTGGGAACTTGTTAGAAATGAGAATTTGGGATATAATACCCCAGACCTACTGAGTCAGAAACTCTTATCTACATTAACTCTGTAGATGATTGGAATACTAGTTCTAGACCTTCAAATTTATTAGGTTAAATTTTATATCTTTGCCTTATGCTTTAAAAATGATGTTTTCCCCACATATTTAATTGTATCCTCTTTCTAATTTATATTTTTGAGTCTTTTAAATCATTAGCTTAATAAGAGTTTACTCTCTTTTTCTTGGCTTTTCAAAAGGTTTGGATTTATTTATCAACTGGTTATATTACCAAATGCTACACATGAGAATCACTAATACTAATATTAAATAAAGTTTAATTTAAAAAATGGTTCTTATAATAATTTTCTATAATTATAGTAATTAATTCAGGTCTGGAAAATTTCTAGCTTTGAAATGAAGGTTTTCTATCTCATATATTTAGTTTTAATATGTGAGGCATAGGCGAATATATTCTGATACCCTGGAGCATGCTACATAGAATTACATACTTGGGGAAACAACTTAATTGCAAAGTCACTGCCTACTGTTTGGAGTTCTTCTCTCATATTCAATTTGGGCTTATATTTCTGGGTTGTTATTATTATTTTTTAGTGTCAACTGCCTCTTAAGTCAAATGGCAGTTACCCAGGCTTGCTACAGTGTCTCATTTCTGCTGCCATTGTTAATGTCTGCATTTTTTGGGTGTCCCCGAACCCACTCACACACCAGTGCATTTAGGGTATGGAGAATGGCTTGCATTTTAAGTCAGACCATCCCCAAAGCACCTCTATTAATATTCAGTGAAAATGAATTTAGCTTTTTGCATGTGATATTGCTGGAGGAGGAGTGATCAATAATTGGAAACTTAACTTTATAGCCTTTTGTATCTGTTTTAGAATTAATTGACTGTTGCTTTTATTTTATTATTTCCACTCTCTGATTTTCCTTATGAGTCTTTACATTCATTTTCTCACTTAATTAGGTGAACATCAAGTTTCCAAATTTCCTTCTCTCCTTATATTATTAGGCATCTTTCTTTTATCCATCTATTGTCATTGTATTTCAGTATTTTTACTCTTTTAATATTTACATTTGCTTTTGGAATCTAAGTTTCATTGCATTTTAGGATTTTTTTAAGAAAAAAAGCACAATTTTATTTACATATAATGCACATACTCTATAGTTTTCTTATTTAAAATTAATTCACTGTTTTTTTTAATATGCTCAAAGAGTTGTTGCAACCTAAGATTTCTGGATACTCAGCATAATATTACTTATGTTACATTTTGCAGCATTTTTACCAAACTTTTTGTTGCTGTGACTTCTGATTTGTATTTCTTGAAATGGTGAGGAATTTATTTAGGTGCATTGTTACCAATAATAATATTGGATTCTCTGTTCATATGTGTACTGGAAAAATACCCTTGCCATGTAAAGACTGGAATGACAGGTTTGTACGCATGGCTGTCAGCTCTGTTGTTATTGCCTGGAAATAATTTATGTAGCATGGCTCTTCTGGACTGTGGCAAGAACTTCAGCATATCCTGCCTTCGTCTTAACCATTTGAACAATGGAATACAAGACAATCCACATCTTCACCCAGCAGATACTGACTATTGCCATCATAGTCCCATTTGTGTGGAATGGGTTTGATAGCTTATCTTTGAGCAGATAAGGATCACAAAAGCATTCCTTTTTCAAGATTTGTTTACTTTCTCTTGATCCCCACCCTCAAGAGGAAGGCAAACTTAGGTTTTTTTTTTTTTTTTTCCCCCCATGGTGATTTTATAGGATTTAGGGTGACTAAGGATCTTGTTTTTTTTTTTTTTTTTTTTTTTTTTAGAAATTTTATTGCTAAAATCAGAAAAATTCCAGACAAACCTGGGACCTGGGTGAGTTGGTCACTCAAAGGGTATCCACCTCAGGAAATGATCCAAGAAGGGGGACTGATCCTCTGTAACAGCACTCTATGCAGATGCAAGAGCTTCTGCCATTGCTACTCTGCTATTAGAGATGGCTGCTTCCTAATACCATGGCTCACAACGTGGCTGTAACAGAGCTCGCTAAAACTGGGAAGTGGGCAGGGATTTTGTACCACCTGTGCAGACTATCCCCTCTTTGATAGAGACCATGAAAACACTACCATCTTCTTGCACAGTAGAAACATGCAGGAGCAGTACCACTGGCTCCTTCTTCAAGGTGCAGAGCCAGGCAACAAGGGCTGGAATGTCTGCTCTGCCATGTGGTGGTGCTGTAATGAAGGACAATTCACTTACTCTCTTCCTGCACCAGTTTCCTCACCTATAATTGGGAACTATAACAGCTCCTTCCTGTAAAGCGATTAGAATAGTGCAGGGCACATAGTCAGTACTCAATACGTGTAAGCCATTAGTATTCATGATTTTTTCCTGCTTAAATCATATACGTAGAGCTGTTTGTTTTGATGTTCCATGTGTTCTTTGACCCCATGGTACCTTGATTCTGAACCAGATAATGACGTTAAAGTTTGTAGCTTTTGGTTAGATGAGCATGGCATGATTATAACTAGACATGAATTTGCCTGCATTTAAAAAATTGTTTGAGCATCTCAAGAGTTTTCTTATTGCTTTGCTATGGATATTGGTCAGGAGTTCACAGAAATTCTTTCTGTCATGGACTCTCCTCTGAAATCTTGCCTTTTTAAAGCTTCTGCTTTCCGTGGGTCTTGGGTAATCTATGCTACTTTGATGTCAGTATCTTTTCCCAGCACCTTTGTCTAAGATGCCTTTTTCTATAAAACCCCTATGCTAGTCTCGCATCTTTGAGTGAAGCAGAGAACAAACAGAAAAGAAAAAAAGAAGGGCTGGACAAGACACTTCTACATCTGAAAAATACCTGAAATAAACTACACTGAAAACCTTTAAGCAGAGACTCTTCCTGCTTCCAGACCAGCTTTCCCTGTCCCTAGAAGTGAATTATTGCTGGAACCAATTTCTGCTTGTTTCACAAGGGTTTCCAAAAGATCTGGAGCTTCCCTCTTAGCTTTAGGCTCCCTGGTGAACTTGCTCTGACTTTAAGGACAGATCTTCTTTCCTTTTAATTCTAGAAGACTACTATAGGCAGCTATCAAAACCTGCTTCAGTTCAGGAGCTTTTCCCTGCACGTGGGATTTTGCTCACAGGAAGGACAGTTTCTGTTTGCGGATCCCATCGTTAGCGTGACATTTCCAAGCACAAATGCTCACTATGTTCTTTTGATCTACGTGGGATGTTAGTCATCTCCAAAGAGGGAGAGAACAGTGGTGTTCCTGAATCTCTACATCACGAATCCTGTCCTGCCATTTTCTGCAGCACAGGGACCTGAGGAAGAGGTTAGCTACAGCTCCACTTTACTGATTTGGCAATGTATCAAGACTGAACACATCCCCATTGAATTTTGAGGATTATTTAAATGGAGAAAAGATTAGACAAAATTATTATTATTATTATTATTATTTTAACATGCAAAATCTTTGGCCTCAAAACCTTGTTCTCTCCCCTGGAGAAACATGAGCTGCAGTGGATCCTTTTGCTAACTTAGAGGTAAATCATGGTAGATTCTATGGTGCAACAAGGGCTTCTGAACTTCATTATTCCTTCCATTGACAACTCCCTTTCCTAATAAGATGGTGCAATATTTTTTTAGATGCTATAAACAACAGAAATTTATTTTCCCACAGTTATAGAGATTGACAGTCCAAGATGAAGGTGCCACCAGGGTTGGTATCTGATGAGGCCTCTCTTCCTGGTTTGTGGATGGCTGCCCATTCTCAATGTCTTCATATGGCCTTTTCTCTATCCATTCACATGCAGACACTCAGAGATGTGTGGTGTCTCTTCCTCTTATAAGAGCCCCAGTCCTATTCTTCATTATGATCTCATTTAACCTTAATTACCTCCCTAAAGATCCTTCCTCTCAATATTTTTAATATTAAATAAGATCAATCTTGAATTTACTCTAGAGAATGTTTCACAAAACATGTTCCAAAGAACACTAATTTTGAGAGATCCTTAGAAATGAGTTCCACGATGTCATGTGTAGGAGATGTAGAACTATGGTTTGTATCTTAGATGTCCCCCAAAGGCTTATGCATTGAAGGCTTTCTCCCCAGATGATTGTGCTATGGAAGGTAGTGGAACTTTCAGAGGTAAGGCCTGGTGGAAGGTAGTTAGGTCACTGGGGGTGTGCCCTTCAAGGGGGAAATTGTGACTCTTACTTTGTTTCCCAGTCTCCATTAGTTAAGCAGCTGTGCTCCATCATAAGTTTCCCGACATGATATTCTTTCTACTTTGCCAAGGCCCCAAAGCAAGAGGGCTAAGTGTTCATGCACTGAAACTTCTGAAACTCTGAGCCAAGATAAATCTTTCATCCTTCAAGTCATTTATCTCATACATTTTGTCATAGAGATAGAAAATTGACTAAAACATGTAGCATTCCCTAACCCTCTTGATGCACTTAAATTATATCCTGTAGAAATAGTGTTTCACATAAGATACGTTAGGGAATATGAAATAAGCAAATTAAGATAGACACATGAATTGGCATGCTGGACAGCCTTTTGAAAAATGAGTTACCTGTATATTTCTTGGGATGAAAAGGTGTTTATTGTGGAGAAAAAAAAGGTTATCAAATAGTATGCATGATCTCATCTCATCTTGTCAAAATATTTTGTTAAAAAAGTTTTGATGAGGACATCTGCTTATATCCAGATGTCATTTTTTTGGCATTTTTATCTTTTGTTAAGCCAAATTTTCTACAACAAATGCATATTGCCTGACAATAAAATATTCAATTTTTCAAAAGAATGCTCTGCTTAGTTGCAATAGCTTTGTTTCCATTTCATTTGTAGGTTATAGTTAAATTATTATCTCTCCTATGAATTCTTAATACTGAGAAATTTGAATTCTCAAAGAGAAGAAATAGACTTCTCTTTGCTTTTCTTGCAGCTTCTGGGCATCAACTCTAGCATATCTCTCTACTTCTTTCTACTTTTTCAGAGTAGTGAGAATTATGTGTGAGGCCCTTTGCTATATTCTAAGAAGGAATCCTACTAGGAACTGCAACGTCCGAGTCTAGTATTTTTTTGCCCTAACTTGATTCTACTTGGTCCATAGTTCTCATAGGAGATGAGAAATGCCAGGAGTTCCGTGAAGATTCTCTTCTCTTGAATCTACAATCAAGACTGAGTATTTTTTCTTACCCACAGAAAAACTTAGAAGAAAATAAATTTTCTGCAAATTTATCTGGCCCAGTTATCAGTCCAACAACTGAGTTCCTGTGCCAAATTCTTTCATTTGCCTGGGGAATGGATTGTTGAGTAGAAAACAAAGATGCATTTTTCATCATCATTATCTCTGTCAATAAAGGTTGTGGGGCAGAGGATCACTTCTCTTACCACCTAGGGATAAATCCACATAGGATTTTCTGCTCCCACAGCACACTATAGAAGAAGGGATGGGGTGCATGTGAATCTTATGGGGAGCACCACCTCAGCAGAGTTGATCAGTCATTGTTGAGACCATCCTTGTTATCCTCACTACCTGACGTTATTTGTGCTGGGTACTCTCCATCCCTAGGGAGAAGTGAGCCTGACAGAATTTAGAATCTATATGAGGTCCTATACTTTGTTAATCCCTATCAGGACTGCCTTTATCAAAGCTTCATGAGCTTAATTGGTTTTCATTTTACCAAATATTTTGTACTTTGCAGTCTACTGATTAACCCCATTGATCGTCTTTTTGCCTTTTCAATTGCAGCAACTTATTAGAGATTTTTATTATTACCCTGTAAATTCCTCAGACTGGCATTCTGTGGCATTAGCTATGTAGTCTACATTTTGTGAGCTCTTTTAATTGCTTCTCTGAAGTGTGGACTGATTTTGAGAGAAGGTCACAGTAGATTTCATTAATCCAATGTTACTTTTAGAATCTCTTGGCTTTCATTTAAATCCAAAATTCCATTAGGTTTTCCTTAATTATTTAATCAAATGAGTCTGGTTTCCATTTTGTAAGAAGTATTTCCTTTACAAAAGGTCAGCCCTATTGACATATTTTCAGTTACATTGCTCTTTTTATGAGCTATAAGCAGACAAATTCATAGCCAGCTAAAGACAGGGGAGGGGTGAAGTAAGGGAAGTGCCAGTCACTATCTCCTGGGAAACATCCAGTACATTGACTTCTTGTCTTTTTTGTTCCTTAACTGTTGGACATTTTATTAATCTCCCAGATTATTTTAAAAACTATGGAGTCATGGAGATTGAGTAACATTTCAAATAGTTAAGAACTTTGCTTTGATATAGTTGACATTTTAGGTTAAGAAGATCCTTTGGTTTCTTTGTGGAATATATACTATTCTTTTTTAAAAATATTTTTTTAGTGTTGGCAGACCTTTATTTTATTCATTTATTTATATGCGGTGCTGAGAATTGAACCCAGTACTTCACACATGTGAGGCAAGCACTCTACCACTGAGCCACAACCCCAGCCCCTATACTATTCTTATTTCAAAATAATTAACACTAATTTATCTTGCTAAAAATGTTTTAAGGATCTGTGCCATGCACAGCAGGTATAAAATAAATGCATGGCTTATTTTTTTCGGGAGTTTGCAATGTAACAGGGAGTTAGCTTCTTGTGAGGAATATCGGTTTGTGTTTCGCGTATGTAAGAATAAGAGGATGTGAACACTTAACTGCTCTGGTAGTAAACAGTCTTAATTATTTGTTTAGGTCCCTGTCTGTATGGCTTTTCTAAAGTTCTTTGAACATTACTTTAGCTTAAACAAAAACTAGAACTATGTGCTAATGGAAGGTCTTATGTAGGGTAGCTGCCACTTTAAAAAGACATACTGGTGCAAGAAATGCTTAGGGAAGAACCAAATAAATCAAGGTTAGAGTGATCCCACAAGTGGATGATAAAAAAGTGATGACTTGGAGGAAATATGATTGCAGTCTATGTACTGGCCTATTATACTCCAAAATAGATACAAACTGGCACACCAAATACATGTAATTTGCATACAAATGAGCACACCAAATTTTATAATACTGATGTTTGCAAATCTTAAACTCAAATGGGGTTACTTTAGGATAAATAACAGGACATCTATTACAATAGATGTTTATAAGGGTCATTCAGGTGAAGATGATAAATGTGCCTTTTGAAGCTGATATTATATAGGGCAACTACCGTGCTCACCCATAAAATATCTCTTGTTTCCACTCTTAGAGCCAGGATGTAGTATTGAATGAATATTTTTAATTGGCTCTCATATCACATCATTAATTCTTAGAGTTGCTATCTTTAAATTAGTTAAAAGCCATTTTTTAAAAAAAATTCTCTTAAATGTCTTAGTTTATATCACACATATTTAAGTAAAAAATGCAACCCCCCCCACAAAACCCTCACATTAATTTGTCCTTTGTATTCCACACACTCCAAGAAGGCCAAGAAAATGCTATTTACCATCATACTTTACCAACAAATGTTATGTTTTACAATGTATGGTACTGCCAGATTGTCTGATAGAGAAATTGGTTTTCCCCAAGCACTTTCAAGAGTAATTCAAAGTGTTATGTTTGATGAGTGAGCAATTATGATTTTCCATTAAGTTCATACTAACAACAAAGTCAGATATGCTCCTCTTAGTTTTAATAGTACAGCTAAAATAGCTGAATGAATAAATGAACAAAAGAACTTGAACTTGGTCACCATCTTTGCCCTTTTTTGCTCTGAGTTCATTGAGATTAATGAACTGATCACTGTGTGTATAACTATGTATTAATAGACTATGCAGCCAATCCTTCATTCATAATCACATAAGTGTGATTATAAAAAACCCTAAATTTCAACTAGCGAAGGGTAAATAAGGAAGATATGTAAGAATTTATGTATCTTATATGTGGTGTTAGACCAGCGTTGTAGTTAACCCAAAGCAATGCTGAGATGAACTAATAATTTTCAGTACTTTCCTAGGAATTGTACATATGCTGGATGATGCCTTTTCACTAATATACATCTACTCTACTATCTGCTTGAATACAATTTTATTCAAGAGAGGTGTTTTGATAATTAAATTAGATAGTATAAGTAAGGGTTTGGAATAATGCATAGGTACACTGTTGAATAAATATTAGCCATTATTATTATGCTATTATTATTGTATAACCAGTAGTTTCAAATTCACCCCCTAATAATCACGGAGAAAGTTGATCTCTTTATAAACCTGAGAATGCTACAGCAGATCTTCAGTTTCTTGACTAAAAGGGTCTTTCTTCTTAGTTAACCAGATAACAAATGCAGTTTTTGTAGTTTGCCGTCAGTTTTCAAAAATACAGTATCTCAAAAAGTTTTTATCTGTAGCTAGATAAATTCCAGGACTACTGAAATTAATTCAGAGCCCATTTTGTAGGTTGGAGAGTCATGCAAGATTTACCCAAATCTGTGTGGGCAAGAGTAGTCCACTGTGGTCTGTTGTAATGCTGCTAAAGAGCAATCCTCTCTGAGGGTCCGCCAAGCTTGATTCTTCCCATGAATGGGTAGTCACATTGCTTCCAACAGAGGTGGGGCTTCCCAGTGAGATATTCAAGAGTTCCTTGTGAAAGGGCAATGATTGACACATTCTAGCAACACTGCACACTATATATTGGTTTGGACAGCTGTTTCTGGTACATTCTGGAATGGGAATAGGAATGCATTTTAACAGTTTTTATTGAATGATGTTGTGCTGTTAATGTAATAGCTTTGACTTAAGATTGCACTTCTTTCCATACTTTCAAATCCAACAAATTAAGTAATTTGCAGTTGTTTTCCTATTCATTGGTGCATGTTATTAAGGTCTTATGGTTTTCTTTCTTTAGTTAAGTGAATAAAGTGTATCAAGATTTACACATTTCTTCTAAACTATTTAAGAATCCAAAATCATGCAGCATGACACGTTTCTTCCATTTGCTTTTCATTTTTCTTCTCCTCAGGTAGTAAAAATATATTTTTGAAAGAACAAATACACATTAAAAAAAGTAAAGAATTCTATCATATTTGTTAGTGTTGCAAATTTCCTTTGAATTTTTTTCTCTTCAGTCATTTAATGTATCTCATCATGTAGAAAGAAGAGACAGGGCTGGGGATGTGGCTCAAGTGGTAGCACGCTCGCCTGGCATGCGTGCGGCCCGGGTTCGATCCTCAGCACCACATACAAAGATGTTGTGTCTGCCGATAACTAAAAAATAAATATTAACAATTCTCTCTCTCTCTCTCCCTCTCTCTCTCTCTCTCACTCTCTCTTTAAAAAAAAAAAGAAAGAGGAGACAAAGAACCACAGTTACTTCTTTTACACAGTTAAAAAAATGTTGTTGTTTTTTTTTTAAATGTGTTTTGTGTCTACTGTTGCACTTTAGGGTACATATTGTTTCCATAACACATAGGCAATATATGTGAGTTTTACATGATAATGAAAGTCTGATTTAAGGATTCATCTAACATATTGTATGTAGGTATAACACCTATACAAATGTCTGATTCAATGAGCAATGATGCCAGTAATGGATGCCACTGCCAAATTTGGGCCACCTCTTCCAGATTTCAGAAACCTGAACAAGGTAGTTAAGTTAATGGTTGATAGAGCTGCAATTCAAGGAACACAGCCACACAAACTTCATCACTCTTCTGCTTATAACCATGTAATGGTCTTCACCTCATTTTTAGAAGAGTCCTTAAATCGTGTCACATGGACTTCCATAAGCTGCTGCGACAGCCTCCTGTCATTTTGCTTCCCCATTTTCTGTGCTCCTACTGCAAGGCTTTCTTTTCACTTTTGCAAGTTTATTCCAGGGTTGCAAGGACTTAGCATCTGCTCTTTCCTCTGCGTGGAATGCTCTGTCCTCAGATCTCTCAATGCTCGCTTTTATATATAATTCAGGTTCCAGCTCAAATATCACCTCCTCAAAGACACCTTTCATCACCTCTCCATCCAAAGACTCTTGCTCTCCACCACTCCTCTCATTCCTTGCTCTATCTTGATTTATTTTTTTCAAATCACCTATCATTATTTGAAACTGTGGAATCCTCTCTTATAAGGTATGTTTTCTTATTTACTGTCCATCTTCACCACTAGAATGTGAGTTCTATGAAGGCAAGACTTTTTCTGAATCATTCATCTTTGTATCCTTGACACTGGGAATCAGATTGAGTCTTTAGCACTTATTGCATGAGCAAAGGCATGCATTAATTTGTATGCTGCTTAGTCTGAGACAGGTGTTGTGATAGGCAGTTTTGTTTTCCCTTTAAGTGTATATGACTCTATAACTGTCACCATTTCCATTTTATTAAAGGAGGAAACTGGGACTCAGAGGATTAAGTCATACACCTGGGATGCAAGACTAGGTCTGTTTGATTTCCTTTGATTTGTCTAACTCAAAATATGTGTTTTTTGTTTAGGAAACAAAGGAAACCTTTATTTTCTGTAGGGATGATTTTTGTAGGGGAAGAATAATATTTTTTAAAAAATCAACACTTCTGGCTGCTAGTTGGAATGGGCCCCTGTAACAAAAGTTTACCAAGGGAAAAACAGGTTCGTAACATATATTTCACAGGTACATAGGAGATGCCCAGAGAATGACTAGTTCTTAATGAGATGGCTTTGAGTTCTAGCTTATATAGCATCTTCAACCAAGAGCAGTAAATTTTTCCAGAAGTGATAAGACAAAGAAAAGGAATTTGAACTTCTAAGGGTGGCAAGTTGGGGAAAAGTAATAACCGCCAGATAAGGCTAGTTAGTAAAGCTTGTTAATGTGGATTCCTCAGGGACCATCCATCTCCAGATAAAAAGGTTCTAAAGTTGTCTTCAGTGGCTATATTTTCTTCTCTCTAAGGGTTATGGGCACCACCTTCTGCCTTTGTAAAATCTTATTCTGCTTTTGGGCAAATAGAGGAATAGCAGAGAGCTCTCATGCATCTTATTCTTTTTTGGGGGGGTACCAGGGATTGAACCCAGGAGTGTTTAACCACTGAGCCACATCCCTAGCTTATTCTTTTTAATTGTCTTTAGCCCTTCATGTTTTGGGATATCATATTCTGGATCTCCCACATTTGCTTTGCAAAAACAGCATCTTGGCCATTGGTAAGTAGCCTCAAGTTCCTAATAAAATGTCTATCCACATTTATAACATTGATTTGAAGTGTATGATTAAAATACTGACAGAAACAATTTCTCAAGAATCTAATTCTGTTCCTTTGTTGGATTAGGATTTGTTACAAAATGTCTTTTTCGATGTGATCATTATCATGTGTAAGAGTGGAAAGTTGTCATACTTTTCCTTATCTATCATAAGGAACACAGCTGATACTCCTATAATGGCAAAAGACAGGTTAGCAAAAGAAAAACAAAAAATGTATTTAATAAAAATTTTATTTGACACAGGAGCTTTCAGAAATGAAGAGCCCAAGACCAGGGAGAACTGTCAATTCTTATGCTTAGATGTGATGAAGAATGGACAGTCCTGTACAAATGTAAGTGGATGAAATCATACTATCCAATGGGAATAGACGGAGGGTGGAAATCCAGCAAGGCTGTCTGCTCAGATTCCTCTTTAGACTTTGTGCAACATCCCTTTCTCCCATTGGTGTGGTGTGGAATAGGACTCCTATGGAGTGAAGCTATTTAAGAGAGAAAGGGCAAAGGAAGAGAGTGCTAATTTTTATGGCTTGCTTTGGTGAAAGCTGTTCTGATTTCTAATGCCCATCTTGGGGAAGAGGAATTTTGGGTTCTATGACTTGCCTTGGAGGAGAAAGATGCATGGGAGACAGAAAGGCAGGGGAAGGTCACAGAGTGACTTTATTTCTTAGACCTTCCGGGCTCTTCTAGTTCAAATTACTCAGCTAGCCAAAGTGGTATAATTGAGAAATGGTTTTCTGAGCCCCAACATAAACAACATTTCATAATTTGAAAAGAGTGTCTGTCCTTGAAGACTATTCCTCATAGATCTATTTTTTTAATAATAATATTATACTTTATACTTAGTTCATCTTTCTTTTTGAGCAATGAGAAAAGCTATCTTTTCCCCGGGTGACCCTGGGTACCTTCCCTGTGATCTCTTTTGATACTTATCATTCTGTTGTGGTGAGTATTAAGAGGCCTCTCACAGTTTTCTTTAGTTTGGCAAATTCTCAAACCTAGTTTTCTTTGCACAACTCTGATGCCAACAATCATTAAATCATTAACCTCAAGAAACATGCAATGTCCTCTGCGGACTTCTACTATTATGGAAAAAGAATGAATATCACTAATGCAGAAATCATGTTAAATGAAGATGTTGAACAGTTCTTATTATTAGCTAATACTTTATAAAATTTAAAGTATTAATATTTTGGTGTTAAAAGCAAGGCTGTTAAAAGGCAGCTATTTATAGATATTATAAACTACAAATTACTGCCATTTATAGTAGTTCTAGGCTAAAATTGCCTTGTAATAGTGACATGTTAATGTAAACATTTTGCATAAAACCCACAATTCTCTAGTAAGTTTCATGAGACTTTTAGTTATATACTCTGATATTATAGGAAGTGACAAACTAATTAATGCTATTTTCATTATTGTAATTGTTCACATTTCTGATAGTAATGATCTTGCTTTTTTACACTGTGGATTTTGCAAACCATTGTTATGGTGATTTCATCTTTTTATTGGTACTCTCAGAATGTATGGAATCCTTTAATATAAACCATGGCATATGGCAAACAGTTAATACATGTTATTTGCTTTTTCAACAATCTCCTCTACCTCTTCTACTTTCCAAAAATGCCTTTTCCCCCTAGTTATTGGGAATATGCTAATCTGCTGATGTCATAATTTTTTTCAAAAAGTGAAATATTATTATTATTTTTGAGTCAATTTTTATTCTCTATAATTTTATTTTTTAAAATCCTTGGTTATTTTTGACTTTTCTATTAATTAAACTACAGCAGTAATTTCTAATCACATAGATATTCTTTGCTAATCTTTTTTGAAAGAATTTTACTCTCTTTGATTTCTATACCTGGTTTATTTCCATTGATCATTATTCCTAATAGTCATTATTCCTAAATAGCAAAGAATATTCCAAAAGTGTTCCCTGGCTGATGTTTCATTTAAATTAGTCTAGAGATGTGTGAATTTTAATCATATTATCTATTGTATTAGTCAGCTTTCCCTTACTATTACAAAATATCTGATATACTCAATTTATAAAAAGGTTAATTTTGGCTCACTGTTTTGGAGATTTTTGTTCACGAACAATTGGCTCCAATGCTTTGGGCCTGTGGTGGTCCAGTAGCTTATGGTGAGAACACCTGGCAGAGGAGGCCAGTTCACCTCATGGTAGCTGGGACATGAAGAGAGAAAGAGAAAGAGCCCAGTATCGCAGAGCCCCCTTTAGGGGTACATCCCTAATGACTTAAAACCTCTAACTAGGGCATACCTTTTGGAGTTTCCTACCACCTCCCAAAGGTGTCAAGCTGAGTACGTAGCCTATAACACATGAACCTGGGCAGAACAGTCTGGATCCAAACTATGGCATCTACAGGTTGAATTTGGCCAATGAATATGTTTGGTGTGATTATTACAGTGTTAAAAATATTGTCTTAAGGGGAGACACATACACTACAGTTCTGACACAGGTGCTATTGTTTTAATAGCAAACCCTCATTTACATATCTGTCTGATCCCTAAAGGTATTTCAGATTTGACCCTGTTTTGAGTATTGAAAATGAACTGGCTGTCTAAATGACCAAAATGACTCTCATGCTTTGATTAGTAGTTGCACTCTATAATTAAAAACTGAAATTGAATCTGACTTCACTAATTGTAAAGCCTACCTACTTACCCTCTGCAAGTCTCAGTTTCTTTATTTGTAAAATGGAAATAACAATAGCTTCCAACCCTAGGATTGTTATAAGGATTACATTAAAGGATGTCTGGTATATACTACACGATCAATAATGGAAGTTATTATTATTGTTGTCCCAATTTTTATAGCCCTATAAAGTAAGCTTTTAAATACCTATGGTTGGGATGGAGAGCTAATGGAAAGCACTTTATAAAAAAATAAACGTTTATGGCATAATGTATATGGTTGTTACAGTTATTAACATCAATAAGTAACAATGGCAATATATTTTGTATTACTTCCATTTTGAGAAACCCACTTTCTAAGAAGTGTTTCTGGGAACAGCTTCTCAACAAGGAATATGGTGCATGGTTTCTGGCCATCACTCGAGTCCTGAGGGCATCTTCTGTCATTGGTGACAAGTGCCTAGAACCTAGACAATTGGGATTCCCTTAAGCATTTGAAAGGACTTCAGGAAGGTAATTTTTTGGCAGTTGATCAGTGTAACCAATCACTGTATCATTATTACATGCTATGGTTGATGTACTTTTTGGCCTGGATTTCTATGGAAGCATGATTTACCAAATGACTTTACCTCTGTGCCCCTTTGAGTGTTACAGATGGGAATACAAGATGGTAGAGAGAACAAATCTCTGTCATGCATCTGAATTTAGTGACTTTGGATGATCACATAAGCATACCCATAGGCAGCGCTCAGTCTGTTTCTTTTAAAATAAAACACCTTGTCTTCAATAATGAACGGCTTCTTATTTGTAGGTAGATTTCAGTTACATTTAATAATGGTATAAAAAGGGTACCCAGGAGACCCATGAATTTCATAAACACAAATATCTTTACTGAGGCAATAATATGTAATACAGTAAAAATTTCCCCTTTGGATTATAGTGAGTACTTGAATAATCTTGTCAAAAAATGTTCATTTGGATACAAAATAGCATATTTTGCTGATGGACAACTGGGAGTTTCCATTCCCTCATTCTTCCTGGAAAGGTGAGAGATAGTAAGGTATAAAATAAAATGCATTTTGTAATCAGAAAACCCAATTTGGAGTCATAATTCAATATATACTATCTGAATCTTCATTTTACCACCATCCTTATAAGTAAGTATTGGTACCCCCATTGTTCAGATGCATAAGCTGAGGATCAGGAAAGTAAAGAAAATTTACCAAGGTATTTTATCTAATTAGGACCTGAGTCAGGATGTAAAACCCTTACTTGAGTTTAAAACCAGTTCTCTGCATATCATAATAGACTGTGCATTAAAATGTGTTTTTAAATTATGAGACATTATTGATAAGGATTTGAGAACAGGTTCTCACCCTGATCCTTTGGGATCAGAAAGGGAATACCAAGAAAGTAAGACCCAGACAACAACAGAAAACTCCCCCCAGGGCTGCCTCTGGGAATAGTTCACAGGACAAGGCCCTGAGGCCAAGTTCGAGGAGTAACTCCCAGTAATTAATCAGTTTGACAAATGGCTGCACATGAAAATGGAGACCAGCTGTGAATCCGGAGGCCAGAAAATCAGGGGAATCTACAGTGCCAGTATTGATTTGGTCAAAGCGGGGAAGAAAGTTGGAAGAGGAACAGCAGGCAGCGGTAGCCTGGACCAGGCCAAAAAATTCTGATCTCTCATGTGTCCTTTAGAACCTTCCTGCTAGAAGGATTGTGGGGTTTAAAGGATGCTGGATCTCGGTGTATTACTGGCACCGCCAGGAATAATTTAATTACGGTGAGGGATAGAGGAGATGCACTGGAGAGAGAAAAGCCATCAGAAAGGGAGCTGGATTCTAATTTTTAGATGCAAATAGACAACTCAATTCCTCACTATGGACGGATGTTGCCAGGGAGTAGAGGGAGGGGATGACCAATGAGATTGATCATCTGTTTCAAGCTTGATAGACCCTCATCTTACCTGATGAAGAAAAAATAAATCTTTTCTGCAAATGTGATAATCTTGGATTGTAACAGCAAATGTAGGAGGAGCAAAGGAGAGCAAGGAGAATCAAAATGCATGGGGGGGGACTGGGGATGTGGCTCAAGCGGTGGCGCGCTCGCCTGGCATGCGTGCGGCCCGGGTTCGATCCTCAGCACCACATACAAACGAGGATGTTGTGTCCGCTGAAAACTAAAAAATAAATAAATAATTTTAAAAAAAAAAATGCATGGGGGATCCCAGACAGGTTTGGCCTCATTCCTTCCTGCCCCCAATATATACCCTTGAATGAGCTTTTCAATATGTATGTGTGTGAGAGCCAAATTTTGCAGATGCAGTATGCTGAAAATGTCATAACAATATGAAGAATGGTAATTTCCCATAGGAAATTATGTTTTATGTGCTTGAAGCTTGCATACACTTTTGCATTCTTTCTTTTTTTTGGTGACATTTTCTCATCTTTGTACTTCGTTAGCATTATGGAACCAGCCATTGGTGTGAAACAGAGCTGTCAAACATAATACAGAATTCTATAAAGCTCAGAAAATTGAAACTCTTAGTCCCTACACGGGTCCCAATTTCAGGTGCATTACATACTCTGTCATAGCGAGTAAGACTGCTTCAAGCTCTGTCACTGTTAAAACCCCACGTCTCAAATATCATTTGGTGGCTGCAATATTTTTACCTCTTTTTTAAAATAATTACTTTATCCAATGGCATTTGTGCTGAACAGTGATGAGAATGACAGCACTCTGCAATGCCGAAAGCATTCAGGGAATTTAATCTCAATTCCAAATGCTTAAGCTCGACTTCTGCACACTTTGAATATTAAAGGACAGGGGAAAATAGGTTTGAAAGATTCTAGTCATACATCAGCAGGGGTGCAAAGAAGCTTAGATATAGATAGGAAAATTATTTTTAAGACTTCCATACAAAGATTTGAAAGCAAGCAGTGAATTTAAGGGTCTTTCTGTAACAACTGCCAACTTTTCAGTACTGGTTGAATACAGAGTATAATGCCATTCACTTTGAGAAACAAATTAATCTAAAAATATAATGCTACTTTTGTTTTTAATTATTGAATAAAGTGAATTTGTTGAGTACAACTGTGTGTCATAATGCCAATTTTAAAGTTCTTTGACATCTTGTGATGTCAAACACGTAAACACGGAAGCCTGTGTGTGTGTGTGTGTGTGTGTGTGTGTGCACGTGCGCGCGTGCGTGTGCTTGCTCCCTCACTCTCTTTCTCTTTCTTGTTAATTTTTCAAGAAAGCAAGTTTCACAGCAATGTTTGGAGTTAATAATAAATTCAGCTCTGTGTTCTGCATTTCTGAGCTGAAGAAACTTCTAGCAAGTAGTTATCTCATCTTCTAGGAAGACTTCTTATTTTCTTTTTAGTATAGATGCCAGTGTCCTTTCACCTCTCAGCATTATATAATTCTGTATTACTATGTTTTTACTGACTCAGAAATTGTATGTCCACTTCACTAGTCTGGAATTCACTGATGGAGTAAAGGATTGATCATCTTGTCAGAGTAAAGGATTGATAACCTTATCATTTTAACACGTATGTCAGAATGCTTCAAGACTCAAGACTCAAGTCTAAAAGTTCTCATAATCACAGGTTAGTACTAATAACATTGTTAGTATTAAAAATAGTATTAGCTAAAAGCATTCTGCAATTCACATTTACTCTGTAATTTAACTAAGACATTGTTGTTATAATTGTTATTGTAATTTTTCAGATAATGAAGCTGTTTTAGAGTGATAAAGCTCAAGTTACATACACACAAGTGGTGGACCAGACTGAGGCATACCAACTCCAAAGCCTGTACTGTTAACCACTCATTATTCTTTATTGACAGTTCTGCAAATGTGACCTCAGGTCATATTTTCCTCCACATTTTCTATAACATTTGACACTCTATAGGATTCTAGGCATAAATAGCATCATAGAAATTGCATTTTTAATATTGTATTGAGTTTAGAACTCTTATGCTATTTCTTCAGATGAATCAACTTTCTGCAGAACTCTGCTTAATAACATTTTACATTTTGAAAAACATTTTGGTCCATTAGTTGAATCAATGAGGTAACAATAGAGGGAGGAAAATGCTAAAAATATTAACAGATAGTAACCCTGCTTCCTTGGGGTGAGTTCTTCAATATTATAACAGTAGAATAGCTTTGCTATCTTCAGTTAAGCATATAGTTCAGAAATTAACTTTCGCTAAACATATGAAAAGATGATAGAAAACACAAAAATGTTTTTCATTCATCCATGAATTAACTCACATGCTGTAAGCAACAAGAAGATATCTTTGGAATCTCCAAGATGCTGGTATTTTCTAAATTATAAGGAACTTAGAGATTAGCAAGTGCTAGAATAATTAATTTGCTTTCTGTCTTTTGAAAGCTAGGTGAATGAAATTCACTGGAAAATGTCAGGACAATTGTGAAGTTTATTGGAACAGAGGAGCAGTGTTGGTTGAACAGTTCAAGTAGACTCTGCCCATCCATTCAGGTGTCACTTTCTTGTTGCCAGCTGCCTAGATCCCAGCCTTGGGCTAGGTTCTAGATTTATAGAGACATGTTTGTTAAGAACATCACAATTTGGCTAACAGGTGGATGGGAAAACAAAAATTAATTGTTTTACAGCAGAGAATGCTCTAGTTGAATTTTGGTTTAAACATAGTTGAGAGGGAGAGCAACTCTTCTGGGAGAAGGTGCCAAGATGGTCCCTGGAGGAAGCGGCATTTGGTTTGGAGTTTAGAGAATGAATGAGGTTTTGGCTTCTAGCTGGATTCACTGGAAAACTTTCTACAGTTCCTTGCCTTCAAAGTTTTCTGTTGTTCAAGTTGCTGTTGCTAGTTTTCTTCTCTAATATGTCTTATTTTGAAACAGTATCAGAAAATACTTGTCCATAAATTAATTTACTCATATATACATTTATATTTATTTGAATCTTTCTTTTTGGTACCAGGGATTGAACCCAGGAGCACTTAACCACTGAGCAATATCCCCAGCCCCCCCTTTTTTCTTTTAGAACAAATCATGCCTTGCTACCCTATTAACTTTGTCTGGAATCCTCAATATACTTTGGCCAAATAATAACATAAAAGAGTAGGAAACCATTTAAGCAATGAGAAAAACCAGACCATGGGGTATCAGTGACTAATGAACAACTCGTGTACAGAGAAAGCTGAATTGAACTTTATAGTTGCCCTCAAAATAGGTATTAATGAGAAAACTGCAATGTTGGAAGTCATGTTGAAGTAAAGTTTTCCTTTAACAAATTGATAGCCCCTACATTAATATGACTTTTAACTATAATTCCCAGCCCCTTTTCATATTTTATTTACAGATAGAGTCTTGCTGAGTTGCTTGGGGCTTCACTAAGTTGCTTGAGATTGGCTTTGAACTCCTGATCCTCCTGCTGCTGGTATTATAGGAGTGTACCACCACGTCTGGCCATTTTAGTTAATTTTAAACACATGATAGGGAAATATATTCATCTTCTCACCAAAGACTACTCACATAATTGCTTGGTACAGTAATGCTCAACAATATTTAGGTGATTAAAAAATAATGAATACCATGACTAGCTGCCCCTGTCAAATTATGTGGGAGACTGAACACTGCTGATCCTCTTAGCAATTCCAGGGCTGGTTCTTCTTAAGTCATGTAGAGATAAGTTATTTTCTCTTTCAAAGAGAGTATAACTTTTTAAAGTTTATTCTTTGCTCTTAGCTTGAGAAAGTAGGCATTCATATTTCAAGAGGGTGTCTGTACTGAGTTGTGGTTTAATAGTAGGCTAAATTAATTCAGGATACTATACATCAGAAAAAGTTTTTGATGTCACAAAGATAGGTCATTGGTCCAGTGAATGAGGCTAGATAGTCTCCATAAAAAGATTAGAGTATATGGTTTGCTGTGGTCTAAATTTTTATGGTGCCTTCCTCAAATTCATATGTTGAAATCATAAACCCAATGATTAATGTATTAGTAGGTGTCAGAGGCTTTTAGGAGATGATTAGACCACGCTAGTAGAGTCCCTATGAATGGAATTAGTGCCTTTCATGGAGTCTTGAGGGAGTTTACCCCTACTACCATGTGAGGCCATAGTGAGAGGTACCATCCATAAGCCACCCTTACCAGATGTGGAATCTACCTTGATCTTGGACTTCCCAGTCTCCAGAACCATTAGAAATAAATTAGTATAGTCTGTAAACCACTCAGTTGATCATATTTTGTTACAGCGGTGTGAATGGACTGAGACACAGTTGGAATATCATTTATCTCCTTAATTGTCCTTCCCTCACCCATATCTCATTTTTTTCTGTCTCTGTTATTTCAAACCTGACTTCTCTCTAATTTCCTACCAGTTTGCTCTTTGTAGTTTGCTGAGCTGATGGATAGTTTTGACACTCCTATATGTTTCATCTAATCCACATCTCTATGGCTTGTCTTCTCCCTTCTGGTGTGATTCTTGTTTTAGATTTCTCATGTGCACATCACCAAATTTAGCTGAGACCCACCCTCTCTTTTCTGGGTAGGCCTGACATCAAAATGTTTTTCCCTTACTGATTTTGAATCTAGTGATTATGTCCTACAAACTGAGCAGTGCTGCTGCTGCTCTGGTTAATGTTTCTTCTATAAATACTGTCATAAGTCTATATGACCATTTATTGAATGAATTCTATGAGGCACTTTGTTATCACTGTTATTTATTTTTAAGCTGTTATTTATTTGTTTCACACACAGTTGGTGTTAAGTATCATTGGTTTGCAAATAACTGAAATAAGACTTGCATAATACCTCCCAATTTTCACTATTTAGGACTCTTTCTATTGCACTTGAGAGAAATCCAATTCAACTAGCTTAACTAAGAATTTTGATGGTCTCATGTTCCTGAAAAGTTAAGAAGGTTAAATTTTTTTGGCCTGTTTGGATCCAAGGATTAAAACTATGTCATCAGAAATTTATTTCTTTTTCACATGTCTCAGCTTTCCCTCCCTGTTGGAATCATTTTCTGGCAGCCACTTTCTATGCAGTAGCAAAAATGGTTGCTGGCTGCTCTAAGCTTATATTCTGCTTATAGAGGTCCTGGAGAATATGCTGATGGGACAGCTTTGGATAAAATCCTGGGCATGAATCTGAATTGACCTAATTTGGATTCCAGGCCAAGTCACCAGAATATGCTTCCCCCAAATATGAAGGATTGTTGAGAAGGACAATTTAAAAATGACACAAAAAGAATTCTTTGTCTTCCCTCTATTTGCCTAAAAGGAATACATGTGCTTACAAAAGATTAAATGTATCCTGTTCCTACTACCACATGAAATGAACAAAGGTTAACTACTAAACACAATTTTAGATCCTTATCCAGAAATGATACCTGAGGAATTTACATGGAAAACATGTACTGAGTAGTTTATATCTGCCATTTATTGGTCTTTTCTCAAGTTGTCACCCCTAGAAATTGAAGGTCTTTTCAGGTCTTGTTACTTTACTGAAAATTTCTGTTCTTTGTTAAGTATGCTATATAAGCTGAAATTCAAACCCATTTATCTATGTACTAGTCTTTCTCTGAGTATCTCCTATGTATATAATGAATTACACGCTAATAAATTTCAATTTATTTTTCTCTTGTTAACCTACCTTTTGTAACTGGGGTCTGTTTCTAATAAGAACCTTTTGGGAGTTAATATTACTAATAAGAACCTTTTGGGAGTTAATATTACCTACATGATGAACCAACCATTGTGGGTAAGATGATTGAGCTTTCTGAGTAACCTGTCCTGTATTAGGTGACATCCTTGTAGTTGAGATTAGGGATGAGATCTTTTCTAAAACATGGGAAGAAAGAAAGCATTCACTATAAACCTCTCCGGTTGAGTCAGAATTTTAACCTCATTCTGTGTTTTTTTTTTTTTTTTTAGTTGTAGCTGGACACAATACCTTTATTCCATTCATTTATTTTAATATGGTGCTGAGGATCGAACTCAGGGCCCTGTGCATGCTAGGCAAGCAGCTCTACCACTGAGTCATAATCCCAGCCCCATCTGTGTAATTTTTAAACAGTGTGAAAATATGGTCATTCATTCATTCAACAAATATTTAAACATTTCAAAGCTATAGAATACAACGATGAACAGGCAGGAGGATCATAAGTTAAAAGCCAGCCTCAGCAAAAGCAAGGGATTAAGCAACTCAGTGAGACCCTGTTTCTAAATAAAATACAAAATAGGGCTGTGGATGTGGCTTAGTGGTCAAGTGTTCCTGCATTTAATCCCTGGTACCAAAAACAAAACAAAACAAAACAAAAAGGCATAATATAATTTCAAGTAATGAAAAGTTCTGTAATGAACTTGGCTGGGTGATTGGTTTGTGCAACTAGTGAGGTCAGGGAGTGGGTATTTGTGCAGGAAATGGATAAACTTCAAGGTTGCAGGGAAGGCCAGGAAATAGCACTTCTGTGAAATGGCCTGCAAATTCTTGGAAGATGAGTTACATGGCTTGGATTCTCTTTTCACTCAATTTCTGGTCTTCTCCCATTTATAGATGTCAAATATCAAATGTTTAAATTGTTGGCTTCATAAGTAAACCTGGATTTGTAGCTACCTGGATTCTTAATTTGTGTCCCCGGAAATGTCACTAAAATGGTGATTAAATGATACACATTGATTTTTGCAGTCATGCTAGACTGGAACTTGCTAGCACCCCTCCCTTGCTAACTCTGCTCCTTTCTTTTGTTAAGGTGACAACTGTTTGAACCTTCCAAGGCTTCTGTGCTCCCCTACCACTTCTGTTGTTTGGCATCTTGGCAGCATACCATTTGCTTATTTTTCTTTCTTTCTTTCTTTTTAATTCTTCCCTCTCTATATCTTTTTCTGTTACTTGGTCCAGACAGCTTGGGTTTTGCACAAATTGGCTTGGCTCTTATAGTCATTACTATTTAGAGAGTATCTTTTCATTCCATGTAAAAAATCAACCAATCACTGTGGAATCTGCGGCTCTTCTGTTCTTAACAATTTTTCTTTTCCCCTCTTCTGGAGGTATTTTCTCCACCTATCCTCCCGACCAGATTGGATGCCATTTTGAACTTTTAAAGCTGCCCTGATCTACCAGACTCATTATTCTGTTTGCTTTCTTGCTCTCTGTACCATGCATCCACACTAAGGCCAAACAACTGGATCCTTCACCCAATACTTTAACCATAATCTTGGCAACATCTCTCACATTCATGTTTTTTTTTTTTTTTTACTTGCAAACTTCAGCACAACCAATCTATTTCAGACTCCTACAATCTCATACCTGAATGGCTACAGTGACCTTTAGCTGGTCACATCATTCTGACCTTCATGGTCTATCTTTTGTTAGTATCAGGATTCTTAAAATATGACTCTGGGAGTCATGCTCATAATCAAAAATTTTCAAAATCTTATCACTAATATAATGAAGCACCAACTTTTTAGTCTGGCATTTGGCATACTTCATGTTAAGCTATGGCTCCCCCAATCCAACACTCTCCCTGCAGTCTCTAGGAGCTCTACTTTCTAGGTAAACTAATCCACACATTTTCCAAAAGCATATTGACCTGCCTAGAATTCACTCTTGTGTTTCTGACTCCTTCCATCTACACAGAAGGGTCTTCCTGGACTTCTTTGTTTCTATAAATGTAAGCAATTTAAAAACTATCTGGGTTTTCTCCCTTAATTATTTTGGAGTCCTAAATTAATGACCTAAATTGGAACTCAGCATTCCTTTTTCCAAATCATTGTAGAATTTAATAAATGATACTCTTACTTTTTGCCTGATATTGTAATTGTTTTTATATGTGTAGACTGTCTCTGCTCTCTTTTTTGTATATTTCTCCCTGACATTCTTAGTGCCTGCTTAGTGTTCTCTTCAAAATGTACATATCGACTGACTGTTTTTCTTATTAGTTTAGTTTTATGGCCCCATCTTTCAGTTGAATGGAATGTACCAATGCTCACCATTGAATTTTTTTTTTTTTTGCAACATGGATTCTACACAACTCTTTGTTTCTGTATTTTTTGATTATTATATGTGTGTATTTTTATTTTCAAAAAAGCAAGTCTTTTTTTTTTTCAAGTAAATCTTGATAATGCTAGGGTTTTTTTTTTCCAGGCATATAGGTTGATATTTTGTGCGGAATGTTTCCCACTTGGTTGTTCCTAGGAGTATAGGGATAAGCGGGAGGGCACAGATGTTTGGTGAGGGAGAACCTAGATGTGGTGAGGCCTGCTATAATTTGCATTTGGAATATTCTCCAAAGGCCCATGTCTTCAAGGCTTGTCCCCCAGTGTGGTACCATTGTGAGGTGATGGAGACTTATTAAGAGATGAGGTCTAGTGGGAAGACTTTTTTCATTGTTGGGTATTAACCTGAAGAGGATTTTGGGACCCCAGCCTCTTCCTCTTTCTTTCATTTCTGGCCATGAGATGAGCAACTCTACTGTACACTCTCTTCCCTGATGGGGCTTCACCACAGGCCCAGAGTAAAGGGTCAATTGATAATAGACTGGAATCTCTGAAACCATGAGCCAAAATTCACTTTTCTATTTAGAAAGTGATTATTTCAGGTATTTGTTACAGTTTGGACAGCAAATTAATACAAGTCCTTTTCCCTTACACCTGACTTTGCTTTTCCTCAAATTTTCCCGTCTCCCCTTTGATTTGTATCTTTTTCTTCATGAGTCAAAATATATTGAGGTGATGTTAGGTTGGGCTCTTGCTTCTGGAGTGCAACTGCCCTTGGTTTAATAGTTCTATTGGCCACTTACTAGCTGTTCCACTTGGGAAAAATTACTTGACATCTCCGAGCCTCAATTTCCTTGTTTACATCTTGGAGTTATGGAATTCTCAAGGCTTTTATAAGCATTGAGTGAAGTAATCCTTATAAAGCATTTAGTAAAGACTGGTCACATACTGACCAAGCAGTCAACAAACTTCAGCTGGTGTTGTTAGTTCATTTTTATGACCTAGACAACTTTAGGTAGTTTTGGTTTTTATTACAATCAAATTAAAACACCAAAAATATTTAAAAAATACTGGCAAGTACAACATGAAGGTGATGTCAACCTTCTACTTCTAGAGAGCTCTAGAGGTAGAGGAGCTATTTATATCCCTGAGGTGGATTTAAATGTGAGTTTTTTAGACTCTATAACTTGGGCCCAGTGTCCCCTGGGGACCCTTTCTAGTCATTGTAAAGGAGACCAAAATTAGAATTAGAATTAGAAGTTTATTAGAATGACCAAAAAATGGGTTTATAGGCTACCTTTAATTCTGCTAAAAAATAGAAATTTTAGAAATATTTTGAACATTTTATACACTTCACTATATTAATGGTACATTTAAAATGTACAAAGCTGACAAAATATCTACAGCTTTCTAAATTTAATATTAAAATTCTTGGAATTAGTCTTTAAAATGCTTTATGTATGTTTATGTGTATGTGTATGTGTATGCATGTGTGTGTGTGTGTGTGTGTGTGTGTGTGTGTGTGTGTACTTGGTAGTAACCATTTTATTAAGTCAATACTTTTAATGGGAATTGTATTCCATGTGATGCCACTTCATCAATACATATTTTATAAGTGTATAAAGTCTATACACTTTCTTTAAGCCTTTCTAAACATTATGATCCATAATTTAAATACTAATAAAAAATCATCAACAGTCTTTTTATTAGAGTTTAAACATGTTGTTATTTTCCTATTATTTCTTTCTTAAAAACAAAGAATTGGCAGTAACAGTAGGGGTCACTATAGCAAAAGAAACTAGACATTAAAAATGACTTTTTTTCCCCCTTCCTTTTTCTAGGAAACATTACACATTACAAGAGAAATTATAGTCTAATTTGTTGAAACTCAGTGTGTCCATCTTCTGACTTTGAGGAAGGCAGGTTTCACTTAAACCAACATCTTTATGGTAGGAGATTTATAGACTTTGGGGGAAGTAGGTCTAATTTTTACATACCTTAAAGTCAAGAAGTTCTTTTATAAAGACAATTAAAATTCTACCATCTAGATTTTGAGTCATTTATGCTTTTTCTTTCTTTCTTTCTTTTTTTTTTCTTTTTTTCTTTTTTTTTTTTGCTTAGGGCCTCTCTAACTTGCTGAGACTGGGTTTTGAACTCACAGTCTTTCTGCTTCAGTTGCTGGGATTACAGGCATGCGCCACCACGCCCGGCTGAGTCATTTATTCTTATTTAGTGTCCAGAAAAAGAAATATACTGATTACATATTTTCTCATCAAAAATTTCATTAACAACATAGTTTATTTATGAGATGGAAATAAAATTACCTACCTTATGAAACTTACGGTATGAAATAAGGTATTAGATGCATTCATTCTTTTACTCAATCAATGAATTTGGGTGAGTCCCTACTGTGTGCCAGTTGTGGTGACTACAAGACTACAAGACAATGTGCTTTCAGTTTATCAAACTTATCCAGGTTTCTACACATAGTAAGCCTACTCTTCAGGAGTAAGAGGCATCTTTATGACGTTCCTAGACCTAGTGGTTTGCTATGAAGCCGTGTTAGTGTTAGCTCCCTGATAATTCTCTGAAGTACCTTCCCTTTTCACTTCAAGCTCATGTGGTTTGAGAGACAGAGTCCTCTCCAGCCTCCATATGTGGAGATCTGGTCAATGAGGGTTTTTATCCCTCCAGGTTAGTGTTCTAACAAACCAGGCCCACTAGGGTCCCTCTCCTGCTTCCATCTGGACCTGATTTCCTGTCATTGCCTGCCTCACACTTCCTACCTGCACACCCCATGGTGCTTTGGGTTATATTGGCCTCTTCCTAACATGCCCTTCCCCTGCCTCTTCCTTTGTCAGTTCTATCCATCTCCTATGACCTAGCTAGTCTCCCCTCCTGCCTGCTGCTTGGCTAAGCTGCCTTCTGAAGTCCTCCTCGGTCTCTAGCAGTCCTCTGTCTGCAGCTGTGTGGTGTTTCCATACTTTTCTTTCAACGTCTCATCTCCACTTCAGACGGTGCATATCTGGTGTCTGAATTTAACTATTCTGTGTGAGCCTAACACTTTGCCTGATGTCTGGAACCCAGTGGTCACCTGACCCAGGTATGTTGGTTAAAGTACTTATTAGCACCATGGCAGAAACCCGTCTTTGTGACATGCTTGTGTTGAATTGTATAGTCCTGAAGGAAGGTACTTCAAGTGACTAGGAGCTGAATTATTTAAACACCCTGCTCTTTGAGTCTCTGAGAGAAGACGAAGCGTATTCATTAGTTTGCTCAGGTTTGCCTTAGGGAATGGTCCCAGGACTTCATCCAGCAGTAGTTATTGAACAATGTAGAGTCCCAGGTCATTCACGATTGCTGTGTTGTTTTTCTTCTCTTGGCTTCCCTAGCATTTACAACCTGGGCTATTAATTTGGCAATTAATCATGTACCATCTTGTGGTATTTCTTCTTTGTGATGTATGTTGTCCCTGGCATGTGAATAGGGATCATTCATTCATTAGCATGTTGAAAGTTTTAACGCAGGAAATTTTCTTTTGAAAATTCATTAATTGTTTGTTTTTGGCACGTTATATCAGTTGGGGATCTGTTTAGGCTAGCAGCAGAAATGGGCCAATTTAATGACAAAAGCAACTTATTAGAAATCTATTCAGGAACTTACTGTATTGAATTGAGGACTGGAGAATCAGATAGAATGCAAAAGGCAGCCCTGGAAGGTCTCCATGGCAGCAGATGTCAGAACAGTGTTACACAAGAACCATCCCTGATGAGAGTGAACTCTTCCTTCCCTTCCACTCTCAACCTGCTGAAGACTCACGGTCCTCAGAGAATGAGACCAAACCCAGGCCATGGGCTTGCTTCGTAGCTGTAGTAGATTCTTGAGTGGGAGGAATTAAAGCAAAAAGCCTCCAGGAATTCTTTGGGCTTCTGGTAGGCACCAGGGTTTATCATGGCTCTTGGGGAGGTCTCAAGGAAGGAATGGATCTTGGGTAGTTAAGAAATGATTAGTGGGCTGGGGATGTGGCTCAAGCGGTAACGTGCTCGCCTGGCATACACAGGGCGCTGGGTTTGATCCTCAGCACCACATAAAATAAGATAAACATAGTGTGTCCACTGAAAACTAAAAAATAAATATTAAAATATTCTCTCTCTCTTAAAAACAAGAAAAAAAAAGAAATGATCAGTGTGTATTAGCATGCATGCTAACTTGTTCACCTAGGCTAATCTCATCAGTCTCAGGATTTACCATTTCCCAATTGTATAGTGTTATGCAAGTTCTTAACCTGCGTGGGGGGCAATTTTTCTCATCTATCAAGTGTGAGTACCAATATAGAGCCCTATATAATTAAGTCTAACTAAGGTGTCATATGAAATGTGCCTATTACAGCATCTGTAACATTGTAGGGACTCAATAAATGATAGTTATCGTTGGTTGATCCTTGTGTACATAGTATGAGGCTGTTATGTATACAGGAGGAAAATAAGCAGCGATTATTTTCTCTGCCTTTGAGCAGTTTGTGGTTGAATCAGAATAAAAACTACATGTGATTTAATTTAATCCTCACAACTACCTGGGGTTAGGTATAGATATTATTTAACATCCCTTTTTTCATCAGAGATTTGGAGAATTTAAGCAACTTGATAATGGTCACTTGGCTCTTATGTGCCAGAAGTGAGGCTTGGGCCAAAGTTTCTTGTACCCAGTGCTTTCTGTATTTGGAAAGGTAAGTATATCTCAGTGAAGGATAGTTACTTAATTCAATTCCAATCAGAACATTTTATCAAATACCTACTATGAGAATCTGTTATGCTGGGTATCATGGAGGGATTTAAATAAAATTAATACATAGTCCCTCATCTCAAGAAGTTTATAGTCTAGGGAGAAAAATGGATATGTATACAACTTCCTGAAATATAAGATAATGCATAATAAATTCTGTACCCTTAATTTAGTTCTTTCAAGTAACAGCTATTGGAGGCAAACATCAGACTCTGTATTAGATGCTAAGATTGAAAGGCTAGCAAAAACAATAAGTAAGCTGTTTTCCAGAGGTTTATATGTTGTTGGATGGAGCCCAACAAGAAGTATAAAGCAAATATACATGTAAGATAATTTTAGATATGCAAAAGTACTGGAAAGAAAATGCACTTTTGTGACAGCGACTTGGTATAGCCCTCTTTCCATGGAAGGCCATTCCAAGGGTCTGAAGAGGTCAGTTATATGAAGATGTGTGGATAAAGTATTCCAGGAAGAGGGAACAAGCACAAGGACCAGGAGGTGGGGATGAACTGGGAGTTCTGAAGAGCGAAAATGAGCTTTATGAGATGAACATAGAGAGCAGAGAGAAGAGTGGTTCACATGTGATCTGGGGATGTAGGCAGGAGTCAAAAAATGTAGAGCTTTGGACACTACACTTAGTGGTGTCTATTCTGTTGTTTTAAATTCAGTGGAAGACCCTAAAGATTTAAGCAGGGACATGATATTATTTGATTTGTTTTGTAAAAAAAAATGCACCGGCTGCTGTGAGGAAGCATAACATTTGTCTGGGGCTCTAGGAAGAGAAAGAGTAATATTACTTGGAAGAAGTTATAGAAGGCATGGAGAAGGAGATTGACCATTGAGATTGCAGGGTAGGTGTTCCAGGAAAAGGGGACATCATCGTCAAAGAAAGAGAGATTAGGGGACTGGGGTTGTGGCTTAGTGGTAGAGCCTGGCACGTGAGATGCCTGGGTTCCATCCTCAGCACCACATAAAATAAAGGTATTGTGTCCAACTACAACTAAAAAATAAACATTAGAGAGAGAAAGAGAGAGAGAGAGAGAGAGAGAGAGAGAGAGAGAGAGAGAGAAGAGAAGAGAAGAGAAGAGAAGAGAAGAGAAGAGAAGGGAAGAGAAGAGAAGAGAAGAGAAGAGAAGAGAAGAGAAGAGAAATAGGAAGCATGTTTGAGCAACAGTGAGTTTCCCAGGGTGGCAGAAGCATTTGATGCCAGGGAGGATGTGGTAAGGAGGAAGCAGGGTACCAGGCTGTTTCTGGACAACATTCTCTAGGCAGCTGGAAAGGTTCTGCATTTCAGATAACGCTGGTGAATCTATGAAGGATGTTAGAAGTGGCAGGAAGACCATGGATGAGGTTCCTGCAGTAGGTCATTTGAGAGATGAAAAAGGGCTGAGTAGTGAGAATGAAAATGAAGAGCCAGAGACAGGATCTCTGGGCACAAGGAGCTGGCGGCACTCCATGGGGAATGGGGTGTGAGCGGCAAGGGGAAGGGAGAAACTGAAGATGAGTGCAAGGCAAGTTAGGGATGCCCTTTTCTTTGAGAGGAAGGTTGGAGGAATAGGGTGGAGACTTCAGTTTCGAACAAGCGGAATGGGAGGTATTGGCAGGGCTTGCACATGAGGATGCTGAGAGACAGCTGGAAAAGCAGAGCGGGAGCTCAGGAAGTGTGGCCTTTAAGAGCACACCTATCCCAACTAATTTCTTATAATCTGTGAAAAATTTTGTGAATTTTTAGATATTTGCTATTTTCAAGAAGACAGAAGTTTCACAAGTGTTTGTCAGAACCAACTGGCATTTTCTACCAAAGGAAAGGTTTTCATCTTCAAAAAACAGAACGTTCAGTAAAGAGAAAGCTGGTTGATGATTTCTACTTCCTTCTCTCACTTTGGAAGCTGAGTTATCAGACATGTTCAGGCACAAGGAATAACATTAGGAAATATTATAACACTTCCCAGTGTTGAAAGGAAAAAGTTCTTGCAAAAACCCTATAATTCATGATAAAGAGCAGGCAATCTCTCTTGTCCCTGTAGAAGATAATAAGAGGAAGTCATAGGATGCACAATTTTTCTTACAATTCATGTTTGGCTATTGTGATTGTTGTAGCAAAATATCAGACATGAAAGACTTGGTCTGGGGGCCATTATAAATAGCTAGGTGAGACACTGTTTTTTTTTCTAATTTGATGAATCTTTATTTTATTTATATGTGGTGCTGAGATTTGAACCCAGTGCCTCACACATGCTAGGCAAGTGCTCTACCACTGGGGGCTAGAGCCCCAACCCAAGGTGAGACTGTTTTATAAGGAATTACAAAGTTTGAATTTGGAATAAATGATTCTCTTTTGCACCAAGTTGAACCAATTAATATGAAGAATGGAGTGGTTTGTGTCTAGTACAAACCACTGCCTGAGTGGGAGCCTCACTCCCCACCGCTTCTCCTTGGTTGCATATTCCTGTCTTTCACGACAGTTACAATTTCTCCTCATGAACCAGGCAGTAACTTCTTTGCTCATTCTAATTTGAAGGTATGGAGATGCCTAATTCCCCCAACAAAGGTCATTTTTAATTGCTGTCTCTAATGTCTCAGGACTGCATCATCGCTTATCCAGCATGACTCAGCCCAGGCACAGCACTGACGCACTGAGCTCCTAATAGACCAGAGCTGGTGTCACAGGCTGACTGGCCGACTAATCCACATGAGCCACAGAAAAGCAATGAGGCTTCCAGTAAGGGTGCTGAATCCTTGGCTGACCTCAGTGATCCAGGCTAGAAAAGATGGCTCATTCTGAGGGAGATCAATAAATTTTGCAGTGTTTCTATTATTGTTGTAACTATTGCCTTTCTGTTTTTTTTTTGTTTGTTTATTTTTCCAAATTGTTTTGGAAGGACTTGGATATAGACACATGCATACTCTTTGCCAAAAGCCTACTGTAATGGAAGTAGTTCAGGGAGTGGGGAATCTCAGTAGCTGGTCCCCTGGGCAAATCACTTGGCTTCTGATTCTTATTTATCTTCCTATCACCTTGATGTTTCAAACTCATTCTGTGTCAGGTGCTTGTATACTCTTCATAGCAAGCTCAGGAGGAAAATGCCATCGCCCTTGTTTGACAGTTGGAGGAACTGTCAGTTTCTCAAGGACACATTTCTGGTTAAGTAATGAATTTGAAATCTTAACCATGCCAACCCCTTCTCAGAGCCAGTGTTCTTTAACTACTCTCCTAATCTTCCTCTCATCAGTAAAATATGGATGATAATAACACCTGTCTTAAGGGTGGTTATACAGATGAAGAAATAGAACTGTGAAGGGTGTGGTACCTTACTACACATTAGGCGATCAATACACGGCTGACAGTATTACCTAAACGAATGAAGAAAAATCTCCACTGGAGCATCCATAGCAGTGAAGTCCTTGACGGAACGTCCCCTTTGACTCTTCTGTGTGAATTACGGTGATGTTACCATCACTTAAAGCAGAGGGCAAGTAACCCCACTCAGAGGAATGAATCTCTCTAGTAGTGAATGTTAGATCCTATAGCATCTGGATGGAAACATGTTTCGGTGCATTTTGAATAATTCTTATAACTCCCACATCATTCCCTGTTGATCCCAGAATACTTCCTCTTGGATAAGATTTGCTCTAACAAAAATGAAACTGCCAGGTTTGAGGCTGTGTACTGATGGAGGTTGAAGGAGGCTAGGGTTCCAGAACAAGTGTGGGGAGCAAAACTCAGGTTAGCAAAGTACCATTCTTCCTGATAGCTGTGGTGAATGTCTAAACAAATGCCAGCAAAGGAGAAAAAGCAGGAGAAAGAGGTTTTTAGATTTTTACTAGAATAACAGCCACAGGGTGAATGTTGGTCTTGAGAATTCCTGGTTAGGACACATAAAGCAGAGTAAAACAGAACGTGGTCTGGCCATGTATATCGTTAGTGTTTAGATGTTAAGAGGCCAAGGGAACAGAATTGTTTCTAGTGAGAAAGAACATCAGGGGCTTTACTTAATGAAGACTGACTGTGACCTACTTGACACTAAGGAGAGTATTATCTTATTGGCTTTTTATTTTATTTTTTTGCCTTATGGTACTGGAGATCGAACCCAGGGTTTTGCACATGCTCAGCAAGTCCTCTATGTCTCTCTCTTAATCACCAGTATGTACCTAAAGCCTAGTGGACTTCCTGTCAGAGGGAGTACCTCAAACTCCTGATGAAGGCATGAGTGCCTAATAATAAGCATGACTAATAGGAGAAGAGAATGAACAAGGTCGACTTGTCAAGATGAATGATCATCGCTCTTCTCTTGATGGGCTACACCCTTGGAAATCTCTAATGGGGACCTTGACCCAGCTGGCTGCCAAAGAACAGTAGACCAAGCTGCAGATCACAGTGCAGGCTTCTGAGCTTCACTCCCTAGGGGCATTCCCTGGTGCAGGAGGCAGGAGAAATCAGCTAGGACAGATGATGCCCTTTTCATTTTGTGTCTGGTGAATGGTGGACGATCTAAGGGCAGATGGGCATCTTGGATGGAAAAAAAAATTTACAAGATTGAGTTCAAAATCTTAAGGGAAGCAAGGAGAGACAGGAGAAAATTGTAGAAAGCTGTTGTACTTTTCCGTATCAACAGCACAAGTAGGAAGGATTTGACTGCAATGAACTTCAAGAGACAATGGAGTTTAGGAAAGCTGGTTTTTGTAATCATAACATCATCTCTTAGGACTAGGGACCCCAAATTCCAGAGTTCAAAATATCAAGAGGAATAACAAAACTTAAATGGCTTATTTGATTATCACAATAGACCTATCAGATAGGAATTTTTATTATCTGCATGTATAGGTGCTGGGACTAAAGTTCAAATAGGATAGAAAATTGTCTACTGTCACATAATTAGAAGTGCGAGACTCGTCATTAGTCCTCATTACTTAGTAGTTCCTACCTTAAAGATTGTTATGAGGATTAAGGTATAACAAATGTTGTGGAAAAGGTGGTGGCAGCCATATTCAGTTCTTCACAGTAGACAGTGGTCCAGTGATTAGACAACTTAACCTTGTGTACTTATTGATTGTCTGGCTTATAACAGTGGGTTTTTTTTTGCATAGTTTCCCCCTGACATTTCCTACATAGAGTATAAAATAGTTCATGAATTAATATTTATAAACTGATACTGTTGTTGTTTTAAGTTTTGGTATATATTTATCAACTTCATATATTGATAACCTAAAATGTATGTGGTAGGTGCTCCAATTCACAGATTCATAAGAGAACCAATACTTGTTTTATAATAAAATAGATAGTATATGAAATTACATGTCTGAACAGGAAAGAAGAAAATACATTTTTCTCAGTATTATCTAACATTCATGGAATGAGATATGATATAAATGACTGGATATATGTGAAAGAATACAGGATACAGGACTAATTTTCCAAGACCAATTCTATGCTTGATGCTGGAGAACTTTATTTATAATGTGTAATCTACTATTTATAACCTTGAGCGTAATACTATTCTTACTTTAGAGAGAAGGAATGTGAGGCTGAGAAAAGTTAGCTGACCTCACAACTAACACATGGTGGGACAAGGATGTGAATACAGTGGTAAAGCTGCCCTTTCAGCACATCACACAGCCCATTTTGTAAACTTCATGTAGCACCAAAATGGTTGGGTCAGTCAGAGTTCATTGCATGAAACAGAAACCACTCTAAGTATTTTTAGCAGATAGGGGTTTAATTCAGGGATTTTAAAGCTTACAAATTTATGGAAAATGTTAAAGGAGTGGGTTCTAGGATAAGACTCCTAGATGAGTCCTAGAAATATGCAGAAGTGGTACCACTGGAATCCCATGAGAACCATGCCCAACAAGAACTACATCCACTGCTTCCCTAAGGAATCTAGATAATGGACTATTAAAATAGTTATCCAGGGAAATTGAATCAGGAATCCACTGATGCTGCTATTGTTTCTGGATGCTCAAGAAACAGGAAAATGGATAATACAAAGTTTCTGTAGGCAAGCCCATGACTGTCTCTGCCTTGAGTCTATCTTCTGCCTTTTACCTAAGCCTATTAACATGGGGGAACATGATGTGTATATAGAACTTTAGCCACAAGTGAGTTGGGGGAATGCAAATTTTAACTTTCCAGCTTTTCAATTGGAAAGAGAAAAGGATAGAGGTCTAGAGCACCATCCCAGAACAGGTAATGTTAATACTCAAAATGTAGTAATTATTATCATACAATTATTATCTTTGAACTTGGTCATAAAAAGGAGAACTAACTTATGTTGCAATGCTTACCTGATCTTTCAGTATTTTTGCTCATCTTCATAGCAGTCGGACACCCCAACCTGAGTAGGACCTCTGCTTTAGACACAGCTCCTGCTTTTTATCAATGCACAAAGCAATTTTTGTCTAACAGCAGTTTTATGGATGACTGGCTGTACTGAAATGTAGTGCTTTACCAACCATGAACCTTGACATGTTTATAACAGAGATTTAATCTGAAAATATGCAAGAGGGAGGCTTCTGAATATAATTTATAATCAGACCAACTTTCATGTAGGTGTTGAACAGCCTATAAAATTAATAGTTGGGCCTTGAATTTTGAGGTTAATTTTGCCCTCCTTCAAGAGACACAGTGACATTAGTAGGTGAACTGAAGGTTGAAATCCCAATTGCTTTGAATGGACATCAAGCCTTATGAATTTGCATTAGTACTAAAAACAGCAGGGGCATAGTATAATTAACATCTATGAAATTCCATTTTTTAATACAAAACAAAACCTAGAATGAACTTTACAAAGGACCTTTGGATAAACACTCTGTTATGTCATAGCTAACAGTGTCAATGGTCTTTGTTATTATAATTGAAGATCTTTATTTCTGGAAGTTTGTGGACTTTTTCTGAATTTTCAAAATATTCTTTATTATGTGTTGACTTTTTATTCCTTAACTCTTTAAATCATGTACTATTTAATGGAACAAGTTTTTATTTCTTCTCCAGGGCACTCAGTTCCTAAAATTGAATAACAACTTCACATGCCTGCATTTGGCCTGAAGTGTTTATACGCTTTAATTAGTGTTGAAATATTTCTTAGCTTTCAAAGCACTTTTATGCATACTATAATCCAAAGCAAAGGGGAAAATACTACTATTCAAATGACTGCTCTGTTCTAAAAGTACTCAAGAAAATTCAACTTTCAGAAGAGTACTAGAAGGAGGACTACACAGTAAATTCCATGGTAGTAAAAGATGATTCAATATTTTGCACTCAGCCATTTGAAGTGTGCTTCAGTTTTTATTTTAATTTTCTTGTGAATCTTTCCTCAATAAGATTGTCAAAATAAATTTTCAATGGGGACTTAAATGTTAATCAGTGGAAAGAGACAGAAATATGCAAGGAAAAAAAAACTGATCATATTACAGAATTACATTGCAGATAAGCACAATAAGTGGACTTTTTACATGGTTGAGGGACACTGAATACCATCAGTGGCACAGCTGTCATTGGTGTGTGTGGGTGCATGCTTGGGTGGTGTGGGCCTAAAGGTACACATGCGTTTGTGCTCTATCCAGGAGATTTGTCAGGCTCAGTCAGTGTGTTTGGGGAGCTGTGTTTCTGAATCTTTCTTGGTCTATCATGTGTCATGTGCAAATGTATGTGAGTAAAAGTGTGAGTGTGGGTGAGCCTGACTTTGTGTTCATTTGTCTGCATCAAAGAGCCTATGAGTGAGTGTGTTTGCATTTGGATGAAGCTATGCTCTTACTTATTTGGATTATTGGTTCTAAAACATTTGATCACCAATGTGGATTACCAGTGTCCTGCTTAGTTTTTTTCTGCCATCTCAGCTATTCGCCTTCACCAAACTGGAATATTTCTCATGTCATTGCTGCTTCAAAAACCCCAGACGGAGGATCAATAGGGAATCAGAAGGAAATACTAATGACCACCTCAACTTCAAGCACAAAGCACCACAAAGCACGAAGCTTCAGATGTGTCTAATTCCTCAGCAGGAAATTTATAGTTCTAATGTCAATGCTGACTATTTTATATATCGCATTGTACGTATATAATTTATATTGTAGTATCTATAAAATATATAGTTATATTTTATAGTACAATATTATTAGCCATAGTCTTTATGTTGTACATTAGATCTGTAGACTCATTCATCTTAAACATCTGCTACTTTGGAACCTCTAATGTATGTCTCCCCATTTCCATCCTCTACCATTTTTTTAAACCAGAAAGTAAATTATAGTAACAATGATCCTTCATTCTAAAATATGTCCTGGAATTCTTCTTAAGAATAGGATATTTAGGGCTGTGGATATAGCTCAGTTGGTAGAATGCTTGCCTTGCATGCATTAAGGCCCTGGGTTCAATCCCCAGCACCATACACACACACACACACACACACACACACACACACACACGAATAAGAAATTTACCTGCATAAATACACAATGATTTCACCTAAGAAAATTAGAAACAATTCCATAATATCATTTCATATATGGTGTGTATTCAGATCACCACAAATGCCCTAAAGTGTTTCTTATAGCTTCCTGTCTTTTCAGATCTAGGAACTAATCAAACTTCATGTTTTAACCTGGGTTATGTCTGTTTAGACTTTTAACCTTGAATAGTCTCCTTCTTTGCCACTTTTCTCTTATATAATTGACATTTTTATAGGATTGATAGTTTCAGAACATTAAAAAAAAAGCCAGGATGCTTAGTTAATTCAAATGTCAAATAAACAATGAGTCATCTTCTGGTACAATATTTCCCATGTTTAAATGAAAAGTTGATGCATGGTTCACCTGAAATTCAAATTTAGCTGGGCGTCCTGTATTTTTGTTTTGTTTTTAATTCACATATAATAACTATACTTATTTATGGAGTGTGATATTTCCAGATGTGCATACATTGTATAATAGTGAAATTAGGGTATTTGGCGTATATATCATGTCACATATTTGTCATTTCTTTGTGGCGAGAGCATTCAAAATCATCTCTCCTAAAGCAAATCAAAACTACACTGAGATTCTATCTCACTCTAGTCAGAATGTCAATCATCAAGAATACAAGCAAACAATAAATGTTGGCTAGGATATGGGGAAAAAGGAGTACTCATACATTGTTGGTGGGACCGCAAATTGGTGCAACCACTATGGAAAGCAGTATGGAGATTCCTCAGAACACTTAGAATGGAACCACCTAGTCATCTCACTCCTAGATTTATACCCAGAGGACTTAAAATCAGCATATTCCAGTGACATAGCTACAGCAATGTGTATAGCAGCTCAGTTCACAATAGCTAAACTATGGAACAAACCTAGGTGCCCTTCAACAGATGAATGGATAAAGAAACTGTGGTATATATACATGATGGAATATTACTCTACCTTAAAGAAGAATGAAATTATGGCATTTGCTGTTAAATGGATGGAACTGCAGAATGTTATGCTAAGCGAAATAAGCCAATCCCAAAGAATCAAAGGCCAAATGTTTTCTCTGGTATGCGAATGCTAATCCACAACGGTGTGGGAAGGGCACTGGGGAAATAATGGTATTTTGGACCAGACAGAGGGAGGGTGAAGGGAGAGAGGAAGGGGAAGAGGCATGGGGGCATAGTAGAATGAATCGGACATTATGACCCTATGTGAACATATGATTACATGACCTGTGTAACTCTACATCATGTACAACCAGAAGAATGAGAAGTTATACTCCACTTATGTATGATGGATCAAAATGCATTATATTGTCATGTATAACTAATTAGAACAAAAAATCCTATCTTCTAGCTATTTTGAAATACCTAAAGCAATATTGTTAATCATAGTCAACCCAGTGTATACATAGAACACCAAAACTATTTTCTCCAATTGAACTGTAACCTGGTACCCCTTGAGAAATTAATATTTCCATATCCCTCTCTTCTCCCCTGCCCTCTCCAGTCTCTGGAAACCATTCTACTCTCTTCTTCTATTAGTTCAGCCTTTTCAAATTTCACAAATGCCTATAATGCATTATTTGTCTTTCTGTGTCTTAACACAATGTTCTCCATGTTCATACATGTTGTTGCAAATGATAGTACTTCATTCTTTTTTGGATGAACAATATTCCATTGTGCATGTGTAACCCATGTTCTTTATCCATTCTTTATTTGATGGACAATTGTTTCTATTCCTTAGCTAACAAGAATTGTGCTAAAATAATCATGGGAGTGCAGGTGGCTCATTGACATACTGATTTCATTTCCTCTTGCTAGGTACCCAGTAATATGATTGCTTGGTTATATGGTACTTTTATTTTTAATTTTTTGAGGAAACTTGTGACTGTTTTTCATAATGGCTCTCTTAATTTACATTCCTACTGATAGTATCCAAAAACTTCCCTCTCTCCACCCAGTCAGCATTTGTTATCTTGTCTTCTTGATAATAGGCATCCTATTAGGGGGAGGTAATAATGATGGTTTTCATATGTGGTTTTCTGATTATTATTGTTTATTAATTTTTTCATATACCTGTGGACCATTTGTATGTCTTCTTTTGAGAAATATCTCCTTAAGATTTTTTGTTCACTTAAAACATGGAATATTTTTCTCTTGAGTTCCTTAACTATTCTGGATATTAGTTCTTTACCAGATGCATAGTTTGCAAATATTTTCCCCCATTGTGTAGGTTGTCTCTCCCCTGTTAATTGTTTTCTTTGCAGTGCAGAAATTTTTCCTTTGACATAATCCCATTTGACTCTTTTTGCTTTTGTTGCCTGTGCTTTTGAGTTCTTATTGAGCATGTCCTCTAAGTTTTGTTCTATTAGTTTTACCTTGTAGATTTAACAGTAAAGCCTTTAATCCATTTTTTGTTGATTTGTCTGTGGTGAGAGGAGTCTAGCTTCATTATTCTGCATATGTATAGCCAGTTTTCCCAGCACCATTTATTGGAGAGACCATAATTGCTCTAGTGCGTATTCTGGTCACCTTTATAAAAATTCAATTGGCTGTCAGTGTGCAGATTTTTTCTATTTTCTCTACTTTGTTACATTGGTCTATGTCTATGTATATGCTAGTAGCATGCTGTTTTGATTACTAGAGCTTTGTATTATATTTTGAAGTCAGGTGGTACAATGCCTCCAGTTTTGATTTTATGAGTTTATCCAATTCCTTACAAGTTAAGTTTACCCTGGAGGGAGGAAAATAATTCCAACTTCACAGTTCTTCTATATGAGATATTTTAGCAAATGAGAAACTTATGAAAATGACTTAAAATTTTTAGTGTTTTCTCTTCATTTTGGACAATGACTGAAAAGAATACAAGAGTGAGCTGGACATTTTCTTAGCTGGGAGAAATAAAGCCACTGATCTTGGATTGGGAGATGAAGCAGATAGAGTAAAGAGCTAGAAGAAGATTTAGTAAAGGAGGATAAGCCAGCAAATGCTAGACAACTTTATGTGAGAATGTCAAATGAAAAACTGAATTGTTAATTTGTGATACTAATATATTTGTCATCATAATTGGTCACAGCAGAAGCAAATGGTTCCATAGATGCCCTACTAGGTGAATTGCAGTGGGGAAGGAGGTGCTGATTTTTACAGACCTATAAGTTAAAAAGATACAAAACTTAGGAAGCAATGTTAAGAGTTGTCATAAACTTTAAAAAGTCTTAGGTACAGACTTCTCCCTGTGATTCATGAACATTAAAGTCCATTTGGGTAAAAGCACTATGTTCAAAGAATTTATGCAGACAAGAGCAAGGGAATTACATGACAGAAACATATATATTCTTTGTTTCTCAACCTAAGATTTTACCTTCTAATCAACTCTAGAAACTTTCTAATGGAAACATATTTCCCCTTTAGGGTTTGGAGTTGCCCTTGTTCTCTGGGTACCCATGATTGGCTTTCCTCCTAGATATATCTACGAATTCCATTTCAGTCAGGTCTTACTATGCAGAGGTATGATAGTTGAAGCAGAGTGACTTAGGACCATGTGATTTTGAAGGTACATAGGAGAGAAATGCAAATTTGAGAATAGGCCAATAAAAGTTGGCCTGACCAATAACAAATTCAACAGATTTGTCAAAGATGCACTGTGTTTGAAAAAACACGTACCCGCCCTTCACCTAAGTCATGTGAATGTGATACCTCTTTCCCCTTCTTCTTCATCTGTGGATCTAGGTTTGCTCTCACCTGTGAGAACATTGCCTGAGGTCCCCCTTTAGATTCCTGACCCAGACTACTCCTTGAACGTCCTGTGACTGCTTTCTCCTGTAAAGCAGCACCAATATTCCTCATGCTTCCATGTTTCGCTAGCTCAAGCTCTAATGAATAAGGAGAGTCTGCCACCTTCTAATGACTATTTTTTGAATGCCAATCTGTGGAAGAAGTCTGAGACTCACTTTTTCCTGTTATAAGCTGACTATATCATTCAAGGTTCAGTGCAGAAAACGAAAGTGCCCCATGTATTCCAAGAATGGAAGACTTCAGAGGGAATTTGAGGTTCATATAATCATTAGGACTGGAGAACACAGAGCAGCTGAGTCAGTGCTACTACCATCACTGAAATAATTGGTTCTTCAGTCTCACCTGAAAACCACTGCAAGCCTCCAGCTTCTCTTGGAAGCTTCTACCAGCTGTGATGATATGTAGCATTTAAGTGAGAAGTTTGTGAAGGTCACTCAGATGCTTATTTGAATCTCATGTATGCTCATGCATATGGCTGCCTCTGGGAAATTATGACCTTTTCTCTGCAACTTGTGGTCATTTGGTAAAAGAAAAAAAATAGATGGTTCTGCCATCACAAATTTGAGTTAAATATCAAGACTGATGATGTCCATGCATATATCAAGACGCTGTGAAAAGGATTATTCTTTACACAACAGTGCTTTCTGGCGAGAGCAGGGCAGGCTCCCAAGCAGGTCCAGAAGTTTGAGAAAGCATGGATAGAGACTGGCTTTTATTGTGGTTAGGAGGTAGGATTGCTATAATTTCTGCAAACACAGGCCAGAGCTTGCAGGGTTTGAAATTACCACTGGTGTCGAAGGAAGATGTGCCCAGGGTTTTTTAGCTTTCCAAGATATGGGACAGAGGGAGAAAAAGGCATTTGAAAACTGTCATCAGTCAAACCAGAAAACTGGAGTTGTACTCTTTCTTACACGTGTGTAACACTATCTTGGAATCATGCAGGGAGGTGATTTAGAAGTGGCTGGTGGTGATGCTGAATTAAAAGCTGGAAATCTAATTCCTGAGGCATGATCTCGGACTCCCTTTATGCCAATGTAACCAGGCTAACAGGGTACCATGTTACTCTTAACACATTATTATTATTTTTTAAAATAAAAATTTAAATCATGCCCATTTAAAAAACCAAAACAGAGGTCAGAAAATCCTCTTAGGCAAATAAATAAAAATAAATAAACAGAAGGTGATATGTCATAAATCATACTAAATCATCAACTAAACTTGAAGAAAAGGTTTCCCCCATAAAAGATTATTATGAAAGCAATTATTTTTTCTTCTTTGGGTAATGCACACTATTAAAGACAGGATCACACTTTCTAAAATTTCTCAAAGATGAATATGCATGTTGAAGATAATATGTCAAATTTATGTATTATCCTCAGCATACACATTAAATAAAAATTTTAGCCTCATTAAGGAAAATTTAAAAAACTGGAATTATGTAGGTTTTAATGGTATAGTTTTAATAAGAATTCCTTGAGAAAGGGAAATACAATTTTTGAAATAGTTTGGTTCAAAAATGAAGTGACAGAATATTCTAGACACTTTTTTTTGAAGTTGGCCACCTCTGTAATTAATGCCAAGGACTCCCTACAATCTCTGGTGATACAAAGAATTACCAGAAAACACCTGCTGATGAGATGAACATTGGGTTGGGTTGAAGGATAAAAGGTGAATAAAACGTGTGCTTTTCCTGTAAGGACCATCGTCTATCCACATCATTCTTAGGATTAAAGGATTCTAAGAATTCAAGAAATAAAAGTCTTCTGCAGTTAAAACCAATGACCACTTAGTCTACTCAGGAGCCACTTCCACAGAACAGCCTACTGCTGCTCCATGTTTCAAAGAAACAAAATCAGTGAAAAACAAGTCCCAAACTTCAGTGTTATTTCCTTAAACAATTTCTCTAAAATAAAAGAAAGACTAGCCAGTCAAGGACAAATTCTAATTTGGTGTTGAATGCTGTCCATGAAAGACTGATGACAACTGACAGTACTGTCCAACATTCTTAACACAACACTGATTTTCATTTGCAACACACAAAAACAGTGACTTGCTGCTTGTTGAAGTCAGGCACCTCTGAGAGATGCTTTATTGTGTATTCTGAGGCACATCTTTCCAGGTAATGAGGTGTGAGAATGACTGATAAGCACATAGAATGTACAAGAGAACAAAATAATAAAACAAGCAGGCTCACCTTAGTCACGAATACATATTGTAAATAAGCAAAATTCTTTTACTAGAAGTGTTGAGTATGGGGGCTTGAAAATATTTTAAAGCTTTTCTTTTCTTTTAAATCAGCAGTCTAGAACTGCCAGTTAATTTGATTCTCTAATCATTCTGCTCTAATTAGTGAAGGGCTTTGAACATGTATCATGCCATATAACTGCATGAACTGCATGAACTATAACTTAATGTGCGACTGCTGCTTTTTGTAGGTGAACTTGAAAAAATATTTCTGCATTTTCCTTTTTAACTGGTAATAAGTCCAGCATGAAGATTTTAGGTAGTATTTTTAGGGGAAGATGTGTATAAGGGTGGGAGGAACTTATTATTATTTTAATTTAATGACGCTAACTTTTGAAGACCTTTTGATTTGCATTATTTTGCTTGATCCACATAACAATTCTATGAGGAAGACAGAAGAAATATTTTTTTTCTGTCCATTTTACATAATAAAACACTGGTATTTAAGGAGGTTAATTATTTTTTGATGTTGCAAGTCTGGCTACACATGAAGTCAACAGAGAAGCTGAATTTACATGCTTCCAGCCAAAATCTCCATCTCCATGCAGTACTGTCTCCTTGTGAATGTATCTGGATAGAACCTCTGATTTTGAGTTCCTAATGTGTTTTTGATGCTTTTTATACTGTGTATAATGACTTGTGTTGAACATTTCTTAACCTTTGAGGACAAACATTAATCTGAATCCAGAGAATTTAGAATGAGGATGAAGTACAAGATTACCTTTACTAAAATACATATATTTCTTTAGTTATTTTAAATGTTTGTGAAATTACAGAAAAGTAAAAAAGAAAAATAATGTTCATTTATAGTATTTTTTTCTATGTGCTTGTCAAACACTTTAAGGAGTTGGGGTAAGTTTTTGATTATAGAATTTGAGACTCCTTTAAAACTGACATTAAGTTTTGAGAGCATTGAATGTTTTATTGGCAATGCTATTATTATTTATGGCAGTGTGTTAAGCTTTTGATAGACTTTAGTTTTTAGGGATGTTTACATTCATAGTAAGGAAGTTACCTTTGCTCAGGGTTTGTATATTTATTCTTGTATTGATTTAATATATAGTTTCATTAAAATACATTGAAGGACAAAAAAAGTTGCAATTAAATATCATATAAACACCTTACTAAGGACATACATATTGTTTTTTATTAAAATTAGTTTATATTGATTAGTATTAAAGATCTTTACCTTTGCCTAGAACACTTGAAAAATTTCAATGGTGATTTTAAAACATGTTTTCAGATAAATATTTTACTATCATAGCCATAATGTAAACTTATAAGTATTTTTTTTTTGCCCATGAGTCACAATTTGCCATTTACCCATGTAAAACAAGGACATTTGATATCACGGAAGTAGTGAAAGATTGAGTTTAATTTTCTACTCCAGTATTTACTAATTGTGTGAATATGCTGTTCTTTCTTCCTGAACTCCTCTGCTCCCAAATCTTCATTACTGTGACTCTTTTTCATCATTTGGGACTCAGCTCGGATATTATCTCTTCAAAGGGAGCTCTCCTGATACCCACCCCTGCTTGTGTAAGTAGTACCGTACTTCAGATGCTTTCTCACAACCCCAGTTTTGTCATGATTGCACTTATAATTGTTTGAAATGATCCGGTTTCATTTTTTTTTTTTTTTGCACTTTATTGTCTCTTCCCTTCCTTAGAAAGTAACACTCATGAAAACAAGGACCTAACCTGTTGTATCACCTGTGCTAAGCAGCACCTGGAACATAGTAGGTGTTTTATTAGTACTTGCTGAATAACTGTTCTACAGAATATTTATAACTGTCTTGTAGATTAGTGAGAATGAAAAAAGGTAATGTACTTTTTTGAAGACTATAAAGCATTGAGAATAATTGTTATATTCACAGCAAAGAAATACAGATTGAGGTCTGCTTGAAGACTGATGGTTTTGAACTCTTAATTTTCACTAGGTGAGTACTAATGAGACCTCTGCTCTTTTTTTTTTTTTAAATTAGGATACTTTAGCATTCTAAAATAGTCAATTCTGAACTCAGCAATTTGATAATTTGCTTAGGTTTACTATCCATCCCCCAGAAATCTATACCTGTCTGTAGATATCTATGGACTGGAAGTGATAAGAGATAGTACCAATAACAGTAACATTAAAACAATAAAACAATAAAATAAAACTGGAAACCTCAGGCTCTTGCTATAACATATTTAAAAATTAGAATGTTTTATGTTCCTTTGAGGGATAGAGTTTTGTTTTATTTCCTAGTGGGTCTTTCAGTAATCTACATTTGCCCCTATTTGTGTGGGTTTATATAAGGTCATAGATATTCTTTGGAATTAAAATGAAAATTCACATGTGCCTGATTTTTCGAGAAGTTAATTGTAAGATCTTAGGAGGATTTTATTTGGGCCTGGAGCATTTTAAGGATGAAAACCACAATGTCAGACATTGTATGCATGAATTCATAAGGAATTATATGACTTCTTAACTATAATCAGGGCTTATTTTGAAAGTTCTGATAAATTAGACAGGAGAACAATCTGTTCTGTTTTTTTTAACTAGTTTTTATTTTTAAATCTTTATTTTTATTTATTTATTTTTATGTGGTGCTGAGGATCTAATCCAGGGCCTCACATGTGCTAGGTGAGCACTCTGCCGCTGAGCCACAACCCCAGCCTTCCCCCTTTTTTAAGAATTAATCATATTTTGCCAAATATCCAGAATCAGAGTTCTAAAGTTCATTTAGTGTCTCAGCAATGCATTGCCTCATTTCAGCGAAGGCCCCCCAGGGAGGTCCTTCTTGATGTGAACTGTGTTATGACATCCAGCAGAGACCCTGGTGTCAGCAACAACCCTGCTGGGAATTCTTCTTCTGTGGGCTTGCAGAGGTGTGGGTCAGCTGACCTGTGCTGGTGTCCTATTTATTGTCTGCTGCAGGAAGTCAGGGCATAGGTGTGAGATCTTACACCACTAGAAGAGCATACAGACTGAACAATAGAGCAAAACAGGGATCTTATTTATTTATTTATTTTAATTGTTGGTCGTTCAAAACGTTACATAGTTCTTAATACATCATATTTCACAGTTTGATTCAAGTGGGTTATGAACTCCCAATTTTACCCCGTATACAGATTGCTGTATCACATCAGTTACCCTTCCATTTATTGACATAATGCCTTTCTAGTGTCTGATGTATTCTGCTGTCTGTCCTATTCTCTACTATCCCCCCTCCCCTCCCCTCCCCTCCCCTTTTCTCTCTCTACCCCTTCTACTGTTTAGGATGTGGTTTTCCTGATATCTAGCTGAGATGTGATTGCTTTGTTTTATGAAGATTTAGTTTAAAATTTCTTTGTCAGTAATATTCAAAACAGTAATCTCTGGAGTGGAAGGAACTCAAGTTCAGAGGTATAAAATTGAGTATATTATTTCCTCGTAATTCTGAAACTGGGCAAAACCACACAATATTTATTTGTCCACTAAATTCTGACTTTTTAACACATCAAGAGTTTACTTTTTTCAAGGCTTTTTGTGAGCAACAAACTGGCTGATATTTTAAACCACTTTCAGCTGTATCCTTGCAAGCTAAGCTTGTTCCTTCAATTTGCTGGAGTCCTGGGGCACAATCAGCTCTAACATCCAGAAGGAATCATGTTGGGGAACTTGATAATGTTGACAGGGTGGCATTTAGCTCATCTCCACCACATCCCTGTGACTACCATTTTTATATTACATCCTCTGGACACAATAGGCCATATTTCTTATTATCCCTTCCTCGTCCCAATTATCCCCTTCTCAGGTCTCCTTTGAGGACTGGGCATCGTCTCAAATGGATGTTTGGCAAAACCAGATGTGAACCTTGCAAGATGGATGGGTGGTCCCTGGAGTGGTGAGTTTACAACTTTAAGCTCCTCTGAGCTGAGAGCCAAAGCAAACCTTAGGAAACAGAGAAGAAAAATTACTTCATCTTTTCCAGCTCAGTTTTAGTTCATTTTGTGAACATCAGCAAAAACAACCTACTTTACAAAGATTAAAAAAAAGCCTGTACTTCCCCCAAATATTGCCTTCACCAAAGAAAACAGGAAAAAAAGTGAGGTATGTTTTATAGTAGAAATGGCCAAGGAACTAAAACTTGATGAATAAAATTAGTATTGCTGCTGAATCAAAATGATGTTTATATTTTAGATTTTAAAATAGATAATAATATTTTTAATAAACAATATGTAAAACGGCACTAAACTCTACATTCACTGGTGAACTTCACCCTTCACAGCTGAATTCACTCATACCTGTTGTGTGAAGATTTCCACCACCACCAGACCTCATCAACCTGACCACTCTCTTGTCTGTATCTCTAGCACTATGATAATCCTCTATTACTTATCATAGCATATGCATTTTTTTTTGGCTTGTATTTTGTGCATTTATTCAATACAGCAGCATGGATCTGGGGCCAGATTGCCTGGGTTGTAATCCTAGCCCTGACAATTTTCAGCTATGTGACTTTGTACAAGTAGCTTGATGTGCCAGTGTCTGAGTTTCATCACTCACAAAATTGACAGGATAATAGTAACTCCCTCTTAGAGTATTATGAAGAATAGATTTGTCAATGTCTGTGAAGGACACGGTGTGTGTTACTCATCAAATCAAAAAGTGTGTTCGTAGATACTAGACTCTCCAGTGGGTCTTGTGTCCACAGATGTGGGAACATTTCTTAAGGAATGTATATGCTGGTGACCCAGATATCAAATGGTTGGGAAGCGGTGAAAGATGCTGTTGGTTCACTCTGTAAATATTTATTAAGCCCATTTTTATGCCAAGCACTGTTCTGGATGCTAGGAACACAATTGTGAATAAGACAAAAGTATTTCATTGAGATTTTCATGCCTGGAAAGGGGTGTGATGGACATGGCAAAAAAGAGAGTGAGAAGACAGACTAGAGACCTCTAACTCAGCCTGGGATGGGGTTAAGAATGAGAGAAACCTTCCTGGATGCAATGATGTTCAGTCTGAATTTTAAAACACACAGAAGAGATAGCCAGGCAGGGAGGAATGGAGAGCAGGGTTAGGTACGGAAGCAGCAAGGAGTTCCTTGGTATTTGCTTCCTTAAAGCAAAAGCTGTGTATTTCCCCTGTGCAGAAGAGTGACACTGCCTTTCATCTTAGTGCTACAGAGGTTGTGTCAATAATTTCTTGCAGTGGGACTTTTCCTTAGGTATGATTCCAATGCTGAAGAGCAGCTTCTTCTCAAGGAATTTGTGCTCTCTCTTCACTGCATTTCACATGCTGAAGTCTCATTGCAACAGGAGAGATTTAGTGAAAATATTACAGAAATTCCTTTCAGATGATTTGACTTCCGTGACCTATGGGCTGGCTTTGTTCATATTTCTTTACTTCTTTGAACCTCAGTTTCTCTATGTGTTGGGGCTGTTAAGGCTGAGATATGCTCACTAGCATTGTAGAAAGGCTGAAATAAATAAAAAATATAAGAAGTGTTGTTGGGGATGTGGCTCAAGCGGTAATGTGCTTGCCTGGCACGCGCCAGGCACTGGGTTTGATCCTCAGCACCACATAAAATTTAAAAAAAATAAATAAAGATGTTGTGTCCACCAAAAACTGAAAAATAAATATTAAAAAATTCTCTCTCTCTCTCTTAAAAAAATAAGAAGTGTTTTGTAAGCTGCAGATGCTGTAAAGAGTGATTATTAGTTGTGTATATTATTTTCAGGAATTGATAAGAGGCTTGGTTTATTTTGCATTCTTTTAAATTCATATGAATTCTACAATAGAATACTGCCTCTTCAGAAATCTTGAATAGTGGTGATGAAATCCTGAATAGTGCCACCCTAGAAAGTAATGAATGTTGTGCTTTTCATATTGTTGATTTGTGAAACGTGAATGTCTCAACAACACACATGGTGCTAAAACCTATTGTACTTTCAATTATCCCTCAGTTTATACAATTTTTAAATGTTTGGTAAAGCTAAAGCATGAAGAAACTCTTTGGGTACAATGTTACTGAAAGTCACGGACTTCCATAGAAATTATTTTATCAAGCCTGTTGCTACAAGAATCTTACTCCAGTTCATTCCATTTCATTTCCATTTATCAGTTGTGTTTTTTAAAAAAATGACTCTTCTTAGTTACACATGACAGTAAATCCATTTTGACATAATTATAAAAGTATAGAATATATCTTATTCTAATTTATGTCCCCAGTATCTCTCCCCGATTCCCACTCCCTTCCCTCTAGTGATCTTACTGCCATTTACCCAAAGGTTTTTTTTTTTTTTAATTTCTTGTGGATGAACATGATGGTGAGATTCACTGTGGCATATTCATATATGTACATAGGAATGTTATGTCAGATTCATTCCACTATCAGTACCTTTATATCAGATACTTGTTAATGTCTATCAGTATAGCAATGGAAAAAAAAATAAGACACTTTTTGATAAAACTTCAAATCCTACTGGGACAATTGATAAACAATTGACTGTAATTGAATGTGACTATTCTTACATATATAGGAACAGGTTGCATAAATAAAAAATGTGGGGCCTGGTAAGTGGGAGTAGGTGGATTAAGGACTTGAGAAGGCTGAGAAAGTTCACAAATCCAAGCTTCAGTAACAGTGATCATCTTATTACATAAGGACTTGTTAGTGTTTGGATTCTGAGTCGATTTTTATTTTTTTTTGGCAGAAACTAGAAATTTTCAGATCATACTTGGCAGTCAGGGCCTTTTTTTTTTTAAATAAGAGAATGTTATTGTGTAGTTTTAGGCAGTGTCTCAATTATAGCAGCACACCCTCCCTTACAAAACACTGGAAGGCACTCGATAGAAGCTTAAGTGGAAGCTCCCATGGCACAGCATTCGGATTGCAGCAGCCCTGACTACCATCCTGTAACCTGTTAGAAGGCTGAATAGTCTTCTAACTGCTTGTCTGGGTCCTGAATACTTAGTTTTTTGCTTTCTGAGAACATTAGCTCATGAAATATAACAACATACTTTGTTTTCTAATTTCAAAATTTCAAGTGTCGTGCCAACAGATTGATTTGGAAATCAACCCAGATACAACTCGGGAGATACAAATCCCATTTAACTTAATTCCATCTAAATTATGTTTGTGAAAAATTAGAGGAAATTTTAAAAGATTTTCCTGATATGTACTGAAAGCAAACTCTTCGAAAGTTACTGGAAATATTCAAAGTGAGAAAGTCAAACCAAAATAGCTAGTGACTAACCCATGATTAAAACATATTAAGAAATAAGCACATACGATGCAAAATTCTATCATTGATCTGCAATATAAAATCTTCAAATAATGGCCTAATATGTTATGCTTGGAAAAATTTGTATATCTTCACAAACCTAAAAAATGTGACTGTGAAAAATTGAAAAAAATTTTTAATAATTTTGTTGCAGCTAACATAAATAAATCTATCAACTCACCTGGTATTTTTTACTATTATCTAATTTTATTAAAATCTTTACTCATATTTAAAAAAATTCTATCTTTCTATGATTAACAAAGGACCCCATTTTGATTTCTCAGTACAAAGTGTGAGGAGGTTAGTTTCCCGATTTTGGACAGGTATATTCAAATAAAGTACTGGATTGAGTGAATTTTGACAATAATCTGAGCACTTCAGTCAGCAAGCTTGTGTGCTGTCTGTGCATTCAGAAAACAAAACCTTGGAATGATTTAAGTGGATTGTTTTGAGGAGGCCAATGTCAGGACTTGAGAAAAAAGTCCATAGTTTTCAACTCTGTTTCAAAGGAAGGATTTAAAGGGAAGTGCTTGGCTGACTGTCCGTGTCTAGCTTTCAGGACTCTTTTATTTAACACCCTATTATATCTACATGCATCTGGACAAACCAGGCAGAAGACAAAAGTAATTATAGACCAAATACATAAAGTCATTTTCAAGCATCTTGTAGAAATGTAGCTGTTGTTAAAAACAAAGATCATGGGGAACTTTTCAGAAAATATATTACTTATGCAGTATGCCTCAGTCTAGATTTTTAATAGGATAAAATGGTTCAAACAGTGAAATGATATTCTCAATATTGGTCATTGTAGTCTAGTGAAGTGTAAGAATCCAGGTGATAGACCATGTTTTCATGAAGTCATCTCTGCTTGTGTTTGCAAAAGGGAATGTATGAAATCGAACATCATTAAATATTGGAAATAAATGCAAAACATGATACAGAAATCTATATTCCCCTTCAGCATTTGGGTTGAAGAGTTGAAATAAAGATGATCATGATAATAATACTGCTGCTGTTTTTATAATGGGAGGAGAAAAAGGAGCATAAGTATCGGTTACCCTGGAAAAGAGTACTATTTGCTGAACTAAAAACTTGAGTCTATTTTGAAAGTTTAACATTATCTGATGGTCTTATTCTTGTTCCTGTTTACTTGAACTCATTGTCTGTCTTGTGAATTTCAGTACCAAGGGAGTTTCTATTTTTTTTGTGTGTTGTTGGACAGTTAATTAAGTTTGTCACGGGCCCTGAATACCATGCACTCAAGTACATAATGTAAATGTAAAATAGTTTGTGCTATTTTCACAAGCCTCTCAAATACTATTTTTGTCATTCTATGTGTCATTGTTTTCATTTTCAAAAACTTTCTCTTTTCACATATTTCCAAATGTGGAAAATGGCTTTCCCCAGTGTCTAGCTATTTCTTTTCCTTTAATTTTTTTTCTTTTTAGTTATAAGATAGTAGAATGTATTTTGATGGCTCATACGCATATGGAGTGTAACTTCTCATTCTTTTTTTAATTTATATTTTTTATTTGTTCTAATTAGTTATACATGATAGTAGAATGCATTTTGATATAATATACATAAATGGAATATAACTTCTCATTCATCTGGTTGTACATGGTGTAGAGTTACACAGGTCATATAATCATATATGCACATAGTTTCATAATATCTGAATCATTATACTCTTATTCCTACCCTTACACCCCCTCCCTCCCCTCCCTCCCCTCTGTCTAGTCTAAAATACCCCTATTCTTTCTGCCATTTATTATGGATCAGCACTCACACATCAGAGAAAACATTTGGCCTTTGGTTCTTTGGGATTGTCTTATTTCAGTTAGCATAATATTCTCTGGTTCCATACATTTACAGGCAAATGACATAATTCATTCTTCTTTAAGGCTGAATAATATTCCATTGTATATATATGCCACGGTTTCTTTTTAAATTTTTTTATCTGTTCTAATTAGTTATACGTGACAGCATAATGCATTTCAACTCATTGTACACAAATAGAGCACAGCTTCTCATTTCTCTGGCTGTATACACAGTTCAGAGTCACATCATTCATGCAATCATACATGTACATAGGTTAATAATGTCTGTCTTATTCCACCATCCTTCTCACCTCACACTCTCTCCCCTGTTCTCACTCCTCTCTGCCCAATCCGAAGTTCCTCCATTCTTCCCTAGCTCTCCCCCATTATGGATCAGCATCAACACATCAGAGAAAACATTTGGCCTTTGGCTTTTTGAGATTGGCTTATTTATTTACTGGCAAATGTCATTATTTCATTCTTCTTTATGGCTGAGTAATATTCCATTGTGTATATGTAACATATTTTCCTTATCCATTCATCTGTTGAAGGACATCTAGATTGGTTCCATAGTGTAGCTATTGTGAATTTTGCTGCTAGAAACATTGATGTGGCTGCATCACTGTAGTATACTTATTTTAAGTCCTTTGGGTATATGCTGAGGAGTAGGATAACTGGCTCAAATGGTGGTTCCATTCCATACTGCTTTCCAGAGTGGTTTTAATGATTTGCACTCCCACCAGCAATGTGTGAGGGTGCCTTTTCCCCCACATCCTCCCAGCATTTATTTTTGCTTGTATTCTTGATAATTGCCATTTTGACTGGAATCAAATGAAATCTCAGTGTAGTTTTAATTTGCATTTCTCTAATTGCTAGTGATATTGAACATTTTTTCATATATTTGTTGACCATTTGTATTTATTTTTCTGTGAAAAATATGTTCAGTTCCTTTGCCCATTTATTTATTGAGTTATTTGGGTTTTTTTGATGTTTTTTGACTCTTCATATATCCTGGAGAATGATGCTCTACCTGAGGTGTGGGTGGCAAAGATTTTCTCCCATTCTGTAGGCTCTCTCTTTATGTTATTGATTGTTTCCTTTACTGTGAAGAAGCTTTTTAGTTTGACAAACTCCCATTTATTGATTCTTGATTTTACTTCTTGTCCTTTAGGAGTCTTGTTGAGAAATTTGGTTCCTAAGCCAACATGATGGAGATTTGGACCTACTTTTTCTTCCAGTATGTGCAAGGTCTGGTTTAATGCCTAGTTCCTTGATCCACTTTGAGTTGGGTTTTGTGTGGGATGAGAGATAGAAGTCTAAATTAATCTTATTACACATGGATATGCAGTTTTCTCAGCACCATTTTTTTGAAGAGACTATCTTTTCTCCAATGTATGTTTATGGTGCCTTTGTCTAATATGAGATAACTGTATTTATGTGGATTTGTCTCTGTGTCTTCTCTTCTCTACCATTGATCTTCATGTCTGTTTTGTACCAATACTGTGCCGTTTTTGTTATTATAGCTCTTAGTATAATTTAATGTCTGGTGTTGTGATGCCTCCTGCTTTACTTTCTTGCTGAAGATTACTTTGACTATTATGGGCCTCTTATTTTTCCAATTGAATTTCATGACGGCTTTTTCTATTTCTATGAGGAACATCACCAGAACCTTAATAGAAATTGCATTGAATCTGTAGAGTGCTTTTGGGAGTATGGCCATTTTGACAATGTTAATTCTGCCTATCCAAGAACATGGGAGATTTTTCCATCTTCTAAGGTCGTCTTCAATGTCTTTTTTAGTGTTCTGTAGTTTTCATTGTGGAGGTCTTTCACGTCTTTTGTTGATTTGCAAATATTTTGGTTTTTTTGAGTCTATTGTGAATTTCTCTTTCAGTTATCACTCATGTATAGGAATGCAATTGATTTATGGGTGTTAATTTTATATCCTGCTACTTTGCTGAATTTGTTTATGAGTCCAAGAAGGTTTCTGGTGAAGTTTTTTTGGGTTTCTAAATATAGAATCATGTTGTCAGTAAATAGGAATAGTAGAGTTCTTCTTTTTCTATTTGTATCCCTTCTATTTCTTTTTTTCTGTCTAATTTTTTTTCTGGCTAGAGTTTCTAGAATTATATTGAATAGAAGTGGTAAAAGAGGGCATCCCTATCTTTTTCCAGTTTTTAGAAGGAATGCTTTCAATTTTTCTCCATTTAGAATGACCTTGGTTTGGGGTTTAGAATTTATAGCTTTTACAATGTTTTGAGGTATGTTCCTGCTCTCCCTAGTTTTTCCAGGGTTTTGAACATGAATGGATGCTGTATTTTGTCAAATGCTTTTTCTGCATTTATTGAGATGATCATATGATTCTTGTCTTTAAGTCTTTTGATGTGATGAATTATGTTTATTTGATCTCTGAATGTTGAACCAACCTTGCATCCCTGGGATGAACCCTACTTGATTATGGTGCACTATCTTTTTCATTGTGGCTTCTATTTTTACAAAACAAATCTCGCAAGAATTTAACAGCTTAAAACAACTTAAAAAAACAAAAACCTGGGACAGGTCACAATAGGGACAGCTTGTCTTTATTCCATTAGCCTTAAATCTCTATTTAAGGCTCTGAAGTTTGGAAGGGACTCAATTGCTAGGCCTGAAGTCTTGTTCGCTCCCACGTTTGGCTCCGTGCATGGAAGAATTTGAAGGCTAAGCCTCCATAAAGGAGCATTCTTCATGTGACATCCTGGTAGAATGGAGGCCTTAGAGTAGATGGATTTCAGAGCTTCAAGCATGAGTCTCCAGAAAGGTAAGTTTGAGGCTGTCTTGCCCTCATTGGGTACAGCCTTGGGAATCACCAAGAGTTACTCTCACTGAATTCTGTTGATCACAGGCAAGTCACAGGATGCTAAAAGTCAAGGGAGAAGGGATATAGACTCCACTTTAAAGGAAAGGTATAAAAGAGTTTACCACCATTTGTTAAATACATCACAGAAACCAGATTTTCATTTTTGTGGTTTGCAATGTTTAAAAATTTATTTAAAAAGTTATCCAAGATAAAAAAAGCCCACAAAACAACAAAAACTAAAATAAAAACCAATAACTAAGTTAAAAAGCAATATACTCCTTGAGCAAATTGTACACGTTTTAAAAATTCTTGTAGAGTTGTTCATTTCTTTATTTCTACAATCTTTATTGATGATTGATAAAAATAATTTTAGTGCATATATTTATATACATGCTAAGGTAAGGAGAGAGGTCACTTATTTTCTGTTTGTATTGATCAGAATTACATTTATCCCCCATAAAAGAAACTTGTTTACCGGGACTTGGCAGTTTTTTTTTCTTTTTTCTTTTTCCCTTGATAAGGCAGAGAATCTGCAGATACACAGTTCAGAAACCTTGCAACCATTTAGGAAAGTCATCAATTTTACAGACTCTAATTGCTTCTTTTACTTTGCAGTCCCTGGCACTTGCCTCTGGTTCTTTTGTTTAAATGATGGCCATTCTACCTTTTTGTACTCCATCCAAATTCCAGGTGAGAAGAAAATGGGAAGACTGAAAGGCAAAATGTTGCTTCTAGCACCTTTGTCAAAACAATAGTTTTTGTAAAACCCACTGAATTCACTTCAGCACTGGCCAGAACCTAGTCATATATTCACCTATAGCTGCACAGGAGACTGGAATCTGGGCAACTCTGAGCTCGTCCATGTGCATCTGACACAGAATCACAGTTAGTGAAGGAGAGTGGATGGTGAGCGGTTCCTAGCAGTGTTTGCCACATGATGAAGGTAAGAAACTGGGGTAGAGGGTCAGAGGACATGAGTAGAAAATGGTGGAGAAGAAATGTTATAGAAGGTTTAAAAGAGAGCTGACTTAAAAATATAGAGAAGTATTAACCAATGGACCGTTATTCTTAGGTGGAAGCCAAGATGGGACCTGTGTGATTGACCTAAAGACATTAAACACACAATCATTTGTGTCTTATTTATTTGTTCAATAATTTATCCTCTGAGGATGGATATAGAGTGTTTTTAATAAAGTGGTACAGAGACACAGTGATCTTGTCACTCTGACTTGAGTCATGATTGATCTTGAGCACTTTGGAATAGAATTTCTAATTTTTTTTTTAAATGGTGCTGGGGATTGAACCCAGGGCTTTGTGCATGTGAGGCAAGCACTCTACCAACTGAGCTATATCCTCAGCCCCTAATTTTAAAATTTTTTGAAGATGAATTTTTTCCCCAGTGGGACCCTTCTTATTTTCATGTGTGGTGTGGGTTTTATCAATAATACACCATGCAATTTTATTTCTAGGCCTTGACTCATCATGGTTTTTACTGCCAAAGTGCAATTAAAATCCAGTGAGAGTATTCAAAAGAAATGCAACAAACAACGGGCATAGCATTCTTGCACAGTGTGCTGACTTGAAATTAGAATTTTATAAATCTGTTGAACTTCCAAACAAACTACTAGAAATCATGATTCCTCAGGCATTAGATATAGACTCTTCAGTCTTTTAATTTAAGGTACATTAAAAAACAAAATTTTCATTTATAAATATCATGTACCTCTTTATCTATATTCCCACATCTTTCATTGAATCTGTTATAGGAAGTCACGCACAAATTCAGAGAACTCCAAAAGCGAACACTAAAAGTTTCTGATAACATTTTCAGTAATGCAACAATTTGAAGGTGAAAATATTTGGAAAGATAAATGGCTCTCAGATAAACCTCCTGGAGATTTGGTTTCAACATAACTCATTTTGCTTATAACTCATTTTGCTTAGGGGTTAATTCTTGTGGTCTAACTTTGTTTTTCACTAGTTATGTCTTCAAATTCTAAACATACCCTTTCTCTCTTTTGACATCAGTTTGAATGAGCAATCATGTCTTTTTATTGATCTCCTCTAAAATTGGATAGATACCAAATTGTAGCTTTAATCCAACCCCTTTTTCTCACAGTTCAACATGATTCCTATGACCAGATCAGCAATAACTATCATGCCAGTGATTCAATTTGGCAGTTTCCAGTGCAATTAATTGAAGTAGAAAGAAATAAATCTGTAGAGAATATATTAAGTAATTTTGTGAACCACTTATTTCAAAAGTTTTGTTAAATGTTTCTTTTAAATGTTGGCCCAGTATTCATATCTGAGAACTCACCAAATCCTGTAAGAGCTCATAAATGAATATCTTACTTGCAGTCAAAACAGAGAAGCATATTTCAGAAATGATTTTGTAATATTGATTGTAATTGTGAACTCTTAGATGAAAAGCTAATTGTTCCTGGAAACACTTATACTGCTGGAATAAGAAATGGACTCGAAGTTATCTAAAATACTCCTACTGTATTGACATTTTGGAAGTGAATTTCTTAAAGTATCTCTTACTACTCTGAGCATTCATATATTATAACAGAGAATTAAAAATATTAATATACAAGGATAGCAAGGATTATACTCATCAACAAGTTTACTTTTTTTTCTCTTAAAAATAAATTGGCTTAGTTAAGTAAAAAAAAAAAAAGCCAAAATGGGCTGTTTAAATTGTTTGAGCATTATATAGTGTTATTAAATGAAAAACACAATAAAAACATTTAAAAATTATAAAATCTGAAAGTAGTAGGAAGAGCAAATGGAAAAAAATTTATAGAAAAATGTATAAATGGATTTCACAGTAATTGTAGCAGACAAGGGAGAATTATGTACACAATTATTTAGGAAATCATTTATTTCTAAATTCCCACAGAATCAGACATATTTTATTAACCATATGTATTAACCAAATGTTAGTTTGGTTAGTTCACTAATTGTAAAAACCCATTAATTTTAAACCACCTGAAACAAGTTTCTTCATTCAGTTTAATTGTGTTCTTTATAATGCTTTTTTTCTTACATATAGTCCACATTAACACAATTTTCAGATGAATGAACAAAATAAAATTGTTTTTTTGTAATTTTTATTGTTGGTTGTTCAAAACATTACATAGTTCTTGATATATCATATTTCACACTTTGATTCAAGTGGGTTATGAACTCCCATTTTTACCCCGTATACAGATTGCAGAATCATATCGGTTACACATCCATTGATTTACATATTGCTATACTAGTGTCTGTTGTATTCTGCTACCTTTCCTATCCTCTACTATCCCCCCTCCCCTCCCCTACCCTCCCAGATTCTCTCTCTACCCCCTCTACTGTAATTCATTTCTCCCCCTTGTATTTTTTCCCTTTCCCCTCACTTCCTCTTGTATGTAATTTTGTATACCCCTGAGGGTCTCCTTCCATTTCCATGCAATTTCCCTTCTCTCTCCCTTTCCCTCCCATCCCTGTTTAATGTTAATCTTCTTCTCATGCTCTTCGTCACTACTCTGTTCTTATATCAAAGAAGACATTTGGCATTTATTTTTTAGGGATTGGCTAGCTTCACTTAGCATAATCTGCTATAATGCCATCCATTTCCCTGCAAATTCTATGATTTTGTCATTTTTTAATGCAGAGTAATACTCCATTGTGTATAAATGCCACATTTTTTTATCCATTCATCTATTGAAGGGCATCTAGGTTGGTTCCACAGTCTTGCAGTTGTGAATTGTGCTGCTATGAACATCGATGTAGCAGTGTCCCTGTAGTATGCTCTTTTTAGGTCTTTAGGGAATAGACGGAGAAGGGGAATAGCTGGGTCAAATGGTGGTTCCATTCCCAGCTTTCCAAGAAATCTCCATACTGCTTTCCAAATTGGCTGCACCAATTTGCAGTCCCACCAGCAATGTACAAGTGTACCCTTTTCCCCACATCCTTGCCAGCACTTGTTGTTGTTTGACTTCCTAATGGCTGCCAATCTTACTGGAGTGAGATGGTATCTTAGGGTGGTTTTGATTTGCATTTCTTTGACTGCTAGAGATGGTGAGCATTTTTTCATGTACTTGTTGATTGATTGTATGTCCTCCTCTGAGAAGTCTGTTCAGGTCCTTGGCCCATTTGTTGATTGGGTTATTTGTTATCTTATTGTCTAATTTTTTGAGTTCTTTGTATACTCTGGCTATTAGGGCTCTATCTGAAGTGTGAGGAGTAAAGATTTGTTCCCAGGATGTAGGCTCCCTATTTACCTCTCTTATTGTTTCTTTTGCTGAGAAAAAACTTTTTAGTTTGAGTAAGTCCCATTTGTTGATTCTAGTTATTAACTCTTGTGCTATGGGTGTCCTATTGAGGAATTTGGAGCCCGACCCCACACTATGTAGATCGTAGCCAACTTTTTCTTCTATCAGATGCCATGTCTCTGATTTGATATCAAGCTCCTTGATCCATTTTGAGTTAACTTTTGTGCATGGTGAGAGAAAGGGATTCAGTTTCATTTTGTTGCATATGGATTTCCAGTTTTCCCAACACCATTTGTTGAAGATGCTATCCTTCCTCCATTGCATGCTTTTAGCCCCTTTATCAAATATAAGATAGTTGTAGTTTTGTGGATTGGTTTCCTCTATTCTGTACCATTGGTCCACCTGGTGTCCTCTATTCTGTACCATTGGTCCACCTGCCTGTTTTGGTACCAGTACCATGCTGTTTTTGTTACTATTGCTTTGTAGTATAGTTTGAAGTCTGGTATTGCTATCCCGCCTGATTCACACTTCTTGCTTAGCATTGTTTTTGCTATTCTGGGTCTTTTATTTTTCCATATGAATTTCATGATTGCTTTCTCTATTTCTACAAGAAATGTCATTGGGATTTTGATTGGCATTGCATTAAACCTATAGAGAACTTTTGGTAATATCGCCATTTTGATGATGTTAGTTCTGCCTATCCATGAACAGGGTATATTTTTCCATCTTCTAAGATCTTCTTCTATTTCTCTCTTTAGGGTTCTGTACTTTTCATTGTATAAGTCTTTCTCCTCTTTTGTTAGGTTGATTCCCAAGTATTTTATTTTTTTTTTTGAGGATATTGTGAATGGAGTGGTTGCCCTCATTTCCATTTCAGAGGATTTGTAGCTGATATACAAGAATGCCTTTGATTTATGCGTGTTGATTTTATATTCTGCCACTTTGCTGAATTCATTTATTAGCTCTAATAGTTTCTTTGTAGACCCTTTTGGGTCTGCTAGGTATAGAATCATGTCAGCTGCAAATAGTGATAATTTGAGTTCTTCTTTGCCTATTTTTATGCCTTTAATTTCTTTCATCTGTCTAATTGCTCTGGCCAGTGTTTCGAGAACTATGTTGAACAGAAGTGGTGAGAGAGGGCATCCCTGTCTTGTTCCAGATTTTAGAGGGAATGCCTTCAATTTTTCTCCATTCAGAATGATGCTAGCCTGAGGCTTAGCATAGATTGCTTTTACAATATTGAGGTATGCTCCTGTTATCCCTAGTTTTTCTAGAGTTTTGAACATAAAGGGATGCTGTACTTTGTCGAATGCTTTTTCTGCATCTATCGAGATGATCATATGGTTCTTATTTTTAAGTCTATTGATGTGGTGAATAACATTTATTGATTTCCGTATATTGAACCAGCCTTGCATCCCAGGGATGAATCCTACTTGATCATGGTGCACGATTTTTTTGATATGTTTTTGTATCCGATTTGCCAGAATTTTATTGAGGATTTTTGCATCTAGGTTCATTAGAGATATTGGTCTGTAGTTTTCTTTCTTTGAAGTTTCTTTGTCTGATATAGGAATCAGGGTGATGTTGGCCTTGTAGAATGAATTTGGAAGTTCTCCCTCTTTTTCTATTTCCTGAAATAGCTTGAAAAGTATTGGTATTAGTTCCTCTTTAAAAGTTTTTGTAAAACTCAAGTGTATACCCATTTGGTCCTGGGCTTTTCTTAGTTGGTAGTCTTTTGATGGTTTCTTCTATTTCCTCCATTGATATTGGTCTGTTTAGGTTGTCTATATCCTCCTGACTCAATCTGGGCAGATCATATGACTTAAGAAATTTATCGATGCCTTCACTATCTTCTATTTTATTGTAGTATAAGGATTCAAAATAATTTCTGATTATCTTCTGTATTTCTGAAGTGTCTGTTGTGATATTGCCTTTTTCATCCCATATGCTAGTAATTTGAGTTCTCTCTCTTCTTCTCTTCATTAGCATGGCTAAGGGTCTGTCAATTTTATTTATTTTTTCAAAGAACCAACTTGTAGTTTTGTCAATTTTTTCAATTGTTTCTTTTGTTTCGATTTCATTAATTTCAGCTCTGATTTTAATTATTTCTTGCCTTCTACTTCTTTTGCTGTTGTTTTGCTCTTCTTTTTCTAGGATATTGAGATGAAGTATGAGATCATTTATTTGTTGGTGTTTTCTTTTTTTAAGGAATGAACTCCAAGCAATGAATTTTCCTCTTCAAACTGCTTTCATTGTGTCCCATAGATTCCGATATGTTGTGTCTGTGTTTTCATTTATCTCTAAGAATTTTTTAATTTCCTCCTTGATGTCTTCTATAACCCATTGATCATTCAGTAACCTATTGTTCATTCTCCAAGTGATGCATGATTTTTCCTTACTTCTTTTATCATTGATTTTCAGTTTCATTCCATTACGATAAGATAAGATGCATGGTATTATCTCTACTCTTTATATTGTCTAAGAGTTGCCCTGTGACATAATATATGATCTATTTTTGAGAAGTATCCATGTGCTGCTGAGAAAAAAGTGTAACTGCTTGATGTTGGGTGGTATATTCTATATATGTGAATTAAGTGTATGTTATTAATCGTGTTATTGATTTCTATAGTTTCCTTATTCAACTTTTGTTTGGAAGATCTGTCCAGTGGTGAGAGAGGTGTGTTGAAGTCTCCCATGATTATTGTGTGGTGGTCTATTAGACTCTTGAACTTGAGAAGAGTTTGTTTGATGAACATAGCTGCACAGTTGTTTGGGGCATATATATTTATGATTGTTATGTCTTGTTGGTGTATTGTTCCCTTGAGCAGTATGTAGTGTCCCTCTTTATCCCTTTTGATTAACTTTGGCTTGAAATCTATTTTATTAGATATGAGTATGGACACTCCTGCTTGTTTCCAAAGTCCATATGAGTGATATGTTTTTCCCAACCTTTCACCTTCAGTCTATGTATGTCTTCTCCTATCAAATGCGTCTCCTGTAGGCAGCATATTGTTGGGTCTTGTTTTGTGATCCATTCTACTAGCCTGTGACTCTTAATTGGTGAGTTTAAGCCATTAACATTTAGGGTTATTATTGAGATATGGGTTGTTCTTCCAGCCATATTTGTTTATTTATGTTACTAAACATGGTTTGTTTTCCTCTTTGATTATTTTTCCCCCCTTTACTGTATTACCTCCCGCTGTTGAATTTCATTGTTATTTTCCATTTCCTCTTCCTGTAAAATTTTGCCGAGGATGTTTTGAAGAGATAGTTTTCTAGCTGCAAATTCTTTTAACTTTTGTTTATCATGGAAGGTTTTAATTTCATCTTTCATCCTGAAGCTTAATTTCGCTGGATACACAATTCTTGGTTGGAACCCATTTTCTTTCAGTGTTTGTAATATGTTATTCCAGGATCTTCTAGCTTTCAGAGTCTGTGTTGAAAGATCAGCTGTTATCCTGATTTGTTTACCCCTAAATGTAATCTGCTTCCTTTCTCTTGTAGCTTTTAAAATTCTCTCCTTATTCTGTATATTGGGCATCTTCATTATAATGTGTCTAGGTGTGAATCTTTTATGATTTTGCACATTCAGCGTCCTGTAGGCTTCTAGGATTTGGGATTCTGTCTCATTCTTCAAGTCTGGAAAGTTTTCTCATATTATTTCATTGAATAGATTGCTCTTTCCTTTGGTTTGGACCTCTATACCTTCCTGTATCCCAATGACTCTTAAGTTTGGTCTCTTTATGTTATCCCATATTTCTTGAATGTTCTGCTCATGGTTTCTTAACAGTCTTGCTGAGGTGTCTATGTTCTTTTCAAGTTGAAATACTTTGTCTTCATTGTCTGATGTTCTATCTTCTAAGTGATCTACTCTGCTGGTAGTATTCTGAATTGAGTTTTTAAGTTGGTTTATTGCTTCCTGCATTTCTAGGATTTCTATTTGTTTGTTTTTTATTACCTCTATCTCTCTGTGAAATTGATCTTTTACTTCCTGGATTTGTTTATGTAGTTCCTTGTCAATGTGATCTTTCATTGTCTGATTTTGCTGTCGCATGTCTTCCTTGAGATTTCAGATCATCTGTAGCATGTATATCCTGAACTCTCTCTCTGGCATTCCCTCTGATGCAGCTATTACCTCTTCTAAAGTTGAGTTGACCTGCATTGCTTGTGGTCCTTTCTTTCCTTGTCATTTCATACTGCTCGAATTTCTTTCTGCTTGGTGAAACTGTTGTGTTATTGAATTTTCCCCCTATATATTTATATTGCTCTTGTATAGTTGAAAAGTCTCCCTTGCAGGGGCGGGTGGCGGCTGTGCTCCTCCTCTAGTTGGGGTGATCTGTGTACCACGCTGATGGGCCGCTGGTCCTGTTCTGCTGGCCGGTCGCACGTCTGCCTACCTTGCGGGTGCGGGCGGCGGCTCTGGTCTGGCCCTACTCCAATTAGGGGGACGTGACTACCATGCCAGCAGGCCGCTGGGCCTGCTCCGGGTGCGGGCAGTGGCTCTGCTCTCCAAAATAAAATTGTTGATTTAAAAAAAATATTAAACAGAACATACTGTATTAATACTTAAGGCTTTTTGTTTGTTTGTTTGTTTGTTTACTGAGTTACATCCCCAGCCCTTAAGAAGAATTTAAGACAATTGCTTCAAGTGCTCACATCTAAGGTAATTAGGCCAAAATGACATTCAGAGACATCACTGCTCTGGTAGTTCTTAGCCAAAGATGCAAAGAGCCAAAGTGTAACTTCGTTTTTCTTCTTCTTCTTCTTCTTCTTTTCTTATAAGACAACTCAAATTTTACTCATGGTACAAAAAATAACAAATGACACATTCTTACAGAAAAACAAGTAGCTTATAGCTCATTCTTTAAAACCAGAACAGATAAAAGTCAGCATAGATTCTCATTTTTACTATAAAAAATAAAATCAAAATTACACATTGGGAATTGAACTGTTTTTTTTTTCTTCTTCTTTACAGGGATGTGACATACATGTTTTCTGGTCAGTACCTAAACCAAACATTCTTTAATTTAAGAAATGACTTGTGTTGGGTTTGGTGGTGCACACCTGTAATCTTAGTGGCTCCAGAGGCTGAGGCAGGAAGATTGAAGGTTCACAGCCTGTCTAAGCAACTTAGCAAGACTATATGCAACCTAATAAGCCCTGTATCAAAAATGAATGAATGAATGAATGAATGAATAAACAAACAAATTAATTAATTAATTCATTAATGATGAAAAAAGGACTGGGAAATTGGCTCAATTATTAAGTGCCCTTGGGTTCGATCCCTGGTACCAAAAGGAAAGAAAAAAAAGGTGACTCCTTTCTACAGGGCTTATATTAATATTTGATAAGAGAGTTTTGAGTTTTTAGGCAGTGTTTCTCAAAGTGTTGTCTTGACTGCTTGCCTCAGCATTACTTGAGCACTTACTAAAATAGGAGACATAAGTCAGGCTCTCTGGACTGGAATCCCTGGGCTCTGTTTTGGCAAGTACACAGGAGATTCTTACACACAGGGAGATTGGGAACCACAAGTTTTTGATCTCTGATAGGACAGGGTCTCAGTATCATGGACAGTGGAGCTTCTTAAAAACTCAGATAACCTGTCTCCACTCCTGGATGGACCCTAAGAACTGATGACCCCAGGAGTTTTGTTCTTCTCATTGTTCCTTAGTATCTTCTGAGAGTTTTTCTATCCTCTGCCTTCTATGCGCCAAGAGGCAGTTTTTCTCATGATCTGTTTGGATTCTTTGTCAAGCTGATATACCTTGTCATTGCTGACTCTGCTTATGACTACAACAAGGCAGGTAGGGGTTATTTCACTTCCTCTTTGCCATTTTGATTATCCTGAAACAGATTTATTAATTCTTCACTCAGCAGATGGAACCATTAGCTGATGTTTGAAACGTTTCCCACAGGCTTAGTTTTTCTTAGAAGGTAAGGTACTTCCTAAACAAATTCCCAGAGTATGCTAATCCTCAGACCTCAGTCAACAGTAGGGAAAACCTTCTACACTGCAACCCCATTTCAGTTCCCTGGAATGAAATGCTCAACCATTGCAAGATCCAGAGAGAAAGGAATTTATTTCCTTCTTCCACATCCTATGGGAAAAATTTAATTCTTCCCATTACATGCAATAAATTAATACATGTAATTGGTTAATAAATTACATGCAATATACAGTTTCAGGGCTTATAATTTTGATTCAATGCAATTTATATTAATAAACAGTACATTTAGTTTCTCTGCCTGAAATATCTGCTTTCAAATTATTGTTATAAAGTTTCCCCAGGAAAAATGGGCTTATCTTTGCTTTTATTTTGAGTGATTTAAAAGTTAATTAGGTGGTTTTCTTAGGACAAAGACATTGTTCTTCAAGAAAAAGGAAAGTATTTTCCCTTCTGACTCAGCAACTCTTTGCAGCATTTAAATAACAAAAGTTTTTCTATTCTCTTTCATGACCTCAAAATCTTTGTGTAAAAATTTCAGAACTGACATTTTGATTCACACACACACACACACACACACACACTGAGGAAGTTTGTCCATTGCTTTAGGCCCTGTAAGAATTCCTAAGGTAGACTAAATTATGGGTTTAACTTAAAAAAATTTTTTTGTACTAACTATTCATTTTTTTAAAAAATGGGAGGATAATTAGTATATGGCAGATTGCTGAAAGTAAGTTAAAAACCACTTTTGGAATATTCATTATACTAAGTATATGAGATTACATTAAAATAGTATAATTATCATGACTTAATATCCAGGTCTCAGTGATAATAAATAAATTAAAATAGGTTTATTACTATTAAGAAAATCTCATTTAATATTTACCCGTTTGGCTTGTTTTTGTTTTATACTTGTCATTTGGGATTTTAGCACATAAAATGTAATAATAAGTTACAAAAATTATGTATCATGACCAATTTTGGAGTTTATTTCAACTGGGAGTTTATTTTTAACACTAAGTGAAGTTTATTTCAATTTCACACTAGCCTGGTTCAACATTCAAAATCCAACCAATCATTAATAGGCAAACAAAGAATAAAATTTGCATCTTATTAATTAATGTAAATAGAGTATTTGACAAAATTTAGCACTTATTTATAAGAAGTCTCAGAAAAATAGTAAGGAGAATTTCTTCAACCTAATTAAATGCATATACAAAACAAACAAATGAACAAACAAAAACTAATCAACAGCCCCCCTCCAGCTAACATTATATTGAATGATGAAAAACTGAATGTATTATTCCTAAGATTGGGAGCATAATTTATCATGGAGGCCTGCTTTTACCATTCCTTTTAGCATATTCCTAGAAAAGTCTAACCAGTGCAATAAGGCAAGAAAAGGAAATAAAAGGCTCAGGATTAATAGAAATAAAACTGTCTCTGTTTCTTGATGACATGATTGTTCATATGAAAATTTCCAAGGACTATATTACAGCTCATTCATGGGCTCAACAGGTTGCAGAACAACAAATGAAAATTACTGTATTTTTATATAATTACAATGAATATCTGGACAACAAAATTAAAAACAGTATTATTTATAATTTATTAAAATGCTTATGTATAAATCTAACAAAACATTATAGGACTTATATAAGTAAAACTATAAATTCTCTTGAAAGAAATCATAGGTGATCTATATACATGCAGTGAATACCATGTTCATGGATTAGAAGACATTAATTTTCAAATTAATGTATAGGTTTAATGCAACTTATATTAAAATTTTAGTTAGATATTTTTGTGATGTTGAATAATTATTCTTAATTTTTTATGGAAAGGCAAAGGAACTGAAAAAAAAATAATAAAAAAGAACAAAATGGGAGATATCAAGGAATCCAATTTCAGGACCTGAAATTTAGCCACAGTAGTCACATCTGTATGGCATTGACTTGAGGATCAGTGGAATGAGCAGAAATCCCAGAAATAGAATCATACTAATATGTTCAACTAATTTTTTATAATGGTGCAAAAACAATTTAATGAATGCAATCAACAAATGGTGCTACAGAACCTGACATCCACAGGCAAAACAAAACAAAAAAGACAACCCCCCTTGCCACCAAATATATCTTAACCTGTCTTACCCATTATACAAAAATAAGTCAAACATGTAATGGATTTAAATTATAAAATGTAAAACTATAAGAATTTTAGAAAATAGGACATAGGAGAAAATCTTTGGAATGCAGGTGTAGGCAAAGGATTTGGACTTGACACAAAAAGCATTGTCTATAAAAGAAAAATTAAAGCCTGATAAATTGCACCTCATTAAAGTTAAGAAGTTTTTCTCTGAGAAAAAGTGTTGGATAAAACGACAAGCTGCATATGGGAAGAAAATAAATGCAAACCACATAGTCTAATAACAAACTTTCAAAACTCAACAGTAAAAATAAAAGTAAACCTATCAAATAACTGAATTCTTTGGATAAAATGGGCAAACGACACAAACAAACATTTTATTGAAGAGCACATACAGATGGAAAATAAACTCATGAAAAGATGTTCAACATTATTAGCCATTAGAGAAATGCAAATATAACTGCAAATATAAACCACAATGAGATATCACTATATGCTTATTGAAGTTCCTGCAATAAAAATTAGTGACACAGCCAAATACTAGAAAGGATGTGGAGAAACTGTATCACTTATGACATTGCTGGTGGGATTGTGAAATGTATCATAGCTTCTTTAAAACCTAAGCATGCAACTATCATATGATTGAGCAGTTTCACTGGTAGGCATTTATTCCAGAGAATTGAAAATTTAAGTTCATACAAAAACTTGCACATAAATGTTTATCGCAGCTTTATTCACAATGTCCAAACTGTACAAACATCCCAGATGTTCTTTAATGGATTAATGGTTAAATAAATTGTGGTACATCTTCATCACTGATGACTACTTAGCAATAAAAATGAACAGATTATTGATACTTAGAATAACTTGAAAAACTCATTAGAGAATGTGCTTACTAAATAAAGGTGAACTCCAAATAGTGATATATTGTATCATTCTTTTAATGTAAAATATTGAAATGAAAAATTATAGAAATTGTGAACAGATTAGTTGTTTGAGAGATTAAAAATGGGTGGGTGATGAAAAGGAAGTAGATATGACTGTAAAAAGGGATATGATGAAAAGGTTGTATATCCTGAGGTGATGTAATTGTTCAGTATCTTTATATCATGATTTTTGTCAATATTATGGTTGTGATATTGAACTATAGTTTTTTATTCTATTTTATTTTATTTTTTAATTTTTAATTTTTTTGTTGGTTGTTCAAAACATTACATAGTTCTTGATATATCATATTTCACACTTTGATTCAAGTAGGTTATGAACTCCCATTTTTACCCCGTATACAGATTGCAGAATCACATCGGTTACACATCCACTGTTTTACATATTGCTATACTAGTGTCTGTTGTATTCTGCTGCCTTTCCTATCTTCTACTATCCCCCATCCCCTCCCCTCCCATCGTCTCTCTCTACCCCATCTACTGTAATTCATTTCTCCCCCTTGTTTTTTTCCCCCTTTTCCCTCACTTCCTCTTGTATGTAATTTTGTATAACCATGAGGTCTCCTTCCATTTCCATGCAATTTCCCTTCTCTCTCCCTTTCCCTCCTATCCCTGTTTAATGTTAATCTTCTTCTCATGCTCTTCGTCACTACTCTGTTCTTATATCAAAGAAGACATTTGGCATTTGTTTTTTAGGGATTGGCTAGCTTCACTTAGCATAATCTGCTATAATGCCATCCATTTCCCTGCAAATTCTATGATTTTGTCATTTTTTAATGCAGAGTAATACTCCATTGTGTATAAATGCCACATTTTTTTATCCATTCATCTATTGAAGGGCATCTAGGTTGGTTCCACAGTCTTGCAGTTGTGAATTGTGCTGCTATGAACATCGATGTAGCAGTGTCCCTGTAGTATGCTCTTTTTAGGTCTTTAGGGAATAGACGGAGAAGGGGAATAGCTGGGTCAAATGGTGGTTCCATTCCCAGCTTTCCAAGAAATCTCCATACTGCTTTCCAAATTGGCTGCACCAATTTGCAGTCCCACCAGCAATGTACAAGTGTACCCTTTTCCCCACATCCTTGCCAGCACTTGTTGTTGTTTGACTTCCTAATGGCTGCCAATCTTACTGGAGTGAGATGGTATCTTAGGGTGGTTTTGATTTGCATTTCTTTGACTGCTAGAGATGGTGAGCATTTTTTCATGTACTTGTTGATTGATTGTATGTCCTCCTCTGAGAAGTCTGTTCAGGTCCTTGGCCCATTTGTTGATTGGGTTATTCATTTTCTTATTGTTTAATTTTTTAAGTTCTTTGTATACTCTGGCTATTAGGGCTCTATCTGAAGTGTGAGGAGTAAAGATTTGTTCCCAGGATGTAGGTTCCCTATTTACCTCTCTTATTGTTTCTTTTGCTGAGAAAAAACTTTTTAGTTTGGCATCAACAACTAAAAAATAAAATAGAATAAAGAAAAATTGAAGGCATTCCCTTTATTCTATTTTACTTTTTAGTTGTTGATGGACCTTTATTTCATTTATTTTTATGTGGTTCTGAGGATTGAACCCAGTGGCTCACACATACGAGGCAAGCACTCTACCACTGTGGGCAATCTCAGCCCTTAAACTATAGTTTTGTAAGATATTAGCATCAGAAAAAATTGGGTAAAAGTACAAAGGATCTTATTTCTTACAATGGTTTGTAAATCTTATGTTACCACTAAATTTAAAAAGTTACAAAAATCTCAGTAAAATCTAGTAACCTAGTTATTTTGGTTCAAATGTGTTCTCTTAAGGTTCATGTGTAGGAAACTTAATCTTCAAATTCATAATATATATTGCTGGTATTTGGAGATGGGGCACTTGGAAGGTAATTAGTATTAGATGAGGTTGTGAGGCTGGGGCCCCCATGATGGCATTAGTAATGCCATAGCTTTTTAGGAAGAGAGGCTGAAGTTAGCGTGCTTTCTCTGTCTCACCGGTGTGATGTCCTTTATCATATTATGCTACAGGAAGAAGACGTTGGTACCATGGTTTTGGGCTTCCAGACTTCAGAACAATAAGCCAAATAAACTTCTATTCTTTATAAATTGTCCAATCTCAGATGTTTTGTTGGAACAACAGAAAATGGGCAAAGGCTGATCTTTTTAGAGTTCTGAAATGGCCTCCTTCTTCCAAAGTGGTTGTCAGTCTTAGGACATACAGTCCTAGGACATTATGCCTTTTGCACCATGTACCCCATTCTTTTATTGGCTCTTCACATTGATTCAGTCTTTATATTTTCTGCACAATTGCCTCCCTTGAATATCCATTTCTCTTTAGGGCTGAGGTTTTCTTCCTTGATCACAGCATATGCCTATGGCTCCCCTTAGTCTCTGTCACATCTCTTCGGGGTTTAGCCCCAAATAACTTTCATTTTTAATTCAGACAGATTTTTCTGAATTATTTTCTAGTTGGCTACCTAGGTTACTCTTCCCACTGGCTTGCCTTTCAGATGGGTTGTTCATCCATTTATTTTGTTTGATTGAATCTCAGCTCTGTTCCAGTTTTCTTGCTTTTCCCATCAGCCTTTATCACTGATATTGCAGCATTGTTGGAATGTTGAACCCCTAGCTAATTCCTGATCACTGTATAAAATGCAAGTCTCCTACTTTTATTCTCTATTTGTTTTTTTTTGTTTATTTACCAGCACTTATTATAGTTTGTGATTATTTTGTATTTCTACTTTTCTTTTCTTTTTTTTCCCCCTCAATCTAAACTAAAGGTTTGATGATAATAGAAACTGTGTCTCGCTCACTTTATATTTATTGTGCCTACCATGGTATCTGATACAAATTTCATAGGAGCCACTAAATAAATAATGTTAAAAATGAATAAAATGGTTGAAATAAATTGTACAAGTTCAGTTGCAAGTAATATATTAATGATGTTGAACACCTTCCAATAGCTAAAGTCTAGCTAACTAGTATGAAGCAACAGATATACTGAGAATTATGAGTTTTGGAAAAAGACAAAAATCCTTTTTAATTTATTGACTGTTTGCTCTAGGCAAATTAACTAAACTTCCTTAACTTCCATTTCCTTATTTGTAAAGTTGGATTGATGATTCCTATCATCAAGCTTTCTCATGAAGATGAAATGCAGTAATATAACACAGGTAAGGTGGCTAGCAGAGTAATTGTTCAAACAGGAGTCGTTTACAATTTCAGTCTGATCTATTTTTTTGGACAGAGCTATTTTATTTTTAGCAGTATGCAAGTGGAAGAAAAATTCAGATCAGGGAAATTATTTTTAAAAGACATCCAGCATTTATCTTGGATTATAAATTTGATTCATTCTTTGATGTATATATTCATTTACAATTATTTTCAACAAGAACCGCTGAAGGTAATTATATGCGTCAAGGTTTGTGAGGGTCTTAATTATCCATTATGCTAAGAAAATGAGTTACTTACTGAGATAAGTTTACCAATATGTTTTAGAAAACTTTAACAGTTTAGGAGTCTAAAGTGGAGTGATTTAATTCAGGACTCTTCCTCTTCAACCAAGAGTGATTATTTCTTGCTTTTGAGAGTGGGCATTCTAGGGCACGTCCCCCCTTCACTGTTAATTTAAGTGATATTTAGAGCTGGGGAGGTGGCTAAGGGGCAGAGTGCCTGCCTAGTATTCATGAGGCCCTGAGTTTGATCCCCAGCTCCACAAAAACCAAAAGAGAACAAGAAAAAAAATATGCTTAAGTTGGTTTCCTATTACAACATGATTTCTGGTTAAACATATGTGGACCCTCAGTTGCTACCACATTTGGGCCTTACTAAAAAAAAAAAATGTTTTTTCTATAGAATAGAGAATCAAGAATGTAGAATAGAGAATGTGTTTAAATCAGGAAATTCTTTCTTGTGTATTCTCCAAGAGGACTAAGTGACTGAGTTACTAAATATTCTTAAAGTTGTTTTGGTGAGATTTTAAGTTAGAGTGATCTCATGCCTTAGATTGTTGTTATAGGATATAAGGTTTCATCCTAAAAACATACATATTAAAGATGAGGAAAACTGTTTCTCTGAAATATTTCAGCCACACAAAAAAGTAGATAAATAATGACTATTAGATCCTTATTGACGGGAATCCAAGATGGTAGGACATAGGGAGGCAGAAATCTGTGTTGCTCAGTGACTTGGGACTCAGGAAGTGAGAATACTGCTTCTCTGTGAGTGATATTCCTGCTACGGTGCAGGAATGACAGCTGCTGTACCCTTGCAGGGCTCCAGGCCTCAGCGTCAGAGTAGGTCTTCCGACTACTATCCCACGCAAGACTACTGGGTGCCTGAGGGACCATCAGCATCATCACATGTGCAAAACTTTCAGCCACCCACCCAAGCAGAATTCCCGGACACAGATCCCATGCAGGACACCTGGCAGCTACCCATGTGCAGGATCTCCAGCTGTCACTCCTGTGTGGACCTTCATCAACCAATGTGGGGCTCCCCTGGTCATCTCCATCTTGGGACTCTGCAGCATGAAGATAGCCCCCTACGTGCCATATCCCACCTGCACCTGGGAACTTCACAGAGGCTCTGAAGACAGCCACAGCCACACGTTGCACGCCATAGACCCAGTCTCTGAACTCATCATCCAATGCCATTGCCCAGCTCCTCTGACCCCACCAGACACCCTATTGCTGGAAGCATTGTGGGGGCACTCCTAGGTTGGAACTCTGGCTGGCCAGGAACCCAGTTTCTAACTACTCCCTCTCCCCAGCATCTGCTAACCCAGCACAGTGGCTGCCCAACAACAACAACAACAATAACAAAAACAGCTCTTAGCAGGGCAGGTGCACAGTGCAACACACAACAGCCCTGGAGAGAAAGATCAAGGCCTTATTAGGAAGCAGTAAGGGAGTGTGATAGAGATTAGAGATTAAGAGAGACAGGAACTGGGAGGTCTTCAGGAGAGATAAGGAGATAAGACTGGTTACCTTTACTATCCTGGGGGTGGAGATATCAGCTAACAACAGAAAACTCCACCTACTGGATGAGAAGGCAGCAGGAAAGATACTGATCTCCAACCAAAACAATCCTTGTTTCTTCCTTCAAGATTTTTTCCTTTTTATTTCTTTTCCTTCTCTATTCTCCCTCCAATTTATGTGCAACCAAGTACTTTGCATGAATTAGGACATTGATGTCTGAGATGACTGAATAGTGTAATACAGTTATGTTGTATATTCTTTTTGTTTTGTTTTGTTTTCTCCATTTTTTTTCTATTTTAACATTTTTGAATTTTTCTTAATATTTATGTGTGTTTGTTTTAGTACTCTACTGTCTTCCCTGTTACTTGTCTACCCAAAATTACTTCCTCTCTATTCTCCTGCTACTAACCTTCTTTAGATTTCTCTTTCACACTTCCTAAGATATAACTCTATATATTCTCACCTCCTACCTCCTCAGCATATATTCCTACATCTCACCCTCGGTTCATTGTCCACCATCAGAAACAGTAAAACCCTTTTACAAACCTACCGATTATATTGTAGATAATAATTGAATTCACCATTTCTGAACATTGTGGCCAAAATATAAACATCTATTAGTAACTATTTGTTTTTAGGTGGTATTTTGTTTATATTGGGTTCTGTTAACATTGTCTTACCCCTCAAAGGAGAGGTATTGGAACTCTACAGGGACAAGCCTATAGGGTAAAAACAGTAATGCCTCAGATCCACAGCACTAGAAGGGAAGACACATGAGCAACATGAAATGATGAGTGAAGAAATTCTCCAAACAAATAAAGATAACACATTATTAGAATTCATGACCAGCACAGCAGATGAAATTACAGAGAAGGAATTAATGATGTACATAATTAAAATGTTCTGTGATTTAAAGGATGATGTAAGAAAGCAAATATAGGCAGCAAAAGATCATTTCAACCAAGAGCTACATAAGCAAATACAGGAAGCAAAAAGTTACTTCAATAGGGAGATAGAGGTTCTAAAGAAAAAATGAATAGAAATCCTTGAAATGAAAGAAACAATAAACCAAATTAAAAGTTCAATTGAAAGCATCACAAACAGATTAGACCACTTGAAAGACAGGACCTCAGACAATGAAGATGAAAATATATAATCCTGAAAAGAATGTAGACCACACAGTGAACATTGTAAGAAACCATGAGCAGAATATTCAGGAAATATGGGAGAGCATAAAAAGACCAAATTTAAAAGTTATCAGGATATAGGAAGGCATAGAGTTCCAAACCAAAGGCAGGAGCACTCTATTAAATGAAATACTATCAGAAAAATTTCCAAACATGAAGAACAATTTGGAAGACCAAATTCAAGAGGCTTAAAGGACACCAAATGCACAAAATCACAACAGATACACACCAAACACATTATAATGAAAATGCCTAACATACCAAATAAGGAGAGAATATTAAAAGCTATGAGATAAAAGAATCAGATTACATATAGGGGAAAACCAATTAAGTTATGTGCAGATTTTTCAACCTAGACCCTGAAAGCTAGAAGATCCAGGAACAACATATATCAAGCTTTGAAAGAAAATAGATGCTAACCAAGAATCTTATATCCAGCAAAATTAAGCTTTAGATTTGATAATGAAATAAAAACCTTCCATGATAAACAAAAGTTAAAAGAATTTACATCTAGAAAACCTACACTACAGAACATCGTTGGCAAAATGTTCTATGAATAGGAAATGAAAAACAACAAAGAAAATTAGCAGAGGGAGGGAATACACTAAAGGAAAAACTATTCAAAGGAGAAACTAAGTCAAGTTAAATTAAAAAAAATAAACAAAAATGGCTGGGAATACAAATCGTGACACAAAAATAACCCTGAACTTTACTAAACTCACCAATCAAAAGACATAGGCTAGTTAATTGGATTTTAAAAAGACCCCAAAATATGATGCCTCCAAGAGACTCATCTCAGAGAAAAAGACATCCACAGACTGAAGGTGAAAGGTTGGGAAAAATAATACCACTTACATGGATTATGGAAGCAAGCAGGGGTTTCCATCCTTGTGTCAAAAAAATAGACTTTAGGCTGAAGTTAATCAAAAGGGATAAAGAAGGACATTTCATACTGCTCGAGGGAACCATACACCAATAAGACATAACAATTATAAATATAGATGCCCCAAACAATGGAGCATCTATATTCATCAAACAAACTCTTCTCAGGTTCAAGAGTCAAATTGACCACAACACATTAATTCTGGATGACTTTCACACACTTCTTTCACCTCTGGATAGGTCTTCCAAACAAAAGTTGAATAATAAAACTATAGAACTCAATATTCTATTGAGTTAGAATATTGAGTTAGACTTAACTGACATATATAGAATAATTCATCCTTCAACTAGCAAATACACATTCTTCTCAGCAGCTCATGGATCTTTCTCTAAAATACATAATATATTATGCCAAGAAGGAACTCTTAACAAATACAAAAAAGTAGAAATACTACTCTGCATTCCATCAGACCACAATGAAAGGAAATTAGAAATCAATGATAAAATAAAAAATAAAAACTCTTACAAAATCTGGAGACTAAATAATATGCTACTGAATGAGAAAACATGGGTTGCAAAAGACATCAAAGAGATTAAAAAATTCATAGAGGTGAATGAGAACACTGATACATAATATTGAAATCTCTGGTGGTACTAAGAGGAAAGTTCATTGCATGAAGTTCATTCCTTAGAAGAAGAAAAAGTCGATAAATAAATGACTTAACATTACATCTCAAAGCCCTAGAAATCAACACCAAAAGCAGTGGAAAACAGGAAATAATTAAAATCAGAGGTGAAATCAATGAAATTGAAACAAAAGAAACAACTTAAAAAATTGACAAAACAAAAAGTTGGTTCTTTGAAAAAATAAATAAAGTTGACAAACCCTTAGCCATGCTAACAAAAAGGAGAGAGAAAACTCAAATTACTAACATACATGATGAGAAAGAAAATATCTCAACAGACACTACAGAAATGCAGAACATAATTAGAAATTAGTTTGAAAACTTGTATTCCAATAAAATAGAGAATATCAAAGGCATTGACAAATTTCTAGAGTAATATAATTTGCCCAAATTGAATCAGGATGATATACAGAATTTAAACAGATCAATTTCAAGCAATAAAATAGAAGATGCCATCAGAAGCCTATCAACCAAGAAAAGCCCAGGACCAGATGGATACACAGCTGAGTTCTGTAAGACCCATATAGAAGAACTAGTACCTATACTCATCAAATTATCTTGTGAAATAGAAAAAGAGGGAGGTATAAGGTCAATATCACCCTGATTCCAAAACCAGACAAAGACACATCAAGGAAGGAAAACTTCAGATCAATATCTCTAATGAAAATGGATGCTAAAGTTCTCATTAAAATTCTGGCAAATAAAATACAAAAACATATCAAAAAGATTGTGCACCATGATCAAGTGGGGTCCATCCCAGGGATATAAGGTTGGTTCAACATACAGAAATCAATAAATATAATCCATCACATCAATAGACTTAAAGCTAGGAATCATGATCATCTCGATAGATGGAGAAAAAACATTTGACAAAATACAGCTTCCATTCATGTTCAAAACACTGGAAAAACCTAGGGATAACAGGGACATATCTCAGCATCATAAAAGCTATTTTTGCTTAGTCCCAGGCCAACATCATTCTAAATGGTGAAAAATTGAAAGCATTCCCTCTAAAAACTGAAACAAGACAGGGAGGCCCTCTTTCACCATTTTATTTAACATAGTTCTTGAAATACTAGCTAGAGCAATTAGACAGACAAAAAAATTAAAGGGATGATATGTATAGGAAAAGAATAACTCAAATTAGCACTATTTACTAATGATATGATTCTATACCTAGAAGACCCAAAAAATTCTACCAGAAAACTTCTAGAACTGTAAATGAATTCAGCAAAGTAGCAGGATACAAAATCAAAACCCATAAATCAAAGGCATTTCTGTATATCAGTGACAAAACCTCTATAAAAGGGAAATGAGGAAAACTACTCCATTTACAACAGCCTCAAAAAAACAAAACAACAACAACAAAACTTGGGAATCAACCTAACGAAAGAGATGAAAGTCCTCTACAATGAAAACTACAGAATGTTAAAGAAAGAAATTAAAGAAGACCTTAGAAGATTGAAAGATCTCCTTTATTCTTGGATAGACAGAATCAATATTACCAAAATGACCATACTACCAAAAGCACTATACAGATTTAATGAAGTTACAATCAAAATCCCAATGGCATTCCTCATAGAAATAGAAAAAGCAGTCATGAAATTCATCTGGAAAAATAAGAGACCCAGAATAGCTAAAGCAATCCTTAGCGAGAAGAATGAAGCAGGTGGCATCACTATACTAGACTTTATACTACAGAGCAATAGTAACAAAAAAAGCATGATATTGGCACAAAAACAGACTGGTAGACCAATGGTACAGAGTAGAGGACACAGAGACTAACCCACATGATTACAGTTATCTTATATTAGACAAAGGCTCCAAAAACGTACATTGGAGAAGAGAAAGCCCCTTCAACAAATGGTGCTGAGAAAACTGGAAATCCATGTGCAACAAAATGAAATTAAATCCTTACCTCTCACCATGCATAAAACTCATCTCAAAGTAGATCAAGAACCTAGGAATTAAACCAGAGACCCTGTATCTAATCAAATAAAAAGTAGGCCCACATTTCCATTATGTCAGATTAGGCTCCAACTTCCTTAATAAGACTCCTATAGTGCAAGAATTAAAATCAAGAATCAATAAATGGGATGGAGGGGCTGAGGTTGTGGCTTAGTAGTGGAGTGCTCACCTACTACATGTTAGGCCCTGGGTTGGATTCTCAGCACCACATAAAAATAAATCAACAAAATAAAGGTATTGTGTCCAACTACAACTAAAAAATATTTTAAAAAAAGGATGTGGCTTAGTGGTTAAGCATCCCCTGTTAAAAAAAATGAAGATAAAAATAAATGGGATGGATTCAAACTAAAAATATTCTTCTCAGCAAAAGAAATAATCAGTGAGGTGAATAGAGAGCCTATATCTTGGGAGCAAATTTTTACCACTTGCAAATCAGATAGATCACTAATATCTAGAGTATATAAAGAACTCAAAAAGTTAAACACTAAAAAAACAAATAGTACAATCAATAAATGTGCCAAGGAACTGAACAGACACTTCTCAGAAGATGATATGCAGTCAATCAACAAATATATGATGGTACAGAATAGAGGACACAGTAACCAATCCACAAAATTACAACTTTCTTATATTTGATAAAGGGGCTAAAAGCATGCAATGGAGGAAGGATAGCATCTTCAACAAATGGTGCTGGGAAAACTGGAAATCCATTTGCATCAAAAAGAAGCTGAATCCCTATCTCTCGCCATGCACAAAAGTTAACTCAAAATGGATCAAGGAGCTTGATATCAAATCAGAGACTCTGTGTCTGATAGAAGAAAAAGTTGGTTATGATCTACATACTGTGGGATCGGGCCCCAAATTCCTCAATAGGACACCCATAGCGCAAGAGTTAACAACTAGAATCAACAAATGGGACTTACTCAAACTAAAAAGTTTTTCTCAGCAAAAGAAACAATAAGAGAGATAAACAGGGAGCCTACATCCTGGGAACAAATCTTTACTCCACACACTTCAGATAGAGCCCTAATAACCAGAATATACAAAGAACTCAAAAAATTAGACAATAAGATAACAAATAACCCAATCAATAAATGGGCCAAGGACCTGAACAGACACTTCTCAGAGGAGGACATGCAATCAATCAATAAGTACATGAAAAAATGCTCACCATCTCTAGCAGTCAGAGAAATGCAAATCAAAACTACCCTAAGATACCATCTCACTCCAGTAAGATTGGCAGCCATTAGGAAGTCAAACAACAATAAGTGCTGGAGAGGATGCGGGGAAAAGGGCACTCTTGTTCATTGCTGGTGGGACTGCAAATTGGTGCAGCCAATTTGGAAAGCAGTATGGAGATTTCTTGGAAAGCTGGGAATGGAACCACCATTTGACCCAGCTATTCCCCTTCTCGGTCTATTCCCTAAAGACCTAATAAGAGCATGCTACAGGGACACTGCTACATTGATGTTCATAGCAGCACAATTCACGATAGCAAGATTGTGGAATCAGCCTAGATGCCCTTCAATAGATGAATGGATAAAAAAAATGTGGCATTTATACACAATGGAGTATTACTCTGCATTAAAAAATGACAAAATCATAGAATTTGGAGGGAAATGGATGGCATTAGAGCAGATTATGCTAAGTGAAGCTAGTCAATCTTTAAAAAACAAATACCAAATGACCCCTTTGATATAAGGGGAGTAAACAAGGACAGGGTAGGGACCAAGAGCTTGAGAAGAAGATGTACATTAAACAGGGATGAGAGGTGGGAGGGAAAGGGAGTGAGAAGGGAAATCGCATGGAAATGGAAGGCGATCCTCAGGGTTATACATAAGGACATATAAGAGGAAAGGAGGGGTAAGACAAGATAATACAAATCGAAGAAATGATTTACAGTAGAAGGGGTAGAGAGAGAAAAGGGGAGGGGAGGGGAGGGGAGGGGAGGGGGGATAGTAGAGAATAGGACAGACAGCAGAATACATCAGACACTAGAAAGGCAATTTGTCAATCAATGGAAGGGTAACTGATGTGATTCAGCAATCTGTAGATGGGGTATAATTGGGAGTTCATAACCCACTTGAATCAAATTGTGAAATATGATGTATTAAGAACTATGTAATGTTTTGAACGACCAACAATAATAAAAAAAAATTTAAAAAAAAACAAAAAAACAAATATATGAAAAAATGTTCATCATCACTAGCAATTAGAGAAAGGCAAATCAAAACTACTTTAAGATTTCATCTCACTCCAGTCATAATGGCAGCTATTAAGAACACAAACAACAAGTGTTGGCGAGGATATGGGGAAAAAGGTACCCTCAGTACACTCATACGTTGCTGGTGGGATTGCAAATTGTTGCAGCCAATATGGAAAGCAGTATGGAGATTCCTTGGAAAGCTGAGAATGGAACCATTTGACCATTTGACTCAGATATCTCACTCCTCGGTCTATATCCAAAGGACCTAAAAACAGCATACTACAGGGACACAGCCACATCAATGTTTATAGCAGCACAATTCACAATAACTAAACTGGGGAACTAACCTAAATGCCCTTGAGTAGAAGAATGGTTAAAGAAAATGTGGCATATATACACAATGGAATATTACTCAGCAAAAAAAAAAAAGAGAATAAAATGATGACATTTGCAGGTAAATGGGTGGAGTTGGAGAAGATAATGCTAAGTGAATTTAGCCAATATCCAAAAACAAATGCCAAATGTTTTTTTCTGATATAAGGAGGCTGATTCATAGTGGGGTTGGGTGGGGGAGCATGAAGGATTAGACAAACTCTAGATAGGATAAAGGGATGGAAGGGAATGGAAGGGGGAAATAGGGATAAATAAGATGGTGGAATGAGATGGACATCATTACCCTAAGTACATGTATGAAGACACAAATGGTGTGAATATACTTTGTATACCACCAGAGATATGAAAAATTGTGCTCTATATGTGTAATATGAATTGTAATGCATTCTGCTGTCATATATAACAAATTAGAATAAAAAAATTACAAAAAAGATCCTTAATGATGTTCAAACAGAGGTATATTTGAGTTTATGGTTAGTAATAACAACTTGGAAATATATTTTAAATAATTCTGACTTTCTATGTCAAAGCCTTTAACCTTATTACATAGTGTTATTTGTGGAAGCTCTTCAGGGGGATTTCCTCCTTAGGTTTATTTTTAATTTTTTTTCTAAATAAGTTTGTCAAAAAAATCCTTTATATTTAGAATACTCAATCTATTTCAAGTCAACCTATGGAAAATAATAAGCCAAATACATTTTTAAAAATCTAATTTCATTGCTTTCGACTTTTCAGGGACATGAATATTAGCTCTCAAATGACTGACCTTTTTGATGATTAATTTAATTCATAACAATTTCATACATATGAAGAGAAATCATTTGTGGCTTCAGAGCCTTTCCTTTCATTTTAGATTTACTTCACTAATGTGAATTCCTCTTATATACAGTGGCCATTGTTTATTTTAAGTTTCAGTACATAAATGGAAAAATTTTCAGCAGAAGTGAATTTTATAGAACGAAGAATGCAAAAGAATATTAAGTTCAATAATCTGTATAAAGTGAACTATTATAGCATTTATCTTCATGGCTAAATCATTTCTGAGTTATCTTTATCATTTGTAAAGATAGATACTGTAACTCAATAATCCATCATGAAATCTTTAAAAATTTACCCTCTCTGCAGAAACACATTGCTCATACTTCACCGATATGAGACAATTTAAGAATGAGTTATTTTGTACGTTTATTTGAAAGGTGGATATAGTCTATAAACAGCACTGTTGGAGAAGGTCAAATTGTGATTGATGTCCTACCCAAAATATGATTCCACCAGTCACGGTGATTTAATTTAGGAAATTCTTTCTCTGCTTAGTAAGCTGATCAGTATTCGTTACTATATAATCACTAAGGTAATAGGTTGGGATGAAAATAACCCCTGCCAGCAGTTATTTAAAAAAAAGACTTTAATTCTATGATATATAAAGGAAGATGTTATATTTCAGTGTCACTTCTCAGAAGTGGCTTCTAATTGTTGACATTTTTTCCTAAAACCACTCAGATATTACAAAATACTCATTTCACATCAATGATATAATTATGGGATGACTTGTTTCTGGAAATCTTAACTAGTGATAAAACAAGATGACCTCTTCCCATTTTTGCATCAAAAACAAGTGCTAAGGAATAGATCCAGTGATTTATTTAGTAACTTGTAAATATGGAGTATTGATAGTCTTCAACTTTCAGGAGAAAGGCTATTAAATATAAATTTCTAAGATAAGGATATCTCTGGAGAATTCCAATGAATTTGCACAATGGAAGAAAAGTGTGGTACTGCTGCATTATTTAATTGGGCCACTAATGCTGCCATCTTCAACCAGAATCATATCAGATCCAGAATAATAGATTCCAGGCATTGGTATATTCACTGGAGTATGATGAACTTGAATGTACATGGAAATTAAAACATTTATACCAAGACATGATTATTTCAACATGATTTTTGTGTTAAGGCTTCTATTATTGTCATTTCTAATTTAAGTTCAAGAAATAAATGTTTCTGCTGTAGGGTACTTTTAATGCAACTCAACCTTACATTAGAAAGCATAGAGAGAAACAAAAAGTAAACCATACCATTTTATTTTATTTCTATTTATTTATTTTCCACATTTATAAAAGAGTTTAATAGATACAATTGTTGCCAAGAATACTCTCAGACAGACATTACGGAATATTGTTATACTGTTTTTCCAAATTATTGTTGGTGTGGAGCTCTGTCAATATATGGTATTAATTTATTATTTAATAAGCCTAAAAGTTTCTTTTATATACATTATCTAGGCTTATTAAATGAATATATATATATATTTAAGTTGTAGTTGACACAATACCTTTATGTTATTTATTTATTTTATGTGGTGCTGAGGATCGAACCTAGTACCTCGCACATGCTAGGCGAGCACTCTACTACTGAGCCACAAACCCAGCCTTTATGAGTTTCTTTTTTATTTATTTATTTATTTTAAATAAGAGCTTTATAGTTATACATAATCGCTGGGTTCATCCTGACAAACTCATTCATGCATGGAAATTGACTTCCGTTCATAGATTTTAGATCCCCCCCTTTATCCCACCCTTCTTACCCTCCCACCCTCCCTCTTCTCTCTCATATTCCTTACTTTAATATACTTTTGCTCATCTTTTTATTTTTATTTGATTGGTTCTTTCTACCAATGTATAAAGGTGAAATTCCCCTTGGTATACATATGTACATAACAGGATTGTTAATGAAATCATTCTGTATTGCTTTCCCTTACCCATCCCTCTATTCTGCCTCTTTGTCTCTTCTACATTACTGATCTTCCTTTTATCTTCATGTTATCCAATATTTGCCTTCCCCTTTGCTTTATTTTACTCTACCCTCTGCATATCAGAGAAAACATTCAACCTTTGAGTTGAATATTTGGCTTATTTCACTTAGCAGAATATTCTCCATTTTCATCCATTTACCAGAAAATTCCATAATTTAATTCTTTTTTATGCCTGAGTAAATGCATGTGTGTGTGTGTGTGTGTGTGTGTGTGTGTGTGTGTCACAATTTCTTAGTCCATTCATCTCTTGACAGGTACCTGGGTTGATTCCATAATTTAGCTATTGTGAATTGTGCTGCAGTAAACATCGAGGTGTCTGTATTACTGTAGTATTCTGATTTTAGATCTTTTGGGAAAATATGAAGGAGTGGGATAATTGGGTCATATGGAGGCTTCATCCCTCATGTTTGGAGAATTTTTCATACTGCTTTCCAGAGTGGTTATACTAGTCTGCGGTCCCACCAACAATGTAAAGTTCATGTTTTCCCCCGAAAACCTTGACAGCATTTATTATTGTTTGTATTCTTGAACATTGCCATTCTGACTAGAGATGAAATCTTAGTGTAGATTTGATTTGCATATCCCCAATTGCTAAAAATGTTGAACATTTTTTTTATGTGTTTATTGTCCTTTTGTGTTTCTTCTGTTGAGAATTTTGTTTAGTTCTTTTGCCCATTTATTGACTGGATTGTTTGTGTTTTTGGTGTTGTTTTTTGAGTCGTTGCATATTCGAGATATTAATCCCCTATTGGAGGAGTAGCTGGCCAAGACTTTCTCCTATTCTGTAAGCTCTCTCTTCATACTTTTAGTCATTTCCTTAGCTGTGCAGAAGCTTTTTACTTTAATGGTATCCCACTTATTGATTCTTGGTTTCATTTCTTGCGTTTTGGGTCTTGTTAAGGAAGTCTTTGCTAGCACATGTATGATGGACTGTTGACCCTATGTTTTCTTCTAGCCGTTGTAAGATTTCTGGTCTAATTCCTATGTCTTTGATCCACTTCAATTTGAGTTTTTTGTGCAGGGTGAGATATAGGGGTCTTGTTTCATTTTTATACATATAGCTATACAGGTTTCCTAGCACCATTTGTTAAAAAAGCTGTCTTTTCTTCAAAATTTATTTTTGGCACCTTTGTCAAATATCAGATGGCTATAAAACTATACTGTTTTACTAAATGTGTATTCTTCTTGAAACTTTAGCAGAGTTTTGCAACTTCTGAAAAGACTAAAGGTGTGAGATTTCAAGCCCTTCTGATAATCTCACAGGAAGTAGAACAACAGTGTTTCTTGTAGCCAAAGATTTTTCTAATTTACTCCATAGAGAGCATTTATGGCTTATCAGAAGTAAAGAATAATCTTAAAAAGAAAATATAGTTCCAATGTGTTTGCGGCACGACTATAGTTCCTTGGTTTACAGGTCAACATATACCTTTTTGGAGTACACTGGAATGTGTTAGTTCAATCTGTTTCCTGAGTCACCAATAAGGCTTCTAGTTTTGATTAGTACTCAAAATAAAGGAAAGCTCTGACGCTCGTCTGTGCAGTGCAAACAAGTGTTTACTATTTGCCTTATGACTCCAAAGATCCAATTGAAATAACTATAACAGAAAGGCTACAGATTGGGTCATCTTGGAAACTTAGGAGAATTATAATAAAGAGAACAAGGATTTTGGTGTATTGGAAATATTTGGTCATGAAGTATTTCCTAATTTTTCAAGTCAGCCCTAAACATCCATATGATATCATCAATGGTATGGAGCTTCAGCATATCAAGGATGCAAACTAAGTTTCTTGAGTACTTGGCTCTTTTCCAAATGACACCTCCTTTTTTGGGGATTGTCACGTTTCCTTCAAACCTACGACATCATGGGGAGTGAGCAATGCACCAAATGTGGTTTATTATTCTAGCGCTATGTAGAGATGGCCCTGGAGGCCAATGGGTAAATAAAACGCCTAGGGCCAGAAATTCAAACATACACTTGGAATTTCACTTTGTCTGGAAGAAGAGATGATGCAAGGTGTAGATATAGATTGTGTTATTGATAGTTGCTGAAATTTTGGTCAGATGATTAGGGACTTGGAAGAAATAAAATTGAAGAATTGTTCACTATAAGTTCTCAGGAAGAAGCATGTAGGGATGAAATGCTCAGAATAGCTACAGAGTGTGGATTTTTGTATCTCATGATCATAGGGATCTACTGTGTAGAAGACTGCCAATAATCAGTTTGGGGCCAGTTTATAGATATCAGTCAGCTTTTCTCTCTGGTTACTCACTGATTGCTCATAATTCTTTGTAAAATATGACCATCTGTGTCAGGAATGAAGGCTGTGCAAAGGCTCAATAGTGCACAATTTCCCTCATCAAATCGTATTTTACTGCCACCACTCGTGAGGATCAGCTTGCCAATAGCCACGAGCAATACCACATTCTGAGATGACACTATTCTGCAGTGGTGCTAGCTAACTACCTAGTATTCCCTGAAATGAACATTTACTTGTGTAGATTTGCTTTTTCTTGGCACAGTGCTTTTGACATTACCATCGTGTTTTGTTCATTATTTTGTTTGTCCACATGATTTTGCTACTGACCAAAGAATAGCAAAAGAAGTAATAAACAGTCTTATGCCTGTGAAATTCGCTAGCGTTCCCATCTACTCAGAAACAGCAGAAAGGTAGAATGATCTATTGAAGGCTCAATTACAGTGCTGGATGAGTCTTACCATCTATATATCAGTAGTCTTACGATCTACTGATGAGGTGTTTGTCATAGGGCTGTGTATTCTCTGAGCGCAACTGATGCATGGTTACCCCCCACACACACACACTCCCCACCCCGCTTGAAATCAGGTCCTGGATCCAAAGGATAGAAGTAGGAGTGGCTCCTTCAATTCCTAGTGATTACTTGTAAAAATTTGCCCCTTCCAGGGATCACTTGATTTGAAGATCTTATTAATCAGGGAAACAGGGAAACACTCATTTTTAGAAGGGGACTCAATAATTTCATTGAACTGGGAAGCTGAAACTATCACTTAGCCACTTTGGTCTCCTCACGTAATTGAACTAAGAAGCAAATAAAGGGTTTAGCAAAGTGGTTATTGTGAATGTTCTTATTTTTCAAAGGGAAATAAAATGCTGCTTTTTAATGCAGATATAGTACATGGGAATGTAAAATTTCTGGGGTGTCTCTTAATACTTCCATATCTTATAATAAAAATCCATGGAAGATTTACTGTAGCAACTCCAAAAAGTAGGACCATGCACAGCTTAGACCGTTCAAGAAGAAACACTTAGGTCATCAGGCATAGAATTTTAATGTCAAGTTATAAAAATGCTGGTACTTTCCTGCAAGCTAACAAGTTAGCCTGCCACAGTTTTATAAATGCTAACAAAAGACTTGAAACTCTTGAGTCAGTAAAATAACTTTATTATCTACCACAATAATAACGAAGTGTCTGCATTTGCATTGGTCCTCAAGCACCAGTTCCTATAGGGTAATGTAAAATTAAAAATGCCTGTCAGTGGGTGCACACAGTGACTCAGATGACCAAAATATGTGGAGCTTAAAAAACCTGAGTGCTTTATAACATTCTATAAGCGGGTCTTGCCTTTGTCCCAAATGGGGATTTTGTCTTCATTATACTGGATGCTAAACCTTCCTTTTGCACTGTTAGGACACACTATTTCCTTCTTAAAAGGCTATTTACTGTGCAGCTATTCTTGGAAAGACAGTCCTGGAACAAATGCTGTGACTCTGCCGAAACATGTGTAGGAAATTGAAAGATCCATGGAGAACCCTCTACCAATTACTGGGAAGTTGAGTTAGCCACTTTGGTCTCCTCCTGTAATTGAACTAGGAAGCAAATAAAGGGTTTACTAAAGTGGTTACTGTGATTGTTCTTGCTTTTCAAAGGGAAATAAGGTGATGCTTTTTAATGCAGATACAGTACAAGGGAATGTAAAAGTATTTCATTATTTCAGTAAAAGTATTCATATATTTCAGTAAAGGCAAAGACCAAATGGAATTTAGTAGAAGGAGTTTAACAATTTTCTCTTTGTGACCAGTTTGAGAAACTAAGGCTATGGTAAACAAGATTTTTTAAAATATTTGTCATGTATGTACTTGGATATATTAACTTTCACCCTCTCTCCCTTTCTCTGCTATTTCATATGATATGTATGGTTGTGATTAACATTATTACTCATTATTCACATTACAAACTATCTACAAAAGAAGGATTTTGCCTGAGCTAGAAAACAAAAGAACATTACAGAGATAAGGATACAGTAATCTTGGGAACTTTTTGTGCTTTTGAGGGGGTGAGGGATTGGGTGTATCTTTGTTAGTATAAGAGATTGTTGCATTGTTAGTTGGAAGTATGTTTTTGATATTATTATTATTATTTGGAAGGTTAACTGTGGGCCAAGATTGTGAATGGACACTGAATATTCAGAGTAAGATTTATCAGATATTGCTGCTCATTCTCAGTTACATTTCTGACATTTTAAACTGTCCCTGTAGTATAGTAACATGAAACCTGGGAAGGACTTTTTCATCAGCACAGTGCCAGCCAGCTAAGTTTCTGTCAATGAGAGGCTCAAGCACAGGGTTTGGAAATCAGAGGAAGAGAAGTCGTTTTTGTCCATGGCAGATCTGGGCAGGTCTTGGGTACTCTCGGATTTTCCTCATGGGACTTTGCTGTAACTTTTGGGCATCCTCCTGAGAACCTCTCTTTGGTGTCACAGCTGCTGATTCCACTGGTAGAAATTTTCCTCTGCTTTTGACCTCTGTCCATTTGAATTTTCCAATAGATTTTTCATGATGTTTTTTCCTGCTGTATTCTAATGTTCCTCCAGCAATTGCTTTTATTAAACCTTTTTTTTTTACATAAAATAGCTGGGATGGCTTTTATTTTTTGGACCAAATCCTGATTTATACAGGAAAATGATTCTTTAGAAATAGACAATGACTTTCTTTGAAGATCAATATTAGAAGGATTAAAATGAATAATCAACCTGTCCAGTATATTTAGAGATAAATGCTTAATTTTTTTCCTTTATAAAGTGAGATATGTCCATGGAAGGTCATAACCTTAAGTAATAGCTAACATTCATTTTAGAATTAACTCAAATCTGCTTTGGAGTGATTGTTTATTTTTTTTTTTACAACATGTGCATCAGTATTCTGATAGCATGGCTATGAAAAACAAGTACAATAATTTATATAAAGTACTTAACACATAGTTAAGGGCTCAATAAATCCTAGACATTATAGGAGCATTGGACTTATTATTATGTAAGACAGTGTGTGTTATGTTCTGAAAGATGTGGTGGAAAAAAATATTGATCTCGGATTTGATCTCTCATTTTCCCCTGATTCAACACTCAGAGTTTTAGTGTACACCGGGGTGGGGGCGCCCCAGTTCTTTATCTGTTGCATCAAATCAATTAAATTTTAATGAGGGCTCACAGAACTTGTTCAACAAAGTGATGGCAGGAACTGTGTCTATCTTGTCTTGGCTTACGTCCCAAAATCTAACCAGCAGCCTGACACATAGACAACTGTCAGTTAAAATAGGATGAATGGAGAGGAAAAGACTAAGCATTGAATACTGTGGTGGGGAGGAGCCGTGGAGTTCAGTGTACACAAAGACAAGTTCCACGTGGCCCTTAACCTCACAAAGGAGGCTGTTATAATTAACCATTGTTTAGGAAAGGCTGAACCCAGATTTCAGGGTGATTCATTTAGTTTGGGTGTGATCTGGGAAGATGTTAACAGAAGTGAAAGAAGAAGGTTAGCTGTGAAGGGGAAGTTGGATGTGTCAGGCTGAGAATGTCAGATGGAGGGAAAATTGAGTGGAACTTTGAAACATGAGGGCTATTAGGATTTAGGAAGCCAATAAATAATGTCCCTTCTCCCCACTACTGATTTTCAGAGTCAGTTGAGAAGTTCAGCAGGGTTTACTCTAAGCACGGCAATTTACTGTCTTGCTGGAAGGACATGGTTAACTATTACAATGAAATGTGATGATTACTGTTATAGCATGTAATCTAGGGCAGTGATTCTCAATGTGTGGACTTTGAATAAGCCTTTCCTGACTCACCTGCGAGTTTTTAGAACTGCAAATTCACATACCTCTTCACACACAATCAGAATCTTTGCAGATGGGGCTCAGGAATCTTTTAAACAAGGCCTCCAGGTGATACCTATATAGCAAAGCTTGTGAAATGCTGTACTAGAGGCCCTAACTCAGGTTAGTGAGGCAGAGAAGATCCACTGAAGGAGGTGATATTGAGACTAAGGTGTGATGGATGAGTTGGGCTGATGAGTAGCCGTTGGGAGAGTTTCAGGCAAAGGAAACTCCAAAGTGGAAGCCTGGAGAGAAGAGTGTGGCATATTCAAGGGCTAGGATTCTTTTAGCAGGGTTGAAGTGTGTGCTTTATGGCATCTAGATGTGAACATCATTTGTAAGGGAGTCAGTCTTGGATTCCATTTAAGGAGGAATGACTCACGAGGTAAAGGGGAGCTACCAGGGTTTGGATCTTAAATGTCTCCCACAAGCTCAGCTTTGTCCCCAGCTGGTGACACTGATGGGAGGTGGGGAGACATTAGGAGGCGGGGCCTTGTTGGAGGAAGTAAGTCATGGGAGTGTGCCTTTGAAGAGGATAGTTTGTCCCCAGCACCTTCTTCCTGTGAGCTCCTTCCCTCTGCTTCTCAGCTACCATGAGGTGAGCAGCTCTGCTCTACCATCTACTCCCCACCATGACACTCTGTCTTGCCATAAGCTCAGAGCAACGGAGCCAGGTAAGGACCAAAACCTCTGAAACCGTGAGCCAAAACAAATCTCTCCTTGTTTAAGTGGAGTTTTACAAGAACTTTTTCACAGTGATGGAAAGCTGACTACACAGGTGGTGAAGGGACCCAAGAGAAAAATGAGCCTCCTGAATCTAGTCTGGGTGTGAGGCTTTAGCAGTATCATGGAATTGCAGTGTCGGGCCAGGACAGATTACCCATAAAAGAGGTCTGTGGGAGAATGCCACAGTCTTCATTCACTTGATCAGTTCTCATTGAGCCCTTATGTGGTGCTGGATGTTCTAGCTTCTCAGAATATAGTGAAAAAAGCAGAGTCGAACAACAATAAATGATACAAAATATGTCAGGGGGTGATAAGTGCTGGTAAGAAAAATTAAGCCAATGGAGCCTGCCTCCCAGAGACTTGGGAGGCTGAGGTAGGAGGATCATGAGTTTGAGGCTAGCCTCAGCAATTTAGCAAGGACCTAAGCAACTTAACAAAACCCCATCTCAAAATAAAAAGGGCTAGGATTGTAGTTCAGTGGTAAAATGCCTCAATTAAACCAGGTAAGGAAGACAGAGTAATGGGGTGGTATTATATGAGGGTCATCTTGGAAGGACTATTTCTGATAAGGAGATATTTAAGGAGAGACTTGAAGAAACTGAGAGGGTGTTTTGTTACTATCAATTCTTTGCAACTTGGTCTTAAGGTCTGTCTTGAGAGTGGCTCTAAATTCTAGCCCTGATATAGAAAGAAGTTAGGTGTGAACATGTCGGGGGTATGGGAGACAGAGAGACAGAACAAAGAAGCCTGTGAAATAGCAGAGGCATTTGTATTACTTGCAGATCCCAGAGAGGAGGACCAACGGGGAGGGGTAAGGAAGTTGTTTTGGGTGGGGAGCAAGATAGGACCTCATGGGGCCACAACACTGGGTGTTGCCCAAGCAGTTTCTCTATGAGGAGTTTCTAATTGGTGGGTTTAAAGCATCCAGGCCTGTGAAATGAGAAGTTGTGCTCTTTTGTGTGCAATGAGTTGAAATGCATTCTGCTGTCATGTATAACTAATTAGAACAAAAACAACAACAACAAAAGCAAGCAGGTGTGAGTTCCAAGGGTCAAGCTCTGAGTGAGAAGTGGTCACTGCTGCATGTGTGTGCAGTCCCTGAGAGGTGTGGGGAACAAGAGGTTATGTCTAGCTGTCCTCTTGGGTGGTGAAGGAGGTGGTCCCAAGGGAATCACAGTGTCAGGCCAGGACAGATTACCCATAAAAGAGATCTGTGGGAGAATGCCAGAGTCTTCATTCACTTGATCAGTACTTGATCATACAGTGCTGGCTGGCCAGGAGTTAATATTAATTAATCAAATAGAGATTAAATAAGCTGTCTTTAAACAGAAACACACAAGGTTATGTCTGATCACTTAGCAAAAATGTTGTGGCTTAAGGCACACTGGGAACAAAAACCTTTATTTTCTCTAGGATCAGTGATTCAGTATTAGCTAATTTGGGGTTTGCAGTGACTTTATAGCAGGTAACTACTGTGAAGATAGACAGGAAATGCTAATGGTTTGAAGTGGACTATGTGAGAAAAGAAGACTTTAGGGTATTTGGTTCAAACAACTGGCCGAATGGAGTTGCCATTTGCTAACAGGAGGAGCAGGTGTAGTAGGTAAGAGGAAATCAAATTTGATCTTAGACACACTAAGCTTGCAATGTCTATTAGACAGCTAAACGGAGATACTGAGGAGTCCTTGACATGTGGGTCTCCACGAGAGGGTATTGATCCCACATTCCAAATTCATCAGTCGCTTCCACCGTGTGCTCTTTCTTCACTAAGCTTCTGGGTTCTCTTCAGAAGGAGTAAGCAGCCAGGGAATGGATAGAGGAGGAGATGGGTGAGGACGAGAAAAGAAAAAATTCGTTCCTTTTTTTTTTTGCCCCGGTAGGCCTGAGCTGCTGGGATGTTTGGAGCTTTGTTCATTGTACTGGATGTGATATGAGCTCATAGTGACTTTTATTATTCGTAACTGGCAGAAAGCTATTAGTCTGAATTTTTGTCATAGCGGTATAGAAGAATGGGCCTACCGTGTGAGTTTCACATACTCTAGTAAGTACAGCTATGCCCATGACTTCACCTCACACGTGGTGGTGTCTTTCAGATTTACATCTCCAAATAAGATGCTTCTTGTGATATCCAGACCATGTATCCACCTGTCTACTTGGTATTTGTACTTGCTAGCTCAAAATTCCTCAAATTCAACATTGAATTCCAAATTATCAGTGACTCTTACCACATTCCACCTACTCACCCTCAAAAAAAAAAAAAAACAAAACCAAAACCTCATTTTCAGTATTCCCTATTTCAGTGAATGGCACTACCTTCTATCCACCCGTGTAAATCAGACCCTTAGACTCTGTTCTTGACATTTCCTCACTCTGATATCACCTCCTTAATTTCCACAGCTAATCAATCACTGTGCCCTGTGAGATTTCAACTTCCAGGATCTCTTGAATCTGTGCACTTTTTTTTCAACTCCAATGCCATCACTTTCTGGGGAGTAGCATAGGATGTGGGTGTGGGAACGAGTCTCACTGCTAGGCTACTCGGGCTTGAGTTTCTCTCCTCTTGCTTATCTTTGTGACCTTAGAAAGTCACTCAGCACCTCTTAACCTCACTTCCTCATCTGTAAAGGTAAACAGTAAACAGTCTCTGATATGTAGGATTACTGTGAGGGTAACCTCAGAAATAATATATCTGGCACATTAAGTCCCTTAAGTGAGCTACTGTTAGATTAGGATGCTATTGTTTCTCACCTGGACTACTGTGATATCCTTATAACTAGTCTCTCTGCATCCAATCCATCCACCTCCAGTCCTGTAGCCCTAATCTTAAGGAGGGTTATTATTTTAAACTCCAAATATAATTGTGCCATTTTTTTTCTTAAAACTTTCAATAGCTTTAACTGCTGCAAAGATAAAGACCTAAAACCTTAACATAACCTAAGAAGCTCCGCTTCACATGGTGCTTGCCTCTTTCTGACTGTAGCTTTCTGTACTCAGGCCATGCCAACTTCTGCAGTTTCTCAAATGGTCCATGCCATCTTGTCCCCACCTTTTCCCCTGACTCAGTTGACACAGTCTCTCTGCACAGACTGTTTGCTCTGTCTGGAATGTTTGTCCTCTGTGTCTAATTAATTCTCTTATCTTTCATATCTCAGCTTGGGAAAGCCTGATATTACTTTTTTTTAGTTAGCTGATATCCTTTGATATACTCTTAAACATGACTCCTTTCTTTCAGAGTATCTAAACCTGTTTGTTTTCATATATTCCTAACTCTAACTCTGTAGGATCATGTCTGATTCCTGGTAGGAACAGAGAACTTTGTCTGGATTGCTTTTTTTTTTTTTTCAGTTCTTAGCAGATAGTACAGGTTTCTACATACTAAACACTGTATTTTGTCAAACGAATGTGCATGTAAAGCACCGTACTCCATAAACATTAACCATTAATGTAATTGATGCTTATAGAGAAGTATGGGGTGACAAGGTACTGTCATTCACCAGGAGGCCAGCCAGAGCCTGAAGCAGAAACCCAAGCAAGGAAGTGGTAGACTCGCTATTATAACTTAGAAGGTCAAAGTCTTATGGCCAGAGTAAAGGACAAGCATGAAAGTTCAAAAGGAATTATGGACTTGAAGATGAAGCTAGACAGAACCTGGTTGTGGTCCTCTTCTTATCTTAGAAGCCTCATTTCCAATGCTCTTAAAGGGCAGCAGGTAAATGGGAGAGCTTATTGGACTGGTTTGCCTAAGATGGTATGTAATGAGACAAAGGGATGTGTTACTAAATATGTAGCCCTGAAGGAAAAGCCTGAGTCCTTACAGGATTATAATAGTAAATTGAAAAGACAGGAAAGGTAAGGAGGACAGAGCTTCAGATTTTACCCTCCATTCCTCCTGTCATCTTTCTTTTTCAGAAGCACAATTTGAAGGGAAGAAAGTCTAAACAAAACTCTATATATGAAAGCTATTTGTTTAGTTGTTGCTCATTATCTAATTTCTTTTTACTATTGTGGTAGCCAAAATTTCAATCCTGCATTAAATAATATTTTTCCTAAAAAGCAAGTATAACACTATTAGAATAGATAACACAGACTGTTTGAACTTATTACTTGTATTACTATTGATATATTTTTATAGTTCATAAGAACTATAGGAAGGCCACAAAATTAATATAGACACTATTCAGTTTACTTTCACATCTATTACTCATTACTTTAAAAAGCCCTTATTGGATATAATCAATGGTCTTTTTAGTTTAAGAAATATGGGCTTGTGATTAATTCTTCCAATTATTTCAGAAAGGTACATTGGCCAGCTTTCTCCCTTTGGTGCCTACTTTTCAGTTTTTTGTTAATAGGAGTTGTTCTTTTCTCTATTTAAGCTTTTTCCCACTAATATGTGATCAGGTCTGTTACTAGTGACTTACATTCTGGCTTTCTACCCAGCTAAGGGATATTTCCTAAAGTCTAAAATAGTTGGGAAAACATTAACACGGAAATTAAGACCAAATGAGACCTACTTTAAAATCCTCAGGTTTTGCTTAGACAGCCTTCCATAAAAATGAAATGAGATGTTTGTGCCCATTCAACATGGCTTAATCAGGAAGCTTATGTATCAGTAATTTATTTCAAATGGTAGGCCATTGTACATAAATATACTATGAAAATTTGTGACTCACATGGTTAGGTAGTATATTATTCTTTATATTTTAATTTACCAAACGAATGTGTACTATTTTCTCTCTCCACAAATAAAGATTGATATGGAAAATCGGGCTCATAGAAAAATGAAAATGGCAGATACTGTAGCCATGAGGTGCATAATATTTCCATGCATGTATTTCATATTGGGCCTGAAGTTTCTGTCAATCAGGGAAGAAAGGAAAATGACCCTCATTATTGGACAGAGAAAGCATAAAAGTTCCTTGGGAGAGATTTTTGCCCTAATTTAAAGTTCTACAATAAATTTCTCATATGGGGTGTTACATTCAGGAGACTGAATAATTTAATGGACAATATCTTCTAAATGCAGAATTAACTCATGTAGCATGAAGAATAAAATTTAATATTTGTTTTGGTATATTACACAGTTATTAATTTGGATTTGGAATTAGAGGGCTTACTTTTTTTTTTTGCAGGATGAAAGTTCATCTGAGCATTGTAACAAAGCATTGCTAAACAAATTAAGATTGTAAATAACCTTTAGAAGCAACTCCCTAATCGAGGAGAAGATGCTGTCTTTATTTTTAAAAAACTTTTGTTTTTAATTTACACATTGTAATTGTGTCTATTTGCAAGGTACACTGTGGTATTTCGATACATGTATACACTAGGTGATGGATATTTAACACTTCGAATATTTATCATTTCTTTGTGAGAACATTTAAAATCCTCTTCAGGTATTTTGAAATATAAAATATAATATTGTTAGCTCCAGTTTTCCTAGTGTGCAGTACACCAGAACTCATTCCTACCTATCTGTATTTCTGTGTCCATTGACCAATCTCTGCCCATCTCTCCCTCTCTTCTAGTCTTCTCAGCTGCTGGTAACCACTGTTCTACTCTATTCTTCTATGAGATCAGCTTTATCAGTTTCCACAAATGAGCGAGATCATGAAATATTGATCTTTGTGTATCTGACTTATTTTACTTAACATAATGTCTTCCAGGTCCATCCATGTTGGTGCAAATGACAGCATTTTCTCCATTTCCATGGCTAAATAGTAGTCCATAGTGTGTATATGCCACATTTTCTTCATCTATTAATTTGAATGTTTAGGTTGATTCCATTTCTTGGCTATTGTACATAATGCCACAATAAACATGGGGATGCAGACATCTTTGGAATATACTGATTTCATTTCCTTTGAATACATACCTACAAGTGGGATTTCTGGGTTATACAGTACTATTATTAATTTTTTTAGGAATCCTTGTACTGTGTTCTATAATTGCTACACTAATTTACACTCACACCAAGGATATGTAAGTCTTCCTATTTTTCTACATTGATGCTAGCTCTTCTAATCTTTTCATTTTGATATTAGTGAGGTGGTATCTTGTGGTTTTGAGTTGGATTTCATTGATTAGTGATATTGAGCATTTTTTCCTTATACGTGTCCACTATTTGTGAGCCTCCATGTGAGATATCTCTTTTCATGTCTTTCCCATTTTAAAATCAGATTGTTTTTTTCCTGTTGAGAGCCTCATATATTCTGCATATTAGCCCTCTGTTAGATAATAGTTTACAAATATCTTCTTCCATCTGTAAGTTGTCTCTGTATTCTGTGGGTTATTTTATTTGCTGTACAGAAAGTTTTTTTGTTTGATGTAATCCTACTCATTTATTTTGCCTCTGTTGTTTGTGATTTTGAATTCTTATCCAAAAAAATCCCTCGCCCACACTAATGTCTAGAACATTTATTTCCTCTGTTTTTTTTTTTTGTCCTAGTAGTTTTGGGTCTGACTTTTATATTTTTAATCCATTTTGAGTTGATGTTTGTGTATGGTGGGTGAGAGAGTTTTAGTTTCATTCTTCTTCATATGAATATGCGGTTCCCTAGTGCCTGTTCTTTCCTCAATGTATGTTCATGGTGCCCTTGTTGAAAATCAGTTGGCAGTAAGTTCATGGATTGATTTCTGTGTTTTCTATTTTGCTATATTGTCTGTCTGTCTGTCTGTCTCTCTCTCTCTCTCTCCATATATATATATTATATATATATTTATTTATTTATTATGGCCAAACCTCGTAGCTTTGATTACTGTAATTTTGTGTTATATTTTGAAATCAGGTAGTGTGACACTCATAGTTTTATTTTTTCTCCTCATGATTGTTTTGTTTATTTGGGATCTTTAGTGGATCCATATGAATTTTTGGAGTGTTTTATAGTTCTGTGAAGAATATCACTCGGAGTTTGATAAAGATTGCATTGAAACTATTCATGACTTTAGGTAGTATGGATATTTTGACCACATTAATTCCTTTAATTAATTTAAATAGACTATCTTTGTGTATGTATGGGGTGGGGGAGGGATAGAGAGAGAGAGAGAGAGAGAGAGAGAGAGAGAGATATATCTTTAATCCTTAGTGTTTTATAGTGTTTTGTGTAAAGCTCTTTAATATCTTTGCTTAAATTTATACCAAGGGTGTTTTTTTCCTATTAAAAATGGGATTGTTTTGTTGATTTATTTCTTGGATTGCTAGCTATTGATGTATAGAAATACTAATGATTAGTATATATTGATTTTATATATATTTACTCAATGCGCTTATTAGTTCCAATTGTTTTTTTTTTTTTTTTGTAGTGCCATTAGGACTTTCTGTAGATGCAATCATGTGGTCTTCAAACAGGGACAGTTTGATGTAATGCCTAGCTCCTTGATCCACTTTGAGTTGAGTTTTGTGCAGGGTGAGAGGGCTTAAATTTCATTCTCTATATAAGGATTATTAGTTTTCCCAGCACCATGTATTGAAGAGGCTACCTTTCCTCCAATGTATGAGGCACTTTTGTCTAGTATTAGAGATAACTGTATGTATGTGGATTATGTTTGTTTCTTCTATTCTCTCCCATTGGTCTTCACATCTATTTTGGTGCCAGTCCCATGCTGTTTTTGTTACTATAGCTCTGTAGTACAATTTAAGGTCTGGTATTGTGATGTCTCCTGCTTCATTTTTCTCACTAAGTATTGATTTAGCTATTCTGGGCCTCTTATTTTTCCAAATGACTTATTTTTCATGATTGCTTTTGCTATTTCTCTGAAGAACATCATCAGAACCTTAATAGAAATTGCATTGAATCTGTATAGTGCTTTTGGTATTATGGACATTTTTCTGCCTATCCAAGAACATGGGAGATCTTTCCATCTTCTAAAGTCTTCTTTAATTTCTTTCTTTAGTATTCTGAGGTTTTTATTGTAGAAGTATTTCATCTCATTTGTTAGATTGATTCTTATTAGAAGAAAATGTAGGCCCAACTTTCCATCATGTTGACTTAGGAACTGAATTCCTCAACAAGACACCTAAGGCAGAAAAAGTCAAATCAACAATTAATAAATGGGATGGTATCAAACTAAAAAGCTTCTTCACAGAAGAGGAAATAATGAAGAGCATGTAGAGAGAACATACAGAGTGGGAGAAAAAATCTTTGCTACCTGCACCTCAGATAGAACATTAATCCCCAGGATATATAAAGAACTAAAAAAACTTCACAGCAACTCCTCCCCCGCTCCAAAAAAAAAAAAAAAACCCAATCAATAAATGGGCAAAGGAACTGAACAGATACTTCACTGAATAAATATGAATAATCAACAAATATGTGAAAAAATATCCAACATCTGAAGTATTCAGAGAAATGCAAATTAAAACTACACTGAGATTTCATCTCACTCCAGTCAGAATGGCAACAATCAATTCAAATAACAATAAATGTTGGTGAGGAAGTGGGGAGAAGGGTAAACTCATACATTGATGGTGGAACTACAAATTGGTGCTACCACTCTGGAAAGCAGTATGGAGATTCTTCAAAAAATTAGGAATAGATCCACCATTTGACTTGGTTTTACCACTCCTTTGTATATATCGAAAGGCGTTGAATCAGCATACAAAAGTGATGCAGCTACATCAATGCATCACAGTTTATAACAGGTCAACTCACAGTAGCTAAGCTATGGAACCAACCTAGGTACTCTTCAACAGATAAATGGATAAAGAAAATGTGGTATACACAATGGAATATTACTCAGCCATACAAATGAATGACTTTATGACTTTTGCTGGTAAATGGATGGACTTGGAGAATATCATGCTAAGTGAAATAAGCCAGTCCCCAACAACCAAAGGTTGAATTATCTAATACGTGGATGCTAACACACAACAAGGTTGGAGGAGGGGAAGAATAGAAGTTCAGTGGATTAAACAAAGAAGAATGAAGTTAAGGAAGAGGAGACAGAAATAGGAAAGACAGTGAACAAATTGGAGATAACTTTCCTGTGTCCATATATGAGTACACCACCAGTGAAATTCTACATCAAGTATAACCACAAGAATGGGTCTTAATTAGAATGAGTTGTACTCCATGTGTGTATATGTCAAATGCACTCTACTGTCATGTATATCTGAAAAGAACAAATAAAAAATAGGGACAGGTTGACTCCCTCCTTTCCAATTTGAATGTCCTTTATGTTTTTCTCTTGTCTAATTACTCTTACTACAACTTTCAATAATATGTTGAACAGAAAAATTGATGAAAGTAAGCATACTTACCTTGAAAATATTTCAGGAAAAAAAAATTTAGTTTTCCCCCATTCAGTATGATGTTAGTTGTGGGTCTGTCACATATGGACTTTATTGTGTCGATGCATATTTTTTTCTATACCTGATCTGTTCAGAATTTCTATCATAAAGGGGTGTTGAATTTTACCAATTGCTTTTTCAGTATATTGAAATGACCCCATGATTTCTTTGCCTCCATGCTGGTAATATGCTTTATCATGTTTATTGATGTGCATATGTTGAACCATCTTGCATCTGCTTTAGTCAAATTTTCATCCCTGTGACCAGAATACCTGAAAGCAGCAACAACAAACCCAACTTAGAAGAGGGAAAGCTTATTTGGGGCTTGGGGTTTCAGAGTTTAGTCCGTAGATTGCTGTCTCCATTACTCTGGGCCCAAGATAATGTAGCACCTCATAGGGGAAAGGGCCTATGGAAGGGAAGCCACTCAGCTCGTGGTGGGGGCAGGAAGTAGAGGGAGATGAGGGAGGGTGCTGCAAGGAAGATGCACTCTTCCAGGGCATGTCCTCAGAGACTCATTTCCTCTAGCCACACCCCACCTGCCTACTGTGACTACCTATTGCTGAAAGTAGAGTGTTAAAATCTGCTACTGTTATTACTAGATTCTGTGTCCTTTTTTTATATTTATTGCTTTACATATTTGAGCTCTTCAGCGTTGGGTACGTATATATTTATAATTATTGTATCTTCTTGATAAATTGACTACATTATCATTTTATAATAACCTTGTTCCTATTCAGAGTTTTCAATTTGAAGTCCATTTTTTTCCTTGAATTAAGTATAGCTACTCCTGTCTTCTTTTGCTTTCCATTTGTATGGAATATCAATTTCCATTTTTTTTTAACTTTCAGTCCATATGTGACATTACAGATGAAGTGAATTCCTTGTAGACGGTGTTACATTTTTAAGAACTTGGGAAAGACCTTTTTAACATACAATGAAAAATTGCTAGATGAGCTTCACTAGTGCTTTCATTTATTAGCATTAGTTTCTAAGACTTCTCAAAGGAGAACATTTATTAGGAAATGTTTAGGCTAATTAAGGATATTATGTATTTGGAAAGTCAGTCAAGTATATTTTTGATTTTTATTAATTTTAATATTTCAGAATAATGTTTGTGCAACGGTCTCCCACACAAGTAATCTTGCCAAGTGAAAATTCACTGCTTATGGAGAGGTGTTATCCTGTCTTGCACCTTTCAAATGTTTTCATTCATGTGTTTTCTCCCTGGCTGGTTCCTTGATATACCTGTGTATCATTTGTGTCACATAGCAGAGTACTTTGTTATAAACTAAATAAATTAATTGGTAAATGAATCAATGACATATTTACCATAAAGATGACTCCATTCTCCTTTGTCTGTGATGGGAATCATAGACATCTACGTGGTTATTTTTGGTGCTGAAGTTCAGGATTGCATGTTTTTCTTCTTAGTTTTTTTCGCTGATCAATTGTAAATGCTCTCTGGGAGCTAGTTCATTAGGAGCTTTTCTGTTAATCCTCTTGCATAAGTTAGCTAATAATTAAGGCAGAAATTTAAATGAATAACAACTAAATTGACTTAGGTAAAGTACATTTTATAGTGCTTATCAAAAACTAGGAGTCACCTCATTCCTTTTCCTTCCAAGCTTATTTTAATTTTAGTGGATTCTCTTAAAAACCTGAATAGCCCTCTTGATCATAAGAAATTACATTAAAATGAATGAATGCCAGACATCCTCTAGGTATGTCACGCTGGTTGCCCTTCTTTATCTGCTCTCAGTTCTAACCTTGACAAGATTTCTAAGCCAAACAAATAAACTTTCTTCTCAATTTGCAAAGTCAACTGCTTTTTGATGGATAGTGCAGGTGGTCTATACTCTAGAAAAGATAATTTTCCACCTATTATTATGATGAATAGTGTTAAACAGATGCCTAAACATGGTTTATGAGTATCAGTTAAAAGCCACACCCAATATGTAAACCTACATACATGAAAGTGTTTATATCAAGAAATCTAATAGAATGTTAGGAGATTTGCCCAGGGACAAGAAAAAAAAAAACTATGTTCAGAATAGAAAACCTAATAAAATTAATTTTCTTTCACCTGTTGTAAAACTAATGAGTTCTAAAATGATTTCAAAAAAATTTCTAAAATTACTTTTGTTGACTTAACAGATGGTTTGTTATAAAACAAATTTTTTCTTAAAGCTTCTATGATATTAAAAACATAGTAAAATGTATTTATTAGCTTTTCTTTATACTTTAGGAAATTTTAATTTGAAGTTGATTCTATCCTTCTCAAGACTTGAATTGATATGGAACTTTGATACAGTTTTTCTCTGATCTCAAACAGCCTCTCACTTATGTTTTTCAAGTCAACAAGTTCTTTTGCAAACGGATGTGTTCCACAGATGGGTAAGTTTGTGGGCTCCTATATGTATTCGGGTTTAAAAGGATATAAATTGCATAGTTCCTTTTAAAATTCTCTCTTACCAGGATTAATAGAAAGGAAGGATGAAGATTGGAAATGATTTCAGTTTTGTCAAGAACGCTCATTAGGTTCATACAGTAGTAAGTAAAGGATTTAGTACTTGATAAATGGGCCTTTATTGACCAGTTTCCATCAAAAGACAGAAACTTGTAATCTGAACCAGCTAAAATCTACATGGGATAGTCCCAAGTTGAGTGTATTAGATTTGGCTGTAATTGCAAGGGTGTTTATTTGTTTGCTTTGTGGTACTGAGGATTGAACCCAGGGCTTTGCCCATGCCAGGCAAGAGTTTTACATTAAGCTTCTTCTCCAGTCCTGTAATTGCAAGGTTTAAACATTCATTGAATGCTATGATCTTTTGATAGTAAGATATTAAAGATACAAAATCCTAACAACTGTATTGTCTCCCAGATTATGTGAACAATATCTACTGTTGGCAAAAGGGATTAGCTATTAAGCTTAAATTATTACCTCATTTCCTGATTATATTTACTACAATTGTCAAAACTTATTATGAGGCAAGAATTGGAATTTATATATTTCATAGCAACTGGCCTAAGACTTAGAGAAAGATCATTTCAGATCATAGTTTAATATGGCTGAAAGCACATGTCAAATGTTTGTACCATTTTTAAGAAGCAAGTTTTTTACTGAGATAATTAATTTTATGACTTAAAACTTACCAAAATAAAACCTGAGTTTTCTTTTCCATTGCTCTTAAGATAACTAAACCATTTGCCAACTTTGCTTTTTAACTACACACACTGGGCATGAAGCAGCCAACTTTTCTGAATATCTTGATAACTTTCTCAGAAAAATTTGTAATAGCAGGTATTGTAAAATGTTAAAGGTCACCCAGATTTTAAAATCTAATATCACCTTTCTTAAAAATAACTCTTAATAACCACTGAGTCAGAGCATTACTCATCTACCCTTTCTCTCAGACTTTATTAAAAACTACAATGGGTGAGTCAGGAAGAGGGATTTCAAAAAGTGGTAAATTTCCAGGGTGAAGCATCATTGGAAAACTCATCATTTAACACATTTGCCATTGTTTTTCATAATAATCCTTTTTGATTAGTCTACTTTCCTTCCTGTAACCTTGGATTTTGAGGACATTTCACTAAATCACCAAGAGTTGCCTACTTTATCTTTATAGAAGATTTGCTTCCATATCTTAAACAAATTTTCCTCACAACATGAGTTTCTTACCAATTCTATAAGAGATAAATCTTCATTTTCATGTATTCTATTTTGGTCATTCTACTATTCAGATTTAAGTGAACTATTTTTTTCTCTTTATATACCATTTTGGTTTTCTTTAAAAGTCTTTTTTTTGGTAATATGGCTAAATTTTGAAATATTTTGCCTCACTGCTTTTTTTCCTTTTCTAATTATTTGAAAAACTTATCAGATTATCTGACTAAAAATAATTTATTTCATGTATAGTCCTTCCATTATTTTTTCAATCTTAAAAGGGGACCAAATTTTAATCCTTCAATTTTCAAAAGCTAGCAAGTTTGCTAGCTTTTTCCATCAGAATGAGGTACCCAAAATTCTATCCTTTTCCTACCTAGCACCTTCTTCCCCTTTGTTATATGTATTGAGAATTTACTGTGTCAAAGTCATCATCTGTATCATCAGATACTCATAAGCATTCAGCTAGCTGCTCTGTGTTCTGCTTTTCTTGTGAAGTACTTTGGGATTGAATTTGGCATAATTTTCCAGAGCTCACAGAACAGGAAGTGGGGTGGGGAGTGTATGTGGACAGAGTGCTCTACCACCCTCAATGTTTTCATCTGTGAGAAAACCAGTTTTCCCCCCAAATTTCTTATTTTAGATTGAAAATAATTCACAATAAAAGGGAACTTAAAAAGAAAACAATCTGCTTTTACAATTTCTCCGTGTTCTTTCCAAGTTTATGTCTTTAACAAGATATAACTGTCATTAGATATAATTGACACATAAAACTTGAAGTTTGCCTTGTAACTTGCTGGATGCATCTCCTGTAAAGAGTCATTTTGATTCTGGCTAGGGCCTGCTTTCTGCATTCTTCTTCCTGATTCTTTTTCCTTAGATTGATCATCTCTTTTCAGGATGCTGTGGCCATAACTCCCTCACTCCACAGAACTGTTGATAAAAGATACAGGACAAGGAAGGGTATGAGATGTGGAAAAGCAGGAACAATAGCTGAAATTGGTACCTACCTGGAAGGGGCACCATCTGGAGACCCATCTCCATTCTCAGGTAGAGTCCAAGCAGGAAGTACTATTTATAATTCTCTTGCATTCACAAATATCATTAAATTCAACTCCTATGTCTGTCTCTAAGATTTCTGGAATTTGCAAAAACGTGCTTAAAATAAATTTGTAAATAGAGATACATGAAATGAGAAGCAACTTACTTATCACTATTAGCCTTAGGGAAAATAAGATGCTGGAGAGCAGGGAATTAGAAGGGAGATGTTTCTGTTACACGTTGGCGTTTTGTTTATAATTGAAACAGGGAGAAGCTGCTAAATTTTTATGCATTGAGGGTAGTATACTCTACATGTTTTGATTCTCTGATAATGTAAAATTCCTATAGTGAAAATCATTACTATCTATCTTTTAAATTATTCTTTATGCTAACTGTGTTTTTAAATGTTTGGTTCTCATAAAGTTCTATTTGATAATTTCAACATCTTTGCAAAAAATAGTCAGTATAAGATCACACTGATACATTACGTAAAATGTTGTAGAAGCCATAGACTAGAAGCTATTTTATTTACTAATAAGGTAGGAGTATGAGAGGCTTGAAATCATTCATTAAAATTACCATGAGAGAAATTTTCTTTTACTTGAAAAAAGGCAATTTATAGTATCATGTGAGAAAATGTACAGATAACACTTGGAAAGTTTTCACTTATAGGTATTCAGAGACGATAGCAAGAACTCCCAAATTAGCTAAAGGTCTGGGAGGATAAATCAGCATTTTGTCTGGGTTGAGCTTACTGGGTAGTCAACTTCTGACATAGTCTGGAGCCAGGGCATGTAGCTGTGGTGATGCCAGCTTAGTTTTAAAGGGTGTGGTTTCTCTGGTACAAGGGCCTGTTTCTGAATCCTGTGTTGTCTATTATGGACCTGGGGAAATTTATACAGACTCATTTTTCTCTTATTTTTCTATACTGTGGGGATACAAATACTAGTATATACTTCATAGAAGTTTTATAAGGATTAAAATAATATGGGAAAAACACTTAATATAAGGTCTGAGGGCTCAATGAAGGTTATCTGTACTACTATAAGCTGACTTGGGATTGCCTTTTATTTATTAGAGCAAGTTTTACAATTTCTCTCTTTTTTAAAAAAAATCTGTAATGTCTACTTCTGAGGGTTGTTGTGACAATTAAATGAGATGATGTTTGGGAAGTGCCTCTATAAGTGTGAAAGTAGTTGGATGTGCCGTGGGCATGACTACTGATGGAGGGTAGACACCACGTCACTGTTTTCTTGACTATCTAGGATACTAGCAAATGTGCATTAGTTAAAAAAAGGTGAGGAGGGTGAGTTTGAGCCTTATTAAGGTTTGAATATCGGATTAGGGTTGGAATTAGCTGATTAAAGTAAACTTTTTTTTGACATTCTCAATTTATCTTAAATATTTAATAATTTTTTGCTCCCAAGCATTATATACAACTAGCTATTAAACATTATGTTAGTAAAGTCTAATTTTAGTAATCTTGTGATTAAAACTATAGCTTTAGGAATTTGTAAAAATTAGCTAATATTAATGAAAACTCTTAGAAATGTTATTTATTTATATGTGGTGCTGAGGATTGAACCTAGTGCCCACACATACTAGTTAAGTGCACTACCACTGAGCCACAACCCCAGCCCTCCTAAAGGCCTTTAATTTAATTCTTCTTGTCCTATGGACTCTCATTCCCCAGTCCCTCCTTATTGCTGTTGTAACTCTATCCTAAGAACATACCAGCTAAACAGTTTAGAACTCTTTGGTGATTTCCCATTTGCCTATGGGGAAAAGACCCCACTCCTTAGCAAGGCCCTCTGCATTTTGACTTTTATCTGAGGGCGGTCTCTCTCCAGTTTGTCTCTGCTCTTTTGTTTGGTTTTATGCTTCTCTATACTGGCCTCTCTGCTTCACATCATTTTACCTTTGCTCATTGGATTTCCTTTGCCTGAAAAAGGCATCATTGTGTTTTAGGTCCTAGCTTACATGTTATGTGCCTTGTGAAGGCCTCACCCACAGCCCTCCATCACAGCACCTGGCATGATTCTGAACTATTGGTGTACACTGTTCCTCCTCCTTTAGATTGGAAACAAGGTGGAGAAAGAATCTTGTCTTTTTTATCTTTGTATCCCTAGTATATTACCCAACACTTGGCACATAGTTGGCATGTGGATTAAATTACCATATGTATTAGTTACTTTATGATTTTTTATGTCTCAAGCCAAATGAATCCTCTAGGTGTTGTTCCTATTCACTTCCCCTTTTTGAGTAAATAACCACTTAAAAAGCCAAGCCACCAGCTAAATATTTAAAGTGACCACAAATTTCAGTATGTGTGTGCTGGGGATAAAGCAATGGCTAAGTAGCCTTTCCTTTGTTTCTAGTAACTAAAAGAAGTTAATGCAACTTTTAAGCTACATAATTTATGACTTCATGTCATAGGTTCAAACCCATAAACTACATGTTTAATTAGTGTGAATTATGTACGGTCTGGTTAAGGATTGTCCTCCTTTTCCCAATAGAGAAAGGGGTGCATTTGAATGACTAATTTAACAGAGGTTTCACTTCTATTGTACTTGATTCAAAAGCTTGCATTTAATCAAGTCCCTTTGTTTTTTTGGTAAAACTCTAGCACATTGTTGTTAATTAGCGATCCAGAGACCTTGGGTCAGAGGGAGGCCAAACTTGTATGCACCCTGAGAGCCCCATGTACCTTTCATTTTCCACTGGTCTGTGATAGGTAGGGTTATGTAAAGTGGTACAAAGGGAACACTCCACATTTTTATAATGTTCACTTGAGACATTGTAGATTCTATCTGAAGTATGTGACATATGAACAATCGTAATAGTTTTCACAATTATGTTCAGGTTGGGGATTTGGGTTACGGCATAATTGTAACATCTCAGGCAGTAGCATCCAGAATAAACTATAGCACTGCCAAGACTCCTATTAAGTTAGTCTATATTCCTGTGAACAGCACCCCTGTGCCAGAAATGCTCCCAAAGGGAATCCACTATCCCTGCTGCACTTCAGTGAGGTCTCCAGGGATGTTCTCTCCTGTCCAAAGCAAGTGCTTAAGATATATTTGTTCCTTTGCTCTCACCCTTCACCCTACCATTTATTAGAGATCATGATGTGCAAAATGTTTGTCTTACATGTGGTCAAATATGAGCAATGTAGAGTTCATAAAATTCCAGCTGATTCTGCTAGAAAGGCTGCCTTATCCCGTGGACTGTGCGCTAGTTGAAAATAAAAGCCATTTCTTCAAATCTTGGTTTCTATTTTTGTGCTGCTATTTGACCTTGCATATTATAGTTAGACTTGCAACTTGAGCAAAAATGCAGACATTCTTCCCGCTGTATAGAATACGGTGACAAAAAAAACACGTATTATCTGCATAGAAAAGCAGGGGGTGTATGTGTTTTATTTAAAAGTATTCTCCTCCTATATTACATATAGTATGCTTGATTTTCTATCTATATTTTCATAGTCGTTACACATGTGGATTATTAAATGAGGTGTTAGTCATTCTCAGGTGCCTTTAAATCCATTTTGAAACCAGGTTAGGTATAAATAATAAAACCCCAATCTTTGTTGGTTTCTCTAAGGATGATTTTTTCCTTCTAATTACCCTGCTAATGGGGTTAAAATGTATCCTCATTAAATATTTTTGGTTCTGACACCAGCAATGGATTTGTATCGCTTAACTCATGGACTCAAGCATTCATTTATGCGTTCACTCATCCATTCCCTAATACTGAGACTGCCAACGACATATCAGGCACTATTGTATGTCCTAAAATGGGTCATGTAAAGTCAAAGTGCTTGCTCCTGTCAGAGTAGATTCCTCTAACCACTTTTTTTTCATTCATTGAAGACATTTAACCCCCTTTATTTATATTTTTTTAATTTATATATGACAGCAGAATGCATTATAATTATTACACATATAGAGCACATTTTTTCATATCTTTGGTTGTATACAAAGTATAGTTGCACCAATTTGTGTCTTTACATATGTACTTTGGATAATAATGACCATCACATTCCACCATCATTTATAATCTCCGCCCCCTCCCTTCCCTTCCAACAACTCTGCCCTATCTAGAGTTCATCTAGTCCCCCCATGCTCCCCCTCCCTATCCCATTATGAATCAGCCTCCTTATATCAAAGAAAATATTTGGCATTTGTTTTTTTGGGGATTGGCTGACTTCACTTAGTATTATTTTCTCTAACTTCATCCATTTACCTGCATTAAACTGCAAATGCCATGATTTTATTCACTTTTATTTAACCCCCTTTCTATCTCAACTGCATTTTAGCTGTATCACTCTTTCTTATATCTGGGATTGCTATTGGGTCTGCAATGTACACATTTGTCTTATCACAAATAACATTAAATATTATCTTAAATAATACTTAAATATTACTTCATGTGTGCTAAAAGGTGCTTACAAAGTATTACTTCTGTGTTATTTTCTATTCCTACTTAACTTACTCTAAACTTAGTGGTTGAAAACAACATCCATTCATTGCCTTAGAGTTCTATAGGTCAAGAGTCTGGGTGACTTCAACTAGTTCTTTGCTCAGGTTATCACATAACCACAGTCACAGTCTTGCTTAAAATGTCTCTGATTTTTTCTTCTGAGGAATTCTTAGGAAAGTCTGCTTTTAAAGAACTCATGTGATGTGGTTAGACTCACTCAGATAATCATCCTGTTGGAGGGGCAGTGAATTAGTAACCTTAACAATATCTACAAAATCCCTTTTGGTAGATAACATAAACTAATCATGGGTGTGATATCTTATCATTTCCATAATCCTGTCTGTGTATTAGGACAGAAAATCTTGGGGGCCATTTTTATGATTCTTCCAACATGATTTCTATTTCTTTTCTATGCATTGTGCTATCATTGCCATATATTTTATAATTCTCCAAGTATGTTGTTATTAATTTTTATATACAAATTCAAAATCAATTTTCATTTAAGGAAATTTAAAAATGAAATAAAATCTCTTTTGTTTACTCACATACTCACAATTTCTAATGCTCTGTATCCTTTTGTATAGATCTGAGTTTTAACTTGATGTCATTTTTCTTTTGCCTAAGAATTTTCCTTAAGATTTCTTCATGTGCAAGTCTGCTGGAAACAAATTCACTGGTATTGTTTTCTTGAAAAACTCAACTTTTTACCTTTAGTTTTGAAATGATGTTTTTTCTGGATATAGACATCTAGGTTGACATTTATTTCAGTACTTTAATTTGTCATTCCATGGACTTTTATTTCACTATGTTTCAGTTAAGAAGTAAATTGATATTCTTATTTTTTACTTCTATGATTAATTAATCTGACTTTCCCCTTTAGTGTCCAGATACTTTTTCCTTCATCTATTTATCCTGGTTTTTAGCAAGTTGCTTGAATTGGGCCTTGATTTTTTTTTTTTTCAATGCATGTGTGTGTTTTCTTGCTTGAGGTTCATTGAGCTTCCTGGATTTGTGCATTTAAAGTTGTCATCTCATTTGGAAAAATTTCAGTGATTAATTTTTCCATTATTTTTTTCTCCTTCATTTTCCATTCTCTGTTTCTAGGACTTAAATTCTTAGTCTCTGGACATTATCCCAGAGGTCAGTGGGACTCTTATTTTACTTCCTGTGTTGTTTCCCTCCTCCTCCTCCTCCTTTCTCTCTTTCTCTCTCTCTCTCTCTCCCCCCGCCCCCCCCCGCCCCCTTCTCTCTCTCTTGTGCTTCTGTATTGATAGGCTCTATTATTCTGTCCTTTCTTTGCAATGTCCAATCTGCTATTAAAATAAAGTCATTTTTTCTATGTTTAAGAAATTCTGAGATATAGAACTGTGATTTGTTACAAATTTTTATTTCTTTACTTTGATTTTCCATTTATTCACCATGTTCATATTTTCCTTTAAATCTTTGAATTCATTCCTAGTATCTTATTTGTTGATTCCAACATTTACATCATCTTTGGTTTGTTTCTGTATACTATATTCTTTTGACTATGTGTCACATTTTCCTTCAATCTTAGGGCATCTAGAAATTTTGATTGTATGATTGACATTGATGTTAGCCTTTATTTCAAAGTCTTTATTGAGTTTTGTTTTGGTAGTCAGTTACCTTACTGGCTCATAAGTTTTATTCTGTTAAAGTTTGGCTTTGGGTACATTAAGAGTAGTCATTACTTCAGAGCCAAGGTAAAATGACTTTTAATGTGTGCTCTTGCTAGTGTCTCAGCTGAATGCCTAGGAAGTTCAGTGTAGCTACCCGATATGAATAATCAAAACCTCAGTATCTCTCAGCATGGTGTGATCTCTGGGCCTTCATTCAGCTCAGTCATCAGTAACTTTTTCCTTATCTCATTGTGTCTCTCTCTCTCTCTCTCTCTCTCTCTCTATATATATATATATATATATATATATATATATATGGATTAGACTTGGGCAAAGACTGTTGGATCCCGGGGGACATATTTGTAGATGTCTCAAGATTCTTCTCCGCATAATTTACTTTTTTCCAATATTCTACTCCTGAAATTTAAATGGCCTCTGAAATCTTTAACTCTGATCTCTTTTTCTGTCTACACAGAGAGACCACTTTTTGTTGTCAAAATTACTTCTGTATGCTGTACTTTAGAGTTTATTTTATATTTGTCCTTTCTCTGAAAAACCATAGACCTGGTATATCTGTTGTTCAATTTCTTCAAAATGGTTGAATAACCTAGTTCCAATTATTTAATGTGGATGATAAATAAAATGCCCACTCTTCTGTGATATCTAGAACTGGAATTAGTCATTTTTAAAATTTAAAGGGTTGTAAGAATATGAGTTTGGTAGGAACATGATTTAGATATTAATTTCATTTAATAAAGTAATTAAATTCCTGTATATTGTAAGAGATTTTTATCTGGGATAAATGTATCCAAAAACTTTATCAATTTAAGAATGAATGTGGCATTCTTAAATTGGGATATTTCATGCTTATGTTCACTTTCATGTATTTTGCCTCAGAAAACTATATTTCAAAATCTTGCTCACCACTTATTTTTCCCTTGTAGTTTAATTTTGGAATTTAGAGTTGGTTTCTTGCTAATATCTTAAAAATTCTTCATTTTACTGTCCATCAATTTTATCCTTTGGAATCTTTCACTCTATTATAATTCTTGCTAATGCTTTTCTAGTTAGTTTATTGCTAATGGCTAAAGTAGACCTAGTTAAGTGTCTAATGTGAACTTAGTTAACTAAAAACATTTTTATGCCAATTGTAGGATGTTCACTGATTGTTGTGTTATAAACATATTCCCTAATGTATTAAGTTTCCAGGTTCTATGTGTGTGAGTGGTGCCCATAGTAACTTTAATAGAATTTTGTCTCTTTATAAATCCTTTCAATTGCATAAAATCAGGGTCAACCTCTTAATTTTTTTTTTGCTATCAAAATGGTCTTTATTTTTTTATCATTAAAGTGGTTGTATTAGCTGAAGACAAACTATTGCTAGGCTGAAAATACATAACAAAGTTGTGAGACTTCCCCTTACTTGAGCAGATCTCTGCCATAAATGTGACCCAAGATTTGTATAATGAAGAATGATACTCAGTGTTCCAATTTCATCTTTTACTAATATAACTATATTCTGCTATAGTATAAATTTTGATTAACCAAGCCAATCAAACTTTTGCTTTATTTTGGGAAAATATCTTCTCTTACATTTTGTAACTTGTGTAAATACTTCCTTCCTTCCCTGGATCTTCTTTTTATCTGCTATCTATGTATATGATACTGCCTCATTTATTACTTATTTCACGTTATGTCTTTTTTTCTTGTACTGGGGATTGAATTCAGGGGAACTCGACCACTGAGCCACATCCCCAGACTTTTTTTTTTTTTTTTTTTTTTTTTTTTTTTTAGAGACAGGGTGGCTTTGAACTCTCAATCCTCCTGCTTCAGTCTCCTGAGCTTCTGGGATTATAGGCATGCACCACTGCTTCTGGCTCATGTAATGTCTTATTTCTCTACTTAATTAGAATTTTTCAGGGCCTGCATTCTATGCAACAAGTATTTTATGCCACCCAAGATTTTATTGCAGTCTCAACATATTGATATAACGATTGATATAGTGATTATCCAGTTCTTTAACACTGAAACACTGACTACATTGGAGGGCATGGTTTTCCTTTACTCGGAATTCTTCCCAGAGGGTCTGAACTCTGTGCTTCAGTGTCAAGTAGTGTAAATCCTTGGCTATTGGGTAGGAGTCAAGACTTAAAGTAAAGTGGACAGCTATACAGAATGGTCTGTATAGGGACAATATTAGTCAAGGTTCCCTGAAGAAACAGAACCAGTAGAATACATAGCTGTATTAAAAGGAGATTTATTATGGTTATGACTCATGATTATGGAGGCCCAGAAGTCCCATGATATGCTTTATTCAACTGGAGAACCTGGAAATCTGGTAGTATGATTTAGCTCAAGGCTCAAAGCCTGAAAAACCAGGGAGGTGATGGGGAAACTCAGTTTAAGGTCAGAGTCCTAAGGACATGAAAGAATGGCTATCTCAGTTCAAGAAGAGAAGGGAAATTTGCCCTTTTGTAGACATTGCCTCACCAGGTCTCAAAGGATTGGAAGATGACGCCCATGCTAGTGAAGTGGTGGATCTTCTTTTCTCTACCAATTCAAATGTTAATCTTTTCTGAAAACACCCTCAGAGACACACCCAGAAATAGTACTGCTATCTGTGCATTCCCTAATGAAGTCAGGTTGGTTCACAAAACTAACCATCCCATGGACAAGTCAAACAAAGTGTGTCTAGAGCTATGACAAGAGGGTGCATGGGCTCATGTTAAGGAGCACAAACCCCACCCCTACCCTTGCAGCTGAGCCTTCTGTGCTCCTCACCCCAGCAGTTCTTTCCTTCTCTTAATTCTAGTCTGAACAGTACAAGTCCTAACAGGGGAGGGGAGGACAGAACAGACCAGAAAAGGAAAAATTAGAGAGTGGACATACAATGAAGGCAGCTGGGAGCAACTCTGAGCCACAGTTTGGGAAGATTCCTGGTCACTATGAAGGGGCAGAAGAGCTCTTGAAGGGAAGGAAAAGCCCTTCCTCCTTTCTTTTAATTTCCATCTCTCAAAATCAAAACTCCCTGGAAATACAAAAGCCACGAGATTCAAATTACAATAATTCTCCCAGACTGGTTAGGTGCATGCTTCCTTTTCTGAGTTGCTTTTTTCTTTTCAACAGCTGGTGTGATTGAGCCTTCCCTATCTTGGCCGCCACTTCCCAAATCAGCCCTATTAGACTGGTATGGATTCCCTGACAACAGGGTTACTTATTGGCTACATAGATTTTCTGTCTTGTGCTCCTCAGGGGGTGTGGTTGTGTTTTATTTTTTTTCATCCTTTGTTTGCTTGGTTATTTCATTCCTTGCTATTTTGCCCCATGAAGAAAAAGGAAAAAAAGTAACACTTTTTTCTGTTGCTAGCTTATTTTATTTCCCCCTAAACATTTTTGAACATCTTTTTCTTCAGCATTTTACCTCTCATATATTTATCCTCGGTGAGACAATACTTACACTGCTTGCTTGGGAAAAATTCATACAAAGTCAGCAATTTATTCTTAAGTCACAAACAGAGTCAATCTGTTTTAGAATTCTGCTGGAATACACCTCATTTGCCAAAGTTGGTAAAGAACAAATGTGTGCTTATTGTTTGGCATTTCCATTTTTAGGTGTAATGCTTTGTTTTGTCTAGAGGAATATTAATAAGTTGAGGTTACAGAGGCCTCATGCAAAAGGAGAATAATAATCATAATGAGAACTGTTATTTAAATAAAATTGGAGTGAAATCATATGGAAAGGGCAGTTTTATACCTTGCCCCTACCCCCAATTCTCTGCTAGGTATCTTTCATTATCTCTTCAAAGCACAATGGCTTTGAACAGCTAGAATTTCTATAATTGTTCTTTGGTTTCTTTTATTCATATGGTTTTCAAACTATAATAGCTTTATAACAATGGTTTCCAAATAAGGAAATCCTGGTTTACTTGCTCTGCTAGTCAAAAATGTCCAATTCATGGGTAGTTGACTTCTTAGCAGTGGACAGTGTCCCGGGCCAATTCCCTCCCACCCCCTGACTTAAATCTCCCTTCCTCACACTGTGGTTAGTCTGGGTCATTGCACAAAATAAGAATTTTCTATTTCACAAATAAATCAACAGCTATAATGTTAACAAGTAGGCCGGAAACTTTAATACAGTGACGTAGGCACTGAATTTGAGAATCAGTGCTTTACACTAATTTTCACTTTTATTTTTCTCATAGGAATGTACATTCACTAATATGTGGAGATTGCATAACTTGGAATCTTCCTAGGTCCCACTGAATGTATTGGAACCTTAATTTAGAATATAAAGGAAGAAAAAATGCTCCGACATTAGCTAATGTTGGAAACATTTCCCTTGGATGCTTTCATTTTTAAAATAACACAGTGATGGGAATGGGAAAATTTGAAGGAGATTGTACAAGAAACTAGAGTCTTACAGAAATCTAACTTATAATATCTTTATGAAAGTTTCAGCTTGGAGTCAGGCTCTGACTGAGACATTGGCCAACACAGATGACTTCAATACAGTCAATTGCATTTGTATGTGTGGCGTGTGTTTGAAAACTGGTGTCTGCTTCATGATCCCTAAAGATCATGGCTACTGTCTTAGTCTATTTTGTGTTCCTAAAGGCCATGAATTTATAAACATATGAAGTTTATTTAACTCCTAGTTTTAGATGTTGAAAGTCCAAGATTGGGTGGCTCCATCAACTAGACTTCTGGTGAGACCTTTTGACTGTGGCAGATAGTGATACATAGTAGGAGTACAAGCGAAAAGTAGTGAGAAGGGTGTATGTAGGATATTGCGTGGCCAAAGAAGAAACAAGAGACAGAGAGGCACCAGTCTTACTCTTTCTTTTTTTGGTAACAGGGATTGAACCCAGGGGCATATAACCACTGAGCTACATCTCTAGCCCTTTTTATTTTTTATTTTGAGATAGGGTCTCACTAAGTTGCTTAGGCCCTTGCTAAATTGTCGAAGCTGGCCTTGAACTTTTGGTTCTCCCGCCTCAGTCTCCCAAGCCACTGGGATTACAGTTGTGTACCACTGCACCAAGCCAGGCTTACTCTTTTATAAGAGTTCACTCTCATGGGAACTAAGCAACTCTTGCAAGACCTAATTCACTCTGACAGACCATCATTGATCCTTTTCTGAGAGCATTCATGACCTAATCATGTCCCACTATGCCCCATCTCCTAAAACTTCTACCACCTTTAAATACATTTACATTGGAATCAACTTCTACATGTGAACTGTTGGGAAGCAAACCATATTCAAATTGTGTCTTGCAATAAAAAAGAAAAGTTTGTAAATAACATGTACGGCCATTATAAGGGACCCCTAAGCTTTGAGATGAAAATTAATCTCTGATAATAAGATAGGAAAATAGCAATTAATGATACAGTCTCTGTACAAAGGATCATTTTAAAGTATATTTCTTGGGAGACTAGAAGAACCTAGCGTTCAGGTTGCATTCTTATGACTAGAAAACAGCAAGGAGGGTAGGAACAAAAGTCAATAGTATAACTTGATTATATGTAGTCTGAATTAAATATAGAGAATTGTTCTGCATGAAGTGTAGAAAAACGGAAATCTTGAAATATAAGTATATTTCCATTTGTCCTTGTCATATGCTGGCGAAAGTGTTCTCAGTAGACAGCATGGTGAATCCTGTTGGCTTCCTTGTCAGTTTTAACTCATGGTGGAGATGGGCATATCAGATTGTTAAAGCTTATTACACCATTTATTAGAAAACTCCCAGAAAATTCCATTTGCTCTGATTCAGGTCTTACTAAGTGAACCACTTAAAGTGATGATTTTTCCAAAATGGGTTTTTTTTTTTTTTGTTACAGAAGGCAAAATGTTCTCATCAGATATAAAGAATCATTTGGCCCACTTGGCTATTATCATTATCACTATTGAGATATATTATTCCACTAAAGTTTATTAGTCTTGTGACTTTTAGTTGTTGTAAATTAGTCTTTGGTTGTACACGAGGAAATTTTTTTTTTTTTCAGAAAAACTAAGGATGATATCTTCACCCATGGTGAAACTCTAAGGTATGTTATGTAATAGATTTTATTCTGAATAGCTGGGAAGTCTCTCTTTTTATTTTTTTTATTATTTTTTATTCTAATTTGTTATATATGACATCAGAATGCATTACAGTTCATATTACACATATAGAGCACAGTTTTTCATATCTCTGGTTGTACACAAAGTAGAGCCTGGGAAGTCTCTTTTTATGATTTGAGAGTACATCCTGAGGTTTGTCACTGGTCAAATAATAAAATCACACTGAATAATAATAATAATAATAATAATAATAATAATAACAACAACAACAACAACGACGACAATGATGATAGTAATATATTAAAATTACTCCAATTTAAAATTAATCAATTCTGGACTCAGTGCTTTACATATGTTTTATTTAATTCTCATAAAAATGAATTAGATACTATGAAAAATACATTTCACAGATGCATAAGGAAGAAGCTTAGAGAAATTAAGTAACTTGCCTAATGCCATTTAGCTAGAGTGGGGGAACTCTGCCTTGCATATTCACCTAGAAAAATGTCAACTGAACTAAAAGTCACTTAGGACTTAGCATCAATAAATCTGCAAGGCTTGTGGCTTTTCCCAACTTCATGTTAATTTAATCCCCAGGTTGACTTCCATCTTTGTATTAAAATGGTTGTCAGGCGCTTCAAGGGCTACAGGTCTCCAGTTTTGTCACTTCCAACGGTAAGAGGGAAACTCCTTTGGGATTCTATTAGAAAAGTGAACAAGTTTCTAGATATGCTGAGCAAACATCTCTTTCTCTCCAATTGAATCATGTGTTCAGATGTGAATAAATTACTATGACCACAGGGATCAACTGAATCAAGGTTAATCTGGAGGTACAGTTAGCTTCTTGCAAGGTTCATGATTCCCAGCTAAATGCTGGGAATGCAACCAAGAGTTGTATACCACATACTTATAGATATAAAATCTTGCTTTATGGGTCTTATTAATAAGTATTCTGGCTGAAATCCTCCCCTTGGTAGAACGATGTGATTTTATGAGAAACTTCATTTAAAGTAGAATAGTATATGGAATTGGATCTTATCCCTCCTTCCCTCTTTCCCCAAATTTAGATCATCCCATAACCTCAGAGTATGACCTTATTTGTAAGTAGGATCTAGATAGATGTAATTAATTAAGCTCAGATAAGGTCATAAAGGGTTTGGGCGCACACTAAATCCAATGATTAGTATCCTTGTAAGAAAGCCATGTGAAATAGATAGAGTGGCATACAGAGCAAAGGAGGTCATGTGAACAGAAAAAGATATACAGTGTTGCATAGAATGAAGGAGGCTATGTGAACATGCAGATCTACAGTGACATGCAGAGAGTAGGCCATGGAAGGATTGTGACAGAAAGTGGAGTTAAACTTCCACAAGCCACGGAACAGTGGAGATCACGGGTCTGGAAGAGGCAAGGAACATGCTCCCTAGAGCCTTCAGAGGGAGCATGGTCCTGCTAACACCTTGATTTCAGACTTCTTCAAAAATGTGAAGAATAAGTTTCTTATATTTCATACAGTTTGTGTGATTTATTTTTAAACAATATCTCTAGGAAATTAATATAAACATTAGGAATATACATGTCAGCCAGATGACATAATGGGAGAACATAGCTGACATTTTAAATGAACAGAGCACTAATATCTAGAATACCAAGGCCCTCAAACATATCAGCAAGAAAAGAAAACAACTAAGCAATATAAGAAAAGTGTGAACAAAAGATGAATAGGCAATTCACAGGAAAAAAATCTTGAAATCTAATATGTATAGGGACTCAAAATCATCAGCAATGAGAATTTCAAATTAAAATACAATGTTGACTTTTATAAATTAACCTGTTACTATTTAGAAAATCTAGCTTTGCCAACTGATGATAAGGATTCTTGTATACTCATATATTTATGTCTTGTTGAGGCACTGTGAGCTGGGGCAGCCATTCAGCAGAAAATGTGGCAATCATCTCTTAAATTAAGTACTTTATATGTGTACATACTGACCTTTCAACTCTGCTCCTAGATATAACCTCATAGACATAGTACATCAATCTATAAGGAAATATATATGAATGGATTGTTATTGCAATTCATTACTGTTGTTGGTGGGAGTTGGAAGCAATGTGGGTGTACATCATGGGAAAAAAAAATTAGGTATTGTATACTGAATGCTTTTTCCCTCAAACTGATTTGTTGAAATATTAACCCCCAGTGTGAATGTACCAGATGGTAAGACTTTAGGTGGAGCCCCCATTAGTAGAATTCTTATAAAAGGGACAGTTGAGAGTTCTCTCATTCTCTTTTTCTCATGTGAGAGTAGAGAAAGAAGTCAAGAGTCTGCATTGTGGAGGAGGGCTCTCCAGAACCCAGCTAATCTTAAACTTTCAGTCTCCAGAACTTTGAGAAATAAATTGTGTGCTATTTAAGCCACCTAGTCTATGATACTTTGTTATAGTAGCCCTAAGGCAGCAAATAAAATGTGAGGGTTTTTACATAATGAGTCATCATGTAGGTATTGGAAGAAATAAATCAGAAATACATGTAGCAATGAATGGATTGTTAAAATATGCCTGTGCAAAGAGAAGAAACATAATGAAAATATATTATACAAAATCCACTTATTTATTAAAAGTATCTGCCCACTCCTGAATACTAAAGTTACCAGCCATCTCATGATGACCTGGATATGATCCTGTGAACAATTCCACATGATTTAGACACCACTTTTTATTAGTTTCTCATACTTCTGGCCTTCATGTTTTCTCTTGCCCTTTGGACACTGATAGTTTACCATTTAAATTTCCCTGATTGTGATTTTACTTTACAGGAAAAACAAATTAAAATGCAAAACAAAACAAAAAACTAGAAACCATACAAAAACATATCTGCCCATTAATAAGAGCATATTTTACAAGAACACAATACCAAATAGGATATACCCAAAAGAATGACCATCTGTTAGAGATGGTGGTATGGGGGCTCAGAAGGAAATAAACAAAATGGGTGGGACTCCAATAGATCAGCAGTAATTTATGATAAAGTAAGAAACAAGGATAACCCTGTTCATTTAAGGTCTAAAAGCACAAAGTTCAATTCATTAAAAAATAATCACAAATTATTAAGATGGTTTTTATGCCATAGTTCATTACACCATTTAGAGCTGAACTCAGTGTATTATATAAGGTAGTATATACTTCAATCTCACTCTTACTTTCAAAAAACTTTCCTGGTTTTCCCTTTTCTCTGTTCTCATTTTAAAAAATCACTTATCTTTTGTCACCCTTTCCTCTTAATAGTTAATATTCCTCAGGGTTCCATTCTTCGACCTTATTTCTTTCTCTTCAAATATTTTTTTGGGATGTGATCCATGTCTATGATTGAATCTATCTCTAGCTTCCACCTCCTCATGGTTATTGATCTGAAATTTCTTTACCTGCTCTAAACTCAGCAAGTCAGATATTGAACTTATCCTTGTTTTCCCCGTGAACTTGATCTTTTGAAATAATATTACCCTAATATCTCAAAATAATTATTTTAGAGTATTCTTTTCTTGACTAGTCTCTATATCATATCCTATTGAACTCAGGTATTTTTCTTATTGCTATAGAAATAGGAAGTCACTGAAGTGCTTCAAGCACAAAAGTGATACAGATAGAACTGCTATTAAAAATGATTAGTATTCCTGGGGCTGTGTTGTGGTTCAGCGAAGAGTGCTCCCCTCACACGTGTGAGACCCTGGGTTCGATCCTCAGCACCATATAAAAATAATAAATAAATAAAATAAAGATATTGTGTCCAACTACAACTAAAAAATAAATATTAAAAAAAGAATGATTACTATTCCTGCAGTGAGGGGAATTCATTGAAGACTGAGAGTTGATAAAGTTCAGAAATGAGATTATGGATGTTTGGGTGAAGGTGATGGCAGTGGAGATGCTAGGAAATAAATTGATTTCAAAGATAATTTGGTGATAGGCTAGATAGACCTTGGTGATGGACTTGACTGAGAGGTGGGAAGGATCAGGAAGCAGGGAAGGATTTCTGTCATATGCACCTACGTGAATCGTAATGCAGTTTTCTATAGAACAAGGAAGGAGAAATGATTGCTTTGAGGGAAAGACTGTGTGACTGCTGTTATGGATATACTGTATTTGAAGGAACTGTGGCATAAATGTGGAGCTGTTAAATCAGTTACATAAGTAGACTCAATTCTCAGAACTGAGATATGGGTCTGAGAGTTGTTAGAATATTGATGCAATTGATGTCATTGGAGGATGAATGAGACCATCTAGTAGAAATTAAGTATAGGGTACAGTCCTGAGGAATGCTCACAGTTAATGATTAATGGAAGAGAAGGCATACATAGAGAAATTAGAAAATAAAAAAGACAGAGGAGATCGAAGAACTATACTACAGGGTAAGACAGGGGAAACAGAAAATAATGCTTCAAGTCTGCAATCATTTTCAGGAATGTCAATAATGGCTGAAGGGAAGCAAGATGAGGGCTTCCGTTGGATTCACAACTCATGGGTAAAATGGGGTGATAGGAATTTGGGCTTCAGACTAAGTAGAAGGTTAGGAAATAATGGCGATATGTCTGCACAACATTCATAAAAGTGTGGATAAGGAAGGGCAAAATTATAAACAGCAGTAGTTGAAAGGTTATGTGGAAGCCAAGGAGTTTTTGTTGTTGTTGTTTTTTGTTGTTTTGTTTTGTTATGAAAATGGGACGAGTTGAGCTATTTAGATATTTGTGAGTAGGATAACCTAGGGATTATTTTTAAATTTTTAAGCTCAGAATTGGATTGCTATTTAAGGACATGATTAAGAGCATGAGGAGAGAGCCTACAGAATAGGAAAAAGTCTTTATTCGCTGCTATTCTGCCAGAGGATTAATATCCATAATATATAAAGACCTCAAAAAACTTAATGCCAAAAAAAGGAAAGAAAAAACAACCCAATCAATAAATGGACAAGGGAACTAAATAGACACTTCTCAAAGAAGAAATATGAACAGTCAACAAACATATGAAAAAGTTCAACATCTTCAGCAATTAGATAAATTCAAATTAAAACTGCACTGAGATTTCATCTTATTCCAGTCAGAATGGCAATTATCAAGAATACAGGTAACAATAAATGTCAACAAGGATGTGGGGAAAAGGTTACTCTCATACATTGCTGGTAGGACTGCAAAGTGGTTCAACTACTCTGGAAAGCAGTATGGAGATTCCTCAAAAAGCTAGGAATGGAACAACCAGTTATATCATTCCTTGGTTTACACTCAAAGGACTTAAAATTAGCATACTACAGTGATGCGGCCATGTCAATGTTTATACAATAGCCACATTATGGGATCAACCCAGATGTCTATCAATAAATTACTCAGCCATAAAGAGTGAAATAATGGTATTTGCTGATAAATGGATGAAAAGGGAGAATATCATGGTAAATGAAATAAATCAGACTCAAAAAATTAAGGGGTGAATGTTTTCTCTCATATATGGAAGCTAGAGTAAAATAAAAGAAAGAAGGTGGGGTGGGGGATCAAATATAAATATATAGGGAAGATCAGAGGAGTAGAAGGAGAATGAGAGGGAGGGGAAAAGGGTGGGAAAGGGAAGGAAATATGGGATAAATTTAACAAAATCATGCAATATGTGTGCATAAATGTAACAAGGGATTTAATCTTTATGTATATGTAGAAAGTAACAATCAAAGGTAAATAAATAAGCAAAAGGAAAACGAAAGAACTTGATTGTTACTTACATGCTGGTCTTTATTTTTTTCATTGCATGATAATTATATACTTACATGTTAAATACTGCCAGTGTATTTTGATTTCCCTGAAAAAAGAGATGGTGTTCTTTTTTCCCTTTTTGTTTTAAAATTCTCATTGCTTAACACTGAGCCAGGCCCAGGCCCATTATATGCAGTCAATAAATATTGATGAATAAAATGAGCCTTGACTCCCAACCAAATCCAATTAGTGATCAGCTAATGACTTTTGCAATAAACTTCTAATTTGAATGAAAACAAATGGGGCACATTGGTTATTATCACATTAGCTTAACTGATATCACAGTTGTTAGCTTAACAGAAAGTATACTTCTTATAAGGTCCTAATTTCTTCTGAATATGAAAGGACTTTTAAATAAGACCAGTGTGATTCCTCTCTTTACCCTGTAAAAACAAAATAATGATATGAATTATAGGTTGGAAAGAAAAGAGTAAGAGAGAAAGATTAAAAAAACAAATAAAAATTAAACAATTAAAAATAAAAGGCAAGCAAGGAGGGGTTTTAAAAACTGACATCAGCAAAAATAATTCTTCATAGAGTCATTTTATAAAATGCTTCTTTCATGCTGTTATACTTATGTGTTTATGTGTCATGGTTTATGTGTCTTCCTAGATCTAGAACATCTTTCTGTTTAACCAGTTTTTTTTTTGTATTTTATGTCACAGCTTTCTAAAAATATTACATACCTTTTTATAATTTGATAATATTTTTTCATTTAGTGGATGGTCATGGTATTTAAAGCTGGTTATATAATTTAAGGAAGACAAATATTTTCTAGCTATTGCTGATTGCAGTTTTCAATTTAACTTAGTCCATTAATATACAATTGATTAAAAAATCTTCTTATTATTTTTTTCAGTATCATACAATAATGGGCTGAATATCTTCCTTATTTAAAAACAATTTCTGTGTTTTCATAGGAATGAAATATAATCTTTTTAATTTTCCAGATGTGAAATGATATATCTTCTTTTCCTAGAAGCTTTCTTATTCTTATAAATGAAGAATAATGTTGTGAGAATTTAAAGTCAGGTTTATTAAATTATCCTAAAAACAACAATTTCAGCATGCAGAATTTACAAGTATTATAAACAAATTTTTTAGAACATAGTAAAATGCAGCTTAGCTTTTTCTTAAAATGACCTTCAAAATTTCCACCAACACTGATAATCCCACTATTTTTTGTACCTCATGAGTACCATATTAAAATAGAAATATGTATTTTTTCTTTCTTTGACAATTTAAAGATCTGTTTTCCTCTTTAATATTTTAGAGTCTGGTTTTAAAAGATGATATTATCTTGTTGGGTACTGCTTTAGTCAGCTTTTTGTCTCTCTGACTAAAATATCCCACAAGAACAATTTAGAGGCAAAGTTGATTCTGGTTCACAGCTTCAGAGGTCTCAATCCATGGTTGGCTGACTTTGTTGCTTTGGACAGAAGATGAGGCCCAAATCTCCATCATGTCGGATTAGGCTCCAACTTTCTTAATAAGACTCCTGTAGCACAAGAATTAAAACCACGAAGTTGGGGTAAAAATGGGAGTTCATAACCCACTTGAATCTAATGTATGAAATATGATATGTCAAGAGCTTTGTAATGTTTTGAACAACCAATAAAAAAAAAACAAAAAAATCCCCACGAATTAATAAATGGGATGGATTCAAACTAAAAAGCTTCTTTTCAACAAAAAATAAAAATAAAAAACAGTGAGGTGAATAGAGAGTCTATAGAATTGGGGAAAATCTTTACCACAAGCACATCAGATAGAGCACTAATCTCTAAGATTATATAAAGCACTCAAAAACCTTAACATCAAAACAAAAAACAAATAACCCAATCAATAAATGGGCCAAGGAACTGAACAGACACTTCTCAGAAGATGATTATACAATCAATCAACAAATATATTAAAAAATGTTCAACACCTCTAGCAATCAGAGAAATGAAAATCAAAACTACTCTAAGAATGGCAGCTATCAAGAATACAAACAACAATAAGTATTGATGAGGATGTGGGGAAAAAGACATACTCTTACATTGCTGGTGGGACTGCAAATTGGTGCAGCCAATATGGAAAGCAGTATGGTGATTCCTTGGAAAACTTGGAATGGAACCACAATTTGACCCAGCTATCCCACTCCTCGTTTTATACCCAAAGGACTTAAAAACAGTATACTACAGGGACGCAGCCATATCAATGTTTATGGCAGCACAATTCATGATAACTAAATTATGGAATCAACCTAGATGCCCTTCAGTAGATGGATAGGGAAATTTTGGTATATATACACAATGGCATAGTACTCAGCACAAAAAGAGGATAAAATCATGGCATTTGCAGGTAAATGGATGAAGTTGGAGAATATAATGCTAAGTGAAGCAAGCCAATCCCCCAAACCAAAGGCCAAATGTTTTCTTTGATATGAGGATGCTGATTCATAATGGCAATAGGGGGCTGCATGGGAGGAATGGAGGAACTTTAGATAGGGCAAAGGGGAGGGAGGGGAAGGGAGGGGGAAAGGGGGCAAGAATGATGGTGGAATGAGTTAGACATCATAACCTAAGTACATGTATGAAGACATGAATGGTATGAAAATAGTTTGTGAACAATAAGTGTCTTGAAAAAATTATGCTCTCTGTGTAATATGAAATGGATTGCATTCTGCATCATGTTTAAAAATATAGAATAAATAAATAAGCAATTTAATTTAAAAATAAAATAAAAAATAAAGGTATAGTGTCCATCTACAACTAAAACAATGATTTTTAAAAAGCCAGCTAAAACTTTAAAAAAAGTTTCTTTGAAATGTAGATCATAATCATTTTAGTGGGTGGTTAATTTGTAGTAACAACTTATAGCTCGAAGTCTGAATTATGTCAGTAATTTCCATTTATTCTGACAGATTTTGTTAAGTTCATTTTTTGTTTCTCAATTATATATAAAATATCAATAAAATGAAATAGTAAAATTCTGATAGCCTCAACTGAATAATTTATAGAGTAAATATTTATTAAGTGTACACTATTTGCCAGTCATCTGAATAGGTAAAAAAAAATAGGGAATGTGATTCACATAGTGATTATGGAAGACAGTAGAAGGAAGATATAATAAAGATTGACTATATGGGTAGATACTATAATTAGAGGACCTTTTTCTAAGAACAATTATATCAATCAAGACCTGATTCCTTAAAAACAACCAGCATTGTAAACAGCTGAGGAGAAGCAACCTGGGCAGAGAAAACAACAGGTTGCAAGGCAAACTTGTCTGGATACAATTGGGTAGGAGAAATAAAGCCAGTGGTGTTGGCAAGACACAGAGTTGAGTGTTTTGTCTTCTTAACTGAGAGATAATTGAAATAAGTTACAAATCAGTCCCTTAACCAATGGACAGTGATTTATTTTAGACTCACTATGTATTGAACATGTCCCTCAGAAGTTTAAAATTGCCTTTTTTTAGTTGACAAATCCCAAGAGTAACAAGTAGTTACATTCTTTCAGAAATAATTTTCCAGTATTTTAAACCTTTAGAAATGTGCAGAGAATAATATAATTAAAATCTGTAAGATTTAAGAGAATTCACCTGTTCATATTTTGACTTTTTTTTTCTTGAGATGCCTTTATGGAAGTGGGTTACAGATAACTTGAACCCTCTTTGTAAACCCTTGCTTCTCCTATTTTCTTTTCTGTTATGCAGTAATTATCATTGTAAAGTTGGTAAGTAATCTTGCTTTCATACTTTTACAGATCTTCTTTTGTGGTGAAATATTGACACAGATAAAAACAAAAACAAAAATATACACATCAATGATTTATCCAGAAGTAGAAAGAACAACAATGAGACCGGGAAGCTCTATTTTAATATCTGGATCACCATCCTCTCCTTTCACACAACAATAAATGCTATCCTGATTTTAATAAGAATTGTTTCCAAGCTTCTAATTTTATCACCTATAATTTACCTCTGTCTTTAAAAAAATTCAAGAAGTGGCTTATTACAGTTTGCAGAGTTTGTTTCTGCTTTCAACACATTTTAAACATTTTAAGGATGCATTATGTTACACGTCATTGAAGTTTAATTTCATTGCTGGGACTATTTGCTTATATGCATATAACTTAATTTTTTCCATTATAGTGTTGCTGGACATTTGTATTTGTTTTAGCTTTTTCACTATTACAGAGATTGTTGCTAAACACATTCTTGTACGTAAGTCTTAGTTGCTTATGTGCTCTCATTTTTGTTGGGTACATGCCCAGGTGTGATTTTTTGGGTCATAGCTTAGGTGCATTTTGAACTTCAGTGGAAAATTCTGAACTGTTGTACACAGTGGTTTTACAAATTTACATATATTCTCACCAGCAGTGTAAGTCTGTTCATTGTTCCACATCCTCTCTAACACTTGCTATTTCAATTCTTTCAATTTTAGCCATTCTCTGAAGTTTTAATATGTATGTCCCCATTTGATAAGGATGCTTTCACATGCTTATTGACTATTTCTTTCCTGAAGTACCTGATCTGATCATTTGTTCACTTTTAAAATTGTATAGAACTTTTCATTTTTTAGATGGAACTCTTATAGGTTATATATGTTCTGAAACTATTTCTTTCACTCTGAAGCTTACCTTTTGACACTAGTCTTTTAATAGTGTCTCTAGGTGTTATTCAAATGATCAATTTTCCCCTTTATTTCTAGTATTTTTGTATTCTGCTTAAGAAGTTTTCTTATCCCCATAGTGTGAAGATATTCTTCTATATTATCTTTTATGAATTTTCATTGCTCTTCCTTTAACATATACAAGCCACTTGGAGTTTCTGTTTTTAATTTTTGTGAACAGTGTAAGGAAGATATTGAGTTTCTTTCTTTTGTATCCCTCTGTAGATAATTCATTGTCCCAGCACCATGTACTGGGAAGACTTCCTCTTCTCTGCTCGGCAGTATCACCTTTATTGTAATCAAATGTCCTGCTTTATGTGTGTCAGTTTCTGTTCTTGTATTCTGTCTTAATTCATTTATTTATCTATTCTTATACATTATCTTATTATAGTGTTATAACAATTGTACATTTGTAAGGCAGATCCTTTCTCTTTCTTCTTTTCTAAGATTTTCATGATTTTTCTCTCAGCCTACGTATCCATACATAGATGAACTTATTAAAATTTTGGGGATTGCTCTAAATTCATAGACACCTTTGGGGTATTTGACATTTTTATAATAGTGTGTTCTTCAATTCACATAGTATATCTTTTGATTTATGTAGGTCTTTATTAAAATGAAAGGCTCCGTAAATATTCTAGTATTATTTTAGGGTTTTCTACATAGAGATCTCTTGCCTCTTGTGTTAAATCTCTTTAATCTTAGGTTTTGATATTTTTGACGTTATTAGAAGTGGTTCCTTAAAACATGGAAATAACATATTTCCATAGTATAGATTTGTCAAAGAAATATTTTCTCAGTTTTTAAATTTTTTAAATTTTCTATGTGGACAAAATATCTTTATTTTATTTTTATGTGGTACTGAGGTTTGAACCCAGAGCCTCATGCATGCTAGGCAAGCATTCTACCACTGACCAAAAACCCCAGCCCTATTTTCTCAGTTTTATCCCAATAAATCTTTATTCACTTTAATTAAAAAAAAAAAACTCATACTTTAACTGGGTATAAACTTCTAGGTTGGAAGGTATTTTCTTTTCCATCACTTTCACTTGAAAATATTCATTTATTCTCTATCTTATATTGTTTTTTTTTTTTAACCATAAGGTCAGCTGTTACTCCTTTGAAGGGAGTAACCTTTGCACCTTCCATTTGCAATACTGTGTGTTTTTAAGATTTTCTACTTATATTTTAAACACTTGTACTATTATTTGAGTAGGTGCCGAAGTCTTGATTGTCTTGTTAGGAATTTATATTTTATCTCTGGATAATGTCTGTCTTCAGTTTTGGAATATTTTATCTTGAATATTGTTTCTGCCCCCCCACCCCCTCCTTGCTTCTGAGATTCTAATTACATGTGTTTTAGGACATGTCACTGTTTTCTTTCTGTTTGCTACCTTCTATCCCCATCTTCCTTTCTTTTTTCTCAATGCTTGATTGCTCTCACACTGAAGTTCTTTTTGATCTGTTGTTACTACCTGTTTCTGTTGGTTTTTGCTCGTGAAATTGTGTTCCTATCAGTGTTTTATTATATCATAGATACTGCACTTACAAATATGTTTGTAGACGTTACTATAATTCAGAGAGATTTATGTTTGTACCTACGAGATATCTTGGGGACACTTGCAATAATAGGCTAACCTTAAAATTTTTCAGAATTAATGTGACTGAAACAGAAGTGCTATTCCTATGATGAAATATGTACATCTAGTTTACCTGTACTCTAAGGGTTGAACTCTTGAGGAATCTAGTCTAAACCTAGAGAGATCCACCAGCTTCTTCTCTCATTAATGATCCCTGGATAGGATAGAAATCCCTGCTCACTAGAATAGAAAGTGTGTGAAGAACCCTGCAGCAGTAGCACACACCTGTAATTTCAGTGACTCAGGAAACTGAGACAGGAGGATTGCCAACTTGAGGCCAGCCTGGGCCACTTAGTGAGACCCTGTCTCAAAACAAAATATAAAGGGCTAGGGATGTAACTCAGTGGTAAAGCGTACCTGAGTTCAATCCCCAGTACAAAAATAAATAAATAAATAAATAAAGTCTGTGCAGCTTCTTAGCATGTTGCACAATCAGCAGATGCCTTTGTAAGGAAATAACATAAAGTACTGTTCTTCTTTGATTTTCTTCCATGGTGTTTGGTCCTGTAACATTTCTGTTTTCTGCCTTCCCTATGACAATTTACAGATTTAAAAAAAATAAAACAAAATACTGCTTTCAATTTTTTTTCCCTCAGTGGAGCAATTGATTAGAATAAGTTAAAGTTCTGTCTCTTCTGGGTTTATATTGTGTACCATCTGTATCCAGAAGCTTACACTTCTATTACTTACCAGAACTTATTTTAGGGACTTGGGATATATCATTGAAAGACTAATGCTTTGCTGTTATAAAGTTTACAGTCTGGCTTAATTATCAATTTTGTATTTTTTAGTCATCTGAAATGTTACAGGGTATTAAATGCGGAAAAATAGAGGAAAATAAAGGACTTTGGGAAAAGTACCACTGCTTTCACAACTATTAGTTGAATTTCACAATAATATCAGCATATAGGTGAACATTCATTGATAGAAACAGATGCTCTGAGATTGTAAATGCTTTTACCAAAGTCACAGATTTAGTGGCTAATTAGGAATTGGCAGGAATTAGAACTCAAGTCTATTTCTGCCCTTAACATTTCATTACTTCCTCTGACTCTGAAGATAATTACTGAGCATGCTAAATATCTTTCATATAAAATGCTCTTTCTTCCATTGACATCATGGCCACTTAATTTTGTAATATTGGAGATGGAAAATTATTAATTCTATTAATAAATATTGAACTTGAGGCATAATCAGGTGAATGATTACTTTAGTTTTGGTAAAGGGAGTAGAAAGGAAGATGACATGGCTTCACATCAGGCTTTGCCATGCAGGTACATCACTTTCAAAAAGTTATTTATGTTTTCCAAACTTCCTTAGCCCCGGATTAATACCACCCATCTCCACAGTTGGATGTGCAAACTGGAGGAAATATATTAGGTAAAACATGAAAATAACTTTTGTGTAATAATTTGGCTGATTTCTGTCTCTAGTTCCTGGGAAGTAGCATCTAAATCTCTGGAATTTCCCAAGTGATAGGAATATCTCTGTTATTTTCTGGTAAGACATGAAAGTTTATTTTAGTGTAATAAGAAGTTTATTTTAACCTGATAAGAAGACTCAGGATAGAGATTGGTCACACCAGAAAGGCAAACCATGTGATAAAAGAGTTGGGCTTTGAGTCACACGATGGTAGTGTAGCCTTCAGGGTAAAGAGAGCCTAGAGATTGAATATGAGGTTTTTAATGGGGTTTCATTATGTAGGCATGATTGACTGAATTGTTGGCCATGAAGATGAATTCAATCACTATACTCTACTATGTATATGTATATAAAAAGAAGAAATAAAATATAAAATAAATCCCATATTATAAAGCTTAAGTGAGTTTCTTTGTCCTTCATTGGTATAGTGCTTTGATGTGTTGTCAAACAATTAACAATACTTAATTTAGAAGCTGAGGCTGTAAGTAGTCCTAACTCCAAGGAGGTCAACAGCAGGTTTTGCCATTTGCACAGGCTTCACACTTCTGCTCTGATTTGTATCTTTTTGTTACCCTGAAATTTTATTGTTTAAATATACTGTTTTCCTAAGTTTTGTGAGTTGTTCAAACAAATCATTAAAACTAAGGAACGTCTGGATTTATAGTCATCTGGTCAGAAGAAAGGCTTGACTGGAGACTTGTGAACTTGTGCTATATCTGAAACAAGGGTATTCATCATGTAGGACTATTCCCTTAACCTGTGAAGGACTCTGGGAAGTTTCAGAAATCTTTGCAATCACCTATCCTAGTATTCAGCAAGCAGCAGGTGTTAATTTGATAGTTACTATCATTTGCAATTGGAGATTAATTTGATAAGAACAGAAGCTCAATTACTACCAGAGGTGAGGCATTTAAACTTTAAAAATGCATAGAAATTAATGAATAATTAGTGAATTGGTTGAAAATATTTTTCTAGCTAAAATGTATAATCATTGACTATCTTTATAGTTGTACTCTTGGGTGGTTTGGATGACTAAAGTTTGGAAACTGCTTGTCCATTATATGATACCATATCATTAAAAGGGCAATGTTTCTTGGATTGCCTTCTTGTAATCTGTAATATAAGTCTCTATTTAAATTCACTCCAAGTTCTCAACATTTACTGAGCACATCCTCTGTCTTAAGCAAAATGCTTAGACAGAGATATAAAGTCAAACAAGACAAGATCTCTTCTTTCCAGGGCTCATTTTGTGGGAGAGACAGGCATATTAATGGACAGCTCTTATAAAGTGGACTGTAATAAGTGTTTTAGTATGGTTACAAGCAAAACGTTATATTTGTACAGGGAGGAAAATCATGTCAGGTATTAAACTCTCTTAATATAGGTTTATATTCTTGGCATAGTAAAAACATTGTAAGTGAATGCTTTAAGTTGATGTTGAGAGTTTTTTCCCCTTTATTATTGTAGCACACACATGTCCACTGACATGAATTCTCAGTCTGTGCTTTGCAGGTAGTATGTGGTCCACGTAACATTTTATTTCCTATTTAGTGTTAGTTACTTTGAAAACAATCTAAGTAAAAAGATCCTTATTATATTTGGTAAGTATTATACAACTTCTAACAAGTGTTAGGGGAAAGGGATATAGGATCATGCAATAGATGCTAATTGAGTCTAACTCAGTTTCTTATTGATGAAAATTAAACTTATTTGACTTTGCCATTATAATTAGGGACATGGGTCTTTGTTCACAAGAGACTGAATTAAAATAGACATGTCAAACTTGAGAAGGAGGGGTGGTCAAAAGCTACGATGCTTTCACTGTGCCATGTTCTTGCAAATGGAAACAGGAGGCAAACAAAGTTAGAGAAATGTCTGACGTTGGCTATTCTGAGAATAAACTCAACAACAATGATCAGTTTTTGGAGAATGCTGGTGATTTGCTGCCTCAAAGCAAAAGAGTCAGACCATGGTATATCAGCCTGCTGTGTACTAAATATTTGTGTATACCCTAAATTCATATATTGAGACCTTAATCACTAATGTGATTAGTGGTTAAAAATGGAATGTTTGGGTCCTCGGGGTAATTCCTTCATAATGAAATTAATGCCCTTGTAAAAAAGATAGGAGTTTGTCTCTCTTTCTCTCTATGATGAGAGAATGCAAAAAGACAACCATCTATAAACCAGGGAGAGGGCCCTCAGCAGACACTGCCTCTGATGGTTTCTTGATCTTGAACTTTCCAGACTTCAGAACCATGAGAAACAAATTTCTATTGTGTAGGACACTAAGCTTATAGTATTTTTTGATCCAGCAGCCTGAACTAACTAAGGCACATAGCATAATATAATTTGAGTTTTCTCTGTGCACACAGCTGTACCTTTCAGAAGCACTCTACTCTTGGCCTTTACTTTCTAGTCTTGCAAAGTAATGCAGAGACACACCAAGTCATAGTAATGTCATTGGAATCTTCTGAAAAAGATGTGCCTGAAGAAATTATACTCCCAAGATTTTTCAGTAATCTGAGTCAACATATATCTTCCAAAAGAAAATTTAAGTCTCATTTTTCTTTCATTTGTAATGGAGATGGTTCTGAGTGACTCCATTTTATAATCATATTATAAAATGATATTGGATTTTTTTCCTTATAGGTTATAGAATGGCATGCAAAGCCTTTGCATAGTGAAAAAATAAGACTATATTTTAATTTTCATAAAACTTCCTTTAGTAGTAGCAGGAAAGTTAGATGATGGTGAAGAAACTAAATGCAAAAAGACTAGTTAAGATGTTAATGCAGTAATCTAATGATAATATTAAGAAGATTCCAAATGAAGGCCATGACAATAGAAAAGGAGAAAATGCAGAGGTGAAACATTTTGTAGAGAAGGAATTAACAATATTTAATGAGAAATTGAATGATGGAAAAGAGGTATGGGAAGAAATTGAAATCAAAGGTCTGAGATGTTTAGGGTTGTGGCTGTAGCTCAGTGGTAGAGCACTTACCCAGCACATGTGAGGCACTGGGTTTGATACTCAGCACTCAGCACTACATTAAAAAAATAAATAAATGATGCTGTTCATCTACAACTACAAAAAAAAAATCAGATGTTTAAATGGGAGATTAGATAAATCCTGGTATTAACTAATCATTAAGCCTTTGAGTAGTAAATGAAGCAAAAACACTAGGAATATTTTAGAGGGATTTTTCTTCTTCATGGATGAAGCAATATTTTGCTAAAAAATTAATTTATATATAAATGCATTTATTATGCTCATTTTATACTGCAGAGAACTGATCCTTAGTAAGCTTTAACTTCTCAATAACAAATGACCCTGTTGAATTTATGCTTAGGGCTGTTCAATTCTAGAGTTTAACTTTTTATGCTCTGGTGTGAATTTATCCTGTGTTCTGGAAAGAAGAAGGGTTTGAAATATTATTAAAATGGTCTTTCTTCTTTCAGAAACATTATTTAGGGAGGACAAAGAATAGATGAAGAATTTAATTGAAATTTATGAGTTAAATAGAAATGGAAGAAAACTGTATATAAGATACATAATACAATCTAGTATTGGTGAGTAAATGACCCAGATAGAGGAAAAACATCATATAAAGAAAAGTCCAGAAAAGTTCATGCAGAGGTAAAATTGGGATAACTTGCAAGGAGCTGCCAATTTGTTTGAAGGGGGAGAAACAAAGAGAGGATATCAGATAGGAGGGAGCATAACCAAGTGGTTATATAATGTAATATATATATACACATATACATATGTATATGTGTATATAATATATCCAATCCAGGATACTCTTGAGAGTAAAAGGTGCTAGTAATAATTACTCTAGGACAAGGAACACTGTCTCAGAGTCACTGTGTTAGCCCTGAGAAAGTGGTTTGAGCAAAGGCATGAGGCTTACATGAATCTGCAGTACTCAAGGTACAAGAACTGGTAGACTTCCATTGCTGCCCTAGGGTCCAGGGATGTTATGATTAAGATTTCTGATGAGAAAGCTTGTAGACAGGTAGTAGTGGTCCTTGGCTGCTATGTTAAACAATTCTATTTCTCATAGGCATTTCTCTTTCTGTGGGATGAGGGCAGATTAGAGGCAGGAGAAATGACTGAGCAATGTGTGTTTCACTGGGCCTGAGTGAGAAAAAACCTGAACAAATCAAGTGTACCCTCCAGATATGACCTTAGGATAAAGTTGGTAGAACCCAAGGGAGGCTCTCTAGTGAGACTGAAAATACTTAGGAAGGATGTCCTGTATCTGTCTCAGAAGGAATGTGGGCTATTAGATCCCCACATGCTGTTAATAACCAGTCGCATTGCCAGGGACAAGTCCTTGGTCTCTTTGTGCTTTAGCTGATAGTGACCATCGCTCACACTTGTTTGAGTACTTAGTATGATTTAGCCTCTGGATTGCCTTTTGTTTTGTATGAGCTCACTTGCATGAGTCTATGGCAATAACCTTATAAAGTAAGTACTATTGTATTTCTTCTACCACCCCCACCGTCGGGAAAGAGATACTCAGAGAAAGAAAATGTGACTTTATCAATACTTAGTTTCTAAGGGGAAGACACAGAATCAGAATACAAATCTCCTTGGCCCTGAGCCCATGTTTCCAACCATGTTGTCAGGGGACTTCATCTTCCTCTATAAAAAGAAGACACACATATAGTCCATTCTGCTGGGCTCTTATGAGGCTCTGAGAAAATTTGTGATCAATATGGTATCCCAAACTTAGGATTCTGCTCCATCCCAAGGTATGGGGCTAACTTAGTTTAGCTCCCAGTACTAGTAGGAAACTTCCTGACTGCCCTATTCTTATGAGTACTGGGAGCCCCTCTTTGAGTTTCTGGATGGCATACTGGGTTTGAAGATATTTGGGGGGCCATGTACTCCTGGTCAACAGCCAGTAGACAAGTCACTTTCTAACCTGAACAATACCTTTACTGTGATTTTGACTGCACCCACTCACTTTTTTCCTTGGGCCAAAGTCTTCTTCCCTCCTTAGACTCCAGTCTCTCACATGATGATCAAAGAAATTTTCTGCTTATCTCTGGTCCCCTCACTGTACTCTCTCAATTTGTTCATGTAAACCCTTCCTAGTTCTTAAAACCTCTATTTTCATTTGCTTTTATAAAAGGCTTCATTGGTCCACTACACTGAATTAGAAGTGCCAAACAAAAAACTGATTTCATTTCTTTGAAATCAAGGAAAGCTCAGACTTCAAACACTCTTAGGAGATGTGGAGAGATATATGCATTCTAGCTTTCTAATGCAGCACAGAAAAGAAAGATGAGCAAAACAGTTGTTTCTATATTAAAGAGGGTTGATGCTCATACCCTGTCACATATGTGAAAGTGCTTTGAAAGCTGAAAAGTGATCCAGAAATGTAAAGGAATGCAAGAACCACTGAATCACCCACAGGATTTAATGAATGTTATTGAAATACTCTGATTTAATGATAATTTCTAAATTTCATCATCTGCACGAATCCCAAGAATTGTGTGGGTGCATCATTTGTCTACAAATCTTGTAATTAGTTCGGAGAGTACCTGATAATGATGTCTGTTTATACAAGTGGACATACTGGTTAACAAATACACTACACAGAAAAATATTCAATGGCACAATAAAATTTTACATGTTATCTCTTTATCTACTTATTTAGAAAATACCTTATGAAGATAATGATCCAAATAGCATTCACAGTTTCATTGATTTTTTTTTCTTTGAGTGGAGGATGAAATGTTCTTTAAAAGGAAAAAGTTGAACTGAAAAGACATTGAAAACAAAATATCCATTTTGCCACAGATGTTAAAAATGGAATAATCAAATATAAAATGAAATAAATATTCATAAGCTATGATTCATCTCTCTCACTTGATAGGAAACTGATATGTCTCTATGGCAACAGTTGAACTGCCATCCGGGAATGAGCACTTATGTGTGTGTGTATGTGTGTGTGTTCATGAGCATATGATTTCAGGAACATATGATTAGAAATCAAAGAAATTGAAATGGGCTGCCTTTTAACATCAACTGAAGTAAAAGAGAATAATGGCACAAAAGAAAAACTAAGGACATGGAGATACAGTCTCAAGGTGCTAAGAAAACATGTATCTAAGCAAAAAGGAAACTTTATTCAAAATAAAAGGGGAAGTTCTCCACTATGAATAATGTGCTTTCTCTTTCAAGTCTGAGAGGTAGAGCAGGAAGCCTCAAGAATCATGGGAGAATTGCTGAAGAGCTCAGAGCAGAGCTTCAATTGTGTCCTGTGACATAAGGGAAGAGTTTCATAGTGTTAAAGCTGCTGGGATCAGGAAAAGCAAAGCAAAGAGTTACAACAAATAAACTTAGGTTGGTAGAGCCACACAGTTCCAGGTGACAGGTTAGAGCCAAACATTCCTTTTTTTTTCTGTATTCCAAATCTGTGCTGGTATTGGGGCGGCAGACTTGGGAGTCCTGCCAGGGAGAGCTCAGGAGAGGTCTTGCAACAGGGACTCTGATAGCAGGGAGAGAGCACCCACAGTTTACTGAATAGAAGTACTGAGCTCATGTTCTGAACCCATCTTCCAAGCCAACATTGTCAAATTCAAAGTTTTCCCAATAAAGAATTTAAGAAGATCCAAATTATGCAGTGAGGGGATACATAGAACTTCATCCCTTGATAACTTCTTTGATACTGCTGATGGTCCTAGAAGAGTTAGCAGGACGCCTGATTATATAGAGATGCTGATCCCCGTCTTAAGTGCCTTTTGTTCCCTTTTACATCACTGATAAAGTTCAGATTATTGCCTGAGGGTGTATTGGCGTCACAAAACCTGGTGGTTTACATATCCTTCTTAAAAAGATAAAGGAAGAAAGAAAAAAAATTACATGAGGATGATTTCCTGAATGATTTAATAACCTTTTGTTAGGCAAGCTTACATTTTTATTGAATTATTACCTCTGTTATTTACAAAAGTAAAATAATCCTGGAAAGGCTATAATAAAGCACTATTCAGAAATGTATGTTTACACTTCATCCCACTTGCATTTCTAAGTCAGTACCATTGTAATCCATTGTTCTGGATGCCTCCAATTTGAAGTCGCTATGGATCAATTTCTCAAAGAGTAAACATGTAGTTTTATGGAGTGATTGAAAGGGGGTATTAAACTGGCTGTGCAGGATGAAGAAGGGGATAAGGAGGAGGTCTAACCAGACCTCCATGTGTTTCACATGTAGATTTTTTAAACAAATTCCCAGCAGCTCCATGCATCACCATGGGCAACCAGTATGCCTGATGTTTTAAATTTTGTTATTTTTCATAATAGCCATCTATAAGGAAAAATCCATATTTCAGCATTATCCCCAACTGTAAGCTCCTAGGTTTCAGCTTCTGTTTACTTACTATAATGGTTGTTACCCTACAATTTGCTTTCTGCATGTTAACATTGTTGACATTTTTCACTTCCTCTCAAACCTTATTTTTCCATTCTTTTTAGAATTTAAAACTTTTAATACCGTATCAGCATTTTAATATTATTTACATTAGGGATAAAAACAATTTGCTATATCTGACTAGCATGTTCTATATTCATAAGGTGCAGTAGGAAGTGAGAAAGGTTGGAAGTTATACTTAGGAAACTATTTGCTGTATTACTTAGTAGTATTCCTTAAATACATACTGAAAGTTAGGTATAGTTAGGTATAGTGCTCATAAAGCAATGAACAAGATTGACTTAATTTTTACTTTCACAGAGAAAAGATTCTGAATGGACAGTCCTGGGGACAGATAACTTTTCTCTTTGATTCATAGGTCTTCATATGGAGAAATATTATGTCTCATCTGTGACTATCATGGTGATGGTGAGGTTTTGAACTTTGAACTGATGTTATTTTTGGATGTCATAATAGAAATGTTAAGATAGGAAACTTGGGAGGAGGATCTTTTTTTTTTTCTCTTTCCATATTTTTTTGGTGTATTTTAGTGGTATATAATGATGGGATTTGTTGTTACATATTTGTACATGTACACCACATAATAATATAATTTGGCACTTCCCCAGGAGGAGGATTTTGTTTGAATTTTATATTTTGTTTATGTTTTTATTTGAGGGAGAATATAAATCATTGGGGGTCAGAGAATGGACCATGAACACAGACTTTGACATCACCCCTATAAGTCCTACTTTCTGGTGTTCCTGACCTCTATGTGAGTATCTGGTACCTGTGGATTTTTTTCTGATGAATAGAATATAGCAAAGGAAAAAGGGTGGTACTTCCAGAATTACATTATCTTATGTAAATATCCATCTTGTTGGCAGATTTATTCTAGAGACTTTCTCCCTTACTGGCCACAAAGAAGGCTGTGATCATGTTAAGATGCCTATCTGCCAAGGACGTAAGGACAACCTCTATTTGACAGTCAGCAAGAGCTGGAGCTCTCACTCTTGTAGTTAAAAAGAAATAAATTCTGCCAACAACCTAAGCGAGCTTAGAAGGGAGGTTTTCTAGCTAAGCCTCTAGGTGTGATGCCTGTCCTGGCTGGCAACAGGATAGAGCCCAGAGCTGAGACTTCCTGGCCTCTTGGCTCACAGCAATTGTGAAATAATGAATGTGTGTTGTTTCAGTTTGCTAACTTTGTTATTATAACAATAAAAATTAATATAGTGAGGCAGAAAACAAGTAAAAAATAGATAACAGTTTTGGAATAGGTTAAAATATGTGCAAGAATCCATAGGGTGATATTATAGAAAGAAAGTTGAGATAGTGGCTTCTTCAGATGGGATCATCAGAAAAGGTGTCACTTGAGAAAGCACACTGCCTGAAGCACAAGGAATAAAAGGAATCTAGCAGTTATGGAGTAAAATAGAGGGTGGATATATGGCTTGACATAGAGAATATTTGATGCCACAAATCTACAAAGTGTTTTGGGGCCAGTAGTAAGGAATTTGAATTTGCATTGGGAAGCATTTGAAGAATTCTTAGCAAAGGAGTGATGTGATCTACAAGGTATGAATTAGAGTTGGGCTGGTGTAGGGCAAGAATGCAAGTGATAAAGTCATGTAGGAAGTATTGTAGAAGAGGATTGTTCATGACCTGGATCGATAAAGGAGAAGAAGAAGTAGTGGTGTGGATATAGTGCTTCTTGGAGATCAAGATGAAGTGTAGGCTTCTTGTCATGGTGTGGTAAGGTCCTTCCTGGTCTAGCTCCTGATTACCTCTATCTTAGGCTCTCAACTCTTCCCCTAGTGAACTTCTATCCCTGCAGAATAAATTTCTGCCAATTTCTCCAGGCAACTTTCTCCGAAGCCAACAGGATCTCACTGAACTTCCCTGTTCTTTCTTTTGCACACAGTGCCCTTAGTTCCATGCCCTCCCTCTATGCATCTCTCAGATTCCTGTGTACCTGCAGCCTCTGTCTGTCCATCTTGTTCCGTGTTAAGGCCCAACCTTATTGAAATGACAGAAAGAAAAGAAAAAAAGATTAAAGGGCCAAAGGAAAAAAAATAAAAATAACCTTGTGAAACATTGTTCTAGTAAAAATTAATATTCAAGTCATTTTTTGGATCTGTCAACTTCTTTGTTAATCTTATCCCTTATCCTTGTGATGAATTCTGAGTATCCCTATTTATTATGTTTAATAAGAAGCAGGAGAAGGTAGAACAACCTCTGTGCCAAAACACAGATGAGGAGAAACCCTGTAATTGATCACATTTACATTCCTAGAAAGAACACATTTGCAGTTTAGTCTGGCCTCCAGAACATGGGAAATGAAAAGAAGCAACAACTCAATGGTGTACATCTTTGGTGTACATCTCCAGGGCTGTTCTGTTTCTAATTTTCTTCAGCATATTTCAGGTAATAATATAAACTGAGGTACTGATATAAACTGAGGTACTGATATAAACGAACATAGGATGAATATCCATGTATAATAATTTTTAAAACTATTAACTGGACAATAATATGACCACATTATTATTTAAAAAAACATTTATATGATTTTTTAAAATTTATTTGATTTTGTTTTAAATAATATGAGACATTTTCCTATTTTTTTTTAAATGTTGACTTTTACAAGATGTTGGTACTTTGCCACTGTGAGGCATTATTATATTATGGTGATGTGGGAATGCTTTCTCAAGATTGGATTCTCCTGACACTTAATCATGGTACTCAAGATCCTTCCCAATGGATCCAACCTCATTCCCAAGCCTTTTGAGTCTCTGTGCCTGCTCTTACCTACTCCCTGCAATCTAGTAGTAATGGGCCACTCATTAATCCTGCTTCCTCCTCAGCCCCTGTCATGTTTACAGTTTACATGATAATCTTGTTTAATATGCAGATTATGATTAAGTATGTCTAGAGAAAAGTTAGAGAGTCTGCATTGCTAGCCACATCTCTGATGGTGCTGAGGCTGCCTAGGAAGTCTATTTTTGTTTCTGACCATACCTCTAATCTGGCAAATTCCTTCTACATGAAGTCTGTACCCATAGGGTGTTCCCAACTCGCTTGAATATCTTCAAGTCAAATTTGACCTCCTTATGTGAATCCCTCCATGCCCTTCTCCCTTTGTTAAAAGAGAGAACTTCCTAGCCTAATGGCTTTCCCTTCAACTGGGAAAACAATGCAAAGTCCTTACCAGGCTTATAAGGCCCATCTCTTCAACCCTTTTACCTACCACTTTCCCCTTTGTCATCCAGCATTGTGGTCCCTTTGCTGTGCCTGTTATATGCCACTATTAGACACTTTTTTTTAAAAAAAATTGCTTTTCCCATCCCATTTTCTTGTTTCATTCAAGTCTTTCTTTAATCAATCATTCTCTCCTCAGTCTACCGCCTTCAGTGGTTCCCTACACAAAGCCACAATTGTGAGATTACAATAAAGGTTGAGACCCAACCTCCATTTGGTTTGTTGAGAAAGATTAATTAAGATTAGTTAAAATTAATTTGGTAGTAGAGGGCAGAGAGCTTAAGAGAGGAGGAGACTGAAGGTAGACATACAAATCAGAAAACTCTTGTAATAAACCCAATGTGAAAAAATGAGTACCTGGACTATGATGGTTGTCGTGGAAACAGAGCCTTTCTGATGCTCAAGGAAGGGCTTTATAGGCCTGGAGGCAGGCATCTTTTTCTAATGTGCCCAGAGGTGTTAAGTAGCTAGGCAAATGTCCAGTTAGCTCTCTGAGTGGTCTTCTCTGACGACCTAATTTCAAATAAAAGATCCCTCTTTATTTTTTACCCTTTACTCTGCATTGTCTTCAAGAAATGATGACTCAGACATTTTATTATATGTCATATTGATTTGTTTTTGTTGTCTTTGCTACTTTAAAGGCCAGCTCAATGAAGAAAGAGATTTTCTCTTTTGTTTATTGAAATATGCCAAGTTTCTAGAAGAGTATAAAGTATAAAATAAGCACTCACATAAATACCAATTGAATCATGAATACTCAAAGCCTTTATGAAACAGAATAAGGAGCTATAAGATAAATATGGGTTCAAGTTCTAAGTTTATCATTTACTAGCTGTTTCAAAGTAATCGAGTGACTTATCTTCTCTGAAAAGATTTCTACATCTGTAAGTGGAATACCAATAATGGATGGTGTGGACAATAACATGATATAATAGAAGCAAAGCTCTTAATTTACTGCTTGGTGCATAGCATTTATCACACCCTCTTACAGTTGTTTACCTTTTTGTGTTTTTTGTTCTTACAGTGCTTAGTGAACAGTGGGTACTTAAGAATAACTATTTTCAGTAAGTTATTCACAAATATTGTTTATTGAGTGACTACTTTTTGTTATGCACTTCACTTAGACATTAGGGATACCCATAGATGTGGCTTCTGTGCAGTGAGGGAGACATAAACAATCAAGGCTACAAACTCAGAAAATCTCTATGGCTGTAATAGCATGTAATACTGCAAGAAAGAAAATAATAAGGAACTATGTATGATACAATGACCAAACAGGAAATATTGCTTAACATTTTGGGGGGGATGAAGATTATGAGTGATATTTATATTTGTTAATTTTAAATATCCATGAACAACAACACATCTATTTTATTAGCAACACTGTTTTCTTTGTAATTACATGTATAACATGTGTTGGAGGCATTTGCAATCATTTCTGACAGACTTTTCAGATAGATAGATTCTAGTCAGTGGAAGAAGGCAGGGCAATATTTATAGAGTGCTCATTTCCAACTCTGTCCTTCAGAGGTGACCAGTTCTCCTTGGCATCCGCAGTTTGGTTTCCCCAGAGCTCCTGTGGGTAAGGATGTGTGATGAGTGATGCCACACTGTCCCCAGACTCTGTCATTCAGGGTCATGGCAGCAGAGATGCCATACTCACAGGGTCTAACTGAGGAGAAGTGCAGAAGAATCACTGTGGTGGAGGCAGAATTAAGTGAACGGTTAAAGAATATTGAAGCAGTAGGGATGGGAAGACATTACTGCCCATAGGTTTGAAAGGGAAAGAAAAGAATGTGTTGCCTGAGCTGGGAGAGCTCAGAGTCGTGGGCATGGATGCTGTGACCATGGATGCTGTGACCATGGTTATGACCACTGAATTCAAGACACAGAATAGCAAAGCAGGTGTTAAGACAAAAATTTCTGATCAGTCTTTTCTACCTTCACATTTTCCAGCTGCCCACTCTCATTAGCCAAAACCAAAATGGTAGCCAGAAGAAAGGAAGCCTGGGTGATTGAAGTTCATAAAAGGCAATGTCTTAGTTTATTTTGTGTTGCTATAATAGAAGGTTATTGTTTTAGTCAGCTTTTTTCGCTACTATGACTAAAGGACCTGACCAGAATAATTATAGAGGAGAAATGTTTATTTGGAGACTCCACAGTTTCAGAGGTCTTAGTCTATAGAAGGCCTGTTTTAGTCCTCAGGGCTCAAGGTGTTATGGGCTGATTTGAAAGTTAAGTCAGGCTGACCCCCATTCTGCTCAGACATCTCACCTGTGCAGAATTGGCCCCCCTTCCTGTTAGAGTCCACTTGCACCCTGACCACAATGTCTTTAAACTATGGAACGGATGCTAGTTTATTTCCTGAGTGGGTATAGGAGGTGCCAATTCTGAGACAGTAAGTTGTTGACACTTTATGAAATGTGTCTTATGATTATACTTGCCTTACTTGCCCCCTCCTCTGTAGATTTTTTGGTTTTTAAGGCTTGCTCTCCACCTGCCCTCTTTGTCTTGGGCTGCAGAACTGTCTACTTTTTTTTCCCTTGGCCCTGGCCAGAATAAATTCTTTGTCTTTACTTCAAAAAGACCCAGAGTTTTATTTGGGATTCTGGAATAGTGCTTTGCCAGATTTCTGTTCTCACGACTAAAAGGCTCGGGGGTCACTCCAGGTAAACTGTGATGACTGGGCTGCACAAAATAACCACACAAGAGACACAATACCTTTTTCTTTGGGGGTCACTGTGACGGCTCCTCTGACCTTAAGGGTCTGCAGGAAGAGAGAGAGAGAGAGCAAGAGCACGCGCTGACCCCTTTTATTGAGGAGAAGCTATTAAAATGAGGCAAGGGGTCAGGTTTCAGGGGGCTGAGTCTATCTTCATGATGTCCACTGTCAGCAGGTTGACTGACACCTGGGTAGGCCACACCCAAGGGCGCAGTAAGAGAAGGGGACACACACAAGGCACTTCCATGGAGGATTCTATCCTAAATAGGGCAAGGGAACAGGTGAGCATAGCTACACCCTTGGGGCTGTAGCAAGAAACATCCATGCACGAGACACTGACCCTCAGACCCAAGAAGGGTGGGGAAAGCTCTGCCACATTTCTGTGACTGAGCGCCTCAGCACCCAGCCAGGGAGTGTGACCCAGTCACGTGCAAGGTTGGTCTCCCACAGCATCTTAACAGAGGTGAGGCTGAACATCATGGTGTGGGAGACGGTGGCAGAGGGAAGCAGCTCACATCATCAGGAAGCAGAGAGAGACTCCACTCTCCAGATATAAAATATATTCCCCAGAGCCACATCCAAATTCCCATCTCTTTCAGCCACACCCTATTACTTCAATTAATCCCAACAGGGAGTAATTCACTGATTGGGTTAAAACTCTTACAACCCAATCATTTCCCCTCTAAACCTTCCTGCATTGTCTCACATGTGAGCTTTTGGGGGACCCCTCACATCCAAACCATAACAGTTATTTAGCTCACACTTCTAGAGGATCAAAGTCCACAGCTGAGTGCCTCCATTTGTTTGGGCTCGAGTGAGGGACTCATAACTCATGGCATTATAATGGTGGGAGCATTTGCAGAAGAGATCACATGGTGAGACATTAATCTAGGGTGTGGAAAGAGGCTAATCTTGCTATTTTTGAACAGTTCACTCTGGTGAGAACTCACTCCCTAGGACTAGTGGTAATACCTTCCAAGGGCAATGTCCTGAATAACCTAATTAGCTCCTAATAAGCCCTATCTCTTTAGTTTCCACCACCTCTGGACACTGCCACACCAGGACCAAGCTTTCAGCCCAGGAACCTTTGAGGGGAAAAGTTGCATCCAAACCATAGAAGGCAACTTCCTGTGGCAGAGAACATGCTGGAAAAGGATGGATAATGAACCTGGTGGTTGGAATGTGGCGCAATGAAAACTGACCATCTCACAGACATCCCCAACCCCTTGTTGCCCCATGCTTCCTTTTGAGATCTATTTTATCTAGCCAGAAAAAAATCCCTCCTGGGCATTACCTGGAGTCTAAGAGGCTCCTTGAAAATGGAAGGCACAGGATGAATCCTCTTACCTATTTCTTTGGGATGATCTAAGGGTTTGGAGATATTTTTCTTTATTGGTAGACTTTTGTAGTCACATGAAGGACATATATAGAGCAGAACTGGAAAACTTTGAGAGCCACGGGTAGGGAAGTACTCTCATGGATATTAATGAAGAATGGAAAAGACCACATCTCTAGGATGGAGAGAGTTGCAAAACCTTCAGATATGTTAGATGGCATGACTGTGTCTTCTATATAAGATAGTAGATTTCCCTGGGGTGAAGGGAGAACTTCCTGAACACTCTGATTACATCCTTCTCTATTTTGAGTGATATTTACTTGCATGATTACTCTTCCCTTTCTTCAATCTCATTCCTTACCTTAAACTCTCTTCAAATGTTACACTTAGATCACCTGTACACCCTCCTTTTACCAAACCTTCCCCATTTTTTTTCCAGGAAGCCTTCTTCTCTATTTTTCTTTGTTGACCGACAAGAATATGTATTATTTAAAAGACCCTTGTCATAAACCACTTGTCTTTGAGTCATGCTTTAGTCTTTATATATGAGCTTACCATTTCTTACCCTTCCTTTCCCAGACCAGTTGGTTTCAACATCACTGAAATGACTTAAAAGATGATTTTTCATTAAATGTTCTAAACGGAAAATGAATTACAGGAATATTCCTTGTGATATGTTAATATGTTCAATGATTTCCACCAATATAATAAACACTATTTAAAGATCAGTAATGGCAGTTTATTCTTAAACATTGTACTGTCTTCATGCCATAAAAATCAACTTACATTTGTTTGGTGTTTGGGAACACCACTGAGAACAACAACAACAACAAAAATCTTGTGTCATTTGTTAGTTCTATTCTCAGCAACATGGTTTCTCCATTCATTTGTATTTAAATTTTAGGACACATTTTCTCTCTGTATTAATTTATATATTTCCTGGCTAAGTCTTTCTCCATTGTCTTATGTAACAGTTCAGTGATGTCATTGATTTTTACCTTCATTTATTTATAAAGAAGATAAGTGTTGAAGATACTATACTACTCTGGATAGCAGTTGAAAGTCTTGCTCATCTAGAGTGGCTTATCTGTTCTGTTTCACTTTCAACATTTAATGAGAGGCAGTCATTTGAATCACTTCCATCAGCCTGGAGCCTGAATTTCCAAATGTTGCATATAAGTGTTCATTGGATTTGTGTTTCATTCTGGTGGAGATGTTCCTCTAATGGATTTTGCCTTCGGCTGGTGATATTCATTGAGCAATGGTGGGAATCAATTAAATGATCCCTTTTTCTCCCTATAAAAATGATTTCATGAATGTAAACATTTTAAAGAAAAATGTATTTTAATATTAATCTCGAATTTAACTTGAATATACATTCAGTCTATTCTTGGTAACTACCTCATTTTTTAGGAAAGGAATTGCAATGATTCTACCAGGTATGATGGATAAAATTTCATTTAGACCAATTCATTTGGTGCAATGGAGAATTTTAATTGTTTGTCGCATTCAAATCTTCAGTTGCTTGAGGCCACAGACTGGAACGAGACCATGGGAATTCATTCTTTTTCTCTACCCCCACCCCCAAATGCTCTATTCTCATGGTACATGATAGGATAAGCAAGACAGAATTTTTAAAAAAAAGGATTTGGGAAACTTGTCTTACAGTGCGGTAACTTTTTTATTTGTACATTCTAAATATAATGGACTTTTCCTTTGTAAATTCAGATAACTTCTGTAAATTCTGTTTACTGAAAAATAAGATTTGAACAGTGTGGTTTAGTATTCATTTTCTAAGTCCTCTTGTTAAATCTTAAGCCTCATTAAAAAAATGCTGAGGAATTTTTGTCTTATGATTTTAGGTTCAAATTAAATTTTACTTGCCTCATTTTTCAAATATATTAAAACATAAGTATTTTTTTCACATTATTGTTCATGATAGCCAACCCTGGAGAATCAGTCATAGTGATATGCTGTCTTTGCATGATTACAGTGATTCAGAAACAGCATGTAATAGAGGGCACATCACACATTGTCTAAATCATACTTCTAATGCATTTTATGATGCAAACAGTTTGGCCGTCTCCAAGTGGCTCCTACTTTATCCCATTCTTTGTGTGTGTGTGTGTGTTTATTTTTATTTTTAAAATCAGACACTACTTTCACTGACATTCCTCTTCTTTACAGCATTCATTTATTCATTCATTCAAGCAACAAGCATCTATTAAACGCCTGCTGTGAGCTAGTCATTAACATGAATGCTGGAGATCCCCCAAATACATATGTCATGTGTCCTTTCCTCCAGTGTTCCCACAATTCAGTGAGGGACATAGTCAGGTGGGAAGTCCTTAGGTAAATGGGAGAAGTGCCGAGCCCTCCTTGCCAGTCACTGAGGGAGAAAAGAGGAGGATATGTTTAAGTCTCTCTGGAGATCTTAGGAAGACATCCTCAAGGAGAGAGCATTTTCAGTTGAAATTTGAGGGACGCTGAGAATTGCCAAGAAGCTGAGGAGAATGAGCACCATAAAAGTAGAGGGAAGATAATACTTAAAAATCAACAAAAAGAAAAGGTGGTTTTTACACATTTAAAATTCCTTATTTAGTTTGAATGGCCGTTCCCACACTGGTGCGTTTTGGTCTAACCATATCTCCTATTGTTCCCCAAGAGACAGTGTTTACTTCTGTAAATGCTCTTCACTGGCTGTATATTTGGCAGTGTTAATTTTCACGCTCCTTGTATATAGCCATCATTAATCTGCTATATAATCAAAACTTTCTCTTGAAATAAGCTCCTGTCCCACTGTCCCTTTGAAACCACCCTTAAAAATATGCATCTTCACTGAGCTTCTCTTTTGTGGGTCAATGTTTGCAGTCAAGGCAGGCACCCTTTAGTTTAACACTTAGTTATTGTTTACAATTTATTTTTTAATCATTTTTTTGAGGAACTTGGGAAGTGGCATAGCTTTGGTCTGAAACTCAGTGATGACCCTGAATACACAGCACTGGAAATATATTTGCCTTCCTTGTAAAAAAGAGGCCATAAAACATACAAGGGAGGATAGTTATAAAAATAAAATGAAAACGGTCTATCTTAAAAAAGTTGTTGACCTCTTAGAGTTGGAATTGCCTAGAAATCATGGGGAATACAGGTGAAATATCTTTTATATATAAATAAATACATACCAAAATGTGTAGAAAGGCGATAACAATGAGAAACACAGAGTTAATAGAATTAGAAATACAATTCAACAATAGGTAGTCTTTTTGCAGACTCTACTATTTCAGTAACATAGGAAACAATAAGGTAATATAGATAAGGAATTAATAGAATATTGAGTAGGTTAATTACAGGTAAGTGGTTTCTGAAAAGTGAGGTGGATGTATGCTCTATGATTCATAGTATCTTCAGTGTGTCGGGCCCTGGCATGAGTACTCCAGTATATGCAACATCCAATCCTTACCAGATACCATGATCCTATTTTATTATCATTATCATTTTAGGCCTTTGGTTGCTGTTAGGATTTAGAGATGAGGTGTCCTTCAAAAGTTTATATGTGAAACAATGCTAGAAAGTTTGAAGGTGAAATGATTGGGTTATGAGAGGCTTAATCTAATCAGCACATTAGGAATTAACTGGGTAGTAACTATAGGCAGGTACGGTGTGGCTGCAGGAGGTGGGTCACTGAGGATGTGCCTCTGAGGTTCATATTTTGTCAGTGGTAAGGAGACCTCTGTCTCTGCTTCCTGATTTTTCACTTCCTGATTTGCTTTTCTTCATCACTCCCTTCTTCCCTGATGTTCTGCCTCATCTGAGACCCAGAGCAATGGAGTCAGGAATCTATGAAATAAGAGCTCTGAAACTATGAGCCCCAAATAAACTTTTCCTCCTGTAAAATTGTTCTTGTCAGATATTTTGGTCACAGTGGTGAAAAAGATGATGAAAACAGTAATTGATGCACAGAAAAATTGAGTGACTTAGTCATGGTCATATACCTGGAATATAATTGTACCAGGACTCAAAACATAAGCTGTTGTCTTAACTCTACTTTATACCTACACCACTGCAGCACTCACAGCATCAACTAGGAGAGGGGAGTTTTCAAATATTCAGAGATCTTCTTATGTTAAGAAATTTTAATTCCAGCATATTAACATTCCATACAATGAGCCTCTCCCTATAACAGGCACTACAATACTATCAGGCCAAGAAAGCACTGTCAAGCCCAGGACAGACAGAACTAGCACATTGCAGGTATTGTGGATAATGGAATGGAGTTCTGTTGGGGTTGATATTAATGTTCCTAGACTTCAGCTCTAGAAATCCCTGATCTAGCTATCTGTTCTAGTAAATTCCCTAAGAGAGATACATAAAATCAAGAAGGTCAGGCAAAATATTACATATTACCTCAATTTAATTCCAAATTCAAATGAATATTTCCAATGAGTGAAGCTTGAGCACAAGGAAATTTCTATTTCTCTAATTATTACAGAAATTAGTTCCTTGATACCTGAGTAGTCTGGAATATCTGCTCTGGTTCTTCCATCAGTTCCCAGTGGAAACCAACCACTCTCCTAGGGTTGTAGCCTTGTCTCTAAGGAATATGGTCTTCCTCATACTCTAGAGATTCATTTGTGTGGCTCTGGGGCAAGGGGTAAAAGAGGGTGGCTTGAGGAGCAGGAGAGGCTTCTGTGCCTTAAGTATGACAATAGCAGGAACAGGCACTTAGCAAATAGTAATTCCTTTCCTCTCAGTCCATTCCTTTGGCTAGATTACAAACTATTTATATAGCTGTTTATTTTTAAAAACACTTTAAATGTATTGTACTTATTCATGTTCTTTATGGGTTTTTGTCAGCCTGATTTAGTCATTAATAGCAGAAATTTTGATGTACAGTCCACAATGTTTGAGTGCTATCTGCCATTTCCTGTTGGCTTTCAGAGAAGTGATTGAATTCTTCTAAAACTTTAGTTTCTTTACTGGTAAATGGGGACTATAGTGATACTTAGCTCTGAGACTTTATGGGAGAGTCAAACCAAAAATTTCATGAAAAAGCACTGAATTTAGTAAGCTCTTAATAAAAATTTTCCATTATTACTATCCATCAAATTTATGCCCAATAAATGTTTGTGGAATTCAGTTCCTAATTTATCCTCTCCTATGTAAAACAGCTGTCACCACAAGTTTGCAGTTAATTTGGAGTCTGTCAGACTGCATGAAGAGACATTAGGATTATTCAACAATAAAATGAGAGCAAATGCATATATTGTCTTGAATTCTAATGCCAATTTATTTTATTCCTCTTTTGCTCACAGAAATGTCTGGAGGTTAAATATATAGGTTCATCTTACTCCAGTTCAAATATGAAATTACTTTAGAATTTGAATAAATTTGTCCTAGCTTCTGAGCATCTTCGGAGTAGAAAGACAATAGCAGGGTAAATCCTACATTAAGTGTAAAACTGGACAATAGTACAAAAGAAAGTAATAATAAAGAAGTAGAAATGCTGTTACTCTCAGAACACAGCTGAGATGATGAGAATATTTTGAGACTCCTCTGTGGTTTAATATTATTACTCCAGTTAATCAAGTTTCTTCCTGACATCTCTACTGAAATGTCTCAAAGGCATCTTACATTTAACATCTCTCAAACTGGGCTCCTGGTCTAGTCCACTTCCCCACTCGTTTCAGGCTTCCTGCTCGCAGAACATAGCACCATGAAATTAATTCAAAAGTTTGGGTTCCTTCCTTTCTAACCTTCTATGTCCTGCTCTTCTCTGAGTAGCCCATTGACAATTATTGAGTTAGTGTCTAAAATAAAATTCAATCTGCTTACTTCTTTTTTTTTTTTTTTTGGATATTGGGGATTAAACTCAGGGGCTCTCAACCACTGAGCCACATCCCAGCCCTGCCCTTTTTTGTATTTTATTTAGAGAGGGGGTCTCACTGAGTTGCTTGGCGCCTCGCTTTTGCTGAAGCTGGCTTTGAACTTGCCATCCTCCTGCCTCTAGCCTCCCGAGCTTCTGGGATTACAGGCGTGCACCTCCACACCCAGCAATCTGCTCACTTCTTGCCTTTTACTTGCTAACACCAGAATCCACCCTCTCATATCTGAACAACTGTAGTATCTAATTTCTCTCTTTGGTGTACTCTTCCTTCTCTTGAATTTCATTCTCTACATTTCAGACAGTATGATCTATTTAAAAATATAAATCCAATCACATGTCTCCCCTGCTTAAACCTGGTATAACTTCCCATTGCAATGAGAAAAAAATTCACATCTTTTGCCATGACTGATAAGGTCCACCTTGAACAGCCCTGTACCTGCCACCCTCATCTTGCACAATCTTTGCCCCTGCTCACAATTCTGAAGGCATCTTGGGCTTCTTCTAGGTCCCTCGACACCCAAGTTTCCACCTTCAAGCCTTTGTACTCTTCTTTTTTTTCTTTTTTCTGGTTTGGAGAATTCTCTCACTAATACCCTCAGCTTCAGCTTAATGCAATTTTCTTAAAAAATAAAGTGGACATTTAATAAGCCTCCATCATCATTCCCACCTAATATTTCTAGTTATTTATTCTTAGCATGTCATATTTTCTGTCACACATACCTCTTCCACAAACACAGATGTTTACTTGTCTCCTGTCTGTATCCCCCAAATAATATAAGTGCTTAAGGGCAGAGACTATGGTGTCTTGTTTTTGTTTATCAGTGTGTATCCAATACCTACAGCTGTGCTTGACATATTTTTAAAAGTTTCTTAAATATCTGTCCAATAAATTAATTGGTTAATCTGAGAAATAAATGCAGTCATGCCTTAGATATCTGGAATATCTGTAGATAGACTAACAAAAATCTTTAGCAAAGCATCTTAAAAATTTTTTAAATATTTGGAAATCAGTTTTCATGTTAATTCTAGAAAGAATATCAGAGTTGGTTCTAAAAATTCACACATGTTAAAATTTAGCAATTAGAAATCAAAATTAAATGGAAACATAAAAGATGGCAACAGGAAAATTAGAAATGCTTGGTAAAAGTTTTTAGTGAAAGGTATATAAATTTCAGGTTATTTTCATGCTTTTTGTTAGCCAAGTACACCTAGTTTGATCGTAGCTTAGTTATGAAAACCATTTTCGGGTTTTTTTTTTTGTATTGAAATACAAGGTGTGTTCCGGTTTGAATATGTGATGTACCAAAAGCTCCCTTTTTAATGCAGCAATACTCAGAGGTAAAATCATTAGAATATGAAAACTGTCACCTAATCAGTCCACTCTAGTTTGCATGGACTGGGTGGTAACTGTGAGTACATGGAGTGTGACTAGAGGAGGCGGGGCACAGGGGGTGTGCCCTGGAAGGGCTCATCCTTCCTGCAGCCCCTACCCCTTCTCTCTTTGCTTCCTGGCTGCCAGGAATGGAGGAGTGCTCATCTACTACACCTTTCTGCCATGATGTTCTGCCTCACTTTGCACCCAGAACAACGGACTTGGTTGACAATGGACTAAATCTCTGAAACTGTGGACCAGAATAAACTTTCCCTCCTCTAGGTTGTTCCTGTCAGGTGTTTGGTCACAGTGATGCAAAGCCAACTATCACAAGATGCAAATGGATAAAACTTATCTAATTCTCTTTGCCTGCCCATCACACACCAGACACTGTGCTAGGTGTCAGGAGAGTCACACAGAGAAAGGATCCAAGCCACATTATTTAATGGTTCTGTGACTTAAGTAGGCCTTAGAATTATCTGGGTAATGTGTTTCAATAAGGAGTTGTGAACCTTACTGCCAGAGATGCTGATTCGGTGATCTAGAGTGGCATCTTAGGATCTACCATTTAACACACTCTGCAAATAATAAGAGGAAGGTAGTCTTTGGATCATAATTTGAACAATGCTGATGTAGCGGGAGAGTCCCACAAGAAGGAAATTTACCATTTGATACAACAAACACAACAAGAGCTACGATATGATGGAACCAACACAGTGTTAAAAGATTGAAGGAAAAGGACCTCATGCATTTTTAAAGACAATTGCTAAACCAAGTCCTGAAGGATAAATAGAAATTAGTCAGGATCAGGAGTGGGAACTATGAGGTCAGGGTATTTCAAGCATAAAGAGATGGAATGTGAATCTCTCCAATATTGAGAAAAGTACGCTTCTAGGAAGAGCAGTAGATCTCAGGAGCTGAGTAGGTGGGTTTGGTGGTGATGGAGCTGGACAGGTGTTGGTAGAGGTGACTGGATTATGGGTTTGGAAACTGTCCTATGATAGAGGTGATGCCTCTCTGAAAATATTCTCAGTTTGAGGACACTGAGATGACCAAGATGCATTGGTGACCCCCTGTTCAAAATGAGGTTCTGTGCTAGCCATAGAACCATTCAGGATTTCACTTAGACCTTAGAAACCAGCTCCCAGGGATAGAGGATTCTGAACATAGCAAGAATTACAAGGTTTCACAAGTTCTGTCACCTTCAAGCCTGCCTGCTTAATAGAAACTTTGAACAATGGACTTCCTGGGTGACACAAGAAGTGCTTAACATTGCAACAGTGAAATCCTTACATGAATGTTTCTAGTTCTGTAACTTTCTAGTGTACAAAGAACAAATGCCTCTATAGTCTGGAATGTCCTGATTACTGAGTCCCTATATAATAAACTTGTTGGGCCAACTCTGTGTCACTGTTTCTCCATCAGAGTGCAGTGTCCCATCTGATCCCAGCTTTCTCTCCATATCTGTGTATGTGTTTTTCTTAAATCCCCCATTGTCCCTTGCCAGTTTCTTGGTTTATGCCAAGCAGGTCACAGCAGAGAAGCAGCAGAACACATGTACCCTGATACTCTAGGCCAGACTTTGGCATAAGCTAGTGGATGACAGTGAACTGACCACACATGCATATATACATGCACAAACATATACACTACTGTACTTATAAATGCTGATGAAAAGAAGAGGATGGATTGAAGGTGTGGAGTTCATGGAGATGAGTTAGGAGGTTTCCATGGTGATGCAGGTGAGAGATGGCAGGAATGTGAAATAAGTTATCATGATAGTGGAGACACTAGGACATGAACAGGTCTGAGAGATGTTGAAGAGGTAGAGTCAACAGAATTTAATGACTGCTTGCATATGAAAGATGAAATAAATGAAGGAGAGGTAGGGTTCCGTGATTTCCAGTTTGGTAGATACATTGTTGATGTTAATAATTAGTTAATATTCTTGAACTAGTTGTTACTAAGGATGGACAGAAATCTTAGCACTTACCAGTGGGGACACAAATATAGGAAACTAGTGCTCTAAGAAAGAGAAAAAGATGCATTGCAAATTGCTGTCTCTCCATTATATTTCTAAATAAAATTTAACAGTAATATAATGTTTGAGTTTTATAAACCTAAAAGGTTTGAAAAATAATGTGAGGAATAATTTATATCTAGTCACGGGGATTCAAATCATATGAGCTATTTAACTCCCTAACTCAATAACTATACTTATATCATTAAAATGAACTAAGAAAACACTTAAATAATTTTTTTATTCCTGTTTCTCTTTTTTTGCTCAAAAGATTGAAAGAAATCTACCTTGTAATGTTCACGTGACTTTTCTAATAGAACATTAGTAAGTAAAACAAGAATTTCACCCACAGAAAGACATCTCACGTTGATTCCTCTGGTTCCAGATCCAGAACTATACCACTAGTGCTTGTCAATGGGTTCAGAGTGTAAGGGCCTGTGTCATTTCTGGGCCAAAGTACAGAAAAGCAAATCTGTGATCTGTAGGAAATCTTTTCATTACCATGTTGAGCAAGGCCACAGGATAGACATAGCAGGATTCTTGAGTTGGTGTATATAGGCCACAGGCTCTGGAGAGTCACCTGACTTCCTCTAGATTTCATACAAGTGAGAAATCTTTATGGTGTTTGGACTCTCAGATTTAAGAGTCAATTTGTTACTGCAGCCAACCCATTCCATTCTGACTAATCAAGCAGAAAACTTCAGTGATGGAGAAAGTAGGAGCCTAGCCTGTCAAAAGATTCCCAGGAGGAAGTCTCTACACTAGTGAATGTATGAATGGAGTGTGGAGATGACTTAAGCCAAATAGATCTTGTTTGAAAGCCACCCCAGTGGATCATCAGCAGATACCTAGTTTTATCCAACATTAAAAGAGGTAAGTGTGAAGAATTAACTTTAGGATCAACCAACTTTTGCTGTGTGTTTCAATCTTCCCTTTCACACTGATTGTGAGTTATGTTGCTTTCAAGCACAGAACTTCTGTACAAGACATAACCTAGGCACAATCATAATCCCCACACAATGTTGTGGTTGTGTATGTCCATGGTAAAACTAGTAGTTCTCTATATTTAAGAATTCTCCAGATTCTGTGAGTGAAAACACAAGGAAGTTGTCATTTTAGAGTTAGAAAAATTCTTGATTCCACAGGAGTCAAACTCACTTCAGATGAGGACAAAGTGAGGTTTAAAAGATATGATGAAAAGGGAGAAGAAGGAAATAGTCTTCATCTCAGTTGGTGAGAAAACCATATTGCAAAAATATTCCCATTGTATGCAAAGAGGAAAATTGGTTGGATTATTTAATATGGCTGGGAAAATAAAACCAAACCAAACCCAGAACCCCTAAGCTACATCAAATGCATGTAAGGTTAAACGAAAACATATATATTTAAATTCTGTTTGGATTTCGTTGGAATCCTGCATCCTTTGTGGTTTCTGGGATTGAATTATTATAATGATGTGATGTTTTTTAGATCTGATGAAAATCAATAGTTTAATTCCTTATGACTATTATTAATATTAATGTAATGACTAAGGGAGAGTAATACATATCATACAATACTTGCCTGTGGCCTATTTTAGAGTATCAGTTCCAACTTTGTTATTTAGATGAGGAATTATATAACTTTTAAAATATTATAACATTTATAAAATGATTTTATATACAGACTGCATGGGATAAAGTCTTCACAGGATATGAAGCACCTCAAGTGTTATCTAAGATGTTTATAGGAAACTCTATGCTAGGATTCTTTTCTTGAGAATGTTAGGCTTAATTGTAGTCCCAAGTGACTAATTTCTACACTTAAAAGAAATTAGGAAGGACTTTAAGGCTGGACTTTGATGTACGGATATACTATAAACATGAAATCATCCATAGACCACCGTGTAGAATTTATAACTAATTGGGATTTTATATAACAAATGCCTACTTAATCTTAGGGTAACTACATGTTATGCATGTTTCTCATCCTGAAAAAAGATGTATTGGGACCAGAGTGCCATTGTCATCTACTTTGCTTTGAAAAAAAAAAGGCAAAAAAAGCAAACTGAATAGAAATGTAAAAAGTCCCAGAGGATGGCCACAATTCCTTAGGGTGAACTAATCATCAAATTTGGGGTCATGTGTATAAAATAACATCTGTTTCTCAGAAGGAAACACTTAGCAAAATAATTAAAGAAAATAGAAAGGCATAATTAAGGAATTGCTTATCATATTGTTTTATTAGCAACAATTAAAAAAATACAAGCAGCACATAAAATAAGTCTTATTTTATGTAAATAATGAAGTCAAACAGATACTTTCTAAGATGATTTTGGCCACTAACTTACAATTACATTTGAACTTAGGACCTTCATGGATTTAGCTGACTCTGTAAGAATAAAAAGGTACTATGGTAGGTAGAAGAAAGAACAAGGAAGTTTTAGCACTAAGTGGCTTGCTGTACATGGAAATTGAAAATTAATTTAAAAATTCAGCTAACCTAGATAAAATTGAGATAACTAAATTCAAATGAGAGTCTCCAAGGAAAACTCATCTTTATAAAGTCACAGATTATTGACTAAAAGGTTTCTAATCTGTTGGACTTGGTTTTCTTCAGAAAATGAGGCTGAATATGTTTTGAAAAATAGAGGAAACCCCTCCACCCATCCTGCTAATTCCTAATCCTTATCCACATTTTTTTCAAGTATAAATCTTGAATTCACTTCACAGTGACTTAATTTGCAAGATTTCTGAATAATGTAGAGAATAACATTATTTTCGCTGTAAAAGCTAGAGAAACAAAGTTAATGATTATATCCAAATACAACTGGGATCGCCACATGGCGGCTGTTAGCATTTGTTTTTTCTATTTTCTCTTGGACCATTGCACTTATTTGGCATTCGCTATTATAAAAAATATTTAATTGCAGTTAAGGGAAAACACACATCGAGCCAGCCTATTTTGGAGGTAACGGTAGTTGCTTCTCTATGTTATGCATTTATTCTCCTTCTGTTGCCTGTATAGGAATGTAAGAACAAGTGTCACAGAGCTTCAGAGCAAAGGTAAACAAATCCTTCAATTGCGCACAAAGTTTGCCAAGTGTGGAGCATCTGCCATCAAGGGACAGAATCACAGAATGTAGTTAAACAGAAATAGAATGTTCAAAACAGGACACGAGCAGCATGGCTGGCCTAGTAAAATAGGAAGAAATGGGAGTGCTCTCTCGGTTCCCTAGGTGACCCTTTCAGTTTGTCATCTTCTTCCAGGGTAGCCATTGTCCTTACAGTGCCCACTGGTGAACCACAATCCTCCACTGTAATTTTCTAGTGAGAATACTCATGTGCCTCACAGTCCATCTAAATGCATTTATATTCTCTTCTCAAAAGTGGTCACTGGTGCCTTCAGATCAGTGTCTCATGCTGTTCAAGGCACACACAGACATTTTAACAAGAAACTCAATTCAGAACAGAGATTCAAATAAGGGAGGATGATCAGAAGGATGTCCCCTTTCTGCTCTGTGCCACTCATCTTGCAAATGATCCATCTCTATTGTTTCAGATTTTACTTTTATTTCTTCATATTGTTGTCTATAGTGGACACTTTATTGTGCTGTCCAGATGCCTCTTTAGGATGATGACCTCCATACCATGGCCACTGGAAGTCTTGCCTATAGAGAACTTACAGCTGAGTCTCTCTCTAGGAGAGAGACTTGCCTTATCCAAGGTCATCTGTGTTTCCCCAGAGCCTACCTCTATACAGTGAAAAGCCACTCTGTTACTTGACTGAATGACAACTCAGAAGGATTATCTCAGCTCCAGAACTGTGTGTGGAATTGGCTGAGGGCTATGGTTTAGTGCATTACTGGTCAGCTTCTCCCCCTGCCTCATTCTGCTTCCCTTATTACTGCGTTGTTCCTGACAGAGCTCCCCAATATACCTGCTGCAAGCAGATCTTCATGTTAGTCTATGACCTAAGTGAGGACAGAGCTTGTGTTTTATATTTTTTTTATTTATTGGAACTAGAAGATCAGCCTGATTCTTCAGTTGTTCTGTAGACATTAATTGTAAGTATTTCTAAATTCTTTTTAGGTCTAACGATCAGAGCATAACCGCCTGCTTATCTGTTCATTACACTGAGTTGATCAAAACCAGGAGTGGAGAAAGACCTTCCTTCCTTGACTACGGTACTTTTTAATTCCTTCGAATGTGCATCTAGCCTGGAAATGCATACACTTTTCTGCTTGAACTGTGTTATCTACTTACATATGTAAGGTCATCCTTTAGTCTCTTGATTACGATTTTTATGCAGAATGTAGGTTGAACCTCTATAAACTACCTTCAGCTCACTTTGTCTGTGTCCCTAGTTTGGATTGACATATCAAAGCAGGGGTGTTAAACATCTGGTCATAACACCTACCATATACCCTAACAAACACCATTAGTTGATCATATCTCCCAATACTATCATCCCATTTGAAATTGGCTACTAGTAGTGTCTGGTGCAAGGAACACTCTAGCTCCTTTGACAAAATCCAGTTGTAGTCCAGTCTTGGTCATTTCCTGTTCTTCTATCTAGGAAAGAAGATGTCCATTTTGTGTTGTCCTTAGTGTAAGATGGTGATGTGACTTTATTCATGTTACATGTATGTGTCCAGAACACTAATTTACTCCTTCCAGTGGTTTTTAAATTTTAACTCCCATGTAAGATTTTTAACTTCAACTCCTTTTGGAAGCATGCTCTGGGTCTCCATTCTACTTGGGCTGCTAATAACATGGGCAATCAGGGGACAAGTGGAGGGATAGAAGATATGTCATAAAGTTAATGAAGCACAACATTTAGCGATCTCATTAGTGCCTTCCAAACTTCTGAGATGAGTCTTTTTGTTTTCTTTTGAAAAATTTTGTAAAGTATCTCAAGGAACTTCTAACCAAACCTTAGTTAAGTCCTGTGTGTTTTTCCACTTCTACTTTTTCTTTTTTTCTGTTATTCCTCCTCCTGATAGGTGGCTGTAAAGTGACAGTCAGTATTATTACAAGTCAGCTAATGGAAAGCTGAATTAGGGATACATCTATTTCAAGTTCAGTGGGATGGATCTATGTGGTTTAAAGTTTCTTTCATGCATGGTGAAGTTACTGTTAGCTATCCTAATAACAAAAATTACTCCCACACACAGATTCTTCAGATGTATAAAACTGTAAGTAGAATATTTATCTCTTATCAGTGCATCCTCAGAACAGAAATGACTAACAACATAGCATTCACAGTAACAAACTGTAAGGTAGAAATTTTCACAACTTCTGTATTTGTAGGGCACACACTGGTAACAATACTACAAAATATGTTTCTGTGTGAAGTCACATGTTCTATGCATCCCAAACACCAAAAATTAAAAAAAAATAAATTTTGAAGACTGAGGATGTGGCTCTGTGGTAAAGTTCTTGCCTAAGATGTACAAGGGCTTGAGTTCAACTGCCCCTACAAGCGAACAAACAAAACAAAAACAAATAACTTTTGATTAACCATGGTAGAAAAAAGATTGAATTTTTATTCTATGCTTTTTAATATAAAATATCTTACTTCCACTGTCATGGAAAGATAGAGTATATAGCAAAAAAAAAGTAGAAAAAATATTGTGGAGGTGTGTTAAAAGTTAATTAATAAAACATTTTGCTCTTGATTTTATGAAGTTGTATTTTTCAGCAATTTAAAAATTTGTAATTTTGTTGTGATTTCTTCTCATTCCGAAAACTGTTTACCTATGTACTTAATTTTCTATGCAAAATGTTGTATTCTTTTTCTTCAAGGGTCTTCCACCTAGATGGTATAAACTTTTGGCCTCACAAAACCTGGCTTCATTTCTGGGAGAAACTACTGTGGTTTGGATTTTAAATGTCCCCTTGTGGGGACAAGTACATGGAGTACTGCATACATGGCATATGTTAAGGGCATCTGAGTGGCAAACCATTCCCCCGTGCTAGTGCTAGGTATGTGAGCAGCAAACCACTTACCCATAGACACTGTCCTGGGCATGAGGCCATGTGTTGCAGTCCCTGTGTTTGCTCCATGACCCACTCCTAAATTGGTCACTGCAAGGACAGTTGGCCAGAAATTGTATTGGTGGCTGCCTATAATCTGCTTAGCTACTGCCTGAGTATATATACATGGTAACTGCTCAATAAAATTGGACCTGCTTCCTGCTTGGTGTCTGGAGGTCTTGAATAGCAACTCCACAGCCACACTCACCTCTACCCTGTTCTTTGGACCTCCTCGCTGGACGAGAGAGAGCTCACACATTCCCCAAAAGCTCATGTGTTGAAATGCTAGTCCTAGAGACTGCAGGGTTCAGATGTGGGACCTTGGGAAAGTGATTGGATCACAAGGGCTCTAGGCTCATTGGTGGATTAGTCCATTGATGGACTCACAATTTAATGGGCTATTGGGAGGAGTTAGAATCTTAGGATGTGGGGTCTCATTGAAGGAAATAGGTCCCTATATTATATGCTTAAACACTGTATCTTGTCCTCAGCCCCCTTTTCTCTTTTGGTCACCCTGAGATGAGTAGCTTTGCTCTGCCACATGCTCCCCACCATGATTTTCCACCTCTGTTTAGGTGTGAGGCAATGGGGCCAAGGTGACCATGGACTGAAACCGTGAGTCCAAAATAAATATTTTCTCTTTTTAAGTGGATTTTCTTGGGTGTTTTTGTCACAGCAATAGAGATTAACAGAGACGCTCAGAATCCTCTTTACACACTGTGACTTTGAGATTCTGCAGGGATCATGGGCATCTCCACATGGAGTGAAACGGCTTTTGTCTTATTAGTTCTAAACATGGGTGAGGAATTTTAGGAAAGAAAGAGACCTGCTGTGGTTTGGATGTGGTTTAAGTGTGTCCTCCAAAAGTCCATGTGTCAGAAGCTTGGTCATCAGTGTGTTCATGTTAAAAGGCTCCATTTGGCATCTGTAAGGCCTATAAATGAATGAATGAATAGATAAATAAGAGTTTATATCTCTTTGGAAGTTAGTCATTCAGGGAGTGTCCTTGGAAGGGTATGTCTCATAGGATTTTAGTCACTCTCTGGCTTTCTGCCTCATCATGTGATCTCTGTTTTACCTGTGCTCCCACCATTATGATACCATCTGCAGCGAGGCATCCTCCAGAGCTTAGACAATGTACCCTTCCCTTAAGCATCCAGAATCATGAGCTTCTTCATAAAATTACCTTCTTCATAAAATTACTCTTTTCTTCATAAAATTACCTAGCCTCATGTATTTCATTATAGTAATGGAGAAAAAAAAATAGTAATGCAAGATCTAAGATGTACTCTAATTTAATCTTATTTGGGGGGTGAGGAAATGAAGTTGAGAGTGATCATGGCCTTCTCAAGCAATCTAAGTCCTGCCTAGGCTGCTTACTCATGGAGAAGTGGGTGGGGCAATTGCTGCAGGTTCCTAGAGCAACTTATGGGGCACCAGAGTTTTTGACAGAGTGGGAAGAGAGGAAGAAAATTTTCCATACTGTACTTTAGTTTCTCAACCTAGTGCTGAGATTGAAGAGCAAAGATGCCAAAGAGCTCACAGAGAAGTATACCCTCTGATCAAAGATAGTGCTTCTGCAGCAAAGGAATGGATGATTTTTAAGAAATGACAAAAGTTATACTCTTAACTCCCAAGAAATGACAATCTTACAGACATTGACCTTTATTTTATGGACAGACTTTTATTTCAATTACCAGATTTACTGTGTGGTATAAATAGTTCCAGAACATAAATTATTATTTCACTCTTGAAAAGCTCTACTATTTAAGCACTTGCACATTTATTTCATTTGATCGCTTTCTATATCTCTGATTTTCTGTCACACACACACACACACACACACACACACACACACACACACCCCAAATGGAGAAGGTAGAGCAAGTGATAGGTGAATAAATTTGAGATCCAGACTAGCTAAATAACAGAATTGTTATTGGTGACCTTCTTCCTAGTGTTTTATCTTTATATCATGTGGTCTCCAGGATTAACACAAATTCCTTGTTTCTTTGTTTCCATTGACATGACTAAAGTAGAGGCAGCTTTGTGTAAAAAACATAAAACTGCTTACCTGGTATGACTGAAAGGAGGTTCATCTTTCTCTGATGACACAAGTCTCCCACTAACCAGTAATATCCTTTATATTTTTTTCTTAACATCTTTCTAATGACCCATCAGTACACTAGAGGATTAAAAATATTCTCAATATCTTGGTATGAATGAATTTACATATTTTATTTTTTAGGTAAAGATATAGTCTGACTCCCATTTTCTCTCATAATTTTTGATACTGGTCAATTATTGGACTTAATACACTACACTATAATTTATTTGAGTGTTTCTTTATCATTAAATGTTTTATGGTGAGAAGAAAATATTGTAATAGTTTTTGCTATTTTTTTTTGAATTTACATCATTTGATCAATGTAGCAGATCAATCTCTACATAATGTTTTAATCAATATGAGAAGAGCTTTTCCTTGATTTTCATTCATGTCAAGAATCTTCTTGTCTATAATTTTAGTCTTCATAACAACTTTCCTTTCTTTGGTTTTCATATATAGATTAGAAGGCATTAATGTGATGGTAGGTTCATTTGAGACTGTCAGGGCATCTCAGCACAGGATACAGGGCCAAAAAAATATATATATATAAAGTGTAAGTGCCTTTTATCTCAGAGAATGTAGATCATCAATAAATGTTATGAAAACAGTGTGGCGACTCTGGCGGAGCAAATCCCACCTAGGAAACTTCAAGGTAGGTGTGCAGAGGATGAGTCTCTCTCATCTGTGATAGTTGGGTAGAACTCTAAAAGGCAGCTTTCTTCATTTTGTCTTTGCTAATACCTCAAAAAACAAGAGCAAGTTCATTCTGGTGGCTTTATTTTCTTCTTATGACACACAATCTCCTGAGAAGTCATCATCCATTGATTATCTGGCTCATTTCTATTTCCCTATCTCCTGTTGTTATCAGCGAGCTGACTCAATAGTGGATAGCAGTCGGACCTTATTTTGTGGAGATTTGAAGCTTTACCATTTTTGATTGATGATTTTACTTATTGCTATTACTTTGAAATAATTGTAACAGTTTATTATATTTTTATCTTATCATCGACCACTCTTGTTATTATAGATAGGCTCTAAATCAAAGGCAGAAAGGAATGCTGGCTGAATTATTTTTATCATCTTTAGAAATACGTAGTTTCTTTCCCCTAATTTGTTATTCTCTAGGTTCCATATTTCACACAATTTTTGCCATTTTCTAGATATAAACAGTGTTGTTTGTGTTTGTAAATTTTTCCTTTCATCTTTCAGGAATGGAGCCTTGGGAATTTTTTTTTTCATTATCAGAAATTTATTTGCTTATTTGTTGGCCCCTACCATACATAACCTAAATGCAGAGTTGCTAAACCATACTCTAGAGAGAAGTTTACCATACGGAGTGCTCTTTTTGTCTTTAGCCTTACATTACTTAGTCGAGTCATCATGTTCCAAAGTCACTGAGGTCAGCTTCTTTCTTCCCCACTGCATCCTGTGTGCTTATATTATTTATTTACTATAGTTAGTTTCATTTGTCAGAGACTATATTTCATCTTGGTTTCCCTGTATATCTTGATAGATAAGATATGCAGGGATATCTTGGTTGTAGAAAATTTACATACAATAAAAATTCCCTTTTTGGTGTACAGGGTTCCATGAATTTAGAAAATATATGAACTTATGCATTCACTGTCACAATTCTTTTGTAACATTCCTTCCTTCCTATTTCTTGAACCCCTGGCAACCATTAAGCTACTGTTCATCTTTATGGTCTTTCCTTTTCCGGAAAGTCACATGAATGCAATTGTATAGTAGGTAGCCTTTCACTTAATAAAATAAATTTAAGATTCATCTGTTATTTTGTTTCTCTCAGATCAATAGTTAGTATTTTTTTCCTTTTTAATGCTGAGTGGTATCCCATTGTTTGGATATAACCTAGTTTGTTGATTCATTAAAGTACATCTAGGGTATTTCCCATCAGGGACAATTATTAGTGAAATGACTATCAATTTTCACATAGAAGTTTTTGCTTGTATGTGAGTTTTCACTTCTCTAGGGTAAATAGTATCAGCATTGCTGAGTGACATTATAGGTTAATAATTAACTTTATAAGAAACTTCCCAACTCTTTTCTAAAGTAGCTATACCATTTTTTATTCCCATCAGAATATATGAGAATGTTTGTTACTTTGTATTCTCACCAACACTTAGTATTGTCTATTTTCTGTTGTTGGTTTTGTTACCATTATGATAGGTATATTAGGCAACTTCATAGTTTGAGTTCATATCTCTCTCTCTCTCTCTCTCTCTCTCTCTCTATATATATATATATATATATACACACACACACACACACACACACACACATATATTTATTTATGGGAACATATTATAACAAATTTCTCCTTAATATATTTGTCTGATGAAATGAGTTTAGAAAAAGTTTCTATACTTTCTTTACCCATTAATGCTTTACAGGTGTAATTTATCTTGAATACATGTTTGGCAAGTGATCACATGTAATTGGAATCCAGAAGCTTGAGAGTATTGGGTTATGCCTTTAATAAATGAGGGCAATATAAGGACTAAGTGTAAAAAAAGGATGTGAAAATACTAAACTAAGAAGGATTACACAAATAAATGACTGCCATTCTAATCAGTCATTCTGTATTCATATCCTTATGAATTGGGGTCATAATGAGAAAGAGTCAACTGAGAACATGGTTTAATCAAAGTTAAGAGGTAGGATAAGGATAAATACTGGTGTCTATTGTACTCTACTTGAGAACATCACATATTGGAATTTCTTGGGGTTGTGAGACAATATGTCGATAGACAATGGTCAGTAAATATTTAAATAGAACTGCACTTCACAGTCTGCAGCACCCTTTCTAGGAAGCAAGCAAACTACTATCTAAAGAACTTAGACTAGTATCTACATCCAAAATATTCCAGGAAGCAAAACAATCATTCCTGTAAAATCAGCCCTAAATGGAAGAATTTCATAAATAACTGGGAAGTTCTCTAATTTTTGCCTCTGCTTCCAAGAATAACTGAAGAAGGAAAAATCTGCACCTCTAACCGATCACATAGGATACTCTGCTTCCTCATGCCGATAGCTTCCGATCAGGACACACCAGAAGCCTTCTTTCATTACTCTCATTGTAAAGATCTTCCTTTCCTCCATGTGCTTTTATGTCTTTGCCAACAGCAAGTGATGGTGGCTGACTCTCTTGCTCTATGAAGTCTGAATAAATAGCCTTTGCTTGTTCTCATTTGGGTGTTCTTCATATATTTCTACAGGAAATAAATTTAGGAGCTTATATTCCTCGGCCCTACACCAAACTCACTGGGTCAGAGTTTCTGAAGGAAAGTGCCAAAAGTCTAAATTTTAAAAAAGCTCCCCAGGGTGAATCTTCGGCACATGAAATTTGAGAGTCGTTGCATCCAGTGGATCTTCACAGAACTTCCTTCTAAATCCTGTTATGATTAATATTCCTGTAAACATTTGGATGAAGTTAGAACGTGTTCATGAAATAAGTGATTGTCATAGTCCTAGGGAGGTTAGCTGATAGCTAATGTAGACGTCAGAATCAAGATGAGTTCTGACTTTAACTCTGGAAATATGACCTGATTAATTATATAAGGACTAATAGGAGCCCATATAATCCCACCTTTAGGTTTGATTATATGAATGTGTACTCATGTATACATATTTATATGTGGAAACTGGGCAATGATTAATGGATTCTCAAATGAAAAAATGACCTACAGAAGGAAGTTGACAATATGAACTTTTAAAATTTAGTATAATGAGCAGATTTATAACTGCAAAGTCTATAAAGAGAGTTAATAATTTCATCATATCTGTGCTTGTTAGACTGTCTAGAATATTGTGCCTGCTTTGGTCTTCACATTTTAAGAACTAGAGTGTCTAAGGAATAGTGCTCAAAATAGCTCAAGAAACTCAGAATATTTAGTCACCCTTTAACCAAAAGTTAACTGAAGTTCAAACTTCTCTGTTATACACAATCTGGATCTTAGCATTAATATCAATTGTCCATTCTTTTGTCATTATTTCTACAAAATATCCTAAAGTGATTTTACTTAAATGCTATCCTGAAGTGAGTTTAAAGATAAATTTTGTATAATCAAGTAATTCTATTTGGAGATGTGAATACATAGAAAAAAACTGTAGTGTGCAATTTTAATGTAAAAACATTCAGGATTTTATCAGATTGACAGCAGGAGACTCGAGTTGTGCATCTGTTACAGCTCTGACACTCTTCTCTCAACAGCCAAATGATCTTACTGTGGAGGTTTTGGGTTTTCAAACTCGTCTCCAAAGTTAAAAAAAATATGCAGTCTGGTATTTGGTTTTCATTTTATTTTACTCTCTCATTCATTCATGCATTTATTCATTTTTGCCTTCATGCTTCTGTTTGATAAATATAGCACACTCAGAGTTGTATGTGCTATACAATGACTAGCAAGCTTTAGCGCTTTCACTGAAGATCCAGTCTAATGAGGAAGGCAAAACTTTCAAACCCATGAGTGACACATGATGTTGAGGCAGAACTCTTTGTAGATATAGTGTCTTTATCTCTCCTCTGCCTCTTACCTAACCCTATACTGTCCAATACAGTAGCCTAGCCACATGTGGCTATTGAGCACTTCCTTTGTGGCTAGTTCAATGGCGTTGGGCTGGAAGCACTAGATTTTGAGTTAGTATAAAAATTGAAAAATCTATTATTAGCATTCTATTTGAAATCATACTATTTTGGACACATTGGGATAAAATATAAAATTACTTTCATCTATTTATTTTATTTTTTTACTAGAAAATTTAGAATTACAGAATCAGCTCTTAATTTTAGTGCCTCTCCTCTTAAGGCAGTATTAAATGTTACAGGTCCAGGCTCCAATGTCAGACAGATCTATATGTGCATCCTACATCCACTGTTGTGAGGCTTAAATGAGAAGATGCTAATAATCCCAATAAGACTAGAGAGCTGAAGGGTGTATCTCAGTGGTAGAGTGCTTGCCTCCAAGACCCTGGGTTTGATCTCTAGCACTGCAACAAAACAAGATGCAACAAAAACAATAAGGCTCAAAATCATTAAAACAAAACAGTGATTACTAAGTGATTGACCCAACTGGGTACTTTGGATACATTAATCCATTTAGTTCTCACAACAAACCCATTAAGTAGTTATTACAATTATCTCCTATGTACAGATGAGGAAACAATTGTAAAAAGCTTATGTTAAGGGCTGGGGTTGTAGCTTAGTGGTAGTACACTTGCCTAATGTGTGAGGCACTGAGTTCGATTCTCAGCACCACATATAAATAAAATAAAGATACATTGACAACTAAAAATTTGACTTTTTTAAAAAAAAATGCTTATGTTAAATGCATTCTTAGAGACCGGTCATTATTCTTTTTTTGTATATTTATTTTAATTAGGCAAATATGACAGCAGAATGCATTTTGATTCATTGTACACAGTTGCAGCACAACTTTTCATTTCTCTGGTTGTACATGATGTAGTGTCATACCATATATGCAATCATGCATGTACCTAGGTTAATAATGTCCACCATAATTTCACCATCTTTCCTGCCCCCATATCCCCTCCTCTCCCCTCCCTCCCCTTTGCCCAAAAGTTCTTCCATTTTTCCCATGTCCCCTCCTCCCCCCATTATAGATCAGCATCCACTTAACAGAGACTACATTCAGCCTTTGGTTTTCTGGGATTGGCTTACTTTGCTTAGCATGCTATTTTCCAACTCCATCCATTTACCTGCAAATGACATAATTTTATTCTCTCTGGTCATTATACTTGTTAATCATTCTCACTCCTACAAGTGAGCAGGATACTGGGAGGAGTAGCTGAGGAGGTACCACCTGGGCAAGTAGTGTCAGGGGCCTCAGTTCATTGGTTGGGTGTATGGATGAGGAAATTGGGATAAAATTTTGCTGTAAAAAAACATAATATTTACTAAATGCTACAGTAGTGGTTTTTAACTGGTCTCAATTTTTGCCTGTAATTGACAATACCTAGAGACCTTTATACAGTCTGCTATTTGGTTTTCATTTTATTTTACTCTCTCATCCAATATCCTGCTCAATTGTAGGAGCGAGAACGATTAACAAATGAGCAGGTGTTACTGGCTTCAAGTGAGCAGAGGCTAATGATGCTGCCAAACTTCCTATAATTTTTTATAGGACAGCTCTCCTCAGAGAGAATTACTGGCCCCCAATGTCAATAGTTTTGAAGTTGAGAAACTCTATGGTAGAGTACTGTAAAAAGGCAAGATAGGAGGAGGGATGAAAAGAAGAAAGAAATGGAAAAAGGAAGATGGGGAAAAAAGGAAGAATGAAGGAAAAAATTAATATATATGCTCATTTTTGAGGGGTCCTGGTTATACATTTCTTAGTAGTAGCCACAGAGTCAGCGTCCATCTCTGAGGATTATTTTTTATTCCTGTGGAGTTGTTATGGGGAGGCCATTTTTTTCCTGGCCAGTGGTTGGCTAATAAGTAATCCCTTTATCTGATCTTGTGGTCTGTGCTTGTTTTACTGTGTTGCTTTAGAAAGTAGATAGTGCACCCGTCACTCTATGTTCAATGCACAACTGGTTTTCTAGTTATAATTTTGAAAAAAAAATTGTACTACTTTAGCTTGAATGAGACCCAAAAGTGTGGAGTACAAAAAGAATGAGATAGGGGTTTGGTCATGAACCACACTAATTTATCCCTAATTAGTGGGCATCATACATTAACTTAGAAGGAGGCCAGTTTTTTAGGGCTGGAGGGTCAGCTCCTTTGGAGAATAAATTCTTAAAAGGAAAAATAGTCCTAAAATAATTTCTCAAAAGCAATCCACAAAAAGTCTGTTTTATATATGAAGAAATACTTCAGACCTTTACAGAATAGGAAAACTTAAACACTCACTAGAGAAAATTCATTGTTTAAAATGGTAAAAATGAGTTCCTCTGTAAACTTTTTAGCAATTAAACTTTTTACCATCAATGGTAATTTATAAATGTTATTTCAAGATAAACAGATCATTATATCTATTATTATATATGTGCAACACTAATTGAATATTAATAATTAGTTGTATTAAAACACATGGATTTCCTATTGGCTTTCATATTCAGGTGTCACAGATTTCATCTATATGCATGTACAGATCTATAACAAAAAAAAATAAAAAATAGAAACTTCCATCCTATTTTCCGATACTACCTTTCTAATGCCATGCACTGGTATTTAATATAGTTAAAGGCCAGTCACAAGACAGAGGGTTAGTATGAAGTCCAGTGGAGATGTCAGGTTGTTGGTGGAAAAACTGTGCAGCACAGAAAAGTCTCAGTAAGTAAACACATTATGAGTTATTTATAGTTTGGAATACTAAACAGTCCTTACAAAAGAATGAGGTTGCTCTGTATGCACTGACAAAGTAAGATTTTCAAGACATTAAATTGAAAAACACAAGTTGCAGAGCAACTTGTAAAGATGATTTATTTATGAGAAAAATCCCTCCCCCCCAGATACATATGTATAAGCACACACATAATGTATGCACATATCCAGAATAGGAACAGAACAAAAGGCTGAAGCCATGGGCAGCGGAGAAGGATGGGTCTTGCCGTTGCAGGCAAGGAGTGCAAGGGACATCTAGATTTATTTCTGTATATCTGTTTTATTTTAATCTCTTATGTCACAATCTTACCATGTAATATTGGCATTAAATTATTAAAAAAAAACAATGTTATTGACAGCAATGAAAAAGCATTCTTTAGGTTTTCTTCTTTTCATAATCTCCATTTCTGGTTTTCGTTTAGGAAGGCATGCACACATACATATTCACGTGGATACCTCTTTTGTATTTCTAGAAACCAAGGCTCTCATGGAACTCTTCATTTACTACTTGGAAACTTTGAGTAGCAGGTTATTTGGGGATGCATTCTTCAAACTTTACAGGGAAAGATTTGAGGCTTTCAAGGAGAACTGTTTAAAAGGAACAAGAATTTTTTTTTTTCTCCCTTGAGTATGAGGGTAGAGAGTACGTGAGAAAGGGAGCTGACACAACTACAGTCAGTTTTGAGGAAAGAAGAAACATAATTTTGTTTCAATCTTATGATGTTGTCCTGTTTTCTGTTCCCATGCTTCTGTACTTCACCACTCCAGAACTTGGACTTTTGTTCTTACAACTTAGACTAAAAACTTGGACTTGTGTTCTGATGCTTCCTCCAGCCATGACAAGTATGTCTGCTGACTCTCCAAAGAAGAATATTTTTGCCATTTTTAACCATTTATGACAAAGCAATTAGGAAATTTTGGGATAGAGAATGTCTTGGGTTGATTTGTTTTCCCCTAAATGCACGTCCATTCAGAACATCACAATGTATCTGTATTTGGAAATAATAGCTTTGTGCACTGAATAAGTCAGCAAAGATGAAGTCACAGTGGATGTAGGGGGCTCTACATCTGCTTGCTTGTATATTTTCATGAAGAAGAGAGACACATGGAGAGACACAGAGACACATGGGGAGAACCTTATGTGTTGGTGGAGGCAGAGATGGGAGTGATGCACACACAAGTCATAGAACATCAAGAATTATCAGCAGAACAGCAGAAGAAAGAGCGGCATGGGATGGATTCTCCCTCAGAGCTCCAGGAGGCACTAAACCTGCTGACACCTTGCTTGCAGTCTTACGACCTCCAGAACTGTGAGAAAACAAATTTCTGTTCTTGTTTATAGCAATTCATTATAGCAGCTCTATGAAATTAATATAAATCATAATATAAACTAATCTAAGGTCATGGATATTTTTTGAAATATAAGCTCAAGTTTGTCAATCTCTGCCTGGTCATACACCAATAGCAGAGAAGAGATGATCACTCCCTCTAATGACACTAATTTATAAAATGCATTGCATCGGACACATGACAGATTCACTGTGTAGGCCCAGTGGTATTATGAATGTGCTTGAGATCACTGATTCTCAGTGTGGTCCTCAGAACAGCGCTAGCAGTAAAATCTGGGAAGTCATTAAATGTAAAAATTCTTAGTCCCAGTTGAATCCATTGAATAGGAAACTGAAGGTGGGGCCCTCATGATTTAAAATGTCCTCTAGGAGATTCTGATGTGTACTCAGACTTGAGAACTACCACCTTATAAAATGACATATATTTCTTCATGAGACCAGGCAGCCTGTAATTGATTTTCTTTCCTTATATTCACCATAAGGATTCCTTTCCTTTTCCCATTGGACTCCAGATAACCCAGCAGGGTCCATTTTAACTTTCCCTCCTTATTTTTTCCTAAGATTCTCAACATACAAAAATGCTTCAGTGAGCAAACTTGAGAAGAAGAAGGCTGTCCATTAATTTTAATTCTCCTGTGGACCCAGGTACATCCTGGAGTCCTAATCTCCTCACTCTCATTCTTTCCTGAGCCCTGGAAAACTGTTGCTCCCCAGAGGGATGTTAGACACAGGGAACCACAGGAATGAATGTGCTTGAATCATACCACACTGGCCACTCTTCCTGACATATATCTTTCAAGGTGCAAGATTGATTGATGTTTGGTCAGTAGCATCAGGTCTAAAGCTAGATTGTCTGGGGTCAAATTATGACTCCTACACTTAAATCTGTAACCCTGGGCAAGTCCCTTAATACTTCACTTATCTCTTCTTTAAAAATTGGGAGAATAATTCACTTGTCCTCTGGAGCTTTTGGTAGGATTAAATGACTAATATATGTGGATCTCTTAGAATAACTATTTGGCATGCCGGTAATGCCATGGTAGCTAGTCTTTAAATGATGCTTTTATTGTTTTTATCATCATCATCATCCTTTAAATATAAAACTACTCTATCTTTTGTCCACAGTGATAGTTTCTACTTTTTTTATACTTTATAATTAAGATGTCAGGGTTCAGTCTTTAATAAACTTTTCATGGCATTATTAGTTCTATATTTCCAATAGATTATAAACTCTCCTTGAGCAGAGATCATGCCTTATTCTGTGTACTGCCAACAAAAAGTGGGAGAATTAGCTAAATTTATTAGCATTTAGATTTATAGTGATGCATGTTTTGTGGGGGAAAAGACCAGGTTGGGACTACAGGATACTATGGTGTACATTTTGAGTAAAAGTAATCTTGCTTTGAGATCTTGGGATTACACCTGGTCTCCTCTTATATTTCAAGTTCAATGATTTCTCTTTTTTAACCAGCAGTTTCTTGTCCACATTAATAATATATTCTGTCCTGGCCAAGCACCTGTTGCTACCTGAGAGATTTTTTTGTTTGTTTGTTTTTAGTCTCTTAAGTGTGAGTTATTGACTCTCATACATTTAGGTAGTGATTCACTTAGTTTTCAAAAACCCATTTCAACAAATATTGATTTCAACTAGATCTTCCCCTCAGTTCACATGGTATATTATATAAGCTTATTCCAATGCCAGTATTCCTGTGGCTCCTGCCGTGGGCATGTTAAAGGGATTAGAAGACCACACATGCATGGCAGTAATTTTAATTCCATATTTTAATGGATGTCATAGGTTTATCATGGTCCTGTTACAATTCCTTGAATTAAATGCTTACAGAAAATTTGTGATGATTTTTTATTAGAACCAAATATGTGAAATGCATGCATGTTTACCACTACAGAAAAATAGAGAAAATTATCAACACTAAAAATAGTCAGAATAAAACAACTATAAATTTTCAAATATATATTATATGTTAGATACTTCACTAAGCTCCGTAAACCCACCATCTATATTAATCCTTAGTATACTTTGAGACAAGTAATATTATTCCAGTTATGTTTACTTTATGATAATGAAACTTTCTTAAGAAATACCTGAGATTGTACTTATGTTGAAACATACAAACAACTAAGTATGTTAGATCCAAAATTAAAGTCTTCTCCAACATCCCTTGCACTTAATCTTACTTCTCATCAGTCAAGAGAAAACCACTATTAACACTTTATTGAATATCCTTTCAGACGGGTTTCTGTATGTGTGTGTGTGTGTGTGTGTGTGTGTGTGTATGTACTGGGGATTGAACTCAGGGGCACATGACCACTGAGCCACATCCCCAGCCCTATTTTGTATTTTATTTAAAGACAGGGTCGCACTGATTCCCTTAGCACCTTGCCATTGATGAGGCTGGCTTTGAACTTGTGATCCTGCCTCAGCCTCCTTAGCTACTGGGATTAAAGATGTGTGCCACAATGCCCAATTGGTTTCTGTATTTTTATCCATTATATATTTACTCTATTCCTTGGATATTTTTATCATTGTTTTTTCCTTTTTTTAATAAAATTGTTGTATTAGTCAGGTTTTCATTCCTATAACAAATAACCTGAGATAATCAACTTAAAAAGATTTATTTTGGCTCATTGTTTTGGAGGGTTTAGGCTATGATTGGTTGACCCCATTGCTTTGGACCTGAAGTGGCAAATCATGGCAAGAACAAAACATCTCACCTCATGGTAGACAGGAAACAGAAGAGAGTAAGAGAAAGGAGCCAAGTTCCCAATATCCTCTTTAAGGAATTATCCTCAATGAGATGAAGACCTCCTACTAGGTCCCTTCCCTTAAAGTTTCTAGCACTTTTCAATAGTGCCAAGACAGGGCACTATTACCACATGACCCTGTGGGGGACACTTAAGATCAGATCCATTCAATAGCAATTGCAGTCATAATTAATTACCTATAAAAAGGCAGGTATGAGAGAGCACTAATGGTGATTGTGGTAACAGGGAAAATACACCATTTAAATGTTGTAATCAAGTTCAAAGTTTTTGCTTTTTTTTTTTTAACATTATGATGTTCTAAGACTAAAAGAAAGAAGAAAATCTTCAGGCGTATTGGGTCCCAAAGCTCTATGTTTTTCATGCTTAGTAAAATCGTTAATTCATTTTAGTATGCAACATGAAGCTGGGATCAAGCTTTATTTTCTCCATTGTCCTGACAGCTGTTATTAGATAGTCCATATTTTATTTTATTAATTTGAAATTCTGTGTATAGCATACACTAAATTTACATGTATCCATGGGGCTGTTTCTGACTCTCCTGATTTACCGTTTTATCTTATGTGCACCATTAACTTGGATTTTAATTATTGTGATTTGTGGTGTTTGATATCTGATAGATATACTTCCCTCTTACATCCTGTTCTTTTTCAGAAATGCCTTTTATTTTCCAAGAAAAATTGCATTAGATGGAGTTAACCAGGCAAGAAAGACTTTACTCAAGATGTTATAGTAGGGTCAAGAGTGTCACAATAGGGAAAAGACTGAATTTAACTCAGATGAAACAAATGGTAGTATTTTAAGCACTGGGTTAGCTGGTGGGAAATACTAGAGGGCATTAGGAAAGAAGTTAGTCAATGTGATTAGGTCTTCTGTGTTTACTAGCCGATGCTTATCAAAATTAGGCACTTACCCTCTGATAGAGACAGGCTATATGGCACTCTCTTTCTTGATTATACTTTCAAAGCATGGTTCTCAGTTCTTTGAGAAACATCCTGGGTCATGAAACTACAAGTGGCTGGGAGATTTATTATCCCCAAAAGGACAGAGTTAGAGTTTACAATTGTGGTTTTAAAACCAAGTACTCTAAGGCAGGTGGGAGTCCTAAGGTAAGAAAATAATATGTCTAAATTTTAGCCAACCTGAGGGGAACTTCAAGACTGTCTTGATCAGTGCTTTCAGTATATTTCCCCCACTTACACATTAAAATCAAATTTTCAAATTGCAATAAAAACTTATTGGAGTTTTGATTTGGATTCTTGGATTTGTAAATGAAATTTGGGAAGCAGTGATTTTTTTTTTCTCCAAAGGAGAACTGTCTTTACATTTTTAAAAGTCTTTTCATATTTTTTAGTAAATTTTGTTGATATTTTTCATTTGTGTTCTACACCATTCTAATATAATTTATTCTTAGATATTTGACATTTTTGGAATAGCATTCTTTTCCATTGTATTTCTCTTTAAAAAGGTCATTCTACTATATTGGAAACTTATTTATTTTCACCTTTCTTTTTCAAACTCTATATCTAAACATTTTAACTAATTACCTTGAATTTTCTAGAGAGATAATCATACCTGCAAATAATGGTGTTTTAGTCAGTTTTTCGTTCCTATGACCAAAAGACCTGACAAGAACAATTAGAGGAGGAAAAGTTTATTTTAGGGCTCATGGTTTCAGAGATCTCAGTCCATAGATAGCCAGCTCCATTTCTTGGGGCCCCTGGTGAGGCAGGAAGAGTATGGTGGAAGGAAGTGGCTCAGGACATGATCAAGAAGCAGAAAGAGACTAAGCTCAGTGCAACCAATATATACCCTGAAGACACGCCCCCAGTGAACCACCTCCTCCAGTCACATCCTACCTGCCTACAGTTACCATTCAGTTAATCTATATCAGGGGATTAATTCACTGATTGGGTTAAGGCTCTCATAACCCAATTATTTCACCCCTAAACCTTGCATTGTCTCAATGTGAGCTTTGGGGGATACCTGATATTTAAACCATAAAAAAATGGTTTACCTTCATTCCATTCCAATTTTAGGTCCATTATTTTATAGGTGAAAAGGAAATCAGGGAGTAGATAAAATTTGTCCATTTATAATAAGTGATAAGACTTTAGATTTTAAGTCTTTTTAATTCCATGGTGTTTACTTAGCTATGTTGACATTCAAATGATTTTCAGGCTTTATTTTCCAAAAACACTTATCAATTCTCTAAGTTTTTATTTTATTGTGTATATTAGATGAATATATTTATCAAACTAACTATTTGCAAAAGCAAAAAAGGCATTTATTTTGTCAATGAATTCTGACAATCAAATAGAAACAACAAAAAGATGTAAATGTTGAATCTCTTAGGAGACTAATATTACTCTTCTAATTTTTTTTTGTTATTTCAAAGAGCCTAATAATTTGTTGGGCTTTATTTTTAAGTATTTGATCATTGCTTTAATTTATAGCTTTTGAAGTTTTTATTTATTCAATGTTTTGGTATTCTGCAGCCAGATTCTTCAGAACTTATAGAAAGAAGACTCTATTAGATCACTATAAATAGATATAAATTAATTTATTGCTTATGAATATTAAAGCCTGTCATATGGGTCATATGAGGATCCAGCAGAACCATGCAGCTTGTCTTCAGATTTCTTTAATACCTTTTGTAGGCTGGTTACCAGGATGATGAATATGTTCCAACCACACTGTCATGCTTTAAGTATCATGGAAATGTACATCTGCACTAGATTTTCCTTTGTTTCTTTGTTTCAAAAGTGCTGAGTTCTGCTACAAATTTTGGATTGAAATCAAATCTTGGAAGTTTTGGCAATGTTGCTGAAATGATATCTCAGTATATTATCCTTTATTGAAACAAGTACAGAGGGCTGATTGATTTATGGAGCAATTTTTTGCATCATTACCTGTCTTGATTATACACAAATAGTCTTTTATTTTCCCTATTTGAAACAGCTATTTTGTTGTTAACATGTTTATTTTGAAATCCGATATCTTACTTGGCAACAGAATTAAGTCCTACAAAAGTTTTTATACACAATCCTTCTGAAACCCAGAAAGATATTTTCATTATATTGTCTGAAATGACATTTAACTAAAAGTACTTCCTTTTGCCTGACTGCCCCCCTAAAGAACAAAACTATGTATCCATTGTTCAATCTTAGCTAATATGACCATTTTTAAATATTTTTTATTTGTTCTAATTAGTTATACATGATAGTAGAATGCATTTTGATATATTGTACACAAATGTATCATAGCTTCTTATTCCTCTATACATGGAGCAGAGTCACTCCAGTGTAATCATACATGTATATAGGGTAATAATGTCTATCTCATAATATGGCTATTTTTAATGCACATGTGAAATCTTTCAAGCCCACATTTCCATATCATAGAAATGTTATATGCTGAATTGTAGGGTTTAATTTTTTAAAAACATTCTTTCATTTTATGGGTGCTATTCCCAGAATGTAATTATAAAAGCTACCTCTTTGTGCATTCTGTTCCTGGCATGGTGGAATTTTTAACACTGACCATGTGGCTGCAATGAGGTTCTAAAATATAATGCTACAGCTTGGAAAAGACAATCCAATTCTTGGCATTTGTTGAGTTTCCCTTATCAACAACCCTTTGAATGAATATTGAAATTAATATCACTCTTTACACATCTGGGTTTTGGTCCTTTTACCTTCATATATGAGGTGAGCCTAGAAAAGAGAAGATTAGATCCCAAAATCTGCATGTATGCAATTCTCAGGATCTGGATATTGTGAAGTCCACAAAACTAGTTCAATAAAAACAACAAAATCACTATTAATATATGGAAGACAATCAGTATTGTTTACTTAATCTATAAAAGCAGCCATGAAGACTGAATAGTATGCATATCATTTACACCTACCATAATAGCTCTATAAAGCATGTATGATCATCATTATCATTGCACTGATCAGAAAACAAGTTCAATGAAGTTAAAGGATTTACCTAAGATCACAAGTATGGGAAGTGACAGAGCCACTATGTGAACCCCAGTTGGACTCCAAAGACTGTGCTTTCTTTTTCTGTATTACAACAGAGCTTTGACTACTTGTTTCTTCTCTATAACTGAACATCCAGCAGGTAACATTCTTATTTTCTACAAAATCAAAAATAAAATTTAAAAAAAGGCTGTGAGTGATTTAAAAGTAAAACATATTTAAATCTATGTCTGTCATATAAAGATATAGCTTAGCATCATCCAAAATCTAATCAGAATATTCTCAATTCTGGCAGTCTGATTCACTGCTAAGGATAAAAATATGAGTTCCAAGATGGATCTGTATGGGTATCATAATCTGATCTTACAATCAAATTAATTGATAATAGCAAACTAGAAACTTTAATTCATACTATGTACAATCAGACCAAAAGGGTCAGCAATGTCATTTGTTCTAGGCAATAGCTTTCAAAGGTTACAAAACATTTGAATTTTAACTATATTTCTTGAAAACATGCAATTTCTTGTTTATGTTAAATGAATGAATGTCCTAAAAAATCTATTTTTTTCCATGAACTAGCCCATCAAATTTTACTTTTAAAGCTGGCAACTTTCCTCTCAGCCAGAATATACTTGGAGTATTTTTGAGAACAGATAACCCAGACTGCAGACACAGATAAGACAATCTGTGCAGCTCTCTCTTGGGAAGATAATTTTATTGCTTAGTAACCATCTGTATTGCGTCATTGTGGAGCTGAATGGACATCAATATATTTTTCTGTATCCTCACAAAATTTTGAAGGGGAGCAGGTAGCACAAGGGCTAGAAGCCAATTATTGTGCATCATTTTAAGGTCATTGTTGCTGTATAGAGTCAAGGTACACAGCATCTAGAGACACTTACATATTCCTGTCACTGAACTCCAAGTCACCAATATTTATAGTCACCAGTGTAAAGTATTGAATTTTTTTCTCTGTTTGTATTTCTGAATTACCTCCAACATATGACTTCCTGTTTACTTTTTTATTTACATCATTTATGATTTTTCAAAGATCAGTGAGACATGCCTATATTTGATTTTTAGCTCAGAAAAAAATCCAGTCTCTTCATACTCAATTGTGGGGCAGTTGACTTCTTGTGTATGCAGAAGGCTGTAGATGTGTTAGATTAAGAAGGTCATGGATTCTGGGAACGATGGTGCTTACCTGTAATCCTGGTAGTGTGCGAGGCTGAGGCAGGGAGATCACAAGCTTAAAGTCAGCCTGAGCAATGTAGACCCTGTATCAAAATAAAAAGTAAAAAGGATGGGGGCATAGCACAGTGAAAAGAGCCCTTGGATTCAACCCCAGTACCAGGAAAAATATAGAAGTTCGTGTGCTGCACTTTGATATTTTCCTTTTTCTCCTAGATTATATTTTGTCATATATTAAAGCATAATCTCAGCATGGACTAATTTATCTAAGTGTAGGGAGGCCAAAAAAAGCTTTGTTGTTAAAACAGAAAGGAGTTTATAAACAGAGATGATGGATGGATTGATTGCAGTTGGCTTTCATGAAAGCAATTATTCAACAATGGCCTTTTCTCCTTAGCAAACACTCTCTGCTTGTTTCTAATTTTTAACAAGTGTTCTAGCAATGTTATGACACTCATTGAACTACAGGGCACTAGTTCATAGAATCATTTTATATGATAATGCTACCTCTAAAAAATAAGTCTTGAAAAAATTCTTTTTTTTTAACCAATCTTATAGAACATTACAAGAGTAAAGTACTGTGTGAATGAGTTACATTATTCCATTGCCCTTTGACATATTTTTTTGCTAATAAGTGGTAAGAGGAAAAAAATTCTGTCTCTTAAAAGATGAAAGACAGTATAGTATCATTAGGCTTTAACATAAGATTACAAATGAGACATTATTTTTATTTTAAAACTTTAAAAATGTTCTTTGGAGAGAGGCTAAGAGAAAATTTGCTTTGAACATATGTGTCAAGTTTATGAAAGTAGATAAAAATTCAGTTAATTGTATACATGGACTTCTAATCAGAGATATGCTATATATCTATTGGGCTAATAATATAATAAAAGTCAAGGTGAGAATAGAAGGAGGAATCCATGGATCCTAAGTAAACCTAAAAATCAGCTCTTCTTGGGACATTGTTTATCTTCATTCATTTTTCTTCATAAATATTTCATTAGAAATATTTATGTCCTCTTAATGTTGTTTACTTATTCTTGTTAACACATTTGGAGCAGAGGCAAAAGGTCTGGATAAAAATTACTAAATCATTTCCCTTAGTTGTAGGTTTAAAACAAAAAGGTGTTTTGTTTTTGAGAATGTTGGCAATTCTTTTCAAATATGATTTTAACAGTAAGCAAGGGATATCTTAGTACCTTAAAAATGACAAAATAGGAAATGCCAATAAATGTGCTTTTTTGTTTTTCTTTTTACTTACTAAATGCCAAGAAAACACTAAATACTTTGCCACCATGTAATGGTCACTGATACCTAAAGCAAGCAATGGTTGGAAAGAGTGACCACACTGGGGCAGCTCTCTATACTGGGGAGGATCCAAGAACAGCCACCTATTGATCATGCTTGTTAAAAAAGTGGTTCATTCAGACCGAGCAACAGTTTTGATTGGAACATCAACTTTCACGTTGAACGGTGTCCCTGAGAGTATCTTGGCAGTGATTAAAGCTGGGCCGTGATAAGACTTATGCTTTGGTGTTTGTGGGAATTATACCCCATAGGTCTTGCTGCACCATGTGGATTTTGTATGAAGAAGACAAAGAAATGGGATGTCTTCTTGGGGCCTTTTGGGGAGGGGGACAAAGGGAGAAGTAGGTCCTACAGTGACATTTCAAGGTAGGTAGGTTATTTAGTTTAACAGTTAATGGTATAGCTTTGAAATTAGGCATGCTGAATTCCTGGATTATTATGGTTGTTGGATGAACTTTGCAAATTCCTTATTCTCTCATAGTTTCAGTTTCTTCAGGGACATGGCCTTATAATAGTTACCTATTTCAAGGTCATGAAAGAGGTTTTTAATATTATAAAGCACTTGATACACAGATGACTCACAGCACTTCTGTCCTCATTATCATCATTGACATCGGGAGACTTGAGATTTTATTTTGAATGATGGATTCAGAATGGGTAAACTCCTCCTGATGCAGCCCCATTTCACAGACCACCAGGCACTATGTTTTAGGCTCTTGATTTTAGTAAATATGCCTATTAAATGAATGATTTTTGATCTTGACCATCATACTGGACTCCAGTTAGTTAGCTGTTTTTAGCACGGAACTTTAGAAAACAACTAAAGGAGTTCATGGACTCAACTCAAGTGAGAATGAGTAGGAAAAAAAATGTTTTATGACTTATATTCAATGTATGAACGCAAGTGAATATATGGGTTAATCTTATACATATCTTTTTTTTTTAACAAAATGGTTGCAACAAAGAATGACTCTCTTGCCGATTTTTAAAGAAACTTTAGGCTGAACAGGAAGATTGGGAACTGGCTGAACTTTTGCTATCTTCCTCCAAGTGGTACTTCATTAGTCACTTCTTTGCTTGTGCTTAAAATGTGAGATAGAAATTCCTCAGAGGTGAGATAAGGGTGTGTGGTCTTTATCTCCTTCCTCATTTTTGAAGCCTAGTAAGTTTCATGCACCACAGCATTAGATTTTAATGTCTACAAATCATGCTCAAAAGTTTTACTTCTTACAAGCAATAATGAAATAAAGATGAAATGATGATCACAGCTGAAAGCAAAACTTAAGACGTTTCATCAGCAACAATAAAAAAAACCTGCCTTTTCTAACTTTTATATTTTGTATCTTCATCTTGCTCACTATTTATTAATTTCTCTGGCAGTTGTCCAAAATTAGGACAGTTTGAACTTTCATATTGTTTTTGATGTTTAGTCATTTGTGATGTTTTAATTACAGAAACTTATTTGACTTACCTGTTCTCTCTAGAAGTACCCTAAAGAATAATTATTTTTTATTATGGAATTATAAAATTTTGGGGGGGAGAAAATTTCTGAAATAGACCTCATGTCAACAGGGTAGAATGAGTGGGAGAAAACACTCTTTCTACTCAAACACTTGGGTTGTGTTGATCATTAGGCTATAATAATGCAGAAGTAGGGTGGGGAAGAGATCAGAGTTAAAGTAGACTGAGATCCTTTACTTATTCAGGATGAGAATAGCGATATTGATTAACTTTAAATCTTGTTAACTAGCCATATTAAAATTTTAAAGTTAGTTATTTATCAGCAGTGTATATATAATTTATAAATAAGTAGATGGTTGAAAGGATTAAAAACGAACACCAGCAAACTCAATGCAATAGACACAGAAAAGGAGAAGATATAAACTAAAAATGGTAATAGAAGAGAAGAATTAATGGCAGGAAAAATAGAATTTATCAAAAAGTATAATATATAAGAAAGAAAAATTATATAGTACTTAAAAGGCACACAACAAAGGGAGATAACTCAGAAATATTGAAACTATAATGAAAAATAAAAATTCAATAAGGAAATGCTAAGCCAAAAAAGTACTATAACAATATTAATAATCAGAAAAAATTAAACTTCATACAGAATCATTAACAGGGATATATAACCCAGAGGAGATGTTTTTCTAAACTAAATGACAAAAGGAAAATTTCATCAATCATGTAAAGCACTTATTACAATCATGTGCAATGACAAAATAGCCTCAAAATATAGAAAAAAAGTTTATTGTATTGCAGGAAAAAAATTCAAATCTATAATTAGTAGAAAGTTGTTAAGTACTTCTCTTAGCAGGCAAAAATATTAGTATAGGAATTGAATATTTTAACTCAGTAGAACATTTATATTCTTCTACGGCACATATTACAAAATAAATCATATTAGATCATGAGAGATGTGTTATGGAATTCAGGAGAATTGACAAAGAAATATTTAATATCATACAGTAAATTTAGAATATAAAGTGTGTCAAAAGGAAACTTAAAAATAACTCATTATCCAAAAATAAATATTATTAAGATCTGGTATAGTATGTAGATATAAATACTTTTATGTTGTTTGTGGTAGAACCTGATAAATGTCTTTTCTTCATTTTCTTGGTAATAGACCACCACTTAGAAAGAACACTCTCCTCTCAATTTTAACTGGGCAGATGTTTTCTTGGGCATAAACTGCATTTTCTAGCTCCCCTTACAGCTTTTTCAAGGTGAGAATTATGTGGATTAGCTGATGACCTAACTTCAGCCAGGCAGATGCAGGTAATGCCTGGGTAGTGCCTGGTTAGTGCCCTAGAAAAGGATTTATGGATTGCTGGACCTGGCCCTGAAATAGTAGGAGGGTATGGGGATCATTTTTCTGATATAAAAAGGGTTCATAAACTTTTATCAGACCTTTAAAGCCCTATTCTCTGTCCTCCCCCCAATTAAAATTAAAACATGAGCCCTAAAGAATTGTGGAGTGCCAATACTGAAGGAAAAAAATCTAGGTTTCTGGAAGCCTACATAAGGTGGTTTTCTACCTGTGCTGGCCCATGTTATATGAGAAGCAAAAAAAAAAAATAGTCCCTATTTTGTTTAAATCATATTTTAATGAATTGCAAAATGTATATTAAAAGGATAACTGTATTTAAAATAATTCTTTAAAATAATTCAAATATGATCATAAGTGTACATTTTAGAATGTGGTCTTAAAACATAAACAGTTTTCTTTGCCATCAGTACATTTTATATCATTTTGTATACTACTGCATTTGTTATTTGGATTGGCCATAATGTGAAGATTTCCCTTTTGTTAGATCATTGGGCTGTTTCTTCTTTTTCTCTTCGGTAAATGTTGCTGAATTTATAGACATTGCTGAGTTGCTAAATCATTGTTAACATTTGTTATTATTTCTTAAGAAGAAATGTAGAGGCAAAATGACATTTAGAATTGTCTTAGCCCTATTATTTATTTCCTTCATTATATATTAATATTACCAAATAATCTATTATGTAGCTCATAGTTTCATCCCATAGCAACAACTAAAATTGTTGTAATTTATACCAAGATGACCACACAACTCCACAAGTGAATCAGAATTTTACTGAAAACTGGCAGAAGAATCACAACTCTACAGCATAATAATTTCCCTATCAAATCAGAAAAGTAAAACCACAACATTATTTTCTGAGAAAGGAATTGATGTCATTATTTTTTGATCTGATAGGCTACATTATTGAGTCTTATTACCTTATTTTTATTAGTATTTTACTTTTAAAATTAATATTATCTGATACCATGAAATCTTAAAAATATTGTTATTTCTCTGCTAATGCAGAATATTTAGGAAAAAGTAACAGACATGCTTACAAATTTATACTCTTTATAGTTAATTGGAAAATATCAGTAGAAAAATCTATTGCTATGCATTTAGTGTAGAAAAACATATCTCCTCTGGTTATGTATTCAGAGGAAATAAAATCAGCATCTTGAAGAGATATATGTACCCCATGCTCATTATAGCACTATTCAGTATATCCAAGATAGGGAATCAACCTAAGAGTCCATAAACTGTTCACTGATGGATGGATAGATGTGTGTACACACACACACACACACACACACACACACACACACACACACGAAAATATATAAAATGGAATATTCAGCAATAGAAAGAAAGAAGTTCTGCCATTTGCAATAACATGAATGGAACTAGAGATTATTTATTTGTTTGTTTGTTACTAGAGATTGAACTCAGAGGCATTTAACCACTGAGCCATATCCCCAGCCCTTTTTTGTATTTTATTTAGAGACAGGGTCTCACTGAGTTCCTTAGGGACTCGCTAAGTTGCTGAGGCTGGCTTTGAACTTGTGATCCTCCAACCTCAGCCTCCCAACCTGCTAGGATTACAGGTGTGTACCACAACACCTGGCTTGAGATTATTATAATAAGTGAAATAATCAAAATTTAGGTAGGCAAATACTATATATCACTTAAATGTGTAATCAAAAAAAGTCAAACTCATAGAGACAGAGAGAAGAGTGGTAGTTGCCAGAGCCTTGAGGGTGACTAAGATGGGAATATTTTATCAAAGCCTGTTAAACTTTCAGTTGTAAGGTGAATAACTTTTGGGCATCTAATCTACAACATGGTGGACATAGTTACTAATATTAAATCGTATACTTGAAATTTGCTAAGAAAGACCTTACTCCCTCCACACATACTGTGTTGTCCTTAAAGGAAAGAAGCACCGTAAAACACCATGTCCCTAAAGGACCCTTTCTGTTACGCAAAACCTAGCCAAGTTAAGAGAACAATGAGGGCAAGTCTGGGCCAAGATGCCCAGATACATATTATTTTGAATCTTTTATGTATGCTGGGAATTAGTGCAAGTTAGTGTTATCTGCAAAAAGTTGCTTTCTTGTATTGATGCCAAGACAGCTGCTCTTTGGGATTCTGGTCATGCAAGAAAGAAAGCAAACGAAGCAAATTAAGGATGTCATTGCTTCTGTAGCACAACTTATAAAATCTTCAGTAACTGATGTGGACCAGAATACCATGTAGTAGGAAGTGTTCATCCAAGCAGCTACCAATTGGACAAAGCATCATGAAGGATGGGAGGTGCTTCTTGTGAAACACTGGAATGAGTCACTGTATGAAACAGATCCAGCCCATTGCCACCACATCTCCTCTGTCAGCATTTCTTAGTGCCCTGTTTTAGTCAGTTTTTTCACTGCTGTGACTAAAAGACCCAACCAGAACAATTGTAGAGGAGTAAAAGTTTATTTGAGGGCTCAGTTTTAGTCCATAGAAAGCCAGCTCCATTCCTTGTGGCTCAAGGTGAGGTTGAACATCCTGGCAGAATGTGTGGCAGAGGGAAGCAGCTTACAAGGTGATTAGGGGAAGGAGAAGAGGGGAGGGGCGGGGAGAGGGGTGGGGGAGAGGTTGGGGGAGGGAGAGAAAAGAGAGGCAGGAGAGAGACAGACTCCACTCCCCAGATACAAACATAAACCCCAAAGCCACGCCCTTAATGAACCACTTTCTCCAGCCACAGCCCACCTGCCTCATTACCACTCAGTTAATCCCAGCAGGGATTTATTCACTGATTAGGTTAAGGCTATAACCCAATCATTTCTCCTCCAAACCTTCTTGCATCGTCTCACACCTGAGCTTTTAGGGGACACCACATCTAAACCATAATAATGCATCATATACCTCCTATTCTATTTCTGGGTTTCTTGTTTGATCTCTTGTAATGTACCCCCACCCTGGTACAAATGGGATGTGAATGTTACACACATAGACATACACACACACAAAAACAAAACAAAACAAAAACCTGGTAACTGTGTGGTGATGAATGTGATAATTAATTGATTTAATTGTGGTAATCATTTCACGATGCATATTTATATCAAATCATGATTTTGTACATCTTTTATATACAAAAATTTCATTTGTCAGTTATACCTCAGTAAAGCTGGGGAGAAAAAGAAAACCTTATCTCCTTTAAAGATTAAGTAAAAAAAATTACAACCAAGTACAAAAATGACTTGAAATTTCTTTTAAGTTATTATTTTTCAATTTTTCCTCTTTAAATAAAGTTAGCTGTGTTTCCTTAGTCATATTAAAATAAAATAAATAATGAGGGATGATCATTGCATTAAAGTAATTCTTAATACAGCAATTTTTTATCTTCAGTAAGGAAGCTATCTTACTATACTAATGAATCTTTTCTCATGTTTATAAATTTAGATGTGAGTATGGGGAATTAGAAAATAGTAACTGAAGGCACACAATAAGAGAATAGAATCGCTTGCTTTTTTTTTCTTTATAATCTTCAAAATAAATTGGTACTGGTGAACTTCATGGCAATTACATCAAAAGTAGATTACAAGAAATGACAGAGCATATGGATATTTTAGTAGTTTTTTTTCTTTTTTTTTTGGCTGGATATGAAAAATAGAGCTCATGCTAATATGTTTAGCAATAAGGAAAATAATTAAAATTGAAGCCTAAATTTAAAAAAATCTAGACAATAATCCATTCACTCATTCAGTCGTTTATTTGTGGAATAGTTGCTATGTAGGAGACACAATATCCAGAAATAAGTAGAGTTTAGGGTAGAAACTAGGCATGCACACAAATAAAAATTTCAGTGAAAATATTAAGAGAAAGAGAATTGTTCCCACTGAGGGGAAGAAGGAGTGGTGTTTGTAGTTTTCTTTGAAAGGCAGATAGCAATTGAACACTGAAGAGCTTAGGAGAGCAAACAATGTGCAATAATATTGTTTTAATAATGAACAAGAACTACATGGGGAGGTTGAGTTGTTTGGTGAAGAGAATATTGCAAGTGTGAGAAGGGCAGTGAGAAAGGAATTTGGAAAAGTAAAATTATTGGGCATTATGGTTTGGATATGTGTTGTCCCCCAATAAGCTCTTGTGATACAATGCAAGAATGTTCAGAGATAAAATAATTAGACTATAAAAGCTCTAACCTGGGGATTCAAGATGGGAAGGCTGCATTCTGTAGGAATTCTCCAGGACCTGGGATTCAAGTAGAGGGAATAGTAGTGTTTCTCTGTGAGTGATTAGAGGACCCCTTCAAAAGCTGCTCCTGTGCTGGAATCATGGCCACTTGTCCATGCAGAATTGCCGGGTGCTCAAGTAAGACCACTGGCATTAGCACCTGTACAAGACTCCTGGCCGCCCATCCATGCAGCAATCTTGGCCACCGCTCCCACTCAGGACACCCAACTGTAGTCCAGGAGCAGGAACTCCAGCTGCCACTATCTATCAATGTGGCACCCCCATCTATCAATGTGGACCTTCCCCTGTTGCCTCCATCTTGGGTCACCGCAACCACTGCCATAGTCCGCTACATGTGGGAGCCTGTACCTGGGAACACCATACTGGGTCCAGAGACGACTGCCAGCCACAATACTATAGGCCATAGAGCTGCATCTCTAAACATGTCGCTTAATGCCACTGCCCGGCTCCATTCGACTTGACACCCCACTGCTGAAAACAGCTACCTCTATCTTGGGCCACCTTCATTGCCATCTTTAGTTGGGGTAACTTCCAGCTTGGGACACTAGCTGGGGCTTAGAAACAATATCAAGGTACCAAAAGTCTCCAACTCCAACCCCCCTCTCTCCCTGGCAGCCACTAATCCTCCACAGTGCCTGCAGCTATGCTACCAGTCTGTCTCCAAAACCAGGTCCTGAACTGCCCAATAGGAAACAGCTCTCCAAGACAGGTGTGCAGCCCCCAGAGCAAAGCCCCTGAGACCTCCCTGGAGAGAAAGTTTCCTGATTGGGAAGTAGAAAAGGAGGGGATGAGTCAGACACAGTTTAGAGACTAAATTAGAGACCACACATGAACAACATGAAAAAAAACAAGAAAATAAAGTGCTCCAAATAAATAAAGATGCTACATTATTAGAATCCATGGCCAGCGCAACAGAAGAAATGACAGAGGAAGGAGTTCAGGATGTACATAATTAAAATATTCTGTGAATTAAAGGATGACATAGAAGAACAAACACAGGCAGCAAAAGATCATTTCAATAAAGAGCTACATAAGTAAATACAGGAAGCAAAAGATCACTTCAATAAGGAGATCAACAAGGAGTCAATAAGGACTCCTGCACTGGGTGGTAATTGTAGTCAGGTGGGATATAGATGGAAGAAATAGGTATCTGGGATTATATCCTTGGGGATTATATCTTGCCCCCTGCCCGCTGGTTCTGCTGCTGCTTCTTCATTTTTGCTTCTTGGCTGCCATGAGGTGAGCAGCTTTCCTCTGCTGCTCTGCTAACCAACGGAGCTAACCAACCTTGGACTGTTTGTCTGAAACAGCCCAAAATAACATTTTCTTCTTTGAATTGTTTTTGTGAGGAATTTTGGTCACAACAATGAAAAGCTGACTAACCCAGAAATTGGGGCCAAGAGGTGAGGTTGCTGTGACTAACTTGATCATGTAGTTCGGAAAACTTTAGAGCTGATTTGTGGGAGGACTATGGAAAATGTTGGAGATGCAGAATAGAGAAGCCTTTGAATGTTGTTGGCAGAGTTAATAGGCACAATTAAGCTTCTGGTGGGAGCTTGGGCAACTAGAATGCTGATTGGAATGCAGACAATAAATACTATACTCACTAAGTTTCAGAGAAAAATGAGTACTCTGTTGGGTATTGTACTAAAGGTCATTCATATTACATTCTGGCAAAGAACTTACCAACATTTTGGCCATGTCCTGAGACTTCCAGTGAGGTTGAATTAAAATTTTAATTAATTAAACTTAATCTGACAAAGAAATATCAAGGCAGTAAATAATTTAGGCAGTAGCATGGACATTGATGGCAGCTTATAACCAAGCTTAGTGTGATAATCAAGAGTAGAAATGAGAGCAGAAAGATTTTAAAATGTTTCAGTTTGGCAAGATAAGTGCCTATAAAATTTGAGCCAAGGAAGTTATGGTAACTGAAGATATTATAGACACAAAAGAGATGCTAAGAACTTTGTGCATACATGGTAAGAAAATTCCCTTGAGCGCACGCCTATAATCCCAGCAGCTAGTGAGGCTGAGGCAGGAGAGTCATGTGTTCAAAGCCAGCCTCACCAAAAGTGAGGTGCCAAGCAACTCAGTGAAACTATATCTCTAAATAAAATATGAAATAGGGCTAGGGGTGTGGCTCAGTGGCTGAGTGCCTCTACCCCGCCACCAAAAAAAAAAAAGTGAATAAAAAATAAAGTTGCCTTGAGGGTATTTTGGTAAACAGCAATACTTTACCCATTGCAGGCTCAAGGATGTAGAAATGAAAACTTATTTAAGAGACCAGAGAGGCACTCTTCTTACCAAGGGGTACCTAGGAAGTTGTTTTCCCATGGTTTGGTTCACTGTGCTCAGCAATCCAGGCATTTAGAACCTTCTGTAGCCATGGTTCCAAGGATATAGCTACTGCTGGAACTGACAGCAGGCCGTATGTCATCTACATGTTGCTGGTTCCACAAGAATTCAGGAAGCTAGAGTTAGAGGGTCATGGAGGCTTCCACTAAGATTTCAGAAGAGAGTTTGGGAGACCAGGCAAAGTAAAACAGGGTAGAAATCCCTGTGGGCAGCCCTTGAGAGGGTGATGCATGAAAGCTGTGAGAAGGAAGCCAAAGCTGCAATGGAAAGCCCCCATATTAAGAAATGTCAGTAACATGGTATGTCTTTCAAGGAAAGCTGCTGACTGTAGACAGAGCTGGCCCAAGAGAGAGCCCTGTGGGCTGCAACCATCAATGACAAAGGGCAGGCTTTGAAGTACTTTTAGACTTTGCCCAAGTTCTTTGTAGAGTCCATCTTACTACCATGTGACACAGATGGTGGACGAGGAGCTACAGGACCTAACCCTAACCTGCCTGGGTTTTAGTCTTCTTTTGATAGTATCTCTTTTTTTCATATGCCTCTATTTTTCCCTTTTGGGATAGGAATGTTTACTCTGTGCCATTGCATATTGGATATATGTAACTTGCTTTTGATCTTTACTGGGGCTCATAGTCAGGAGTTTGCCATAAGTCACAGAGGAGACTTTGGATTCCGAAATTTGGGCAGTGCTTGAACAATTAAATTTATGGGGACTCTTGAAGATGGCCTAAATGCATTTAGCATTATGAGAAGGACCATGTAATAAATGTTATGTTTTAAATACTGAGGTGTAGCCCAATAAGCTCATGTGATAGATGTTGCAGGAATGGTGAGAGCTTTTTGATTAGATGAGAACTGTAGCCTCATCAGTGAATTAATCCATTTGATGTGTTAAAATTTTGAAAGGACAATTGTACTGGTGTGTAACAGTGAGGTATGGCTAAATAGGTTTCTGGGAGTGAGACTTTGGTGATCATATTTTGTCCCCATGGCTCCTCCTCTTCTCTCTTTGCTTCTTGGCTACCAGGAGTTGACCACATTTTCTCTGCCACCCCCTTCTCTCTTCTGCCATGACATTCTGTCTCATCTCAAGCCCAGAGCAATGCAGCTGGCCAATCATGCACTAATCCTCTGAAACAGCGAGCCCCCAATAAACCGTTCATTCTCTATGTCGTTCTTCTCAGGTATTTTGGTTCCGGTGATGAAAAGCTTACTAATACACTTGACCAGATTGTTAAGGCTTGAACAGCAGGCTAGACATTCTGGCTAAGATATTCTATGAAGTCTTTCATAAATTTTGCTGTTATTGCTATTATTTCTTATGTCCACTTAACCACTGCCCCTCCCACCCCCCCAAAAAAAAACAAGTACAAGGAAGAACATTTTAGTCCTTTATTCTTAGCCTATTATTAGTTTTCTGAATTACATAGGCTTTTAAACAAAATAACCACAATATCTAAAATAAATCTGTCAAAAATAGGGTTAGAAAAGTTGATTGAAGGAAAGATGGTAACACAGAAGAAAGAAACAGAGCTAAAGACATTTATGGGATCTTTATGGCTAATATGGATCATTTACTTAAATAACTATTTTTAAAAACATGTTAGGATTTGGGCAAGGCACTGAGTAAACCATTTAACATTTTTGATTTGGATTTTCCTTATGCATATATTTTTACTACAGATGTAATTCTGAAGTAAAATTGGAAATTAGACAATCTTGAAGCATCTAGAGCACAAACAGTGTGGGGTTTGCTGTCCTCACTTAGGGTTTAATCCACAACTTTGGCACAAAGTTGCCTAATTTGGGTGAATTCACAGAGACTTTCAAAGCTTCAGTTACATTATCCCCTTTCTTTTAATTACATGCTTATGACAGGGCAAAGACTCCCTGCTCTGCCAATCTCCTGGGTCACTGGCACTTTCTAATTTAATAATGAAAGTGAAAATGGATTTAATCTCATTATTATTCTTTGTTTTACTTTTTTTTGCTCTTTTAAGTTATACATGACAGTAGAATGTCATACATACATGGAGTACAAGTTCCCATTCTTGTGGTTATATGTCAAGTTACACTGTTTGTGTATTCGTATATGAACATAGGAAAGTTATATCTGATTCATTCTACTGTCTTTCCTATTCCTATGCCCTTTCTCTTCCCCCTACTTATTATTATTCTTGTTTTACTAAGAATTTTAACTCTCTTTTGTTATGCATTGTGGGTTATACATAGCCTCCCTTGAAAATATTTCTATTTAAATATTGAGGTATAAGAAGTTGTGTGGAAGTAAATTGTCATGGTGAAATTCTAGGCACCTTAGTAGTATAAGTCACTTTACCTTCTGGTCTTTAAATCTCTCCACTTGTGTAATTAAATGTTTTACAAATTGATTGCACAATGGAATCACCTGACAAGTTTTGAAAGTATAAATTCCTGAGTCATTTTGCAGACCTATTCAATTAGAATCACAATTAGGTATTCTATTTATAACAAGAAAATCCATATTTCTGAAGTGATATATTATGGATAGATAAATGTGTACTGGCAGAAACTAGACTCCACATCTTAATGTCTGGTTATCATTCCCATGATCTAAGGAAATTATGGACTTGGAAACACAGTTAATAGAGACAGAAAGTAAACTCTGTGTGACAGAAGTAGTGTCCTGATTTCTTGTTTCTAGCTATAGGGGCATGGAATTAAACTGAACACTAGCTACAGGGGTTTATGCTTACTACCCGACCCATGAATTGTATGAACACACACTTGATCTTTCATAGAATACTGACTGATTATCATTGCTGTTCTCTTGTCATAAAACACATACACATGTTCAGAATTTCCTCAGAAATTACATATAAAATAATCCTGGAAGGTAGGATTTTAAATGACTAATGAAAAGGCACAGTTCAAATCATAATCAAAGACATAGATTGTATTTGTAAAACACCAGAGATACACAGTACCAGTTTTTAAAGCTCTGTAGATTGGATGCACCATTCCACTTTCTTTTCTCCAGTTTTCACTTAAGCCTCCAGTGCCTAACTTCAAATGAGAATGGTTTGTCACCTAGGACACATCTAAGAACACATGATATCTACTAAGATAAATAACGATCATATTTATAGTAATAAAAAATAGTAAGCACATTGACCATTTCAGTGTTGCTCTCTTTGGGAGAATATGGTGTGATGTGACAGCTCAGTTACATCATAACCCCTTTGATTGACAGGACCAAATGACTGACCATCAGACTTGACTTTATAGGGCCAACTAAGCTGTTCCTCAAAGTGCAATCTGAAAGATTTTAGTAACCTCTATTAATAATTGGCATTTTTAACCTTCCTGTGTCTTAATTGTTATATTTCATGATGGAATAATAAGATTTGAGAAAATGGAAATACCAAGTGAAAGTCATTATTTGGAATGACATAAATTAACCTTTAGTGAATTCATACTATTAAGAAAGCTGTGAGAAGTGTCTGTTCAAGTCCTTGGCCCATTTATTGATTGGGTTATTTGTTATCTTATTGTCTAATTTTTTGAGTTCTTTGTATATTCTGGTTATTAGGGCTCTATCTGAAGTGTGTGGAGTAAAGATTTGTTCCCAGGATGTAGGCTCCCTGTTTATCTCTCTTATTGTTTCTTTTGCTGAGAAAAAACTTTTTAGTTTGAGTAAGTCCCATTTGTTGATTCTATTTGTTAACTCTAGCGCTATGGGTGTCCTATTGAGGAATTTGGAGCCCGATCCCACAGCGTGTAGATCATAACCAACTTTTTCTTCTATCAGATGCCATGTCTCTGATTTAATATCAAGCTCCTTGATCCATTTTGAGTTAACTTTTGTGCACGGCGAGAGATAGGGATTCAGATTCATTTTGGTGCAAATGGATTTCCAGTTTTCCCAGCACCATTTGTTGAAGATGCTATCCTTCCTCCATTGCATGCTGGAGGACATACAATCAATCAACACGTACATGAAAAAATGCTCACCATCGCTAGCAGTCAGAGAAATGCAAATCAAAACTACCCTAAGATACCATCTCACTCCAGTAAGACTGGCAGCCATTAGGAAGTCAAACAACAATAAGTGCTGGAGAGGATGCGGGAAAAGGGCACTCTTGTTCATTGCTGGTGGGACTGCAAATTGGTGCAGCCAATTTGGAAAGCAGTATGGAGATTTCTCGGAAAGCTGGGAATGGAACCACCATTCGACCCAGCTATTCCCCTTCTCGGTCTATTCCCTAAAGCCCTAACAAGAGCATGCTACAGGGACACTGCTACATCGATGTTCATAGCAGCTCAATTCACGATAGCAAGACTGTGGAACCAGCCTAGATGCCCTTCAATAGATGAATGGATAAAAAAATGTGGCATTTATATACTATGGAGTATTATTCTGCATTAAAAAATGACAAAATCATAGAATTTGGAGGGAAATGGATGGCATTAGAGCAGATTATGCTAAGTGAAGCTAGTCAATCTTTAAAAAACAAATACCAAATGACTCCTTTGATATAAGGGGAGTAAACAAGGACAGGGTAGGGACGAAGAGCTTGAGAAGAAGATTTACATTAAACAGGGATGTGAGGTGGGAGGGAAAGGGAGTGAGAAGGGAAATTGCATGGAAATGGAAGGCGATCCTCAGGGATATACAAAATGTCATATAAGAGGAAAGGAGGGGTAAGACAAGATAATACAAATGGAAGAAATGATTTACAGTAGAAGGGGTAGAGAGAGAAAAGGGGAGGGGAGGGGAGGGGAGGGGAGGGGGGATAGTAGAGAATAGGACAGACATCAGAATACATCAGACACTAGAAAGGCAATATGTCAATCAATGGAAGGGAAACTGATGTGATACAGCAATTTGTATACGGGGTAAAAGGGGGAGTTCATAATCCACGTGAATCAAACCATGTAATATGATGTATTAAGAACTATGTAATGTTATGAATGACCAATAAAATAAATAAATAAATAAATAAATAAATAAATAAATAAATAAAAGAAACCTGGGACCTTTAGCGGACTACAGACAGACAAAATATATAGGTACAGTCCTGATACTAGGTGGTATTATTATTTTTCTCATTTCCTGATTGACTTTACATTTTAACAGGAAATCATCGGATGTCTTAAAAAATAATGAAATTTATATTTAATTGGGGTACTGGTTAAAATAATAGACTAAGAATACCTAAGACTTTTTTTTCTGATTTTATTCATTTCAGATTTTAAAAAAAGCACTGATTTGGTGAAAGCACTTTACTTAATATTTGTTAGTTAAAAATGGTGGTGAGCTTGTGCCTGAGACGAATGATCTAAGGCTTGGGAAATATTTTAATTCTGAAATTTCAGATGGTTTCCATAATTACCTCAGGCACTTTTCTATCTGAGAATAACATTAACTGTGCTATTCCCAGAACATACTGATGATAAAGTAAAATCACTTCACTCATTAAAGGAAAGGAAGTGCAGATGGCCATTATTAATGATGAGGACAGCGGACAATAATCATGAAATCTCTGAAGCTTAAAAATAAGTATTAAAAGGCTGTAGTATTAATCATAGCAGAGACATAGATTATATTCACAAAAACCAAATGCCAGATACAGAATAGGAAAAAAAGCCTTCATTATTGATGGTTTTGACCACATCATGCTGAGTAATTGACTGACTTGTCATTGTCATGACAATTCCAAATCAATGAATTTAAGAATAACTACCACTTTGTAACTTTTCTTATCTTAAAAAAATATATATACATATATATGTGTGTATATATATATATGGTTATCTACTAATTTTATTTCTTAAAGTGATGAGGCTTAATTGAAATTCTTATTGGAAATTAACAAAAATACAAAGCTCTTTAATACATAATTTAAGTTGAAATTTTAAAAAACCCAACAAACAAACAAACAAACAAAAAACAAATTAAGGCAGAGGGCTCATGATTTCTTGACCACAGCACTTTTACTAATATGTAAATGAACTCAACAAAACAGAACAAAGAATGGAAATATAAATAATCCATATTATTTTCCCAGCCATGTAAATGTCTTCACTATTACTATTATTTTAAAAATCATATTTGTCACCTCAAGTATATGATGATTTTTGTCAGCATTGTCTGGACAAAGTAGTTCAAATTCCCACTGCTCTAATGCATATCTGCACAGTCAGTTGGTGTTCTTAAAGAACCGTGAAGTTCACATTAGATTCTAAAAATATCCAGATGCAAAGAAATAAAAGTGTTGAAACATTAGGAGAACAGAGGAAGCTTTTAAATTTTATAAATGTAAATAGAAGAAGTCAATTTTACCCCCAAAAGTACAAAGCAGACTTTGTAGTAATATAAAAATTAATAAAAGTTTAAATTGGCAAATAAAGCGAAATATTATCCTTTCATCACTGAACTTTCTGGAAACTAAACTGTTCAACATCAGATCCTCAACAGAAATATAGGTTTGAGTGTGTCTGTTATGAAATAGTGTTGATGAAGGCTTTGCCCACCACCCATATTTAAAATTACAATATACTTTTACACTAAAAACCAAACTAATAAAAAACCCCAAACCGATAAGTTGATATTATATTTCCCTTGAGAGTGGATAAATCTTCAAAAAGCAAAATGGCAACAGAAAAAAAGAAACCACTGATTTCATCATTGGTCTAAATTCTCCCCTTTGTGGATAGGAACATACAAATTAGAATTATTCTCAATAAAAAGGTTTAACAAATCCCAAACTTTTGAATCATCTCTCGAACAGGGGTTAATTCCACTCTGTGTTTAAGTTAAAAGCTCTATACCCATTAATTGGATAATTTATTAATTATTAATTTCATTAGTTGCATTAATCTACCCCAAGAAGTGTTATTAAAATTCTTTAACATGGGGCTGAATGAAGAATTTTAGAAGATACTTGATGAGGAAATGCTACTCTGGTTTGGAAAAAAATAAGGTCTAGGTCAGTAGACTTAATTTCCTACAATTAGACCTTGTTATTGAGAAGTGGCAAGCATGTCAAATAGAAGGGAAGTTTTGGTCATCACAGTGTTAATATGTATGTTGGTGAAAATGACTACATTTGAAGGCCGGAATCTGCACATTTGAATAAATGATTAATATTTTACAGACCCCCCCCCCCAGGTGACTGCTTGGGGATAAAAAAACTTATTCTGGAAGTTGGAAGGAGAACCTCATTGTTATACAGAATACGTTTATGATGTTGTAATTAGAAAAAGAAAAGAAAAGTGTGTCACATTAGATTCGATAGAGAGAAAGGATGGGAGAGAAGGGGAGGAGTAGGGGGGATAGGAAGGGCAGCAGAATAGAATAGACAATATGATTGATGTATGTACATTCCATGTATGTATTATATGTCAAAATACATTCTGTCATGTATGACTAAAAAAATTAAAATTAAAATTAAATAAAGAAAGAAAGAAAGAAATAATAAATAAATAAATAAAAGCACCTACACTGTATTAGACAAAAAAATCAAATTGCATTAAAAAAAGAAAAAAACTTATTCTATTATTAAAAAGCTAGATGATAAAAAAAAAGTTAATAGCCCCAGTTGTTCCTGAGTGGTGAGTGGCTCTGTGATGTGGTTTTAAGTCCAGCAGTCCTCCAAGTATGGTCTCAAGAACTGTAGCAGCTGCATTTGCCCTTGAAAAATAATCAAGATTTCCAATGTTGTCTCAGATTCAAATCAGATAAGAATCATATGTTTATATCAATTGATACAGAGAAAGTATTTGACAAAATACAGCACCTTTCATGTTTAAAACATTAGAAAAACTAGGGATCATAGGAACATACCTCAACATTGTAAAAGCTATCTATGCTAAACCCAAGGCCAACATCATTCTAAATTCCCTCTAAAAACTGGAACAAGACAGCAATGCCTTCTTTTACCACGTCTATTCTACATAGTCCTTGAAAATCTAGCCAGAGCAATTAGACAGGTGAAAGAAATTAAAGGGATACAAATAGGATAAGAAGAACTCCAACTATCATTATTTGCTGATGACATGATTCTATACTAAGAGTATCAAAAAAACTCCACCAGAAAACTTCTAGAATTAATAAATGAATTCAGCAAAATAGCATGATATAAAATCAATACCCATAAATCAAATGCATGTCTATACATCAGTGATGAATCCTCTGAAGGAGAAATTATGAAAACTACCCAATTCATATTAGCATAAAAAATACTTGGGAATCAATTTAACAAAATAGATGAAAGATCTCTACAATGAAAACTACAGAACACTAAAGAAAGAAATGGAAGAAGACCTTAGGAGATAGAAAGATCCCCCATGCTTTTGGATAGGCAAAATTAATATTGTCAAAATAGCTATTACTACCCAAAGTGCTTTACAGATTTAATAAAATTCCAATTAAAATGTCATTTTCATTCCTTATATAAATAGAAAAAGCAATCAGGGAATTCATTTGTAAAAGTAAGAGACCCAGAATAACCAAAGTAATCCTTAGCAAGAAGAATGAACCAGGAGGCATCGCAATACCAGAACTTAAACTATAGTACAAAGCTATAGTAACAAAACTGGTATGGTATTGGCACCAAAACAGGCATGCAAACCAGTGGTACAGAATAGAAGACATAGAGATAAACCCACATAAATACAGTCATAGTATGTATAAATACATACTCAACAAAGGTGCCAAAAACATATATTGGAGAAAAGATATTCTCTTCCAACGAATGGTGCTGGGAAAACTGGAAATCCATATGCAACAAAATGAAACTAAACCCCTATCTCTCAGCATGCACAAAATACAACTCAAAGTGGATCAAAAACCTAGGAATTAGACCAAAGACCCTGCACCTAATAGAGCAAAAAGTAGGCCCAAATCTTCATCACATCAAATTAGGCCTTGACCTCCTTATCAAGACTCCTGAAGTGCAAGAAATAAAGTCAAGAATCAATAAATGTGATGGATTCCAGCTAAGAAGCTTCTTCTCAGCAAAACAAAAACAAACCAAACCAACCAACCAAACAAACAAAAAACAATGAGGTGAAGAGAGAGTCTACATTTTGGAAGCAAATTTTTATCACATGCATGTCAGATAGAGCACTAATCTCCAGGATATATAAAGAATTCTAAACACTTAATACCCCCCAAAACAAACAACCCAATCAATAAATGGGCTAAGGAGCTGAACAAACACTTCTCAGAAGAAGATATACAATCGATTGACAAATATATGAAAGAACGTTCAACATCTCTAGTAATCAGAGAAATGCAAATGAGAACTACTCTAAGATTTCATCTCACTCTAGTCAGAATGGCAGCTATCAAGAATACAAACAACAATAAGTGTTGGCAAGGATGTGGGTGAAAAGACACACTCACACATTGCTGGTAGGACTGAAAATTAGTGCAACCAATCTAGAAAGCAGTATAGAAATTCCTTGGAAAACTTGGAATGGAACCACCATTTGACCCAGCTATCTCACTCCTTGGTCTTTACCCAAAGTCCTTAAAATCAGCATACTATAGTAACACAGCGGCATCAATGTTTATAGCAGCCCAATTCACAAAACTAAACTGTGGACTGTAGATTCCCTCAATAGATGAATGGATAAAGAAACTGTGGTGTATATACACAATGGAATATTACTCAGCATTAAAAGAGAATAAAATTATGGCATTTTCAGGTAAATGGATGGAGTTGGAGAATATCATTCTAAGTGAAGTAAGCTAATTCCAAAAAACCAAGTGAAGTAAGCTAATTCCAAAAAAACCAAAGGCCAAATATTTTCTTTGATAAGTGGATGCTGATGCATAATGGGGGGTGGGGCATGGGGAAAATGGAGGAACTGTGATTGGGCAAAGGGGAGGAAGGAAAGGGGAGTGGGCATGGGGCCGTAAAGATGGTGGAATGAGGTGGACATCATTATCCTAGATACACGTATGATTGCATATATGTGCAACACTACATTGTGTACAACCAGAGAAATGAAAAGTTGTGCTGCAATTGTGTAGAATGAATCAAAATTCATTCTGCTGTAATATATGCCTAATTAGAATAAAGAAGTAAATAAATTTTAAAAAGTGGTGAGCACAGAAAAAAATCTTAAATCTGAAACTCCGGAAGTGGGCCCCAGTAATCACAGGTCAACAACACTCCTTGTATTCAAAAGAATACTTGCATTCAAGAAAAACAGTTCTAAGTTCTTGAAAGAAGGTTAACAGATGAAGGGCCAGAATGAGTACAGATCTAATTGACATTTTAGGGTGGAAGGGATCTCAAAATTTAGTGTTTTCTTTTTATAGATGAAGTAACTACAGCTCACAATTACTCACTATAGTCAGTGTGCAACTGAGAATGGAAGTCACCAAGTCTTAGGCACACATATAGCTTTGTTTTCTGCTCCAATGAACTCCATATCCCCTGCTACCCTCCTTGGTGTTATAAACACTATTGGCATTTAAGAGTGATCGTAAATGTAAGATGGTGAATCTGTTAAAATATTCTGTAATTATTGCGGTAATAATATTTTGATAGTGAATATTTTTGATCTCATCATTTAATTGTTTTAAAAACAGAGATTGTATGATTTCTTTTCATTACCTATGTAGTTTTGTATAATCTTTGAAGGCCAATTTCTGTCATTCATCTATGTCATTAAGAATGTACGCTATCAATAAGCATATATTGTGAGCCACAAAGGTGACTTCCAATTTTTTAGTAATATTTTAAAGGTAAAAAGTAACAGATGATATAACATTAATAGTATGTTTAACTCAATTATACAAACTATTGTCATTTCAAAGCATGTTTTCTTTCCTTTTTTTGTACTGTCTTAAAAATCCACTCTAAAATTTATACCTATAGTGTGCCTAAATTCAGACTCCTCACTTTTCAAATCTCAATAGCCACTTGTGACTATTTGCTATTATATACACTGTAGACACAGAAGTTTCTGCTCTGAGCTCAGTGGTGCCACAGGTTAGCTGTGTGATTTGGAGGTTTAGCTTTATGTTCCATTTCTCCTTCTATAAAATGAGAGAAATAAACTTTTTGCTTCATCCTATTTGCATGAGAATGAAATAAATTGTGTAGGTAAAACACTCATCATACTACTTAGCAAATAGTAAGCTCTAAATAAATTCTGTTTTTTGTTGTTATTGAATTGCTAAGGGAGGGCTAGTGATAAAAATTAATCTACTGTAAGGAGGTTAAAAATAGTGTCTTACAGAGAAAATAACGTTTTTAATCATGGCTTGATTCTTTGGTTAAAGAACATAAGACCCCACATTCCAACTTTAAGATAATACTTATAGTTGTAAGGAAAATGAAAAAAAAAAACACATGATTGGATGTATCCAGTGGAAAACTATGCATTACTTAGATTATTGTACATCTGCCTCATCTAGACCACATTGCTATAACAAAATGCTATAATTTAGGTGGCTTATGAACAACAGAAATTATTTTTCTAGAGGCTGGAAACCTGAGATCAGGGTGCTAGTTTGACTGGGTTCTGGTGAGTCCTTTTCTTTTACCCTCATGTGGAGAGAAGAGAGCTCTCTGGGGTCCTTATTATAATTTTTCTACGTTCATATATGAGTATATGACTAGTGAAACTCCATATCATGTGCAACCATAAGAAGGGATCCTAAGTTATAGTCCATGTATGTTTAATATGTCAAAATACACTCTACTGTCATGTATATGTAAACAGAACAAATAAAAAAAATAAAGGCACTAATCCCACTTATAAGGGCTCCATCCTTGTGACTTAATCACTTCCTGAAGGCCTCCATATCCAAATATCATCACACTGGGGTTCAAATTTCAGCTTACGAGTTTTGGAGAAATACAAATATGAAGTCCATTGCAGTACACTTCCAGCTTACCTGAATCCAGACTTTCATTACCTTCAAGCAATTTTAACAACTCTGCAAATTGTAGATAACTGATAGCTATGCAAAATAATTCTTGTTCTTAGACATGCAAATAAATTCTGTCTGGTAGAGGTTTAATTGATTTTCCTAACCTCTTTTCCCATGGGGGGGGAATAAAATAGTTTTGCATCCATTTGTAAATTAATTTCAACTTAGCTTTACTAAGAATAGTTTATTCCACATAAATATGTGTTTTTTTTTTTGACTTCTCTTTTAAACTAGTTGTAACATCTGTCTGATTTGGTATGGCTATCCTTTTTAATACAGTTTTCCTTCAATATATTATCAGTATTGTCAGATTTTTAAGAATCACCATAAACTTGATAAACATTCAGTAAACTTTCAACAATTAGAAATTATCTTTTTTCTCTTGATTTTGATTACAAAGATATAGACATTTAGAATCTTTTTCTTTGTAAGCTTCTAAGATTTGGAGACACAAATAGCATACAATATTTTTTTAAAAAACATCAGAAAACAGGAAGAGAATTAAATAATTATAAATCAAAGTGTCCCATTGAAGGTATGTACAAGTTAGTGGAAATTATTATCTGGAAGGAGTGATGGGCAGCCAATTCAGGAGATGCCTCACTCAGGCTGAAATCTGTGAGCTAGCATTGAAAGTAAAAGGGGAATCAGGGTGGAAAATGAGAGAAAGGTCATTTGGGGCACATGCTGGGGTGTATGTGAAGCTTGAATTTTCTTGCTATCCTTGAATTTATATCTGAATTGCTTAATTAAGAAAATGCTTCTGTAAGACTCTCTTGCTTTTATGGCCTAAATGTATAAATCTGACAAGTGCATACAACCTTTTACTGCAATTCAAAACTATTAGGGCTATTTCCTCTGACTTGCATCAAGCTGAATAAACACACTCTGTTCAAGTGGAAACTTGTTATGCTGCCTTTCTATGCCTTTCAAAGTAATCAAAGCAAGGTTCTTGAAGTCTGAGTGTCTCACCTGTGCCTCCTAATGGCTCATTTGTTCTGTTTATCCTGTTTTTAGGGGGAAATCAGAGGTAGTTAGACATTTGCATTGCTAATAAATCACTTTCAAATTGGGTTGGTACTTCACTTGGTTTAGATTAGCAACTTGCTTTTGAACAGGGCCATTTGGTCATTGCTATTAGAAATATATATGTTTAAAGAGTCTGTTTTTACATAGGGGTATATAGATATGACAGATCCTTGTACACATCTATATGACTTTCTTCTTCATTCCAAGTTCTTATGGGATTAGATATACAGGACAATGTATTTGCATTTTCTCATTTTGGGGTTAGTCATTCAGCTTAGATTCTTGATGCAGTCTGACATGCTGGTGGGCATTATCATCTAATTGATTACCCAGGCAGGAAATCCAAGGTGTTGCTATAATTTTCTTTCTATTTTCTCCTTATTCAATTAGCTATCAAGTTTGGGAGATTCCAACTTTGGTCATTTTCCTGATAGCCTTCTTTTATTCATTCCTAAAGCCTATGACCCAGTTTCCCCCTTCAGCATCACTCACAACATTTTAATTTATTAACTACTTTCCTGATGTTTTGACTCTTCCTTTTCCTGCATTAATGCAAACCTGTACATCCAATTTATTTTTATTTCACGGCTCATGCAGAAAGTAAATTTATAAAGCACATTGTGATAAATAGAGAAGGCTGCTCATATTTGTTGTCTACTGGCCCAGGAGACTTCATCCATTCTGGGGACTGAGAAGAATACATATTTCAAAACACTTACAAATCTTGCAGTCAAAACAGCATACTGTTTCCATGTATAAACAATATAAATAAAATATAATAAGCATAATTAACAATATTTATTGAATGCTTATAATGTGAGCATTCTAAGTTTACACACATCAACTAGTGTATCTTTATAAAATAAATACTATTATATTGACTGCATGCAGATTAAAAAAATGAAGTTGGTCAGCCTGTTTTAATTTTTTGGGTATTGATAAGAGACAAAGATTTCTGTTTCAGACACAAAGGACTTAATTATGTACAGTCTTGCTGGCAGGATGGACTTCATATTTATGTAACCCTCGACCCAGAAGGGGAGGAAGGTTTTCATCTATAGCCTCCAAAATCCTGTGGCTGGGGGCCTACAAATCAAACTGATAAAAAAAAGATTAATGACAGAGAAAAATATTTAATTATGGTACGTGTGCATGGGAGTTCAGAAAGAAATGAGACTGAAAGAAAGGGCCAGAATTCAGGGCTTACCATTTCTGGCAAGATAAAGGAAAATGGGATTTGTGCTTCTTCAGTGAGAAGACAGAAGTTGTGGGAAGGTAAACAGAGGAGATTGTGATAAATCAAGGGCTGTTTAGTAAGGCTTTTTATGCAGATTTAAGTCTTTTTCCATGGATAAGAGTAATAATTAATTCCCTTTCTTCCTGGTATACTGAGGGAGCCATCATTACAAATGTAAATATCTTTTACAAAAGGGTAACTCAGCTCCTTTTTCCTGAATCTGCTGTTCCTCCATTGCCTTCAGCCTAAAATAATCCTTATGCTATGGAAAAATATTTTGAGATACTCACAAGTGCATGGAAGTGGCCCAGGTAGATAATGTGCATGATTTGGGTTTGCATTGCATTGGAGGAATCCTGAATTTAAGTAACCTTAATCTTTTGGAATAGATTAAAATCTTTAAAGGAGCAAAATCTACCTGATAGTTACATTAGAGCATGACATTATCTTTATTACATTAAGTGGCAAAAAAATGTACCTTTTTCTCCAGAGGCAGACACCCAAACCTATTTTCTGTATAAATAAGTATGAAAATGGTCTAGAACAAAAAGGAAAATTCATGTTTCTGCTCACAATGCATGCAGAAATATGAGAGATTCTCAGGTATTGTCATCTTGGCAGTGAGAAAGTAATAAAATATGGGTGATAAAAAGCTATGCAACATGTTCAATAGTATTTTCACAAAAGAGAAGTAATTCATGAAATAGAAAAAAATATTAAGAGATATGATAAAAGAAAACTCTTGGCAGAAATGGGGGTACACTCCTATAATATAAGCAACTTAGGAGTCTGAGGCAAGAGGATTCTAAGTTCAAGGCTAGCTTCAGCAACTTAAGGAGACTCTGTTTCAATATAATATAAAAAGACCTGGGGGTAGGATTAGTAGAGGGCCTCTACCAAAAAACAGTATCCATAAAAAGATAATAAAATAAAATAAATAGAAAACTCTTTTAAAAACTGCAGAATTCATTTAGATGTAGAATTAAGCAATGACAGATGTTACATAATTAGAATATACTTTCAGGGTTACATATTTTGTAAATGAATATATTTATGTCACAAAAAAACAGGACAAAAAGTGAAGGTGAGCTGGGCATGGTGGTACATGCCTGTAATCCCAGGGGCTGGGGAGGTTGAGGCAGAAGGATCTCAAGTTCAAAGCCAGCCTCAGCAAAAGCAAGGTATTAAGCAACTCAGTGAGACCCTGTCTCTAAATAAAATACAAAATAGGGCTGGGATGTGGCTCAGTGGTCAAGTGCCCCTGATTTTAATCCATGTTACCCGGACCTCACCCCCTCACCCCCCAAAAAAAAAGTGAAGGTGGACAGAAGAAATACAATGTATGAATATCATTATCTTTTATGGTGGAAAAAAGAATAAATAAAAAATAGATAGTAAATATTAAGTTATAGAAGTTTCTGCTAAATTAACTAAGAAGGAAAATTCTTTCCAACACATTCACGACACATTCAAATAAAATGGTGACCATGCAGTAAGATAGAAAACAAAGGGACCAAAGACAAGAAAAATAACATGAAATAAAATGGCAAAACACATGTCAAATAAACATAAATGTGAGGTGTCACTAATTATAAGAAAAAGAAATTATAAAATTGGATTGAAAGGAGTTCAACTATATGTTTTAGATAAAGCCACATCTAAATAAAGTGCCACCAAAGTTTTCAAAGTGATTATTAAGCACCAAGTACTATACTAATTGCAAGGTCAAACAATGATTAAAAAAAAAAGTATTGTACCCAGCCTCATGGATCTTTAGTTTAATTGTTACTATAGTTCAGCAAAATATAATAGAGTATGGTAAGGTGAAAACTGTCTAGGAAAGTAAATAAAGTAAAGATTGAATCTACAAAGAAAGGCAAAAATACAGTGGGCAAACAAAAACACTAGTATTAGGCAAGGTTGACTTATGTCAAAACATATTCAGTAAGGTCAGGAGAGGTCAAGAAAAGCCAAAGAATCTGTTTTACCATGGGTAAAGCAAAAATAAATGAATTAGAAAATAGAAAAACAAATAGAACTGTTTTCTGAAATGTTAAAGCGAAGCAAGAATAAACCAGGCAATCACTAACTAGTTTATTTAGAAATAAAAGCTCTTGATACACAAAATTAAAAATAAGAAATTCTAAATAACTGTTTTTTCCCAGTGAAACTAAAAGGTGTGGGGATGCATACTTGTAAACCCATCTATCTGGGAGACTGAGGTAGGAGGATCACAAGTTTGAGGAGAGCCTGGGCAACTTAGTGAGACCTTGTCTCAAAATAAAAAGGGCTGGGTATGAAGTTTAGTGGCAGAGTGCCCAGAGTTCAGTGCCCAATTCTGAAAAAAAAAATTATGAGAGAAAATTCTATTTTAACCTTATATAAATACAGTTGATAAGCTGATTGAAAAGGAAAATTTTCTAGAAAATTATAAAGCACTCAAATATCATTATTCACAGGAATTATGCTTCTATGAGTTTGTACAAGAGAATGGAATAAAATTTATTGACAAACCATTAGTAAATTTAGAAACAAATTCAGATATAAAACAACATACAAAAATTAATTTTTTCTATCTACAAACAACCTGTTAGAAAATATAAAGTAGGGATATATACTATTATAGCAGCACCAAACACAAGTTAAAAAGAGGAATTTATTAAAACATTACATGTAATTTTATTGAGTAGAGAGGTATTGAATATATGAAAAAATATATCTTGTTCTTAGATAAATGGATTCCACATTTTTTTTCTCAATTAAACCTGTGAATTCAATATTATCTTACATGAAAAGAGGAATGAAGGGAATTTCTCACATTTTACTTTAGCTTCACCTGTTTTGCCTTGAATTTCTACAGGGTAAATGAGTCACTACTATAATTCCAAATAAAGAATTGAAAGTAAAACAAGCCAACGAAATACTGAAGGACTTTTTAGGTGTTAAGGAATGTCATAGCTAATAGCTAACACTTATAAAGTATTTACTATTTGAAATTTTGTTCTAAGTGCCTTAAATGGATGCATTTTTTTAAATGCAGAGACATCGCCAGTTCTTAGTGAATCACAATTTGTAAGAACAGCTATTATCTCAAAATTTTATAGCAATTGTAACCTTATCATTTTTTCCTTTTTTACAAAAATGTTGGACAGAACCCTACACCTAAAATATGCTCACAGATTGTCATTTTGTTAAAAATGGAACCATTTCACATTGATATGTTTGGATTTTAATGGTCTCTGCTTTAGACACATCCATGAAATATAAACAGGAAGCATTATTAATTAATGTCAATGGGAAGTTAAGGTCAGTTAATGTCTATGAGGCAGCAAGAGTCTATGGGACAAGGTTTATGCAAGGATGTTCTGCTGGGAAAATGGGAGGTATGGGGAAGACTGAGAGTAGAGGTGTGAAGGAGACAAAGAAAATGTTACTACTTCAGCATTGCTATTGTAGCTTACTGTTAAATATTGTAATATCTTAAATATTAGAATAAATATTTAATTTGAAATCAGCTTTTCAAAATACATTTAAGAGATTGGTTGGAAATGTTTTCTTCTTTTTTTTTTTTTTCTATTTCTTCAGAGAAATCACTTTGATCAGTAGAAGTAGGAGCTAGAGACTGGGAGGTGATATGAGAACTAGTTTCTAACCCTGAGCTGGTCTCTGAGGACTCTTCTTAATCTAATATGTGGGAGATTTACACTGAAGATATTTTGAGCCATGAAAATTTACCTCTGGAATAATTTTAAAATAGCCAAATGAATAGAATTAAAACCTAGTTCATTTCCTGCATAGAGCTCAGTTATAATAGTAATATTTAGCTATCAGTAAACCATTTAATATAAGAGAAAAAAGATGGTGGTCATTTGATTTATGGACCATTTTCTATATTTTTCTATTTTCATATTTCTATTTGAGATAGAACATTGATTGACTTTATTTTTGTTATCAACTATCATGTCAAAGTCCAGCTTTAATTTACTGCAACTGGAAATATTTCCTTGTATCCTCTCTCTGTCAAAAACTTTATTAGGATCCTTTGAAATAGGTTAACAATCTACTTTAGTAAGCTACAAGAATTCAAGAACTTGAATCTGTGGTACCAGTAGATTCCATGGACTAGAGACCATTCAAGAATTAAAATGATTAACTTAGGCTTAAGTGGGAATCTGTGTGTCTTTGGCCTCTTTTCCTGTGATCTTGACAGTGATTGTAATGTCAGAATCATAGGACCCCAATAGACCTCCAGGAGCCGAATCCAATGCAAGCACAGGAGAGTCTTTATTGCAAGCTCAAGCCTGGACTCACAACCATTTCTGACGAAGTGGTCCCAGGGAGTGAGTCCCAGGAAGTGAGTCCTGGTCCTTTGTTCAGTGAGATTTTATAGGTTTTTTGGGGGATACTCTATACATCACAACATCACACAGCAAATCATTCCATACTGCAGGAAAGTCAAACAACAACTCTTAACATTGATTAGCATATTCACTGGCTTGAACAAATTGGGTAGGGGGATTCCTTTGAACTGGTTAGTTTAAGCCATGAGGGGTGTAAGTGCTAAACTACATGGTTTCACAACATGTTATCAACCACCATAAATTACTGGGGGGGTCATCTGGCATCCCAGGTGTTTTCCCTGTCTCATGCTGATTGGAGGTTGCTAGGGGGTTGCTATGGGTCCTCACCTAGCCTAACTGAGTCAGGGACACCTGGCCCACAGATCTCTCCAGTTATTTACAGACAAACACCTCTGAAGGGTGGGTCATGCTTAAGAGTGCTCTGTAGGTTTTTCCAAGGACAAGGGCCACGCCCCCTTGCTTAGGAAAGGCCTTGAGGTAGAAGCTGCTGCTATTTATTTATTTTCAAAAATGGAGTCTTATCAGTTTCTCATGATATCACAGTAAGATACTTGATGTCCTCTTTCAAATCCAGTGCTATTTTCTGGATTCTTTTTCTTTTCTTTTTTTTTTTTTTTTTTTGATACTGGGGACTGAAACCAAGGGCACTCAACCTCTGAGCCACATCACCAGGCCTTTTTTGTATTTTATTTAGAGATAAGGTCTTGATGAGTTGTTCTGGGACTCATTTAATTGCTAAGGCTGGCTTTGAACTTGTGATGCTCCTGCCTCAGCCTCTGGAGCCACTGGGATTATAGTTGTGAGCCACTGTGCCCAGCTCTGGACTATTTTTGATCCTGGTTTCTTTCAGTTTCCTAAGGCAACTGGATATAACATGTTACAAGCTAATAATTGTGATGTAAATGTGTACTATCATGACTTTGCCTATTTTAAATATATTAATTTTTGAATAGAGGATTCAGATCTATGTTAAACTGGCTCAATCTATATACATCAGTGAAAAGATAATTTTGATATTAATAACAATAATAATTTGCTGACTAGGCTTTATTAAATGAAGGATTTTCTGAACATACAAAGAAAGAATTAAAAACATTTTGAGCATTTGCTTTTTGTTAGGTGCTTTTATATGTAATTGTTTCTAATAAATATCTAAAACAATATTGACTAATTTTTTTTTTTATAATCTACACTGTTAATTTGTGCCTTCGAATAGTGCTCCAGTGCTCTGTTTTTTCTTTCTTTCTTTCTTTTTTTTTTTTTTTTAAAGAGAGAGGGCGACAGAGAGAGAGAGAGAGAGAGAATTTTTTTAACATTTATTTATTTTTTCTTAGTTCTCGGCGGACACAACATCTTTGTTTGTATGTGGTGCTGAGGACCGAACCCGGGCCGCACGCATGCCAGGCGAGCGCGCTACCGCTTGAGCCACATCCCCAGCCCTTGACTAAATTTTGATGAAAACAATTTTTTTTTAAATTTTAATATTTATTTATTTATTTTAGTTTTCGGTGGACACAACATCTTTGTTGGTATGTGGTGCTGAGGATTGAACCCGGGCCGCACACATGCCAGGCAAGCGCGCTACTGCTTGAGCCACATCTCCAGCCCTTGATGAAAACAATTGATGATTAAATTTGTCTTTTAATTAAGAAGTTCTTGTGTTTCAAAATACCTTCTCTCTAATATAAAGACCCTGTATTCTCTTTTAAAGATGAATCTAGGGGCTCAGTATATAAACCCACAAGGGTTTCCTACCATAGCTGGCCATAGCTTCCACTAAACCTTAAATCTAGAGCCTCACTAGTATGTGCAGAATTCATTTGCTTTTTGATGTTTAAAATATGGCCTTCTGAATTCAGACTTAACTAACAAGTAGAATGAAAACAGCAAAATGTTCTTCTGTTTTAATGACTAAGAGGTCTTGTATACTGGAAGAATTCATTTTCCTCTAAGCGACCTTTTATTTCCCACTAATTGAGATTTGTTCTCTTGTATTTGTTAAAACCCTATTTAAGGAAGCCCTGCCCATTTAGAATAGCCACTCGCCTTTGGGCAATATGGCCTAACAGAATCAAACTCTTGTATTGCCCATACTTGCAAAGTCAAAGGCTAATGTTGTTCATCCAGAAGCACCTGATAAAAACCATGTGCCCTACCTAGAGTATAAGCCAACTGTGAAATGTAATACAATGTGCTGTAAACAACGTGTTTGAAAACTTGTATGGTTTTGCTTACTAAAGGGTATAACCTAAAACCTAGCTATATCAATCACTTTCCATATGTTTTGCATATATCAGTGCTTATTTAAGATTAGCAAATTTCCTGGCCTCAAAAATCAGATATTGACTTTTGTTTGTTTGTGTGTGTGTGTGTGTGTGTGTGTGTGTGTGCGTGCATGTGTGATGCTGGGGATTAAACCAAGAACCTCAAGCATACTAGGCCAGCAGTTTACCACTGAGCTACATACACCCCAGATATTGAAACTTCATTCCCATGAGAGGTATATAATTAAAAGATGGGCAAGAAATATGGAAACATTAACTCTGTTACTACAGAGCTAGAAGACCTGACTTAATTCTTTGGGTTTCTCATACTTTGCCACTGAATTAGAATGACATGATAAGGATATGGACCTTTGCTTGCAAGTCTGAGAACAGAAACCTTGGTCTACCTTCTCCATAAATAAGAACTGACAAGGGAGAGCCCAGAAGTGGCTGAGACCTTCACAACTAATCAGATAAGTCATTCCTCTTTTCCCAGGGACAATAGAGTGCAGGTCAAGGATTGGTCAAGACGGTATTCCAGAGAATATCTCCAAGTAGTAACAGGAAGACTGGAGTTCCATCCTACTACAGGCCATTATTTTGAACCAAAATTCTTTATAAAGTAAGTATTATTCCTGTGCTCTCTTATCAATGATTGGTCATCTGTTAGAAGATAAATTATTTATTTGCATTGTCATCTGATCAAGATAAGACTCGGGGGTGTTTTGTAAGACTTGAGATGACTTGGTGACTAGCCTCTGCTTTGCTTTATTATCTATGTGCATAACTTTAATTAGTTATGTAAAATTAATGTGAGAGCTTTAATTTTGAAATCAAATGATCTTGGCCACCTACCCTATAAATCATTTAATCCTCCCTGTTTCCCAACCAAATTTCTCTTATATCTAAAATGAGAACTATTATATATTCTTTACTTACCAGTTATTTATTTTGAAAATTCAATTAAGTAACATATATAAAATAGAACATTTTAAATAATAAAGGATTCAATACAAATTGAAGGGGCCAATAATACATATTTGACCCTCAATAATTATTTGATATTAATATATAACACTGTATGAAAAAATAAATGTCTATTATTAATAATACTCATAATTTCATGTCAAATTATACTTGGAATGTGTTTCAATAATTTTTGTCTTAAATATGAAAAAAGTGAAAGTTACTGGAAATCTGGTCTTACAGGGGTAAGCATCATTAATGCTTTGGTGGCAGTCTTTCTTAGATACTGTATATAAATTAGTGTTTTCTTTTTCTGCTCAATGCATTGTAGGAAGCCCCCTGTAAGTCAATGGCTATAAATCTAATGCATTGTAAAAAAAAAATTGGTAGGTATTGTGTGAGTGTGGGATCTGAAATTTACTCAGTTATATTTTAATTAGTGGGAAATAACATTTAATTTAAAAAATATGTAATGGTGCTATAACAAACTTCATTGGTGTACATGTATGTGTGTACTTATCGTGTGTATAGACTCTTAGACCTGGAGTAACCAAGACAAAGGATAAATGGATTTTAAACTTTGCTATGTAATATCAGATATTTTCCTGAAAATACTGTAACAATTTCCTGCTCAAAGCATGACATTTTATTTTCCTGGCTCTTTTGCCAATGGTAAGATTGACAATCTTCTCATATGTTGAATAGAAGTTTATTAAATTGCTTCCTTAGTAAATTTCCAATGCATGCCATTTACTATTTTTTCCCTATTTGTTGTCTTTTTGATTTGTTAAAGTTCTTTTTATCTTATAGGTAATAATAGTTGTTGAAAATATTTTTGCTGTTTTCATTTTCACTATGTGTGAGGTGTTTGCTTTTGAATTTTTTTCTTATAATTTTTTTTAAGAGAGAGAGAGAGAGAGAGAGAGAGAGAGAGAGAGAGAGGGGGGGAGAGGGAGGAGAGAGAGAATTTTAATATTTATTTTTCAGATTTTGGCGGACACAACATCTTTGTTTGTATGTGGTGCTGAGGATCGAACCCGGGCCGCACGCATGCCAGGCGAGCGCACTACTGCTTGAGCCACATCCCCAGCCCCTTATAATTTTTATTATATTACACATTCTCTCCATGTTATTTAATTTACCTTCTTTCTTGCACCCACTCCACTAAGGCTTCAGGAGCATTCAGCACAGTGGATCGCTCCCTCACTTGGGAAACAATGTCTTTGGTTAGCTTCCAGGCTCTTTCCTTGCTTATAGGGTTCCTAGTCCCTCTTTTCACTCAGTTCTCTGAAATCTGTCTTCCATAGAACTAGAATTATCTTTAGTAAACATAGGTCATACGTGCATGGCTCAAAACCCTCTAATGATTTCCCCTTGTGTTTAGCATAGAGTCCAGACACTTGCTTTGGCCTGTGAGGACTGTCATGCCAGGCCTCTGCCTGCCTCCTTCACCTCTTAGCTGACTCTGGCTGTAACTTCACTTGGGTCACTGCCCACTATCTCCTGCAAACATGTCAGGCAACACCTGCTCAGACCTTTGTATTTGCTTTTTCTTCTGGATGAAATGTCCTTTCTCCTTATGTTAACAAAGCTTCACTTGAGTCTCAGCTGAAATGTTGCCTCTTCACAAAGGCCTTCCTGAATATCTATTTTAGTCACTCCTTATCTGACATTGCATCCTATACTTTACTGTTTTCAAGATTGTCATTTGCCTCTCACACTAGATTTCAAGTTTCATGAGTAAGACCTAGTCTGAATTGTTTAATCACGACATCCCCAGTTCCTAAAGAAGCCACAGTGGGTTCTCAATAAATATTAAGTGAGTGAAGAGCTGAATAAATAGTGTACCTGGAATTTTAAAGCATGTATATGAACTTATTTATAGTGTTTCTATAAATGCAAAAATCTATTTCTGAAACGTCTGTCATGTTTCAATGATCAATTTGTTTATTTTTAATCCGATACCACTGACCCACTTATTTATTCCTATGCCAGTGTTTGGACTATGTATAACTCAATTATGGCAAGGTTTACCACAATTGAGAAGATCATGATAAATTCCCACAGTGGAGAACATGATTGGTAATTCAATTTGTTTAGATCTTATTTGTGTGACTTAGGAAAGAAGTTTTATTTTCATTTTTATGGGCCTGCACCTTTATTTACTTATTTGTCAATATTTTACAATCCCTAAGCAACATATAATTATGTTTTTATATGCTCTCTGTGAGGTGGTTTAGAATGCCTCTGGTTTATAGATAAAGAAATTAGTGCAAGGAGAAAGCAGATCTCTGCCCTGTCTATGGGTCCTATAGCTGTTAGAATTGAGCCGCCTCTGTTATTACTATCACCCTATGTGTCACCAGTAAGAATTCTCCAGGAAGGTATTCTGGAGTTGTCTCATACATTCAAACCAAAGAATCCAACCATATACTGATATATAAAAATGTGTATATAAAAATGCATCTTATATATTTTCAATACAGTAATGAAATTAGCCAGAAGAATGACTTTTCCTGACCTTATAAACTGCCCTCTCTACCTAGAAGTTCTTTACTTGCCTGATTAATATCCTGTAGATCTTTGTTTCTTTGTCACTCCCTCTAGGAGATTTGTCCCTTCTCCTTGACAAAGCCAGTTCTTATTATTATGCATGCTTTTAGATCTTAGATCTGTGTGCCTTCTTCTGAATACTTCTCAGAGTAGCAATTTTCCCTTTTCTGAGATTATTTTATAGATGTCATCACCTGACTCTTTTAAGTTTACAAATGGCAAGGACATGTCTATCTTTTTTTCCCTCAGTATTTTATCTGCAGCACCTAGCGTAGTGTCTGGCTCTTCATATGTGTTCAATACATATTCATTGATCAAACGACTGGGTGCTAAACATTAGATAAACCCATTAAAATGTATCCTGGGATCCAGGCTGAAAAATTGTCTCTTTTTCAGATTGATATCTTCTTGTTTGGCATTCTCAAAGCTATTCTGTTCCCTCAATAACATCGATGAATAAAAAATCAGGTGAATTACAACTACATAGAAATTTCAGAAAATATCAACCTTAAACTACTTAACATAATGTAAACTCATCTGATGCTACTGAATAGGAAACCAGTGCTGCTAAAAAACAGTGCTGAATAGCTTTTGAGAGTGGCAAATTCAGCATTACTCTTCAGTACTTTGGGAAATTATTGGCAATGAGCACTCTATGAGCTGACTTGACCCATGAAACATTAAATTTGTGGTTCTTTTTATTGTTTCCTACTTGGAAGGCTGTAATAATTTAATTTATAATCTGATCATACAGTATATAAATATAACTTCATTCAGAACTCTACTAATGACTTGTTATTTATTTTGAGAACATGATCAATAATATGCCAATTTTTAAAAATGATAATGCCTTCTAGATCCCTTGGGCAGTGGTCTTTAAAACATTGTTTACCAGTACAATTATTTATTAAATTAATCATTAGCTAGCAAAATCTTGGAGCGGCAGCAAGACCTGCCAGTCCTTTCAAATCTGTTTGTGTTGTTCATCTGCATTTTCCCTCCAAGAACAGAGCTTTTAGTGATATTATATAATGTGTTTCTGAAATAGCTGTCTAATGGAAATTGGCTTTGGAGAAATGCTTAGGTTTATTTCCCTCAAACCTCTATATTTTAATAGTATCACATTGCAATAGAGCTTTAGCATTATGGAGCACTTTAGGAAGTATCTTTAAAATGGTTGATGTTGGTGCCTGTCAAATGAATGTCTATTGGCATTGCCATAGAAAACATCTATCTTAGGCAGTGTTGGAGCTTTGAAGTTATTGGATTGTTATGTTTATTTTTATTTCAAAAATTTTAATGGTTTTGTTTTCAAGTAAGTATAAACGTCTGGTCATTAGCAAGAATATGAACTCTGAATTTTCTATATATTTATTTTTCCCAAAAGAGAGCAACTTACAATACTATGTATTTCAAATGTAAGTAGCTATAAAAGTTCACATGAGAGATTAAGACTAAAAAAGAATGAATCACTTCTGCCATAATGCAATTTAAAATTCTGTCCATATAAGAAAAAAGAAAGGGTTGTTTTGTAAAAAAAAAAAAATAATAATTGCAAGGAAGGGAAAGGCACTATTTAACATATTTTGGGCTGACTACATGTCAGGAACGCTTCTAGCATTCTATTAAAAGTTTTATATGATAGTATTAATAATAGGAACACAAATTGGTTAGAGTATGGTAAAAATAAAAAAAATTAATTTTCAGTTTGAAACCTTTGCTTTTTGAAAAGGACCTTCAAGAATATTCTGTTTTTTTCATTTTGAATAATATAAAGAGTTTTATTCTATTCACAAATTTATCCAAAGACTCCAACCATATACTGAAAAATGTATCTTGTATATTTTCAATACAGTAATGAAATCAGTCAGAAGAATGACTTCTATTTGTTGAATTATAGTCAAGAATAATAATCATTAATTTTTATTTGAAAACCAGAATATATTAATTAACAATGTGCTTACACTAATCTTAAGTACATGTATTTGACACTTAGAATATTAAAATAATTTCTGTGCCCATTAAAATAACACACATGACAGTATCTGTGATGAACAACTATGGAAGTATTTAATGATTTTTTTTTTCTACAGTGTATTTAACATAGAGATGCTTTACCACTGAGCCAAATACCCAGCCCTTTTTTATTTTGAGAAAGGGTCTCAATAAATTGCTTAGAGCCTTGCTAAATTGCTGGTACTAGCATCAAGCTTGTGATCCACCTGCCTCAGTTTCTTGACCACTGGGATGACAGGCGTGTACCACCAGGCCTGGCATGCATTTGTAAAAGTACAATTTCTAATGGGTTGAATTGTGTACTCCTGAAAGATAGATTGAAGTCTAATACCTGGTAAAAGCAAACATAACCTTATTTGAAAACAGGGTCTTTATAAATATAAGCAAGTTAAGGTGAGGTCATATCCAACTGGCTGGGCTTTAATCTATTATGACTCATGTCCTCATAAGAAGAGAAGAGACACAAGAGGAGGAGTATTGACGAAGGTGACCATAGCAGTGTTAAGAGATTCAAACCCAGGAATGCTGAGGATGGCTGGGAAGCCATCAGAAGCACACAACAGGCCTAAAAGAATTCTCCCTACAGATTTCAGAGGGAGTATGGCCATGCTGATACCCCAACCTCCAGAACTGTGAGACCATAAATGTCTATTGTGCTGTGGGGTTCAGCTTGTGGGACTTGGTAAGTAGCTAGAAAACTAGTACATGGTTAAAAGTTAAAAGATACCTTCACAGTCTTTTGGAGTATAAACCCTAGTACAATTTGATTTTATAGTAGTATTGTTTTACTCAACCAACAAGCAAAACAAAACAAAACTGCATGGTTTATATCACTATGTTTTAAATTCTAGGGAGATAATATTAATTGAGTTTTTAAGAGTGAGTTCACATTTCTTGGAATATCTTTGGATTTCACCCCGTGATCCAGCCTAAAGGACTCCATTGCAGTTCCTGAATCCACCATGATGTCACATTTTCATGTTATGTTCTTTTCAGTTCTAGAAAGTTCTCACCATTTTTTGAATATTGCCTGTCTTCTTGTATCCACTCTTCATTGTCCCAATAAGGTTGTATAATAGGCAATAACAAAACCTGTGGCATACAATAGTTATCTTTTATTTAAGTCATGAGCTTTGGGGTTCAGCAGATCTGAGCTAGATATTTGGGCTGGGTTACTTATGCATTTGTGGTCAGTTTTGGGCTATCTAGTTACTTTCAGATAGGCTTACTCACATTTGTGTATTATCTTTTAAAGAAAAGAAGTTGGTAATGTTTTTGAGGCTCATCAACTATTTTTATTAAAGTTCGTCAGTTTTTTTCCTATCTAAGGAATCATGGCTACCCTAAGATTAAGAACATTTTTTTATTATTTTTTTTATAATTATATAAACTATAAAATCTACATCTTTATGAACCATTTTGAATGAATTTTTGTGTGTGGTTTGAGGTAGTGGTTAGAGTAATATTTCTTTTTCCCAAGTGGATATACAATTGTTTTTGTGTGTTGCTTAAAATACTTCTCCATTGAATTTTCTAAGCACTTTTGGAAAAAAAAATCAATTTAACATGTTTACAAAATCATATTTATATTAAATATAAAAAATGTATTATATATTAGATATATATAACACATTAACATATATAACATACATGCATTTATATATAAAATGTTAATAGGGAGGGTGTGAGAGCATTCTTTTTCTGAACTTTCTGCTCTGTTTTAATGGTATATGTGCCCATCCTTATTCTGATACAATACTGTCATAATTACTGTCTTGAAATGATATAACTCTGCTTCATTAACTTTGTGCTTTGTTTTTCAAAATTGTTTTCACTCTTCTAGTTCTTCCATTTCCTGAGTTTTAAAATTGGCTTTTCAATTTTTCTAAATATTGGGATTGCATCAAAATTTATAGATCCCTTGGATGTAATGGGCATCTTAACATTGAGTTTTTCAATTGAAGAGTGAAGTTATGTCCTTCATTTATTTAGGTCTGGTAAAATTACCCTTAGCAGTGTTTTGTAGACACCATATGCTATGGTAGATAGAATATTCTGGAAGGTGAGTGAATCATGAGGGTGGAACCATCTTGAATGTGGAACTAGTGTCCTTATAAAAGAGACCCCAGAGAGCTAGCTAGCCCCTTAATCTTGGATTTTCCAACCTCCAGAACTGTGAGAAATAAATATTTGTCATTTATAAGCTACCCAGTTTATGATATTTTTATTAGAACAGCCTGAAGAGACTAAGATACCATATTTATCAAATTTATCCCTTAGGTGTTTTATGGTTTGATGCAACTGCAAATGGTAATTTCACAATTCCATTTTATAAATATTTATTACTAGTATAAAGTAAATTAATTTCTTAATGTTGACTTTGTATCTGTGACCTTGCTATGCTCAATTATTAGTTCTGGTAAATTACTGTTAGATTTAATAAGATCTTTATGAACAGGATCATCATGATCATGTTAATAAAAAAAAAGTTTTACCATTTTAGTCTTAACTTCCTGTCTTATATATCTCCATCTATCCATCTATACCTTGTTTGGACTGACTAGGATCTACAGTACAAAGTGGAAAGGAGTTAGGAAGAGTAGATGATATTGCCTTGTTACTGATCCTAGGGGAAAGCTTTCTATCCTTCAACATTAAGTGTGACATTTTGTGCAAAATTTTTTTTTTAAGAGAGAGTGAGAGAGGGGGGAGAGAGAGAGAGAGAGAAAGAGAGAGAGAGAGAATTTTTTTTTAATATTTATTTTTTAGTTCTCGGCGGACACAACATCTTTGTTGGTATGTGGTGCTGAGGATCGAACCCGGGCTGCACGCATGCCAGGCGAGCGCGCTACCGCTGAGCCACATCTCCAGCCCTTGTGCAAATTTTTTATAGTCTTTTTTTATTCTATTGAAGTTGTTTTCCTCTAATCACAGTTTCCTAAGATTTTTTTAAGATGAATGATTATTGTTGAATATTCTAAAATGTTTTTATTCATACTGAGATGATTATGTTTTTTCCTACTTCATTGGTCAATATTATAAATTATGTTTATTATTATAAGATGTTAAAAATCTTGCATTCCTGGAATAATTCCCAATTACTCACCATGCTTTATCTTTTATATGTATTATGGGTTTGATTTGTTTATATTTTGTTAAGAATTTTTGCATCTACACTTCAGGGAGTATTGATCCACAGATTTCTGCTGTTTTGTGATGTCTTCATCTGAATTTTTTAAAAATTAAGGTAATGCCTTATAAGTTAAGATAATGCCTTATTTCATAAACTTAATGGACAATACTAATTCTTCCTCAGTTTCTGGGAATAGTTTCTGTTTGATTGGTATCTTCTTTTTCCCCCCCTAAATAATTAATATACTTTACCAGTTAAGCCATTTATAGTTAAATTTTAAATTATGTATTCTATTTCTTTAATAGATTTAGGGATATTCACATTTTTAATTTTGTATTCTATCTGTATTCTGGTCACTTGCTTATGGGAAAAGGAATTTGTCTTTTTATCTGCTTTGTTGAGTTTATTGGCATGAAGCTGTTCATAATATTGCCTTGATATTTCTAGCATGTATCAAATCTGTATTAACATCTCCTTTTTCATTACTTGTACTAATAATTGTATTCTTTTGTTTTTTATTGATTAGTCTAAATCAGGGTTTGTTAATTTTTTAAAATAGTCATTTTTTTTTCTTTATTGATTTTCTTTCTATTTTTTGGGGGGGAGTTGTTTTCTATTTCATCTATTTGATATCCACTTTTATTTTCACTATATCTTTACTTATATTTACCTAAGGCTTAACTTTTCTTTCTCTGGTTCCTGAAGAAAAAAACTTATATCATTGATTTTGGACCTCATTTTTCGTATATATGACATTAGACCTATAACTATGCATCTAAACATTTAACTGTATATATTAAATTTTGATATGCTATGGTTTTACTTCAGTTAAAATATTATATACTTTCTTTAATGATTTCCTTTTTAATCAGCGAGTTATTTACAAGTGTGTGTTATACCTTCTAAATATTTAAAATTTATGTGACATCTTATTTCTCATTTCTTACTTTTGCTGTTATCAAAAAATGGTACATATTTGAATGCAATCCCTTTAAATTTAACAGTACTTGTTTTATAGTCCAACATTTGGTATATTTTCATGAATGTTCTGTAAGAACTGAAAAAATTATGCACGTGCACACACAAACACACATTCACATTACACACACACACACAAACTACCGTACTGAGCACCTGAAAAGAATTCTTCTGTTGTTAGTTAGTGTAAAAACATAGCCATTCAATTTTATCATCAACAGGTAATGACTTTCTTCTGATACTTTTTGAAGGAGATTCTGCTGTAAGCTCCAATCTAGAAAGTTGGTTTCCAAGAAAAATTACGCTTTCTGCAAGCCTCATGGCAAAATCTGTGCAAAGTTCTCTACACTATTGATACCTGGAGAAGGATTATTATGTGCTTGCTTCTGAGTTGACATTAAAACAACTACTGGAGCCCCCTTTTAGATACAGAAGCAGATAAATTCATAAAATGTACTGCAGAACTGAGATCCCCCCTCCCCTCAAAATAAACTCAATTGTAGGACTGAATAATGAAAGAAATTTAACAGTGGCTATTTGTTTTGGAAAATTTTGCTATTACTTTTTACATTATACTTCCTAATGAAAATATGAAGTCTATTTTATTTCAGTCTATCTCTAATTCTTAAAACATTAGACTATTTTCATAGTTCATGTTTTTATATTCTTGAAATTGTATTTTTCTCCCTAACTTCTCAAAAATTTGAAACACTTTTCTTGAAACTCTTTTCTTTGGATGGCAATGAATTTATTTGCATAGATTCAGTAATAATTTGTCTTCCTTTTAATCAGGATATAAATGGGCAAATCAATTTTGTATCCCAAACCATACCTAATATATTATATTTGGGAGCCAATATCATTAATACCCTTGAAGCCTACCAACTATTGGGAATAAGAATTGTATGTGGAATCTTTCTTCATAAAACCTTCCCAAGGAACTTCTCTGGTTTAGTTTGACTTAAAGCTTCTCAGCCTTACAAATGAAGAAAAATCACTTGACAGTACAGAAACTAGCTAAGTGTGGGGACCTGGAGATTAGAAAAAATATACTCTCATTGAAAGATAATAGTAGCAGAGTGGTGGATATGAATTTTTTGAGTTTTGTTTTCTTTGCTTGGCAGAGAAGGGAAAGGGAGAGAAATAGAGAAAGAAGAGACAGAGCCCTCTGGAATGAGGAAGACTATTGCAAATACCATCCTAGATTCCTTTTGAGTGATTCTCCAGATGGAGAGAATCTTCTGCACTTAGTGGCTATTATTTCCAGCAGCTCTAGATTTTCAGAACATTTTCTAATGAGGCATATATAAGTTTTTCAGTATCTATGTCCACAAAGCAAGCTGATAAAAAATGAGTCCATCATTATTGTAATCTACATTTATTTTTGGAGATCATTTTTACCACAAAAGGGAAATGTCGAGGAAAACAGTAAATAAAACATGCGGAATTTGGAAACCTGTCTTTCGAATGTTCTACTGGATCATTATCTAACAGATCTACCAAAGGGTTATCTAATTCTTCAGAATTATGTCGTATTTGTCTACTTACTATTTACTGTTCATTAGGGTATTTTACACCTTTATAATGTTGGTCGTTAACTTATAGAAAATATAATGATGCAATTTATCTCTGTCCAATAAATAATAATGCAAACAAATTTACTCTCAGAAATGCAAATGTTTTCTTTATGTAGAAAAGTTTACAACATGCAGTTTATAGTTTATTGCTCCAGAGAGCATTAACTACTTTTAGTGTAATTAATCAGTTTTATCTCACCTTATTTTAATGACAGAAGATCTTGACAAATTTAATGTGTCAACTCAGACATGTGATCAGACTGATTCTTCACCAGAATCAGAATGTTTACATGATTTGATGGCTATGGCCTGGTATCAACATTTTACAAGTAAGGTGACATCCTGGTCCAAGTGAAGAAGTTCCCTAGAAAAAAAGATCTTAACATGTGTAGTTTCCAAGGAAAGATACTCAGTAGTGAGTCAGTGGTGCATCCACATATTTTTTTTTCCTAATTCTGGGCAACAGTTCAAAGAAAATGTCTATTACAATGTCAGACACTTTCCAACATAGTGGAAAAAAATATTTCAGCCACAATCATGTAATTGATCAGTTGCCATATCGAGTGGCCTGTTTCAGCTTTTAACCTAAAATTTCTCATTTGAAAGAAATATATTTAAATGCCACCTGAGTATTGGTATGATATATCTAAATTTCTCAATAGGGAAAGTTTGATTAGAAAATATGATCTTCTGATGAATAGGAAAGCCTATTTCTGGGGGATGAACTGAATTTATAAGCTTTTAAATAAGTGTAATAAGAAACTCATCAGTAAAAATCTTTATCCTTCTTTCCAGAAAAGAAGTGGAAATCCTAGATATTTGTCATTGGGATATATTTTAAGATATAATAATCACTTTATTTGGAATTTTATTCCAATGTAACCGAAATCTGATGATGTATTAGTATTTTACAATTAGCCCTTTAAAGTTGGCTCATGAAAATAGCTAAATAAATCCTTGGACTTTCTTAACCCATCTTATATCTATCTTATTCAAGATTTGCCCTTGTAAAGCTGAAAATTAAAGTGCATCCTTAACCCAATACAAAATAGGTATTGCTCACAGATTCTGGATTTTCCAGATAGCATATATATCATATAGCTATGCTTTATAACAACTATAATGATTACATATGCATCAAAATGTGTATGGATTTTTACTTCTTTTGCAAGAGTTAAGATCAATTCACAAATTAGAGAAATTATTTGGAAATTTGTGTGTTTCCCTTTTGTTATTTGTTTTGGAAACCTAGCTATTTTATATTTGTAAAAAAAAAAAAGAAGGAAAAGTAGGTAGATAGGAGAGGAATTTTTTAAAATAATTGCTTGTGAACATATCTGATTTTTTTTTTTACTTCTTTGTGGCACAACTTTACATTGACATACTCTGTAAAACATAAGTTATGATCTAAGATCACAAATCCTGTAGATCTGTATGAAGTTTAATCTTTGCAGGTATTTTTTGCTTCTTTGATATTGATTCTAACGTTTAGAATCCAATTGTTTTTCAGAGAAGTATGATCTGAGAATAATTACTAACAAAGTAAAAAACAAAGACAAGTGTCATAAGAAAACCATAATTTACAAATTAAAAGAAGCATACTAACTCTATATAAACCCTAAATGTAATTGTTCATGCCAGTGCATCTTTATGAAAAAGATTAGTAATAAACTTTGACTAGCAGAAGAAGTTCAAATGTTTGATTTCCAGTTTAAAATTCTAAAATCAACATGCATCTGATAACTTCTGAATATTGATAGTACTAAGTTTGGTGCCTCTAAATTGAATTCAGATGTGGGTGCACCTGGAAATCATTGTGGCCTCTTTTAGTTATTTGATGTCTAAGGATATTAGACTATGACATTCTTGATATTTATTGAAAATATGGTATTTTAAAATTTTCTTTGCTACTTTTTTTCCCTTTCAATTCTTCCTTCTGAATTCTAAGAAAAGTACACGCTTGTGGTAAAAATTCTATTTATTTCATATGGTGTGGAGAAAAATGTGAAAGCTGGCTTCCTCCATTCTGCTTTTCCCAGTTCTATCGTTAAGAGATCTTTAAACAGTGTACATAATGACATGTATTGTGGGGGTATTGAAAATGTTTTCCCTAGTTTGTTCTTTATATTTTGATGTTGCTGTTATATAAAACTTTATTTCTTTTTGCAGTAGAACATATCAATCTTTTTCTTTATGGCTTTTAGGTTAGTGTCATACTTAGGACAGATTTCTCTGCCTCAAGATTATGAACTAATGTATCAATCTTTTTTATTTTGATAATTTTAGATTTAAAAATTATAACTTTAATTCCAGTGGAAACTTGTTAGGTTGTTTCTATTTGAGGGAACTGAAGAAATGACTTGATATCTTTTTTACAAAAATGATTGAGTAGTAATTTTTCTAATTTTCTTTACCTTATTTTTAAAATATTGCAACATTTTTCTCCTTTACTTTTAAATAAAGTAACAGGATTTTACGTGGTCACTATCAATTCTTCTTTTCTTAAAAATTTTGCAACAAACGTTTGCAGTATCTCAGTGGTACTGATAAACATAGCTCCAAGAAAAATTGTCATAAAAGAAGGAATTTATTGCATATTCAATCTGCTTTTCATTTGAAGGATAAGGTTCTCCTGATTTATTTAGAAGTGCAATAGACTGGCTAAAGAGAGCTTTTGATGGAGAAATTGTTGACAACTGAAGTTTTATAAAGTTATGTAATGGCAGATTCTTGGCTATAGGAACTTTTTTCTTTCTTATTCTTTTTTTTTTTTTTTTTTGGACCAGTTGGAAGACAAAATAAAACAGATACTTTAAGAATGCAAAAATTTTAAATAAATCATTAACATTGAAACTATACAGAGAATATATGTTTTATTAAAATTTTTGCTATATCCTGAGTTCTAATCTCTTGCCCACGTACATGGTGACATTGAGAAAGCAGTCTTCTGTCTTGGCTCTGTCATTCTCATGGTGAAGTCGATTATCCTCATATATGTGTAAACTCAAGGAAATACAGGACTGCTAGAGTCACCTAAAACTTGTTCAAATCTTAGTTAATAAAACTAAAAACATAACTATGATATGATCCAGGGAATATATCTGAAAAAAATGTAGTCAGCATTGAAAAGAAATGCCTTCATATCCATGTTCATGGTGGTATTATTCACAAGAGCCAAGCTATGGAACCAGCCTAGATGTACCATTATCTGATGATAGATGCCTGAAATCAGATAAATGAATAAAGACAATATGGTACACATACACAGTGGAGTATTATTTATATTTATAATTTATATTTCTATTTATAATATATTTATATTTATAGCCATAAAGTAGAACAAAATCATATCATCTTCAGGGAAATGGGTGGAACTCAAGGTCATCATTTTAAGTGAAATAGACACTGAAAGAAAAGTATTTTGTATTTTCTCTCATATGTGAAAAAATATTTTTAAAAAAGTCTTGAAAAGTAGAAAATGAACTATTAGGGAATAGGAAAGGGACCAGGGTGAGAGAAAAGAGAAGATAGGAGGGAAAGGAGGGTGAATATTATCAATGCACGATATATATTTATGGAATTATCCCAGTGAAACCCATTGATTTATTCATTAATATTTGTTAGTGAAAAGCAAGTGAATAATAAAAAAATTCCTTTTGTCCTTCTACTTCTCCCACCCTCAAGCACACTCTCCCTTACTTGTACATTTCTGATGGAAGTAGTATGCGATGAAAGATTGTCTCAGGGACAAGGGAGCAGGTAATCTGTAGCTTTCATAAATTTGATCACAGAGAAATGAGTATGTCAAAAATGAATCACTGAATTACAGCTAATGCATTCAGTCAAAATTAAGGACAAATAAATTAAAAGCTAAAATGTGTATGATGTCAAAAATGCAGAATAGTTTAAAGATCAAAAGCAATTTACTACCAGGTTCCAATTTCAGCACTATTGCTTGATAGATACATGCTATTTAGAATTTATTGACAACCATGTACTATTTCACCTCTGGCTTTGTTTCCTCATCTGTAAAAATAGTTTTAATAAAAGAAAAAATCTGAGGCATCCTAAATTTAATTATAATGAGTAGAAGATGGAGGGTTGAAAGATAACAGCTGAAGGTGAGACCAACAAAAAGATTTCAGTGTTGAAACCTTTACTTACATATCACACCCTGTATATGTATAAACTTTATTGATTGTTGACCCTAACCAGTCCAAAAGCACAATGATTTCTCCATAAGGATTGCCCTCCTATTCCAAAGCTTTTTTAAAACAGCTTCCTATAATTTTGTTCTCCTTATTTCTAACCAATGTAGCTTCCATATAATCAACTGATGCTTTTGTTATGCTTTCAATATGAGGTTTTTCACTAAAAGCTCACCTGTGGATGCAGAAATGCTGTAGATGGGTGGGGCATGGCTGGAGGAAGTAGGTCACTGAGATGTGCCCTTGGGGATTGTATTTTGTCCCTGAATCTTTGGGTTCTCTGCTTGCTGAATTTCATGAGCTAAGCAACTTTCCTCTGGCACAGACTTTCACCATGGTGTTCTGTCTCACTGTAGGCCCAGAGCAATGAAGTTGGCACCCCCAATGAAACTGTGAGCCCCTCTGAGTTGCTCTTATCAGATATTTTGGTCACAGTGGTAAAAAGCTGATTAACACAGCTTTCTTTCCCTGCATTTTCATTATAAGAAGTATTCTCAGTTCTGGTCTAGTGGATTTATTTTCCAAATGCTAACTAGCCTTGTTGCTAGTATTTTGTGGGAGCTTTTTTGGGGGCCTGGTCCTTTTTCTGGCTGACATTTGTCATAACTCAGTAAACCCTTTTATTCTAAGATCCCTGGTTGCAACAATTTACTCCTTCCTCCAAATACATAAATAATACACCATTTTGCAGAAAATAGAGGTATAAAAGAGAAAATAATCAACTATAATAGTATCACTCAGAAAAATTCATATAAGATTAATATTTACTTGTACACTTTTCTTGATTCATAGCTATTTTCCCATATCATTTATATGTATAAAAATGACTTCTAAGAATTATAGAATATTCTTTTATATTTCAAAAATAGGTTAGCCACTTTGATATATCTATGTAACTGTATCTATTTTTTTGTTTATCTTGGTATAAATAATGCTGGTAACAAATCATTGTTTGCAACTTTGACTATTTTCCAAGAGATATTGCTGGAATTATACTCTCCTCTGAGGGTATGTAATTACTTAGGACCTTGGTTCATTTTAATAAAGTATTTTCTGGGAAGTTTGTGCTAATTAATATTTCTATCAGATGTATTGCTGTGGCATTCAGGATAATATGTTTTTAATTTTTGCCATTTTGATAAGTAAAATTGCCATCTCTTTTCTTATCTTTGCATAACTTTGATGATGTCTGGTTTTTGCCCCCCCCCCACACACATTATTTTTGTAAGAATTCATTTGTATGTCTTTCTAATTAAAGATTAACCTTGTCAATATCTTAACATTATTGGTTTGTGAAAGTCAACCATCAAAATTAAAATAAATTACCATTTGTATTTTCGCAGCTATTTATAATTATTATCTAATTTTCCAAATACAACTTGTCTATGATAGAACTATGCTATATCAATTAAGTAAAAATTTTTATTTGAGGCTGATTTTAAATCTACTAGCATCTGCTACTATATAACCCACCACCCCCTTTTGTAGATGCTAAGATTCATGGCCTTTTTAGCTGGATGCTGGCATCTTGCTATACAATATCTCCTAAGGAATCTTACCTAGACCTACCTTTGAATCTGTTTCCTCAAAGCTCAGACATTTTTGATAGACACACTCCATGAAATTCTCTCTGCCTGGCACATCAATCTTTTCAGGCTGAAGAGATATGTTGTTCTTTAATAGGATCACAATGTATTATCAGGTTTTCTTTCCCAGATATGAAAATTATTTGCATTTCAAGGAATGGGTATAACATTGGGGATTTCAGACAACAGTATTTGGCAAATATAAAAAATGTTTTCGAAGTGGATAGTTATTTCGAGACCCTAAGATGAGACTAGACTGTTGGGTGGAAATTAGTGGCCTACATAACTATGGAGTAAAACTTGGGTTAATATAAATTAATTTTATAATTAATTTAAGATGTGATATTGATTTAAGATCTGTCAATCCTGCACCTGTTGTAGAGTCTACAAATCATTATGTGTTGGCATACTAACAATCTTAGAACTCAAATACCAGGAATCACTTGAATTTGACAGTTAAAACAAACAGTAACTTACCACATTGAAAGAGCTGAAAGGTTCAAAGAAAGGGCAATTTAAATGATCAAAGAGATTGAAATTCTGAAACTCTGAAGATGATGAACTAGAAATATTGAGCTCTAGTCTGAAAATTCAAAAGCTGATGAGTAAGAAAGATCAAAGGTCATACAATCATAGAAAATTATAAAGGTTTAACAGGGAGACTTTCAAACTTAATATTAGAGTTATGGGACCCCTATCTAATTCACAAATCACATTTCTAGAGTTCTGAGGAAAGTGGATAGTATAACATAATTTGTAAAATTAGAATATATGGATAAATGGATAAATCTAGAGATAAAAGTCTCATAAGGAGCTATAATCTGTCAGTGGTGGTTTGGGTCTTTCTCCAGGGTTTCTTCAGTAATGGCTTCATGAGGAATATTTTCCTTCCCTTCCGTACTTTTCTTTCTCCTCATCTCTCAATAGAGCAATACTAAGTGCTATTATATTGTATAGCTTCAGTGTGATACCTCCTAAAGTTTATATTAAATTTAATTATTCCTGTATTCTGTATTAATCATAAGATAATTGTAAATGGTTGCAAATTTTGACACTTATGATAATTTAGAAAAACCATTAATTCTAAAAGATCAGTGATTTTATGGAATTTGAAGGTGCTTATGTGGTTTCTTAGAGCAGGAAAAAAGTTATCATGCTATATGTGTAATTTTCTGCAATTTTACCACTTAAACTACATGTATCTGAAAATGGCTTCTGTATTCAATAGCTGTGAAATAAATTGCCTTTTCTTGATAGTACTACAGGATAATGTAAAGGTCATTGTCATGTTTTAGACTTTTAACAACTTTCATTGTGCTATAAATAACTGCGGCTAGCATTTTTATTTCATGCAACCTAAGTTATATAAATTGGATTTTAAGATGTAAAGTGGTAGGTGAATTAAATTGAAAACATGTACACAGCATATAGCTACAGGTCTCTTTAATTAAAATCTTTTTGAGGTTTCTGCTAAAGCTAAAACTAATATTCTCTTAACATTTCTAGTTCTTAAAATCTGGGTTTGAGTTTCACGTACGATAAGAAAGCCCTGTGGAAGTGGTCAGAAAAATCCAAACAATCTTATCTATCTTATCTGTCTTGGGCTGTTCCCAAACACTGCAGAAACTCCTATTCTGAATAATTGCTTCATATTATTGTTGATATTGTTGTCCTTTCTATAAAACACCTTTTTTTTATGGCAGGTACAGGAAGTGTCATTGTTGACAAGATGTCATAGTCACATTAATATCTTGCTGACTGGCCAGCTAGGCTTTGACAGCTTCACTGAAAAAGGACATAGTGTGATAGAGATAACAATGTTAAGAGTGAATACAAAAAGTAAGAGGTGACAAAGAGCTCAGCTAAGACACACAATAAAAGATTTAGAGACTTACAAGGTTCCATGTTTAAATTCTATTAAAATCTATTTTATTAATTGATTAACTCATCACCTTTATGAATCAATCACTGTTAGTGAATATAACCTGGGTCTGTGGTAGATGCAAGCTGACCAGGCATGGTCCCCAAATTTAAGGTGCTTCTGGTTTAATAAGGCAGATAAGACAAGTACACAAAAACAAATAATGCAAACGTTAGGCCTCAGAGAAGCAAATATTTTCTGTACATTCATAGAAAAGGATGGTAAAACATTGTTGGTATATTTAAGGAAGAATTCGTGATGAAAGAGGAGTTTTGAAATGTAAGTAGAGTTAGAGGCTGAGTAGAAAGCATTCTTGAAAAATATGAGAAGATGAACTCAATTAAATAATAGTGAGTAGTTGCAATTTGCTAAGTCATGGAGTGCATGTATTTATTTACTCATGCAACATAATTAGTTAATGAATGCTTGGTAATCTACCCGGTGCCAGCTATACATTGATGACTAAAGCAGACTTGGCCTGGACCTTTTTGGAGAAAATTATATTGTTTATGTTTAACCTAAACAAATTATAATTTATACTGTTTAACCTACTGAAGACACAGGCAGTAAACAGTAAACAGTCTATCACTTTACTATTTCAACTTGTAGTATAGGCAACCAAGGTCTAAATAAGGAACAAAAGGAGAAAATAAATCACAAGTGTTATGGTTTAGATATTAGGTGTCCCTTCCAAAGCTTATATGTGAGTGCAAGGAAGTTTAAAGGTGAGATGATTATGTTATGATAGTTTTAACTTAACCAGTGTACTAATTCCCAAGATAGGAATTAACTGAATGGTAACTATAGGCAGGTAAGGTATGGCTAGAGCAGGTGGGTCATTTACCATGTGCCTTTGGAGTGTATATTTTTGTTCTCAGTGAGAGAACTCTTTCTCTCGGATTCCTGGTGTGATGTCCTGAGCCACTTAATTATACCACACTATTCCATCATCATGTTCTGCCTTACCTTGAGCCTGAGGACTGAAACCAGTTGTCTATGGACTGAGACCTCTGATATTGTCAGTGCCAAATAACCTTTTACTCCACTAAAATTGTTTTTGTCAGGTCTTTTGGTCACAGTGATGAAAAAGTTGACTAAACCAGAAAATGGTACCAAGAAGTGGGGTCTTTGCTTTGACTAACATGTGGTTCAGAAGCTTTTGGAGCTATTTGGATTTGTGGGAAGAATTTTGATAAGTTTAAAGCTGCAAAATGGAAAAGCTTTAGAAGGTTGTAAGCAGAGCTTAATGGATGATTCTGGTGGAAGCTCAGAAATCCAGAATGTCATAAGACTGTGGACAGGAAAGACTGGACTTAACAAGGCTTTAGAGAAAAAGAAGACTCTATTGGGAAATTGAACTAATGGCCATTTATGTTTGTTGTGGCTAAGAAGTTGTCTAACTTTTGCATGTGTCCTCAGACTTTGTGCGAGGTTCAATTTAAAGGTGATGGACTAAGTAATCTGGTGGAGAAAATTTCAAGGCACAGCCTTTAGCAGATGACATGGGTATTGCTGGATACTTTTAGCCAAGTTTATTATAATGCTCAGGCACAGAAAGCAGAGGATAAAGATTTGAAAAACCTGGAGTTTGGCCAGAAAACTGTTAGTAAAACTGGGGCTAAGGAAGATGTGTTTGTTAAAACATTACAGCCACCAAAGAAATGCTGTTAAGTACCTTACCAAGAAACATGGTAAGATGGCTTGAGAGCATTTCAGGGATTGAAAAGACCACACCTATCTCAGGTTCAAGGGTGTAAAAGTAAAAATTCCTTTGAGAAGAGACCATGGGGGCACCCTGCTTGCACAAGGGGGCCTAGGAAGGTTTTTCACCATACTCAGTCCCCAGTTACTCAGAAGATACTGCATCTAAGGTCTCTGGAGACCTGGCTAGGGCTCAAGATTGCTGCAGACCTCAGCATCAACCACGAGGTACTAGTTCTGAATGTAGGAATATAGATACTAGTACTAGATACTAGGTACTAGTTCTGCAGGAATGTAGGAATATAGTTAAGGGGTCATAAAGGCTTCTGCTAAAATTTCAAAGTAAGATCTGGGAGGGCAGACAAAGTGCTGCAAGTCAGAGTCCCTTGGGCAGTCCCTGAGAGGGCAGACTATGGAGATGTGAGGAGGAAGCCAAAGCTGCAATGGAGACCCCCGAGATTAAGAAATGCCAGTGACATGGGACTTCTGCTGAGGAAATCTGCAGGAATTGAGCAGAAACAAGCCAACGGGAGACTCCATGTGGGCTGCAGCCAGGAAAACCATAGGAGTGGAGTTACAGAAACCCTTTGGAGAGAACATCATGATGCCAGGGGCTCCAGATGCTGGACATGGAACTATAGGACCTATTTGCCAAGCTGGATTTTGCTCTTGCTTTGGCCCCATTATACCGCAGTCTGGCTGGGCATAAAATAACTGAGCCACCACAAAGCCTTGTAGATTCAAACAGCAACTCTTTATTCCCGAACTCTCACGGACACTCTACACACACTACCTGGGAATACACTCCCTCCACCAGGCTCTGCGTACCAATTCTCTCAGAACCCTGGGAGAACTCAAGGGGAACTCCAAAGGAGTGGGCGCCTGAGACAGCAGGATATGCCCTAATCCCAGCAGGATCCTCCCTAAACCCGGATCCACCCTAATCCCTGAGCAGGGTCACCTTTCAACCCAAAATGCCATGTGTCATTCCTACTTGGCTATGGCTCTCAGCACCATTATTTCTATGCCACTTTTTCTCCTGTTTATAATGGATATGTTTACTATTTACCTTTATATATTAGATATGTATATAACTTGCTTTTGTTTTTTATAGGAGCTCATGCTGAGTATTTGCCTTGAGTTTCAGAGGAGACTTTGGACTTGGACTTTGGGGCAATTCTGGAACTGTTGAGACTATGGGGACTCTTAAAATGGACTAAATATATTTTGCATTGTGAGATGAGCATGAGCTTTTGGGGGCCAGGGGCAAAAGTTTATAGTTTAGAGATCAGGTATCCCACAAAAGCTTATGTGTGAGACAATGCAAGGAAGTTTAGGGAGTAAATGATTGAGTAATGAGAGTTTTAACCTAACCAGTGTAATTTATCTTCTGATAGGAAATAACTGAATTAGGTAACCAGAGATAGGTGGGGTGTGGTTGGAGAAGCTAGGTCATTGGGGTGTCTTTGGGGTGTATACTTTGTCCTTGGTGAGAGAACTCTCTGTCTTTCTACTTCCTGGCGTGATGTCCTGAGCCTCACCTTTCACCCTGAGGAATGGAGCTAGCTGTCTGTGGACTGAGACCTCTGAAACTGTGAGTGCCAAATAAACTTTTCATCCTTTAACCTTGGTCTTGTCAGGTCTTTTGAGTACTTGGATGAAAACGACCAGAACAACAAGGGAGTTCTGTTTCAGATCATCAGAAATTTCTTGAAGAAGAGATATTTAACTTCAGACCTAAAGGATGAAATGTAGCCAGCCAATGAAAAAAGAGGCTAAGAAGAGAAAGAGTATTATAACCAGAGAAAATAGCAAAATGTGCAAAAGTTCTGAAGGCGCATGGAACTTGTATTTGAGAAACTGAAAGCAGGTCGTTGGGATTAGAGTGAGGAAACTGGATGAGCTGAGACTAGAGAGGTAGACAGGGATCCTGATCGCATAGGAACTTTCAAGCTTTATGCTAATGTTTGATTGCTACTCAGATGTGATGGGAAGTCATGAAATAATTAAGTAAAGTGTAACATGATATGAATTTTTACTCTGGATGCTAATATGGTAGCTAAATGTGCATATATAAACAATTGAAGTGGGGAAAATAGGCAGGCAGCTACTATAGCAGTGAGGAAACTATAGTGGTTCAGACTGAATGCCTGCAGGCATGAAAGAAGTTTATGATGTCAAGTCATATTTATCAGGATTTGCTGATAAATAGAGATATGAGGCTGCCATAGAGATATGAGGCTGTTAAGGCAGGAAAAAGTCATGTGAGTTCAGCTTCACATTTCATACCTCTGGAAGCTTCCTCTGACCCTTGCACGTTGGAGCATGTTTTCCCTCTGCAGTGCTTGCATGATACCAGTGAGTATCCAGCATTGTACTTTTCATGTTGGAGGGCAACTACTTGTTTTTGTGTTTGTTTCCTTGCCTAACAGTAAGTATCTTGAAGGAATAGACCATATTCATTATTGTCATTTCTCATTCATAGGCCTGCAATAACTTGTTAAAGGAATGAATTTAGGTTGAATTTGCTAATATCATTTGGTTTTCTGAGAACATTAAAGGGAAAGGAATCAAGTGGAAGAAGAGATTTAAATAATTTCAGTTGAAAAGGAAATATGTGAACAGGCCATTATATTAATCTATAGATTAATAAATGATTTTAATCCAAAAAATAGTTTAAAATTTTAAAATTAAAATTCCAGATGTCTAAAATGTCAAGCAAAACTTTTCATTTTTTAGATGTATGTTAGAGTGGTTGAGTTAAAATAATTTATTGAAACATGTTTACTCCACAACCCATGAATATTATATGATCTGATACAACTTCTATAAGTTTGGGGCTTTGTGCAAGTCAGTTTTTAGTTCCATAGGTGATTAAGAGTAGGATAATGTTAGTGAAGCAGGAGAGCTGGTTTCTATTCATCCTTCACTGTTGTCCGGTAGATAAGTTCATCTCTATGAGCCTCCATCATTTCTTCTATTCATTAAACATGTCTAGTATGTGTTCAGAGCACTTGGCCCTGTGGGTACATGCTTAGGGAAAAAGGTAGAGGAACCTGAATTCCAGTACTTCATAATCAACCTGTGCCCTCAAGTAAGTTTGAATTGCTTAACCATATCTCTTGAATGGGAAAAATTTTAAGGCCTTGTCCAAAGAGTTCTCACTGCTTTATCAGGAGTGAAACAAGTGGAGAGAAGTGAATCTAAGGAAGACTTAAGAGAAAAAAATGAATAGAATTTAAGTCTTTTAAGTCTTTTTGAAATTATAAGGGGAGGGCATGGTTCAGTTTACTACTGTTAAAAAGACAAAACACACAAACAACAAAGCCCACAAAGCCCACCCAGTATGTTAGTCAGCTTTTCATCACCGTGGCCAAAATAACTGACAGAAACAAATTAGAGGACAAAGTTTATTTTGGATTCAGTTTCAGAGATTCAGACATGTTCAACAAACTCCACTGCTAAGGACCTGGAGTGAGGTAGAACATCATGGCAGAAGGACGTGGTGGAGGAAGCTGTTTGACTCATGGCAGTGGAGGTGGGGTGGGGGGGAATAGGGCCACACCTACCTCTTTTGATTACACCTACCTACCAAGAGTTACCACTCAGTGGTCCATTTGAATTATTAATCTAACAAATGGGTTCATGCACTGATGAAGTATTTTCCCTGTGAACATTTCTACATTGCCCAACACATGAACTTTTTAGGGGACATCAAAGATCAAAAAATCAGCACCCAGCATAGGTATTTGTATTAGAAGTGTCTATTGTACTCCACTGTCTACTTCCCTGTAATGAAAACTGCCCATTCTGATCTGTTTCCAGAGAACTATATTTATACCACATAGTCCTTCCTTTCTGCCTTTCTTCCTTATAGAGAGACACTGAGATGACCTGAAGAGCAATTCTGTATGAATGGTTCCTAGGTGTGCTTTAGCTTTAGTTATTAGTATTTTTCACTTTAGTTCCAGTTTTCTTCCAGATATTTTCCTTAAGATAAATTTCCATTTTCTTTTTTTTTAAAGAGAGAGAGAGAGAGAGAGAGAGAGAGAGAGAGAGAGAGAGAGAGAATTTTAATATTTATTTTTTTAGTTATCGGCGGGCACTTTGTATGTGGTGCTGAGGATCGAACCCGGGCCGCATGCATGCCAGGCAAGCGTGCTACTGCTTGAGCCACATCCCCAGCCCAATCTCCATTTTCTTGAAGCAGGTTTGGTTTGTCTTCATTCTTTGCCACCAAAAGAACAAAACTAAAAATAATGCTTATTAGTACTATGTAAAAAATTGAAAACCTATTGTAAAATAAGGAATTAGGGAGAAAAAAATTCCACTGTGAATTAGGTACAGAAATGGCTCTGAATTTTCATGAAGAATAGACTATCTCTTAGGATGCAATCTTTCTTAGAGCTCTGACTACTGCTTCCAAATGTATATAGTTGCAGGTCTTATTTTCGATACCTGGATGCTGAAGCTGATGACACACCTTAACCATCCTGGGAAGTCTGATGCAAATCTTGATTCCCCTTTAGAGATTCTGTAGGAAGTCTAGGGTACACCTAGGCACTTGTAATTTTTTTTTTAATTTCTTAGTTTTCGGCAGACACAACATCTTTGTTTGTATGTGGTGCTGAGGATCGAACCCAGGCCCCACGCATGCCAGACGAGCACGCTACCGCTTGAGCCACATCCCCAGCCCGGCACTTGTAATTTTGACAAGCTCCACCAATTATTGTGACACACAGTCACAATTCAAAATCATGACTAATGATCTTGAGCAGTTATGATCCTGAGATGTATTGGAATGCATATGGAAAGATTAAATCAAGCTAATTAACATATCTATCACCCCACTTTCTTATAATTTCTTATAGTAAGACAATCGAAACTTGCTCTCTTAGTTATCTTGAAATAAACAATACATTATTGCTGATTGTAGTCATCCTGCTGAGCCATAGAGCTCAAAAGCTATTCCTTCTATCTGTCTGATACTTCATATCCTTTAATCCACAATTTCTAATCCCTGGCTTTTTACTCTTGCAGACTCTGTAACCACTATTCTATTTTCTACTTCCGGTTCAACTTTTTTAGATTTCATAGGTAAGTGAGATCAGTATTTCTCTTTCTGTATTGGGCTTATTTAATTTAGCATGATAAACTCCAGATTCATCCATGTTCTCATAAATGACAGGATTTACCGTCTTTTAAAGTCGAATAGTAATGCAGTGTGCATATATACAACACATTTTCTTTATTTATCTATTGATGGACACTTTGATTGATTCCATATCTTGGCTATAGTGAATTGTGTTTCAAAGAACATGGGAGTGCAGATTTCTCTGACATGTTGATTCTAGTTCCTTTAGATGTCTATCCAAAAGTGGAATGATTGAATCATATGAGAGCTCTATTTTCAATTTTTAAAGGAATCCTATATCATTTTCCCTCATGGCTGTACTAATTGACATTCCCACTAGCAATGTAAAAGAGTTCCTTTTTCTCCAAATCCTAGGCAACAGTTGTCTTTTATCTTTTTTGATAAAAGCCATTCTAACAATTGTGAGTTGATAACCCATCATGATTTTAATTTTCATTTCCGTGATGATTAGTGATGTTGAACACTGTTGGCCATTGAGCACCAGAACTTTTATCTGTACTTTCTTTCCCTCTGACTGTTCCAGCTCATTCCACAGAAATTGAGAAATTATAAACAATAGAGAGATTAATTGTTTAAAACTCTCATCTTAAAAGTATTTTACCTTCTTACCCCAACATTTTGGATATAGTAAAACATATATATGCACAGGACATTGCCTAAATCATGGGATGATGCAGTATGGAATCATTATGTTCTCCTGATCTCATCGTGGTTAGAATTTAATTATTTGTTTCCTCAGTCTCAACAGCTATAATTAAACACAGTGTCATCTAGGTTATCTGTGTCCAGGTTTGCCCAGGATTGAGGGGTTCCCAGGTCCTGAACTTTTAGTACTAACTTTTAGTCCTTGACATGCTAGGGTAAGCAGGTCACCCTTGTGTCATCAGACCTTCTCTTTGACCATATTTTCCTTACTTCCAATTAAAGGTTTAATTTCATACTTCATAGAGAAAATAGAGGCCATCAGGTGGGAAAACTCAAAGCTTCCTTTCCAGTCTATTAAATATCTGGCCCGTGATCTGGTTCTATTAGACATCTTTTTCTGCAGTGTCTTTTGCCCCTCATGTCTAATAACTCTTTCCCTTCATCATAGTGTTAAAGTGTTTTTTTTGCCAAGTGCAAACATGCTCATAAAAATGCCCCTACATGATTCTAAAATTGATAGAACCCTTTTCTCATACCCACACTTTTGTACCTTATAGCAGAGGATGACCTAACACAACAGAAGTTTGACAATGTTCTTTTCATTTTTAAAATCCTTCATCATGTTGAATAAACCCCTTTTCTACCTTTGCATATAGTCCTTCTACTTTGAGACCATTAGCACTCATCAAAGTACATTTCTTGGGTGCATTTTTCTCACTGACTGGCAGACAAATATACTCAGCTTTATTTTTTTATATCTGACCATCTTCATTTCATCCTTTAGCAATGTAAACATGTTCACATATTTTCTGTCTTAAGCACAAAACCTACTCTTCCTACACTTGAATGTTTCTTACCCTCCCTCCTTGTTATTTATTTCATTTGAAAAGGAAATATCTTTTCTGACTTCCCTTTCCAGGTAAATCACATGTATGTCTATCTTTTCAATCCACTTCACTGATAACTAAATAGTTATTTACTGATAACTAGATAGTTATTCTCTGTGGTTTTTGTCCTTTACAACTCTGCAAAAATAGTTATAATTCCTCCCCTTTTATATTCATAATCCTATGGAGGTTCTTCTTTCATTTTTTTTTCTGCCGAAACTTTATCTAGTATCTAGAGCACACTCAAATATTGATGAGTCCAGCTTTACATCCTTATCTCAGCTTTCCATTTTCTCTATAGATTCTCCATGGCTGAATCTTTTTCTTTTCTTTTTTTCCTCTATAATGTATGATCTACAACCTATGTTTGGAGGACCGCCAAATCTCTCTCTAGATACCAAGTTTCCTAAACTTGTTCTACAACTATCAATCTCAACATTCCCTCAAGGGTCTTATTGCCCAATTCCCCCATCTCAGACATCCTGTGTTGACAATTCCACCGAAGACTCAGTTACTGAGAAACTCATGTGACTCCATTTTTTAAAATAAATAAATAATAGCAGCTGTTCTACCTCAAGGCCTGTCCAAGGAAGGGGGAGTGACCCTTGTCCTTGGAAAAACCCACAGAGCACTCCTAATCACAAACCCACCCTGCTGGGTTGTTTGTCTGTAAATAACAGGAGAGGTCTGTGGCACAAGGTGTCCCTGACTCAGTTAGGCTAGGTGAGGACCCATAGCAACCCCCAATCAGCATGAGACAGGGAAAATACCTGGGATGTCCGATGACCCTCAAGTAATTTATGGTGGTTGATAACATGTTGGGAAACCATGTAGTTTAGCATGCACACCTCTTGTGGCCTAAACCAGTCAGTTCAAAAGAATTCCCCTCTTGTACTAACCAATCACCAGTGAATGTGCTAATCAATGTTAAGAGTTGTTGTTTGATGTTCCCACAGTATGGAATGATTTACTGTGTGATGTTGTGACGCACAGAATATACCCCCAAACCTATAAAATCTCACTGAACAAAGGACTGGGACTCACCCCCTGGGACCTCTGCGTCGGGAACAGTTGTGAGGCCAGTCTCCAGCTTGCAATAAAGACTCTTGTGTGATTGCATCAGATTCGGTTCCTGGAGGTCTGTTGGGGTCCCATGAATCTGGACATTACATTACTAACTCTGGACAATTCATTCTCCTTCACAGTTTTTAGATCCATCTCCTTTTCTCTTCCTGGGTGTAGGCTCTTATTCTTTAATAGGGTATTTCTGCAGCAGTGTTCTAAATGAAGTCTTTGACTCTAGGCTTGGCCTCTTGTATCAATTCTCCACACTGCTGTCAAAGGGATCTTATGAAAACACAAATCTGAATATCGTGGTTAAGATTGTGGTCTCTTGAATGAGACAGATTTGAATTTATAACCAGTTCCAACACTTATGACCTATAATCTTGGGCAAGTTTTCCAACCTCTCTCAGCCTCAATTTACTCACTGGTAAATCGAAATTATACTTACTATCTTGGAGTCTCATTTTGAGAACCAAATGAATAATTTATTTGGCATGTTGTCTTGCATTATAAATAGTATTCTATGTTTGGTTACTGTTATTAATTATCATGGTTATACTTAATGTTTTTGTTTGTATTTATTATTACTCTTCCTAACTGAATTCCTTCAGTAATTCTCTGTTATAGATTTAAGAGAAGGTCTTAACCTTTGGGTGATAGACAGGTCTTTTATGATGCTCCCTTGTTTTGCTTTTCCACTGTCGTTTAATGCTACTTTCCTTTTTCACTCTATTTTCCAATCATAGTGAATTTTTAAATAGATTTCCCATTTTTTTTTCTTTTTTGACCCATTCTTCAATATTTCTTGACTTCAATTGTTTGCTTGGCTAACTTCAGAGCATTCTTCAAAGTTCAGTTTCAGTTTAATCTTTTCCTAAAGAACTTCCACTTCTCCCACCCTTACAGTTTGGATCAAATATCATGTTTGTTCTCTTAATTTCTTGTGCATATATGATTTTACTACACCATATTATTCAGTGTATTATCTTCCCCAATAAGCTATAAATGTCTTCATGGCACCAACAGTATCTTATTAATCTTTACATTAGCAATTTCCAAGCCAGTGCGTGGTACATAGTAGTTGGCACACGAATGTTGACTGTTATGCAGGTTTTGGATGTTTATAATGATAATGTTGGAGCAGGAAAATATTATAATGCATACAATAATAATTTTAAAATAAATAGATAATTAAGTGCCTACATGACTATTATAGTTAAGAAATTGTGTAGTAGTGGAAAATTTAATATTATTTGGAAAATTTTAAGGAAAACAAATCATGAAGGTACAGAAATTGCTTGGATAAATAACAGAATGAGAATTTTAGGAATAGGGAATTATAAGAGCAAGGACAGAAGGAGCTGGTAAATATAATGTTTTCCTTATGTACCCTCAAATCTCCCTGAGATTTTATAATTTGTTAACTTTTAAAATTTAATTCTCTCACTTAATTATGAAGTATATAGCTGAGGGAACTGATGATTAAAAGAACTGAGTAAGTTTATAAAGTTCACACAGCAGTTACATGGTAGAAACAAGATTCAAATCCAGATCTGCCTGACTCAAGGATTGCTTTCTCCCCACCAACTGGTGTATCACATGTTACTCTGACTTCTCGAGTAACAATGAGGGTAAGCCAAGATCAAGATTGTGATAGACTTTCAAAGTCAGGCAGAGGAAGCATTTGAATATTCTCTATTGAGTTACCTTATTTTTTTTTTTATCACTATTTGTATGCTGGAATTAAAGAGGCTATGTTAAAATCAAGAATTGGCAAAAGTGTGCAGTGAGCCTGATTCTACCATCCTTTTCTGCTCCCAAAGGTGGAAAATGCTACTAAACAAATACTCTTTTGCCTAGTCATGTATAAAACTTCAAAACCTGTATGAATGGATAGATATTCATTACAAGTTTTAGGGTTTTTTTGGCAGGTAATGGGGATTGAATTCAGGGGCACTCAACCACTGAGCCACATCCCCAGCCCTATTTTATATTTTATTTAGAGACAGGGTCTCACTGAGTTCCTTAACACTTCACCATTACTGAGGCTGGCTTTGAACTTAAGATCCTTCTCCCTCAGCCTCACAAGCTGCTGGGATTATAGGCATGTGCCATTGCACCTGGCAAAGTTTTAGGTTTGTGCATAACATTCTTTCTTTCTAATACCACTCTACTTTTATTACAGAAAATTATCTTGCCTCCATTTTAAATGAGCTAGATGAAATTGTAAAGCAATTGTGAATAACCCCTTACCATAGGGGGAAAAATAAATTTCCTTGAGACTGGGGCAGACTACCTCTGCCTTCTATCACTTCTTAGTAGGACCAACCAGTGAGCATGTGACCTAAGCTAGACTTTCTTTTCAAATAGAATCTTGAGCAACATTATTCAGAATTGAAAAACAAAATGCACAAATGAAAAAAATCAAAACGAAACCAAACTTCATTTAATCTAGAACAAAAACCCTAATAAGATAGGGAAGAGGCCACCTGCTGTCTTTGTGGTTTCTCTTATTTCTGAGCATTTTCTTTAGCCTTCTTATCTGTTCTGTGAATTTTATAAATACATTGTTTCAGGGATTTTTAAATTTTTTTTCCCTCCAAAAGTTACAGTCAATTTCTGGAACGTGCAACCAAAAAAAAATTATAATCAATACCATTCTTATTTAGTCAGAGTTGGCACATGATTTAAAAACCAATAGGTCTATAATTTAATAACAACAGCATATAATTTAAATCTAATAGGATTTATGTATGGAAAACATGCTACACTGTTTTTACAGTATGTCATCTTGGCTAAACTAGGACTGAATTTCCCACAATTCTCTTCCTTATATGGTTCCAAGTTAGAGTTCACCAAAAGATAAAACATTGTGAGATTTGGGAGATGGCAGTGGAGTGGGAGCCATGATAAACTGAAGATCTTCATGGTTACTTAAGGTGAGAGGTAATTACAGATGTGTCTTCATTCCCTTGTTGATGTCCAGATCTTCACAAATGCTTCCTCTGAACACAGCCTCCAGACTCATAAATGCAGGATCAAGAGCTTTTTCCCGAAGTTTGGTGCAGTGGTGCACGCCTGTAATCTCAGTGGCTTGGGAGGCTGAGGTAGGAGGAGCGTGAGTTCAAAGGTAGCCTCAGCAATTTAGTGAGGCCCTAAGCCACTCAGCAACACCCTATCTTTAAATAAAATATAAAAACAGGCTGGGCATGTGGCTCAGTGTTTAAACACCCCTGTGTTCAATCCCTGGTACAAAAAAAAAAAAAGTGAGCTTTCCATATCCTATTCCACTGCCTTTCCTTTGTGTCTCTATTTTTCTGGTCTTCTGGATTCCTTGAATGACTCCAGTTTGCCCACTCAGGTCAGCGCTTTAGAAAGGCAATTTTCCCTGTTTCTCTAACTTTTCTTTTTGGTTTCTTTCTCCAACTTTTGCAATAATTGAGTGAGGTCCCATTCTATAATACTCATAGAAGTTCTTTGACTTTTATTACTATAGTTATTGGTAACAGTTTTTTTGTAGAAGAACAGAACATTAAAGATGGTAATCTGTAATTGTGTTTTCTGATCTTATTAGATTTAACAACACTAAGGTTCTTGCTGTCAGTAAAAAAAAAGCGGGGGACACTGGATAAGCCATGGCATGTAATAGCAAAGCAGCTTCTTAAATTATCTTCTGTGGCTACCTGTAATCAAATGCCCATAGAAGCAGTCTTTGCCTCACTAAGTACCTCCTTCTGTAGAAAATTTTAATGAAAATGAATGTAATAGTGTTGGTTGGTTGCACTGGAAAATATGAAGAAAGAAAATGAGCTCAGGGTTTAAATTTCCAGATTGAGGTCTGGGTAATGGATTAGAAAGCTTGAATATCTGCTGTGAGAGAGCAGGAATCTCAGACCAGAAAATTTCTAAAAACCAAACCCAAAGTGTAATCTGGAGAGTGACTCAATTATAATTCAACCCAACATTTCAGGTTTTTTTTTTAGATTAGAAATAAAATATTGATTGGGAAGGAGGTGGAATGTGATACTTGAGATGGAGATGTATGGGCTGATTCTGATGATGCAGAAAAACTTGAATTTTCCATTTTATTAAGTCTAATTTTCTATAAGAAGCAGACTTTCTTTCAAGTTTGAGGAATGTAGTTTTCCCTTTCCTTAGAAACTTAATTGTTCTCATCTGAGAACCTACCTTTCAGGGAAATATTGATCCCTGTCTGCACATGTCCCATCATTTCTATTTGCTTCTAGATCTGTGATACAACTTAAGTTCTGGAAAGATTCTGGAGATTGAATAAAATTATGACCTGAATAGATTTATATATATATTATACACCAAAATAGTTATTTTTCTATAATTTATTCTTAAGTAAGAAACCTAGGGAATATGTGTGAAAATGGATTAAAGGGATATTGGTCAGAGTAGGATAATATATTGTTGAATTTATTAAAACTGCTTCACTAAGCTAAAATTCTGTTTATAATATAAGTGGCCAGAAAATAGTTCTAATTCTTGCTTTAATTAGTTTATTAAATGAAGTCAAGCTACCAGAACTTTCTTTGTATATTACAGGGGAAGTGTTATTGTAGATTATTGTCACCCTGAAAAGTTTTATGATGATTTTTTTAATGCAGGCAAAAAGTGACTAAGGTCATTAAGTCTAGATGAAGATACATGAGCTGTACGCTAAAATCTTACTTAATTTATATAAATGGAAGAACTCTGAATCTGGTGAACAGAAGTTAGACTTGGACACCAAATTGAGAATTAATTTCCATTGGTGAGCTAGTTCCAGGTCATATTGGATGAAGGGGAGCCAGGTTCCTTTAAAGAGGTGCTTTATAGTACCAAAAACTCACCAAGTATATATATATATATATATATATTTTTTTACTAGCCTTTCCCTAAAGAATCTGTGACTATTTTCATGGTGCATTGAGAAAGAGGGAATTATCATACTAGTCAGAAAGTGCTCAACACTGGCTCTAAACTGCCAGCAATCCGTAGAGACACAAAATCCCATGGTGATTCTTCAATCAACAAGGGTCTTTGGGAGGTTGGAATACTACTGATGTTATCTTGGGCTTGTTTCAATGGGGTCACTGTGTCCTCTGACCTTCCCTGTGGTTATTTCCCAGTTCCAGAATGTGTAACTGGAGTAGTCATACTGAAAAATCAACAGAATGAACACTTGTTGATCTGTATAATGAGAATTTTACGGTAGGAAAGGCCAAGGCAAAAGCATCTGAAAGAGTATTTATCTACAAAAGTAGTAAACTAAAGGCAATGCCTTAATCTTGGATGCGTTTCAATATTAGTGCCACCATCAAAAACTTGAAAACATAGAAATGATGATTTCTAATACGTTCCCATTCAACTTACCTGTTTGGTATGTGCAGAAGATAGATGTTGGAAAATAACTTAAATCAGATAGTAAATTAAATTTTAGCAGCTATCTCAGATGTGGTTTCTTCACTGAAGCAGATCAAAATATTCCCTGCTATAGAGTTATTAATTTAGTGGATATATATTTTAATCCTATCATGAGACCACCTAAAATAGTCAACTTTCATTCTACTTGGCTTGCATAGATATTTTCTATCCTATTTCAAAGCTATAACAACTTTTTAGCTATCAATATAATTTAATCTGCAGATTCCTTAATTAATTTGCAATTCATAGAAATCCATTTTTCCACTATTCATAAGCTGTTACTAGTGAATAACGGTAGTAACTATTATACATACTTTGGTAGTAAACATCTGTGCCAAAGAATAACAAATAAATTTCAAAAAAATTAGTAAGTACTGTGCCTCAGAAAAATTGCATAAGGCTACTGTCATCTAGAAAATGACAACCTATGTCCTCAAAGATAAAGGAAAAGTTGCTGTATCTGTCCCTCTTCTCCCATCATGGAAGAAAAAAAAAACTCATTGCCTCTTGGGAGCCTTTAGATTATGGATCTGGTGAACAGAAGTTATTTATTTCATTATTGACTGACTTGAAAGGCTCCAATTTTGAGTGGGGTCCACAAGAATATTCAAGTTGGTGTCAGTTGACCCAGAAGATATAATAGTATTTGAAGTGTTTGAAATGCTTGAAATATCTGTGGCAGAAAGAAATTTTATTAAAAATTTTATTTTGGTGCCAGGGATTAGACCCACGAGTGTTTAACCACTGAGCCATAACCTTGGTACTTTTTATTTTTTTATTTTGAGACAGGGTCTCACTAAGTTGCTTAGGGCCTTGCTATGTTGCTGTGGCTGGCTCTGAACTTGCAATCCTCCTGTCTCAGCCTCCTGAACCACTGGGATTACAGGCATACACCACCATGCCTGGCAGTTTTATAAAATTTTTACCAGGACTCTATAGTTGGGAATATGTTGAGCTATGTTCTTCAGATTTCTGGGTTGTTACTAAATCCCAGAAGAGCTTGAACTATTACCATGTATCTCCAACTTATCATGCAAACTGATCTGCCCAACATAAATTAGGTGTCAATTGATCCATTAAGACATAAATTTAAGCATGCAGAGCTTTATTCTACCACCAAATGGTAGCTCTATATACAAGATCAGGCTTGAGCGCATCCTGAAGGCACAAGTGAGTTCTATCTCAATGAAATAGATTCCTGCTGCCTATACATCTGCTTCTATCTTTAACCCATATTGATGGCCTTAGATGAGGTTCCTTTTGACCAATCTACTAAGGAAAAAAATCTTTATAGATTTTTGTAAGGTTTGGCATGATAAATTGACACTAATGACTAAGTGGTTTGGTTTAGAAGGAACATGATTTAAACATTGGTGACAAGAAGATTCTACAGAAATGGTATATGGATGGACATCTCCAATTGGGCAAGTTGTGAAGATATTTGTGTTTCTCAATAACTAAGGATAAGATCACTTATTCTTTGTCAATCACCAGTCACCTTCTTTGAGCCCTAAAGTTACCATGAATAAAATGGTGATTGTTTCTGCAAACTGAACTTCTGCTTACTAAGGTGAGTCTGGTTAGACATGTTATTGTGTGTCTATGTTAGTCAGCTCTTCATTGTTGTGACAAAATACTGAAAAAAACAAAACAACTTCAAAGAGGAAAGATTTATTTTGTCTTACTGTTTCATAGAGTTCGGTTCATGGTCAGACTTCATTGCTTTTAGGCCTGTGGCTAAGTTGGAAACATTATGGCAGAAGGATATGGTAATGAAAAGGTGCATACCTCATGGCAGCTGGAACGGAGAGAGAGAGAGAGAGAGAGAGAGAGAGAGAGAGAGAGAGAGAGAGAAGGGAGAAGGGGAGGGGATAAAATATGTCCTTCCAGGGTATGCCCTCAGTGACCAACTTCCTCCAACTAGACCCCGTTTCCTACAGTTTCCATCACCTTCCAATAATGCCATCAAATTATGAATCTATCAATGGATAAAAAAATCCACTGGTAAAGTCAGAGCCCTCAAGATGCACTCATTTTCTCAAAGGCCCACCTCTGAACGTTGCTGCAGTGGGGACCAGACCTTAAACACATTAGCATTTGGGGGACATCCCAGAATCATACCTATCTGTAGCAGGGCCAACACATAGTTCCAAGCATGCATTATTCCCCAAGGTACCAGTCAGTGACTTTATTGGCAAACTGAGTACATAAAATAACTTCCATCAAGCCATCATGGAAAGGGCAGTGATTTTTTTCCCTTTCTTTCTGGGATAGATATTCTATATATGAGAGTTTTTTTCCCCTCCCTGCTCCAAATACTTCCAAAACCACTGTCCATGACTTTCAGGTGCCTTGTTTTGTGCCATGGTAGTTCACACATCATTGCTTTTGAAGCAGGACCTAATTTTACAGCTAATAAAATAGGGCATTGTCCCATGCTTATGGAAATTACTGATCTTATCAAGTTGCCCATCACCTGGAGGTAGCTGACCTTAGAGATGGGTGAAATGATTTTTTGAATACTCAGCTATAGCACCATATGGGTGGGTATCACTCTGTGGTCTGGGGTGATATTATTCAGGGTATAGCATACATTCTGAATCAGTGATCAAGGTACGGTACTTCTCCCAAAGCTAGGAATTCCAGGTCCATGAATGAAGGATTGAAAATTGGAATAACTTCTTCAGTATTATATTAAAACAATTCAGTAGAGAAGTTTTTGCCTTTGTCACTGTGACTTTGAGTTCTTTTAGTCTAGAGTTCTTTCTTGCTCCATATCTAGTTCTTCTATTATACCAGGTGTATTTGACTTTTTATTTAGGTGCTTTTCTGAGTTTTATTGCATCTACTTAAGTATGATATTTTGGGATAGAAAGTCAAGGAAAGAATGATTTGTGTAGAAAAAACTCCTCTGGGGCTGGGGTTGTAGCTCAGTGGTAGAGCACTTGTCTAGCACATGTCTAGCACTGGGTTGATCCTCAGCACCACATAAAAAATAAAACAAAGGTATTGTGTCCATCTACAACTAAAAAATATATTACGAAAATAAAAAAGAAAAAAAACCCTCCTCCTTTCACTTCTCATACCTTTCCCTGCTCTGTGATCAGGAAACTCGGGTTTAAAATTTGGCAATATTCACAAGATACAGACCATTTTTATTATTATAGTCCTCAGACTTTGCTTTCATTTATTTCACTCTCTTTCTTGTCCTTCCACAAAGCCACAGATACTTCAGTACTTAGGATTTGAGTGCTAAGTTATGCCATTTCATTGGATTTGAGTGCTAAGTTATGCCATTTCATTTGAACTCATGTGTTCTCTTTCCATGTTAAGATATATTATATATATATATATATATATATACCCATCCTTCTCTTTTCTTAATTTTTTAAGACAGCTGGACTATTGCCCAGTCGTATTGGCAAATCACACTCCTAATTTATGCAGGAGATGATAAAGCCCCATCCTTGCTGATTTTTAGTGCATAGAAGCATATGGAATCAAAAAGTGCCAGACCCAGCTTTGCACTCCAGGAATGTGTGGGAGGGCTTACCAGCACGTACAGGGTGAAGAAAAAGGAGACATGAGTAAAACTCATAAAACATCTAAGTTTTCTTTCATTACCCTCACTTTTGGGTATTTTGGTATACATTTCTGAAAGAGATATATTTATGAAATATAATATATTGCTTAAAATATACTAGACAACTTATATATAAAGAGTTATTTTATTTTTTGAAAAACTTTTTATAAGACCTCTTTAAAAATATTCAACTACATGCTCCATTTCCCTCTATACACCCAAGAATTTCATGGAATTGGGATATAGTTGTTTATAAGTTAATTTGATGAGAATTTTCCATTTAATTTGGAAATTTCAATAAGGGGAGTAGAAACTTAGTGAGATTTTATTTTCTGCCTTAAGTACAATACTAATTTCTTCAATGCTCTAATTTGTAGCCTGCTGAAATACACACACAGAGGAAGTCTTGGATTTCTCTTGGCACATTTTCACATCATAGTCTCTTATATTTGTTATAAGCATTAAACTGTGCCCAGTTCTTTCAGGACCTATTAACACATTCTCAGAACATCAGTTTTCTCCTTATTTGAAGTCAATGAGAGCTCCAGTTAATGGGGCAGATCTATTCCCTGAAGGCTAAATCTAGTCTTGCCCTAAAAGTACATTTAAATATGTTACATAGTTCCAAGTATTAAGCAACTTTTTATTAAAACAAATTTCCCTATCCAATCAAGCAGACAGATGCATTGAGTGAGGAAATAAACAAAAACCAGAATAAAAACAAAAGCCCCAATCAAGAAAGAAGAAATTTCAGATTAAAATGATCCTTTTAGTCTACTTGTTCATACAAATTGTTGTGAAAAGTGATATAAATAAAAATACAAACAAATTATTTGCTTGCCATGGTTTTAAAGTAATTAATTATTATTTATTCCTTGTAATATAATTGATTATTATTTATTCCTTGTAGAAAAACAGCTATCATTTGCTTTCTAGTGTACAATATTTTCTCTCCTACTAATACCTTTCTGATTATCTATCAGGAAATACATCTCCTTGTTTTTGAGTCCTTTGCTTTAGTGGGGCTACTCCTCCTACCAGGTTAAGAATAAAGCAAATGATTTAGACCTTGTTTATTTCCATGGCAGTGGTGATTGGTTAGGGATGGTCTTGTGATCTCTTGAGAGTTAAAGAGATCAAGGATTCTTTTTATGGGTGTGCTAGAACAAAAGCTCTTGGTTTTTTTCTTAATAGATATGAGCCTTAGAGGACTGGTGATTATTGCTACTCTAGTCATTTTGCAATCATAGAGAAGTGGAGGCAACTTCAGGGAAGCTGACCTGGAGAAACAGAGATGAAGAAAATACTTTTCTATACCATGATTTGAGCCCAGAATGAACAGAAGCCTGCGTTTCATCTCCTGACTGCCTAGTTATTTGATACAATGAGATTTCACCTCCCTCTTTCTTGCTTGAGTTGTTTTAAGAGATCATTTTTATTGGTACCTTCACAAAAAGTACTGCTATTGGTATTAGGGATATTAAGAGATAGAAAACACTGCTTCTAACTTCAGGGAACTCACAATTCTCGAAAGAATACATACATAGATGCCAATTATTCTAATATATGAGAGTTATGCAAGGAGTTTGGAAGCACAGGTTGGGGTGAGAGTGGGACAGAGAAATCTTCCCAGAAAAGTGACATTCAAATTAAATCTTCAAAGAAATGCATATTTAAATAAAATTGGCCTGATTCTTACGTAAGTTTGGGATCCTTCAAAAGCACACCTGGTTATAGAACTTGGGTATAAGTAATACTTTGGGACTTATTTCCAGGAAGCAGAAGTAAGAGAATGGGGGAAAATGACACAGGCCAGCCAATATGGGGGCATGATTATACATGAATTGCCATATATAATTTGAGACTTAGTCCCATTGGTGATTCTTTGAATCCATCTGGCCAGGGAAATCATTGAATTTATCTGTGACCTACCATCCCTCATTGACTGATGTTTGTTCCTGGAGTCTTATCTCGCCTGAACTTCTCAGCTGCACCTGTGTATCCTGGCAGATTTTCTTCTGTTATTGGAGAAAGCCCCTAGGAGGAAATGAAAGAGGCGTATGCTGTCATTGTTCTGGGAACTAGCTGCAGTAAACTGAGGTGATCCAAAGGGTATGAATCAACTTCGTTCCCATTTTCTGTAACGTTATCCTCTTTTTATTATTTCTGTTTTCCCAATGATTGTATTCTAATGCTTTTTGTTGGTTTGGTTCTGAGATCCTTACTCCACTGAAAGATCTGTTTCAATTTAGCTGTTTTCTTTCCTTTACTTTGTGTCAAAACCGATGTGAATCTCAGTCATCTGTCTTGATTTCCCCTGAAATCCTACAGAAGCACATTTTTTTTTGTGGGGTGTATTTTGATATATCTCTACAGCACAATTTTCAGATGATAAGCCCAGTGGAAGAATTTTCTTCTCTGCAATTAAAATACACTAAAGTTTACTGTTGCACATTCTTGGTCTTGAAAAGTCCTACATTACATTCTAGGCTGGGTTCCTTAGGAATAGATCCTGAGACAAGGAATCCTGGGCAATAATTTCTTAAGGGAATAGCTCCAGTGGAACCTGTAAGTCAATGAAGAAAGCAGGCCAGGCAAAAACATGGGTTCACCTGATCTCACATGAGCTCTTTGGAGTATTGTCCCTAAAAAGGAAAAGGGGGAAAGCTTTTCATACCCTTATGTCAATCAGTTACTGGCTGCAGGCTACCTCTTGGGAGAGGGAATAAGTTCTCCGGCATTTTTGGATTAGGTGGCTCCTGTTGATAACAGCAAATAATTATTAGAAGTGTGTAACTGTGAGTTGGTAGCAGCCAATACTCACAGAAGTTGAGGTGGATGCACTTGCACTTGATTTTCAAAAGACATCTGAGTAGGGCACCAAAAATTTCTATTCTGACCACTATGTCATGTTAATTTCTCATTGAACAGACTCCTGCACAGGCCTGGCCCTTGGCAAAGGTTCTCATCTCCATTTTTCTCTCAGGATTCTCTCTTGCTTTTTCACTTTCTGTGCAGCGTGACTACTTCTAAATAAAAATTTGATATTGCACAAAACAATTTAACTCTTAGTCCTCTTCTAAAATGAAGCATTCTTTTACCTACCAAAAGGCTCACAAACATGCTCAGTTAACCTAAATGCCATTGCTTGGTTGACTTTTGTTCTTGTTTAGTTTCACAAAAAGCTGACCATGACCTTGAAATTTCTGCCTTCTACTGTTCCTTATCCATTTCTAAATGTGGAACTACAGCTTGCCACCAAAATGAATGTCTGCATTAACAGAAGAGTTGATAGCTGGTTTTGATTTTAGACAGCAACGATTTATCTCTGCAAAAGATGAATAGCAACCAGTGGAGGAGACAAGTTTACTTTCGCTAGATAAAGCAGCATGTGCAAAGATGTAGAGGAGTGAACATGGTAAGCTTAGAAAATGTGAAAATAGCTCAGTTTGGCTTGAAGCCAAATTGTGGAGGGAGACAGGAGCCATGAGGAATGGCCTGCAGAGGTAGGCTGAGAGAAGTCAGAGCTTTAATGTTCCAGCATGCCATGCCAAGGAGTTTAGACTTTGTCCTGAAAGCATGATGTCATGTTCATGCATGATAAATACTGGGCCAGGATCATTAGTTACGCAGCTTTTTTTTCAAACCATGAAAAATGATGTTGTTTCTAGATGAAGATTATGACGATAGTGAGGAAAATCACTGTAAGTTTAAAGAGAAAGAACAGAACCAGATGATAAATAGCATATAGCAAAGGGTAAGTGAGTACTCAAGAAAGACTCCCAGCTTTTGGATTTGCACATTACAATTTGCTGATTTTTTCCCTTATTATTTCTACTCTCTCAAAAATGCAAAAATGTTACTCTGCTCTATATATTGTTTTGTACCCTATCATATCATGAATACCTTGTATTACAATATAAATAAATAAGTATGTATCAATTTAAATAGCTGTTCAGTGTGTTTTATTGTAGAAATATAAAATTATTTATTTAGCTAATCTCTTCTTGTGGGCTTTTAGATTGTGATTACCTGAAAATATTACAAATCTCATTTTTAAAGGCAAACATTTGTTCATAGTATTATTATTACTTTAGGATATTTCTGGAATAGTAATTGCTGAATGTTGGTAGGTTTTGATAAACATTACCAAAATGCTTTCCAGATAGTTCACGTCTGAAGATATTTACAAAACCACCTACCCTTTGATAGAAAGTATCTTGGAAATTCTGCTTTGTGAAAGAAGCTTTCCCACAATTAACACAAATTATAGTAACATAATTTTAAATGTTTTGTGACTACTTTTACTCCTGCCTATTTTATAATTGGATATTCAGAGTACTTAGGCATTTTTAGAGTTCTGGTGAGAAATATTGCTCTTTTCTATCTTGTATGTAACTATTGATCTTACTTTTGGGAAAGAAGAACATAATCCAAAAAAAATCAACTTTAAAATCTATGTATATAGTCGTTATTGACCAATTGATGATTAGAAAATCTGTTTATGCAACTATTTATTAATATGATACATATTTATTGAAAACTCATATTTTTTTCTAGGTAATGCAGATAAAAATCCATTCCTTCTTCTTCCTTGGGTAGGTATAAACTCATTTAGTAATTATGACACTAACGATGAGATAATAATAGAAACAGGCATTGATGTGGTGTTTGCTTGGGCCAAGCAGTGTTCTTTCAGCAACACTTAGAAGCAACTAATGTTATCATCCTCAAGAAGCAGACAAAAAAGCCAACAGGATTCTTCAATCAATATGTACAGTATATGTTTTGCAAGTCACAGGATGCAGCCAGTGCACCTTGGAGAGGCTCCCACCAGCCTTGAAAGTGTAGGGGTTAGCAAAATCATCCCAGGAACCAATATCTGAATCGAGACCTCAAGATGGAAGAAGAGTTAGCTTATGTGTATTCAAAATTTTTCTGTATTTTTAAACTCTTTAAGAATCTCCCATTTATTTGATAAAATAGTGTCCACTTTGAGGAAATGTTATTTTGTCTTGTGGTCCAGGGTCGGCAGGATCATTCTTGAGACTCCTTTCTAAGGGTGTTGTCTATTCAACATTTCTGCATTCAGTTCCTTGATTTCTAGTTTCTGGCTCTTCCATTTTACTAAAAATATAAGTCAAGGTTTCCAGTGACCTTCTAATTCTAAATTCAGTTAATTTTTTAAGTCCTTGTATTATTCGGCATGTTTCATGAATTTAAAACCACTCATTATTCCTTTTGATTTGAACATTTCTACTATCCATCTAATCATATAAATCAGAAATTTGAAAAACATCCTATAATATTTACTTTCTGTCATTTGTCTCCCCTATAAATTCTTGCCTTGTTTCTTGCCTTTGCATGCCACATTTTCCAGTGGACAAACTTAAGGATCCTGTTTGGTATAATTTACAAGCCATTCTCAGTTGGTGGTCACTAGCTCCAGTCTTTATTACCAAGGAAATTTATGGTTAAGACTCATACCCAAGATTAGAAGCAAATCATTAGACTGATGTGTTTCCATGTCGTCTTGAAAATCTTTACTCCAGCTAGATGTGGAAACTGGTAAATCAGAGACAAGCCATATCCTCAGTTGTCATTTACATTCCCCGTGTTGATTCCACTTCCACTAGATTACAGGGATACTTGGATTGAAGTCCTTTCTCCTGCACACTAACACTATCTTTTGGTATCAAACTCAAACTTCAGAAGTATGTTTCCTCACTTATATATTTGGGTTAACGATAGTATCTTAGCCATAGGACTGTTTTTAGGACTAAATGAGCTGACACATATAAAATACCTAATATAACGTCAGGCATGATATAATTCTTCAAGACTATTAATTATTCGTTACTATTATTGTTACTGCTATTTTTGTTGCTATAGAAACTACCATAGGTGGCCAGGAACCCTAATGTGACCTCAATCTTAATGAAATAGGTCCTTATAGGATGTAGTTTCTGCATAACCTTTCCTCACTATTCAGTAAGAGCAAAACCTCTGGAACTATGGCTACAGCCTGATTGATTCTCCGATTTCAGCTTTGGAATGGATCTAGTACTACCTAGCCTGTTTTAAACACTGCTGGACATACAAGCCAGAATGTAGCAAGGATGAAAAATGTTTAATTCTATAACTGTTTTCAAAAACCTCCTCATCATTTACTACAGGTTGTAAAGCCATAGAAACTGACTCTAATGAAAGCAGCAATAACTTGTAGGAATGGAACACAGGTTCCCACGTTGCCCATGTAGGAGCTCCACTGGAGTGTGGGATAGTTGCTGAGGGTGGAGATGATGTCACTGACAACTTAATTGTGTTCCTCAGCATGTGGAAAGGAATCCTCAGGGTTTGTTATTGGAGCTGTAATAGTTGTCTTGACAGGCTCAGTCAATTTTAATATTTAACTGAGCACTAGGATAGAAGTCTCTGGATGATTGAATAAATCACCTTGGGCCTATTCTCTGATTTAACACAAGTAAATCAGATTTGTTGTTAAAAACAGGCTGTAGAAACAAAGTATATTAATTAGAAATTGGCACCAAGGTAAGAAGTAGGACACACTCTATATGTCTCCACTAAAAACATTGGTTTAAATATCTATCTTCTTTATTGTATGGAGGCCACCTCTAAGAATCTTCTTCATAATTTTATAGTAGTGGTTGTTCAGGGCCTTATACAGCATCTGATGGGCAAATAAAAGAAAAAAATGAGGAAAAGAAAAAAAAATGTATAAAGAAAACAAAAGGCTGATTTTTTAAAAAAGCATAGAAAAATCAAAATACATAAATCAACATGTGAGCAGGAGTAATGACATGGTTCTATTTTTTTTTAAATGAACAGTTCTTTCCTTCTCATCATGGTTGATAAAATTAATATTGGTCCATACCCAATTCCCATTTTTTTTTCTGCTACATTCTCTTTTTTTTTTTTTTTTTGACTTGTGGTGTTCTCCTTTTTGGTCTTATCAACTTAAAAGTCAAGTTGAGGCACACTGAGGGTGTGAACAAAGAGTTTTTCTGAACCCAAATGAGGATGGTCATCTGGGAAAGCAACATGAAATTCCAGTTGCTTGGAATAAATATTGCTAGAATGGCATCTGAGGTATCTGAGTTGTCTGGTTTTATAGAGAAGAAAGGAAGGAAGGAAGGAAGGAAGGAAGGAAGGAAGGAAGGAAGGAAGGAAGGACTGGTTGTTATTGGTAGCCAAGAACAGCATAGGTCATTAATTTGTTGTCAGTCACTTAATGTTATACATTCCAAGAAAAAATTGCAATAAGAAGGAACAAGTCACTTATCAGTCATTTATTACCCTGATGGCATCAGTACATATATAAGGAACTAAATTGAGGTAGTTAAAGGTTAAATTAATCAGATCATGAGGCTTTGGAATCTAGGATGGTGTGACTTCTGTCTCAACACTCATGCCTGTCAGGCATGATAGGAGTTTGAAGACCCTTTTATTTTATTTTTATCTTTAGTCTCATTCTAATTTCAGGTATTTTCCACTCTCTGCATAGGTTAAGGGGTTTGTGCCATTTTTACTAATCATGTAACCATATAACAAAAGGTTTCTAGAAAGCAAATATTATAGTGACAATAGTTTTTTGTTGGAGCTCTTTCTTGTACTTTTTATTTTATTTTGTATATCTGAACACTTTTTGTAAAGATCAAATAGCAAAGTTATTGAAAAAAAGAGCTAGTATTTTTTTTTGAGAGCTTTTATCTGCTAAATGTTTCCAAAAGCTCATTGTATTTCATTTTCATATCAATCCTGATAGGTTCTTTTCAGTTTAGGATACGGAGACAGAGAAAGTAAGAACTTTCCTAAAGAAGAACAAAAGTGGGGTAACATTCAGAGCCAAGTTGTGTTAAGGCATTTGATAGGTTAACACAAGAACAAAGAAGACACTTGGAGATGGCATGTGAGATACAAGGTTTACTGAGAGATGTTTATAGGCAAGATCCCGTGGCGATGGGTTGGAGAACTGCAGATCTATTTCATATGAACATCTGTTTCTTATGGTGCCTCTGCTGCTTCTCCAGAAAGTAGTGCTTCTGTCCCTCTTGGAGCTTTGTCTAGGGCCAGCCAGCTAGAGGATCACTTCCCTCTCCAAAGTGCTCTGTTCTACACCAGTTACTACAGGAGGTAAATTTCATAGGTTAGGTTATAGAAGCAGCATCAGCTTGGCTTGATTTGTTCCATTGTATGATCAGCACCCCAAGGATCTTGGCATACATGCAAGAAAGTAGCTTTCTGCAGATAGTAGAAATTTGCCCCAATTCCCAGCATGATGTATGATCTTCTGATGAGAAGAAGTCACTGTTATTTAAGATGGTATGTATCTGAATATTCCAGTTCAGTCTTGTTCTCTTAATGTGGCTAGCTTTTTGGGAAGAGGGAAGGGCACTTCAGGGCCACAGGGCTTATTGTCCTCCTTTTCACCAAGGATGACACAATGGGATGTGTTTAATTCTATGGTCCAGATGTCTAAGTGAGAGACATCTTAATAGGTGGGATTCTTGATCTCTCTGTGTGTGTGTGTGTGTGTGTGTGTGTGTGTGTGTGTGTGTTTTGTTTTGGTGAGATGACAGAGCTTCAGGAGAATAAAGATCAAGACTCTTCTAGGAAGAAAGAGTCTCTGAATGGTATTCCCCACCACCACCACCACCCGCATTTTCATGCTGCAGTAGTCATTAGTTAGATCAGAGGAAATGCCGGCTACTCTAACTGGTGTCTCAAACAGGGAAGTTTTGCTTCCACCCTGAAAATGAAGGAAGGGCTCTAGAGTCATCAGACTTGCCTTGACAATCAAGACAGAAAGGCTTCAGGATGGGTTCATTGTGATGTCCTATCCAGGGGAACTGGAGAACTATCATATTTAAGTTTTAAAGGAATCCAGTAGACGCAAAACCAAAGGAAATTAATATTTCAAAAAAGGGAGAAAATTCAAATATCAACCAGAGAAGTCATCTGTTCTTGCTGTGTTGTACCACTACTGTAGTATGCCTCAAAATGTGCAAAATCCACTTTAAATATTAGCAAAATTTCTAATACATTTAAAAATGAACCAAGCTAGGTGGTTTGCAAGTAACTGAGCTATTTAAACCAGATTTTTTTTTCTTTTACTTTTTGTACTTTCCTGTGGAGTTAACACTAAGTGCAAAACTTCTGCAAAAGACAAAATATTATTGTCTTCAATGGGCTTTTGGATCAATGGAGCCATCAAGGAAAACAACACTGATTTAAGTACACGTCTTTATTCTCTGATGGGTACCAATAGCCTGCAGAAAAACACAAAGAAATATTAATTGGCATGTTGATATGTAATGGCTTGTTTCTAGACTGAGAAAAAGACAATTTTATTTAATTACAATAATACATTTTACTTTCAAAATGTTATGGATTGGCTTACTAATTTCCTGGTAAGAGCAACTTACTTGGTAGAAAATTAATTCTGCAAAGTATCATTGGGTATAGATATAATGTGGTTCATAAAACAAAGTGGTAAACACAAAAATTATCCTTCATTTTTAAAACTAGGCAACTTTTAAAAGTTTTTACATATAGATGTTCATGTCCTTATTATCTTTTAAAGGGTTACACTTACATAGGCTGAATATTTATCTTCCATAAATGTATAAATCTCTCCCACCTATTTATATGTATGTTTCTGTGTTATAGTGTGTATGATTTTCTGTTGAAGAAAGTGTACATTACTTTTTTTTAATAGAAAAGGCAAGGTTTATCATTCAGGATAGCAGGAAATCTCCAAACCATTTAAATAGGGAGAAAACTGAATTTTAATATAGGTATTTTAATTGGCAAGATAATGACAGCCATGTTGACCCAATAAGACTATTTCCTAGTGGCTTTTGTGTTCATCTCCATTTTTATTGCCACCATGTTCTCTGCCATACTTCTGTCTGGAGGAAAGTGATGCTGGTCCCCTTTTCCTCCATGGAAGGCTGGTGAGGGAATGGAGTGTTTCTTGAATATGTCCCACTATCATTTAAACAATGGATGATTGAGTTGGAAAATGAGCTCACATATATTTGAATTCCAAAGGTTTAAATAAATCAGAGGGCTGAATAGGTAAGAGTTAAGGACAGATAATAGAAGGATTCACATTGAAATTTGATAAGCATCTAAAAATTCTATTCAACTGATAAAAGTAAGCATTATCCTCTCATTTTATCCAGTGTCTCAATGAAAATCTTCAAATTATTTTCTGGAGGCTATTTTTTCCCTTAAACCCATATTTAAGAAGAAATTCTTTGAGCTAAATTCTTTTCTGCTAAATTTTGTATATTCTCTTGAAAAAAGGAAAGTTTTATGCTTACTAAGGACTTTGGACTATCAATTTGAAATCGTCTCAGCCTCTAGAACTAATTCTCCTTGATTTATATGACCAGTTCGTTAAACTTCAGTGTCATCACTGACTGCTTTCTTTTTCTTTTTAAACAAATCTGTCATCAAATTAAAGATATCAATAACAATGATATCTGGGAGAAAACATTGAACCATGCTCAAACTAATTGAGTCAAAAGAAAACACAAGCTTCCTCTTGTAAGCAAATATATGCAGCCTTCAAAGGGTTCTATGAAATATATAAATGCATTTTGAGATAATGAGTTTTTAGAGTATGTCAATTTTGTCTTAATTGAAAAAATGGGAAGTAGAAGGAAAATATGAGATATTTTTCTTTTCTTTCCTTTTTAATTTTTTTTTTTTTTTTTTAGCAATGTCTTGGGCTGAGTTGTGTCTCTAAAATTCATGTTGAATGCCTAACCCTCAGTACCTCAGAAGTAAGTGTATATTTGAAGATAGTCACCATGTTCAAAAAGGTACCCTATTCTCTTCTGATCCATGGGAAATACATTTCAAAACGCTCAGTGGGTGCATGAAACTGCAGACAGTACTGAACCATATATACTGTTTTTTTTTTTCTATACATACATACTCATGATGTTTAAATCTGGCATAGTAATATATTAATGACAACAATAAAATATAGCAATAACATTCTATAATAAAATTTATGTGAATATAGTCTCTCTTCTCAAAATATCTTATTCTGTTGTACTTACTCTTCTTTTCCTTTTGATAATGCAAAATTATAAAATGCCTAAATAATGAGATAAAGTGAGGAGTGATGTAGACAATGTGATATAGTATTAGGGTGCTACATAAGGCTTACTTGAATACAAGTACTGTGATATCGCAACAGTTGACTTCATAAAAAGATGGCTACTAAGTAACAGGTGGTAGCATATACTGCCTGGATATGTCAGGCAACAGTATGAGTCACAGAATGGGTTGGAGATGGTGTAGGATGGTGTGAGATTTTTATCATACTACTCAGAATAGTGAAAAGTTTAATGAATTGTTTATTTGTGGAATTTTCTATTTAATATTTTTGTACCACATTTGACCATGAATAACTGAAAGCAAAACTATAGATAAGAGAGGACTAATGTAATAAGGTAAAATGAGGTCATATAAGTAGGACCTAATCCAGTGTCCTTATAAAAGAAAGAGACTGGAAATATGAACACAGGAAGATGACCATGTGTAGACAGAAGACAGCCTTCTACAAGCCAAGAAGAGTTCCTCAGAAAAAAACTAATCCTGTTGGCAATTTTATTTGTGTTTTTTTCTTTCCTTAAGTAGTGTAAGGAAATAAATTTATGTTTTTAAGCCATCCAGGCAATGGTATTTTGCTATGGCAGCCCTAGAAAACTAATACAAATGATATCTTAATTTTAGTAGTTTAAGATTATTCCTTTTAGGTCTGGTTATATAAAGCAGACTTTGTTCTTATGTTAGACAGTGTAAGGTGTCAGAATTCACTGCTTTCTTCTTTTCAGATGTTTTATTTGTTTACATCTCCTCAAATAGTACCATTAAGATGGTAGTCACCTGTTTAACTGTTAATATCCTTATTATGTTATTCTTAATATACTTGAAATAATTTCTTTTGTTTTCTTTGTAATTAGGTGTAGTGATTAGATTTTTCTGTAAGCTTGAATGATCTACTTAAATGATGTCTTCTTTCTTATTTGTTCTTGTCTTCTAAATTGCCCTGATTAGCAATAACAACAAAGGAATCGAGAGTACAGTATTATCGTTTGAACACAAACTCCACTTTTTGAAATGGTTATCAGGGTCCACCGATTCAATGGCTTTTCTCACAGCCTCAGTTCAGACTTGCTTAATGAAGGATGTAAAAGGAACCCAGGTTTCCTAACAGCATTAAACCTTCACATCAGGAGATTTTCCAGAATTTATCATGTGCTGGCTTCTTTTAAGTAAACTCAACCAAAAGCGTTCTCTTCTTTGAGAAGACCAATACACAGGCCAGATCATCATGACTATATCTTTACTTATTTCCTATGTAAGTTAAAAAAAAATTCAAGAAATATGCTAGCCAGCTGTTCTCAGAATTTTCTCAGTGTGTGACTTTGAAACATGTTGGCAGGAGAAGAAGGTGTGAATATTCAAATGAATATTCCTAGAAAGGATATAAAATCTTCTTCAACATTTTAAAAAATCTATTTAATAAAACTTTTTTTTCCCTTCTGGAAAGTATAAATGCATTGGATGGGAGCAAATCCCTATTATAATAGGTACATAGTGGGGGGATTCACAAATATTCATACAATTTTTCTTTTGTTTAGATAGTAAATATTTCTCTTCTAGCTCATAAATATAGAAATTTTCATAGAGATTAGGGTTATATTTGGGGATAAACACAGGTAGAGACTAGGTTCATGAGCAGTTTACAATTTGGTAGGGAAGACACATTAAATGACTAACAAGCACATATATTATGACATAAATGATTCATTATTAGTTTGATGTAGTCATAAGGGAGAAAAACAAAGTTAATGAGACAGTTTGGTATAATGGTATTTATCCTTGTCTATATGGCTAGTAAGTCTGCCTCAAGACAGATGAAGAAGGCAGAGCCTAAAGATGCCCCGTTTTGACCTTTACATAAGAAGAATGAGAAACCATAAAAGTGCTTTAACTAAAAGAAGATCATGATTGAAAATAAATTTTAAAAAGGTTAATATAAGAGCACTGAAAAAAAATAGATTGATTGGAAATAAGGAGATCGAAGGATGCAAAGTGAGCAGAATTTCATGTTAGTCTATACTAAAGAGGATGGTGACTTCAACGTAGGTGTTCATCTTGGGAGTATGACAAACAGGACAGAGTTTGAGAAGTTTAAGGGGTAGAATCAATAGGACTTAAGATGGTATGAAACATGAGGAAGAGAGAGGAATTAAGAGAGCAACCACAATTTCTAGTTTGAATAGATGGATGGAGCTGCCATTTTTGAAATAGGGTATATGTTGGTAGTACTTTGCTGATGTTAAAACAGCATCTATGCATGTTGAATGCTACAGATCCCATCAGTCTAAGGGTATAAATAGAAGTTATAGTAACATTAATATACTCAAATTTCTAGCTTTAAGTCTTACTTGCTCACTTAGTTCTTTGTGGTAATTTCTAGATATTCGGAAGGAATTTGTGTGTATGTGCTTCCATGAAACAGTGCTTCCATGAAACAGTTCAGGACAGTGATCCTTCAGGTGTGTCATTTTGATGGCTCCATACCTAAAGATAGAGGGCTCCACCATCCCGTTCCTGTCTTCTGCATCCAGGATGCCTAGTGTCCGTTACACTGGGGACTCATTGGCCCAACTGCCAACTAATTTGTAACATTGCCTGGTGGGGCTGACCGCTCTGAACAGAATATTTGCTCTCTTGCTCTTCCCCTCCCTCTCTTCTCTCTTTCTTTTCTTTTCTCATTTATGGTGGGATCGCCTAGGGAAATTACTTACAAAGCACTGTAAAGTTCCTTCCCACACCTAGCCAGGGGAGCCCACTCACTGCTGGGATACTGGGTTAAGTTTGCTTTCTGTTCTAATTGTGTCAGCAGTGCAGGATCTGAAAGGGGGATTCCTCTCCTCTCTCTCGTGGGCCTCCTATCTGCTTACTTCAGTTATTCATTCATGCTCCTTCCTCTCATGTGCTGAATTCTCTTTCAGGGTCTCTGTTGTACCTTTCTACAGCTTGGCTTGTATTTTGGGCTCCCAAGTCTATTAGCAATGTATTATATATATATTTTTTTCTATAATGGCAGGTTCCTATCTCTTCCCCAGGGCTCTCAGTCCTTCACAATTCTCCTCAGATCACTTATGAATAAATATATGCAAGCAGATATGTGGGAAAATGAGTGACCTGACTTAATATGGCTCCACACAGATAATTATAAATTTTAAAAGGGTATTTTGTTTTTAATTTCCAACATCTAATACTTAAAAATGACAAGAAGCTTACAGAAGTCAATTAAACCGTGAGTGTTTTGTATGTGTGGGTGGGTAAGACTCTACTTCCCTGTGTCTAGGGGAAGGAAAGACTGTATCTAGTACAATTACAATTCTTAAGGCTGCTCATATGCCTGACCCACTCCTTCACTGCTTTTTCAGATTCTGCTAATAGAGATAGTTCTTTTTTAACTTACTTATCAGCTCTTCTTTATAAATTCAGAAAAAATTATAAATTTTTTTCTTTCCTACATGAGTTTCTATAGTTTTGTCAAAATAAACTTTGTTTTTAGTTACTATTTGGGGGGTCATTAGTTTTTCTTGCATATTATACTTTGATCTGGGTTTAGAAAAATATTGTTTTCATATCTTAAAATATAAGATATTCCCTGGGGACTTTTGAACTATTTATTTTGTGAGATTATTTAAAAGATTATCTTTCTTTTAGTATTTAAAAAAACCAGAAATAGCAATTTAGGCCTATGGTGGAAAAAATTTCAGCATTAGGTAATTATAAAACATCAACAGGTAGATACTTAGTCAATTTGACAGCTGTAGAATTAGGAGTTGTTATAAAAAGTAATTTGTAAGTTTTGATTTTTTTTTGTAAATTTTGAAGAATCATTGCAAATTTCCTGTGTATTTCTATTATGTTTAATAAGCATTTATATAATTATAATTATACAGAGCATCTGATACTTTAATAGCAATGGATATATAAATGGCTACCCAACAAAAATATTCACACTCTTTTGAAAATACATACTAAGAATCACTATGTGTTGTAATGGTTACATTCTTAAAAATATAGCAGTTTCTTCATCCAGAATATTCCTCAATTGCCTACATTTTCTGAGTGGCAAAGTAGCATTTTAGGACAAATATCTTGCTCATTAAAAAAAAATACCTGGGGCTGGGGTTGTGGCTCAGCAGTAGAGTGCTAACCTAGCACATGCCAGATCCTGGGTTTGATCCTCAGCACCACATATAAAGATAAAATAAAGTATTGTGTCCAACTACAACTAAAAAATAAGTATTAAAAAATACCTGGAAGGCATCAATGGGTTATTATTATTATTATCTCAAAAAAATCTCAGAATATCTATAGCTTCAAAACATTTTTCTGTAATTATATACAGCAAAATTAATTCTAGATGATTCATAATTTATGTTATGAATTGTCCAAAACATTAAGGAAATTAGTTCTTTTTTTAAAAAATAATAACTGGACTATAGAGATGTATAAATTTACTTCCTAAAAACAGCCTTCATCACATCTTTGTATAATTTTCACTACTTGTTAAAATACTTTTTTTTCTTATTTCCCTTGTAACACAATAGGTAGTATGATTATATAGAATAATTTTTAAGAATGTCTTGGTATAGAATTTTCTTAAGAGAAAATACAATTTATCATAATGGTTAGGTATAAAGACATTTAAACCATACTGCCCAGGCTTATATTCTGAGGCTATAAGTTGTGCACTATATGAATTTGGGCACATTTCTTAAACTTGCTGTACTTTGTAGTTTATATCTTAACCTGAAAGATTGATGTAAAAACCAAAGGACTCTGTGTGTATGTGTGTGTATGTATGTAATAAAATAGTGCCTGAAATTAACAAATGCTGAACATGTGATCACATATTAGCTTAGTTTTACTTTATTTTTCTTATTTTGTTTTAAGAAATTATGGCCTGTGTAGTTTTTCCTTTTTATATTTTGATGATGTGCCATGATCATGTTTAGTAAGTACCTAAACTATTACAAATATGGCAGCTACTCAATGGGTAAAAGCCATCACTTCCTTCTCTTGACATTGTCAAAGATGAAGGAAATCAAGAAGAACAGATCCTAATATATTAAAATATCATTGAGGGGACATATTTTCCATGTCTTTTATTCTCATTGTGAAGTAGGAAGCGTATTAGCTGATAAATATGATGAGAGTCATGAGTGATGGCAACACACAACTGTCACCATCAAAGGGAGAAAAAACATGTCTTGGGACACTTGAATATCAAACAGCATTGAAGGCCCCCTTCAAGTTGAGACCATTAATTTACAGTAGAAGCAGCATGCATAGCATCATAGCTTTCTCCAACCGTAAAAGCTTTCTTTATCTGTAGAAATGTGAGTTGTTGGGGGAGGTTGGAGGACAAAAACCATAAAAGGGGAATAAGTGAGCAAGAAAAGGAAGCCGACCCTGGGAAGATTAGGACTTATGATGAAATGTAAGATCAACTGTGGAAGAGTGAAAGGAACTTGGGAAACTGAAGCAAAGGAGATGCTGTGGAATATTGGCATGTGGAAGTTTAGAAGTGAAGCAAGTCTATGTGAAGATGTGATGTAGGAGCAGCTGTGAGGTGTTTCTGGATATTGAGTAGAGATAGAGCTGCAGAGAAGAGAATTTGGAGGATACAAGAAATGGTGGAGTCAATTCAGTTATCAAATGAAAAGAAATGAGAATGTAACAGCTATATAGCAGGTCTCTTTCAAAAAATTCGGTATGAAATTGAATGGGTCAGTGGGCTCCAAGAATAATGTCTTTGAGAGTGATATACATCTCCAGAATCAGATAGAACAAGTAGGAAGCTATAGACATTAAAGATATTTTATGTTAATTCTTGCAAAAAAGAAAAAAAAATGACACTGTCTCAAAACCATATAAGAAAATTGCATATCTAATATTAGGCATGATTTTGGGCTTTTTTCTTTCTTTCTTTTTTTAAAATCTTGATGCTAGGAACATTTTCATTTGAATGATACAGGAAGGAGTCTACTTAGAATCTAGAGGGGAAAAATGTACCATTATTACTTCACTTCATTATGAAAAAATATTTACACATTCATAATTATTTAAGCATTGTTTCATAGAGACATTCATTCTCATTGAACATACATGCAATGTATGGGATATTTTCTGATTATAAAACAGAATGCGAATTTTATTAGCCATAAGAATATAAAAAAGTATAGTTACAAAAAGTATAAAATGGAGAAGAAAGAGTACTAGTTTTAATAACCATTGGGGAAACAAAATGATTTTTCTAACAAAAGACAATTTCCCTAGCCAGCCACCTGTACTACTGTAGGAGAGAGAATGTATTTATTAGTGAGGAAATAATAGGGATTTATATTCATGTTACTACTGCATGGAAATGACTTCAAATTCTGGGCAGAATTCCATATAAATCTATTCAGAAAACTAGAAAAGAGAACAATTACAAAGACTCTTACTGAGAGATAAGAAAACTGACCTTTGATTGGCTCCTGGGTGACTTGTGAATGACTTCTAACCTGATCTTAACACTATTTGTTCCCAATATCCCAGGACCTTGATTGTAAGACTAACAGATCTGGATTCTTATCAGGCTTATATTTTCAAGGTGACACCCTGAAAAGGAGAGGGTTATGAGACAGTCCCCTTCCTTCTCTTTATTAAACAAAGAGGGTTTGATCATCTTACCCTAAAAATTTGAAAGCTTGATCACTCTACATTATAAAACGTCATCTTGCAAAGTGAAGAATCAAAGGATACAGTCCATGGTTGATGGAACAAGAAATTGCCATTCAAGTGCCTTTTATTGTATGCAGTAGAGTTATGGGTACTAAAAATTTTGATATAACTACAAAATTGAAGAAAGGTGGTATCTTAGAGTCCATTTGGGCTATTATAAAGAAATACTTTAAACTGGGCAATTTATAAATCATATGAATTTACTGTTCACTGTTCTGGGAGTTGGGAAGTCCAAGATTAAGTAGTAGTGAGGGATCGTTCTCTTCTTCAAAGATGAGCCCACTTGCTGTGTCCTCACATTCTGAAAAGACAAATGCTGTGTCCTTACATGGTAGAAGGGGCCAGGGAATTGCTTTAAGCTTCTTTTATAGGGGTACTACTGTCATTCATGAGAGGCTCCTGTCACATTCCACTATGAGTTTTTTGGGGAACACGTAAATCTGGACAATAAGCAGGTTGTATGAGATAAATACTCATTTCTCTTAGCTGAAAATCAATACAAATTGTATACTAGTAGCAAATTGAGTAACAGTTATATAAGTGCACTATTTAGCAGTATAAGGAAACCTAAGGATGATAACAGAGAAATGCTAAAAGATGATAGCATTATTGGCATAGGGAAGATGGAGCTGTTGTCATTTCTATTTATGTATAGTGGTGAATGTTAAAATTTGGCCATTAAACACATGCACACTTGAAAATGTGGAAGCCAATGATTCCTAGTGCAAAAAATAAAAACACAAATGTAATGAGGCTTTGATACTTTCTTTTTTAATTAATCAAAAGTTTCTATAGCTTTTAAGAGGAATCCTAGTGAATGAAGTCTTATGTTATATACCTTAATGATCACTAAAGTATTTACTGATATTCTGAAATAATGGCATTTTTTTGTGCTCTTTAAGTTTTGAAACTAAGAAGTTACTTGCTTGGTACTATTTTTTAATAGTGCAGTACTTAGAAGATCCAAATATACATATTCTGGGTCCCTATATTCTGAATTATGACAATGGTAGCTTAAATGGAGAAAGGATGAGATTTGAATTATTTCTGTCTTTATAAGTGAGGCACACGCTGAAAAAAAAAGAGGAATAAGTAAAGGAAAATTTCAGTTGACATATTTTCTAGCCAATGAAAAATGAAAGGTTATTGCCTGTGCTTGAAGGAAGTAAAAATAAGTCATTCTGTCAGCAGTGACTCTATATAATCTCCATCTATCTTCTCTCTCCACTCTCCCCTATCTCTTTCTCTCCATCCATTTGCTGGAAGTGCACACACCTTTATCCCCTTAGCTACCATAAAAAGAAATCCTCACACAATCGATGTTGAGCAACATTTTTAAAGGCAGTAGTAATGCATTCTGCAATTTCGTCTTCGTTTTAATGCAAAATTTCAAGCAGTTTATCAATGTCAGACAGACTGCGTCAGACACACCGTTTAACAAATGTATCACATAGAGAAGTTGTCTGGCTCAGTCTCCTAAGAAACCAAGGAGGAAGGAGCTAATAATTTTTTGGAAATTGTAGTTGGTTTCAGTAAGTGACTGTAATTTTTTCATCAGACATCTATGATCCTAGTATTTCCTGTCATTTAATTTCCAGCCTGTTATATTTTCCAGAGGAGATAACTTTGAACAAAATTTAATTAATGCAGTAGACATGAGAATCTACCATGGGAAGATAGCACTTTTCTAATCACTGCGGTGAACAGAAACAGGTACATTTAATTTTTGCTCTCAAGTCGTTTATACTGCTCAGGTCGTAAGGCATATAATTAAATGTAATGAAGTATAAAATGCTGTGCATTTTGGAATAAAAAGGAATAATGTAGTACTATGGATACTAGGAAGTAGGAATAAGAGAATTAGGACTGAGATAAGGAATCTACAGAAGCTTCTTGGGAGGAGAAGGCACTAAACAGAGCATTATTGAGTACAGATGAGGATGAATGAGAGGGATTTTCCATGCAGGAAAATAGCATGTGGATAAAGGCATTAGAGACAGGGAGCCCAGCCTTCTGGCATATGCCGGTAATCCTAGTGTCTGGGGAGGCTTAGGCAGGAGGATCTGACTTCAAAGCCAGCCTCAGCAACTGTGAGGTGCTAAGCAACTCAGTGAGACCTTGTCTCTAAATAAAATACAAAATAGGACTGGGATGTGGGTCAGTGGTCAAATGCCCATAAATTTAATCCATAGTACCCATCCCTACCAAAAAAGAGGGGGAAATGTGTGGGAAAGTGAGCTCTCTAGATTGTCTAAAGTTGCAGGAAGAAGCATGAGTTCACAAGAGGTGAGGCTAGGTCAGCAGCTGGGAATGAGCTTGTGGTAGTCCTTACTGTCAAGCATTTGGGCATCACTGCCCAGGCCCTGTTGAGTTTTTGACAGGAGTGTTCCATGAAAGAAGGGGAAAAGAAAGGCAGAGGGGCAGACTAGACAAATGCATTTTAAATTTCACTTGTTGCTTGTGGTTCTCCTCCTAAACCCACACCAGAAAAGCAGATTGAAAAGTTGTGCCCTGTCAAGGTGTGGCCTCACCTGTGTGAATTTACTTTCTGTGTTTTTAAAATGGAGCCCAAAGAAGAGCATAACCTATTTTGCTCTCTGCATACTCATGAACTGTGATTTTCCTTCCTTGGGCTGTTGCTTTTCTCTTTTGAGCTTTATAACTGGAGAGACTAGTCTTACCAGCATGTGATGTTTCCTCTTTCCTGATTATTTAGTGGTTTCCAATAACCAGAATCCTTCTTAGCTTTCTAGAATTTACTGCCTTATCATAATCCCTGGTCAGGTCCTAAAAAGCATCCCCAGTTAAAACAAACAAATAAACAAAACAAAACAACAACAAAAACAAGCTGATATATGTTAATGGAGCAGAGTTAAGAATTAATCTTTGTTTTATGTAACTGAGAATTCATGGAGTCAATTTTAATTTTGGAAAAATACTTAAAAGGGAAATTGATAGTTTTTTTTATTTCACTAATTCATATACTAATATTCAGGGACAATTGGAATAATAATCAATTATTTATTCATTTCTTTTAAGCAACAAAGCTCCTTTCAAAGAAGATAAGAAAGAGAATGAGAAATTGTATTTTATTAAAACATGTCACAATTGCAGTAGGGACTACAGATTTTTGATTAAAGTTCTGTCAATATTCTAGTATCAGAGGTTGAGATTGGCCTTTAAATTCATACAAGATAAAAATTAGAGAAATAGGGCTTCAGGTCAGTAATGCTTTCTGAGAAAAATCATTTTTTTTAAATGGTGTATTTTGGTATAAATTTTCAAAGTGGTGGCTCTAATAGGTTTATTGAGCAGGGAATTGAGTGCTTTTTCATTTTTAAAGAATTGCCATTAAAAATTGTGGTTTTTCAGGTGGCTTTTTATTTCTTTTGCATCTAAGTTGATGCTTTCTGTGAAAATGATTTTTGGCTCAGCATTTACTCTGTAGATTATTAATAAGCTTTGAAAGTTTGCCATAAAAATAAAACCATATTTCCTTGAGAGAGAGAATTGCATTTCTATTTTTGTAAAAGAACTTTGAGGTAGGAAAAGTATGGGGTAAATTATAGTGGTTTCATGGTATTAATTAATATATCTCTGATGAACATCACATGTTGAACATGATAATTTATAAAAGGCATTTTATTAACATATTATGATTGCTTATTGATTTTAAAGTTGGTCCTGAGATCTACTTGGGCATATTTAATGTGATATTTTAAGACATCTCTATTTAATCAAATGTATTTACCTAATTTTCTTCAACTAAAATATTAGGACAATAAAATCTTTCATGGTAAGAAAATTTATAAAATAAATTTTTACATGTTTGTGTGAAACTTAAGGATATTGGCTATTTTGTTGGTTAATAAATATTTTTACCTGGCTATTATAAAATTTAATTAGCAAGCAAAGTATTATTTTCAATCTGTTTAGATGGGGAAACTAAGAGCAAGAAAATTAGGTTATTGTACCATCCTACCAAGGATAGATGATTGAGTCTACAAGTTAGATCTCTAAACTTCTTGTCATTACTCTTTTTATGAGAAATATTGATTCTTGCCTATAAATCTAGTTTTCAGGTTAATTTGACAGAATTATATGGATACCTGTTTTGGAAGAAAATCAGAATAACATCAATAACTTCTCAAATAAAGTGTGTTCTGTTGACATGAACCCTGAAAGTTATTATATAGCAATGCTTCAGTGTATTGATGTTATGGAAAGAGCATATTAGTGAACTTTGGCAAAAATTTTGGAGTTACGAAGTTTAATTGGAGCCCTAATTGTGTGTGTGTGTGTGTGTGTGTGTGTGTGTGTGTGAAGCACATTATAAAATTTGCTCTCATCTATGTATGTATGTATGTATGCACGTGTCTGTCCATTAGTGTATCATCTTTTGAGTTTTAACATGCTTTGCCTCAGGTAATTTGGTAAAGGCACGGAACGTTGATTCTCCATGGCTTACTATTGGTGTTTATAGCAGGCCTGTATAAGTAGGCCTTCAATACATATCTGTTGAATTAATTGTATTAATAAACCTTTAGTCAGAATGGAGAGAGCTGCACTGTCTTTCTCTTGTTTAAAAGTCTTATGCACACACTCTCAATATCTACATTTTATAATGTAACTGTGAAGGGACTTAATAGAGTCAATCAGCTCACAAAATGGCTTTGAAATTATGTGCCCTTACACATCTCAATAGGAAATCTAAAATTGGACAGAGGACCAATTCCTTCCATAGTCAAAGGCATAAGCCAGATCTTCACAGCTATTTCCCCCAATGCATACTAAAAAGCCCAGAGATCCATTTTTACAGTGGGTTGAATATTTTACATTCTTTATCAGTTCATAGTCTGAAAGTTTTCAGTACCACCCAGATGTGCACATAAAAGTGTTTCAGTCCCATATGTACATTCTTCAAGGAGTATGTATTCCATTACACACAATAAAAAAGTAGAAAATGTGCAAATCCCTTATATAAAGTCCTTATCCAGAAACAATTCTATCTCCATCTCCAAGGAATTTCATAAATCTTTCCCAATTCATATACAACACTCCTGTGCAGTTTCCAAAGAAATCCCTTATCTTTTTCCAGAGATTTCTTTCTCAGTCCTTTAAAATATTTCCAGGAAGTTCATTGTTGCCAATTGCTAGGCTTTAGAGAAATTATGACTGAAATTTAAGGTACAATAAATTCCCTATTATTTAAAGTGTATAAAGGTCCTGTCATCACAGAGAGAAAATAATGGCACAGAAAGCCAGATTTGTCTCTCAGGCTTGAATAAGCTTTAGGTAGCCGCCTCGGTGGTCAAGAGAAGAGATTGAGTCCTGGGCAGAAGTTTCAATCATACATGTTTGTCCCTTTATTGAAGAAACCTGTAAATATTTATGGTTGGTAGATGCAGCATCAACTTTTAGAAAGAGTGTGAATGTATTTCAAGTCATGCTGCTGGAGTCCAGTTAAATTCTAGAGCTTTTCTTTGTGAAGAAAAGATTTTATTTTCTGTTAATATTATAAAATAGATAGTGACTATGATCTTAACATATAAATAGAAAAATTAGATGGCATTGCTTATGTATTTGAATTCAAAGTTATAAGAAGAAATTAGACAGGTAAATTATATAATTCATTTTTTTCTGTTAGCTGAGAGGAAGAGATTAGATTCAGGTTCTGATAAAATATAAGTTGAACAAAATCTGTTGCAGTCATGCTACCATTGTTATGGTTTGTATGTTGAATGACCCCCAAATGCCCATGTGCATTTTTCTAATGATAATATTGATCATCTTTTCGGAGATTTATTTACCATCTATAAATATTTTTTTGTTAAAAAAAGATTTTTTTTTGTCGAGTTTAAAAGTTTTTTTAAAAATATTTTTTAGTTGTTGATGGACCTTTATTTTATTTGCTTATTTATATGTGGTGCTAGGAGTCAAACCTAGTGCCTCACACATATGAGGCAAGTGCTCTACCGCTGAGCTACAACTCCAGCCCCTAAAGAATTGTTTTTTTTTTTCCTTACATGTTCTGGATATGATTTTTTTGTCAGGTGTATGGCTTCTATTTTCATTCTATTCCAGAAAATAAAAGCTTCTGATTTTTTAAAATTCAGTTTATCAATTTTTTTCTTTTATAGATTGTGCTTTTGGTGTCATACCTAATAACTTTGCCAAATTCAATTTCAACATAGATTTTCTCCCAAATTTTCTTCCAGAAATTGTATAGTACTGCATTCCACATTTAAGAGTATGAGTCATTTAATTTTTGTATAAGGTGTGAGGTATATATCAAGTTTGTTTCTCTTACTACTATGGAAGGAATTGTGCCAACATTTCTCTTGGAAGAAACCTACCCTTTTATTACCAAATTGCCTTTGCATCCTCAAAATTTAACTATATGTGTGTGCGTCTAATTCTTTTTTAAAAAATTTGTATTAATTGAATAATTTATTTGTTCTAATTTGTTATACTTGACAGCAGAATGCATTTCAATTCATAGTACACAAATGGAGCACAATTTTTTAGTTTTCTGGTTGTACACAAAGTAGACTCACACCATTTTTATCTTCATACATGTATCTAGGGTAATGATCTCATTCCACCATCTTTCTTTTCCCCATGTCCCTCCCTATTTCTCCCTCCCCTTTGCCCTATCCAAAGTTCCTCCATTACTCCCATGCTATCTCTTATCCCCATTATGGATAAGCATCCACTTATTACAGAAAACATTTGGTCTTTGGTTTTGGGGGATTGGCTTACTTCACTTAGCATGATATTTTCCAACTCCATCCATTTACCTGCAGATGCCATAATTTTATTCTCTTTTAATACTGAGTAATATTTCATTGTGTGTGTGTGTTTATTATATCACACTTTCTTTATCCATTTATATATTGAAGGGCATCTAGATTGGTTTTACAATTTAGCTGTTGTGAATTGTGCTACTATAAATATTGGTAGGCTGTGTCACTGTAGTATGCTATTTTTAAATCCTTTGGGTATAAACCAAGGAGTGGGATAGTTGAGTCAAATGGTGGTTCCACTCTAAGCTTTCTAAGGAATCTCCATAGTGTTTTCCAGATTGGTTGCACCAATTTGCAGATGTGTGGGTCTAATTCTGACTCTCTAAATCTGTCCCTTGCTACAACAATGTCACCCTGTCCTAATTACAGTAGGTTTATAGTCTATCTTAAAGCTAAGAGGAGTAGCCCTGCCTCTCACAGGGAAAATAATAGAAGACTTTGACAAAGTATTTTAAACTATCACAAAGACTCATATTTTCTTCTAAAATAAGCATTTAAATTTTTATTTTATTTTTTTTAGTTGTAGATGGACATGATATCTTTATTTATTTATTATTATTTTAATGTGGTACTGAGGATTGAACCCAGCACCTTACATGTGCAAGGTAGGCACTCTACCACTAACTACAGCCCCAGCCCCATATAAGCATTTTAATGGTATAAATTTCCCACAAGTACTGCTTTAGCATTACCAAAATTTTGAGGTTTTATTTTTATTTCTATTCAGTTTAAAATGTTTTCTGATTTTCTTTGAGTCTTCTTTGTTCCATGAATTATTCAGATATATGTTGTTTTATTGCTTAAATATTTGGGGATTTCCTCTTGTCATTGAATTGTTCATTTCTGGTTTAATTTTTGTATGGTCTAAGAATATAATTTCATGATAGTATGTATCATTTAAATTTGTGAAGGTTTATTTTGTCTCTAAGGATATGGTCTGTGTTAATCTTCCTTGAGTACTTGAAGGAGGTGTATATTCTGTTAGTTGAACAGAATGTTCTATAATTATCAATTGGATTAAGTTAGTTGATAGGGTTTTCAGTATTTTTGCTTATTTTCTGTTTATGTTTTATAGAAATGATTGAAAAAGAATATTGAAGTCTTTCAGAATATGAGTTTATTTCTATTAAGTTCTGGATTAGCTTTTTGATTGGTGAATTTAGAAGCGTGGTTGCTAGGTACATAGATATTTAGGGTGTTGATTTCTTAGTGAATTGACCCTTGTGATTAATTATGTAATGGCTCTCCATTCTTAGTGATTTTTCTTTGCTTTGTAATCTACATTTTCCTGATGTCAATAAAACTATTCTGGTTTTCTCTTAATTTGGGTTGGCTTGCTAAATTTTTTTGCCATCATTTTTCTTTTTAGCATATATGTAATTGGATGTGTGTGTGTGTTTTGAGACTGTGTATATTTGGATCTTGATTTGACCAGTCTGATATCCCCAGAATTTAATTGTACTTTGGCCATTTTCCTGAAGTGCAATTACTAATATATTTGGATTTATGTATACCATTTAATTTTCTTTTCAGTTCGTCTAATTTGTTATTTATTCTGTTTCCCTGTTGTGGAAGACGGCATGTAGTATCCTTGTGTAGTTGATTTGGTTTAGAGTCTTAGAATCATTAGGAGAAATGGGTTATAATGAGCCTCTCCCCTATTTGCTAACACTGGACTGTTTTGCTGCTATATTTTATTTAAAAATTAATGCTTTGAATTTTCTTACTTCTTTTTTAGAATCAATGAAAATAAAAGCGAGGTGGTAAAGCAAAAAATAACCCTGGTAAAATAGAAAAATCCCGAGGACTAAAATGGTCATCATAAATATCCAATTCTAATAAAAGTTGACTTACCACAATACAAACTGCTTAATTTTGAGGCAAAGTTTCTATTTTGTAAGGATGGATGTCTATAGATGGAAAATGGTATAGTTCACCAGATAATGCGATCATAGTAAATATGTGTTTATTTGAATATTTGAAGTACTGAGAAAGGAAAGATCCATGTCTACTGTTCTCTTTTCAGTGCTATAGCTCCTACTGTATTTATATAGTTATATATAATTCTTTACACAGAATATACTAAATAACTGCTTTTAATTAAATAGGGTTGTTTTCAATATTTTTTGGTGACTAAAATTGGGAGAGAGAATATTTTTCTAAAAGTTCCTGTTTTGTGAGTAGTAACAACTCTAAGGTGTTATTACACTTTGTAGGGCCTAGGATTTTTACTTTGTGCATTTGTCTATTTTTCAGGTGCTGCTATGCTATCTTTTGAATGTTTGTATTCTCTCCAACATTCTCATTACAATTTAATTCCTAGCCGGGTGTGGTGGCACATACCTATAATCCCAGTGGCTCTGGAGGCCGAGATAGGAGAATGGAGAGTTCAAAGCCAACCTCAGCAATTCAGCAAGACTCTAAGAAAGTTAGCAAGATTTTGTCTCTAAATAAAATATTAAAAAGGGCTGGGGATGTGGCTAAGTGTTTAAATGTCCCTGGGTTTAATCCCTGGTACTCAGAAAAAAAAAATGTTATCCCTGATGAAACAGTACTATGAGGAGGACTTTGGAGTCTGATTAGGACATGAGAGGTCTACCTTTGTGAGTGGCTTAGTGCTCTTAAAAGAGCTAGAGGGAACTGGCTTGGTGGTTCTTGCCCTTCTGCCCCCTGTCATGAATACCCAGTGATAAGTAATCCTGGCAGTGGAAAGCAAATCTCACCAGATACCAAACCTGCAGGAGCCTTGACCTTGGACTTTCCTGTCCTCCAAAACTGTGGGCAATATATTTTTGTTCTTTGTAAATTATCCAGAAGGAGATATTTTGTAACAGCAACATGAATGGACTAAGAAACTATAGTCAATACCTATTTTAAATTAATGTAATTTCATTATTTTCAGAGTAAATCTTAAATTTTTCATGTTTTATAAAATCTTAGCTCAATCTCTCTCAGGGAAGATACACAATTGCTTACACTCCTTTCCCGTAGATCATGGGAAATAGACTTCCTCATTAATCTTTGACAGATAGCCATGCCAAGAAAATCATGATAATGAGTTCTACTGGTATTATAACAGTGAGCTGTGTGGCAGGTTAAATAGTGGCGCCTAAAAGATGTCCATCTCTCAACATCCAGAACTTGTTCATGTTTCCTTAAAAGGGGGACTTATTGATGTGAATAAGTTAAGGGTCTTGACAGAGGGATATTATTTTGAATTATTTGGGTGGGCTCAATGTAATAAAAACGTGATTTAAGAGAGAGATGGGGGTCAGATTAAGAAAAGGAGATGTGAACAGAGGTTGAGGTGATTTCTAGATTGTGGTCATAAGCTGAGGAATGCTGGTTGACTCTGAACTGCAAAAGGAAAGGATATGGATTCTTCTCTGTGGAGACTTCACAAGAAATGGAGCAGCAGCCACCGATTTTGGACTTCTAATCACCACAGCTTAATGCTGACAAATTTATGTATTAAGATACTGTATCTTAATGGTAATGTGTGACAACACCAAGAACAAACCAATATGGTTTGTTAGGTGTATTGAGTCTTCTGCTAAGATGGGGAAAATGATATAAAGAGGAAAGCAAATAAACTACTATGCACTGGTTCAAAATATTTTAAGACTCTTTCTGCATGATAGAAAAATTAGAGGAGAATCCAGCTTATTAGATTGCTGCTTGGTGGCTTTCTAAGTAATTGGACAAAAACTATTCAGGAAAATAGTTTTTGAAGTTGTTTACTGTGCATTTGTCACTAAGTTATCTGAGCCCAGTAAGAAAGAACACCCTCCACAAGTATGTAGATGGATTTATTACTTTAAAGTAGGCATCAAAGGAAAATAGAAGGCTGGGATTCAGGTTAAGTCGGTTCCCCAAAGACAAAGAAAGTGTCCCAGAGCATAAGGAGTCTAGACTGTGTGTATCTCCCTTGTATTAATAGATAAGAACTCTAGAAAGAAACCTGTCCTGGGCTTGGAAAGTGTGATTTTTTTGGCTAAAGCATTAAAGTACATCCTGTTTCTAGAGCGTACTAACACAGAGTCCAAGGTGCTGCACATAATTCTACTTCATCCAAAGATGTTGCACTCCCAGCATTCTAGAGTTACTTTTGAGAACTACAAATGAGAAAGGAGAAACTTGGGTTGATTCAAGGCCAGGCAGAGAAATATCCTGCATCATTCTCTATTGGAACAGGCTATAACAAAAAAAAATGGTGTCTTTTAAAAAGCTGTTTTTTTTTAAAATTAATTATGCTGTGATTTCATATGTATATATAATATTTATATATATATATATGTGTGTGTATGTGTGTGTGTGTGTGTGTGTGTGTGTGTGTGCATGTGTACACACATATATACACATACCCATTATGGAAATATATATATGCATATACATATATATTTATATAATATATATATTAAATATATATACCTATATATAAATATGTATATTCATATATATATATTTCCATATATACACACAAAAATGCTAATATCTATGCATATATATACATATTAGACCAATATTGATACATATATGTACACATATATTTTTATAGTTGTGTATTTTGTAAGACTCCAAATTTGTCAATCTAAGGTATTCTAATTATGGTATTTTTCAGGAATATAACCTGTAACTATTGAAAGAAATGCTTTACCTTTTATATCAGTCTTTCCTTCCCAGTTCTCATTTGCTTAATTAATTATTCATTTGTTTTTTTTCCTTTACTCATTCACTTAAAAAATTCATCAAGCAGTTGTGTGCTGGATACTGTGAGAGATGCAAACCAAGGCCCTGACTCCAAAGTAATTTACCATTCAGTGGGAGAGATTCAGATATTAACGAATAGCCTTACCAACAAGGGAGAATTGAATCAATAGTACATAAAAGTATATGTGAGGGACTTTGGGAATATAAAATGCATGATTAATTGTGCTTGGGAAGATACAGGGAGAAAGAGGCACTTAAGGTGGATCCTCAGAATGTAAAATATTTCAAAGTGGAGAATGGAGGGGTAAGAGCTATTTAAGTTTTACTGTTTTGTATAATCCAGCATGTTTCTTTTCCATCTGTCTTTACTATGTTTTGCTATGGTTCTCAATAACTTAATGCTTATAAAATAAGATATAAAAATCTTTTGTTTATTCCTGTCAGATCAAATTCAGAAACTTATAATATAATGGAAAAAAGATAATTGGACAATAACTGCATGTTTTTATGTACAAGTGACATATAAACTCATGCTTAAAGTTGGTCACAGTGTTGGTCTGCTCAGGCTTCCACAACAAAAATAACACAGACTGTATGGTTTAAGCCACAGATTTGTTTTCTAGAAGTTCTAGAGGTTGAAAAGTGGAGGATCAAGGTTTTAGTTGCGTTTGGTTTCTGGCAAGGGCTCTCATCTTGGCTTTCAGATAGCTACTTTGTCCCCAAATGACATTTCCTCTGAGACTGTATGGGAGAGGATCTCTCATTCTTTTAATAAGGCCACCAGTTCTGTCAGGTTAAGGAACATGGTTATGACCTCATTTAAGCCTAATTATTTCATAAAGGCATGACTCCAAATACAGTCACATTAGGGGTGAGAACTTTCACATATGGATTCTGTTGGGACACAATTCCGTCCATAGCAGTCCTAAAAAGATCAAATGGAATGAGTACATTGTAAAATATATAATGAGTACATTTTATGTACCAATCTCTATTTTTGGTTTTGAGAGGTAACTGTGGAATGCACCTTGGTCTGTGGTTTGATATTTTGTTACAGGAAGGCCAAGGGTTAAAAGTGACAACTAAATGAACCATATGCTTGTGGCTTAAAACAAATGTCATGAAGTAAATAAATAGAGTGATTAACTGGGAAGGGAAAGAAGTACTCCTTTAAATAACACTTTATAGCCTCTCTGAGAAGGTGATAATTGAACTAAGAAAAAAGAATGAAAAAGCCAACCATGTAGAGATAAGAGAAAATAAAGTTTTCTAGGCAGAAGCAGCCGAAAGTGCTTGAGGAAGCAAAGTGTTTGATGTTCTAGGAACTGACGGGTGGCCAGCCTGCCTGGACTATGATAATTTGGAAGGCATATTTGGAATGAGTTGGTACAAATAGGCGAGGGTAAGGTGCTGTAAGTTCTGGGAGACAATGGTAGGGAATAAGGAATTTATTCAAAATGTAATAAGAGATTGTGGAAGGGGTTTCAGTAGAAGATTAATAAACTATTATGTCTGTTTCAAAAAGATGACTTTTGGGTTGCTGTATGAAGAGTAGATTGTACCAGGGACAAGAGAGAATGTCAAGCCCACTAACCTGTGTAATGGTTGGGTGTAAATTAGAAAAAGGTCTCCATTTCTTAAAACCATGGACTCCGTGTTTGGCAAGTTTTACTTTACACAGTCAATGTATACATGTGCTATACACAAATGTCATTGGAATAAGACATGTTCTATCTTAGGAAAAGTATCATAATGAATAAACATACCATGTCACTTATGGGATGTGCATTTGAGCAATACATGAAAACTCTAATGGAGACCAAATGCAAGTCTTCTGTATTATTCAGGGGAAGAGAATGGAAATGGATTGAATCTCTATATCCCAGGTCCTATGGAAATAGAAGCAGAATAATTGAGAACTTTTTGGTGGTAAAATTGCACAAATATTAATGATTGGACTTAAGAGATCCAGAGATTATTTGAAACACTGAGAGAAAGTTTATTTTATTTTATTGGTTGTTGATAGACCTTTATTTTATTCATTTATTTAAATGTGGGGCTGAGAATTGAACCCAGTGCCTCATACATGTCAGGCAAGCACTCTACTACTGAGCCACAATCCAAGCCCTTTATTTTATTTTTATTGTTGCTTTTGGTGATAGTGATGGTGGGAGGAGGAGAGAATCAAGAATTTGGGGGGGTACAAGATTATCAAAGATTTAGTATTTGCAAGACAGCAAAGTAACTGGACATTTGAATCATTGCTGTTGAATAATGAGGAGGATACAAATAAAGTTAGAATCATTAAGAAATTCAGATCCCACATAAGGGGAGAAATTAGACACATAACATATAATTCATTACAAGCTGTGGGATATTTGCAAAAAGAGAAAGGGAAGATAGTCTCATTTGCTTATTAAACATTCTGAATTTTGACTATCTGTAAGCAGGTAAAACTATTGATTGAAGAACAAATTAGAGCAGGTGCTGTGGGGCTGGTAGACAGATGTCCATCATATTGCCCAGGAGTATATCTCATTTCTGTCCAGAATTCTCAGCTCTGATTATTGTTCTGCATTAAAACAATGTCCAAGAAAATCTTCACAGTAACTGAGAAATTAGTTATTATTTATCTTTATTACAGAAGGAAAATAAGGGCATTGCATACTATGATACTAGTCAAAAGATCAGGTCATGAAAGATCCTTGGAAACTTTTCTTGCTAATTACAGGGATAGAATATTCAAGACATTTTTATGCAACTGAGAAATAGATGGTAGAACCTATACTTCTGAATACTTTGACGAGGAATTGACACTGAAAACGAGTTTGATGGAAAATTCCTGTTATCATGTATAATGATTTGAATACATTGTAGTAAATAATACGCCAGTCTACTGGGATTCCATCATGTGTCTGATTTCTTAAACAGAAAGCACTGATGAAAACCCCAGATCCTTGCAAAAATGTTTCTGGGTATGCTGAATCCTGGTTTTGCTTAGTATATAAGGAACTTTAATATTCAATTGGGAAATATTTTCCACTGAGAGGAAGAGTTTAGATGATCACATCAACAGGTTATGGAATACACATGTCTAAAGGTTGTCAAAACAAATTTTATATTTACTAGGAATGAAGTCATTCACACCTGAAATTTCCCAGAAGGATTGCTACAAATTTATAATAAGATATTATAGTTGCCTGCAAAATTAAAGGAAATGAAAGACTTCTTTTGGGGGGGATGATAATTTGTTGGACTTAATATAAGCTTAAAAACATTCTCATCAGGACTACTCTATAAAACTCTCTGCTTAAAGCTTATTGAAGGTAACAGGAGGTGCACATAAAAAGGAGTCTCTGTTTTCTTAGCCATGAGCAGTGTGAACAATTCTAAAATTATTAGCAAAAACACTTAGTTCTTATATGCACCCATATCAAAATGAGTATTTTAGATTGCACTCTATGATACCTCTATGGGTATGACTTTAAGGTATATCTCCATAAAAGAAAAAAATCTGCCATTTTGAGGGTTCTGTTAAAACTTCCTATCAGAAACTGCAATAAAATGTATATGTAAAATTAGACATATTAATCACTGCTTTTTCATAAGTGATTTATTTGCTGATCTCACTTATAAAAAGAATGAAAATGAAACACTTGACAATTAATATTTAGTTTCTTATTTGTGAAAAAGTAATTTTAATTCTTTTTCGGTCTTCATTATATTATCTTTTTCTAAATTTGTGTCCCAAATACTGCCTAAGACCCAGTGCCCAGTTCAGCTAACTTGTGAAGCTATGTCACCATTTTTGGTATAGATGAAAATGTAGCTTCATTATTATCTGGAAAGGAAATATCACTGCCTAAATCAAATGATAACATTTGGTTGAAACCATGAATGATAAATTTGAGTCTAAAATAAAATACAAAACCAAACCAAATTCAGGTGATTTTTACCATTTTTTCTTTGTCTCTGGGAAACATTATCTTCAAAACAAACATGAAACCACTTAGGTAGAGGGAAATTTTTTAGCTTTTTTATTTATTAAATTTTGTTTTGTCCTCAGTGATTCATTAAGTAGAACTTTATTCTCAGTATCATGCAATCATTTCCTCTATCTAGGGACAAAACATCCTCCCCTCTCCAAAGAATAGGTAGTCATTCCCTTTTCCCTTTCTGCCCCCAGTCTCAGGCAACCACGGACCTACTTTTGTCTCTCTGGATTTATCTAATCTAGACATTTCTTGGAAATGGATTTAGACAATATTTCTTTCTTTGGGTCTAGTTCCTTGCACATATGTCTTTAAGGTCTATCCACATTACAGCCTGGGCCAGTACTTCATTCTTAGTATCTCTATTTTATTGGCAAAAATCATACTATTCATTAATGATATTAAATATGATATTGTGTAGTATGTATACATAGTGGAATGGCTACATCACATAATTAACATTTTTTGGTGGTAATGTACTCTTTTCCTAAATGATTTTTAAGTTTGAAATATATTATTAACTATAGTCACCATTTTGTACAATAGATCCATTGAACTTAATTTCTCCTAACTGTATTTTCTATCCTCAGCAATAATATCTCAAGAATCCTCCAGCTTCCAAATCCTAGTCATCACCATTTTACTCTCTGCTTTTATGAATTTATCTTTTTAAGGCTTTATATATAAGTAAGATTATGTGGTTTTCTCATTTTTGTGTGTGTCTTAATTTCTCTTTTCACAATGTACTCCAGGTCCATTCAACCTGTTGTAAATGATGGATTTCCTTCTTTTTAAAGCTGAATAGTATTCTATTATGTATGCATTCCACATTTTCTTTATCTATTCATTAATTGATTAGCATCAAAGTTAATCCATATCTTGGCTGTTGAGAATAATGCAACAATGAACATGTGTGGGCAGATATCTTTGACATTAACTTCATTTCTTTTAGTGATATATCCAGGAGCAGTGTTGCTGGATCTTATGGAAGTTCTATTTTTAATTTATTTTCTAAGAAATTCCATACTGATTTCCATATGGCTGTAAGGATTAAGTATGGGTACAAGGCCTAACTTTTTTGCAAATCCTCACTAAAACTTATCTTTTCATCTTGCAATTGAGTTGGACTCCTTATATGTTTTTAAATCAGCCCTTTATTAGATGTGTGGTTTGCAAATATTTTCTCCTTTCTCTGGGCCATCTCTTCATTATGTTGTTTCCTTGTCTTTGCAGAATCTTTTTAATTTGATGTAATCCCATTTCTCTATTTTTGTTTTTGTTGCCTATGCTTTTGTTTCCCAAAAAAATGATCACCCACACCAATGCCATAGAACTTTATTGCATGTTTTTGAATAGTTTCAGATCCTATGCCTATATCTTTATTCCATTTTAAATTGTTTTATATGGTGTGAGATAATTTTATTCTTATTCTCGTGGAGATCCAGTTTTTAAAATGTGATTTATTAGAGAATACTTTTCCCTGTTATGTATTCTTAGCATCTTTGTTCATAAATGACTGATTGTGAATACAAAGATTTATATCTGGGCTGTCTTTTCCTGTTGGTCTATGTGTTTTTATGCCAGGTTCATGATATTTTGATTACTACAGCTTTGTAGTATATTTTGAAGTTAGATAGTGTGATGCTTCTAGATTTGCGTTACTTACTCAAGATTGTTTTTGTATTTTAGGGTCTTGTATGATTTCACATAAATGTTTTTTTTTTCTTGATACTGGGAATTGAACCTAGTGTGCTTTACCATTACACCTCAGTCTTCTTATTTTTAATTTTGAGAACAGGTTTTTGCTAAATTGCCCAGGCTGTCCTCAAACTTGCAATCTTCCTGCCCCAGCCTCTCAAATAGCTGGGATTAAAAGCATGCGCCACTATGCTTAGCTTGATTTCATAAAAAAAGTTTTTAAATATTTTTTGTGTGTGTGTGAAAAATATCATTGAAAATTTGATAGGCTTGACATTCAATCTATAGCTTTCTTTGTGTAGTATGCACGTTTCAACATTCTTCATTCTTGTAATCCATGAACGTGGGATATCTTTCCATTTATTTGAGGCTTAAATTTCTTTCATTAATATCTCATAGTTTTCAGTTTACTGATCTTGGTTAAATTTATTCTTAGACATTGTAAATGAGATTGTTTTATTAATGTCTTTCTTAGATGGTTCATTGTTACTAATTTTTATATGTTGTTGTTATTGTTTTGTATTTTTTTTATTTTTTATTTTTTTGGTACCAGGGATTGGACCCAGGGGTGCTTAACCACTGAACAACATCCCCAGCCCTTTTTAATATGTTATTAGAGACACAGTATCACTGAGTTTCTTTGGTCCTTGCTGAGATGCTGAGGATGGCTTTGAACTTGTAATCCTCCTGCCTCAACCTCCCGAGTCTCTGGGATTATAGATGTGTGCCACCACAGACAGCTTGTATGTTGTTCTTAAATACTGAGCTTTACTAAATTTATCTATAATTTCTAAATACTTTTTGGAGCAGCCTTTTGAATTTCCTGTATAAATTTATGTTCAGGAGTTTTACATTTATATTCATCATGTATATTGGTCTATAACTTCCTTTTCTTATAGCATCATTATCTGGTTTTGAAATAAGGGTAAATATTGACCTCATAAATTAAGTATGGATCTTTCTTTCTTTCTTTTCTTCTTTCTTTCTTTTTTTCTTTTTCTAAGAGTTTGAGAAGAATTAGTGTTAGTTCTTCTTTAAATGTTCGATAGAATTTAGTAATGAAGCCATTAGTTCCTGGGCTGTTCTTCCATTACTGATTCAATCTTCCTCCTCTTTATTATTCTGTTCAAATGTTCTATTTCATCATAATTCAGTCTTTGTAGGTGATATGAGGTTATGAATTTGTCCATCTTATATAGGTTGTCTAATTTGTTAGTGTATAGTTGTTCATAGGCATCATGTATAATTCTTTGAATTTCTGTTATGTCAGTAATGTCTTCTCTTTAGTTTCTGGTCTTGGTTTTTAGTGTTTTATTTTATTAGCCCAGTGTTTTTCATTTTTGTTTAGTTTTTTTTTTTTTTTACTCTACCTGTTGGTAAAACTCTTAATTTTGTTGAACTTCTCTATTGCTTTTCTAGTATCAATTTCATTTAGTTCTGCCCTGATATTTATTATTTCATTCTTTCTACTATTTAGGGCTTAGTTTGTTCTTTTTCTAGTTTCTTTAAAGATAAGATTAGCTTGAGCTACATCCTCAGTATTTTTTTTTTTTTTTGAAACAGGGTCTCACTAAGATGTCTGAGGTGGCCTCAAATTTGTGATACATTTGCTTCAGCTTCCCAAGTTGCCGGAATTACAGATGTGTACTACGGTGCCTGGCTGAGAAGTTATAAATTTGCCATTTGGATTTAACTCAGGAAAAAGTGACATGGACATTACAGATGTGGAACACATGCATTGGGAAAGTGATTTAATTCCTTTGAGATCCAAACCTCTATCAAATTAGGGATTTTTTAAAACTAGATCCTTTATATTCAGCATATTCCAGGACTTGCTTTTTTCTACATGTGATTCACCTGGAACCACAAAAACATGTTACTGGGATTGTGAGTATGTGTATAACACTGAGTTTAGAAAGAAAATATGATTAATTATTTGTTGAATAAACAAAATACAGTGAACAATATGTATGAATTTATATAATAAGATAGTTTACACTAATTAGTCAGATATAATAATTGATGGGACATATCTACTCACTGATATTTCTAAATTGGAAGTTGTTTGTGGCCATGTTAGCATAATTTGGCCTTCCTTCCTTCCTTTTTTTCTTTCTTTCTTTCTTTCCAGGGATTAAACCCAGGGGCACTTAACCATTGAACCACATCCCCAGCCATTTTTATTTTTCATTTTCAGACAAGGTTTCACTAAGTTGCTGAGGACCTCACTAAATTGCTGAGGCTCTTGCTAAATTGGTGGGGATGGCTTTGAACTCATGATCTTTCTGCCTCAGCCTCTGAGTCACTGGGATTATAGGATTGTGCCACTATTCAGTTCAAGTTGAAATGTACTTAAACACTGAGCAGGAATGTGAGAGTGAATGTACAGTACTTAAACTGGAATTGTTCTTCTTTGGTATATGACCACACATTGGACTCTATAAAAGTATATGAAACTGCTACTCTACCTGTTGGCAAGCTTTCTCCCTAACTCAGAGAAAAGACTACAGTGAGGTTGAAAGCCCAAAACAGAATGGATATGGGTCCTAGTCATGGGAAAATCTTAATGATCCACTAAGACTAGCTAAGGAGTTATTTGGGCAAACATCACTGTTGCACAAATTTCATACCTTTGTTTTTCATGAATGAGTGAATTACAAATTGATCCCAATAAAGTTATACATTAGGCTTTTAATTTTAGTATTGTAAAAAGTAATTCAGTTGATGAGTTAATTGCATATGTTATCCATATTAGAACAAATATATAAATCTTACCAATAGAATTTTCTAAAACTAGGGTAGAAAAGGAAATTTACCTCTCATGTCTATTTCCGGAAAAAAAAAAGTTACAAAAAAGAGGGACTTTTTCTTTATACTATGCTGTTCTCCTGCAGAAAGACAGCAGGTCCTAGAGCTGAGTACACATGGAAGTAATAGCAATATTATTAGGCTATCTCCCTGAGCACTATTTTTTTTTACTTCTTTTAATTAAACCATCTTATCGGTTCTTCTATGCTTATTCCAAAGAATAAGAAATAAAAAAGCAGAAGTTCCAGCCATTTATCAGAGTGCTAGTGGGTATGCATTTCTCCTCCAGTTACCACAGATTGCTTTTATATCTGTAATAGCATTTCTGTAGCTTAAAATGTAATTTAATAACACTTCCCTGTGATAGATTTAAGAAAAATGTTTCCTTAAAACTTTCATCTCCTTCTGCTTCCTACTTGAGTCTTTCAGATTTCAAATAATTTGCATCAAGCTGTTTTGTTATGATTTAACTTTGAAAGTCCTTGAAATTTGTATAGATTTTCATAATACTATCTGTGACGTAATTGAAAATACTTTATTTTAATATGCTTTTCCAAAATTATGTAAATAATATGTAAACACTAAATCTTGAACAGATTTTAATGTAGATAAAGCTGACAACTTCTCTTTACTTTTGATTCAATTATGTTATAACTTGGTATATATATATATATACATATATAAACACACATGTAAATGTATATATATTTTTTCATTCTAGTTGTTTAAAAATGGAAATTATAAATATTTATATATGTATAAAAAGAGAGTTTGCAATATTGTTTCATGCAATTTATAAATTTATCTAAGTTTTGTACATCAAAGATAACTCTTGTTTATACTTAAAAAATGTTTTAGATTTATCTGGTTTGCTTCTTATATCTTTTACATACATAATTTTTTATATGTGTATATATAAGCTTTTATTTACCTTGCTCTTATTTGATAGATGCTTTAATTTTTATTCTATAATATTATTTTATTTTTTTGTTTATCTTTCTAGATGTAGATACCAAAAATAGGAATTGGTAGGCTATTTTCGTTTTTTTTTTTTTTTTTTTTTTTTTTGCCGTGATCATATCTTCAACTTTTCTACATACTGGCTAATTGCTTTCCTATTTATTGATTAATTTCAATTTTCACATGAGGTGAGACATTGTGACAACATTTAAATTTAATTTTTTCTCAATCCTATGAGCAAAAATATCTCCTTTGGTTACCAGTAAGACTTTTTATTTATTTATTATAAATTTAAATTATATTTTCTAAAATTACAGATTCATATTCAAACATTATATGAGTAGTACCAAGGTCTTCTCTCATTTAAATGCTTTATCTGTCGTTGTTAGGGCATTAATATTCATAAAGAATATATTTTTGAGTATATTGTGCTCTGGTCATATAATTTTATTTTTGTTATATGGATAATCAATGTTCCTAACAACTAACATTTACTAGATCTTTCTTTAATAAGTGCTTAGTGAATCCCATTCTGTTATTAGTTGTCATGTGTAAAGAGATAAATTTTGGGCTCCTTGGTTTGTTCTAGTAATCTGTTAGTCTATTTCTTTGTCAAAATCACATTTCTTAAATTGTTACAATTTAATATTTTAATGCCTGGCAAGCCAATTTTATGTTTCCTCCAAAAACTTTCTTCTTCATTTTAAAAAATACCATTCTCTCTCTCTCTCTTTCTCTCTCTCTCCATGTATATACACACACATTCACACACTTGTATTTTAATTACCACAAAAGTCTTACAATACACAAAGTTTTATAATAAATTTTATATAAAATTTAAAATCCTCTTGGGATTGACTAGACATACAGATTATTTTGGAGAGAATTGAATTTTTTGTAATATTGAGTCTTCCCATGAATGAACATGATAATTCTCTATAAAATATTAAAAAAAAACACTGGGCACAAAAAACCTCAACTTCAAATTATTGAATTATGTATCTATACAATAAAAATGGTGAGAAAAGCCTGAGAAGACACCTATTCTAAACCCCTTTTATGATAATTGAGACAATTCAGGCTGAGAGAAGCACAAATGTTATTTTCCAGGATTAATAATGTACTTGTGATTTTTGGATATAAACTTAGGCTACCTGATTCATTTCAAATTTTTGAAGTTTTTGATCATGGGTTTAGCTAAACTCTCTTGCATCTTATTTAAAATACTATACTCAATGCTCAATGAGAGGGTCCCTATATAGCACATAAGTAAGATACTGTCCTTCCCATTGAGGATCTTAGAGTAGAAGCGAAAATGGGAGAAGGAGGCTTTCAATGCTACCTGGTAACTAGTAATAGTGACCATGAACGAGAATCTAGCAAGAGAGCATCAATCCTTTATGAAGCAATAGAGAGGGAGTTACCAATTAATATGGAATATTGGACAGGATTTCTTCAAAGAGAAAGTAGGGGGAAAGGCCTCTCAGTGCACTGAGAATAGAATCATGGCTTCGTGGACAAGCATGCCGCGCTCAGGGCTAAAGCAACATTTGTCTTAAGACCTAGGTGAAGGGTGGAGGAAAGACTTAGGCTTGGGCCAGATGGAGATGCCTATTATGCTATTTTAAGTTGGTTTTGTTTTTTTCTTTGGTTATTAGGTAGGTCTTAGGAATTTATTAAAAAAAAAAAAAAAAAAACAGTGACACAAATTTCCAGCTTAGGAAACAGGAGATTGTACACTGGTGGGCTGGAGAGAAGAGACTATAGATAGAGAAGTAAATTAAGTTACAGGTAAGTAGGTTCTTATCTAAGGAATTCATAGCAGAAATGGAGAAGAATGTGTTTGAGTATTAGCATATTATGCCATTTGAGGACCCTGAGAACTGATAGAGTATATGTGTGGAAAGATGTTATTTGGTTTACCACCAGTGAACTGTTTCTTGATAACTTGGGGATTATGCAAAGAGTGAATTAGGAGGGGGAGGTTGGGGTGGGAATAATGAGATTCATTGGATGTAGGTAGAGTGTGGAGTCCCTTTGAGTCTTCCAGGGTTGTGGTTCAAATAGGCAATTGGTCAAAATGGATGTGGAAAATTTGCCTGGGAGCCATTAACATAGAGCTGGATTTGAATTATGTATGTGATTGGTAATCTCAGGGAAAGTGTTTAGGTCAGTAGGAAAAGTGACCTGAAAGTGGAATCCCAGGAAAATCTTTAGCATGTAAGAGTGAGGCAGAGGAGGAGAATCTGTTAAAAAGCCAGTCACAGGAACAGAGAGAATAACAAATATTACAAGTGCAGAAGTCAGGCTGATAGGCAACAACCATTCTCCTATTAGCTCCCCTTTGAAAAAGCCTTATGCTTTATGCAGTGAATATATCTGGAATCATGTGTTCATTGGGTGAGACTGCCTGCATAACAAGATTCCACTAGAGTTCAGTGATAAGAATTGGGAGGGGAGGGGAGGGGAGGGGGGATAGTAGAGAATAGGACAGACAGCAGAATACATCAGACACTAGAAAGGCAATATGTCAATCAATGGAAGGGTAACTGATGTGATACAGCAATCTGTATACGGGGTAAAAGTGGGAGTTCATAACCCACTTGAATCAAACCGTGTAATATGATGTATTAAGAACTATGTAATGTTTTGAACGACCAATAATAAAATAAAAAAATATATCATTCATACTTTGAAACGTATACATATACAAAAAAATATACTATTCATATTAACAACCCCCCCCAAAAAAAAAGAATTTTGGGACATTTTAATTTCAAGGCCTGTTCATAAGAGGACCATAATTTATCTTCTCAATTCCTTTCTGTTGCAGCAGTAGAATGTTTCATTTCCTCTCATAATCATGCTTCATACTTTGATTCTTAGTCCAAGTTGCTTGGTAGCATACATTTTTTCCTATTCAATTTTCATATTTGATATAGTCATATAAGAGCATTATAAATAAGAAATATGCATATATCTATATAACATATCCACATCCAGTGTCTGACATTACTATTGTCATTGTGTTCTTATGCCTTCCTAAAGATGGAGGAATTGGGCACAGCACAGCTGAGCAACTTTCTCTTGGTAGCAGGGGAAGGTTGGTGAGCCTCGTGGGTTCTTAAGGCAACAGACCACACTGTCTCTATTGTTCTTTTCTTGGTCATTGGATATGTAGTATAATTATTTCAAATACCTTCATCTTTAAATTTGCAATTAAAAGCAGCTAATTGACACAAAAACTTCATTACCCACCAGAACTTAAATCATTTCCCTAATAGCTCCTTTGCAGTGCAGTAAGAAGTCAGTGCCAGGCAGTGACTATCTTAAAATTTCTGAAAACTCCCACTTAAAAAAATTCAGACATTTTGTTTTTCTCTAATGAATATGTGTTTCTGCACATGCAGAATCACATTACCCTATTTGTTCAGGCAAGCCTTGTGAGCAAAGCCCCCCAGGGGCAGACCCACTGAGAAACCAGGCTCTTATCTCAGAAGGGATACAGCCCTTTCTCCATATTCTGTTGCCATTAAAAGAGCCACTTCAGAGCTACTGGGTTGAATGGTTTTCTAGAAAATTGCACTTTTATTGTTTTTCAAGAAGAGTGGTGGTATTTCCTCTCTCATGGCAGTAATTGATTAAGTCAGCCTACAGCACTATAAATGGTTGACCTGGCAAATCTCTTCCAGATCCTTTCTTTGCTTTACCATTGATTTAAATTTTCATGAACTTGTTGTCAACTGTGGTCCTAGTAAGTTCCACTTAGGTTGGTTTCTTCTACTAAGTCATTTCAAAATGGTCCCATTTTCCCTTCTTATGAGATACCTGAAACCCAAATACCCTGGGTGCTTAGTGTGAGAAATGATAGACCAGCTTTGGTTAAACCCAGGCACAGTATAGAGAATGACAGTGAGAGCTTCTGGTGACCTCTACCAGGCCATCTGTAGTGGACAGCTGCTGCTGTGCTGCCCAGAATCCATCCTCCATTTTTATGGCATCAGCATATAACTGTGTTTTTTTTTTTTTTTGTAGGCAAATATCCTGTCTTAATGTATGTGATTTGTGTGAGACTAAATCTGCAAGGTAGACACATGACTAGCTATAAAGCAGTATGACAGGTGGCCAGGTTCAAGGATGGTAATTCTAAATATATGCTGAGCAAACAAGAATATACAAATATGTCTTATTTGAAAACATTCAACAGATATTACAGACATAAGGAGAAAGTGACTGAAATTGAGGTATTTTAAATCCTCCTTTTATTCAGGAGGATAAACAGGTTGATTAAATTCAGACTTAACAAAAGTCTGAAAAAGTTAAATATGCATACTATGTCTTATTAACTAGCCATAAATGTATACAAATAGAGTGCCTGACTAATAAATGAGTACAAAAATTAGAAAGCAGTAAAATAAATACCAATTCCAAAGAAAAGCAATAAGGTTAAAAAAGCAATACAAATAGATAGTACATATTTGAATACTTGAGAGAATTCAAATGTATTAGTAATCATAATAATTGTGATTGAACTATTGAGAATTTATATATTGCTAGAAGTATATATTATATATATATTATATTGATAATAATTCCAATTAATCAGGATGATATAACAATCCTAAATTTATTGTGCCTATTAAAATATTTTGAGCATTTAATATCTTTATTTTCTTTTATTTAGCTTTATTATATCATCTATTTTCACAGTTCTCAAGATACTTAGGAATTTAAATTTTTTGGTAAAACCATTCTTTTATTTGTTCTTTATAGTTATACATGACAGTAGAATGTATTTTGACATATCTTATATACATGGAGTAAAACTTCCCATTCTTGTAGAGGAAGGAAGGCAGTCAGAGAGTCAGCATCTGAAAGGATAAAAAAAAAAGATCAAGAAAGTTTCTGAAAAAAAAATGGTGAGTAAAAATAAAAGGAGAAAGGAAGAAAGAAGAAAATGAAAGGAAATAAAAGAAAAAGTATAGAGAACAAACAAATTCCTGTGCAAGGAGAATGCTCAGGGAGACTTCTGCTCCTTATTCCAGGATACTTATTGATTTGTTTCTGTTCACATTTCCATGTACTCTTTTTCTACCCCCATCATCTCCATGAGTATTGGACAGTAGGTACCTTAAGAAAGAACATATTTTCAAGTCTTTTCTGTCATCTATGAACCTTTTGTGACCTTAATGCCCCTCAGAATACTATTGTGTCAATCACTCCACTCTCCTGGAAGGTCTTTATAAGTGCCAATACATGGTAAACTGGGAACATAGACTCAAAAACTTTGAGGACCAGACATTTACATTTAGGTATATCTAAATATATTTGAAAACAAGTAGATAAATAATCATAAGATAAACATAAAATAATAAGGAATGATGGAGATCTTGGAGAGAGAATTCACCTCTCTTAGGTTTGTGGTAGACTTAGGGGCTCACAATTTCTATTTTCTACCAGATAATTTTAATTTTGCTTTTTTTCTTCTAAATCTAGTCCTTTATTTTTCTTTTTGGTACCAGGGATTGAACTCAGGGGCACTTAACCACTGAGCCACATTCCCAGCCCTTTTTTTGTATTTTATTTAGAGACAGGGTCTCACTGAGTTGCTTAGGGCCTCGGTAAATTTCTGTGTCTGGCTTTGACTCAGGATCTCTTGCCTCACAGCCTCCCTAGCTGCTGGCATGTGGCTCAGTTAATGAGCTTGTTAATGATGACATTTTTCTATTTTTATAATTCTCCATTATGATTTATATGTCAACTGGCTTCTTGTTTGGATAAAGTATATCCCCCAAAATTTTAGGTACTGGAATCTTAGTTCCCAATGTGACAATGTTAAGGCGGTGGAAACCTTAAAAGGTGGGGACTACAAAAAAAATGCTTTGATTATTGGAAATGAAGTCCTCAACAGGGATTAATGTAGTTCTCCTGGGACCTTGGTTAGTTCAAATTAACATAGAGAATAAGTTGTTATGTAAAGGTTGAACCTGGCTTCCTATTCTCTGGCTTCCTGTCTCACCATGTGAGCTCCCCTTGTCACAGGTGAACCCACCATGATGCCATCCACTAGAGGCCAAACAAATGGGGTGGTCTGCTATTGAACTTTCAGGCCACAAAACTGGGAGCCAAAGAAAACTCTTTCCTTTACATATAACTCAGTTTTAGGTACTTAGCTACATCAGCAGAAAATGGACTAACAAACTGATGAACAAAGCAAAGAAAGAGGTAGGAATATAGATTTTTAATCTTTAGTCCTTGAGAATCCCAATTATTTTACTAACTATTCATTCTTAGTATACCACTTCCCCCTCCAAGTAGTTTGAATTTAGAAGTTGGAACATAGGTTTTTTTTTCAAGTAGGTTTGATTGAATATTTTTGTGTAATTTAAATGATTCAAAGCAGTCACTTTTTAAGGTAATCAATTGTAGGATTCAACTATTCTGGGAACCTCTGCTTGTAAGGTTACTGAGTGTTAGTAATCTCTGAGGACATTTCCAATGTAGGAATTTGGTGATGCAGAGGCTGGCTGAGAACAATTGGCACTGCTTCACATGCTTATGAAACAGGGAAAGGGGAACACTGGGTGGAGAGTTCTGGAGAAATACCTTGTCTTAGTTCATTGACAACTCACTGTGTAAATGGAATATTTCCTTCACTTGCCATTACACTACAATCCCCTAGGCTAATGGTCAACTTTCTATTAAAAGCAAAAGAAAAACAAAACCAAGAAACCTAACCAAACTTTACATGATCCAACAATATAAATTTCCCTAGTTTGAAATGCAATGACTCTCAGGTAGAAATACAATAGAGTTTTAAAATATAGTTACAAAAGGTAAACTACATAGAAGTTTCCTAAAAGAATTATGCATTCACCTTAGAAAGGGAAAATTATTGTTTTTTTTTTTTTTAGAAATTTAGTCTCAATTTTGATAACTAAAAATATCTGAAGTTTTTATAAAAGAGGATTTCAAAAGGCAGACAGATTGCCTGAGTAGTGAACAATGTATGAGTCCATTTGCATTAAAAAATGACAACTAGACCAGTGTCATCTAAGAGATTTAAACCTGGATTTAATACTCACTGATGTTTAACAAAGTTAGACTCTTCCTCAAACTCCATGAATAGCTTTGTCTCTTGAGTACTAAATAAACAATTTTACATAATTAATCAGACTTTGGAAAACAGAAAATCTAAGACTTAGTAGGTACTCAATACTTGGCATCTACTGAATTGAACCAAATGTCTGCATTTTTATTCCTTTGTGGGCTCAAGGTCTGGATATTACTGGCTTCATAATCCTGAAGAGGCCACTGAACTGCCTGGCATCTCAATTTTTAATTTGAAAATGTATGTGACATGCAATATTTTCAAGACTATAGAGCATTATTCAAGTAAAAATGATTTGAAAACCATGTATTGCTACATAAATTTAAATATTAATGTATGTGCAAATGCCTTGTAGCCAAATGTGTTTTGAAATTCAAATACCTTTGAGTTTTAGAAAGGTAATAGAGTGCATAGATGGACTGTTATATAATGCTAACAGCAAGGACTGATGGCATTTAATAACCAAATACATTAATTAATAAATTATTTCTGAAGGGAAATTTGTAAATAATTCATATGGAAATCATGTAAGTGAATATCTGAAATTTAATGTATTTTTGGTTAGCTTGGGATGAATATATGGTTTCTATGATTGTTGATTAGAATATACTGATGTTTCACCTTGAGTTCCTTGGAATAGGGTTGTAGAACAAGTGTTCTTCATTTTGAACAAGGCCATTCCTTGCCTGAATATGCAGCTATAGTATAGAAACATAATCTCCAATTGCTTTCATAATTAATTTGGCATGCCTTTGTAAATATGAGTAGCAATGAAATCTTTTCAGTAGTGGCTCCTAGACAAATATTTCATTTTCTGCTGAAATCCACATAGTAATTCAATTCAGGTACAGAGAAAAAATAGAAATATTACAGAACTGAATGAAGAGAATACAAATTAATAAGACAAGCCAAAGTAAGAAATAAAGTGAAAATTGTACATTCATAATTTTATATAAATATATATTTTATATAAGATGTATTATACATAATGTAATGTATATAATATATATAATTATACATAATATTATTCTATAATATATAATATAATTATACATAATATAATATATATATTTAAAAGAATTATAGTGTAAGGTGAAAGGAATAAGCAAAAAAATGTTTAGGTAATAGCATGGGAAAATCATGGACAGATGCATCTAATTAAATAATATAATTATTTCTTCTTCAAACCAATAAGATGAAGAGATGATAAACCTAAATTTTCAATCTCTACAACTGATATAGAGAAACTGTGGAAGAAATGAAATTATATTAGAACTTAAAAACCCTCTGGAAAATTATGTCTTGTTCTTGAATATTGATGAAAGGATACCTGAGTTTAGGGAAGGAATAATTCTAAGGATTTTGTATGGGCCATCTATATAATCATGATGTTGCTAATTTTATCAGAATGTAATACCAACAATGAAAATTAGTATGAGAAGGGAAAGTTGTAAGACAAACACTGAGTTTTCTTTGATGTTGGGAGACAGCAAGCGCTGGATTCTGAACAGCCTGTATTACATATCATTTCCACTAGAATGGATTTCAGAGCACCTATGTTCTACAATGAGTTGCTACTAACTACTGTGTGACTTGGGAAAAGTCACCTTTCATCTCTTTTCTTTTCTTCTGTAAAATAGAAAAGTCAGACTGTATTACCTCTCATGCTAGTTTAAAATGTAAAATTTGAACATTTCAGAAGTTCCTTAGAACCAGTGGGCATCAAGAGAAGGGGGCTGGTTCTTCATGTGGTTGGGACATAACCTTATAACCAAGGATACAGAAATAGAGAATATTTGATTTCAGGAATGGGACTAAAGACAATATCAGACGCATGAGGAAAAATGCAAATGCAGATCTTTGTTCTTTTTAAGACTGCTATACTTGCATGGAATATACTTATTCCTAACCTAGCTCACCCAAATCTTAGTAATTTTTCAAGGTTTTACTCCAGTTCTATGTCCTTGATTAAGCCTTTCATGATCTTGGTTACCTCTCCTTTGATGCTTGATATTTTATTATCATTATTTAACATCCCATGGTTGTTCGTGTATGCTCTCTCCATTTTAGATTGGGTATTTTTTGACTGTAACACTACTGATGTCAAGATGATGTTATAAGAAGATAGGGTATATTGTAGACTCTTCACCCTGGCATCAAGATTCTGGAACCACAAATGCATCTCTCCTGAGTAAATGTCTTTATTTACTTAAAATAGAGCAACTCATTCCTCTTTGCATTGGAATGTATTTTGATTTTAATTTCCCCAGTCACTGCTAGTCAAGATATGGACTTGTAGAAATCTGAGCATCTTGAAGACTTGAAAGTGAGACATGATCTGACAGGTAGTTAGTCTATAGGTCATTATGGGGAAGCTGGTCTGGTAATCTTTTATTGCCACTAGGGTAGAATGAAAGGAAAAGTTTGCTTTTGCTGATTAGTGCACACCATTCTCATCACTGCACTGTAAGTCATAAAAAAATATAATTTAAGCAAGAAAAAATTGATTTGTTCATTCATTTCTCCAGCAAAACAGTTTTTTTTCTTTCCCTGCATGCCACACTATTGAGTATTTAGGGAATACTCAGTTGCACTCAACGTGATCTCTACTTCAAAAAATTTCTTACTGGTTGAAAAGTTTTGATTCAGAAGAGAAACTTGTAATTTTCTGTAAAAGTTTCCAGTAGAGAAGTTTCTGATGAACAGGGATCATTTTTATGTGGCATTCCAGGTGAGTTTACAAAATGCTTCTGGCTCATTGACGGACATGCAGAGAGAACAAAGCATTTGGATATGTTTAGCAATTTTCCCATCAACTGTTACAGATTTAATTTGAATGGTAAGCAGAGTAACTTTCAGGAAAGTTAATTTGGTCTCTAGTCACAGTGATCACTTACATAGCATAATAAAATATGTAGTACTTTTCAAATTCAAAGCATTTCGTCAATCAAATCTAATTACTGCATATATATGCTGTGGCTATTTTCTCTCTGTGCTAGTTTGCTTTCTCCCCTTAGGTTTATTTCTCTTTCACTTGGTGCATTAAAACTTTGGTCTTGTAAAGTAACGATGGATTCTTTTCATTTCAAGTCTGCTACTTTAAAGTTTTCCTGTAGGTTGGAAAACCCTTTTAAGGTTGTTTTGGTTTAGCAGGAGAGGTAATGCATCTTGTGTTCCATGGCCTTCAATAAACAGGGTAATAGGAAAGCTTTTTTCCTATCATATTCATCAAGAGAAAACAAAAAGTTCAAGGTTATGAGACTAGATAAAGCATACTCCAGGATCATGAGAAATAAACCACTAAAGCACTGGAGTGCAAAAGCAATTTGTGAGTCAAAACAATACAGCCATAGGCAAGTCAGCCTCATTTATTTGACCAACTCTTCTGATAAATGTGTGGTCCTCTTATCCCAACTTTTGTCTGACTCACCCATCCTATCTTTATTTTCTGGAATTCCACTTTATACTTGAGGCATTTCTAAATCCTATGATAATATGTAGGTAATGCTCTCCCTATGTATAGTATATGCTCTTAGCGTGTTTTAAGTAGCACAGTATCACCGCCACCACCAACTAGACAACAAAACTCAAAAGATTTTTCTCTTATTTAACTTTGAGTATTTATATCTGTCCTTCACTGAAAATGTCAGGATATTTGTTTGTTCTTATTTACAGATTTTTATGGAGGGATATACTTAGCAGTACATAGACCAAAGTGGATGGACTTCTGTGATATTTCAAGCAAATGTGTTGCTGTCTAGAATATTTTAAACTGACTTTAAATCTTCTGGAAATGAAAAAAAATAGTGGAAAATTATTTTTTAATCCATCAAGTTTTAAAAGTAATGTTGTCTGTTATGAAAGTATATAGCAAATGCATGACTGTTTTGTTCCATTTGCATTTTAGAAGTTATTGTTGAGTTTTAATGTAATTGTTTCCTTTAAATATTATAAAATATTCTACTAGTTGATTTAAAAACACCTTAAGCCATTGTTTCATTTTGTAACCTATTCAATGTATATGATATCCTAAGGGGGAAATGTAGTATTTAATTAATTAATATTATTAGTCTATTTACTGGATCTCAGTTGGCTGACAGCTCTTTAATGGACTGATGAACTTTTTTGACGTTTTTCATAGGCAAAGACAAAACTAATGATTACAGACACTGCCAAATCCCCCAAATTCAATTGGGACTCATATATTTAAAAAATGTTACCTAAATCTTCTTTATCAGGAACATCACTAAATGTTGCCTAGCTGAGTAGCTTGTCAAGTATAATAAATAATACCCAATTTATTTTTTATTAAAAATATTGGTTCATTTTTCAAAGATGAAAATCCATCTTGATATTAATTCATTGCTAAGTATAAAAGGCACATTGCTCAGTATATAGTCAGAAGAAAAAAAAATATCTAGGAAAGTTCACATTTGATGCAAACAGAAACAAAGCTGAAAAAGGCAAGTTCTTTGTGTACAGACTTTTAATAAATGATGTTTTAAATCAACTTGGACTTTAATACAGTGAATATTTTGGAAATATCAGTCAGAAAATATGAAAAAAAATTTCCAGCAAAAACTAAATCACATTGACACATTTCAGATTTAATGCTTTATATAATCTCATAGTCCAGACTTTATATCTTTGTATCCAACAACTCATTTTACTTATAAAAATTAAGTTCAATAAATTTGGACATTTTTAATGGAAGAAAATGGGTACATAAGGAACAGCTCTAAGAATATAATTTTTATTTGGGAAGTATAACTTTTATTCCCTCACATTTTTCTTTTATTACACATAGGTGTCAAAAAGCTAATGGAGTCCAGGTACTCTGACAAAGAGTAGTCATTGATTTTGCTTAGTGATTATCTTGACATGTTTACTTATACTTTACAGTTTCATGAAATAGTAAAGAAGGTATTTTTTGAAAAGAAAAAATTACCTTCAGAGCATTTTTCATGTATTTATTTGATAGATATATGTAAGGTAGATGAAAATTTATGTGTAACAAACATCAAAAGGCCTTTGGCAGGTTGTGGTTGTATATGTCCATAATCTTACCAACTTAGGAGGCAGAGTCTAGAGGTGAACAAATTTGAGTCTATTCTGTTTGTTTATTTATTTTTTCTGTGGTGCTGGGGACTGAACCCAGGGCCTTATGCATGTAAGGCAAGGACTCTACCAACTGAGCCATATCCCCAGCCCTTGAGGCCATTCTGGATAACGTTGAAGCCCTAAGCAACTTAGCAAGACCTCATCCAGAAATAAACATAAAAGGGCTGGGGATGTAGTTCAGTGGTAGGACATTCCGGATTCAGTCCCCAGTACTGCAAAAGAAAAAAAAAAAAGAAAAAGAAGAAAGAAAGAAAAAAAAAACCAAAGCAACAACCAAGGCCTTTGGACTGTGTTGAGAATCACTAATAACTCACAGTTTTGGTTTCCACTTGCCCTTTCTTCATAAAAATTACCCTTTGGGAAGAAAACTGTCTGTGTATATGGAAATCACAAAACAAAGTTGTTGGGATAAACATTAATCAGAGCCTAGAAAATATTACAGTGAGATAAAAAGAACTCTAAAGAATGTCATAATGAAGGAAATGAAGCAGGGAACCTGGCCACTTGCCTTCTTGCCAATTTTTAGATGAGGGTCAAAATAGAGGGACCTTGGTTGTGAAGTCAAAGAATGTATCCATAAACTATCTGAAGAAATCCATCTACACAGCGGGCATACAACGTATTCTATATATATTCCTCCTGCTTTCAGACATGATGAGGCCCTCCATTGTGCTCTGGTCTGGTGCATTTAGGAGTGAGTGAGTAATAAAATGTCCAAGACCTCAGGGTTGAGTCCTATAGACTTTATTTCTTTGGGATCGGTAAACAGTATGCCTGGGATGTTTGCAACCTCGGGGTTTAAAAAGGATTAATTCTTAAAATCATGAAAACAAAATAATGTAATACAATCAGTTCTGTAAATTCAAAAAATGTCTCTAAGGGAGATAAGGTGGAGAACACATTTAAATAGTTCTTCTATTTTCAATGAAAAATCTGTGTGTACTCTTTCCCAAACTTAAAACTTTCATTTTTCTATTTTGTAGAGCAAATATCAGACATAATAAAAAAAGACAAACTGTTATATGCTAAAAGAATAAAGAGAAGTGTTACTGGGCTACAAGTTTTATCAATTTGCTGTTAAAGGGATTATTTATAATATATATGAGGTGATTTTTTTCCTCCAAATAAATGCATTTAGAAATTTTTCTTATAAATACATGATAATGGATTTAAACCAACAGAGAGATGGGATAAAGGACAAATAATACCTATTGATAATAATGGAAGTTATTAAAATTCAAACTGATAAAAATTTAAGGAATTATTAATTGGTTGATTAGTCATCAATGTGGATAATGTTTGATGGACTGTGTTTGCTTTCTTCCTTTTCTACTTGGCTCCCAAGTATTTTAAAACACAGTCAAAAATGGCCATAGTACCTAGGAAAAATGTAGGTCTATCACTCCTTGGTCTTTAATGTTCAATGATAGTGGGGTACCGTTACAGTCTTCTTTGTATCTCATAAATGCCTTGATATGTAATATTGCAGTTAGAGGAAGGTTAACTGGGAAAATCCTAGCAAAATTTTGTTTGCAAAAAGTCTCCTCAGCATCCCTTCACCCAGCACACACAAAAATAGTCTTGTCTGCCCCAATCCTGTCCTAACTTTGCTCTATTCTATGACTTTCGGCAAGAAGAGGAACATTTCACCTTTTACTGAAAATTGTTTATGGACCCTCTCTATAAAATGTTTGATAATCTGTTATCCCAAATCAAAGCTGTTATTATCCTGTCATGTTCAGTAGAGTCATTTCACTCCTGATGGGAATATCAATTTCCCTTATCATGTACATGAACTCGATCATGGAGAGAATCTTTTGCAAGCCAGCTCTGACCTTACTTCTCCTCTGGTGCTTTATTAAGCTGCTCACCATTCTTTTCTCATATCCTGTCTTCTGCCTCAGAAAGGTAGCACTGTCTCATGCCATTTATCATGTTGCACCTTGCACATACATTTTTTTTTTAAATTAACTTGACTCTCCTCCCTCATTCATCTTTATCTTGGTCAACAGAAAAGTTACTAATCAATTTGTCCTTTTGATTATTATTAATCAAGGGACATCTGGGTTGAAAGTTTTAAATGCCTTTTAAAGACATTGTATACATTATCTTTTGAAGATATAGAAAACATTCATTCTTCTCCCAGAAGATTACTGGGAGATGTTTTTAAATCACATAATGACTTATTACATGGTATATTGAAAACATTGTTATTATTATTACTTTTTTCCTACTAAGTTCTCACATTTCTCTACTTCTAATATTATCACTTATCTTTCAAAGTTTTACCTCATAATGATCTTTACTTTCATCGGTTTATACTAAGTATATTTTATATTTCTGTTTTTCAAATGAAGTCACAATCATTTCATGTGTGATTTCTTGATTTGCTTACAACACACAATTATTTTTCTGCCATGAATGAGCTAGAAATGGAAGCATTAAACATTTGTTCATTTATTTAGCACTCATTATTCACCACCTATTTGGAGTGAGGTCAATTCCAGGTTTTCAAAAATTATTGTATATTAGAGGATAGACAGCTGAACCATGAGTTAAATGTTAGGATAAATTTAAGCACATGCTTTGAGAACATTTGGGTGGATTGCTTCATTTAGTTTTAGGAGTCATGGAAAAGGAGCTTGAAGAAATATATTTTTAAAACAAGACCCATATAACTCACAGGTTTATGCTAGGTCAACTAGACTGAGTTACAACAGGTTTATCAAGCAGTCCTTCCCAGCATTGTGCTGGATTACGGATGATTGCAAGATACATTCACATGTGTCTTGGTAGAAAAAATTGAAAGAGCCATGCTATGCTTTGGAGGGTTGCTGCAGGTGGGTCAAGCTTGAAGGCTGTGTTGGCTCACTTTTTGGCATGGGTCTACATGCTGGGATGAATTTCCTTTCTTTCCTGTTGGATTTTCTCCCACAGGTTCTTTGAGTCTTTGTTTACGCATGCGGGCAGATCTGTGGTCAAGGGAGTCAACTTCTCCTGCAGATCTGTCCTAGAAATAATGCTCTTAGGAGAGCCAAGAGATAAATATAGGTTCCAGCTTACCCTGTGCTTCCCAAATTCTCATTTCTCTTTTCACATTCATTGTCTGACTACTGGCTCAGGTCATCTATACCTCTTAAGGCTCACCCTCAGATAGAAAAGGAAAATCACCTTGATAGATTTCTTACCCACCTTCCACACTTGTTAATTTAATCTCTATAGTAAGTCTCTTGCTCTATATCATTGGTAGTGGCCCTGCTTTTCTGATTAAACCTTTAATGATACAAAGAGAATTTTACAGAAAACATTTATTTTTTCTGTATTTAGAGTATAAAATCATGGTGACAGAAGTTGGGGCTAAAAAAGCAAATATGATACAGACCACCAAATGCCTCATACTTCATAAAGAATTTATCTAATTTTATAGAATGGATCTCTTAGAAATTGAGATGGAGTCTTAAGCAAAGATGAAGTGTGTGTATGTTATTGCTAGTTACCCTTTAAGATCCAGTTTACAATTATTTCTTTTTAACAAATTATGATTTTCAGATCTGAAATTTTGACTTCCAAGAACAACAACAACCACAAAAAACTAGCTTATTTCTTAGCCCTTTCCAAATAAATAGGTGTAGTTTATTTATGGAAAGCAAGCTCTATGCAAAGATGTCTAAGTAACTTTCAGCATGTGTCCTTGTAAAGATAAGACACCCATTTTGCTTTATAGCCCTTCATCTTTCATGATGGCCAGAATAGAGATTAGATGAAAGGGGTTGGGCAATTATCTTCACCCGTGTGGTAGAAGCTATATATAATGAACCTGGTGGAGTAGCAGGACTCAATGAACTTGAGTCTCAATAATTTTATGAAGTCATCTGGTCAGCCCTAGAATTCTTGCATGCAAATCTCATATAATAAATAAACATTAGTGTGAAGTTTCCAGAAAACTTGAAAATACAGCTACTATAGGATCCACTAATCATCATACTGGGTATATTCAAAAGAATTGAAATCAGTGTATCAAAGAAAGAAATGTCTGCATCCCCATATTTATTGTAGCACTATTCACAGTGGACAAGAAATGACATTAACCAATTTTCCCATCAAAGGATGAATGCTTAAAATAATCGGGAGCCAAGTGGTGCATGCCTGTAATCCCAGAAACTCTGGAAGCTGTGGCGGGAGAATTGCAAATTTGAGGCCAGCCTCAACAATTTAGGGAAGCACTAATCCACAAGTGAACAAGTGAGTCCCTGTCTCAAAATAAAAAGTAAAAAAGGCTGGAGATGTAGGTTAGAAGTAAAGTATTCAATCCCCAATACTAAAATAAAAGAAAAAAGAAAAAGACAGAAAAATGAAAAATTTATATTTTTGTAATGGAATATGATTCAACCTTAAAGGAGAAGGAAATTCTGTTACTTGTGACAAAATGGATCCACCTGGGAGACATCGGATTAAATGAAATAAGCCAGACACTGAAAGACAAACATAGCATCATCTCCCTTATATGTGGAATCTAAAAATTTTGAACTCAGCAGCAGAGAGTAAAATAGTATCTATCAGGGGATGGGAGTAGAAGGGATTAGGGAGATGTTAGTCAAGGTTAAAAAATTTCAGTTGGGAGGAATAAGTTCATGAAATCTATTGTACAACATGGTGCTGATGGTTAATAACCACAGCTCATGTCTCCAAGATGGCTAAAAGAGTAGATTTTAAATGCTCTTACCACAAACATTAAGTATGTGATGTAATGGATTTATTACTTAGCCCAATTTAGCCATTACATTTTATACAAGTATCAAAACAGCATACCATATACCACAAGTACATACAATTTTTATATGTCAATTAACAATAAAAAGTATTCATTAATTTTATTTGCATTTGGGGTCTTTACCAGCATACCTGTTCTTGTATAAGTAATTGAGGTTTTTCTCATGTAGAGGAAGAAAGCAGTCATTTCCCTTTTAACCCCTAGAAGGAGAAAGCAAGGTAGAAGTGGGCAAGATTGCATAGAAACAGGTTGGGGATATAGCTCAGTTGGTAGAGTGCTTGCCTCATATGCACAAGGTCCCCAGTGCAATCCCCAGCACCACAAAAAAGAAAAAAGAAAAATATTTCACATGAATATCAGGCATGGGAGAATGCACCACTATTTAAACGAGATAGATAATTAGCAGCAAATTTTATCAGAAAGGTGAAAGGGTGGTAGGAAAATGACATAAATCTTGTTTTAGGCAGACGTAGTTTTAAATGCTTTTCTGATACACCCTAGGACATGATTAAAATAGATTTAACTTAACAATGACTGTGCTGTGACTGACTTAGGTTTATAATAAGCATTGAATTAATTATCACATAGCCTGGGACATAGAAAGTTCTCAAAAATGTTAATATCATTAATATGTTGTCAACAGATATTAGTTTAAAAATTACTGCAGTGATGAAATAATAATAATACATGATATTAAATAATTCTCACTGAGAAGTAGAAGAGTTCCAAACACTGGGAAATCCTAACACCCTATCTATATGTCATAGACTTTTTCTTTTATTCCTTTCCTAACATGTATTTAATCAATCAAACTTCAGGTAACACAGAGAACTATTTTAAAAATGAGCTTTAAGTTATTTCAAAATTGTTGGAATGTCTTAAAGAAAGTAAGTCAGAGGCTACCATGCAGCTGTGACGTAGAGAATAGAAACAGGCTGTTGTCTCTGCTACACTTTGATGTTATATCTTCTTCGTATCCATGACTCTGGTAAGATGGAGAAGGACATGAAATTTAGCTGCTGCCAAGCCTACTTGTACAACTTTACCATCTTAGAAAAGAATGGTCTTCACTTCCTTTACCTCTTCCAAATTTGATGAGAGTTAATCTCATTGAAAGACCCTAGACTGTATTGAGAAACCTGACCTTAAGGAAATTTTGGAAAGCAGATTTAACTGTTCAATTCCTCTAACACTTAGAGATAGAAGGGACAGGATAAAGTAGAAATGAATATGAATTGCAAACCAGCAATATCCATCATGTGAAGCATCCCTGTTGCATGCATTAGAATGACTAAATTAAAAAACAATACAGGTTTTGGAGAGGACATGAAGAAATTGGGACTCACATATATCATTTGTAAATGTTAAATGATACAGCCAGTTTGGAAAACAGTTTGGTAGTATTGTATAAAGCTAATAATATACTTTCTATGCAACCTAGTAATTTCATTCCTATGTATTTACCCAAGAGAGATAAAATTTGTTTCTACACAAATACCTGCAAACTAATGATCATAGAAGATTTATTGTAGTAGCACCAACAGGGAAAACATCCCAGACGTCTTTCAAAAGCAGAAGGCATAAAAACATGAGAGAATATTAATATATAATAATAAGCTACGAAAAGGAAGCATTACTGTTGTAAGCAATATCATGACTGAATCTCAAAAATATTATGAAGAGTGAACTGTGTGACTTCATTTCTATAAAATTCTAGGAAAGATTAATTCAATCATAGATAAAGAAATCATATAAGCAGTTGTCTCTATTTGAGGATACAGAGGAGATTGGAATGAGCACAAGAGAACTATTTTGGGTGATGAAAATATTTTGTATTAGAATATACAATACCACTATGATTGTATAAGCATTTACACATGTGTGTATATGTTAAGACTCATCAGAGTCCACATCTGAAATAATTTTATGTCATTTATATCTTGATAAAGTCTTAAAGTGTAAAGTATCCAAGATTTTACCCTAGTTGAAAGTTAAATAGATAAGTTATATAGTTACTTAGTAGTATCTATCTACACTTATGTGTATACATATGTGTATGTGTATCATAATTATCACATATGTAATGTATATATACATATATTGAATGTTCATATATATATGTATATATAAGAATATATATATATATAAAATTAAAAGTCATCTGGAATAGATATAAAGACAGTTTATTACTCAGAGTGAAAGAATCAGTGAGAATACTATTATTGACCAGTTTCCTGAGTTTTATTCCTCACAGGGTGATGTGCTGAAGCTTGATTTATACATGTGCTTGGAGGAAAGGAAATTACTGGAGAAAAAAACCCAGATTAGGAAACTCTAGTCTGCTAAAAAATTTTCCATCAACTTCTAAGAGAGAACTTACCTTATTCTGGAGTTTAAGCAAATCTCCAGGGAGAGATTTGTATCTTTGCCACTGTAGAACATATCAAGAGGGGGAAGATGTCTCTTGACTTTTCTATTCTGCAATATGCCCTTATATAAAAATTCTTAAGTTGACTATAAGTATCTTTCTTTAGAAGACCCAGATGATGCAGATATGTGAGATATTCATGAATATTTATGGACCATTAGTTCCCAACATAAAGTTGATAAAAAATTGACTATACTGATTAGCCTGAAACATCATGTTCTGTTAGTTCAAAAAAATTTTTTTTTCAAAGAATACCTACCATTTATATATGCCAAGTTGACTTCATACCAGTTGTTTGTACCTCATGTGTAGGAAGTTCCTGTTACCTAATTATATTCCCAAATGCTTCTAAATAAAATATTAATTCTTCTAATGAAATCTAAATTATTATTTAGTAGTTTCTTGGATCAGTAACTAATTTCATAAAAATCCTATATTCGATATACAGTATAATTGTTTTCAGTATTTCAAGAATATAATGCATTTAATATGGAAGAATTCTTCATTTGTTCTTATTACCTTTTGTGTATTAAGTTGTGATTTGTAAAGCAGGATCATTAAACATCTGGAAACATTTCAGTGTTGTTTCTCATGGAAATGTTTGGGTAGCTATTCTTACCCACTTTTTACACATTCAGCAATGAGTACTATGTGTCTAGGCTGAGGCTTGTTTTTCAGGATATTTTCCCTAGAGCAGTACTCAGTAGTCAGATCACTGGGGGCTCTTTAATTTGAAAAATTGGTTCCCTTGGCATTATGAAGTAGCATAGCTTGCTTAAAAGAAAATTTAGCCAGAAAATCAGAATTCTTTTCAACCAAGCCAACATTCAGAGTTGAGAGGAAAAAAAATCACAAACACCATATATATGAAGAAGAAAAGGTTGAAAACTTGAGTAATTTATCAAGTTAGCGACTGGTACACATGAGAATTGGAGATAATAAGCTTTGACTACTGGTGAAGGCAAAATAAGAGTAACAATATATAGTTCTGGAGTAACTTGGAATCAGATTCTGTGCCTGTTTGCCCACAAGGAAGCAGACATCCAGTGCTGAATGGGTAAGTAGAGTGGCTTTGATCCTAAAGACTGGGAGAGTAACCAGGACACCTGACAGACAACACTCCCTCCCCTGCCCTGGAACCAGGGGAAAGGCACATGTACCTTTGACAGGTATTAGGTCCTACATATAAGACCCTCTGTAGACTTGGATCTCCAGTTATTTATAACGCTTCTCTGGAAGAACATTCAGAATAACTAGATGTGCTGGTTTTGTTTAGTAAGTGCTGCTAAGAATATGCTGGTAATTTCTTGAGGAAAAAAAACAGTTCTGAAGAATCAGTTAGAAGCATCCATTTTGGAAGAGAGTATCTTCTACTCTCAGAAAAAAGGCAGCCACCCAAGTGGACCAGATGACCATAATGACAGGGATACTGTCCTAATGAGAGTACCTGAGATCATTCCAGGATTTCTGAATTTGTGTAAGAAGCTTCTCTTTTGGATAGATGGATAAATTTATTTGTTTTTAATTCAAGGTCAGTAGGTCCTAAACCTGCTCAAGCCAAGGGAAACTAGAGGATTTCATCTTTCTATTTGTCTGGGTGATGACTTTATCAAATACCAGATTATATGCCTAGGAAGAAAGAACAATGAAACACTAGGTAATATAATTGAGTTAAAGCCTTTAAATCTGCATAGAAGATTGAAATAAAGTCAGAATGAGGGTCAAAGGACCATATGATAAGCTAGTCTCCAAGAGTAAATGTGATGTTAATAAGAAGACTATAATCAATGAAAGAATAATGGGGTAAAAATAAATCCCAAATCAAAGTAAGACCATATTAATTTAGTGAACATAATCAACAACCACTGCTAAACTGGGTAATTTAGTTTAAAAAATTAAGTAACCCCAATATTAAAAGCTAAATAATTTGTTTAATTTTGCTTGATTTAAAAATGTATTGGAAAATTGTTATTTTGGAATTTAATTGAATATTACTTAGACACACGCACACACACACACACATACACACACAAAGTCATTAATAGCTTTGCAATCATCTGGACATCTTTTGCACCCTATCCTAGAGACTCTGGTGGACAGACAGTGTTGAATGCTAGGAACACTTGCTCTTTCACGCCTAATATAGCAAAGTTCTTGGATCACTAATTTATAATGACTTCACAGTGTAACTGAGCTTAAGCAATTGACTGAAGAAATCAGCATTAACCAAGGTTTCTTCACTGCTTCCTTTAAAAATATATTTTTAAAAGTACAGTTAAATTGCCTGGGTGTGGGAGGAATCTTACATACAAATTGAGCAAATCAATAGCACAAGTGAAAGAAGAAACTTGGTGATTCCATTATATCAAAGTCCCTGAGTCATTATTAGGAATGACAGGTAATTACATTTGTTGTTATAGATGCAGTGCTTTGTGGGTCAGATTTGAGTTAATCTGGCTACTAAATATGCCTGATTGATTTATCTCTCACACAGATAGTCAGATCAGTTAATCCCTGTGTCTTGATTACTAAACATTCCATAACTATGAACATGGATAAAGATTGCTAGTGTTCAAAACCAGATCTACTTTCTTGCCACCAACCAACTCAGAGCTGGGCGTTGGTCCATTTAAAATATTTAAGCACTTAGAAATAAGAAATACTCAAATGTTTTTCATCCTGGAGACATAGTGCCTGCTAGTTAAGCTGGTTTGTTCCTGAACCTTTACCCCTGCCCCTTGCTCGGATTCTCTATGTGTCTTCTGGTTCTTTTACCAATTATCCTTAGACTGGGAAATTTCCAGAGAATATGATATTTTGCATTTTAAAATGCAGTTTATATAACAGAAGAAGTTAATGAATAAAAAGTGGATCTGCTGGAATAGGTTCATTTTCAGTAAAACTGCATCTACTTGCAGCGATGTCAGGTGGAGGCTCAGACTCTGGGAAACAGATTCCAGATCCTGGCAGGTGAAAGAGATGTAAGATGCAGCTGGGATGGTAGACATTTTTTACTCAGAGGCAGCAGCAGCCTTCAGCCTCCAGCTGCAGCCCCATTTTGCCACATGGGTCATTTCCATAGGCCTTTTTTCACATGCAGGGCATGTAAAAATGACACATTGCCAACAAGTTACTCAAGTGGGAACATGCTCTTAAGTAAATGTGTATGATCTTGAGTACATACACTGACTCAGGGTGTTCATGACCTTGGCTACATATCCCAAACATAGCATGCTGGAAGCCTTGGAGAGTGAGTCTAACTATAGCCTTCTTGGACCTGCTACAAGCTTTTGAGGAAAGGTAAATTTGATACACACACACACACACACACACACACACACACACATACACACACACATTGGTATGTATTTCCAGAATATATACAGTCATATTTTGAAGCAGATAGTCTAAATAGAGTTAAATTGGAAAAAATCAAAAATAGTACAAATAAAAAAAGTAATGTAGAAGATTGTTTTGTGGTTCAAGTTGGATCCACAGGTCGACAGCATTTGTTTGTGATCACTCTTTCCAAGGCCCAATTCTCAGTTATAAAAATCAAATTGTGACAAAATCATACTCTAGAACTAATATAAAATTTCCAATTATAGACAAATATTTTTACTGACCATAATAATTCTTTCTCTTATGAAGATCTCCCATGATCCAATATTTGAGAACTTAGGAAATTGTAGGTATGATCACATAGAATGTGTTTTGAAAATAAAATTAGGTTACGATAAACCAAGTAAACTATGCTCCATTCTCAATAATCTCTTTCCGAATACCTGAATTCCCATATTGCAGTGTGTACTACTATTATTCATAGATGGAATCAATAAGAAAACAAATGATGACTCTCAAAAAAATGAAACTTTAGATAGAGAAACACATTACTATTGCCCATGTCTACTTGTTATGTATTCTATGCCTGCTGTTAAGGGTTTATATTTCATCAGATGATTAGATTACAGCTTTATTTGTAGAGACAATTCTGTTTACTTTGGTTTTACTAAAGGCATTCTAAAGTTCTTACAGCACATGAGCATACAAACAATAATCTCTATGTGCTAATTTTACAGATGTTTATGTATACCTATTTATATGTTCTTGAGTTTTAAAAAATTTTTCTTACACTGTCAAAAGATGAGTTTGGTTATAATTTTGAAGAGCATATAATCCCTTCACTAAAAACAGTGACTAGAAATTTCTAAGTAGCATCAGTTTAAGTTGGATTGAATTATAGTTATATTACAATTATGTAGAATTTGCTCTTTTAAATCAATAAACATTTTCATTATGAAATTCTCTTAGAGCACTTTTGCTCAATAGGCCTTCTTATATAATGCTGTTGTAACTATCTCAATACTTGACTGCATTCTCACGGATTCTAAAGTAATTAGATGTGAATTAGTAAGATTTAAAGATATAATTTTCAGTTTCTCTAACAAACATGACTGAATTTGAGCTTTAACCATTTGGCTGTATTCAAATTGACTAAATAGCTTGAAAGAAGAATAAAGCCTGAAAAATGATTAGGCAGTACGTTGGCAATAGTATAAATGCTGATTCTTTGCAATAGATAAATGGAAGCTGGTTGGGAAAAGCAATCCATATTATATCTGCTGTGTAAGTTAAAATAAGAAAAGATGGAGACTAAAACATGGGATAGGCTTGGAAGGAACCAGGTCCAGAAAAGAAATTACATGATGATGTATAATATGTGAAAGGTAGTAGAAGATATTATCTGAAAATTTAGTAGGATCACTGCTTATTCTATTTTTTATAACTTTTTATTAAGTTTTAACTGTAAATCAAATAGGATAACAAGTAATGTCTTGAGGCTGAAGAATATGGTATCATCTTAAAAAAGATGGAGAAAGTTTGCCAGAATAGTTTGTGTTAAAATCCCATTGCATTAAAAATAATTGAAACAAATTCCAAAAATGTTGTTGATTATAGGAAAATACTTTGAATAATTTTATGACTGTAAACTAGGTAGCTACAAATTAAATGAGGTCTGATTAGCTCAGCTGCTACACTTTGGACTTATCAGCATGTTGTGACCAAGGGCTCACTTCCCTTGAACTGTACCTAGGTAATAACTGAGAACAGAAAAACACTAGGGCTGACTCATTTTAGCGTTAAGAGAAATTCCTCAAATAGGCTTGTTTTTCTTGAGTTCTCCAATCTGCTGGTCTGAGACTTTCTCAGAGCTGTTCAATCCATTTGTATTATTTCTGTTGGCCTGCTGGAAGCAAATGTGTGATCTTTTCTTATTAGTGTCCAATCTGCTATTAAAGCTTATCTAGAAAAATTTTCATTTCTGCTGTTATACTTTTTATGTCTAGAATGATCATGCATAGAATTTCCCATTTAGGTCTTTTTAGAGTTTTTATTTTGTTTTCTGAGATTCGTCTTCTATTACTCACTAATCCCATTGATTTCTTTAAGTCTCTTTCATTTAAGTCCTTAAATTTATTTATAATGAATTATTTGTGTATTTATCAGTTAAATTACAACATCTATATCAACTCTGAATCCATTTTATTGAGAAACTTTTAATCTCATTTTCCTGTTTCTTTCCATAACTGAGTAATTTTTTTCTTTTTATAATTAACATTGGAAATGCATCTTTGTTGAGAGGCTTAATTTGTTATCTCTTAAAAGTGTTAAGTATTTTTGTGGCGTATTTGTTAGTCATCTCCTTTTGATTTTATGTATGTATTCAACTTCACAAAGATATCGCCATAATTTCTTCAAAAAGCTTTTAAAGCTTTTTTTCCCCCTCTACTTTTCACTTGGATCTTGTTTTGTGGTATTATGGGAAATTTAAATTTATTTTTATATGCAAAAGCATTTGCCTCAGCAACATTTATTGTATTATATACAAACTTAAAAATCATTTATAGACTATGAGAAGATACTTGTAGTGCACATACCTACTACAAGCTTTACTAAATAAATAGAGCCTCGGAATTTAAAAAAAAAATTGCAGTAGAACAATATCCAAAAACTATGAGGCAGGTTATTTGGGAATAAGTGTATATTTTAACTAAATGTTAAAATCATGAAAATGTACTTTACCTCCCTAGTAATCAGAGCAACACAATTAAAACAACAATGAACTATTATCATACATCTGGTTGAGTGACATTAATTATAAAGTCTGATAACCCTAAATGTTGATGAGAATACATTATATAAACAATCTGAAAAATATTTTTTTTTCATCATGTAATATAGGTGAAAATTATAACTAGCTACTTCCTTTTTTTTCCAAGGAAGCATGTATATAATACTGTTCTTTGTTTAGAATAACAAAATATTGGATCAAGGTTAATGCACATAACAAGCATATGGTAAAAATAAGTTGCAGTTTATTTATTAATTCAAAAATTTATTAGTTAAAATAAATTAATTGTAATTATATGTATTGTCACACTTTTGAACAATGAGAAAGTTAATTCTGTGTATTTTTGGTATTATATATATGCATGTGTGAGTGTTTAAATATGCAAAAGCATATGGTTTTCTAAGTATATATGTAGTAAAAGTACAAAAATATACTAGAAAATGATCAACCTGTAAAACAGAATAGTGTTTTTTTTTCTAAAGAAGTAGAAAGAAAGGAAATATGAACCAGTAGTGGTATACTGTAATATTTGATTCTATCTAATTAGTAATAAGTAATTACTTTAAAATAATAATTGGAAGGAAAATACTAGAATAATTTTAACTATGATACATCCTGGCAGTGAGTAGAAGATGATGTCATACTAATTTCTACAATTTATTTTGGAAGTATTTTATAATTTTAAAACATAGAAAACACAAGCAAAAAATCCACCATTGTGAGGGAATTAATTTTGATGACAAAGTCTTCCTTTGCTCACGCTTCTGCATGGTACTGTTATTAAAACTTTGGGTGAACCCACCTTTGATTAAAATAGTCTTTTAAAAATGAAGCTGGAGGGATACCTGGAAGCTACATCTATTTCTAAACATCTTTCCTTTTCGATAGTGACTGCGACACCCTCTATCCACCTCTTTCTTTAAGGTACCTTCAAGAACATAAATGGGCTTTAAATTTTAAAACATGACTATCAGAAAAATGAGAAATTATACCCCAATTGATTCAAATGTATGAATTGCCAAGATCACTGTAATGTCATGTGTAGCTAATCAAAAGAAAAAAATGTGAAAAATTACTATCTGGAGATGAAGAACCATAACTAGCATAAATGTTCTTATAAGACTAAATTTTATTTCTACTTAATAATAATTATATGTGCCAGAGTGTTTTAACAGGGGATAACTAACTTTATATAGGGTTTAAAGGAGTAGCCAAAGATTAGCCTCGGCTCTCCTTACATGTCTGTCACAGGAAAGCAAGATGGGAAAAGAATTGACGAAAATTGTATTTGAAGACTCTGTGAGAAATTTCAGTTTATCAAAGGAAAATACTATTTCACAAGCAGTTTACCTCAGGTCAATGTCTCAAATGGAGGTGAACTCATAAAAAGCCCCGACAGTGTTATTTAGCTTCTGTTTGAAGGCCAATGGCTGGCCCCTACACCATGGCTCATGGGCTCCTCTGGGAGAGAGAATTGGGCTCAATATGTAGTTAGAGGAGATTAACAGTTTCATATGTCATCTCCCACTTCTGTAATTACTCATTCAACCTATATTTTGGAGACAAAAAATGATTCTTTTTAAAAGCTAGACCTTCCTATTGCCCCTGTGTATTTGTTCACTTGCTGACTATAACTGGGATGGAGCTGTTATTCCAGGAGGAGAGTCCTATTAAAAGAACATGGCATGGATGGTCACTTGCTTTCAGTTTTCACACAATGGTATAGGTTTCCTGAACTAAATTTTTCCCACAATAGTGGTCATATTTACAAGTTAATATTGTCTTTCTCCACTTTAGATTTGCATCTTTTTCCTTGAAAAATTCAGGGCAAGTATTTTTTTCTTATCCCCTTTACCACCAAGATACTCTTTCAGATAGACTAGTAGATTATATACTGATACAACCATCAATAGAGATTTGCCATTTAGTTGTTGTCATGCAACAATAATTTGGGCCGTTTATTGTAATCTTCAGTATTAAAGGTGAGGGATTCTCTTTCAAGAACATGCTGCCTTCTGTAGCAAAATATTGATATAAAAGATGCTTTTATGGCTTGCTTATTATTGGTGTGGATGGTTCATCGATCAAACCTTCTCTCCCAAAATACGAACACATTAAAACCTTCATAAAACTCAGTGGCTCAGGAGGCTGAGGCAGGAGGATCAGGAGGATGGCAAGTTGAAGGCTAGCCTTAGCAACTTAGTAAGATCGTATCTTGAAACAAAAAAAAAAAATGGACTGGTAATGTGGTTCATTGATTAAGCTCCTGTGGGTTCAATCCCAGTACCAAACAAACAAACAAAATCAAAACAAAACTTCATTACAAAATTTTTTTTAATGATATCCCCGAGCCTTCTCATAACAAAAGAGCCTTACATTAGCATCTCTTCCTAACTCTGTGGTCAGTGAAATCACATTATTGTTTTAATCAACCAATAACGCTAGAGCCACCAAACACTGCAGTTTAGGACTTCTCAATCTCCTCACTATGCTGGTTGTTAAATGGGCACCTTGTTCTATAATCAGTATTACTATGTGTATCAAATTCATTCTTATCCTTTTAATCTACAGTATTTTCAGCAATTGTGTGTGGCTTCTCATTGTAGCAAATTTAATATTTCAAAACCATACAACTCCAAATTAGAGAAAGAAGTGACATACCCATATTTTCTAGAAACTCTTTTTCCTTGTTCTTTTGAACCCACAATAATTCTTTTAAAGGATTATGGTATTGATAATCTTTCTTTGTTTTTGGTGGTTCTGAGGGTCAAACCTAGGACCTAGCACAAGCTAAGTATGTGTTCTATCACTATCGCCTCATCCCCATATATTATTATCTTAATTTGTTCCCATGGAAAAGATATAGTTTAATTCACAAGCATAGTCTGAATCTTATGTTTACTATGAGGCATATGAGAGCAGGGATGAGCAAAGTAATTAAGGGTTCCCATACATAAATAATTAAACTGTTCTTGAAAGAAGTCATTCCAGAAGAAAGGAGAGCCAATTCACCTTTGTTGTTTTAAAGAACAGTCAAGTTTGGAAGGAAAAACTGGTTTATAATGTGGTATTGAATTCTCTTGTCTTCCTAAGCAGCTTTTTTAGAACCATCATTGAGTACAATTGGGGACATACAGTATAATATAATTATGCATCAAGAGCTAAATGTATTTAAGAGTTTGAGGGTAGAAAATTTGGAAAAAGATCTCCATTTGACCCAGTTATCCCAGTTAGGTTTATACCTAAAGGACTTAAAATCAGCATCTTACAGTTATACAGTCATGTCAATGTTTATAGCAGCTTAATTCACAACAGCTAAACTATGGAACCAACGTAGGTGCCTTTCAACAGATGAGTGGATAAAGAAATTATGGTACATTTACACAATGGAATGTTACTCCATTAAAGAAGAATAAAATTATGACATTTGTCAATAAATGGGTGGAGCTGGAGAATATGCTAAGCAAAATAAGCCAATCCTAAAAGAACCAAAAGCTGAATGTTTTCTCTGATTTGCAGATGCTAACACATAATAAGGGGTGGGGGAAAATAGAGGTACTTTGAATTAGACAGAGGGGAGTGAATGGAAAGTAGGGGAGGTGTAGGAATTATAGTAGAATAAATTGCACATTATTACCCTATGTGCATATATGATTACACAACCTGTATAACTCTACATCATGTACAGCTAGAAGAATGAGAAGCTATACTCCCTTTATGTATGATGTGTCAAAATGCATACTACTGTCATTTATATCTAATTAGAACAAATAAAAAAAAGAGTTTGAGGGTAAGGCATTGGTGATTATGGGACAAGCAGCACTGGCTGTAATTGAAAGCAAGTCTTCTGTTGTCTCTACGTTCAAAGGAGATGGAGCACAGTAGGTTTAGTAGTGTTCGGCAAAAGTGATCTATGGGCAAACATCAGTGTCCTCAATAACAGATATCAGGAACCTCAATGCTGATAACATCATCTTTGTTAGACAGCAGTATCTTAAGTATTATAATTCTTGTCAGTGGCTGGTGGTTGGATTAACTATGGAGAGGTAAAGCCAGAGCATAAGAGGCTAGTATCTAAGGGAATTTAGATGTAAAATAGATATGAGACATCTATTGGAGACTCCCAAAAACATTTTGGAGAAATTTGAATAAGTCATAAATTCTTTTAGTTCAGGCAAAAGTAAAAAAAATAGTTCTAATTGTAGCTCTATTTGGAGCTTCAGTTTGCTGTGATCCTAAAAGCATGGATTTCACATATATAATAGAAGACATCATAAGTCATGGGACTTATTCAATAAAGAGAGGAATCTTGTTTGGCTTACTCATAGTCATGTCCTAAAGATCTAATTGTTTATTTAATAAATTTTCAATAAGTTTGTATTACTCTAAGATTTTAATATGGTTGATTCAGATGACCCGTTACAGATAACTCTAATATTATCCAACCCCCTGTCTAGCAGTTGTTTCAGCCTCTTTTCACACAACATGCACACCATTGAATCAGACCCAAGTCTTGCCAATTCTAAGTCCTCAAAATTGCCAATATCTTTGTTGCTTTCCATCAACACTCCTGCCCCTAGTTTGAGCATCAGTACTTCTCTGAACTGTGGTAGTGGATTGTTTCTTTATACTTGTTACTTGAATTATGGCTGTGGCCTCTTCATCCACACCACTCACCTGAACTATGGCAGTGGCTTCTTGTCAGCTGAATTCTGATAGTAGCTTCTTTGCTCCTCCTTTCTCTAATCTTATCACTCAAAGCTATCCTCATACATGTTGTTATACTAACATGCAAATCTTATTCCCTTGATCAAACTTCTTCCATCATTCCTTCATCATGTGGGCCCTAATCTCCCTTCACTTCCTTCTCATCTTCTTTACTACAGATATATAAACATGTGCTTTCAATGCCTGATCCACATGAAATTTTCTCCTACTTCCATGTCTTTAATCATGACTTATAATAGACTTTGAATTTCTGCCTTTTCCCTTTGGATACACATTAGTACTTCTCTTATACTTTATTCTGCTTCCATTTTACCATGTGTATCATCTCCATTATAATCATACTTATAATTTAGATGTTGTTGGCTTACATGGTTTTGTTTCCCATGAACCTATAAGTATGGTATATTTCTGAACTATACTGCTCATATGTGGAAAATATGGTGCATATTTTCAACTGTAAGTGGAGAGCAAATAGTATTTGCTGCATGATGATTTTGAACATCTAATAGACTAAACAGAATTTCTTATAGTAGGACCTGATGCCAGGTATAAAGTCATATTTGGGAAGGCTCATTGTTGTAAAAATATAGGTTTCCTCAATTAAATAATATTCAAGGAAAGTACAGTGGAAACACCAAAAAAATTAAGAGAATATTAATGAGCTGAACCTAAAATTTGTATGAATACTGAAGTTCTAGGAATTATCAAGAATTTTTGAAGAGTAATAACAAAAGGGATTCATTGTAGGTAATAATTACCAAAAAAATCACTATACCAATTAAATCCAGGTAGCATGTCCACAGGGATATAGACTGGTAGAATAGAAGAGATAAGTAATAAAAATTTGGCAGGGGCCTCTTCTCAGATGAATTCTGATAGTAGCTGGGAGAAAGAAATAGAAAAAAGGTATCATTACACATCAGTGGGTAAATGGTAAATAATTCAATAGATGGTCCATGTTGGGACACCTGAAAAAATTTCCTCCCTCATATCATATCTCAAGAAAGTTTGGTGAATTAAAGGTGCAAATGTGAAAAACAAAATTGACTTAGGAATAAATACTGAAAAATGTCTTCATGTCTTTAAATATTTAATTAGTGGCAATAGTACTAATACTATTAATGTAGTAAAATATTAGTACCTCCACTAATGGAAACTATAAAAATCACTAACACTCATCAAAAGTACTGTGTCCCAGGCCTTGTTTAAGCACTTGATTTGTACTAAGTAATTAAATCCTCACAACAAACTTAGAAGTGAGTTATGTTACTACCCTATTTTCAGGTGCATGAATAGCATTTTAACTTGCATATGGCAAAGTGGGTTTTTAATCCTTCTCCCGAGTCTGTGTTCTTTATTCACTATTATATACAAATTACAAGCTATAAAGAAAAACATGAGCCAATGTGATTTCATTAAAATTAAAAATGCTTAAATAATTGGCCACCAAAGGAGCCACAGATTGGAAAGGATATATATTATACAGTCACACACACACACACACACACACACACACACACACACACACAATGTGCCTTAAGTAGTAATACTTACATATCAATAAAAAAATTAGCAAAAAATTAGCAAATGATACGAATATGCAAATCACACAAAGTAAACCTAAATTCCAATAAACATGATTAACTTTCCTAATGGTGGGAAGATGTAAATTAAAACCACAATGAGATACCACTTCATGCTCAAGTTAACACTGTGTTTTGGCAAAGTGGGGAGAAGTGTTGAATTAATATGCAGTCCTAGTGGGAGTATAAATTGATAGAACCACTTTGAAGAGCAATTATCAGTACCCAGTATAAACAAAGATATGCATAATCTGCAACCCAGAAATTTTATTTCTAAATATTTATAAAGAGAAATATGTTCTCATTTGCATAAGACAATATGTATAAATGTTTCTTAAATCAGTATTTGTGAGCATCTTAAAAGAGTAAACAACACAATTATCCCTTAGTGTAGAATGAATAAACTGATTTATTGCTATTGGGATGCATATTAATTAATATGCATGTTACATAAATATATTACTATCTGCATGTTACATAAATATATTACTCCAATATGAACATGATAAAACCTAACTGCCCCAAAGATAAATATGGCATGATATTATTTATGTAATTCCAAGCCAGGTAGATGTTTTTAGATATTAAGCATCCATTTCATGAAAATTGAAGGGAGATCAGTAGAGTAGAAGAAAGGAACCAGGGGAAGAGAGGAGGGAAGGAAAGAGGAAATACTGGGGAATGATACTGGTGAAACTATATTGTTTTAGTGTGTACATATATGAATATGTAACAACAAATAACACCATTATGTACAACAGTAATGCACCAATAAAAATATGAAAAAAGTAAAAATCAGCTACAAGAAGATATCCATATTTGGAAAACTAAATATCCTTCTACCCCCCACCTCTCCCCCAAATAAAAAGGTAAACATCCAAAGAACATGATATGTGTGTATGTATATATGTATATGTATATATATATATATATATATATATATATATATATATATATATATATTTAATTAGTGGCAATAATACACACACCCACACACACATGTAAAATTCATAATTTTTCCTTTGTTAGGGAGGGAGAAAGAATGGATATGAAGAGTAGGATTTTAATTACATTTATATCTGTATGGAAATTCTAAAGCAAATGTAAGATTCTAATAGCTATTAAATCTAGTTGATAGGTATATGGAAATCTATTATATTATTTCATTATTTGTTGTAACTTTTATATTATTTCATGCATTTTTGTATGAATTTTAATGTGCATTTGATATTTATTGTTAAAATTTTAAAAACAACACAAATAACTACAAAGGGCATGATGCCAGTCAACCAAAGCACATTCTCCTACAGTTCTGTGGGCGAGGCTGTCAGGCAGGGACAAGTGGTTTCACCATTGCTAATTCTTTCTCCCAGCCCCTCTGCCACTGCATAACAACCATTATTTACTCGTTGTTTAAAACAAATATATGTTGAGAGTCTGCTATTTTCTGGGCATTGCTGTAGTCTGTAGCATTTAACTTCTCAGAGTTTTAAACGATGTTTTATTCATGTGAGTATGCTACACTGTCAGAATAATATGAGTTAGCATGATTTTTTTTTTTCCTCACAGGATTTTGCCTTTGGGGTATTGGGACCCATCTCTGGCTTCATTATATAACTCCATAAGCTTCTACCACAGACTGTAGTAGATTTGTTGTCCCCAAACTCAATTAAGGAGACATTTTCCCTTAGACACATATGTTTGTTTTTGCTCGAGAGTTTGCCTTATATTAAGTATTTCTTATATTAAATTCTGATATATTGAAAATGTTGAACATAGGCAATAGCTGTCTTTCTGGGGGGATGTATAACACCAGGCAATGTGATGCCTTTGACTCAGGGAAAACCTAGGGAAGGAAGTAGGGTCATAAGAAAGGATTTTCCAAGTAGCTGGTCTTGGGTGTATCAGGCCTGAACATGAGGTCTAAGTGAAGCACTGTATTTTGATTATAATGATTTCCATACTCACACACACCTTATATTTGATTTTCCTTCAAGACATACAAACCTCTTTGTGTGAGAGATTCAATAATGAAGTAAGGCTCAGAAATGAGGTGAGAACATCCTTTTCATTCATAACACGAAAATAAGGCAGCTGAGAATTCAAAAGTTTGGTTTTAAGATCTCATCCGAGTGTCCTTAACTGCATCAAAGCAATATGACTGACACTTTGAAGTGTCACACATATGCACAAAGATATTTCACCAGAGAGACAGGCCTTAAGAGCAAGCTCAGAAGTGGACAAAAAAAAAATATATGCAGTAGTGGAACATAGGCGTTCAACTGAAGTGGGTTTCTTTACTTGATTTGAATGACTTATGTTGAACTTCCTGGGTTTTTTGAGAGGATTCTCCCATCATTTAATTACCAGAGGGAAAAATTTTAACAGGATTTTGCAAGTAGTTTAACACTATTTCTCTTTGAAATGAATAAAATATTTATGGAATGAATGAATGAATCTCCATAGGTTATAAGACAGTGTCTAGATTTATTTGAATTTTCTAATTTCCAAATAGCATTCTAACTATGAAAACTTTATTGGACTCAACATCTACTCAAATGAAATACCTACAGGCATTTATATTTGATGAATTGGCATAAATTTCTAAAAAGTAATAAATTAATGATTCTGTGATTCTAAGGCTAGAATATAGTCAAATGCAAAAAGTATTCATTTTGAAGACAGGTAGATCTAGGTTAGTTTTGAATGTGTTGTTTCATAGCTTTATAACATCTGGTAAGTCCTTTATCATCCTTAAGCTACAATTTCCTCATCTATGAAATGTGCAAAGTGGTATCCCCTTTTTAATTATACATAATACGTGGCATAGTAAAGGGTTCAATAAATGCTAATAGTCTTCCTTCCTTTATGAAACATTTGGTTAAAAGTCCAGTGGCATTGCACCATTAGTATGCACAAAAGGTGGTTATTCAGAAAGTACTCAAATTGAATGAGTAAGTGTAGATAGCGTCAAAGCAAAAGTTGCACTGGACAAAGTTAAACAGGCAAGGAAGATTTTATTCAAATATATTGTGGTAGGAAGAAAAAGAAGGAAGTCTGAATTCAAATCCACTGAAAAAATGAGTGCGATGATTTTATGCACTGAGTTAAACACACAGGTCACATGTGTTGCTACTTTAATTTACCCAAGGGATACGTAAACTTTCAAGTGTCTTTGTGATAAGAAGCACACAGTTGTTTTACAACTTGGAACAAACATCCACCAGAATTAAGCTTCTAGTCTCCCACAGAGAATGGAAGATAGGGACACTGTCTCCCTTGATGTTTACATGTCAGAGGCTCCAAGGTGCTCAAGAATGGTAGTCCATATGTGTTTAACCTGATTGAAACATTTAAATAAATGTATAATATATCAAAACATCACATAGTATTCCATTAATATGTATAATTTTGTTTTTGTGTATCAATTCAAAATTAATTTAAGTAAAATGATATTTGCTGAAGCTTCTTGGTAAATATTCTTTATCAGATTGAAGCATTACCTGCCTATGTCTAGTATGTTAATTTTGAGTGGGTTTTGAGTTTTACCGAATATTTTTCTGAATTATTAAAGTCATCATGTGATTTATTTTATCCTTCTTTATATTTTTATTTGTGCATTCTAATTTTACATAATGGGATTCATTGTGACCTATTTGTACATGCACATGACATAATTTTTGTAATTTTATTCCCTAATACTTTCCCTTTCCCTTCCCTCATTCTTCCCTGGGTTTCCCTTTCTCTGCTTGACTGGTCTCCCTTTTACTCATTTATTTTTTAACTGACACATTATAATTATACATTAAAGTGGGATTTGTTGTGATGTATTTGTACATGTGCATGTCATAATTTGGTCGATCTCATTCCCCTGGACCTCTTCTATCCTTCCTCTGCTCCCTCAATCTCGAACTCCTTACTGTACTCTACTGTTATCCCTTCTATTTTTGTCCTTCTTTTTAAATGTTAGATTTCCTCAAGCTGAGATGGAGAAAAATACTTAGAAAAATTCCTAAGGTAAACCAATAGCAGAATGGGTAAATTTGACTACAATATCAAACAAAGCTTTATGGTGGATAATTTTATATCAGTAGCAGAGAAGGTCTAGAAACAATACAGGTAACAGTTATTTCCTTTTAGCATAAGCAGAGTGCATCATCTGTACCCCTGAATGTCTCAGACACAGGTTAAGTGTTGCAAGGTGGGGGTGTGAATTTCCCTGGTGGAACTTCAGCTTTTCAGTTTGTATACACATTACCAACAGCTTGAGGGTATCAGTCTGACAAAGTAACACAGATATTGACTTTTTTGAATAAGCATCAGGTAGCTAAAAAAATGGAAAAAGCAATCTGAACGTATATGAATGGAGCATTGTCATCTGCTAAAGTGGTAAATTAATTGACTTCAACCAATCATAAATATCTGGAATAAACCCTACTTGATCTTACAGTAATCTTTTTATATATTGCTAAGTTTGATATGATATTTTATTAAAGATTTTTGCTTATATGAGGTTGTCTTGTCTATAAATTTCTTTTCTATAAATTTCCTTTGATTTTATAGGAAGGGTTAAATTATGTTTCATTTTTGCCTCATTTTGAGATTTTGGTTTAAGATTTTTTTTTTTCTTCCTTAAGATTTTGAACAATTTACCAATGAAGCAATTCTGGCTTAGAGCTTTCTTTTGAAGATTTCTTATTACTAGATTCTGGATCCTAACAATATCTAACTGCTTAGTTTTTCTTTTTCTTTTATTGGTTTTGATATATTGTAATTCTGAGATATTTGTTTCATTGGAATCATCAGATGTATTATCATTGACAATTCATGGACATTCATATTGCCATCTTCTTTCCTGCATTTGTAGAAATATTTATTATTTATTCTAACAACTTTACTAAAAATTCCCAGAAAATTAAAATAAACTACATTTCTGACCTTTGGTATTCACTCAGACACATTTCACAAACAATAGCACATATGTACTCTTTTGAATTCAGCATTTTTTCCTTTAACATCACCATTATTCATCTTCCAAAGTTATCCATTTCCTTACAATTTTAATAGCTATGCTATTTACCTTCCTGTTTCTATGTAAACCATTTATATTTTTCCATTGTTTTGTTACTATGAATAAAATAGTAAAATATCTTTGCATTAATTAGATGTGAAAATGACATAGGAACTATTAAGATTACACAATAGAATGGCATCATCATCATTTTTCTTTTGGATTATTATCTTGGAATAATTTTCCCAAAGTGGGGTTTACAACATCATTAGTGGACATGAGCAGTTCTCCAGCTCTTGTTACCTAAGGCAGTATGCTTCCTTAACATATTGAGCCACTTTGCAATGCTAGTATCAATATGTTAAAAAACAAAAACAGAAAATTCAACCAGTATTTTCCAATTGGAGGGAAATATGTCCAACTATGTTAAGAGTGAACTAAAAACTAGTAGTAACCATAAATGGACTATTAAAGCTTCAAGAGAAGGAACTATTAATCCAAGATCATTGTCGTTAATATGCTGCCACTTTATTCGACACAGAATGTTTTTGTTTTTGGATTTTATTTTTTTGGTCATTGTTTTTTAGGTGTTTGTAAGTGATGGAGTCAGGGATACCTGATATGTGATAAAGAGTTGTATGTATGGGTTAAGGTGCTGACCTATAATCAGGTTTTGAGTCATTTTGAGAGGAATTTTAATTTTTTCTTCAGTCTCCCAACATTATTGTCTTTTGCGTTTTGCTAATGTCTCTGCTTACTTCTAGCTCCTCGTATTCAATGCTCACAAATATTCAGGTCTTCCTTCTTGCTAATGGCTCTGTGCTGACTGATGATGACATAAAGGGTCATTCTTCTCAAGGAAAATGAGTTTATTAGAGATTGAAAGGTAAAGAAATTAAATGATGCTCTGAAATGTGCCATTTTGGGCACAATCTAGTTGGGAGTTGCAGAGGGAGAATAAGAACAGCAGGAAGACATTGTAATTTTCCTTTAAAAACAAACAAAACTTTCCAGTTGGCTGTAGAAAGAGAATTGCCTGGAGAAGGCAGCAACTGGATTTTATGGTTCCAAATTTTATCTTGAGATTCACCTTTTATATGATGGTCTCCTGGTGATTACACGTGTTATAACCATAGAGAACTGAAGAGGAAAGCATTATCTTTTTGATGTCTGGAGAATCTATAATGCTTTCCAGTCTTTCACTCCTGACATTCATAACTGGTTGCCCTTTCTCTCATTTCTCTGAATCAGCTTTACCAGAGGTTCATTGATTTTCTTAATCTTTTTTTTTTTTTTTTTTGCATTGGGGATTTACCCCAGGGTGTTTAACCACTGCCACATCCTCAGCCATTTTTTTAAAAAATATTTTATTTAGAGACAGTGTCTCACCAAGTTGCTTAGGGGCTCACTAAGTTGCTAAGACTGGCTTTGAACTCTTGATCCTCCTGCCTCTGCCTCCCAAGCTACTGGGATTACAGGCATGTGCCACTGTGCCTGGCTGATTTTATTAATCCTTAAAAACATATGCAGATATTGGTTTTCTTGACTTTTTTATTCTGATTCCTCTTTTTTCTTTCTTTTTAAAATTTTTTTTTGCCATTATTTCTTATTTTGTTTATTCTGACATTTATATATGATTTATTTTCATTTTCTTAATTTTTCATTGGGTAGACAATTAAATTATTTATTTCCACTCTTCTTTTCTAATACAGGCATTTCAGTGCAACAAGTTTTCTTTTAAGCACTGCTTTAACTATGTTCAGTTTATTTTAGTATGTGAAATGTCAAATAATTATTGTGATTCGGTTAGAAATATTTTCTAGTTTCTGTTTTGATTTCTTTTTGACCTATGTATTATTTGGAAGTATGCTGCTTAATTTTCAAGTTCTTTTAGTTTTTTCCTAGGCCTATGTTTGTTACAGATTTCTATTTAAACCACTGTGATCAGAAAACGTATTTGAAATAATTTAATCTTTTGAAATGTGTTGAGGCTTTCTTTATGGCTCAGCACAAAGTGTCTGGTTTTAAGCATTCCATGTACTCTGGAAATGAGAATATAACTTCTCTCATTATATATAGCATTCTTTTTATATTAATTAACTCAAATTTGTAATTGTGTAGTTACATCTTCCATATCTTTATAATTAGTTGATTTCCATTCCTACTGTTTCTGTCACTAATTGAGAGAAGTGTATTGAAGTTTCCTATTCTGATGTGGGTTTGTCTGTTCATTGTAATATCTACCTGATGATTGACCTTTTGTCATTGGGGAATATTCCTTTTTTATCTCCCATAATGCTTCTTGTCTTAACATCTATTTTGTTTGATGTTAGTAGAACAAGACCAGGTTTCTTTTCGTTAGGACTTGCAAAACCTCTTTTCACATTTTTTTCTCATAATTCTTTTGTTTTTCTTATATTTAAAAGTATATCTCTTTTAAGCACTGTCTAGTAAGGATTTTTAAATGTTTTATTCCATTGTTATATTTCCCGCCTTTTCCTTGGAGTAAAAAGTTCAATAACTTCACACTTAATTATTGACTTATTTGAGTAAATACATAAATTGCCTGCACTTGATCTGTTTTGTTTTAGTCTTCCTTTCCTCCTTTCTTCTTTATTTCTTTTTACAGTAATCGGGTATTTTAAAATTCCCTTTTTATTTCATTAATCTGTTACGTATTCTGTCACTAGTCTTTCATGGTGACTCTAGAAATTTTAACATTATCTCTGTTTCATAAATAATATACTTTTACAACTTTCCCCAAAGTGCTAGAGCTTTAGAACTTTTTTTTAAAGCATTCTGTGTTTCTTTTTTTAATATTTATTTTTTAATTGTAGGTGGACATATATCTTTATTTTATTTATGTGGACACATCTTTATTTTATTTATGTGGTGCTGAGGATTGAGCCCAGTGCCTCTTGCATGCTAGGCAAGTACTCTACCACTGGGCCACAACACCAGCCCCCAACTTTAGAACTTTTAAGCACCATTATTTAGTTCTTTGTAACTGCTTAAAACATTGTTGAAATCTCTTTTCCTCATTGTGGACTTTCTTCCTAGGGTATCCTGAGGCTTGCATAGATTGCCACGGGCCCCACAGAGGAAAGAAACAACTGGAAATTATCAGCTTATTTTGAAAGTGTTATACCCTTTTTGGAATTTTAGTTCATCCATTAATTCTTGCTTATAGACATGCCTGTCACCTTTTAAAACATGAGTTGTGTAATTTATCCACCTCTCCTTATTCTAGTAGTGAGAGAGCTGACCTTAATGTGTGATCTACTACATCTCATTGGGAATTGAAGGTCCATCCTTTGTGAAGGTTTTTTTTTTTTTTTTTTTTTTTTGGTGCTGGGGATTGAACCCAGGGCCTTGTGTATGTGAGACAAGCACTTTACCATATAAGCTATATCCCCAGCCCTCCTTTGTGCAGTTTTAAGACCAGAAGATATGTAAGCCAATATCCCATATCAATTTCTCCAATTTTACTCTATTATTATTTATACCATATGATGGAGGATATATATATATCCTCCATCATATGGTATAAATAATATATCTATTTATAAAGTTTATAAACTGGGATTCATTTACCAATGTCTTTAAGGTGTATATTGTAAAGAACCATAGTTGTTTTAAAATTCCTACACTACCTGTATAAATTGCTTTTAAAGCAACTCACTTTTGCTGTTAATGAACAAATTTAATCCAGTATGTATAAAAGTTTACAATGTATTTGATTTGAATATTAGAAAATTATATTTGAGTAATGAATTCAAGATGGCTAAAGCACAGTAGAACTACTTGTCCCCAAAATTATTGACCAGACTCTAGCAACAATAATATGAGTTATAGGCTACCAAATGATAGAACTGGGAAACTAGTTCATTTTCTTTTTATTTCATTTCAGAGATTTACGTAAGGATGAATCTTGATCAGATTTCTTTTTTAGAGACATCATTTTGGATTACTGTGGTAATTGTGTTTTAGACAGATGAAACATCCCTGTATATACGTCTGTATGGGGAAGAATTTGGAATCCACAGGAAAACAAAGCTTTCAACGCTATAAACAGTGAAATGTTCATGATAAAATATGGGGACCTTTAATTTATTTTTTAACATAACAATTACTTCAGTTCTTTAGCCTGTTAAGAAGAGATTCATGTTGTATATATTTGTATGTATGCATGTGTGTGTTATTAAGGATTGAACCCAGAGTCGACTGCATGCTAGGCAAGCACTTTACCACTAAGCTATACCTCAGCCCTCATGTTGCTTTTATTTTCTCTTATTGTAAAAGTCTATTTAAAAGTAATAATGGAGAAAATAATGGTAACTGTATGAAAAAATTAAAGGAAAAAAGAACTCATCATTGCTCAGCATGATTCTTTTCCTATATCTTAATCTGAGATCCTGCTAGAGACATCAACTGTGCTAAGGAATTACATTTGGGGTCCCAAGCATTTCTCAAATGAGCATATATTTTTAATTTCTTTCAGATCTTAGGACCTGAGGATTAAATGAGAAAATCTATGTTTGTTTGAAGGGGGTTATGAGGAGATTTTGTAAAGGTTGACTTCTCCCCTTGTGTGAAAATTTGGGAAACTGCCCTAAGCAAGACATCTTTGCTTGTAAGTGGATCTAGAAGTTCTTCGAGGTGCTGCATCTGTTACAGAAAAAGTACTTCATAATGTTCTTCAGAAATAGGTTCCTGAGATGTACCAACTGAGAAGTGCTGACAGCTACAGTAGGAGGGCTTCCTTACACCCTGCTCTCTTGCCAAAACTCAGGCTGACAAACACTACTTTCAGAATCTACTTTTCTCACATTTAATTTTTAGACAATGATTTTTGACTCGGGAGATATCAAATACATGGAGCAGGAGTGAGAATCCACTACTCACAGCTTAGACATCCATCTCTCGTACTGTGATGCTCTAATGTAATGAAAATGGTGATGTGGTGGCTGATTTTTGCCCAGTGCTTATCACATGCCAAGCTATATACTGCACATTCCATCTCATTTAATCTTCTTCACTAACCCTATCTGAAGGGCTATAGTTAGGATTAGCTTCAATTATGAGGACAAGTAAACACAAGGCAATCATGGTTTACGTAAGTAGAGTTTTTCTCTGAAAAGTCTCATGGTAAAGGTTGGGGCCATCAATAGTGTTCTCTCTTGTTATTTCTGATTCCTTTCCTTCCAGGTATAGTGTAGGATTATACTTCTCCATAACCCAGTGATAGACATGGTCATATGACCTATCTTAATCAGTTACATGAAAATAGAACGATGTGTCATTTCTGGGAAGAAGCTTTTATGAGCTTGTGTAAGGCTCCAGCAGCTTTGGCCCTGATCAGGGTTTCCTTATACCCCATAGGGCACCTGATTCATGTCAGCATGAGCAGAGACTCTTGACTTTCCAAGATAGAAGTGACTACTGGGCTTATCTTCTCTGGTTCAGATATTAGGAGCTGGAATTATGATCCGTAGTGTCAGGGACCCAAGTTCCATGTATTTATTTTATTGCTTTAGTGGGTATGACTTATTTCCAAACACACTTCATGATTCAAGAGGCTTCTGTTGAGTTATAAGATCTGCATTTCAGTCAATGGAAGCAGGGAAGGGATTGAGAAGGGTATTCTCTGTGTTCTTTAAAATATTTCTTGGAAATTACATGCAACACTTTTATTTGGTCTCTTTGGTTATAACTTACTAACATAACACACCATGAAGGAAGAGGGTCTGAGATTTCTTTTTTCTCAAAAAATGATCATACATTTAGCTACTATGTCTTTCTTTCAGAAAAGAAGGATCAATATAGAGAGACAACTAGACATCTCTACAAAGATAGTCCTACAATTTTTACCATTTTATAGATGAGAAAGAAGAGGCCAGGACCTGTTCACTAGTCAAGATTCTAAGTTAATAATTGATGGTGTTTGATTTTCAATTTAAGCAATGTGACTCCAAAGATGGTGGTTTAACTACAATATTAAAAAGCTTCCATTGTTCACCTGTACAGAATAACTTCTTTAATAGTACAAAAATTTCCATGGAATCATATTGAATTGACTTTTCTATTTTCTTTCCTTTACCCCTCAAGCTTGGAGATGTGATGTGTGTCTATATTACCAATTCTGATATTAACTGGGCTAGTTTTTGAAATTCACAGATTAGGAGCAGAAGTAGTTTCGTTAGATCAATCTCTCCTCTATCCTCCTCCCTGGTTACTTCGATTTTGAAATGCTAGTTCTGGTGCCAGCCTGTTAGTAATTGATAGGCTTAATGGTTATGAAAGCAAATGAAATAAAAATCAAAATACAACTGGAAGTCTTTGAAACCATATTTTAAATCACCATTTAAAATGTAAACTCTATTTCAGAAATAAATATATCTTAAGTAAAAATTGAACTTGAGTAACGAGACTGTTTAATATCATTTAAACCAGTTTTAATAGAGCATGGCTAATATTCATAATTCTTACAACAATCTCTCAACATTTTTTATAATAGTTTAATTTCTTCCATATTTATAAGCTATATTTATTAGTATTTTACAGATGTAGTAACTATTTTTTCACTGTTGAGCAAAATGATCAGGAGGAAGACTTTAGTGAAAGATTTTATTAGTCATATAAAATGTACTATGTATAGCCATTTAATTTATTCTGGGTATAATCCTTTCCTTGGATTGAGAATTTTGTTGTTGAATTTAAACCTTGAAGACATTTTATGTATTTAAATATAAAATTTCAAAAGTCAGTGAAACCATATAAACACAGCTCATTTCTTACTGGAGATACTGGTTCTATTATATTGTTACACATAAAAATACCTGGAGTAAACTACCAAGACAGGAAATATATATAGAGAGAAGAAATTCTAATATTTAGCTTCAGAAAAGTGTCTGGTACTGTCTTAGAAATTATTTTTTACTAATATTTTTATTCTAAGAGAAATTTTGGTGCTTTTATATCTTGTCCTCAATGACCCTCTCTCAACTGGCAGAACATGAAGCTGTTAATTAAATAGTCAGGGACTGTACAGTGTAAGTTGATTTATGACATTAGAAGGTACACGAACTTCTCAGCTTAGCCAATTACAAAATAGTTTCCTTTAATCTTCATTTACAGGAATTTTGCTACAGCTTGGGCTAATATTCATGGCACTCTGCCTGATGTAGCAACTATGCTAGGGCCTTTAGTGGTGGGAATTCTGAGTTGGCAGTCTAGAATTCCAGAGCAGATGTCAAAGGGAAGGCATTTAGGAAATGGTAATGAGCTAAAGAGCTGTCATACAATGATTTTTTTTTTCTGTGAGCATAGTTCAGTGTTCACTAATACTGGGAAGTATAAAGTGTACCAAGAAAAAGGAGTATGTGACTCATTTTAATGTTTGTTGAATAATTTTAATGAATTCCCCAAAGTTATGTTAATGAGACATTGTGTATAAAGCAAACATTTTATCATTGAATTCAACCTAATTTATTAAGTTGCATCATAATCAGGTATAATTTGTTAAAGAACAAAAAAGGCCTTAAAATAATTATATAAAATTTTAAAAAGTTGAACCAATTCTTCATTTGCTAAGTTGTAGCAATCATGCCTGTATAATATTCAATAGTAGAAAAACTAGAGGAACTAAGGATCTATTTTTTTTCCTATTGTCCATAGTATCTTACTTTATTTAATCATCCCAAAACACTATATGAAGCAGGTTTACAGGAGATAATATTCTTTCCTATGTATAAACTGCTTCTCAGAAAGATTATATGGCAATATTAGAATTTAATTCTGGGCACTTCAAATTTTTAAATTCATAAGAGGACCATAACCCCCAAAACATTATAATAGTGGTGTCCAAGCACATGCAAACAGTATGGTAAGAAGGAAAATCATGAGAGTGTTTATATATCTTGCCTATCCTCTCTGTATCTCTCTTCTTTCTTTGAATGCTTCCTTCATTCTTTTCTTTTAATAAGACTATTATCTCTCAAGTCTCAGATTCAGAGGAGCTAAATAAGAGTTACAGAATCTGGAAAATTATTTTTTATTTATATAAAGTTCAAATTTGATTATATGTCCAATTTCATAATTATCTGCCTATTAAAAGAATATCATAGATGATAAGTTGTATTAATCTGAATGTATGCATGATGAAGAACAGAACTGCATATTTTGTAACTAACATATTCTTGATTTATTATTTTAAAAATTTCCATCAGAATATTTACATGCTTTTGCATCTCCTTTCTTAAGTAAACAACTCTTCTTTAATATCCAGTCTCTCTCCAGCCAGCAGTCCTTCAGAATAAAACTTCTTAGAAGAGCTACTATAGTCATTGTACCCTTTTAGTTACCTCATTTGCTCTCCTCATCCCATTCCCACTCTGGTTTCTGTCTCATTACACCACGGAGACTGTTCACATTGAGGTCAGTAGCACCCCAGGCTAATAAATCCAGGGTCATTTATTTATCTGACCCCTCCCACACTTTTCAGCATTTGATTAAATAAACCAGTTCCTTCTCCATATCATTTCTTCTTGTTTTGCCTTCTTTGATCTAGCTCATGTTCCTAGACTCTAACCTTTATTATATGGTCTCTTCTTTTATCCATACATATAAATTCTCAATGTTTAACTTAATTTCTAATTATATTAATGCATTTATTTCTGTCTTCCACCATCCTTCCATACATCATAACCCCCATGTACATATTTCAATTTATGATCTTTCTCTGAACACCTAATTCACGTTCAACTCTCTACAAAACATTTTTACATGAGCACCTTGTAGATTTCTGAGAACAACCATAGCTAGATCAAGTTTTTATTTTTATTTTTATTTATTTTTTAGTTGTGTTTGGACACAATACCTTAATTTTGTTTATTTGTAGGTGGTGCTGAGTATCGAACCCAGAGTCTCGCATGTGTGAGGCGAGAGCTCTACGGCTCAGCCCCAGCCCCAGCCCTAGATCAAGTTTTTGATGCCAACCCTAATCTACGACCTCTATTCTGTTTGATACCAAAGTAATGGACCTTTAAGGTATCTGTTAGCTCAGCTTTTTATTGCTGTGATCAAATTACATGACAATAATCACTTAAAGGAAGAAAAGGAAGAAAAGTTTATTTTCGCTCATGGTTTCAGAAGTTTCAGTCCACAGTCAGCTGGTTCCATTGCTTAGGGCCTAAGGTGAGACAGAACATCTGGCAGAAGGGTGTGGCAGAGGAAATCCATCTACTCGGTTCACAGAAGCCAGGAAACAGGGCAGTGGAGGAAGAGAGGGCCAGATAGAAAATGAACCTTTCCAGGACACACCCCCAGGGACCTTTTTTCTCCAACTAGGTCCCACCTCCCTGTTTTTATTCAGTCCTCAATGAATTAATTCACTGATGAGGTCAGTGTCCTCATGATCCAATCACTTCCCCAAAGCCCCACTTCTGATTAGGAGACATTGGGGACATTACAGGTTCAAACCATAATAACTGTGACTTTGTTTCCTATACATATATTAGGAAATTTTATGGAATCTCTGTTTATAAGGTGTGTTTCAACATTCCTGAGTGTGGACACATAGACTTTACCTTTGATCTTACATTAAGCGTAAACCATGTTCCATGTAGGGACCCCCGTTAGCTTATTCTGTCAATCCCATTGTTCTTATTTTCTCCAGGATATCAAGCATCCTGTTTGCATTCTCATTTTCGCTCTATATTCTGGATTATTCCAATACACAAATCTTTTGTAAAATCATCTGTCCTGAAAGCAAAACAAGATCTTTCCTTATGTAATTAACATTACTAGCCAATCTGTGTGCTCCCTTTCATAGCAAAATATTTGGAAAAAGCAATCTTAAGAGAATACCAGAGAGACAATTTAATTTCTCTCATTCAAGTCCCTTGATTTAGACATTTGTCCCCCTATTCTTCTGCTGCCAAATCTCATGGTAAGTTTATTGTCATCACTATTTTGTCAGAGCAGTAACATTTAATACCCTTAATCGTTCCTTTTACTTTAATGTTGTTTCCACTTGGTTTCTCAAAATAACACCTTCTACAATGTTTCCATCTGCAATCCCTTGCTGCTTATTCCTAATCATTTTTCCCAGTTTCTTCTCATCAGCCTGGCCTATAAGTGTTGTAAGCCTTCAGGGTTCACTCCTTAGGTCTGTTTCTATCTTCATTAACACCTTAGGTGATCTCATCCAGTCATATAGCTTCAAATATTATCTGCATGCTAATGATTGCTATCTTAGTTTGAATTTTTTCAGAAACAGACCTTGAGATAAGAATTCAAACACAAGTAGTTTGGAAGATGATTCCAGGGAACTTTACTGGGGTTTGAAAAGTGACTAAAGAAAGGAAAGGCCCCAGTGAAGGCCATGATGTTTGAGCAAATAACCACTGTAGTGAAGTGGAATTTATATTCCATGGGGGATTCTGGGAGTCAGTGTATGGTAGATACTTCAGATTTATTCCATTCTTAGGAGACTTAAATTGCCTGTCATTTTCAGCCTACTTTACTTGCAAGCAATCTAGTGACCAGAGAAAGACCTTAAGCTGAGTACTAGGTACTGAATGTTGGAAACTGGACAAATGAAAGTGAGCAGGATAGATGCCAAGGTGATGTGAACAGGGATCAGCAATGTTGTCCACACCTGCTGCCTCTTCAGCTTAGTCCCCTCCCATGGACTCAGTTGCCTGTCCAACATCTAAGATATTGTACAGGCACATCAATCTGCAGGGCCCAAAATTCTCTGCTGACTTTCATTCTTCCAAACTTCTCTCCTAGAACATCCCTATTTTTGTAATTTCGAATTCCATTTCCAAGTGCTTAGACAAAATCCATGTAATTATTGTTAATATTCTCTCTCTCTCTCTCTCTCTCTCTCTCTCTCTCTCTCTCTCTCTCTCTCTCTCCTTCTTTTCCTTTTTATTTTTGGTCTGTCACCTCATCAAGACTGTTTCCCAACCCTTCACTGCCACCATTGTTTCTCATGTTGCAATTGCCTCCTTATTAGTCATCTCCTGGTTACATCCTTGTTCTTTCCCTTTTCAGATTCTAAGGCCAACCTAAGTGATATTTGACACTTCTCATTTCATTCAAATTAAGAATCAATGCCCTAATTATGATTTACAAGGTCCTAAAAAATTTCCAGTCATCAATTTGACCTTATATTTGATCCCTCTCCTCTTTGCTCACTCTACTGCCATCATCACTTGTCTGGTGTCTTAAGCTTGTTCTTTGTGTATTTTAATTGTTCATTATACTTGCATTGCTTGTATAACAAACAGTTGTACGTTACTTTACGTCTGTGCATCACTTTAATACCAGATGGTTGGTCACACATAACCTTCACATCTCTATGTCAATTTCATACTTCCAGAGAGGCTTTCCTATGTAAAGCTGTACCTTATGCTTCATTGTTCTTTCTCCTCCTTACCTGATCTCCCTTTATAATTTTTATTTTGACTGAATATTATATATACATAATATAGATATATAATTTACATGTATCTATATCTATATGGAAATAGAGGGTTTTTTTTTCTGTTTTGTTTTATTTATTTTTTTCCCTGCCTAACCCCCGATTGAGAAATGTTCCTGGAACTGATCTTTTTCTGAAAGAGAGGAAAAAAAAAATGTTAGAGCAAAAGCAAGTATTTTCTAATACTAGAAACAATTTGTTTGTCCTTCAGTTTTTCAAGATACCTTATATTTGCTTCAAATTAGAGCGCACAAATATGAAGAAGGCATATAAGTAATGCACCTAAAAAAATTCGATCTTCTAGGGTATATCTCTGTAGTTTAAGATACTGGGGTGAAGAAAATGAATCAACGACAGATTGTAAAACTTGTTTGACTTTTAATTTCAATCTTATAATTTATAAATAAGCAAAAATATTCTTTTGAAAGGAAACTAGAATATATTAAATTTTTAATTATAATATTATTACATGCAGGAAAAATTTATAAGTTACTACAAGAATTATTCAATATTTAGTATATGCATGGACACACTAATCAATTTATTAGAAGAGAGCATGTTGTTCAGTCTCCTTTCACAAAATATAGCAGGTGTTTAATAAGGTAGTTTCAAAAAGTGCTCAGAACCAATAAGCCAGGAAGCTAGAAAGAAGGATGTAATAAAAATATAAAGATCAGGATCATGATAATGGATCCTATTTCATTACATTCCTCTTTACATTTTAGCATAGTGATTCTTGGCAGAAGAATGAATTCTAGAAAAGTTTTCCTGATATTTAAAAGAAGTCAGATTCATACTCTTTTATAGGAAAAAATTAGGGATTATTAATTAATGGCATTTTATTGGGTTCTGCCATCTATTGAAGGATGCAACAAGCAGTAACAAACGTATTGTATATTAAACTCTATATGGATAGGAGTTGAGCATTTCTAAGGAGAGGTGATTGATTCCACTGGCTTGTTGATAAAAGGCTTCCCACTAGATGTGACCCTTGTACAGAGTGTTGTGGGACAAATAGTCATCAATTCTATGAAGAAGAGGTAGGGTCAGAGTTTCAGAAAGATATAAAAGACTATCACAAAGTTGCCAATGCACAAACCTGCTAGCTAGGTTCATTCAGGAAACTGCATATGTTTTAGTTAAACTAGAGCCAAGAATAAATATGGGGAAGTAGCAAGAAAAACACTGAAGGGCCTTTATATCTAGCTAGATATTTGAATTTTATACTAAAATATATGAAGACTTAGGACAGTAATATATTTGCATGTTACAAATATCTTTGTAGGAATAGTTTGAAGGTTATATTGGAAGAGAGATCATACCAAAGGAAAGTTAGGAGAAAATTTTATGATTCAGGGTGACACTAAAAAATATTGGAGCTAATGTATTTTTAATGAAATGTTAAGATGGGCCATTAATACATGTTTCAGAAAGAGGGAATGTTCAGGACTTACTTTGATTGGATTTGGAGAGTCATAATAAGGAGGCATATAAGATATTTTCTGGCTTCTGACTTTGATGAATTTTGAATAGTAATACTATCTACTGTGATAAGGGACCAAAGAAGTGGAGAGATTGGGAGGTGGGGAGGGAAAGGGTGAGAAGATTACAAGTTTACTTGTGGAAATGTTCAATGAAGTGTACTTTGGACAATAGCTATACTGTGGAATCAACCTACACACCCTTCAGTAGATAAATGGATAAAGAAACTGTGGTATATATACACAATGGAATATTACTCAGTATTAAAAGAGAATAAAATTATGGCATTTTCAGATAAATGGAGGGAGTTGGAGAATATCATGCTTACTGAAATAAGCCAATCCCCCCAAAACAAAGGCTAAATGTTTTCTCTGATATATGGATGCTGATCCATAATGATGTGGGGGCAAGGAAAGAATGAAGGAACTATGGATTGGGCAGAGCAGAGCGAGGGGAAAAAAAAGGGGGTATGTTGGTAGGAAAGATGGTGGAATGAAATGAACATCATTACTCAGGGTACAGGTATGACTGCACATATGGTTCAACTCTACATGGTGTACAACCAGGGAATTGAAAAGTTGTGCTCCATTTGTATAAAATGAACCAAAAGCATTATGCTGTCATGTATAACTAATTAGAATAAATAAAAAATGTACTTTGGAACATTTAAATGAAAATTCAGCAAGTGGTTTGTTATCTATTTCTAGATCTCATTGAAAATGAGGGTGCTGGGTAAATATGTATATAAACAGAAAGTTACTGGGTGTTGTCGGGTTGGCCTTGAAGAAATTTATTCTGATGCATCAGAGCATGGGACATTAACATTTAATGATGACTACAGTAAAATAGAATACCACCACGCAAACAGAATACCAGCAGGACAGAAAGGGATGACTACTAAATGTACATATGTATAAACGTCTTTAAAGCTTTTTGACTTATGGTTTATATTAGTATTCTTCAGAGAAACAGTATCAATAGGATATTATCTATCTATGTATCAATCTATCATCTATCTATCAATTGTTTACAAAGTTATGGAGTCCAAGAAGTATCACATTCTTCCATCTGCAAGTTGGAGAAACAGGATCATGTTAATGGGTCCAAGTCTGAAGGGCTGTGAAAGGCAGGGGGGATGGATTAGTGGTATAAAACTTGGTCTGAATTTGAAAGTCTGAGAACCAGGAGCACCAATATCCCATATAGAAGAAAGTATGGATGATCTTGGCTCTAGCAGAAAGAGGATTCGTTCTTGCTCTGCCTTTTCCTTCTACTCAGTTCTTCATTAGATTGGAGAGTGAGTACACATACTGTGAAAACAGATTTTCTTTAGCCTGCCAGTCTAAATGCTAACCTCTTCTGGAATACCCTCACAGATATATACAGAAACAATGTTTTTCCAGGTATCTGGGTCCCTGAGTATAGTCAAGCTAACGCACAGAGGGAACTATCAAAAAATCACTTTGCCTGATGCTGTTTAGAATGACAAAAAGATTTTGAGTCTTTATTTTTTTTTATTGGTTGTTCAAAACATTACAAAGCTCTTGACATATCATGTTTCATACATTAGATTCAAGTGGGTTATGAACTCCCATTTTTACCCCAAATACAGATTGCAGAATCACATCTGTTACACATCCACATTTTTACATAATGCCCTATTAGTAACTGTTGTATTCTGCTACCTTTCCTATCCTCTACTATCCCCCCTCCCCTCCCCTCCCATCTTCTCTCTCTACCCCATCTACTGTATTTCATTTCTCTCCTTGTTTATTTACCCGTTCCCTCGCAACCTCTTATGTGTGATTTTGTATAACAATTAAGGTCTCCCTCCATTACCATGCAATTTCCCTTTTCTCTCCCTTTCCCTCCCACCTAGGATTTTGAGTCTTTAATAACACAATGATAATGGGCAATGTAAGGCCAGTTTCTTAGAATGGATTATTAACATTTATAGAAGCTTAATAATGTGATAACAGAAGTGGATTTTCCACTCAGGAAAGTATTCACATGATGATTTGTATCTATTAGAGTTCTTGAATTATTGGTTTGGAGAATGCAATTCTTTTCCATAAAGAGTTCATTTTCTTATGAGATAGGCAGCAGCATATATTTGTGATCTTGTTTAAGAGCCATGTTAACCTTTTTTCTCTCTGTTATAATGTACTCAGGAAGGACTTGAGATGTTTGGACATTACTCAGAATGGGACCAGATTAAAAGAAGCAACAAGTATATTGGTGCATATTAAATTATATAGAGTAGTGAGTCTCACTGTGGCATAATCATAAATGCACATAAGAATTTTATCAATTTTACTGCAAAATAATTTCCCCTGACATCTTCTTCTACCCTAAAGATTGTCCTTGATTCCACTTATGTTGGGTACTACATTTATTGACTTACATGTTGAGCCATTCTTGAATCCCTGAAATGAAAACAGCTTGATCATGGTGTATGATCTTTGAAATGTATGAATTTGGTTTACAAGTATTTTATTAAGAATTTGGTTTTCAAGTGTGTTTTTAAGAATTTTTGCATCTCTATTCATCAAAATATTGGTCTGTGACTTTCTTTCTTTGGCATGTCCTTATCTGGTTTTAGAATTTGTAAAATGAATTTGTAAAATGAATTTGTAAGTGGTAGAATGCATTTGGAAGTGTTCTTTCCCTTTATATTTTATGGAAGAATTTGAGGAGCATTGGTTTTAGTTCTTTTTAATTTTTTTTTTAAATTCAACTGTGAATCTTCCTTATCCTGGGATCTCTTTTGTGAGACTTTTAATTATTGCTTCATACTCATTATTTTTTATTGGTTTGTTTAGGATCTCTGTGTCCTCTTGGTTAAATTTTGGAAGGTCATTTTGTTTAGAAATTTATGCATTTCTTCTAGTACTTCCAAGTTATTAGAATATAAGTTTTCAAAATAATCCCTAATAATCCTATGAAATTTATTAGTATATGTTATAATATTCCCTTTTCCATCTTTAATTTTATTAATTTGGGTCTTTTGTCTCTTTCTTTGGTTATTTGGCTATGGGTTTAGCAGTCTTGACTATCTTTCCAAATAACAAACTCTTTGTTTCATTGATCCTTTTATTGTCTAATTTAAGCTCTGTTTTATTTTTTTAAATTTCTTTCCTTCAGAGAGAAATGAATTACAATAGATGGGGTAGAGAGAGAAGATGGGAGGGGAGGGGAGGGGGGATAGTAGGGGATAGGAAAAGTAGCAGAATACAACAATTACTAATTGGGCATTATGTAAAATTGTGGATGTGTAACAGATGTGATTCTGCAATCTGCATTTGGGGTAAAATTGGGAGTTCATAACCCACTTCAATCTAATGTATGAAATATGATATGTCATGAGCTTTGTAATGTTGTGAACAACCAATAAAAATAATAATAAAAAAAAGAATATGGACAACTGTAAAAAAATAAATAAATAAATAAATTTCTTTCCTTCAACAGGTTTTGGAATTGGGTGTGTATACTCTTGTTTTTGTAAGACCTTGAGATGCATTATTAGGCTATTTTAAATGTAGGTATTCATAGCTATAAACTTCCTTATTGAACTGCCTTAACTATATCTCTCAGACTCTGGTGTATTAATTTTCTATTCTCATTCATTTCTAAGAATTTTAAAATATCCCCCATGAATTATTTGATTACTCACTCCTTGTGCCAAAGTATATTGTTCAATCTCTAAGTGTTTACGTAGTTTCTGGGTTTTTTTTTTTAATGCTGCTGATTTCTAATTGCATTTCATTATGATCTGATTAGAAGAAAAGATTATTTCAAACTTGTTTGTATTTGCTAGGACTTGCTTTGTGGCCTAATAATCTATTTTGGAGAAAGTTCCATGAGTACCTTAAAAAGAAGTATGTGTGCTAGGCTGGAGGTATACCTCAGCATTGAAGCACCCACTCAACATGTGCAAAGTACTCAGCACTGCTCTGAGGGCATCTATTAACCACCAGGAACAGCAACAGCTTAAAAATCAAACCATATGCTAATGTTTAATCAAAACTTATTTTGACTCTCTTACAGGCCCACTAACCAAAGAGAAGTAAAAGGAGCTACAATAATACAGACAAGACTGCAAGTTAAACAATAAACAATTTTTAAAAATTAATTTTGAACCATATAGAACATAAAAAGAAAAGTGAAAGAAGAAAACTCCAGAGGAAAAAATTGAGTTGAAGGAAAGAGAATAAATGAGAAGAGTAAGAAAGAACAAATAGAAGGTGCAAGTATGAAAATAAAAATGTAGACTAAAGAATAGATCCAAACTAATGAATTTAGAAGGGGAGGAAGAGGAGAGAAGAAAGACAGAAGAAGAAAAATGAGAACAAAAGAAAGACAAAATAGTAGGGGAGAGTATAGGCAGAATATAATATAATACATTATATTAATTATATTAATATATATTCATTATATACATATAATGAATTAATAAGTAAATTATATTTAAATGAATTAATAAATAAATTATATTATATTAATATAGTTCATTATATATATATATATATAATGAATTAATAAATAAATACATAAAATTGCATAAAAGTATGTAATAACAAATACTGGGAGGAATGAAATCAAGCCAAGGGAAAGCAATAGAAGTTTTTTTTTTTTTTAAACTAACATTACAAAAAAAAAAAAAAAAACCTAAAAATTCCTTCTTGCAGAAGTATTTCAAGTGCAGAGAATCTTTCCTGTGACTTCCCGATTTGGAATCTGCCAGGAATTGAGGGCATGGCAAGTATTCAAGCCTTGGCAGGGTGTCCTCTGAATAACTCTGGGCCTGGAGGCAGCGACTGAATCAACCAGCTTCTGTGGGACACTGTGTATTTTCCCACATCTAGATCAGCATCCTTCAAAAAACTGAACTCATGCTCCAGAGTGTATCCACACACTTCACCCCACCCATCTCTCTCTCTGTGGTGCAATCCTGATAACCCCAGAAACTTCCATGTGGATCCAGGCGCCTCAAACTGCCAGTTTTAAAAGAAAGAATTCTCCACCTTCCTCTGCTCCTTAGATCAGTGGGCTGGCAGTACACCACTCTCCTGTTGCCTAGAACACAATGGATCCTTGCCATAGTCTCTTTCCTGGACCCCAACAGAATCTCTAGCTGGATCCCTGCCAATCCAGTTGAAGAGAAAAACAGAAGAAAAAAAAAATATGCAGGAAAACTACTGTACTAGGGGGTGGATCCTCTGAGTGCTTCTGGGGTTGGAACGGCTGCCCAGCCCTCCAGCATCTGTGTTGGGGCGCCTGGCTGTGGGTTCCAAGCCTTCCACCAGCCTGAATCATAGCACTCTGGGCAACCGTACCTTCCTGAATCTGTGTGCAGCTAGACTTGCTCCTTCACTGAACTAGAACCACCAGTTCTATATGAGAATGCCCTCTGCTTGGCAAACTGACAGAACAGGTCTCCCCTTGCCCAGAGTTTTCAGTAGGTCCCTGTCACAGACTCATTTTAAACCCAGATTAATTTAGAGTGGACACCCACCAACCCAGTAGTAAAGAATGTTTGCTGCACCTTGGACTTTCAGTAAATGCTGGGGTTTGTGATCTTCTAGGTATTATGCCTAGAAAATGAGGACATAATAATAAATCATGTATTAAGTACTTTCAACTGTTTTTTTTTTCTCCAAGAAATCTTCATTTTTAGCTCAATCATTCTTATCATGATATAAATTCTAAGAATGTGCTTTAAATACAGGAAAAAATAGACATTAAATTTTTTTATCCCACAACTCACTACTAAAAAAAGACGTTTCAAACACTTAAATTTATGTATATTATCAATTTTAAAAGGTGATTTTCTTGGTATTAAGAGAAATATAGATAAGTGTCTGCTTTTGCTTCTTGCATAAGCACTCAACTTCCATTTAGGAACATAGATGCAGAAGTATACCTTTAGCATGATTTACATTAAAGAAAACTCCACCTTTTTCTTTTAATATTCAAAATTTTAAGAAAGGCAATATTATTTTCAATTGTGGTCTATAAGATCAATTCTGGAATATTTATTGACTTTAGATGCTGAATTTATATGCTTTGCCTTCCCTCCAGTAAAACGTATTAGTGAAAATGCTGGCATTAATGTCTCTAAATGTTTGCATGTGGAAGTAATAGAAGACTCATGTTTCTTCCCATCCACAAATTTAATGAGCTTGGCTATCTTATTTTCTAAATCATTTTAGAATGTGGCCACATAGATGGTCATTTTGAAAGGATGTGGAAAAATCAGGCCCTTACCTACATAATTCAATCCAAAATCCATCAAATAATGAGAATGAGTATTCTGTAATCTGAATTACATGGATAATACATTTTGTTTTCCCTTTGTCAAGGGTAGTATCAGTAGGTGGAAATACATGAAGACCATGCCTGTTTTCACGAAGTCCTGTTTATTGGGCTTACGATTTTTATGATCTATCCTTGTAAGAATGCATTTCGTGGCTAAAATAATTGAAATACCTAAGAGGACTAGGTTCTGTTTGATTTGGTGATTTAAATAAATAAACCAAATATTTGTCAGTCCAATTAATATGGTTATTCTACTGATCAAATTAGCTAGAGAGAAATTATCTACCACCCTTTGATCTTCATAAATATATCCCTAGTTAAGTGTATGTAGAGACTTTCAGTTATATGCTTATGTTACAGTCATAGAGATAGTCACTTTGGGCTGGAAATTTCAAACAAACTAATTTTTAGCAGCCAAGGAAAGCACATTTGCATTTTTGTGTGAGAATCCATATGATCCAATGGATTATTGTCTTTTATTGTTTACTCGAAATTGCTTTCAAAACTTGGTAATTTTGCATAATTGATATATCAGGTGTACATATTTGAAGGGAGTATCATATCAAGGTCAGTGATAAAAGCTGTGACTGATGCAATTGTTTCTGAATAAGCACTGAGAAAATTAAAATTAGAAGGTATATAGTTCTAATTATGGATAACAGGTGATAGCATAATGGTTGACTTAAGGCACAGTAATGATTCTTTTTCACGTTATTTTTTGTAAATACACAGAGTAGGACATGGAAATGCAGTATTGAAATATATAATGCTTTTGAAAATCCTGAGGAAATGAATTAAAAAATACTAGGTGAAGCACAAAACTCCTTACTGTAGCATATGGTTAAAAGACTGTCAAAATGCATTTACTTTTGATAAATTTGTCTAGTACTGTCTAAAACACTTGAGGCATTGGAGATTTGAACTATGTTTTATAGTTTACAAAGAAAGTGAATAGCACAAAGGCAAGGACCTTATCCTTTTGGTCATTGTTACATCAGCAACATCAAATAGTATGCCTGGCATATAGTAGATGTTCACTTAATTTGTTAAATGAGTGTGAGGGGTAGCTGAGTGGGTTTCTACATATATATCTTCCAACATTTTTGGGAAGTCCTTTTTTAGCTTCTCATACATTTGAAAAAGGGAGGAGTTGAAATGAGAAGAAACATCAAATAGAAATAAAAAATATTTTAAATATTATCCTACTTTGGTGAGACAAGGATTGAAATTCCTTGGTATATCTTTGACTTATAAAATGCAAAATTAGCAGTGAGTTAGGCACTGGAAGTAGTTTTTGGCAATTCAATAACATATATACTATGGTCAAAGTCAAACTTGGAAAATTTGGAAGTTTATGAGGATATGTCTGAACCTCCACTTCAGAATAGTGCCTACCTCCTTCTCTTTCATGCTAGATATGCAGTGCATGTTCCCCTGCAATAGGTCAAAGTATCTATCCTGCAGTGCTAGCCAGATCTAGTCTGCTACCCCAAATATATCCTTTCCTCCCTAACTTGACAACTCATGGAGATGATATTGTTATTCAATAAACCTACAGCATTTCACAAAACATGGGAAGGAATTTAACTTTTGAGGTTATGATTTGGGGCTGCTATGTGATATGACAGAGAGAGCTTTATATATTCCAGAAATTTTAATTAGTTTTGTATTACTGAATAACAGGAGTTAGAAATATAAAGGGGAAAAGATAAAATATTTTTAATAATCCTCATTAAGATACCTAATGGTGACTTCTAAGTTTCTGCCATGGGGTTGGGGGGAACAAGGGATGAGATAAGAAATTTTACCAAAAATAAATTTGGAAACACTCATAATGATAATATAATAACAACAAAAAAATAAATTTTCCAGGGACGAGAGGTGGGAGGGAAAGGCAGAGAGAAAGGAAATTGCATGGAAATGGAAGGAGACCCTCATCGTTATACAAAATTACATATAAGAGGAAGTGAGGGGAAAGGGAAAAAAAAAACAAGGGGGAGAAATGAATTACAGTAGATGGGGTAGAGAGAGAAGATGAAAGGGTAGGGGACGGGAGGGGGGATACTAGGGGATAGGAAAGGCAGCAGAATACAACAGACACTAGTATGGCAATATGAAAAACAGTGGATGTGTAACCGATGTGATTCTGCAATCTGTATACGGGGTAAAAATGGGAGTTCATAACCCACTTGAATCAAATGTATGAAATATGAGAACTATGTAATGTTTTGAACAACTAATAATAAAAATTTTTTAAAAAGTTCCAAAGTTCAAAAAGGGGGATTATGGTCATAATATCATTTACTGAAACCAATTTGAAGAGAACAAAGGGTCTTGGTGGTAACGCATCTTGGGTTAATTTCACCAGAAGCAGAATCTAAGATTTGAGAGCAAGTGTGTTATTGAGGAAATTTTCCCAACAGAGCCTGATAAGGCAGTGAGAGAACCAGGTAAGGAATGAGAAAACAAACAAACAAACAAACAAACAAACAAACAAACAAAACCAGCAAGGAGGCAATCTCAGGGAAAGTTCCAGAAAGGAATTTCTGGAATATTAAATCTTAAGGCAGAGCAATTCAGTTAGGTCCTTATATACCTTTGCTCACAGTCGTGGTGAACAGCTGTGCAGGTAGTGTGGGTGATAATCTTGAGGGCAGGTTTAACTCTTTTCACATGTAGGCAGAGTACTTCAACACTCCACAAAGCTCTAACAAGAGCCACAGATGTTGGTCATTGAAAGCCCACATTTGTGGGGCCGTGTGCAGAGACTTAAAATGACCATTGGTAAGAAGAACTCAGAGGAGATGTGATGTGGGCAGAGGACAACCAGGAGACAATGCTCTTTCCACAGCCAAGAAGGGAGGAGCTGAGATGAAGACCATCACTCAAACATCAACTGCTTTGGGAGTTGGAGCAAGGTAAACACGAACGTTTTTCCTATTAGATTTAACAATTCAGATGGATTCTTGATGTTAAATGGAGGTAGATTTGAGAGTTGGGCAGGAACAGTAAACCCAATGACTGTTGGTTTCAGAGTGAAGGGGGGATGATATGCAATTCTTTCAAATAGCTTGGCTATGCCAGGGAAGCTAGATATTTGTATCCATTTAGATGGGAGAGGCTCTCAGCATTAGTAGAAGGAACCAAAATAGAGGGTAGAACCAAAAACACAAAATGAAAGACTGAGGACTAAAAAATAATGAAGGCAGCAGATACAGAAGGCTGGTCTGTCCAGAGCATATGAAGGATGGGATACAGAACAATGAGAGAGAGAGAGATCTTGGAGAGAAAATGGCTCCCTCCTGAGATAGGAGGGGGGGGGGAAGAAAGGAAGGAGAAACAAAAAGACAGGAATGGAAGTAGATTTGTCTGTAGCTGTGCAAAAAGAAATGGAGTTATTATCTGATACTGTTTATGAAGAAGGGAGTAAAACTTCTGCCAGGAGCACAAACTGAGTTATATTTGAAATCAAATATAATCATTATTATGTTGAGAGATTGGAAAGATATTTTTAAAATTGACATTAGAATCTTGAGGAATTCTAATTAAAATTTTTGAAATCAAATTGACTTGGTTGAACATCAGTATTTTCTCAAAATAAGCTGTGCTCCCAATACTACTTTGTAGTTTTGTGAGAACTGCTGTGTTGAACTTCATTCAACATCTTAGAACCTCTCTTTGAACCCAGTTAAATCATAAGAAAGCTCACCTGGAAAAATTTGGGAGCATACAATTTGTGGAGTGTCTGTCAGCTGCTTTTCTTTTACTATTTTAATTTTGAGGCAATAATAATCACTTATTTTTAGCTGCTTTTTGTATTTCCAAATTGCTTTTGAATGTGTTATCTCCGTTTGGTCTTGTGATGGATGGCCAGGTGGGCTTAGTCGGGGACTGGAATGAAAATAACAAAAGTAAATGGTAAGCAAATGAGAGAATTGAAAACAATTCTTTGAATTTTTTTAAAGAATAGGATGCATTTGGAGAAATGAGTCATCATCCTGATGAATCTTAAGTTTAAGCTTAGGGAAACAAAATATAATCAGAAACAGAATGGAAGAGATTATACCCATGGACTGGAAAGTACCTTAGGATTTCCAAAAGTGCATAGTCAATTATGATGATGCTAATGGATAAACAGTGGTAGGTACTCAATCATACTTGGGGAAGGAATGAATTTGTGAATGAAAGAAAAAACTGAGCCTAAAGTGTGATTTTTTTTTTCCTTCTTGAAGTTAGAGAACTGCTTATTTCCCTTATAGAAGCCATAGAAATCTTATTTTTCTAATGCATAGGCCAGTTTTTTAAAAAATTAAATCAGAAATTGTTTCAAGAGATAATTATTGAGTAAAATAAAAATTTCAAATTGAAATCAAGCTAGTGCATTAAACCACAGAAGAAATAAACTGTATTATCAGGAATTTATAATGCAGCACTAATGAAGGATCCTGGGCTGCATCCACAGTGCCTGGGTTGTTTGGACCCCTGATGCCTCACTCTTGCCAGTTTCACTGGTTATAAAAAGAATTAGACTGCACTTTTTAGAGCAAGGCAGAACTTACCTTTTCTATCCTCCCACAATTTCACGGTTACAGAATCTGTGTGCAATGAGATTGTTTTCCCCGGGGGCTGCTAAGCTAATTAATGTCAGAGGTTGAATTCAAACCCAGGTCTACTGATGACTGGTTCTCCCCAATACTTCCTCCTCAGATTTTATTCTTGCAATATAAAATATAAACATTTTTTTTCTTTATTTTATCTAAACCTGTTTGAACTTAATAGAGCAAAAAAGGGATTAAAAGAAAACTTTGTTATATTATTGGAAGTAGATTCCTTACTATTGAGGAAAAACTTGGAATGAATTTTGACTTACTATCAATTAAGTAAAATCAAATTATTTCATATAATCTAACAAATTAGACCACACTGCAGATTCTGTATGCATATTGAATCTGTGTGCTCTTGCCTTACCCCCACTTTCCTCTGTCTCTCTTCTTCCTGCTTTCTGTTTCTCTTTTATTCCCTGTTGGGATGCTAACTTTCTTTCACTTTCTTCTATCCATTTATCATTCTGTTTCCCACTTTAAGCACTACTTTGTACATTCAGTTCTCAATGTGACTTGACACAAAACTTATATATCCAACCACTTCTTGTTTCATCTATAATTGACAACCCATGTCTTGCTTCCCCCCCATTTGTCACTCCTTCACAAATATTTTTTTTTAAATTTGTAGGTCGATAACTCTCCTAAAGTTGTGAACCACAGATGAACAGAAGTAGACAAAGTTGCTATTCTCAAAAGATGTGCATATTATACCATTAATCATGCAGAAGACATAAAATCGTGGTATAAGGAACATTATGACTAGGACAAATGTCTTGTTTTGAGAGAAAATGCTTCAAATGGTTCATTTTCAGATAGTATGAGGCAGATTAAATTGTCAGGCAGTCTGTTTTAAGTTCTCAGAGATGCAAACCAACTACTTGAGGCCAGAGGGAACATTCTAGTTATCCTCATGGCAGAAGACGGGAACTATAAGGAAAACTTGTCCTGATGAAGAAATGGACAAAGAATCAGAAGTTTTGGTGTCTCTGTTTCATAATTAAGTTGAGAGAAATCTAGTGGGGTTTCTAGTTACTGTTCTGGATTGGAGTTGGGTGCTTAAAATCATGTAACTATCACTTTTCCACAAATGTAAAATTCTCCAAATGTGTTTTCCTTGATTGATAGGACCTTTAAAACAAAATGCCTAAAAGGGTAAAAGAAGGAAAGGGTAGGGAATATTATATCCTACACTTGAGCCAGTGATAAATAATAGGGGATGTAGTCTTTGGAGTAGGAATTAAAAGAAAAAAAGAAATCTCCAGCTGCCCAGACCTGAAAACGACTCTAGAAGACAACATTAGTATGAGGAAACATCCAGAGTCTTTCTGAACTTCTCTTTGACCCACAGGTTCAGGTTTAACTGCTATGACTTTTTTAACCTCAAAGCCCCCAAATGCTAAGATATATACTAAGAAAGCATGGCACAAGAATTGTTGACTTAATTGTGGATTGGGTGCAATTGCTATTTTCAAGAGCACTTTGTAAATTGATGCCTAATCTGAGTTTATTCCTGTAGGAGAAATGTGTTAGTATGCAGCTACGAGCAGGGATCATACTCACTGGAGGGCAGCGTTAGAGAAAGGAAAAGAGGTCCACTTGCTTTGAGTCATGGGATTAGCCAAAGACAACTTAGAATTCAAAGGAATGGAAGTGATGATGGCTGGCAGATTCTCCTAGTGAGGAATTGTAGTGCATAATAGAACAGAATGGAGAAGGTCTTTCCAACCACGGTGGAGCAAGTGTAAACTAGAACTGAGGGGACACAGGGTACTCAGCATGCCCATGTCATGGACACAAGACCATATTTAATGAAGCAGAGGAAATTATGGACACAATTTTGGAGAAAATGGGCTTTGAATGTATTTGGTTGGAACTCTGCTGCATGTTGAATACATTTTGTAGGTATTTCTCACCAGCACTACCTCCTTTCTTCAATTAAGATAAAATTTAAGTCTTTTTTTCTTTCCAAAATAGTCTCATAAAATGATTATTAACATATTTGTTAGAGAACACGAGGCTCAACTATTTAGGGAAATTGACTCATTCATATTTGGCTTCAGATTCACTTCTGATTAGCTGTAAAAACCCCTTCCGCACCCCCTACCAAGGGCAGCTCTAGGCTTTTGTTAGTAAGACCATTACTCTCTTGTTGAAAAGGCTCCTTTGAGAAAAAGCCAGAAGTGTAATACTGTCTCATGTCAATATCTACTACGACTCCTCTTTGTCCCACAAAAGATTTTATATTGCCAGATACTCTCATCTGGGTGATCCACTTTTTACAATTTTTCTCAACTCAAATGGCAGTGGACTGTTTCAGCTATGATCCGTGACAGTTGTACAAATTCTATTTGTTGTCCACATTCCATTCTTTTAAACCTGTATCCATCTGGAGAATTTTGTTCAAAATTTACCACTGTTAACTAGGATCTATATTCATCTATTAACAAATTTATTGAAATATAACTGATATTTTACAAACAGAATATATTTAAAATGCACAATTTGGTAAGTTTTGACATGTGTACATCTTGAAACTATCACTATAATTAAGATAATGAATATATTCATCAATCCAAAGTTTTCCTGTGCTTTCTGTAATCTGTCTCATTGGTTCTAATATCCACACATCCATTCCAAAGAGAACACTGATCTGCTTTCTATCACTGTGCCGTCTTCATTCTGTATCCACAGATTCACCCATCCTTGGATCAAAAATATTTGAAAATAATTTCCATCTGTGCTGAACACAAACTTTTGTAATTACACTTTAAACAATATGGTATAACAAGTAATTGTTACATTGGCATTTATTATGTTTTTAATCTAGAGAAGATTTAAACATTGCAAGAAGATGTGCATAGATTATATGCAAATACTAGGACATTTTATGTAATGAACATGAACATCCACAGATTTTGATATCCCCAGGGGTCCTGGAACCAATCCCCAATGGGTGTTGAGGGAAAACTATATCTTCTAGAATTTTATGTGAGATTAATCAGTATGTGTTCTTTTTTTGGTCTGGTTTTTAAAACACAGTGTAATTACTTTGACATATATCCACAACTTTGCTTGTTTTAGTAGTTCTTTCCTTTTGATTGCTGAATGCCTTTCCAGTACATGAACATATCACCATTAGTTGATTTGTTTACCTCTTGGGGCACATCTTAGTTATTTCCATCTTTTTTTTTTGAGTATTGCAAAAACTGCTATAGATAACCATATGAAAATCTTTGTATAAACATGTACTTTCATATTTCTGGGTAAATACCTAGGACTAGAATGTCTATATCACATGGTATGTATAAATGTACCTATTTAAGAACGAAAAAAACTGTTTTCTAAGGCCATATCATTATACATTTACATATCATCTTATGTTTCCAACTGCAGTGGCAGTTTAAAAATTTGAGTTTGTTTCTGCATATATTCTTGGTATGGTCAGACTGGCCAGACTGTAATTCTAGCCATTCTAAAATATCTGTAGAGGCATATCATTGTGGTTTTATTTGCAAATGTTTTGAACATGTTTTAATGCGTTCAATATACATTTCTCTTTCCCTGGGTGAAAGGTCTGTTCAAATATTCATTAATAGACTATGTCTACTTTTAAGCATCCTTACATATTTCTAAATTCAAGTATTTATCATGTATACTTGAAAATCTTTTTCTCAATTTGGCTTATCTTTTTATACTCTTAATCTCTTTGGGATAGAAGATCATTTACATTTTGAAGTCCAATTTATCAGCTCTTTAATTTTATGGATCATGCTTTGGTATCAGAAGTCCTAAATCAAAGCTTTCTTTCTTCCTTTTTAAATGATGTAGTATTTTAAACAATTTTACACTTAGATTTATGACTAATTTTTTAATTGAATATTATATAGGCTGTTTGCATGTGTGCATGTATGAAATCTTTCCTTTCTCTACAGATTTCATTGCACGTATGTCAAATATACATTTTCCATATGTGTGTGGCTCTATTTCTGAAACTTGCTCCTTTTATGCTAATATATTGATGTATTTTGAAGTGAGGACCACAATACCTTCATTAATGTAGCTTTATAGGAAAATTTGGATTGAGTAATATTAGTCCTACAAATTTATATTTTTTAAACAATTTTTATTTTTTGGTACTGGGGATTGAACTCGGGGGGCACTTAACCACTAAGCCACATCCCCAGCCCTTTTTAATATTTTATTTAACCCTTTCAATGAGTGCCTTAGTACCTGAGATGCTGAGGCTAGCTTTGAACTTGAGATCCTCTTGCCTTGGTCTCTCAAGCTGGTCGGATTACAGGCATGCACTATCGCGCCTGACAAATTTATACTGTTTTTCAAAGATTGTTTTGGTGGTTTCATATCTTTTGTTTCCATATATACTTTATAATCAGTTTATCAGTCTCTTAAAAAAATTTGTTGTTTGATTAGTGTCACATTGAATCTACAGAAGAAGTTGGAAGAATTGACATCTTCACAATATTGAGTCTTCTGACTTACGAACAAGATGTATACCTGCATTTATTTAGGTGGTCTTTAGATTTTGGGGGGGCAAGATTTTGAGTTTTCAATACACATTTCTTATAAATTTTTTATGTGATTTTTTTTTCTTTTTTACATTTTTATTGTTGATGCCATTGTAAAAGATATCGTTTTTAAATTTCAAACTTAAATTGCAGTTTTATCTCTTCCTTTTCAATCTGGATGTTTTCTTCCTTTTCCACTGGTTAGAAATCCCATCACCATATTTAATTGAATTGGGGAAAGTGACATCTTCCACTGCTTCTAATTGTAGAGAAGAAAATATTCAGTGTTTCATCATAAAGTATATTAGGTTTAGGTTTTGTATAGTTCCTCATGAATTTGAGGATACTTGTATCCTTAGAGTGCTAACACTTGTTTACCATTAATAAAATATTTTTTCAAAATCCTTTCTATTCATCAGAGTGATCATATGGGCTATTTCCTTTTGTTTGTTAATATTGGTGAGTTACATTGATTTTTTTTTAAATGCTTACCCAAATTTAAATTCCTGAAATAAAATCAACTTAGTTATAGTAATTTATATCTGTGTGTGTGTGTGTGTGTGTGTGTGTGTATCTGAGAGACAGATACAGAAGGAAGGAGAGGGATTTTATTAAAATTTAATGATATTTTATTAAGAATTTTTGCATCTATGTCCATGAGGAATATGTACATGTTTTTTGTAATATCTTTGATTTTTGGTACCAGAGTAATACAGGTCCCTTAGCATGAATTGGAAAGTGACCTCTCTGCTTTAGTTATCTAGTAGATTTATGTAGAATTGGCATCATATCTACTCTAACAGTTTCACAGCATAATAAAGCCAACGTGCCTTGAAGTTTTCTGTGAGAGATTTTAAACCATATACCCAGTTTCTTTAGAGAGAGAAGGCTATGCAGGTTATCTTTTTTTCTTGAGTGAACTTAACTAATTTTCTTTTCTGGGTAGAATGTATTAATTTCATCTAAAATATAATTGTATTGCCATATTTAACATAATATTATACTTTATAGTCTATTGAACGCGTAGTGATATTATGTCTCTTATTCCTGATATTGGTAATGTTTTTCCTTTCTTCTCCCTGATTTTCTTGGATAGTGTTTGATCAATTTTATTGATCTCAAAGAACCAGTACATGGTTCTTTTAAAAATTGTATTGATTCTTGTACCAGTCTTGTATGCTTTGCTTTAGGCTAATCCAATCTGCATATTTCTACTTAAATGGTACTGTGTCATCAATTTGAGTTCATGCTTGCTTATAATTATGTGGGTTTCTTTTTTTTCATTTTCTCCATTCTTTATATTTCTTTTACTCAGAATTTGGATGTCTTGAACTGACTCTCTAATTTTATCTTTTCACCCTGCTTTCTCTTTTGGTTTTACGTTTTTTGAGATATTTTTAACCTTTCCACACTTCTGCAAAAGATTTTATTTTTGTTGCCATATTATTGCTGAATTTATGGACTTAAATTTGTATGAAAATGTATCATGGACCACCCATGTATCTTATTTACTGTATAGAAGGTTTGAATATAAATCATTTAAAATATAAAATATTTTATTAAAGTATTTAGTTTAATTTAAAAATTATTGATCTTAATTCAGCTTTTCTGTAACAGTTTTTTTGTCATAAAGATTATTTAGATAAAAAGGCATTAAATCAGTAGCATGAAAATACTTATTGTTTCTCCATTTAATAAGCAAATGGATCTCTACTTTTCAACTTATTTCATCCCATCCAGAGATAAGTAATAAAGCCTTAAAATTGCCTAATACAATTTATAAGTCTAGGTAGAATTTGTGCAAAAGTGTTGATAGTTAGTGGCTTATAATGTAAGTTTATCTTAATAAAGAATTTGCATCTGCTCTGAAGAATTAAATACAAAGAAAATTTTAAGCTACAAGTATAAAAGGAGGTGAAGAAGTCTCTCTATTAGAATCTTAGTATACTTTATATATTGGCCCAGGAGTCGCCAACTTTTAGTTTTTCAAGTTAAGTGACATAACTATCATACAGAGGAAAGATGTGCAGGAGATCAGAAAAATTGTGAAACACACTGATTTCATTAGAATTATTTCAGAAGTTGTTAGACAAAAACCAGTTTTTTTGAATTATCAAATTTTACATCAGAACCATAATTTTCTAGAACTTTATTTAGCTTTTTTTTTTTTGGCAATTGTACAATGTAAATTAAGTTAGAGAGTTCTGGAGTTCATAAATTGCAGAGAACTTTTTTGGATCATAGTTATGTGCTAGAACCATTTGGGAGAGACCTTGAGGCATCTCATCCCAATTTCCTTACCCATGATATCAATTTATATCTTAAATTGACAAATGCCACAAATTAGAACTCTTAATTCTTGACAGCTGGTTGTTAAACTTTCACTTGAGCACCATTGATTATAACCTTTAAGAAAATAAGACTTCAGGATCTAATCTTGTATTTCTTCTGGGGAGGAAATGCCATTTTGAACAGCATTTTAAGTAGAAATGAAAACTCACCATATAGACTTAAGGACATATTAGGTAGAAAACAAAGGAATAGCATAAACAAAGGAAGGTAAATGGTATAGTTTCTTACAGAAATTCCAAGTTTTATGTCCAAGTGTTGAACATTTTATAGATAAGAAATCGCCATCGTTGGCCAGTAGGCAAGTCATGGAGTGCTCTGTATGCCATGTCAAGAAGGTGAATTTTATTGTCTTATAGTAACAGAATTCTAAGTTCTAAAGCTAGCATAGTAGAATATGATCTATTAGGAAGGCTCCTCTATAAACAACATGGAGAATTGGAGTGAACTGACAGCAAGAATAATAGGGAGCTTATTGGAGAAGTTCAAGTAATCAATGATGAGGGTATAAACATATAAGAGGGGCTGGGGATGTGGCTCAAGCGGTAGCGCGCTCGCCTGGAATATGTGCGACCCATGTTTGATCCTCAGCACCACATACAAAGATGTTGTGTCCGTCGAAAACTAAAAAAAAAAAAAAAAAAAAAAAAAAAAAAAAAAAAATTAAAATTCTCTCTCTCTCTCTCAAAACATATGAGTATGTTTTAAATTGCACTAAATTTTCAAAGTATTGTTCTAATGTTACTCAAGTTGATGGGAAAAATCTTTAAGGATAAGCTTCTTGTCATATATTTGTATACTTTCTCGTTTCTATCAAAGAACTTGGTATATACTATGTGTTCAATATTCTTGCTATTTTTTTAACATATACCATTCTTCGCATACAAATTTAATCTCCCCCTCTCTAAAAATTTTTGCTATCTTTTTGAATATACTTTGGTAAAGTATGTACAGCCATTTCCAGGCATGAGTTTTCTTTAACTTCTTTCAAGCTAACAATGAGTCATTTTCTTTTCCAGCTAAAGAGCAAGAAAGAACCCACAAGATTGTTAATTAGCCCAATCACCCTTCATCTAAAAACAGCTGAAGATTTATAAGCCAATTAAAAAAAGAACCACTGAGCTGTGTTCTGGCAGATTGTGGCAGTAGGGACCTTGGTCTGGGTTGACATGAGATGTTGGCAATTCTGTCAACATTTCAACAGAACACAGTCTTTTGTTAAGATTATACCAGTGTATAATCATATTCAAAGCCGTGGAATTATACATACCATGATGTCATCTTAGAAAACAGTGTTTACCAGCTTTAATATCATGTAGGTCTTTTCCAACATGGACTTTATCAATTTCTGTTGCTAAATTTCTCTGTAAAATTACACTGAAAGTCTACTTGAAATAAGTAGATAAATTAATAAAAAGAAAATCTGTAAAAGAAAAAAATTACATATGTTTGATTTATTTCAAGTTGCATATTTTTCCATGGTGACAGTGTTGTTTTTGCCTTAACGCATTACCAGTGTCTAAACTTTATTATTTTGGCATTTATTGAATGTATCCTGTGTGATTAGTACTCTCAAATTTTATGCCTCCACATTTCTTTTTATGCTGTATGATCCTGAATTTAGTCTTACTTATCTGATATTCTCACTTAACTACTAGTTTTCATCTCATTTTTGACCCTTATGTAACTTATAAGACAATTTAAGAAATTGTAAATGTACCTGAGGTTATTTCCTGTTACTCTTAAACTGTCTATACCTTTTCTCTTCAGTTTGGTGATGTGTACCCCTAATTTGCAACTTGGTGCTGTCTTCCTTTCCAAGCTCAAAACCTACTTGAGGGTCTTTTAACTAAACACATTTATTTCCCCAACTCTCAAACTTGATCATATAAAAAATATCTTTCCACAACAAGTCAAATAATTTACTTTAACAGTTTTGGTAAAGACTACAACATTATTTTATTTGTGCTTTAACATAGTTTTGGTAAAGACTCCAACATTTTATTTGTGCAAACTTCAAGTGTTACAGATATCTTCACTTATACCTTCAGTTTTAATACTTGTGTCCATTCAGTTTCAGGCTTTCTCCATCCATATTAACTTATCCCTCATGAATGCTTGCATGGACTATCGTAATAACCTATTTTCCTTCTTCCAATCTGAGGCTCAAATTCATCTGGCAACTAAGAATAGGAATTAATCTAATATATAGTTCTCATCACATCCCACTGGTGAACATAGATATTCAACAACTAGCAGCACAACCCCAGGAGTCTGCATCCCGCTCTCCAGTGCTTTACTTGGCTCACACTTTCTTTAGCCAGGATGCCTCCAACTCCTCCCAAATACTATATTTATAGGATGAACCCCATTTATCCTAAATGCCCCAGTGAAACTACATATTCATGTGAATTCATTATTTTTTGTCTCAACAATTTGCATGTGTTTTCTATTTTTACAATAATGGAAGACACCTGAGGGTAGAAACTGAGTAATCTACCTTTGAACTTCAGTAGCACATAATCTAGCACTGGTCATACATTTTGTCACTGCTACTCAAACTTTGAAGTATTCTCAAAGCAGTGAATTGGAACACCTGTGAAAGTCGTCAGTAATTTTTGATATGTGTGTCATGGATTCTGAGTGTTTTTCTCTACTTGTGAAATGTTTCCTTTTTTCTTAAGTGTAATTGTTGAACAGCAGAATAAAGAGTGTTTCCTAGAAGTCTCACATCAGGCTGAGATTTGTGCAGGTGTTGGTGATAAACTTTGTATTGGTATGTTTATATTACTGGAGTATCAGTTGTAAGAAAGACATCCTGTTAATTAGTGGTTGCTACAGGTAAGTGGTTAAGCCACAAACACTTAATAATTTAGAGTTAATACCTGGTTCATTAGCCAGGGTTTTCAGGAAAACAGAAGCAATAGGATACACATTTATATATTTGTAAAACATGTAGTCTTGTAGCACATAGTAATATTTTGCTCCACAATAGCATATATAATAATGCTGCCATAAGACATTACTTATGTCATAGCTTTCTTAGTTTGTATAAGTGCACTTTATCGTATTCAGAACAATAATCTCTAATGGCACACTTCTCAGAATGTATCCTGTCATTAAGCAATGCATGGCTCTGTATGTATGTGTGTATGCATGTGCACATATGAAATTTGCTCACTGGCTTACACAATTGTGGTAGCTGAAAAGCTCCACAATTGCTGTCTCCAAGAGAGATACCCAGAAGAGCCAGTGGTGTTGGTTCAGTCATAGTCCAAAGGAATGAGATTCAAGTTTCAATTCGAGTGTAGAAGGCTGATGTCCCAGTTGTAAAATAGGCAAAGAACAAATTCTCATTTACCCTGATCTCTGTTCTATTCAGGCCTCCATTAGATTGGATGAGGCCACCCACTTCAAGGAGGGTAGTATGCTTTATTCAGTCTACTGATTTGTAAATCTTTCAAAAAAAAACCCTCACCAAAAAAATTGCAAATAATGCTTAAGCAAATACAGCACACTCTGTGGCCTAGTCAAATTGACATATAAAATTAACCGTCATGGTTGGTTATATTAATTTCTTCCTGTTACTATTTGCTTTTACTTTATTGTTTTTTGTTGTTGGCTTAAAATCTACTATGAATCACATTTACTGGTTTGGTTAGCTATATTAAGGGACAATTGTAATGATCAGGTTACACATCTATAGCTGCATTTGTACAATATAAGTTCACGTAACTATTTTAACTTTAACATATCTGACTCGCTTCTTTATGACTACATTTACATATTCAATAATTTCCCCCCTTCATTTTAATAGCTCAACTCTTGAAAGAGATATAATGTTAAAGTCAATGGACTACATTGAAAATTCAATTAGATGGCATTTCCTTATTTATTTATTTTTGTTTTCGCAAGGGGGCTTGAACTTGGGGGTACTCGACCTTGACCACTGAGCTACATCCCCAACCTTTTTTTTTTCCATTTTATTTAGAGACAAGGTCTCACTGAGTTGTTTAGTGCCTCACTTTTGCTGAGGCTGGATTGGAACTCACAATCCTCCTGCTTCAGCCTCCAAGCCATTGGGATTACAAGCGTGCATCACTGTGCCCAGCTGGTATTTTATTTCTAGTAGGAATGATTGCATTAGCTTTTCAACTATGGGCTCAATATTATTGCAAAGAAATAGCCATTTCTCAATTCACATAAGACATTTTTCTTCAACTCAAATATATGAACTATGTAAAATAAAATTATAAGTCAAAGGTTTAGTTTTACTAATTCTTTAAATCTAAATTCTTTAGATTTTACTAATTCTTTAAATTTAAATCTGTACACCAACAACATGTGTGGGATTGGGACTAACACATAACAACCCTCATGAACGCATGTGTGTTAAACACAACAGGAACAAGGTAAAACTCTTAAAGTCAGTGTTAAATCCAGATTTGTTTATTTGGTTCTATGGGTTGAGGATTCCTGGTTGTGTATTTAGAATCTAATACCTTTGATACATAGTGGTCTTTTGGTCTTTATGTCCAAAGTATGAAAATTTTATTCATTTTGAGTAGATGAATCAAGGTTTGGAAACTATTCAAGTTATGAATAGTTAAACATTGTATTTTTCCCTGTAATTACTAATATTAACAGTAGTTGGGTTAGGTTCATGTTCATTCGTCATTGTGAGGCTTCTATAGAGAACTAGAAAACTTTGGACTAGTATAGCTCATAAAAACATTTCATAGTTTTTGAATCCTACCTTTAATTTTTTCTATTCCTTTTTCTTTCATATATAGACATACACTCAATATTTCATGTGTTTCTTAAACTGTCCTTATTACTGAATTGTATTTCAAAGGTGAAAATATTTTTTCCTTGTTTTTAGCCTATGAATTTAAATGGACAAATCTATAAAAATATTATATAAAGTGAATAATACAAATTGTTTGTTTAAATTTTTAAACAAGCTTTACATAAGCAGTTTTCTGAGACTGGTCTATGCTATTAAACATCAATGCTAATGCTCTGACATGCCTAGCTTTTAGATTATAATAGATTCATCAAATGTTTGGCATGCCAAAGAAAATACATAATTCAATTTTTCTTTCAGAAAAATAATTTACTTTTTGAGTCACCACCAGACATAGCAATATTGTGACTCTATTAAAGGCTCTGTGGTAGTGGTAAATTATTTTGAAGTACTGATTGTGTTGCTGTGCCAATTTCATTTTCCAAATCTTCTTGATATGTAAGAGGGAAGATCATTAGATTTCTGCTCCATGGCCCACAAAAATTCTGCAACATTTCTTGAATATTCAGCTTGTTCCCCACACAGTCCAACCCCCACGCTACTCCATTAATGTCTCACTGTGTATAGGCAAGACTGTGTTACACTGTGGAGCAATAAGCTATCAATTACAGGTGTCTCTCATGCTTAGCAGAACTCATACATATCTAAAACTCCAATCTCTAATATCACTTCTAGATTTAAGTTTTCCCTTGTAACAAAATTTAAGAGGAAAATCTTAACAGATTTATATTAGCTACTGAAAGTAATGCTTGTGGCTTATGTGAGGAATTATAAACTTCGTAAATGATCTTCAAATTGTGTGGATATCCCTCATGTAGGCTAATTTATGCCATGCGGATAAATATTCTCTGAGATTTGTATTACATATACATCTTAGATCTCACTTCACAACAATGGTGATATGCTTTATATAACCTCTGACTGATAGAAAAAGAGTTTATCAAATTTTAGCTTTAAAAAAATCTTTCCTGCTTGCTATAATTTGTACTCTGTTTTGCTGCTCTCTCCATATCCCCATTCTAAGAATAAAATTTACTATTTGTGGTATAGAGGTCAGTGGATTTTGATAAATGCTTACTTGTGAATCAACCACCATATTAATATAAAGACAAAACTGCTCCCATACCCCCCAAATTTCATTGTAAAAAAAAAAAATCTTGCACTTTTGTAACAAATCTTTCTTGTTACCCTTCCCTGGCAACCAACTGATCTACTTTGTGTCCCTGTAGTTTTGGCCTTTAGATAATGTCATATAAATGAAATCATAAAATGTGTCTGCTTTAGCATTTCAGATTCTTCTGTGTCATTGTGTGAATTAATAGTTTGTTCTTTTTATAGTGTGTGTGGATATACCACGTGTAGATATACCATAGTTTATTACTTGAATAACTGAAGGATAACTGGATTGTTTCTTGTTTGGACAATTATGAATAAAGTATATATATACTCACGTACAGGTCTTTATACAAACATGAGTTTTTATTTATTTTTTGGTAAATAGCAAGTTTCAGGGCCATATAATCAGTGTATGTTTAATTTTGTAGAAACTGCTGGATTGTTTTCATGGGTTCCTATATCACTTTGTATTCACATTCCCAGTGTGCAAAACTTCCAGTTATTCCATGAACATGCTATTATGTGGAACTGTTAGTATATGTATATTTTCAACTCCATTTATTGTAGTGATGTTTCTTATTTCTAAGGTTTAATTTCCATTAGCCTAATGAGTAGGTGTTTTGAAACTTTTCATGGAATTGTCATATGTATTTGTCTGGGGAAGTGCCTCTTCAGGTCTTTTGCTTAGTTTTACTTGTTGGTTTATTTTATTTAAAGCTATGCGAGACCACAGAATTTTTCTTTCTTATTTAACATAAAAATGTATATATTTCTAGGGTACCATGTGGTGTTTTGATATATGTATAGTATAATACTCAAATTGGTGTAAGCAAATTTAACTCGTTAAATTGTTTATAAGTCATTTCTCTGTAATGAAAAAGTCAAAACCTGTTGTGAAATATGCATTGTTACCTATCTACATAGAACACCAGAATTTTTTCCTTTGTAATTGTAATATGCTATCTCTGATCTGATCTCCATTTATCCTTCCTTCCTTTCTAACATACTCTGGAAACCATCATAGTCTACACTTCTATGAAATGAAACTTTTTAGCTTTGACATATGAGTGAGAATATGTAATAATTATCTTTATATACCTGGCTTATTTTCTTAACATAATATCCTCCAGTTCCATATATTTTTGCCACAAATTACAGGATTTTATATTTTATGGCTGAATACTATTTCTTCTAATTATTATCATTATTATTACTATCTTGGTATTGGAGATGGAACCCAGAGGCACTTTGCCACTGATCTACAACCTTGTCCTATTTTTATTGATTGAGATGGTATTATGCTACATTGCTTAGGGCTTTGCTAAATTGCTAAGACTAGACTTGAACTTGATCCTCCTGTCCAGCCTCCCAAAATGCTGAGATTATAGGTATGTGACATCATGACCTGAATTTCATATTTTAATTGATTCACCTGTCATTGGGTATCTCTATTGATTTAATATCTTGGCTGTAAATAGTGTTACAATAAGTACAGGAGTGCAGATATCTCTCTGATATCAGCAGATTTTTTTTGTAGATGTATATCCAGTAGTGGGATAGCTGGATCATATGGTCATTCTATTTTTTAGCTTTTTAAGGAAGTTCTATATCATTTTCCATAATGGTTATCCTGATTTTCATTCCCACCAGCAAAGGAAACCACCTTTTCCTTCAGCCTTGCCAGCATTTTTTTTGTCTTGATGATGATCATTCTGATAACGGTGAGATAATATATAATTGTTTTCAATTTGCATTTCCCTGATTAGTGATATTGAGCATTTCTTCATACAGTTGTTGGCCATTTGTATATCTTGCTGTGATATCTTATTAGAGCATTCGCTCATTGTTAAATAGGTTAGTTTTTGTTATGGCTATATTTTTTGTTCCTTACATATTCTGCACAATAATCCCTTGACACAAATAATTTGTAAATATTACATGTTAAAGTTTTTATCTTCATCCTTTTTGACTGTTTTCTGTGCAGAAGCTTCTTTGTTTGAACAAAATCTATTTGTCAGTTTTTGCATTGTTGCTTGTGTTTTGGAGTCTTATTAAAACGACGTCATTATACCAATGTCTTGAAGTATCCTCAGCCCCCCTTTTTAAAAATTGTTCTAATTAGTTATACATGACAGCAGAATGCATTTGTGACATCATTCACCTTTGTTTTCTTCTAGTAGTTTCATATTTTCAAGTTTTATGTTTAGGTCTTTGATCTATTACTTTTCCCTTTGCATCTGCTGAAATGATTTCATGTTTTTTTTCTTTTTTATTATGGATTTAAATTTTGTAAATGGTGAATAGGACTTTTGTTCTCAGGTTTACCCTCTTTAGGTTGTGACATGTTAATATTTACAAAGATAAGTTTTTGAACTTTTTCATCAAGGTTCATGAGGAATATTGATCTTTTTTTTCTTTGGAATGCCTTAACCTGGTATTGCATTTTTTATAGTCAATTTAAAATATGTGAATAGTTTATCATAGACCTTGATTGAGTGAAGTCACTATATAAGATTAAAATTTTGAAAACCATTAAAGCCAAATGCTTGTTCCAGGATCCTACCAAGCTCACATGGGCCTGAGACTCGGTGAGCTAGCACCTGCACCAGTGCAAGCCATGGCATGAAGACTTGTGGCACTGCAGCAGTCAGGTTCAGACCTAGTGGAGATGCTTGCACCACGGAGTGCAGCAGCCAGCAACCAAGCATCCACAATCCCCTGATCTCAACCTCACATTTCCTGACAAGCGGGGAGAAAAACGGAAGTGGGCTGATCTGAATAGAAGTTCAGACTGAAGGGTTAAACAATAGTGTTAGTATTTTTCCAAACCTTGATTAGTATAAATTTGGACCAATAGCATTGACCCAAGGGATTTATAAATCCCTATACTAGCACATACAAGCAGCAAGCCCTATCTGAGAGTTCTGTTTCTATCTCTCAAATAAATCTGACTTGCTTTCTGTTGTGTCGTGAATTTTGCTCTTCAGATTTGTGAGGCAAGAACTCAGGAAAAAGTTGGTGAGCTGCTGGGTCTGCTGCAACACTGAAGGGCATAGCCTGCTATCTAGAGCTACAATACTGACAGCTGCAACATCCTATTCAAATGTAGGAAGAAGAGGGCTTAGATTGTGGCCCAGTGAGTGGCAGAGCGCTTGCCTCGCATATGTGAGGCACTGGGTTTGATCCTCGGCACCAGAATCTTGCTTTGCCATCTGCAACCCTTGGAGCTGAGGAAGGTAGCATCCCCTCCTGTGAGTAGCCATTAACCATAAAATAGGCTTTCTTGACTGAAGAGGTCTGTAGTTTAAACAGATCACACCCACTAAAAGAACTCTGGTTTAACCACTAGTTTGCTAAATACATTCTAAACCTTCAGACAACTTAGTATTTGAAAATAATTTTGGTGCTCCTACTTAATCTTTGTTAAAGATGGAATATTTCTCTACTCTTGAGAATAACATTCTACTTTTTCAAGCAATAAATGGGGAGCTCAGTAGACTTACAAAATAATTTTTATTCTAAAATTTAAAACCTAACTTGGACCAGATGCCTTTGCATTTTCTACACCTAAAAATTCAAAAGATCATCTGTGGAGAGGCATGTCATCTTTACAAAATAACTTTTATAGAGTTTTACCACTTTTTTTCTTTATCAAATGTTTTCTACAAAATGAGAATGTGGAGTTCTTTTGTTATTCAAAATAATTTGAAACTTACCTTATTTGTTTCAAAACAAGTGACACCAAAATGTAATGGCAAAAGGTTTATTTTAAATGTTTAAGTTGACAATTAAGTGGGTGGCACGCTCATCATTTCTCATGAGGTTGCTGTCAAACTATTGGACAAGGATAAGGTCAACTAATCCCTTGTACCAAAAGGTGTAATTCCAAGAAAATTGGAGGAAATGACTATTAGCTGGAAACATTGTTCATTCCCATGTATACCTCTTCCTAGATTTGTTCGAACATAGTGTCTGGCTATCTCCAGAGTGATCCTGGAAAGAAGTTCTCTAGAGTGAGAGGATGTGCAAAAAATAATAAAAAGACAAAATGCAGTGTCTTTGACCTATTCTTAGAGTGACATAATATCACTTCTGCTATATTGTAGCAAGATTGATGTGCATGACTAATACAATGTGAGAAGGTTCCAGAAGACTGGGATAATTTGGGCCATTTTGGAAGCTGGATTTTCTAATTTAGTAAAATTCAATAAAATCACAAAAGAAACTTTAAACATTCAATATATGTAGGGAGTTCTTATAAAAATACTTATCATTTAAAATAGTATTTCATGGGCAGTTATGGTATTGTACCATTTTTGAGTCTGATCTCAGAATATAGTTCTTAGCTTTTATCTCTTTTGAAAGTTGCACTTATGATCATACATTGAGTTTAGTGAAATTGCAGAAACTACATTCAGTGTCCTGTGAATGACAGGAAGAAAGGTTTTTACCAGTTTTATTATATAGAAGAAAGTATAGCAAAAGAATACGTATCTCTATTCCACCATCACACAGCAAGTAAATGACCTTTCAAATATTTGTGGAACCTTACCAATAAGCAATGATTGATAAAATCTTCAAGATATCATATTACCAGGCCACTAATATGTCATTCTATACTTCTATAGACACTAAATGATTCAGGCTCCTCAACGCTTGTATTTTAATTTTCCTGTTTTAATAACACTCAAGGAAAATTATTTGCTTTTTTAATTCTTCCCCCTTCTTGTTGACAGGACAACAAGCCCCATAGATGAACTAGTAATGTTCTGTGATGTCTTGACTTTTCCACCTTAATCACTGAACATTCTAATGATGTTAGTTGTTTGCTATTTGACTTTGGGTGCTGATTCCCATTTTTAAAAGCAGAAATAGTGTTAAAATTGAATAAGCAATAGCAACATGATTAGAGAAAACATTTTAAAAATTACATGAGTAAAATTTTAATAATTGTCTCTTAATTTGACTAGTGACATAACTAAAGCTAATTCAATGCTTTTTCAGTATCATTTATGTAGATTAAAACTCTGAAATCACATAAGTCTTAGAAATGTTATATATACATGATATTTTCACTTTTTGAATTGAAATGAATATTCTGGAATATATACAATGCATTTCTAATAAATTTCTTAAATATTGTCTTCCAGTGAATTCTTGGAAGTACACTTGCTGACTCAAAGTTTATTTGCCAAATCACCTTCCAGAAATCTCTACAAGCTTATATTCCTGCCAATTCTGCATCTTATCAGCATTTATTTTAATTTTTATCCAAAAGACAGATGATACATTTGTTCTAATTTCAAGCTCTTTGATATGTAGTAAAATTAATCTTGAAGCATATTGACTATATTTGCTCATAATATAATTTTCTGTATTGTTTATACTTTTTTATTAATAACAAACCATAATTCACTCTCATCATGATTGTTATGTAATTTGATAATATTAATACCAAGGCATCCATCAAATAAATGAATAAATGTATATGTAACTTCATCTATGAACATCTCTATCCTCTTACCTTCATAGTTAAACTAAAAAACATGATGTTTTATCATTATAATGCCTTTTAAACACTAGTGTATTTTTAATGACACCTAAACAACATGACTTGATTTGTCCTTGTCATTAAACTTTTAGGAAGGAAGAGTATCACCCTTAAAGTCTCCAGTAATTCTTTTTAAACAACATATGTAGTCAATATTCCAATATTACATAGCATTTCCTTGCGTGAATATACTATAACTGATTGTCTAAACTCTCATCTGTGTGCATTTAGGTAGTTTCCATTTGGGGCTGCTGTAATGTGTTCTTACATGAATAAAATTGTCTAAGAGACTTTGCAAAATATCCCTGAATAGCATGTATGATGGTACCAAGTCAATTTTGCAAAGTGGTGTATCAGTTACAGTACTAATAGCAACGTTTAGGAGCTCCATATCTCTGATTCTTCGTATTCCCACATTCCTTACATTTTTACAGGTATGTTACTGACAAATAGTATGTCATATTATTCATTTATACTTCATTGGCATTTTTGGCCAAATACATTTTCTCTTTATGAAATATATCTTTTCATCAGTTTCCTTTGGGTTGTTGATCTTCTTTGATATAAAATGACTTTGAATTTGTGGTTTATATTTATGGCCAATATTTTCTCCCATTTTGGGATTCTTTATTTGCTTTTTAAAAAAACAAATTGTATGTTTATGTTGCACAGCATGATGGTTTGATATATAGAAACATTGTAAAATAGCAAAATCAAGTTAATAAATTTTTACCTCAGTTTTTTTTAAGTTAAAACACCTAAAATCTATTCTTAGTGATATTACATTATACAACACATTGTTATTAACTAATTGTTTTGCACAAAACAATTCTGGGACTTATTCTTGTTCACTGAATTTTGTATTTGCCCAACATTTCTCAAGTTTTCTCCAGCCCCTGATAAACATAATTCAATAATCTGTTTCCTTGAGTTTGACATTTTTAGGTTCCCCATATAAATAAGATCATGTAACACTGGTCTTCTGTGCCAACTTTATTTCACATAGCATAATGTCCTTCAGGTTAATTTATGTTGTGGTGGTGTCAGAATTTCCTTTTTAACGTATTATTCCAGCATCTGTTTTCATTTTATACCCACACATGTCCACACACCACATTTTCTTTATCAGTTCATTCACTGACACTTAAGTTGATTTTGTATCTTGGCTATTGTATATTATGATACAAAGAATATGGGAGTATAGATACCTCTTGTACATACTGACTTCATTTATTTGAATTTATATCTGATAATGTGATTGTAGATTGTATGGTAGTTCTATTACTGTCTTAAGGAATTTCCATATTGTTTTCCATAATGGCTATATTGATTTACATCCTGATCAACAGCATATAAGTAGATATACATTCTTGCCAACACTTATCTAGTTCACTTTTATCTTTTTTAGAGTGGTCATTCTAACAATATGAGATGATATTTCATTCTGCTTTCAAGTTGCATTTCTTCTATGATTAGTAACATCAAGCAATTTTTCATATACCTGTCTGAAATGTGCATATCATTTGAATAATTTTTTTTCTGGTCCTTTGCCTTTTAATTGGCTTATTTTCTTGCTATAGAATTGTTTGAATGTCATATATTGTGGATATTAATCTGTAATGAGATGTGTGGCTTGTAAATATTTTTTTCCATCCCATTAGTTGTCTCTTCGTTATCTTGATTATTCCCTTTGCTGTGGAGAAGTCTTTTAATTCAGTGTTATGCCATTTGTCTACTTGTTTTGTTACCTGTGCTCTTTTAATTATATCTAAATGTCTTTGCCAATACCAAGAAGTTTTCCCCTATGTTTTCTTCTGGTAGTTTTATTGTGTTAGTTTTTATGTTTAAGTCTTTAATCCATTTTTAATTTATTTTTTGTGGTGGTCTGAGATAAGGATCCAATTTCAGTCTTTTTAAGGTGGATATCAAGATTTCTTTTATTGAAGATTCTATTGAAGATATGCTGTTTTCTTCATGGAGTATTCTTGATGTCTTTTTGAAATCAGTTGACCATAAATGTAAAGATTTATTTTAGGGCTTCAATTTCTTTCATGTGTATTGACAAAGAGACATTCTTAATGAAAAGTCACTGAATTGATCGATCTTTTTGTTACATTTGGCACTTCTATGTCTTATTGAAATCCTTTCCCACTTCAAGATGAAAATATCTTCGGTGATACTTCATTTTCCTGTTTTAAGGTTCTCTGCTTTAATATTTAATGTCTTTATGGAAATCTGATCTTGAGGTAACACTGCTCTTTCTAGAATGCCCATATTTTTCAGTTCCCTCCCCTGATCTTCACTTTATTTTTTTAGCCCTTGCCCTGTCAACAATCTTCCAATAACAGGAGCCTCAGTTTACTTGTATGCCCCAAAGTGAGCCATATCATGTGTGTAGTAGTTGTCAAATGACAACCCTTAATATTCCTAGCCATGCATCTGGAAGTAGAACACTAGATGTATTGTTTTACCTTACTGATTTATAAGAGCTTCTTACTTTTTAAAGACTTTTTTAAATCTATCATTTTGTAATAGAATAGTTCATTTAAAAAATCCTGTTGGCCTTTAGGATTGATAATACTGTTTTCTTTCTTTCTTCCCGGTTGTTTCTTCTATCCTTTTAGATTTCAGAAACCTTTATTCATGCCAATATTATGTAAGTTATTGTATACATTGCACTTCCATGCCTATATAGATTAATTTTTATATTTAAATTGTTATTTATTTATATTTTGTTCTTAGTTTATTGTTTATATTTTAATTGTTTTATATTTTAAATTTGTTTCAGTGTAATGTAAGAGACAGATATACCTTTATATTTGTGCTAAATGGGCAGACTGATTCACATTATATCAATGTAGGAAGAAATCACTCAGAAATGTTATCTTTATTACCTACTCTATAGGGTCATCTTTTAAATTTTTATTCTGTTTGGAATCTTGTTTATTCTACCACTTATATAACTACCTTATATGATAAGGCAAGCCTTCTCTATTCATGTATTTTTTCCCTAACTTTATATATATTTATATATTTGGAGGAATTTTAAAATTACTTTGTAAAGTTCCAAAAACATCCTGTAGATCTTGATTTGAACTGTGATTAAATATTTTAATTTTATAGCTCAATATATAAAAAGCTCAATTTAAAAAAGATAGACAGGAGCACTTGAGATTGTAAGGCTAAGAATATCATATGACTCTTCATTAATTCACACACTTCTTTGGTCTCAGTCAAATTCCCTCATAAAGTTCCTCCAAATGTCTTGTAAACTTTATCCTTAGACATTTTACAATTATGTTAATGTCTTAAACCTTTCATTAGTCATGCAGTAATATCCGACCTCACAGTCATTGTAAATCATTAAGCAATACAAACATATATGAAACAAAGTGAAGGACTCTGTTGACCACTCTATACAAGTAATTAGTGGTAATATCTGGGCTGTTTTCCAGACCTTCCTTTATAACATACATACCCCTCTCTGTCCCCACCACCCACAACACACACACTTGTGTACAGTTTGGGTATTTGCTGTTTTTTTTTTTTTAATTTTTACACAAATGGGATTACACCTCATTTATTTTGGACTTGACTTTTCTTTATCTCCATGACATACTGTCAGGTTATTTTTATAAGAAGCCATTGAGCTTCACACCATTTTAAAAGCAACTGCACAAATCTCTGCTACATGGATATAACGTAATTTATTAAATCACCTTCCTGTTTAAAACCATTTAGTTCTAATTTGATAATTTCAGATAAAAATATAAGCCTGTAAGTACAAGCATATTTATGCATATCTGAAAGTGTTTATCTAAACTAGATTTTGAAGAAAATAATTATTGGATCAAAAGACATGCAATTAAATTGAATATCTAAAATATAATTACCAATTTATAATGCCATAGGAATGTTTCTTGACACCATTGCTATCACTAGACTTGTAGCAGAACAAACTTCATTATTATTTTCCTTGTATTAGTGAAGTTGAGCAATTTTGCATATTTTTGGCAATGTACATGTTTTCTTAGTCTCTTCACGCCACTTACCATTTTTTTTTTTACTAATAAATTGTTCTTTTGTTAACTTTTAGAAGCTTTTTCACATGATGTATATTAATTGACTGGGAAATAAATATTTTACTACACCTTTCTGTTTAGTGTCTCTTCTGTTCTATAGAAGTTTCCAATGTATGCTGTAAGATTTGTTCATAAGAGACTTGTGGATAGTTTATTGTGTTACTGTAGTGCTTGAATTTTTTTGAGCAGAAATTTTTGTCTCTGATCACTAACAAATATTCTTCCACTTAATTTTTGCAGGTCTTCTCTCTTCCACTTATTTTATAGAAAGTTTTTCTATTCTGTGGTTTGGGAAGAAAGAGCAGTATTACTTTTTTCTTCATATCTCTTGGGAAATGTGGAGAGGGGAGACAGCTTCACAGTTTCCCACCCTAATCTCTGCAATGAAGATGCTTGTGCACTTTAGCAGAGGCACCTTTCCATGGAGGGACTTACTGTGGCTCCCATCCTGTGTTTCTGCACCAAAATGTGCAACACTTATTATTGTTTGTATTCTTAATAGCTGCAACTCTGACTGGAGTGGGAGGAAATCTTAGAGTAGTTTTGATTTGCGTTTCTCTAATTGCTAGTGATTGAACATTTTTTCATATATTTGTTGATTGATTGTATATCCTCTTCTGAGAAGTGTTTGTTCAGTTCCTTGGCCCACTTATTGATTCAGTTATTTGTTTTTTGGGTGTTTAGATTTTTGAGTTATTTATATATCCTAGAGATTAGTGCTCTATCTGATGTGCTTGTGGTAAAAATTTGCTCCTAAAATGTAGGCTCTCTATTCACCTCACTGATTGTTTCTTTCCCTGAGAAGAAGTATTTTAGTTTGAATCCATCCCATTTATTGATTCTTGTTTTAATTCTTGGGCTTTAGGAGTCTTTATAAGGAAATTGGGGCCTAAACCCACAGGGTGGAGACTTGGGCCTACCTTTTCTTCTAATAGGCGCAGTGCCTCTAGTTTAATTCTTAGGTCCTTGATTTACCTTGAGTTGAGTTTTTTGGATGGTGTGAGAGAGGGGTTTAATTTCATTTTGTTACATATGGATTTCCAGTTTTCCCAGCATCATTTGTTGAATAGGCTATCTTTCTAAGTGTTGGCAAGGATGTGGGGAAAAAGGCATACTTATACATTGCTAATGGGACTGAAAACTGGTGCAGCCAATATGGAAAGAATTATGGGGATTCCTTGAAAAACTTTACAACTGAAGTTGTAAAGGAAGTACTTCTTTGTGATTTTGATCAATCTGCCCTAAAGCAGTGTGACACATTTTTTTTAATCACATGGTTTTTATTCTAACTTATTGTATATGACAGAAGAATGTATTATAATATTATACATATAGAGCACAATTTTTCATATCTTTGGATGTACACAAAGTAGAGTTAATTGGAACCAAAATTTGACCCAAGCTATCCCACTCCTCAGCTTATACAAAAAGTACTTAAAAATGGCATACTACAGGATCTCGGTCGCACCAATGTTTAGAGCAGCACAATTCACAATAGCTAAACTATGCAACCAACTTAGATGACCTTTGGTTGATGAATGGATAAAGAAAATGTGATATATACACACAATGAAATTCTATTCAGCATGAAAAGAGTAAAATCATGGCATTTGCAGACAAATGGATGGAGTTGGAGAATATAATGCTAAGTGAAGTTAGCCAGTCCCCAAAATCCAAATGCCAAATGTTTTCTCTGGTATAAGAGATAATATGTTATGCTGATTCATAATAGGGTTGGGGTGAGGAGCATGGGAGGATTAGATAAACTCTAGATAGGGCAAAGGGGAGGGAGGGGAAGGGGGAGAGGGCATGGGGATAAGAAAGGCATTGGAATGAGATATACCCTAAGTACATGTATGAAGACATGAATGGTGTGACTCTACTTTGTGTACAACCAAAGATATGAAAAATTGTGCTCTATATGTATAATATGAATTATAATGCATTCTGCTGTAATATACAACAAATTAGAATAAAAACCATGTGATAAATAATGTGCCACACTGCTTTAGGGCAGATTGATCAAAATCACAAAGAAGTACTTCCTTTACAACTTCGATTTATCATCATTTGCCTGTTCTCCTGTCTCTTGATGTGCATTTAAGGTAGATTCTTTCTCCTGGTTTCTTCCTGCCTGCACTCCCATTCCTATAATTTGGTTTTCCATGGTGCTTTGCTAATATACTTTGGTTTACTTCATTCAATATTACACTTCTTTCTTTAGAAAAGTATGATATTTGGATGATGTCTTTTGGTATTATGCCATATGTATTTGAAATATGTAGTTATATTTCTATAATTACCTTGGTTGTATCCTGGTTTATTTTATAATTTCCTCCTATTTTATTTGCTTTGTTGTGCATATGTGTTTTTTTTCTGTGAAAGAGTCTGAATGGTTGCCTTTTCAGTTGAGTTCCTCTTCCTTAGTTCAATTTACCTAACTTGCCATCTTTGCATTTATAACATTTGCTCACTAAACTGATGTTGTCAATATTTAATCTCTGCATAAATTAAGGTGCTAAATAATACAGAAGCTAGGATAAAGAGACAAACTTATTGGCAAAGGGAAAATTTGTAAGAGCAGACACAATTAAACAAGTCTTTAGGACAGTTGAAACAGAAAAAGTGGAAAAGTCATGAAGAATTTTGATTTTACTATCTGGAAAATTTATTTTTAGTTTTAGTTCATCTGTAGGTTTATTGAGCCCTTTCATTTGCTTCCAGATAAAGACCAGCTTCTGAGACAAATTCCCAATAATATCAGCAGCAGGGTAGGTTGCAGTTGGAAATTATCCACTGGATCTGAGGTAAGAACATGTAGTTTTTTTTTTTTTTAAATAAACTTTCAGGCATAAAATCACTCTAATCTTCTCCTTCTTATCCATAATAAATATGGGTAACACATAGAAGGGCAGTCTCTAGGGGAATATTGATTGTTCTGGACTGACTAACAGTTCATATAGTTTATATGTAAACATTTGGTGGTCCTGGTTGGTTGGTCATGATGAGATTTGAGTCAAGGTTTCAACAGTCTTTTTTAAAGTTGGTTTCACCTGCAGCTACTAATTTATTAACTTCTGTCCTCTTTCCCCCCTTTCATCTAGTACTTGCAACTGCATTTTAGACATCTAAGAATTTTTCTTTTATTATAAAAAAATTTCCTGAGAACTTTGTTCCTTATTAGCTATTGAAATGGAGGAGTACATTATTAATACCAACAGCAAACTTTATAGATCAAGGACTTTCCATTCAACTAATTGTGTAGTTTAATTGATTTTTATCATTGTGATACACCTTAAACACATAATATAGGATACTTTCTTTCAATTGTATATATGACAAATTTGTTAGCATTAGACTATTGTTATGCATCCTAATTAAATGGGCATAAATTTAAATTCTCTAAGAAAGTTATTTCAAATATCAGTTTATCAGGTATTTATTGAAGGAAAATCTGTCGTAAGTGCTACAGGGGATTCAGAACACATCTCTTATTCAAAGGAACTTAAATCAAGTTAACAAGAAATGATACATTTGTCAATGTTGGCTCAGGGCTGGCTTTTATTAGGAACCCCCAGTTTTAAGTCTAGTCTTCCTTATCTTTAAAAAAAATAATATAAACAATATCATTAAAAACGGAAATGTTTAGTGAAGAATGGCTCAATGTGAGAAAGCCAATTTTTCATACTAGAATAAAAAGATCACATTTCTTGGGCAGTGATTTCTGCTTTTTTTTCTTTTTCATTTTGTTTTGTTTTCACTACTGATAAAAATAGATATGGTAAGATTCTGTTTTCTTGGAATAGTGGTTATTCATATTTTTGAAGTCTTAGAGATCTGTTGTACAATTTTGGATACTTGTCCTCAGGGGAAAAAATGCATATCTACACATACATTTTAAACACTTATTTTTGCCTAAAATTTTAGGGGAATTTATGTAAATCTAGCCATAGTGCTTTAGATTTTCATGGATCACATATTAAGTGCTCCTATATTAGAAGTGGTTTCCTTTGATATTTGTGTCTGTTTACCTGTGTGTGTGTGTCTGTATAGTATGCCCAGTGTATGCCAATTGCCCTCTTCATCCAGTTTAGCAATATCATAAACATTTCCTTTATTATATCTAATTATATATAATTAAAATTTATCTTTATTTTTAATTGTGGTAATAAACTAAGCCAGACTGGGTTGGTGCACCTTTGCTTTGTCCTAGGTTCTGCCACAGTCTTCCCTGTTATCATGTGGACATGTACAATGTACGGTATTTTCACTTTGTTATGTGTTTATATTTGAAATACGATCAACAATTGATGTGTCTTCTGCACCACCCCCGCAACTGGTTCCAGGTATCATCCTTTCAATAAAGGTTTCTAATAAAACAAAGGGTAATGGAACTTGATTGGAAAAAATATGTCAAAAGTTTCTTCCCAGGAAGATCACTTGGTATACTAATTAGCAGGATCCTGACTCATTGCTTGAGTTGAAAAAAGAAAAATATTTCATCAGTCAGTGAGATCTATTGGAAACAAGAAATTGTAGGCTAGGTACATGTGAAATTTATGCTGGAAATATTTGCTTGAGAGCTTACCTTCACTATGTACTTTATAGTGTACCTCGATAACATTTACTTTAGCATTAATTTGGTTTTATTACACCGTACAACTTTTGGCAATAGGATTTCAAAAAGAAAGTTCCTGTCAGATTCAAAACTCCTGAATTTTGCTTTCTTAAGTGATTTGGTGTCAAATGAGTCTCTTGCACATAGTGATTGACATTTGCCATCTGCATCCATCAGAGCAGAAATTACATACCTCATAAAAATAAGACACAGATCTGCTGAAGAATCAATATCTATGTCAAAATTTATTATCTATTTTAATAAGACTATGACTAAAAATGATTAACACATGCAACAGCTGTAGAAGCATTTACATATCCTTTGGTGAAGTATAACTTCATTTAGATTGGTGACTAAATTGGCCTAAATTAACTCACTTTTGGCGATTTAGCCTCAAAAAATTGTTCTCTTTCAACATTCTCTTGGTGACTGGCAATATCCACCATATGTTGCAAGTTTTTGATAACTATTAATAGAGTCCTGTTTTCCTCCGTTAGCAAACCGGAAAAATATATTCCCATTTCATAGAACTCTTGAGTAAATTATATAAATACGAACTTAATAAATAAACACTTTGACTTTGGATTTCAACTTTACAGAATGTTTGTGCCATTTGGAGTTTACTAAAATGATTAAGGCTAATGATAATGACTTGTTGCCCTGGGTCAAATCACCCTGGAATATCATAATGAGCCACGTTGTTCACTCTGTGGTATCAGTCATGCCACTTATTATAGTTGCATTTGCATTTTTTTACTGTGATTCTTTGTACTTTGATTAACAATGTCATTTTCTCTTTCATAGTTTGAACTCTATTACCACTCTCGCTTGTTAGTAATGTTAGTGTCTTCAAAACCTTAAATGTTTGGCTTAAATTTATTGATTGGATAAATTTCTTTGGAGAGATCCTTCTTATGCCTTAGCTTTGAATTGTTATATTTTCATTTTGAAGTTTCTGACTGGCCTTTGTCAAGCTTTCCTTCTTTCCTTTCCATATAAATTTTACCCTCCTAGTCATCTTAACAGAATGAGTATGCAGGGACATTCAAAATAAATAAGAAAGTGACGTAATGATTTGATCAGGTACTGGGCAACACCCCCTGCCCCAGGAAAATTTTTTTTTTATTTTTAGATTCTAAACAGGAAGGCAAGTCCTTTATCCTTTTTCCTTTTTCTTCTTTTTTCCCCCTTTTTTCAGTACTGGTGATTGAACCCAGGGCCTGGCACAAGGTAAGCAAGTGGTGTACCACTGAGCTATACTCCTAGTCTAGTCCAACCATATTTGTTCCTGCAATAATTATTAATAATTTAGTGACAGGAAAACTTAAATAAACTTACCCTATGATTATGCAAGCTAGCTTTCTACAATAAAGTTCAATAGTAAAAATTCATTTAATTCACCCTAGATAATTGGCTTCTTAGACTTTACTTAATTCTGCATTGTAATTGTAACTTATTTCAAATTGGAAAGGAAACCAAACCATCACATTATTTTCAATGAAGTTTGATAAGAAGGCTTTGGCTTTTTGACTGCTTTATACCACATACTAGCACCTACTTACAGTGGGCTTTGTTTTCATTCCCATGTTAGTACTGGTTCTGTATTGCTTATGACAGTTTCTTATTCAGACAAGTCTTTTATTAACCACTTTTATTTCTAAAAGATTGACAAGTGTTAATTTTTAGAACATACATGATATATATGGAATATATAATCATATATTTGAATATGGTATATACTTGTATATACTTATGTGTATTAGGCATTATTTTATATGTATATACCCCTACAGATTTTATATATATCAACCAGATACATACTCATTCTCCCCTTGTCTGTGCACAACTACAAAATGATTTTTTAAAACAATCATGTTTAATTGGGGTTATAATTATGACTTTGAAATTTAAAATTTAGCTCTAATAAAGTATCTTCAATTCTTTATGCCTATCTCCAATAATTAAACATGAATCTTTTCATAAGAGTTTGAAGTTTTAACTTAGAAAAGGAAACACTTTTATAATTTAAAGCTATAATTAACCTATGCTCTTTGCTTCTAAAAAATCAGTTAAGTGTACAATCACTTTTGCAATCTTTTGAAGTTAATGCCCTAACTCTTTGTAAGCTTCTACTTCAGAAAATGTGGATAAGTTTTTGTATAATTAATATTTTCCAAATGATAAAAATTATGGTGTCCTTTTGGTCATATTAGTTCAGAAATCATAAAATGATCTCTAGTTTTCATTTTTATTTTGTGTTTTATTTTTTATCAAGAAAGTATCTTGATAATAAAGTATAGAATGCATATGCTAGGCACAGTTACTTCATGAACAATTTGTGTTTTAGTGTGCATGTGTGCACATACAAATGTGTGTGAGAGAAAAAGTGTGCACTGATTTGCACACATGAGCTGTTCCTACCTCTTAACTACATTGCCTTCTGATTTCGGATTTGTGGCTAACAGGTTCATTCTAGTCAACTTGTGATTCATCTACTCAAAATTTTCTCGGCTTTGTTGTTTGCTGTTCCCTTAGGAAAGGTCTATGTTTTTGCCTTGCTTGGGGTTTATGGTGAATTTGTAAATATAAGTCTTTTTCCAGTTCTAAATTCTCATCTATTACAAAATGTCTCTTCCCCTTTCTCTCTACATCTTTCAGGACTGACTCAATATATATATGTTGGTTTTGTCATTCTAAAGAAGCTCCTGTTTTTAAACCTCTCTGGGTTATAAATTGGGTAATTCCTTTTATTTATTTCTGATTTGCTCCTTCTCACTAGATGCATCTAATCTGCTATTAAGTAATTGTTTTTCAACTATGTCTTATAGTATTCATTTCTATTTGGACCGTTGGTACCTTTCCTCCTGTCTTATAAATGACTTTAACTGTTGCAAATACCTCTAATTGATAATTCTAGGTTAAAGAAATTACTAGGATGTATCTGATGACTTCCATTTACAATGAGCTGTTTACTCATAAAATTTTTTTAACTTAAGCAAATCTGCAATTTAAAAAAAGTGAAAGTTGGTCTTGGGAAGAGGCTTTGTATAATATTTTGGATATTAGAGTTGGTATTCCTCCTACACCCCCTTTACAGGTTGTGTATCTCCATCTCTCACCTTCTGTGTTCTTTGCTTCTATGGTTCACAATTGTATTTGCCTTGAATTGACAGCTTTTAGAATACTGGAACAATATACCTAAGTATATATTTGTTTCCAGGCTCAGACAATAATATTATCTGAAAGTTTCTATTCCCACCTGGGTGGATTGTAGACTATTACTGACTTGTGCAAGAGTGGAAAGCTTAGCTCATTTGCTCTGACACAGAGCAAAATCCATAATATGAATTATACTCCAGAGCATGGGACCAGGCAGGGGAACAGTTTGAAGATGTGTCTTTACATGATATTGTGTGTTTGAGGGGCTTTTATTTTTCTGCTCTAATTCCCTACTTGTTTAGCTGGGTTCTCTGGAGACATGTTTCCTTAATAGATCATTCTTTTACTAATAATCCTCACCTTTGTATCTTCTAGAAAGGAATATGATTTAGCTGGTTTTTAAGTGAATTGAGAGCAAGTGCCCCAAATATATGGACTATGTAGGGTAAAAATACTATCAAATGCCAAACTTGTATGTGGGCAGGGAAAGTTTGAGGTTATGAGTTATCCAGGATGATTGTCTTTTAGTTCAGTCCAAACTAAGCCTGAGAGAGTAGAGTTTTATAATTATCATTCATGCTAATTGATAGATTATTTCTAGTTTCCACTTTATCAAGAACATAGGTTATCTAAGGTCCTGAAGTCATCTGTGTACCTCACTTTTAACCCCCACCTGATCCTGATCATTTTGTCTCCTTCATGTATTTACATCTTCAATGAACTAATTTTGGGTAAATGATTAAAATGGCTATATACACCTCCATGTTCTCAGGTGGGGCAGAGGGGAGTGAGTACTGGGGATTGAACTCGGGGGACTGGACCACTGAGTCACATCCCCAGCCCTATTTTGCTTTTTATTTAGAAACAGGGTCTCACTGAGTAGCTTAGTACCTAGCAGTTGCTGAGGCTAACTTTGAACTCCCAGTCTTTTCGTCTCAGCTTCCCCAGCCGCTGGGATTACAGGCATGTGCCACCATGCCTGGCATAAATTGATTTCTTATAAGACACAATGACAATACAAGAGGTCCTACTTCAGCATCAGGAGTTAGAATAGTGTATTTGTACAGACCTGGCCATACACCTCCATGATTCTGTGTTCTATTATTCCTTTGTTTTTATTTATATTTTGACAAAGACAGCTTTTTTTTTTTTTTGGCTAGGGAACTAAGTCTCAATCCTGTTACTTACTCTAGAAAGTTTTTCTTTATCCTGAATTATCAATTATCCTCTCTGCTGGATTATTCACATCAATAAGAGAACATCTTGTTATTTCTCACTGCTTAGGAAAGGGGGGGAAAAAAGCAAAAACAAATCCTTATGTCAAACTAATTCTCCAATGGCTGACCCTTTACTCTTTTTATTTGACACCCCAAACTCCCCTATGGTTTCTCTGTTCCCATTCTCTCTTGTATGGATTCTGAGCAGGTTTTTGTCTCTGCTACTTAGACAAAGGCTATTCTTATTGTTCTTTTAATTTTTTTTGACTGGGATTCAGTGGTCAGTTTTAAATCCTCATCAAGTAGTGTATAAAGAGTCTTTCTCCAAGCACTTTTTTATAGTGGCTCCAGAACATCATTGCCTTTTGTTCTCCTCCTCCTGTTACCTTTCTGATCATTTCTGTCACCAAACCTGTTCAAGGCTCATAACCACTTGCATATCTTCTATGTAGTGGAGGACCTGAGTCTCAATGCTGAGATCTCTTGTTCTACTTACTGGTCTTCTTTGATGATATCATTTGTCTCTTGAATTTATTTTTTGGAGGTACCAGGTATTAAACCCTGGAGTGCTTAATCTCTGAGACACATCTCCAACACTCATATTTTATTTAGAGAAAGGGTCCCACTAATTTGCTTTGAACTTGTGGCTTTGAACTTGTGATCCTCTTGCCTAAGTATCCCAAATCACTGGGATTACAGGCATGTGCTGCTGTGCTCAGGTGTCTCTTGAATTTAATGGACTGACAATGCACTGAAGATTCCCAAATTTACATTCTTTTCTACTCCAGAGTCATATATGCACTCACCTACTCAAATCATCACTTAGATGTCCCTTATGTATCTCAAAATTATGTTCAAAACAAATATCTAATCCTGCTCATTCCAAACATGTCTTCCTGTAGTTCACTCCATTTTAGTAAAAGGCAATTCCATACTCTGATGCTCCAAATCAATATAAGCTTTATCCTTAACTCTCTTCATGTTTCTCCTAGAATACATGACCAAATTCTGTTGGCTTTGATATTTTAAACATAGCCACTTCTCACCACTATATTATGTGGGCATCCCCATAATAATCTCTTGCCTGTGTTATTTCAGCTACCTCCTGACTTGTTTCTCTGCACCTGCCTTTTGCCATGATGTAGCTTGTTGTCAAACTGGTTTGAGTCTTTCAAAATGAAAATCCAACATTGTCACTCTTTGCCTGAAACTATAGTCTTTCTGTATCGACTTATTAAGGTCTAAAGCTGTTACCAAAATCCAGTAGGTTAAAACACCTGGTTCCCTGTTACTTCTCTGGTTCTGTCTCCTACATTTCCCTTTCTCAGCTATTCTATTTCACTTTTCCACTCTGTTCCTTGAAAATATGAAACATTCCTTCATCTCAGCCTTTTTGTTGGCTCCTCTGGTCAAATGTTTTTTCTCTCCATATGTTCATGGCACATTTCTTCTCCTTTGGAAAATGTTCCACGTAAGTCACTGTCTGTGAGACTTTTCATTGTCACTCTGAAAATTCTTAAGTATTTTTTTCCACTTCTTACCTCCTTCTGAATTCCATTTTAATTTTTTTAATCTTTGATGGATCTCTTATATATCTTATTTACCTTGGCTATTTTCTGTTATCCTGTAAGTTCTATGTTAGCAATACTTTTGTATCTACACTGTTCCTTCCTCTATCCACAGCAACTATAATAGTAATTAGGTATAGTAGATGCTTAATAATTATTTTTGTTGAATTAACAGATGGATAAATGAATAAAGGGCAGAAGTTTCTTAGGGGGATCAAAGTAATTGTACATGTAGATTAGAAAAATGTAGGGAATATTACTTCCTTTATATTGATTCCATTTTGTATTTATTTATTACTTCATATCATTTATAGTTTAAGACCTGAGTTGCAGAAGGCAAGCTCTCCCAGCAAAAGCTCTCACATATGACATGACTCCAGAGGTTATATACATATTTTATAAAATCCAGGGTTCATCACTTACTTGCTTTTTGACTAATTTGTGTAAGAATTTCACTTTGTAAAACAAACTAGAGTAATAACAAAGTAGACATCAAATTGCAGTAACAATTAAATGAGATAATTTCTATAAGATAACTGTAATGAAGTTAGCAATAACTAAAAACAGCTGCTACTTTTATTTCCTGCTATATTGAGGTATAATAACTGTACAACATGTTTTATGTACCTACACGTTGTGAAATCATAACCAAATCAAATTGAAATATTTGCTAACATAGTTGCCATATTTTCGTCTAGAACAATTAAGGTCTGCTTTCTTAGCAAATTACAAGTAAAGCAATTAATTATAGTAAGCTGTATGTTAGATAGCCAGAACTTATTTGACTTGTATACTTTATTTCACTAATTTCCTCCACCCCACATACCCTATTACCATTACACTTGATTTTTATGAATTTGAACTTTTATGATTACCTGTGTAAATGAGGTTGTGCACTGCTTTTCTTTGTACCTGAATTATTTCACTTAGTATAGTGTTGTCCAGATTCATCCCTATTTTGTGCCAGTGGTAGGATTTACTTTATATCCAGGTCTGAATAATATCCCATTGTACCTCTACCTCATGTTTTCTTTATTCATATTATCAGTCTATTTACAGATACTTAAGTTGTCTCAACATTGTGGCTGTTACGAATAATGCCCCAATGAACCTGGAAGTTCAGATATCTTTGACATATTGATTACATATCCTTTGAATATATACCTAGTGGTAGGATTAGTGGTTCATATAGTACTTTTACTTTCAATTTTTTGAGGAACCTCCATATTTTCCACAGTGTCTGTAACAATTTACATTGCTGCCAACATTGTACAAGTTTTCAGTTTTCTCCATGTCCTTGCTAAGCCTTTTGTTGATTTTTGTTTGGTTTTGGTAAGAGCATTCGTGGTAACTGTGAGATGATATGATAACTCCTGGTTTTGATTTACATTTCTCTAATGATTAGTAATATTGGGCATCTTTAAATATACCTGTTGACTAGTCGTATGTATTATAGTTTGGATAGGAGGTGTCCCTCCAAATTCCTGTGTTAATGCAGGAGTATTCAGAAGTGAAACGATTAGGTTATAAGAGCTATAACTTAGCTGTTCTAGTTTGAGTAGACCAGCTGAGTGCTAACTACAGGCAGTTGAGGCATGGTTGGAGGATGCCAGTCACTAAAGGCAAGACCTGAAAGGGTTCATCTTGCCTGTGGCCCCTTGTTCTTTGTTGATGCCACAAGTGGAACATTTCCCCCTCTGTCAAATTTTTCTGCTGTGATGTCCTGCCTTACCTCGTTCCCAGAGAAATGGAATTGACTAATTGGGGATTAAGCCTCCGAAATCATGAGCCAAAGTAAAATTTTTCTCCTAAGTTGTTCTTGTTGGATATAGCAACTGAAAGCTAACATAATATGTTTATTTGAGATACATCTATTCATGTCCGTTGTTTTCATAAGATTTTTTTGTCATTGATCTTTAAATTCCTTATATATTTTGGAGATTAACCATTTATGCAATGTATGTTTTAAAAATAATTTCTCCCATTCACAGGTAACGTTTTTGCTCTGTTTTCTTTGTCGCACAAAAGCATTTTAGTTTAACGGAATCTCTATTTTTGTTGCCTGTACTTTTGTGGTTATATCCAAAAAATCATTGCATCATTCATAGATTCTCCTATGTTTTCTTCTAGTAGTTTTGCCATTTTAGGTTTTCTATTTAAGAAAGAATAAGTTTAATATTCCTTGTTATTCAGCACTTTGAATATATCATCCTATTCTCTCCTGGGCTAGATGGTTTCTACTTAAAAATGTGCCAATAGCTGTATAATTGTTCACTTTTGTGATAAAACCATGCACTTGTTTCTAAATTCTGTATTTGATTTTTGAGAAATTGGTATAATGCGTCTTAGTGTAATCTTCTTTGGTCGCTCCTCTTTAGGTAATGTTGGGCTTCATTCTTTGTCATTCTTCTTGGACTTTGATAGATAATGTGTTCATTACTTTGCTTGCCCATGTTCCACATATCCCATAGATTATTATTATTTTTTCTCTCCTGTGCCTGGCTGATGTCAATTGACCTTATTGAGTTCATAGCTTGCTTCTACTGCTTGACTGAATCTGTTGCTCATGAATTTTTTTTATTCCATTCATTTTATTCTTTAGTTGCAGAATTTCTGATAGGTACTTTGCATTATATGTTTGGTTCAAATTTTCATTTTATTCATGTATTGTTTTCCAGATTGTATTGAGTTTTACATATGTGTTCTCTCATAGCTGATTGAGCTTCCTTAAAGCAATTATTTTGATCCTTTTACCAGGCAATTCATAGATCTCCATTTTGTTTGGGTCAGTTATTGGAAATTTTTTTTCTTTAATCATGTCACATTTCCTTTCATCTAGTCTCCTGTCCAGTTTTTCTTGATGGGTTCAGAAGAGAAAGATTTTTATCAATTAGTCTAAGGGTTTTTGAGATTCTCTTAGACCTTTCTATGGATGCATTCAATCCACTCCTCTTATTCTCTTTTGGAGAACAGGAGACTCTTAGAATTATAAGCTTTCTTTGATCTTACAAAGCCTGACCACGTGCTGAGAGTCTTATTTATTTTTCCTAGGTAGTGCCCCATATTGTACAAAGTTTTGTGCCTTCTGATCCTACAGAGTTGAGCTAGCTGTCTGCATGTGTCATTCATGATCTGCAGAGATTTTCACATGCTGTCTATTGTGACACTTGGGGAACTTGTTGGAGGATGGTATGTGGAGTGGGTACATGTGTGGGCTGGTTGGGAGTATCCAGAGATGATATATCTTACAAAGTTAATGGGTGAGCTTCTTGTTAAAGTCCATAATGTTGTCAGAGTATAAGTTTCATAGCCCAGTTCCTCTTAGTCCTTGATATTTTCCCCTGCTTCTAACTGGCCCCAGTGCATTCACTCATGTTGATCCTCTCAGTGTTCTGAGTAGAGTGAGAAAAACATAGGCCTCCTGAGCAGTGTCCCACATGGCTAGAGAAGCCTGGTTTTTGCTACATTTTCACTTTCCCTTGTGGCAGAAACCATAGGCTGTAGATCTCTTGTCACTGACCTGTGTTGATTTGGGGTAAAGAGAAGTGGGTAATTTTACCCTCTTAAATGTGCCTATTGAATATTTTGCTCCAATGGGGTGCCAGGACTTCTGTACTAGGTTCCCACCATGATATTCTTGCCCAAGGTGGGTGATTGTCAAAAGTTGGTGAAATAAGTACTGAAGACTCCTATTTTACCTTCTTGCTGATATTACTCTTCTGTTATTACCTTAGTTATTTGTCAGAATAAATCTGGACACGATCCTGGCTAGTAATGAAGTTCTAGGGATCAGAGAAATATAAGCTGCCTGCTTTAGTAAATTCAGAAATTTGTTAGAAGGAAATTTGCAGGACTAATATGAAATAGATGATGGAAAAGTAACTCTCTCTTACAGCATTTTCTCTAAAAATTAATAGTTAAGCTTGAAAGTAGGAAAAGTCATTTACAGAATTCTCAAGGATGAGGTAACCACTTTCCCTTGGAGATTCAGTTTTTCCAACACATCCTTCTTTGCTTGGCTGAAACCTCTCTGTGAACCTCTCAGCCATAAAATTTGTCTGATAGAATTGCTATAGCCATTTCCCAATGGTCTTCAACTGCACACTGGAGGCATAGTTGGTAAGAAGTGTGATATCTATGGGTTCTAAAAAGCTTTTTGCCTCACAGTTAAAATGTGAACACTATAAAATTAAGCTTGGGTATTTATACTAATTTTAATTTTTGTAAAGTTTTGTAGTTTTTGTGGCTCTAACTGGTTTCAAGAGCAATGTGGCTGCCATCTCTTGCCTTTCCTGTCATTGCTGTCTTCCACATCTGGGGAGAGTAAAACGTGAAATAGGGTTATGCTATCAGTTGCATCTGTTAATGTTGTACTTCCTGCATGGTTCAGGGATGGTGGCAGTGAAGTTCAAAGTTATGGTTGGCCCTTTCCAGGAGCAAGGAGCACCAACATTGGGAGGTTGCAGATTGTGAAACACAGGGATGCTTATTATCCTGTCTTTCTAAGGACACTAGCTAAAAGATAGAAATGTTGGAAAGAAGGAACAACCCCAAAGTGTTTCTGTAGTCTGAGGAGATAAACCTAGGTCCTGAGATAGGTACTATTTGCAGAAATAAAATAACAAAATTTAATTTGCATTATGAGTAGAGGCACATATCCAGAAGGTTAACATGAAGCATAGTGAGTCCAGAGCACAATGTGAGTACTGAGAAAACCAGGCAATGTTTTATTAGCCAAGTTCTTTTTATTGTTGCTGTTGCTCCTCTAAAGCCTGCGGTCCACATTCTAGTTGAAGTTAATGACATAACACTCAACATTTTTATTTGGGTTCTCATCCTTCTTTCAGCATCTCCTATCTAAAAGTATATGACAGCCTTTTATCAGCACTGGATAATACCATTTTAGCATGATTCTATTTAATTTAAAACAATAGACCAACAGAATGTAAGCTCTCCAAGGAGGAGGATTATGTTCTATTGATTTTTTTTTCAAACCCCAAATTTTAGAGTAGAGCTTTGCACACATGAGAGTTGAATAGATGTTAAATGAATACTGTTTAGCTTCTGTGATTGTGTTTTGTTTCATATAGAGTGGGCCACGGTGGCATGGATTGCAATATGTCTCCAGATCTTCCTGGCATGGTTGTTCTGTTGTCATCTGTGGCAGTGTTTCAAAGATTCAGATGTGTTTTCACACTTCATTTCACCCTGTGAACAATCTATCCTTTATTAGCTCACCATAAAAAAAATAACTTTGGGATGCAGCTGTTTTCCATTAGTCTCCCATACCCTATTTATTGAAGCTGAATCTCTGTGAATGTTCTTCTTCAAAGGCAGGCAAATCTCAGAGCTTGATTAGTGGCAGGAATGGCCAATGAGCAGCAGTGCCCCGGGGTGGGAGACTTGGAGCAGGGGAATTGACTCCTGATCCTCAGGAGACACTTGGAAGTCTCATGATTCTTGGCTTAGTGTAGAAATCCATGCAATTTCACTACGTTTGTGCCACACCAAATCTTTACTGAATTAGTAAACTTTGCTTGGAACTAATTAAAATTGGGGAAAGTAGGGATCAGACATTCATGTCTAGTTAATAATGTAACGTGTAAAATCATTCCATCAAAATAGGAAACTGTAGCTAATGCAATATAGGGAGAGTCATAACCAATCTAACTACATATATATTTCAGCCTTCTCTGGAAGGAAGTGTTACCATCTGCAAACTTTGAATATTACTTTCCAGTGTATTTGAGTTCATCAGAGGTCATCTTGCCTTTTTCCTGATGCAGTATTTTCGAGGGTCTGTAGGATAGAGTGGTTTGTTCACAGCCGTGCTCAGAGAACTACGTTCTCTCTCCATGTTGCCCCAGTGCTTTGAACATGCCTGCTGCTCAGAAGAGTAAATGGTGATTGGTAAATGAACCTTCTGAATGCTACACTGTAGAAAGTGTGTGTGTGTGTGTGAGTGTGTGTGTGTGTATGTGCGTGTGTGCGTGTGGGTTGGGACTGGAGAAATAACTTCGTCCCTTTCAACCTCTACTCTGATTAGAGGGACTGAGATAGAGTTTGTCTTCAGAAATGCAGTTTCATAAAACACAGTGAGAGGCAAAATTCTGGACACCTGTTGGGATGAAAGAAATCTTTCTGACTGAATTGCACCTCTTCATTTTAGTTCCTAAAACAAAGTGTTTATGCCTGGATGCTTTTCCTCTAAGATAACATCCCAAGATGTCCTTATATCCTATGGCTTACTTCTTCCATTCTATAAAAAGTTTGGAAAAAGACTTGACTTTGCTTGGCCAGTACGGACGGTCATACTCAGCTAATATCTGAATATAAGCAATATTCTCACCTTAAGTTCTGTCTCTGGAATCTTCTCAGAAATTCCAGTCTTTTGCACAATTTGCTCAACCAGTTAGCCAAAAACACCTTAGAATTCAGCCTAGCACTAGATTTTAGAAAGTTGTGGCGGATAGTTGTACTCTGGCACCTGTTTAAAAAAAAAATTGTAAATTTTCTGATATTGCAATAGTGATGTCATATATAATAATACTCATTCACAACAAGGCATAAAGCAAATGATGTCATCTATAAGGATATTCATTCACACCAAGAAATAGGAAGAAGAATCATTGGAGGAAAGTTTGTTTACTAGAGGTGATTACCAATTGCACATTTCAGAATCTTCAGTGCTCTTCACCTCACTCTGCACAGGCATACAAGTAAGATGAAACAGTGGCTAGGTGTGGTAATCATCTTTATTAAAGGCATCCAATCCTAAAACAAAGCTTAGGATTTTGTGAAAGTAGTGGTGGAGCTAATCCCTCGTCTGTGAGCTCCTGTTGCCCTAAGAACTTAATAGTGTCTTACATAAGAGTTCATAATCTCACTTTGGATACATATGCATTGATCTTCTGGCCTTGACTATCAAGTGAAGAAAATTCTATTTTCTACTCTTCATCCTCCAAATACAGATTGTGCTATCCATAGTTTTTCTTACTGGAGTCTTAACTGGTTAATAGAATGCATTTAGGAAATTGTAAAAGGCATCTGTTTACATTTCACTATTGATGGAATCCTGAAGATATTGAATGTTTCTTCAAAGGCCTAAACCTTTAGATTACATTATTTTGGGGAAAAATATATTTTCTTGGGATTATGTCATCTCACCCAGAATGTTTAGAGGACATCAGTATTCCAAGTTGCATGGGTTGCTGTGTGGAACAGCTGCACCTGGCAAATTTGCTGTTTTGGTGACATTGACCATTTTGATGAGACTGCAAAAAGAAATCATGATGCCAAATAGAGTACAAACTCTTCTCCAAATGCACTTGAGGATTATCAGTTTGACTTTGAAATCTTTGTTTACAGAGGAAATAAATGGCAACCCAAAGTGATTGAAAAGGTAAATACACTTGAAAGATTATTTTTAATGATTTTGTAAATTCACTGTATAAGTTGTATAAGACAACACTAAATGGATGATTCAGGGTTAAAGTTGTTTAGGTCTGAGGGAAAATCCATCTTTATTACTCTCCAATATAGTCCACTGGGGACGGACTACCTCTTTGGTACAAAATACTTATATTTCATAAACCATCTCCTCTTTCTGGGCCGCTAATTAGCTACCCCAGAGGGCTGGTGACAGTAACCTGCACAGTAGTTGTTATCAGCAATAAAATATTATCACATTTAGATAAGTGTGGGTTTTTCTATGTATTAAAGTCATTTAAGATGAATGTTAATTTCACATTCCAATCCTATTCTTTCCCCAAATTATAAAGCTAGACTCTAAACTGAAGTTATGGTGAATTCTAAGGAGAGTTCGGGGGGGGGGGGGGAGAAACTCTTAAAAGCAGCCTTTGATATTAGAGAAATACTTTAAGGGACAAAGGACATATTTCTACATTAGAAAAATATTTTTAAAAATAATATTGGAATATACAGATAGCTTGTCACTTACCGCAGTTTTTATACTTCAATTTATGTGTATTGATATAGTAAAAGCAAATTGTTTAACGATGCTTCAATATTTGTATTTTCAACTTCAGAAACTTTCAAGTAGGATAATATACCTTCATGCTTTAAATTATGCATTATATCATACAAACTGGGAATGTTCTGAGGAGAGAGTGCATGGATAATGAGGTCATTGAATATAGAAGTGAATTGAACAAATTATCCTGAGAGTTGAAGTGGTGTATTTTTTTTTATTGTGATTTGTGAATTTCAACTCCTTTTTGGCTTAACGAAAACATCAGGAAAAATTATAAGACCTCATCTACTAATTGGAGCAATATGGTGTCAAGTATCCAAGACTGTCTGTGTGGACTCCTCTAATTTGCTTAAACAACAAATGCATAATATTTTCCCCTGAACATGCTTTTGACTACATTAGTTGTAAATGTTGTTAATAGTATTTTAGATGGCCAGTAGATAATATTGAACAGTTCAACTCAATAAATTATTTGGAGAGTATGCTAAAAGAAAATAAGCACTAGAGTTTTTAGGTAAGTAGGAACTGTTGAGAAAATCACTGTAAACCAAGTAGTTTTCCAGACTTAAAGAAATTTGCAATCTTAAATAGGTAATCTATAGCATATTGGGGAGTTAAAAAAAAAAAAAAGCAAAATGTGATACTGTTACATGGTATATGTGCAACCCACAGGGGAAAAGAAAATACTATCTGAAGCATTTAAAATACTTTATCTACTGTCCTAATTTGGGGTTTATAAGGTCATCTTTTGGGAACTACTTCCACTTTCATTGAAACAATGTTGATAATCTTGTGGCAAGAATAAAAATGCCCTCAATAACTTTAAAAATACCCATTGAAAAATTTACTAAGATTTTATTAATCATATTACCATTTAAGTTCACCATTTGCCAGCATAATCAGGTGAGCTATATATTTGCTGAAAGCCCAGTCACCTGAATTATCTGCCAGAGTCACAAGCCACATATGTGGTTGCATACCAATCTGTATCAATTAGTTTAATACATCCTTGATTTCTCCTTTTCCCTTGATCCCCAATTTTTTCTTTATATTCCTTTCATCTACAATCTCCTTAAGTTTAACAAAACAAGTCTAAAATCCATTTTTTAAATTTCCTCTTTCTGTATTTTGAATGCTCCTGGCCAGGTTCTGTGGCCCTGTCACAGCTGGGCTGGCTTCCTGGCAGGTGGTGATCAGAAACTGACTTGGAATTTTCCCTGAAGTGCTTGGGTTGTTTGAATATGGGCCAAATGGACCTCACAGACCATTGTGTTGTATGCATCCAAATTCTCTATTTGGTCTTTGATATGAAAAATAGCTACAGAGAATTATGTACACAATGGTCCTACTGAGAAATAGGCACACACACCCAGTTGAAGCTGATACAGAACTAACAACTGTGGCTTAATTTCAGGACTGCAATATTATCTTTAGAATACTTGTCTTGGTATGTTTTAATGAAGCCTAAGTTGTTTCCCCACATTGTGTAATAGGGCTGTGTTGAGAGCCACAGCCAAAGGGGCCCCAACAAACTTCCAGCTGCCAGCAAACTTCCAGCTGCGGCTGATGATTGGCTCACAGTGGCCCCAGCAACATCTAGCTGATTGGCTCCTCTGCGGTCATGTTCATTGGGCTGTTTCCCTGCCCTTCAGACTACGGAACTGCTCATTGGGGGACTTCTTTGGCTCCGCCCACGCGACCTAGCCAATCGGCCTCAAGAGCAGGAGGATTGTGGGAGGTGGTGGTTGGTGTGGGGGTGAGAGGCTTGTGGAAGCCGGTGGTGGCAGTTGGGCTCTGAGGGTTTTTCCTGAGGAGCTGTTTTGCTTGGCATTTGTAGTTCTAAAAATAAAGTTAGTTTCTTTTGACAAGTGGCTCCTGAATTGTTCCCAGCCAGACTGCGGCAGGGCTGGGCCTAATAAAGTCACTCAACATTACTAGTCATTTCAGCATGAAATGCTTATCTGGCTTATCTGGTCATTGGTTCATATTTCACCATTACCTTCTGTACTGTTAAGAACTATATTTCTTTTTAGCATGTCCTTTGTTGTAGTTTTTACAATACTTCAGATTTTAAAATTCACTCTTAATATTGAGTGCTAGATCTGAGTCTGAAATGGGGAAATGTAACAATTTGTCATTTCTTTAATTATATTTAAATATTTCCTTTTAAAATTTGAATCTATTGTACACTCAAGAACTTTAAACTGTAGTGAGTAATGACAATTATCTGCCAAGAAAAACCTGAGAAGAAATATACCCATTTTAGGCAGAAAGAATATGATATTAGATGAAATACAAATTTATAAAGATAAGGAGGCAAAAGGTGGAAAAAAGTCAATTTTCACTTTTTAATAGCTATGTAAAATATTTGACTTACAATACAAAAAAATAGTACATGTGGTGTTGATACATAGTTACATATATGCTAGCAATAGCATATAAAATGAGGGAGAAAATGGTAGTAGAGCCTTCGTTTTAGATAGACAGTGTATTAATAGGCTATAATAAAGGAAATATATTCATTTTAGACTCTGGATCAATCACTAAAAAACAAGATACAAGTAAATAAGCATACAGTGAATATTAAATTGATCCTTTAAAAATGTACTGGATCCAAACCAAGAGACGAAAAAGAAGGAAAAGGAAATTCAGAACAAATAAGATTGTTAGAAAGTAACAGGAAGTCAGTATTAAATGTAAATGTTGTAAAGTACCCAATTAAAAAAATGTTTGACTAAAAAGAGATTTGATAAGAAAGCAATGCCATACTGTGAGTTATCCACTAGAAACCCACATTAAATATTAAGATACAGATAGGCTAAAGACAACTGAAGAGAAAAATGTATATTAGTCAAAAGAAGAATAATTTGACTACGTTAGACTCAATAAACTTTTTGGTATAAAATATTACCAGAGATAAAGGCAGGTATTACATAATAAAAATAATTCTATGGTCAAAAAAATTAAAGATCCTAAATGTGTATGCAGCTTATAACAATAACTTAAAAATACATAAAGCACTGATGAAGTTTAAAGAAAAACACAAAGCCACAATTATAGTTGAAGGCTTTAACACTCTGTTCTGATGAAACAATGTAAGAATATGAGTAGCCTTAACAATATTGTCAGCCATGCTCAGAACACTTGGTGCAACTGCAAAATACACATTCTTAGAACTGAGGGTGTATCTCAGTGGTGGAACCTGATGAAATATATTCTTTTCCACATTCTTGGAACATTTACCAAGATATACCTACTGTGAGCCTTAATATGATTCATCATAAAGATTACTGTAGCCGGGCATAATAGTACATGCCTGTAATACTGTTAACTTTGGGGATGTTGAGGCACAAGGATTACAAGTTTAAGGCCCAAGTTGAGCAACTTAGTACAACTCTGTCTCAATAAACAAAGGAGTGGGGATGTAGCTCAGTGGTAAAGCATCCCTGGGTTCAATCTCCAGTACCAAAACAAAAAAGATGATTATATGTTTTATGTGTGTGCATGTATATATGTGTGTACACATATATAATAATTTAATATATGTAATACATATACAAAGTGTCTTTACCAAGCGTAACTGCTGTTAACCTCTAGCTTAATTCTGTTATCTGTACAATCTCCAAATACTAGGAAATTAAATAATATAGCACATATAATGGATAGAAAATTAAACCACAAAGGAAATTAGAAACTACATTGAATATAAGAAAATTAAAACGTAACAGTTAAAATTTCTGAGATGCTGTGAAGCTAGTGTTTCAAGGGAAATTAATAGTCATAAGTACTTATTAGGGAGAAATCATAATCTCGGCAAAATAGTATGAATCTCCAAAAGAAACTAGAAATGGAAGAACAAATTAAAGTGGAAGAAAAGGAAAAATAAGTTTAAGAACAACTATTAAAAAAAAAACTTAAAATGGGAAATTAATATGGAGGAAATAATAAAATCAAAAGCCAGTCCTTTGAAAAGATTATATGTAGATAAACACTTCTGGTTAATGCTAATTCTTCATTTTTATCTTTATCGCTGTCTGCACTGAAAGAAGGAAGGTCACTATACATGCTACATTATAAGGAAAGATTATGAATAACTTTGCCAATAAATTTGATAATTTAGATGATTTGGATCAATTTCTTGAAACATACACTTACCAAAATCAATAGATATAATCCACAAAGTGTTGTCCACTGCTTTAGGCTGAGCTAGGTTGTTAAATTTTGTTAAATATTTAACAAAGCAATGGTATCTATTCTCTAAAAAATTTAACATTTAACCTCAATTAAAGCAATGAGGCCACAATTACCCTGATTTAAAAACAACAAAAGTAGATCAGAACACTGAAAGAAAACTTCAGACCAATATCCTTCCCAGAGTATACACAAGTATCCTGACCAAAATAGTCAAATATAAGTTCATTAAGTAAGAATAACAATATATCATGACCCAGTGGACTGTTTTCCAGAAAGTAAGGTTGGTTCAAATAAAATACCAATTTCCTTCCCTAAATCAACAGACTAAAATACGAGACTTGAACATTTCAGTAGATAAATAGCATTAGTAAAAGTCAACATCCACACGTAATAAAAACTCTCAAGGAACTTGAATTCTCAAGAGAGAATTTTTTAATATTTATTTTTTAGTTTTCGGTGGACACAGCATCTTTGTTGGTATGTGGTGCTGAGGATGGAACCCGGGCTGCACACATGCCAGGCGAGCGCGCTACCACTTGAGCCACATCTCCAGCCCCTACAATCTTAATCAGCTTTTCATGGTTGTGATTAAAATATCTGACAAGAAAAACTTAGAAGAGGAGTGTATTTGAGACTCGTGGTTTCAGAAATTCAGTCCATGGTTGGCCTTCTCCATAACTCTGAGACTGAGATGAAGCAGAATATCATGGACAGAAGACAAGCAGCAAAGGAATGCTTCTGAGCTCATGGCCAAAAACAGGGTCATGGGAAGGGTGGGACAGGAAAGGCGACCACTTCCAGGGCATTTACCTCTAAATATTCCTTAACACAGGAGCTTTGGTGGGGACACCTCATATCCTAACCACAACATGCAGTAACTTGATCACTCATGTAGAAAAGCCTGAAGAATTTACAAAAGCCTACTAGAACCAGTGAGTTTAACAAGTTTATCACAGTATAAAAAGTTCACATAAGTAAGGAGGCTGGACTGCTGTGAATATAATGCTTGTGTTTACGGAACCATCCTTTAAAAAATATATATTAACAGTAAGCATATTTCCATTTCGTTTGTGAATATTTGGGATTATTACTTGGATGTGAGGTGTCCCCCCAAAGCTCATGCCAGAAGGTTTAGAGGAGAAATGATTGGGTCATCAGTGAATTCATTTCCTGATGGGATTAACTGATGGCTGAAGTCGGGTAGAATGGTTATTGAAGGAGGTCGGTCATTGGAAGCATGCCTTTGGGAGACACATATAAAATAACACCTTTTGTATTTGTTCTTTAATTATTGAGACATATTTAAATTGTTTCTACTGCACATAATGCTGTTGTAAACATTCTTTCACATGGTGACCATAGGTAGGCATTTCCATTGAGTTTGTGCCTAATAGCTTTTTTCTTTTTTTAAAGATATATATGATAGTAGGGTGTATTTTGACATATTATACCTATGTGGAGTGTACTCATTTTAATTTTGATCCCATTCTTGTGGTTTTACGTGATGCAGAGTTACACTGGTCATGTATTCATATATGAGCATTTCTGTATTTCCTATTTCCATTCCACTCGCTTCCCTTCATTCCCCTTTGTCTAATCCCATGATATTCTATACTACCCCTCCCTACCATCCCTTTTATTGGGTTAGCATACACATATCAGAGAGAACATTGGGTCTTTGGTTTTTTGATATTGGCTTATTTCACTTAGCATGATATTCCTCTGTTCCATCCATTTACCAGCAAATGCCATAATTTCATTCTTTATGGCTGAGTAATATTCCATTGTGTACATATAACACAGTTTCTTTATTACTCATCTGTATAAGGGCACCAAGGTTGGTTCCATAACTTGGTTATTGTGAATTGAATTGCTATAAACATTGACGTGGCTGCATCAGTGTAGTATGCTGACTTTACATCCTTTGGATATAAGCTGAAGAGTGGGATAACTGGTCAGTGGTGGTTCTGTTGCAAGTTTTCTGAGGAATCTCCATACTGCTTTTGATATTGGTTGCACCAATTTGCCTTACCCCAGCAATTAAGAGTGTACCTTTCCCCAACATCTTTGCCAGCATTTATTGTTACTTATGTTCTTGATAACTGCCATTCTGACTGGAGTAAAATCGTACCGCAGTATAGTTTTAATTTGCATTTCCCTCATTGCTAGAGATGTTGAACAATTTTTTTTTCAAATATTTTTTGACCATTCATATTTCTTCTGTGAAAGTTCCTGTTCAATTCCTTTGCCCATGTATCAATAGGATTTTTTTTTTTTGGTGTGAAGTCCTTAGATCATTAATTTCCAGGATATATAAAGAACTCTATCTGAGGTGCATGTGGTAAAGATTTTCTCCCATTCTGGAGACTCTCTCTTCATGTTATTGTTTTCTTTGCTCTGAAGAAGCTTTTTAGTTTGATACCATCCTGCTTATTGATTCTTGCTTTTACTTTTTTGCTTCAGGAGTCTCATTGAGGAAGTCCATTCCTGAGCTGACATGATGGAGATATGAGCCTACTTTTTCTTCTAGTAGCCTCAGGGTCTCTGGCTTAATGTCAAGGTCCTTGATCCACTTTGAGTTGAGTTTTGTTCAGGATGAGATATAGGAGTTCAATTTCAATCTACTACATATGGATTTCCAGTTTCCTAGCACCATTGTTGAAGAGACTATCTTTTCTCCAATGTATGTTTTTGGCAACTTTGTCTAGTATGAGATAACTGTATTCATGTGGGTATGTCTCTGTCTCTTCTATTCAGCTGAATTGGTCTTCAATTTTACTTCTTGTGCTAATACCATGTTGTTTTTATTACTATAGCTCTGTAGTAAAATTTAAGGTCTGATATTGTGATGCTTCCTGCATTACTTTTTGTGCTAAGTATTGTTTTGGCTATTCTGGTGCTATAATTTTTCCAAATAAATTTTATTACTGCTTTTTCTATTTCTATGAAGAATATGGTTGGAATTTTAATGGCTATTGCATTAAATCTGTATACCACTTTTGGTAGTATGGTCATTTGACAATATTAATTCTCCTTATTCAAGTACATAGGAGATCTTTCCTTTTTCTGAGGTCTTCTTCAATTTCTTTCTTACTGTTTGGTACTTTTCATTGTAGAGGTCTTTCACATCTTTCGTTAGATCAATTCCCAAGCAATTTATTTATTTATTTATTTACTTACTTACTTATTTATGTATCTATCTATTTTTGAGGCTATTGTGAATGGAATAGTCTTCTGACTTTTTTTTTTTAGCTAATTCATCATTGGTGTATAGGAATGCAATTGATTTATGTGTGTTGATTTTGTATTCTATTACTTTGCTGATTTAATTTATTCTAGAAGCTTTTTGTGAATTTTTTGGGTCTTCTAAATATACAAGCATGTCATCAGTAAATAGATAGTTTGAGCTCTTTTTTTCCTATTCAAATCCCTGTAATTTCTTTCTTTTCAAGGACTATGTTGAATAGGAGTGGTGAAAGAGGACATCCCTGCCTTGGTCCAGGTTTTAGAGAGAATGCTTTCAATTTTTCCTCTATTTCGAATGACGTTGGCCTTGGGTTTAGCATATATAGCTTTTATAACGTTGAGGTATGTTCCTACTATCCCTAGATTTTGTGTATTTTGAACATCAATGGATGCTGAATTTTGTCAAATGCTCTTTCTGCATCTATTGAGATAATAATGTGGTTCTTGTCTGTAAGTCTATTGATGTGATGAAGTACATTTGTTAATTTCCACATATTGAAACATCCTTGCATTCTTGGAATGAACCCTACTTAATCATAGTGCATTATCTTTTAAATATGTTTTTTTTTCATATTTGTCAGAATTTTGTTGAATTTATGCATCTATGCTCATCAGGAATATTGATCTGAATTTTTCTTTTTTAGTAATGTGTCTTTTACTGGTCTATATCAGGGTGATACTGGCTTCATAGAGTGAGTTTAGAAGGGTTAACTCCTTATTTATTTCATGGAATAATTTGAGGAGTATTGGTGTAAGTTCTTCTTTGAATGTCTGGTAAAACTGGGCTGAGAATCTATCTGGTCCTGGGGTTTTCTTTGTTGGTAAGACTTTAATGGCATCTTCAATTTCATTGCTTTAAACTGATCCATTCGAATTTTCCATTTTCTATGTCCTCCTTTTTCAGTTTGGGTAGGTCATATGTCTCTAGAAATTTGTTCATGTCTTAATGCTTTTCTATTTTACTGGCTTATAGATTTTCAAAGTAGTTTCTGATTATTATGTCTAATTCAATAGTTTCTGTGGTAATATTTCCTTTTTCATCACAAATGGTAGTGATTTCTCTTTTCTCTCTCCATTAGCTTGGTTAAGGGTATGTTGAGTTTATTTTTTCAAAAAACTAAATTTTTGTTTCATCTATTTTTTTAAATTTTTTGTTTGATTTATTTATCTGTTTTTAATTATTTCCTGTCTTCTGCCTTTTATTGATTTGTTCCTTTCATAGGGCTTTGGGATATAATGTTATGTTATTTCTTTGATTTTCTATTCTTCCAAAGATGCACTCAGTGTGATGAAATTTATGCTTAAAAGTGCCTTCATAGTGTCCCAGAGATTTTGATAGAGGAAAATGAGAATCTCTACACCTAAGTATTTTTTATTTCATTTCTAATTTCTTCTATTTAATGGTTACTCAATAGCATATTAGTTTCCAGGTTTAGAGTAGTTTCTAATTTTTAATTGTATCATTGATTTCTAATTCCATTGCGATCTGATAGAATTCAAGGTATTATCTCTACTTTTTTTTTTTGGTATCTGCCAAAAGTTGCTTTGTGGTCTAAGATATGGTCTGTTTTAGAGAAGGATCCATGTTCTTCTGAGAAGAAAGTATATTCAGTCTTTGGATGAAATATTCTCTATATATCAGTTAAGTCTAAACTATTAATTGTATTTTTTATTTATATAGCTTCTTTATTTAGTTTTTGTTTGGATCTATATAGTGATGAGAGAGATGTGTTAAAGTCACCCATATTTATTGTATTGTGGCTTATTTTATTCTTGAAATTGAGAAGGATTTGTTTGTATGTAGGTGCTCCACCATTGGGATATAAATATTTATGATATGTCTTGTAACAACAAGAAAATTTTCTTAAGCAGTATGTATAATTATATGTATATAGTATAATTCCCTTAAGCTTTATGAAATAACCTTTCTTTGTTCCTTCTGATTAATTTTGGTTAGAAGTCCAGTTTATCTGATAAGAGGATAGAAACCACTACATTATCTATGTGAATGATATTTTTTTTTCTCATCCTGTTACTTTCAGCCTGTGTATTTCTTTGTTTATGAGGTGAGTCTCTTGGAGACAGAATATTATTCTTGTTACTTTTTTAATCCAAATTTCCAGTCTGTCCTTTGATTGAGTTTAGGCCATTTACATTTAATGGTATTATAGAGATATGATTTTTATTCTCTGTCATTTTGATTTATTTCTGGCTTTTAATTTGAATTAGTTTCCCTGTTGATTGACTATTCTAGTGTAGTTCCTCCTGTTGCTTATTTTCACTTTTATTTTTCATTTCTTCTTGAAATATTGTTTCAAGTATGTTTTGTAGAGCAGTTTTTCTAGTTTTAAATTCTTTTAATTTTATCATGTAAGGTTTTTATTTCATTGTCAATTCTGGGGCTTAATTTTGCTCAGTATACTATTCTTGCCTGGTATCCATTTTCTTTCAGAGCTTGGTATATTTTATTTTAAGAAGGATCTAAGCTGACAAATCAGCTGAGACCTAGATTGATTTCTCTCTAAATGTTATCTGTCATTTTTCTCTGGAAGCCATTAACATTCTATTCCTAATTCTGTATGTTAGGCATTTTCATATTAATTTGCCTTGGTGTGGGTCTGTTGTAATTTTGTATATTTGGGCTACTGTAAGTCTCCTTGTTTAGTTTTCCATTTTGTTCATAAGGTTTGGGAAACTTTGGGACATTATATTATTGAAAATATTTGTGTATTCTTTGGTTTGTATCTCTGAGCCTTCATCTATCCTGATAAAATTGTTTCATCTTTTTATGTTATCCCATATTTCTTGGAAATACTGTTCCTGGTCTCTTAACATATTTTCTCCATAGTCTACTTTATTTCCTAGATTATATATTTTGTCTTCATTGCCTTAAACTCTGTATTCCAGGTGTTCTAGTATCTTGATGATGCTTTCCATTGCATTTTTAATTTGGTTTATTGATTCCTTTACATTTCAATAATTTCTGACTGATTGTCCTTCAGGATCTCTGTCCTTATTAAAATTCTCACTGATTTCATTTCTTATGTCATCTTTTACCTGGTAGATTATTTTAACCATGAACTTTCTAAATTCCACGTCTGACATTTCCTCCTCTGTGGTATCAATGGAGTCTACTGTTGAGGAAATCTCTTAATTGAGATGGTTTGTTCCCTTGCTTTTTCATATTGTTTGTCTACCCATCTATTTCAATGGATCTGATGTTGTAGAGTTTCTACATTATGAGTTTATAATGTCCCTCTATGTTACTATTACCTCACAGGTTTGGGAGAGCCCAATGATAGCAATGATGTATACAAACAGTATACAGCAGGAGACTAGGTCCTAAGTTCCTATTTTGATATCTAATGTTAATTGGTATGATAGTATGATCAGCAATTTCCATCAGAATAAACAGTAAATAATCATGCATCATCTCTGGCTTATTTTCTATGACTTCTGCCATATTAATTATTGCTGTGACATTAGTGGTAGGTGTAGATGTTATATACCTCAATTAGTATCAAGAAGTGTTAACGATAGAGTTGGGTATGTGTAAAGAAGAGATAGAAGGGTAGAAAAGTGTTTGCAATTTTAAAGGGTGAAGAGGACAGATACAGTGGTAACTTGAGATATGTTGTTAACTTGAAAGGGGAAGAAAAATAAAAGAATAAAAAGGATGAGAGAGAATGGAATTTGGGTATCAGGAATAGATAAAGAGAGAGGGAGACATGGGAGACAGAGGAGTGATAAAGATGATCCAAAACAAAATAAACTAATTGGAAACCCTAACCCTCAAAATATAGAGCATGGGAAAATAACACCCTCAAAAAATTCCCCAAACAACCACCATCACTATCACCACCAACAACACAACAACCAAATAAAGAAAAGGAAAAAAAATTAAAAATGATGAGAGAAACAAATATATGCACATGTAGGAGTATTTGAATCATTCAAATGAACAAAAACCCAATATAGAAAACAAAAACAAAAAGCAAAAACTATAAATCACAACAAACAAGCAACAACAGAAATGTTGGTGAAATGTTAAGAAATGAAGAACTGTATCTGTTCGCTGCAGCGCAGGCTGAATGAATGTTAGCTGCAGGGTGGGCTGAACACTGGACCCCCACCTGTCTTGTTCCTTATCACTTGTTTGCCTCAAGGCTGAACACTCAATCCCACTCAAGGCTGAACATTGGATCCCCAATCTTCTGGTGCAATAGAAACCCACATGTGGCCCCTTCCCGGTCTGCCTGAAGGCAGAAGACGACACCCTTAGTAACTACTGTATGATTCAATCAGTGTGCATCAACAAGGCAGCTCGAAGACCCAGAGACCCCATTAGATTTTGGCTATAAAAACTCTCTCCTGACCTGTCCTCTTTCTCTGTCTTGCTTTCTTTCTGTTGTGCTTTGCTCTCCCTCCCTCCCTCCTTCCTTCTCTTCCTCCCTCCCTCCCTCTCTTCTCGTTCCCCACATTCCCCATGTTCCCCACTCACTCTCTTGCTTTCTTTCTCACTTTCTCACTTTGCTCTCCCCTACTCTTATTTTTGCTCTTTCCTTGCACTCTTTCTTTTTTCCTCTTCCTTCCCTGTTAATCAGACACTGATGAAATAAAGATCTCTTGGTTGCTCTAAGTGTCGTGATCACTTTCCTTTCAGTATCCACTATGGAGGACAAAATAGTCAGCATGTGTGTTCATCATCTGTGCCCACCTGGTTTTCTTCTCGTTTGTTCTTGAGGTATGATCTCAGCATGGGAGTATGGGCCATGGATTGTGCTTTCTTCCTTTTTCTTGTGTTGCTCACTGGGTTTAAGGCTTGGATTGAAGACTTCCCAATTTCTCTTCTTGGGATATTAGTGTGGGCAAGTCAGGCTGCAAAGAAGCAAAGTGGTGTACCAGGGAAGCAGGTTGTGAGTGGGCAACAAAGCAGCTGGCCATGTGTATGGTGGGGTAGGTCAATCGAGGTGGGGCACTGGGTCCTGTGGGCCAGCGGCAAGGCTGTGTTCTGTACTGGCCAGATCTGGTGATGAAGCAGCGCATGGGGTCTAACCACATCTGGGAGCCCATCTGGCTTCGATGACCTGTGTTAGGTAAGTCAGGTCCAGGTGCAGGCCCATGGCAAAGCTATGTGTCAGACCAGACAGGTGTCTAGGGCAAGTGCGGGCCAGGCCACATATAGGATCCCACCTGGCCTGTGCCAGGTGGATCAGGGCCTGGTTCTGGGTCCTGAAGGCTAGCTGCAAGGCTATATGCTGGATCAAGTAGGTCTAGCAGCAAAGCAGCATCCTTGCATGCAGGGCTATGAGCTGGTGGCTATGATGCAGGCCTAATCAACAGAGTGGTGAGCTAGGTTGACAGACTGGAGACTGGGGGAGAAGAAGGGCCTCAGTGGGTGCTGGACCTGTTGAGTCCTAGGGGCTTAGGGACTGGTGGATATAGGACTCGGGAAGGAGCTGGGGACCAGGCTGGTACCAGGACCCTGTTAATGCCAGCTTGGGTGGGTCCTGATATCCCCAGGAACCCAGTGAGTGCTGAACTCACTGGCTGAGAGAGCCAAGAACAAAATGCCTTCATACCCTCCCTTCCAATCTTCCGACCTGCTATGGCCAGCCCCATCAGAGCCTGGCTGTCTGGAGCCTCTCTAACCCGTGTTCCCCTAATTGAAATGCTCCATTTCTGACTTTACATAGGTTTTCTAGGCTCAGGCAGACCCATGCAGACCAGACCTAGCTGTAAACTCATGGATCTGGATTTCCACAGGCTTTGCTGTGCTTCAGTCCAAGATGGATTCTGGATTGGCTCTCCACAGAAGATTGATCAGCTCTTGTCAGTTCAGAGGTTTTTTCTTTCTTTCTTTCTTTCTTTTTTCCAGATCTGATTGAGTCAAACAATCTCTGGTTTTGCTAGGGCAGACTGCCTTCTGATCTCAGGATTTTTCACTCTAAGCCTCCATAAGACATAGTAGTCATGCTGCTTGAGTTCTGGGTTCCAGAGCTAGGAGAAATGCTGCCTCACTCTAATCTACCATCTTGTCTCGCCCCTTTTGGGTATATATTTTGTATTTGGTGAGTGAAGTCTTTCTCTGTTTCCCAATTATTATGTGAGCCACTTTCCTCTGCCATACTCTTGTGCCATGATATTCTCCCTCAGTTTGTGTCCCCCCAAATGGAGCCTATATCTATGAATTGAGACCTCCCAAACCATAAGCCTCTAAATAAGTATTTCCTCCTCTGCAATTGCTCAGGTCAGTACTTTTACTCACAACTGTGAAAAGGCTGACTAAAATGCTGGAGTTTTAAAACAATTTTAGTACCTTGGTTGTTGAGATTAAGTGCCTAGAAATAGTTTAGGAAACATTTTTTGTTGTAATTATCAAATTATATTTGCTTACACATATATGCATACATATAATATAATAATATGTATAGTAAGAACCACAATACTTTTATTCAATTTTTTTAAAAGTTGTGTTTTTTTTCCCCTAACAATTATATCCTAAGTCAAGTAGCAATACAATGCTATACTTACAGATGAGTAAATTGATTCTTGGAGAAGCTAAGAAATTTTGCCTGGTGTATGAAATTAATAAGAGAGAGAACTGTGTTTCTATCTCTATCAATAGCTATTTATTAATAGATGTGAAAAAATTTTTCAGGAGTCAAGTGCTATTGGCACTTAAAAGCAGCATCTGAAATCATTGACCATGAGGCAGGAAGAGAAAACAGTATATAAATGCTGAGACATAATACAGAATAACAAATAGATACAACTGCTCCGTCAATACTATGTTAAGACATATACAAATCTGTCTATTGTGGTTTCGTTTTCTTACTTCAAAATTGTGTATACTGCTTTCTTGAGTTATCAAATTTAGACATTCTTGTGTGGTTTCCCTCATTGGAAGGATGAGATTTAGCACATATATAAAACTCTACTTCCAAGTTTGTTTATCCAATCTATTTATATCCTGAATCAGTTATTTATAAATTAGTGTTTAGTGTTTATATTTCAAGGACCTTTTCCTGACTTTTCTGTTTTTACCACTGGACATGGTTTATGATTTCTTCACTTCACTAAATTTTCTATTGTGTTTTTCTTATGTATCTTCTGTTATATTTTTCTTATGATTTATCTTTAATATCAAAACTTATTTTTCCTGTCTTGGTATCCTCTGGTTGGAATGTTCTTCCCTTTGCTGTTGTTTCTGCAGTGTCTCCTATCACCCTCATATATTCTGTGTCTTCATGGGTATCCTTTATGTCCTAACTTAAATTTCCTCTCAGTGAAGTTTTCCTCTGAAACCCTTACGGATTCCTAGTTCTGTTGTGATCTATCACTGCACTTCCTTTCTTTCTTCCTACTTTTCTCATTATGCATTTATTACACAGGAAGATACTAAGAAACATCCTAAACTCTAGCATGCATTTGTATCTTAGGAAGCATCAATACATTGTTGAGTGGATTAATAAAGGAATGCATGAATAAAACTGCCTGATGTAAACCAATGTACCAGAAAATTATAACTTATTAAGGTGTGAGAACATTGTAGTTTCCCTGAAATGCAAAAGTGTAATACAATGATTCTGATTTACAATATGATTGGAAAACTGATTGTTTTCCTTCAAAAAACACATTTTCAATTCTCTGACCAAAACATATGCATACTTTTTCTCTCCCACAATCTAACATTTTAAGTCTCTTGAAAGTTGTTGAGGTCTATGAGATGCTTTTCTAGCAAATTGATGTTAAACAAATTAAAGTTAGGTTTTGAGAGTTCTCTAAGTATTAAATATGGTAGAGCTTTTCATCAGTTTGGGGAGAACTCTTTTTTTTTTTTGAGAAGTGCATTGAATTCTTTTATATTTAACTTCTTTGGTCACAATTTCATTAAGTTCCTCTTCAGCAGTTTCTGGTAAATTGTCTTGAAAATTAGCAAACATTTCAATAATGCAGTTTGGAAAATTCAGCACACAATTCTTAGCATATTTTATTGCAATAATAAGGTCTTGACAATTTTGCTTTTGCTTAGCTATTGTATTCTTTGTTGGTTTTAATTGAACTCAGACTTGATTGCAGGTCAGCAGAGTAAGCCTCAGTAGCAAGGGACTGGGTGATTTGGAAAATTCTCCCACTGGAAATGAGGAAATATCAGAAGAAAAACCATGGTAGGAAGTAAAAATGATTCAAGTACTATAGAGGGAAATCTTAAGTGCATTAAAGAAATCTTATTGAAATATAGTATCAAGATTTGCATAAATCATATATATATATATACAATTCAATGAAGTTTTAACAAGTAAAATTACCTATATGATCACCATGTTGTTCACTAAATAAGTCTTACCACCCTGAAACCTCCTTCATGACTACTTTCAGTCACTATATCTACCTAAATGGAGCTACTCTTTTGATTTATATCAAAATAGATTAACTTTTCTAATCATTTAGAAAGGAATGGAAACCCCAAATAGGTATACTTATGGTTTGTTTTCTGGTTATACTACCATGTACCATAGCAATTTTTTTTCATTATTGTGTAGTATTTGATTAATGAGTATATTCACTGTTCATTTAAGTTAATAGACACATATCTTGTTTATAGTTAAGGGAAAATATAAATTCTGATATTAACCTTTCTATGCATACCTTTTCCAACATATATTCATCCGTAGTAGTATTTTATTATAGGTTATTAGTACATTTAGTTTAGTGAGATTCTCCCACACAGTATTTCCAAAGTGATATATTAATTTATATTCCTGACAACAGGTAATATTGCCTCATAGTTGAGAGGATAGAATTTTTCATTATTTTACTGTTCCCCATGGGTGGATGTGTAGTTATAACACATGTGGTTTAAACTTTGTATTGGTAATTTTTTATTTTCAGAGTGTGTATTTTAGACCTTTATCCACTTTAAAAATTGAATCATCTACCTATTCATTATTTTTTAATAGGAGTGGTTTCATTGTTCTGTTTGTGGCATCTAATATTGTTAATGTGGTTGTTGTCGTTTCCCTTTCTGAGGATTCATCACTGATATACAGAAATGAATTTGGTTTATGGGTGTTGATTTTATATCCTGCTACCTTGCTGAGTTCGTTTACTAATTCTTGAAGTTTTCTGGTGGAAGTTTTTGGTCTTCTAGGTATACAATCATATCATAAGCAAATAGTGCTAATTTGAGTTCTTCTTTTCCTATGTATATCCCTTTAATTTCTTTTGTTTGTCTAATGTTCTGGCCAGTGTTTCAAGAACTATGTTAATTAGAATTGGTGAAAGAGGGCATCCCTATCTTGTTTCCGTTTTTAGAGGCAGCATACTACAGGGACACAGCCACATCAATGTTTATAGCAGCAAAATTCATAGTAGCTAAACTTTGGAACAAACCTAGATGCCCTTTAATAGATGAATGGATTAAAAAAGGTGGCATATATACACAATGGAATTTTACTCAGCAAGAAAGAATAGAATCATGGCATTGCAGGTAAATGGATGGAGTTAGAGAAGATAATGCTAAGTGAAGTTAGCCAATCCCAAAATACCAAATGCTGAAAGTTTTCTCTGATATAGGGAGGCTGATTCATAGTGGGGTAGGGAGGGGAAGCATGGGAGAAATAGACTCTAGATAGGGCAGAGTGAAGGGAGGAGAAGGAAGGGGGCATGGGGTTAGAAATGATGGTGAAATGGGATGGACATTATTATCCAAATTAAATGTATGAAGACAAAAATTGTTTTGAATATACTTTGTACACAACCAGAGACATGGAAAATTTGTGCTCTATATGTATAATATAAATTGTAATGCATTTGCTGTCATATGTAAATAGAAAAGATTTTAAAAAGCCTATTCAAGCAATGGACATGTGGCTGGTCAACACTGAGATGTGGCTTATGTTATTACTGTTGGTCAGTGCTGCTCTTGATGAAACGTGTTTGTCAGTTGTGTGTTCTTCAGATACTGTCTTCACTGTGTGGCTTTGTCATTCTCCAAATGATTTCCTTTTTATCAACAATCACCCTTACTTTTAATTAATTCCAATGTTTGTCTTTGTCTTTGCTCTGTGTGTCCTGCTTAAAAATTAACTCCCTAAGAAACATAAAACTATTTTTTTCATTTAATTTGTAACAGGCTTTATTATTTTACTTTTCAACTTGTGTCTACAATCCACCAGGATTCAACTTACAAATCTTTAAGTGAATGATTTTTAAAGAGTATGTTCATGAGAAAAACTGGTTCATCATTTTATTTCTTAAAAATTTCTTTGTCATATTTTTATATCACAGTTATGCTAGTCTCATGGTGAGTAAATTTTTTCTAAAATTTAGTTTTTGAGAGACTAACAGCTTTTTTGAGAGACGGGTAAATTTTTTTCATGAAATATCTAAATTTATCACTGATATCTGTTCTGAAATTTTCTTTATGGGAAGATTTTTGATAATGAAAAATCAATTATGATATGAGCTATTTATATTTGCATTTAATCTTATGTTTTTTTATTAATTTCTTCAATTTCATCTGAACTTTTGAATTTATTGAAATAATTTGTTTTAGGTCTGAGGTTGTAGCACAGTGGTAGAGCACTTGCCTAGCATGTGTGAGGCACTGGGTACAATCCTCAGCACCACATAAAAACAAATAAAGGTCCATCAATATAATATATAATATATTTAATATATTTATAATATATTAAAAAAATCATGTTTTAAATATTCTTTATAATTTACTTACTTTTATGTTTTCCTACTTTCATTTTTCTTTTTGTATTTTTTATTCTAATTTGTTATATGACAGAAGAATGCCTTATAATTCATATTACACACATAGAACACAATTTTTCATATCTCTGGTTATATACGAAGTATATACCATACCATTTGTGTCTTCATACATGTACTTAGGGTAATGATGTCCATCTCATTCCACCATCGTTTTTTACCCCCATGTCCCCTCCCTTCTCCTCCCAACCCTTTGCCCTATCTACAGTTCATCTAATCCTCCCATGCTTCCCCTCCCAACCCCACTATGAATCAGCCTCCTTATATCAGAGTAGACATTCAGCATTTGGTTTTTTGATATTGGCTAACTTCACTTAGCATTATATTCTCCAACTCAATTCATTTACCTGAAAATACCATGATTTTATTCTCCTTTATTGATGAATAATATGCCATTGTGTATATATACCACATTTTCTTTATCCATTCATCTACTGAAGGGCACCTATGTTGGTTCCACAGTTGCTATTGTGTCTATATTTGCCTTCATTGTCTTAGGTCCTGTCTTCTAAGTGGTCTAATCTGGTGGTGATGCTTTCAATTGAACTTTTGATTTGATTTATTCTTCTTTCATTTCAAGCGTTTGTTTTTTATTACCTCTATCTCCCTACTGAAATAATCTTTGGCTTCCTGTATTTGTTTATGTAGTCTTTGTCAAAATGATCTTTTGTGTCCTGTATTTGTTCTCTTATATCATCCTTTAATTTTCAGAACACTTTAATTATGTACATCCTGAATTCCTTCTCTGTAATTTCATCTGTTGTTCTGGCCATGGAATCTAATAGTGTAGTATCTTGATTTGTTTGGGGCACTTTTTTTCCTTGTCTTTAATGTTGCTTGTTTGTCCTCCCTTCTAGCACTGTGGATCAGAGATGTTACTGTTTTTAACCTATAGGCTTATAATGCTCCTTTAGGGTTCAAATATCTCTTTTTTGAGGGGAAGAACAATGTTAACAGATCCCAATATAAACAATATACCACCTAAAAACAAATAGTTGCTAATAGACGTTTAGAGTCTGGTCATAATGTTCAGAAATGGTGAATTCAATTATTATCTATAATATAATCAGTAGGTTTGTAAAGTGTTTACACTTTCCGATGGTGGACAACAAACCAGGGGTGAGGTGTAGAAAGATATGCTGAGGAGGTAGGAGGTGAACATGTAGAGTTATTATATCTTAGGAAGTGAGAAATCTAAAGAAGGTGGTTAGTAGCAGGATAATAGAGAAAGTAATTTGAGTAGACAAATAAGTGGAAAGATAGTAGAGCACATAAACAAATACCCATGTATATTAAGAAAAATGAAAAATATTAAAATAGTAAAAATTGGAGGAAAAAGAAAAAAATAAAAACAAAGAAAAAAAGAATATACAACATAACTGTAATAAAACTATTCAGTCATCTCAGACCTCACTATCCCAATACATGCAAATTACTTGGGGATGTGAGGGCAGGAGAATGGAGAGGCAGAAGGAAAAAAAAGAAAAAAATCTCAAAGGAAGAAATAGGATTGTTTTGGTGATCAGTATTTTCCCTGTTTCCCTTCTCATGTAATAGGTGGGGTTGTCTGTTGTTAGCTAGTATCTCTGCCTCAGGATGGTGAAGGTAATCAGGTGGGGAGAGTTGGTCCTGGGTGGAGGGCACCTGGAAGTTGGATATGGAACCCACTGGTCCCTGAAGCAAGTCTGCACCTCAGGGATCTCTTTTTGGGCCTTCTCCTGTGATATTGCTGTAGGGACAGATGAGGCAAGGCACCAGATAACAGAAAAGTTTTATTTGGCTGCAGCCGGGTTCAGGGGGCATAGCTTTTGCTGTACTCAATAAAACCCCTGAACCTGAGTTGAGGTAGTTTCAGAATTTTTATACCCAGCATGTAAGGGGAGGGGATCAGAATTTCACAGTGTGCAGAAATTCCATAAAAGCATCTTTTTCTTTTATTGTTCTGGGCAAGTTAACCCTTCAAGGACAACACCTGAGAAGGGGAGAGCTTCTTTTCCCCTTTCTTTCCTCCCCTGCCAGCTGTTACCATGGAGCCCAATTTGGTAACTTTTCTCATCTTAAAAATGTAGACATCTCCATGAAGCTCCAGCTCAAGGCCAGAGGCCTTGTTAAAGGTTTGGTATTTTTTTTTTATCACATTTTGCATTTGCAAACACACTTCTACAAACTACTTCTATACTGGATACATGTTTGTGAAAAAACAAGTAAAGGGGAGCTCAATATCTGATGTGCTGATTTCTTCCCAGCCAGTAGCCAAGTAAAATGGAGCAACAGGAAAATAGGAAGTTTAACTACTTTGAATGTTTTGTAGAGACTCTTTAGTTTATAGTCTTAAAATCGATTATGGTGAAGATTTCTGGAGAAGCTTAGTTATGTTCATTTTTGTGGAGGAGGGGGTGCCACTACAATGTGATCACCTGGTCTTATCTCATTATCTTGCCTGAAGACCTCCCAGTTCCTGGTCTCTGTGTTAGTCTCCAAATTATATCACACTCACCCTCTTCCTAACTACTTCCTAATAAGGGTTCTTTCTCTCCAGGGCTTTTGTGTGTGGCATTTTGGGTGTGCTGAACACCTACCCCCTGTGAAAGCTTTTCTTTTTTGTTGAGCAGTCACTGTGCTGGGATACCAGCCCTGGGGAGATGGGGAGTTAGAGACTGGGTACCTAGCCAGCTGGAGTTCCAAACTTGGAGTTGCCCTAACTAAAGATAGTGATGAAAGCGACCTAAGATGAAGGTGTTTTCTTTCAGCAATGGGATGTTGGGTCAGGAGAGCGTAGCCAGGTGATAATGTTGGAGAATGAGTTCAGAGGCTAGGTCTATATCCTGCAGTGTGTGACTGTGGCTGTCTTCAGAGCCTGGTGAAGTTCCCTGGTGCAGGCGGGCTATAGTGCATAGAGTACTATCTCCATTGCTGCAGAGTCCCAAGATGGAGGTGACTGGGGAAGCCCCATGTTGCTTGATGGGGGCCCACACAGGAAGGGTAGGTGGCTATCCTACATGTGGGTAGCTTCCAGGTGTCCTGTGTGGGAGCTGCATCCAGTCCAGGATTTCTGCTCAGGTGGGTAGCCGAAAGTTTTATGTGAGTGTGGATACCGATGGTTCTGCTTAGGCACCTGGTAGTCCTGTGTGGGTGAGTAGTTGGGAGAACTACTCTGACGCTGAGGACTGGAGCCCTGAAGGGCTGTGATTCCTGTGTGAAAGCAGGAATATTGCTTACAGAGAAGTAGTGTTCTTACTTCTTGAGTTCCAGGTCATGGAGTGATATAGAATGCTGCCTCCCTCTGGCTCGCCATCTTGGATCCCTCCTACTTTCATTCTTGAAGCTAATAATTTGTTTTATTTTTCTTGACCAACTCTATGTAAATTTAATTTTATAATTTTTCTATTAAAATGCATGCATTATTTTCTTGCTGAATTCTTACAAAACAAGTTATATGGATTTATTAGGGTTTATATTTCAGGAAATGACTGGGATGATTATAGTTCAAATATATTTGTAAGTCAGAGCAGTATATATCATTCATGGACTATACCCTGTTAAATGTCAATAAAATCGCTTAGTTCAGAAGATTTGTGTTTTTTCAATATTTTTTTTTCTATTCTCAGTGTCTTTCATGAGCTTTCAACATTTTCTTGCTAAGGTATGAAATATCTTTGGGAACCTTCCATTGTGATTCTTGTGTCACCTAGCCTTCCTTTCAGCATCTTTGCCTATTATCTTCCAGACCAAATTATTTTCTTTACTCAGTTGTCAACCATGGTCTTTGTCCTCTATTGATCCACAAATGTAGCCAACTACCCATCAAAAATTATAGCTGTGTAAAGATCCATGTCCTTCACAGTTCTAGCATTGCTAAAGACCACAATTCAAAAAGACAATGAAAACATGTAACTAGCCATGGAAGAAAAATCTCATATTTAAAAAATAAGTAGCATTTTCCTATTCTGCTATCAATATTTTCATGTCAGTAAAAATGTTAAGGTCACTACAACTTTTATATATAGTAAACTATGTAAGCTTTTTGTCACTGTGGCCAAAAATACGTGGAACAAACAAATTAAAGGAGGAAAGGTTTATTGTGGCTCATCTTTTCTAAAGTGTCCATGCATGGTCAGTAGTCTTCACTATTTTGGATCAGAGATGAGAAAGGGTGGGTGGAGAAAAGCTGCTTAGTTCACGGCAGGCAGGAAGAAGAAAGAGAATATGGCCACCTTTCAATAATTAATATTTTTAATCCATCAAATGGATTAATCCACTCATGTGTTTAAAATTCCCATAAGTCAATCATTTCCCAAAAGCCTCACCTCTGGACATTGATATTTTGAGGACCAATTTTTAAGTATAACTAGCCTTTGTGGGACATTTCACTTTCAAACCACAGCAGAAACCACTTGTAAATCCAAGGATCCTCATTAGTAAAACAATAAACAACAAAACCAATAATTAATGATGTGATCATGAAATGAATCCATAGGTTGACATTAGTTTAACTTTTGAAATTGAATAATTTAGACTGTGTGATTTTAAAAAATAAAAAGACCATTTCTGATTACATTGTGAAATTTAAAAAATTGATATTTATAACCTTGAATCTCCTTAGTCTTTAGTTATGTTTTTTAATTCAGTGTCAGCATAATAAGTTTTGCTTATGTAGTATAATTTTTTGTAGGTGCAAATGACAGTGCATCTAAATGGTTTGAAAAGAAATATTTCAAATACAGATATGACATAAAAGGAAAGAGAATCTTTTAAAATTTCAGAAATGCAGTATGATTGAAATCAGAAGATTGTGACTTGGAAACTTCTATCCTGTGGACAATTCTTTGCTCTGATGCCTGTATCCTCCTGTCTGTGTGGTCCCTTCTCATACTTTGTAATCCACAGCAAGTTTCATTGACTCCTGGGCCTCCAGTGATGACTGATCTTTTCCTGACACCAAATGGTGGCTGTCATGTTTCATTTTCATTTTCAGTGTTATGAATCATTATCATAATAAGATTTTAAGCTTCTTGAAGACAGGGGAATTGTACTGACATTTTTAGTCAATATCTGTGTCAAGCAATTTCTATAAATTACTTTGGTTTGTTGCATCATTACAACAACTACATGAGGTAGGCTAAAAAAATAAGAGGGAATTTATGGACGTCCCTAGGAAAGACAACTTGAAGTGCATTGTAAGATGCAATCAATCCACTACCCTTGAGGAAAGCAGTGTTTCACAGGGATCAAGGTAGGTACTCTGGAACTAGAAGGAACTGGATCTTGCTCATACCAGCAAGTTCTGTTACTTTGGAAGGCATTTGAAAACTCTAGGAACATCAATTTCTGATCTTTCAGAAGAAGATAATAAAAATTTCCCTGTAAAATCACTATAAAAATTAAAGTTATATAGAGGCAAAATTCTCATTTAAATGTTTGATAAATGTTAATGGCTCCTTTTATCATTAATATCTTTTTCATCAGCTCCCAAACCATTTTCTTTTTAGGCAGGTATAACACCCAAATAATTTTATACTTCTTATTTGATCTAGAGACATGCTGAGCTCAAAATAGATGTTCAGGACCTCTTTCATTCACAAATATTAGGAATGTTATTAAATGTTTCATAATTTATATAAGTTCTAAAATTCTTGCTGTAGTCTATTATCCGTGAAATAGAAGAGAATGAGTAGCCCTAGCTTATCTGAATGAGTTTTAGCAATTTTTAATAGTTTGTTAGTCACTTTGTCTGCTTAAGCAGTTAGAGACACAGATTTCAGCAACAGGTAGATCTTTGAAGGTGACCTTGACCTACACTATAGGTATTGTTCCTGTACATTATTTTTACAACTCCATAGAAGACTAAGAATCATTTTAGTCATGTGGAATATTGACAATTTTAAGGTACTGGTTAGGAGAAGAAATGTACCAAACTACTTTGTACATGGTACTTCTAATATGACCACAGAGCAGTGGACTGGCCATTAATATATGTAGTTAATGGCAGTACTTTTTAGGTACCTATACCATGCAGTGAGCATTAGGCATAGTTTCTGACATTGGGTACTCTTGAATTCAAATTAAGAGATGAAGTCATAAGGCATCTAGTTCTCATATGGGCAGTAAATCTAAGAATATCCAAGAATAGCCCATTCAATTATTCTGGTAGGGTGAAGAAGAGGAATTTGTATTCCATATATATTCCACAAGCTGAGATTTGAGAGAAATATTTCAAATATGACTTTTAGACATTAGATATTATTTGCAACTATTTGACACAAAAATCACTCATATGTATTAGTAGACTTGGAACTTTATTATATTTTTGTCTTATACTTCTATTTAATGATTACCTCTAACAAAGAAATATTCTACTGCTTGACACTCCTCTTATTAATGTTTTTCCCTAGTACTTTGTATTCTATGTCTTATTCACAAATCATGTCTAAAATCTGTATTCACAGGATAGCATAAGCTACTCTACTTTTGGGAATCTCAGTTCTTGCCTTCTTCACTCATTCCAATAAACATAATGAAGGTAAAGTTGTCTGAGTAGGCAGGGAGGAAGAAGGTTAGTGGAAGATGAAATTAGAAAAAATGTTAATTACAAATAGTACCTTTCTTTAGGAATTTTTGGATTCATATATTTTCCATGATGGCGTATACTTTTATTCTGTATTTCTTACATGTTTATTTACTCATCTATTTATTGTAAAACATTTCCTAAGTGCCTACTTTATCAGTCGAGGGTACAGTATGGAAAAAAACAGTTTTTATAGGCATGAACTATAGTATGCCTCAGTAACCATTTATAGGCCTGGTTTGTTTGTTAGAAATCCAACTCTTTCTCATCACCTTTTTCCTAGCTAAAACTTCTCATCCCTGTGTGGTTGTTGATGGTACATATCACTTGTTCCTCATTCCACTGGCCCAAAACTCAACATGCCACACAACTACTGACATGATGAACATAATTACTAACACTAGACTCATGCACATAAGTTCTCCCTGTAGGCATTTTCTTTAAAGTAGGCAGTCCAAAATCCACTGAGAAAGCCCAAGGCACCAAGACTATGGACCTTCCTGAAGGGATGGTTACACAGGTCTTCTCTTTTTCATTTCCCACCATCCAGTACATTCCTTCTCATTTCTGAATTTCCTGGCAGCCTTTTGTAAGTATCCTACACAGGTCCCTAACCTGTGAATAAGTTTCCTCTGTTTTCTGCATTGTTTTGCTTTGCCTCCTCATTTTGTCCCACCAGATGCACACACTCAAACCCAACTTTTTCCAAGAACTCGGGGAAACTCCCAGAGAGTGCCTATGTTGGTCTATAGCCACTCTTGACAGACTTAAAGACCAAATTGGACAGAGACCATAATAAATTAAAACTACAACACATACATTCTAGGGGAAGGAAATAGAGAAATGAAAGTTAACAAAAATATATTTCAATAGGTAAATGCAACTAAGAAGGATAAAGGAACTTACATGGATAGAACGTTCAGGTAGCATTTTAGATAGGGTTGAATCCAAAAGACAATCTTTCTAAGGTGACAATAAGTTCTGTGGTTATCAGACAGAGGAAACAGAAGAGCCAAGATCCTAAGGCAGAAAATTTTAAGGAGTCTGGACAGTAGAGGTGAGGTAAGAGAGATAACTGGGGGTAGATCATGTATGACTTTCTATTTTCACAGGAAATATTGGGTACTATTTGCAATAGGAGAAATTAGAGTTTTGAGTCAAAAAGTGACATAAACTGACTTGAACTTTGTAAAGGACCACTTACCTGCTCCAGAGAGAATGTGTATGAGGAAAAAGTTGAATCACAGAGGTCCATTTGAGATCCTCATAGGATCTTGGCAGCACTGATGGTGGTATAAATGTTGGTATAACATAATGTTGTCTAACTCTGGGTAAACTTTGACAGTAGAACCTTCCATTTTCAAGGCATAGGAGAGCATGGTGGTTAAGATCTCATTTAATGTAGGCAATAAGTACTCTTCTTATATTGACTTATTTGCCCAGAGTGAGCAAACATCTAACATGGACTAGCAAAGGCTTATAGTTTCTTTTTCCAAAGGTTGTTCCTTGGAATAACAGAGAAGATACATAGGAATAAAGGTCATGATTAAATAAAAAATCATAAAATCTCTTCTGAGATACCAGGTATCTAAGGCATTGTAACATTAAATGACCTCTTTGTTACCTCAGAATACTCTATAATGATTTAATCTGGAAACTGTTTTGTAGCTTTTGGGAAGCGATGCCTTCTATATTTTTTAAATTTTAGAAAATGGATAATAAAAAAAATTATGCCCATACATATATAAAGCTGCATCTCTAATAAAATGCAACTAATAATAGAATAGCTCATTTTCATCTATTTGCAAATTCATGTGATTGTGTCTCCCTTTAATTATTTTACATAATTATGTCATCTAGCTGGTTCTTTCATTAATAAGTTAGCTTAAAATATGTCAAATATTTTTGTTTATATGGGAGTGATGATTGCATCCTCTTTAAAAAACACTATTTTTTATATCATCCTTTGAGGTAGATGTTGTTATTCCCATTTCATAAATAAGGACTCAGATTTTAAAGTTTTCTCAAGATGTGTGAGTCCTTGACCCATTTCCTTAAAAAAATATTACAAACTGTATTGTCAAGCACTATGATCAAAAGCAAATATTCCATTTTATTGTTTTACACTAATAACAAAAAAACCCCAAATATGTAAATTGGTCTTGAAGAGAAAGCCTCTCTAGTAATTTTATAAAAAAAGCAATTTATTCTTGATTTTTGAGAAATGATAAAGTGGAAGAAAAGGGGGAAGGAGCGATCTGTTGTCAGTGAGAGTTGATCTAGGGTTCCTTTGCAGCACTTGTTGGGAGGTCCCTGCTGCCTCTCTCCTGGGGAAATGCTCCCACTAGCTTTGCTTATTTCTATTCATTCCCACACAGAATGCTAAAATCTCCTGCGTGAGCAGGCTTACAATCAGAACTGCACAAGGCAAGTGGTCCACAGATAAATTCATAGGATAGCTTATCTACACTATCCTCAGCATCCCTTCCACTTTGACTTCTGTCTCTTTGGGGCATCTTCATTCCACTTCAACTCTCCTCTTGATCTTCTATGCCATCCTTCCACAACCTGTTGAAAATTTCCTTTTGCTTCTGACTGTGAACTTCACTGGACAATACTTTTGTTTCCCTCAGTTTTATCCTCCAGATATGTTAAAAAAAAAAAGTTCTGGGTACATCATAGGTACCCCCACCACACACAAAATGCAAAAGATTTAAGGAATGAGTTATTCTGTCTCCCATTTCTCTGGCTATGTCTTACCAAGCCTGTCCTAAGTGTTATGCAAGATTGGTGAGTAACGGAAGCCAAGAGCTTGTCTCCAAATAAAGAGCCTTCTTGTGAACAGGTTGGCTTTTTCTTTAACTTTTCACTTTGTTTGAAGGTGGACTTTGGGTAGAGAGTAAGTATCCCTCAGAGTGCAATTATAATAGGAGTTTGAGAAACACAATGAGAAAAACATAATTGCTACTTATACGTAGAACCCTGCCACATATTTCTTTATCCATTCTTTTAATATATTTGAGTACTACAACTGTAGAGAAGCGAGTCATATGAAGAAAAATAGACCCAGAAATAATAAGTTCTCTCCAAGTATAAGTGAAATAATGAATATGGTGATAATTCCCTAATCCTGAAAGTTTGTTATATACCTTGAAGATATACTAAGTCAAAATATATAATTTATAATTGCCTTTGAGGATAATTAGGATAATTTCCATGGACGAACAAAGTGAGGAACAGAAAGATACCTGTCAAAAGTTAAAAAACTAAGTCACAGATATGGAGTTTAAATGCAATCCTTTTCCTAGTACCACTTCCTATGCTTTTTCCATTTATGAGATTCTCAAATTTTTGCAGTTTGGTTCTTAATGGGTATGTGGACCTCATGGCCAGGTAAATTATGTAGATGCATTAGTAGTTTTAAAAGTAAAAATGTAATACAATATTAATAATCATTGTTATTGCAATTAGTTTTATCAGTGAATGGTGAGTAGTTACTTGCAGCATATCTCCAAATGAATTATTTAATTCTTAGTAACCATTAACTTGAATTGCAGGTCAGTTTATAAAATCATTGATTTTCATTCCTGCATTTTGTTTTTATTCAATTAAAGAATCCCTCTTCACATTATGCTTTGTCAATTATCTGAAGATTCAAATAACTCTGGTATTCAGATAGGGCACATAGCCAGAAATTATGGAGATTTGTCTCATGGGACTTCTTTTATCAATTTATCAAATGAAATTTAATAAGTGTATTACCCTCAATATCTAAAAAGCTGAATTTTATAACGGGGAAACTAGACATGAATTTTTCCTAATCTACTCTTTGACAGTCAAGGTGGTTAAATAGTTCTACTTGTTCTGTGATAGCAATGGGGTATGTATTTAAAATATACCCTTAGAGTAGTACTTCATTGATTTCCTTTTTAACAAGTAGAGGAAATTATTTATGGGAATGAGTAAAACTTTTGGCAGTCGAGCCATTTGTCCCATAGTTTGGTTGTGTTTTAAAATCCTGGTATCTTATTCAAAGCATTAAACCTTGAGATATTTTAGCCCTGGAGAAATAGATTCAGACCACTTAAGATTCTGAATATATCGCTGAGATATGCCACTTGAGCAAGCACTTGAAATCATAGCTCTGGGATTGAAGCAATGTTTTTTATCTCGTTTCACATTTCATAAAGTCATATGAGCACCTTTCCCCTTGACAGCCAGCATGTCTGGTGTTAAGAAAGGAGTCATGTACTCATTGCCCATTTCTCTGCCCAGCATGCTGAAAAAAGGGAAAATTCTAAGTGAGTGTAATCAGATCATTTTCACTATTCCCTTCAATACTGAATCAGCTCCTGTAGGACATTGTTGACAAGCAACTGTTATCACAATGAATAAATCAGTGGGTGGATTGGCCTACAGAGGGAACTTCCCATTTGTATTTCACTATTCCTTGCTCCTAGACAGCAGATGCTCAGAACTGAAGTAATTCTACTCTTCCAGTATGTTATCTCTCACAAAACTAAGTTGACAAAAACACAGTAGAGAGGAGTAAACTTTCAGTTCTTAGCCAGAACAATGTATCGATCCATTTTCTGTTCTTCATTCATAAGCTCATTCACTGAGTACTCATTTCTTGCTGCCATGTGATAGGCCCCAAGGAGGGCAAATGTGGACCTGTCTCATATCCTCATGAAATGTGCACATGCCAGTATCTCATTCTGTTCTTCACATTATCATCCTCTTTTTTTTTTTTTTTTTTTTTTTTTTTTTAGAGATACTGTCCTCTCTTACGACACTGGTATTTTATGAACATTCAGCTGTTATATGATAAAAGCAATTTGGCAGCGGCTCATTCTGCTTTCTCCATGGATAACACTTGACAGATACTTTGAAACTTGTTTTATAGGCTTCTCCACAGTCGTGTGAACCATCCCTGTTTTTGCCATGAGGTGCATGACTTTGAGTAATGTCTCTCCGGTTTCCATTTCTTCTCCAGTTTTAGTGACATAATGTACTGTTGTGGAAGCACTCTAAGTGGTCAGGGTGCAATAGTGAATAAGACAAAAAAGGTTCCCCATACATGCAATTTGCCAGCACTTCCAGTTGGTTCTCTTTAAAATATACCACAGACTTGTTGATTTTAAAGAAAAAAAATTATTTTTCTGTTTAAATGATCACTACCATAGGTCACTTGGACTGTGGTAATTGTCTAATTGGTCTGCTTGATTCTACCTTTATCCTCATATTTTAAAATAGAATAAATTTAGGTCTTTTGAAAGCATAAATGAGAGAATATCATATATATATTTCTAACCAGGTAGTAGATTTCTGTATTAATTAGGGTTTAATTCTTAAAACTTTCAAGTGGAATTCAAGACTCCATATATTGTTTCTTATCTACCTTTATGACATCATTCTCTGTATTTTTTTTTAACTCCTGGTGGAATAAATGCACTGACCTTGTCATCTAATGGCAAAATCTTTACACACACCTTTCCTTACATCTGGAATATCCTTCCTTCTGTATTTTCACTTGACTCTTGTCATTCATCAGTTGCAAATTCAATTGCAATCTCTGCATTGAGTCTCTTTCTGACAATTTTCTTAGATCTGGTATAGTTTAAAAGTCATGAAAATACTAGATATCAATAATTACATCAAGGAAAGAAAATATACTGAATTGTTATAAGAAGGGAAGAAACAGAATAACTAGGCAAAGGAAACTACTTTAGGAAAGGTGGTTAGGCCAAGTTTTAGAGTTTGAGGGCTTGGTTAGGCACAGCACTTGAAGGATGAGCAAGAGTCAGAGAAAAGTATTCCAGTAGAAGCAAACAGCAAAAACCCAGACCCCCAAATAGGAAATTCTTTGTTTGGCACTAATAGTCAACGTTTCCATGTGACAGAGGAGCAGATAGTGAGAAGTAGAGCAGGGTGGAATGATATTGGAGAAGTCTTCAGAGTCTAGCAGATACTTATGGAGTGTACTAAGGTGTTGAAGTTTATCCTAAGTTTATTGAGAAAGTAAATGAAGGATTTATAAGCAGAAGCATACTATGATTGAATTAATAAAAACAATTCATGTTGCTCTGTTAAAAAAATTGATTATACAGAGTGATTGAAAAAAGTAAGAATTTTAGTTAGGATATCATAAAACTAATCAGTGAGAAATTGGTATCTTGATTTTTTTTTCCCATTCCCATTTTTCCACTGCTTTCTTAAAATTCATACCTCAGGGATTCACTTTTTCTAACACTTGCAGATTATAATTTTTTATTTTTACTATATTGTGCTATTTTGAGGCATAATATTGACAGAAAACAATTTGGGGGGGGTTCAGGGATTGAGCCCAGGGGTGCTTAACTATTAAGCCACTTTCTCAGCCCTTATTATGTTTTTTTCTTCTTAATTTTGAGACAGGTATTGTTTGATTACTGAGGGCCTTGCTAAGTTGCTGAGGCTGAGTTTGTACTTGTGATCCTCATGCCTCAGCCTCCTGAGCCAGTGAGATTACAGGCTTGTGCTGCCACCCCTAGCTGACAGAAAACTCTTTTGCGTGTGGTGTTGTTAGAACCGTTTATCAAACGATTGCTTTAGTTTATAAACGGCAACTGCATCTATGGTGACAAATGGTCCAAGATCCAAAGAAATTTCTGGTGTATACCTGTTGTCCTATATAATAATTTTATTTAATTTTATAATTTTCTATTTAAAATGTTCCAGTTTATATAATGTATTATATAATAACTCTAATGCACTAGTATCACAAAGGCTAAATTAAGAGACAAGTCAATATAAATGTATTAATGTAAATTTACGTGTGTGTAAATACAAATCATTATGCTTTCTGTTAACTATTGATATAAGGTGCCATGGGAACCCAGACGTCAAGTGGGGGATGATGATCTTGGCCCTTTCATGCCTAAAGAACTCATTCTGTCCTACTCCTAGCTGTGAGGTGGTTCTTAGGTTTTGTGTGACAAGAAAAACTAGAGCACTCATGTTCTCTCACCCAGGACCACACAATCCCACCACAACCAAAATGACTCTGTGTTCTGTGCATGATCTTCTATGAGCCTGGAGATGCTATGAAGTACTGTGTGCTTGTTGCCACCCACTGCTCTTGGTCATTAGGACATTAGCAATATCCATCACTGTTTCTGAACCTGAAAAAAATTCTCCAAAACCCCTGTGAATGGCATTCCAGGCACTCGCTTTTCATCAATCAGGATTTATAGGCTTTAAGAAGAAAACTGTTTCTCATTCACCTGTTACTCGATTCCACTCTCTCCTCTTCCTTTATCTCATCACTTGTAACAAGTGAAGAGAGATCATGTGCATATTTCCACTTAATCTTTGGTCTTTATTTTGAACACAATAAGTTTGGCATGAGCTGCTTTATATTTCAAAATATTTATATCAGTTGTCTATAGCTAATAGGAGTTGCAAGTTGCCTTCCAATGAGAAACAGGTTGAGAGTACTTTTAACTCTTTTCTATGAAATTAGAAAACAGACCAGCAATGCTGATTACTTAAGAGGATTTCAAGGATTCTTAAATCTTCTAAACTCTTTAATGCCTGAGCTGTTTCTCCAGACTTTGTGCTGTCACGGTTTCCTGTTCCATTAAAAATACAAGGGAAATATCATGAATGACTTACTGCATCTGGCACTTTCCAGGTGTTTTCTTTTTGATCTATGTAGCCTGTTTTAGTAATGCTCTGGAGAGATTTTTCAAAAAATAATGTCCAAGTACTGTTTCAGAGAACTGACTGTTCCCCATAGAAAAGAAGGAAGGCAACGAGAAAAATAATATTGCTTCTGCATACAAAATGACAAAGCCAAGGCATAAAAAGTCTCCATTTTCTTGTCAAGGGTTACTTGTGGGTTGGTTGGAAGTGGCAAAATATAATTTATGAAAGCTGTCATAGGAATATTCTTCCTTGCTTTTCTCATAGCAACTATTATTTTTCCTTCTTGTGATGCTTTATGCCCTGGACCCTATAACCCCCAACAGGCATTGATGTAGGAAATAGTATTTTATATCCAATCATGAAGAGTAGATGATTCCACAGCTGACATTCCATTATGATATTCAGACTAGCACCAAACAAACTAAAAAACAAAACAAAAATACTATACGATTCTAAAATTCTTGTTCAAGGAGGAATAATTATTGTTGTTTCTTAGGGGAAAAAAAAAGGAAAACAACTTTATTTGCACCTGCATGTTTTCTTTTTGGCCTCGCTTGGGGGGGGAAAAAAAAACAACTAAGTGCTTTACTATTTTTTGACTTCTGCTCATCTTCCAAATTGAGATCAGCCATAAGATAAACAGCGGCACGTTTGGTTTTAATAACTAGAACATAACATTTAATCATTGTGCATAATATTCCATCTAATGAAACACAATTTCCTCATGGGAAAACAGTACGTTGGCTGGGAATGCTCATACTTGCTAATTCAGCCACCGCATTCTCAAGGGTACTGAGGGACCCTTCTCAGATTCAGGAGAAATTGAGAGTTGCATAGAAGAGTAAGTTGACAGAAAAATCGAGGCAAGTATTTGAGGAGGCCCCAAAGAGGAGCAAGGGTACATACAAGCACAGGCTCTTGACTCCACTTGTCCAGTTCTCTCTGGTTTTGGTGTGATACAGTGACAGCAAAAATAACTCCTTTTTTTTGCTTTCATTATAAATACTTTGAGGCAAAGGGAGATAAGGTAAATGATATTTACATAGAATATTCATAGCATAATATTGGTATTTAATATTAGGTATGCCTAGCAGATATAGATTTGTCCTTGAAGCTGAACTGTGGCACTGAACTAGGGCAGGGGAACTGCTATACATTTCAGATACCGATTTAACACAATAAAGGTCGATTTCTCATTAAATACATTCAAGTGAAGGTCAGCAAGAAAGCTCTGCTTCAAGGATCCCAGATACTTCATGCTGTGACATGCCATTTCTCTTTGGTTTCAAGAATAGGAGAGAGGAAAAACATGAAGGATGTGTCAAAAAGATTTTGGAGCTAAGGTTGGCCAACTACCATATCAACCCACATTTTATTTGCTAGAACTAAGTTGGCATGTCTCCAATTAACTCCAGGGAAACTGGGATGTGTTATTTAGCTACATGCGCCACCCCCCAAATAGAAATAATTATTTGTCTCCCACAGATATAAAAACATAAAAGCATTGAAAAAATAAACTCTTTTATGAACATGAATGGGGTTTGGTTTATCACAGGAGTCTCAGCATTCAGCTGTCTGTGCTGTTTTATAAGCAAGGAATGCCCCTTCCCCCAACACTTTGTCTTTGTTTACCCAGATTTGGAGGATTGTAGGGAGGAAGATATATCACAAATTTCTTTATACTAATATGATGAGTCTTCTTTTAGAGATTTCTGCACTCACGTAAACCAGAAATGCCATTGGTTTGTAGTGTGATTCACCTATGCATGACCATGCTGTTAGTCTCTACTCTAAAAGTGGCTTTTACATAATTACTCCACGGAAATGAAAGTTGAGGGCTTTGACTTCTTTCCCAGGGATACCGCACTTTGCTTCCATGACAATCTTATCTCCCACACTGTTTCTCAAAAATATTTGAAGACAACAGCATCTTCAAGGGTCAATTTGTTTTTTTTAGGTGGATTACAAGCCCATGTTGGAAGATTATTTTCAATGTGCTAATGCTGTCCCAGCCTGATGCCTTTTCTATCTTTATTATAAAACTTGATTAATATTAACCTGGTTTAATATTAACTCTAGGATTCATAAAACTGCAGCTTGAGTAAAAATGAATATACATTAATATATTTAATGGTAATTCATAGATTGTTGTTGGTAAAATAGATATTCTTAGTTTACACGGGTCCCACTTTTCTAATATGGAATGTTTTTAAATGTCCTTGAGAACTTCCCTGAAGTAAAATATAAACTTGAAAAGAAAATAAAGCCTGCTAATATATTTATTGGATAATATTGGGTTTTTTTATGCTGGTCTGTTATATGGATGTAATTAAATGTCAGTCTAACATTGGGTTTCCTTGTGCTAAGTGTTTCTAAAATGTCAGTCTGTTTATATGGATGTGATTTCAACTGGGCATATTATGAGAAATTTATCAGCAATCATTTCTACCCAAGAATTATTGACATTTGCATGTATCATATCTTTTAAAATTTGTGCCCAGATAATAGTTGTAGAATTTAGAAGAATATGTCCCTTGAATCTGGTATTTCTGTCTTTTCACTGATGAACAATCACCTTCTGCTTTAATAATACACTTCAAGTCAGAAACACATTGGCCAAACAGCCTGGTGTAGAATTCTAAGGCCCTCTCAGACTTATTGCATGGATGTGCTGACTATATGCATCTTGTTCCCTTTTACGGGAGGATAACTAATGATATGTCTTCTCTTGAATTGTGCAAAGGCAGCCTAGATGCTGAAGGCATTTTGTTTGCTTTTTTTCCTAGAGTGGGGAGTGGGTACCCTGAATTGTTCAAGTTTGCTGGGCTTCTCCCAATCCTGTAGAGTCAAGCTGGCTGTCTGTGTGAGATGCTTGCCTTCACTGTCCAGAAGGATCTACTTGAGGAGCTGGTCTCACAGAGGGGATATGAAGTCCCCTGGGTGTTTGGGATGCCCATGTCATTTAAGGAAGTCCATAGGTAAAATATCTCAAGGAGGGTGTGCCAGCCTTCCTGATGTCTGCAGAACCCAGAGTTTCTCTTCCCTGGTCCCAGCCTCTCCTGCTCACTTCAGTATTTTTGGTGGGTCAGAAAAGAACTGTGCCTCTTAAGAAGCATCCTGCTTTGTCTGGGAGTGCTAGGTGTTCACTTAACTTTCTTACTTTCCCTTCTGAAAGAAATCGCTATCTGAGGGGGATTGTTCTTGTCCCTGACCTATGGTGCTGTTGGAGAAGTGTGATGTGGATAAAATAATTTGTTATTCTTACTCCCTTGAATGCATATATTTTCAGATTTTTTTTTGCTCCATTATTGTCTGCATCTCTCAGCTAGCTCCCAGTTTTTTACAAAAGTACTCTCTCTCACTCTCATGCATGGGGTATTTGTCAAAATTGATGCTTCTGCCAGAAGTTGATGGCAGAAAGGTACTATTCAGTCACATTTTTGAATTACTGAAGATTTTAAATTTGAATCACACCACAGCAATCTGGCTCTTTGCCTGAGGATTGGCTTTTTTGATGAGGTTAAGACTTATGACTGGTCATCAATCAGTATGAAGCTTCACAATGAGATCAACATTGTGTCAGTTCCTTTTATAGTTTTTAAATAGCTCATGAAAAATAAGAAATGTTTCAGCCTGTATTACTTCCATTACTTCCAATACTACCAAAATTTCCTCTTTAATTTCTTTTTTTCTTTTTTTTATTGGTTGTGCAAAACATTACAAAGCTCTTGACATATTATATTTCATACATTAGATTCAAGTGGGTTATGAACTCCCATTTTTACCCCAAATAGAAATTGCAGAATCACATCGGTTACACATCCACATTTTTACATAATGCCATATTAGTGACTGTTGTATTCTGCTACCTTTCCTATCCTCTACTATCCTCCCTCCTCTCCCCTCCCATCTTCTCTCTCTACCCCATCTACTGTAATTCATTTCTCTCCTTGTTTATTTTCCCATTCCCCTCACAACCTCTTATATGTAATTTTGTATAACAATGAGGGTCTCCCTCCATTTCCATGCAATTTCCCTTTTCTCTCCCTTTCCCTCCCACCTCATGTCTCTGTTTAATGTTAATCTTTTCTTCCTGCTTTTCCTCCCTGCTCTATTCTTAGTTGCTCTCATTATATCAAAGAAGACATTTGGTATTTGATTTTTAGGGATTGGCTAGCTTCACTAAGCATAATCTGCTCTAGTTCCATCCATTTCCCTGCAAATTCCATGATTTTGTCATTTTTTAATGCTGCGTAATACTCCATGGTGTATAAATGCCACATTTTTTTTTATCCATTCATCTATTGAAGGGCGTCTAGGTTGGTTCCACAGTCTAGCAATTGTGAATTGTGCTGCTATGAACATCAATGTGGCAGTATCCCTGTAGTATGCTCTTTTAAGGTCTTCAGGGAATAGTCCGAGAAGGGCAATAGCTGGGTCAAATGGTGGTTCCATTCCTAGCTTTCCAAGAAATCTCCATACTGCTTTCCAAATTGGCTGCACCAATTTGCAGTCCCACCAGCAATGTACAAGTGTACCCTTTTCCCCACATCCTTGCCAGCACTTGTTGTTGTTTGACTTCAGAATGGCTGCCAATCTTACTGGAGTGAGATGGTATCTTAGGGTGGTTTTGATTTGCATTTCTCTGACTGCTAGAGATGGTGAGCATTTTTTCATGTACTTGTTGATTGATTGTATGTCCTCCTCTGATAAGTGTCTGTTCAGGTCCTTGGCCCATTTGTTGATTGGGTTATTTGATAACTTATTGTCTAATTTTTTGAGTTCTTTGTATACTCTGGATATTAGGGCTCTATCTGAAGTGTGAGGAGTAAAAATTTGTTCCCATGATGTAGGTTCCCTATTTACCTCTCTTATTGTTTCTCTTGCTGAGAAAAAACTTTTCCATTTAAGTGAGTCCCATTTGTTGATTCTTGTTATTAACTCTTGTGCTATGGGTGTCCTATTAAGGAATTTGGAGCCTGACCCCACAATATGTAGATCAGAGCCAACTTTTTCTTCTATCAGACACAGAGTCTCTGATTTGATATCAAGCTCCTTGATCCATTTTGAGTTAACTTTTGTGCATGGCAAGAGGAGGGGATTCAGTTTCATTTTGTTGCATATGGATTTCCAGTTTTCCCAACACCATTTGTTGAAGATGCTATCCTTCCTCCATTGCATACTTTTAGCCCCTTTATCTAATATAAGATAGTTGTAACTTTGTGGATTAGTCTCTGTGTCCTCTATTCTGTACCATTGGTCCACCTGCCTGTTTTGGTACCAGTACCATGCTGTTTTTGTTACTATTGCTCTGTAATATAGTTTGAAATCTGGTATTGCTATACCGCGTGATTCACACTTCCTGCTTAGAATTGCTTTTGCTATTCTGGGTCTTTTATTTTTCCATATGAATTTCATGATTGCTTTATCTATTTCTACAAGAAATGCCTTTGGGATTTTGATTGGCATTGCATTAAACCTATAGAGAGCTTTTGGTAACATCACCATTTTGATGATGTTAGTTCTGCCTATCCATGTACAGGGTATATTTTTCCATCTTCTAAGATCTTCTTCCACTTCTCTTTTTAGGGTTCTGTAGTTTTCATTGTATAAATCTTTCACCTCTTTTGTTAGGTTGATTCCCAAGTATTTTATTTTTTTTTGAGGACATTGTGAATGGAGTGTTTTTCCTCATTTCTGTTTCAGAAGTTTTGTCGTTGATATACAGAAATGCCTTTGATTTATGCGTGTTGATTTTATATTCTGTCACTTTGCTGAATTCATTTATTAGTTCTAGTAGTTTTTTTGTAGACCCTTTTGGGTCTTCTAGGTATAGAATCATGTCGACCACAAATAGTGATAATTTAACTTCTTCTTTTCCTATTTTTATGCCTTTAATTTCTTTTGTCTGTCTAATTGCTCTGGCCAGTGTTTCGAGAACTATATTGAATAGAAGTAGTGATAGAGGGCATCCCTGTCTTGTTCCAGATTTTAGAGGGAATGCCTTCAACTTTTCTCCATTCAGAATGATGCTAGTCTGAGGCTTAGCATAGATAGCTTTTACAATGTCTTGGAAAGTTACTGTTATCCCTAGTTTTTCTAATGTTTTGAACATAACGGGATGCTGTACTTTGTCAAATGCTTTTTCTGCGTCTACCGAGATGATCATATGGTTCTTATCTTTAAGTCTATTGATGTGGTGAATAACATTTATTGATTTCCGTATATTGAACCATCCTTGCATCCCAGGGATGAATCCTACTTAATCATGGTGCACAATTTTTTTGATGTGCCTTTGTATCTGATTCTCCAGAATTTTATTGAGGATTTTTGCATCTAGGTTCATCAGAGATATTGGTCTGTAGTTTTCTTTCTTTGAGGTGTCTTTGTCTGGTTTCGGAATCAGGGTGATGTTGGCCTCATAGAATGAATTTGGCAGAGCTCCCTCTTTTTCTATTTCCTGAAATAACTTGAAAAGTATTGGTATTAATTCTTCTTTAAAGGTTTTGTAAAACTCCACTGTATACCCATCTGGTCCTGGGCTTTTTTTGGTTGGTAGTATTTGATTGCTTCTTCTATTTCATCCATTGAAATTGGTCTGTTTAAATTGGGTGTATCCTCCTGCCTCAGTCTGGGCAGATCATATGACTTAAGAAATTTATGGATGTCTTCACTATCTTCTATTTTATTGGAATATAGGTTTTCAAAATCATTTCTAATTGTCTTCTGTATTTCTGTAGCATCTGTTGTGATATTGCCTTTTTCATCCTGTATGTTCGTAATTTGAGTTCTCTCTCTTTTTCTCTTCGTTAGCATAGCTAAGGCTCTGTCGATCTTATTTATTTTTTCGAAGAACCAACTTTTAGTTTTATTAATTTTTTCAATAGTTTCTTTTGTTTCAATTTCATTGATTTCCACTCTGATTTTAATTTTTTCTTGCCTTCTGCTACATTTGCTGTTGTTTTGCTCTTCCTTTTCTAGGGCTTTGAGATGAAGTGTGAGCTCATTTATTTGTTGGTTTTTCTTTTTTTTTTTTGAGGAATGACCTCCAGGCGATGAATTTCCCTCTTAAAACTGCTTTCATTTTGTCCCATAGATTCCGATATGTTGTGTCTGTATTTTCATTTATCTCTAAGAATTTTTTGATTTCCTCCTTTATGTCTTCTGTAACCCATTGATCATTCAGTAACATATTGTTCATTTTCCATGTGATGTAGGAGTTTTCCTTCCTTCTTTTATCATTGATTTCCAGTTTCATTCCAGTATGATCAGATAAAATGCATGGTTTTATCTCCACCCCTTTATAATTACTGAGGGTTGCCCTATGGCATAATATATGGTCTATTTTTGAGAAGGATCCATGTGCTGCTGAGAAAAGTATATCCACTTGATGATGGTTGATATATTCTATATATGTCAGTTAAGTCTAGGTTATTGATTATGATATTGAGTTGTATAGTTTCTTTATTCAACTTTTGTTTGGAGGATCTGTCCAATGGTGAGAGAGGTGTGTTGAAGTCACCCATAATTATTGTGTTGTGGTCTATTTGATTCTTGAACTTGAGGAGAATTTGTTTTATGAGCGTTGCAGCACCATTATTTGGTGCATAAATATTGATAATTGTTATGTCTTGTTGGTGAATGGTTCTTAACTTTTAACAGTATATAATGTCCTTCCTTATCCCTTTTGATTAACATAGTCTTGAAGTCAATTTTATTCGATATGAGGATGGCCATCCCTGCTTGCTTACGAGGACCGTATGCGTGGTATATTTTTTCCCAACCTTTCACCTTCAGCCTGTGTATGTCTTTTCCAATCAGATGTGTCTCCTGGAGGCAACATATTGTTGGATTTGTTTTTTTAATCCATGTTACCAGCCTATATCGCTTTATTGGAGATTTTAAGCCATTAATGTTTAGAGTTACTATTGATATATGCTTTGTACATCCAGCCATGTTTGATTCTTTATCTTTTGTTTTTAGTTTGTTTCTCCATGATTAGCTTTCCACCCCCGCCCTCTGTCATTACTGAGGCACTTCTCTCTGATGGTTTTAGTTGCTTTTCATTTCTTCCTCGTGTAGTGTTTTGCTCAAGACGCTTTGCAATGCTGGTTTTCTGACTGCAAATTCTTTTAGCTTTTGTTTATCATGAAAGATTTTTATTTCGTTGTCGTACCTGAAGCTTAATTTTGCTCGATACCGAATTCTTGGTTGGCATCCATTGTCTTTCAGTGTTTGAAATACGTTGTTCCAGTATCTTCTTGCTTTCAGAGTCTGTGATGAAAAATCCGTTGTTAACCTTATTGGTTTACCCCTGAATGTAATCTGCCTCCTTTCTCTTGTAGCTTTTAATATTTTCTCTTTGTTCTGTATATTGGATATCTTCATAACAATGTGTCTTGGCTTTGGTCTACTGTGATTTTGTGTGCTCGGTGTCCTGTATGCATCTACAATTTGTATATGCGTTTCCTTTTTTATTTCTGGAAAGTTTTCTGTAATTATTTCATTCAGCAGGTTACTCATTCCCTTGGATTGAATCTCTGTACCTTCGTCTATCCCGATGACTTGTAAGTTTGTTTTTTTTATGTTATCCCATACCTCTTGGATGTTTTTCTCGTGATTTTTTTACCAGCCTTTCTGAGTTGGCTATACTCTTTTCAAGATGATATATTTTGTCTTCATTATCTGACGTTCTGGCTTCTACTTGCTCCACTATGTTAGTGATACTCTCATTTGATTTTTTAATTTGGTTTATCCTTTCCTTCATTTCTAGAATTATTGTTTGATTGTTTTTATAATCTCTATCTCCTGATAAAGATGCTTAATTTCTTCTTTTATCTGTTTATGTAATTCATTTTCAATGTGTTCTTTCACTGTTTGGATTTGCTGTCTCGTATCCTCTTTAAGGTTCCATTCCATCTGTCTAAGGCATTCCTTGAGTTCTTTATATGACCTTTTTTCTGGTGACTCTAGGTCCTCCTGAATATTTAGGCTGTCCTTCATTGTTTTTACTCCTTTTCTTCCTTGCTTTTTTATGCTGCTCATGTTACTTCTTGTTCTGTTTGACTGCTGAGTTACTGTTTACTCTTATAAATTTATTTGATGCTGTTGCTGCTGGTTTCAATGAAGTTATCTCCTCCACCCGTGATGTCAGTTCTCTGCCATGGTGGTATCCCATGCAAATGGTGACCGTTCGTTCCCTTTGCTGGGTGACCAATGCCATGGGTAGGTCCTGACTGTCTCTCCCAAGCCCCGTTTCAATCCTGTGGCCACTGCCTATGAAGGCTCGGTTGGCTTTTACCTCTTTACCTGGTGAATGCCTACAGGTGGGTCAAAGATTATCTTTTCCTGGATATGTTCCAAAATGCTCTTATGCTATTTCTCTTAGGATTTCTCCACAGTGCCCGATTCAGATATTTTATTACTTTCTGTTCTGGAACTCTCTGTGTGCACCACTCCCCTCTTTAATTTCATGTCAATTATCTGACCCATATTACATACATTGAGATTCTGAGTACATTCATGAATTTTTTCCCACTTCACTTATTAAGGATGGCTTCTTATAAGTCTTTGAAGCTGATAAGGAATATTCTAGGGGGGTTGGACTATGGAGTAACAATATAATTTCTTGATTACTTTATAGCTTTATATTATAACATTAACATACCAGTTTCCTGGGAGATTAAAAGCTACTTTTTCTGGCAAGAGTTTAAGGTATGTTTTGAAGAGTATTGCTGAAATAAAATTAGGTAAAAATGTAAAGAAATAGATTTCAGAGGGTCTTAGAATTCTAGTGGGAAAAAGTCGATTTATCTTGGGAAGCACAGAAAATCCTTGGTTAGGGAAACAATGGGAGAAAAGGAGATTCTTGGGGATCTGTCTGTCAATCAAATGCTTTAAGGAAAGTGAAAATGGAAAAGATTATCCAGGGAAAAATATTATAGAAACTGAGTACAAATATAAACATGTGTGCTTTAAGTTCTCATATTGGTTAGTGCTGATGTGGCTAGAGGACAAATGAAAATGTTTAAAAGTAGTATTTTCTCAGAAAAAAGGACTCAATGGTAAGTCTGAGCAGTTTCCATTTTTACAATATTTTGGGTTCCTGTATCTAAATTTTCTATGCTAGATGACTGACATGGTGGTGGTCTTACCATAGAGAAAAATAAGAATAAAAAAGGGTGATTTGTGGAGGAGAGAAAGTGTTCAGGCTGGGGCATTCAGAATTTGAGCTCCTGATAAAGCATCAGGGATGGATTATGGAGGAGAGAGTCAGGTTGTAGCTTGGTGTTTCCATGGTTAGATCCCTCCTAGAGCAGGGAGAGCAAAAGTAAAGTTCTGAGGATAATTACATACAACTTGACCTTGGGTGTGTATCTTATTACTATTCTGTCTTTACCAAACATATATGCTTCCACATTATCCAATAATTAAAAAATATTCTCCTAGCTTAAAGCAAAGATCTTTAATTCCTTTGCCTAATTTTTGATAAATACTGTTGTATATTTTAAATGGACTGATATTTTGCTTTTTATTTACTATTGTTAGTCATAATCTTCAGCTGTTAAATAAGACATAATTAGTTCATTTTAGTTCTCACTATTCCTTCTTATGAGGATTTTCACTCACCCTTTGGCTTCATGTACTTTTCAAAATCTTCTATAAGTATTTTGCCTAGAAATTTCCTTGTAAATTGTCTGTATTAATGAATCAGCTATTGTTTCTCCCTTCAATACCTCTTTATCCTAAATCTTAGTGATTTTATCTCTAAATAGTGTATTTTTCCATTTATCTCTCTTTTATCCTTTTTTTTACTTTTTTTATTGGTTGTTCACAACATTAGGAAGCTCTTGACGTATCATATTTCATACATTAGATTGAAGTGGGTTATGAACTCCCAATTTTTACCCCAAATTCAGATTACAGAATCACGTCGATTACACATTCACAATTTTACATAATGCCCTATTAGTAACTGTTGTATTCTGCTACCTTTCCTATCCCCTACTATCCCCCCTTCCCTTCCCTCACATCTTTTCTCTCTATCCCATCTACTGTAATTCATAAGCAAGATCCAGCCAGTATGGGCTTTAAATGAAGAATGAAAACTCAGGGCTGAAAGCATATACTTGGTAGGTATCTATCTACATATAATGATGGAAGCAGCACAATTATTCATTTAAGGTGAGATGCTTAGGCACATTCATAGAAGGGACAGTGTCAGGCAGAGCAAATGTAAAGGGATGATCGAGTCAATCCTTCAATGAAAATGATTTGGTAATCTGTTCAGATATAAAATAACTGAGTAGTTAGATGTTGCAGGAGGAGTCATAGTGAAAGAGAAAAAATTACAAACATGAGGAGGATCAGCAAGAGTCTGGAGAACGTGGAAAAGCCTGGGATTTAGAACACCAGGACAGCAATTATGCTTATGAGGCAATAAAAGAGCCCAACTAGCATGTCACTCCTGGGTACTTATTCAAAAGAAGTAAAATGAATACTATAGTGATATATAAAAATCCAGGTTCGTAGGAGCACAATGCATAAGAGCCAAATTACGGAGCCAGTCCAGGTGCCCATAAGCAGATGAATTTTAAAAATGTGGTATATAAACACAATGGAGTTCCATTCCACCCTAAAGAAGAATGAAATTATGACACTTGCTGGTAAATGGATAAAACTGGAGAATACACTGCTAAGTGAAATAAGTGATATTCAAAGGCAAAAATTATATAAAAAGAATGAAAAAAGGGGGAACATGTGAAAATAGCTGAGAGATCAGTAGAGTAGAGGTGGGGAGTGAAGAGGGAAAAGGGAAGAACTGGGTAATGAACTTGACCAAACTGTGTGCTTGTATGACCATATCACAATGTGCTCCAATTTTTCACGTAACTATAATGTGCCAGTAAAAATTAAGAAATAAATAAAAAAGACCATAAAAAGATCAATGGAGAAAGGTGGCCAGGGGAGAGAAAGTACTGGGAATGAAATGAAGCAAACTATATTATATGTGTTTATGAATATATCAAAATGAACCCCACTATTATGTACAACTACAATGTACTAGTACAAAAACTAAGAAGAATCAAAGGGAATATGAAGAGACATGGGGATAGTGATTTACTCTCCTGCAGAAATCAAAAGATTTCCATTTGGAAGCTTTATCATTTTTAAATTGGAAGACAGATCCATATATGGAAGGTATTATAACTGGAATTCAAAGAATGATTCTGAAGCCTATACATTACTGTTTTATTTCCATAGAAAATTTTCAAAATGGAGAAACCATCAAAAAATGGTGAAAAATGGTTATCTGTTGTCTTTTCAAAAATTCCTAAAATTCACTTGCTAAAATTCTCATTGTACATTGAGGATTTATGTTCAATTACAGAAATATCATTTTTGATGTATTTTAACTTTCATTTAGCTCTTCACTAAATCCATAATGTAGTTATAAAGAAGCCACATTTTTGTTGTTTTTTCCTGCTAATAAGTAATGAGGCAGTTTGTTACAGATCTAATGCTGCTGACATTAGTCATCTCAGCACCCTTATAATTACATATGTCTTGTGCCACAATTGAATTGGAATAGAATTGCAAAAAGCCACTGGTTCCTGTGCTTTCGTTATGTAAATCCAGCTTTGGAGAACATGTCAGTCCAGCAGGAAGTGTGAGGCCAATTGCAATTACCTGCCATGAAGTCTGTCTGCCCCTATATCACGAACCTCTTTCTCTGCAGGTGTTATAAGATCCTCAGGATGGATTTATTATCAAGTAATAGTCCTTGTTCATGTTTTCTTACCCATATTTTCACAGAATTGTTTAAAAAGAAATTTCTTCTTTTAATCTATAAAAAAGTTTCCCTTTACTTATGGATTTCACAAATACTGAGCACTTACTATATGAAAGATATGATATAAAATGGTATAAGATAATTCTATGATTTTGTGTAGTTCTTTAGAATCATATGAGAAGTCCCACAGGGAGTATCTCCTTAGGTATATTTTGTTAAAAAGTATTTTGAAGCCTTATCTGTGTTCCATATTGAGGGAATTTGAGGCTCATAGATGCTCTACATTACTCCTACTCCACCATTTGTAAGATTGTTATAATAACAGTCTCTGTACCCTGTAATATAAATTCTGAAGAACTTAAACTATGTATAGAGAAGCATCGTAAGATTTATCATGGGACATAGTAGGCCCACCACCTATTTGTTGAAAACAAATGAATCACAACTAAGCAATTATCCTGGACTTGATTTTTTTTTTGAAGTAATGTTATTCTCTGAGAGATTCTTTATTCAAATTGAATAAAGAATAAAGCACATATTTCAGCTATTTTAATTTTTGCTTTATGTAGGTATAATTAATATAGAAAACATTACATATGTTAATGCAATTATTAATGAGGTTGGACATATAAATATAACTCTGATACCATTCCCACAGTTCAGCTACTAAAAATATCCATCATCTCCAAAAATGTAGTGTGTGTGAATTTGTGGTAATACATGATCTATTGTTTTCTTTTTAAATTTTTTTTTAGTTGCTGGTAGACCTTTATTTATGTATATGCAGTGCTGAGAAACGAACCCAGTGCCTCACACATGCCAGGAAAGTGCACTACCACTGAGCCATAGCTCCAGCCCCTGATGATAGATATTTCAACATATTTTAAAGTGCACTATACTATATTATTAACTAAAAGTACTGTATAGTATAGCAGATCACTGGAATTTACCTCATCTGCATGACTGAAACTTTATGCGCATCGAGCAATAATTCTTCATTTCCCTCTCTCCCCTGCCTCTGGCAACTACATACTACTGTTTCTACAAGTTTCACTATTATAGACAGTTTGTGTAAGTGGAATTGTACATTATTTATTCTTCTGTAATGGCTTATTTTGCTCAGCATAATTTCCTTTAGTTTTATCCATGCTGTTCCATATTGTATTTTCTTCCATTTTAAGGCTGAGCAATATCCCATTGTATCCATGTACCACATTTTTTTAATCATTCATCTATTAATTGACATCAAGAAATATTTTATCCAGTCATCTATTGATGGACATCACATCTTCTGCGAGTAATGCTGTAATAAATATAAAGGTGCAGACATCTCTTCAAGAACTTAATTTCAATGCTTTTAGATAAATATGAACAATTTCTGGATCATATGTAGCTCTTAACTTTTAGAGGAACATCATACTATTTGCCACTGTAGCCATATGCTACATTCCAACCAATAGTGTACAAGGGTTTTCATTTGTCCCCATTTGTGTTTTGTTGATTGTTGTCCTGAAGGATTTGATCTGAATTTCTTTGATCAGTGATGTTGAAAAATTTTTCATAGACCTGCTGGCTTTTTATATGCTTTCTTTCAAGAAATCTCTTTTCCTACTTTATTAAAATAACTCTTCTAAAAATCTTTTTTTTTCTTAAGTTGTAGGAGATACATATATGGCTAAGATATTAACCCTTTTTCTGACAAATGGTCCAAAAAACTTTTCTCCCACTTGTTAAAATAATCCTGTTTATTATTTCCTCCACTGTGTAGAGTTTTTAGTTTAATCTAATTCTGTTTACTTTTAGTTTTGTCTTCTATGCTTTTGATATCAAATCCAACAAAACATCAAGACAAATATTAACTGATTTTGATAATAAAAGACTAAAACAAATTAAAATGAACATTTACCTTTCCCACATTACAGATATTATCCAGAATTATTATTTTAGCATAACTTTGTTTTTCTCATCTGTCAAAAAAATTGGGCTATTTCCCAAATCTCTATTCCATTCCCATGGTCTAAGTATCTTTATGTCTACACCATACTGTATTAACTGTAGAGATTGTAATATATATTGAAATCAGTAAGTGTGAATCCTCCAGTTTTGTTCTTCCTCAATATTACTTTGTCTATTTGGGGTTTTGTATTGCCATATGAATTGTCCGGATTTTTTCCGTATCTCTAAGGGAAACAAAACCATAATCAGTAGAATAATTTGGATAAAACAGGAAGTTTAGCAAGTTATTTTTCAAATCCATGAATGTGGGATGCCTTTTTTTCATTTGTGTGTCCAATTTTGTTAATGTTTTAAACTTTTGGGTTACATGTTTTTTGCCCTTGTGGTTTATTTCAAAGTACTTTATTCTTTTTGATGCCATGGCAAAGGGGATTATTTTCCTAACATCCTTCATGCATATGATGTCAACTCATCTTCAACAATAATGTCAAGAATACACAATGAGAAAAGGAGGGTCTCTTCAAAAAATGGTACAGAAAAAGCTGGATGTTCACATGCAAAAGAATGAAATTAGACCCCTTCCTTAGGTCACACACACACACACACACACACACACACACACTCAAAAGTGGCTCAGAAACTTGAATACTTAGAGAAAAGTTCTTGTTTTGATGGTGCCAGAAGCACATAAATCACTACTAGAAAAAGATTTTGATGAATAAGTACCACTTTGTGACTTTGTGACTATTACTATCAGCAAAAGGATAGCCAGAAAATAGGTTAGATTTCTGCTTTAGCAGACCGGGAAACACCAGAGGTGAAAGGAAAGGTCTTGAGAAAGAGGTAATACCTAACCTAAGGCCACAAATCTAATGAATCATTTAAAGGCACATAGAAAGATCAGGTATATCTGGAATTGATATCAGAGAGTCTCTTCTGGTTGGACTGGCATTCACAAGAGTTTCCATGCTTGTTATGTCAGAAGTAAGCATAAGCATAGAGCTGGCTTACGCAAGCTGATGGTGTGCACTTCCCTTTAACTCCAAATTCATTAATGTCATGGTTTTTCTGTTTGAAATCAGCCACGGTGGAAGTACTTAAGCTATGAAATTTGGCATCCATTACAATTCAGTCCCTGACCCAATACTTCCACTGTCCTCAAACAGCTAGTTCTTAAATATATACTAGTATATCAGTCTATTATCTCTGTTCAAGGGATCTTCCCTGTGGAAAGTCAGACACTGCCAACATAATGAGGACTGGGATTAAGGTCCATGTGTTTAGCTAGGGTTCAGGTGAGCTATAAGAGGTAGGGGATGACAAAGAAGTTTAGCCAAAAAGATGGTTTGTAAGGCAAGAATTACTGATTTATCAAGGACCTAGGAATTAGACCAGACACTCTGTGTCTAATAGAGAAAAAGTAGGCCCAAGTCTTCATCACATCGGGTTAGGCCCGTCTTCCTTAACAGAAGACTTCCTTTAATACTCTTAAAGTGCAAGAAATAAAATTAAGGATGAATAAATGAGATGGATTTAAACTAAAATGCCATTTCTCAGCAAAAGAAATAAAGAGGTGAAGAGAGAGCCTACATTTTGGTAGCAAATTTTTGCCACACACAGGAGCACTAATCTCCAGGATATATAAAGAACTCTAAAAACTTAACACCAAAACCCAAACAACCCAATCAATAAATGGGATAAGGGGGCTGGAGTTGTGGCTCAGCAGTAGAGCACTCGCCTAGCATGTGCGAGGCTCTGGATTCAATCCTCAGCACAACATATAAATAAATGTATTTAAAAAAATAAATGAATAAAGGGGCTAAGGAGCTAAACTGACACTTCTCAGAAGAAGATATACAGTCAACAGATACATGAAAAATTGTTCAACATCTCTAGGAATTAGAGTAGTTTTGATTTGCATTTCTCTTAAGATTTCATCTCACTCCAGTCAGAATGGCAACTATCCAGAATACAAACAACAATTTTGTTGGTGAGGATGTGGGGGGAAAAGGCACACTCATACATTGCTGGTTGGACTGAAAATTGGTGTGACCACTCTGGAAAGTAGGATGGAGATCACTTGAAAAATTGGGAATGAACCACTATTTGACTCAGCTGTCCCATTCCTTGGTCTATACCCAAAGGACTTAAAATCAGCATACTATAGTAACACAGCCACATCAATGTTTATAACAGCTTAATTCACAATAGCCAAAGTGTGAAAGCAACCTAAATGCCCTTTAATATATGAATGGATAAAGAAACTGGTATATATACATAATGGAATATTACTTGGGATTAAAAGAATAAAATTATGGCATTTGTAGGTAAATGAATGGAGCTGGAGAATATCATGCTAAGTGAAGTAAGCCGATTCCCCCCTCAAAAAAAAAAAAGCCAAATGTTCTCTCTGATAAGTTGATAAGCTGATTCGTAATGGTGTGGGGCATGGAAAATAGGAACTTTGGGCATAGGGGTGGGAAGGGTAAGGAGGGGGTATGGAGGAAGGAAAGATGGTGGAACGAGATGGACATCATTATCCTAGGTACATGTCTGACTGCACGTCTGGTATTAAGCTACATAATGTACAACCAGAGAAATGAAAAGTTGTGTTGCAGTTTTATACAATGAATCAAAATGCATTCTTCTGTCATATATACCTAATTAGAATAAATAAAAAAGTAAATAAATTTTTAAAAGAACTATCGCATTGTTAGCTACCTTAGGTGTTTTGGATGAGGCTCAACTAAGTGAGCATGTAAGTGTTCCGTAGGTATTATTATAATCTAATCTTTGGAATCCAAACTTAATCCTGAATTAATACATCAGTTAAGAAAGATTCTAATATGCTTCTTTTCATTTCCCAGATGGCTTGGGAAAGAATGGAACTGAAGTTAAGATGATAAACCTTAGGGTCCTAGTTGACTGAGCTTTTTCTTTTTTTTAAGGTATGCATTACACAAGGTAATTTATAAAAGGTGTTTTGGTCATTAAAATACATTTTAAAAGGCAGTGGAGTTATTCGTATTTTCTTGAGTAGAAAATAGCCTGATGGTATCAAGAATCTCTTTTCTAAAATTTTACCCTGTTGGTAAATGGTAAGCGTGATTTGGCATGGTGATCTCTTTGGCATTTTCTGTGTTGTACCAAATTACTCTAATAAAATTGTGGAACAGATATCATCAATTTTTAATAGATGAATCAGTTCTGTTGACATAGCAGGTAGTTATTCTGTGCAATGATACGATTTATTTATGAAAAATAGCTTGGAGCTGGACAGAACTATAGGCCAGAGATCATTAAAGAGAATAAGTCTATAAGCTAGATGAGGACAGATGAGAGTCTAGGTATAATACTGCAGAAAGAATGGCAAGACCATGAAGGGTTCAATAGATATACAGAATATATAGGAGTAATTTGATCTGATACTAATGAAAAAGAAAATATAAGTAACTTAGGTTACCTGAATTAAGTGTCTTGTTCAAATATACTGTCAATATTTGTCAATATTAATTATACATATTTAAACTTCTGCATTATTTACAACCATCTGTCTAATATTCTTGTATCCCTTTTGAAAGAACTTATTGTGCGTTGGACATTTTTCTTCACTCTGCCAATCTCCTAAATTCTGTGAATGTCATTCCGTGTTCTCTTAGTCACATGGTTTCCCCCTCTCCTGTTTCCTTATCTTTTCTAAAATCCTAAATCATGATCTTAAGACAGTTTTGTGCCAACTAACTCTTTGCTTCTATTCTTAAAAAAAAGTCAAAGTAAAAAATAATATGGCTGTCCCTATATCTGGTATTCACTAAGTGTTTTCTGTTGAAAAAGAAACATGTATGCATTATTATATTTAATACTTAGAATAAGAGAAAATATTTGTTATTCTGTATCAATGAGAAGATAGCATTATTGCTTGTTTTGCAAAATTTACATCAATACATGCAATGTTAGGGATGGTCACTTCAGTTTTCTAGCTAATTTTGTGATGAAATAAAGATCAAATCTGGGAGTATGAGCTCTAGACCTACAGATTTAAGCACTGTGCATATGCCCTCTACTCAGCAGAGGTGAGCTCGAGTAGTAATTCTGCAGGTGTAGTATATAATATATATACTAAATTCTTGTTGAAAAGGTCAATTGGACACTTATACAAGTCTAGATTTTTCCTTTGTTAAACAGAATAAGGAACATTGTTTTACATAATTATATAAGATTTTTCAAATGTGTTTTTACAGAATTTTTAGTCAAACTTTTTTGAAATTGTCTTCTAATTATTTTTTACAATATAGTGCTATTTTTGGGAAAATAATTTTTTAAATTGACCCATAAAGAAAATAATTCAGGGGTCACAAATTGGTGTTTATATTATCATTTTCATATATTTCAGAGACAATCTGTTCAATATGCATCACTGGTTCTCATCAGTTTTGCTTTTAATTTATGGTCTTTACATCTCTGTGATTTTGTGCAATGAACTGTGAACAGTAGCTTTTTAAAGAATTAGTAGAGAAATTAAAGGAAATAAATTTTATGGACCAAAACCATAAGGAAATTTATGGTTGTTTATAGTAAACATAGTCACTGATTCTTTGTATTTTATGTCATTTTTCCCCCACCAGGTATTGGGGATTGAACCCATGTGTGCTAAACCACTGAGCCATGTAACCAGAACTTTTTACTTTTTATTTTGAGATAGGGTCTTGCTAAGTTGCTTAGGGCCTTCCTAAGTTGCTGAAGCCGACTTTGAATTTGCAATTCTCCCGTCTCAGCCTCTGGAGTCTGTGGGATTACAGTAGTGCACCATTGCTCCAGTCTCTTATAATTTACTTCTTATTGTAAAAGACATTGTAATGTAGCAGTTTTATTCTTAATAAAAATTGGGTTACCCAAAATAAGCCATTTTAAGTATATGAATTAGTGTTTCTAGAGAGGTAAGTGAAAAATACTTTGAATATTATCTATAGTGAAGCTATGTATTTCTTAAGTCTAAGACTCATTGGCCTTGACAAGTTTCCCTCATTGAAATACTACCGATATTAAACTCGGGTTTAAGAAATTCTCCAAACAAATAATTGATTTATTTCCCTTATTAAAAATTTTCTTTCTGGTTTTTGTTCCTAACAATGAAAATAATACTAATATACACACAATTATATTCATATAATTCATTTATAATTCATATATAATATATACACATTATATTCATATAATTATATATGTGTATTTGTATACATTCATATAATTATATGTATATAGTGTGTGGGTATATATTGGCCAAACAACAATGGCAGAAAGCTGCCTATCCCAGAACAGTACTAAAGTGAGCAGTGAATTTTAGACTGATTCTCTGGACAGGAATCAACATGATGAGAATGACTTCTATATAGACTATTGTTCAAAACTTGTTGGAACTCTGAACCTAAAATTAGCTTCCCATTGCATTTGATTGTCATCACTGATAATTAAAATTAATAATTAAGGGAAATAGGTTTTAACCTTTACTCCATGTTTTAGTCCTTTTGTGTACTTCTTTTTCTAAATTTGATTTTAATATCTAAGGCCACAAAAATTCAAAGACTAAGAAATGGTGCTTATAAGTTATATGAAGCTCTTGTGACTAATTAAGCCTTCCTCATTTTATACTTTTAAAATTTACTTTATGCCCAGAAATCCTGCTTACTAAGGCACAAATGAAAAGTCTCATCTTTTAAAAATAATGAATATACAGTACTGTATATAATTTTAGCCATATTGTTGGACTTTTAAATCAAGAGGCTTAAAAATTGATATGTTCCAATGAGGACTCTCTTGGTACATTTCCTATTCTGATCTGTTAAGACTTTGCTAGTTACCAGTATTTTTTCCAAGCATCAGCATGTTGTTATCAATTTTCTTTTGGGGTAGTCATCTTTCTTCTAATCAAATTTATTGCTGAGACACTTTATATGCATGCCCAAATTAATTCCAGTTCAGGACAATGTTAGGATCCCATTATATAATTGCCCAAAGCATCAGAATTAGGTAAGATTTGCTGCTTGCTAAATAATTAGACAGTGTCAATGATTTAAGTGATAACTTTTGGGATGAGACTGTCTTATTGAATGAGTCTATTATTTTAAGAAGAATTAGCAATTATGCATTCTTTAATATTGATTTCCACTAAATTCTATCTTGAAATTAAAGAGATTGATAATAAAGCCTTTCATTCACTTTTACAACAATAGATTTAATGAACAAATTGGCTGTGTGCATGTCCCTGCAACTAGCTTCATTTAGCTAAAAATTCCATAATAGAATAGAAGGTGTTATAATTGAAGTAAAAGTGAAGATGCATATTTGACTGAACTCAGAAATATGTTAATAAAATAAGAAAGAATTGTTGGTATGCCACGGATGTTCTTGTCATTTTTATATCTTTTGAATTTGTTCAGAGTTTATTTTCTTATTTTATAAAAGGAATTTTATTTGTATTACATTTAATCATAGGCAAATGTTGAATTACATTTCCATACAACTGGGTACTGCCATTTTCGGTGAGAAAAAATAAAAGCAAGACATCACTGGCTGCAGTGGCACATGCCTGTAATCCCAGCAACTCAGGAGGCTGAGGAAGGAGGATCTAAAGTTCAAAGTCAGCCTTAGCAATTTAGCAAGCCCCTAAGCACTTTAGGCAGACCCTGTCTCAATATGAATCATAAGAAGGGTTGGAGATTTGACTCAGTGGAAAAGCACTCCAGGATTTAATCACTGGAAGGAAGGGAAGGGGGTGTTAGGGAAGAGAAGGGCAAAAGAGAAGAGAGAGGAGAAAAGAAAGATTGATTTTTTTTTTAAATCCACAAGAGTGGATGATTTCTCTTGTTGTTTTCTAGTCCTTGAAGGTCTAGTACACAAAACCAAAGAAGATAGAAGCCCTGAGTAATTTAGGAGCAAGACTGAGGATGAGGATATGGCTATATGTATAGTATACCTAGACAGACTAATACATTTCATAAGTATGAACCATATCATATATAAACTTTATGTAAATGTATACACATGTGTGTTTAAGTACTTTTTAAGTACCCATGGAAAAATTCATTATAAATTACACCCCAAAAAAACTATATTGTAAAATGTGAAATTAATTTTATAATATTTTTTCTAGTAACAGAAACCAGGATATGGCTATATGTATAGTATACCTAATTGATGACAAATCAGAAAGTGGAAAATTTCCAGAGACTCTTACATCTGGGAGTAGGAATGTATGTTTTGGAGTATCCTTTTAAATAATGGTTAGAGAAAAATTCAGAACTAAATATTTATATCAGAAGCACTATATAGATTTAATGCAATTTGATCAAAATCTCACATTCCTCATAGAAATAGAAAAAGCAACCATAAAATTCATCTAGAAAAATAAGAGACACAGAATAGTTAAAGCAATCCTTAGCAGGAAGAGTAGAGCAGGTGGCATCATTATACCAGACCTTAAACTATACTATAGAGCAATAGTAACAAAAACAGCATGGTATTGGCACCAAAACAGACTCTTAGACCAATGGTACAGAATAGAGGACACAGACTAACCCACAAAATTACAATTGTCTTACATTAGACAAAGGTGCCAAGAATATGCACTGGAGAAAATATAGCCTCTTCAACAAATGATGCTCAGAAAACTGTAAATCCATATGCAACAAAATGAAATTAAACCTCTATCTCTCACCAGGCACAAAACTCAAAGTAGATCAAGGACCTAGGAATTAGACCAGAGACCCTGCATCTAATAGAAGAAACAGTAGGCCCTAATCTCTGTCATGTGGGATTAGACCCCAACTTCCTTAATAAGACTACTTTGGTGCAAGAATTAAAATCAAGAATCAATAAATGGGATGGACTCAAATTAAAAAGTTTCTTCTCAGCAAAAGAAACAATCTGTGAGGTGAATAGAGAGCCCACATCTTGGGAGCAAATTTTTACCTTCATGCATCAGATAGAGCATTAATCTCTAGGGTATATAAAGAACTCAAAAAGCTAAACACACACACACAAACCCACAAATAACCCAATCAAAAATTGGGCCAAGGACCTGAACAGACACTTCTCAGAAGATGATGTACAATCAATCAAAAAATTCAGGAAAAAATGTTCATTATTACTAGCAATTAAAGTGGTTTTAATTTGCATTTCTCTAAGATTTTATCTCACTCCAATGAGAAAGGCAGCTATTATTAATACAAACAACAATGAGTATTGGTGAGGATGTGGGGAAAAAGGTACACTCATACACTGATTGTGGGACTGTAAATTGGTGCAGCCAATATGGAAACAATATGGAGATTTCTTGGAAAATTGGGAATGGAACCACCATTTGACCCACATATCTCACTCCTTAGTCTATAGCTAAAAGATTTTAAAACAACAAACTACAGGGATACAGCCACATCAATGTTTATAGCAGCACAATTCACAATAGCTAAACTGTGGAACCAACCTAGATGCCCTTTAATAGATGAATGGATAAAAAAATGTGGCATATATACACACTGGAATATTACTCTGCAATAAAAGAGAATAAAATCATGGCACTTACAGGTAAATGGATTGAGTTAGAGAAGATACTGGTAAGTGAAGTTAGCCAATCATAGAAAACCAAATGCTGAATATTTTCTCTGATATAAGGAGACTGATTCATAGTGGGGTAGGGAGGGGGAGCATGGGAGGAATAGACAAACTCTAGATAGGGCAGAGGGTTGGGAGGGTAAGGGAGGGGGCATGGGGTCAGAAATGATGGTGGAATGTGATGGATATTATTAACCAAAGTACATGTATGAAGACCAGAATTGGTGTAAATACACTTTGTATACAACGAGAGATATGAAAAATTGTGCTCTATATGTGTAATAAGAATTGTAATGCATTTTGCTGTCATGTAAAAATTTTAAAAATTGATTAAAAAATTGACTTTCATACAAGTACACTGCCATTTTGGTCATCTAATATAGTATTGAAGAAAAGATTTGCTTATGCTATGCATATGATGAAGACATTACTCAACACAGAATTTACTATCACATATTATTTAGTGAGCATTGATGAGATTAAAATGTACTGCCAGTTTTGTAGCCTTATATTTTTCTATTATTTAGCAGTATTTTTACTTTTAGCAAAAATGCTAGAGTTTAAAATTGTTTTAAAAATCATATAGCATTCTTAGTAAATTGTCATCCTACTAAAAAAAAGGAAGGTAAGCAAACTAATTTGGTTAAATATTCCTAAAACTTCTTCATAGTCATAATCCTTCTTAATCAGTGTCATTTATGCATATCATTTCTATGTATATTGCTCTCTGCATTCTAAAGGGAATTGGGGACAATATTTATTTTTAAACTATCCACTATTGTCTCAGGGAATGTTTTCCTAAATACCTGACAACTATTCTGCAAATTTTGATGCTAGTACTTAGTGAAGGCACTTAGGGTATGCATGGAGGAGGTGGGTCATTTGGGGTGTGCCTTTAGGGTACACCTTTTGAATCTGGTGAGTGGAGTCTTTCTCTGCTTTCTGATCATTATGTGAGCTGCTTTCCACTGCCATACTCTTCCACCATGATGTTCTGCTTCACCTCAAACCATGAGAAATGGAGCCATCAGCCTATGGACTAAGACCTTTGAAACCATGAGCCCCCAGATAAACCTTTGCTCTCTTCTCAGTAGTTCTGGTCAGGTCTTTTAGTTGCAGCAGCAAAAGAAGCTGACTAAGATACACTACAGGATTCAGGCATGGACAATGGACAATTTATACTAACACCAAAAATGTTCCTATGCAGATAGACACTATAGACTGTAAGATGAACTTGGATTCCAGAAGTGGTTTTTAAAAATCTGTATACCTTGGAACTAATGAAAGCTAATGTTTATATGCTGATACAAATTTAATAACAAGATTAATGGAGCTAGTCCTATATTGGAGGATGGGAGGCATATTATTATCTTACATTAAATTCAACTCTAAATCTTCTCTCTTTCCTACCTGATAGTCTTTAGTTTTGTGGTGGGATAAGACATTCATAGATTGTATTCCCCAACACTTAAAAATGAATGAAAGTACTTTCCTCAACAAGGCTAAAGATGAATACAGTAATTCATAAACTTAAGTAGTTGGAGAAACTTCTCCTTTCCTCCTGAGTGTTAGATGTGGCTTCTCTTATGTCTGGTCTCTTCCTATGTTCATTCAAAACCTAAAGTGTATTCCGTTTACTTACTTTAGAATTCAAGCTAAACCTCATGGTAAACTGTTATGTTAAAGTATAAATAAACAGTTAAAGAATAGAAGGTAAAAAATAAGCAAAATAACTTACTTTATCTTTTTGTAAAGAAATTTCTAGTTCAGAATATATTTAAAACATTGAAATGAAACTTCATTTTAAGACCAGTTTTATTCCACTTGATAAGGTGAGTTTCAAGCCTATGAGTTTCCATTTCCTCAATGAAAATGCTTTAGAGTAATTATGTATTATTAATGTTACAAATGAGAACATTTAAATATGCCAGATATCCTGCTGTTTATACATTAATCTGCTTATAAAATAAACAATGCATGCATTTGGGTGTTTAAAATAAACTTGTATATAAGTATTAGATCATGCTTCCTCAAAGTGGGGCTAAACCCATTAATTTTCATTTTCTATTGGTTAGTGTCATTCACACAACATGTAGTAAACGTTTATTTAAATGCAAAGGTATATTATACCTAATTAGAAGTGTAATTTTCTTTTCAAAATCCTCAGACTTGAGATTACTATAATTTCATTGAGCACCAGAAAGTACAGGCTGTTATTAGATCTAGGGTAAATTTACACTTTATCCATGTATTGTATCAAATTTACAAAATCACCACCAGGAGAATATTTGCTTCATATTATTCAGTAAGACCCTAGTGAAGCTGCAACTTTTTATCAATAGTTTGTTTTTATTTAGCTATCACAAAAAGTAACACTTAATTTTGTTCATAACAAGGCATAGACTCTTCAGAGAATTTTATGGCAGGTTCGAGAAATGTGTTCTGTAAAAGGAAGCGGAATATCTTCCTAATGTACAGAATGGAAGAAAAATAATTGCAAATCATGAAGAAGGGGTTAATTTCTAAAATACAAAAGGAAATCCTTCAACTTGATAACAAAACAACTAAAAATCTAATTAAAAAACATAGTGTAAATATTTGGAGAGACATTTTTTTTTCAAAGAAGATATAAAAATGGGAAACAGGTATATTAAATGGTGCTCAACAGTAATAGTCATCAGGTAAATACATATCAAAATTATAAGGGATAACAAACACCTAATAGCTGTGCAATGCCAATTATTAAAAAAAAAGAAACCTAAAGATAGTAGGTGTTGGCAAAGATATGGAGAATCTGGAACCCATGTACCCTTGGTGGGAATGCAAAATGGTACAGATGCTAGGGAAAACAATAAGATGTTTCCCCCCAAAATTAAGAATAAAACTACATTTATATGATTCAGCAATCCAATTTCTAGGTATTTGCCCAAAATAATTGAAATCAGGGTCTTGAAGGGATTTATCAATCCCATATACTTTGCAGCATTATTCACAATAGCCAAGATGTAAATATAACCTAAATATACATGGAGAGATGAGTGGATGAAAAGGTGATGTACACACATACCACACACATTACATAATATTATTTAGTCCTTAAGAAAAAAGAAATCCTTTAATATGTATCAATATTGATGACTCCAGAGGATATTATCCTATAAAAAATAAGCTAGTAGTAGAGAAAACATACTGCATAATTCCTCTTATATGAGGCATCTAAAACAGTCACGTCATAGAAAAGAATGAAATAGCGGTTTCTGGGAGTTAGGAATAGAGAGAGTGGGGAATTGCTAATTGATGGGTATGAAACATCAGCTATATAATAAATAATTTCTGGAGATCTGCTGTTTAACAATGTACCTGTTAATGATAAGGCTGTACTTAAAAATCTGTTAAGAGAGTAGGTCTCATTAATATTCGTGTAAAATAAATCTTGTTGAAAGGAAGCAAGTGAACACAGTGGGAAAAAGGAGACTATTTAGTATTGAAGAGTCACATTCTATTACTAGAATTTTTGATAATTGCTTCCCCTCAAACAATAACTTTTCCTTTTGCAAAATGAAAACAATACTTCTAACTTCACTCCAGAAGAAAAGTTTGAGAGTAGCATCATTGTCCTGGTTTTAGCAATGAAAGCCACATATCCCAGGAAACTTCTCAGTCTTAAACATATGAGGGTGGTTGTGCACTCTATTAGCTCGAGGGAGACTGAGTGCTGAAAAAAAATGCATATGATTAATGTATCATCTAAGAGGCTCTGTACTTTTCAATATGTGGATGACTAGAGGAAGGAGTAACTCCTATGGTCCACGGTTTTCAAGGAAGATTTCACAGAGACGATAATGCTGGGGCTGCATCCAGTGCTAAGTAGGAGCTGATAACTCTGATCATTAGCTGGTACTTAGTTTTATATCAACTGAACACAGGTATGTTGGAGATTCATTGACTCTTACATGTCTAGCTTTTATAGATGGATCAAATGATCTATAATAGTCATCTCTTATTTGGTGAAAAATGATTAAAAAAGAAAAATGGAAAAATCTGCTATAATAGTCATATTCAACGAAATATACATTTACAGAAAATCAGCCTACAGTTATTTCCTCTGAACATCAAGTTGAATGATAGTAATAGTGGAATTCAAACACTGCTATTACCACTAAATTTAAAAAGGTTATTTTCCACTACAGGATTTTTCATCTTAGTTAAGTTCAATATCACTATTAAACTCTTAATACATTGCCAATTTTCAATGTAACTCAGAGACTGAGGTTCAGGTTTTAAACTCTGCATAAAGATAGAAAGAGAAGAAATGGGGAAGATGATGGCTATGTTGAGTCAATAGAACTGAAAATGTGGAGAGCTCACTGGGATGTTGAAATGTGTATTTCTCACATGTGTATTGGTACAAATCTCTTCAGTAGCTTTGTTTCAGTGTCCATTTTGGATTATTTCTCAGTTGAAGAGGTTTTAATGAATGACCTACATTGGGATAGTTTTTGTTGAAAAAAAAAGTGTTTGCTGACGGCTTTTCCTTATATCCCAGATGGTTAATATCAGACTGCAGGAGGAACCTGAGGGAGCATATGTGACCCAGAAAACTTTTAGATCAAGTCTGTTCAGAAATGATAGGCTGCCATGCCAAGTCTCCTTGCTTCAATGAACTTTGCAAATAAAATGAAAAAAAAAAAAGAGAGAATCAGAAAAGAAATGCCTATCATTCCTAGGGGTGAGAATGGTGTTGCTAAGACTTCATTTAAGTTGTTTCCAGAAAACTTAGTATCAGGATTTTCCCTGTATTTTGAGTGAGTGTGTGTGTTTGTGCTTGTGTGCAAACACGCATGCCTATGTGCACAAGAGGGGAGAGAAAAGGTGTTGAGGTGAGTGCTAATTTGAATGTAGTTGACTTTGAGTTTTTTATTACTTGAAATATATCTATATAGACAAAGGTATCACTGAACTTGCCAATTATTTTTAGGTTTTTGAAATTTCATGGATGCTTGATTAAAAGGAGAAAAACAAAGATCCAAACTTAGTGATTTTATCCATTTTCCTCTTAGCTATAAAGCTCCTGTCTGCCTCATAATGCACCTAAAGAAGGTAATATAAAGCCCATCAAAATAAGAAGAACATATAACATGCAAATGACTTCATTTGAAGGAATAGAAATATAAAGCTCAGGTCTCCCCCTGCGCTTTCTTTTGTGTTTTTTTTTGTATAACTGTTGTAATAGGGTTTGCTGTGCATTATTGCCTTATTTGACCAAGGGAATAGCTTGGTTAAAGGGAGTAACTGTGGTAAAAATGATAAAAATAAAGCCCCATACAAGATTTGTTCTTCCCCCCTGATAAAATGTAAGAAGACTACAGAGGAGAAGCTACCTGAGGAATAAGTTTGGAAGGCAGTTTAGCAATAAAACTTTAGTATTTATTGGTTTGAAGATGTGATTTAGAGAAATCATTTTGTGGGCTATAAGAGGAAAGAAAGATAATGAGCTCTGGGTCTATTTCTCCTTGTCATGTCTAAAATTAAATTTGCTTTAAAAACAATAAGGTCACAGTTAGTGTAAAAAAAAAATTGAGGTAGAAAATGTTAGTAAGTCTTGGTTTCCAAAGCCATGGAAAATGTTGAAAAGCATCCCAGTTTCTCTCCACAGGGCCTCAGGAGTAAGGGTTGGAAATCTGAATGAGGTGGGACACACCACAGGGAAAATGACCTAACTGGACAAATTAGGCATTATTCCAAATCCTCCATGAAGCATATACCAAGATGGAGTTATAAAAATGCAACAAATTAATTAGTAAACATTCATATGAGATCAAAATGAAATGGGATCCAGCAGAAACTGGGAAAGCAATTAGATGGAAGTGTAGTTTTGATTTGGAGAGCAGTAAGAAAAGGAAAAGTGTGAGATAAGTAGGAGAGGATCGATAGAAGTGAAGGTAGGATAGTTCTGTGTAACATACTTCTAAGGAGCATATAGCAAGGTCTTCAGTGGGAGTATGAGGGTGGTCCTTGAGTCAAATCAGAATCACAAGAGTCCTTCATCTGCCACCAATGGGTCTGCCTTAGTATCTCAATGATGCCTAGTTATTTGTTGGAAGAAGCCTGCAGGAAATGTGGTATCATAGTGAAAATAATGAACTTCAGAGTGCAATTGCTAGAACCATGGCTAATTAAGCTCCCTCCAGTCAGAGAACTGAAAGATATTCTCATACCCAAAATACCATCCTGTGTATCCTAAAATGCACCTCAAACATTGAGAAGTAAAGCTAATTCAAGTTCCAAAGGTAATTAAGAACTAGGGCTTGGTCTAGACTGAATTTCCTTTATTCTTCATCTTGCCTTAAAAACATTGCTCAGGGGAATTAAAGATTGTGGGCTAGAGGAAAGCTGCATTCCTCATTGCTCCATGGCTCAGGATTCAAGTGGTAGGAGTACTGCTTCTCTACAAGATGAGTGAAAGAGGGATTTACTCTCACAGTATTGGACAGTGAGAATGTTTTAGAACTCATAAATTTGGGTACATTAAACAAATAAGAAAGACTACATTGGAGCCAAGTTATTTATTGTACAAGCAGTGCTATTTTATCACAGAGGGAAGGGGAACACAGAAAGAAACCCAATAGACAGATTTAGTATAGAAAATATTGAGATCAGGAAAGCAGCCTGCCCTTAGCTGACCTATAGGCTGCACTCTGCACCAGTGCTTGAAAAGTATCCCATGTTTCCCAGCTGGTTGCAGAGAGCTGAGGTGGTGCCATCTTGAGGTGGCAACACTGCAACAGCTGCTGTGGGAACTGGGAAATCATAGCCAGAATATGGGTACACTATTCTGGCAAGTGCCTTCCATGTAGCCTAGGGTGTTCCTTGAAGAATAGGAATGAATCAGGCATAGAAGATTTTACTCGTGGTGATTCAAGTCAGAAAAGTGAAGGGTAACCAAAGTAACCAAAAGAACATGGGAGAAAAACTAAATAAAATTGCAGATGAAAAAGTAAAAATCATCATAGACATATCAGAAATCTAGCAGATAATTAGGGACTGTTTCGAAAACTTATGCTCCAATTAATTGAAAAACCTAGAAACAATACATTTCTAGACAAATACAATCTGCCAAAACTGAATCAAGAAGACATAGGAAACCTAAACAGATAGGTAACTTATACTGAAACAAGCAATAATATAAAGACTTCCAACAAGGAAAAGACCAGAACCAGATGGATTCTCAGCTGAATTCTGTCTAACCTTTAAGAATGCATGACTTATTTCATGAATTAGGAGATGGAACACTTACAGCTTCATTCTATAAGGCCAGTATCACACTCATATCTAAAGCAGACAAGCTCACTATCCCTGATGAACTCAGATGCAAAAATACTTAATAAAACATTAGCAACTCATGTACAGCAAAATAAGATTGAATACCATGACCAAGTTGGTTTTATCCTAGATGCAAGAATGTTTTAATATATGCAAATGAATAAATGTAACTCATCACATTAACAGAATCAAGGACAAAAGTTACTTAGTAACTTCAATAGATGCAGAAAAGCCTTTGACAAAATTAAGCACCCATTCATAATAAAAACACAGAAGAGACTAGGGATGGGAGGAACCTACCTCAACTTCATAAAGGCTATATATGAAAAATCAAAGCCAGCCTTATAGTAAATGGGGAAAAACTTGAAAGACTTTACTTTAAAATCTGGGACAAGACAAGAAAGGATATCTACTCTCACCACTTCTATTTGTTATACTGCTAGAAATTCTAGCAGAGCATTTATGGAAAATAAAATAAAAGGCGTAAATAAAGGAAAGGAAGAAATCATCATTGATATGATCCTATACACAGAAGAGCCAAAAAACTCCACCAAAAGACTGTTGGACTTAACAAACCCACTTGTTAAGGTAGAAAGTTACAAATTTGACATAAGAAATCAGTAGCTTTCCAATGTACCAACAATGAATATGCTGAGAAAGAAATAGGACAATAATTTCATTCGCAATAGGAATAATTGTGAATAATTGTATTTACAGCAATTAGGATTGTGAATGGAATTATTTTAGGAATAAATTTAACCAAGGAGGTTAGATTCACAAGGAGGTGAAAGAGCTCTACAATGAAAAGTATAGAACAATGAAAAATGAAATTAAAAAAAATGGAAAGATCACCCACATTCATGGATAGGCAGAATGAATATTGTTAAATGGCCATACTACCAAAAGCAACTTACAGATTCAATGAAATTTCCATCAAAAAGAAGCAATGGCATTCTTCATAGAACTAGGAAAAGCAGTACTAAAATTCATTTGGAAGAATAAAAGACCCAGAATAGCCAAAACAATTCTAAGTCTCCACCCTGCCCCCGGCAAAAACAAAACAACAAAACAACAACAACAACAAAAACCAATGGTAGAGTCATCACAATACCTGCATTCAAATTATGTTACAGATCTAGAGTAATAAAAAGTGCATGGTAGCATAAAAATAGACACACAGATTGATGGTACAGATAGAAGACACAGACAATCCCACACATCCACAGTCATCTAATCCTTGACAATGGTGCCAGAAATGCACATTGGTGAAAAGACGGCATCTTTATCCATTGGTAGAATGGTTACCCATTGGTAGAAGAATGAAACTCTCAACCTGCACAAACATCAACTCAAAATGGATCAAAGACCTCGGGATTAGACTAGAAGCTATGCAACTCCGAGAAGAAAATGTAGTGTCAACACTCCAGCTTTTAGGCACTGCAATGATTTTATTAATAGGACCTGCTAAAGCTTAGGAAATAATGTCAAGGGTTAATAAATCAAATGATATCAAATTAAAAAGTTTCTGCTCAGTAAAGGAAATTATCAGAAATATGAAAAAATGAACCCACAGAATGAGAGAAAATCTTTGCTAGCTACTCTGAAAGGATTAATATCTAGAACATATAAAGAGCTCAACAACTTTATACCAAAATTAAGCTTTCTTAACTGGGCAAATGAATTGAAGACAGTTCTCTAAAGAATAAATACTATTAGCCAACAAATACATGAAATAAATGTTCAACATCATTACCAATTAGGGAAATGTAAACCAAAATTACACTGAGATTTCATCTCAATCCAGTCAGAATGGCAATCATCAAGAATATAAATAATAATAAATGATTCAGAGATGTGGAAAAAATGAACACTTTTACACTATTGATGGTACAGTAAATTAGTACAACTACTCTGGAAATAACTACAGAGATTTCTTAAAAGGAAGGAATGGGACCACCATATGACCCAGCTATACCATTTCTCAGTATTTATTTTGAAGTATTAAAATAATCTTACTATAGTGATATATGCATATCAATGTTTATAGCAGCACAATTTTCAATAGTCAAATATGGAACCAGCCTGGGTATGCATTGATGGATGAATGAATAAATAAAATGTAGTATGTATATACACAATGGAGTTTTATTCAACCATAAAGGAAATAAAATTATGGAATTGCAGAAAAACGCATGGAATTAGAGACCATCATGTTAAGTGAAATAAGTCAGAATGTCAGGGTCATATGTTTTCTCTCATATGTGGAAGCTAGAGAGGAAAAGGGAAAACAAAGGTGGGGATTGATCTTCTAAAAATCAAAGGGAGATCAGGTGGAGAAAAGGGAACAAGAAATGGGAGGTAGGGACAGAGGGAGGGAGAGTGATATTGGTCAATATTAATACTGGAGAGGGAAATTGATCAATTTATATTGTTATTGGATGCCTTTATCAATATATAACAAATCCCATTAACATGCATACTTATAATACACCAATAAAAATGTGGGAAAAATTACTGACATTACAATTATACTAAAATCACCCTATTATATATACTTTAAAGCACAACATTTAGAATTAAAATTGTTTTGGTGGCTAATGCATCCCTTTAATATATGATTTTAGTAATCTATGTTGAATATAATCTATTTGCTTTTAATATTAGGTTTCATTCATATAAATTTTCTTTAAAAGAAATATACTTTTAAATTTTAAAAATTTTTCTGGATTCTTAATTATGAAGAAAATCTATCCATATGAATAAACTCTAAAGATAACACTCAAATACAAATAGAATTCCCTGAAAACAAAAACAAATATAAAAACCATTGACTAGGGACCACATCTGTGACAGGTTCTGTGGTAAATAGTGCTAAGGCAGATTTAACCTGGGAATACCATAGGAGGGGTTTTCTAGGCAATGATAGTAGACGGTTGATAAACTAAGAGTCTCAACTTTGTTTATTATTAAAAACATTTTTTTTTGCTTTTATGTATAAAAGGATATAAGAAAAAGAATGGCCAGGCATGGCTAGCTGGGAAATCATGAGCCTGGCCAGGTGAATTGTTGAAGTTATCTATGTAGAACCTCAATGGGAAAATGAAGACAACAGTCTATTTTAACAGTTCTTCAACTTTTGGGGTTTAGGATACCTTACATTCTATACATGTGGGTTAACCATGCAGAAAGTTAAAACAAAACATTTTGCAAAATAAGGATATACATACTGGGTGCTGTGGTAGACGTCTATAATCCTAGCAGCTTGGGAGGCTGAGGCAGAAGAATTGCAAGTTCAAAGCCAGCTTCAGCAACTGGTTGAGGCCCTAAGCAATTTCAAAATTAAAACAATATATATATTAAGAGTTCTGGGGATATGGCTTAGTGGTTAAGCACCTCTGGGTTCAATCTCTGCTACTAAAAACAAAACAAAAAAGTACAAGCCTCTGGCTATCTGGACATATCATATGAGAATATCTTAATGGCCTACAGTCTCATGCAAAATCTTCTGTTTATTTGAGAGAGAAGAAAAGGCAAATAATGTGTTAATGTTTTCACAAACCCGAAGAGTCTCAGGGCTCCCATTTGGTGGCTAGACTATTGAGAACCACTTGTCTAATAAAATAGGTTCTTCACAAAATACTGTTGGGGTTTAGAAGACTATAGGACACTGAATATGTATTTGCAAAATAGTTCATGCTCATGAACAGCAGCTACTAGACTTCGGGGAGGTCCTGCCCTAGTGTGAATGTTTTTTTTTAAATATATACATATTTATTTTAGTTATAAATGGACCTTTATTTTATTTATATGCAATACTGAGACTCAAACCCAGGGCCTCACACATGCTAGGCAAGTGCTCTACCACTGAGCCACAACCCTAGCCCCATGAATGGGGTTTTTGATATGCTTTGATTGAAGAACTCTTTGGGAATGAGTCTATAGATAATAATTAACATCTATACTTGATGTTGGTAATGACAAGGTTAGGTAATTAGATTAATGACTGACTTTTCCAGTTGTACTTCTCTACTTGAAGCAAATAAGGGAGAGAAAATCAATACAAAAGAAGTTGTTATAGTCTAGGCACTTGTCAATGGGCAGAAGGTACAGTAAAATCACTGACTACCAGTTATTTATCAGGACTATAATATAGTTCTAAGATTCATAACAGAAAGTAAATTTAATAAAAATAAGATGTATATTTGATCAATAGCTGTTTGACTAAACATTAATTAATCAAGTAATGAATTTACATCCCTGTAGGCAGGAACAACATTTATTTAGTTCATTCCATTTTACTCAAAACCCAACACACTACCCAGCACATACTGAATGCTTACATTTACTGAATGCATGAATGGATGAGTAAATTAAAGACTACATTTGGCACTGAGCAAAGTGTTAGGTACACAGTGGTGAAAAAAAATAGATATGGACTTTATTATAAAGATTTCAGCCAAATATGGAACTAAAATGAGTTAAGTAAAACTTTCCCACACTCAACAGGCAAGTTATTGCTCATTCTTCTGTTTTTGAACATGTAGTTCTCCCTGTTTGGAACACCCTTCTCCAACATGTGCTTCTGGTAAAAGGAACAACTCATTCATTATGAAATTTTAAGCTCATTGATACTGAAGGTAAGTCTAGCAGTCTCTTTTCACATTGTAAGCTCCTAGAGAATGAGAGGAGCCAGTTCCAGCTTGGAATTTCCAGTGTTTAGCAAAACCATTGGAAAATTAAAAGCAATTCGTATGTCCTTTCTGAATGTGTACACATATAAATATCCCTCATAACAGGATTATAAGGTGATTACAACAAATATATATAAAGAAAAAATATAAATGATCAATGCACCTGTCATTCCCATTGGTATTCCTCTCATCAATGAGGTGTAGACTTTCTCCTCACTTTTAAGCTGTGCTTGTATCCCATAATGAGCACTTAGTGAATACGGGAGAAGCAGACCAGACTAAGTACATTTCATACCCCATTTTATGGATTTTTCTTATTTTCAGACTTTCCTATATCTATTTCTGGCTCTTTTTAGATATACATGACAGTAGAATCCATTTTGTTATAATTAGATGAGAGTGGAATATTTGTTCTAATTCAGACCCCAGTACCTGTCCATCCCCTCCTTAATCTACTCCCCTAACTTGCTTCCCTCTATTGAGCTACCAGTTACCCATAGTTATTTTTTAAATTAATTTCTTATGGTATATTAATACATGTATATAGTCGGACTTGCCTATTTCTAAATCTTAGTATCAGACAATCCAGAAATAGTATAATTCTACTTATATAGAACTTCCAAGATAGATAAAAGTAGAGACACAAAGAAAATAAGTGATTAAAAGAGACTGAATGTAGGAAAGAATGAGGGAGACTGTTAAATGGGTTCAGTTTCCTTTTCAGGGGAAGGAAAATATCTTGACATTAGATGGTATGGTGATAGTTGTACAATATGATAAATGTACTAAAATGCCACTAGATTATGCACTTTAAAATAGCTAATGGCTAATTTTATGTGAATACCTCAATTAGAGTAGAACTGTAGAGCCCACAGTTGAGAGTGCTTTATGTGAGACCAGGCAGGGGTTCAAGTATTTGTAATTTAAAGAACACTCTTGAGGGCTGGAGATGTGGCTCAGCGGTAGCGCGCTCGCCTGGCATGCGAGCGGCCCGGGTTTGATCCTCAGCACCACATACCAACAGGGATGTTGTGTCCGCCGAGAACTAAAAAATAAATGTTAAAAATTCTCTCTCTCTCTTTCTCTCTCTCTCCCCTCTCTCACTCTCTCTTTAAAAAAAAAAAAAAAAAGAACACTCTTGAATTACCTGTCTCGTTTATTCTTCTACTCAACAAATACAGGTGGATACCCTGATGTGGGTACTCAGTTATGTTCTCAGAAGTGTGGCATGAACCAAATTGATAGGATCTTTATTGTCATGCAACTTAGAGTTTTTTTTTTCAGGGATCTATGCACTTACTTTAATGCATTTTATCGTTACCTTTTATAGAATTGTATTACATACTACATGAAAAATAGATGTAAAAGTATCACTTTGGGAGAAGGTAATCTGAGAGTAAATTTTCAATAGGAATTAAATCTTAGCCCTCGTCTTAGAAAAAGTGAAATGTATTTTTCCTTTGTAAGCAAAGAATTCTCTTAATCTTTGCTTAAACTAGGAAGCCTAAAGCCAAATATCTCAAATATAATGTGCTGCTTCAATTTTTTCAGTAATGAACTCATTTTCATGCATGCATTGTGAAAAATTAGCCACACTATGATAATTTCTCCCCTTCTTGAGCCTGCAGAATCAATGGATTATCTAAGTACCACAGTCTGAAATCTGTTGCCATAAATGTAATTACAGAAGTTCTTTCTCATATTCAAAGTTCTCAGTAATAGTGGCTGAAATTTTAAGAGAATGAAATTCAATATGGATCCATTAAGCATATTTTAAGTGAAAGGTACAGCCATATGTCCTACTGTAGAGATTCAAAGAAGAATAGGATTCAAGTTGTCAAAGATAACTTTATAACCTCATCAAGTAGGGGGATATCTGATAACCACATGCATATTTAGTAATAGGAAATGCAAAAAGCAAACATCTGAAGAAATATACAAGCCTAAAATATGAGCTGAAAAGAGGAAGGTACTCTTTCAGTACATAATAACAGATTTCACAAGAAGTGATGTTTGGTGGCCAGTAATAGAATTTGAGAGGAAATTTGGCACAGAGGAGAGAGACTATTACAGCAGTAGTAAACACAATAAGCAGATGCAATGATAAGAAATGTCAAGATGTGCACAGGAAACAGGGAGCAATTCAGAAGTATGGAACAGTATTTTCCAAATCTCAGCCATACCAGATTCTAACCTTCATGATTTTTCATATTTTACTCTGTTTTGAATATTTGCACATACATATTTATAATATTTGTGTGTTACTTCTATTTACTGTGCATTTTCTATCATACTAGTCCCTGCTTAAATATATTCATTCTTTTAAAAACTTGAATGAAACAACAGATATTTCCTTCTCATAATTCTGAAAGCTGGGAAGTCCAAGTTTGAGGTACTGACAAATTCAATTCTTAGCTGGAGCTTCTCCCTGGCTTGAAGGTAGTTGACTCTACTCTGTTTTCACCATGATGGATAGAGGAACATATCATGTTTTTTCCTCTTCTTAGAAGGGCATTAATCCACGTATGGGGGTGCTATCCTCATGACTTCACTTATACCTAATAGCATAATTTTAACGGTTAGGACTTGAATATTGAATATCATGTATACCAAAACATTCAGTCTGCCACATAGACAGTCACTTAGTATTAGCTGAATAAATGGTTGAACATAAATATTTTCTATTTAAGGTACAGTCTACAAGTCAAGAAATGCTCGTTTTAGTTTATGGAAATATAGTCTATGAAAGTTGTAAAATTTACATTAGGTTCTTATACAAATTAACTTAGTCTATATGCATTATGAGAGTAAATTTTTCATAAGTGATTGACATGTTATGTTTTCCTTTTAAAATGGCAGTTTTAAAAATTGCTTGATAAAATTATGTATTTATATACAACATAATTTTTAAAAATATTTTTATTAGTTATTGATGGACCTTTATTTACTTATGTATATGTGGTGCTGAGAATTGAACCCAGTTCCCCACACATGCTAAGCAACCATTCTACCCTTGAGCCATAACCCCAGCCCCATATATACAAAATTTTTTAAGTATGTATATGTGTATAGTATATTATGGCTAATAAACAATGTATTACCTTACATTGTTAGTATTTTTGCGGTAAGAAAACTTTATAGCTATTCTGTTAGTATATTTCAAGAATACAGTTTATTATTAACCCTGTATCTACAATTGATAAATGTTTCCCTCTTATCTAACTGAAATTTTGTATCTCTTGATTACTGTTAGTTAGCTTTTTGCTGCTGTGGCCAAATACCTGAGAAAAACAACTTAGAGGATTACAAATTTATTTTGGCTCATGGTATCAGAAGTTAGGCTCCATTGCTTTGGCCGAAGGTGAGGCAGAAAATCATGGCAGAAAGACATGGTGGAGGAAAGATGCTTACTTCATGACAATTAGCATAAGGAGAGAGAAAGGAAGAGGCTAGTGTAAGATGGTCCCCAAGGACATGCCCTAAAAGACCCATTCCCTTCAAGTAGGTCCTACAGTTTTCACTTCCTCCAGGAGAGTTCATTTAGCTACAAATCCATCAATGGGTTAACCTATTGATAAGGTTAGAGCCCCTTGATCCAATCACTTCCCCAAAACCTCAGTTTTGAATATGACCCATTGGTGACTAAACCTTACTACATGAGCCTTTAGGAGACATTCTGAATCCAAGCCATAAACACCAACGTTTCCCTCACCACAGTCTCCCAACCACCCCAGAGTAACTGCCATTCTCCTCAGTACTTTTAAGAAATCAATATTTTTTAAATATTTCACATAGGAATTAGATCATGAAGTATTTGGTTTTCTGAGCATGACTTTTTTCTCTTTCTGTCCTTCAGGTTAACGTTTCACAAATGATAGGATTTCCTTTTAGAAATACTTTACTTTTGTCTACATAGATTATTGTGTCAGCTGTGAACAAAGACGGTTTTATTTCTTCCTTCCCAATCTATCCACCTTTTGTTTCCTTTTCTTGTTTTATTTCATTAGCTAAGTAGTGGCCGGAGGGCTTGCTTTTCTCCTGATATTGGCATGACTTTAAATTCCCATAAAAATACAATTATAAAATTAACATAATTAAAAGAAAAATGTTTAATTTAAAAGCAGTGTTTTAAAAATTAATGATAAACAATCTAAAAACAGTCATAAAACATAACTACTTTATTAAAATGCATATCTGAACTCAAATTCTTCATGAAGAATGGAATATTTTATGATTACTTGGAAAAAAGAGCTGTCTCATGCTGAGTTTAATATAAATATTCTATATCCGTAAAATGAATCAGTAGCTAGTTGATATGGCAAATCATTTTAATTATCTCAAAGCTTGAGATTCTTTGTGTTGATTTTTACCAAAATAACTTATTAAGCACATTTTCAAAAAATTGCATCTTTTCAAAAATTTTTGTAACTCGGTGTTGGCATAATTGATGTTAACAGTGATAGAAAGTAAGAGCAAATTATACATTATGACTGAGGAAATATAGATAGGGTCATCAAGACTGGTACTCTATTCTTGAGCATATTATAACCAAGAGATCAGGCTCCATCTTGGTCCTGACTCTCAAAACTTTCTTAACTGAGAAACCAACACCTGAAAAGGGCGAGAGAAGGTCAGAGCAGGAAGAAGACAAACCAGAAGCCAATGCTATAGTTTTGAATCTGCATAGATTTCCATTAATAGAAGTATCTGAACAAGACATCCTGTTCCTTCTGATGGGCATAAATTCTATGATGCTGTCCAAGAGTAAACCACAAAAGCAACATAAATGACAAAACAAAATCATAATATGTTCCATGTGGTTGAAGCACTATATAGGCATTTATATTTGGAAAATTCTTGTGTTTACTTCTATATACTCACAGACATTTCTTTTTTTAACCTTGAAATAGTGACTCCTAATTATATACAAACCTTTAACTGATGAGTAATTTCATAATTGACATACTAAAAATGAAATTCAATAATCTTTATCTGCAAAGAGAAGGAGTAAATTAAGGCAGCAGTACTACTGTATTATTTATTGTTTGCCTAAGGTGGGATCAAGAGGTAGAGTGAATCTCATTTTCTTACTGCACATTTCTTATCTCAGTCTCTATCTCATGGTGACTATATAATGAAAGCAAGATATGTCTGTTAGAAAGTCATTGATTGATATGAAGATAAGTCTGCCAGAAAAAGGACTAGGAAAATTTTCCAGGAAGGAAGCAAAAAAAGAAAGCAAATAAGGGGGAAAGGATGTCACCAGGTACCTGGTATCCCAAGTAACAATTTTATAAATAAGGGAGAAGTAGATCACACTAAGCATATATTTTTATGTGCATTTATTTTTGCCTCAGTAAAACTCTGAATTGAAGAATAGACTGGGGACAATTGTACTATCTTCTTCTAGTGCCTTGAAGTTATTATATATCAAGCTTTGAACTTGAAAATGTTCGTGCTTAATCATATATTACATTTTAGTTTGATATTTGTTTGGCTTTAGCATCACACTTGTATTCCTTTCAGGTGCAGGAAAGTAGTTTCATGCACCTGATAAAATAGTGGATGGATATATAGTATGGAGTGAAAGAATGTTAGTAATCTATTAAGATGCAGAGTTGAAGTTTTTCAACTCAAAGATGATATAGATTATCATGTTGAGGTAGCTAACTCATATTTTTCTATTTTAATTGTGTGCATCAACGTTTCCTTTCTTTGTATGGAAATATAAGCATTATTTAAAAAAAATAATATTGACTATAGTAACACCAAATTGAAAGGTAATGTTTTACACCATAAGACCAATGCATTCTAAGACAGAAGCTTAGTAACATTTTCTGTGAATCCACCCTGACTACTGTCAAGATTGCATGCGTGTAAAGGAAATACAAGTTTAGGATTTTAGAAAACTATTTGGATAATTCTGATTTGGAGTCATTCTTTAAATTGAACTTCATGTTACTTACTCATTTTTGTCTGAATTCAAGAAACTACTAGCCTAACAATATTTTGACTGACTCTGCATATTTAATGTTGTAGCTTTTTTTGATTGAGGTAAAGGGAGACTAAAAACTGCTACCATGTCTCTGTGCTAATGTTTTGTTCATAATAACCTTTGAACATACCACCCTCTGTTACTTGGCCCACTTTTATTGTGCTCCATTTCCCCTCCCCTATAAACTCTCCTGTCTCTTGGCCAACCCTTCCTCCTTTGGTCCCTATGGAAGATGACCTAAGGAGTAATGAGAAAAACAGCAGAAAGTGGGGGGCATCTATGGCAGCAGCAGGAGGTGGCTTAGAAAATCGCAAAGATTTTTGGAGAAAACATTCTTTGCTCTTTCTTTGATTTTTCTTAATAATATATTGTTGGTATGTAATCTGTCCTTAACAACAGAAGAGAAGCAAAGGAATGCAAAGCTAGGTCAGTAAAGGAGGTTTTGAAAATATATTCTATTATTTTTGAGTGGTTATCTCTACAAAATATGGAACATCGGAAGACCTTTGACTTTGAGGCTAATTCCACTTAATGTTATTGAATGAGACACAACAATAATATCTTGTAGGGTAATTTATTTCTCCTTCAATATGAAAACTTTCTAAAAGAAAGCTACAATCAGGCTATAGGACACAGAGAAACTAGGAAAAAGAATAATGGCTCTGGTTTAGAGGCCAGGATACTGTGGCACATGGTAGTTTCTCTCTTTATTTACAGTTTTAATAACAGAGGAAAAATTGGATTAGTAAATAGTCCCTCTCCTGTCCTATCCTTTTCCCTCTACTACACTTCAATCTCCTCCCCTTTAAATACAAAAGCAATTAGGGGTTAGGAAACGTAATCAAATTGTCCTGATTCACAGGTTCACATTCCTCTTTTGAATTGCAATGTGGTTGAGATTGAGTGAACAATAGTGATCACACATGATTGATTCTCTTCCCAGTAACTCCTATGAAGTAGCTATTGCTCAATTCTCTATGTCTCCATTCTATGATATGCTGAATTTCAGCTTGGAAACTGAGAATATGACCAGATGTTCCATTGAACAATATAATGTTCCATATGAAATATTTTTCTAAATCCAGTATATTCTAAGGGTTATAGATTGCAATGAAAATTATTCCTTTAAAAAAATGGCCCTCATAATAAACATCTTCATTGCTGTTGAAAACATGATTTTTGTATGTTTGAAAGTAACTCTTTTTTAGAGTAAAATAAGAAAAATGTGTAAATGTATACATACATGTCAATGTAAAGGTTAAGCTTCCATTCTGGCCTTTCTAAATGCCAGTAAATAATCATTGAGATCTTTAAATATATGACAATACCCTGGCCCTTTGGTAACAGTTTCCTAATACGTTTCCTGGTAAGGTGGGTACCATTTGCTCTCCTCTATCTCTCCCATTTGGTTGGTAGAGGTATAGGTGATGTAGTCATGGGTATCGTTTGAATTCTTGTTCTAGGGTTGTGATGTAGTATCTGTTAAATTGGCAGAATAATTGAGTCTCTTTAAATATTAAGTGAAATTATGTGTGTAAGTTTGGTGTCATATATATAGTAAAGGCTTTATAAATATTAGATATAATTATTATATATAATTACATATTATAAATATTAGATATATTTATTTATATATAATTATTTTAAGTATTTCTCAGCAGAGGTTAACACTTTTAGAATGTTAAATATTAGGATAGATGTTCAGTAAATTTGAGGGGATTTTCCTGAAATTATTAAAGATCAGAACTGCCCTCTGAAGGACATTTTTTTTGGGGGGAAACAGAAAGCAGTCCTTCCGGCTTACAAAGAGCATTAAGTACTGAAATTTTAGCACACAGCTGGCGAGAACTGGGAATTCCTTGTATTTCTGTAATGGTGACCAGTGTTGTAGACCACTGTATTTTTGTAATTAGCATGGATATTTTGGGTACTGTGGAATGGAAATATTTTTGTGTAACCTCACCAGAGTTCTTTCAATCATATTCTTTTTAATGTTATTGGACTATGATTTTCAAGGACTGAAAAACATAAAATGGGGTCTATTTGTTGAGATATTCTTGGATGCTTTTAGAGAAAAGTCTTCACCCCATTTTTCATTAATAATAACATTATTTATCTGTTTTACATTTGAGAAAACATGGGCACAACCTTCTAAAGATGAGTATGGTCAAGATGGTAACATGTAAACCAATAGTAAGAAAATAGATATAAATGTGCTGACTATGATTTTAATAAATATAAGTTATTCTATAAACATTACCTTAAAGAATCTCAAGAACAATAAACTCTTATGCCTGAGTTTAGAAAAGAGAACAAAAATATAAACAAATCCTAGGATATATACATGTATGTCATGTATATGATAAATACATATGTCCACACAATATGTATCAGTTATTATAGTCTAGTCACCCTCCTGAGATTTATATGAATATTTTATCATTTTTTTCATACAATATAATGTGGAAATCATTTGTCAGTTTTTCAGGTCATAAACGGAGGCACAGCTATATAGTTATCTGATCTTTTGGGACCAAATACATACTCATGTTACCCACTCTCTGTACCTCTTTTAATCCACATCACAGGTCTGTTTTAATCAGCTCTCTGATTAAAATTCTTACACACTTGTCCAGCCAAACAAGTGTGTAAGAATTGCTCCTTACACATTTTGTTTCTCTCTCCATTCTCCTTTCCATCCAGTCTCCTTTTAAATGCATATCTCTTGATTACCTATTATACAGCAAACATTCTATAAGCCCCAAGGGTATAGTAAGCAAGCAGGACAAGGATTTACCTTTAGTAAGCTCATTTATTTATTTTTTCCCATGTCTTCCTTAGTTTTCAAAAATTATTTAAAAATGACTGTGTATAGCAGGTATATATAATATAAAAATTAAAAATATAATGAACATCCATGTATTGAACATTAAAAGTTAATAAACAGAAAATTATCACAAAAACTAAAGCTGCTTTCTGTGGGAAGTATCTCATTCCCTTTGCTAACCATTCTTCTACAGGTGTATTATTGCACTTTTATGTTTATGTGAAATGGTGAATTTTTAGATTTGCTTATTAACGTTTCATAAGTGCAATGCTTTGTATTGGTTACCTAAATTAGTTTTTGTTCAACAGTTAGTTGCTGCATATATTACTTTCTTTTTTATATAGTATTCTTCCCTAGAATAAATAATTTGTTGATCCAGTCTATTTTGATTGACATTTGGGTTATTTCCAATTCTTCTTTTTTCCTATTGATGTTGTGTACAAAGCTCTTCTTTATAATTTCTCTAGAGATAAATTTAGGAGTCAATGACGGAGTTTCAAAGTATTCACAGTTTTCATTTTGTATTACTGAGGATTTTTATCAATTTTCACTCACATTATTGTATATTATAGTTACGGTTGCTACCTATATTTGTCAGGGTCCCATCAAGAATAAATGGAACACTCAAACTGGGTAATTTGTGTAGAGTTGCATTACTTCCATTGGGTAGGGAAATAGTGAAACCAACAAGGGAAGGTAAACTAAGGGTAGGAGCAGCAGAAAACTATTACCATCCTCCCTCTGAAGAAGAAATGAGAGGTCCCAAGAACTGGAAGAGAGTGTAGGCTGAGGCTTATCTAATATGGGTCATGGCTTTCTGCTTAACCATATGAATACAAAAAACCTGTAATGACAGGCAGAGACACCTCTAGAGAATAAAGTCCTCTGACCTCACCCTTCTTCTGCCACTAAATCTTATACTTGAAATTCTCTTCAGCTTTTGCCTTTGGAAAATTAGAGGGAGTGGGAGTATTCCAGTGTCATTCACATGTATTTGCCTCCCAGTACAGAGTCCGTAGCATTGAAAAGTACATTTAATATGCTCACCAACACTTGATAGCTTCAGATGTTTTAATTTGTACTAACCTGGTGAATATAAGATGGTCTCTGATCATTAAAGACACATTGAATGTATGTTTATGTGTTTATGAAGCATTCATATTTCTTCCATAAGACTCCTACTTGTGACTTTTGTGCATTTTAATGAGTTGTTTGTATTTTATTAATTTATAGAAGTTCTTTGTATGGTTTATAATGATCCTTAGTTGATGTTATAGTTCGGAAATACATTCTCTTAGTGTCTTGAGTTGTTTTTTTTTTTTTGGGTGTGTATGTGTGTGTATGTGTATATGTGTATTTGGAGATGTTTTAAATAAGAAAAGTAAATTTTTATGTTTCAAGAGATAGAATTATCATTTTATCTCCTCATGGTTATTGCACATAAGGTCTTTCTAAATCTTTACTACTTAAAGATAACAAATTTTTTCATTTATTTGGAATATTAAAGTGCCAAATAGTAATTTTCATATTCAACTCTTTAATCATAGAATTGATTTTTTTGGTAGAATGAGATATATGATCTAATTTTTTTCTCACATAAAATATTGTCTCACTACTATTTGTGAAGTAGTATCACTCATTTGCATTGCTAGTTTTCTGTAGAGTGGGCTCATATCTGTGTATCACTGAGGTGTGAGTTTTCAATGCTCTTATGCTAATCTATTTGTTCTTTACTGAATTAGTAGCATACTATATTGTCTTAATCACTACAACTTTAGCATTTTGTATTAATATATGGGAAAAAATTACTCCATCTAATTTTATTCTTTAGAAACATTATAGTTCTATTGGTAGATTTGTTTTCTGACTTTAGAAGTCTTTAGTGATTTTTTGATCATTATAATAATGTTAACTTTCAACTTATTTAGATTTTTCTTCCATTTCTCAATAAAGTTTTATAAATTTGTATTTAAGTAGTTTATATATTTTTGGTAGGCTTCTTATGTATCTTATTTTTTGGTTATTGTATATATGAAGATTAAATTACAGAATTAATTAACTTGTGTTAATTGATGTTATGTTCAGTAACCTTGTTACAGTCCTCTGAATTCTAAAAGTTTGATGATTCCCTTGGATTTTCAGTGCATGCAATTCATTATTTGCAAATAATGATTGCTGAGTTTATTTCTTTTCAATCCTATCTTCCATACATTTTTCTAAAATTAGTGTATTTTTAAAATAGTAATAGCAAAATATGATACCCATTATTATTATTATTAATTTTAATGTGAATCATGATAACATTTTACTTTGACAGCAATGTTTGCTAAGATTTATCTGAATAATGCTATGCTCTTCTGGCGAGTTTCTCCAAATACCCAGTCCCGTATTCCTAGAAAAAAATTAAGTCTAAGGAATTAATAATTAATATTGTTATTAGTATTATTGAAAAATCACAAGTAAAAATTGAAGTTTACAGTTCCATTCTGAAAGAGAACCACTGATAAATTGTAAATTTTCCCCTTAAGGTTTCTATAATACTTTCCCATGTTAGGAAATAAGTTAAATCATATTATTTCACAAACAAAAATTCTTTGACTCCACCTCCCAATTTTATGTACAAACTATTATGTAGAAGGGATGTTCTTTTGCCAAATTGTTAGTCTGACTTCTTTATTTTATGCATGGAAAGGCAGGTGTTAAACAATATATGACTGCTTGTGTTGCATTTAATTTTTCCTTAGATCTTGAATATATTTGAAGGATCTAGTTATAGTCTCAACAAAATCCTCTGGTTTTTGACTTTTTTTGGTAGTCCTGTTGCATTTTAATATGGCTATAAGTACCAAACTATATCAAATACCTTAATACAATGTGAATATTGATTAGATGATTATGAGCATAAACTTCAAATTAGAGAAAAAAATCATACTGGAAGAAAAGGGGCCTGTCCAAGATGCAACAAGAGTCAGAGAGATGAAAGTATCTTGGAATTGGGTCATGGAGATGAAATGGGGAGAACGCTATGCACTTCACACCTTAGTAAAAGGCTCACTATAAAATATAGTACCTAATAAAGAAGCCAGGGATGAAACTTGGTCTCTTGTTTGGACTGAGAGAATGATTAGCACTCTTCAAGGTACAGATTTTATGTGTAGAAGCATGGTGATTTTAAATATGATGCTAAAAGTAAACAAACATCAAATAAATAACCTATTTCACTGACTTTAAGATACATTTTTGTATTTTTTTTGCATTTTTGTCAGTTTAATGCATCTTAAAGACATCTTAGACTCACAGTTATTCAAGCAGTGTTTTGGTGTGGTTGTCACTTCTGGCTTATTCAACACAGCTGTTATTTCCATTGCCATGATTATACATCTGCAATACCTTAATGCTTCAGATAACAAACATGTTGGGGTATTTGTAAAAGAAATAGGATTTCTCACCATTGCTTTAGGAACTGTTTCATAACATCTTTTAAGTTCAAGAATGTGCCAGCGTAAAACTTTGCAGAATTGATATCAGCAGTGTGGGAACATATTTCTGAAATAACAGTGGAGTACTGGTAAAAATGCTGTATTACCAATGCTGTGACATCACAGAAGATAACAGTATAGGCATAGGTAACTGAGTTACAAAATGCTTGAAGTATTTGGTATAAAGAATTAAGAACCCTTAGCCAATTAATTGCATTTGGGAGTTTTGATATGTGCTCAACATTGATATATAATAAACATTTGTATAAAAAGTCTAAAATATATTTTAATAGTATAACATTAAGTTGGACATCATTGATATAGTTACTTGACAGCTTTTGTAAAGTGATAGACTAGTGAACTAATGATAGATAGGCTATTGAATTAGTATCTTAAACAGGATAGAATTTTTGATTTAAAGAAGCATAGTTTATGAGTTCAAAGCTCAATGGAGAAGTTTGGCTCAGGGTCAGACAGCATATTGGTGGCAATTTTTAGTAATGATATATTCTGGAGGAAAACAAGACCTTGAGTAGAGCATGGGTAACAGAGACATTTAAGATGTGGGTAAAAAAATTGAATGTGAAAAAGATTGTAAAGAGTGATAATAAAAATCTTAAGAAATCAGGAAAGTTGTGGAACCAAGGAAAAAGAGGAAACCATCAACAATATTTCTGAAAAAGATGCAGATAAAAGAAATTTAGTTGAGATGATATCAAATAAAAATAATTATACATGAGATTAAGTAACAAAAGTTTCATATTGGCTTGATCATTAACTTGGACATAAATGTCATTGAGAATGATGATAGAGTTTGGAGTGGAAATGATGATTGTGAGTTAGGTGTGAGTACCTAGACCTGTGCTCTGGAAATTGTCACAAGTCAGCCACACACTGTACCGGAGCCACAGATCCCAACTTCAGACCCTGGAGTATATGTGATCTTTAAAAATTCATCCTACTGCTTAATCAATAATGTAATTATTGTGTGTACTGTCTGTAGAAATAAGTGTTGTCATATTCCATGTGTCTCAGGTTTTGTGATAACCACTTTTTTTTAATGTAGCTATTTAGTTTTTTTTCTTTCTTGAAAGATATGTCATGATGACAAGAAATAAAGTGACCACAATTAGAAGAATTTTCTCCATGAGTTTGAAATGTAGACAACTTAGAGTATATTCATTTTGCTTCTTTTAAGTCTACACTAAAGCTACCTTTTAAAAGTATTACTTTAAGCTGGGTGCGGTGGTGCATGCCTGTAATCACAGCACAGGCTGAAGCAGGAGGATTGGGAGTTCAAAGCCAGCCTCTGCAAGTTAGCAAGGTCTTGAAGCAACTCAGTGAGACCCTGTCTCTAAATAACATATAAAAAAGGGCTGAGGATGTGGCTCAGTGATTAAGCACCATTGGGTTCAATCTATGGTACCAAAATCAATCAATCAATCTATCAATAGGTATTACTTAAGGGTTCTTTTAGTTGAATTACTGATTTTATAGGAACTTATCTTGGGTAAATGGGAACAAAATTCTTTTATTCCTTTTTGTATCTATAATTTGAGTGAATTTATTTTCAGAATTGACTTCCACCAGTTTCTTGGCACAGAACATACATGTGTATATGCACATTAGTACATGCATATGTAATTTCTCAATTCAATATTGACACTCTATTGAAAAAAAAACTCTGAATGTGCAGTTATTTATGGTTCTGGTTACCTATACATATTTTTTTCTCAATTATTATAGGTTATGTGAGTTGACTTTATTTATAGTCTCCATTCCTTGGATATTCAATATTCAAATACTTGTCTGTTGCATAAGCAATTGATTTATTCTAATTTAATATAGCATGAAAATCAAGATTTTTTTGCCCATTTTCTATGTATTTGTGTTATTTCAATAACTTTGTGAAAGATCTACCAGTTTGACATTTAAGTGAGAGGCAGGATAGTGGTACTTTGACTTTGGCCAATAAAGTGGTGTTGATCTTTTTAGCTATATTTTAAAATTACCTAGAGAAAAGAGGGAGTCATCTCACTTGAAAATACTTGATAAGGCATACTATGTAACAATGGAATAAATGCCACTCTGTCCACACTATCAACACTTTTTACTGTGTCATTTGTGAATGTTTTAGGCAAGAAGCTGTCTCAGTAAATTTTTTTTAATTGTCTAAGTTCCCTTGGCAACATGTCAATCTTCCTGCTTTTTTTTTTAAACTTAAGCAGTTTAATTTAGTAATGAATTCTCTGAGGAAAAATATGCCTCTAAACACTAAATAAATTTGTGTGTTGTAAATAACTGTGAGGTTTTCTAGTATTAATTTTTCCAGTTTTATTGATAGATTATAGTTGTACATGTTGATGGGATATGTTATGTATTTGCACATGCACACAATATAACAAGAGAATTTGAGCAATATGACTCCCTAGCACTCCCTCCCCTCAGCCACATCCTAAACCTTGAGTTTAACAGGAAAGACATCACCTAGCAAATGAATGCATTGCCCATAATTTATTTCCCCTCCCCTCGAGCCTTTCAGGAAGATGGTATGACATACATTTTGAACCCTTCTAAAGATGACGTCTTGTATTGGGGGCTTATTTGTAACAGCAGACAGGTGAGAATAAGAGATCATTTAGTCTGTCTAACCCATTATAGTAGAAAGCTGCCAGAACTGAATTCCTGTTCTCTCTTGTCAGGTTGTATTACAAGGCCTGGAGTCCAGATAAAAGAGATGAGTATGGAAACATGGACTGGGCCTGGGGTTGTGGCTCAGCGGTAGACAGCTTGCCTCACACTTGGGAGACCCTGGGTTAAATCCTGAGCACCACATAAAAATAAATAAGTGAAATAAAGGTATTGTGTCCAACTACAACTACATATGCATATACATATACATACATACATACATACATAAATATATATATATGTATGTGTATATATATATATATTATATATATATTTTTAAAGAAAACATGAACTGGAGATGGTGGGACTTAACTGATAACTCTTACTCGGAGGAAAAACTAATTCCCTATAGTTTGATCCAACTGGTTCATATTGCTCCAGTATTTATAGAAGTGTACAAATACTATGATGCATGTGGTACAGATATGTGACGTTTCTTCAATGATGCTGTCTACATAATTCTTATCTGGCTCAGTCTAAACATTTAGTCAGGTACCTTGGACATACAGCTCCGGTGATTAGGGTGCTCCTAAGGAAATATTGAATATTGGATACTCTCTTTAGAAATGCATATTTTCATTGAGCTCTTTCACATTTTAGATATTTTTATTTAAAATATTTTTCTGAAATAATGAACATCTTAAATTTCCAAACTTATGCAGCATGGAGGAGACACAAAGTCCATAACAACAGATGGTTCATGTGATTTTTTCTGACCTTTTCATTTCTCCTTCTCCTATAGGCAACCAGGTTAAATAGAGTGGTATGTGCCCTTCCACTCCTTCTCCATGCTCAGATAATCATGTATAAATACATAGTTTTTAATTTGCATCGCTTTACATAAATTCATCCATGTTACATACAATTCTCAGCAACCTGCTTTGTCAACTTGATATGTATTATAAAATTGCTGCAGTTAGCTGGTATTGTTATAAAACATTTATGGAATGAAGATATCCTAGTTGACTCTTATCTTTGGTACCTTTTGATATATTTTTAGTTTTTTTTTGTTCTTTATTTGTTTAGCTCCTACTGAAAGTCTTTTTGTGATAAACTTCCTTGTTATATGGAGTAGCATTTCAATTTTATGTCAGATTTCTAAGAATGGGACTCCTAGATGGGAAAGTTCTATATGTATTTTTAAATTTTAGCATGTATCATGGGACTTTTTTTTCTCAACATGTGTGACTATTCTTATTTTCAATAGAAAGATGAAACACAATTTTTACTATATTCTATCAGGAGTATTAGCTCTTATCAATCTCTGCTAAAATTATATCTTATAGTTAATTTGCATTTTATTAAAAATTACTATGGCTTTGGCCTTTCCTAATCTATGCATTACCTTTCAGCATTGTTGCCTAAATTTTACTGCCTTTTATTCCTACCATTTAAAGACTTCTTTGTATTTTATAGATAAGAATCCATCTGTTACATAGATTTAAATATTTTTACCTATGATCAGTCCACTAATGTCTTTTGTTAATGGTGTCTTTTGCTATATAAATTTTCTATTTTTATGCAGTCAAATGGGCCACCTCCTTTCCTTTCAGTGTCTGGGTTTCCTATTTTACTTCAGAAGGTTTCCTCTGATTCTTAACACTTATGTATAATTTTAAGAGAGAGCTTATCTCTCTTTCTTATTGAGAAGCTCCACAGTAAATAAAACAGGTCAATAACACAATGATTTCTATTATTGTTTGAATATTTGTAGAGGTATTCAAAATGCCAAGAACCATGGCAGATAAAAAGAAAAATTAAAGTCAAAGCTGCAGAGAACATATAGATACAGAAGTAGAATATATAAAATAAAACTGGAAGTGACAAGTACCCCAGGGAGAAATTGAAACATTACTGCTCTCTCCGAAGGAACCTCTGTCTCATTCCTATTTCAGTGAAGTGGTTGGTAGTGGCAGGAGCCATCAGTTGTAATTTGTTGTGAAACATTCCCTCCATTGTGAAAAAGTTGAGTTATCCTGTAAAACTGATATTGCAAATCCTTTGCATAGTTTTGATTCCATTAAAGATCATTAAGTCCATTTATTTATAACAATCTAATTGGCTTCTCTTTCTCTCATACATGCACACAAGTACACAGTTGTCTCTCTTTTATCATCAGACTAGGCATTTACAGATTTGACCTACTGGAGATGGAAGATATTTGAAAAGATTTTGCATCTGTACTGAACATGTGTAGACTTTTCTTTGTCATTGTTCCCTTATAACAAATACATACATAGCATTTTCATTTTATTATATATAAGTAAAGATGACTGATGTATATATGGGAGGATATGAATATATGACACCTTTTTATATAAAAGTTTGGAAGTCTGTAGATTTTACTGTAGGAAAGGGACCTTCTGAAAACAAGCGTCTGTTTGTATGTAATATGACCCCTCCTAATATTATATATTTCCTTACTAATTTTCCCATTAGTTACTTAAGGAGTCAAAATATAACATTTACATTGAATATGTCTATATAAAAAGCTCATATATTAGCATTAAGAAAGTATAAAATAGCATAAACATACATTTGCAATAATTCTAACCTTTGTTTCACATTTACCATATGCCAAATACACACACACATACACACATACATGCACACACAAATACACATTGCTTTATTCATTCCTCAAGGAAGTTCTATAGTAGGTTTTGTCATCCACATTTAATACTATTTAATAAACTTTCAAGAGTTATTTGTCCATGGACACAAAGCACACCAATGGGCAGCTAGACCTGAGATTCTGGCTCAAGTCTTTGGATTCTGTGTCCTGTGTTTTTCACCGCACCAGTGTATATGTGGTCATGAGTTGGCCCAACCATGGGGTATGCAGTAAAGTATAGCAGATTTGGTTATTTGTTCCTTTATTACATTCTGTATTTTCCCTTTAGGAAACATTGTACTTCTGCCTTTTGTCAGTAGTGGTAGCAATGTCACAATAGGAATATTCTGAAAATCAGTCCAAGAAACAAAGATGAACAAATGTATTTGGAATAACAGATGTGTTCTAGTCACTTCTGATACATATTCTTTAATATACTGAACAGTTAGAATTTATAAGTTCAACTTCCCCAAGTAGAAGGGTAAACAGCATCAAGTGCATGCTGTCTCATACTTTTGAGGAAATGATAATGACATAGATTAAGACATAGAAAGACAAATATTTCAAGGGAGTTTTTTCTTGAAAACTTCTAGCTACCAGTGAAGGAACTCCTGCTGTGGTCAAAAGTCATGTAAAAATATTACTTTCCAAATTTTGTATAATTGAAAAAATCTTCAACTTTAGTTCAGCTGAAAGCTGTGCTTATTCTGACACTGCCAAGATCCCTATTGCCAAGGAGTTGAGAGATTGAAGAAAACAGGTTATAAATGACATTTGCTAAAATGTTTCCAAAGGGATTTTACTCCCCAGTGATATTTTTGCCAGGTGTTATGCATATTTATTTTGAACAGATGTTCTGTGGCCTGCTCTTCTCAAATGTCGCAGCTACTCTGGGCATCCTTCCCTAAAATCACTTTTTTTTTTTTCTGGCTTGGGCCCCCCAACTGGGAAGTGGTAGAGACAGGGTTCAAACTCATGTTTGGAAAAATTCTGAAGTCTTTCCATTTGAGTTTAGTGAATTTTCCAGATGATCTAAATTGTCTCTCTCCTAGCTCTTGATAAAACTCATTCTGGGTTCTCTCTCTCTGCTCTGTACTGAAGGGTACTGCATTATTTCCATTCATTGTTAGAATTAGGCTGGGGAAAAATATGCGTACATGTGTACCTACACACATACACACATATGCACTAATTTAGAAGCTAGCATATAATAGCACACAATATATACTGAAATATCTACTGTCTTCAGGGAAAAAATCTTGAGTGATCCAGCAGTGCTTTTGTAAATTTTGGACCTCTCTAGTATAGGGAGACTGAGGAACTAGAGGGTAAGTTGACTTGCTCATTACCATCCCTCACTGTGGAGAGACAGCATCTCCAGAAGACACACAAAGAGATCCCATAGTTCTATATAAGAACTCAAGGTATCTCTGAGATTTCTTTCTAGGGATGTGAACAGTATTAGAAGAGATTCTGAAGCTGTAATTGGGTGGTGAAGTCGTTTCTATAATCATACTGGTTATTGTTAGAAGAGAGGGCTATTAGAAGTTAATTGCATCATCCCTATCACATCCTTTCACCCAGGCAGAATTTGAGAAAATTTTGTGACTTGACTATACGGCTCTGAAAACTACCCTAATCGCTTTTTATTGAGTCATACTCAAATAGTTTATAATAATTGAGGCTCAATAATTCAGGACCATTTGAAAAGAATGGCCCAGTGAATATTGTGCTAGTCATTAAACAATTTCCTGGTGAAAAAGGTTCTATAGCTTTACAAAAACTGATACTGGGAAATGATACTGCTGATATTTCAGTTAAGGTAGAGATGTTTTCACTGAAGATGCCCAACATATATAAAACATCATGAATAGATCCTCAATAACATGATTGTATTTAGACAGAATGAAAATTTATTATTTAGGGTCAATTATTTTGAAACTTAATCCTAAGCTATATAGCTATACAATTCAAAGGAAGTCAATTTCAGTTTTATCCATCCAGAGTCAAAAGATGCAACAAATTTGTCAGTATTATTAAATCTTACCTTGTATTCTATAAAACCACTCAATTCTGTATTTTGAATTTAATCAGTAAGGGATGAAGATGGCTCTGAAGTCAGGAAGTTTACTTTTTGATACACATGTCTAAGTTGGAATTGAGGCAACGGTACCAGTTCATTCCAGTTTTGTGTAGTAGAAATTTGATCTCTTAGAAAATCCAACTTGATATGCTAAACCAGTCCATCCTCAACGCAGAAATATGAAATCTGAGAACCACAGGCTCCTGTTTACACGTGGATTGTGAAATCCCAAGACATGATCAAAACATTCTCTGTGTATTCGGTGTCCTCACATGTCAAACAAAAAAGCCTTATACTGGCTGACTATGGAAGAATCCCAAATGGTGCAGATTTCTCTATAGATGTTTCTTGGTCTGAGCAAACATTAACTCTGTCCACTAACAACTGTCTGACAAAAAGACAGCTGAAAGAATGTGTCTCATTTGTAAAAAGCCTTACTAAATAGAATTGTTGTGAAGGGATAGATAAGATCAGCCACGTAAGGAACTTAGAATGGTTCTTGGGATAGAAAAAGTGTCCAACACATGTCTGAGAGATTATCATGTAAGAATTTTCTATTAAGGCTTGTTCAAGCAGCTTGTGTGTTTCTAGTTCCTATGTATGCAGAATGCTAATAATTGTTACCTGAAAATGAAAAGGTATACATATGTAGTGGTGATGGAGGAAGGTGGAGAAAGGCAAACCCGAGAGCCCAGTGAACACAATGGTGTTCTAGTATATTCCAAGTTTTGAAAATCTTTAATTTTACTTCCTCTGCTTTTTTTTCCTCTTCTTCCTCTCTTTCCATCATTCTTTGAAAATCTCTTGCAAAGTATTTTCTAAACTAGCAGAGTTAGCGCCAGAAGAGCACAACATTATCCAAGTCCTTAGTCTCGGGTAGTAATGAAATCTCTAGCAGTTACTTGATTTTAATCCTTCATAAGCAAAAGTATCTGTGTCACCATGGGAGGGGTCTGTTTGCTTCTCTTATTATTTTGAACTGCTGAGTTCTGAATGGAGCTCTAATGTCTTTCCTCATATTTCTCCACCCACCATTGGCTGTCAAATTGTTCTGAAAGTTCCTTGAATAATAAAGGTTAAGCTGAAACAATATTGAAAGCAGAGGAAATGAAACTAAAGAGAAACAGGGAGAGTGCTTAAAATTTATCTTATCACGGCAGATAAATTCTGCAAGAGGTCAGGTGGTTAAACTAACGTTTTCTTCTTTCTTCTTTGCCTGTGCAATAAAATAGAATTGCATCCTACATCTTTGTGTACGTTTTAGCACTTAATATATTAAAGAACCTCTCCAGCCTGTCTCTTTGGGCAAACAGAATGTATCTACTATGTGTTTGGATAGCTCTTAGTACTGCAGAGCACAGGCCATCGGTTCTTGGCATCATAGCTCACGGATATGAATCGTCTTTAGAGGAAATTATCCCTTAAAATGGATGTTTCCCATTATTTTTTTTACCCCAAAGTTCTTTCCTTTTAAAAAAATTTAGTTCTCATTCTTATATGTAGGAAAAAAAACTAGATCTTTTCATCAAACTGAATAATAAAGGTGTTGGATATAAGTAAGGAATAGGCTTCTATGGATCTCTTAAATTCCTATTTTCATTGAAAGTGTCTAGGATTTTGTCAGTGAAGACTCGGAAGGGAAGCTCTTTGCTACCACAACTGGAAATCCTTATTTCACTAAAAGGTAAATGAAGGTCAAATGATACTTTGTGTTGAAATAGATCTCTTTCTTCAACCAGTTAGGAGGCCAAAACCCATACACTCCATAGATGTCTTTTGGCACTTATGGAAAATGAGGAAGTAGACATTTTCCTCCTTTATGTGAGAGGAACAGCAGCCCTCATGTCTCCTTATTGCCACCCTTGCAGTATCAGAACATCAATTGGATGTTCTACAAGTCAAGTAAATTGTCATTATTTTTCTCGAATAGACATGTTGTTTTCTCATTCTTGAATTATTTTTTTTTCCATTCCTGACAGTTGTATATCCACTTTTGTCCTTGGAAGTGGTGTTGTACCCTGAAGTAGAGGAGTCAGAATTTCTTTGAGCACTACTAAAATATTAAAATTTTACATTGTTCTATTTGCATCACTAAAATGGCAAGTGCTTTGCAGTTTTCAATTTGAGATCAGAATATTTCCACTTCTGCATATGGATAAAAATGGCTTCTGCATTAGTGTTTTAATACCCAGGAGAAAACCAGCACCACAAATGTACAGGGTAGGAAAGGGAACTCAATTATATTTCTCCTCCCAGAGATGAAGAATGACGGGTTAAGGGGTTTGCTAGTGAGTGCCAGTGGGAATGTTATTTTTTTTTGTTAGTCCTATTGTCATAAAATGCTTCATTTTCAAGCTTTTATTTACTTAATTAAAAAATGTTTTTCCACTAAAAGATGAGTTCTGTCTTCAAACAATTTATCAGTAGGCAATCTAAGCTAAAAATGTGTCTGGAACCCTGGGTCTCCCTTTGATTATATAGGCAGAAAGACTGATTAGAACTCAAGACAGGTATGAAAATATTGTATTACTGGAGCTCATCATTAGATAGTTATCACATTTTTCATGAGTATCAAGATAGTTCATTTTAATTCTAAGTTGACCTAGGTATTTCTTAAATTATAGTTATTTTAGAAATGAGAAATATTCAGGGTTCTCTAAAGGGTATAAAAACTTACAACTTTACAAATAAAAAAGCTTTGTTTGTTTTTTTCTTTTAGGTATCAGGGATTGAACCATGGGGTGTGTAGCCCTTTTTATTTTTCTTATTTTGAGACAGGATCTCACTAAGTTGTTTAGGGCCTTACTAAGTTTCTAAGGCTGGCCTTGAACTTGTGATCCTCCTCCCTCATCCTTCCTAATCATTGGGATTATACATGTACTTCCATTCCCATCCTAAAACTTTTCTTATAAAAGTTAATTTAAATTTTTTTGATGTGACTTAAGTAATTCAAGTAATCTAGCCCATTCATGATGCTAAAATTTAAGTGAATCTGTGTTACTATTTAAAAATCCACTTCCTAGTAATTTGTTACAATGAAATTTTATGTTGAGAACTTTATATTCAGATTTTTTTTCTGTACTATTATCTTTATCTGTGTCTTTTTCCCCTAAGCCTGGAACAGATGAGGGCAAATTATATTATGAGAGATACTATTGATGTCAAAAGAGTACATGTGGGGACTAGAGATCATTTCTGTTTTGTATAAAGAAGTTCAGGGCACCAGGAAGAGCTGTTGGTGGCAATGCATGGGGTGGAGCTGGGAAAAAGTAACCCACACTGTTTTTTATGCCAAATGGGATTCTAGGCAGAGCATCCCTGTGACTGGATGAGATTTGAATGTCTCTGCTTGAGCCAGAGTGGGAATCCCTGGCTTCTTTTTGTTTTTACTCTTATTATTTAAAAAAATTGTTTTTAGATGTACATGACAATAGACTGTATTGTGACATATTATAAATACATGGAGTATAACTTATTCTAATTAGGATCCTGTTCTTCAGGAGAGAACTCTTCTGTTGTTGATGTTGAACTCTTTTTTATAAGTTTTTTGAAGTAACCCTTGAGGTGACTAGAAACCTGGGTTCTGGGTAGTAACCTTTACTAACCTCCACCCAAAGCTTTATGGTTCTAGTTAGTTTTATGAGGGCAACTTCAGGTACAGATGAGGTAGGGTGAGGAAGGCCCTGAGCAATGGACTTTGGCAGAGTGTAAAGGGAGGTGGCTAACAGAAAATCACGATTTTCTGTTTTAATGATATTTGTTTTATTACATTTCAGTTTTTCAGGATTTGGCTCTGTGTTTGTGCTCATGCAAGAAGCAAGTAGCTATTGAATATCTAGTGTAGAGAGAAATATGGTTTAGCCTCAGCTTTTATTTCCATTAGCTAAAAACAAAGCATCTTGCCCTTTCCTCCATTCTCCCCAAGAAATTTTCCCCCCTATAATATCTGATGATAAATAGCTAAGACTGGTAGAAAACACAGCAAAAAAGATTATATTTCAATTTATAGACAATCATTTGTGTCTCGATTCCATTATTAGGTGATACATATTAGATATACATTTTTGTGATTTAGAGTTAATTTTTTAATCATATACTGGATTTTCTCCTAGAGCAAATACAAATGGCTTTGATAGTAAGCCAGAAAAACAAATCACTGAGATAGTGTGGAAGGGTTTTGATTTCTCTCTTTTGTTGTTTTGATCTTTTATTTAACAAAATCACATGCTGACATTCAATGTCAAATTAATTTTTAACTTGTTTGTTCTAGGAGTTTTACCTATTTTTTCCCCCAATTTTCTTTCCTGAGATGTAAAGATTCACATTTTATTTGGATTCCTATATCTATCCTATGGTACATTTTGAAGAGATTTGAATTCTCATTGTAGATGATTGAATAACATGTGTCGTTGATGCATTGATAAAAGTGTATTTCTCTGGTGTTTCCAAAACAACTACCTCGAGAGCTAAAATATTACTGAAGCCTTAGTCACCTTTGGCTGTTATGCTAAGCATTTAGAAAGCAGCCTTTTTGTCTGAACCATTTTAGTTGCTGGTGACCAAAGTTTAAATGAAAGATGGAAGGAAAAGGAGGGAGAATGTATTGACTGACTTGTGAAACCAAAAAAAAAAAAAAAAAAAAAAAAAACCCAGAGGAGATTTGCTACATTAAATCACAAAATGACTGTTTAATCGTTTGATTTATTTCCTTATGTCAAACATAACACACATCAATGGAAGCATATAACATAAAAAGTCATGCAGTAAAATGGATCTTGATGGCAGAAAACAAAAAGAGAACAACAATGTAGGAAGATATAAAAATACTATTTAAAACCTTATACATATATTTTCCCCTCCTTTCTTCCTGTTATTCTATGAATTAACATTTTATAAAAATATTCTTAATGCTTAGTGTTCTTGAATCAATGTAAAGACATTTATCAAAATATTGCTTTTTAAAAATATTGTTATCTGAATTCTTAGACACCTTGTGAACTAAGATTAATGATTTAAAAAATATTTAGAAACAAATTATGACCTTTAGTAGTTGATTTAAATTCAGAATGCTATCTTGACTGTATAGAACAGTAAATGAGCACATATTAAATATGAAAAATACATTCTTGATTATCTCATATAGTAAAAATAACACTCTTTGCATTTCACCTGAATTTTGACCCCCTATTAGAAAACACATCATCCCTAAAGATTTCATTAATAAATTTCCTGATTTCTTATCACTTTTTTATTCCTCTCTTTGGCAAAAGAATTAGATATTGTTACTAAATTTTCCAGATGATTTCATCAAATTTAACAAAAACACTTGTTAAAATAAATACAGTAAAAACAAAGTCTGAGTGATCTGGCAATTCAGAGATTCAGAATCTGCTAAGAGAATACTTCAGATTTCAAGGAATGACTATTTCAAAGCCACTTGTATCAAGCTACCAAAATATATTGTATTTATGAACAATCTCCATTTCAGCTAAATTGTATCAATTTATAGGAGGTAAATATTTTTGTTAAAATAGTTTCTCATATTTTAATATCTGGTTTCCCTGATTAAATAACAATAAAACATACCTTACATTTCTTTTGAGTACACTATATTCTTAGTATATGGTGTATTATTATGGGTGCAAAACAATGCAAATAAGAGATTGAATAAATAAATAAATCATGAATGAAAATTTTCCTAGCTATTTTTCCCATACTTCTTTGTTCCCGGATGGCATTTACTACTTGGAGAAACAGTTTCAAAAGGTAAATGTGAGAAGTCCCAAGATTATGGCTAAAGAAGACTCTGAGACTGTGTCCTTTTAGTGGACAACCCTCTTGATTGGCCTGGGGTTGATCTTCTACTGTGCTCTAGTCTCTCTCGGGCTCTAATTTACATGGATGTACTATGCTTCAGAAGTTCTCAATCCATGGCTTATTTCTTTGCTTTTAACTCTCTGCTGGATTCCCAGGAGATACCGCATTTGGGGCCCAGGCTGACTTGCTTTGAACTCAAAAGCTGCTAGACCACTTCCACATTCAAACAGATATCATTTCTTAGTGGATGAGTCTTTCTGCACACTTGATATATAAGAAATACTTCACATTTTTTGTTAAAACATTTTGGTTAATGTAATATTCTGGAGCAAATTACAGTATTCTCAATAGGAAATATTATAGAAGAGTAAATTTCATTCTGGGAACTGCAGCCACTGCCAGGTCTCATAAGAAAATTTATTCTGCCCTCCCCCCCAATAAACCCCCAAATCTGGTAATTTGTACTTAGATTAAGCTGTTTATTTTCCTTTACTTTGGTTTAGCAAATTTTCCCGTGCTTATATAATTGAGTGATCTTTGAACTATAAAATACAATTCAATAATAATATTGTTAAAATGGCCATACTACCAAAAGCACTATACAGAACCAACCAATGATATTTTCCATCAAAATACCAATGACATTCTTCAGACAAAAAAAGAGTAATAAAGTTTATTTGGAAGAATAAAAGACCCAGAATAGGCAAAGCAATTCTAAGCCAAAAAAAAAAAAAAAAAAAAAACCCAAAAAACCCAACAACAAAAAAACACAATGCTGGAGACATCAGGATACCTGACTTTAAATTACACCACAGAACTAAAATAATAGAACTGCATGGTACTGCTGCCATAAAACAGACACATTGACCAATGGTAAATAATGGAAGACAGAGACAAACCCATATATCAGTCATCTGATCCTTGGCAAAGGTTCCAAAGATGTATGTATTATGGAAAAGGCAACCTTTTTTTTGACAAATAGCACTGGGAAAAGTGGTTATCCATATATAAAAGAATAAAACTAAATCCTTACTTTTTACCCCACACAAAATGAACTCAAAATGGATCAGAGGCCTTAGAATTTGACCAGAAACTATGCAACTCCTAGAAGAAAACATAGGGTCAATACTCCAATATATAGGTCTAAGCCACTGATTTTCTCAATTGGATTCCTAAAGCTCAGGATATAATGCCATAGGTTAATAAATGGGATAGTATTAGATTTAAAAAGCTTCTGCACAGCGAAGGAAACAATTAGGAATGTGAAGAGAAAACCTGTAGAATGAGAGAAAATCGTACTAGTTATTCTTCTGACAGAGAATTAATATCTGCAATATGTTAAACACTCAAAAAATTTAATAAACCCCAAATAACCCAATTAATAAATGGGCAATTGAATTAAACAGACATTTCTCAAAAGAATAAATAAACTGACAATATATGTATGAAAAAATGTTCAACATCATTAGCAATTAGGGAAATGCAAATCAACTATACTGAGATTTCAAATCACACCAGTCAGAATGCAGTCCTCAAGAATACACACAATAATAAATGCTGGAGAGGATGTAGAGGAAAAGGAATACTTTAAGACTGTAAATTGTTACTTCAGTGCCAACACTAGGGAAATCAATATGGCGGATCCTAAAAGTCTAGACATGGAAACACCATAATGACCCAGCTGTACCACTTCTTGATATTTATCCTAAAGCATACTTTAGAGATAAATACAAGTGTGTTTATAGCAGCACAATTCACAATAGCCAAACAATGAAACCAGCCTAGGTGTCCATCAATGTATGTATAGATAAAGAAAATGTGGTATATATTCACAATTGAATTTCATTTAGTCATAATTAAAAATGCAATCATGACAATGGCAGGAAAATGGATGAATTACAGACCACTATGTTAAGTGAAGTAAGTCAGAAGGTCAGCTATCTTATGATATTTCTCATATGCAGAAGCTACAAAGGAAAAAGGAAAAGTGTGGAGGTAGATCTCATGGAAATAACAGGAAGATCATAAGATGAAAGGGACTAATTATATTGTCATATTGTGTGCATATATGATTATGTGACATAAATATCATTATGAAAATATTCAGGTTTTGATAGTCACTAAGTTGCACTTCTTAGTACAAATGACATTGTCCACTTTTTTAAGTCCCTTGGATTTGTATGTCCTCTTTGCAACAGTACATTACATTCTTCCAGTAATTATTTGAACTTGTTTTTTCTATAATTAGTGCCATTATTTCACCAACAATTAAAATTGTGTTTATATTTCTGATATTGTTACAGCTTATACTTACTATAGGTTATGCTTCAACAATATTATCTCTGTAGATCGTGTGTTACTCATTTATGCAAGTGTTTTACTTATCAAATTTTGGAGCACCTGATGTCAAACAGGGAAATGCTTGTAACAGGTAGTTTTGCATAAAGTATAGTATGTATAGACTTCAACATTAGTCCTGTCTTTTGGAAGTGTTGCTATGCTGTGTGGTGATGAATGATAACTTGACCATACAGGGGAGAATGTTTAAATAAATTAATCTTATTAATAAATGAGTGGGTGGCAGAACACTGTAGCATGTCTAAACTGATTGCAAGATTCTAAGGTGTTTTGAGGTCTTGAGAATAGGTACTTGGTATCTAACATTCTATAGATGAGCACAGCTCAAATCATGTCCATTCTATAATAGAGGACAATTTTGTTTCCAAAAGCAACATTCATATAGGTCAATGAGAGGTGCATTTAATGGAACCAAGGACTCCTGCTTTATAGGGGAAAAAATGCTGACTACACATATGGGACTTAAAAAATTCTATAAAGCATGAAAATCTCTGCTTAGAAATTATATATGTCACTAATTTTTCAATATATCAGAGCTTATTAAAAAATCTATAGTTCGTTAGTTGATAGGCCTATCTGCACATTTATGCTGGATGAGTTTGCCTTTATACTTCTAAAATTTATTTACATAGAACATAGTATTCTGGTTCAATTCTGTTTGTATTGAGCAGTATGGCACATTGTCTGATGTGTGTTCAAGTATAGATGGGGGATAATTTTGATGCTGCTTTTTTTTTAAGATGCTGTCTGAACTGAAGATAATGTTTTTATAAGTTAGTATCTTAGATTACATTTCATTTATTGTAAACGTTGAAAGTATAATTCATGAGCAAAAATCTACATTTGATATTTATTTGTGCTTAATCGATTTATTCAAAGAATAGTTATTGAGAAACTATTATATGTAAACATTAGTCTAGACATAGAGCAAAAGGAAATAATTCTTCTACTTTGTAATACTTAAGACCTAGGAATATGAACAATTTTAAGTACACTTCATGCTTATTTCTTATATACATATTTTATTTAATCCTCCCCAAGTCCTCTGTTTAGTCAGCTTTATTCTAATTTTGGCTTTTCATAATTTGCAAATCCAGAAAATTCCGTTTTTTTCTTAATGCTCTAAGATTCTGGACAGGTAAAATATTTTGAAATGACTTTTCCCATTACTAACTTATATGGTCTGTCTAGAAAGAAATAATAATTGACTCCTGGAAAAGAATGTGTTTCTGTCCAGGGAGAAAAGTCCATAGTTTCTCATGCCTTCTAAGAAACAATGGCTGCAATCTACTGCACATCTTTAATAATGCTGCATGAAAGAGAAGATGCAGCTTTAACAGGACCTTAGTCTTTTTACTCAATATCAAATCAATAGCAAAGAGGTTTTCAGGTTATTGGCTTGTTCTACTCATCTATTTATCTCAGTTTTCAAATAAATTCTCAGCTGGAAAATGGGGTTGAAGTCAATTTGTCCAATCTAATTAAAACTGTGCTGTGAAAAGAAAACAAAAACAAAACTAAAAACCCCAAGAACAACTAAACAAAGCAAGGGTGATGTACTTAGCAACATCCTAGACAGTGTACTAATTAGTGTACTAATTTAAGAAAAGTTTTTGTTTTCCGTTCTTCCTTTTTTAAAAAAATAATTCTTTTTTTTTTTTTTTCAAAGAATGAGTTTGGGCAAACAGAACATATGTGGATTATAATACTAGGGAAAAGAATCAGGGGAAATTTATTTTTCCTCTTGAATTTAAACTTACCATACATAATAATGTTGTCTGAAAAACTTGAATTTCACTTTTCATTATTATGGAGAAACAAGTGAAAGTAGTTCATTCTTTGTAGTACTTTAATTACTATTGTTACAAGAGAAGGGGTGTCTCTGGAGAAGTAGTGTCTCCGGAGAAGTAGTGTCTCCAGAGAAGGGTCCAAGGAGGTTCCAGAGAGAAAGGAAAATAACTCAATACTAGCCTGATCCTTGACTTGCATGACAAAAAAGAATTTCAGCATGCACCAGCTGGATGCATAAACAGATTTATTTAGGAAAGAAAATACACATTCAAGGGAGAATGTGGGTCATCTCTAGAGTAAAATACACTTTTTTGGATTTCCTGAGTCATACACCCCTAAATTATAGGGTTTAAAAAATACCTATTTATTGGGGAGCTAATGAACAGTGCTCAATGTAATTATCATAAATGAATGGATTTATGGTTACCTTTACAAATTTCTCAGGAGTCTAAGAATGAAGATCAGAGAGAGATTGGCCTAGGGAATGACAGGTCTGGAAAATTAGGCAGAAGTTCTAAATTAAAAATTTTATTTTCTTGTCCTTCCTTCATGTTTTACTTTCTACTTATTTTTATATCCTCCATCTTATGTCATTCTTAAATGCAAAGGATTATGAGGAGGACACAGACTGACATACCGACATAGATGTGGGAGACATACATACTTTACGTATCTTGTCATTTGATGATATGTACAACATTGGGACTATGCCAGCAAAAGGGTATCAGCCTATCCACCTGAACTAAGCCAAAGCCAGCCCCATACCATGCCTCGAACCTCTCAAGATGGGCTTTCATCTTCTGTTCAAGACAGTTGTCTAAGTGGTGGGCATGTGACACTACTCGGCCCATCTGAAACTTCTTTTGAGATTTTTGCAGATGGAGCTCTGTTTGGGTGATCGTGAGTAGTGAAACTAATTTCAAGCAAGAGTAATAAATACCAGAGCATTTGAATTTAAAGTGGAAAAAAAGATGAAGGTGTTATCCACTATGCATAATAGAAAATGAATGGTGCCAGAGGAGTTTGTTGTGATGTTTTAAAGAAAGCCCAGATACTTTGAGGATGTATGTAGTCTATGGTACTCCAAAGAAATTAGAGCCCAGTAGTTTGATGAGAACACCATTTGAAGAATTTGTAATAAAAAAAATAATTTAGGAATTTAAAAAAATTGCCAAGAGCATAAACCTTCCACTATTCTTGTCTTTCACTGGATTTTTCTGTCCCCAAAATAGAGTTTCCTACTATTTAAAATCAGTTCAGAAAATTTCCTTTTCACTCATATCCCTTACATTTGTGATAAAATTTAATTATTCGGGGTCACGGAGCTTGAATACCAAGCAAGAGGATAAATTGTTAAAAACATATTTAGAAAGAATGTAAATAGTAGCAACAACAATCTCAACTGTAGAAGTAAAACTACCCTGTAAAATTTCTTTTTTAGCATTGCTTAATACCTTACTTTATTCTATAGTGATTAGTAATTTGAGCTCTAGTAAATGCCCTGTCGGCTGGAAACATTTCTTAGGCTTGTTGAGCATTAAAGTTAGAATACTCCAGCTGCAGATTAACATATGCTTTTGCATTAAAGTATATAGAAATAGATAAACTCTGATCAAAAACATCTGGCAACACTTAAAAGATCCTATATGAACCTTTTAGTCCATGCCATTTGATATTTGGTGTGATGGTGCTAATCAAAATGAATTTATGTGTATTCATGATCTTTTGTGTTGTATTGTAATTCCGTCTAGATTGAAAGATGTTTTTTATTTGAACAGCAGATCTCCACTGAGTAGATTTTTACTTCTTTCTGACCGCTAATTTTTCAGGGTTTTAGTTTGGTGCTTTGTAAGTATAGTGTTTGGAATACTAAACAGCCTGGGGAACTTAGAAATAACAGATAAACACACACATGCACACATGTGTATACTTCCATACAACTATACATGTACTATTTGTATGATCTGTTTCATATTCTGAATACTGAAGATGGTTATGGAAATATCAGCTGTTACAGATTTTAAGTTTTGCTAATATACTTTTATATCACATTTTAACATCGTTCAGACTTTTAAAGGTAGCTTTGCTGATTAAAAAATATAAGACACTGAGTTCAATCCTCTCAGTACCACATAAAAACAAACAAATAAATGTATTGTGCTCATCTAAAACTAGAAATTAAGTATATATATGTACTAAAACTAAAATCATTAGTAGTTATATAAAGAACTCCTGAAACATGGCTTTTTTTTTTTAGTTTACATAGGTATTGCTAATTTATTTTGGTTTTGGAATTGCATACAATAACCATGTAAAAATCAGGCCTATGTTTTATTAGACCAATATTCAAAGTCTGTCATTTATGTTCAGTATTTCTTGTGTTCATATTATGAAATAAATTCCTCTTAAACATGGGTACTAGCAAAATGTGAATTTGTTTAAGGAGTAAGCATATTTCCTGCAAATGGACAGTGAAAAGCAGAAGAAGAATCTGTTTTCCTTCTTGCACTGACAGAAGGCTGAGTTAACTGTACACTTCCATACACTTGGCGTGGAGTTGCTAGTGCAATAATTTCTCTTTCTGAACTTTTTATTCATAAATCTCCTCAGCTCCAGACATTTCTTATTGCACTGGTATGCTTTTCACATTATTTTAATATTTTATTGAATATGAATCTTTACTATAAACTGTCTCAACATCATTTTGGAAGTAGAAAGTGTGTAAATAACTGATAAATGGAAGCATGCATAAGGCTTTGTTAAAAATGTTTATGTTCTTTACATTGCTAATTCCCAGCACAGCCTGTCAATCCTGCATTGCAAAAGTCATATTTCAGTGTATCTCTATAATATTTATTCCATTTTTAGGCTCAATTTGATAGTTTAAATACCATGTTATTCATACATGACAATATTCCCTTTATCAGGACAAGATTTTTGAGCGGAGCCTTTTATTTTTTAGTTAATGAAAATACTTAATTGAAAAATAAAAATTGTATATAGTCAAGGTATACAATGTTATGGTTTTATGCACTTAAGCATTTTGTGCCAATTATTACAATTAAATCAATGCATCCCCCATAGTTACATGTGCTTATTTGTTATTTTTGGTATGGATGTGGTGAAGACACTGTTATCTTATGATATTTCAAATGAACAATCCAGTAAGAGTAACTATAGTCATTATGTTGTACATTAGATTCCTAGAACGTATTCATGTGATGTAACTGAAGGTTTGTACCCTGTAACAACTCCCCATTTCCCCCACATGCAAAGGACATAAGATGATGAAACTTAAACACTATCCACCTGCTATGGCTGTCTTTAAACTCCAGTGCTTATTATAGAAAATAATCCTATATGAAAGGAGATTTTTGTGAATAATTTTTGTCTCAGCTACACTGTCCAAGATAGGCCTGAAGTTTGGCCTTGAGAGATGATGCAGAATTTAAAGGGTAAAGAAAAGACTATTTGTGGGGGAGCAAAAATAGAAATAAAAAACAACCTTAGCTCCTTTACTTCAGTGGGACTTATTGAGCTACTGATTAAACTGAGCTGTCCTCACTAAAAATGGAGTAGATACAGGCAAGAAATTTTAGTTCTTAGTGCAAAGGTACCTTATAAACCAACTACAAAAATACCTTAAGTAAAATGATTTTTAGGTAGTAAAGATCTGATAATGGACCCAAAGAAAATCAGGTAATAGGCTTTAAAATATATAAAAGTAATATTGCTCCATTCTTTTGTTGTCTCCTTTTCTAAAAATTTAACAGAAATCTTTGCAAGGGAACTAAAGTCTCTGTTGATTTATGAGGTAAAATTAATACTTTGATATGGATAAAATCTCAAAGATAATCTTTCTTTTTTTTTTACTCAGCAGATATTTATTGAGCATCTGTTATATACCAAACATTATTCTTTTTTTTTTTTTAAGAGAGAGTGAGAGAGGAGAGAGAGACAGAGAGAGAGAATTTTTAATATTTATTTTTTAGTTCTCGGCGGACACAACATCTTTGTTTTGTATGTGGTGCTGAGGATCAAACCCGGGCCGCATGCACGCCAGGCCAGCACACTACCGCTTGAGCCACATCCCCAGCCCCCCAAACATTATTCTTGGTACTGAAAACCCAGGCATCAACAACAAAAAAATAAGACAAAAATCCTTACCTTCCTAGAGCTGATGTTTTATGTAAATTATGAAGCATGATAATAAAATTAACACCCATTAAATAATCCCAAAATTTAGAAAAGTGTTAATCTTGAGAATCATTTCTTTGCCTCTGAATGGAAAGAAGCATTTCATCCATATCTAAATAGTTATACAAAATGATTTTTCCTCTATTTTATGTCCAGATATTTTGGGGTCCACATTAAGTTTGCCATAAATTCACCTCAGGTTCCAAGTGTTATCAGGTAGAATTCTATTATAATGTGAAATGAAGACATTTGGTGATATTGTCAATTCAGTTTCAAGAATATTTGAAAATGTTTACATGATCAGGTTGATAGTATCAAAAAGGTTAAAGATTAAAGGAAAATATAGGGCATACTTTTCTGTAGTAACCATTACTACTTTTATTATTAAATCATCCAAAGTTCCATCCCAGTTTTACGCAGTAATGATTTCCCAAATTGTATATTCAATACTCGTTTTCATCAATATCTTACATGCTTCACTATAGCTCTGAATAATCTCTCATTTGCAATATTCAGTGTTTCATACAACATCTAATTGGTGATTTCATGTTATGGTAGGCTAATTGGCAGTGATGTGAAGACAAAGATGTTCTCAGTCACTTGGCAAATTGCCATTGTCTGAATGACATGGTATCTGTTGACAAATTTAAGTTCTAAACTTTGCATCTATGACTGTCTTTATAGATTTGGGTTATCTTGCACACTTTATGAAGTAAATTATGTAAGAATAGAAACACATTAATATTTAAATGTTTTAATTTTACTTATGATGAATTCAGAAGGAAAAAAAGAGAAAAGCCAAAGGGTTAATTTTTAAGAAGAATCAAGATACTTTATTTCTATAGTACCAAGAATATAGTTAGGATTCAAATGATATAAATCATTCATATTGAGGGACAGACACTGGTTTGGGACAACTGAGAGAATTTTTCCAAATTATAGGAATAATTAATGCAGGGAGTTTATTTTAATTCTTTAAAAAATTATTGAAGTAGGAACCATAAAGTTGACTATTGTATAATTGGATGCAAACAATTGATATGATTGTTGTAACTTGTATTTGTGAAACAAGGAAATTTGTATGCAAGAATGGAGAAATTGTACGTTCTGTTCTTGGAGAATCAAAAAAGAGCAATGTGGATAAGGTATTAACAAAGCCCAGAGGGAATAAGTGTCTGATCAATAAGTTTATTATTATTATTTTTTAATTTTAACAAAATGGTCATGTAAGTTAAATCATGAAAAAAATTTCTGGAGAAATTTAGGAAAAAAAAAATCTGATGAAAGTCTAGTTTTGCCCAGTATTAAAATTTATACTTATATCATGATCTCAAGAATAGTTTCATATTCGAATAACCTTTTATCATTCAAATAATGATAAAACCATATCAATAACCCACAAAGTACATTCTAAGTAGTATTTTACTATGTTACTTAGATTAAAGAAATTGAAAAAAATTAGTCGATAAATGGTATTGGAAAAATTGGGTTATTATTTAAATTATTAGCCAGTGTTAAAAATGTTTTTATGCATTTAGAAACTGAATAGTTCGATGTGGCTTCTTCCATTGAAAAATTATCTTGTGCTCACTGCTCCTCATATTTTCCATCCAAAATGGTAGATATTGTCAAATCATTTAGCTCTTTCATTTATCAGCTTTCTCTTAGAGGCTGAGAGAAACGTTATTTTTCTTCATTTTCCCACTCCTGCCTCCTCTTGCCGTATCACTGTAGTATAATTGTTACTTAGATGAGTTCTGACAAGATCATGGTTATGTCAATATCATGCAGAACAGAATCCTGACCACAGTTTCCTCCTTTTTCTCAACCGATTATTTTAACTGAAGTGAAGAACTGACATTATTTTAATTTGCTTATTTATTGCATGGGCTAATCCTAATTCATTCCCAAACTTTCTGCCTTTATAGAAGATTCTCTCTACACACAAACCTCTAGACTGCTCTATTAATGGTCCCTGACTCAGATGGGTTTTGCTGTCGGCCTGCCATGCCCCTCTCCTTCTGGCCTCTCTTTCACTATCATTTCTGTGATTCCTTTAATTTTTCTGCCACGTTTCATCCTCTACTTCTTGCATCCTACTGCTTCCTCTTATTCTTGGTTTACTCTTCTTTCTGATAACTGTCTCTTGTACTTTGTGAGAAGCAGTACATGAAATTTTAAGGGTGATATGCACCAACAAATGTATTTATTTTCTCCTAATTTGTGACCAATGATTGGCATTGGAACAGAATTAAAATTTAGATATTGCCCCATCTCTACGATTTTAAAGGTTTTTTTTTTTTTTTTTTTTTTTTTTTTTTTTTTTTTTTTTTTGCTTATCTTCTTGTTCTCAGTATGGCTTTACAGAATTCATCCTTTCAATATGCTCAGTCCTCTTTGTTACTTTTCTGGATCTTTGCTTTCATTTCTATTGTTAGGAAATGTCACAAAATGTCTAATGATGGCCTTTGTTGTTGCTATTTTTGTTTATTCACATGTTGACACATGAACTTTTCAGTTTGGCTATTAGTATCTTTCAGATGTGTGAAGATTTTTTTTTTGTGATTTGTGTTAGTTTGTTAGAGCTGCTGTAACAAAATTTCAGAGATCAAGTGCATTAAACAACAGAAATTGTTGTACTCACAGTTACAGAAGCTATAAATCCAAGATCACGGTGTCAACAGGGTTAGTTTCTTGTAAAGCCTCTATCCTTGACTTTCCAATAGGTATCTTCCTGTGTCTTCATATCATCCTTCCTCTGTGTGTATCTGTGTCCTAATCTTCTATAAGGACACTATCATTAGATGAGAACCCCACCATAAGATCTCATTGTACCTTAAATACTCCTTTAAAGATAATAAATGTTGGTGAGGATATGGGGAAAATGTCTATTCATACATTGCTGGTAGGACTGCAAATTTGTGCATCCACTCTGGAAATCAGTATGGAGGTTGCTCAGAAAACAAGGAATAGAACCCCTATTTGACCGAGTTATCCCACTCCTTGGCATAGGCCCAAAAGACTTAAAATCAGCATAGTATAGTTACATGGCCACATCAATGTTCATAGAAGCTCAATTCATAATAGCTAAGCTATGGAATCAATCTAGGTTCTCTTCAATAGATGAATAGATAAAGAAAAGGTGGTACATATACACAATGGAATATTACTGAGCCATGAATAAAGATGAAATTATGGCATTTGCTATTAAATGGATGGAAGTAGAGACGATCATGCTAAGTGAAATAAGCCAATCCCACAAAACCAAAGACCAAACGTTCTCTCTGATATGTAGATGCTGACTCACAATAGGCCAGAGATGGCAAGGGAGAAGTGGAGGTTCACTGTATTGAACAGGGGGAAATGGGGAGCAGTGAGGGGAACAGGAAATTGGAAATACAGTAGAATGAATTGGACATAACTTTCTTATGTTCATATATGAATACACGACTAGTGCAACTCCTCATCATGTACAACCACAAAAGTGTATGTATGATATGTGAAAATATGTTCCACTATCATTTAAAATTAAAAAAGAATAAAAAATCCTTTCTCTGCATACAGTCCTATTTTATAAAAGCACAATTCAGCCTATAACATTATATTTTTGACATTTACCCTCTACTTTTATTTGCTATTTTTCAAACTGTTTAATTAAATGATGTAATTCCTGACTAATTCTCCAATATTCTTGTCTTTGTCACAGTTCTACCAGTTTATCTTTTGATATAATTAGGAGATTTTCTGAAGGTTATGTTTTCTCTTTTCTGTTTAGTTTTCTCTGACCTTTCTACTATCATGTTTTCAATGTTCACATTCTTTCTCTCATTTTCTCTGGAAAAAATACTGTCTGACCTTGGATATTTGTGAATATTATTTTTTCAAATAATGTTTTTCATGCATCATCTTTGTTTCTTTAACATTGTATTTTATTGTATCCTTTCTAAATCAATATACTTCCCATTTAATGCCTTTTGATGTCTTAATGTAGTTGCATATTTCAGAGTGAATCACTAAAGAGCTGTGGATATAAATGGGGCTTTTCAGCAGCGAAGTTGTCTGAAGGAGCATCTGGCTTGATAGTTTAGTTGAACAGATACTACCTTTCAGATCTCATCTCTTAAATTAGTTAGATTGACCACAGGAAACATTTCCTGTTCCTGTCTGGAAAATTTAGGATGATGCAACAAAATTCTGGGAACTATATAAGAGAAGTAGACTAGAGTCTCACCATTCTGTACATAGAAAATCCATTAACCTTGCTGTGGTTAAATTTATATTTAAACTTGACTGGGATACAAAGTGCCTTAATATTTAGTTGAACATATCTTGGGATATGCCTCATTTAATGAATTAAAGACTTGAACAGAGCAAAAGTTTCAATAAGAAAGAGTTTATCCTTGCCCTAAACGTTTTTGTTTTGGAACATCAGTCTCTTTCTGCCTACAGACATAGAATGGAATTATACCATTAGCAACTTTGGGTCTCCTGCTTGCTAACACTGAATATTTTCAGAGATTTTAGCCTCAATTACTAGGAACCAATTTGTTTTTCTCACTCCCCCTACCTTCCCCTCCTCTCCCTCCCTCTCTTTTCTCCCTCTCCCCTCTCAAACTGTATATCTTAGTTGCAACTTTCTCAAATAAAATTTATTTACTTAATTTTATCTGTGTTCTAGATGTTGATATTTTTGTTGTCTCTCATTTTTTCTTTTCCCTTATGGTTTTCTACCCACTGTTGTTGTTTTGGTAATGTGCCTGAGGAGACATGAGAATCTGTATTCAACCTAAAATTTTTCAATTAGTTAGTTGGAATTTTATGGAAATGATAGTCATCTCATGCTATGCAGCAAAAGAAATTGCAATCAAGTTTAAAATTAATAAGCAACTCACATTGAGTAAAAGAGGAAAGTTTGATTATCTGTAGATATGGAATTACTTTCAGTGCCTAAAAATGATAAACTATATTACATAAAAGTATTTCATATGAATATTTATATTTATGTGGAAATACACCAAAGGAAAAATGGAACAAAGTTTAAACATTGACATATAAGAGATTTTAAATCCCAATGACATTCCTCAAGAAATAGAAAAAACAATCATGAAATTTATCTGGAAAGATAAGAGACCCAGAAAAGCCAAAGCAATCCTTTTCAAGAAGAATGAAGGAGGTGGTATCACTATACTAAACCTTAAACTATACTACAGAGCAATAATAACAAAAATGGCATAGTATTGGCACCAAAATAGACTTGTAGACCAATGGTATAAAATAAATAGAGTTATCTCATATTAGATAAAGGCAACAAAAATATATATTGGAGAAAAGATAGCTTCTTCAACAAATGGAACTGGGAAAAGTGGAAATCCATATGCAGCAAAATGAAATTAAACTCCTCTCTCTCTCACTATGCACAAGACTCAACTCAAAGTAGATTAAGGACCTAGGAATTAAACCAGAAACCCTGTGCCTATAGAAGAAAAAGTAAGCCCAAATCTTCATCATGTCGGATTAGGCCCCAACTTCATAGCACAAGAAATAAAATCGAGAATCAATAAATGGAATGGATTCAAACTGAAAAGCTGCTTCTCAGCAAAAAAAAAGAAAGAGAGAGAGAGAGAGAGAGAGAGAGAGAGAGAGAGAGAGAGAGAGAAAGAGAGAAAGAAAGAGAGAGGAAATTAGTTAGGTGAATAGAGAGCCTACAGAATGGGAGAAAATTTTTACCACAAGCACATAAGATAGACCACTGATCTCTAAGATATATAAAGAACTCTAAAATTTTAACACCAAAAAAATAAAAACAAAGCAAAACAAAATAACCCAATCAATACATGTGCCAAGGAACTGAGCAGACACTTCTCAAAAATGATGTACAGTCAGTCAACAAATACATGAACAAATGTTCAACTGTAGTAATTAGAGAAATGCAAATCAAAACTATTCTAAGATTTTATCTCACTCCAGTCAGAATGGCAGCTATTAAGAAGACAAACAACAATAAGTGTTGGCGAGGGTGTGGGGAAAAGGCACACTTATACATTGCTCCTGGGACTGAAAATTGGTGCAGCCAATATGGAAAGCAGGATGGAGATTCCTTGGAAAACTGTGAATGGAACCACCATTTGACCCAAGCTATCCCACTCTTCAGTTTATACCAAAAGGACTTAAAAACAACGTATTACAGGGACACAGCCACATCAATGTTTATAGCAGCACAAGTCACGATAGCTAAATTGTGAAACCAACCTAGATTCCCTTCATTAGATAAATGGCTAAAAAAAATGTGGTCTATATACACAATGGAATATTACTCAGCAATAAAAGAGAATAAAATCATGGCATTTGCAGGTAAAAGGATGCAGTTGGAGAATATAATGCTAAGTAAAGTTAGCCAATCTCAAAAAGCCAAATGTCAAATATTTTCTCTGATATCAGGAGGCTGATTCATAGTGGGGTAGGGAGGGGGAGCATGGGAGGAATAGACGAACTCTAGATAGGGTAAAGGAGTGGGAGGGGAAGGGAGGGGACATCAGGGTGGAAAAGATTGTGGCATGAGAAGAACATCATTACCCTAAGTACATGTATGAAGACACAAATGGCGTGACTCTACATTGTGTATAACCAGAGACATGTAAAATTGTGTTCTATATGTGTACTATGAATTGAAATGCATTCTTCTGTAATGTATAACAAATTAGAATCAATAAATAAAACATTGGCATATTGAATTTGAATATAGGTATATACAAATTATGGTATAAATATTGAAATTTGGGTAGACAAAGGGATTATGTACAATATCAGGCTATTGACAGAATTATAGGTGATTACATACTTGTAAATACATACGTGTTTATGACAAGCATATGATTTTAAACCAATCACACAAATTAAAAGTAAAATTGTATTTTTAAATATGTTAAATTAGAAAGCTTATTTAAAGTTTCAGTATTGAATGAGGTTGACAGGAAAAACAGAGCCTATACTGTTTAATGGTGGAGAGCTCAATTGCTATTTTATTTTTAGAAATCAATCTGAAAATATGTATTCAAAGCTTTAAGGACATAAATTTCTATCATTCTTGAAAATTTCTTTCAAAAATTATAAAATAATGAAATTATATTCAGGGTAATTTAATGATGAAAATGTGAACAACTCCAATACTCAAAGAACCTGAAATTCTTAATTAAGGATCAGAAGGATATTAAGCAGCCATTGAAGATAATCTCCTTTGTAAGTAATTCATTCTTATAATGGTTAAGCCTGGTATAGGAGAGATAAGTTCAGAAAATGTAAAATTAAATGCAAAACAAGCACAAGATACATGCTGGGGAGGACAATCATTGAACATTGTGGGAGAGGTGTCCTAATAAGAAATTATTAATGAAGGAATTATTAATCACAGGATTAATAATATGTAGGGATATCGTCATGTACAACACGAGTGACCTGAGGGAATGGGAAGTGCCAGCAAACTGGAGGCCAGGATAAGGGAAAGAAACAAATAATATGAAGGAGTTTTAGGTAAGAAGAAACAATGGAGAGAGTTGCAGAATTCATTCATGAAGGCACTGGAACAATTAGAAATGCCAAGGCATAAAAATGCTCTATTCAGCTTAGCAACTTAGTAACTTAGCTTAGTAACTCTTAGAGCTAACAGACAGTCACACTCTACAGTGTGAAAACCATTGGCAGCAAGCATGAGGCAGAACTTGACAACCTTTTTCTAGGGATGAGGGTCAGGACAGTCAGGTGGTATCTAGTTTTCATCCTACACGTGTTTCCTGAAGGCCTTTTTAGGTTCTGAACAACAGGGATGAGCATATTTGAGGTAGACACCGCAATTTTATTATCCAGATGGCTTTTTCCTGGGTTTAATGATTTTCATGTCATGTTGAAGTATCAAAATGTATAACAATGTAACCATTTATTCAAATAGTGATTAGAAATTCAGGTGTAAGAAATTTTGTTGATTTTCTTTTGTTTAGAAAATCTTGGCTTCCCTCTTTTGAACATTTATATTGGTCTGTCTAGGGGAGATGAAATATAATCTGTGATACTGGAGTACAGGAAATTGGAATTTTCTTTTTAGTTCAGTTATCACAACTTGTCTTGACAGTTAAAAAAAAGTCAAATACTGGACTCTTGACCTTATGTCTTAAAATAGCTCAGACCACCATATATTGTGAGGTGCATGCACCATTATTTTCTTTCACAGTGAAATTTAATAAGTTCTGTCAATTAAACTATGACATATTGTCAATTTTTTCTATGAATTTCTAGTTCAAATGTTAAAATATGAAGAATGCATCTTTGAATTGATGAAAAATGGTAATTAAATATTGTTGAATGCATTCATACAAGAGGTACAGTTTTGAAGTGAATATGGGTGCACAGATAATTCTTGAAGCAGAATAGACCATACTCTATTCCCTTTCTTTGTAACATTTTAATCCCTTGAAATGTGATATGAGGTTTCCTGATTTGAGGTAATATTTTAAACTTTAGTCATATATTTTAAAGTGAATTATAAATTTGCCATTATTAACTTTTAGATATAGATTTAACAATATGAACAAAAGTTCACAGACATAGCTTCAATTTCCTCTTTGGCATCTTCCTATTTGAAGAAAATTTATTTTTCAGTTTCATAAAAACTTATTTTAATACTGATATGCAAGCCTTTATTTTAATATTGTTTGGGGTCTGCCCTTAAGCTAAAACTTTCTTTGTTCATTTAATATCAAGTCAGATACCAATCATAATTTCCTTTGAACTGAAAAGGATAGAGCGCTTGGGAGACTGTGAGACTGACACAATGACCTGAGAGAGTGGGTCATAAGCTTTCATCTATTTAAAAATATCCTGTCATTTCATCCTGACTGGTCTCTAGTCCCCAAGAATATTCCAGTTCATCGACTGTCATTTCTTTTCCTCTGTTTTGAAGGACTATATTTTGATTGATTTTTTTTCTTTCTTTTATGTAAAAGTCCACAGGATATTAGTATTCTGTGATTTTAAAAAAGCTCTAGCTCATTACTAAGAATGTAGGTATATTGTACTCATAGTTTACTTATTAACTCCTTTTCTATAAAATTAAAAATTATGTTTATTGTACCTTTGTAAGGAGAGTTATTGAAAATCTTAAAATAGTTATTTAAAATTTAACAGTTATTTAAAATTAAATTTCAAATTTAATTTTAAAATATTTAAAATTTTATCCATTTTATTAATTATCCATTTATTAATTAATTATGTAGGGGGGAGAAAAATTCGGAGTTGACACCAAAATTCTCTTTGGAGTATTTTACCTGTATCTCTACAGTAAAATTCATTCTAAAATTAATGACCTCTTCATTTGTCTTCTGATTTTGCAAATGTTGTCTGGGTACCAATGATAGTGATGCACTGGGAATGCAAATAAGACACACACACACACACACACACACACACCCCTACCTTACCCAAAAGTACTCAGAGTCTAGGGAATAGATTGAAGATTATGATATAATTTTATTAAAATATGATATCTATAAAGGTGTGCTTATGACACAATCAACCCCCCACACACACAAAGAGGAAGTGATTGCTTTACCATCTTTGGTGAGGATCATGATTAATTTGAGCCTTCTAAGACAAGTAGAAATTCTCAAGACATGTAATTTATTTCTGGTAGGATAAAGGGGAAGACATTGCAAATACAGTCAAAAGATGTGCCTATAAAATACAAAGTATGAAACAGTAGAGTACTCCAAGTGTATCAAATACTAAAATATAATACTTAGAAAATGATGAGGAGAAGCTGGTTAAAAAGAAGGCAATCATCAATAAAAGGCCACACCCCTTTCAAAATAAGTTTGGAGTTGTTCTTCAGATGATAAGCATTCTTTCAGAGATTTTATGTGTATTTGCATTTAGTCTCTAGAAAGAATTGGAGAGGAGAATTTTAGTGTAATACCAGTTCAGAGGTTATTTCAGCGAGACCAGTTGAGACCTAATGAGTTCTGAACTTCTGAGATAGCTCTGGGGTATTGATGAAGTGATGGATTTGAAGAAAGTGAGGATGGGAAAATTGACAATTTTATCCATTTTATTGATTATCCATTTATTAATTATGTAGGGGGGAGAAAAATTCTGAGTTGACACCAAAATTATCTTTGGAGTACCTGCACAGAAGGTAGAGTTAAGGAAGATAGGTGCTAAGATCATTGAGTTTAAGAAGGAATATCTAGTCTTTTGTTAAACATATACATAGTCTTAGAAATTTCTTGAGATTATATCATTATTCAAATTGAAGGAACAGACTGTGAATTAAATCAGATAATCTTTAGTGATTATACTGCTGTGATTGGTGGTGGTAAAAAGGGAAGAGTAACAGTGTTAGAATCAGACCACAGGCTCAGGAGCATAAGTCTCATCAAGAGTGGTCAGCAAAGGGTCAGATATCTATGTCCCTATCATCTCTGGGAAGATTACACAAAATCTTCTGGATGGCATAATAAAAGAAAAGTAATATACTTGTTGGAAGATTGATAAGAGGGCTTTTAAAATTCTTGCCAATCCAAAAACAGTATTTCTTTGAAAATCCAGGTTATCAGCTGATCATTATGGTAATAGTTGCAAAATCACTGAATGTAATGTAAATATTATGGAATGAATCTGAATTTATAGTCAGAGAACTCAAAACACACACACATACACACACCAAAATGAGTCATTGTGCATAAGGCATTTGCTCCACCCACTTGCTCAAAAACATACTTAGACTTCCTTTCATCTCATTTGTCTTTTATCTGAGATAATTTTGTCTTAAGAAATATCACATAAGAATACTATGTTATTTGGTTTTAATAATGTGCATTTTGACTGCTAAAATATATGGAAATGAATTCTGAAAACAAAGATAAAATGTCCTGGGGTGATTCATGTTTGGGATAATCTCAAACCTCAAAGTTCTACTCCATTGGTTTGAATAATCAAAATTTAATGGTATTTGGAAATCAAAAATTGTCTATCTAGAAAACAAATCATCAGTGCTCCAGATGATTTCAGTAATATTAATGCTGGAAAATATTAATTATAAAAATTGAAGCCCTTTATTTTATGAAGGAATGCACTTAGTTTATCAGTAAAGCTAATTCTGAGCACAGTGCTTGTAAAAAGACTCATTGCTTGGCCATCATATGAAGTGTGTCAGATTTCATCTTGTAGTTCAATTTCCCATCTGGATGAGAAGGAAATGCTAAAAACTTTTCATAATAATTATTTTCTTCTCTGCCATCATCATAATTATTAAAATTCGACAAGGTAAATTTTCCAGGTAAATTATAATTTTCAAACATCAAGATTCCAAATTGTCAGATGACAAAACTATTACGACGACGACGACTACTGCTGCTGCTATTGCTGCTGCTAATGATGGTCTTTAGTAAAGATGAATCAAAGCTGAATCTTGCCTTATCTAGTTCTTAGAAATAAGTTTAAAATTCTAATAGAAATGTTTATCTCAATTATGAGAACCTAAAAATAATTGTTTATTCTCAGCTTTAGAATGTCTTATTCAGATTGTTTACCCCAAGTGTCTGTATTGTCATAGATAGGCATGACAGGAAATAGTATAAAGAGAAAAGAAAAATAAGTTGCTTTCCTTGTTTTTCTTGTTTCTTGATACTGGGGATTGAACTCAACACAGGGGCACTCGACCACTGAGTCCCAGCCCCAGCCCTATATTGTATTTTATATTTAGAGACAGTGTCTCACTGAGTCTGAGTTGCTTAGTACCTCATAGTTGCTGAGGCTGGCTTTGAACTTGTAATCCTCCTGCCTCAGCCTCCTGAGATGCTGGGATTACATGTGTGACCCAGCTTACTTTGTTTTTATAAATGGCTATATTCAAGTTTATTTTTACAAGGGAGAAGATTTAGTATTAAAAGAGGCTCAACTCTTCCTGATTCTCTCTCTAATACCCTTGTAGTCTTCCTTTCCTTTTTTTTTTTTTTGCTTCTCATTCTGTTGAGACTACCTTAAAAATATATTGGAAATTCTACTTCTTCTCAATGACTTCCTTTGCCAATTCCAAGTCCAAACATCATTTTAAAATCCAAGTTAATAAGTTTAATTAACTGGTTAATCAGTCGGTTTTATTGCATCTGCATGCATATTCAACAGAGCGGGAATCATTTTTGTAGTGTCAGTTAGATCATGGGATGGATTTTTGGCTAAACCTTCCTATAACTTCCATCATCACATGGGTCTCCAGAGTGCCAAACTCTATTAGAGTACCAGACTCCTCTGGAGCACTGGTTTAAATACATGTTATAAGAACCCTCCTTTATTCTGATTTTTTTTGGTCTGGAATGGGTTTGGAAATTTGCAGTTTAAAGAAGTTCTCAGGTAAGGGGTGATCACTTGAAATGATGCTTCTGATGACCGGAGAGTAGGAGGTTCCTTACTGTGACCTACAGAGTCTTCATGATCTCTATCATTGCCTCTCCAATCTCACTGACTGTCTTATTCCCCATTCACATCCTACCCTAACACCACCCTCAGTGCTTTTGTCCTGCTTTTAAGAACAACTTCTTCCATGGATCCACAAGTCCATTTTCCTCCCCTCCTTCAACTCTTTACTCAATATCTCCTCAGGGACACCTTCCCTGGACACACTGTACACAAGCTCAAATCCATTCTCTCCCCCCAGTGCCCTGATATCTCCTATTCCCAATTATTAGTTTGACTTTTCCCTTTAGAACTTATTATTTGGATATTCTGCACAGTTTGCTTATTTATCATGTATATTTTCTGCCTTCTCTACTAGAAAAATGAACACATTGAGGTCAAGAGTATTTTCATCGCTGTATCTAAAATGCCTAAAATAGTGCTTAACCCAGAGTAAGCAGTCAGTATGTGTTTGTTTACATCACCTTTTTGGCAATAAAGAAAATTAATTTGACTAGTTGTTAGTAGTATAACTCAACTGAGTTGTTTCTAGCATCAATAACAATGTTACACTGCAAAGTCAATGTAAGCTTAACTAGTTATGCTTGTAAATTCATATATTTGGTCAAATGATTTCCTTGGGGGGGCAAACTAATATCTACTTGCTGGCTACAATGTACCTCAAGTATTATGTTAAGTGCTTTATCTAAAGAATATAACTCATTTCTCATAACTACCCCATAAAATATGATTTACTTGTTCAGATTTTATGTACAAAGAAATAAGTCTTCAATTTTCCCAGAGTTACACAATCAAATGTTAAGATCCAGCTCTGCACACATTTTTGACCACTAAGCTGTACTTCACACTAAAAGTATAAATGTATTTTTCTAATGTCACTGTCCTCAGTAGCTCTGTTTTTCAGAAAAGGGAAAGGGTATGGAATTGTGAGGGGTTTATAGAAGATGCCTTATGAAAAAAGGGACCTGCTCTATATATCCTAAGGAAGAGAAAACTCAATGTAAAATGTCTTTGAATATTTTAAGTGCTTCAATTTGGAAAATGGCTGCATGAAAAAAGCTTAATATTAATAATAATAGAGATTATAGAGCAGAAAATGGTATTTGCAAAGAACTTGTTGATCTGTTCAAAATAAAGGAAATAGCCATCTTACTGACTGAGCTTTTCCCTAGAAGTATTTTTAAGAGGTGTAGCAACATACTTCAAGGGCAACTTAGATCCAGTTCATTCAATAGCAGGAAGGTGAGCTGTAAGGCTAGATAGTGAGGATAGCTGTAGGGCTTCTTCAACTCAGAGATCCTAGGAGTACAGAAAAAAAAAATCTTCAATTCTTATGAGCCAAATGACCAATCAACTCAGCTACTCAATTCTGAGGAATCTTTATTCATATTTTTAATTGGAGATTTACCTAGTGGCAATATTTACTACAATTTACAGAAAAACAAACAACAACAAAGCCACCAGAAAAATATGCCACTCTCCTTTGTCCTTTTGCTTGTCATTTTATCCACATCTATGTTCTTATATACTCATTTCCAATTCTTTATCTGTGGGTATGTTGTATCCCTACTTAGAGTGAAGGCAAAATATGCTAATTTAGTTCCAGCTCTTATCTTTCTTGCCTTCTCTACTCAGTCTTTTCTATAGTCTCCATCTTCATCTTCATTGTTTATTGGCCCTTTCCTCCAGCATATAGAAATTTTTAATTATTTCCCAAATCTAAAATTCTTCTAAGACATATTTTTTTCTCTTGCATATCCATAAATATTTCCTTTTCTTTCTTTTTTTTGGGGGGGCGGGAGGGTGGTATTGGGGTTTGAACTAAGGGGCACTCAACCACTGAGTCATATCCCCAGCCCTATTTTTTATTTTATTTAGAGACAGGGTCTCACTGAGTTGCTTAGCACCTTGCTTTTGCTGAGTCTGATTTTGAACTCCTGATCCTCCTGTCTCAGCCTCCCTAGCTATTGGAATTACAGGTGTATGCCACCATACCTGACAATATTTCCTTTTCTCAAAGTTGAAGTTCTTGGAAAATAAACCTCTACTCAGTCTACCCTCCTTCACCCCATGCATTCTTAAACCTGCTGACATGGCTTCTACCTTTCCCCTTCTAAATAATGTTACCTGTGACCTCTGGGAGTAATTTTGTATATTCTTATTTCGGAGCTCTCGAAGACTACCCATATAATCTGTAATTCACTGGAAGGACTCACTGGTTAATATGCACCTTCCCATAACTCAAATACTCATGGTTCATGTTAACTATAACGCTAATTTCCTATTATAGTAAATGAACAAGACATGGGTGGAGTCTAGAGAATCCGTGCTTGGATTTCTCTGTTCTCCCCCTCCCCTGAGAGGTCACACAGAGTGTTGTCTTCCTCCAGCAATGATAGTGCAGTCATGCATTCATGCATAGTGTGCATACCCAGGGAAGCTGTTTTAAGACTAGGACTTCAGAGGTTTATTAGAAGCTTTTCATGTAGGCATTCCCTGCCTACGAAGGTCCTTTGACACACTGTACAAGCAGTGTAGCTTGAATAAAACAACCTTATTAGGGATTGTTTCAGAGACTAAGTTCCAAGATGCTGGCAAAGAACCAACCTTCCAAGGCTTTTCTAAAGATTTAACAATCTCAGGCCTCCTCTGTTAGCTTGCCTGCACCTTCCCCTATCTGCAAATACTTGCCATTATCTGATGACTCCCATTCCCCTCTCTATCTCAAGGTAGTGCTCCTCAGATAAATATCTAAATATCTACTAAGCATTTCCATTAAAATGTTCCACAGAATCCTCAAATGCAACCTGTGTACATCTAAATGTTCATCTCTGCATTTGGCTCTCCTGAGTGTTTTCCTGGTATTCACTACCTCAGCAAGTGGCAGTGCAATCCTATCTACCCAGTCTTATAGGAAGAAAGTTGCTAGACATCCTGGACTCTTCCATCTCCCATCCCCAAGGAAACTAACATCACATGGTTTCTACCTCCTTGATTTCCACCCATTCGGACACCTTTGCCTGTCTTCACTGCCACTATATTCATTTATGTTCTATGTTCTCCTATCTCCTCATTTCCTACCTACTTATTAAAGTAGTCCTCTAAATGTTCTGCCAGATAGGATCCCTGATTTCATTCTTGAAATCAGACATTCTTTGGACAAGTTATTTATTCTATCTGGATGTCAAATTTCCTATATGTGAAGTGAAAGTGCTGAATCCTTGCCTCATAAGATTGGTATGAAGAGTAATTCAGATAATAAATACATAATGTTTATGTTAGAGTAAATGTAAATTATTAGATGTGTTGGTTATTAATGTTATTAAAGGATTAAGTACTTTAAAAACTAAAGTACTTATAAAGACAAATCTCCATGTTAGATTATTGAAAACTACTAATGACTCAATGAAGCTCTCAGGCTACTGGGAACTTCTTACTTGGACACCTCCTTTCTCATAATTTCACACTTGCACTCTTAGTTACAGTCACAGTGACCACCTGGGAGTCTCTAAGTAGGTCAAACTTTTCCCTTTCTCTCTGTCTCAAGCCTTTCTGTAGTCCTTTCATCTGGAGTTCCCTTACCCCATTCATCTCTTCTCCCTGACTTCTTTTATCTCAATACGTCCCTCTCATCTAAAAAGAGTAAATCTAAAACATTATCTCTTTAGGAAGGATTTTCTGATCTCCCACATGGATTATGTGCCTTTCAGAGGAACTCCCATAGCAACTGATGACTTTCTCTGCATACGCTTATCAAATATTATTGTAATTAACTGCTCAGTTGTCTGTCTTTATGATTAAACCTGAAGACTCTTTGAGGACAAGAACTATATCCGAGTCAACATTGTGTCTTCTCAATCCAGGGACTGGTACAAGGTAAATGTTTGATGAATGTCTTTAGAACAATAAAATCAAGCAATTGGGTTACAACTGCAGAACCAGTTTCAAAATTTAACAGAAGATTCAGTGACTTATATGAGAAGAATCTAAAGTAGAAATGAAATCTGTTTTATAGGCAATATAAATTTACCTTTCTAAATTGCTTCATGGGGATTTTTAGAAAACTCATAGGCGAGGCTAAGTCAAATGGCGTGACTTCCTGAGCAAGATTTTCCTGAATGGTCTCAAATGCTCCAGTTTTTCTCTTTCCTTCCCAAAGTCCTAATCTCTGTTTTAATAATCATCAGCAAAGACCCCAAAACTTAACCTATTGTGCCAGAAGCAACAAACATAGGATTTGCATTAGGGCTTATTCCACATTCGACCTGTGTCTCTAGACCATTTAGGTGAAACCAGTAGCCCCAAGCACAATTGTATAGAGAAGATGAAAGAGACTAGGGGAAAGAATGACTGAGCTATCTCTGGACCAGTTACCATTACAGAGTTATACCTAGTGTGATACCTGAGTATCAAACCCCTCTTTCAATAAAAGACATGGACTCTTACAGTACAGTTACAGTAAGAGTCAAATAATTTAATTAATAACTGCTATGTCTTATTTTCCATTTTGAAGTATCTTTGGGAAGGCATGAGCAGAAAATGAGTAGAAAAGATATTTTAATATGCTGTTTTTTTTAATCCCCCCAAACTTATAGACCATAAGTTAGATCAGATAAATTGAAAGTCAACTTAAAATTTCTCATCAAGAGTTGTGGTTCTAATGATCTCAGTGTGTTCCTTTTGCTGTGATATACTCTAGCATGCCTAGAGGACAGGTATAGTGAATAATATAGTCTGCCATTCAAGTGTCCCTTTCAGGATCCAGATCCCTGTTCCCCAAGCTGAAGATGAGTGTAGGCTGCTAATAGCCGACAGCTGTCCCTCTCAATAAGTTGACTTCAGTAGAAGGAATCTTGTCATGCTCTTATGACTCCTGGTTAGGACAGCCTACGGGACTGATCAAGAAGTTAAATAAAAAAGGCCTGTTTGCTTGTTTCAATTTGGAACAACTCTGAATGGACATTTTAATTTAGTGGACCAAGAATAATTGGCTGAATGTTTTGTTGCAAACAGAGCAGAGTAGAATTTTTTCTGTATATTGTTTTCCTCACTTCCTTATAGCTACTATTCCTTGGAGTGTACTGTCACTACATTGACCAAAGACAGGCTATATTTTCAATGTAATATTACATTCTAGACACCTAAATTCCATGGAGTCCACTTAAGGAAATGATGGGATGGGCATTTCTGCTGTATTTATTGTTAGCTATTCCATATTTACCCAGCAGCTCAGGTAATAGAGATGAATAAGTAGTAGAACCAAATGACTTGCACTTTGGAATATACAATATTGAAAAAACAACTTAATCTTTTTGTGAATAAAATATAACATCATGTGTAACAATTTCAAGAAAAAATATAGCAAAACTGATTTGTTTAAGTGGCTAATAATATATAATACATTGCATTTTCTATTATATTTTTGCCTTACATTTAAGCCTATATTTTGATGATAGTTATTCAAAATGATAGTGACCACTGTAATTTTATTATTTGTTTCCCTCCTAGACACCCCATTAATCAACTTATATATTTCCTCCCTGGTTTATCCTCTTGTTCTTGTGTATTCATGAGATTTAATTTTACCTTTCTCTACCATAGAGATAAGAGACTTTTGGAACTGTAAGAGTTCTTGAAATCCATTTCTCCTGAACACCTGACTTTGTGAATGAGTAAAGAGAGTTGCAGAGAGATTAGGAAGGCTGACATGATGTGACTCCGGCCTGCTTCTCTCCCCTTTCCCATTATGATCTAACTACACTGACTGTTGGAACCTGCCAAGCAATTCTGACCTCTTGACCCTCTCTTCCTGAGATTCTGAACTCACAGGAGCTGTCAGTGGCTCCTCAACTATAGATCCAAGTAATCATTTGCTATTTCTTCAACCTGTTTTAATTGAGATTTCTCTTACATATGTGTTTGTTCACTTGTTTTCTTACTGTCCTATGACCTCCTCCCCCCTCCCCCTTCTAATATATACCTCTTTTAAAATCCCCATAACCTAGCTGGGAGACTATCATATTGTAGGGGAACATTAAATATTTGTGAAACAAATGAAGGAATGCAATTGAGTTATTATCCCCAAACCACGCATGTGGTTATGGTCTGAGCTGGACACCATTAGTGAAACTTCTTGATTCCTATTCAGTGTTTTGATGCCTATAATATGTAATATACAGAGAATTCACTCATACTTAGAAAACACTGCTATCCACAATGAATTTTCCAGTCATTATGGAAATATTAGCTTATTTCTGTGCCATATTTGTAGACCTTTTTTTTTTTTTTTAGTTGCCAACAGGCCTTTATTTTATTTATTTATTTATATGAAGTGCTGAGACTCAAACCCAGTGCTTCACACATGCCAGGCAAGCGCTCTGCCACTGAGCCACAATCCCAGCCCTGTAGTCCTTTCTTCATCAAGGTTCTTTTCGATTTTCAGTTTATCTGAGTTATCCTGTGTACATCACTTTTTCCTGATCTCCTTCTCTTTGTTTCACTTCACTCGTTAAAATGGCTGTTTCTCCTTTACCCAACACATAATTTTCTTGCCTTTGTAAGAAATACCGTAGGGGTTTAAACACCCCTCACACTTCATTAAGAACACCTAAGAGTGGAATAATATTGTGTGTATTCGTACAACTCCACATCTTTGCTGCTCTTGTTTTTCTTATTCTTGTTTCAGCTAACTACTTACGTGGAAAAGTCTACATTTAAGTCTATATTTAAACTGACAATCTGCAAAGGAAATAGGTGAGTGCAGCAAAGTTTCTATATAGTACAAAACCTAAAAGCTACCAGGCAGAAAATTAATTAATTCTCAGCTCAGGTTCATAAACGACAAACACAAATGTTAAAGTGGCAAAAATACAAAGCTCTATATCTTTCTTGTTCATTGTTCTCACTGCACAAATTAAACCTACCAATGTGAAAATGCCAAATGCCCACTGAACCATTTCCAAGTTAATAACATTTCTGTATGAATCCATTTGGACTTTTTTTTCCCCTCAATCTGGCACATTTAATATCATTTCCAACCTAGCCGGTTTGATTATAAATGAAATGCAGTGGCATTTCCAGGGTGCAGACTCCACAAACTGGATCCAATTACCAAATTTGTAAAAGGTGTTTCAGCATGAAATAACTTGCCGGTGCCCACCATAATATTGCAAATGGATTTAAAATGAAGGGAGATAATTTTTGCATTCCTATGCCTATTCATCTTTCCTTTAATTTTCAAGATATTTGTTTTAGGTTGTCACAGCTAGGAATGTGTCAAATGAGCATGGATGGAGAGCATAAAAATTGGTTCATCATGTGTTGTATGTACAGAAATTTCAGGCTCAAGTGTACTTTGATTAGAATTTTCAAATTGTATTTCTTGTAACACTAATTTCAATAGGTATTTGTAGATATTCCATGAAAAATCCAACTAAGCAAAAACCCAAGTTAGGAATAAGTTTAGAAGATGCTCCACACAAAATTTCCATGTTTGAAATCCACCCTGTACTTCAGCATACTAAGGTTTTAATAATTCCTTCATGTAAGAAACTGTTGCTGAGACATCTCTTTCTGAAATATTTGTTGACCACCATGTTTAAAATATTTTTATTGATGCATTTTACATAATTAAGGGGTTTGTTGATACATATGTATATATGTACAATATAATTTGGACAATATCACTTCTCAGCACTTCCACCCCCCCACCTCTCACCTCTGGATCCCTTTCCCATATTGATCTCCCTTTGATTCCATGAGATCTGCCCCCACATTTCTTTTCCTGTTTCCATTGTAGCATCCACATATGAGAGAAAACATCCTTTTCCTGGGTTTGACTTATTTAATTTAATATAATGGTGTCTAGTTCCATTCATTTTCCTTCAAATGAGATAATTTCATTTTTTATGGTTGAATTAAACTCCATTGTGTATATACCACATTTTCTTTACCCATTCATCTGTTGATGAACATATAGGCTGGTCCCATAGTTTGGGAATCATGCTGCTACAAATATGGTATGAGTGTGTTACTGTTGTATGATGATTTTAATTCTTTAGGATAAATACCAAAGAATGGTAGAGCTGGGTCATATGGAGATTCCATGCCAAGTCTTTTGAGGAGCCTTCATACTGATATCCACAGTGGTTGTACTAATTTTTAATCTGACCAAAAATGTAAAAGTATTCCTTTTTCTCCACGTCCTCTGCAGCATTTATTGTTGTTTGTATTCTTGATGACTACTATTCTGACTTGTCTGAGATGAAATCTCAGTGTAGTTTTGATTTGCATTTTCCTGTTTGTTAATAATAGAATTGTTTTTTCATATATTTGTTGGCTATGTGCATTTCTTCTTTTGATAAGTGCCTGTTTAATTCATTTGCCCATTTATTAATTGGGTTATTTGGGTTTTGTGTGTTATGCTTTTTGAGTTTATATATACATACATACATACACACACACACACACACAAGATAGCAATCCTTTGTCAGAGTATGTAGCAAAGATTTTCTCCCATTCTTTAGATTCCTTCATCACATTCCTAATTGTTTCCTTTGTTGTGCAGAAGCTTTTTAAATTTGATGTCATCCATTTGTTAACTCTTGGCATTACTTCCTGAACTTTAAGGGTCCTATTGAGAAATTCATTTCCTGTGCCTATATCCTGGAGTGTAGACCCTATATTTTTTTTTCTAGGAGTTGAACAGTGTCTGTTCTAATTCCTTGGTCTTAAATCTACATTTGTGGATTCACAAAATCATGACCTTTGTGCAATAGGTGTCTAATTCCATTATCCTATATATGGATAATCCATTTTGCTAGCACCATTTGTTAAAAAGGTTGTCTTTTCTCCAATGTATGTTGTTGGTACCTTTGCCAACGATCAGATGTCAGTCCATGCAGTTTTTGTTACAATAGCTCTGTAGCATAATTTGAAGCCAGGTATTGTGATACCTCAGCATTGCATTTGTTGTTTAGAATTGCTTTGGATATTCTGGGTCTTGTATTCTTCCATATGGATTTTATAACTCTTTTTTTTCCCTAGTCCTGTGAAGAATGTCATTGTTATTTTGATGGGAATTTCAATGAATCTATATATTGCTTTGGGTAGCCATTTTAACAATATTCATTCTGACTATCCATGAATATTGGAAATCATTCCATATTCTGAGATATTCTTCAATTTCTTTCTCCAGTATTTTATAGTTTTCATTGTAGAGTCTTTCACCTCCTTGTTAGATTTATTCTAGACTTTTTTGTTGCGGGGGGGGGGGTATTGTGAATGGAATTGTTTTTTTCCTGATTTCTTTCTCAGCAGATTTATTGTTGTTATATGGGAAAGCTATTGATTTTCATATGTTGATGTTTAACCTGATACTTTGCCAAATTTGTTTACCAAAATTTTAAATCACATTTTAAAACTGTATTTTAACTTCTCTGAATCAAGATCTAATCACAAATTAGAAATCTTTTTATGTATTTCAAACGGAGGTATTACATTACAAACATTTTATAAAATTTGCATAGGTGATAGAAAAGCTAATGTCTAACATGGGACTGCAAAGCAGGTGAAACAGCAAATCCATAAACTACAACCACCTTTAGTAATGGTAGCAATATGGGAGCCAGAATTGGGGCCACCAGACCAAATTCAGAAGAATGGTGGACCAGTATGAAAGCCTGGATTATGGAAAGAGTTTTATCCCATGAAAGCCTGCAACTATAAGAAACTTAGTAGTGGAAATGCTATGCTAGGCACAGGGAGATAAAAATACCAAGACCTTTTCCTTCCTTGTGTCCCCACAATTCTTATCAGTTCTCACATTGTTTGATCACAGCCAGAGTGTCTTAGTGCAGGTATTTATAATAGTTCCTTGTGTTAGAGTAGATTCTAAGAATGGCAGGTGATGAATCTAAAAGAAAATGGCTAATGATCAACATATGGTTAGTATTTTATGGAACCCCAATGGAAATGTTAAGTTAGGTTGTTTTAACCACCAATTAGTTAAGCAAATAATTTTCCAATAAAATGTTTAATGATGATAAGACTAAGGAGTATCTTTCATGAACAAAGCACATCCAGTTTTCTAGTTTTTAGTCACATACATATATATATAAAATGTGACATATATATATATATATAAAATGTGACATATATATATATAAAATGTGACATATATATATATATATATATAAAATGTGACATATATATATATATAAAATGTGACATATATATATATAAAATGTGACATATATATATATATATAAAATGTGACATATATATATATATAAAATGTGACATATATATATATATAAAATGTGACATATATATATATATAAAATGTGACATATATATATATATATAAAATGTGACATATATATATATATATAAAATGTGACATATATATATATATAAAATGTGACATATATATATATATATATAACTAAAAATATATATATATTACATAGGTAAAATAAAATTGTAAGAAAGCTATTGACTACACTCATAATTAGGGCAAAAATTACTAGAATCATCAATAAAGTACAGTATTTCATTTGTATCATTTTGTAAAACTTCCTTGCTAACCAAAATAGAGAGTTTGTTTTTTGGATGCTATTTTATGAAGTCAATGAGCTTAAAATAAAAAAAAAAAAAAAGGGAAAGCTTGTGTGTGTGTGTGTGTGTGTGCGCACACACTGTGGTTACTTTCACATGTGCCTTTCTAACTGGTTATCTAGCTTGTGTAGTTTCTCCTTGGCTCCAAATCATTGCCAGATGGACAGTTATGTCTACCTGCTTCAAGTACGCCTGATTTATACCATCTGAAGTTGCATGATAATTTAGACTAATGGCATTAACAAAAGGAATTAGATGAGGGGACCTGAACAATATTATTGATAAATTGCAAGCAGGTTTATTTAACAAGCAACTTAGACACCTGGAGCTATTAGCAATATGTAGGCCATCTGTGTGATCTTGTTGATATTCTTCTCTCTTCTCACCAGAGATTTGTAAACACATATCCTTAGTCTCAGGTATCATTTTCTTCTGTACCTTCTAGCTGCTGACATTGATTGAAAACTTACTGTGTGCCAGAACTTCTACTTTGCAGAACTTTTTATACATAAAATCCTTATTAAAACTCTTGTGGCAATAATTATTATCCCTTTTTAACAAATGAAGAAAATCGAGATTCAAACAAATGTGCAATAATAAATATAGACCTTGTATTTGAACTTCTTTTCTTTGGTATTAAATGTTGAATCATGGCAGGGCCTCTCAAAGTTCCTCTTTGTTCACTTACTCACCAGATAATTACTATGAAAACAACTTTCTGTGTCAGTCTTGCTGACCTTACAATGACTTTAACTTTGCAGTTACAATCCTGTGTCCCTGAATCATAGGAATATGTTCTGAGAAATATGTTGTTAGGTGATTTTATTGTTGTCTGTATTACTTCTATTCAAAACTCAAGGAACCCAATAATGCTGGTTAAACACCCAATAACCCAATTAAGAGAGCTTGCATTTCTCTATAAAAATTAATTCTATTTTAAGACTGTAATAGTCCCAATAGTCACATATTTCTTTTTGGGGTATTTGGGTATTTTGACCAAAATGTTTACACTGGTTATATAATTAGAGTGTCACATTGTAGTCTCTTGAATATTATAGCTAGTAGGTGGTTAAGCTGGTGATTTCATCTTTCACATCTCAATGACATACTCTATCTGTACTGAGTCCTTACATGTTGTTTATAGTTAATCAAATACTGATGAATCCAACTAAGTCCTAGGCATTTTGCATATATTATCTGATTTGATACAAGAATGCTCTGATGTAAAATTATTTCCATCTTACAATGGGGAAAGGAAGTAATCATGACTAGTATCATATAAAAAAAAGTGTGTAGAGAGTGGACTTGGATCATGGTCTTTGATTACCTTGGAACTATGGCTACACTTTGCTCAGGGAACTTTCTGTGCAAAGGTGCAGGATAAGATTGCTTAGGAGTTGTGGTAAAGCCCTGCCTGAGGAAGTTCTGTGCAAAGGTCAGAAACAATAACAGTCTTGACCTTGAGCATAACAAGATAATCACAATATTTTGCAAGGGTTGCCACTTCAAGCCTTCCTCCTTTGCAGAAACTCTGGACAATGGGCTTCCTGATGTAGTAGGATAATGACAGCTTGCTCCTAGCACTTCAATAGTAGAATAGCTACAAAAATGTTTCTAGTTCTGTAACTTTTTAGTGCAGAAAGAACATTGCCCTATAGCTTTAACTTCCTCATTGTGAGACCCTATATAATAAATGTGCTGAACTACCTCTGGGTCACTGTTCCTCCATCAGTGGTCAGTGTCCCACCTGGTCACAGATTGATTTCCATAAGTATTTGTATGCTTTCTTAATCCCGCATCACCCCTCACCAGTTTCTAGGATTCAGCCCTGTAGGTTGTAGCACTTGTGTGTGTTTTATTGTTTAGTAAACTAAAAGTAGTGTATAATTGGAATGCATATGACTTAGTTGTAAATGAAATTCCTTTTATATCTTCACTTCAAAACCCTGGAATCAAAATTAGTCCCTCTCCTCTTCTCATACTCATGTCTATTCCAATAGCAGATCCATTGGTGCTACTTCCAAAACACATCTAGAATCCACAGACTTTCGGTCATCTTTACTCCTACCTCTACATCCCTAAACATTTTTCTCTCGTTTTTGGATTATTCAAATAATTTCTAGTAATTTTAGCCCTAAGTAGACAAGTAATATTTTTAAAATCTAATTTACTTCATGCAATTTGTGTTTAAACTCTGCATGCTCCAATAGCTGTCTCTCTCACAGTAAAAACCAAAGCCCTAACAATGTCCTATACTACTGTGCATGAGTCATATTGATGTGATTGTATGGGCTTCCATTCCTTCCTATCACTGCCTCTTACTTGCTCTTCTGTAATTACACTGGTCTTCTAGCTGTTCTCTGAATTCTCTAAACATAACCAGAGTATTAGAACATGTGGTTTCTTCTGTTCTTTACAAAACTATCTGGAATGCTATGCATTGAGAATGATTAATTTTGGTGAAGGCTGGCACTGGAAACAAGTCGAGTGATTACCATTCTATTTATATAAGAACACATTTAAGAGAGCTATATTTATTTTTACTTAAATTGTTTAATTTTTAAAATGTATTTTATATTTCCACAGTGTACTAAGATTATAAAATAGTAATTTACATATGGCACCATAAGACCAGAAAAACATCAACATTTATACAGAACTGAATGATACCTCTAAAACATTTCAACTATATGAATTTCACAGAGATGGTGTGTATCCCATTAAGTTGCTTAATGAACTGTGCACATAGTATATAACTGGGATGTGTTATGATAGTGTCTGTTAACTTTGACTACACACCAGAACTACCTGGAGAAAGTTTAAAAATCTTAGTACCAAGACTGTACCCCAGACAACATCACTCTGAGAGTGATGTTGAAGTACTTTAAAAAAATCTAATTACTAGATTCCGTCAGAACTGATGATGACAGATATGAGAAAACTTAAAAATATTGGTGGAAAAGAGGTGAGAAATGGATATTTCTTAGAACATAAATGTTGATTAGGATTTTATATTTTAAAAAGATAAAATTGTAATGAAAGAAATTTTGAGGCACAAAGTAAACAGTTTGTTCTGATCCTTACAGGATGATCCATTTGCCTGCACTGCAGAACTTGTATAATAAAGAGACAGACCCGGAAGCCCATGATGTTAAAACACATTGAATTCACAAAGTAAGAAATCTGGAATGCAGTCCATATATAACTAGAGAGTATGTTGTTTACACTGACTTTAAGTCACTAGTGCAGGATGATATAAAAGTAGAGAAAAACACAATCAAATAGAAATTCCTTGCGATTGTTCTGATGTGGTGTGTAAAGGTTTGAATAAGGGTGGGAGCTGAGAAAATCAAGATGAATGATTGTACAATTGCTCAACTCAGGAGAAAATGTCAAATCTTTACTTACTCCCAGCTAGGTAGATACCTCTTAAAAATAAATTGAAAATAAATATCTCATTTGTAATACAAGCTCTTTAAATTTCAATCATAAAGGCTGTCTGAGCCCACTTAGAGTCAACATCACAGTACATCACCTAGGGAAATGAAGATTGTGCAATTAAACAGTAGGTCATCCAACCAGTTAATTCAGGACAAGAACTCCACAGAGAAAGGATTCTGCACAGTGTGCTGGCTGAATAATTGTACCTTCTTGGAAAACTCTATCACCCGGCCCTCAATTTCTGAACTAGGTATTTTCTTCCTTTGAAATTAGAATGAATACATTTTTATTGTCAGTAATGTGTTGGTTGTGAAAGAAAGAGACAACAAATGAAGACCAGAAAATTTTGGAGTTACTTGAAAATGTTCATAGGATTATAATTAGGAAAAAAAACCACTTTCTGTTAAAGGTAGCATTTTTGATGCCCTGTTACAATAAATTTATTAAGATTTCAGGGGATATTAGAGGTTATATTATTGAAGAGCTGAGATTTTTATATATTAGGTAAGACAGATAAATGCAATGTTTATAAAACATTAGAGCATGAAACGAGAAGATAAATAATACTGAATAACTTTGCCTTACATTTTCTTATTGTGCTCCAAAAACAAACCTGTAAAGGAGAAGTGATTATTCCTACTTTGTGGATGAAAAAAAATGAAATTTATATAGGGTCACATAGTTGCATAAGCACACCGGGTACACAAATTAGATTTAAACTCAAGAATATCAAGCACTAGATCTGCCTTGGACTGACTCTTTACTAATAGTTAATATTTTAATACTAGAAATAGACATTCTTTGAATCTCAAAGGACAAATGAAATAAATTATAATTATCTTATATATCAATTATATGTTAATATAATGCAAATGAGACTTCTATGTTCTTCTACCAAGTAAGTTCTCAGCTTTTAAAAAACTATATAATACATTAAAAATAAGAGCTAACATATATTTGGAGGTATTATTATTAAAGGTATATTCCCACTCCTTTCCTGCATTCATAATAATGAGCTACAGGTTATTGGTGACTACACAGTACAGATTTAGATGCAAAATATATCCAAATAGCATATCATGGGAGCAAAAGAGGATACTACCTTGGTAACTCATAGAGATGGTGGGAGAAATGAGATCTTTTTACCTTAGTGGAAAAAAAATGGAACTTTGAAATTTTGCTCTTTTAAGAGACTTGAAAAAGAGTCTGTATGGTTTGAGTAATGATTCATGTTTCACACCTCTCAAAATTAAAATAGTTATTTTACTACTCTAAAGAAAGCAAAATAAATTCCCAAACATCGTAGTATTCCATTATTAAAATGTAGCTGTGAGATGTATACTAGACTCAGGATACACACACACACACACACACACACACACACACACACACTTGATGAAAAAGTAAAATGACTGAAGGAAGACAGCTCTCCACAGAAGCAGATGGGATTAGAAGTATGAAAAGGAGTATTCCAGGTACTTTCTGAGATATCCTTGACATTTAATCTGGAGCACTCATTTACCTTTTCATGCCTCAGTTTACTAATCTGGAAAACCATAGAATTGGACTTTATTATCCTTAAATTTCTACCTAGGTCTACAAATCTATGTGATTTTTCCCTGGTGGTATGAAACTTGGCCCTCTTTCCAATTCCTTAACTGCATTCTATAAGTTGGAGTAAGCTGCTGTTCCAGCTGGCTGCCACACGGGCTTGGGCAGTTAATGGAAAGAATCATAAAAGAGGATTAATTTTCAAGTCTGGATTTTCATCATGGCATTCACTCTTGACGTGTATATGAACAGAGTGGAGCTACAGAGTTTGAAATGACCTAAGAAGTTTGGATCAAAGCCACTGATTTAGTTTAAAAGTACTTGTGCATTTAAAATATCTTCTTGATTAAAAACTACTTTTGGTTTAGTTTTTTAAAGTTAAATTTAATAAAGTGTAATAGTAAAACATTCAGTGAAATTATCAGATAGTATAAAAAGAAGTAAACTCACCTTTTAACATATATTTCCCCTAGTATGAAGCCTTAGTGATTTTTCAACCAAATACCTTGTGTAATTACCTATAATGTGTTTCCCCTCAATTTTTGAAACTACATGTTTTTCCAGGCCAATCATTGGACTGTAATCAATAAAGACCTCAATTACTATCATATTATACATTTTTTCACCAAGTGATACCTGAATGGATAAATGGAGCAGGTGACACAGTTAATAATGTTCTTTTAATATGATACCATGTAAAGAAGTTTCTCCAAATGTGTTGCTCTTTGTGTTGTGATTCATATGGTAATTATTTCATATAGTAAATATAAGCACAAACTGAACATATATAGAAAAATAAGGTAAGAGTATGGAGGCATGTCTGGGTACTTAATTTTGAGAAAAAAATTGAAAGTAAAAGACACATTTTTTTCTTATATATGAAATTGGCAAAAATTAAAAAGCTTGAAAATACAATCTGTTGGTGAGGCTGTGGGGAAGCCATCATTCTTATAAATTGCTGGTGTAAGTTCCAAACATTCCACCATAACAGAGAATTTGGAAATATGCAGTAAAAGGACTACACACTTGTTTGATTCAGAAATCTCTTTCTAGGAATCTTCCCTAAAGATATTACTCCATGAAATCAAAATTCTATATGTCATAATTTTATTCTCTCTTAATACTGAGTAATATTCTGTTGTGTATATATACCACAGTTTCTTTATCCATTCATCTATTGAAGGGCATCTTGTTTGCTTCCACAGTTTACCTATTGTGAATTGATCTGCTATAAACATTGATGTGCCTACCTTACTATAGTATGCTGATTTTAAGTCGTTTGGATATAGATCAAGGAATGGGATAATTGGGTCAAACAGTGGTACCATTCCAAGTTTTCTAAGGAATCTCCATACAGAAAGTGGATGGAGTTGAAGAATATCATGCTAAGTGAAGTAAGCCAATTCCCCAAAACCAAAGGCCGATTGTTCTCTCTTATAAGTGGATGCTGATCCATAATGTGGGGGACATAAGAAAAATGGAGGAGCTTTGATGGGGCAAGGGGAGAGAGATGTAGGAAGGAGTATGGATGCAGGAAAAATGGTGGAACAAGATGGACATCATTACCCTAGGTACCTGTATGACTGCAAATATGGTGCCATGCTACATCATGTACAATCAGAAAAATGAAAAGTTGTGCTGCAATTGTGTACAATTAATCAAAATGCATTCTGCTGTCATATATACCTAATTAAAATAAATTAATTTTAAAAATTTTATATGTACAAACTTTTATTTGTATAACAAATTTTTTTTTCCAAACTACTGGAAACAATCTAGATGACTGTCATAAGAGACTGATTAAGTAGCCTATGTAATATCTCCAGATGGTGGTTTTCCAGCTGAAAGAGGAGGAGGAAAAGTAGGGGAGGAGGAAGGAGAAGGGAAGGAAGAGAAAGATGAGGAGGGATGGGAGGAGGAAAAAAAAACACTGCTTAGGCCAAGATATTCATGGTTAGTAGAAGAAAAGTTATAGGACTCTATATAGTATTCCAATTTGAGAAATTTTATGTATCTGTCTTTTTATCATCTATATCCTTTATTATTTTTGCAAAGTGAAAAGCAGAATGGGTTAACTAGAGAGCCAAGTTCAATCATAAATAATGAAAATCATTGCCTCTAGGAGATGATAGTAATGAAAGAATGAAATAAAAATGGAAACAGTAATTTTCTATAAAATCTATTATTTTTTAAAGACATACTATAATGGGCTGTTCAAAAGACCTAAAGCTGAAAAAAATCAAAAGCAGATACTTATTTATTAGAAAATTCATCATATATGCACACAAAGAATAGATGTTTGTGTAAATCTTGAGTAATATTCTGACTATAAATACACATTGGAAGATGTTTTTTAAATATTTATTTTTAGTTGGACACAATATCTTTATTTTATTCATTTATTTTTATGTGGTGCTGAGGATTGAACCCAGGGCCTTGCATGTGCAAGGCAAGCGCTGATCCACAACCCCAGCCCCACATTGGAACATATTTTGATATTAAAAATCTACAAAGAATAGATGAATTCTAGATAGGGAAGAGGAGAGGGAGGGAAAGAGAGAAGGCAGGGGATTAGCAATGTGGTGAAATGTGATGGACATCATTATTCAAAGTACACGTATGAAGTAAAAAATTAGGTATCAATCTACCTTATATACAGAGATATGAAAAAATTGTGGTATATATGTGTAATAAGAATTGTAATGCAAAAAAAAACAAGTACATGTATAAAGACATGAATTGGTGTGAACATACTTTATACAAAGAGATGAAAAATTGTTCTCTATATGTGTAATAAGAATTTTAATACATTCTGCTGTCATGTATTTAAAAAAATCAATAAAAAAATCTACAAAGAATCATGAACTTGTAATCAGTAGGCTTATTTTGCATAGAACTTGATATTATAATTTAAAAACCATTTTATTGAAAGATAAAGAAAATAAAGATGTTAATGTGAGAACTGAGATTTTTCATTTTAAGGAGAAAACATGAAAATATGCTATGCATGTAGAAGTGAAATTCCTAAATATTATCTTCCTTTCAATTATTCTAAAGAAAAAGAACACATACTAAAACTTTAATAATTTATTAATGCACATGAGAGGTCAATGGATTTTCATTGTTCTATTCTTTTCACTCTTTTGTGCCTTTAAAAATATTTGTAATAGAATGCTGGGAGAAATCAAAAGTGAGAAATATCTTAATATAGCTTTCTTGATTTGGCCATATCCTAACTTGGCCACAGATTGGTGTAAACTTGGTGCCATAGCTACATAGATTTTTTTTTTTAAAACATTGAAATATTCTGAAAGAAACATGTCTTTTATGAAAGGAAGATGGTAGATTCGGTTTAAGAATTGATCATAGCAATGTACCCCCAAATTGTATCCAATTATTCCAAGATAGAATGTTAAAAGAGGTCAGAAATTCCTAGACAGATACAGGTAAATCTGTATAATCTAAATAATGCATTTTTGTCTCCTTCCTCAAATGATTTGGACTGTGTAGATTTTTCTGTAAATAGTTATAAAATCTCTATTTCATTTAATATTTTTAATTTGGAGAAATCATATGCATATTTGCCTATGAAAATCATTCACTGTAATCTTATTCTTGTAAATTAATACTTATTGAGTTCTATTTCATTCAATAATTATAAGTAAAGCTTTTAATTTAGATATGACCCAAAAGCAAATATCCACCAGAGATCAGTACATTATAATATTGTGATTTATAATATTAGTCAGAATCAAATTCTTCTTTGCTGCTGATTGCAGTCATCTTTGGGGGTTTGGTGTTATATTACTAAATCAATGTGAAACTGGAAATGTGATACTGTACTTTTGTTTTATTTATGCCTGTTGGGAGATAATTTTCTATGGATCTTTCATATTTTGCAATATCTTGTAAGGGAGTAATTAACTGCCATTTGTTATACAGTATCAATGATTTTGGTTTAGAAAACCACCTTGACACAAACAGGGTTTCTTTAGGAGCAAAAGCAGGTGTGTTTACTGTGCAGTAGAACAAAGATAATGTCTTCCTTCAGAGCAAAGGAAAACTGTCACTGCTCATTTAAGAAAAAAAAAAAAGTTTCAGTTCTCCAAGCTCAGAGTGTCTTTCCTGCACAGAAGTTTTCTACATGTGCAGGTGTTCTGGGCTTATTTATCCAGAAGGACTTGGGTAAAGGGATATCACACAAATACACTAGTCATGCTGCTTGCTGTGCACTGAGTAACAGGTGTTCTCTGTCTGCTTTTTTTAGCCATGAAACTGGCAGCATCCATGAAATTTGTTAACTTGCAAGGAGGGAAAAATCTCAGATCCTTCATGATTCTAGATAGTGCTCTGAAGGTTAATATATAGAATTTTGAAAAACTCTTTGATAACAGTATCTGACAAAGAGTTAAAACACATGCATATTCAGGTGACAAAACCAACATATGGAAACAATACATAACAGATATACATATAGATCTTGAAAATTATTTATGTATATTTTTAAAAATAAAATTTTCAAAAAGTTATTTCTAAGCCTCAAGTTCGAATATTTTGGTTAATTTAGACTGTTAATATTTTTATATTTACTATACCTTAGAAAAAAATGAATATATTTCCAAGTGCTACAAAGACCTAGACACTTAAGGTAGAAATATCTAGAAGGAATAGTTATTGATACAAATTAAAACATTTAAAATATTATTTTACTGAGTTAATAGTAGTATTGATAGAAACTTTACATTTATACTTTGTCATATGCTAGATGTTATTTTACATATATTGTGTTACTTATTTGTGGTGTTATTCTAAAGAAATTTTAATACTTTTAAATCTCTTCCAGAAAACAGTTTTCAGGAGTACAGTGTTCTGCCCTTTTAAAAGAGCCTTTAAAAATTTTAATTAAAAATTTTAAAATGATACATTAGAAATGTCCACATTTTAATATTACATAAATTGTACTTAGTAATTTCTTCATTTGTGCTAATAGAAATATCCTAGCAATATAGATCAGCCTAATATTGTAATAGGCACCTGCATTATCTGTTATTTTTTAAAGATTAGACTACAAAATTTCTTCTAAAATTATTCCAGACTAGATAATGGAGACCACCCTACATGTTAACTGTATATTTCTTTTACCTTGCACAGAAATAATCATATTGTAAGCAGAAATGATTATGGTTTAGGAGTGTATTCACACCTTACCTTACCTGTTTTATGAGTGCTCCTATTCAGCATCAAGTGAGTCTTTGACAAAGCCCTGGTCTCTGTTGCTGTTTTAAGTCAGGCCTTCCTCCTGCCTGTGTCTCCAACCATCAATATCTAACCATTTGAAGCATTTTCTATGCCTTTTTCACAATTATCTTCTAACAAGTCACATTTCTACTGGCAGATAAGATAAATCTCAAACATTTTAGCTTGGCTGGGGTCCAGTCTTTCTTTCCAACTTACTTCTGGCCATCCAACACTTTGGTTGCATCATAAATGTCATATGAAAGATTTCATCCCTATGTACGCAAACACTTGTTCTGTCAGCTGCCTTCCTGCTGAAATTTAGTCCTAGTCCTTTTCATCTTTGATGCCATGGATTTCAGTGAGTATTTCTGAGTTGTTGTTTTTAATGTTTTAATTTGTTTTAATTAGTTGTACATGACTTTTGTACTCTCGAGAATGGTGCCAGGACACCAGATTTTGATAGTTGTGATTTCATATGGAAACAGATGAGCTATTGGTAGGGTAGAAAAATGTTTCAAAAAAATTGTCTTTGTTGAAAAGGACTATATAGCATATTTCTCCAATATCATTGAAAGTAATAATCGTTTTTAATATCCACAGTAATATATAGAAATCTTCTAAAATATGGGATTTCCTCAAACTACATAGGTTGTCTGCTAACCAAGGAGGTAAACCCTGAAGGTAGATCACACAAAGAAGAAACATACATCAAGGAAAGATCTGATGAGAGTACTCAAGGACCACATCCTTGAAATATCCAAATCAATGTTTAGGGAGTATCTAATCTAGATAAAATTGCTTATATTCAAATATAAATAACAATTTAGAAAATAATTGATGCTTACATTGTCTGTACTGTATTTCAGACACTATTCTAAGTCTTGTCTTATGATAACTTTGATTTTCCCAGCATACCAATGAGATAGTTAGATTCTAACTTAGGCATTCTGTGACTCAGCTTTTTCCTATCCAAGGTCAGGCCAGAAGAGGCAGAGAAGAAACTGAGCCAGGCTGTTTGGCTCCAGAGTCACTATTGTAATATACAAACCATCTTACTAAAAAAGTAGAATAAACATTGCTGAAAACTCTTTTAGAGGCAGGGTGAAAAGTCCCAAGAAAACTGAACAAAATAAAATGTGAATAATGCAAAAGTAACATTTTTCTTTGGTAACTTTTCCTATCTACCTAGTTAGAAATACTTTCTTATTTTTTAAAGTTGCAAGATATTTCACTGCACATGTGAGACAATTAAAATAATCATTCCTCTTTTGATGATCACATATTATGTGAATTTGCAGACTTCATCAAGCAAATTGCTGGATCAATGAGCATGAACATTTAAACCTTTAGTAGATATTAATGAATTATCTGCCTTTATAAAATGAGCCAATTTATATACCATAAACAACAGTAAGAGTCTCTATCACTTCCCCAACCACATTATTAAGAATGAGCATTATTAAACTTCAATCTTTTGAAATATGATGCGTGAATAATTATACCCAATGGCTTACCTTATACTTAAAGAATCATGAGGCATATTATTCGTTGCTGTGTAACAAAATGTCCCCAAACATAGCAGCTTAAAATAAACATTTGTTGTCTCAGTTTCTGTGGAAACAAGTAAGAGAACAGGTGTAGTTGAGCTAGGAGCTTCTGAATCATGCTTTTACCTACACTGTGATGAAGGGCCTGCACTCATGGAAGACTCACCTAGGACAGGATCTACCTTTCAGGCTCACTCATGTAGTTACTGGAAAGTCTCAGTTCCTTGCCACATGAGCCTTTCTATAGTGAGCTCGTGTGTGCTCAAGACATGGCAGCTGGTGAGACATGGGAGCCAGAGCAAACACCAGAGCAAGAGAGAAAGGAAGCCATAGTTACTTTGTAACATAATCATGGAAGTAACCCTCATGATTCTTTACAATTTCTTTTATAAGAAACTACTCACTTAGGTACAGCCCACTCTCAGGCAAGGAGAACATATGAGGACTAAAATTATATAGAGAGATGCCTCAGAAGCTGTATATATCATATGAAGGATTCAGGAGAGGTTTCTGTGTGTATTTGTGTGTAAATGGGTCCATGGAGGCTGTTTTATTGGTCCATTATAATTATACACAAAATTAGGGATTCTTATTGTATATTTGCACATGTACTTGATATAACAATATAATTTGGTCAGTATTATTACACAGCATTACCCCCTTTCTTTCCCTCTTCCCTCCCTCCAGTTCCTTTACTCTATTGGTCTTCCTTAAATTTTCATGAGATTCCCCCTGTTCTTTTTCTTCTCCACATATGAGAGAAAATGTACAATCCTTGACTTTCTTGAATTTGACTTAGTTAACATAATTTTCTCAACTTCCATCTATTTTCCTGAAAATGATATATTTTAATTCTTCTTTATAGTTGGATAAAAATTCATGATGTATATATACCACATTTTCTTTACTCATTCATCTATTGATTGACACCTAAGCTAGTTCCATTGTTTGACTATTGTAATTTGTGCTGCTATAAACATTGGTTTGCATGTATTGCTATAGCATGATGATTTTAATTCTTTAGGATAAAAACTGAGGAGTGGTATAGCTAAGTCATATGGGGGTTCTAATCTTTTGAGGAAACAACATACTGATTTTCATAATGGCTATAATACTTTATAATCCCATCAATGGTGTAAAAGATTTCCTTTTTTGTCCATATCCTTTCCTGTATTTATTATTGTTTGCATGTTTTTTTTTTCTGGGAGGGATACTGGGAATTGAACTCAGGGGTACTGGAACATTGAGCCACATCTCTAGCCCTATTTTGTATTTTATTCAGAGATAGGGTCTCACTGAGTTGGTTAGTGCCTCACTTATTCCTGAGGCTGGCATTAAACTTGAGATCCTCCTGCCTCAGCCTCCAGAGCCACTGAGATCACAAGATGAACCACAGCACCCAGCCTTATTGTTTATATTCTTGATATCTATATTCCGACTGGAGTGGGATGAAATTTCAGTGTAATTTTAATTTTCAATTCCCTGATTGCTAAACTTCAGATACACACATGTGCACACACACATAATAAAATATTTTTTTCCTGATGATTTATATTTCTTCTTTGGAAGTGTCTGCTTAGTTCATTTTCTCATTTATTAATTGGATTATTTGATTTTTTGGTGGTTGTTTTGAGTTCTTTATCTATTTTTGTTTGTCTATTAGGTTTCAAAGATTTTCTCCCATTCTGCAGTTTCTCTCTTTACATTCTTAATTGTTTTCTTTATTAGTAGAACATTTTAATTTGATTTTATCCCATTCCTTGGCATTATTTCTTTTCTTTTTTTTTAGAGAGAGAGAGAGAGAGAGAATTTTAATATTTATTTTTCAGTTATAGGTGGACACAACATCTTTGTTGGTATGTGGTGCTGAGGATCAAACCCTGGCCGCACATATGCCAGACGGGCGCGCTACCTCTTGAGCCACATCCCCAGCCCTTGGCATTATTTCTTGAGCTTTGGAGATCTATTTATAGAATTGTGCGCACCTATATGTTAGAGTGTTGACTCTGTTTGCTTCTAGGAGTTGCATAGTTCTGGTCTAATTCTGCGGTCTCTGATCCATTTTGAGTAGATTTTTGTGCAGGGTGAGAGGAAAGGATTTAGTCATTCATTTATGTATGTATAACCAGTTTTCCTTGTTTAAAAATGTTGTCTTTTTCCCAGTACAAATACCTTTGGCACCTTTGCCAAGTATCAGATGACTGGATGTGTGGGTTTGTCTTTTTGTCTTCTATACCTTTGGTTGATGTGTCTGTTTTTATGCCAGTATCATGCAGTTTCTGTTACTATAACTCTGTAGTATAATTTAAAATTGGGTATCCTAATGTCTCCAGCATTGCCATTTTTGCTTACAATTGTTTTGGCTATTCTGAGTCTTTTATTCTTCCAAATAAATTTTAAGAATGTTTTTAGTTCTATGAAGAATGTCATTGTTATGGCATTGTTATGTTATAACTGATCAATATAATCAATAAGTCATAGATATAGGTTATAGGTGTAAAGCAAGATAGAATATATAATCTCTCTCTCTCTCTCTCTCTCTCTCTCTCTCTCTATATATATATATATATATATATACATACATACATACATACATACATACACACATACACATACTTACAATTGCTTTAAAATTCTGTGTATTTTATTCTTCCAGATAAATTTTACAAATGTTTTTAGTTCTGTGAAGAATGTTGTTGTTTTGGAATTGTTATGTTGTAACTGATCAATATAATCAATAAGTCATAGATATAGGTATAAGGCAAGGTAGAATATATAATCAATAAGCTATCGACATGGATTAGAGACTAAGAATAAGGTAAGATAACATAGGTAAGTGACAGTAAGGCATAAGTTTATCAGGAATAAGCCTAAGTGATAGTAGAAAAATCTTGTAACTGTAAAACACAGGATTTAAGCCACAGGATAAGTCAGTATGTCAGTATAGTTATCGAAAAATAAGCATGTAAGTTAATATAGATAAAGTTAGATTAACATTTGATCTTGTAGCCTTGCATAGGATAAGAACTTTTATAGATAATGGTACGAGGATAGATGAAAAGTGTGTGTAGGCCTTAAGATAACTGTAGTTTTAAGCAGGCATCAAGTAATTTACTAGCACTGAGTGTGTAAAGCAATTGCTTTGGTAGAGACTCATTAGTCACTTTCAACAGTTCCTGCCTTGCTGGGATTATGGGAATAGGGTCATTGTAGTCATTTGATTTTTAAAAAGTGACTATAGAAACTCCATTTTAGTTTCTATGTTACTGTCCTATGAAGAGAAGACTGCATGACCCATTTGTAGGAAATAGAAATGAAAGCTGTTTTCTTATAAAAAAAAATGTTTTTCTAGACTTTGTACGTACCCCATTAATTGTGACCTTCTCAGGATCCAGCAGTGGTTGTGGTGAGCTACATCCTGAGTTTGAATGCCCTTGTGAGTCTATATGACTTTGAAGTAGATTCTCACCTTGCTGACCCCCACCCAAATTCAGGACACAACTGTCTAGCACCTGCTTGAACCATGGACTGTGGTCAACTGAACTGCAAAGCTAATGCTTTCTTTAGCTTCTGTTTATCTCTTGCTTGCTGGCTGGAGAATTCCAGTCTTGCCTAGAGATCACAGATATCACTTATTAATGTTTTAATTTCTGTGACTGGCTAACTTATATGATGATGAGAAAGTTACTGATTTGTGGTTTTTGTCCTTATGTTCTCCTTGAATGGACCTGGAAGTTGCTGTCCTCCCACAGAGTTTGAGTCTCTATGGTGGGTGACAGTCCCTGGCCAGATAAATAAAGCTCTTTTTTGATTTGAATTCGGACTTAAAAGTGCATTCTTAGCATCTCCCGATAACAGTCATTGGCATGTTGTTGGGGTTGCCCTGAACCTGTTTATTACTTTTGATAATATGGTCATTTAACAAAATTTAATACTGCCTATTCACGAAGATGGGAACTATTTCCACCTTCTAATACCTTATTCAATTTCTTTTTTCAGTGTTCTGTAGTTTTCATTGTAGAGGTCTTTCACATCCTTGATTAGATTTTTTACTAGTTTTTTTTATTTATTTTTAAATTATTGTAAATGAGATTGTTTTCCTGATATCTTTCTCAGCAAATTCATTATTGATGTATAGGAAAGCTACTGATGTTTTATGTTGATTTTGTAAACTGCCACTTAGCTAAATTTTTAAAATTAGCTGCAGCAGTATTCTAGTAGAGTCTTTTGGATCTTCTAAGTATAGGATCATAACACCTGGAAATGGTGATAATTTGACTTCTTCCTTTTCTATTTTTAATCCCTTTTATTTCCTTCTCATGCCTGATTGCTCTGGCTTGAATTTCTAGTCCTATGAATAGGAGTGAGGAGAGTGTACATTGTTGCCTTATTCTAGATTTTAAAGAAAATGCTTTCATTTTTTCCCCATTTGCTGTTATGTTGGCTTTGGGTTTATCATTATATAGCCTTTATGATGTTGAAGTAAAATTTCCTTCTATCCATTGCTTATTCAATATTTTTGAAGACCTCTTTTAAATGCTTGCCTTTTCAAGATTATCTTTCATTTTGTATGAGTTTATTGCTATACTCATTCCTTCACCATTCATAGAATTCTTTCAAAAAGTTAAAAACCAGCCAGGCACAGTGGAACATGCTTATAATCCCAGTGAGTCTGGAGGCTGAGGCAGGAGGATTGCATGTTGAATAGGATGAGGCAAGGATATTGTTGAATTTATCTAAATGTTGAGCTAGTTTCTCAAAAGTATTTATTAAAAATTTTACTTTTTGCCCCGATTGAAATATACAATGGCAACATTTTGCATCATAATGCTAATAATAATTAAGTTACTCCTCAAGTTCCTGTAACTGCTTAATATTGTAAAATATTTTTAACAGATAAAAACAGTTCATTTTCCAGAGTAGTTTGAAAAGATCATCTAACTGTACAGGTCACCAAATCATATTATACATCTTGAGAAGAAAAATATGCATTGTTTATAACACCATGCCTCATACAGCTTGAACTCTTAAGGAATTAGTTACCTTAATTTACAAGGTCATACTCTTTATCTGCTAAATGAAGCAATGTTTTAGTACAGAAACAATTCATAGTCTAGGTGAGAAATTTATGTTTTCTTGGGGCTGGGGATGTGGCTCAGGCGGTAGCGCGCCCGTCTGGCATGCGTGTGGCCCGGGTTCGATCCTCAGCACCACATACCAACAAAGATGTTGTGTCCGCCGAGAACTAGAAAATAAATATTAAAAATTCTCTCTCTCTCTCTCCCCTCTCTCATTCTCTCTTTTAAAAAAAAAAGAAATTTATGTTTTCTTACAAATTAAAATTGTTTATATAGCTACATTATTTCCACAACTCCCTCAAGACCTAGAGTGTTTGTGGAGGTCATCTATCAAGATTTCTTTATAGCTATAAGTTGTCAATAACATACCTGTTCATTTGAAAAGTAATATACTTTCTTCTGTTTCTCTAAACTCTATACAACCCCTCTTATAACTGAAAAATTACCATTCAGTAAAGTGGTTTCCATTTTGTCTGTAGGAACATGATTGACTAATGGTGGCATCATAGGTGTCATCATTTCTTGGTATGTCCTGACGAGGTGGTCTACTATCCATCTCTGAATGGAATGGTTATCAGAACCTATTGTGTCTTAGTACACTTTGCACTGACATCATGGACTACTTGAGAATAAATGATTTATAATGAAGAGAGATTTGTTTTCTCATGGTTCTGGAATCTGGGAAATACAAAATCATGATGCTGGCATCTGGTCAGAGCCTTCTTGTTGCACAATTCTATGGTGGAAGATGGAAAGGCAAGGGAATGGAGCAAACTCCAAATTTTACAATGGCAACAATCCCATCGATGGGGATAGAACCCTTCTGTTCTAATCACCTCCTAAATGTTCTACTTACAAATTATGTTACAGTGGTAGAGGAGAAACATTCAAACCATAGCAAATTCTCAGCTTCTGAAAAATCTGAGATGGAGAGAGTTCTCTTACCCAAATAAACTAGCTTATCTGTATCTTTCTTCTTATACTTTCCTTGCTTTCTGTCACTGACAATATCCTTTTACCTATTTGCTTCTTCCTTAAGATCAAAGTGTACTTCCTAATTTTTAAATGTTCTTAGAATTTTAACATACTGTCCTGTGCCTGGTAAACAAAAAGTATTTGAATAAAGTTAATATGTATCATCTAGTCCATTATGATTATCTATGGATGAAAAATATTTTGTTTCTTTAATAACCATACACAATATTGTGTTTAATGTTCACATTTTTTTTGCTTAATTCCTATTCTATTTTAGCTGATAATACTCCACTGGAATATAAGGGAGTTTATGCTTTTATTTGGAAAAAGGCACTCATTTCTTTGTAGCTGAAAACATGAATGGTTTTCTGGTTGCAGATATTTCTAGTTCAGTATAATTAGGCCAGCTAACTAGAGGCTATACTATAATAAATCACACAATAAGCTTCTTGACTGTACTACTCTCATATTTTAGCGCACATTTTCTCTCCAACAAAGGAAGGTTATGATACACATCAAGTTAATGTTTTAGAAATAACTACAATGTAGGTTTCATTGACAGTGATCTTAGTCACTTGAAATTTATTGAAATCGAAAATGTCAAGGTCATCAAATTCTATTAAATCTAACTTTGACTTTCCAAATTGTGCCTTCCTCCCAAATTTCATGACCCTATTCATACAGTAGGATTATAACATTTTACATGAGGCAAATTTTACAAATTAGTTACTCAGTACTATTTCATTGTAAACAATTTTAAGAATCAGCTAAATAAAGAGAAAATCAAAATGAACTAATACCATTTGTTTTTTCTAGATGTATTTATTATATGAATATGTCATATACATATCTATACATGTGTGGTGAACATTGTTAATTGTGTGTCATAAGTGATACAGTGTTATCAATGATGCTTCTTAAAACTCAAATTCAATAGCTTCATAAAAGTGAATTATAGATTATTTTTTACCAATCCCTGATATTTGTTAACTTAAACTCTTTTCAAGTATTTTCATTATAAAATATCTTACAAGGAACTCATGTGACTAACTCTACAAACACATACACACAACACACACACACACACACACACACACACAAAACACACACACAGTTATAATATTCCCAATACAGAATATTGCTGTAATATTTTTAGTTCCTAGGTTTGTGTAGATTAAAACCTATCTCCTTTCCCTGACCCTGCTATCATGGTCTCTCTTCACATGATGATCAGAGTTTTCTTTTTACAATATCATTCGTATAATGCTGTTCCTCTGTTTAATAATCTTCAATGGCTCCCCATTGTCAACTTGCATGTTTAAATGATTGAAGTATCATTTCAGCCTTTACATTCTGCTTCCTCCCAGTTAGTGTTTTGTAGTTTTTATCTGCAGGTTTTGCTCTTCTCCAAATTCCCAGAGCAAATCCTGAAGGTTTTATGCTTGAAAGTACGTACTCATCAGTAAATGCGATTAAAATTCAGATCCTTCTTCAATGACAAAAACAAAAAGATGTTGATAACTTTATGATGAAGTGGAATTTGAGTCTCACTGAGAAGTGTAAACTATTTCATTTGAAATAGACAGGATCTGGCTGATGAGAGCATCTCACAAACTAAGTGGTAGGAAAGTTTTGGTAAAGAACTACACAGAGGAAGCGTCTAATATTACCTTTTAGATGTAAAAGCAGAAACTAAGGTGCAGAACAATAAACTCACTTTTTATACTGCTTAGCTATGCAGTCTCTTTCTATGGAAAGCAGTAAATATTGATTATAGGTTAAAGGCAATTAAAATAATGGACCTGTAGCTGGCAGCTGTGCCAGATAGTTCTTGGCACTGACAACATTTACCACATAAGCAATGACTGTCAAATTTAATGAGCAAACACATTTTCCAGGAAAAAGCATTTAATATTCATTTGCCCAGCACAGGCTGTATTCAATTTGTAGGTTAACACTTAAAAAAAAAATACACAGTGTGGAAAATGTTGATTTTAAAAGAAGAAAAAGGAGGAACTTTAAAAATCCATTTAAAATTGAAACTTTTTCACTGATTTTAAAAGCTGATATAATAAAGCCTCTATCTCAGTAGGAAAAACAAGCCCATTTATGCTGCCTAAGATTATTACTCAGACCCTCTTCTAGGTCATGGCAGTTTGGCCAATTTGGAGACGACCAAAGGAGAAAGAAATTCTTGTTTTAAGGACTTGTGCTTTTAGGTTATGGATTGCTTTTGTTCATGAAAATTCTGTCTTGACTATTTTTATTTTACTTATGTAGGACACCAGGCACATCAGGTGAATGGCTAGTGGTATGAATATGAGGCGAGGGTCCATAATTCATAAAAGGAAAGACCTGGCTTCAGCTTGGATCCAATTACGATAAAAATCCCTCTCATCATCACCTGGGAAATAAACTGAAAGTAATTAGAGAGAATAACACTTTACTGCTACACAGCAAGGAAGAGAAGCCATTGCCAGACTAATACCTGGATAAAGACAATTAACACCCATTATGGTAAGAATTCAACTAACTATAACTACAGTGAAAATCCTTCTTGAAATATATGCCAAGAGTAACTTCAGAGTAGGAGAAAGACAATTTCATGTAATTACAAGATGCAATGAAGGACAGAATATAATGGTATGAATAGAATTAAATAGAAACTAATATTGTGAGCAATTCCATAAAGGAAATGTTTTGTGACTATATTTTGTACTTTTTAAATTCACAAAATGTAGATTTTATTTTTGCTCACTCTTCATGTCCAATAAAGCACAAAATGTGTTAATTTTCTCCTAGAAAATTGTGAGAATCTTGCTCTTCTTTTTCTAGTTTAAACCTTCTTCATCATCTCTCATTTAGAATATTAGAATATCTTCTGAGCTGAATTCCTTATCTCCAGTTGTCAGCACTCCCAACCCATCCTCTGCATTGCTATATCACATAGATACTTCTTCTTGGTCTCTTGGTATTCCCAGGCTTAAAATTCATCAATGTCATCTTTTTTTTTTTACCTTCAGGATGCATGAAATTAATGGTATGGCCTCTTAGACTTTTCACGACCCAGCTCCTGATATCCTTTCCTACCCATTGTCCCCACCCCAACACTTTATCACATTCCTTTTTAGATCTTTGCCAAGTCATGTGTGGTTCTTTCCAAGACCCAAGTTTTTTCTCCTCCGAACACTGACCTACACCATGCTTTCTGACAGCATTCATTGACCTCTCTAGGTATATCTTGGATGTCTATCTCTTTTTATTTTGGATTCTCTTCCTCTACGAGAGTCCTCCATATTAATTTTTACTTCAGTTATTTTTCTTTTAGACAGTTCTATAATACTATCCTGACTTATCTCATGGTACTTAATATAAGTGTTCAGTGCTCTCCTTTGAGGTCATGGGTGTTCAGAAATGTGGAGGGAACTGATTGGCCAAAGACTTTTGAAAAGTACACACAAAGGGAATTTTCCAAATGAAGATCATCTCTGTCTCATTATAACCCTTCAATGCATCACATTGTTGATTAGCATAATGACATAGATGGGAGATTTTGAAACTTGAAGCTGAGTTAAGATGGGAAGGCATTTTGAACAGAAAAAAAGGAGAACAGCAGAAAGAACCTATAAAATTATGACCTAAAGAATGAGCTATGGACTACAATAAAGCTCTAAAATTTACAGGCTTGGTAAAAATCAGGTTGAGCAGGTTGAGTTCTTTTTTTCTTTTTCTTTCTTTTCTTTCTTTTTTTTTATTTTTCTTCTTTTTTTTCAAACTTACAGATTTACGCAATTGACTTTCATGAACAACACTGGGAAAAGAGGTCATATTTTTCATTAGACATTTCTAATATAGTGAGTCACCTGTTATTCATACCTCTTCTATACTGATTTTCCAAAGGTGATAGAGTCTTCATCAAACATATTTAACTTTAAAAATCTAATAAACTAAGATAAAAGTGCTTTGGGAAAATTAGAAATCTTAAATAGACATCTTGCTTATCATAGCTAATGGAAGCAGTATGAAACAAAGTGTTGCCAAACAGAAAATCCCACCAAACTATTAAAGGGAAGTTTATAGAAAAATAACAAAGTGGTTTTCCTGTGAGGTTTTAGGCAGTTAATGGTTTCATGTTAGTCCAGAGCACTCCACAATTTGGTGCAAACTGTCACAATGGTGACACTAATTTTATTTCTATTGCCCTACATTAAATAGTTTATCCTAAACTAGTTTAGCTATATCTATTCACTCTCCTATTCATGAGTTTGTGTTGCCTTTTATCAATGCCTTCCTGTACACATTTGTACCTGCATAGAGTACTGTCTCTATCTTTGCATATTTCCAACCCTACTTGTATTCATGGCCCAATTTAAATTTTCTGTCTTTCATATGCCATTTATTGTCAAGCTCTATTGAAACATTCTCTCAACTCTGAACTACAGTAGCACTTATGTTTTCATTGAGTGTCTTATTAACTATAATCAAATATAAATAAATTAAGTCTTTCATATTCCTGGTAAACAGGATCTAAATGCAGTGTGCCAAATGGATACTTCCAAGAATATTTACAAATCATGGTATCTCATATTGATTCCCGAGACAATTCTGTCAAAGAAATCACTTCAGGATGCATACAGTCTATTAACAATGTATGTGATCATCAGGTTGCTTGAAAGGTATCTCATTATTTAAAAGCACTGCCTAAGTTGCTGTGCATGGAGAAGGTCCCCTGTCATTGCCCATTCTCCATAGAAATGATTTGTTTTGTTTTCCTGCAGTAAAGTACTGTAAATTTTTATTTAATGCCCTGCATTAACTACAACTGTGCAAACATGATATTGAGTCTTGCATGACTTGTAAATTGTGTTATTCCAAATGGGCACTTTAAAAATATATTTAGCAATCCTAGTATCATCAGAATTAATTTAACTTCTTCAAATGATTCTATGAAGGAAATCACTCATGGGTGTACTCAGTCTGTGAACATTGATGTAATTAGCTGACTATTTTAAAGGAATTCCCCTAAAGCATTGAGCAGATTGTTATGCATAGAGCAGATGTCCTGCCTCTAAATATTAGTCAATTGACTGCTGTACTGAATTGTGATGAATGGAAATATAAAAAGGCCACTATGACTCATCATTATAGAAGGGATTTTGGGTGGGAATGGCATTGTAACGGAAAAGTCTTTAGTACCTTTAGTGCTTCAGTCAATTCCATACCCAAAGTCAGGGACTGTTCTCCATGCGTCAAACATTCCTGTCGTCTGTATTCCAAAGAAAGCTAAGGAATTAAAGTCTTGAGCTTTCTTTTCAGAATGTCTACAAGTGGCCCAGGTTGACATCTGGAGAACTTCCAGTTTTTTTCTCACAGTTAGAAATCAAAGAAATCTGAGCTAGTCACAGGGGCTGGAAAGCTTAGGAAGAAACAGATGCCAGGCAACTCCATCAGAATACTTAGGCAGTCTGATGAGTGTTTAAACCTCAGGCTAAACAAAGGCTGAATCTCCTTTCTTAGAACAAAAAAAAAAAATAGTACTTGCTGAAAAGTGATGGGAAATGGAAAGAATGGGCTATGTCCTGAGAAAAATGAGTTGTGCATTATCTGCCAAGGAGTGAAGGAGAGATCACTCATTAGTAAAGTGTGTTATTTCTTCCTTTTCTTTTACCTGAGCTTGTCTTATTTTTAACTGATCTCTGAAGATTACTGTATTTTTGCTATTTTTAGTTTATATCAAAAGGGTGGCATTTGGGTAACTGGAACTCTTTTAGATCTCACCCATCTGAGATAATTATCATACCAACCATCCTCCATGTCGCCGAGTCTATTCATACCTCACATAGTGACAAAGAAGGGTCCTTACACAGACATGGCTGCACATACTTACCTCTATATCAGCCCTTACAAAACTCAATACTTGGTCATTGATTTAACTCAGTTTATCTTAGATGTGACAATGTGGCACTCACAGACATGGACTGACTTATATTACTTTAATAGAAAGTAATGCAAAATAATGGTTGATTATCTCTGGGTGACTTCACACTTCTACTCACCAAGTGTTTCTCTATGAGTGTCTGTTTTCAAAGTAGCTTTATATAATTATAAAACGTATGCAGAAAGGAACAATGTCATCTAAACACTATTAAATCTGAGCATTTTAACAAATGCTTTACCAAAGTGTTGTGGAAGAATAGTTGTGGGTCTCTATTTGAAGAAATGGTTCCATGGTCTAACAACTTTGAGAAACTGAATGTTACCTCTTCTTTCTGAGAATTAGCAATGTATATGAACACATTTGTCTCTGAGAAGTCTAATAGTAAAGATACTTTTATTTAATTTAGCATTTTCCAAATTTCCTTATAGAACAATTTCATTTCTTATAAAGTTATTTTCTTAATAGTCTAGTGTTGGGACATAATTTAAGAAAAATTATTCTAGTTTTCTCTTCATTTTTTAGCTAGTTATTCTTTCTAAATTATTAATTTAGTCATACCCATCCCCTGATTAAAATATGTAACCAACTCCTCACTATTTTTGCCAAAATAAAATCTCACCTGCTTAAGGGTCAAAGACCTTTATGTACAGTTGCTCCCTATGTATCAACTCCTTGGGTTTCTGCTACCATTTATTTGAAATTTTAAAAGATACTGAAATGAGATATTTTTTTGATCATTCTGTTTGCTTTTTTTATGCTAATACACTTTTCCCCATCTTCCTTGGAATTATATTTTATGTCCTCATATATATAAAAAATTCTAATTATTCTTTAAAATCTACTGAAATCACTATATTTTCCAGAAACACTTCTCTGATTATTCTATGTAGATTCACACCCAATCTGTAGTTTTTATTGTGTAATTGACTAAGATAAAAATAAGATATGCCCTCTTGTCTGTCTATTTCTCTTGGATTCTTCCATGTGATATTATTTATTCCATCTGCTGTCTATTAGTATAGAACACCCACATTTTGGTTTATTTATGCTTTTTTTTCCCCACAGATGTTTCAAACTTAACTTTTTAAATGACGATCATCATTTCCCTCCCTTTATCCACCATATCCCAATGAATATGATGTGACATCCTAAGACATAAGCCAAGCATCTGGAAACCCTGCTCCATGCCTGTCTTCCCCTTCCTCTCTGTGAGTCACATCTTCCTTTAGCTCTCCCAGACTGTCCTAAACTACCATGGTAGCATCCTGGGTGTTCTCCCTTACATACTCTGCCCTATTTCTCAAGCAGGAACTAGAGTAATTGCTTTAGAACACTCCAAACTTCTAACTGCCACAATGGTTCCTTGATTATGGTAACATTCAAAATCCTTCCTCAGCCTAAAAGAGCTATGCACGTTTACCTCTGCTCACTTCTCCAGCTGTATCACACCACTACCCAAATTTCTATTAAGTTCTGCAATTCTTGTAATACTATTAACCAAAGTTTCTTCTAGCATGGGACCTCTGAATATCCCATTACTTTTGTTGGGAACACTTGTATCAAACATTCTCCCAATTAACTGCAATTGTTCATTCGCTTAATTGTTCCTAAATTATACTGACTTACGTAACATGGTCTAACACTGTCATTGCCCTGACTGTAGGAGCTTAGGAAGTGAGAACTGTGTCTTATGTTTTTGTATAGCTTACTTTAGTTATAGAACAACAAAAAATTGAATCAAGTGCTATTATTTGTTAATTGATACTTTTTTTCTGATTTTTTCACTATCCAGTCTAAAATTCTGGTTCTTTTTAAGTTTATTTTTTAACATTGTGATTTTGCAAGAAGGTGCATGTTCCTTTCTCTTGCTAATCACTCCAGTGCTATTACTGGCACAAGGCTACTTTTTGAGTTAATTTCTGGATGTAGCAGTTTCCTGGATACAGGTGTTATAAACCCCAAACTCAAATATAAATTAGTTTGAGTGACAAGAGAATGGCCCAGGGATTGCATTCTTTCAGGAGAGTTGTTTTTGCATGGAGTTTAAGCCAAGACAATGAATCATCTCTCTTGTGAAACCATGAATGCCAAGTTTTTGGAGGGAATTTGGTTTTAATCCCCCTCCTCATTTGGGCCAAAACCTCATTTCCTATTCTGGAATGGTCATTAGAATACAAATCTATTGTCATTTGTTTATGCTATTTGAGCTTCCCAGGAGAGCTCCAGTGTTAGTTGATGCCCACTCTTATAGTTTCATGGCAATAAATTTGAAAATTCATATAAAATAGAGAAATTTCTAGAAAAAAATAAATCACAATTTATAGAGAAAGATGATTTCCAACATTCATTAAATGAATTTAAACTATTATTAATAATATCACTTGGGTATTATTATTTCTAACACATTCAAAAAGAAAATAAATCACTCCCTTTCTCTCAGGAATTCTAACTAAGGCAGATTCAACAACATAACAAAGTATAGCTTTTATATTTATATATATATATATATATATATATATATATATATATAATATATATTTTATACACAACACCATTTTGAAAATTCTGACTGGTTTAAAAACTTTTGGTTAGCACCTAAGTTCTACTTTCTTCACATCTTTAAGAAAATTTATTTCTATATTCACAAAAAAAATGAAGTGGGTTGAGGGAATAAGTGAGAAGATCTTTTGTAGCTTAAATCCCATATCCCAGTTCATTCTAAATCTATCATTTGCTAAAGTCAAATAAAGAGTTTTACTATCCTAAGAGCCACAAATACTGATTGTTCCTCATATTTAAATTTTAAAATCAGTTATTTATGAATATTAATCCTCATTTTAAAGGTGTTGTGTTTTACTTGTTTCATTCAATTTATATTTATGAAAATAAAAAATTAACAAGCAAATTTTACTTATACATGTGTAAACTCAAATGAATTGACTATTAAAATATTTCCCCTAGACACAGGATTAATTTTTTCATTTACCATGGTCATCTGTAATAGAAGGAAGTGGAAAGAAAAATACAAAATGGTACTGAGAGCACATAAAGTACCTTTGCTTCACACTGGATCATTATTAATAAAATGGCAATCAGGATGGTCCCTGATTCAACCACTCACTAGACATTCAGTATTTACAAGATTAGACATATTTGCATTTTGAGGGGTCCTGGACAATGCTATGTAATATTTGGAATAACGTTGAATATTTTTCTCTATTTAAAAATTCAAACAAAGAAATTTCCATCTTAGTTTAAATTAAATGGAATAAAAACACCATCATTATACTGTAGAAAAAGTTTTCCTGGCTTAAGGAAATTTCTCAATGGCTGAACAAAATGGAATGGAAATATGTTCTTAGAGTAAATGTATTATTTCCCTTTACCAACTTTTATCTAATTTTAAAATCACCTCAGCACATATTTTCTTCAGGAGCAAGAAACTTCTAGTATGCCCATGAACTAGTAGGTGTAAAAACATTAATTCTAAGAGGTTGATACTCAGAAATTCTAAATCATATCTTCCAAATAGCAATGTTGAAACTCTTGATTGAACCTCTGTACTTCATTATGCAGTCTGATCTTTGCCAATACTAAATATTCAGTGCTTATTTTTAAACTACATTTATTTTTAGTCACACCCAGTTATTTCACTCAGATTATTACTGCTTTATCCTGTTCCTAAGTCAATCACATGTGATACTCATACTATTGACAATAACATCTAATATTTGAATAGCTCCTGTGGAGGTTTAACATTTTTACCTGTCACCTTTGAGCCTCAAATTAAGGACCTGAGGCAAGAAAGGCAGATGTGTTGCCTATTCTTCTTTAAGAAATAATACCCAAGCTAAAGGTTTTAAGGCTCAGAACATTGGAGTGATTTGGATAAGGTCATCAAACTAATAGGTAGTGGAACTCAGGTCATGTGCTTTTCACTATATTATCTGTTTTCCTGAGCTCATATTTTCTCTTAGATTCTCATTATGATATAAAATAACTTGAAGCACAAAAGTTTCAGAAACAAAAATTAATAGCCCCTGTAATACTTTTACTTACATCTGAATTTAGGATTTCTAAATTTTAAGAAGTAGTACTTAAGTTTCCCTTAAGTATAGCAGATCATTATTTGAAGGTTGGGACAATATTAAAAATGAACTTATTAACTACTGAGCAGTGTCATTAGTCTATCTTTCTTGTTTCTCTATCCCCAACTTTACTCATGGTGTACAGAATTTCATCAGACCACTAGCAAAAAGTAGTGCATGTTAATAGCAATATATCAGTATGAAGATCTCTGTGTGTGTGTGTGTGTGTGTGTGTATGTATGTATGTATGTAGAGTCAATGCCTCTGAGTAATGCTACATTATCTTTGTAAATGATACTCAACTGATAATTTGGTGACCATAACCTGTTTTAGAATATAGTTAGCTGCCAAATATCCTAAATATGAAACTAAATTTATTGTTTCTTGGAAATCTAATTAGATGGATTTTAGGTAAGCCAAAATCACTTAACATGAAAATACTCAAATTACAGAAATGTTGTGTTAATAGGTAGAAAATTTTTAAAATGGGTTACCTAAGAGGTGTCCCCCAAAAGCTCATGTGTGAGACAATGCAAGAAAGTTGAAAGGTGAAATGATTGGGTTATAAGAGTCTTGACCTAACCAGTATACTAATTCCTTGACAGGTATTACCTGGGTAGGAACTGTAGGAAGGTAGGATTATGGTTAGAGAAGGTAGGTCATTGGGGTCATGCCTTTGGAGTATATATTCTATCCCTGGTCTTCAGAGTCAGTTTCTTTCTTTCTCTCTCTCTCTCTCTCTCTCTCTCTCTCTCTCGTTTGCCATGGATGCTTTCTTCTTCCACCATGAATTCTGTCTCACCTAGGTCCTACAGTAATGAAGCTGGCCATCTGTGGACTGAGACTTCTGAAACTGTGAACCCCACAATAAATGTTTTGTCCTCTAATAAATTGTTCTTGTCTGGTCTTTAGGTCATAGCAAGAAAAAAGGCTAAAATAAAATGCCTTTTATTTTTATGTATATTTCAATAAAATACACACTTTTCCACTAATTTTTGTGAAGTATGCAATTATTCATCCACAAAATGCTAAATTAGATAGCTGGAATTTTATTGAATTCCAGTTAACCAACACCTAAATAATACAGCTATCAAATACAAACTTAAAGAAAGAGAGGCAGAGGTCTTCTTTGTATATAGCAAGTATGACCTGAAAACCTGTAATGCACATACATGTACCCAGGTGAACACAGGTTTTTTATTTATTTATTTTTATTTTTTATTAGTTCAAAACATTACAAATCTCTTGATATATGATATTTCATACATTTGATTCAAGTGGGTTATGAACTCCCATTTTTACCCCATGTACAGATTGCAGATTCACATTGGTTATACATCCTCGTTTATACATACTGCCATACTATTGTCTGTTGTATTTTGCTGCCTTTCCAATTAATCATGGGTGAATATAGAACCCTGACAGGATAATGACTCCAGGTGGAACACAATCACATAGCCATTGCCTCTAATGTGCTTATCTCAGTGGGAAGAAAGAAAGAATAGCTAACCTATTTTACTGGTGTTAAGAAATACGAAAATTTTAGGGAAAATTCAGAGTACTTATAGAAAGATTTTTCAGGATAGTTAATTTAGAAGAACAGGTTAGACTATATAGAAACAAAACAAAACACTTCATTTTCCTACATTCTTCAGAAAGTTATACTGACTCTAGCCTCCATCTTGCTTTTATTTTGAGAACATATATTCATTCTCATTTTGATCAACAAATTTACAATTAGAAGTTAATCTTGTCAGTGTACTGGTGCCATCCTGACATTCTGAGTGAATACTCATTTGAAAAAAATATATGTGTGTGTGTAATACAAATAATTATATTTGTGTATATATAGAAAATCATTTGAACATGTAAGACAAATACAAGGTACAAAATTCAAAATATGCAAAAATAAAATTTACTTTTTCTTCATTACCTAAACCTATGCTATCAAGTTTCTCATTAGAGAAATAATCACAATAAACATTTTTTTAGATTCTTCTAAGTATTATTTGCATTCTCTAGCATATGCATTTAAAAAAGCAGTAAGATATAATATTTGAAAATTCTTCAGTAATTAAAGTTCCCTCTTACAGAAATTCTCTGCACCCATATTTACTTCCACACATTTTAGATGCACTTCAATGTGCAGTACTCAAGTTCAAGTCACTGTTTAGGGCAATTATTGAGAGTGGAAGGTTTGGAAGTGACATTAGAAAAGTTAAGGAAAAGAACGATGAAGAAAAAGTAGGGTTATTTCGAATGGAGTTTCAAATTAAATAAAATGAATTGAGGAAAAAAAATAAACCCAGACTCTAAAACTAAACTACTATACCTAATAGGCAATAAAGAAGGAGCCAAGTATATGTTTGGGCACTGATTTTCCTTTTAAAGCCAATGGAGCCACTGATAACCAGCAGATTATTTAAAAACATATTGTGAAATTTTGTCATATCATTTACATAAAAGTAATTGGAGGCCTTTCCATCACAGAAGTCCATATTATTCTGGGATTGGGAATCTAAAACTCTTTATCTGAAATTCTGGTAGGCGTTTAATATATATATAGGCTGAAATTGATGGCTTGTTTATGCCTTCCTCACTTGATTGATATGTTGAAATCGTCCCCTGTTAGATTTTGGTATTTGGATGTGAAGCTTGTGGGAGGTGATTAGGTCATACACATGGAGTCCTCAAAATGGAATTAATATCATAAAAGAGATCTTGGAGAGCTGATTTGCTTCTTCCGAAATGAGGACACAGCATAAAGACAGCTGCCTGTTATGAACTAGGAGGGAAACCTCACAGGATAAGGGATGTGTTGCTGCCTGGATTTGGGACTTGCCAGCCCTCAAAACTTTGAGAAATGAAATTTTGTTCTTTACACACCACATAGTTTATGGTGTTTTGTTATAGAGGCCTCAATGGACTAAGACATAGGCCCATAAGAAAATACTTATTAACTTAAACCAATGCAAACACATGCTCTTTGTTTGAATCTCTGAGAGGTGAAATCCTGTAAATATCTAACAAGAAAAGGGTGGCTCTTACTTGAAGATTCCCTTTTCTTGGATTCCATATTCCCAAATATACTGTAAAGACATCTTTTCTTTGTCAAACATCCCTAAATTTATTGATGACTTAAGTTGTAAAATGAAACTGGTTGATATTACTTCCTGGATCTCAACTTTCTGGAATTGGGTACCAGTTATGTTGATAGGGAAGTATGGGGTTAACTGTTGGGTGATTATTCTGAGTGTGGAGGCCTGTATGTTAGCAACTTCTGATGTGATTAGTTTCCCAAGTCATGACTTGGTTACCTTTCTTCTCCTCCAAGTCTTTTGCTCAGGCTCTGACCTGTTTTCCTGGCCACTCCCATTAAGTCTAGCTAGCTCTAGGGACAAGGGCGAGGTGCTGGTGGCATTGTTGCTCCTAGTAGTTCTCTCCCCACATTGCTGCAATAGACCTGAAGGATGCTGTGTCTCTTTGGGACCACTAGTCAGTAATATTAATGACCTGTCACCTCAGAACTGTTCTTTGCCACCTGCACTACCTGTCTCCCATGGGGGGCAGGTATAGAATCTCTGTGGCTTAGAAATTAGCACATGTGAAGCCTGCCGTAGTTTCGTAACATGTAGTGGATTCAAGTCTATGTATAGAGTGCACTGAACAAAGGGGAAGTAATTGTTTCAAAGTCTAATTTTGGAATGAGAAGATTGACATTTAATTAAAAAATACACATGCCAAATACTGATACCATTATTACACATTTAAGGAATTATAATTATGCAGTTTAAGAACATATGAAGTATTGTTCTTCATGTTTCTTGTGTTTGCTGAGGACATCTTTTTCTCTATCTCTAGTTGCTCATAAGGCTGCTGCTATTGATGCTGCCTTTTTTTTTATCTTTTAGAGAGAGTAAAAGGATTTTGAGGAACCTAACTCTCCTCATTGGGTGTGACATTTTTTTTTTAATCTTATTTCTTGCTGGTAGTGTCAGGGTAATGTACAACTGTTATAGATAGTGCTTACTCTGATACTCAATACAATTGTATGTTTAAAGAACTTCAGTAAACAGTTTAATACATTTGTATTAGATCTTTAATGTGTACCAATCATTGTAGCATTAACTTGGGAGCAAAATGATGACTATGATATACCCATATTTTAAAAGGATTTAGAGTCTGCAGGTAACATATTTGTTTTTTAAAAAAGATACCTATTACTGATATTATGGACATGGAGCAGGGATATTTGATATATATGAGGAGATTGGAATGTCAGAGATCCCTTCAGGAAAGCAATATATGTGTTCAGCCTTGAACCCTAGCAATGGCACTTACTGAGAAGGAGGTGTGAGTGAAGGGTATCCCATGCTTAAGAGACAGCACAGTGAGGCATTTGTGTTGATATTCCACAAAGAAATTTGATTCTCTTTAATCATAACAATTGAACTGGGATCTGTTGTTAGATAGGCTTGAGAGATGAACTAGGGTCATCTTATAGAATATTCCACATGCCATGCCAAGATATTCCATTATATTACTTCTATAGCCTACTGAGAGGGAAAAAAATGTATCCAAGCAGATTCAGAGGAGATCTGGTTGTGGATTGATCAAGAATGGATTGGAGCTGAGGATACTAGTACAAACTTGTGAGCTGAGTTTTCCCAATACTCAGTTAGAATAATACAGTAATCTTAAACTCAATATGATTGTTACTGAAGTCATATTTTCAGATTTAAAAAATTCTCATTTTCTAGAATATAAAACAAGAATGAATTTCTCAAATGTCAACAAGAAGATTAACCCAAGTAATGTCTTTGAACATTATTTAAATAGTCCTCAAGGCATCAATTTAGAATCTAAAATATTAGTTTGAGTGTTCAATATGTAATTTCAATGAAATGGCCTTTAAATATAAGAAAAATAATCCATTATTGGTTAAGTTGAATACTGGTTGCTAAAGTAAGCTCAACTTTAAGAAAAGTTCACAAAATAAAATGGAGTAGGCTATCTATGGAGGGCATACAATTTCTAAGAGTAGATATATCTCAAGATAAGACATACAGACATTTGTGTAAATAGATATAATTATCTCTCTGAGGAATATAGAAAACTGGAGAAAAATAGTCCTTTTGTGTTCTCCTCCTTTTCTATTATTCCATTTTTGTGACAGTAAACTCATTTCTTATAGTAAAGACCTCTGAATATTAATTTCAAAGAAAAATGACTAATGTACTTGGAAGACAGCCTTATAACTGACACTGAGATTTGTCTGGGCATAATCTAACCTTTTAATGCCACAATATTTAGGACAGATATTTTCATAATATGTTTCTGTATAAAGGAAATATTTACATAAAAATGCATTCTCAAGAAAATAGTTTTTTTTTTCACTTGTATATTCCTACTTTCAGTATGCACTAATGTTAGGTGAAAGTAAAATGTACATTGTTCGACTCTAAAATTTTTCTGAATAGAAATTAAGCAAATCAATCAAACAAACAACAACAAAAAAACCCAACCCAGAAATATTGGGTAATTCCAATTTGAATACTACCAAGTATATTGCATAATTACCATCAAAACACAATTGAATTAGCACTGTTGAGCTCAAATTAGTGGAGCAGGTCTACTGTGCAGTCAGAACCAGAGGGAGGAATGACTCAGTCCTACATGATAAGAAGCAGAGGAAAGACTGGAGTGTAAGAAGGGTGTGTGGCTGGGCTAAGACTCTATTGTGAGCACTTCAAAAGTATTGCCAAATGAGAAAGTCAAGATTACTACATGAGGAAAATAATTAGAAATTTTTTGATCTGAAGGTATACCTACCTATAAATAGAATGATTCTGCCCAAGCCATCTTTACCCCAGTGTTATATTTATTGGGCTGCTATCATTTCCTGGTATTTTAAAGGCACGATTTGTTCTCTGACAACTATCTACTAAACTATACAAATTATTTCTGCATTTAAGTGTCCAGATTTGGGCACAACTCAAATACCTACATTAAAATAAAAAGTGAATGTTATAGTATCTAAATCATCTAACATATTTACTATGGGCCAAGCACTATAACAAGGAGGTTTACAGGCAGGACCTATTTTATTCTTCACAATAATCCTTGCACAAAAGTATCTCAGGCTGGGGATGTGGCTCAAGCGGTAGCGCACTCGCCTAGCATGGGCAGGGCACTGGGTTCGATCCTCAGCACCACATAAAAATAAAATAAAGATGTTGTGTCCACCAAAAATTAAAAATAAATATTAAAATATTCTCTCTCTCTCTCTCTCTCTCTCTCTCTCTCTCTCTCTCTCTCTCTCTTAAAAAAAAAAAAGTATGTCGGGGGAAAGATTATTTTTCCAAGGTCAACCCAACATCATGAATGAATAGAATAAAGATTCAAATCGAGTCTATCAACTTCATGTAAATTATTTTAACTATAATAATTTAACCACTATGCTAAATCTCATACCTTAGGAATGAATAGCCTAAAATAATTTCAGACTGTTCCTTTATTTGCAAGGATTAGGAATACTAAATACGGGATAGCAAGGAATAGAGAGCCTTAAGAAAACCAGCAATCCAAGTTGGACAAAGTTTATTTACCTTCTATTCATTACTAATCACACTGCCTACTATATGGTAAGCAAAAATTAATATTCAGTATTTCTTATTTTACCTGTTAGACAACGATGAGGTCTTCTGCATCCCGGTGAAAATCCTATGGTTCAAACTTACTGTCCTTCATAATTTAACTCTTTTTTTGGGGGGTACTGGGGATTAAACCCAGACGTACTTTACCACTAACCCACACTAACCAGCCATTTTTATTTTTATTTTGAGACAGGGTCTCACTCAGTTGCTGAGGTCTCACTAAGTTGCTGAGGCTGACCTTGAACTTGTGATCTTCCTGCCTCAGCCTGCCTGGTTGCTGAGAGTACAGGCAAGCACTACTGTGCTTGGCTCTGTCCTTCATTCATTCAATCATACTGAAATGCAATAAAATAGCTACCAAACCACAGCAGTGCTAGAAACCAGAGAAGAGGGATGTCCATAGAATACAGTATTTTGAGACTTTTGCATGTGTGGTTTATAGTAGGTATTATAGAAGTGACACTAAAAATAGGGACAGAGAACCAGAATTGCGATCATTATGTAAAATCAGGCTAATAATGCAGAAGTCAATGTCAGAGGTTAATCCAAAAGAAATCAGAGAAAAAAAAAGAATCCACCTTCAGAGTCAGCAAGAGCTGGAAGTAGTACAGACCTTAGGGCAAGTAACTAGATAATTAATTGAAAGACATCCAGATCTGGGCCAGCACTGACTTGAAGTGCACAGCAAAACTGCTGAAGTGCTTGTAGCAGGAAAGGCTTAGTAAACATTGCTCTGTATTAATTATTGGGTGCAGTGTATTTTAAGGAGATGTTAGGATATGCATTGGATGGGACAGGGAAAAACAGAGTATGAAGCTCTTGAAACACACAGGTACTCAAAAAGAGGAAGTAATGAGAGAGAAGCAGTACCACTCAGAGAAAAGTAAGTTAAAATTTTCTGTCTCCAGGAAAGAATCAAATATAATACAGCAACAATAGAAGGATTCAGTTTTATCTGGGTTATGCTAAGCCATCTATCCTGAAAGATAATCAACTGTTGGTACAATTTGTACATCCACAGAGACACATAGTCATAATGCACATTCAGAAGAGGGCTAAAGGAAAAATAGACCCCCCCACAGTTAGTGTGTAGTTCCATCCTATTTTATCTATGTCATTTTATCTAACTGCATTTTCTTATCTACCTGTCTATCTACCAACCCTAATGACTCCAGACTCTAATAGTAACTGAGAAAACATTTATATTTGTAAGTACTCATATAAATATGAACACATAAAAGACGCACACAAAAGAAAACTGAGGTTCACCAGACATGGATAAGAATACAATATAATGAAGGAAAAAACACCACAAAACAAACTCAATCATGAATTATGTTGAGCTAATAATAACACAAAAAATCTTTTAAAAATCTATATTAGTAACTTCGAGAATGGTTTCAAGGGAATACTATTCCCACCAATGTAAGTTAGAAAATTGCTTCTCTAAAATGGAAGCAATCAGAAAATCAAATAGAAATATTACTTTTAAAATATGTTCACTAAATTTAAAAAATAATAGTAATTGAATGACAGAAGAGCAAGACAGAATATGACTAGACTCAGTAATCTGGAATATAAACTTTCCTTTTACCTATATTAAAGAATTAAAATGATACAACTTATAATAAAATAGTTAAAAGAAAAGATCGTTCATGTTGTCTCACATTTGCTTGTAGGTAAAAAATGAAAATAAATTATATATGGAAATTAACAGTTTTCATGAGTAACATCAAAGTCTTATTTTTCACTAGAAGATCTAAAAAGAAAGAAATAATATATTTGGAAAATTAAACACATATAACACACACTTTCGTGAAAATTATAAATACTCATAAAAACATTTTTAAAATCTAATTAGCTTCTAGAGAGCAAATATGAGCTTTCTATTAAGGAATAAAAATTGGATTCAAAATGGACTACTTTCTATAACATAAGTATAAGGATTCAAAAAAAGACTGTCTCTTTAAGATTGAAAAGAATAAACTGAACCTATAAATTTATGTCCAAGCAATTACTCAAATATTGTACTCACAATCAAGTAATTTTAAACCTAAAAATCTGGGAAAAAATCCACTTGTGCTGTTTTATTTTTAAATCAATATGTAGATGTATCCCAGGAAGTGAAAATATTAATGCTATTAAAAAAAACACCTGATGAACAAATAACTAGGAAAAACTGAAAAAAGAAACTATAAAAATGTCCAAATAATTACTGATAATTTGATATTAATGTAAATATTAAAAAATAGTTCCCAAATTGAAGAGGTACATATAAGTAATAACAATAGCAGTCTGACAGATAAATTTTATGAATCATAATTTTAGATTTTCTTATAAGTAAACTATAGGGACTTGAATTCCATGATCTGGGACAAGAGTTTATGTAATTGGTTGAGATAGCTACAATAATATGATTCTTTAACTTGATAATTATATAGAAACAGAATAATTAATGTAGTACCTAAAAAACCTGAAGGTATTACTAGATTCAAATTTTTAATGAAAACCTATATCAGCTAGGAGGAACCAAACTACTGCCCATGTCCCCTATGGGTGGTGGAATGGGCTGGCTAGAAAATAAAAGCCAAGAGAAATAAAAAACAGTTCTTCCCCGCCAACTTAAGACCCATGCTGGAGCTCAGAACCCTGCCCAGGACCGCCCCCACATACTGGCTGACCCATGTAGAAGCCCAGGCTCAGGTCAGGCCAAGAACCACCAACCACCCTGCCACCTCCTTCCACTTGGGAGCACAGGCCTACCCCACCTTCATCTTGGGACACTACAACCATCACCATAGCCCTCCCCATGCAGTATCCTCCAACTTGCAGCAACAGACAGGGCCTAGAAGCAACTGCATCTTGGAACAGGCAGTCCAAAGCCAGTGTAAAGCCAGACCTCCTTTCAGCCCCATCTCTGAAAGTGTTTGCACCTGTCTTTGGACACCCCCCACTGCTATCTCAAGTTACCTCCACTATTGCCACCATCACCTTTAGTTGCAGTAGCATCCATCCTGAGACACTGGGCAGAGATGGAAGACCAACACCAACGTGATGTACAGATGATCTGTATGGATGCTATAAGATTATAGGGTAGAAAATGCAATACCTCAGATCCGCACTGCAAGAAAGGAAGACACATCGACAACATGAAAAAATAAGGGAAGAAATTGACCCAAACAAACTAGGATACTAAAATAATAGAATCCGTAGACAGCATACAGTTAGTTGATGAAATGTCAGATAAGGAGTACAGAATATACATAATTAAAATGATCTGGAAATTAAAGAATGACCTAAGTGAGCAAATATAGGCAAAAAGTGCTCACTCCAACAAAGAGCTAAGAGAGGAAACACAGGCAACCATTCATTACACTAACAAAGAGATAAAGGAGCAAATACAGATAGCAAATGATTACTTCAAGAAAGAGAGATTCTAGAAAATAAAATAAAAAATCTGAAATAAAGGAAACAATAAACCAAATAAAAAACTCAATAGAAAGCATCACTAAGAGACTAGATCACTTAGGAGACTGAATGTCAGATAACGAAGACAAAGTATACAATCTTGAAAATAAAGTTGCACATACAGTGAAGATGGTAAGAAACTATGACCAGAACATTCAAGAATTATGGGATACTGTCAAAATGTTGTAGGGACAGACAAGGCAAGGCAATGAAGATAGCAGGAAACAGTTTTATTTGGCTGCAGCCAGGTTCAGAGGGCACAGCTTTTGCTGTAATCAATCAATCCCCTGACCCCTGAGTTCAGATAGTTTCAGAGTTTTATACCCAGCATGTAAAGGGAGGGCCTCAGAAGTTCACAGTAAGTGGAAGTTCACATAAAAGTAGCTTTTTTCTTTCACTGTTCTGGGCAAGTTAACTCTTCAAGGGCAACACCTGAGAAAGGGAGAGCTTCTTCTCCCCTGCCAGCTGTTACCATGGAGCCCAACTGGTAACCTCTCTTATCTTAGAAATGTAGACATCTCTGTGAAGCCCAGCTCAAGGACAGAGGCCTTACTTAAACACTTCTACACGTATTCTACTGAATACGTGTTTGTGAAAAACAAGTAAGCAGTTGTCCAGCACCTGGAGTGCTGATTTCTTCCTGGCCAGTGGCCAAGTAAAATAGGGCAACACGAAAATAGGAAGTTTATCTACATTGAACTCTTTTGTAGAGACTCTTTTGCTGACAGTCCTAAAATCAGCCATGGTAAAGATTTCTGGAGAAGCCAGTTAAGACTTTTCTATGGAGAAAGGGGGTGCCATTACAAAAAGACCAAATCTAAGACTTATTCAGATAAAGGAAGGCACAGATTGAAAACAAAGGAATGCACAAGCTTTTCAATGAAATAATATCAGAAAATTTTTCATACATGAAGAATGAATTGGAAAATTAAGAGGCTTACAAGCCACGGAATGTACAAAATTACAACAAATCTACATGAAGACACATTATAATAAAAATGCCTAGCATACAGAATAAGGATAGAATCCTAAAGGACTCAATAGAGAGGAATCGGATCACATATGGGGGGAGACCAGTTTGTATCTCAGCAGACTTTTCAACCCAGACCCTCTAAGCCAGGAGGTCCTGGAACAATATGTACCAAGCTCTGAATGAAAATGGATGCCAACTAAGAATCTTGTAACCAGCAAAATTAAGCTTCAGATTTGGTGATGAAATAAAAACCTTTTATGATAACAGAATTTACAGCAAGAAAGTGTGCACTACAGAACATCCTCAGCCAAATATTCTAGGAGGAGGAAATGAAAAACAATAATCAGCAAAAAGAGGAACTACACTAAAGGAAAGGCCAATCAAAGGAGAAACCAAGTGAAGTTAAAAACCAAAAGTAAACCAAAATGTCTGGGAATACAAATCATATTCCAATAATAACCCCAAATGTGAATGGTCTATACTCATCAAGACATAGTCTGACAAGTTGCATTAAAAAAGAAGACCCAACAATATGTTGCATTCAAGAGACTCATCTCAAGGAAAAGACATCCACAGAGTGAAGGTGAAAGGGTGGGAAAAAATATACCACTCACATGAACCATGTAAAGATGCAGGAGTTTCCATCCTCATATCAGATAAAGTGGACTTCAAACCAAAGCTAGTGAAAAGGGATAAAGAAGGACATTTCATACTGCTTAAGGGCTTCATACATCAACAAGACATAATAATCATAAATATCTATGCCCTAAATAATGGGGCATCTAAGTATGTCAAATAAACCCTTCTCAAATACAAGAACCAAATAGACCACAACACAATAATAATGGGTAACATTAATATACCTCTCTTACCACTGGATAGATCTTCCAAAAAAAAAAGGTAAAAAAGAAACTATACAGCTCAATAATACAATCAATAATTTGGACTCAACAGACATATATAAAATATTGCATCCATTAGCAAGCAAATATATTTTTTTCTCAGCAACACATGGATTCTTCTCCAAATTAGACCATATGTTATGCCACAAAGCAAGTCTTTGAAAATACAAAAAAAAAAAAAAATAGAGATACTACCCTGCATTCTATCAGACCATATAGGAATGAAATTAGAAATCAATGATAAAATTAAAAAGAGAATCTACTCCAACACCTGGAGACTAAACAATATGCTATTGAATGACACATAGATAACAGAATTCATCAAGGAGGAGATAAAAAAAAATTCTTAGAGGTAAATGAGAAGTTCAATACAACTTATGGAAATCTCTGGGACACTATGAAGGCAGTGCTAAGAGGAAAGTTCATTGCATTAAGCTCATTCATTAAAGAAGAAAAAGTAAACAAATGACCTAACATTACAGCTCAAAGCCCTAGAAAAAGAGAAACAAAACAACACCAAAAGTTGTAGCAGACAGGAAATCATTAAAATCAAGGCAGAAAACAATGAATGGAATCAAAAGAAACAATTCAAAAAATTGACAAAACCAAAAGCTATTTCTTTGCAAAAATAAATAACTTTGACAAACGCTTAGCCACCCTAAAGAAATGAAGGAGGGAAAAAACTCAAATTACTAAAATTTGTGATGAAAAGGAAATATCATGACAGACACTATTGAAATACAGAAGATAATTAGAAAATATTTTGAAAATTTATACTCCAGTAAAATAGAAAACCTCAAAGACATTGACAAATTTCTAGAGGCATATGAAGAACCCAAAATAAGCCAAGACAACATACACAATTTATGTATTAATTAATTTATTCAAATTGGTTATATATGATGGCAGAATGCAATTCATTTCATATTACACTTACAGAGTCAAAAGTTTTCAAGTCACTGGTTGTACACTAAGTATTTTCACACTCTTCATGTTTTCATACATGTACTTAGGGTAATGATGTTTAACTCATTTCACTGTCTTTCTTGGGCCTACACAATTTAAACAGGTCTATCTCAAACAAGGAAATAGAAGAAGCTATCAAAAGCCTACCAACCAACACAAGCCTGGGACCAGATGGATTCAAAGCTGAATTCTATAAGACCTAAAAAGAGAAATTAAAACCAATACTCCTTAAATTATTCCATGAAATAGAAAAAGAAGGAACCATTCCAAACTCATTCTACAAAGCTAGTATCACCCTAATACCAAAATCAGGCAGAGACTCATCAAAGAAGGAAAATTTCAAGCCAATATCCCTGATGAATGTTGATGCAAAAATTCTCAATAAAATTCTGGCAAATCACATGCAGAAACATATTAAAAAATAGTGCACCATGACCAAGTGGGGTTTATTCGAAGGATGCAGGATTGGTTCAACATACAGAAATCAATAAATAAAATTCATCACATCAATAGACATGAATCATATGATTATATCAATTGATGCAGAGAAAGTATTTGACAAAATACTGCACCTTTCATGTTAAAAACACTAGAAAAACTAGGGATAGTAGGAACATACCTCAATATTATAAACAACATGTATATTAAAATATATATGCTAAAGCAAAGGCCAACATCATTCTAAATGGAGAAAAATTGTAAGCATTCCCTCTAAAAACTGGAAAAAGATAGGGATGCCCTCTTTCACCACTTCTGTTTAACATAGTCTTTGAAACTCTAGCCAGAGAAATTAGACAGATGAAACAAAGGGATATGAATTGGAAAAGAAGAATTCAATTTATCATTATTTGATGATGACATGATTCTATACTTAATGGATCCAAAAAACTCCACCAGAAAACTTCTAGAATTAATAAATGAATTCAGCAAAGTAGCAGGATATAAATCAATATCCATTAATTAAATGCATTTCTATATATCAATGATTAATTCTCTGAAAGGGAAATTAGAAAAATTACCCTACTCAAAATAGTCTCAAATAAATAAATAAATAAATAAATAAATAAATAAATAAAACACTTGGTAATCAACTTAATAAAAGAGCTGAAAGACCTTTATAATAAAAACTACAGAATACTAAAAGAGATTGAAGAAGACCTTAGAAGATAGAAAGATCTCCCATGCTCTTGGATAGGCAAAATTAATATTGTCAAAAGGGCCATACTACCCAAAGCACTTATACAGATTCAATGTAGTTTCAATTAAAATCTGATCATCATTACTTATAGAAATAGAAGAAAATCAATCATAAAATTCATGTGAAAAAATAAGAGACCCAGAATAGCCAAAGCAATCCTTGGCAAGAAGAATGAAGCAAGAGGTATCACAACACCAGACCTTAAACTGTAGTACAAAGTATAGTAACCCAAATGGCATGGTTTTGGCACCAAAATAGACTTTTAGACCAATGGTACCGAATAGAAGACACAGAGACATACCCACATAAATAGTTCTCTCATACTAGACAAAGACACCAAAAATAGACAATGGAGAAAAGATAGCCTCTTCAACAAATGGTGCTAGGAGAACTATAAATGCATATGCAGCAAAATGAAACTATACTCCTATTATCTCACTATGCACAAAACTCAAAGTGGATCAAGGACATAGGAATTAAACCAGAGACCCTGTGCCTAAGAGAAGAAAAAGTAGGCCCAAATCTTCATGTTGGATTAGAACCTGACTTCCTTAATAAGACTCCTATAGCACAAGAAATAAAATCAAGAATCAATAAATGGGATAGATTCAAACTGAAAAGCTGCTTTTAGGCAAAAGAAATAAGCAATGAGGTGAATAGAGAGAGTCTACAGAATGGGAGCAAATTTTTACCACACATGTCAGATAGAGCACTAATCTCCAGGGTATAAAAAGAAGTCAAAAAACTTAACACCAATAACAATCTAATAAATAAATGGGCTAAGGAGTTGAAGAGACACTTCTCAGAAGAAGATATACATTTGATCAACAATTATATGAAAAAATCTTCAACATTTCTAGTAATTAGATAAATGCAAATCAAAACTAAGATTTCATCTCATACCCATCAGAACGGCAGCTATCAAGAATACAAATAAAATAAGTATTGGCAAGGATGTGGAGGAAAAGGCACACTCATACATTGCTGGTGGGACTGCAAATTGGTGCAACCAGTCTGGAAAGCAGTATGGAGATTTCTTAGAAAACTTGGAATGGAACCACCATTTGAGCTATCCCACTCCTCCATCTATATCCAAAGGACTTAAAATCAGCATCCTTTAGTAACACAGCCACCTCAATGTGCACAGCAGCTCAATTCACAATAGCTAAACTGTGGAAGCAACTTAGATGCCCTTTAAAAGATGAATGGATAAAAAATTTGGCATATATACACAATGGAAGATTACTCAGCATTAAAAGAAAATAAAATTATGGCATTTGCAGGTAAATGAATGGAGTTGGAGAATATCATGCTAAGTGAAGTAAGCAAATCCCAAAAAGCCAAAGGCTGAATATTCTCTCTGATAAGTGGATGCTAATCCATAATGGGTGGGGGAGGCATGGGGAAAATGGAGAAACTTTGGGCAAAGGGGAGTGAGTAGTGGGGAGGGGGCATGGGGGCAGGAAAGATAGTGGAATGAGATGGACATATGGGGGATACTACATTCCATACAAACAGAGAAATGAAAATTTGTGTTGCAATTGTGTACAATGAATCAAAGTGCATTCTGTTGTCATATGTACCTGATTAAAATAAATTAACTAATAATAAAGAAAGAAAATGGGAAAACAACCACAGAACAGAGAAAGTAGTTTCAAAGTGGGCAGGATGGACAAGCTGACCAGATGGGTTCAGCTTCTAATAGCCTAAGGAGCCCGTGTTTGCTTTACTTATATTGGAAACATCAAAGGTTTTCCGTGGAAAGTTCTTCACCATAATAGGATAAAGGTGGGGCCAGGTAGGCTGCTCAGTTCCTGACATGTTATGCCCAGCTCCAGAGTTACTGCAAGGGACCTTTCTAACAGAGTAGAGGGAATGGTCGCATGCATTGGATGGTCTGTCTCCCTGGGAGAGCCATGGAAAGTTCCCAATGCCAGACCTATTCCCTCCCTGGCTGCAATGCTGAGAGAAGGTCCTCATGCATTTCACGGGTGTCTTCCCACACTGAGCTATTAGTATGATCATGTTCAAATGAAGAAGATGCAGAGGCAGGATTAAGAGAACAATATATGATTGACAATCACCTGCTTCATAGATTGTGGAACTTTCATGAATTGGAGTTCAACAGGCTTTATGGTTTGAATATGAGAACACCCCTTAAAACTCATGTCTGAGACAATGCAGGAATATTTAGAGGTGAAATTAGTATCCATTTTGATGGATTGGTAGTTTGGATGGATTAATGGATGGCAATTTTAGGCAGATTGCGCCAGCTGGAGTAACTAGGTCTCTGGGACATTCTTTTGGAAATTATATCTTACTTCTTGCATTTAAGTTATCTCTGCTTCTTGGCTGTCATGAACTGAACAGGTTTCCTCTACCATACCCAGAGCTATGAAGTTGGCAGACCATGGACTGAACCTCTGAATCCATGAACTAAAATACACTTTTCCTCTAAGTTGTCACTTTTGGTTTTTTTGGTCACAGTGACAAAAAGCTGACTCAGCCAAATGGGCAAGGGACTTTACAGGCTTATAATCATAGATATGTCCAGAGTACCACAAGAGGATTGGAAATGCTGAGGGAGTCAATCTAAAATTTCTAACATATGAGCAGCCCAAATTCCTTTCTACAAACCTTGATAATGATAATGATGAGAAGAATGCAAATTGAGCATCTTTCTTTCCTCAAGAGGGAAGAAAGAAAACAAGTGAAAAAAATACAAGCAGGTCATTCTCAGAATTGAGAAGCCATTTTAAACACTTCTTGGTAAAGACAAAAGAGAAAGGCTTCAGGCTGTGTTACTAGATTCTTCACTTGCTCATTCAAACCACTTACACAACAACCTCTTCCCAAGGAATTTGACTCTAATTAACCTGAGCAATAAGAAAGGATTGCAGTCCAATGGCATATAAAAATACTAGAAGAAAGAATCAGAATAATTTTGAAATTAATGGAGACATGCTAGGAGTATATGTCAACAAAGCAGATGATACTGATTAGAAAGGGTATTGAAACATGAAAATGCCTGAGATACATGAGTTCATGATGAAATATTTTAAAAAACAAACACACGCTCATGCGCACTCACGCACGCACGCACATTCACATGTCATTTTGGAGGATGCCCGGTAACCAACTGATTATTCTGAACACTGAAAAACAAAGTGATATAATCACTCATTATCCTTTACACTGTACAATATCTTATACAAATAGTTTCGGTGGCAACATATCTATACATAGTAAAGTTTCAACTAATAACAAAGAGAGGAAAAATCAAAACAAAATCTCAAAATTTTGAAAATCCTAATAGTGTAATGAAATTAAGCAATACTGAGACCATTAAGTGAAAAAGCAGACTTGTTACTTGATTAACATAAAATAATTTTATCTGAATCTGACAAGCAGTTCCATAGAATTGTAACTATGCATTAATTTACTTATGTAATTGTAAATATAAAATATTTTCTAAATATTGTTACTACCAAAAATAAGCAAAGTCTCTTGATTTAACCACCAGTTTTTAGAAGATAAGAAATGGAGAGACATTTAAAATCACACTATAGGGATGCAATCAGAAAAATACAAGATAATTTACATTGAAAGGTGAGCTAGTATCTTCAGTAAAGGGAAAGAATAAATTTCAGAAAGAGTGATGGGTGCCTGTAAAAACAGTCTGAAGTTTTTTAAGTGCTTTATAATGTAGATATTAATTCCTTATTGGAGGAGCACCAATTTTATTTTTTAAAAAAGCTATAAATAAATAGAATGAGGACCAGTATGGTAGGAGAAGAGGAACATGGTGTGAAGGAGTACTAGGAACTGAAAGAGAGCATATTATATTCCATGCAAGTAGGACATATCAAAATGTACCCCAATATTACATATATTGCACTGATTTGTAAAAAAGAGTCTTAGGTAACATAAATACAATGGGGCAGATTTTGTTTGACTCATGCTTTGAACAAACTAACTTTGAAATATTTTTGAGATACTTGGAGAGATCATAATTTATAATGAAAATCACAATATTTAAGTATTCCTCTACATTTAATCGATTAATAATTAATATTCAATTATATCACCATATTATGAAAGGTGAATTGTTTGAGTATCCTAGAAATTTATGTCAGCTTTATTGTATGTGACCTTAGACAAAATTCCATAACCTTTCAGGAGCCCAACTGTCTCATGTCTAAAATGAAAGTATGAAGCAGGTTACCAGGTTATTTCTCTTTTCCATACATTGTGTTTTGATGACTCCAGAAGCTAAATTAGAAAACAATTCTAGCTCTAGACACTCATAATATTTATAGAAACATTATGTAGATTAAATAAGCATTCCATTGATTACCTACGATTACCATTTGCAAAGTATTTTATTTTTCTGTATTTTAAGTTTTATTTTCTTTCAAAACATCACTTTTATGCTACTTTAAGTTGTTTCCCCTTGCTTTAACAAATTATAATCTGAGATGGAAAATTGCTAATTATCACATTTTCTCTAATACTTAAAATTTATAAATATGCAGGTGTAGTGTTAAAATTTATATATTTTTTCAATCAAAAGAGTCTGGAAACTTTTAGAGGTAATACAACAGTTATTGGCCTAAAGAATGAAATAAAGCTAAATAAAAATTAGGTATACTACTGGGGATTTTAACACATCATAGGAATATAAAAAGGAATTACCATGACTAAAGGAATCAGATTGCAAAATGAGGGGAAAATAGAATTGAAACAAAATTAAGTTGTTTAGAAAACATTAAGATAATCCGCCATTGGCACAATAAACTTGTGGGGATTATACCAAATAAAACATTTAGAAATAAAAAGATAAGTGGCAATCAATATAAATCTATTTCACAATTATTTTGAAAAACAGACTTTATTATAATTGAAATGAATAATTCTTAGAGAAGTATAAGTTATCAGATAAGCAAGACATCAAGAATAGAAAAAAACTTATGAAAAATAATCAACTACTAAAAATGCTAATGTAAATATTTATAACTGAGAAATTGTTTTCAGCTCCCTAAGGGTAACTGTTTTCTCCAGAAATTGAATGTCATATAGAGGGAAGGACGAAATGTCTTTGAAAGGCAGGACTAATCCTAAAGCCTGATGATGATAGCAATAAAAGGGAAATTATAGTTTAGTGGTCGTTATAAATGAAAAATGCAACTTACTTAAATAAGGCCAGAGTAAAGGGCAGTCAGGATATTTTAATGAAGGGTTTACTTTAGGAACATGCAACTAGCCTAATATAAGAGAAAAATTGAATATTATGTATCCATACAACTAATTAAGGTAAACATAATTCTAGCAGTTCAATTTAACAACCACTCATTTAATTGATTTTTATTGTAATCAAGAACTCCAACATAGAAAAGATACATATATAGAATACATACAGCCGGAATCTTTTTCTCTAGAGATAAATACCATAGATAGATGTGTATCTCACTCCTCTGGACCTTTTTTGTAGACAGCGGATAATATAGGATAACTTGCACATCATTAAGTTGTAGAGCATTTATTTGTCCCATCAGGATCCTTTTATGCTGAACTCTGTTCTCTATTACTAGAATATCAGTCAGAGAAAGAAAGGAGAATGATGTGAATGTATTCATCACTCTGTATTCTTCCCTGTGTAGTCTTGATTGTTTCCTTCAATGGTTGGTGACTGTCCTCTAGAAGTGACCCTCCGTAGAGGTTTAAATTGCTTCTTAATGCACTATACCATTTAACACTTAAAAACAATAATTGTTTATTAAATCACAATTTCTGTGATCCAGAAATCCAGGACTGGTTTAGTTGGGTGTCTTTGGTTCAGGGTTTCTCATGTGGTTGCTGTCAAGCTGTTGTCCAAGGCTTCAAGACTCATCAGGTGGAAAAACCATATTTTACCTTCACCCTTGTGGTTATTGGCAGGCTTTAGTTTCTCGTAGCCTGTGGGATCAGGGGCCTAATTCCTCACCAAGAGGCTATGAGGGCCTCTGAATGGGGCCCCTCAGGACCAGGCAGCTTGCTTCCTCCCATTCAAGTGATTTGAAGTAGCTGGAGTAAGCAAGAGGACTCAAATGAAAGCTACAGATTCTTTATACCTAATTTCTGATGCAACATTTCATCATTTTTTTCCTGCTATTCACTCATTAGAAGTGAATCACAAAGTACATCCCACTCTCAAAGGGAAAATACTATACAAGGCTGTGAATGCCAGAGGTGAGGATCTTGCTGTTCATTCAAAAGTTGTTCCCTCTTATCTCCTCCCCCTTGTGCAGTGGGTGCTGACTGCCCAGGTGATGCCATCCTGGGTTCTTGTGCTACTCTTCACACCTCAGCTACATTGCCTGGTGTAGAAATAAAGGTCCCCGAGTTACTCAAACAGGACAGAGCCCTCTATTTTCTCCTGGTAATCCTGGAGTACACAACAAAATTTTTATGCATAGGTGTTTCATAAGGATCTTATATTCTATTAAACATGCCATTTTCTGAAAATGGGCCCGTAAAAACAAATTTTTTTCAGATCATTTTTAAATTCATAAGATCATTCTGCTTAGCTAACACATGCAGGAGCCTCTGTAGATCTTGCCATTTTCTTATTACACTTAGCAGCTGTTTATCAATTTTAGGAGCTATTAATTTTAATACAATAGCTACTAAGATGAAACCACCAGCTATATATTCATATATCATATACATTAAACAATTTTGCCTATCATCCCGAATGAAAAACACTTATAAAACTACATATATATATAATTATGACAAAATAATTATGATGTAATGTTAATAGAATAATGTTTACTATTATATGTTTACATAGCTCTACATAATTTCCAATCTATTTTAATGCATCTGTGTCAATTTCATTGAAGCATTTATAGAATTAAAACTTGGGATTTCATGAGTTAACTAGCCGTTTTATAAATTAACTTTTTACATGCTAGTTAATATTCACCTCTTCATTATTCAATAGCTGGATGAAATTCCACTTTATAGATGTTTAGCTACTTATTTTAACAATCTCTTCTATTAGACCTTTACTTTGTGTTATGGTTTGAATGAGGTGTCCCCTAAAAATTCCTGGGTTAATGCAGGAATGTTCAGAGACCTAATGATTGGATTGTGACAACTATAAACTGATCAGTCCATCCTAGTTTGAATGGACTGAGTGGTAACCGTAGGCAGATGGGGTATGGCTGGAGGGGATGGGTCACTGGGGATGTGCCCTGGAAGGATGCATCTTTACTGAAGCCCCCTCTCCCCCACCCTCTGCTTCCAACCCTACTGGTTGCTGAGAAGATTTCCTCTTTTGGTTCCTTCCCCTATGGTATATTGCTTCAACTTGGGTCCAAGGCAATGGAGTTGACCATCTATGGACTGAGACCTCTGAAACCAGGAGCCCCAAATAAACTTTTCCTCCTCTAAATTGTTTTCATCATATAGTTTGGTCACCATGAGGAAAATCTAAATAAAACAATCTGTATAGAGCTGGGCCAGGTAGTGCCTGCCTGTAATTCCAGTGGCTCAGGAGGCTGAAGCAGGAGGATTGCAATTTCAAAGCCAGCCTAAACAATTTAGTGAGGCTCTGAACAACTTAGAAAGACCCTGTCTCAAAATCAATTTAAAAAAAAAAGTGTGGGCATGTGTCTCAGTGGTTAAACATCCTTGGTTTAATCCCTGGCCTGGTACCTAAATGAATAAATAATATCAAAGAAAAATGATTTGTTTCTATACTTTTGATTTTATAGTAGATCAAACAGTTCTGTGATAATATGGAAATTAGAATCGTGGGTATGAGGGAACATGCATATTTAAAACTTATGGGATGTACAGCCAAATTGCTGTAGGGAAAAGCTTTCCTCATATATAATTCCATATATATTTACAGATTATCTTTGATGGTCTTTTATGTTATCATTCTTACATATTTATGAATGTGGTATTTAAAATTTTTTCCTTTGTTTAGACTTACAGTTTTTATTATATTTTTATACAAGCTATTTGTACATTTTAGATGTTAGAACGTTGTCTTTAGCTTATTTAGCTTATTGATTTGTGAAAGTTCTTTATTCATTGAAGATATCTAGCACGTATTTTGATAATGCTTCCCTCGTGTATTTTTATGAGCATCTCCATTAGCATATTTTTAAATTTTTTGAAGTACAAGTCTGTATAGCTTGTATCTTTACATTTCATTCTTAATTTTCTCACACATTTATAGATCAATATACAGAATTTAAACCTTTGATTTTGTTCTTTATTCAATTAAATTTCTCACCAACTCTGTTATTGCTGTTGCCAAATTTTTTTTTTTTCTAAACACTTTGTTCTACTTTGTGCTTCTTTCCCACCTCTTATAAGGCTCTGATTGGCTAAAATCACCCAACCTCTTCCTTTATCCCCCTGAGTAGAGATGAGGTGAACATAAGAAGATGATCTGAAGTAACTTTTTGACAGGTGTGGGCTTTTAGCATAGATATTAAACCTTCACTGTGCTAAACAATTGTGTTGACTGTTACTGCTGTATTATCTATTATATTTTGACTAATGTATGTAGCAATCTATTCAGAAAGTGGTTTAAAGCACGTCTCCTTAAATGTTCACATATGAAAATGAGGATTGGTTTCCAAACTTTTTTTAGTAGAGCAAAACATATGGTTGACTAATCAAAACTCCACAGGCTACTAATAAATCAAAATGAATGTCACATCTTCCACTGAAGCAAATTGCCAAGTGACAACCTTAAGGAACATTAAGATTAATTTTAAAGTTTGTCAATCAACTTTATAAATATTCATATAGCAAAACAGCACAATCAGTTATTTTTGGTACTTCACTGGGTCTTGAATTCCTAACTTACAGTCGCAGTCTGTTTATATGCATGACTTATGTAAATGCAGCTCATCTCTCAGAAGTCTGTGCTATAAACTACCTGTTTCAGGTTCTAAAGTACACACTACTCATCTGACAGACTGGGTCTCTAGTAATGGTAGACTTTCACATCTATCACCAACAAACAAAATACCTTTTCAAAAAATTCCTTGGAGGAAAACATGAAGACAAAGTTCAAGTTTGGCACTAGAAGCATGAAACAATTTAAAAGGCTAGGTAAAGTTTGCACAGAAAGAGCTATGATGGTATTTGCTGCAAATGGTGAGGTAGATTAGGTTTCTTGTGTGGTCATGATAGGCAGTTGTGGTAGACTGTGACATAATGCTGTGTTAGGAAGATGTACAGATTAACTAATATCTAAAAAGATTTAGGCTGAATTTTGGAATCAACATAATGGTCAGTACTGGGACAGTAGAATTTTAATATATATTTATAAATACAAAACTTTCTAGCTTCTAATAAATAGCTATTCAATCTGATATTTTTTGATATGTTAGTGTTCCAGTGAAATACCCTGAAAACTAGAGACAATTAGCATCTGATAAAATTCTTATATTTTGTAGTAACAAATTAGGAATCTATTTATTAATTTCTCCACTTCCATTTAACAAATGAGGTCTTAAAGGAAACATAGGAACGCTAAAATTTTTATTGATTGATTATACAGTCTGTAATGATTGAGTGGCTTAGACATTGTAAGTTCTGTGACAATATTTTACTTAGATCATTGGTCTAGATACTCTACCCTGTAAGAATACTATCACATAGAAATATAATATGTCACACCTTAATTTTTAAATGTTCTAGTAGGCACATTAAAACATTTAACAATAAAGTAATGTTAATTTTAATAATATACACAATTTGACCCATATATAAAATTTTGGCATCTTGATACATTTATATTTTTTACATATAATTGCTTATTTTAAGTATCTCTTATATTCCCAATTTTATTGTTTTTTGGCTTATTTATAGTCTTGTTTTATTATTGTTAAAATTTAATTTGATTTTTTTAGTGTACATCCTTAACTCAATCTCAGTAATATCACTTCATAATTATATAAAAACTTTACAATACCATGCTTCAATTTCTTTCTTCCCAGTCATTTGCTATTCCTTTGTATATATTGATTTACTTTTGTACATATATATATATATATATATATATATATACATACACTGTATGTTATATACAAACCCACAGCATATTTATAATCACTCTATAATTTATACTCACTCACACACGTATAATAAACCCATCAATATATTGACACTATTTTTTAGAGTTATATATTTTTTAAAAGACCCGGGTATGGTGACACATACCTGTAATCCCAGCTGCTCTGGAGGCTGAGACAGGAAGATTGCAAGTTCAAAGCCAGCCTCAGTAATGGCTAGGTGCTAAGTAACTCAGTGAGACTCTGTCTCTAAATAAAATACAAAATATGTCTGGGGATGTGGCTCAGTGGTCAAGTGCCCCTAAGTTCAACCCCTGGTACCAAAAATAAAAGTTAAAAAAACCACAGTGTTATATGTTAATTCAAGTCTGTGTTATTTTTGTGTGTGTGTTTTTCATTCCTTTATGGAAATCCATTTTTCCATTTCCTTAGCTTAGAGAAATTGCTTTAATATTTCCTGTAGTATTAGTCTTCTGATGGTGAGTTTATTCACCTTTTGAATTTCTGAACATACCTTTATTTTGCCTTTGTTTTTGAAAGAGACAGATGTAGAATCTGGAGCAGATAATTTCTGTTTTAACCTCATTCTTTCAATGTACTTCAACATCTTCTTGCTTGCATTTTTTTGACCTAGTTGACCAACATCTGTCTTTTTAATAATGTGTACAACATGTCTTTTCTTGTGGCTGCTTTAAAATTTTTCCTCTTTGTCCTTGAATTTGAACAATTGAATTATAATATTCTTTGATGTGATTTTCTTCCTGTTTTCCTGTTTCTTGTACTTGGGATTCAGTCAAGGTATTTTTTTTTTTTTTGGCCCTGTACATGTATAATTTTCACCAAATTTGGAATTGTCTGGCCATTATCTATCTATCTATCTATCTATCTATCTATCTATCTATATAAAACTAATGTCCTAACTTCTTTCCCTACATCCTTAAAAAAGAGATACTGTATTTACCTTTTCTTGGATACTCATTCATCAGGCAGTATGTTACCAGAGGTTAGGGTGAGTACACCCTCTCATTCTAAGTGCTTCTCTTTCACTCTCTTTTGTCTAGTAGGGAACTCTCCTCCATTGGTGGTCAGTCAGTGGCAAGCCTGCAAGTTTTGAAGGAGAAAAAAAAATCTGCTTCAGTTTTAATCACAAAGCACAGTCTCCAACCCAAGCTTCACCAGTGTTTCTTATTTTAGGAATTGCTGTTACCTATTTTACAATCATACAGTGGTTTGGCTTCTTCTTTGTACCTAATGTGTGTAACACATGGTAACTCTGTGGATAATACACAACATGGATCAGAATCTTTAGGTTTTCCAGAAAAATACCAGTGAAACTCTTAACAGCATGCCCAGGAGAAGGTAAAGCATAAGTAGAAAATGAAAAAGTGTATTAAATTTGGAACACTGGATTTAAATTTTATGCATGAGAAAATGAATATATTGAAGCTGTTTGAAATGAAATTAAAGAATTATTGAGGAAGTATGCTTTTCCATAATGAAGAACTATTTAAAATAGCATCACATGTGTTATAGTATTCAGATGAGAAATAATGAGAATAAAATCAGTAGCACTGTAAATGGAAAGAAGGGGCCATATATAAAAATATAAGAAATGTTAATAATGTGAAATGTGTAGGAATGATGAGAGCAGATAGTTAGAGATGAAAAGGATCTGGAATACTGCTCAGGTTACTGATTTGGACATCACTAGTATGTTGATACCATTGATGGTCAGGACTGGGAAACAAGTAACATTTATGCTTCAGAGTCATATGGACATGGAGTCTTGTACAATTTCTGGTATCTTTTCTTTAATAACATCTCTATTTGTTCCTTCTCAAGAAAGCATTTAAGTAAATAAGATGTATATCCCTTTATAATAGGGATAGACTTGTGTCTTAACAATTTACAAGTTTTAATAGTTTTTAGTAACTGCTTTTTTGTGATAATTCTTGCAGCACATAGAAATAGATCAACATGTTGCTTAATCACCAAATTCAAAGTCATAATCTTACTAATCTCACAACCTTCAATTTAACCATAACCGGGGCTGTCCTTTTGGGGGGTCAAGATTAACATCCTCAAAATTCTGATGACACTGTATGTTTGCTAGATTTTTTTAGACCTATAGATTAAAATCAGAACTTCTTATCTTAATATATCTATACCCTGAAAATCATTCTCAGGGTAATATTAGAGCCTCTTACTTGGTCAATTCCCGTTTTCAGGTGACATTTCCAAGACAATACAGATCTTTTGCATCTCCGCACTTCTACAGATGCTGTGTCTTTTGACAAGAATAAACTGTTCTCTCTCAGCAGCGCCTTTAAAAAATGTCTACTCATCTCTCATCTCTCAGCTCAGATATCACCTCTCCAATAAAAACTTCACTTTCTTTAATTATAGTGACCTAATCTGAAACAAACTTGCACCACATCTCTGCAATAGCACCTATTAAAATGTGCTTAATTTATTAAAACATGCAATAGCATATTTTATTGCAATTTGTCTCTTTCCATCTATGTCTTCCAAATAAAAATTCAAGCTTCTCAAAAGGAAACTGTCATTCATCTTCAAAATTCCATCCTTAGTACACCATCAAGTTCAACACAGGGTCTTTAATGTCTGCTTAAATGAAATAAACTAATAACATATATTTTTAACATGATTTTGCTATATATTTGATAATTTGATTTTTATTCAAATTAATGAGGAGTTTTGAAGTCTGAAATAATAATTATTAGTTCAATCTGTTTCCTTTTACTCTGCTCAATTTTTATATTTTGATAATCTGACTTAATATGTGTATATATTTTCAGTTGCTACATGTTATAAAGGAGTTGGTCTAGCTTTTTTAAAAAATATTTTTTAATTGTCAATGGACTTTATTTATATTTGGTGCTGAGAATCGAACCTAGTGCCTCACACATGCTAGGCAAGCGCTTTACCAGTGAGCCACAACCCAGCCCTGGTCTAGCTTTTTCATAATTTTGAAATATGCTTTCTCATCTTCAAGTGTATTTTATCTAATACAAATTTTCTTATAATTTTATATTCTATAACATAGGTTTTCCATGAATTTTAACACACATTTTTCCCAGAAATTAATATTTAAAATGCTTCTCTTGTATTCTTAATATAGTTAGGATTAATTGGTTATCTAGTTTGATATTTCTTCCTTTGTATTCAAGTGTTTACTCTTTTTGAATTTAATATAATTAATTATTTGTTTAATTTGACCATTGTACTATTTGATTTCTATTGCTCTTCTATTTTTTGTCTCTTTGTCCCACACTGATTCTTTTTAAATAAACAATTTAATTGTATAATTTACTTTAACTCTGCCTATTCTATTGGTCTTTTAGATTCATCTCTGTAATATGTGAATAAATTTATGTAAAGATGCCTCATGGTTTCTTAAAATGTAAACATAAATCTCTTCTATGCTTGAAATTGTAAACAATTTTCTGCCCAAAATGTTCTTTTCCTTGAAAACATCTTTTCCCCAGTTGCTCATAAACATGTCTTTCAACAGAGTTGAAAATCATGTTTTATGCAAAAAGCCCAGAAAATTGTAAACACATAAGCTCATCTACTGATACAGATAAACTATTTGTGATAATATATTTGCTGGTGTTGAGATAAACAAATGGCCAACTTGTCCCCAAAAATATGAACAACTATTGTACTTCAAATTCATAAATAACTTACAAAACCTGTGGCCTAATATCTGAGATGATTTTGCACTTAATTAATTAAAATTGGATGGTACAGTTGAAAGCAAATAGAACAGGAATTATTTTTGATACCTGAGTGTCCCACTCAGCAAATAAGCCTATTGTTCATACTGTTGTGAGCTTCTGCTGAGCATAGATCTAAATATCTCAAATGCACTGATTTGATTGTTGAGCTAATACACACCCACCATAAGGCAGCTGCAAACCCTGGTTTTGATCAAAGCAACCTATGGGCAAGTAGAGGTTACTTAACATATCATCTGTGAGCAAATAACAGCAAAGAAGACTCCTTGTGCATTGTTGCCTTTTCTCTTTTCTTGCTTTCAAATAATACTTAGTTTAAATATATTCTTTAATAACCTAAGTGTTATTTGGTGCAATATTTTTTAGTGATGTTTTCTCAGAGACCTCTTGAAACCAGGTTCAGTTTTGATCCTCAGGTGATATCATTGGGTATAAAACAACCTCATTTATTTATCTTCTTTAAAAAATTTATAAGTATTTCCTCTAACAATTGTAGTGTGTGTTCTAAAACCATTGAAGTTATCTTAGTATTAGTTTTTAATTGACATTTCCATTTATTCTTCTCCAATCATTACACTGCCTATGCTAAATATTTTAACTCAGTCTATTTTATGAACACCAGAATACATTTTTTATCATTGTTTATTTTGTATCAAAATAATTCCTGTTCTGTTGGCTTTCAACTGTACCATCCAAATTTAATTAATTAAGTGTAAAATCATCTCAGATATTAGGCCACAGGTTTTGTAAGTTATTTATGAATTTGAAGTACAATAGTTTTTCTTTTTAAAACAAGTTGTTTGAGATACAGTTTGCATACATTAAGAACCACCATTAGTTTTCCTTTAAAGATGTTAAGAACAGAGGAAAAAAACTATACTTTTGTGTTAACTCATATATGTAACATTTCTGGTATTCCCTTCAATCTGAAAAACTTTCTTACTACTTTTAGGAGTACTGGTCTGCCAGCAACAAAAACTTCTCCACCTTTGTTTGTCTAAAATTTTATTTATATTGCCCTCATTTTGAAGGGGAGTTTCACTGAATATAGACGTCTAGTTTAAAAAATAACTTTAGCATTGTAATTTTATTCTTCTACTGGCTTGCATTGCTTTTGAAGAGAAGTGAATACTCACTTTTTAACTGTTCACATTTTGTACTCTTTCACCTCTGACTTTTAAAAATTTGTTCTTTTTAGATATACATGACAGTAGAATGTATTTTGACATATTGTACATACATGGAGTATAACTTATTCTAATTAGAATCCCATTCTTGTGGTTGAACATGATGTGGTGTTTCATTCGTTGTATATTCATATATGATCATAGGAAAGTTATATCCTATTCATTCTACTGTCTTTACTATTCCCATTCCCCCTCACTTCCCTTCATTCCCCTTTGTCTAATCCAATGAACTTCTAATCTCCCCCCCCCTCCCCCTTATTGTGTGTTAGCATCTGCATATCAGAATATTTGTCCTTTGTTTTTGGGGGACTGCCATATTTCACTTAGCATGATATTCTCCAGTTGCATTCATTTATTGGCAAATGCCATAATTTCATTCTCTTTTATGACTAAGTAATATTACATTGTGTGTTTATATCACATTTTCTTTATCCTTTCACTTGTTTAATGCCTACATTAGTTCCTAGCTTAGCTATTGTGAATTGAAGTGCTGTGAACATTGATGTAGCTGTGTCACTGTATTATGCTGATTGTAAGTCCTTTGGGTATAAACTGAGGAGTGGGATAACTGGATCAAATAGTGGTCCCATTTCAAGTTTTCTGAGGAATCTCCATACTGCTTTTGAGAGTGGCTGCACCAATTTGTAGTCCCACCAGCAATGTATGAGTACCTTCTCCCCACCCATCTTTGCCTACATTTATTGTTACTTGTATGTTACTTGTATTCTTGATAATTGCCATTATGACTGAAGTGAGATGGAATCTCAGTGTGGTTTTAATTTGTATTTATCTAATTGCTAGAAATGTCCAACATTTTTTTTCATATATTTGTTGACTGATGGTATTTCTTCTGGGAAGTGCCTATTTTGTTCCTTTGCCCATTTATTGATTGGAATATTTGTTTTTTTGGTGTTCAGTTCTTTGAGTTCTTTATATATCCTGGAGATTAATATTATATCTGAGGTATGTGTGGCAAAGATTTTTTCCTATTATGTAGGCTCTCTCTCCATGTTTTTATTTCCTTTACTGTGAAGAAGCTTTTTAGTTTCATATCATCCCATTTATTCCTTCTTGATTTTACTTCTTGCACTTAGGACAGACATAAAGTCCAATGGAACAGAATAGAAGACACAGAGACAAACACACGTAAATACAGTTATCTCGAAAAAGGCACTATAAACTCTGTTGGAGAAAAGATGGCCTCTTCAACAAGTGGTGCAAGGAAAACTGGAAATAAGTAGCAGAATGAAATTAAACCTACCTCTCATCCTGAACAAAACTCAATGCAGAGGGTAACAAGAACCTAGGCATTAGACAAAAGAAACTATGCCTACTAGAAGAAAATGTAGTCCCGATTCTTCATCATGTCAGCTTAGGAACCAACTTCTTCAACTAGTCTCCTGAAGTGCAAGAGGTAAAATCAAGAACCTCTGACTTCTTTTAAAACTTTCTTTTTCTTAGGCAATTATGACATGCCTTGTTATGGTTTTCTTTCCATTCATCCTACTTGTGTTTCACTGAACTCCTTTAAGTGGTGGTTACTACATTTTATCAAATTTGGAACATATTTACCCATCATTTATTTAAATATATATATGTATTTTTTCTACACCACTTAAATAATAAAGATAGATACTTTAATATTATCCTATGAGTTATGTGTTCTCTGCCCTCAGAACAATCTGATCTCAGCATTCTTAAACCAACTAGTATCTATATTTTCTTGTGGCAAAAATGTTATGTCATCTCATACTGGTTTTACATAATTTCCTTATTTCTACTACTAATATAGTAGTATGGTAAAGAATCGATGGTAAAGAATTGTATTTTCTTTTATTTAAAGGTATATTTAAACTGCTAGTACTTTATGAATACTTTTGCATGAGTAAATATCACATGGATTTTGAAAGTAACAAACATAAAAATTCTGACATGATAACCACTATTTTTAGAACAAAATAAAGCAGCTAAAAATCAGATATACTTCTTACATAATAAATCCAGTAAACACATGTCAAAATTATTTCATTCTGAGGGTATGTATAAATGATAATGAAAATTAGTAACATACTGTTTCTGAACTATACATAATAGAGACTCAAAGTACAGATTTCTCCTCAAAGGAGACAGTAAATAATGGGGATTTTTCCTCAAACTAATCACATTTTCCACAGTGATCTATGGTTTATACTTTCATGTCAGATCAACTCTCCATAGGATTAAAAGGTTTCCTGCAAATACAATCATTTGTTGCGCACCAGTCATGGGCCTCAGAATTCACCACCTGGAATTTGTTCCCAGTTATACAAGTTGACACTAACCTCAGGATATATTAAAGTGCCTGTCAGAGGTTTGCCACTGTGAGTAAGTGCACTATTAGGGTGTAAAGATAACCACTGTGATTTATTGGTAGAGAAGCAACCTGGGGAATATTCCCTTTCTTACTTCCTGTCTTTGATTGTTGAGTTTCTTGGTGACACCAACAGCTGATTGCTTTAACATGGAATCATCAAATGTAAAATAAAAGGTGATACATCATAGAACTAAGTCTAAATTTTTACCTCTATATCAATCCACAATGCAACAACTTCAAAATTTATAACATTAGCTTGCATTTATTCTGTAAATGACCACAATGTTCAATTCAAATATTATAAATACTAATGGGTTTTGTTGATAAATTATCTCTCTTTTGGGGAAAGTCACAGTGATCCAACAGTCTTTTTAACAGACACAATTGAGAGCAGAATAGTAAAATTAAAATTATGTTTTTAAATACCTTGAGGATTGGGCCAAACATACTTGAGTATAACTTTTGTTTTTGTTTGTATAAAAGCTTCTATTTTAAGATTCTGAAGTATAAATACTTCCCAAACTTCCTTTTATATCTCTGTTGAAGGAAATAAGAATTCAGTATGTTTTGATAATGGTTATTTTATCAGATATTTTAAGATTCTCTGCTCCTATATATTTTTATCTTTTTGATTTATCATATCAGTATAAAAACCTGTATAAAAATGCTACAGCATACTGTAATATTTCCTTTATAGCATTTCTCTTGAATTATCTTATTTACATATTTTGTCTTATTAGTGCCAACAAAAGTATAAACAATATTTATTTATTAATATATTTGTTACATGTGCAATGTTTGGTATGAATTATCAAAATTATTTTTCAGGTGAATTCATGAATAAACAGAATGGCTGATGCTAATTGGTTTATTTTGAAAAGGGATTGAGTATATAAATTCTCATTATGATATTTCCTAAATTTTTATTGGGATATTTGTTCCTATATAAAATTCCTAAGCCAGTTAGAATATTGTTATTAGTTTCTATGATGATATTGTCCTCAAATATGTTTTGGGTAGGGGAAAACATAAGAGGATGTATAAAGAGTAGAATTAGTTAAATAATATTTTCTGCAAAGAGTAAAACTTGATTTATTTTCCTTCATGAAACTCAATTATTACTGTGTATAACACCTACATCTTTTCTAGTCATATATTTTTCCATAACTCACTGAGATTCTATTTAATAAATTGTTATCACAATGTCTTTGTCATACTGATTAGTATTGTAGCTTCTGAAAGCACAGCTTAACATTATATGTGCATGTGTGTAATATATATTTAACGTTACATTTTAAATTTATATCTAGCTATCTATATGCTTAAAATTTTCAAGCTTCATTGACTATTCTAATTGTACTTATTTATAATCTACAACTTGGAAATATATGAAGAAAAAAAACTCTGAATCAAGTACAATTTATTAAAATATTTGCTAAAAGAAAGATATACTAAAATCACTTTGTTTTTTGTGTCATTTTTGATAGTACAGGAAAATAAATCTAATGAGTACTAGCCATATCCTTAAATTCTGGTCATTTTCCACATTGTTTAAAAATGAAAGGAATATTTATTGTAAACTGTTGTATAGTCAAAGTAAGAATACCTGTGTGTTTAAATACCAGCAAAATGATTTAATAAATCTTTGGTTTTGAGAAAGCTTCATCGTCATTTTAAGTTTCAATTTACTCAATCTGTAAAATGGAAATTCTGATCTCTATCTCAAAGAACTTTGCTATGCTCAAATGATCTTATGCATATAAGACCTTTGATATAGATAAAGATATTGCCTAATTACAATAATAATAATAACAAAAATAGATTAATGGTTAAGTCACTGACCAAAATAACCCAGGTCAATAGACAACAGTGGTCAATAGACCAGCATTAGTATAATAGATTAATCTAGCCTGTTTGGCTTTTGTGCTGCATAGTACTATAGAAAGAATTTATAGAGTTAGTTCAGTTTAACAAAATATTGTTGATTGCTTACAAACATGTAGTTTACAGCAGATAAAATTTGGTTGAATGCGACTTACTCAGTACTCTAAAAATTAATGTTACTTCCGATATTCCATAGTCAACAGGTAACACAGACACACAGGCATAAGTATCAAATGTTGGAACAAGAAACTTTGAGATGTCAGGTCCTATATCTCATTACTAATCCCTGGAGTCGTTTCATCTTCAGAAAAATCATAAATAATATATCTCTCCCTTGGAGAAACTAAAGACAAAAATACTGCAGTAAAATATAGCTGCTATCATAAATCTATTACATAATCATACCACAGTCATTACTATAAAGCCTGAGTACATTGGCCCTACTCATCATAATTTCCTTCCCATGTAGTCTAATATAATATCACAAAGAAAATATGTGATTATTTCTTACCATAATTTAGACAATAATATATTGTATTATGGTAACACAAGGTACTCTTTTTTTCAATGCTAGCAAATAATTTAAACAAAATTCAATTGAGATCCAAAAGTAAGAATTAGACAAAATATATAAAGTAAATTTTCTTAATGGTGATAAATACTCTCTCCTTGACATATTCTTAACTGTATGCTAGAATATTGTGTGATTTCATTGTAAATGTATTGGTATGGCCACATTTAAATGAAAGAATTTCACTTTAAGCATATATACTAGAAAGTAGGTAAGCATCAGTGACATTTCATAACTATTAATATTTAGACTTAGAATCATTCTATTCACAAATGAAAATTTTAGGCTTGACTGAAGGGAATTTAAATTGTATTCATGTGTATTTATTCCTTCCAACTATTTTGCATTTCAATTATGTGAATAAATATATGGAAAAAATCAATTTGTATGTATATGATAAATTCCGACATGTGTCTTGTATTATTGATCTTAATTATGACCAGAAATTAGAAAGGCAAACTTAGTACATGAAAGCTCTCATATTAACTCTGGACGAGTCTGTGGTACAGTATCCAAAATGACTTGAACATATAGAGTCAAGATGAAAGGAGATAATTCACTCCCTGTGGGAAAATTAACATTAGTTTTGAAAAATGTCTTGTTAAATATTTGGGAGATATGAATCTCTTCTTCATGGAGCTCAACTTTACTTTCCTGCTTTAGTAGCTCTACCAAAATCAAGAATCTGAATGAATAAGCTAAACAACCTCTTATATTCATTACCAAGTTTAGTATCCTACCTGCAAAAATATTTTATTGGTTTTTTAAAAATTTCTTTAATAAGTAGAATATTTTTAGGAAAAAGAAATTGCCTCCTGTAATGAGAACTATAGTGATCTCAATTGATGACAATTTATTAAATTCCTTCCTATAGGAAAGAGAACGTATCCAAGATCACAAAATCATGTGAATGAGTATTCCAAAAACCTGATATAATTTAATAGATCCACCTAAGCAAGGCTCCTATAGAATAATTCTCACTTCATATTTTCTATTTCAATATATCTGGCTGATCACCTAGGTACTAAAGTTGATAGGTGCCATAAAATGTATGAATAGATTTATTATCAGAAATAGTGTACTAAATTTGGCACAACTCAAAGCAATTCAGAATCTAGCTGAAATGTTCTAGCCATTTTGTAAAGCCATTAAAAGAAAACTGCTAGTGCCAGAGAAGTTTCACCAGGGGGTACAATGTCAGTTCACTTGGCAGAATGATCCTGAGTTGTTTCTTACTGAGAAAAGAAGTTCCTATTTCCTCATTGCTTGGAAATGCTGAGTGGAAAAGTCTTTGAGAATGGTAGTCAGGTAGATTTCGCGTAACTCCAGACAATTGCCTGAGCAAATATCTTACTTATGAGAAACCAGAAAAAGTCAAGAGATGCTTCCTCACTGCTTCTCCAAATACTTTTGTTGACAATCACCAGGGCATTATCCTTACCATTAATGAGGTCATATATTTGTAGAAATTTAGAATCTTTTTAATCTTAATTTAGCAACTTTTGTGTTTATTAGCATTTTAACATATAAATATTTTAATTACAATGTTGGTTCCAAAATAATTTACATGTAAATTGGTAACAATTCAACTATGCTTTATTATAATATCTGCCAAATACACCACAATGACCTAATTATATCAAGGTAAGATGGAAACATGTAAGAATTCCACAAGAAGTGCACAATTTATTTTTCTAGGAACAACGTAAAGGTATTATCTAGCTCATAAAGATTTTGAGGATGTCTCCTAGGTTTGGGTCTAGTGAGAACACATTGAAAAAAACTTCCCTTCCAGAACAAACTCTGAACCATTTCTCCTGATATTTCCTAGTTTTGGGGGAAATTAAGTAGGGACTTCTGTAGTCTATTAAACTTCAATTAGGAAGTGAAAGATGCTTCTTCATTTAGAACAGTTGAGGAAATGAATATTTTAAAATAATAAGTAATTTCAGAAAAATAATTTGAGGAGATAAAATAACTTTAAACTAACCAATAACGTAAGAGACACTTAAAATAAAGTTATCAAAAAATTATCTCCACAAGGCAATGTTAAGGTGTGTATATTTTATTGGCAAGTCATTTTAAATGTTTGAAGAGCATATATCCCTTTTTATGTAAATTAGTGTGGAACATAAAAACAGAGCTTCTAAACTTTTATGAATGAAGAATAATTGAACTACTAAAATTTTAGGAAGGTACAAAGACAAAAAAGGATTTATGAGTCTTACCCCCAAAATGTATATGTTCATTGAAACGTTTAACACAAGATCAAGACAGAATATATATGCATATGTATATAGATAGATATTAACTAATAAAATTAGTGCCAATAATTCAAGGAAAATTTATCCTTAAGAAAACTAACCTCATATTCTGTCATTGTAGAATGTAAAATGGAGAAAACCAAATGATTTTTTTTTTACTCTCCAAAAAACATTAATTCAATATTAAACCTTTGTCTTATTTCAAACTTTATTTAATTGTTCAAACAGGGAATAGTTTAGCTAAAGGTAAGACTAGGACAAAGGTATTCTTTATCACCAATACTGCACAATAATTTTTGGAAAGTTTTACCAGTAATATCAAATTAAATGAATGAGAAATATTAACTGTTATAAAAAAGAATTAGAAGAACGTTTAGATGATATAATTATCCACTGAAAATTCCAAGAAAGTATTGAAAACTATAAATATAAATATTATAGGATAATAGTCTATTATAAAATCTCTATAAAATCAACTTTTCTATATGCCATTCATAACCTCTTAGGTTATGAATGAAAAGAGGCTTTATCACATTAGCAGTATAAAGCAAAAAAATTCTGAAGAATGAAATTAAAATAAATGTAGCGAGTTTGTATGTAAAGAAAATCACAATTTATACACACACACTAAAAACATAAATTAAAAAACTTTCTTGTAAGGAAAATTAGTATACAACATACAATTTTTCTATACTACAATTTATAAATTTAACATTATTTAAACAAAATCTTGAAAGGATTGTCTTAACTTTGCAAAATGTATATTTTAGTATGTAAGAATGTTACAAAATTAATTTATGTTGTTTTAAATAAAAATGCTAAAATATCACAAATAAAATAAATTATTAACATGTATTTGAATTAATTATTAAAATGTACAATGGAGAAGACATTAGCATGCTTCATGTATAAAGAACAATTAAAATAAACAGAAAACAGACACAAAGTAATCCATCTGAAAAAATTTAAATGTTCTGTAAACACATTGAAAGAATTATGGTTGGTAGTATCTCAGAGGTGTATATTAAACATTGCAGAATTTGAGTTTTATTAATTACTAAATTATTTTAATAAAACTACAAGTGAACAAATTCAAAAGTTAATTTTGAGGCAGTTTTTATAGATATTTTCAAAGCTTTGAGGATGAATGTCTTTTATGTCTCAAAATTTTGTTTTTCAATGCATGTTATAGCAGTTATAAGTTGTAATTATGAGCAAGCAATTACCTTTCATTTGCCTTAGTTTCCTCTAATAACTTAGATAATAATGCCTAACTCATAAAATTTTGAAGATTAAAATACCAAATAAAATTGTATAGTAATATGACTATCACAAAAAAGATGGGCAATGAATTCCTAGTATTCTTATAATTATCATTTTTGCCACTCTGTAATCTATTTCAGGTAATTCAAGTTAACTTTTAGCTAGTCTTCCTCTTTTGAACTTTTATAACATTCTTTAAAATCTGTGACCAAAATTCTCCTTACTTTTCATTAATTTCTTTTTAGTTGTTTTTATCTCAGTTCACATTTCATAGTATACCTTGGGCCAAACAAGAGACTGATTAGTGGATGTCTACTTTGTGAGTTGAGGAGTGCATTTTGCAAATATTTCCCTAAATCTGTGTTCAATGAATAGAAATACATTAAATTTTGCTTGTCTGATATATGATGCTTTCTCATAACCATAGATTATTAATATAGATCATATTTACTTCTTAATAAATTGTCATATACCCTAAAACCTTACATGAAAATGCATCTTTCTGATTTTAATTATAAATTATACCATATTTCCCAGGAGTGTAAACAAATTCCTCATTGATGCATGCAAGCTCATTTTAGCTTAAGTCTATTTTCTTTTAGAATTTGCAATTTGTATACATACAGCCAACAATTTATAGTTTTAAAATATATTTCCCCCTTTTATTTGTATTCTTCTTCCTTCAATTACACCTCCCAGTCCTTCTTGCTCATCTCCCATGACCATCTTCCTGCCTTTTCCCTCTGCCTCCTATCATTCCACTTGTTCTCAACTAGTCCTGCAGTCATGTGATGAAGGGAAAGTGAAAGACATGCTGGAGTTCTTTGAGAACACAGTATATGTATATGCTAGATCTTGATTCTAGTTTTGTTTATTTTGTTTTCCTTCCTTCTCTTCTTTCTCTCACCCTCCTCTTCTTTTTCTCTTTTTCATCTGTCTCCAATTTATTATTAGTTTTGAAAGATCCTCAGTGGAACAGGAGTTATTATTATTTTTTTTTTTAGTAGGAACACTGGACATGGAACATCAATTGATACATTTTTTTTCTTGCCAATCATCTACCTGCCTGGTTGCTACAATGCAATTGGAAGTGGTTCCATTTCATGACTACTGTGTAGCAGTAGCAGCTTTTAGATTCCATAGATTACACCTAAGCTTATGTTTAAAAAATCCATAGATGTGTTCCTTGACTTTCAATCTCTCCAGGTATTACAGAAGTTTATCTAAACACTAAATTTCTATTATTTTTCTGCTTTCCACCATGAAGTTGTTTGTTGTCCTAGATGATATAGCTATTTTTGTTTTTCCCCAATAGCCTTTAAATAGTCTACTATAAGGCATATTCTTAAAGGGTACCTTATGCTGACATGATGTTTGGATGATACCACCATCCCTTCTAGCTTCCAAAAGTAAGAGACTGGAACACGAATAAAATCAGTTCCCATAAAGCTACTGGAGTATAATCTTGTTCATACCCTGAAACTGGAATGCTTCAGGACATGAATTCCTTATAAGGAGAACTTTGTGTGTGTGTTGCTAAGGATGTATCCCATAGCCTCCCATATGTAGAACAATTATTCTACCATTGAGCTGCATTACCAGGACATGAATTCTCAGTTGGGTGATTTGCCCCCCCAACCCAAATCACAGATACCAAAGCAGCAAAAATTGGTTTTCAAACAGGGAAAACAATCTTACTATTTTATGTATAAAATATAGATATATAATACATAAACAGATAGCTATGATATTGAAATTCCATGGGGTAGAGGCAATTAGAAAAACAATGTCTCAAAAGATTCCTAAGGGGGAGATAATAAAAAATGCATAAGAAACACTGTTCTTAGAGAATTAGACAAATTTTATTATAAGTCATTGAGAGTTTATTTTCATTGTACCTCAGAATTTTAGATGAAACATGGTATGTAGTTATGGGTGTACATGGATCATCTAAAAAGATTCTGCATGCTAGTCTAAGTCATTAATTTCTGAACCTGACAATCTAAATTATAATTTAAAACTAACAGGATCCAGAAATCAACAAAGGACTACAGGTAATTTAATAATCAGCCAAGATTGATAAAATTGCTGGACTACTGTAAATGTGATATGCCACAGCTTCTAGGTTAATTCTTTATAGCTCCAAGAATCTGAAAAAAATATGAAGACATTGAACCTATTTGCTGTGGTGGGCTATCTATCTGATATGTATGTCCATTTTCACACTCTGGAAATGGTAACTTTTTAAACTTTTTTTTCTGGTTATTTTATCTGTTAATACCTCTTTTACCTAATATCAGTTAGCCTTTTGCTTTAATAGTTTTTAATCATGAGTAACTAATGAAAGGTGTATATAATATCCAAAACATTCAATTTTGTTTGCTTTCCTTATTCTTTCTTTCCCACCATAAAAGACAATATATGCATATAAGAATGTTAGAGACATACAGTTATCGCCTAAAAAAGATCTTTTAAACAAGACATGTGTCAATACTTAAAGAGAATTGCAGCACTCCTATAGTTTGTTAATAACTATAACTATCATATATTTAAAAAATGAATAATGTTTATTATTGGGAAATTTTACTAAGCAGGAGTTACTCTATTGATTTTTCACTCTTGTATGGCAGTACATCCTGAATATGGAAATATTTCCACTGTGAAGAAATGAATCATTTTTGGTTTATATGAGTTCTGTCAGAGGGAGAAAAAGAAATCAATAGACCTAAAGTTGCAACCAAAATTGTTTAAACAACATAAGATACAAATGGGGAGTGTTCAAAGGAATAGTATGAATTATGCATTGTGAATTTTTTTTTCAAAGCAAAGTGAAGAGGTATGTAGAGTGTTCAAGGCATTCACAAGACCTAAAACCAAAGTGAGACTTACCTTTAGAAGGAAGGTCAAAAGTTCTTATTGCCTTCTTCAGGAAAATCTCTAATTAGTATTCATGTAAACACCAAAAAGATATTGTAGGATTTTTCAAAACTCTACTTTTTAATTAGAACTGTTGTCTACCAAATCTCGAAGGAATCTTAAAGAGCATTTGATCTAACTTTGTTTACTGATGAGGAATCTGATATTCCAAAGACTGAAAGGAAGAAGAGAAGTCAGGAATTTCAAGTCTTCCATCCATTCTCTTTCTGTTTCAGAATATTGTGACGCTTGATACTGTTAAATGTGCTGCCATACTATATCCAGTGCTCTTCCATTTTCTTACATTCCCCTCTCACAGAGCTTTGTAAGCACACAAGTGGCCCCGAAGTTGACAAGCAGTGGTCACCAGAGTGCTATGTTGAGGAAGAAATTAGGATACTAGATCTGCACATGGCTGAAACTCTCTCATAGGTCAGGTTTCTCCCCAGATGTGACCACTACACAGAGGACAATCTGTCCTCTCTGACATGTATTCCATGATTCCCTCAATCACAGTCTGTCCCCTTTGTTTGTTTTGTTGTCTTCCTGACACTTCACATTAGCTAAAATTTTCTATCTTTCTTGTATGTTGCTGTCTTCTCCATGTAGAGTGTCAATTCCAAGAGGGCAGGGATTTGGCTTGATATTATCCACTTTTGTATCTGTAGGAGATATTTGACAAGAAACACCATATATATCATACCATATTATATATATATAATATATATATAATATATATTTCATAAATATATTTTATTCATATATATATTATATATGAAATATATATTACATATGATATATATAATATGGTATAATATATATATGAATAAAAATATATTTATATTTCACATGTTCTCTTTATGTTTCTTAAGTATGCATGACTCAACTTTTCTCAATTTCCTAACCTTTAAATTTCTATTGGAAATTCAGTGTTTAAAATTCTTATAAAAATGTTTATATCAGAACTGACATTTTGGTAATCATATCCTAATTCATATATATGACAACAAGATCAATTTAGGTCTTCTGAAAGCAGGATGTATCTGCATACTATGAATACACATGTGTAATTTGATGGGACTTGTCCACTCATTATAATTAATGAATCATGTAGTATTTCAGAGACAGGGACCTGAAAGGGTAGAGACAGGGAAGTGAGGAGTCCATGATAGATTAGTCCTTTTTTTCTGAAGTTTTTAGAAATAGAGTCTGAGCTCTTACTGTGATAAGAAGAAAATTCCATTACTCACACTAGTGCTTTCTACTAAATTACATGGTGAGAAAAAAAATCCAGTTATCATAAGCCAAATATGACTATTGCATAATCACAAGAAAACTACTTTAGATTAAAAATCTAGAGCAAAACTCAAGTCTTTTTTCTAGCTGAATTCTGCTTGTTTCTGCTTACAAAAAGAAAATTGTTTTAGACACCGTCGTCAATCATTATTACAATACTATATACTTGCTACCACAATGATATTTAATGTATTATCAATTCCAGATACTATGCAAGACATTCCAGGTAAAAAGATGAATATGTTCTGACTCCTTCCTTTGGAAAATTAACAGCCTATCTGGGCACAGTAGCACATGCCTATAATCCTAGCAATTTAGGAGGCTGAGGTAGGATGATTGCAAGTTCAAAGCAAGCCAGAGCAATTGAGCAAGGCCCTAAGCATCTTTGCAAAACCATGTCTTACAATAAAACATAAAAAGGATTAGGGATGTGGCTCAGTGGTTAAGTGCCTTGGGTTCAATACCCAGTACAAAATAAATTAATAAATATATAACAAATCTAATCAATAAAAATAGAGTTGTACATCAGATCAGGAATGACTAGAAGTCTGGGCCTGACTTTCCAATTATAGCTTTGTGAACTTGAGAGAAAAAGAATTTGTGGCTTTAATTTTGTTATTTTTAAAATTAGGGATAATAACAACTCCCATATAAATTCATAGAATTGCTGGATCGAAGCCAGGAAAGAGATAGGAAAGCAATTTCTGCATAGTAACAATAGCTCCCATTGTGAAGTCAATTACAATTTATAAAGATATTTTCTTCTACATAATACAATTAATATTAAATTTTGATAATTAGTATTATTTTTCCTCCCACCATAGCTCTGTGGGAACTCAATACCCACAATAATAGAATCTCAGGAATCTCACAATTGGAAATGGCCTGAAGAGTAATCTTTTCCACCCTCCTTAACACTCATTTAAAGCTTGTCTCTAAAATGTGTCTCCATGAAGTTCACCAGCATCCATTTAAGTTCCTTTGGGCATCTGAAACTAAAAAGATGCTTATATTTATTTTCTAAAGATAAACAAACTCCCCTCTCCCCTTATCTCCCAGCCTTTAATACTGGTTTCACATTCTGTTGCTATCCAGAAATCCATTCTCTTGATACAGTAAAGCCTTTTTCCTTTCTTCTGCTTATTTTCCCCCTATTCAGATTCTGAAAAATGCATATTCTTCACCCTCACCAGTTCCTTCATTGTCCATTTCGGGCCAGAGGTCTGTGTCTCCTTTATTAATGGTATGACTCTTCAGGGCACTCTCCACAGGGGTAGTTATGGGAAGGATTTGCTGAGGCTGGTTTCTTCTCTTTGAATTCTCACAACTCTGCTCTCTGTTGTGAGACTCTGTAAGAGTCTGCCATGAGGGAAGGATGACTGCTGTAAAGGGGAAAACTCATATGAAAGCAAACAAAATGAAGCCCCATGCACCTTTTTGAATGTAAAAAACTTCTGGGTTTGTTGCCTTTTTTTTTTTAAATATCCTTGTGTCTTCCCTTTTCCCACCCAATAAAGATGAAGAGTCCCTGCCCTTACCAAAGATCAAGATGTTGACCTTGATCTCTGTGTCTCACCCCTCACCTTTACTCTTTCCAGCTACACTCTGCTCTTCACCTTCATCTACTGCAAACATTTCTATATTTCTACAGAACCGTCCATCAGCCCAACTGTACAGTCATGTGCTTGCCTCACTTATTTTACAGAAAATAAATCAAATCAACACCCCACATGCTCATCATTAGAGTAAACTTTTAAAAAAAAAAAGATCTGTGATTGCTATATAATCTTGTCACCTCACATTCTTTCTTCAAAAGCCACTTCAATCAGACTTTAATACCTTTAACTCCACAAATTGCCCTTCTCAAGAACATCAAAGACATATATGGTTCCAAAAATGTGTGCTGAATTTTTTCCTCTTGACTTCGTACTTGTCTTCTTGTAGTTTGTGGAACAGTTATGACCATTTTCTTCAGGGTATATCCTCTCTCATTCTGTGAACTCTCACTTTTATAATTTTCCTCCTAATTCTTGGACTTCTCTGGATATGTGGCTTCTTGGACTTCTTTGCTCTTATTTGTTCTTTGACATCTAAGTGTTAGAGTGACCCTCATTTCTCTCTTGTTCTACCTTCTCTATATAAAACATAAGTACCATCTACAAGGAATGGCTTCCAAATATGCAGCCCAGAATCCCCCTGAATTCCAAACCCATGTGGTAGGGTTTGAATGTGAGGTTGCCCCCAAAAGCTTACATGTAAGACAGTGCAAGAAGATTCAGAGGAGAAATGATTGGGTTGTAAGAGTCTTAACCCAATCAGTGAATTAATTCCCTGATAGGGTTTAACTGAGTGGTAACTGCAGTAGTAGGGTGTGGCTGGAGGAGGTGGGAATTGGGGCATGGCTCTGAGTACATATTTGTATCTGGCCAGTGGGGTGTCTCTATGCTTCCTGATCACCATGATTTGAGCTGCTTCTCTCCTCTACAATCTTCCTCCATAATGCACAGCCTACCTTGTGAGCCCTGAGAAATAGAGCCATCCTTCTATGGACTAAGACCTCTGATATCATGAGCCTTCAAATAAACCTTTTCTTCTCTACAATTGTGCTGGTCCAGTCCTTTAGTCACAGCGGTGAAAAAACTGACTAAAACACTATGCAAAGTTGGGCACTGTGGTGCAAGTCTGTAATCCCAGCAGCTGGGGAGACTGAAGCAAGAGAATCATGAGTTCAAAGCCAGCCTCAGCAAAAGTGAATGCTAAGCAATTCAGTGAGACCTTGTCTCTAAATAAAAATACGAAATAGGGAGGAGATCCAACATGGCGGCAGGCGCAGAGAGATCTGGCTCAGTGGTCAAATGCCTCTGAGTTCAATCCCCAGTACCCCCCCCAAAAAAAGCACTATGCATACAGTTGCTAATTTGAAATCATTTCTCAGATGTTTAATCTCTATCTCAAACTAAGTATTGTTCAGCCTTCCATTCTTCCCCAATTCTAAGTCTTCTCTGTCTCACCACTTGGAACTGTCATCTGCCCAGTGGCTCAAGTCAAAATTCTAGCAATACCTTTGATTCATTCTCAAGCTTATCCATTCATATCTAACACCATTAGATTTTTTTTGACTCTACATACATTAATGTATCTCAAACCCATTCATTTCTCCCCCCTTCTGCCACTATTATCTCTTATTATCTTTGTTTTGAATAACTGCAATAATTTCTTCCTAACTGGCTATTCCTCCTCTCACTTTAATCTCTCAAAAGGCATTGAGTATAATATTTCAAAATGTAAATAAAAACAAAATAGTAAGTAGAATATGCACCCCAGGAGAGCAGAGACTTTCTCTTACATATTCACTCCTATATTCCTCCTCCTACAGCAATAGTGAAGACATTTTTGGTGCTCAAAACAAATACCTTGAATAAAGAACTAATGAATACATCTTCAAAAAGACTGTCACTAGGCAGGGACAGAAAGTACTGTCACTGGGGAGAAGAATGAGAGACCAGAGTTTTCTCCCTCATCAGCAGCCTCATTCTCTCTTCCTGACTTCTTTCTTCCTCTCGCCTCAATCTCTCTGCACCGCCATCTCCGTCTGCTTGCCCTCTTTGTTTTTCTTCTCTTACTTGGTTAGTGCTCTGTCACTGCTTTAATTAAGTTTTCACTCCATATGCTGCATGTCTCAGAGGAAAGAATTTCTCTGTAATGTTCATCAGCAGGATGGCCCCTGGGAGAGGAGCAATGTGTCCTGCTAACTGATGTGGAAAGCAGAGGCTCCTTGCCAGGAGCTCAGCACATCCTCAGCCACCCAGCCATGCCTGCTTTCTAGAGCACGTCGTTTTGAATTCCCACATCACCCTACTCGCCCCTCTCGCCAGTGTGTCAAAAATCTCGTAAGTGTAGACACCCAGATTTGAACCCTAATTCTTCAGGGATTGGTGTTCTCTGTTAAATCAAACACAGGTTCTACTATTAGAGCTCCACTCTGCATTGCATATTTTGGCAGGATCATCACATCTTTGAATCTCCTATACCTGCTGCCATTGTGTGATGGTATATAGTTAAATTGCTTGGCATAGTTTATGGAATATGGCAAATGCTTTAAAAGCTATGAATTAGTAATTTAATTCTTTACTAATAAAGGGTCAAGTGGAAAAGTGTCTGTTAAAAGCCTTTCTGAATTCTAGACATGGTATGTTTTAAGTATGGTAAGACTGACAAGGTAATGAAAAAAGTTCCTCCATGTTTGCCACTTTTTCTGCTGGAAATTAGCACCAGTTCCTAGTGTAGGGAATCAATTTAACTGTGAAACTCACTGATGTGGACAGTGTTTAAAGTTATAGATCATTGCCAGTGGTTGGAAGATTGGGTTGTAAAGAATCAACTTTCGACTTCCTTGTCAAGAAAATTAAATTTCTGAAAATGATATAGAATTACATAATGGCAAATACTAAAAAGCATTAGATGTAACTCTTTTATAAAATACATTAAAACTTAAAAAAATCTTTTAAAATTCCATTTAGAATTCAATTTTTAAAAGTTTTTTGGATACTATGTGTGGGTAGCATGTATTTTCAATGAATGCTCAAGAAAAATTGATGACAATAATTCTAACTTTTTTTATATACCATAGGGTGAATCCAGGGTCACTTAACCACTGAGTCACAACCCCAGCCCTTACTTTTTATTTTGAGAAAGTGTCTCACTAAGTTTCTTAGGGCCTCACTAAGTTGTTGAGGCTAGTAATTAAAAAAAAAATTCTCCCATACTGGAAGATGAATTTAATATTATTTAATTTTACTATTTCTACTTACATAATTTATGCCTTATCTTTTATACTTCTTCCCACCCTACTATACTTCTCTACTTCCTCCTATGCTTCTCCTAAAAACAAGAATAGGGAGAACTGGCAAGAAAATTTACTTAACATAACCTTGGTGCACTCTAATTCTATTCCTTATGAAAGGTAAACTTCAATTTAAAACAAATACTGAGGAAATAACTGGACTGAATGTTATTGAGAAAGTGTAAATAAATCTGAGTAAATATCAGTAAAAATAAATAAGACTGTAAATGATTAAAAAAGTGAAAAAAGACTGGAGAAAAGAACATTTTATTATAAACTGAGTAGAGCATAAATATATATGATATTTCATTCATGATATTTCATTCATTTCTTGAATGCTAGTGTATGAAATATTGTTTTTTTCCTCTGGGTTCTGTTCTAGCACCATTCATTTCTTACCCTCCTCAATTCTCCTAGATAATTTAAAAACCTCAGATGCTGGTATGTGACATTGATACCAATGTAGCTATGTACCATTGGGCAGATATTAATAAGGGATTTCATAATACCATATCCAAATAACCAGAAACCAGCTCCTGTGTGTTCCTTCAGGTATCACATGCTCACATACTCTAAACAAATTCATACTATCCTCCATAAATTTGCTGTGGCAGGTTCTGTGCCATGCTCTCTGCCTCAGAGGCAGGCATCCACATTTCCAATATTTCTTCCAGAGATACTTATATGTTCTTTTTGTCTAGTGTCTGCTCATCTTCAGATCTGAAATAGGTCAACACCTTTTCCAGGAAGACATTTCTTGGCTGTTTGATTTATACTCTTCTTCCTATGCTTCTGATCATAAGGTACTTTATCTGGCTTTAGACAGAGCTTTTGTCAAAGTTGCCTGTGTACTTGTCTACTTCTTCCAGAGGTCTGGCAATTTCTATTGTGTTACCTGGTATATTTTTAGAAATTAGTATTGTGTCTGTTAAGTAGGCATTCTGTAATAAATGCATTTATTGAGTCTTTCCTGAGCATCTACTATATAAGACACTATATTAGATATTAGGGATCCAACAAATATTAGTTATTCCTTTTGATATTCTCAAGGACAACTAGAATGGATTTCTGCCAGGTCAATTATACTAAAATGTTTTGAGAATCCTAAGAGAGGCATACATTTAGGGGTGGCAAAACCATGATAGGGCAGAAAGCAAGGTGATACTGGGTCAATATCCACAAGAAAACAAGATAACAGGCAACTGAATGAAGGAATGATTTTTAAAAAATCTGCAGAAAAAAAATATTAATGTAACTATTTTATTGAGCATGTGCTGATTCATTTGTAGCAGATTGTTTTACACATGTTATTTAACTTATTAATTTTATTTTCACAACATATCTATGATATGGTCATTACTGAATTCTTATTCCAATCTCATTGTTACAGCTGATCAAAGGATTAATTATTTGCTAGCACGGTACTGAGTTTAGAAACCTAGATTTCCTTACTCCATATTAAAAATGCGTTCAATGACTCTGAATAACAAAGGGTTAGACATGATAGAATAATTTGGGTATGAAGTGAGGGCAAACAGATAAGTAGCCCATGGATGGAAAAGATCTAACAAATAGAGTGTAGTTCTTGGGATTGGAGTATTGTTAAGGACCTTTTAAGAGCCACGTGTTTCTGAGGGTAAACCCAGCTGCTGTTCAAGATGTAGTATATTAGAAGCTCTGATATTAATGTGTGCATCTCTTGTTGGCTTGATGAAACAAGGCCTAGTCTATTAAGAGAACTACTTTATCAGCAGAGACACTAGTTTATTAAGAGCACTTTATATGTTACCCTAACATGAAGAATTAAGTAATTTAAGCCTGAGTCTAGAGTGAGAAGCCTTCTTGTCTTTGTAGGTTCACCTACCTAGTCAAGGATCCTTTGGTTTCCTGATGCTTCAGAGTCTGAATAGATCATTCATCTTGAGCCAGAGGTAGTTTAGGAACATCCTATTATTTTTATAAGGTATTAGAGGCTGGGGAAGTTGGAAGTCAATACTAACTTATTTAATTAATTGAAAGAGGAAAAACAACAGCTCTTCTGCTAAGCACCAATTTAACATTCCACTGATATGTGGGATGAGCCATGAATAAATACAGGGAGCCACTACTGATGTGCATAAATTTTTATAGTACTTACTGAAGTGTATTGTATTTTGTTTTTACTTATCTTTAAACTCCCAAACCCATAATTATTTTATTGTAGTAAACAGTCTCCATTCAACCCAGCATCAGGATAGTTTGGGCACATAGTAGACTCTGAAAGTATTAAATAAATATGCAATGTAGTTATATGAAAAATATTTTCCTTCTAGAGACATTGGTGAGCGGGAGATTTCATTTATTTGCAACTAAGACTTTTGTCAATTATAATATCAGTTTCATGGACATATGTTAAATAGATAAGTTCAATGCTTGAATAAAATTATGATTACTGAATTTAGTCTCATACAAAAATATTTGTGGGTTATCTGAATTTTTCCAAAGTATATTCTGTTTAATCAGTATGTATCAGTGAAAAAAAAAAAAAAAAACGGATCTGAACCCCTGCCCTTGTGATACTTAGTAGAACATAAACCTACTATTTAATCCTTGATTTTACATTAATCAGCTGTTCATCACTGTGACAAAATACCTGAGATAAACAACTGAAGAGGAGCAAAAATTTGTTTTGGTTCATGTTTCAGAGGTTTCAGTCCATGGTCACTTGTTTTCATTGCTTTGGGCTTATGGCTAGGTAGAGCATTATGGCAGGGAAAACATGTTAAAGCAAAGCTGCTAACCTTGTGGTAGGTTGGAAAGCAAAAAGATACAGGAAGAGACTGGGATCCTAATATCCTGCCCAAGGACACAGCCCCAGTGACCTAACTCCTTCTACTAGGACCCAACTTCTACAGGTTATACCATCTCCCAGTTGCCTAAAAAATTGACAACCAAGCTTTTAGCATGTGGACTTTGGGAGGGCATTTAGGAGCTAAACCATAGTGTTCCACCCCTTAATGTGGTTATTGGGACCCCAAACCCCTCCTATTTCTCTCTTTACTTCCTGGGCCAGGGTCCTACCTGTGCACCACCATCTCAACACAGCAGGATCAAAGATAATGGACTGAAATCCCTGAAACTGTGAGCACAGATGTATTTAATGTATTGGGTATTTAGCAGTATATATGGGATTTCATCTGAAAGTTGTTTTGAGAATATCTTCAATGCCTTATCAAGTTGTGGTACTTCTTGAAACCTAGATTTAAAAACTTATCTATTTTTTAAAGTTTGATTAAAGCACACATGACTGATTATATATAACATAACTACATATGTCACTTTTGTTATTCTTTGACAATTTGGAATACCAATATCTTTGGAAGAGAAACATTTTTATGGTTACCATGACCAATATATCTCTATGCATTCAAAGTGTGTAGCATTGTATGTTTTAAAAAGTTAGGGTTTAATCATTCCATCGTGTAATGCCAGTGAAAATCTAAGGAAACACCCACTATTTTCATTAAGAACAAAACTAAGAATAATGAATGAAAGTCAGTAGTGAAGTAAACAAAGACACTACAAGAAGAATATCCATATACTTTGAGGATTTGTTAAGAATTAGTCTCCCTTACAAAGTTATCTATTCCAAATTCAAGTTAAAGAGAGAAAACTTTGTGATAGGTATTCCTTGAGGCAGAATTTGCATGCTTCTCAGACTCAACTGGGAATCAGAGTCAATAAAAGCTTGTTAATAATATAATTTCTAGGCTTGCAACTTCAAATATCTTTCTATATGTCTGTGATATTGAAGTTTTCAATATTTTGTATAATTTGGAGAGGCAGAGACTTGTCTCCTACGAGGGGCTTCAGTGATGATATCCTGGACACATAGTTGATTGCATGGGGTAAAAGGGGGCTAGGATTTGGGGTGTCAAACTGTGCTACATAAAAAAATATACTTTTTGTTTAATGTTAGAGCTTTTCTTTATTAGAGAGAGATTTTTTTTGTTCCCTTGTGAAGGGTCAAAAATCTGGAGTCAGGGGTCACTTTTAAATTTCTTTGTAATGCAAATATCCTCTACAGCACTGTTGAGAATATCACTACCAGAATGAATTTGTATCAGCTATTTCTATTCTAACTGTGAAAAGTGAACTACCACACTAGTAACTATTTATTGCTTTGATTGGATATTTAACACACAATTTGGGACAATTTCAGAAATGAAATAATGTTTGTGGTATTGTTTCTATTGACTTGACAGATACAAATCACTCAATTTGGTCTGGACAGGAAAGCCATCTGCCCTGCTATCACATCCAGAGGATGTGGAAATAAATAGATTTCTCTACCAGAATTCCTTTTTCTGTCACAATTTATTTAAATATAGGAATGCTAAAGACAAATCAAATAGCAATGCTGTTCCATCATTTTGAAGAATTTTAGCTCATGTATTCACAAATATAAAAAAGATTTCAGTAGGAAATCACATCAAATAATCTTTGTCCTTTGCATCTTATAACTCTAAAATTTATCACTACAAATACTCTGGAGGTATGTAATGTTTCATTCAATACTTTGCAAAAATTATAATAACATAAGAAGTGAAGAATTTATAAGTTCTGAGATGAAGCCCGGTATGTGTTTATACAACCCCTCAAAGATCCAGTAATTAATGATTATATCAGGAAATAGTCTGCATTGAAAGATTGGCCTAGCATTTTAACTTTTAAATCTTAAAAGAAATAGAAAACACATGAAATAAACTGTTTTTATTTCAGTCATATGAACATGCAAATAAATAAATTTCCATCTGGAGATACCAAAACATATAGCCTTTATTTTATTTTTATTGGTTTGCCTTCTCTTTCTATCTTAACTGGCAGAAATAGAAAAAAAAAAAAACAGAAAACAAAACTGAAGAGACAAAACTAAAGTTTCTCTATGGAGACAAAGTGTGATTACCCAGGTAATCACACTATAATTTACTTACTGAATTGACTCAATCCATCAAAAGGTAAATGATATGGGAACGGAATAGAAGAAAAAATATTTAATATCTTATATTTTAGCTGTTCAAAGGCAAAATAAAATACAATGTTTCCCATGTTCCCAACTAAACCTTTTCTGGAAATCATTATCATTAAAAATATTAGGACTAATGTTAATGCTTTAAATAATTTATAGTTCATATTTGAAGTGCTAAAGGAATAAGAGAAGTCTACTCCTATTTCATGACTATATGAAGTCTAATCCATCAAATGAGAATATCCCATTTTAGTGTACAATAGAGTATTATGTTCTTCCACTCAAAGTTTTGGAAAAAATCATAAATGACATAAAATTTAAGATAAAGGTACTAACTGTTTAGAAATATATAATGTTCAAAATTTCAGGAACTACACAAAATGTGAATATTCACACTGATTTTATGTATGTCTTATTGCAGTTTGGACTAGAACCACAGGTTCATAGAAAAAGGGTATTGAGACACTGGAAGTTTTCCCACATAATAATCAGTTTTAGGAATTGTCCTTTAGAAGGAAAAGTTCACTTTGACTCATTTCTAATTCTTCCCCATATAAATCAGTGGTTTGTTTCATGATGATAATATCCATGCTGATAATATTATGCTTTTCAGAGATTAGTTGATATAGCATGTCTTAGCCATATACACATGACTCATTAACTTGATTTTTATAGGTCAAATTTCATAAATCAGACATAGGTTCACCTACTCAGGAAAACTGTCCTGCATGTATGTATGCATGGATTAATTTCTGCCATGTATCCAAAGGTTAAATATCTGTGGGGAGGACCAACTTCTGTTTTGAAAGGGTTTTGCTAGAAATATGTTTCTTCTTGAAAGTTTTGCACCTGTTGTTGCTGACAGTTTGCTTTTTGGTACTAAACATCATATGACACAGCAAAGTGGTTAGGAGACATTCAAGTAAGGACCTAAGTCAATGGTAAAGGCTAGGTAGAGAGGAATAATCATCATCCCTCTCTAGCTTTACTAGTTCAGGATTTGACCATCTATCTATCCTGTGTGTTCTTTGAAGATTGGCAGTTTGAGGCATCAGTTTGAGACTTGTTCTCTGAAGTATCCCAGGATTCTAAAGATAACAGTATCAGATTCTTTACATAGGGATGAGAAAATTAGTCTAACTAAAGGATATAGAAAACAATAAAATGAAGGCTTTTTTTTTTACCAACTCTTCTTTCTATGTTTCCTTAGATGTGCATTTGATCTATAATACTATTAAAGAAAAGAACAAAGTACCATAAACATTTTGTTTCAGAGAGAAGGTCATTTTACTAGGATAAAATGTAAGTAGTTAATCTTGTATATATGCAGGTAGGTTATGCAAGACCTTAAGTGTTACAAAAACTAAGAATAGACTGATATTTCTCAGTAGTTGTTCTAAATTTACCTCACATTGTCTTGTGTTTTCACAACATTAAATTAATATTTTCCTGATCATTAGAAGAAAACTTTTTGTTCCATAACATATATTCAACATACATATTTTTACAATCTATTATGTGTTCTCTGCTTTGGCTAACACTTGTGAATTTTAAAAAATATAATAAAATATTGCATACTTCCCAAGAATTTACTAGGCTGCTGAAAATAAAGTTGATATTAGTGAACTTATTAACATTATTATAAGTAATAGTATTATATACTTATTCACTTATAGAAAAGTCAATATAAATAAAATATGGCATAACAGGTATAGTAAGGTTGATTATGTAGGTTATTGCAATGATATTTGATAAACATAAAGGACAGTCATTGCCTGCACAAATAAACATAATTTTATACTGATGTAAATACTATTATGTATGATTCAAATAACTTATCTCAAAGTTCTCATCTGGAAATGATTTTTAATGAAAGTAAATCATTATGAGACAATAAATACATAAATGAGTGAAAATATAGTTACTAGATATCCTTAGGTTTAACTCCCAGTGACTGAGAGAATGGAGGTTGCACCTTTACAATATGTGAATATAAACTTCAATGTATGCAATGAAAGTACGTGTGGAATATAAAATTGAGGGATCAAGTTAAGATGGTGAATCAAACACGTGTTTCTGACACATCTAGTGCAAATTCATGTTGATATTTCAGAAAAGAAACCCTTGTCAAAGGAATAAAATTTTCTTCCTTAAGAGGTTGAGAAAATATTCTTAGTGTATTTGGATATTATTTAGAAATACTGATTTAAATGCCAATGGAAACTAATAAACATTGAAAGTGAATGCTTCTGGGGGGGAAGAAAGAGAAAGAATTAATACTTTTGTCTTCTTCATTTATAATGTCTAATTAGAACAACTTATTTATTAACTGTGTCACTCTATGTTTAACAAAAATAAAACAAATAATAAATGGGAAAAAGATCTGAATAAGAATATCCAATGAACAGTAAATACAGGAAGATGTGCTCAAAAGTGTAAGTCATCATCCAGGTGGCTCATGCTGGAATCTCAGTATCTCAGGAGGCTGAGGATGAAGGATTTCATGTTCAAAGTTTGTGTCAGCAACATAGCAAGGCCCTGAGCAACTTAGTGAGACCCTGTCTCAAAATAAAAAATAAAAAGGGCTGGGGAATTGGCTCAGTGGTCAAGCTTCCCTGGGTCCAACCCCTAATAACCTCCCCCCAAAAAATGTTAATCATCAATGAAATGTAATTTGAATCCATAACACCATGCTATGATACACTCCAGAATGACTGACAACAATAAAAATGACAAGAGAGACCCAACTGTTGACATATAGAGTAAGGGAATTTTCATACACAATTATTGAGGAGTGTAAATTGCTACACCACTTTGGAAAAACATCACAGTTCCCTCTACAGCTGAACATTTGCTTAGCCCATGACCCAGTGATTCCTCTTCTATGTATATGCACAGTGGAAATAAATTCCATTCATAGGTTCACAAGAACAAGTCTCTTGAATGGTCATGGCATTTAACTATTGACAATAACCTAAAATTTTAAAATATACAAATGCAAATTTTAAAAAATGGAAAATGCATTTTGCTATTTTTCATACAGTTGAGTGTTATGTAGCAATGAGAATGAATGAACTAAAATTCTATGCAAGGATAAAATGGTTAGATTTTACAAACTTAATGTTGAGGGGAAAGAAGCCAATCACAAAAGAAAACATACTCTAAGATTCTATTCATATACACTTCAAAACATTCAGCAGATAATATATGGTACCATACTTCAAGATAGTGGGTGGATTCTATTTAGTGGGTAGTGTCTACATTGGAGGTCTGAGAACACTTTCTGGGCATAGGCCATGTTCAATTTCTTGGATTTGAGTGTTGCTTATGTGAGTATGCTAGGTTTGTGAAAATCCATCAGATCACTAATTTCTATTTATTATGCTTCAGGATAAAGTTCAAAATAAGTGACTAAGAAGTAACATTTCCTATCGATGAACAAATGTATAAATCTTGAGGTAGAAAAATCCTACTCATATTACAATTAGAGTGAATCTTCAATTGAGTTGAAACCTGAAGGACAGAAGGAGTCCTTTTAAAATTTTTTTTCCCAATGAAGTAGTCTGTTTTAAGAACACTGATGAAAGAGGTTTCCATTTAGAAATGGGTGGCATGAAGGCGCTGTGGGAAGAACATATTTAGCATAATCTGAGCAACAGAAAATAGTTAAGACTTGATGGAATGTCTATAACAGTGTCCAGACAGTAGCATTCTGAAAGACCCTTTGATTAGTTTTGTTTTATTATGGAATTCGGATTGTATCTATCATAAGGGTTTTATGCAGGGTTGTGATTAATAGTGAGTTATATTTTTAAAAGGCCATTCTGGTTGTTTGGCAGAGAACTATGGGTGATAGGACCTGGAGATTACTTAGCAATCTATTATAACAGTCTTTAAAAAAAAGGAGGGGGGAGTGATGGATTGAAGATGGTCTTTAGCAGCGGAAGTAAACAAAGAGGAAGGAACCCTGATATATGCTGGAGACTGGCTTGTGGATTTGATAGTTTAAATACAATCAACGGAAAACTCAAGAATTACTCCCTATGTTTGAGCCATTGTATGATGATGCCCTTCACTATCTAGAGCTATATAGGGGAATCAAAAATTCAGAGTATCAAGGAGCAAAACTTTGTTTTATTTATGTTAACTTTGAGATCTCCAAATGGGCTTTTGTCCCCCCCTTTGGTTCTAGGGATCAAAGACTGTGCCTCAGGCATGCTAGGCAAGAACTCTTCCACTGAGTTGTACCCCCAACCCTCCAAACAGACTCAGGGTTTTCTACTTAAATTCTATATGTAACAACCAGTTATTTTACAGCATTGGTAAAATTATGTCATGCTTAGATGAAACCTTTGTCCCGAGATTGTTCATTGTACTTTTAAGCATTGAACTTAAACACTTTTGCTTGATTCTGAAGTATATGGAGTTACCACATCATGCATCTTCTCTATTCTCTTTTCACTCTTCTGTGTTATGAACACTTCTGTACAGTGGAGCTGACATCCATGTTGCCTTCAGCCTATCAAGTAGTTATAAATCTATTTTGTATACTTCAGATTTCGCTTTTCTTAGCTGTTCTTTACCACTGGTTGCTTGAGGCCTCCTGTAATTATTTTCTTTATTAGTTTATGCTATTGACCTTCAGATTTACATGAACATAATTTGGAAAACAAAGCTCGGGCCTAGGTGAGAATACTTGATAACTCTCAGCCCATAAATCATCGCTGTGTTTTCAGAAATCTCTATTGTAATCCTTAAATATTTTTTCAATTGCTAAAGAAATGAATAATTCCTTACTACAATGATTTATAGTCTCTCATGATCTTACTTTTTATTGAGGAAAGGCAGCAACATTTCTATCAATGAAAGAGGTTTATATAACTCTTCTCCCTCACCCACCAGGGACTTGGTAGTATAAGCCAAATTTCATGCCTTTTTGATGAAAAGAATTGCTTCATCAACAAGTTTAGAATTTTAGTCACTAGTATTAGGTCTTTGGATTTCTGTGTGTATTCAGGTGTTAGGGAACTTCATTAGTTGAATAAGGGCTCAAGAATCTTTGCACACATTTTAAAGGATTGAAAAAAACAGTCTAATTTCATAAAATGTAATTTATGAAAGTAGATTATCTGACTTCCCAGCTCACTGCAGAAACTGCAACTTATTTGTACTGTGATATTTATTCACCTCCTGTTTCCTTTCTTTAGGGGTCTAAAATTATGCACATGAAGATAAGAAGTTCTCTTGTGTTTCTCTCTCTCTCTCTCTCTCTCTCTCTCTCTCTCTCTCTCACACACACACACACACACACACACACACACATACACACACACATGCACTTATAAAATTAGGAGTGCACAAATTCACTCATTATGATTAGTAGTACATTATCCATGGAAACTAGTTATGTGGTTTTGAGTTTGAATCTTCATTTCTGGAATCTGGGATTTCTCATTATTTCAAATGTCCAGAAAAATTAAAATAATTTTATTTTGTTATCTTAACTACACTAACTATGTGTTTATGTCTAATCCTAATCTTTTTTGTCTATTCCTTAATTGACAATCATCCTTTTACCTAACTTTAAAATACTGACCTGACAAGTTCATCCAGAGAGGTAGCATAGCAAACACTTTATAGGATTAAATCAATGTAAAACATAATAAATTTGAGTTTGCAACATTAAATACACAATTAGATTATTAAATACTTGTTCATTTAGTATAATAAAAATCAGCTGATACTAGTTGACTAGTTATTATTGTATCCCCTGTATTAATTCTTTTAGCAATAATTTTTTTGAGTAGCATCTCTTTTGGTATTGGATGAATTAAACAATATTAGAATATGCTTGTTGTTGGGATTTAATATATAATTTTTTCCTCAAAAAGACTATCTCTTGTAACAAGGTAGATACATGAGATAAAAGTTAAAAGATGGTTTATCATTTAATAGGAAAACATTTCCTAAAGCATGGTAGATGTGGAGGATGTATATGTAGCAACCAAATTATAATGACTTTTATGTTTTATTAAAGAATTTACACAACACACACACACACACACGTTTATTTCCTCATGTGAAAATTTCCCTTTTCTAAATAATTCTGTAACCTTCTGTTTCTGTAGTGTAACCCAAACCATCAGAACTAATTAGGAAATGATAAAGAATGCCAACATAAGTACTGCATTTTTGGAATAACTTTTTTGAGAATCCTCTAAGTAGCAGTTATTATTGTATATAGATATATTTTATGAAAACATGAGCTAAAATTGAACTTTTAATGTCTATTCTCAACATAAATATTCATAATAATAATAATTTTGTCAAGTTTTCTCAAGCAATGCAATAGAATATTTTTAATGTATAATTGTGGAAAGCTTTCTTCTTTCTCCACTCTTTCTTTTTTTCTCTCTCCACTTCTCTCACTGTAAACTACGTCCTCAGGAGGCTTGAATAGTTGGACCATGAGTCTATAATGAAATCACCGCTATCCATCTGTTGACCAGAAAAGCACATCGGAGGAAATGAACTGCCTCCTCTAAGCCAGTCGTTGAAAACCCAAACTTATAATGTGATGGAAAATGCCACACTCTGCTTCAGGTTATCGGGGTTCATCAGCTTGCAGACATGGTTTTATTAAAAATTAGGAGGCCAAATGATCTATTTTGTTATCATATCTAAACATCCTGGCAGCTACTCTATATCAGGTTCCCCATAAAAGTACAGAAAACTAAATGACAGTTAAGTATGGGGCTTATTTTATTTCCAACAGAAAAAATTCAATTTCTGAGAAATGCATTTGAGGAAGTTGTTCTTGACAAATAAACAAATTAAAGATAGAAAATAAGTAATATCTGGTGATTTAATTTATTACTTTGCAAGCTACTTCTGATATGTCTCAAGGAAAGGAAATTATCTTAATGTGTATAATGTGATATCAGCCATTTTATATCAGAATTTGGTAAGGCAGAGAAAAACCAGGAGGGGAAAATACAGGCTAGAATTATATGGATTTGGAATAGAGTGGCATGAAGTACTTAGGGGTAAGTTGGATATTTGATTAGCTTTATTTTTCTTAATTATTTATGAGCATTAATGAAAATTAGCTTCATAACCTTCTAGGACAGGAACCCTATTAAGACTCGGACTTTATATTTTCTATGTACTGAGTAGACAGTGAAGATCACACATTATTATCTTATCTCAATTAACCTCTGTCTGGCTGTGTACATTTTTGGCTGTGGCTTTCAAATGAAGTTATTTAAATTTTATTGTTTCTGAGAAGTTCTGACTTCTATTTCTCTCAAACTAATGACTTTCCCTTTTTTATTAAGTAGTTTTAATAAAAAATGTGTTTAGTTTCAAAAATTTGCTTTAAATCACCACAATATATATCAACATTGATTTTTACATCTCTTGGGCACAGAAGCTCGTTGATTTAACAGACTTGACTGATCTCTGAGCACGTACGTGTGACCTCATGATCTAAGACCTGTAAAACTTTGTGTCTCAATGAAATAAGCAAGCCTCATCACAACAACTGGGTATCATCACTGAGTGATTAAGCTCACAGGTGTTCTGCAAGGACTCAGTTGGCTAATGGGTCATACCTGAGGTGAGGTCTTATTTAATCAATTTAGGAAGAAATAAAGGGGTCTAGAGTACAAGTGCAAAATCATTTCCTGAGGAGTATAGTCCTTTGGGGATGAAGGTTTCTAGTGGAAAGAACATGTCTGGTTCAGCTTTGATTTTCAATTTTTAGAAAAACATGTGGCACCTAGTAATACTTCAGAATAGAATAACTGCATGATTAATTGAACGAATAAATTGATTTACAAACCAGTGTCAAAGATCACAAAGAAGTCAAGTGTCTTCTTGTGCATTTACATTTCCATTTCTTTGCTTTGGCTTGTGTTTCCCTTGATCTTTTGACAACTTCCTGAATCTTTTTAATTATTACTATTCACTTTTTACAAATGATAAAAATCGAGGCTAAAGGACAAGAAATGATATGCCCACATAAGGACAACAAGTAAACTGTTGAATAGTGAATATTGAAATACAATATTCTGACTCCAGTTTTCAATTCTTCTTTTTAGTCTGAAACTTTAGGCCTATAAAATAATATATATTAACACGCCTATCTGTATTCATCAGTATATATATATATATATATATATATATATATACACACACACACACACACACACACACACACACACACACACATTTGCTCTCTCAAAGGTAAAAGCCAAATATATCACAAAATGTAAACATACTTAAATATACTTTTAAAATGAAGTGTTGTAACTACTTCCCACCTCTATATTCTGATATGTGAGGACATCCACGTGGATTTCTTCTTTTTCTTTTTTTAATGTTTATAAAATAATATTTATTTTGCATCCAGAGAGAATCCATTCAGTGAAATTAAAATTACCTGAGTATACAGAAAAATGTACTGTTTTCATTGGTGTAAATCATTAGCAAAAGATAAGAATGGAATTGGATAGACTTATTTTTCTGTGGCTATAAAGTTTAAACAAGAACTTTTTGAAATTAAATATAGCATCAATGACTTGAAAAAGGTTCAAAGTGAAGGGAATTGCTGGCAGCAAGTCTACTTAATACCATGTTGTATGGGTATGTGTCTGTGTGCTTTATGATTTTTTAAATATATATTTTATTTTTAAAATATATATTTTAAATATATATTTAAAAATATATATTAAAAAAAAATATATATATATATATATATATATATATATATATATATATATAAAGTGCACATATAGCAAATACACCTTGCAGTATTTTAGAAAACCAAACACAAACCCCAGGTCCTAAAACATGTTTGCAATATTCCTGAAATGTTATGCTCTATACCAACTATTAGTTTAACTTCCCACAAAATTTACTAACATTTCACTTAAAATAGCATTTATATGTTCTCAAGCTGTTTTGTGTTTTATACAAAAGTGATCACAGAACATGAATCCATTTGGATATTACTCTGGATTTAATTTTGTTCTCTGCAAATTCATACATCAAAACTCTAACTCATTCCTCACCCTGCAAAGACATATGTTAAACTCCTAGCCTCACATTTGATAATTTTTTGAGTATTTCAGTTTTCGACATCCCCAGGAATATGTGTTTACTATCTTCACTGTGAGATCAACTTTATTTTCCAGATTGTATAACTTTGTCTTCATTATCTAATGTTTTTCTTCCAACTGATCTAGTCTGTTGGTTATGTTTTCTATTAGACTTATTTATAACCTAACCCACTTCCATCTTGAGACACTGCAGTCATTGTCACAGCCTTCCCTACACAGTAGGCCCTAACATTTTGACGATAGACAGGGCCTAGAAGCAGCTATGTCTCAGAGCAGGCACCAGAAAGAGAGTTTTAGACCCACTCTTTCAACCTCATCTCTGTAAGACATTGCATCCATCTTGGGTCACCTCCACTATAATCTCAAATTCCCTGGGCTATTGCCACCACCAGCTTTAGTTTCAGTAGCATATATTGAGGGACACCAGCAGGGTCTGGAAGCCCAACATCAAGCTGAGACCCAGATAATCTGCATGAGAACTAAAAGAATATTGGGAAGAAACTGTAATATCTCAGACCCACACTGCAAGAAAGGAAGACACATAGACAACATGAAAAAAGAAGGGAGGAAAGTGCCCCAAAGAAACCAGGATGCTACAAAAATGGAACCCCTAGACAGCAAAGTTGGTGAAGTGTCAGAGAAGGAGTTCAGAAGGCTCATAATTAAAATGATCTGGGAATTAAAGAATGACCTAAATGAGCAAATACAAGCAAAAATTGATCACTCCAACAAAGAAATAAGAGAACAAATACAGGTAGCAAAATATTATTTCAAGAAAGAGTCAGAGACTCAAAAAAAAAAGTCAGAAATCCTTGAAATGAAGGATACAATAAGCCAAATAAATAATTCTTCTCTTTTTTTCTGTTACAGTAGTTGTCATTCTTCAAGGAAATACTAAATGCCAAATGATCTCTAATTTCTGTATAAATAAACTTCCCCAAACACCAAAGCCGGCTCTAGTCCTTCTCTTATTGGATCTTCCATAATGACATATACTACGAGTGCCTTTTATGAAATACCACTTTTTAAAAGGCATCTGTGGGGTATTGAAAGGAAGAAAGAACACTTCCCATTGGCCCATGCCTATCACCAAGTCTAGAGTAGCCTTGCATATATACAATACTTCTAAATGGTTGTTGCTCAAGATAGTTTTGAAAGGCTCAATAAGACAGTTTTTTTTTCCAATTTTCTAAAAAGAAGAAAAATAGCATCTATACCATTGCGCAATTTCTTTCCTTTTTTTCCTTTGTTTTGAAACAACAAATGTAGCTAAAACAGCCATGGAGCTCAGCGCTTGTTAAAACAGATTGTAAAGCTGAGCTAGTATTGTGCATTTTTATGCCAAGTAAAAATTGCCATTCCTTAGAAAGTCCTCAGGTAAATACAATAGGTACACTACAGACACATGTTGCTTCTTTCAGCTGTTTCACATTATCTTCAAATGATTTTTTTGAGTACATAATTGTTCATGATGCTGTTTTACATAGCCAGTCCCACCGTTGCAGGAGTTGAGGCAATTTTAAAACATCTACTCGCCAAAGAATATTGATTCTGATTGCTTGTTAAATTTTTATTAATATTATGGATACACAGTGCTGGAATGTTCTTCATTCTAATAAGTCCTAGGAATAATGCAAAAGAAAAAAAATTTCCTTTTAAGTTATGAGACATCTAACTATTTTTCATAAAAATTTACCTAGGCATATTTGCTCCCAACATCCTCTGTTCCACGATTAATCTAATTAGTACTAAAATTCTGGAAGATGCTTTTGCAAAACTAGAGACAATATACTGTTGCTTCCTGGGAAGAAGTGGCAAGGGTGCTATGTTTTGTTTAATGTTTCTATAGCCTATAAAGAATCTACTAGGCCAAAGGGATGAATTCTTGCCTGAGGAGAAGCAATATCCCACAGATATTCTACAGCTCTGTTTGGGTTGCTAAGGAAAATGCCTCTGTAAAACTAACCCTGCAGGCCTCTCAAATTAGAGATGCCATCAGCCATTATATTAATACTACCACACTTTAACTTAATGAAATGCATTTCATGCTGTTATCACAAAATGAACTTGAGAGAAGCAGCACAGTATTAATATAAATGGTGCAACATGCAGAAATGCCTCATTTATGTATTAAAAAAACTGTATTCTTTGTGTACTTAAGCTTGAATTGGTACCAAATTCAATGTCTTCTCTTTAGAATTCATATCTGTACATAATTTTCCTCTAATTTATTATCTTATGAGATAAGTTTGCAGATAACCTATATACTATGCAAATGGGAATTGTATCTATGAAATTTTGGGATAAGCATATTTGTTGATGGATCCCTGAGGCTGAACCAGGTGATAAAACAAAAGTATCAGAATTCAAACTCAAAATTGGAAGGTAGTGGGTGGCCCCTACACTTGGTTCACAAATATTTATGTTTGTGAAAGGTCTTCCCAATTCATTTACAGCACAAGTTCATTTATGTCAAATATCTTGTCATTAACAGTAGATTGGAGTACCAGCACAAAGTGCCATCCAAGTATGAGAAGTGTTACCATGTGTGAATGAAGATACTGCATGCATGAGATATTATCTGCATTACTTAGAGTCAGGTCATGGCTACCTCAATGAAGCATTGGTGGGAGAGAGAATTTGAGCAGATGGTGGTGCAATGAATCTGAAAAAGCTATCACATTTCTGATCTGGCGATCTGGCAATTAGGAAGCTTGAAAAATGAGGAATCTTCTATAAATGAAAGAAAAGATTAGGGTCCATCTTGAAGTACCATGGTAAAGAACTTTCCAGTACTCATATAATGGAGAGGTATAAATCTCAGGATACAAACTTTGTGTTCTTTACTTTAATAGCATCTCATAAAATCTTAGGCTCCTCAAAGTGTTTCTTGAGGAGGGCTTGCAAAGCCAGAAAGAATCTCAGGTGTGTTCCTGGATAACCCATAAATCTCTTGGTTATGGTTTTGAATGGAACCATAGATTGTATTCTACTTGTGGGTGTGTTATGTGTTTGAGTTTAAGAATGCAAAGGAGAACTTGACTTTGTTGCATGACTGAAGAGTAAGTGGTCTTTTAAGTACTTGTTGGCTCACTCTATCAATCTTCTAGTCTGTAAAGAGTAGATCACCAATCAGTTAATTCAAATATAAAGGTCTCCAAAGAGAGCTTTGAAAGGCAAATATAAAATGAATTCAGCCATACTAAAAAATACACAAATTAATTTGGCTCTGCAGCAGAATTTGCTATGCAGGAAGATGATGTTGGCAAAAGTGTAGTGGTGGTTGACTCTCAATAAAATGGTAATAATTTCCTTGTTTCCATAATCTGCAGAGTACTTATTAGAGACAACTATTCAGGATGTTTTAAAAATATCTGGGGATCAAACATTTGGAAATTATAATGTGGTATAATTTTCCATAAAAATGCGACCACAGTCTTGATGTGCCATTGTTCTATCCACAGCTAGGCTGCACTAGGAAAGTGGAGTAGGTTGCTGAGAGACCAAAGAAAATCCCCTGAGTTGTTATGAGAAATATAGGGCTTACTGAAACTCAATGACAGGGAGAGTCCAGTGGTGGCCAGATGGATGGGTAATGCTCTGCTCCCTATCACTCTGGAGGGAGGAGTCTTACAGCTTAAGCCACTTAAGCATTGACATCATTTGTTGGCTTTGTTTGAACAGGTGGCTTTGGTATACATGCAGGAAATAATATTTATTGTAGATAGCACTTGCTTGCCCAGTTCCCAAGCCCATGTGAGGAAGTCAGTGTGGATGGAAAGGGACGTCTCAGGGTTATGGCATTTGATTTCCCTTCTACTTTGGCAAGGAACACACACACACACACACACACACACACACACACACACACCTTTCTATGATTTGAGTAAAAGAAATGTTGGACTTATTGGCAGCTTCCTAATTCTTAGTTGGTAAGTACATCCTTTGACAAGATGCTGCCAACATAGTACCACTTAGTGACAGGCTTCAAATGTGGTCTCCCAATGCAAACCTTCCTAGGTGATTAGAATTCTTCTGTAGCAGGCTAATGGATGGCTTTAATCCGTTTTAAGCTGGCTATAAACGTGTAACACTTTGCTGAGTCTGCAATATAACCTTTAATAATACAGTCTTATACCTTATATTGTATGTGTATTTCCAGGATCCAGTCATTAGCATGATGACTGATTTTTCCTGAGGTCTGTTTTAATGCTTGCAGTCAACTGCAATGGAAGTATTTGGGAAAAGGAGGGAAATATTTCACCGTCAATTGCCCTTGTATCATAATAAATGAGATACATATATTGATGCTGTTTCATACGTGTTTTGCATCATAGTCATTTGACCTACTGGTCATTTCAGGCCACCCACAATGGTGCTAATCCTAAACAAATCTTGAAAGTTGCTGACATTTGTTTTTGGCTCTTTTCTCCAGTTGAATCCTGAATTAAAATAGTATTTTGGCAAAAAAAAAAAAATGAAATTCCCAATACTATCTCAGCTATAACTCTTTTCTGTCCAACAAACCTTACCTGACCCCACGTTTCCCTTCCCTCCTAAGGTTTTTTGCTTTTCAGAGAAAAGCATACTGATAGATTGAAAAAAAAAAAAGCCAAGATGATAAATAGCTTCAGACATAGGGCTTCCAGTAGAGATTTCATGTTAATATCAAGCCCTGTAATAAATGCCTCGAATTAAAACCATGAATTATTAAAGATGGCACTTCATAAAATGTGTCTGGATACTAGGGGAACATTTTGAAGGAGTTCCTCTCTATTTATTCCAAACATGTCCAGACACATTGCTGTCTCCTCCAACTGTTTATAAGGACCATACACATATTTAAGAGCAACACTGAGGTTTCTACTTTTTCTGATTTTAGTGTTCATATATCAATGTATGCAAATTAATACTGGCTAATGATACATAGGAAGGATTATTTTATTTGGGGTTTAAACATTATTTTTGCTCATGTTAAAAAATATGCCTCAAATCAAAATTATTTGGGCAGGCTTGACCAAAACGACTTTGTAATCATATATGTATTTTATGAAAATATTTTTAAATAATATTCTCTAAATTTATGACTGTACATAAGTACTTCATCAGTTGCATAACAATTAGTGTCAGTAAAGCCAAATGCTAGTTTGTTCTTAAAACTCGAACACATATATAGCAGCAATGTGTTTTTCATGTAGACACATTCACAGTAATTTCTTTGGAATTTCACATAGCCTGTTATTTGCCATCTTCACAGAGATTGTAATTTTAGAGAATAATACACTGTTATGATGTTTCTTTAAATATCAAGATACCTTAGAAAACAACATAAGACTATGACAAGAACCACAGAAAAATAAATAGAATACCTCGAAAACTTGGACCCTAACAACTTTCTGCATGTTTTATAAACCTTTTAATATGTCTTACTCAAATGGTCCCTTTAAATAGAAGCTAAGTTGGGTTGTGGTTAGCATTTTTCTCTCAAGCTGATCTGTTCCTGGCAGCTCTCGGTGTTCCACAAACATGTATGCCTTTCCTATTGTGGCATTGGCAGCGTTTTGAGCATGCTGATTTCTGTCAGAGACCTCCAGGGAGCATCCTCCACTTGTCATGTGAAATGCACATTGAAACACTGAGTTTGGCAGCCTTCAACCATCCAAAAGAAATGTAAAATCTTGGAGATTTCCTAGGAGAAAAAGAAGGAACAACTCAGTATAGAAAAATTAAGTGGAAAATAGATTTCCCGACTCCTCATTCCCTTTTCAAAGTGATAAGTACAAGTTCTGAAATCCAGCTAGTGTGGCAATGGGGACTGCTATGTCATTTGCTGAGTCTATTGATGACTTGGCCTCATTTAGCGATGCACACTGCAATGAAACCTTCCATGACATGGCTGCAGCACTCTAAAACGAGGTTCATCAAACAAACACTCTGAAATTATTTCATCCATGGATTACAGTCATCCTTTAAATTAGGAAATCTACTATTGAATAGTTTTTAAAAGTTGGGTAATTTAATGTTTTAATCTTTGAAAATTGACTAAATTCTGTTTAGTACACTAAACATCTATTATGTACAAGGAAGACAAAACTTTAAACTTCACTGTTTTTAAGGTAAAACCATGAAAATTTTGATTACAGACAAGATAGAGTAAGCACACCTTATCCTGATTCTTTTACCACATACTGTTTTAAAATCTGGATGGGTGTATTAAACAGTTATTAGAAGACTCCAAAAATCAAACAGTAATTAGCAGATGGATTGGAGAGTGTCAGAATATGAAGAACCCATAGAAACGGCAAGAGGCTTTTCCATCCATATGAACCTGTGTGTTTTAGTCAGCATTTTCACATTTGTGACTGAAAGACCTGACAAGAATAATTTTAGAGGAGTAAAAGTTTATTTGGGGGCTCATGGTTCCAAGTGTCTCAGTCCACAGATGGTTGACTCCACATGATCTGGACCTGACGTGAGGTAGGACATCATGGCAGAAGAGTGTGATGAAGGAAAGCAGTTCAGTACATGGAACCAGGAGAAAGAGAGGGGGAGAGAGAGGGGCCGAGGGAGAGAGAGAGCACTCCTCCCTCACTATGGACAAAACATAAACCTCAAGGCCATGCTCCAATCTCCAACCTGTAGTGACACCCTGCCTGTCTTCAGTTACCACCCAGTTAATCTTTTTCAGAGGATTAATGCATGATTAGGTTGATACTCTTATTACCTCTAAACTTTCTTGCATTTGAGCTTTGGAGGGGGGCACCTGATATCTAAACCATAACACTAGGTGGTACTTGCCAACCTGGACTCAGAGCAGCTTGAAAGCTGTCAGCTGATGTCAATGTGGAAGGAGAGGTTCAGAAATGCTCTTTTACTGCCTTGAAGAGAAGGGAAAAGAATTTTCAATAGTAATATTGTCTATAGCCTGGCCCTGTAGCCACTTACAATTCTAAAGATGGGAGAATGATTTGGATCAGAGAAGTTCTGGTTCTAAGCAGGTAGAGTGAATCTTTGTTGCCTTTTTATATTTTTGTCCACCTTCCATTTGGCACAAAATATGATTACAGCGATACAAGAATTCAGCAGTTAGGGTTAAAAAGCCCAGCTCTCTGGCTAGGGAATGAAAAGTCAAACTAACAAAAATTCACAAATAAAAGGAAATGAAACTATATGCTCCTGAACAACAAATGTGTCAAAGAAAAAATTGAAAGGAAAATTTAGAAAATGCTTTGAGACAATGGAAATAAAGACACAGCATACCAAAACTTATTAGGTAAAGTAGAATATTTCTAAGAAAGAAACTTATAGAAAAAAAATACCTACATCAAAAAATATGAAAGACCCCAAATAAACAACCTAATGTTACAACTCAATGAACTAGAAAAAGAACAGCAAATTTCAAAGTTAATAGAAGGCATAAGGAAGTAAGTAGAAGGAATAATAAAGATCTGAGCAGAAAACATATTCCATAGAAGCTAGAAAAAATGATTTAAAAAAGATAAATGAAACTATTAGCTGTTTTTAAAATATAAAATCAACAAATATTTAGCTAGGCTAAAAAAAGAGAAAATTCAATGCCACACAAATATGAAAAATCACAAGGGAGTATTATGAACAATTATATGCCAACAAATTTGATATTTTCAAAGAAATTTATAAATTCCTAGTCAACAAAAGTTATTAATACTGAATCATGAAAAAGAGAAAATCTTATCAGATTAATAATGAGTAAGGTGACTGACTGGACCACAATAATAAGTGTCTATTTAAAGAAAAGCCCAATATAATGGATTCACTAGTGAATTCTACCAAATATTTAAAGAATAAGAATCAAACTATTATAAAAAAAACAAAGAGGAGGGAATACTTCCAAACTTATTTTATGGGATTGCATTACCCCTATAACAAAATACAAGAAAACTGCACGCCAATATTCCCGATGCACTAAAATCTAAAAATTACCTTACAGGAGGTATAAAAGCCTACCAATGTTAATTTCAGAAATATGTGAAAAACTAAACCTTCTTTGTTCTTTCTCTGTAGCTGTTAAGTTCAGACAATAGTGGTCTAGATTCCTGTGGCAAGGGATACTAAGATATGCTCAGCATGCAAAATGTTCAGGCCTGAGTATTCAGTACATTACTTTGCTCTTCAGTCATAGTATAAAAACAAAGACTACTGACACCTGTGGCTTAGATGTGCCTGTCCCTAACTCACAGGTGGCACGGATCCAACCTGGAAAGGGGCATTGAGGTTTCCTAAGGTCTGATATAATCCACTTTCAGTAAACTGCTAGTCCATATTTAGGGGAAGTAGAAGCTTACATCTTTTACATCCTAAGAAAATATTGCGGATATTTTCACTGTGTATCCTGCTTTGAATTCCTCTGTAACTTTTTGAATAAGGAGAGCTTTTTTGCCTTTTCATCATTTAAAATATTTTTATAGGGTATTAGAATGGTCATTAAGTCTCTCGCCTTATTTCATTTTTTTTTTCAGCACTGGGGATTGAATCCAGGGTCTCATCATGTTAGGTAACTCCTGTATCACTGAGCTATAGTCCCTATCCTCCTTATCTTGTCATTATTTCAGTATTCTCAGAAAAAAAAAGAACTTAAATTACCATAGAGAAATCTATCCTATTAAGGATAATTCTACTGGACATATGAAATAAAGGCAAAACAATGAAAAATAGAGATGATTGAGAGAAAGAAAAACATATTGATAATCTTGAGAAAACGGCTGGTATTTTCCTTTTTCCATCCCAGATTTAAGCAGTAGAAATTTAGAAAAATGGAGGTAATATAACCTCAGAGTCAGAAATGTGATCAGATTTAGATTTTCTTTTCACATATTTCTTCCTCCTTAACTGGTCTGGTTTTGCCTTTTAATGATAAAGCTTCTTGTAGAAAATAAAGGATAGGAATATCCAAGGAGAGCTATCAATGGCAGATTTCATATAACAAGTTTGGGCTTTAAGTGTAACAATTAAAGAGGATATATAAGTTTCTTTTGACCTGATATGTGAAAAGAATATGTCCGTGTAAATAGGATACAAGGCTCTAACTGAGATATATTCAAGAATTGTTGTTCTTCAGAACTGCCTCACAGTGTGTTTTCTAGAGACGCACGATAGTTGGCGTTAAAGAGTGGTGTCAGATACCAATTACCCAAACATTGATAGGTTCTGTTCTTTCTTATACAGTTAGAAGAACTATTTATCCCATGAATATTGCTTCTTTCATTTTCTGGAGTCACTAATTTTTATCAGGAACAAGGATCAAGAGGTTCAATTTGATCTTACGTCCATGCATCCTTGGTATCCAAGGCCATGGCCTTCCTCTTGATACCTCAGGGAAAGGGCTTCGGTCATTTGAGAAATGCTTCTAATAAAGGATGCTTCAGTTGTAATTATGGAGGAACTTTATACATATTCACCAATAACAGTCTGTCCTTCATTTTCAAATAAACTAATTGTCACTTGGGTCTCATGGGTATCTCTGTAGCAGGCTCTTTGAGCTGTTAGCACAAAGAATATGATAAAAACTCTATAACTAATATAGAAACAAACTCTCCACATAGAAATGATAGAGCAACTTCCATATTTTTAATTAAAAGATCCCAATACAGTTTTACTTGTTCATCCATGATTTTATTTTAAGTGAGTGGCAAGCTTGACAACAAATATCTTAATGCTAGAAAACGACTTGTACACAAACATTGTTTTGAGCATATCAAAATGAGTTTTGAAGCTATAGACTCTTCAGTAAAAAGTATTATCCTAGTTTATAAATTTAGTAAATTGAAGATCAGACTCAGTTTAGTGACAGATTAAGATGTGGATTTGGTTTAAATGTGTTGGGAGTGAAGGGTCTGTTTTCCAGTGCCGACTATGGTGTAGGTGTAGCAACTACTTAGATCTCAAATGTCCATGTTTACATCTCAGAGAATGAGTTTCCACTTGTCTCTTTCCAAGAATATATTCATCTTAATTTTCTTATTGGAACGATCACTAGTTTTACAAAAGCTGTCAAGATTTAATAATCCAATACGCAGCAACAGCATTACAGCCAATCTACAGCCTAGGATGAAACTATGGTATAATAATAATTTTTCAAGATAGCTAATAAGACTGTAGACAAGTCAAGTGGGCTCTTACAAAAGCAAATTTAGTAGTCAAAATTCTACATGCATCTGGACAACATGTTTTGTTCTTTGAAAACCTGATTGAATAGTTCTCAATAGTTGAAGTCCATTGCTTCCTACAGCATACAGATTTGAGGGGAGTCAGATTTGCTTTGTATTTCATTTATAAAGTTCAAATTGCTTTTTCAGCTCTCCACAAAAAAATGATACTTTATACTGCTTGAAAGCTTATGAAATTATATCCACTTAAATCTTTACTGCAATTAGGGAGATCAGTCAGACTGTGCCATGGTACAATGCAGTGGGCAGCAAGAAAGAAGCAGAGATAGAATGAAGGAATAGGACTGGCCTGTAAGTAGGTAATCCATCATTTCAGGAATTTGAATTGAAAATCTTTCAGGAATCCATTAAAAGATATAACAAAAATGCATATATGGTATATAAAATATAAGTCAACACGTATTGAAATCATATGAATAAATTTTTGTCCAGCTTGATATTCAGTAATTTACTCAAACTAAATACAATAGCTAACCCTCTCACTGATAAAGGTGTCTATATCCTGTTTACTGAAAGGGTTGTTGGGAACCACAAGAAGACCCACATATGCAGCCAAGTGTATTTCATAATTCTTTGCCTGAAACACACCCTTTGGCATTATTGTCATATTTCAGATGAATACCTAGTAAAGACCTAAAAAGTTTGCATTCCTGATTCACCTATGAAAGCTGCTAGGCCTTTACTTTTTTATGTGTGCACACTGTGTGTTGTGTTGTTGTCCATAAGTGAGTGTGTCCATATGTCTTGTATATGATATAAAAATTGGCAGATATATAAGGAGCGCTCATAAATTTGAAAATAATGAATCCAAATGCCTTTACTTCCCGTGATTTAAAATGGTTCAATTTAAATTGTGTAACAGATGAAAGTAAAGATGTCTTTAAAATTAAACTTTACTCACAAGTATCTCTACTTGGTCAAAGAATTAATAAAATGTTGATGCTATAAAAAAAGTTTGCATTCCTTCAGTGTATCACAGATCAATGATAAAATCAAAACCAAAACTCAAATAATGCAATTAGCTTATGAGCTTCAGTCTTTATCACTTGATTAGAGATTGAAAATCATAAAATCTGGTCAATTGCAGCCATGTAGTTGGATTTTATTAAATATTTATAAACTGAGTATGTATATACATACAAATAGTGACATACAGAAATTTAAAGACTAAATTTAATATATCTGCACTCATTTTTGTTTATGCACTTAAGGAATTTGTATTCAACATTGAAAATAATTTAAAGGAATGTCATGCACATTTATTTAAAATGATAATTTGAATTATGATTGTTACATTTAAATTTGATAGTTTCATGCAGCAAGAATTGCTAGTGGGCTCAATATCCAGTGTTCATTTTAAAGGTTTTTGCTGTTTGTAATTAAAAATCAAAATCTTAAAAACCTTCCTTTTCTACTTTTTATTGATATTTTTCATTTCTTAATAATCAAATAATTTAAATCTGATGAAGCTATATTTCTGAAACTACTTATTTTCATAGTGATTCTTTTTGTGTTTGGGTAATTTAAAAAAAGAATTGCGTTGATTCTATCATTCACAAATAGAAGAAGTGGTGAACTACTGCACTCCTGCCTGCCTTTATTTAGTCCTGTCTTTATCTCATCTTCAGGACAGAAATAAAATTCCATAAAAGGATGTTGTAATGTGTTTATACCCAATGCTCTTTATCTTTCACATGTTTTTAAGAAACCCAATTGAAATGTCTTTTCTTTGTTATGGTTTTGGTTTGCTTAGATATTAAGTTTAACTAAAAATCATTGAACACATTTTTTTATTAAAAAAAACTTGTTATTTTTTAAATTACCCATCATACTGTGGAAGACACAGAGATAAATAAAGCATGACCCTTGATCCCGGGGCACAGGCAATGTGGAGGGAATAAATAGGTTTCTAGTAATTCTAATAAATATCCAATTTCACCATAATAAATAGAATGTAAAATCTGTAAAAAAAATATATGGTTTTACAGGGAAGAGATAGAATATTACTCAAAGAGCTTAAAAGCAGAAATAATTTACCATTTCTATTAAAATCCAGAAATGAAATGGTCATGATGATAACAATAATTACAATGTTATACTTTAAAATTTATAAGACACTCAGAATCACTATTTCATTTGCTTCCTTAGTCTTGTAGTACAGTCAAAATAGATACATTTATTACCAGTTTAGAGATAGAAATTTGGTGACTGATGTTAATGAATGTTTTAAAATTAGTAACAGGTCTAGATTCTAACTCTTAACTCCTAAATAGGCATAATTTTTATATCTAAGTATAAACGGTCCTTAAAAATAAAATAAACCTTTATATCTCCCCAAGATGTTCACAAGTAAGTTAACTTTACCATCATATTTATGTATCTCTCTCAAATATTTTGAAAAATACATTTTCTATTAAAAAACAAGTAATCCTAATTTATGACGGTAAGAAGTCAAGATCTTGGTTTTCTATCTTTCTGGGCAGATGGTTTCCTTAGCACAGCCTAAGATCATTTGTATGCAGTTTTAGCAGACTGTCAAAAACAAAGGTAAGTCCTAATAAGGTATTAACCAACACCACATTGTTTATAATATATAGGGTAAAGATTCTAAATGTTAATTTTAACCACTCTCATCAACACAAAATTTATTAAACAAATTAAACATCAACTATGTTAGAAAGATATAAAGGACCCTTGAAATTACCATGTTCAATCTTCTTGTTTTACAAACTCTAAAAAATTTAACCATTGCTTATGAAGTCACATACTTGATTAATTATTTTCTGAATATATTGCCAGTGTTCTCTTTATAAACAAATTTAGGGTGCTATGATATTTTCCTACATATTTCTTTCATTTTATGTAGTCCCTAATTAATTTCCAACATAGCCTTGCAAGTGCTAATACAACATGCCAGATTTGTGCTAGCCTCATATTTAAAAAGAAATATTTATTGACCCTATAATTTATTCCATGTATTCTTTAAGTACTTAAAACAAATTGGATGGAAATACCAGCTCTTTAAAAATGTGTTTTTCTGTTTTGTTGTTCCTCACTAAAAACTATTGCAGTAGTATGGGTTTTGATTATTCCATCTGAGAGTAAGCATTTCATGAAATATATTGTTGAATAATGGGAACATCAACATTGACACTACAGCGCCAACAAGTGTATCATGTAGCTTTCTTTGACCCCATTTGGGACAATGTGCAATATGAGGCCCATGCATGTAAATAACCAATGAAGACCTTAGAGACAGTCAGTGGTTATCTAGACTGAAGCCCAGGTCTGTATGAGTAGAACTTTGTAAAAATAAAATAGCAGGATGAAAATGGTCCTTCCCATGAAGGAGACCAGTATTTTAGTGCTGCCCATGTTTAGAATTCTTTGAAACTTTTCCATAGACTACATCCAGTTTTTTATCTGCACCTTGACATACTACTTCCATTGCATTTATTTTGAGAGGACTCTAAATTAAAGAGTGTGTATTACCTTCTGTTTCTCTGTTTTTACTCAGCATGCTACTCTTGTTATCTATGAGATTCATTCATGTCATTGCCAAGTATTAGCAATTTGTTCCATTTCATTGTTGAATAGTAACCATTGTGTGTGTGTGTGTGTATGTGTGTACACAATATTTAGTTTATTCTCTGGTGACTGACCGGCCATTTGGATTATTCCCAGGGTTGGTATGTATCAGTAACTACGAGAAGTTTTATTATATGAGTCTTTGGTGGGCAAGTTTTTATTTGATCAGTTAAAACCTAACAAAGGTATTACTAAATTATAAGGCAGGCATATACTTAAATTTGTATGAAAAGATTGATAAAATGAATGCTTAAACATATTTTTCATTTCCATCTGCACTCTACAATATTTCAGTTCCTTCATGTACTCACTAGCACTCAGTATTATCAGTGTTTTATCATTTTAGTGATTTTCTTGTTTGTACAATATATTTCATTTTAATTTTTCCCAATAACTAATGATATCACCAGGAGCTTAATAATCACTTATCTATCTTCCTTGGGAAATATCTAATCAAAATATTTTCATGATTTTTACAATGTGTGGGGATAATTAATTTAATTTTACTATTATTCTACAAGTGATTCTATGTATTCTGGATGTAAGCCATTCACCAGATATTTGGCAATTTTTTTTTTCTGTTACTCTGTGTCTTTTTTATTTTCTGAATGCAGTATTTTGATAGCATGTTTCTTAAAATTTTGTGCTCTAAATAGGAAAGTTTTGACTAATCCAAAATCACTAAGAATTTATCCATTATGTTTCAAAATATTTTATATTTTTTACTATTTCTTTTTGTCCTATAATTTATTTCTATTTAATTTTTGCACAGATTTTATCATCAGGATTGAAGAATATTTTGCATATCCAATTGTTTCAGAAATGTTTCTTAAAATATCATATTTTTCTTTCATGTGCTAGTTAGTTTTTCATTAATGTAACAAATACCTTACATAACAACTTACAAAGGAAAAAAGATTTATTTTGACTTACAGGTTTAGAGTTTTCAGTCCTTGGTCATTTGGCCCTATTCCTTTGGGCCTATGATAGCACATTATAGTGGGAAAAATTGGTAGAGCAAAAGCACTGATTTCATGGCCAAAAAATGAAAAACGGTAAGAGTGAGGTCACACAATCTCCTTCAAGAGCATGACGGAAGAGTTGCCACTATGGAGTGACCCAAAGTCCTCCTATGTTATGATTTAGACATGAGTGTCCCCCAAAAGCTCATTTGTTAGCCAGTGCAAGAATTTTCAAAGTTGAAATGAATGGGTTATGAAAGCCTTAACACAATCAGTGGATTATCCACTGGAATGGATTAACTGGGTGGTAACTATTGGCAGGTAGGATGTAGCAGGAGGAGGTAGCTCACAGTGAGAGTGCCTTTGGAGTTTATATTTTCCCCTTCGTTAGAAAGATCTTTTTATCTTCTGATTGATTGCCATGTCCTATGCTACTTTCTTTCTCCACATCCTTCTAACATGAAATTCTGCATCATCTTGGGGCCAGAGCAATGGAGACAGCCATCTATGAACTGAAATCTTAGAAACTGTGAATGCCAAATAAAAATTTCCTTCTCTAAAGTTCTTTTTGTAAGGTCTTTTGGTCACAGCAAAGTCCTACCTCCTGAAGGTCCCACCATCTCCTAGTAGAACCCAGCTAGGAACCAAGTGTCCAATGCATGGGCCTTTGGAGTACATTCAAGATCCAACTATGACATATATTAAATTGTTTATACATTTTTTATGTTGAAAATCACTTATCGATATTTGCATAGACATATTTCTCAAATATTTCATTGCATGGATCTATGTTTTCTCTCCTTATATTAGTGGCATAATTATCTTGATTATTATAATTTTATTGAACATTATTATAATTTTATTGAATTTTATTGAACTTACACAACCTAATAACAAATTCAACATGATGTGTAAGTCCTCCAAAACTTTTCTTCTTGACATACTACTTCCATTGCCTTTATTTTGAGAGGACTCTAAATTAAAGAGTGTTTACTATGTAAGATGTTATCACTTCTAGGTTATTTTCATATGTATAATGAAAAAACTAAGATTTATGGATATTAAGTAAGTCCCATAAATTCAGAGTAGCTGATCCAGGAATTAAGCTCTGTTATAATTCTTGAGACTATTAGTAACTAACAACTATCCAAACCAGTTGAATGGTTATTTAACTATTTAGCCACTGAAAACATAAACCTACATTCACTTTTAATATATTTATTTTATTTTTAGCCATAAATAAACTACATTATTTGTAAATTTATTGTAACACAATTTCATGACTAAAAATATCTTTGTTTATTTTCTTTGTGAAAAATGTTGCTTGTATTTGAAAAAAAAGTTTATATAAATCAGACCTCTGTCATTTTTGAAAATGTGAAATACAACACTGCTGTGAGTATCTTATGATAGAAATGATAGTTTAAAAATTACCAAGACAAACATGATAAATTTCATTATGATTTCTAGAAATGGTTAGTAAAAGAAATTTATTTTTAAATTATGTTAGCTCACTTAAATCAATTTTTCTCAGTGTATATCTAAAAACATCCGATTACTTCTGTTCTAAAAAGGACCTAGAGAAACTTGCCCAGCAATCATAAAGGCTGCAGTTGTCTTGACACTGTCTTACTTTGCATTGGGTTCATGTATCAGGAGTAGAAGGTATGAAGCTTAAAATTCTCAATCATAGAACTGGCAGTTGATGGAAAGTCAAATATGGAAAACACACACTCCATATTAGAAACAATAACCGTTTGAATACAAATGAGAGTGATTCACAATTTACTGACAATTAGAAAAGAAAAGTAATATTTCTAATGGAAATCTGAATGAATTTTTTTTTTAAAAAAAGATGATATGCAAAAGAAAAGCATCACCTCTCACAAATCCTTTTTGTGGCTTTTATCTTTTAGTCAGATTCATTTATAAGAAATTTGCAAAACTAATTTAGTTACCTTTGTAGCTACCAAAAGGAATTTTTTTTAAATTTGTAGACCTAGTCAGAATTAATGCATTTTTAAAAGTTCTTAATCTGCACAATGAAGAGCTGGAGTTGATGCCAAGAAAGGCCCTCATTTGTTTTGTTTTGTTTTTTTAACATATCATGATAAAAGATGATATGTTAAATGATATGTTAAATGAGATGCAGAATCTAGCCAAAGTTACTATGTGTAGTTACTAAGGTCTACACAGAAAATTAAAGTGAACATTTCACACAATTGCTTTCATAACTTACATTTAACATCATGTTTAGGCCCCAATTTGCTGCCTATTTATGAGTGAACAGTATCTAATAAACTAGTTTGTTCCATATTATTCTCTTAGGAAATAACTGGTGTTCCTACTACCAGATCTGGGGTAGTCTGAAGGTATGAGCATTTTGGGGATAATTAAAATTTTTAAAATTCTACTTCATCAAAATGCATTATTAACTGAATGTCTGAAAAATAAATCCACAGTATGTAATTGCTCCTTTCAAGTAATCAAGGAAACTTCTCTCACTAAAACAAAAAATTTAGAAACTATTTCTTATTTTGAGGTCCACCCAACATTTTTATGGGTCAGGTCAACAATGACAAAAAAAACAATTGATCCAGTTTGTTTGACTTATGTTATATAGGCAAAGAATAGCCTCTGACATAATAAAACCTGTTTTTACATTAATTCATAATATAAATATGAACTATATTAAAATACAGCCTCCTTCAAGCCAATATTACTCATCTACCTGGAAAGTAAATCAGAATTGAAGGCATTGTCTTTATCTTGCAATTCAGTTTCTACAGGTGTGCAAGGCCAGACAGGCATTACTAAAACCCTGAGTATAGCCAGTGGTATCTATAGATTAATTTTATACTAACAATTAGTTCCAAGGAAACCTTGGATTGATGTTATATGATTTGTTTGAAGCTCTTTGACTTTACAAATATTTTCTAAATGGATGTAAATTAAACCATACAGTGGAGAAAAAGGCTAATATTGCCCAAATTTTTCAATACTTTTCTTTTGAAGGAAAAGGAATTGCAAAAAAATTTTTTGCTTAATTTACTCAAAATTATTAGTAATTTCTTGAAAATTAAAATACACTGAATGACACTTTTAAAATTTTAAAATGAAATCAGTTGAATTATAATTTACAAATAAAATGCATGTTCTTAACTATGTAGTTTCATGAGTTTTAACACATTTAATCATCTATGTAGCTATTATTTCAAAGTATTACTCATTTTTATTATCTGAATGTATTTTTAATATCCATTAGTAATCAATTCCAATCTTCTTCCACTCCTAGCAATGTACACTGGATTTGCCTTTAATAGGATGATTTTTGGAGTCTTTCATTCACGATATTGCTGAGATTTCATGTATATTATTGCATAAATATCACTAGTTTTCGTTTATTTACTATTAAAATTTTTTCAATGTAAACTTTTTTTGTCTTTTCATAGTAAATTACCATGCTCAGAAAAACTTACAGATCTTCATTTTTAGTAATGCATAATTACAGTGAACATAACTGAGTTTGAATATTGGTTCTTCCAATTATGAATGAAATATCTATTTGCAAGCCAGTCAACTCCAGTCTCTACTTTCTACAAAATGGAGAAACTACTTCTTTTCTTTTAACATTACAATAAATATTAAATGAGAAAATGTATAAGGTATCTAGCACACAGTACATAGTAGGCCTTCAATAAGTATAAACTTTTCCATGTTTTCCTAGTAATCATTTCTGTGGAGTCCAGGAACTCCTCTCTACAACCCTGTAATTATTTTGCCTCACTACAACCATAGAGTGTAGAATTCCTCACATAGAACTTATAAACTATACTTTTTTCTTAGTTCTAGGAATTGAGCTCAAGGCCTCGCATGTGGTAGGCAAACACTCTCTTTACCAGTAAGCTACACTGGCAGCACTGTAAACTTTCGAACAACACATGACTATAATAAATACAAACCTGTAATCTATATTCTTTCAGAGTTGCGTCAAACTTACAACTACTGCTCTTTGCAGCCTTGCTTATAATAGTAGTCATACTCATTCATTTATCATTCATTCCTATACAGTATCTATCCCAAGCCTATCATGTGCAGATGCTCTTGAATCCTCATTTTATTCAAATCTCTGATGGATTTAACGTAATTAGAAGTGCTTTTTTATTGATTCTTTTGAGTTATATATAACATTAGGATACATTTTGACATAATCACAAAAACATGGAATATAATTTGCTCTAATTCAATCCTCAGCAACTTCCCCTCTTCTCCCTCCTCCTCACCCCCTTCTACTCTACTGGTCTTTCCGCAATTTTTTAATTTTATTTTTAAAATTTAGTATCTTGTGGATATACTTGATGTTGGGATTCACTGTGGTATATTCAAGTATGCTTTTCATGATGACCTGTCTGATGTGTTATTTCCTGCCATTCTTTCCCATTTGCATATTTTATTTTCTTTGTTACCTTATCTTTGTACAAACACAAACACACGTGTCACACATGGCTAGTTTCTCCCAACAGTGAATATGTTTCATGAGGACAGGATTTTTTTTTTTTTTGGTACATCACTACATTCTAAGTACCTACAAAAAAATGTCAAGTGCAAAATTAAACTCAGGGCGGGAGCACTTATAGATAGAGTCAATGGGACTACAGCTCTGATGAAAACAACTCTCATAACTCAGTTCTATGGAATGAGCTGTCTTTCCCATTGATCTCAGAACAGACTATAGAATCTCTCTTTCTGCTACACTGCTCTCTTTGAATGATTCACAAAATTTGAATAACTTATGTTTTTCTTTTCTTCCTCTCCTCTCTACAGCTCTTCAAACTAAGGTTAAGTTGCTCCCTGATTCTCTCTCCCTGTTTGTACAGAGTATGTCCAAGGGGTTGTATCCAGATGACTCACAACTGATAAAGCCACCAGTTCTAGTCTTGATTTATATTTTGATGCCATTCCTGTGGTATAAATTTATACTTACAAATAATTATGCTCCAACAAGCTTTTTCCAGGAAAAAGACAAAAGTAAATGTAGCAAAAGTTTCTATTTTCAGTAACTCCAGAGCTTGAATTGGTGATTCTGAACAGTAAAAGGTCTTGGACAAATCATTTATAACTTCTTCCTTTTACTTCTCTTCAAAATAGCATTAATCCACTAAAATCAAAACGAATATGTTTATAAAAAAACCATTTCAGATTTCCAATGGAAGATTTTGTAAATCATGTTTAATTTTTAAATAGAATTTAAATATCATGTTTGTTTTTAAAATAAAATTTTAAAACAAATTCAGATTTGGAAATGTAGAAGGAAAGAGAAATTACTGTCAGTGTATTTTAAAGTATCATGACAAATGATTTTTTTATAGATATCATTTCACAAAATTTCAGTAGATATGTATCAAAGTAATTAGTTTAATTTTTCAATTATTATTTGGCACAGTGGTAGTGAAATTTACACTGATATTTTCCTTACTGAAGCTGGAACCATATTCAATTAAGGTAAATTGCATTTTGCTCCAAAAAGTGCTTTGTACTTACTGTACCAAAATTTTAACAGGCTTATAAAGCAATTTTTTTTCTTTCATACAGGAAAATGGCACTCATGTTTTCTGAATTCCATGTTTATATGTTGTTCCTTTTCATTTCTCTCACACTTGAAATTTACTGACTCCTGGGCCCAGGAGATAAAGTATATTTATCTTCGAATTTTCAGGATTTGAAAAGGAATAGGAAGAAAACAGCTAAGATGTTTTCTTCATATTAAATTTGTAAAACACTTTTGCTCTAGATTTTAGCCTTTACAGCAGGCTTAGGTGAAAGACAAAGAATCATTCCACTTTTCCTTTATGAATTATTTGTAATTTTGAGAAAATCCAAATGCATGAAGTTTGTCTTCATGACAAGTACTATTGACGACCAACATGAATTCAAATTTGTCTTCTCTAAGCCTAGAGCTGTTCATCCTTTTGTTTTCAATTCGGAGAGGAGGTTCTTTGTTCTCTGACCAACCATCTCTGGCCCAGATTTCAAAGGTAGGGCATCATCTTTTCTCTGTCATCAATGTTAGTGGAGGTGCAGGAGCAGTGTCTCAGATGTAAAGGTAAAAGGCATTCCAGGAGACCTCACAGAGCCCTGATTGTGCAGTTGGCATATGAAAGCTTCATTAATTTTTTTTCCAGACAAATAAAATGAAAGGAAAAACTTCACGTTAAGGGAACATTTTGTGTTAACACAGAGGTATGAACTTATTCTGGGAAAGATAAGAATTTCTATAAACTCTCAGATAGGATTTATGAAGGAGATTTAAAGATGCAGCTGGAAAGGTAGATCAAGGTCACATTGAGAAAGTCCAATAAAAAATACACAACAAGCTACAGAATTTAAACTTTTTCTTCCATGTAACTATCCTTAAGTAGCATTAAAATCTAATTTGTATTTTAGAAAAGTCAACCAACAGGGATCTGAAGAACAAAATTAAACACTACATAAATGATCTATTATGCCAAACTTTCTGCCACCATAGAACAAAACTTTCCCCTTCTTTCAGTTTTCAATAACTTTTACCTCACTTTCCAGAAAGCTCTCATTAAAAACTCACAAAGATCACCCACAGATGTATTAAGATCTTAAAGCTCCTGCAAGGCATTTTATGCTTTCATTAACACTCTTTTAAGAGCCCACTGCCTGATTCTAAAGTCACTCTAATATTTTAGGTATCTACTATAACAGCACCCCACTTCCAGGTATCAAAATCTGCATGATATGCTTTATATTACTGTGCAATTTGTTACATCAAAACTTTGAATCATAAAACAACAACAAAGGACTTTATTTCACAAAGTTTCTGTGATTTGGGAATCGGGAGTGTTTCAGCTGGGTGTTTTTGGATAAAGCTTTCTCATAAGTTTAGTCAAGTTGTTGGTTAGGGCTTCACTTTTGTAACAGGAATGGAAATTCTGCTTTTAAGTTTAGTAATATTTTTTAACTGGTACATATTAATTTTACAGATTAGTGAGTTTCATTGTGGCATATTCTAATGTGTGTAGCATAATATGATTTATTTCACTTTTCAATACTCCATTACCTCTCCCCCACCCCATTCCCCTGGTTCCCTTCCTCTGCCCTAAAGATCCCCTTATACATTAATGAAATCCTCTTTTCCTTCCCTCTAGCTTTCACAAATGAGAGAAAACAAGCAGTACTAATGTTTGTTTATTCTTTCTGACTATACTAATTTTAGACTTTCTGAGTCTGACTAATTTAACTTAATATGATGGACTTTGCTTCCATCTATTTTCCTGTGAGTAACATAATTTCATTCTTCTTTTATTTGAATAATACACTATTATGTGTATATACCACAGTTTTTTATACGTTCATCTGTTGGTAGACATATAAACCAATTCTATAACTTAACTATTGTTAATTGTATACTGATAAACATTGGTGTGCTTGTATCTCTAAAGTGTTCTGATTTTATTCATTGAGATAAATATCAAGAAGGGGTATATCTGGATCATCTGGTACTTCTATTTTTAGTTTTTGAGGAACATCCATACTGTTTTTCATAGTTGCTGTAATAATTTACATTCTTATCAACAATGCATAAGAGTTCCCTTATATCTGCATCTTTGGCAGCATTTATTGTTTCTTGTATTTCTGAAGATGACTATTCTGTCTAGGGTGAGATATAATCTCAATGCAGGTTGATTTACATTTCCCTGATGGCTAAAGATGATCAACATCTTATTATATAATTGTTGGTCATTTGCACTTCTCCTTTTAAGAAGTGTCTGTTCAGTTTATTTTCATGTTTATTGAATAAATTGCTTCTGTTATTGTTGTTGAGATTTTTGAGTCATTTGTATATTTAGGATATTAATCCTTTGTCAGAAAAGTAACTTGCAAAGATTTCCTTCTTCTCTGTATACTGTCTCTTTACCCTGTTAACTTTCCTTTTTTGTGCATAAAAATTTGATATATTCGGTTTAGTGATTATTGCTATTCTTTCCCAGAGCTATAGAAACACCCTTCAGGAAATAACCACCTGTGCATACATGTTACAATGTTTCTCCTTTGTTTTCTTCTGCAGTTGCAAAGTTTTTGTTCTGTCTTGGGTCTGTGATCAATTTTGAATTAACTTTTGTACAGGGTGTGTAATAGGAATCTCATATATACATTAAATTTTATTCATTGAGATAAATATCAAGAAGGGGTATATCTGGATCATATGGTACTTCTATTTTTAGTTTTTGAGGAACTTCCATACTGTTTTTCATAGTGGCTATAATAATTTATATTTCTATCAATAGTGTATAAGAGCCCCATTATATCTGCATCTTTGCCAGCATTTATTGATACTTGGATTTCTGATGATGGCTATTCTGTCTAGGGTGAGACAGAATCTCAATGCAGGTTGATTTACATTTCCCTGAGGGCTAAAGATGATCAACATCTTTAGCATCATTTGTTAAGAAGCCTCTCTTTTCTCTAACATAAGTTTTGACACCTTTCTCAAAACTCAGATGACTAGTTGTATGGGAATCTCTCTGTGTTTTGTACTTTGTTCCATTGTGCTCTATGTCTGTCTGTTTGTTTGTTTTTAACCAGTTAGATGCTGTTTTTATTTCTACAGCTGAATTGCATAATTGGAAACCAGGTATTGTGATGTCTCTCTTTGTTTGCTCAGGATTTCTTGGACTCTTCAGGGTCTTCTGTGCCTCCACATAATTTTTAGGATTTTTTTCTATTTCTGTGAAGAATGTCATTGGTATTTTTATGGGGATCATATTAAATCTGTAGATCATTTTTGGTAATTTTACAACTTTAACATATTAACTCTGCAAAACATGAAAAAGGGGAGATGTTTCCATATACTATTGTCTACATTTTTTTCAGTATTCTGTAATTTTTATTGTATGGGTCTCTCATCTCCTTGACTAGGTTTATTCCTAGGTATTTTATTTTGTGTTTTGAAGCTATGATGAATGGAAGGGTTTTCCTGATTTCTTTCTCAGTGGGTTTAATATTAGTGTATAGAAAAGCTATTGGTTTTTGTATTTTGTTTTTGTATCCTCCTACTTTCCTAAATTTATCAGCTGTAGAAGTCTGAGTCTTCAGAGTCAGAAAATTGAGCAGAGAAATTTCCTAATCTTGGGAATTAGATGGATATCAGTTACTAGAGGTATTTAGAACTCCAAATAGGCATTCCCAGAAAAGACCTCTTCAAGACTGTTAAATTTCCAAAAATTCAGAACAACAATAATAACAGAAAGATTTTAAGAGCTTCAAGAGAAAATCACAATGTCACTTATAAAGCCAAACCCATTAGAATAATAGATAACTTCTCAGCACATGCTTTAAATATCAGGAGGACATTTAATGATGTATTTCAAGCCCTGAAAGTATATAACTGCCAAATTAGATGACTATATCAAGAAAAGCTATCCTTCAAACTGAAAGAAGAAATCAAAAGTTTCCAAGAGAAGCATAATATAATGGCATTCATAACCAGTAAGCTATTTTTGCAGAAAACACTTAACAGTAACCTACACAGAGAAGAATAAAAATAAACAAAAGACCATGGAAAAATAAATCACACTAAAAAAGTAGAGATGAAAATTAGAATTACAACAAATCAAGTATTATACAAGTATAAAACAAAATAATAGTAAGTAATACATACCTCTCTATAACAACACTGAGATGGATTTCTTTTTCCACTGTCAGGTAAGGGTCTTTTTAAGAGCTGCTTTCTTTTTATGATGTATTCTAGCCTAGGGGTATATCTCAGCATCAAAGCACCTACTCAATATATTCAACATATTTTGTTGAATTTCCAGCACCACCAAGCTCAGAAATTTTGATGATAGAAGGAATGTGGTTCCACACCACATGGTTTGAACTACTCAACTAAACATGGTAGCTTTGTGTAGATGTACGTATGTGTACTCCGGACTGAAGGTAGGACTTTTCCCATGCTAAGTATGTTCTCTACCAAGATAGATTCAATATATTAGTTTTATTCTCTCAAAATATGTGATCAGAGATTATGAGATTCACTAAAGACAGAAGCTACAATATTGGATAAATCAAAAGTGATATAATATCACTGTTTTTATATAATGTTTTCATATTCCAATCCTGATGTTACAAGATGAATTGTGTCCCCAAAATTTTATGTTGAAGTTCTAACCACCCATTCCTCTAAATGTAATTTTATTTAGAAATAGGACCTTTAAATAAAGGATTAATGAGGTCCTATGGACAAACCATAACCCCAAATGACTGTGGTCCTCATAAGAAAGTAAAATCAGGAGATATACATGTAAATGCATAAGGAATATATATCCATCTACAAGCCAAGAGAGGGAACACAGGAGAAATCAACTCTGCTGGCAGTTTTATATATGAAAGAAGGTTTAATCTTGTTTTAGAAATACTGAGGGGAAAATACAATCTCTAGAGGAGAAATTGGCAACAGTTAATGTCAATATTTCAATGAAACATTAATTAAACATTAAGATAATGTGTTTAAAAAGGAATGACATATAAGCACAATGCAAAGTGTTCTGAGATAGTTAATGATTTGAGGTCAAAATGGAGCAGAAAACACAAGAAAATGCAGAGATCAATGGTTATTTATTAATCATAAAGAGACATGATGTAAGATCCAAAGGTATACATACTGTCACCATCCTTATCTGGGCTACTATTACCAACTCTTTGATGGTCTGCTTCGTCTATTATTTTTCCAACTAGTTCTTTGTTTTAACTTTTCTATTCCTCAAAACAGAGACACAGAAAATTAAAATGATATACACATTCACATACACACACACACACACACACACTACACACACACACACACACACACTCACACACACAAACAGTTTCTTTAATCTTCACGATTGTTAAGACACAAAAAAAAGACCTTTATACTTTACATAATAAATGAGGACCTTGGTGAATTGGTCCCTGACTTCTAGTAGAGATCAAGTTTTAAAATAACTATAAGTTTCCCCAGTCATTTTTCACATTTCTGCTCAATCAGAAGTTACTCAGAGCATGTGCTAATAAAATATTCCTATGTTTAGTTCTTGTATTATTTGAAAGAACCATGTTCTTGCCCTCCAGAATATGATTCTCAGTTTGCAACTTAATTCATTAGTGCAATTACTTAATTAATATTATCTGCCTTGTAGAAAATAACATCTCTGAAAGGATAAATATTTTTTGATTTTACTACTATACACTCAGAAGCTTAACACTGTGCCAACACAATGGTGAGGACTCATCAAATGTTGTTAATAATTAAATAGTTCTATGAATCCTAAATTTTGAACAAAATCATGATATTACTTTTTTTTTGTACCAGGGATTGTTGAACCCAGGGGCACTTAACCACTGAGCTGCATCTCCAGCCCTTTTTAAAAAAAAATATTTATTCACAGGGTCTTACTGAGTTTCTTAGGGCTTCACTAAATTTCTGGGACTGGCTTGGAACTCCTGATGCTCCTCCCTCAGCCTCCTGAGCCACTGAGATTACAGGCATGTGCCCATGTGCCCTTGTTCCTGGTCTAATATTACTTTCTTACAGCATTGTTTTCTTATTAGTAAAACATTGTGAAGATACATAATTCTCAAAGCAATAATTCTCTGCAGCTTTGTCAGTAATGTTTTTCTCACAAGTAAAAATGTTGTAGATTAAGTTGTTTCAATGACTCTACAAAAGTTACATTGTCATCAGTGTCTGAAGGAAAGTAATCAGTTCTGTCTTCCTGAGCTGATTAGATACATTTAACTTTCTTCCCATCAAGGACTGCCATTTTAAATTCCTGAACCCTTGATAATAAACATATTCAATATAAATAATTTTTAAAATATTAATATAAGTTTAACTTTTATGTTAACATTTACACTGTTACTATTTCTTTTCCTTTTAAATACATCCTGAAGGCTATAGAAAGGAGTCTAACATGTGAATCTGTTTTTGTAATTTTTCAATTAAAAATCTTTGAGAATTCATAATTTTACACAGAATAAGACAAGAATTAATTATGGTATTGAAGATACTTCAAAAGCTAACTTTATATTTACAACATAAATTGTATTGCTCTCTACTTTATCATATGTTAAAAGACACTAAGAACTCAAAACTCATTAAAAGACCTTGTAAAACCTATGGCAGCCCCATACATTTTTAATGCTTTTACTAGTGCATTATAGTTATACATAATAGTTGGGTACATTTTGACATAATCATACATGTGTGGAATTTAATCTTACTCCATTTCAGTCTGTAGTGGCTCCTCTTTCCCTCCCCTTCTCCCTATTCCCCTCCTCCTATACTGTCTTCCTCTCACTCATTTTTTTATTTTTGATTGATGCTTTATAGATATATATATAAAGGTGAGATTTACTGTGGAATAATTACACATGTATATAGCATAATTTATTAAATTTATTCTGTATCTCTTTCCTCTTTCCATCCCTCCTCCTCCCTCTCCATCTCCTCCTTCTATCTTTTTGAGCAATCTCCACACTGCTTTCCAGACTGCTTGTGCTAATTTACAGTCCTACCAACAGTGTGAAAATATACCTATTTTCCCATGTTTTCAGCATTTACTATTTGCATTCTTGTAATTGCCATTCTAACTTGAGATGAAATCTTAGTATAGTTTTGATTTTCATTTCCCTGATTGCTAGGGTTACTAAACCCTTTTTTTAAAAAAAAATACATTAGCTATTTGTGTTTCTTCTTTTAAGAAATATCTGTTTAGTTCTTTTTCCCATTTATTGATGTTGTTTGATTTCTGCTGTTAGCTTTTTAGGTTCTTTGTACATTCTGGTTTCATCTCCCCTCTTCTGTGTTGGAGTATTATTGAGGCTCCTCAGTGGGGCTAGTTTGTGTGTTGAGTGAGGTTCACTATTATTTGACTGAACTGTGTTGCTCAGCAGCAGGATCTTTACTCTGTGAAATTTAAGTGTCTGTCTCAAGTCACTTCCAAACCTCTCTCACTGAGGAGCAGAACTCCTGCTTTTTAAACCTTGAGTTGAAATGCTGCTGGGGAGTATACATTTCCTCTAATCTTCTATCTTCTCCACCCTATCTTTTTAAACAGCTTGTTTGAGATATTTCACATGCCATAAAAGAGTCTCATTATAAAGTACAACTTAGTGGGTTAGTATAATCTCATAGCTACATAACCATTACAGCTATCTAATTCAGAGTATTTCATTACCTTGTTAAAAAACCTCACGTCCAGATTCTGGTCTTCCCTTCCTAAATGTTCTGATCTACTTACTACTTTATTTCCTATCTCTGTGGATCCATGTCTGTACTGAACATTTCACATAAATGGTATTTATACAATATGTTGTCATCTGTGTCTGGCTTCCTTCATTTAGCATGAAGTTCTCAAGGTCCATCTACGTTGTAGCACATATCAGTATATCATTCTTTTTTCTGACTGAATATTTTATTGTATAAACCACATTTTATTTACTCACTTATTCATTGATGGACATTTGGGTTGTTTGTGCTTTTTTGGCTTTTCTGAATAATATTGCTCTGAATATTTATGGACATGTTTTTGTCTGGAGATATATTTTCAATTTTCATATGTAGAGAATAGGAATGGAATTCCTAGGTCATATCATAAAACAAACTTTAAAATTTTGAGAAGCTCACAAACTATTTTATATATTTCTGTCTAATTTGACATTTCTATAACTAATATATTTATTTCTCTGTATCTTTTCCAATTCTAATTAGAGTCCATATTGTATTATAGCCATCCTTATGAAAGTAAAATAATGTGATAATGATATTGGGAATATTTCCATGTTTATATAGGCTGCTTGTATAACTGTAAAGAAATGTCCTTTCCCATTTTTTACTTGGATTATTTGTCTTTTCTTGCTAAGTTGTAAGAATTCTTTATATAGTATGAATTCAAGTCTCTTACAAGATTTTTATCAGCAAGTATTTCTCCCATTTGCTGGTTTAAGTTTTTACCTTTTAAATAGTGTATTGCACACAAATATTTTTAATTTTGAAGAAATACAATATATGCTTTTGATGATTGCTTTTTAAAAAATGACATATCAAGAAACCATTGCCATATTTAAACATTTATGCCTATATTTTATTTTAAAAACTTTAGAGTTTTAGCTTTTATAGTTAGATCATTGGTCTTATTATGAGTTAATTTTTGTAGGTAGTATGAGATAGAGGTCTTACTTTATTCTTTTCCACATGGTGGTCTAGTTGTTTCAACACCATTTGTTTAAAGGTCTGTTTCCCCCGCCCCCACCCCCGCCTTATGAAATTGCATTAACAGGTTTGTAGAAAATCATTAGATTATTGTCTTAGTCTACTTGTGTGGTTACAAACATATCACCACAGTCTGGATAATTTTCAAAAAACAGAAATTTATTTTTTCCCAACTCTGAGAGTGATAAATAGAATATCAAAACACCACCAGATCTGATGATAACTTAAAGTAAGCTTTCTGCTTCCAAGATGGTACTCTGTTGCTGCATCCTCAGAGGGCAGCAACACTATGTCTTGTGGCTAAAGGGCAAGAGAGCTAAAGGTCAAATGAAGTCCCCTTTAATCCCATCCATAAGAAGAGGGGCCTTGGCTACCAAGTCACCTCTTAATATTCACATTAGCAATTTAGTTTCCATGACTTAATTTCGGAGGAGACACAAACAATAGCAATCGCAAACATATTTATTTCTCAATTCTGTTATTATTCTATATGTCTGTCTTTTTTCTCTGTCTTAATCACGGTAGCTTTTTAGTAAGTTTTGAGAACAAGAAGTGTGGATCCCTTAACTTTGTTCTTCTTTTCTCAAGATCAATTTTACTCTTTTGGATCCCTTTTATTTCTGTATGAATTTTAGTAATCACTTATTAATTTTTGTAAAAATAATTGGCTTAAATTGTGCTGAATTTTTCAAACAATTTAAGAAGTACTGGATTTTCAAACTTAAGTTTTTTTACTTTATAAACTTGTGCCTTGCCATTTGTTTAGATCTTTTTAATTATTTTTAAGACTGCTTTGTAGTTTTCAATGAATGATTATTGCACTTTTGAATTAAATGTAATTCTAAGTGTTTATTCTTTTAAATCTCATTATAAACACAATTGTTTTTTATTCTATTTTCTAAGTATTCATTCTAAGAGTACAGAAATAGAATTAATGACTACTAGTATTGTTCCTGCAAAGTTGCTAAACTCATTTATGTGGTCTAATAATTTCTAGGGGATTTCTTGAGGTTTTCTACATACAAGTTCATGGTATCTATAAACAGAGTCGGTTTTAATTTTTTTCTTTCATTTGGAAATATCTTTTATTTATTTCTCTTCCCTAATTATTTCCAGTACAGTGTCAATACAAATGTTAAGAGTGAATATACTTAGTTTGTTCCTGATCTTAGAGAAAGCATCTCATGTTTCATCAAAAGTATGAAGCAGTATAAGGTTTTCATAGATGCTCTGTATCAAGTGAAGAAACTATCTCTTACTTATTTTGTAATTTTCAATGTAGCTTGTTGTCATAGTAATGTAGGCTCATATAATGACTTTAAAAGTATTTTCTCTTCTTATATGTTTTGGAATAGTACTGTAAAGGGTTATTGTTAATTTTTTTAAATGTTCAGTCAAATTCACCAATGAAGTCATCCCAGCCTGGGATTTTGTCTATAGAAATTTTAATGACTAATTCAGTGTCTTGTCTTACAATATTTCTTTCTCTTTTTCTATTATTCTTGACTCAATTTCAGTATTTTCTTTTTTAAAAAACTCTTTATTTCAACTAAATTATTTAAAATTTTGTTGTATACTGCTCATCATATATACCCCCCCCTTTTGTTTTTGATCAGTCTAGCTAAATGTTTGTCAGTTTTTTTCATCTTTTCATACAATAAATAACTAACATTTCATTTTGTTTCTCTCTATTGTTTTTCTATAGTCTAATTTTATCCACTGTTTTTTTTCTTTTGTTGGTACATTAAAGTTTTGCATAGTATTTGGATTCATTTTGTATAATACTTTTTCTCCACTTCTTCCCTCTATAATACTTCTCTACTGTTCTCTATTATAATAATTATATATTTTTATAAATATTTTTAGTTGGTGATATATATGTGTGTATATATATATACACATATATGTATATTTCACTGTAGCACATTTATACATGTACATAGCATCATGTTGTGATTTTCATTCTGCATTCTTTTCTTTTCCCACCCATCCTCCCTCCTCCTCAATCTCTTTCTATTCTGTTGATCTTCCTGCTTTCATACACCCCCCTACTTTTACCCTAAATTTTCTCTCTATTCTGCATATGAAATAGAACATTTGCCCCTTGATTGTCTAATTCTAGATTGTTTCACTTAACATGCTCTCTCTAGTTCCATCCATTTAATGCCAATGCTATAATCTCATTACTTTTTATGGCTCAGTAAACCTGCATTGGTTATATATACCACATTACCTTAATACATTCATCTATTAATATGCACATAGGCTGGTTCCATATTTTGGCTATTGTGAGTTGCACTGCTATAAACATTGATGTGGCTATATCACTGTAGTATGCTGATTTTAGTTTTGTTGGATAAATACTAAGAAATGGGATAGCCAGGTTATATTACAGGAACATTCTTAGTTTTTGAGGAATATCTATATTGCTTTCCAGCATGGTTGTATTAATTTGCATTTCCACCAGTAATGTGTGAGTGTAGCTTTGTTCCCACATCTCTGCCAACATTTACTATTATTTGTATTATAATTTCCATTCTTACTGAACTGAGATGAAATCTCGGGTTTGATTTGTATTTCCTTGATTACGAGGGATGTTAAATATTTTTCCATATATTTGTTGACTGCTTATGTTTCTTCTTTTGAGAAATGTCTCCTTAGTTCTTTTTACCACTTATTGAATGGTTTGTTTCTTCAGTATGTTTTTGATTTTGTTTTGATTTTGCATTTAAACTTTTTGATTTATTTATATATTCTGAATATTAATTCCCTGTCACAGGAATAGTTGCAAAGATGGTCGTCCATTCTGAAGGCTCTCTCTACATGCTCCTAAACATTCCCATTGTCTGTAGAAACTTAATTTGATGCTGTCCTACTTCTTGATTATTGGTTATATATCTTGAGCTTTAGAGGTCTGTTAAAGAAGCCAATGCCTATACCAATATGTTGGCATGTTGAACTATGTTTTCTTTCGGTAGTTTTAAAGGTTCTGGTCTAATTCCTAAACATTTAATCCACTTTGATGTGCAAGGTGAGAAATAGGAATCTAGTTTCATTCTTCTGTATACAGATATTTTTACAGCACCATTTATTAAAAAGGCTATCTTCTCAAACATTTATTTTTGGCATCTTCATTTGTCTACCTTCATATCTATTGCATTAATCGTCATGTCTATTTTTATGCCAATGTTATGCTATCTTTGTTTCTATAGAGCCATAGTATTATTTGAAGTCAGATATTGTGATACATTCAGCATTACTTTTTTTGCTCAAGATTGCTTTGGCTATTCTGGTTTTTGTACTTTACCAAATGAATTTTAGGATTTTCTCTAGTTCTCTGAATAATGTCATTTGTATTTGGATGAGGATTGCATTGTATCTGTTAAAAAAAAAAAACAAAAACTTTTGGTAGTATGTCAATTTTGACAATACTAATTCTGCCTATCTAAGAACATGGAAAGTCTTTAAAACTACTAAAATCCTCTTCAATTTTTTCTTCAGTGTTGTATAATTTTCATTGCATAACTCTTTTACCTCCTTGGTTAGATTAATTCCATGTATTTATTTTATTATTTTTTTGAGATTATTGTGGTTGGGATGGTTTCCTGGTTTCTTTCTTAGCTGAATCACTGTGGAGAGTATTGGAAAATTATTGAATTTATAAGTTCTGATCTTGTATACTGCTACTTTGCTTAATCAGCTCTAGAAGTTTTTTTGGATGGAATTTTTTGGGGGTCACTAGAAAACAGAAAATTTGACCATTTCTTTTCATATTTGTATTCCTTTGATTTCCTTATCTAGCCCAATTGCTTTGGCTAGAGTTACAAGAACTATATTGAGTAAAAATAAGAGCAGATATTATTGGCATATTCTTGATTTTCAAGGAAATGGTTTCAATTTTTCTGTGTTCAGTATGATGTTGGCTTTGAGTTTGCAATAGACTTTATGTTGATGTAAGTTCCTGTGTCCCTAGTTTTTCCAGCATTTTTAACATGAATGGGTGCTGAATTTCATCACAAAGGCCTTTTTCTGCATCTATTGAGATGATCATGTGATTCTTGTCCTTAATTCGATTTATGTGGTGAATTACATTTATTGCTTTGCATATGCTGAAACATCTTTGCATCCCTGGGATGAAATCTACTTGATCATGGTGTACTATCTTCTTGATTAGTTTTCGTATGGAGTTTGCTTATATTTTATCAAGGATATTGTATCTATCTTCATTACCTTTGTTAGCCTATAGTATTTGTTTTTTGATGAGTCTTTTTCTGCTTTTAGTATCAGGGTTATGCTGCCTTCATAGAATATATTTTGGGAATGCTTCTTCTCTTTCAATTTAATGAAATAATGGGAGTAAAAATGGTGTTCATTCATTTTTAAAAGTCTGGTAGAATTCAGAAGAGAATCTATGTAGTACTAGGTATTTCTTATTAAAAGAATTTTAATTGCTATTTCAATATTATTGCTTGTTATTGGTTTATTTAGGATTTTTTTTATATCTTCCTGATTCAATATGAGATAGGAATTTACTAAGATTCTTAAGGCCTTTGTGAAATCTCCTAATTCACTGGAATTCCAGGCATGTACAACCTCAGCCAGCTTAATTCCGTCTTTATTTTTATTTAATTGGTTACTGTTCTAGTGATCTTCATCTCTTTGGGGTTTTGAGGTTTTTATTTGGGTTCCTCTTTGTGCAGTATATTTTTAAGTATTCTTTGTAGTACTGCCTTGGTGCTCATAAATTCTTAAAGTTTATATCTATGGAAAGTTTGTATTTCTCCATATATTGTAAAGATAGCTTTGCTGGATATAGCAATTTTGGCTTGCATTTTCCTTTTCTTTTAGAGATTAGAATATCTCATTACATGTCTCCTTGATTTTAGGGAGATTTGAGAGGTCAGAAATCAGGCTTATTGGTTTTTCTGTATGTGTGCCCTGACATTCATTTTTATTTTTAAGATATATATTTCTATGTTATGCACTTTTATTATGATGTGTCTTGAAAAGATTCTTTGTATTTTTTAATCTTGTCTATTTGGGGTCCTATATGCTTTCTGTAAGTGGATATCTTTCATTTCTAAGGTGGGGAAACTTTTTCTGTTTCTATCTCACAGATGTGGTTCTTAATGCCTTTAGCTTCTGTCTCCATGTTCTTGTTTATCCCAATGATGATCAGGTTTGTTCTCTTGATGTCCCAGAGTTCTTATGTATTCTGATCATGGTCTATTTTTCTCCTTTATTGCCTACTGGTATTTAAGTTTATATGCCCCATAATCAAGATCTAAAGTTCTGTCTTCAAAGTCTGCACTTTGATATTTATGAAACCCAATGTCTTGGTGATGCTTATATGTAAATTTTGAATATGATTCATTGGGTCTTTTATTTCCAGGATTTCTGACTCTTTTCATTTCAGTACCTCCATTTTTTTATCAAGATGTTTTTTTTCATCTCCTGTATTTGCTCTCTTAATTTATTGCTTAGATTTCTTTTAGTTCACTGAGCATTTAAATAAGAACTTTTTTATAGTATTGCACTAGAAATTTTTCTGCCTCCATATCTGTGGGATCCTTTGTTGATGGACTGTGAATTTTGAGAAGTGATGTATTTGCCTGTTTCTCTTGTTTGCAGAGGTCTTGGACTTCACATCAGTTCAGAGGGTTGTGAATGCATGTCCTTTTTTTGTAGTTATATTTTTATGTTCTCTCTGGGACCGCTCTCTGTTTTTTATATAGATGTTTAGGAGTGGGACTGGAGTTCCCCCTCTGGTTGTCTCTGTTATGGGTCTGGTTGTTGGTTTGGAGTTTCTGTCTCTAGTATTCAATGTGTGGAAGTATTGTTGAGGCTCATATGCAGGTTAATTCATGTGGGGAGTGAGTTTCACTGTTACTTGGCATGTTGTGAGTGTTGCTTGGCTATAGTATCTCTACCCTGTTCAAGTTTCTCAATCACTTCCAAGCTTCTCTTAGGGAAAAAAAGGAGCAAGGAAGAGCAATAATGTTAGCAAGTTATGTGTAGTCTTGAGGTCTGGTGTCAACTTTGAGATCTATAACACTAATTACCACCTGGAAAGGAATGACGGAATCAGTATTTAACCTCATTGTCAACAATAAACAACCATTAACTAGATTAGATATTACCTAGGTATCTATTCTGTCATGCACTATTATCAATACAGCAATATGATTGGAATAGGAATTATACAAACTTAAAATTCTACTGGATTGTGGATTTACTATTCCTTAAGTGAAGAGCAAATAGGGAGGGGAAGCAAAAATAGTTTGAAATACTTAAACTAAACAAAAGAGAAGCAGGAGACAGCAGATGATGGTATAAATATGGAGGAATAAAAACTACAAATATGATAAAAAGAGGAAGAAGGAACAGGAAGATTTGGTTATTAGTGAGGAAAGAAAGTGATGAAGTGGTAAAAAGAACAAACAAGTAAAAGATGAAAACAAAACAAATGTAAGAATAATTTTATTCCACAAAAGTGAAACCAAGGTTAAATAATGAATGAATGAAGAAGACAGCAATGAAAATGGAAGAAAAACAGTATGTGTGTGAGTGTGTGTATATGGAGGTGTGTGTATACTTGCAGTGAGAACTTACACATACCCATGCATATACACACACAATCACGTAGTTTGGAAAAAACAAACAAAAAAAAAAATAGAACTTGGGGCTGGGGATGTGGCTCAAGCGGTAGCGTGCTCGCCTGGCATGCGCGAGGCGCTGGATTCGATCCTCAGCACCACATACAAATAAAGATGCTGAAAACTAAAAAATAAATATTAAAAAATTCTCTCTTTCTCTCTCTCTCTCTCTAAAAATAGAACTAAAAATAAAAATAAAAAATAATTAAAATAAAAAAGAAAAAATGAGGAATAGAAAAAACATCATAATGAGGAAAAAAAGGGCTTGTTTCTATTGATGTGATTAAAACTGTTGGGAGGCTCTGCAACTCTTGGGTCAAGGTTCTTAGGTCCCACATCTTTATGTTTTTCTCCAACTTACAGTGAATGAGGCCAGGAGTCAAAGCTGGTTGTATTACCTCTGTTTACATGATGGGAAAGAATGGGGAGTGTTGACAACTTGCGTATTTCCATAGTGCAACTAACTGGTTCAGAGTTCTAAATTGGTAGTCCTAGTAGCTGAAGTTTGGTCTTGACTGACCCTTGGAATTCTGTTGATGGGTATTTGAGTTTGTTCCATACCTTCCTGTTATTAGGGAGATGCCATCTCCCCTGGATATCTAGTACTCCGGAGCTTCCTGAAATTTCCACTTTTAGGGTGTGGAGTCCAAACCTTGACATTTTTTTCACGTATTTCATCTCATGGTTGTGAATTGCCCAGGTTCAGACCTGGAGGATGGACACTGCTGTCTGACACATTACTGGCATTTTTCCAGATACTGGTATGGGATGTTAGCAACAAAGGGAACTCTCTCTCCTTGCTGACTCCAGCCTCTATGTCCCTAGGAACAGTCCTCTGAGTACCTGTTTTAATCATGCTGGTACAGATATACTCTGGGCCCAGCAATAGGCACCTGTTGGGTCAGGTTGGGAACTTCGTTTATGAATTCCCAATCTCTAGCTTCTGCTTGCTGCCACATGGCAACTTCATCCCCCAAATCCAAAGTCCAAATGCTCTCTCTGATAAGGGAATGATGATCCATAACAGGGAGGGGGGAGGCATGGGGAAAATGGAGGAACTTTGATTGGGCAAAGAGGAGGGAGGGGAAGGATGGTACATAGGGCAGGAAAGATGGTGGAAAAAGAGGGACATCATTATCCTAGGTACATGTATGACTGCACATATGGTGTGATACTACATTGTGTACAACCATAGAAATGTAAAGTTGTGCTGCAATTGAGTACAATGAATCAAAATACATTCTGCTGACATATATACCTAATTAAAATAAATAAATTAGTTAAAAAAAAAACACTTCCTGACACTGTGGTGCTGATTCTGTTTGGACTTTCCACCCGTAGACAATTGATTTGGGTTACTTTTTATTCAACAACTCCTACCCCAGCATTCTTCTCTGGGTTAGAGCCAGCTTCCCACTCTATTCCATGGGTTCCCCTAAGCTGAATTTACCTATTGTGTTTTTCCTACTCTCTGTACTCCTTCTGTGCCCTCCAGTGGACTGGCATATCTGTAATATATTATTTCTTATATTCAAAGTTTTCAGATTTCTGTTTCTCTGTTATTGTTTTAGTATCTAATGTTGAATTTTCCTTTAGTCATCCACCTTGCTGAGGAGCAGTCTTTCTGCTTTAACTCTTGAGTTGAGTAACTGCTGGGAAGTGCACCCTTACACTAGTTTCCTTTCTCCTGTCTTTTAATTTGATCCACTTATCTCAACCATTTTTTTTTGTCAGTGTTCCTATTGATTTTAAAAAAGTTCAAATTTTCAAAGGTCTTTATTCTAGCATATGCCATTTGACAGTCCCATAATTTTTGAGGCAATAAAATTTATATTCACCCATTCTGACTGCATTCAGTTACCAATTGCCCAGATTTGTGTATGTGTTTCTAACATCTGTATTCCATTTACCAAAGTTTCTGCTGAGCCTAATAGGTAGGTAGGAATCATTTTCTTCTCTGAACTTCTCCATGTTATCCCCTCCTGAATGAGTGCATTTATTAAAAAATTCTTTAAAAACCACCTTTGCAGCTCAAGAAGAACTAGAACTTAGTCAAAACAATTAATTATCTACCTATAAACTCTAAATCTCATTGGACAATTTTTTGCTTTTGTCTATTCTGTCATGGAAAAGATCGATCTTTGGTGTTAGATAAAAATGCTTTACTAAGACTTTATACTTATTAAATGTGTGAAATTCTAAATATATATGTAAATTACCAGATGTAATATGAAATGAATTAATTGTTATATAAACATACTTAGCCAATCAAGTTTGAGGTATTAAAATCTTTAAAGTGCATTACCTCATATGTTCAATACTTGTATGCAGCACATTTACATGTTATTATTTAAGAGTAAGAATTTCTGTGCTTTCAAATGCACTATCTTAAGTGTCCTGCTTAATTACTATAAAGTCATTACTGTAATTAATATGTATAGACATGGCCATGTATAGACTTACAAACTAAAATTTACGTTCTGAATACAATATGAACGCAAGAGGAAGACCTCTTCCCACTAGTCTTAATTTAACTAATTTGTTGACATATATTTTTGATTAATGAAAACATCAAAAATTCTGTTTGAGTTAGAATGTATTATTTCTCTATGCCACTTAGAGACCATGCAATGCAATGTATATGAAACTTAAGTGCATCTGAAACACTTAGAGTGATGATATATTCTTTTTTTTCAGTTTTTTAAAAAACAAACTCCAATCAATGCCTGTATGGTGTTTGCTTCACCCTGTTCACAAAATTTCAATTGTAGTCACTTTTTGCTTCATTATAATATCAATAAAACTCCTCATGGCCTAGCGTTCTGTGTGGTGGACCATAATGAGGTACACATACATCATTAAGGACCAACATAGGGGATTGATTAACTAAGACCCAAATGCAGCACCAGGAATTGGCAGTCCTAGTGGAAAGAACCAATACTCTTAAATGCATCTCTAATGCCACTTCCTGGCTGAGCAGTTATAGTATTTTTCTCTGCTGTGAATCTTCTTGATACAAGGGCTAATGTGTTCTGCATATGACATGGATTTTTCTAAAAACATGTTTGCTGTCTTAATGAGTTCTCAAGAGACAGCAAAGAAAGTAGGGCTTCTCATTTACAGGGCTCACAGCGATTTAGAGCATTCATTATAAGTCTACCTCATATGAATGTATCCTTCGTATAAAGCTGCTTTGGTCTGAAATTTCACACAATATTCAAAGCCTATGCCAAAAGTCTTATATCATAAAGAAAAATAAATAAAAAGAAAATGTACACAGCAGCTGAACCACGGTGTAGTATTTCTGGTTTAATAGAAGTTACTTTAAATTCATTAATATTTGGAAATAATGTTTCAAAAGGTTATGGCATAGACACTCTCATTTGCATAAAATACAACATTCACTTGACTAGCTGGAGTAAATATTCTGGTTGTTGAGACAAAAAATGCTGGCACAAAGTGGCAATCTTCACAAAACAGCTCAAACTATCATTTTAAATAGAACATGTAGAGTGATGTCAGAATGAATGTAAAATTCAATATTTTTTTTATTTACATGATGAATATGAAACAAAGAGGATAAACATGTAATATTATGTGATATTCTTAAAAGAATGAAAGCTTAAACATGATTTATAGTTGTCTGGGGAGGGTCAAAAGGCATGATATCCCCAAAATAAATTATAGTTTTTTGTTAATATTTTAGAGGTATTGTTTTCCCTGTAGCTCAATTCCTGACATACATTTCAAATGTGCATATTAATAGCCTCCTAGTTCAGGCACTACATGGAGAGAAAAGAGGATTTATTTGATGGGTCTTATTCAAGGAATTATCTTGCTGGTCCTACTGGATATCAAATAGATTCTTTCTTAAAATTTATGTGTGTGGGTCTAATTTTTATTTACATAAATTCCCAAACTTAATGTAGTTCAATTTATGATTTCTTAACTGTACAATGATCTCAAAGTTATGCATCTTTATAGAAACTATACTTCAAATTTTGAATTTTGATCTTTTTCTAGTCTAGCAATGCAGCATAATACATTTTTACAATGCTTGGCAACAGCAGAAAACCACAGCTCTAGGTCAGCCACAAGATTCTGATGGTAAACAGCTGATACTCTACAGTATAATGCATTGCCAAATTATGTATTTCTTAGGTTAGCCATGTTAAATGCAAAGAATATTAATTCTGCTATATTATGGTTCTGTGGTTTAAAATATCCTTTCCATTAAATGTTTTCTCCTGCATTTAAAGTCCTGTAATTTAGTGATTACATAATTAAAGGGTATTTTATTGCCTATGACAATTAACCTTATGATAAATGTAATGTTCCTTTTTATTCCTGATAATAATTTTTATTGTGATGCCTATTTTGTCTAATTTTAATAAGGCTACTTCCGTTATATTTTAGTTCATGTTCTCTTAGTTTATGTTCTCCCATCATTTTGCTTTTAACCTACTTATATCATCTACATAAAGGAAAGTGGTTTTCTTCTTTTTTTGAGAGAGAGAAAATCTTTTTTATTTATTTATTTTTTTGTAGATGGACACAACACAATGCCTTTAGTTTTTTAATGTGGTGCTGAGAATCAAACTGGGTTCCCCTTTGCTAGGCAAGTGCTGAAACACAATCCCAGCACAAGGAAGGTTTTTTGCATCTAAATAGTTGTATATTAACTTTAGTAAGGATTTTTGCACCTAATTAGCTGCATATTGCCTTTTAGTTTTTTAAAACATCAGATAACCCCTATGTTTTATCTACTGTGTTAATGCCATCCAAATGCAAAGAGATGATTGACAAGGTTTAATTAAAATCTACCTCCTTGTTTTTTTTTTTTCCATTTGTTCCATCAATTCTTTTTTTCTTTTCTTTATTTGGATTAATTGAATATTTTAAAATGTTATTTAGTTTCCTCTATTGTGTCATTATTTAAACCTTCAGAAAATTAAGAGTTGTCCTAGTTTTTCAATATAAATATTTATCAGAATGTACCTTAAAATAATACTATTCTACCTCTCATGTAAAGACCCTGTAGCAGCATATACTTAACTCTTGCATCCACTCTAGTAAGCTATAGATGATATTTTACATCTACATATGCTATAAACATAAAATACAGTGTTACTATTTTTCTTTACATAGTCATCATTCTTTTAGATTAGTTAAAAATCAGAAAAATCTACTTTATTTTATACTCATTTATTTCTGATGTATTTCATTTCATTGTTTCAGTCCATGTTTGTTTCTGGATTCATACTCCTTCTGCTTGAAGAAGTTTAATATTTCTTGTTGATAATTGCATTATGAATTAATTCTGCTTTTCTTTACATGAAATATTATTTTCTTTATTTAGTAGAATAATGCTGACCTGATATAATATGTCAGAAAATATTCCTTCCTTCTGCTTCAATTTTCCAGAATACATTGTGGATAATTAGTATAATTTGTTCCTTAAAATACTTAGTATGTACCAGTGAACACGTCTGGGCTTGGTGCTTTCTAGTTTGGAAGGTTATTATTATTTCAGTTTTTTCATAGATACAGGCCTATTCAAATATCTCTTTCTCTATTTTGAAATATGTTTTTCATGTATATCAAATACTATTTCACAGTGTTCTTTTTTCCCCAGCACAACTTGCTTATCATTGGTCCTCTGAATTCCATGTTTTTTTTTAACAATAGTATTATACAACAATAAGTATTATACTTATCCTGTATGTGTCATTTTATTTCTTGATAAAGATTTTTACTTGTTTCTTCTTTCAATATTTTCATGTAATTGCCAAAATGATGTGTGCATGCATATGTGTTCATGTGTGTCTCTATCCATATATGCAAATGGGTGCATGTGAGTCCATGTGTGTGAACATGTGTGCATGTAGGTACACGTCTGAGTCTGAACATGTGTGCCCATGTGTTTCCATGTGCATGTGTGTATATGAATGTGTGATGTATTGTGATTGTGTGTTTTGTGTGTGCACATGTGTTTAGTGCATGTATTTGTGACAGATGTTCTTAGAGTACCTCAAATTCTAGAATTTCTATCTGTAATTTTGGGAAAAATTAGCAATTATCATTTTTTTAAAATATGGACCACAACTCTAGAGATCTCTGTATAATTTTTATTACTTTCCTTTCTTTGGGTTTAAGTTGGATAATTTTAACTGGCTAATTTTCAAAGGTAATTCAATTCTTCATTATGTGAAATCTACATAAAATTCCCATCAGGTGTTATTAATTTGTTATTCTTTTGCATTTTTATCCTTTCCATCTCTTTGCTGCAATATAACTCTTACCTCTCATATTGTTAAACTCTGTCATTGGGTCCTTTAACATACTAACTATAGTTAATTAAAATTCCCTTCACATGATTCCTATATCTCTGTAATTAATGAGCCTGATTTTATGATTCATTTGTGTCTGCAAAAAGTCTATTTTTTCTTTTTCATTACCTGTTGGCTTCTTAGTGATGTTTTGTTGAAAACTAGAAATCCTGTGTAGGACAGTGGGACTAAACTAATACTTAATACCTGGAAATAAAGATGCTTTTCTTCTGCTGAATATATTTAGTTAGTATTTGCACTGTCTTTGAAGTTTGTTGCTGCTATGCTTAACCTTTGTGGAAAAGCTTCAAATTTCCATAATGATGCTTTTCTAAAAGTTAGGATAAAATTATGAGGACTGTAATAATATTATATTGATGAATTCCAAGGAGAATAGGTTTTAGGTACTCTTGCTACAGAAAGAGAGAGAGAGAGAGAGAGAGAGAGAGAGAGAGAGAGAGAGAGAGAGAGATGGGAGAGGAGACAGGACTAAAGAAGGTAGGAAACTATAATGAGATGATTCATATGTTCATTTGCTTAACTATATTACATAAACACACTTACACACATACATATCAAGATAAGTATATCAAAACATCATTTTGTGTGCTTTAAATATATACCATAATGTTTTTAAGTTGTTTTACCAACGCGATGATTTATCAACTTTAAGCTTTAAGACTCTTGAGTGAACTTTACAAATATTTTTAGTTGCTCTTATTTCTCTCACTTGCCCTTGTTCCTCTTAAAACACCCATTTTCACCTCTATGAGGGTTTAAGCAAATCTGAAAACTGAATTAAAACGTCCAAATTAAAAGTAGAATGCTTCAATCACTGGGTCAGGTTCCATTTACAAGATACGATTGCTTCCTCTAATAGTTACAAGATGAGCACAATAACTAATATTTATTTTAGCATAGCTTACTAAGGATGTCAGTACATGTTATTTTCTTTAATCCTTATGAATACCCTATGAAATATTACTCATACTTTTAATATGAGAAAATTAATTATATTGAGGAAATAATTTAATTCTCAATTATTTTTATTTCTAACTCAGGTCATCCTTTCCAAATGATTATTTTATTAAGACTTGGTCATTGTATAAATATTTAGCACATTTTTGTCATCTAAAAAGACCTTTGCTCAGATGGTTGAATAAAACTTTTCCCAAGTACTGGAAGTTCTGGAAGCAAAAGTGATAAGTTTTTTTTTTTTTTCCAGTAGGCATATTCATCCATGGGAAAATGAAAGTAAGAAATATTTGTGGAAGTATGAGGCAATATTGCACACTGCACACATGCACACTATGGAAGAAGATCAAGCCTACTATGTAGGAGGTTGAAGATACTCATTTCTTATACTTAATCCTGATATAAGTTGAGCTTTCTACAGTGGTGAGTCCATAGTTCTATGGAGGAGTGGAGGGTATGTGTGTAAGAATTCACATTCAGCAATTTGTTTACAAGATTAAGTTAAGAATGATTAAAACTGCATTTCAAAATAATGATAATTTATGTTAGATAGTGATTGGGATGATTTTAAGGATGAAAAGTGTTCAGAGTCCCAAATGTACACCATTATCACTTCCTTGGTACAACTTTTGATCAATTTCTTCAATAGAATATAACACATAAATCTTAACTTTAGGTACAATCTCCATGCACTAGTCTTTCTCAGCTTTCATACTGACCACATACCTGAAGGTTATTTCTCAAACTTCCATAATTAACAATAAATACCCCCAATTCACTGTATGCCATTTAAGCATCCTCACTATATGTATTCCAGAAAAGGCTCTTCAAGGCTTATTTCCCACCTGAGGTGACACTTGCACCACTGCTCCAGACTCAGGTGACACTTTTGACATTTCAGAGACACAGAACTAGTCTTCATTTCCCTCAGTAATGTGTAATTTTCGTCTTTCTTGCTTCTTTGTATTCTCATTCCTTCTACGTCCTTCCATGCTTTCATCTATTCTTATCCCTTTACTGTCTTTTAAAACAGACAGAGCAATTTGAGAAACATGAATTTAAGTTTCTTTTATCTTAGTCAGAAGAGAGGGAGCCTGTGGCATTTTTTTTCCGGATTGCCTCCATGTATACAGCTACCCAGCTACTTTGCATTAGAATTCTTCTCTGGTGGGAGGAACAGAACTTGAAATGTGGCGGATTTATTATTCTCTGAAGGAGATTTACTTTATCTGAGGAAAGAGTGAAGAAAAAAAGCATTATGCATAACAGCACAATAAGTAGTAATGATCCAAATGTCCATCAACTGATGAGTGAAGAAACAAAATATGTAATATCTATACAATATTATTGAGCAATAAAAATGAATGAAGTATAGATACGTGCCACAGAAGGTTGAAAGTCAAAGAAATGAAGCCATGTGAAAGAAGTCAGACACAAAAGACCACATAATGAATGATTGCATTTATATGAAATGTCATTTAAGACATCTTCATGGATTCATTTTCATATTGCTCTTTCCCCAAATAAAAATATCAGCCAATACATTGGTTGTCCTGTTGGAAATTATAGCCATTATGTGCCTTCATAGAAGGGAATTCAGCAAAACTCAACAACAGCATCTGTGAGAGCCAATTGCCTACCTGGAATTTACAATACAGAGTAATTTAATGTATTATGATTTATAAATTGGATGCTAATAATCCTTATGACAGTAAAGCTAATAGACATAGAAGTATCTGTGTGAGCATTCTTTATGTCCAGTAGTTAAATATTAAATTGACTTCAACATTTTCATTATACAAATTGTAGATGGAGTGTTGACTACAAAGTAGAACAACAATAAACTATTACATGAAAAACAACAAATATATCGTATGTAAATTAAAGATAAATTGTATAAGTATATTCAATAGATAAAATTTTAAATAGTGTAAGGAGAGAAGAGTTCATTTCTCCTGCAAAAATGAATTCAACCTTCAAAGCAGGCCAGCATTTGTCATTTAAGGAACTGCAGATGACTTAGAGAATCTATTTGACACAGATCTTGAATTACAAGTTCTATCAAAAAATAAAGCCATTATTCTTTTTATTATCATTTTGTTTGCATGCTTTAGTGTAAACCTGCTTTCATGATTAGAATCTATTTTCCTGAGGTTTCATTGTGGAACAGCTGTCTAGAAAAGAAGGAGGAAACATTTTAATTTTAGCTTCAAGTATAGTGCACTTTCTCTTTCCCAAATTTCAAATTATATGATGCTTACTAAGGTACTACTTTGAATCAACTCTGTGAAAATAATACTAAATAATACATTTTTGAAAAGTCATTTACATTCATGATTTCCAGCAGAGAAGTAATGTCTTTGTATTTTACAAATATTTGAAGATATAAAATTGCATGTCCCAAGCCTTGATAATAGGTAATTTGATATAAATTACATGGCCATTAATTTCTTTATGTAAGTCTTCCTCTTAAGAAATTAGTTCCCCTGAGGTGGGTAAGAAGTAGAAAAAACAATTTGAAATCTGAAAAGTTAGCAACTCGTTTTGTAATCTTAAAGTACATATACGAAAATACTTCCCAACCCTTGTTTTCAGTGAATTCTATATTTTATTTTAATAACAGTATTACAATTGAGAGGATTTAAAGGAAGCTTTTTCTTGAAAGTGGCTGATGGTGTCAAATTATTTCTTTTGTTTACCATCTAAAACCAGTGGACTTAAATAGTGAGAAACAGATCCATATGTATTTTCATATCCTTCTTTACTAATTCAAGTCAGAAAAATAATTTAAGCCTCACTTGACACTTCTCCTTTTGTTTAAACATGACTGAACATTAGAATGTTGGAATTAAAGTTAGTTTGGGGACTTTTTTGGACATCATTCAAGAGTCTGACATGATCAGACACATGGTTTTTATTAGCATAACACATTGCAATCTGGTCTTGGTAATCTTGATGATTTCCTCATCCCGATAGACAGAAAAGGAGGAGAGCAGAGGAAAAAAGAAAGTTTTGGTAGGAAATCCCCAGAATTTCAATAGCCATCTAATTTTACAATAATGTAAGATAATAAATAGCAATGAAGTAAGAAGAGTAAACATGGAGCACTACTACTTATCTTTTCCTTCCCTCTTATCAGTTCTTTGCCTCAACAACTCCAGAAAATCCTCTGGCAAAAGTTACCATTGTCATCTTCGTTTCCAAATCCAGTGGTTCCATCTGAATCTAATTAGTAAATGCAACATCAGACACTGTTGACACTGATATCTTATTTGAGAAGTATTCTTTGCTGGATTTCTGCCTATTTAAGAAAAACTGGAGGAGATTCAGCCAACTGCTGTTTTGTTTCTAGATTCCTTTGCCAAATCCTCTTAACCTAGGTTATGCAATAGGCCTGTTACCCTGGTTGTTACCATATAGACCTGATCTTTTCCACACATTTCCCAGGTAGTCTCATTCACCCTTTGGATTTCAGTTTCTACCCTTATGTCCACAGTTTCTCATGTATACGTTAATCCGTATTTCTTCAAATTCTGGGGTCAGACAAATCTAAATTTAAAAATATTGGTTATTTCCAGCTAGATATCCAAAAGGGTTGTCAAATAAAATATGATCAAACCTGAGTCCCTTATCCTTTCCTTTACCTGTCAATAATTAAATCATTAAGAAAATATCCTAATCTGGTCTCTTAATCTCAATAATTATCATGAGTTGATTTTCCCTTCTTTCCCAAATCACCAGAAGCAATAACACTTAACATCAGTTTCTCCCACTTTTATTTGGTGATAAAATCCTGTTCTATTTCAATTCCAATATCTCTTACTAGTTAATTATCACCTCTAAATGATTGTATTTCTAAAATGAGATTTAATATACATATCTCACATTGTAGACTTAGAAGTCTTCTAGTTCATGACCAACTGGCATGAATACTTTTTGCAAATAAGAAAACAGATCATTCCCTCAAGACCTCATATTCTATTTGATTATTGCTTTAGAAACTATTCATATATATATATATATATATATATATATATATATATATATAATAAATGGGAAAACAATGACACCCTTGGAACCATATATTGAAACATATGAAAATAAGTTCAGCCCCAGCTCCTTATAACTCTTTAAGTCTTCTCTGTTATCTACTGCATTTAATTCATCCTCTATAAACAAGATATTCTATAAAATTTGATTTCTGTAGAGATCTTTTCTCTTTGAATATTTCCCATGGTCTTCCATGCCTGCAAAGTTTTATTCCAAATTTTCAGGACTTTTTTTCTTCAGCATGTTTACATATCCAAGATTCTTCTTACATCTTCTCTTCAATCAGTCATTTATTAAACGTGACCTTTTCACTCTGCTTCCTGGAATTAACCATATCTATTTCCATCCACTTATAAAACATCTCCTCTTTATTGTTTACAACAGTGTGTTGAATATTTGGTATGAGTTGCCTCTTGTATACTTCAAGACTCCAGTGAGCAAGGACTAGGTCTTACTTGTCTTCCCTCCCTATACCACTGCACATTTCCAAGTATACAGAGTATGAATAAAATTTTAATACACACAAGCACATTATATATGCCATGTACCAACTTCAGGCTATAGATCCTATGATTCTCCCTATTCCCCACTTTATGATTGAGCAATCTCAATTAGAGAGATAAATGAAATTACCCAAGTTTGCAAAACTCTTAAGATATAGAGAGATGGAATCAAATTTCTAATACAAGCAATCTAATCTCTGAGCCTGTGCACATATCTACTATACTCAACCACATTTATAATGTGTTCATTACAATTAGCAACATGTACCACATAGTAACCACAGTGAGAACTGGTGAAAAAATAGTGAAAACAACTGTCATATGTATAAACATTTGCAAAGGAAACAATGGAAATAAGTTGCAGGCTAAGACTCAGAGAGGTTTTCCTTCCTTTTCTTTTGTGATTTTTGTTGTTGTTTAAAAAAAAAAAAGAAAAGAAAAGAAACATTTTAGATTGGAAAAAAGAAGGAACCACTTGAGTAGGCAGGAGACCGAGGTAGTGATCTATTGAGTGAAATCCCTGTGTAGTCTCTCTATTGAAAGCATTTTGCTTCATTACCAACAGAAATAGTTTAACTTGACATTGTAGGAAAGAGGAGAAGGAAAGGAACAGATAGAGGCACAATACTTAGAGAGCTCAGATCCTTTCTCTAGTCTCTTACCTCTGCATGAAAGAATGGGTCATATCTCTTGCTAGTGAGGGAAGAGTTGATGTTCAGTGAGGAGGGTTTTAAGTAGCTGCTGCTTCTAGCAGAATGGAGAGGTGACTGTAGAAACATGGAAGCCAGCTGGCTGCATGAGAAGCTCAGCTTTCATTAGCATGAAATTATAGTCACATTGTTTTATGAGAAACACTTCACTTAAATTTACGAAACTTCCCTTTCTCCATAGGCCTACTTGATTTAGTGACTTGCAGTGAATAAAACATGAAGAACACATGGAGACACATTGGTTTGAAGGGTTTGCTCAATAAAGCACCTTTTATTTTCTACTAAAAGTAATATTATAGTCCTGAGGGGTATATCTGTGTGGTACAATATTTGCATGTGTGAGGCCCTGGGTTTGGTCCTCAGCACTGCAAAAACAAACAACAAAATATTAAGTGATAATTTGAGTTACCAACACTGGTTTCTAAACCTTCAACAACAACAACAACAACAAAATTGACAAAATACAATTTTTTTTTTCTGGTGAGAAAACTCTCCTTGAACCATTTCAAATGCATGAGCTAAAATAGAAACCGTCCATCATTCTGCCCCACTTTATTGTCTCAAGGATAGAAAAAAGAAGTTAATCCACAGTCAAGTTATAAGGACTTGACTATTGTCATGTCTTGTTTGGCCAAGGCTTCAAGACTGTATAGTAATAAGTACCACCCCACCCCTTAGCATTTCTCAACAGCCCAGGTTTAGACCAAAAGATGTCAGGAAAGAAATTGTGTTGATGTGTTATTGAGTTTTTCCGTATGAGTTATGTGTTAAGTAAGAAAAATAGGATATAAAAGTACATAACCTTACAATTGACAGAAACATAGGAGAGGGAGGAGTGGAGGGAGAAAGGAAAAGAGAGCAGGCTTCCAAGAGATGCATTAATATTTTATCATTTTTCTTCTCTAGGTGGTAGTAAAACTAGAGAAGTTTTGTTTTCTTTGTACTTTTTGCACATTTTGTTTCAAGAGAAAGAAAATATGATATTCATTGTTTTAAAAAGTTTGGGAAAAGCTACCGTTTTGGTCCTTAAAATGTTCTACAGTCATCTGGGTCAAAAATTAAAATTAAAATTAAAGTATTATATTAAGGTTAATAAATGGGAAGGGTATTTATTTGAGCCCTACAAGTTGATATTTTAACATATGTATGTATTGTGAAATTATCACCTCAATCAAGCTTGTTAACTATGAAGCTTGTTAATTATCACCTCTCTTCGTTACCATTATCTCCCTCCCTGTCTGCCTTCCTTCCTTTCCTTCTCTCTCTCTTGCTAGTTCCTAAGATCTATTTTCTTAGAAAATTTCAAGTATATATTATTATTTATTATAGATACCATGGCATACATAGGTCTCAAGAACTTATTTTCTCACATAACCGAAACTTTCTATCCTTTGGACGAAACTTTTCACCCCTACGGACCTCCCGCATTCTGTTCTGTTTCAGGAATGTGACTATTTTAGATTCCATATATAAGTGAGATCATGTAATATTTGCCATTCTGTGTCTGATTGGCTTCATGTAATGTCTTAGGTTTATCCATTTTTGTTGCAAAAGGCAAGATTCCCTTCCTTTTTAAAGACAAAATCATATTCTATTGTGCATTTTGTCATATTTTCTTTATTCTGTTGATGAACACTTTATTCCATATCTTGACTATTGGGCATAATGTTGCAATGAACTTGGAAAGGTAGATATCTCTTGAGCTTACCAATGTAATTTCCTTTGAATCTATACCAATTAGTAGAATTGCTGAATTATATGGTAATTTTATTTTTTTGTGAGGAAACTTCATACCATTTACATAATGACTGTACCCATTTAGTTCTCAGAAACAGGGTTCTCTTTAATTTACATTGTTACCAGCACTTACTGTCTTTTGTTGTGTGTGTTTGTTGCTGGGGATCAGACTGAGGGCTTTGGGTAAGCACTCTACCACTTAACTGCATTCCCAGCTATGTTTTGTCATTTTGATAATAACCAATATAACAGTTGTAAGGTGATAAATCACAGGGCTTTTGATTTGCATTTCCTTGAAAATTAGTGATGTTGAACTGCTTTTTTGCAAACATTTCTTATGGTTATTTGTATTTAGGTCCTTTCACACATTTATTAAACCAACTAATTTGATTCTACTGAACTTTTTCTGTACAAATTATAACTTTATGGGGTACAGGGTGATGTTTTGACACCCACATATATATATACACACATGTATGTTTACATATGTAAATTGCACACTTATACATTGTGCAATGATCAACTCAGAGCAAGTAGCACACACATCAGTTCCAACATTTGGATATGTGCCCTATAGTGGGATTGCTGAATCATGGTAGTTAATGTTTAATTTTTTGAGAAACCTCCATATTCTTGTCTATAATGGCTGTCCTAATTTGCATTCCCAATCACAGCAATATGTTTCTCTTTCCCACACTCTGGCCAGCACTCTAGTTTTTGTCCTTTTTGTTTTCTTTTTGGTAATAGTACCCTTGATTTATGATCAAGGTTATCACATTATAGTTGTGATTTACACAACTAGTGATGTTGAGCAGTTTTTTTTCATTTTCTTATGATCCTGTTGTTCATTTTTTTATTTTACTTTAAGAACTTAATGTATTTTCAAGTCTTTTTCCCATTTTAAATTCATATATATATATATATATGAATATATATATATATATATATATATATATATATATATATTGTTGTTGTTGTTAACACAAAGCTACAAATGCCCCAAGCATATTGCTTATGATTCTCAAAGAAAGAACCTGGATGACTGAATGGAGAGAATTTGGGCATTTATTACTTACTCCTCACTGGAGACAGGCTTGGATACAACAGAAGGCTGCCCTGGACCTATAAGTAAAGGGGAATATATAGGAGAGGTTGCATGCCCACTGCCCAGGTAGATTTCCTCAGATGTTTTATGAGTACATTCCTCTAGGTTACATCAGAGTCACTCTGTTTAGATTCACTTAGATTCACTCCTAAAGATTGGAGATAAGATAAATGTCTGATTCCCCCTCACCATTTCATTCATTACCTCATTCTTTTAGAGACCTTCTTACCTGACTGCAAGCTCTCCTAGGCATGCCTATTGTTTTGTTTAACCCAACAAGTTTGAAATATTTTCTCCTATTTTTGTACATTGTCTCTTCATTGTTGTTTCCTTTGCTCTTAAGTTTGATGTTTCCCATTGTCTGTTTTTCCTTGGTTGCCTATTATTATTGAGGTCTTATCCAAATACTCCTTGTCCAGATCAATGTCAGGAAGCATTTTTATTAGGAGATTTTTGATTTTTGATTCAGTCTCTTAATTTGTTGTTGTTTTGTTCAGATACTCTATTTCTTTTTGATTCAGTCTTGTAGGTTATGATTTTTCATTTACTTAGGTTATTTAATTTTTTGGCATGTAATTGTTAATAATAGTTCCTTATGATGCTGAGTTATCCATTTAATACCTTCTTTTTCTATATTTGCTTTTATTTGAGTCTTTTCTGTTTTTAAATTTTAGTTTAAGAGATTATCAGTATTATTTTTCAAGAAACCAACTCAATTTGCTGATTTTTTTTCTAATTTGTTTTTCTATATTTGATTTATATATTTTTTAACCTTCACTATTTTCTTCCTCCTGGTAACTTTGGGCTTAGGTTGTTTATATTTTTCTAGCTCCGTGAAGGAAGAAGTCCAGTTGTTTATTTGAAATCTCTCTTCTCATTAAATGTAGGTATTTATTGCTATAAACTTCACCTTTCTACTGTCTTTTTCTGCATTCCAAAGGTATTGATATGTTGTGTTTTCATTCTTTCTTGTCTGGAGGCGTACTTTATATTCTCCTTGATTTCCTCTCTGACGCAAGGATAAAACTAATATGTTAATATTCAAGTTTAGGTTGGATCTTTCATTTCTATTTTACTTTCTTTATGTGATTTTGTATATATATCTACACTCAATGTTAGATATAACTTTTTCTAAGTGAAAATATATGAGATTAAATTACATATTAGTAAAACAATGTCAAATGTTGAATACAAATATACAATATAATCTTATCACAAATATGTATATGTACATATTTATAAAATTTGCATCTACATTTATATATTAAAGATTTGTTCTCACACTGAGAAAAGTGATGTAGAATAGCAATTATTTATTAAAAATTGTTGTTTAATTTTTGGAAGAAAATGCTATTACTTGTGGAACTCAAAGCTTTTTACTTAAATAGAAACATTGCATTTCAACCTGCATAGATTATTTTATTTCAAAAATGTTACAATCTTTTATTTCTAGATTGCTCTCTCTATATTTTCTTTTATATAAATTATTCTCAATTCCAAAGTGCAAAGTATGAAAATAGAAATGAGTAGCTTACAATGGAGAGACCTGGGCTCTTCATTAACCCAATGATCAAGGTTAACATTATCAGTCATCACATGGATATCATCTATCCCCATATAATGTAATGAGGATATTCTATCTCTCAGGCATTCTTTCCCCAAACTCATAGACCCTGTATTAATCATTTGAATATCAATAGAAAAATTCAATGTAAGGATTGTCTTCCAAAAGAATACCTAACCAGTGATAGTCAAAGTGTCAGTGTCATGAGAAAGATTAAAAAAACTGTCACAGACTGGAGAAGCCTAAGAAGACAAATGATTAAATACAATGTGGTATTGAAACCAGAGTTTGTCCTACTATGGGTGGGATCTGCATAAAATACAGGCCTCTGCAGCTAAAAAAAAGAAGAAAAAGCCTGTTGTAGTGTTAGCAGTTAATTAAGGCAGGTGGTGCCAACAGGTATCAGCTCTGAAGGTTCAAATGGCAAAGCCAGATTCTTTTCCACTAAACATTTAGTGGCTCTTATCTTTAAGTCTATTGATGTGGTGAATAACATCTATTGATTTCCGTATACTGAACCATCCTTGCATCCCAGGGATGAATCCTACTTGATCATGGTGCACAATTTTTTTAATGTACCTTTGTATCTGATTCGCCAGAATTTTATTGAGGATTTTTGTATCTAGGTTCATGAGAGATATTGGTCTGTAGTTTTCTTCCTTTGAGGTGTCTTTGTCTGGTTTCGGAATCAGGGTTATGTTGGCCTCGTAGAATGAGTTTGGAAGGGCTCCCTCTTTTTCTATTTCCTGAAATAATTTGAAAAGTATTGGTATTAATTCTTCTTTAAAGGTTTTGTAAAACTCCGCTGTATACCCATCCGGTCCTGGGCTTTTCTTGGTTGGTAGTCTTTTGATTGCTTCTTCAATTTCATCCATTGATATTGGTCTGTTCAAATTGTGTGTATCCTCCTGCCTAAGTCTGGGCAAATCATATGTCTTAAGAAATTTATCCATGTCTTCACTATCTTCTATTTTATAGGAATATAGGTTTTCAAAATAATTTCTAATTGTCTTCTGTATTTCTGTAGCATCTGTTGTGATATTGCCTTTTTCATCCCATATGTTAGTAATTTGAGTTCTTTCTCTTCTGATAAGAACCATATGATCATCTCAATAGATGCAGAAAAAGCATTCCACAAAGTACAGTATCCCTTTATGTTCAAAACATTAGAAAAACTAGGGATAACAGGAACTTACCTCAACATTGTAAAAGCTATCTATGCTAAGCCTCAGGCTAGCACCATTCTGAATGGAGAAAAATTGAAGGCATTCCCTGTAAAATCTGGAACAAGACAGGGATGCCCTCTATCACCACTTCTATTCAATATATTTCTCGAAACACTGGCCAGAGCAATTAGACAAACGAAAGAAATTAAAGGCATAAAAATTGGAAAAGAAGAACTTAAATTATCACTATTTGTGGTCGACATGATTCTATACCTAGAAGACCCAAAAGGGTCTACAAAAAAACTACTAGAACTAATAAATGAATTCAGCAAAGTGGCAGGATATAAAATCAAAGGCATTTCTGTATATCAGTGACAAAACTTCTGAAACGGAAATGAGGAAAAACACTCCATTCACAATATCCTCAAAAAAAATAAAATACTTGGGAATCAACCTAACAAAAGAGGTGAAAGATTTATACAATGAAAACTACAGAACCCTAAAGAGAGAAGTAGAAGAAGATCTTAGAAGATGGAAAAATATACCCTGTTCATGGATAGGCAGAACCAACATCATCAAAATGGCGATATTACCAAAAGTTCTCTATAGGTTTAATGCAATGCCAATCAAAATCCCAATGGCATTTCTTGTAGAAATAGTTAAAGCAATCATGAAATTCATATGGAAAAATAAAAGACCCAGAATAGCAAAAGCAATACTAAGTAGGAAGTGTGAATCAGGCGGTATAGCGATACCAGATTTCAAACTATATTACAGAGCAATAGTAACAAAAACAGCATGGTACTGGTACCAAAACAGGCAGGTGGACCAATGGTACAGAATAGAGGACACAGAGACTAATCCACAAAGTTACAACTATCTTATATTTGATAAAGGGGCTAAAAGCATGCAATGGAGGAAGGATAGCATCTTCAACAAATGGTGTTGGGAAAACTGGAAATCCATATGCAACAAAATGAAACTAAATCCTCTCCTCTCACCATGCACAAAAGTTAATTCAAAATGGATCAAGGACCTTGATATCAAATCAGAGACTCTGCATTTGATAGAAGAAAAAGTTGGCCCCAATCTACATATTGTAGGGTGGGGCTCCAAATTCCTTAATAGGACACCCATAGCACAAGAGTTAATAACAAGAATCAACAAATGGGACTTACTTAAACTACAAAGTTTTTTCACAACAAGAGAAACAATAAGAGAGGTAAATAGAGAGCCTACATCATGGGAACAAATTTTTACTCCTCACACTTCAGATAGAGCCCTAATATCCAGAGTATACAAAGAACTCAAAAAATTAGACAACAAGATAACAAATAACCCAATCAACAAATGGGCCAAGGACCTAAACAGACACTTCTCAGAGGAGGACATACAATCAATCAATAAGTATATGGAAAAATGCTCACCATCTCTAGCAGTCAGAGAAATGCAAATCAAAACCACCCTAAGATACCATCTCACTCCAGTAAGATTGGCAGCCATTATGAAGTCAAACAACAACAAATGCTGAAGAGGTTGTGGGGAAAAGGGTACTCTTGTACATTGCTGGTGGGACTGTAAATTGGTTTGGCCACTTTGGAAAGCAGTATGGAGATTCCTGGGAAAGCTGGGAATGGAATCACCATTTGACCCAGCTATTGCCCTTTTCGGACTATTCCCTAAAGACCTTAAAAGAGCGTACTACAGGGATACTGCCACATCAATGTTCATAGCAGCACAATTCACAATAGCAAGTCTGTGGAACCAACCCAGATGCCCTTCAATGGATGAATGGATTAAAAAATGTGGCATCTATACACCATGGAATATTACGCAGCACTAAAAAATGACAAAATCATGGAATTTGCAGGGAAATGGATGGCACTAGAGCAGATTATGCTTAGTGAAGCTAGCCAATCCCTAAAAAACAAATACCAAATGTCTTCTTTGATATAATGAGAGCAACTAAGAATAGAGCAGGGGGGAAGAACAGGAAGAAAAGATTAACATTAAACAGAGACATGAAGGGGGAGGGAAAGGGAGAAAAAAGGGGAATTGCATGGAAATGGAGGGAGACCCTCATTGTTATACAAAACTACATATAAGAGGTTGTGAGGGGAATGGGAAAATAAACAAGGAGAGAAATGAATTACAGTAGATGGGGTAGAGAGAGAAGATGGGAGGGAAGGGGAGGGGGGATAGTAGAGGATAGGAAAGGTAGCAGAATACAACAGTCACTAATATGGCATTATGTAAAAATGGGGATGTATAACCGAGGTGATTCTGCAATCTGTGTTTGGGGTAAAAATGGGAGTTCATAACTCACTTGAAGCCTATGTATGAAATATGATATGTCAAGAGCTTTGTAATGTTTTGAACAACCAATAAAAAAAAAAAAAAATTAGTGGCTTGAGGCAGCTCTTAACGGCAGGCTATGCCCTCTAGTGTTGTAGCAGATCCCAGCAATTCACCACCAATTTCTTCTTTCTGGGTTTTTATCTCACAAATTTGAAGACTTCAATCCACTAGATGAGGAAGAGTGAGTGCAAAAGAGTAAGATTTTAATTGAATCATGAAGAAGAAACCAAACTCTTGAATGGTGAGGGGAGGCTCTCGAGGGGCTGCCCCTTGAGTGTGCTAGTAGTAGGGTTTATATAGCACTTGGATTGATGCTGCTGGTCTAAATTCATGTCAATCAGGATTTGGAAAGTAGTAATGCTATTAATTAGTCATATCATCTCTATTTGGGTCTGCCCCACTTCCCTTTACCAGCCACTCAATGTGATTCATGGATGCTCCAGGGTTTAGGGATATGGTGCTGTCTAGAATAGGCTGTCCACACCAGGCCTGGGCCAGCCACTGTGCCCTGGCTCTCCACACCTCAGTCCCACTCTGGCCTTGCAGGCTTTGTAAGACTACAGCCTGTCATCGTTTCCCATGCTCCAGCCTGCCCAGGCTGCTGCCCTGCCACCCTGAGGCAAGGGTTTGACGTCAGCATTCTAGGTCAGATCCTAAAACAGAAAAAGAGATTAGCAGTGGAAAACTGGTGAAATACAAATAAAGTTTGAAATGTAGTTAAGAATCTTGTACCAATATTAATTTAATAATTTGGTTTTTGTATTACTAAGGAAAATGGGGTAAAGGGACTTTATAAAACCTTTGTACTTGATTCTCAAAATCTAAAATTTTCCCAAAGTTCACTCGAAATTAGAATGTGAAATTTTCCACCGAATTTGCTTGTTTTCAGAGAAAATGAGGTAAAAGGAAATTTACATCTCTATTTTTTTCAAGGAGTAATAAATAAACACCATTACCTAAATTTTAGAAAAAGGTTGAAGTTAACAAATTCTTCTTTGAAATTATATATTCATGTATATAGTTATATATCTTTGTTCCCATTTTCCTAGCAAGCGAACAGCAAAGGATTAAACCTTAGAACGTAATATCATCTATAATAAGTGTTTATCATCTAAGGCCTCAATAAGCAAAACATAAAAAGTAAAATAAAAACTGAGTCATCCTCTTTTACACAAAATATATTATTATGTTACACAAAATATATAACAGAATTCATTGGCTAAATCAAATGAGTGAAATAATTATAACAGGAAATGTGTTGGACTATTATGTGTGAAATAATTATAACAGGAAATGTGTTGGAGTTATTAATCTTATATCCAATATAGCCATATTGAAGAGTTGGTCATTAACCATTCAGGTAATAGACTTATCTTGATCTTTCCCATATTGTCAGAAGAGAAAATTTTTTATCAAGTTAGGATCTTTACTAAATTATTAGCTAAATAATAATTTCTCATTTTTTTGAGTCACAAATTACCTCCCTTAACCGCCCCCTCCAATACATACATATACCCAAAATATCATTAGATGACAAATTCCAAAATACCATAATGTCTATATGCTAAGATTTACAGCTTCTGCATTTATTTTTCCACTATGTAAACTGTGAATCATTGCTATCATGTGAGTGTGCAACTCTTGTTGTTGAAGTTTCAACAAAGATCTAGAAAATTGCTGGTATCTCTCCTTCAGTAATCGAATTTTTGTAAAAAAAAAAAAAATTATCAAGCCCTTCTTCTTTCTGGGTTCTTTTCTCACAAATTTCCCACCAGTTTTTATTTTACTTTTTTATGTTTTGTTTATTGAGTACCTAGATGATAAACACTTATTATAGGTGATACTATGTTCTAAGGTTTAATATTTTGCTATCTACTTGCTAGGAAAATGGAAACAAAGATATATAACTATATACATGATGAGGAAGAGTGAATCCAAAAGAGTAGAATTTATTCAAGCATGAAGAAGAAACAAAGCTTTTACAAGATGAGGGGAGTTCTAGAGGGGTTGCCCCTTGAGTGCTAATTTTATCATTAATATCAAACTGGTATATGTCAATGTTATAATATATTAATATTTCCATATGAATATATAGATTATAAAAACTTATTCTAAACATTTTTTTCTGATGGAGAAAAGTAAATCATATAAAAAGCTTACTGAACACTATGCCAAATTTATTTGTGACAATACCACATGCTAGAAAGAATTCAGAGAAACTAGGTCACTTCTACATTACAGGTAAATACAAATGGTATAGCTAATCTGGATTAGGGCACAACCATTGCTTCCAAGTAAGCAATATGCCTACCCTAAGACCCAACAATTACACTCTTGGGCATGGGTCTCAGAGATATGAAAGTTTATTTTTATAAAGCATGGAAAGTACAATGGAATATTTCAATTTATATAGTCAACTTTTTTATTTAAACCATGATTTTCTTTAAGGAATGATAATTATGCTTACATTGATGCACTTGGGAAACCACGTTATTTTATGAACATACCAACTTTTAGCAATTTATTTAGCAAATAGTCTTTGAATTCTTAGAAGGTCCAAGTTTTGTGTAGGCTATGAAAAAATAGTCATTAAAAAATAAAAAGATACCTAATATTCAATAATTTAAATTAATTTTTTCAATAAAATTAATGTTTTCACTTGAAAAATCAGTGGAAAAAATAAGAAACAGATTTTAAAATACAAATAATATTCATCATTGACCATGCTCTAAGTACAATATAAATAACTTTTCCTGAAATGGCCAACAAATGAACTGTGATAAGTGCTAAAAAATACTTAAGGTATTATAAGAGATATTAAGAGGTAGTAATTGGCTTGATTGTGAAGGAATTAATTTAGATTGATCCTAAGAGGAGACAATATTATTGGAAGGAAAAAGTTAAAATAAACAAACAAACAAAAAACTCATCATGCTAAATGTGGCAAAAAAAGATTATTCTAGAAAAGATATTATCATAGACATAACTTGATGCAGAAAAGAGCTTAGATTATATACTGATCAGAAATAAATGTTATAGAAAAAAGTATTTTCCTAAACTTTGATTGTCATGGGACTCAAAAGACAACAGTGGGTCCCCATGACAAGCGAATCAGAGTTCTCTTGAAGAAAGCATGGGAACATCTTACCATATGCTTAGTGTGTGTCAGGCATACATCATTTACATAGGCTACCTATGCTTAAACCTTACATCCACAGTATGTGGTTAATCAAATTCTAAAGACCAGACAGATTACTAGAGAGGTTATGTAACTTGCTAAAAGCCACAAAAGTAGTTTAAGGATTCCAAACTGGCAGTCTCGGCAAACCATAATTATTATATCTCATTCCACTGATCACCATAATTCTGTTACTACTAAAGGTGGTGTTTCCGAGTGTTTTTGATAACACTTAAGTTTTAGCATCTTCTTGAATCAATCTGATGGAGATTCTTTCAATATTTGTAATGTTTTGAAATCTTATTTCAGAGACAAATTGTTGAGATGAATTAGTAAGAACCTGGGAAGATTTGGCTTTGGCAAATAACTTTAAAAAGATAAAAGCCAAAACAAAAAGACAGAAGTTAACAATTTTTATAAATTAAGATTCTATTCTCCAAAAAATAGGATTCTTCCAGACAAAACCTGTTATCATGCTGCATTGTTCACCTATAGATTTATCAGTGTTTATGTATCTATTCATGATGAATCACAATCTATAAAGTATATTGCACAGTTTTCAAATCTCTTTTCCCCTTATTTTTCTGACAACAATCTTATTTGGCTTGAATAATACATTTTCACAAGACATTGTCACCAGACTTAAGCAAATTTATCTAAAGCTTTTGAAATGCGAACATATGGACTCATGTAGAAATAAATAAATGCCATTTACTTGTTTCTTTTAGACAGAAATAATTTTTTTTTCACATAACAGGTTATTACTAATTTGAAGAATTATTGATTTTTTAAATATCTCCATTTTGATGTATAGATAAAATACCCCTGAAGAAATTCCAAAGAGCTCCATATAAGCTTCAGAGTTTGAGAAGCTTTTCTCACCGAATTAAATATTAGGCACTTTTGATGTGAGGTTTTTCCTTCAATCTCAGAGCCTATGCTTCAATATTTAAGCCATAGTATAGTGTGTCAAAGTTAAACAGGGAAAGCCTTTAAATCAAACTTGAAAATAATAAATTCAGGCTTAGGTCTGCACTTGGATGGATTTGGGGATAGTCACAGGGGCTCATGCCAGCAGTGGTCTGGTAAAACTAGAGAGATATGATACGCTTCCTTTCATACATGGGCTTTGCAGTAGGGATGAGGAAAATGCAGATCATTTTTCTCCTAAGATTCGTCACACTGTCGTTAGTCATACACAGCATACAGAAACAGACACTTTAATGTAGTATGTGTATTCTTTTAGAGGATGCAGAGGTATGACAGAATACATTTTCTCTCTACTTCTCCTTAAGTCATCGAATAACATGACTATGACAATAATCTGTAAATTCACTTTTCCGCCTGAACTTCTTCCCAAATTGTCTATATCACATATTCACCTGGCCAGGTAGTTCTAGGATACATTAGTCTTCAAATAAACTCATCACATTTTCTTTAAAATCTTTTGTTTCCTCTTTAATTTTCCATGAATATACTCAACTTAAAACTTTTAAGATATTTTTTAAAATATTAGTTTTACTTGTAGTTTGACACAATACCTTTATTTTATTTATTTATTTTTATATGATGCTGAGGATGGAACCCAGAGCCTCACGCTTACTAGGCGAGGGCTCTACCGCTTGTAATATTAAAAAGACATTTTTTAAATCTTCTTTTACTTCAGTATACATATATCTTATCACCATGGTTTTTTTTTTTCTTTCTTTCTTGTACAAGAAATGTGTTAGGTCTTCCATCCAGTTAGTCCCTATTCTTACCATAATCAAACTCCTGTCACCTCAGGACAGTAAGAAACATCTTGTTAGCTGGACTAAGATTCTTTTGTTGATTTCTAAATAACTCTAATAGTATTATGTAAAATTCCAAATTGCGAAGCAATTTAGAGTTTTGAAAACTGATAAGTATTCTACTATTAGTTGGTTTCAGAGAGTCGTAATAGTCAAGCGGTAATAGGTGTGGACCTACCGGTGACCAGAGCATGCCTGTGAAAGTGACTGAGAGTTTCAGGAAGAATAATAGAAGTAAGGTTAGTTTAAAAAGAAAATCCAGGCAGCAGTGTATGGTCTGAATTGGAGGGAAAATAAATTATGGGAAGAGGAATACGTGGAGTACCTATGTATTCATCCAGGCAAGACCCAGTGAAGATGAGATGGCAGTTCTGGTTTTAGAAGAGATGAAAAACAATGGAGAGGGTTAGAATCAAAGGAAAGGAGCGTTGTATAATATGAACATTTTGAAAAGCATTTAAGATAATAGATTTAAGGGTATTATAAATTCCAGCTCATTATTCACTAGATATGACCTTAGACAATATCCTTAAATCTTTATTTTTCATCTGTAACTCACTAATAATATGGCAACTATTTATTATATTTGGTGGCTTAAATGAGAAAAAATGGATGTAAAACTATAGTATACAATATTAAATAATATTAGTATTAATGTTGGTATTTTTATCACAACAATCTTGTATAGTGAAAATATGACATTTATATGTCAAAGCATTAGATTTAAAAACTTTATGTAGATTAATGTACCCACCACTACAATTAAGATACAGAGCTATTTCATTATGATGAAGATTTCCGCATATTTCTCTCTTCAAAGTTGTTTCCTCCACCCCACTATCCCTGATCCCTCACAACCACTTATCTGTTTTCCACATCTATTATTTTGTCATCTGAAGAATATTAAATAAATAGAATGTCGCCTTTCAATACTGGGGTTGTTTTTCACTAAATGTAATGCCCTTACCATTGGTCTGCGTTTTTGTGTGTATTTATAATTTGTTCCTTTTTATTATTAAGTCATTTAGCATGGTATGGGTGTCTACAGTTTATTTATCCACTTACTTTTTATGGACATATAAATTATTTTCACATTTCTTTCATTATTAACAAATCTGCTATTAACATTCTTTTCCAGGTTTGGGTATAAACACTTTTTCATTCCCCTGAGACATCTGTCCAAGGGTACAATTGTTGGGTTTTATGGTAGGCATATGCTTAGTTTTGGAAGAAATCGCCATGCTCTTATCCAGAGTAGCTGTATCATTTGATTTCTATCCACAATGTAAAAGTGACCTAGTTTCTCTGAATTCTCTCCAGCACATTGTATTGTACTTTTTATTTTCTTTCTTTTAATCCATTCTGATTGCAAAGTAATATTTCATTGTGGTTTGTATGTGTGTGCATGGTATGGGGGATGAAATCCAAAGGTGCTATACCACAGAACTCCAACCCTAGCCTTTTTTACTTTGAGACAGGGTCTCACTAAGTTGACCAGGCTGGCCTTGAACTTGTGATCTTCCTGCCTCAGCCTTCCAAGTAGCTTGGATTACAGGTGTGTTTGCGCCACTGTGTCTGGCTTCTGAAATGTGATTTTCATTTGTATTGTCCTAATAGTTAATGAAGTTTAGTATCTATCCATGTGCTTATTTGACATCTAATTTTTTTCAGTATGACTGTTCATGTATTTTAATCATTTTAATGGTTTACTTGTTATTTTACTGATAATTTTTTTAAAAATTTATTTTTAGTTGTATACAATACTTTTATTTTGTTTATTTATTTTTATTTGGTACTGAGGATCAAATCCAGTGCCTCACATGTTCGAGGCAAGTGCTCCACCACTGAGCCACAACCCCAGCCCCCACATTTTGAATTTTGATACCAATTTTACATCTTTTTATATTGCCTATCTCTTAACACATTAATGTAAACATTATTATTTTAATTGTTTATGTTTTGGGTCTTTATGCAAATGATGTGAATGATTTATGCACTATGCTTACAATATTAGAGCATTCTAAATTTGTGTAGTTACTTTTTCAAAAGTTTATATCTTCTGATGTTTCCTTCATACTTATTAATACCTTTTTTAGTTTGAAGAACTCTTTTTAGAAATTCTTATAGAACAAGTCTGGAAATATATCTCAGCTTTCATTTTTCTGGGAATCTCTTTTTTGTTCTTCATTTGTAAAGGGCAGATTTGCTGCATAGAATATTGTTTGTTGGAAGTGGTTTTGTTCTGTTTTGTTTTGTTTTCTCCAGTCCTGAGAAAATTTCATATCCCTCTCTTCTGACCTGAAAAGTCTCTGTCAGATGGATTAAGATACCTTGATGTGTTGTTTCTTTTCTCTTGCTGTCTTGAGAATATTCTCAGTATCTTTCACCTCCTGGGCTCAGTTGCTAAGTTACTTTGGGGTAGAATAATAAGCTTCCACCCCTTTGGCATTTTTGTCCCTCTTAAACCCCAATAACCTGAATATTTGCTCTCAATACTACCCCACATTTCCTAGAGGCTTTTTTTCATTATTTATTTATTTTTATTAATTCAAATTTGTATTTTCAAAACACACTGCCTTTGAATTCACTAATTATGTTTTCTGTTTGACCTTCAGTTACTGGTACTATTTGTTTTAAATTTTACTTAGTGTATTTTTCAACTCCAGCATTCTTTCTGATTTTTTTTTTCAATTTCCTCCAGCTTTCTTTTAAGTTTCTCTTTCAGAGTAATGAATTCTTTCTCTGTGTTCCCTTGAAACTTCTTGAGTTTCCTTAAAAATAGTTGTATTAGCTAGGTGCAGTGGTGGACACTTCCAATCCCAGCAGTTTTGGGAGGCTGAGGCAAGAGGATTACATGGTTAAAGCCAGCCTCAGCAATTTAGTGAGGTCCTAAGCAACTTAGCGGGACCTTGTCCTGAAATAAAAAGTAAAAAAAGCTAGGGATGTGGGTCAGTGGTAAAGCACCCCTGGGTTCAATCCTTAGTACTCCCCCCAAAAAATGCTGTTTTAAATTCTCTAGTCATGTGTTCACCCATACTGGTTACTATCTGGTTGGTTTCTGGTACCTTATTTTGACCATTAGTTGAGGACATGGTTTCCTGAGAGTTCTTGATGTTTGGTGTGCACCGAAGGAGTACATATTATTCTAGTCTTCAAATCTGGCTTTGTTTCTTGCTGCCTTGTCAGAACTTCTAAACAGGCTGCTTACTTTCTCTAAGCTCATAGTGGTTTCTGATATTATAGCGCTAGATTGTACCCTAAGTCCATGTATACCATGACTCCATTATTGGTGTGTTGTCATATTTCATTAGTAGAGAATGATCCATGTTAAAGTTTGTTCCAAGTATGTAGTTGATGTATTATAGTTCCACAAGAACCAGGGGATCACCTAGAAATGGTAGTTCATCCCTTTATAGTCCTTACCCTGGAATTGGGGTAGGTCCAGATACCTCAGTTACAACCACTGGCCATGGTTGGGCACTGTGGGATTCATCCTGGCTCTAGGCAGAATCTCTGTGAAGGGAACAGCTCCAGGCTTCTACATCACATCTCAATAGCAATGCTACAAAACCATTTAACATTCTAATCCCCAGACCATCTCAGCACTGGGCTAGGACAATGTCTACACTGCTATGGGATGCTTACCACTGAGATGTACTCATGACCTAAGATCACTTCAACTAGCTATAGGTGATGCTAATTACAATAGAAGTCCAAGATACTGAGGCTGCACAATTCAACCTGGCACTGGGGCTGTTCCCCAAAACCTCCAACACTGGGTACAGTTATGTTGATAGGGCCTGTTGTGATTTGTCTAGTGTTTAGCACTGTATTGTGTTCCCAACAAAATCCTGGTCTTCCTGGACTGAATGGAGTCTTGCTCAATGATACTCTGCCCAAGTTTGGGGTAGTGTTGAAGGCAGTCCCTTGGCAACTAGGGATAATGCTAAACTGAGTCAAGCCTGAATCTGATCCCAGCAAGGACCAGCACAGTCTTAGGGGTGCAACGAGGAATATATTACATTGATTCACATAAGTCAATGAAGTAGAAAATGAGAAAGTATGGCTGGGGATATAGCTCCCTGGTAATTCATCTGCTAGAAGGATGAGGCTCTTGAGAAAAAGGGGTGGGGAGGGAGAGGAAAGAGTGGAGGAAGTGAAAAAGAAATGGAAGAAAATAAATTTTCTTAAATATCTCTTTCTTAGAAAATATTAATACAGAGATTTATCTGGTCCTTGTAAAATAATAGAGAAAACATGAATATCAATATCAGAAATGAGAGAAAAGACATCAATAGAACTGCTATAGTTATTAAAAGGAAAATGAAAGAATTTTGTAGATAGCTTTAAATATGTTTAACAACTAAATGAATGGGGAAAAGTCCTTGAAAGACTCAGAGTGCCCAGTTCATAGGAAAGGAAACAGATAATCTGAATAGCCCATGTCTTTGGAAGAAATTGGGTTTGTATATGAAAATTTCCCCTCATAAAAACAATAGGCCCAGAAAACTTAAATGATAAATTATACTCATCTCTTCAGAAATATATGATATCAATTCTACCTAAACACTCCATACATTATACTATGAGATTATCATTCCCTGATACAAAATCAGAAAACAACACTATAAAAGCACAAATGCCAAACCAATCTCCCTTCTTAATACAGGTGCAAAAATTCTTAACAAAATATTAATGAATAAAGCAACAGCAAAAGCAGGATACCATATCATGATCAAGTATGGTTTATCTCAGGCATACAAGGTTGGTTTAACATTTCTAAATTTAGCTATGTCTGTCACTAGCAAAGTTAGAATAAAAAGAGGTGAGGGGATGTTATGATCTCAATAGATGTGGATGCAGAAAAAAAGCATTGCCTCATTTTCAATATATATTTATTTTTAAGATTCTCAGCAAGTTATGAATAGGAACTTTTCTAAGGAACATCTTAAAAGTGAAGTAAAGACTAAACAACAATCCAAAACATCAATTAACTTCAACTAGTGTCATACTTGGTTGTGAAAGATGGAATGTCTGCCTCTAGGATTGGAGACAAAGCAAGTATATTTCCTGTCACTTTGTTTACTCAGTAATAGAAAAGTGCAATGCAAAAAGTTTAAAAATAAAAGGTGTACATATACAAAAAGAAGAAGCAAAACTTTTTTCATTCTTATTCATCATTATTTTCATTATTTTCCCTGTAGCAATGCTTAGAAAATATATACCCCAAAAAAACCTGTATGTTTGCCGGATAGTATGTCAACACAAAAATATTATCTGTGTATTTACTTTTAATAAAAACAAATAGAAAAAATTAAATAGAATTTATAATTCCTCCAAAATATGATATACTAAGATATGAATTCAATAAGAGCTACTTTTATTTTTTCAAGTATCAATGACTGTATTAATCATCACTCACAGATGTATAAGATGGATTTTAACATGTGGAAGAAGTTGAGTATATTTTACATTTTTGATGAATTTGGCCCAAAATGTTTCCTGAAATATAATCTGCTAATGTAGATTTCAATTATTATAAATGAGTGCCCCCTTCTCCACAATCTTGCTAACATTGGGCACTGTGCGAATCATCCTGCTCTAGGCAGAATCTCTTTGAAGGAAACAGCTCCAGGCTTCTACGAATGTGATAAGTGTTGTGGGTTCAATTGTGTTTTTTTTTTTTAATTCACATAGTGAAGTCCTCACCCCCAGGACCAAAAAAATGTAATCTTATTTTAGATGAGATTAGTAAATTAAAATTAGGCCATACTGTTTATATCGAACCCTCTGGTATATATCTTAAGTTTTCAATGAACTTTCTTCTTAATAATTTATTAGAGGTTCATATTTGTTAAACCTCCTATGATTAAAAAACATTCAATTTACATTTTTGCATCCTTTTTAAAACTAATGTGTTGACTTTTTTTTTCAAATACCCTTGCTGCCAGAATAATAGATTTTTACTCTATTCTCTGTGTATCAGTTATGTGATGATAACAAATGTTCTGTCTTGTTCAACACTATATTTACAGTGTATAACACACAGACTGACACAGCAAGCATTCAGACGTTTGTTGAATAAAGTAATATATTAAGAAATAGATTATTAAGGGCTGGAATTGTGGCTCAGTGGCAGAGCACTTGTCTGGCACATATGAGGCACTGGGTTTGATCTTCTGCACCACATTAAAATAAATAAATAAAGATATTGTGTCCATATACAACTAAAAAATTATTTTTTAAAAAAAGAAATAAATTATTCAATCTATTAGGTAGTAGAATAACCACAGAAAAAAGATTACAAGACTGTAGATCAGGTTTAATTCCTCTTATTCTTTGGTTTATACAACAAAAAGAAAGTATAATACATGTCAAATGCCAAGCTAAAAATTTAAATCTTAATCCAGGTTGATAATTTTCTTAGGTTTTTGAGTGAAAAAAATGCAGGAAATCATTTCTCACCCTTACTTCATAGAGGGTTAAACTGCCACAGAAAAATATAGTTTTCTGAAACAAAAACATACAAAGTTACAAATATAGCAACTCCTTTCCTTTTTAATTAAATGTTATCAGTTTATCTTTTGCATTCATAGGTATTTGTATATTCTAAGGTAACATAAGGAAGGATGTCTCAAAACCATGATGTTAGCATGTTTCCCCTGGGATAAATAACAGGACTTTGAGTGTTAGCTTATCCTGCAATGTTGAGCTCAGTGCCATGCCTACCACAGTATTCAATATCATGAGCTAATGGCAAGAGACTTTGGGGGAAGTAATATGAAGATCAGATGAAATCACCTAAGAGTGTGACAAAGCTTACCATATGTTACAATTTCCGTTAGCTCATGAAAATACCAGGAATCTGAAGCCAGAATGAGATTGCCAGACCTTTCGTTTTACCTATTCTTGGAATCTAACTTAAGGGTGGGGTGCAGATGAAAAGGAGCTCTTGTCTATCAAAATAATTATTTCGAAATGACTGCAAAAGCGTCATTAGGGAATAGCAATACTAATGACTCTGTCATCAAAGTCTGTCTTCTCCAAGCAAGAAAATGATGCTTTCAATATTTACAGCAGGCTCGTGTCCCCTTTTCATTTCAGTTATCTCCCAGAAGACCTTTTTTCTTAAGCATAGGATCTTTTTAGAAGGATTCTTCAAGCACAGTAACATGTTTTGCAGAAGGAAATGACACCCTGTTTATCTAATTTCTGCTTTTCACATTTGTATTTTGTTATAAAAAGAATACTTCTGGAATATTTTGGCTACAAATAACAGCCATATTTTTAGGAAAAAAGATACCAAGGTCTGTGTTTCAGCTGGTAATTGAAGGACTGACTATTCTAGAGAATAGGTGATGTTTATTACCTACAGACAGCTGGTTGCAGCTTATTTTATAATGTGTTCATCCTTAATTGTGGCAGGATTGTCCTGCTAATGTGTCTGTCAAATGATTTAAAATAAAGCCAGAAAGATTTTTCTTTTGTTTCATCCAACTGATAAAAAAAAGATTATAAAATTCTTTGGGAGGTATATGATATATGATTTGAATCCAACTCAGTATACCCAGTTATGCTGGAATAAAAAATGAATATGTAAAATAATTATGTCAACCTACTCAAAGTAAGCTAGGATTTGTATAATGGTAATGGTATAATATAGTCAAAGACGGAACAAATGTAAGCAATATTTCTTAGTGGTAACAATATTCTAGTTTAGCCTATTATGAAAAGCAAATTCTACTCCTGGAATCTGATTGTTTGGGATACTGTGAGGAATAACTGTTGTTGCAATTATAATTATTCAAAGTAACCACAATTATCTGTTGATTCACTGTTTTGCCCTAATTTTGCATGTGTCTTGGAATAAGTGAGTGCAGCACTTAATGGCAGGCTGGCTTTCGGCCATCTGTAATAATCATTAAATTGCAGCTGTAAACATGGTAGAACTTTAAAAATGAGTATTAACAAACAGAATCCAAAAGAAGCAGAACTGCTCATTTCTCTGACTACCATGGGCTCGCTGTCATTAAAAAGCACTGCCCAGAAGTGTCCTGAATAATGAGTGAAGTAAATACAACATTAAAAGAAGTAATACGGAGGGGAGTGACAAGAAAATGAAAGCTACATCAGAGGCAAAACAACACTTATCTGATAGAATTTTAAAATTCTAAATGATACGAAACTAGATATATTTTATAAAATCATTCAAAAGGGTGGCAGGAAAAAAAACCAAACTTTCTCTACCAAAGTGACAACACTGGCTCTACAAAGCTGCTCATTATGAGTAATTGTGGCATTTTATTGAACAGTTTGCTTTAAACCCAACAATTTTAGTATCATTCATATTCCCCCAAATTTAGGACTGAACTTGTGTCATTCGCTTTCTATATTTGCTTTCACCTTAGTCACTAATACATCAGAAAAGCTAAGGCACATCGTTGTCCAATGTTGTTAAGAACATAATATGATGGGATTTTATCTTATGTGAAGGGAATTTTATGCACATATAACAGCAAGGATTGAACCCAGGGACTGGTACATGCTACACAAGTACTCTACCACTGAGCTCCAATTCTATCCCTTTTAGTTTTTGAGAAAGGGTCTCACTAAGTTCAGGATAGCCCCATGCTTGAGATCATTCAGCCTCAGCCTCCCAGCTAGCTGGAATCATAGGCACATTCTACCATGCTCAATGAAAAAGGAAATTTTGAATGAAAAATCAGGAAACATGAACTTTATTTAGTAAAAAAGAACTTATACTGCTTTGTGGTACAATCACCTGTATTCTTTTATTGGACTTCTTTTCCTCAGTGGGCTGTATTGTCTTTTTGACATATTAGGACTATATAGGTTTATTTAGTCACATCTCGAATATGGCCTTGACTAAGAATGTGAGTGCCTTATAAGACCATTCTATGGTTTAGGGAAAGCCTCCCGAAATGAGACTCAGAGAATAAATAGCTTCTTTAGTAAATATAAATGCAGTGATTTTGTTTTGATTCAAGATCAAAAACAATACACTGATCAAGGATACTAAGCTTCTTCTGAAGGCATAGGACAAAAGAACTCCGCCAAACATCAATCATTGCCATAGTTCTGAGCAGGTAACAGGAGGTGCCTACTGATAGAGCTTTATAGCCTTATCGTTCTTATGGTGTTCAGATTGTTCTCAAGGTTGAAGGACTTCTTATTATTTATCAAATTCTGTAGAAAAGAAAGTGTTTGCCTGAGTGCGAAGAGTAGGATGATATCAGTAGATATTTTTTCTTGTAAAACATCTAGCATTCAATCTTTAAAAACTTCATAGAAAGGAATTTCATGATATATGAACATATGTTAGTGTTTCTAAAATGTGCCTTAATTCTAAATTTTCTTTGTTGGTAGTTAGGTGTAGTGAATATTGCTGTCATTTTTATTTATCAACTGTTTTTGTGTGCTTTTTCAATTTTTATTTATGGTTTATTTTAATAGCAGTTTGGATATATAGATTAATCATAAGTTTTATTTTGAAGTATCTTTATTCAATAACTATTTCCATCTCTTCTATATTTTATAAATATGTGGTAAAGAGAATATTATTATTTTTACTTGTAGTGACAAAGATATAATCTTAGAAAATCCTAACCTGTATTTGCTAAGTTATACTTACTCTCTTACTATTCAGACAATTATATATAATTATACAAATCAAAAACTCTATCTGGAATATGGTATTTAAAAAATATAATTTTAATCAATCAGTGTGACTTGTTTGGAAGACTTACCCAGGGTGATTAATAAGTTATCCTAGGAAGACCATGACTACTTTTAATAGAATTGTGTCGTATAAAATCATGGCAATAAACTTTTAAAAAATCCTTTGTAATTAATTCTATGGCTGGTTAAAAAATTATAAATTGATTCTAATTTCCTCCCATCTGTATATTATATTTACCATTAATAATGAGCCTAAAGATTTGTGAAGAATGGACACTTACTTCTGGACACTTTAAAACATTAAAATTCAAACAACTTATTAAAGAAATGGTAAGAATTAAAAAGAAAGACACGACCAGGCATGGTGGCTTATGCATATAATCCCAGCAGCTTGGGAGCCCAAGGAAGGAGGACCACAAGTTCAAAGCCAGCCTCAACAACTTAGTAAGGCCCTGTCTCAAAATAAAAATAAAATAAAATAAACAGGGAATGTGGCTTAGTAGTTAAGCTCCCCTGGATTCAATCCCTGGTACTAAAAATAAATAAACAAATAAAAAGACAAAAAACACTTTTTTTAAAAAAAATTAAAACACCTTTTTTTGGAACTAAGCTCCTGACTATATGTTCAGAAAACATACTCCAGAGTCAGTGAAATTATATTCATGTCTTTCTAATAGTTATTTATATTAGCATTTCATTTATTCTTTTATGCAATTAATAGCTAATATTTTGGGGGGACTTATTATAAGCCATAATTGTATTAACTTATTATTAACTTCACTAAAAAATAAAAAAAGTAATTTGAAATGGACAAGAAAATCTTGGATTCTAATTGCATATTTATTGAATTTTAATTTAATTTCTTATAAACTTAAGCATTTTAATATTTAAATTATAAAAGTAAAATTAAATCAATTTTAAGTATTAACTAAAATACAAGATACCTAATCATAGATAAGAGATTTTTCTAAAATTTGATAAATTCTAATGTTGTAAGTATGTTGTAATTCTAATGTTGTAAGTTTTCTCTTGAGACTAGTTCAACACTATTTCCTGTGATCTCTATACTGCTAAATATATTAGTCCATTTTCTGTTGCTGATAGCACAAGACTGTAATCTGGCTAAGTTAAAAAAGAAAAAAAGACTGGTTTGGGCCCATAGTTCTAGTCAAAGTCTGAGGGGCTGCATCTGGCAATGGCCTACATGCTTACAGAGTCTCAAGAGAGCACAAAATAACATATGACAGAGATAGACACAGTGCATATTTGTCATCTAGTATTGCTCTTTTTTTATTATAAAGCCCTCAGTATTAAATTATGGGTGTTCCACTTTGATGACTTTACCAAATTCTAATATCTCTCAAAGGCCCCACCTTTTAAACACTATAGTCAGATTAAGTTTTCACCCTCTTAATATCTTATGAAGATTATACTCCAATATTACTTTGCAGTGAATGAACCATATTCAGATCATAGCACATTGATTTTGTACATTTCTTAAACAAAATTTGAAAAAGTGCTCATCTTCACTACCTTGGAAATGCAAATTACTACAACCATTTGTTATCAATATACATTTTGGCATTTTTGCTGTTGAATAGTGAATCTGAGAACAAACAGAGTTAAGTGAGACCAGTGAATTCTTAAGCCTATCTCGAGAGACTTAAGTAGATGCACAAAATTTTAGTCCAGAGTAAAAATAATCACTAATTTAAGGTTATATATATATCTATGACCAATAAGTAATTACTAGTGTGAATTAGTTAGTATAGGTTAAACTACTATGTAAACAAATATATAACATCCAAATAGATAAAGCTTAGACACAGGAAGAGTGTTTCTCTGTGGCGCAATTATTGAAAGCAGGTGTTTCTCATTGGTGGAAGGTTCACTTTTATGTAATTATTCAGTAAACTTGGTTCTGCGTACATTATGTTTCATTTGAACCTTGTTTTGTCTATTTTGAGTTAAAAAGGAAAGAGCAAATGTGTCTTAAAACCCTTATGTTGGACATAGGACACATCATTCCATTCAGACTTTATTGACTAGAATTCAGTGATGCAAACACACATAAATGCACAAGAGGCCTGACTATGTTTCCTATGTCCTGTTTTTTTAGGAACACCTAGCAGCTCTGACCATAGAGGTACACCCTAGTATTATGTAGCACATATACACAAACATATTCACATTAATATCAATTGTAATTCACAAAAAGTAGACCATTTACTGAAGGTATAGCTCAGTGGTAGAATACTTGCCTTTCATACCCAAGGCCCTGGATTCAGTTTCTAGAACTGGAAAAAAAATCCAGCCCTAAAAGAGCAGACATCTTAAATGCTAATTAATACATGAAAGAATATATAAAATGTAGCAGAGTTTTCAATGCAATCCTGTAAATCACATATAAAACAAAACAAGTATATGTGTTGTTAAGCATGTATAAAAATAAAAATTCCACTTCCAGTAAACAAAATCTTAAAATAATTCTACATTTGGTATAATATATTCATTGCAATTTTATATAATATACACCAATATTGTACAAATTAATTTTTTGATTCAAAAGGTCTTTCCTATAATTCCCTCAAAAGAGCAATTTCCTTTGGGAATTAGAGATGAGGAATGGGATAATAGAGGAGTATAAAGGTGGTTTGAAGTACATCTGATATTTGTCACTTCATTATTAAAATAAGAAATATAAATAAAGTATTTTAAAATCATAATATGTCTTCATGTTTTGGAAGCAGTTAATTAACTGTTTACCAAATGCTTGCCATTGATTCTTAAGAATAATTACCACTGGAAAACTGCTGCTCCCTATACAACAAGGATAACCATGACTGCCAGACAGACCTCCCTTGTGTGGAGATGTGCTCATGGAGTTGAGTGAATTCTGTGCAAGGAAATCCACACCTTCCAGAACTGACTTCCTGCTCTTTAGAATTCTGGTTGTCTTAAATGGAGATTATCTCCAGTGAGACCAGAGGCTACAGATTCTCCATCAACTCAGACCCCGAAATGCAAAGGAAGTAGGGCTGACCTAAAGGGATGTTCACACTCACAATTCTATTAGAGGAGAAATCCTATACTCTTCCATGGAAATCTAGACCTTGTGGCTTTTCTGGTCTTTTTACATCATTGTTCAAATTGATGCAATGTTGATACCTTTCCTATTACTGAAATGTTGTTAAAATGTCAAAACACTATTTTTTCATTATAATTTGAAATTCTTTAAATGAACTTTTCTGAATAATGAAGAAATGAATAAACACATTATAGTGACAATCTGTTGAGAATAAAATTTTCAGCACATAATCTGAAAAGCAATGCCATGCTATTTCCTTGTGGGAAAGATAAGATGGGAAATGTGACATATTTAAATTGCTCTTTGAAGAAAGGAACAAATATTGAAATCTGATATATTCCCACCCATAATGTACAGAGGAAGAAATTCTTTGCCTTTAGTATTTTAAAAACTAACTTAAAGTCAGAAACTGTCACTTCTGCTTATTACTGCTGCTTCTCTCATTTTCTAAATGCATTTAAATTAATATTAATGATAAAATGCTAAATTTAGCTATAATAGTATTTTCCATTTCTGAGGTTTATACATATCCCCATTTAAAAAAAATTGTATAGCATAAGTTACTGAGCTCATTTGTTATCATGTTTTTCATACATTTTAGCCTTTTCACTGCCCCCTGCCGTGTTTTAAAGCTTTGTTCTTCCCTATCAATATCCTTTATCCAATGGCACTTTAGAGGTGTCATTTATGAATATGAAAACTCCCATACACAGAAGATTTTGATCAGCATAATCTAACCAATATAATTGTACTAAATTGTTTTTATAATTCTAGCCAAATGTCAAGAAGCTTCTTGCTGAAATTGGCCTACTAAGTCTTATAATACCTTCTTAGAATGCTAAAAAAAATAGCTTAAAAGTTTATATTATCTTCTTATTAACAGCCAAAAATACAATGTCTTTAGTTGGCAAACAATCCTAGATATTTGACATCTTGGTGGCAAGCAATATCCACAAAAACTGGTATCTCCATGGTAACCAATTATTTTCCCATTTTCTTTGAAATGTATTTTTTTTCCATTCAACATTGGATAGTGGAATTAATGGCAGAGCCACCTGAGGTACAAAGTAAGTAGGAAGTTTATTGATGCACTGGTTTAGCTATTCTTCCTATCTAAGAAGGGAAATGAATCAGCTCTTACAAAATTAGTTTTCTAAATTATGTTCTCTAAGAGTTTACTCTATATAAAAATTTTAACTCAAGCTGGTCTCATTAAAGTAATTATTTGTGCTTTATTGAAAGGACTCTTGTAAGCCACTGTGATTTTCTCCATACATGTTGACAGTTAGTTAATTCATTCTGCACTTAATTCCTTTTAGTTGTGATGCTGGTTGGTAATCACACTCACACACACACACACACACACACACACACACAGGTTTCCTGGTTAATTAGTTATCCCTTTCTTAACAAAGGTAGTAACAAAGACATCAGAATGCCAAAAGATGTGTAATTATATGGTGCACTCTGATAATTATAGGATCTATGTTAAAATGTAAATTATTAGGAAATTGATCACATCAAAAATGTAATTCTTCAAGCCTTTGGTCATTTTTGTTTAATATTAATTATGGAGCATCTCCTTTCCTGCAATACATGTGTCATTAATTTTTCTAGTATAGTTGCTGCCTTAGCATCCATTTTTAGGCCTGACATAGTTTTTTGAAACCTAATCATTGTCCATCACTTTTGTCCTAGTTAAAATTTCCTGTCCCAGTGTGGTTGGTTGTGATATAGACAGCTTGCTCGTCATCTCACTAGCCCCACACCAAATATAACCCCTGTTGACCATGATGGAGCTTAATGATCACACCAGTGTCATATAAATAAGTGTCTTCTCGAATAGATATACTATTTATTTATTTATTTATTTGTTTATTTATTTATTTATTGGTACCAGGAATTGAACTTAGAGGCACTCAATCACTGAGACACATTCCCCAGCCCTATTTTGTATTTTATTTAAAGACAGGGTCTCACTGAATTGCGTAGCACCTCGCTTAGACACAGGTATTCTTAAGGATAACCAGTGGATTTTTTTTTTTTTAGTTGTAGATGGACACAATGCCTTTGTTTTGTTTATTTGTTTTAATGCAATGCTGAGGATGGAACCCATTGCCTCACACATGCTCTGCAAGTGTTCTACCATTAAGCTGCAATCCCAGCCCAACGAGTAGATCTTTTTTTTTTTAATTTTTAATTGATTTTTAAAAAATAAATGATAGCAGAATGCATTACAATTCTTATTACACATATACAGCATGATTTTTCATATCTATATCTATCTATCTATATATATAGTATGTTCACACCAATTTTTGTCTTCATACCTGTACTTTGGATAATGATGTCTATCACATTCCACCATCATTGCTAATCCCTACCCTCTCCCTTGCCCTCCTGCCCCTCTGAAGGTGCAGTCCTGCAGTTCCCCTCTCATTCCCCACCCACTGCCTGAGCTCCATAACCTCCAGGCTTCTCATAGCTTCCAGTTAGCTCTCCTAACCTCTCTGGAGTCCCGAAGTGAGTTTCTTCCATGCATACATTTTGATCTTATTATCCTTTGGTCTCACCTGACATATATACTTGAACCTAACTTTTCCTTGGTCAGGGATCAATAGCCAGTGTCTGTCATGATATATGGAAACTCTCAAGGAAAGGGCCTCAAGATCAAACTAAAAAGACACTAGTTGCAGCATGTAAATAATACAGATTGTGCTATTATAAACTCTTATATAATATTTAATTATGAAGGTTTTTTAGGTTAGTGGTATATTATTGTTCAGAAATTAGAGAAATCCAATTTATTTTAAGATAGCCCAGATTTCCATTTTCAACTTTGTTCTCATTTTTTTGTCTTTCAAAGAAAGAAGTGCCATGATTTTATTTTTTGGGTTACTGTTCTAAAAAGTTTATTTCAAAAGCATTACCATCATAGTGGTTTATTTATTTGTCTGTGCATCCATCTGTCCATCCATTCATCTTTCCATTCATGCAACCATTTATTCATTTATATCAGGTAATTTTTAAGCATTTTTGTTCTGTGCCAGGAATACTGCACACACATCAATATTGCAAGCAAAGTCCTTAATATTTTCAACTTTTGGAAATTATTTTTTTTTTGTTTTTAGAGATGATAGAAAACTAACATTTGTTTTATTTAAAATTGGGTATGTATTTGCAATCTTAGGATGTCAGTGACATTTTTTCTGATGATATTTCAATAGAACCTTAAAAGATGAGAAATGGCTAGGCATTTGATATTAATATATGCCCCTCAAATGATTAGAGTATGTTTTAAAATTACTTAATGCAAATTCAGCATGAATATAATGCATTTTTTAAATTAATAAAACTTTAGATTGTGTCCAATAATTACCTCCCTTCATATGAAGATGCTTAATTTTCCCTAATTCTCTTTTATCTTTAGCAGAGGCAATATTAACAGCTAAAAAATTGTTGGGGGTTGTAGTGTATATCTATAACCCCAGCCACTCGGGAGGCTGAGGCAGGAGAATCACAAATTCATAGTCAACCTTCATAAAAGCAAGGCATTAAGCAGCTAAGTGAAACCCTGTCTTTAAATATAATACAAAATAGGGCTGGGGACGTGATGTGAGTTCAGTCTAGTGCCTCTGAGTTCAGTCCCTGGTACAAAAAAAAAAAAAAAAAGAGCTAAAAATCAACTGTGGATGTTGGAATTCCAAATCTGTCAATTACTACTTATATAAAATTGTACAGCATGTATCTGTATGTATGAAACTGAATGTCTGCATCTCTGCCATATTTTTCATTTCTTATGAGAATTTAATGACTACATATTCATTACTTACAAATAAATGACTTTGAAATGACACATTATATGAGTTTCATACATTTTAGCTATTAACATTTAAAAGAATCTATTCACCCCTTCTTCTTCTTTTATTTAGAATTATATTTTTGTAAATGTTGTCTATGTTTTTATATTTGTTGTAACATTTTCATTCCCACTAACTCTTTAGTGTCCTTCCCCATCACAATTGAACTTTCTCTCCCTCCCTTCCTCCCTCCCTCCCTCCTCCTCCCCCCTCCCTCCCTCCTCCCTCCCCTGCCTCCCCCCCTCCTTCTCCTCCTTCCTCTTCCTCCCTCTCTCTCTCTCTCTCTCTCTCTCTCTCTCTCTCTCTCTCTCCCATCTCTCCCATCTCTCCCATCTCTCCTATCTCTCCCTCCTCCCATCCCCTTCCCTCTCTACCTCTCTACCTCTCTTTCTTTTCTTTCCCCATGCAAGGAACTGAACCCAAGGGCATTTAACCACTGCCTGACATGCCCTCCCATTTTTTATTTTGAGACAGGCTTTGCTAACTTGCTAAGGCAATCCTCCTGCCTCAGCCTCCAGAGCCATTTAGATTACTACAGCCATGTGCCACAATGCCCAGCCGGAGCTGATTCTTGCTAATAACTGTAAACTTATTTTTCAATCTTATCTCAGTAACATTTGACACTGTTAAACACCACTTATTTGTTAGTGGCTTTCAGATGTCATTTTATATTTTTCTCCTCTATGTTTCTTTCTGGTTTCCTTTTCTGTGTGCTCCACCACTGACATGAGTATTCTCTGCAATTTCACACATGAATTCTACTCTTCATCTTCTCATGGTGATCGTATTTACACTTTCATTTTCAGCTGATGATTTCCAAGGTTTGTTTCTTTAATGTAGACTTCTTTCTTTTCTTTTAAACAAAATTCACATTTTATTTAGATTGAAATAAACTATGCAAAATTGATTTTCTTCACCAAAAATAACAGCAATATTTTCTGTATTATTTCTAGATAAACGGCGAAAGATTTATTTTGTAAGTTTTCCAGGTTTTGCTTATAAATCAAGAGGAGGCAGTAGATATAGTCATGGAAAAAGAAAACAGACAAGTTGCCCATATCAACAGCCTCTGATTCTGTCTTGACCGTGAAGCAGAAATGTTCATCATTTACCTGCTAAAATGAAGGTGTAGGCTTATGAAGACATCGGCTCAACAAAGGAATGTAAACAGCAACAACCAGATGTGGAACAACCACGGCGAGCTCTTCCACTCAAACTTTAACTGTAACTTGTTCTTTAAGTTCATTTGATAAAGACAAAATCTAGACTTCTTTCTTCTACATTTCAGATGGGGTTCATACTTTGTGTAGAACAACCAGCATCTCATAATTCCAGATGCTTGGAATATAACATGTGTCATCCTTGGAGAAAGGGAGGACACTTGAACCCTATGGCTGTGAGGTACCTCTCTCCATTCTCAAATAACCTAGCCAAGTCAAGGGAACTATGAGAACAAGTGTGGGCTGCAATGTCCAGATAAATATTTGCCTTGAAGGATACTTACCAGCTTTCTCTCATATAGGCCCATGTTTCCTCAACTCAACTTCTGAATTCCCTGTACTGATCCTTGCTGCTTTCTCAGTTATCCAAGGCAAAACTGTCTTAAATACCTTCTCTTCTGCAAGTTCTCCATAATCTGTCAGCAAGTCCTAGCTTTTCTGTATTCTTGACATAAATGCAGTCTCATTTCCTCCACTTGCACTGAAACAATGTTTCTCAAAGCCCAGCATACCATTTAGGTTTTTCTCTATTGCTTCCTAATTGGATTCCCTTTCTCCTTTGTAGTGTATTTTAACCCACCTGCTGCTCTGCAAAGCATCTTTCTGTAATACCTATTAATCCAGGATGTAAAACATAAATGGGTTCTTGGATGCAGTTTTTCTTGTGATTTTTTTTTCTCTTATTGATATTAAGGATGTTTAGAGTCCAACATAAAATTTTCTGTCTCAATTACATGCCATTTTTCTTCTTCCTTAATTTATGAGACTTTGCTGGCGTTATTTCATCTGTTTCTGAAGCCATGAGAAAGCATTCCTGACTTATCCTGTGTCTCCCTGTGTCTGCTTAGGACCCAAAGCTGAGTTATTTCTGCACCTATGCCTCAGCAAATCCTGTCTACACATGCTTATCCTGCTTCATGCAGTTTTAGACTTTTCTAAAGCTTAGATCAACTTAAATTGGCAAGAAATGGAAACAGACATTTCCTTTCATGGGCCTCTATATGTAAACCATTCCTTCCAAGACTCTTTAACATTTTCGCTAGACAATACATAAACTTGAGAATGAGTCAACCCAGTAGTTCATCAGACATACCTGATTTATGAATTTTACTTTGGCTTAGTTTAATAGGCATTTCCAGAAATATAGAACTTAAAATAGTTCTCCCTATTTTAGAAGTAAAATATGTATGAAGGATATGAATATAATACATAAAGAGATAAAAGTGTACATATAATGTTTACAAATATTCTTTGGCCTTTCTTTTGATTGTATACAAGAAGAGATCTGGGTTCACAATGAGATGGGTGTAAGCTCAATACTAGGAGATATGAAATGACTAAAATTGTTGCCTGATACTCCACAAATATTTGTTGATTCAATAATAAATATAAAAGGGCAGATGGACTACTATGTTGTTTAACCAGACAAATCCATCTGAAATAGCATTAAAAGGGCAAAGGAAATTACTATTGGCTCAGTAGCATGTCTTTGTATATTAAAATAGTAAATAAGCCCAAGTGATTTCCTAAAGCAACAGGATATAAGATAAATGTTCTCATGTAAGCATGAATTCACTAGACTGCTGTTTTATTTTCCATATGTATCTTTATGTGCACTCTGCATTTTTAACTGCTTGCCAACTTATTCCAGGTCAATTTGTTAAAAAACTTCTTGAGTTACATATTAAAATAATCTCTATTTTACTTTTTAAAATAAATATGACATTCTTTGATTCTTTCAACCTTTATTGTTAACTACTAGGCATTCAATTTTAGATCATTTCAATGTAATTTTGACTCATTGTCAAGCTAATCCAGAATTTATATTATATTACAATATTTATATTACAAAATCTAGAGCTAGTATATACTAAAGTATAAAACTACCAGAAGAAAACATTTCAAAACATCATACAGGCAGTGACTTTTTAGGAAAGATCTCCTAAGCAAAAGTTGACAAATGTGATAATATCAAACAAAGAAACTTTCACAGAGCAAAGAGACAGTCAATACAGTAAAGAGACAACTGCAGACTCTTCTCAGAAGAGAATATTCAATCAATCAACAAATGTATGAAATAATATTCATCATCTCTAGAGAAACTATTTTTAAATTATTCATTTGAAAATGGATTAATGAATGGTATTGGCCAAATTATATTGTTATATTGTATTCATATACAGGTATATGACAATAACCCTACCATTACATACAATTCTAATGCACCAATAAAAATTATAAGAAATAAGTTTTTAAAAAGAAGGGGATTAATGTCTAGATATATAAGTAACTCAAAAAACTCAATAGCATAAAAATAAATACTTCCATTAAAAGTGGGAAAATGATCAGAATAGATATTTCTCAAAAGATATTCCCTTACATTTTTATTATAAAACTCTGATTTTTATTATCTCTAATTTATCAAGTATCCTGTGTTGTCTTAAGTTTTAAAATTTAATTCAACCAATTCTCCTTTGCTTGGAGTGGGGAGAAGGTTCAGCAAAGCCTAGATTAAAGGAAGTCACTGTGTAGCAAAGATCCATGTGGCAGGGATTTAAGCTTAACATTTGGCCACCAATCATTGAGTAGGAGGCCTTCATTTCAGTAGGCATCCAGGTGTAAATAGTGCTAAAAGCCAGTGGGTTTTTGAAGCACAGCCTTTCTTACTGGATATTTCAGATAAGACAACAGCATATAAGAAACTGAGTCAGAGAACCCAGCTGTGACCAAATTTCTAATGCATAGTGATAATAAGATTTTAAAAAAGCTTGTGTTGTTTTAAACTTCCAAGTTTGGAGTCATTTGTTATGCAAAAATAGATAAGGAATACACATTGATCCTGCTGCATTTTTCCCCCCTGAGTATAGAATTCTAAGTAGGCAATCACTCTAACTCTAAATTCACAACTTTAAAAATGCTTTCTTGTTATCTTTCAGATTCTGTATTTTCTGCTATCCTTCTGACATTTATGGTTGTTTCCCTCTGGCTGTTTTTAATATATTTTCTTTATCTTTATTTTGAGCAGTGAGAGTATGAAATGCCTAGTCATGGTGTTCCTTGTATTCATCCTGCATGAAGTCATTGCTCTTATTGAATTTGTAGATTCATATCTTCCTTCATATTTTTAAAACAGCCTTTTTGTCTCAATATTTCTGCTTCATTTTCTCTCTTTTATTAGAAGGTAACATTAATTTTAAATTTTTCAGTGAGGTCCGTGTGTTTTTACACTTCATTCCATAAGATTTGTTCTCTGATTCCTTGATTTCTGTTTAAATTTGCATAGTTTTCATTGAATTCTTGAATTTAACCCCATTCAATGAGTTCTTACTTTTGAAATATATTTTCCAGTTGTAGACCCACCATTATTCTTTCTGAAAGTTGTGTTTATTTATTGAAACACACTACATTGGAGGGGTATATCTATTGTTTATTTTCTTTAATTTGTTAATCTTAACATTTAGATTTCTTTGAATGTCTAGGTAAGCAATGGAAATAATCAATGAGGCTGGATTTAATGGACTCTCTAAGACTACGTTAGGAATTCCCAGAAATGCATTCAGAAAACTAAGAGAGAATTAAGATGCTGGGATGTGAACATGGGGCTAAGGATTTAAGGCTATCTGTGATACTCAGATTAAATTGAGTTCCTTTAGAATCAACTTCTGCAATTGCTTAGAAAAACTCAGGTTTATTCTATTATGAATAAATAATAATAATAAATAAAATAAATATCTATAATATATTTATGCAGTGTATTTGGGCATGCCTCTCATTCCTAGTCAATGGTCTGACTTCAGATGTAGCAAGTGAGTCCTTCAGAACCACAGCTCTCCTCTCTTTCTGCAGTCTAGTTATGTTTGTGCCTGCTAAACTGAAGCTTAACACATAGGATACTATGACTTAGATTAAAACAAAACAATACAAACAAGCAAACATATGTCAGAGAGATATCAAACCTGAAATATGGAGCCAGAACAGTTAATTTCCTTGGAGCAATTAAATAGCAACAAAAACAGCAAACACAAACAACAAACACAACCCACAACCAGCACTATAATACTCATAAGGTCATTATGTATCATTTAGTAGAAAAAAAAGTGGTGATTTTTTTTTTTTTTTTTTTGGCCAGCTCTTAGCACTCATGCTGACAAGTCCTTTGCTTTTGATGAAGACAGGGGTTGTCAGTCACTTTCGTTGTCCCTTTAATAGCCTCAGAATGTGGCTGGTCACCAAAAAAATCCAAGAGATTAGATGGTTGAATTTCTCACTGAGAACAGTTTGAGGAAGAAAAGAAATAAGATGTTAAACTCTACAAATCTCTTGAACAATGTGATAAATTTTCAGGCTGGTGGACTAGTGAATATATTCACATACTAGCAGGGCACTACACCCAAACACTATAGGCATAGAAGTTCCTGCTCTCAAGACTCTTCATTTGGCTTTTTATTTGTATTATTTGTGCTTTGTGTGTGTGTGTGTGTGTGTGTGTGTGTGTATAATATATCTGTATATATATGCATATATATTTTATTTATATATTTATTTTGTATATATATATGTGTGTGTGTGTGTGTGTGTGTGTGTGTAAAATTTTTTCCTTTGTGGCATTGGGAATTGAACCCAGGGCCTTGTGCATGCTAGACAAATGCTGTACCACTAAACTACATCCCCAGCCCTTTTCCTTTCTTGATTTTATTTTGAGATGGAATCTTTCTGAATTGCAATGGATGGCTTGCCCCAGCCTCCTGAGTAGCAGTAAACATAAGTAAAGTGTTTCCCTGATGTCTTTGAGCAGTTCTCCAAAACCCAAGGAGGAAATCTCAGAAAATCCTGATTTATAGCTCATCATTCAGAAATATGTGAGTCCTGGATTGTGTTTGGCATCCAAAGTGGAGGCAGGCTTGTGGGACGGTGTCCTTTGCTTGTGGGACCTGATGCTAACTCCAGGTTGACAATGTCAGAATTGAATTGAATTGAAGGACACCCACCTGCTGTCAAAAATTGAACCCTGTTGAAAACCACCCACACATATGGCATCAGAAGTATTTCAATGTGGGTATACAGAAACAGCACATTCTCTAGCACATATTCATTTATTCCAAACATATCAATAAGCTTAGGAGGGTTCTAGAAAATACCAGCTATATCATCCTTGCTAAAGGGGCTCCTTGAGGGACTTTATTTCACCTTTTAAAATATTTTGCAGGATTTGTAAAATATTAACACATAAACAATTCAAGACCATAAATTAATGAAACAAATATGGAGAGATAAAATACTATCCTTAGTGTGTGTCTTTTCAGGAAAAATAATTCTAAAGCATTTGTCTACTTAATTCTGCTTCATCTGATGCATCAGCCATTTAAAAAGAGGAATATTTAGGACATTGTTTAAAAGGTGCTCATACATTTTATTTTTGCAACAAATACTGAAACCAAGTGCAAAGATAATAAAAATATCTGTCAATTCATTTTTAAGTAAATTAAACATTTATAGAAACACCAGCCTCCCTGACACTAAAACTGCTAGTTTTTTTTGTATCTATCTTTGAAAAGATAAAGAGCCAAGTCAACCCTGTGGAGATTTAAAATTGCGGCTCCAGGGAGTCTTGAGTATTTTGAAAATAGAGAAGAACGTAGAGTATCCAAAAATTTATTTGTAACAGAAAGCTCCCTGAGTCACTGGGTGTGTACTTGCATTGGCAGTTCTTTGGATCTTGATGACTAATTAAAGATGTATTTATCATAGAAGGAAAATAGAATTTCAGGTTTTCTTAATGAAGACAATCATAAGTACATGAAATTTAAAATCTATTACAAAATCATATAGTTTCCTATAGTTGTATTATATTTTTTTTCTGTACATTAGTATTTTTTTTTTTCATCATGGGCTTAATTTTTTTTAGAAGGAAAAAAAAATTAGGTTGGACACAGTTGTGCACATTTGTAACCCCAGCACCTCAGGAAGCTGAGGCAGGAGGATTGCAATATCAAGGCAAGCCTAAGCAACTAAGAAAAACCCTGTCTCAAAATTTAAGAAAATAAAAGGACTGGGGGATGCTATGGATGTAATTCTTTGGTAGAGGACCCCTGGGTTCCATCCCTAGTACTGAAAAAGGAAGAAGAAAAAGGAGGAGGAGAAGAAGGGGTGAGGGAGGGAAAGGGGAGAGAAAGGGTGGAGGGGAAGGGGGGGGAAGAGGAAGAGGAAGAAGAAGAAAGAAAGAAAGATAGATTTATATAAATCTTCGATTTTGAATATCAAACACTAAATAAATTTTTGTTTACATAATTTCACAGTAATTTAAAATGTCTCTCTCTCTCTCTCCTTCCTTCCCTCTTATTCAATATCATTAAACTCAGAGGGTATGTCACAATCCAAAAATATTATTACTTTGGGCTTTTGAATATGCCACAAACTAAAGAGAAAATGAGTTTGCCTCTGTTTTAGGTCTTTGATGTGAAATGTTAAATCCCAAAGATTCTTCAACAACATTTGAAAAAGTATAGCTTAAAGGAGCTAATTAAAATAATTTTGAATACTTTTCAATCCCATTCATATTTGCCTCCTCAGAAGGATTTGGCAAAGTGGATCATGCATTGCCTTTATGAAACAGTTACTGCTCATGGGTTTTGAGAAAACACTGTCTTTTGATGGATTCTTCTTCTCAACCTATTCCCAGATTTGAAGTGTCTCAAGGTTTGGTCCTAGGTCCTATTCTTTGTTTCTCCACATTCTCATCTTAGGCTTTTTCTACAACTTTGTATGCTAAAATTAGGAAAAAAAAAGGTTCATGAAAGGACTTCTTGGGAAAAATATATTTAAAGGAAAGCCTTAAATCTTGGTGCTGGGGGGAATTGAACTCAGGGCCTTATGCATGCAAAGCAAGCACTCTAACAACTGAGCTATATCCCCAGCCCCTCGAATCTTAAGTAAGAGTTAGATAGGCTGAGAAAGTGAAATTGGAATTTGAGAAAAGGAATAATGTGTCAAAGTAACAGGAAAGTGCTGAAGCCCTAGAGGTCATAGAAAAGACTTAGAAAGTTCTTGATTTTGAATACCATTGTATCTTAAATTTTCCAAATGTAAATTCAAACTAAAACCTTATCTCTTAATTCTGAAGTCACTGATTTATCTTCCAAGTTAACTATTCCTTTTGCATCCTCCAAGTATCTAAAAGCTTTATTCCTTCCCACCTAAAATCAAGTGTACCCTAGTTCTTCTTCATATTAGGGAGGTTCTTTTCATTCACATAGTACATGGAAGTCAGCACGTGATCTTTGTAGAAGTAGAAAGTCATTGTTAACAATTCTTTGTCCCTTGTAGTCCAGTCCTCCATTAGAAAGAACTGGCAAATATACCTAAAATTATACCTAAAATCATTCATTGACAATCAATATGGTTTAGATATGAGATGACCCCCCAAAACTCATGTGTGAATCAATGCAAGAATGTTTAGAGGTGAAATGATTGAGTTATAAGAGCTTTAACCTAATCCATGCATTAATCCTCTGATGTAGATAAAGTAGATGGTGACTGTAGGCAGGTGGGGAGTGGCTTGAAGAGGTAGGTCACTGGGCATGTGCCTTTCAGGTTTATATTTTGTCCCTGGCAAATGGAGCTATCTTTGCTTCCTGTTGGCATGTCCTAAGATGCTTTGCTCCAACAGACCTGTCTGCCATGATGTTCTGCCTCACCTCAGGCACAGAGAAATGGAGTTGGTCATCTATAAGCTGAGACCTCTAAAACCATGATCCCCAAATAAACGTGTCCACCTCTAATTGTTCTTTTCATGTCTCTTGGTAACAGTGACAAACAACAACAACAACAACAAAACTAAAACAACAAAGTAAAGTTATTTCTCATCTGAATAAAAAATTCTTCTAAATTCATTTCCATTTGCATTCTATCCAATCTATTGTTCAGTTTCTTCATACCAGTATAAGAGTAGAGAAAAAAAACATATAATCATCTAAATAGGTGCTGGAAAACATTTAACAAAATATTATATATATATATTTGTCAGGAAAAAGAGTAAGATAAAGGAATTTCTTCAAACTGTTAAATAGTATCTAGTAAAAGCCTACAGTGTAAATCATATGAGAAAGACTGAATACTTATTTTTCTTAAGTTAGAAAAATGACAAGTAAATTTGCATTTACAACTTCTGGTTAATGGTTGACTGGAGGATATGTCAGTGCAATAAAGTAAAAAGAAAATAAATGTCATAGATATTGGAGAGGGAATATTAAATACATTTATTTGCAGGTGACATGATCATTTATGGGTAAAATTCCAAGGAATCACTAAAAAGAAATAAAGTTAGGGATTTAACAAGTTTGCAAAGTACAAGGTATTGCAATTATATCACTATATACTGGCAGGTAACAAGAGAGAATTGAAATTTTAAAATGGCAATTACAATAACATTAAAAATGTGAAACACTTAGGAATGAATTTAGCAAAATAGGTGCAAGACCTGTCCAGTGAAACATGAAATTCTTCTATGAGAACTGGAAAAGATCTGAATAAGTGTGGAGATACACCACATTGATAAATTGAGAAACACAATATTTTTAAGATATTTATTAATCTAAGTTGATCTAGAGTGAGCGCAATACTACCACAAGCTTTTTGTTTCTTGTTTTGTTTGAAAGAAATTATTGTATGGATTGTAAATTCATATTAAATGCAAAGAAATGCATTTAGTCAAAATAATTTTGAAAATGAAGGAATTATTTCAAGATTTTAAAGAGGCTGAAATTAAAAAATCCAGGACTTATTTGGTGCAAGAATAACACAGAGCCTGGTGCATTGCCACATGCCTATAATCCCAGCAGCTCCAGAGGCTGAGGCAGGAGGATCACAAGTTCAAAGCCAGCCTCAGCAACTTAGGGAGGACCTAAGGAATTTAGCAAGACCCAGTCTCAAAATTAAAAGGGGATGGGGCTAGGGTTGTGACTCAATGGTTAAGCACCCCCGAGTTTAATTCTAGCTACCCAAAATAAAAATAGAATAGATATGAAGATCCATCAAACATAAGAGCATGTTACTTCCTAGGGGTATAGTAGGGAAAATCCTATGCAACTTCTGTGACATTATTGTTTGTTGCTATTGCTTTTTAAATAGGAAATGCTTAGCAGCATAGGCCATATAAGAAAAAATAAAGAAAGGTAACTTTAGTCAAACTTAAAATTGTTTTTCTTTGAAAGAAATTCCTAAGAAAACGAAAATGTTCAATACAGATTGAAGGAAAATATACCTGTATATGAAAAAAAAAACCCTTATATCCAGAATAAAGAATGACTTTTTACAATCAATAATAAAAAGACAACCCAGTAAATAGCATCAAAAAATTTGAGCCAGCACTTTAGATAGAAGGTTTAAAAATGATTGATAATCACCTAAAAAGATTAGCAATAACAGAGAAGTGCTGCAATTTAATAAACTGCAACAAAATACTATTACCATGAGAGACTATAAGGTTTCAAAATGAAAAGATTGGCAACATTAAGTATGGGCAATATTAAGTATTTGCAAACATTAAGTATTTACTCAGTTATTCCACTCTTTGATATATATACCCCAAAGACATAAAGTCAGCATGCTATACTGATGCAGCCACATCCATGTTTATAGCAGCTCAATTCACAATAGCTAAACTGTGGAACTAAACTAGGTGCCCTTCAACAGATGAATAGATAAATGTGAGATACACACACACACACACCATGGAATATTACTCGGCCAAAAAGAATTACTTTATGATAATTGCCAGTAAGTGGGGGGATCTGGAAACTATCATGCTAAGTGAAATAAGCCAGTCTCATAAAACCAAAGGCCGAATGTTCTCTCTGATATGTGAATGCTATCACACAATGGATGAGAGGGACAGGAAAGGATTGGATTAGACAAAGGGGAATGAAGGGAAGGGAGGCAGAATGGGAATAAGAAGGATAGTAGAATGAATTGGACATAACTTTCCCGAGTTCATATATGAATACACCACCAGTGAAACGTCACATCACGTACAACCATAAGAATGGGATCCTAATTAGAATAAATTATACTCCATGTTCGTAATAATATATCAAAATACACTCTAGTGTCATGTACATCTAAGAAGAGCAAATAAAATAGAAAAAAAAGTGGAACAACTGTAACTCTCCTATATTGTGAGTAGGAATGTTAAAATAAAGTCACTTTGCAAAACTCAAAGTTTCTTATAAAATTAAACAGACACATTTGAGGGAAAAATTCCCCCACAAAAGAGGAATAAGGGAGAAATTATAACATACTTGCTTTTAAAAATGTGTGTGTAAAAATGTCCGTAACAACTTTTACTACAATAAACAAAAATGGAAAAAAATCCTTATTTCCATCAGTGGGTGAATGGACAAAAAAGTAACATATATTAAAACAATAAAATACAGTTCAGCAATAAAAACAAAAAAAATTAGTAACCAAAAACATAAGTAGATTTCAAAACTTCCTGAGCCAAAGCAGTCAAGCAGTAAAGTACAGATTATATAAGTCCATTTGTATGAACATCTAACATAAAATTAAACTATATTTCTAAGAGCAGATCAGTGGTTGTCTGAGGTTGAAAAGGAGCAGAAGGAACTTTTTAGGGTAATGTCAGAATTTATCCGACTATACACTTAAACAAGAAGTTTTCATTTTGTGTAAACAAGCAGCATTACTTTTAAAATAAGTGTGAGAGAGAGAACCAAACTCCTTGATTTGTAATGGAAACAGTGCCATTTATTATATATTGAGCATGTGCCAGGCCTTTGTCTAAGCACTTTAAATGCCCAATCCCATTTCTCCTCACATCTCTAACAAGTAGAAACTATTACTACCCACGTCCTATAGATGACAGAAGTAAGTTTCAGAGAGAACAGCCCTTTTTTATTGCATTAAATGCTCAAGGATTATTGACCATTTTCTCAAAGTTTCTAGAAAGCCAAAGAATTTCCTGTTTTTACTTTTTAAATTGCTTTTTCTTGGCATTGAGATTTAGTCTAGTTCCTGTGGAGTGAAACCTTGAAGATCAATACATCTGTTTAACAGTATGCGATCTCTGGAATTCTCATCGAGGTTTGCTTCCTCTATAAAAAACAGGCCAAAATGATGACTCCCACTATTATCAAATGTAAAATAAAAACCAGTAATGGAAGAAGTATGCTACTTTTGAATGTAAATTATATATAAATATCTGTGCTGTGTGCATGTAGTTTCTTCCCAAATGTGGCAATTTTCCTACATTTAAAGGTTTTTATTCCCTTTAGGGATAAACTGAAAATTAATAAAAGGAAAATACTTTTGATATATAGATAATATTCTAAAATAGTATTGTAATGCATTTTCTGAAATAGAAAAGTTAACAATCTCTGAATTAAAGATAGTATTTTCTAAAAGAATATCACGTTGATGGCAGCATATTATACTTTGCAGAGAATGTATTATTAAAAGGGAACTTTCCAGGGGAAATATTTGATCTTCTTCCTCAAAATTCCATTTCCTTAGTATATAGGGGAGAGTCAGAATGCTATTTTCAGTAGTGTCCCTGGTGGTTTCTGATGGTTCCTTCCTCAGACATGTCTTACTCCTCTATGGTTAGTTATTATTGGAAGCAGATGGCAAGCATGTAATGAAAATAAAATGTATTTGCTTCAACAACTTAAGATATGCACATCGTATTTGTCAGAAGAACTTAATAAACATGCCCCTTTTCAAGAGCACATCCCACAACCAGAAGTTCTATGTGTAAAATGCAGAATGTCTCACTCTAGCTCATGAATTTCATTGAAGAACAAAAAGGTAATCATTATTATTCTTTAACTTATGACCTAATTTGTCTCTTCTCAAAATAAGTTAATTTGCATTCCAAGTTACCCTATCAGACACTAATCTTAAGATTATACACACACAAATACATCTATATGGACACAGATATTCATAAATATATACACACATACATATATATGCACACACACATAAATATCTATATATGCTTAACCATTGTTTTAGCAATATTAGAAACAACAAAAGTACAAGATGGTCTATGATCTTTGTTGCCCTTTGAAATTCACTATGATCATATCAAAGAAGTAAAATCTTTTAACAGTGAATATTATTAAGAAATAAGAAAGTTTTCCACAAAAGAAGGGCTTATTAAAATCTATGGTAAAATAAATATTTTTTTGGCATGAATGTGTGAATTTTCTACAAGAATAAATTGAACACTTTTTTCTTGTAATGCTTGCCTACATAACTTGTATTGTGATGATACAGTAGTCTTGGGTCTATGTCCAGGCACATAAGCCCACACATATACCCAAAGAACAAAAAACTATTTCTTAAAAAAAAATACATAATACTAATATTTTCACTTCTAGAAGAGTAGAGAGGAAGACAGGTGCTGACCTTTTATAAATAGACATCAAAGAACAATTTTGCTTTGGCTGTTCTTAATTTCTAAACAAGGTTGACAACACTAAGTCAGTATTCATCTGAACACCCCAAATCCTCCACCAATGATAAGAAAACTGGATACTATAAGTTTTGAGATTTGGAGAAGAGGAAGTAAAAAAAAAACAGTGTATAGTTAAAACTACCTCTTTATGTGGTCATCTATGTGTAAAATTCAATAAAATCAATACAATTTATTGAACA